>NC_133688.1:7500000-10000000 GCF_048934315.1 Petromyzon marinus
CCCCAAATCGAGAGGATTCTGGGTTGTTTGTGTTTTTTTTTTAATAACTCTGGAAGGAAACACTCGATGCCCCATCAAGCTGGTACTCGTACTGCTCGCCTCATCGAGAGGAATCCAAAGATATGAGTAATTAAGCTATGGGATATGAAATGGACGAGCGACCAATAAAACAACATGTATTATGGGGTTGAATGCATTTTGCTATTCACAAAATAAAACAAAAGCAGTCATGCAAATATCTTATTTAACAAAGCACAGCAAAATCAGTTGCACCATTCAATTCCGCTCGACCAGACGGGGAGAATTCAATCACATTTATTCGATGCGACGTTTCTTATGGGATTGAATGAGCGACAACATTTTGACCCCAAATCGAGAGGTTTCTGGGATGTTTGTGGTTTTTTGGTAATAACTCTGGAAGAAAACGTCGCAGACCCATCAAGGTGGTACTCGTACTGGTCGCCTTATCGAGAGGAATCCAACGATATGAGTGGTTAAGCTATGGGATATAAAATGGACGATCGACCAATAAAACAACATGTATTATGGGGTTGAATGCTTTTTTCTATTCACAAAATAAAACAAAAGCAGTCATGCAAATATCTTATTTAACACAGCACAGCAAAATCTGTTGCACCATTCAATCCCGCTCATCCAGACGGGGAGAATTAAAGCGCATTTATTCGATGCGACGTTTCTTATGGGATTTAATGAACGACAACATTTTGACCCCAAACCGAGAGGATTCTGGGATGTTTGTGGTTTTTTGGTAATAACTCTGGAAAAAAACGTCGCAGACCCATCAAGGTGGTACTCGTACTGCTCGCCGCATCGAGAGGAATCCAAATATATGAGTGGTTAAGCTATGGGATATAAAATGGACGATCGACCAATAAAACAACATGTATTATGGGGTTGAATGCTTTTTTTCTATTCACAAAATAAAACAAATGCAGTCATGCAAATATCTTATTTAACACAGCACAGCAAAATCTGTTGCACCATTCAATCCCGCTCATCCAGACGGGGAGAATTAAATCGCATTTATTCGATGCGACGTTTCTTATGGGATTTAATGAACGACAACATTTTGACCCCAAATCGAGAGGATTCTGGGATGTTTGTGGTTTTTTGGTAATAACTCTGGAAGAAAACGTCTCAGACCCATCAAGGTGGTACTCGTACTGCCCGCCTCATCGAGAGGAATCCAAAGATATGAGTGGTTAAGCTATGGGATATAAAATGGACGATCGACCAATAAAACAACATGTATTATGGGGATGAATGCTTTTTTCTATTCACAAAATAAAACAAAAGCAGGCATGCAAATATCTTATTTAACACAGCACAGCAAAATCTGTTGCACCATTCAATCCCGCTCATCCAGACGGGGAGAATTAAATCGCATTTATTCGATGCGACGTTTCTTATGGGATTTAATGAACGACAACATTTTGACCCCAAACCGAGAGGATTCTGGGATGTTTGTGGTTTTTGGTAATAACTCTGGAAGGAAACGTCGCAGACCCACCAAGGTGGTACTCGTACTGCTCGCCTCATCGCGAGGAATCCAAAGATATGAGTGGTTAAGCTATGGGATATAAAATGGACGATCGACCAATAAAACAACATGTATTATGGGGTTGAATACTTTTTTCTATTCACAAAATAAAACAAAAGCAGTAATGCAAATTTCTTATTTAACACAGCACAGCAAAATCAGTTGCACCATTCAATTCCGCTCGTCCAGACGGGGAGAATTCAATCACATTTACTCGATGCGACGTTTCTTATGGGATTGAATGAGCGACAACATTTTGACCCCAAACCGGAAGGATTCTGGGATGTTTGTGGTTTTTTTGTAATAACTCTGGAAGGAAACGTCGCAGACCCATCAAGGTGGTAATCCTACTGCTCGCCTCATCGAGAGGAATCCAAAGTTATGAGTGGTTAAGCTATGGGATATGAAATGGACGAGCGACCAATAAAAAAAGATGTATTATGGGGTTGAATACTTTTTGCTATTCACAAAATAAAACAAAAGCAGTAATGCAAATTTCTTATTTAACACAGCACAGCAAAATCAGTTGCACCATTCAATTCCGCTCGTCCAGACGGGGAGAATTCAATCACATTCATTCGATGCGACGTTTCTTATGGGATTGAATGAGCGACAACATTTTGATGCCAAACCGAGAGGATTCTGGGATGTTTGTGGTTTTTTTGTAATAACTCTGGAAGGAAACGTCGCAGACCCATCAAGGTGGTACTCCTACTGCTCGCCTCATCGAGAGGAATCCAAAGTTATGAGTGGTTAAGCTATGGGATATGAAATGGACGAGCGACCAATAAAACAACATGTATTATGGGGTTGAATACTTTTGCTATTCACAAAATAAAACAAAAGCAGTAATGCAAATTTCTTATTTAACACAGCACAGCAAAATCAGTTGCACCATTCAATTCCGCTCGTCCAGACGGGGAGAATTCAATCACATTCATTCGATGCGACGTTTCTTATGGGATTGAATGAGCGACAACATTTTGACGCCAAACCGAGAGGATTCTGGGATGTTTTTGGTTTTTTTGTAATAACTCTGGAAGGAAACGTCGCAGACCCATCAAGGTGGTACTCGTACTGCTCGCCTCATCGAGAGAAATCCAAAGATATGAGTGGTTAAGCTATGGGATATTAAATGGACGAGCGACCAATAAAACAACATGTATTATGGGGTTGAATACTTTTTGCTATTCACAAAATAAAACAAAAGCAGTAATGCAAATTTCTTATTTAACACAGCACAGCAAAATCAGTTGCACCATTCAATTCCGCTCGTCCAGACGGGGAGAATTCAATCACATTTACTCGATGCGACGTTTCTTATGGGATTGAATGAGCGACAACATTTTGACCCCAAACCGGAAGGATTCTGGGATGTTTGTGGTTTTTTTGTAATAACTCTGGAAGGAAACGTCGCAGACCCATCAAGGTGGTAATCCTACTGCTCGCCTCATCGAGAGGAATCCAAAGTTATGAGTGGTTAAGCTATGGGATATGAAATGGACGAGCGACCAATAAAAAAAGATGTATTATGGGGTTGAATACTTTTTGCTATTCACAAAATAAAACAAAAGCAGTAATGCAAATTTCTTATTTAACACAGCACAGCAAAATCAGTTGCACCATTCAATTCCGCTCGTCCAGACGGGGAGAATTCAATCACATTCATTCGATGCGACGTTTCTTATGGGATTGAATGAGCGACAACATTTTGATGCCAAACCGAGAGGATTCTGGGATGTTTGTGGTTTTTTTGTAATAACTCTGGAAGGAAACGTCGCAGACCCATCAAGGTGGTACTCCTACTGCTCGCCTCATCGAGAGGAATCCAAAGTTATGAGTGGTTAAGCTATGGGATATGAAATGGACGAGCGACCAATAAAACAACATGTATTATGGGGTTGAATACTTTTGCTATTCACAAAATAAAACAAAAGCAGTAATGCAAATTTCTTATTTAACACAGCACAGCAAAATCAGTTGCACCATTCAATTCCGCTCGTCCAGACGGGGAGAATTCAATCACATTCATTCGATGCGACGTTTCTTATGGGATTGAATGAGCGACAACATTTTGACGCCAAACCGAGAGGATTCTGGGATGTTTTTGGTTTTTTTGTAATAACTCTGGAAGGAAACGTCGCAGACCCATCAAGGTGGTACTCGTACTGCTCGCCTCATCGAGAGAAATCCAAAGATATGAGTGGTTAAGCTATGGGATATTAAATGGACGAGCGACCAATAAAACAACATGTATTATGGGGTTGAATACTTTTTGCTATTCACAAAATAAAACAAAAGCAGTAATGCAAATTTCTTATTTAACACAGCACAGCAAAATCAGTTGCACCATTCAATTCCGCTCGTCCAGATGGGGAGAATTCAATCACATTCATTCGATGCGACGTTTCTTATGGGATTGAATGAGCGACAACATTTTGACCCCAAACCGAGAGAATTCTGGGATGTTTGTGGTTTTTTTGTAATAACTCTGGAAGGAAACGTCGCAGACCCATCAAGGTGGTACTCCTACTGCTCGCCTCATCGAGAGGAATCCAAATTTATGAGTGGTTAAGCTATGGGATATGAAATGGACGAGCGACCAATAAAACAACATGTATTATGGGGTTGAATACTTTTTGCTATTCACAAAATAAAACAAAAGGAGTAATGCAAATTTCTTATTTAACACAGCACAGCAAAATCAGTTGCACCATTCAATTCCGCTCGTCCAGACGGGGAGAATTCAATCACATTTACTCGATGCGACGTTTCTTATGGGATTGAATGAGCGACAACATTTTGACCCCAAACCGAGAGGATTCTGGGATGTTTGTGGTTTTTTTGTAATAACTCTGGAAGGAAACGTCGCAGACCCATCAAGGTGGTAATCCTACTGCTCGCCTCATCGAGAGGAATCCAAAGTTATGAGTGGTTAAGCTATGGGATATGAAATGGACGAGCGACCAATAAAAAAACATGTATTATGGGGTTGAATACTTTTTGCTATTCACAAAATAAAACAAAAGCAGTAATGCAAATTTCTTATTTAACACAGCACAGCAAAATCAGTTGCACCATTCAATTCCGCTCGTCCAGACGGGGAGAATTCAATCACGTTCATTCGATGCGACGTTTCTTATGGGATTGAATGAGCGACAACATTTTGATGCCAAACCGAGAGGATTCTGGGATGTTTTTGGTTTTTTTGTAATAACTCTGGAAGGAAACGTCGCAGACCCATCAAGGTGGTTCTCATACTGCTCGCCTCATCGAGAGAAATCCAAAGATATGAGTGATTAAGCTATGGGATATGAAATGGACGAGCGACCAATAAAACAACATGTATTATGGGGTTGAATGCTTTTTGCTATTCACAAAATAAAACAAAAGCAGTCATGCAAATATCTTATTTAACACAGCACAGCAAAATCAGTTGCACCATTCAATTCCGCTCGTCCAGACGGGGAGAATTCATTCACATTTACTCGATGCGACGTTTCTTATGGGATTGAATGAGCGACAACATTTTGACCCCAAACCGAGAGGATTCTGGGATGTTTGTGGTTTTTTGGTAAAAACTCTGGAAGGAAACGTCGCAGACCCATCAAGGTGGTACTCCTACTGCTCGCCTCATCGAGAGGAATCCAAAGTTATGAGTGGTTAAGCTATGGGATATGAAATGGACGAGCGACCAATAAAACAACATGTATTATGGGGTTGAATACTTTTTGCTATTCACAAAATAAAACAAAAGCAGTAATGCAAATTTCTTATTTAACACAGCACAGCAAAATCAGTTGCACCATTCAATTGCGCTCGTCCAGACGGGGAGAATTCAATCACATTCATTCGAAGCGACGTTTATTATGGGATTGAATGAGCGACAACATTTTGACGCCAAACCGAGAGGATTCTGGGATGTTTTTGGTTTTTTTTGTAATAACTCTGGAAGGAAACGTCGCAGACCCATCAAGGTGGTACTCGTACTGCTCGCCTCATCGAGAGAAATCCAAAGATATGAGTGATTAAGCTATGAGATATGAAATGGACGAGCGACCAATAAAACAACATGTATTATGGGGTTGAATGCTTTTTGCTATTCACAAAATAAAACAAAAGCAGTCATGCAAATATCTTATTTAACACAGCACAGCAAAATCAGTTGCACCATTCAATTCCGCTCGTCCAGACGGGGAGAATTCAATCACATTTACTCGATGCGACGTTTCTTATGGGATTGAATGAGTGACAACATTTTGACCCCAAACCGAGAGGATTCTGGGATGTTTGTGGTTTTTTGGTAATAACTCTGGAAGAAAACGTCGCAGACCCATAATGGTGGTACTCGTACTGCTCGCCTCATCGAGAGGAATCCAAAGATATGAGTGATTAAGCTATGGGATATGAAATGGACGAGCGACCAATAAAACAACATGTATTATGGGGTTGAATGCTTTTTGCTATTCACAAATTAAAACAAAAGCAGTAATGCAAAGGTAATACCAAACGCAGTTAAAATAACACATCACATAAAGTCTTCTAAAGCTAACCAAATACTACACAAAGCTAGCGAATTATTATTAATAGAGAGAATACAGCACAATAGGAGTGAATTATCTTACATTTCGGAATCGCTAAAGCAGTTACACTTAGATATAAGCAATAGTGTATCTATGCATTATTGGGATATAATCGATAACATAACACAACAATCGGCTGATAATGTGTTTAAACTAACAAAAACTAACCAAATTAATAAATATTCTAGACTACATAATAAACAAATTCCTACTGAAAACCAAAAATGTAAAAACAAAACTGTACTGAACTTGACCAACACTGTATCAACCGGTGACATGGTCTCTGTCCTTTCTAAAGGCCTTAACTTTGCCGTTACCCCACGCACAATTCCAGTGGATGAGATAATTGCTGAGGTAGAATCAGCAGTTAGACTCCTTCCACATAATGAGGCAGAGATGACTAGACATGAGGTTGCTAAAATAATTGAGAATAGCAAAGTTCCAAAAGTAAATATTAGCTCTAACGAGGCAAAAGCCTTAAGAGAGCTGCGTGTAAATAAGGATATCCAAATCCTAGCAGCTGATAAAGGCCGCACTACTGTAGTGATGTCACGAGCCGATTATGATAATAAAATTAGAAATTTACTAGAGGAAAGTACCTACATTAAAATTAAACGAGATCCAACTAATACTTTAGAACGTAAGACCACTGCAATAATTGCAAATTCATTAATCCCTAAAAATGAGCAATACCTAATTAAGCCAAGGGCCTCAAAACCACCTAGACTCTATGGGCTACCAAAGATTCATAAAATCGGCATCCCATTACGACCCATAGTCAGTACAATTGGCTCTGCCACATATCAATTAGCAAAATATATAACCAAACAAATACAGCCCTACATCGGTAAGACATCTTCATTCATAAAAAATTCAGAACATCTTGTGAATGTGATTAAAGATATTAAACTTACTCCTGATGATATTCTGGTAAGTTTTGATGTGATTTCTCTATTCACTAAGGTTCCAGTGGACGAATCGCTTAAATTACTTGATACACTAGTAAAGAATACCGGTTTACAAAAAGATATTCCGAAACTTGCTGGCCATTGTTTAAATAACACTTACTTCTTATGGAGAGGGGATTTCTTTAAACAAAAGGAAGGAGCAGCAATGGGTTCTCCTTTATCCCCTGCTATAGCAAATTTGTACGTGGAAAACTTTGAAATAAGAGCACTTGCCTCAAGCACATTAAAACCATCCTTTTGGTTTAGGTATGTGGATGACACTTTGGTTGTCTGGCCACATGGTAAAGATACACTTAATGATTTTCTAAATCATCTCAATGCACAAAACCCGGCCATCCAGTTCACCATGGAAATGGAGGTGAATAACACACTCCCATTCCTAGATATTTTGCTTGGACATGGCCTAAACGGTAAAATAACACACAGCGTTTACAGAAAGCAAACGCACACTGATGCCTATCTGAATGCAGAATCACATCATCATCCAGCTCAAAAATCCTCTCTTATCAAGACGCTCGTACATTGGGCGAAAACAGTGTCAGATGGTGAGAGTCTAGTGAGAGAGATTAAACACGTTAAAGACGCACTACGACAGAATGGCTACAATAATGCTCAAATTAACAGAGCACTGAATGCCAAATCACGATCGCAAAGCAATACTACTGAAAGCGACCAGATTGTTAAAACAATAAAAATTCCATATATCTCAGGAGTAACTGACAAATTAGCCCGCGTTTTGCAAAAGCAAAACATTACAGTAAGATTTGGTACAGTACACAAAATTCAAAAACTAGTATCTTGCACTAAAGACACATTACCTAAACTATTAACAGAAGGTGTATATCGGATTAATTGTTCATGTGGCAGCTGCTACATTGGGCAGACGGGACGTAACATCAGCATAAGACTAAAAGAACATCAGAGAAATATTAAATTATCTCAAACACAACTGTCGGCAGTGGCAGAACATGCTTGTCAACAAGGACACTCAATTGATTTTGACAATGTTGCAGTGGTGTGTAAAACTAATTATTACTGGCAAAGACTAATTAGAGAATCCATTGAAATTGAGAGGAACAAGAATAACTTTAATCGCTCTGACAGCTACCGGCTTAGTGCGGCCTGGAAGCGTATTATTAAATAATACACATTACATTTTGATTTAAAGAATTACTAATCTACAACTCATTACTAATCATAACCAATGACTGATTACTAATCGATTATATAATTACATTACCCCCCCCTCCGCCTCTAATCACTGCACCTGATGAGTTAAGTGATGACGTCACCCTGCTGCTCTATATAAAACCGGGAGCAAGTGAGGGCTTTACCATTCTGGCGAATTGCCCGATGATGCTGGAAGTATTTACCAGCGAAACGTCGTACTCAAACTGTAAATGTGGATTAACTCTTCAACACACCGGTGGGCTGAAGTAGTGAATTATTTGTCTTTTGTCAACGTGACACTTTTTTTGCTGATTGGCCGTGTCGGGTGGTGGAGGGTTACGACACATTTATAAATAAACGCGATCTAACCCAAAAACCTTTACTATGAGTAATGCAAATATCTGATTTAACACAGCACAGCAAAATCAATTGCACCATTCAATTCCGCTCGTCCAGACGGGGAGAATTCAATCACATTTATTCGATGCGACGTTTCTTACGGGATTGAATGAGCGACAACATTTTGACCCCAAACCGAGAGGATTCTGGGATGTTTGTGGTTTTTTGGTAATAACTCTGGAAGGAAACGTCGCAGACCCACCAAGGTGGTACTCGTACTGCTCGCCTCATCGAGAGGAATCCAAAGATATGAGTGGTTAAGCTATGGGATATAAAATGGACGAGCGACCAATAATACAACATGTATTATGGGGTTGAATGCTTTTTGCTATTCACAAATTAAAACAAAAGCAGTAATGCAAATATATTATTTAACACAGCACAGCAAAATCAGTTGCACCATTCAATCCCGCTCGTCCAGACGGGGAGAATTCAATCACATTTATTCCATGTGACGTTTCTTATGGGATTTAATGAGCGGCAACATATTGACCCTAAACCGAGAGGATTCTGGGATGTTTGTGGTTTTTTGGTAATAACTCTGGAAGAAAACGTCACAGACCCATCAAGGTGGTACTCGTACTGCTCGCCTCATCGAGAGGAATCGAAAGATATGAGTGGTTAAGCTATGGGATATGAAATTGACGAGCGACCAACAAAACAACATGTATTATGGGGTTGGATGCTTTTTGCTATTCACAAATTAAAACAAAAGCAGTAATGCAAATATCTGATTTAACACAGCACAGCAAAATCAGTTGCACCATTCAATTCCACTCGTCCAGACGGGGAGAATTCAATCACATTTATTCGATGCGACGTTTCTTACGGGATTGAATGAGCGACAACATTTTGACCCCAAACCGAGAGGATTCTGGGATGTTTGTGGTTTTTTGGTAATAACTCTGGAAGGAAACGTCGCAGACCCACCAAGGTTGTACTCGCACTGCTCGCCTCATCGAGAGGAATCCAAATATATGAGTGGTTAAGCTATGGGATATAAAATGGACGATCGACCAATAGAACAACATGTATTATGGGGTTGAATGCTTTTTTCTATTCACAAAATAAAACAAAAGCAGTCATGCAAATATCTTATTTAACACAGCACAGCAAAATGTGTTGGACCATTCAATCACGCTCATCCAGACGGGGAGAATTAAATCGCATTCATTCGATGCGACGTTTCTTATGGGATTTAATGAACGACAACATTTTGACCCCAAACCGAGAGGATTCTGGGATGTTTGTGTTTTTTTTTAATAACTCTGGAAGGAAACGTCGCAGCCCCATCAAGGTGGTACTCGTACTGCTCGCCTCATCGAGAGGAATCCAACGATATGAGTGATTAAGCTATGGGATATGAAATGGACGAGCGACCAATAAAACAACATGTATTATGGGGATGAATGCTTTTTTCTATTCACAAAATAAAACAAAAGCAGTCATGCAAATATCTTATTTAACACAGCACAGCAAAATCTGTTGCACCATTCAATCCCGCTCATCCAGACGGGGAGAATTAAATCGCATTTATTCGATGCGACGTTTCTTATGGGATTTAATGAACGACAACATATTGACCCCAAACCGAGAGGATTCTGGGATGTTTGTGGTTTTTTGGTAATAACTCTGGAAGAAAACGTCGCAGACCCATCAAGGTGGTGCTCGTACTGCTCGCCTCATCGAGAGGAATCCAAAGATATGAGTGGATAAGCTATGGGATATGAAATGGACGAGCGACCAATAAAACAACATGTATTATGGGGTTGAATGCTTTTTGCTATTCACAAATTAAAACAAAAGCAGTAATGCAAATATATTATTTAACACAGCACAGCAAAATCAGTTGCATCATTCAATCCCGCTCGTCCAGACGGGGAGAATTCAATCACATTTATTCCATGTGACGTTTCTTATGGGATTTAATGAGCGGCAACATATTGACCCTAAACCGAGAGGATTCTGGGATGTTTGTGGTTTTTTGGTAATAACTCTGGAAGAAAACGTCGCAGACCCATCAAGGTGGTACTCGTACTGCTCGCCTCATCGAGAGGAATCCAAAGATATGAGTGGTTAAGCTATGGGATATGAAATTGACGAGCGACCAAGAAAACAACATGTATTATGGGGTTGAATGCTTTTTGCTATTCACAAATTAAAACAAAAGCAGTAATGCAAATATCTGATTTAACACAGCACAGCAAAATCAGTTGCACCATTCAATTCCACTCGTCCAGACGGGGAGAATTCAATCACATTTATTCCATGTGACGTTTATTATGGGATTTAATGAGTGACAACATTTTGACGCCAAACCGAGAGGATTCTGGAATGTTTGTGGTTTTTTGGTAATAACTCTGGAAGGAAACGTCGCAGACCCATCAAGGTGGTACTCGTACTGCTCGACTCATTGAGAGGAATCGAAAGATATGAGTGGTTAAGCTATGGGATATGAAATTGACGAGCGACCAACAAAACAACATGTATTATGGGGTTGGATGCTTTTTGCTATTCACAAATTAAAACAAAAGCAGTAATGCAAATATCTGATTTAACACAGCACAGCAAAATCAGTTGCACCATTCAATTCCACTCGTCCAGACGGGGATAATTCAATCACATTTATTCGATGCGACGTTTCTTACGGGATTGAATGAGCGACAACATTTTGACCCCAAACCGAGAGGATTCTGGGATGTTTGTGGTTTTTTGGTAATAACTCTGGAAGGAAACGTCGAAGACCCACCAAGGTGGTACTCGTACTGCTCGCCTCATCGAGAGGAATCCAAAGATATGAGTGGTTAAGCTATGGGATATAAAATGGACGATCGACCAATAAAACAACATGTATTATGGGGTTGAATGCTTTTTTCTATTCACAAAATAAAACAAAAGCAGTCATGCAAATATCTTATTTAACACAGCACAGCAAAATGTGTTGGACCATTCAATCACGCTCATCCAGACGGGGAGAATTAAATCGCATTCATTCGATGCGACGTTTCTTATGGGATTTAATGAACGACAACATTTTGACCCCAAACCGAGAGGATTCTGGGATGTTTGTGATTTTTTTTTGTAATAACTCTGGAAGGAAACGTCGCAGCCCCATCAAGGTGGTACTCGTACTGCTCGCCTCATCGAGAGGAATCCAACGATATGAGTGATTAAGCTATGGGATATGAAATGGACGAGCGACCAATAAAACAACATGTATTATGGGGATGAATGCTTTTTTCTATTCACAAAATAAAACAAAAGCAGTCATGCAAATATCTTATTTAACACAGCACAGCAAAATCTGTTGCACCATTCAATCCCGCTCTTCCAGACGGGGAGAATTAAATCGCATTCATTCGATGCGACGTTTCTTATGGGATTTAATGAACGACAACATTTTGACCCCAAATCGAGAGGATTCTGGGTTGTTTGTGTTTTTTTTTTAATAACTCTGGAAGGAAACACTCGATGCCCCATCAAGCTGGTACTCGTACTGCTCGCCTCATCGAGAGGAATCCAAAGATATGAGTAATTAAGCTATGGGATATGAAATGGACGAGCGACCAATAAAACAACATGTATTATGGGGTTGAATGCATTTTGCTATTCACAAAATAAAACAAAAGCAGTCATGCAAATATCTTATTTAACAAAGCACAGCAAAATCAGTTGCACCATTCAATTCCGCTCGACCAGACGGGGAGAATTCAATCACATTTATTCGATGCGACGTTTCTTATGGGATTGAATGAGCGACAACATTTTGACCCCAAATCGAGAGGTTTCTGGGATGTTTGTGGTTTTTTGGTAATAACTCTGGAAGAAAACGTCGCAGACCCATCAAGGTGGTACTCGTACTGGTCGCCTTATCGAGAGGAATCCAACGATATGAGTGGTTAAGCTATGGGATATAAAATGGACGATCGACCAATAAAACAACATGTATTATGGGGTTGAATGCTTTTTTCTATTCACAAAATAAAACAAAAGCAGTCATGCAAATATCTTATTTAACACAGCACAGCAAAATCTGTTGCACCATTCAATCCCGCTCATCCAGACGGGGAGAATTAAAGCGCATTTATTCGATGCGACGTTTCTTATGGGATTTAATGAACGACAACATTTTGACCCCAAACCGAGAGGATTCTGGGATGTTTGTGGTTTTTTGGTAATAACTCTGGAAAAAAACGTCGCAGACCCATCAAGGTGGTACTCGTACTGCTCGCCGCATCGAGAGGAATCCAAATATATGAGTGGTTAAGCTATGGGATATAAAATGGACGATCGACCAATAAAACAACATGTATTATGGGGTTGAATGCTTTTTTTCTATTCACAAAATAAAACAAATGCAGTCATGCAAATATCTTATTTAACACAGCACAGCAAAATCTGTTGCACCATTCAATCCCGCTCATCCAGACGGGGAGAATTAAATCGCATTTATTCGATGCGACGTTTCTTATGGGATTTAATGAACGACAACATTTTGACCCCAAATCGAGAGGATTCTGGGATGTTTGTGGTTTTTTGGTAATAACTCTGGAAGAAAACGTCTCAGACCCATCAAGGTGGTACTCGTACTGCCCGCCTCATCGAGAGGAATCCAAAGATATGAGTGGTTAAGCTATGGGATATAAAATGGACGATCGACCAATAAAACAACATGTATTATGGGGATGAATGCTTTTTTCTATTCACAAAATAAAACAAAAGCAGGCATGCAAATATCTTATTTAACACAGCACAGCAAAATCTGTTGCACCATTCAATCCCGCTCATCCAGACGGGGAGAATTAAATCGCATTTATTCGATGCGACGTTTCTTATGGGATTTAATGAACGACAACATTTTGACCCCAAACCGAGAGGATTCTGGGATGTTTGTGGTTTTTGGTAATAACTCTGGAAGGAAACGTCGCAGACCCACCAAGGTGGTACTCGTACTGCTCGCCTCATCGCGAGGAATCCAAAGATATGAGTGGTTAAGCTATGGGATATAAAATGGACGATCGACCAATAAAACAACATGTATTATGGGGTTGAATACTTTTTTCTATTCACAAAATTAAACAAAAGCAGTCATGCAAATATCTTATTTAACACAGCACAGCAAAATCTGTTGCACCATTCAATCCCGCTCGTCCAGACGGGGAGAATTCATTCACATTCATTCGATGCGACGTTTCTTATGGGATTTAATGAACGACAACATTTTGACCCCAAATCGAGAGGATTCTGGGATGTTTGTGGTTTTTTGGTAATAACTCTGGAAGAAAACGTCTCAGACCCATCAAGATGGTACTCGTACTGCTCGCCTCATCGAGAGGAATCCAAAGATATGAGTGGTTAAGCTATGGAATATAAAATGGACGATCGACCAATAAAACAACATGTATTATGGGGATGAATGCTTTTTTCTATTCACAAAATAAAACAAAAGCAGTCATGCAAATATCTTATTTAACACAGCACAGCAAAATCTGTTGCACCACTAAATCCCGCTCATCCAGACGGGGAGAATTAAATCGCATTTATTCGATGCGACGTTTCTTATGGGATTTAATGAACGACAACATTTTGACCCCAAACCGAGAGGATTCTGGGATGTTTGTGGTTTTTGGTAATAACTCTGGAAGGAAACGTCGCAGACCCACCAAGGTGGTACTCGTACTGCTCGCCTCATCGAGAGGAATCCAACGATATGAGTGATTAAGCTATGGGATATGAAATGGACGAGCGACCAATAAAACAACATGTATTATGGGGATGAATGCTTTTTTCTATTCACAAAATAAAACAAAAGCAGTCATGCAAATATCTTATTTAACACAGCACAGCAAAATCTGTTGCACCATTCAATCCCGCTCTTCCAGACGGGGAGAATTAAATCGCATTTATTCGATGCGACGTTTCTTATGGGATTTAATGAACGACAACATATTGACCCCAAACCGAGAGGATTCTGGGATGTTTGTGGTTTTTTGGTAATAACTCTGGAAGAAAACGTCGCAGACCCATCAACGTTGTGCTCGTACTGCTCGCGTCATCGAGAGGAATCCAAAGATATGAGTCGTTAAGCTATGGGATATAAAATGGACGATCGACCAATAAAACAACATGTATTATGGGGTTGAATGCTTTTTTCTATTCACAAAATAAAACAAAAGCAGTCATGCAAATATCTTATTTAACACAGCACAGCAAAATGTGTTGCACCATTCAATCCCGCTCATCCAGACGGGGAGAATTAAATCGCATTCATTCGATGCGACGTTTCTTATGGGATTTAATGAACGACAACATTTTGACCCCAAATCGAGAGGATTCTGGGTTGTTTGTGTTTTTTTTTTAATAACTCTGGAAGGAAACACTCGATGCCCCATCAAGCTGGTACTCGTACTGCTCGCCTCATCGAGAGGAATCCAAAGATATGAGTAATTAAGCTATGGGATATGAAATGGACGAGCGACCAATAAAACAACATGTATTATGGGGTTGAATGCATTTTGCTATTCACAAAATAAAACAAAAGCAGTCATGCAAATATCTTATTTAACAAAGCACAGCAAAATCAGTTGCACCATTCAATTCCGCTCGACCAGACGGGGAGAATTCAATCACATTTATTCGATGCGACGTTTCTTATGGGATTGAATGAGCGACAACATTTTGACCCCAAATCGAGAGGTTTCTGGGATGTTTGTGGTTTTTTGGTAATAACTCTGGAAGAAAACGTCGCAGACCCATCAAGGTGGTACTCGTACTGGTCGCCTTATCGAGAGGAATCCAACGATATGAGTGGTTAAGCTATGGGATATAAAATGGACGATCGACCAATAAAACAACATGTATTATGGGGTTGAATGCTTTTTTCTATTCACAAAATAAAACAAAAGCAGTCATGCAAATATCTTATTTAACACAGCACAGCAAAATCTGTTGCACCATTCAATCCCGCTCATCCAGACGGGGAGAATTAAAGCGCATTTATTCGATGCGACGTTTCTTATGGGATTTAATGAACGACAACATTTTGACCCCAAACCGAGAGGATTCTGGGATGTTTGTGGTTTTTTGGTAATAACTCTGGAAGAAAACGTCGCAGACCCATCAAGGTGGTACTCGTACTGCTCGCCGCATCGAGAGGAATCCAAATATATGAGTGGTTAAGCTATGGGATATAAAATGGACGATCGACCAATAAAACAACATGTATTATGGGGTTGAATGCTTTTTTTCTATTCACAAAATAAAACAAATGCAGTCATGCAAATATCTTATTTAACACAGCACAGCAAAATCTGTTGCACCATTCAATCCCGCTCATCCAGACGGGGAGAATTAAATCGCATTTATTCGATGCGACGTTTCTTATGGGATTTAATGAACGACAACATTTTGACCCCAAATCGAGAGGATTCTGGGATGTTTGTGGTTTTTTGGTAATAACTCTGGAAGAAAACGTCTCAGACCCATCAAGGTGGTACTCGTACTGCCCGCCTCATCGAGAGGAATCCAAAGATATGAGTGGTTAAGCTATGGGATATAAAATGGACGATCGACCAATAAAACAACATGTATTATGGGGATGAATGCTTTTTTCTATTCACAAAATAAAACAAAAGCAGGCATGCAAATATCTTATTTAACACAGCACAGCAAAATCTGTTGCACCATTCAATCCCGCTCATCCAGACGGGGAGAATTAAATCGCATTTATTCGATGCGACGTTTCTTATGGGATTTAATGAACGACAACATTTTGACCCCAAACCGAGAGGATTCTGGGATGTTTGTGGTTTTTGGTAATAACTCTGGAAGGAAACGTCGCAGACCCACCAAGGTGGTACTCGTACTGCTCGCCTCATCGCGAGGAATCCAAAGATATGAGTGGTTAAGCTATGGGATATAAAATGGACGATCGACCAATAAAACAACATGTATTATGGGGTTGAATACTTTTTTCTATTCACAAAATTAAACAAAAGCAGTCATGCAAATATCTTATTTAACACAGCACAGCAAAATCTGTTGCACCATTCAATCCCGCTCGTGCAGACGGGGAGAATTCATTCACATTCATTCGATGCGACGTTTCTTATGGGATTTAATGAACGACAACATTTTGACCCCAAATCGAGAGGATTCTGGGATGTTTGTGGTTTTTTGGTAATAACTCTGGAAGAAAACGTCTCAGACCCATCAAGATGGTACTCGTACTGCTCGCCTCATCGAGAGGAATCCAAAGATATGAGTGGTTAAGCTATGGAATATAAAATGGACGATCGACCAATAAAACAACATGTATTATGGGGATGAATGCTTTTTTCTATTCACAAAATAAAACAAAAGCAGTCATGCAAATATCTTATTTAACACAGCACAGCAAAATCTGTTGCACCACTAAATCCCGCTCATCCAGACGGGGAGAATTAAATCGCATTTATTCGATGCGACGTTTCTTATGGGATTTAATGAACGACAACATTTTGACCCCAAACCGAGAGGATTCTGGGATGTTTGTGGTTTTTGGTAATAACTCTGGAAGGAAACGTCGCAGACCCACCAAGGTGGTACTCGTACTGCTCGCCTCATCGCGAGGAATCCAAAGATATGAGTGGTTAAGCTATGGGATATAAAATGGACGATCGACCAATAAAACAACATGTATTATGGGGTTGAATACTTTTTTCTATTCACAAAATTAAACAAAAGCAGTCATGCAAATATCTTATTTAACACAGCACAGCAAAATGTGTTGCACCATTCAATCCCGCTCGTCCAGACGGGGAGAATTCAATCACATTCATTCGATGCGACGTTTCTTATGGGATTTAATGAACGACAACATTTTGACCCCAAATCGAGAGGATTCTGGGATGTTTGTGGTTTTTTGGTAATAACTCTGGAAGAAAACGTCTCAGACCCATCAAGGTGGTACTCGTACTGCTCGCCTCATCGAGAGGAATCCAAAGATATGAGTGGTTAAGCTATGGAATATAAAATGGACGATCGACCAATAAAACAACATGTATTATGGGGATGAATGCTTTTTTCTATTCACAAAATAAAACAAAAGCAGTCATGCAAATATCTTATTTAACACAGCACAGCAAAATCTGTTGCACCATTAAATCCCGCTCATCCAGACGGGGAGAATTAAATCGCATTTATTCGATGCGACGTTTCTTATGGGATTTAATGAACGACAACATTTTGACCCCAAACCGAGAGGATTCTGGGATGTTTGTGGTTTTTTGGTAATAACTCTGGAAGAAAACGTCGCAGACCCATCAAGGTGGTACTCGTACTGCTCGCCTCATCGAGAGGAATCCAAAGATATGAGTGGTTAAGCTATGGGATATAAAATGGACGATCGACCAATAAAACAACATGTATTATGGGGTTGAATACTTTTTTCTATTCACAAAATTAAACAAAAGCAGTCATGCAAATATCTTATTTAACACAGCACAGCAAAATGTGTTGCACCATTCAATCCCGTTCGTCCAGACGGGGAGAATTCAATCACATTCATTCGATGCGACGTTTCTTATGGGATTTAATGAACGACAACATTTTGACCCCAAATCTAGAGGATTCTGGGATGTTTGTGGTTTTTTGGTAATAACTCTGGAAGAAAACGTCTCAGACCCATCAAGATGGTACTCGTACTGCTCGCCTCATCGAGAGGAATCCAAAGATATGAGTGGTTAAGCTATGGAATATAAAATGGACGATCGACCAATAAAACAACATGTATTATGGGGATGAATGCTTTTTTCTATTCACAAAATAAAACAAAAGCAGTCATGCAAATATCTTATTTAACACAGCACAGCAAAATCTATTGCACCACTAAATCCCGCTCATCCAGACGGGGAGAATTAAATCGCATTTATTCGATGCGACGTTTCTTATGGGATTTAATGAACGACAACATTTTGACCCCAAACCGAGAGGATTCTGGGATGTTTGTGGTTTTTTGGTAATAACTCTGGAAGGAAACGTCGCAGACCCACCAAGGTGGTACTCGTACTGCTCGCCTCATCGAGAGGAATCCAAAGATATGAGTGGTTAAGCTATGGAATATAAAATGGACGATCGACCAATAAAACAACATGTATTATGGGGATGAATGCTTTTTTCTATTCACAAAATAAAACAAAAGCAGTCATGCAAATATCTTATTTAACACAGCACAGCAAAATCTGTTGCACCATTAAATCCCGCTCATCCAGACGGGGAGAATTAAATCGCATTTATTCGATGCGACGTTTCTTATGGGATTTAATGAACGACAACATTTTGACCCCAAACCGAGAGGATTCTGGGATGTTTGTGGTTTTTTGGTAATAACTCTGGAAGAAAACGTCGCAGACCCATCAAGGTGGTACTCGTACTGCTCGCCTCATCGAGAGGAATCCAAAGATATGAGTGGTTAAGCTATGGGATATAAAATGGACGATCGACCAATAAAACAACATGTATTATGGGGTTGAATACTTTTTTCTATTCACAAAATTAAACAAAAGCAGTCATGCAAATATCTTATTTAACACAGCACAGCAAAATGTGTTGCACCATTCAATCCCGTTCGTCCAGACGGGGAGAATTCAATCACATTCATTCGATGCGACGTTTCTTATGGGACTTAATGAACGACAACATTTTGACCCCAAATCTAGAGGATTCTGGGATGTTTGTGGTTTTTTGGTAATAACTCTGGAAGAAAACGTCTCAGACCCATCAAGATGGTACTCGTACTGCTCGCCTCATCGAGAGGAATCCAAAGATATGAGTGGTTAAGCTATGGAATATAAAATGGACGATCGACCAATAAAACAACATGTATTATGGGGATGAATGCTTTTTTCTATTCACAAAATAAAACAAAAGCAGTCATGCAAATATCTTATTTAACACAGCACAGCAAAATCTATTGCACCACTAAATCCCGCTCATCCAGACGGGGAGAATTAAATCGCATTTATTCGATGCGACGTTTCTTATGGGATTTAATGAACGACAACATTTTGACCCCAAACCGAGAGGATTCTGGGATGTTTGTGGTTTTTTGGTAATAACTCTGGAAGGAAACGTCGCAGACCCACCAAGGTGGTACTCGTACTGCTCGCCTCATCGAGAGGAATCCAAAGATATGAGTGGTTAAGCTATGGGATATAAAATGGACGATCGACCAATAAAACAACATGTATTATGGGGTTGAATACTTTTTTCTATTCACAAAATTAAACAAAAGCAGTCATGCAAATATCTTATTTAACACAGCACAGCAAAATCTGTTGCACCATTAAATCCCGCTCATCCAGACGGGGAGAATTAAATCGCATTTATTCGATGCGACGTTTCTTATGGGATTTAATGAACGACAACATTTTGACCCCAAACCGAGAGGATTCTGGGATGTTTGTGGTTTTTTGGTAATAACTCTGGAAGAAAACGTCGCAGACCCATCAACGTGGTGCTCGTACTGCTCGCGTCATCGAGAGGAATCCAAAGATATGAGTCGTTAAGCTATGGGATATAAAATGGACGATCGACCAATAAAACAACATGTATTATGGGGTTGAATGCTTTTTTTCTTTTCACAAAAAAAAACAAAAGCAGTCATGCAAATATCTTATTTAACACAGCACAGCAAAATGTGTTGCACCATTCAATCCCGCTCATCCAGACGGGGAGAATTAAATCGCATTCATTCGATGCGACGTTTCTTATGGGATTTAATGAACGACAACATTTTGACCCCAAATCGAGAGGATTCTGGGTTGTTTGTGTTTTTTTTTTAATAACTCTGGAAGGAAACACTCGATGCCCCATCAAGCTGGTACTCGTACTGCTCGCCTCATCGAGAGGAATCCAAAGATATGAGTAATTAAGCTATGGGATATGAAATGGACGAGCGACCAATAAAACAACATGTATTATGGGGTTGAATGCATTTTGCTATTCACAAAATAAAACAAAAGCAGTCATGCAAATATCTTATTTAACAAAGCACAGCAAAATCAGTTGCACCATTCAATTCCGCTCGACCAGACGGGGAGAATTCAATCACATTTATTCGATGCGACGTTTCTTATGGGATTGAATGAGCGACAACATTTTGACCCCAAATCGAGAGGTTTCTGGGATGTTTGTGGTTTTTTGGTAATAACTCTGGAAGAAAACGTCGCAGACCCATCAAGGTGGTACTCCTACTGCTCGCCTCATCGAGAGGAATCCAAAGATATGAGTGGTTAAGCTATGCGATATAAAATGGACGATCGACCAATAAAACAACATGTATTATGGGGTTGAATACTTTTTTCTATTCACAAAATTAAACAAAAGCAGTCATGCAAATATCTTATTTAACACAGCACAGCAAAATGTGTTGCACCATTCAATCCCGCTCGTCCAGACGGGGAGAATTCAATCACATTCATTCGATGCGACGTTTCTTATGGGATTTAATGAGCGACAACATTTTGACCCCAAACCGAGAGGATTCTGGGATGTTTGTGGTTTTTTGGTAATAACTCTGGAAGAAAACGTCGCAGACCCATCAACGTGGTGCTCGTACTGCTCGCGTCATCGAGAGGAATCCAAAGATATGAGTCGTTAAGCTATGGGATATAAAATGGACGATCGACCAATAAAACAACATGTATTATGGGGTTGAATGCTTTTTTTCTTTTCACAAAAAAAAACAAAAGCAGTCATGCAAATATCTTATTTAACACAGCACAGCAAAATGTGTTGCACCATTCAATCCCGCTCATCCAGACGGGGAGAATTAAATCGCATTCATTCGATGCGACGTTTCTTATGGGATTTAATGAACGACAACATTTTGACCCCAAATCGAGAGGATTCTGGGTTGTTTGTGTTTTTTTTTTAATAACTCTGGAAGGAAACACTCGATGCCCCATCAAGCTGGTACTCGTACTGCTCGCCTCATCGAGAGGAATCCAAAGATATGAGTAATTAAGCTATGGGATATGAAATGGACGAGCGACCAATAAAACAACATGTATTATGGGGTTGAATGCATTTTGCTATTCACAAAATAAAACAAAAGCAGTCATGCAAATATCTTATTTAACAAAGCACAGCAAAATCAGTTGCACCATTCAATTCCGCTCGACCAGACGGGGAGAATTCAATCACATTTATTCGATGCGACGTTTCTTATGGGATTGAATGAGCGACAACATTTTGACCCCAAATCGAGAGGTTTCTGGGATGTTTGTGGTTTTTTGGTAATAACTCTGGAAGAAAACGTCGCAGACCCATCAAGGTGGTACTCGTACTGGTCGCCTTATCGAGAGGAATCCAACGATATGAGTGGTTAAGCTATGGGATATAAAATGGACGATCGACCAATAAAACAACATGTATTATGGGGTTGAATGCTTTTTTCTATTCACAAAATTAAACAAAAGCAGTCATGCAAATATCTTATTTAGCACAGCACAGCAAAATCTGTTGCACCATTCAATCCCGCTCATCCAGACGGGGAGAATTAAAGCACATTTATTCGATGCGACGTTTCTTATGGGATTTAATGAACGACAACATTTTGACCCCAAACCGAGAGGATTCTGGGATGTTTGTGGTTTTTTGGTAATAACTCTGGAAGAAAACGTCGCAGACCCATCAACGTGGTGCTCGTACTGCTCGCGTCATCGAGAGGAATCCAAAGATATGAGTCGTTAAGCTATGGGATATAAAATGGACGATCGACCAATAAAACAACATGTATTATGGGGTTGAATGCTTTTTTTCTTTTCACAAAAAAAAACAAAAGCAGTCATGCAAATATCTTATTTAACACAGCACAGCAAAATGTGTTGCACCATTCAATCCCGCTCATCCAGACGGGGAGAATTAAATCGCATTCATTCGATGCGACGTTTCTTATGGGATTTAATGAACGACAACATTTTGACCCCAAATCGAGAGGATTCTGGGTTGTTTGTGTTTTTTTTTTAATAACTCTGGAAGGAAACACTCGATGCCCCATCAAGCTGGTACTCGTACTGCTCGCCTCATCGAGAGGAATCCAAAGATATGAGTAATTAAGCTATGGGATATGAAATGGACGAGCGACCAATAAAACAACATGTATTATGGGGTTGAATGCATTTTGCTATTCACAAAATAAAACAAAAGCAGTCATGCAAATATCTTATTTAACAAAGCACAGCAAAATCAGTTGCACCATTCAATTCCGCTCGACCAGACGGGGAGAATTCAATCACATTTATTCGATGCGACGTTTTTTATGGGATTGAATGAGCGACAACATTTTGACCCCAAATCGAGAGGTTTCTGGGATGTTTGTGGTTTTTTGGTAATAACTCTGGAAGAAAACGTCGCAGACCCATCAAGGTGGTACTCCTACTGCTCGCCTCATCGAGAGGAATCCAAAGATATGAGTGGTTAAGCTATGCGATATAAAATGGACGATCGACCAATAAAACAACATGTATTATGGGGTTGAATACTTTTTTCTATTCACAAAATTAAACAAAAGCAGTCATGCAAATATCTTATTTAACACAGCACAGCAAAATGTGTTGCACCATTCAATCCCGCTCGTCCAGACGGGGAGAATTCAATCACATTCATTCGATGCGACGTTTCTTATGGGATTTAATGAGCGACAACATTTTGACCCCAAACCGAGAGGATTCTGGGATGTTTGTGGTTTTTTGGTAATAACTCTGGAAGAAAACGTCGCAGACCCATCAACGTGGTGCTCGTACTGCTCGCGTCATCGAGAGGAATCCAAAGATATGAGTCGTTAAGCTATGGGATATAAAATGGACGATCGACCAATAAAACAACATGTATTATGGGGTTGAATGCTTTTTTTCTTTTCACAAAAAAAAACAAAAGCAGTCATGCAAATATCTTATTTAACACAGCACAGCAAAATGTGTTGCACCATTCAATCCCGCTCATCCAGACGGGGAGAATTAAATCGCATTCATTCGATGCGACGTTTCTTATGGGATTTAATGAACGACAACATTTTGACCCCAAATCGAGAGGATTCTGGGTTGTTTGTGTTTTTTTTTTAATAACTCTGGAAGGAAACACTCGATGCCCCATCAAGCTGGTACTCGTACTGCTCGCCTCATCGAGAGGAATCCAAAGATATGAGTAATTAAGCTATGGGATATGAAATGGACGAGCGACCAATAAAACAACATGTATTATGGGGTTGAATGCATTTTGCTATTCACAAAATAAAACAAAAGCAGTCATGCAAATATCTTATTTAACAAAGCACAGCAAAATCAGTTGCACCATTCAATTCCGCTCGACCAGACGGGGAGAATTCAATCACATTTATTCGATGCGACGTTTCTTATGGGATTGAATGAGCGACAACATTTTGACCCCAAATCGAGAGGTTTCTGGGATGTTTGTGGTTTTTTGGTAATAACTCTGGAAGAAAACGTCGCAGACCCATCAAGGTGGTACTCGTACTGGTCGCCTTATCGAGAGGAATCCAACGATATGAGTGGTTAAGCTATGGGATATAAAATGGACGATCGACCAATAAAACAACATGTATTATGGGGTTGAATGCTTTTTTCTATTCACAAAATTAAACAAAAGCAGTCATGCAAATATCTTATTTAGCACAGCACAGCAAAATCTGTTGCACCATTCAATCCCGCTCATCCAGACGGGGAGAATTAAAGCACATTTATTCGATGCGACGTTTCTTATGGGATTTAATGAACGACAACATTTTGACCCCAAACCGAGAGGATTCTGGGATGTTTGTGGTTTTTTGGTAATAACTCTGGAAGAAAACGTCGCAGACCCATCAAGGTGGTACTCGTACTGCTCGCCGCATCGAGAGGAATCCAAATATATGAGTGGTTAAGCTATGGGATATAAAATGGACGATCGACCAATAAAACAACATGTATTATGGGGTTGAATGCTTTTTTTCTATTCACAAAATAAAACAAAAGCAGTCATGCAAATATCTTATTTAACACAGCACAGCAAAATCTGTTGCACCATTCAATCCCGCTCATCCAGACGGGGAGAATTAAATCGCATTTATTCGATGCGACGTTTCTTATGGGATTTAATGAACGACAACATTTTGACCCCAAATCGAGAGGATTCTGGGATGTTTGTGGTTTTTTGGTAATAACTCTGGAAGAAAACGTCTCAGACCCATCAAGGTGGTACTCGTACTGCCCGCCTCATCGAGAGGAATCCAAAGATATGAGTGGTTAAGCTATGGGATATAAAATGGACGATCGACCAATAAAACAACATGTATTATGGGGATGAATGCTTTTTTCTATTCACAAAATAAAACAAAAGCAGGCATGCAAATATCTTATTTAACACAGCACAGCAAAATCTGTTGCACCATTCAATCCCGCTCATCCAGACGGGGAGAATTAAATCGCATTCATTCGATGCGACGTTTCTTATGGGATTTAATGAACGACAACATTTTGACCCCAAACCGAGAGGATTCTGGGATGTTTGTGGTTTTTGGTAATAACTCTGGAAGGAAACGTCGCAGACCCACCAAGGTGGTACTCGTACTGCTCGCCTCATCGCGAGGAATCCAAAGATATGAGTGGTTAAGCTATGGGATATAAAATGGACGATCGACCAATAAAACAACATGTATTATGGGGTTGAATACTTTTTTCTATTCACAAAATTAAACAAAAGCAGTCATGCAAATATCTTATTTAACACAGCACAGCAAAATCTGTTGCACCATTCAATCCCGCTCGTCCAGACGGGGAGAATTCATTCACATTCATTCGATGCGACGTTTCTTATGGGATTTAATGAACGACAACATTTTGACCCCAAATCGAGAGGATTCTGGGATATTTGTGGTTTTTTGGTAATAACTCTGGAAGAAAACGTCTCAGACCCATCAAGATGGTACTCGTACTGCTCGCCTCATCGAGAGGAATCCAAAGATATGAGTGGTTAAGCTATGGAATATAAAATGGACGATCGACCAATAAAACAACATGTATTATGGGGATGAATGCTTTTTTCTATTCACAAAATAAAACAAAAGCAGTCATGCAAATATCTTATTTAACACAGCACAGCAAAATCTGTTGCACCACTAAATCCCGCTCATCCAGACGGGGAGAATTAAATCGCATTTATTCGATGCGACGTTTCTTATGGGATTTAATGAACGACAACATTTTGACCCCAAATCGAGAGGATTCTGGGATGTTTGTGGTTTTTTGGTAATAACTCTGGAAGAAAACGTCTCAGACCCATCAAGATGGTACTCGTACTGCTCGCCTCATCGAGAGGAATCCAAAGATATGAGTGGTTAAGCTATGGAATATAAAATGGACGATCGACCAATAAAACAACATGTATTATGGGGATGAATGCTTTTTTCTATTCACAAAATAAAACAAAAGCAGTCATGCAAATATCTTATTTAACACAGCACAGCAAAATCTGTTGCACCACTAAATCCCGCTCATCCAGACGGGGAGAATTAAATCGCATTTATTCGATGCGACGTTTCTTATGGGATTTAATGAACGACAACATTTTGACCCCAAACCGAGAGGATTCTGGGATGTTTGTGGTTTTTGGTAATAACTCTGGAAGGAAACGTCGCAGACCCACCAAGGTGGTACTCGTACTGCTCGCCTCATCGCGAGGAATCCAAAGATATGAGTGGTTAAGCTATGGGATATAAAATGGACGATCGACCAATAAAACAACATGTATTATGGGGTTGAATGCTTTTTTCTATTCACAAAATAAAACAAAAGCAGTCATGCAAATATCTTATTTAACACAGCACAGCAAAATCTGTTGCACCATTCAATCCCGCTCATCCAGACGGGGAGAATTAAAGCGCATTTATTCGATGCGACGTTTCTTATGGGATTTAATGAACGACAACATTTTGACCCCAAACCGAGAGGATTCTGGGATGTTTGTGGTTTTTTGGTAATAACTCTGGAAGAAAACGTCGCAGACCCATCAAGGTGGTACTCGTACTGGTCGCCTTATCGAGAGGAATCCAACGATATGAGTGGTTAAGCTATGGGATATAAAATGGACGATCGACCAATAAAACAACATGTATTATGGGGTTGAATGCTTTTTTCTATTCACAAAATAAAACAAAAGCAGTCATGCAAATATCTTATTTAACACAGCACAGCAAAATCTGTTGCACCATTCAATCCCGCTCATCCAGACGGGGAGAATTAAAGCGCATTTATTCGATGCGACGTTTCTTATGGGATTTAATGAACGACAACATTTTGACCCCAAACCGAGAGGATTCTGGGATGTTTGTGGTTTTTTGGTAATAACTCTGGAAGAAAACGTCGCAGACCCATCAAGGTGGTACTCGTACTGCTCGACGCATCGAGAGGAATCCAAAGATATGAGTGGTTAAGCTATGGGGTATAAAATGGACGATCGACCAATAAAACAACATGTATTATGGGGATGAATGCTTTTTTCTATTCACAAAATAAAACAAAAGCAGGCATGCAAATATCTTATTTAACACAGCACAGCAAAATCTGTTGCACCATTCAATCCCGCTCATCCAGACGGGGAGAATTAAATCGCATTTATTCGATGCGACGTTTCTTATGGGATTTAATGAACGACAACATTTTGACCCCAAACCGAGAGGATTCTGGGATGTTTGTGGTTTTTGGTAATAACTCTGGAAGGAAACGTCGCAGACCCACCAAGGTGGTACTCGTACTGCTCGCCTCATCGCGAGGAATCCAAAGATATGAGTGGTTAAGCTATGGGATATAAAATGGACGATCGACCAATAAAACAACATGTATTATGGGGTTGAATACTTTTTTCTATTCACAAAATTAAACAAAAGCAGTCATGCAAATATCTTATTTAACACAGCACAGCAAAATCTGTTGCACCATTCAATCCCGCTCGTCCAGACGGGGAGAATTCATTCACATTCATTCGATGCGACGTTTCTTATGGGATTTAATGAACGACAACATTTTGACCCCAAATCGAGAGGATTCTGGGATGTTTGTGTTTTTTTGGTAATAACTCTGGAAGAAAACGTCTCAGACCCATCAAGATGGTACTCGCACTGCTCGCCTCATCGAGAGGAATCCAAAGATATGAGTGGTTAAGCTATGGAATATAAAATGGACGATCGACCAATAAAACAACATGTATTATGGGGATGAATGCTTTTTTCTATTCACAAAATAAAACAAAAGCAGTCATGCAAATATCTTATTTAACACAGCACAGCAAAATCTGTTGCACCACTAAATCCCGCTCATCCAGACGGGGAGAATTAAATCGCATTTATTCGATGCGACGTTTCTTATGGGATTTAATGAACGACAACATTTTGACCCCAAACCGAGAGGATTCTGGGATGTTTGTGGTTTTTGGTAATAACTCTGGAAGGAAACGTCGCAGACCCACCAAGGTGGTACTCGTACTGCTCGCCTCATCGCGAGGAATCCAAAGATATGAGTGGTTAAGCTATGGGATATAAAATGGACGATCGACCAATAAAACAACATGTATTATGGGGTTGAATACTTTTTTCTATTCACAAAATTAAACAAAAGCAGTCATGCAAATATCTTATTTAACACAGCACAGCAAAATGTGTTGCACCATTCAATCCCGCTCGTCCAGACGGGGAGAATTCAATCACATTCATTCGATGCGACGTTTCTTATGGGATTTAATGAACGACAACATTTTGACCCCAAATCGAGAGGATTCTGGGATGTTTGTGGTTTTTTGGTAATAACTCTGGAAGAAAACGTCTCAGACCCATCAAGGTGGTACTCGTACTGCTCGCCTCATCGAGAGGAATCCAAAGATATGAGTGGTTAAGCTATGGAATATAAAATGGACGATCGACCAATAAAACAACATGTATTATGGGGATGAATGCTTTTTTCTATTCACAAAATAAAACAAAAGCAGTCATGCAAATATCTTATTTAACACAGCACAGCAAAATCTGTTGCACCACTAAATCCCGCTCATCCAGACGGGGAGAATTAAATCGCATTTATTCGATGCGACGTTTCTTATGGGATTTAATGAACGACAACATTTTGACCCCAAACCGAGAGGATTCTGGGATGTTTGTGGTTTTTGGTAATAACTCTGGAAGGAAACGTCGCAGACCCACCAAGGTGGTACTCGTACTGCTCGCCTCATCGCGAGGAATCCAAAGATATGAGTGGTTAAGCTATGGGATATAAAATGGACGATCGACCAATAAAACAACATGTATTATGGGGTTGAATGCTTTTTTCTATTCACAAAATAAAACAAAAGCAGTCATGCAAATATCTTATTTAACACAGCACAGCAAAATCTGTTGCACCATTCAATCCCGCTCATCCAGACGGGGAGAATTAAAGCGCATTTATTCGATGCGACGTTTCTTATGGGATTTAATGAACGACAACATTTTGACCCCAAACCGAGAGGATTCTGGGATGTTTGTGGTTTTTTGGTAATAACTCTGGAAGAAAACGTCGCAGACCCATCAAGGTGGTACTCGTACTGGTCGCCTTATCGAGAGGAATCCAACGATATGAGTGGTTAAGCTATGGGATATAAAATGGACGATCGACCAATAAAACAACATGTATTATGGGGTTGAATGCTTTTTTCTATTCACAAAATAAAACAAAAGCAGTCATGCAAATATCTTATTTAACACAGCACAGCAAAATCTGTTGCACCATTCAATCCCGCTCATCCAGACGGGGAGAATTAAAGCGCATTTATTCGATGCGACGTTTCTTATGGGATTTAATGAACGACAACATTTTGACCCCAAACCGAGAGGATTCTGGGATGTTTGTGGTTTTTGGTAATAACTCTGGAAGGAAACGTCGCAGACCCACCAAGGTGGTACTCGTACTGCTCGCCTCATCGCGAGGAATCCAAAGATATGAGTGGTTAAGCTATGGGATATAAAATGGACGATCGACCAATAAAACAACATGTATTATGGGGTTGAATACTTTTTTCTATTCACAAAATTAAACAAAAGCAGTCATGCAAATATCTTATTTAACACAGCACAGCAAAATCTGTTGCACCACTAAATCCCGCTCATCCAGACGGGGAGAATTAAATCGCATTTATTCGATGCGACGTTTCTTATGGGATTTAATGAACGACAACATTTTGACCCCAAACCGAGAGGATTCTGGGATGTTTGTGGTTTTTGGTAATAACTCTGGAAGGAAACGTCGCAGACCCACCAAGGTGGTACTCGTACTGCTCGCCTCATCGCGAGGAATCCAAAGATATGAGTGGTTAAGCTATGGGATATAAAATGGACGATCGACCAATAAAACAACATGTATTATGGGGTTGAATACTTTTTTCTATTCACAAAATTAAACAAAAGCAGTCATGCAAATATCTTATTTAACACAGCACAGCAAAATGTGTTGCACCATTCAATCCCGCTCGTCCAGACGGGGAGAATTCAATCACATTCATTCGATGCGACGTTTCTTATGGGATTTAATGAACGACAACATTTTGACCCCAAATCGAGAGGATTCTGGGATGTTTGTGGTTTTTTGGTAATAACTCTGGAAGAAAACGTCTCAGACCCATCAAGGTGGTACTCGTACTGCTCGCCTCATCGAGAGGAATCCAAAGATATGAGTGGTTAAGCTATGGAATATAAAATGGACGATCGACCAATAAAACAACATGTATTATGGGGATGAATGCTTTTTTCTATTCACAAAATAAAACAAAAGCAGTCATGCAAATATCTTATTTAACACAGCACAGCAAAATCTGTTGCACCACTAAATCCCGCTCATCCAGACGGGGAGAATTAAATCGCATTTATTCGATGCGACGTTTCTTATGGGATTTAATGAACGACAACATTTTGACCCCAAACCGAGAGGATTCTGGGATGTTTGTGGTTTTTGGTAATAACTCTGGAAGGAAACGTCGCAGACCCACCAAGGTGGTACTCGTACTGCTCGCCTCATCGCGAGGAATCCAAAGATATGAGTGCTTAAGCTATGGGATATAAAATGGACGATCGACCAATAAAACAACATGTATTATGGGGTTGAATGCTTTTTTCTATTCACAAAATAAAACAAAAGCAGTCATGCAAATATCTTATTTAACACAGCACAGCAAAATCTGTTGCACCATTCAATCCCGCTCATCCAGACGGGGAGAATTAAAGCGCATTTATTCGATGCGACGTTTCTTATGGGATTTAATGAACGACAACATTTTGACCCCAAACCGAGAGGATTCTGGGATGTTTGTGGTTTTTTGGTAATAACTCTGGAAGAAAACGTCGCAGACCCATCAAGGTGGTACTCGTACTGGTCGCCTTATCGAGAGGAATCCAACGATATGAGTGGTTAAGCTATGGGATATAAAATGGACGATCGACCAATAAAACAACATGTATTATGGGGTTGAATGCTTTTTTCTATTCACAAAATAAAACAAAAGCAGTCATGCAAATATCTTATTTAACACAGCACAGCAAAATCTGTTTCACCATTCAATCCCGCTCATCCAGACGGGGAGAATTAAAGCGCATTTATTCGATGCGACGTTTCTTATGGGATTTAATGAACGACAACATTTTGACCCCAAACCGAGAGGATTCTGGGATGTTTGTGGTTTTTTGGTAATAACTCTGGAAGAAAACGTCGCAGACCCATCAAGGTGGTACTCGTACTGCTCGCCGCATCGAGAGGAATCCAAATATATGAGTGGTTAAGCTATGGGATATAAAATGGACGATCGACCAATAAAACAACATGTATTATGGGGTTGAATGCTTTTTTTCTATTCACAAAATAAAACAAAAGCAGTCATGCAAATATCTTATTTAACACAGCACAGCAAAATCTGTTGCACCATTCAATCCCGCTCATCCAGACGGGGAGAATTAAATCGCATTTATTCGATGCGACGTTTCTTATGGGATTTAATGAACGACAACATTTTGACCCCAAATCGAGAGGATTCTGGGATGTTTGTGGTTTTTTGGTAATAACTCTGGAAGAAAACGTCTCAGACCCATCAAGGTGGTACTCGTACTGCCCGCCTCATCGAGAGGAATCCAAAGATATGAGTGGTTAAGCTATGGGATATAAAATGGACGATCGACCAATAAAACAACATGTATTATGGGGATGAATGCTTTTTTCTATTCACAAAATAAAACAAAAGCAGGCATGCAAATATCTTATTTAACACAGCACAGCAAAATCTGTTGCACCATTCAATCCCGCTCATCCAGACGGGGAGAATTAAATCGCATTTATTCGATGCGACGTTTCTTATGGGATTTAATGAACGACAACATTTTGACCCCAAACCGAGAGGATTCTGGGATGTTTGTGGTTTTTGGTAATAACTCTGGAAGGAAACGTCGCAGACCCACCAAGGTGGTACTCGTACTGCTCGCCTCATCGCGAGGAATCCAAAGATATGAGTGGTTAAGCTATGGGATATAAAATGGACGATCGACCAATAAAACAACATGTATTATGGGGTTGAATACTTTTTCTATTCACAAAATTAAACAAAAGCAGTCATGCAAATATCTTATTTAACACAGCACAGCAAAATCTGTTGCACCATTCAATCCCGCTCGTCCAGACGGGGAGAATTCATTCACATTCATTCGATGCGACGTTTCTTATGGGATTTAATGAACGACAACATTTTGACCCCAAATCGAGAGGATTCTGGGATGTTTGTGGTTTTTTGGTAATAACTCTGGAAGAAAACGTCTCAGACCCATCAAGATGGTACTCGTACTGCTCGCCTCATCGAGAGGAATCCAAAGATATGAGTGGTTAAGCTATGGAATATAAAATGGACGATCGACCAATAAAACAACATGTATTATGGGGATGAATGCTTTTTTCTATTCACAAAATAAAACAAAAGCAGTCATGCAAATATCTTATTTAACACAGCACAGCAAAATCTGTTGCACCACTAAATCCCGCTCATCCAGACGGGGAGAATTAAATCGCATTTATTCGATGCGACGTTTCTTATGGGATTTAATGAACGACAACATTTTGACCCCAAACCGAGAGGATTCTGGGATGTTTGTGGTTTTTGGTAATAACTCTGGAAGGAAACGTCGCAGACCCACCAAGGTGGTACTCGTACTGCTCGCCTCATCGCGAGGAATCCAAAGATATGAGTGGTTAAGCTATGGGATATAAAATGGACGATCGACCAATAAAACAACATGTATTATGGGGTTGAATACTTTTTTTCTATTCACAAAATTAAACAAAAGCAGTCATGCAAATATCTTATTTAACACAGCACAGCAAAATGTGTTGCACCATTCAATCCCGCTCGTCCAGACGGGGAGAATTCAATCACATTCATTCGATGCGACGTTTCTTATGGGATTTAATGAACGACAACATTTTGACCCCAAATCGAGAGGATTCTGGGATGTTTGTGGTTTTTTGGTAATAACTCTGGAAGAAAACGTCTCAGACCCATCAAGGTGGTACTCGTACTGCTCGCCTCATCGAGAGGAATCCAAAGATATGAGTGGTTAAGCTATGGAATATAAAATGGACGATCGACCAATAAAACAACATGTATTATGGGGATGAATGCTTTTTTCTATTCACAAAATAAAACAAAAGCAGTCATGCAAATATCTTATTTAACACAGCACAGCAAAATCTGTTGCACCATTAAATCCCGCTCATCCAGACGGGGAGAATTAAATCGCATTTATTCGATGCGACGTTTCTTATGGGATTTAATGAACGACAACATTTTGACCCCAAACCGAGAGGATTCTGGGATGTTTGTGGTTTTTTGGTAATAACTCTGGAAGAAAACGTCGCAGACCCATCAAGGTGGTACTCGTACTGCTCGCCTCATCGAGAGGAATCCAAAGATATGAGTGGTTAAGCTATGGGATATAAAATGGACGATCGACCAATAAAACAACATGTATTATGGGGTTGAATACTTTTTTCTATTCACAAAATTAAACAAAAGCAGTCATGCAAATATCTTATTTAACACAGCACAGCAAAATGTGTTGCACCATTCAATCCCGTTCGTCCAGACGGGGAGAATTCAATCACATTCATTCGATGCGACGTTTCTTATGGGATTTAATGAACGACAACATTTTGACCCCAAATCTAGAGGATTCTGGGATGTTTGTGGTTTTTTGGTAATAACTCTGGAAGAAAACGTCTCAGACCCATCAAGATGGTACTCGTACTGCTCGCCTCATCGAGAGGAATCCAAAGATATGAGTGGTTAAGCTATGGAATATAAAATGGACGATCGACCAATAAAACAACATGTATTATGGGGATGAATGCTTTTTTCTATTCACAAAATAAAACAAAAGCAGTCATGCAAATATCTTATTTAACACAGCACAGCAAAATCTGTTGCACCACTAAATCCCGCTCATCCAGACGGGGAGAATTAAATCGCATTTATTCGATGCGACGTTTCTTATGGGATTTAATGAACGACAACATTTTGACCCCAAACCGAGAGGATTCTGGGATGTTTGTGGTTTTTTGGTAATAACTCTGGAAGGAAACGTCGCAGACCCACCAAGGTGGTAATCGTACTGCTCGCCTCATCGAGAGGAATCCAAAGATATGAGTGGTTAAGCTATGGGATATAAAATGGACGATCGACCAATAAAACAACATGTATTATGGGGTTGAATACTTTTTTCTATTCACAAAATTAAACAAAAGCAGTCATGCAAATATCTTATTTAACACAGCACAGCAAAATCTGTTGCACCATTAAATCCCGCTCATCCAGACGGGGAGAATTAAATCGCATTTATTCGATGCGACGTTTCTTATGGGATTTAATGAACGACAACATTTTGACCCCAAACCGAGAGGATTCTGGGATGTTTGTGGTTTTTTGGTAATACCTCTGGAAGAAAACGTCGCAGACCCATCAAGGTGGTACTCCTACTGCTCGCCTCATCGAGAGGAATCCAAAGATATGAGTGGTTAAGCTATGGGATATAAAATGGACGATCGACCAATAAAACAACATGTATTATGGGGTTGAATACTTTTTTCTATTCACAAAATTAAACAAAAGCAGTCATGCAAATATCTTATTTAACACAGCACAGCAAAATGTGTTGCACCATTCAATCCCGCTCGTCCAGACGGGGAGAATTCAATCACATTCATTCGATGCGACGTTTCTTATGGGATTTAATGAGCGACAACATTTTGACCCCAAACCGAGAGGATTCTGGGATGTTTGTGGTTTTTTGGTAATAACTCTGGAAGAAAACGTCGCAGACCCATCAACGTGGTGCTCGTACTGCTCGCGTCATCGAGAGGAATCCAAAGATATGAGTGGTTAAGCTATGGGATATAAAATGGACGATCGACCAATAAAACAACATGTATTATGGGGTTGAATGCTTTTTTTCTTTTCACAAAAAAAAACAAAAGCAGTCATGCAAATATCTTATTTAACACAGCACAGCAAAATGTGTTGCACCATTCAATCCCGCTCATCCAGACGGGGAGAATTAAATCGCATTCATTCGATGCGACGTTTCTTATGGGATTTAATGAACGACAACATTTTGACCCCAAATCGAGAGGATTCTGGGTTGTTTGTGTTTTTTTTTTAATAACTCTGGAAGGAAACACTCGATGCCCCATCAAGCTGGTACTCGTACTGCTCGCCTCATCGAGAGGAATCCAAAGATATGAGTAATTAAGCTATGGGATATGAAATGGACGAGCGACCAATAAAACAACATGTATTATGGGGTTGAATGCATTTTGCTATTCACAAAATAAAACAAAAGCAGTCATGCAAATATCTTATTTAACAAAGCACAGCAAAATCAGTTGCACCATTCAATTCCGCTCGACCAGACGGGGAGAATTCAATCACATTTATTCGATGCGACGTTTCTTATGGGATTTAATGAACGACAACATTTTGACCCCAAATCGAGAGGTTTCTGGGATGTTTGTGGTTTTTTGGTAATAACTCTGGAAGAAAACGTCGCAGACCCATCAAGGTGGTACTCGTACTGGTCGCCTTATCGAGAGGAATCCAACGATATGAGTGGTTAAGCTATGGGATATAAAATGGACGATCGACCAATAAAACAACATGTATTATGGGGTTGAATGCTTTTTTCTATTCACAAAATAAAACAAAAGCAGTCATGCAAATATCTTATTTAACACAGCACAGCAAAATCTGTTGCACCATTAAATCCCGCTCATCCAGACGGGGAGAATTAAATCGCATTTATTCGATGCGACGTTTCTTATGGGATTTAATGAACGACAACATTTTGACCCCAAACCGAGAGGATTCTGGGATGTTTGTGGTTTTTTGGTAATAACTCTGGAAGAAAACGTCGCAGACCCATCAAGGTGGTACTCGTACTGCTCGCCTCATCGAGAGGAATCCAAAGATATGAGTGGTTAAGCTATGGGATATAAAATGGACGATCGACCAATAAAACAACATGTATTATGGGGTTGAATACTTTTTTCTATTCACAAAATTAAACAAAAGCAGTCATGCAAATATCTTATTTAACACAGCACAGCAAAATGTGTTGCACCATTCAATCCCGTTCGTCCAGACGGGGAGAATTCAATCACATTCATTCGATGCGACGTTTCTTATGGGATTTAATGAACGACAACATTTTGACCCCAAATCTAGAGGATTCTGGGATGTTTGTGGTTTTTTGGTAATAACTCTGGAAGAAAACGTCTCAGACCCATCAAGATGGTACTCGTACTGCTCGCCTCATCGAGAGGAATCCAAAGATATGAGTGGTTAAGCTATGGACTATAAAATGGACGATCGACCAATAAAACAACATGTATTATGGGGATGAATGCTTTTTTCTATTCACAAAATAAAACAAAAGCAGTCATGCAAATATCTTATTTAACACAGCACAGCAAAATCTGTTGCACCACTAAATCCCGCTCATCCAGACGGGGAGAATTAAATCGCATTCATTCGATGCGACGTTTCTTATGGGATTTAATGAGCGACAACATTTTGACCCCAAACCGAGAGGATTCTGGGATGTTTGTGGTTTTTTGGTAATAACTCTGGAAGAAAACGTCGCAGACCCATCAACGTGGTGCTCGTACTGCTCGCGTCATCGAGAGGAATCCAAAGATATGAGTGGTTAAGCTATGGGATATAAAATGGACGATCGACCAATAAAACAACATGTATTATGGGGTTGAATGCTTTTTTTCTTTTCACAAAAAAAAACAAAAGCAGTCATGCAAATATCTTATTTAACACAGCACAGCAAAATGTGTTGCACCATTCAATCCCGCTCATCCAGACGGGGAGAATTAAATCGCATTCATTCGATGCGACGTTTCTTATGGGATTTAATGAACGACAACATTTTGACCCCAAATCGAGAGGATTCTGGGTTGTTTGTGTTTTTTTTTTAATAACTCTGGAAGGAAACACTCGATGCCCCATCAAGCTGGTACTCGTACTGCTCGCCTCATCGAGAGGAATCCAAAGATATGAGTAATTAAGCTATGGGATATGAAATGGACGAGCGACCAATAAAACAACATGTATTATGGGGTTGAATGCATTTTGCTATTCACAAAATAAAACAAAAGCAGTCATGCAAATATCTTATTTAACAAAGCACAGCAAAATCAGTTGCACCATTCAATTCCGCTCGACCAGACGGGGAGAATTCAATCACATTTATTCGATGCGACGTTTCTTATGGGATTGAATGAGCGACAACATTTTGACCCCAAATCGAGAGGTTTCTGGGATGTTTGTGGTTTTTTGGTAATAACTCTGGAAGAAAACGTCGCAGACCCATCAAGGTGGTACTCGTACTGGTCGCCTTATCGAGAGGAATCCAACGATATGAGTGGTTAAGCTATGGGATATAAAATGGACGATCGACCAATAAAACAACATGTATTATGGGGTTGAATGCTTTTTTCTATTCACAAAATAAAACAAAAGCAGTCATGCAAATATCTTATTTAACACAGCACAGCAAAATCTGTTGCACCATTCAATCCCGCTCATCCAGACGGGGAGAATTAAAGCGCATTTATTCGATGCGACGTTTCTTATGGGATTTAATGAACGACAACATTTTGACCCCAAACCGAGAGGATTCTGGGATGTTTGTGGTTTTTTGGTAATAACTCTGGAAGAAAACGTCGCAGACCCATCAAGGTGGTACTCGTACTGCTCGCCGCATCGAGAGGAATCCAAATATATGAGTGGTTAAGCTATGGGATATAAAATGGACGATCGACCAATAAAACAACATGTATTATGGGGTTGAATGCTTTTTTTCTATTCACAAAATAAAACAAAAGCAGTCATGCAAATATCTTATTTAACACAGCACAGCAAAATCTGTTGCACCATTCAATCCCGCTCATCCAGACGGGGAGAATTAAATCGCATTTATTCGATGCGACGTTTCTTATGGGATTTAATGAACGACAACATTTTGACCCCAAATCGAGAGGATTCTGGGATGTTTGTGGTTTTTTGGTAATAACTCTGGAAGAAAACGTCTCAGACCCATCAAGGTGGTACTCGTACTGCCCGCCTCATCGAGAGGAATCCAAAGATATGAGTGGTTAAGCTATGGGATATAAAATGGACGATCGACCAATAAAACAACATGTATTATGGGGATGAATGCTTTTTTCTATTCACAAAATAAAACAAAAGCAGGCATTCAAATATCTTATTTAACACAGCACAGCAAAATCTGTTGCACCATTCAATCCCGCTCATCCAGACGGGGAGAATTAAATCGCATTTATTCGATGCGACGTTTCTTATGGGATTTAATGAACGACAACATTTTGACCCCAAACCGAGAGGATTCTGGGATGTTTGTGGTTTTTGGTAATAACTCTGGAAGGAAACGTCGCAGACCCACCAAGGTGGTACTCGTACTGCTCGCCTCATCGCGAGGAATCCAAAGATATGAGTGGTTAAGCTATGGGATATAAAATGGACGATCGACCAATAAAACAACATGTATTATGGGGTTGAATACTTTTTTCTATTCACAAAATTAAACAAAAGCAGTCATGCAAATATCTTATTTAACACAGCACAGCAAAATCTGTTGCACCATTCAATCCCGCTCGTCCAGACGGGGAGAATTCATTCACATTCATTCGATGCGACGTTTCTTATGGGATTTAATGAACGACAACATTTTGACCCCAAATCTAGAGGATTCTGGGATGTTTGTGGTTTTTTGGTAATAACTCTGGAAGAAAACGTCTCAGACCCATCAAGATGGTACTCGTACTGCTCGCCTCATCGAGAGGAATCCAAAGATATGAGTGATTAAGCTATGGAATATAAAATGGACGATCGACCAATAAAACAACATGTATTATGGGGATGAATGCTTTTTTCTATTCACAAAATAAAACAAAAGCAGTCATGCAAATATCTTATTTAACACAGCACAGCAAAATCTGTTGCACCACTAAATCCCGCTCATCCAGACGGGGAGAATTAAATCGCATTTATTCGATGCGACGTTTCTTATGGGATTTAATGAACGACAACATTTTGACCCCAAACCGAGAGGATTCTGGGATGTTTGTGGTTTTTGGTAATAACTCTGGAAGGAAACGTCGCAGACCCACCAAGGTGGTACTCGTACTGCTCGCCTCATCGCGAGGAATCCAAAGATATGAGTGGTTAAGCTATGGGATATAAAATGGACGATCGACCAATAAAACAACATGTATTATGGGGTTGAATACTTTTTTCTATTCACAAAATTAAACAAAAGCAGTCATGCAAATATCTTATTTAACACAGCACAGCAAAATGTGTTGCACCATTCAATCCCGCTCGTCCAGACGGGGAGAATTCAATCACATTCATTCGATGCGACGTTTCTTATGGGATTTAATGAACGACAACATTTTGACCCCAAATCGAGAGGATTCTGGGATGTTTGTGGTTTTTTGGTAATAACTCTGGAAGAAAACGTCTCAGACCCATCAAGGTGGTACTCGTACTGCTCGCCTCATCGAGAGGAATCCAAAGATATGAGTGGTTAAGCTATGGAATATAAAATGGACGATCGACCAATAAAACAACATGTATTATGGGGATGAATGCTTTTTTCTATTCACAAAATAAAACAAAAGCAGTCATGCAAATATCTTATTTAACACAGCACAGCAAAATCTGTTGCACCACTAAATCCCGCTCATCCAGACGGGGAGAATTAAATCGCATTTATTCGATGCGACGTTTCTTATGGGATTTAATGAACGACAACATTTTGACCCCAAACCGAGAGGATTCTGGGATGTTTGTGGTTTTTGGTAATAACTCTGGAAGGAAACGTCGCAGACCCACCAAGGTGGTACTCGTACTGCTCGCCTCATCGCGAGGAATCCAAAGATATGAGTGGTTAAGCTATGGGATATAAAATGGACGATCGACCAATAAAACAACATGTATTATGGGGTTGAATGCTTTTTTCTATTCACAAAATAAAACAAAAGCAGTCATGCAAATATCTTATTTAACACAGCACAGCAAAATCTGTTGCACCATTCAATCCCGCTCATCCAGACGGGGAGAATTAAAGCGCATTTATTCGATGCGACGTTTCTTATGGGATTTAATGAACGACAACATTTTGACCCCAAACCGAGAGGATTCTGGGATGTTTGTGGTTTTTTGGTAATAACTCTGGAAGAAAACGTCGCAGACCCATCAAGGTGGTACTCGTACTGGTCGCCTTATCGAGAGGAATCCAACTATATGAGTGGTTAAGCTATGGGATATAAAATGGACGATCGACCAATAAAACAACATGTATTATGGGGTTGAATGCTTTTTTCTATTCACAAAATAAAACAAAAGCAGTCATGCAAATATCTTATTTAACACAGCATAGCAAAATCTGTTGCACCATTCAATCCCGCTCATCCAGACGGGGAGAATTAAAGCGCATTTATTCGATGCGACGTTTCTTATGGGATTTAATGAACGACAACATTTTGACCCCAAACCGAGAGGATTCTGGGATGTTTGTGGTTTTTTGGTAATAACTCTGGAAGAAAACGTCGCAGACCTATCAAGGTGGTACTCGTACTGCTCGCCGCATCGAGAGGAATCCAAATATATGAGTGGTTAAGCTATGGGATATAAAATGGACGATCGACCAATAAAACAACATGTATTATGGGGTTGAATGCTTTTTTTCTATTCACAAAATAAAACAAAAGCAGTCATGCAAATATCTTATTTAAGACAGCACAGCAAAATCTGTTGCACCATTCAATCCCGCTCATCCAGACGGGGAGAATTAAATCGCATTTATTCGATGCGACGTTTCTTATGGGATTTAATGAACGACAACATTTTGACCCCAAACCGAGAGGATTCTGGGATGTTTGTGGTTTTTGGTAATAACTCTGGAAGGAAACGTCGCAGACCCACCAAGGTGGTACTCGTACTGCTCGCCTCATCGCGAGGAATCCAAAGATATGAGTGGTTAAGCTATGGGATATAAAATGGACGATCGACCAATAAAACAACATGTATTATGGGGTTGAATACTTTTTTCTATTCACAAAATTAAACAAAAGCAGTCATGCAAATATCTTATTTAACACAGCACAGCAAAATCTGTTGCACCATTCAATCCCGCTCGTCCAGACGGGGAGAATTCATTCACATTCATTCGATGCGACGTTTCTTATGGGATTTAATGAACGACAACATTTTGACCCCAAATCGAGAGGATTCTGGGATGTTTGTGGTTTTTTGGTAATAACTCTGGAAGAAAACGTCTCAGACCCATCAAGATGGTACTCGTACTGCTCGCCTCATCGAGAGGAATCCAAAGATATGAGTGGTTAAGCTATGGAATATAAAATGGACGATCGACCAATAAAACAACATGTATTATGGGGATGAATGCTTTTTTCTATTCACAAAATAAAACAAAAGCAGTCATGCAAATATCTTATTTAACACAGCACAGCAAAATCTGTTGCACCACTAAATCCCGCTCATCCAGACGGGGAGAATTAAATCGCATTTATTCGATGCGACGTTTCTTATGGGATTTAATGAACGACAACATTTTGACCCCAAACCGAGAGGATTCTGGGATGTTTGTGGTTTTTGGTAATAACTCTGGAAGGAAACGTCGCAGACCCACCAAGGTGGTACTCGTACTGCTCGCCTCATCGCGAGGAATCCAAAGATATGAGTGGTTAAGCTATGGGATATAAAATGGACGATCGACCAATAAAACAACATGTATTATGGGGTTGAATACTTTTTTCTATTCACAAAATTAAACAAAAGCAGTCATGCAAATATCTTATTTAACACAGCACAGCAAAATGTGTTGGACCATTCAATCCCGCTCGTCCAGACGGGGAGAATTCAATCACATTCATTCGATGCGACGTTTCTTATGGGATTTAATGAACGACAACATTTTGACCCCAAATCGAGAGGATTCTGGGATGTTTGTGGTTTTTTGGTAATAACTCTGGAAGAAAACGTCTCAGACCCATCAAGGTGGTACTCGTACTGCTCGCCTCATCGAGAGGAATCCAAAGATATGAGTGGTTAAGCTATGGAATATAAAATGGACGATCGACCAATAAAACAACATGTATTATGGGGTTGAATACTTTTTTCTATTCACAAAATTAAACAAAAGCAGTCATGCAAATATCTTATTTAACACAGCACAGCAAAATGTGTTGCACCATTCAATCCCGTTCGTCCAGACGGGGAGAATTCAATCACATTCATTCGATGCGACGTTTCTTATGGGATTTAATGAACGACAACATTTTGACCCCAAATCTAGAGGATTCTGGGATGTTTGTGGTTTTTTGGTAATAACTCTGGAAGAAAACGTCTCAGACCCATCAAGATGGTACTCGTACTGCTCGCCTCATCGAGAGGAATCCAAAGATATGAGTGGTTAAGCTATGGAATATAAAATGGACGATCGACCAATAAAACAACATGTATTATGGGGATGAATGCTTTTTTCTATTCACAAAATAAAACAAAAGCAGTCATGCAAATATCTTATTTAACACAGCACAGCAAAATCTGTTGCACCACTAAATCCCGCTCATCCAGACGGGGAGAATTAAATCGCATTTATTCGATGCGACGTTTCTTATGGGATTTAATGAACGACAACATTTTGACCCCAAACCGAGAGGATTCTGGGATGTTTGTGGTTTTTGGTAATAACTCTGGAAGGAAACGTCGCAGACCCACCAAGGTGGTACTCGTACTGCTCGCCTCATCGCGAGGAATCCAAAGATATGAGTGGTTAAGCTATGGGATATAAAATGGACGATCGACCAATAAAACAACATGTATTATGGGGTTGAATACTTTTTTCTATTCACAAAATTAAACAAAAGCAGTCATGCAAATATCTTATTTAACACAGCACAGCAAAATGTGTTGGACCATTCAATCCCGCTCGTCCAGACGGGGAGAATTCAATCACATTCATTCGATGCGACGTTTCTTATGGGATTTAATGAACGACAACATTTTGACCCCAAATCGAGAGGATTCTGGGATGTTTGTGGTTTTTTGGTAATAACTCTGGAAGAAAACGTCTCAGACCCATCAAGGTGGTACTCGTACTGCTCGCCTCATCGAGAGGAATCCAAAGATATGAGTGGTTAAGCTATGGAATATAAAATGGACGATCGACCAATAAAACAACATGTATTATGGGGATGAATGCTTTTTTCTATTCACAAAATAAAACAAAAGCAGTCATGCAAATATCTTATTTAACACAGCACAGCAAAATCTGTTGCACCATTAAATCCCGCTCATCCAGACGGGGAGAATTAAATCGCATTTATTCGATGCGACGTTTCTTATGGGATTTAATGAACGACAACATTTTGACCCCAAACCGAGAGGATTCTGGGATGTTTGTGGTTTTTTTGGTAATAACTCTGGAAGAAAACGTCGCAGACCCATCAAGGTGGTACTCGTACTGCTCGCCGCATCGAGAGGAATCCAAATATATGAGTGGTTAAGCTATGGGATATAAAATGGACGATCGACCAATAAAACAACATGTATTATGGGGTTGAATGCTTTTTTTCTATTCACAAAATAAAACAAAAGCAGTCATGCAAATATCTTATTTAACACAGCACAGCAAAATCTGTTGCACCATTCAATCCCGCTCATCCAGACGGGGAGAATTAAATCGCATTCATTCGATGCGACGTTTCTTATGGGATTTAATGAACGACAACATTTTGACCCCAAATCGAGAGGATTCTGGGATGTTTGTGGTTTTTTGGTAATAACTCTGGAAGAAAACGTCTCAGACCCATCAAGGTGGTACTCGTACTGCCCGCCTCATCGAGAGGAATCCAAAGATATGAGTGGTTAAGCTATGGGATATAAAATGGACGATCGACCAATAAAACAACATGTATTATGGGGATGAATGCTTTTTTCTATTCACAAAATAAAACAAAAGCAGGCATGCAAATATCTTATTTAACACAGCACAGCAAAATCTGTTGCACCATTCAATCCCGCTCATCCAGACGGGGAGAATTAAATCGCATTTATTCGATGCGACGTTTCTTATGGGATTTAATGAACGACAACATTTTGACCCCAAACCGAGAGGATTCTGGGATGTTTGTGGTTTTTGGTAATAACTCTGGAAGGAAACGTCGCAGACCCACCAAGGTGGTACTCGTACTGCTTGCCTCATCGCGAGGAATCCAAAGATATGAGTGGTTAAGCTATGGGATATAAAATGGACGATCGACCAATAAAACAACATGTATTATGGGGTTGAATACTTTTTTTCTATTCACAAAATTAAACAAAAGCAGTCATGCAAATATCTTATTTAACACAGCACAGCAAAATCTGTTGCACCATTCAATCCCGCTCGTCCAGACGGGGAGAATTCATTCACATTCATTCGATGCGACGTTTCTTATGGGATTTAATGAACGACAACATTTTGACCCCAAATCGAGAGGATTCTGGGATGTTTGTGGTTTTTTGGTAATAACTCTGGAAGAAAACGTCTCAGACCCATCAAGATGGTACTCGTACTGCTCGCCTCATCGAGAGGAATCCAAAGATATGAGTGGTTAAGCTATGGAATATAAAATGGACGATCGACCAATAAAACAACATGTATTATGGGGATGAATGCTTTTTTCTATTCACAAAATAAAACAAAAGCAGTCATGCAAATATCTTATTTAACACAGCACAGCAAAATCTGTTGCACCACTAAATCCCGCTCATCCAGACGGGGAGAATTAAATCGCATTTATTCGATGCGACGTTTCTTATGGGATTTAATGAACGACAACATTTTGACCCCAAACCGAGAAGATTCTGGGATGTTTGTGGTTTTTGGTAATAACTCTGGAAGGAAACGTCGCAGACCCACCAAGGTGGTACTCGTACTGCTCGCCTCATCGCGAGGAATCCAAAGATATGAGTGGTTAAGCTATGGGATATAAAATGGACGATCGACCAATAAAACAACATGTATTATGGGGTTGAATACTTTTTTCTATTCACAAAATTAAACAAAAGCAGTCATGCAAATATCTTATTTAACACAGCACAGCAAAATGTGTTGGACCATTCAATCCCGCTCGTCCAGACGGGGAGAATTCAATCACATTCATTCGATGCGACGTTTCTTATGGGATTTAATGAACGACAACATTTTGACCCCAAATCGAGAGGATTCTGGGATGTTTGTGGTTTTTTGGTAATAACTCTGGAAGAAAACGTCTCAGACCCATCAAGGTGGTACTCGTACTGCTCGCCTCATCGAGAGGAATCCAAAGATATGAGTGGTTAAGCTATGGAATATAAAATGGACGATCGACCAATAAAACAACATGTATTATGGGGATGAATGCTTTTTTCTATTCACAAAATAAAACAAAAGCAGTCATGCAAATATCTTATTTAACACAGCACAGCAAAATCTGTTGCACCATTAAATCCCGCTCATCCAGACGGGGAGAATTAAATCGCATTTATTCGATGCGACGTTTCTTATGGGATTTAATGAACGACAACATTTTGACCCCAAACCGAGAGGATTCTGGGATGTTTGTGGTTTTTTGGTAATAACTCTGGAAGAAAACGTCGCAGACCCATCAAGGTGGTACTCGTACTGCTCGCCTCATCGAGAGGAATCCAAAGATATGAGTGGTTAAGCTATGGGATATAAAATGGACGATCGACCAATAAAACAACATGTATTATGGGGTTGAATACTTTTTTCTATTCACAAAATTAAACAAAAGCAGTCATGCAAATATCTTATTTAACACAGCACAGCAAAATGTGTTGCACCATTCAATCCCGTTCGTCCAGACGGGGAGAATTCAATCACATTCATTCGATGCGACGTTTCTTATGGGATTTAATGAACGACAACATTTTGACCCCAAACCGAGAGGATTCTGGGATGTTTGTGGTTTTTGGTAATAACTCTGGAAGGAAACGTCGCAGACCCACCAAGGTGGTACTCGTACTGCTCGCCTCATCGCGAGGAATCCAAAGATATGAGTGGTTAAGCTATGGGATATAAAATGGACGATCGACCAATAAAACAACATGTATTATGGGGTTGAATACTTTTTTCTATTCACAAAATTAAACAAAAGCAGTCATGCAAATATCTTATTTAACACAGCACAGCAAAATGTGTTGCACCATTCAATCCCGCTCGTCCAGACGGGGAGAATTCAATCACATTCATTCGATGCGACGTTTCTTATGGGATTTAATGAACGACAACATTTTGACCCCAAATCGAGAGGATTCTGGGATGTTTGTGGTTTTTTGGTAATAACTCTGGAAGAAAACGTCTCAGACCCATCAAGGTGGTACTCGTACTGCTCGCCTCATCGAGAGGAATCCAAAGATATGAGTGGTTAAGCTATGGAATATAAAATGGACGATCGACCAATAAAACAACATGTATTATGGGGATGAATGCTTTTTTCTATTCACAAAATAAAACAAAAGCAGTCATGCAAATATCTTATTTAACACAGCACAGCAAAATCTGTTGCACCATTAAATCCCGCTCATCCAGACGGGGAGAATTAAATCGCATTTATTCGATGCGACGTTTCTTATGGGATTTAATGAACGACAACATTTTGACCCCAAACCGAGAGGATTCTGGGATGTTTGTGGTTTTTTGGTAATAACTCTGGAAGAAAACGTCGCAGACCCATCAAGGTGGTACTCGTACTGCTCGCCTCATCGAGAGGAATCCAAAGATATGAGTGGTTAAGCTATGGGATATAAAATGGACGATCGACCAATAAAACAACATGTATTATGGGGTTGAATACTTTTTTCTATTCACAAAATTAAACAAAAGCAGTCATGCAAATATCTTATTTAACACAGCACAGCAAAATGTGTTGCACCATTCAATCCCGTTCGTCCAGACGGGGAGAATTCAATCACATTCATTCGATGCGACGTTTCTTATGGGATTTAATGAACGACAACATTTTGACCCCAAATCTAGAGGATTCTGGGATGTTTGTGGTTTTTTGGTAATAACTCTGGAAGAAAACATCTCAGACCCATCAAGATGGTACTCGTACTGCTCGCCTCATCGAGAGGAATCCAAAGATATGAGTGGTTAAGCTATGGAATATAAAATGGACGATCGACCAATAAAACAACATGTATTATGGGGATGAATGCTTTTTTCTATTCACAAAATAAAACAAAAGCAGTCATGCAAATATCTTATTTAAGACAGCACAGCAAAATCTGTTGCACCACTAAATCCCGCTCATCCAGACGGGGAGAATTAAATCGCATTTATTCGATGCGACGTTTCTTATGGGATTTAATGAACGACAACATTTTGACCCCAAACCGAGAGGATTCTGGGATGTTTGTGGTTTTTTGGTAATAACTCTGGAAGGAAACGTCGCAGACCCACCAAGGTGGTAATCGTACTGCTCGCCTCATCGAGAGGAATCCAAAGATATGAGTGGTTAAGCTATGGGATATAAAATGGACGATCGACCAATAAAACAACATGTATTATGGGGTTGAATACTTTTTTCTATTCACAAAATTAAACAAAAGCAGTCATGCAAATATCTTATTTAACACAGCACAGCAAAATGTGTTGCACCATTCAATCCCGTTCGTCCAGACGGGGAGAATTCAATCACATTCATTCGATGCGACGTTTCTTATGGGATTTAATGAACGACAACATTTTGACCCCAAACCGAGAGGATTCTGGGATGTTTGTGGTTTTTGGTAATAACTCTGGAAGGAAACGTCGCAGACCCACCAAGGTGGTACTCGTACTGCTCGCCTCATCGCGAGGAATCCAAAGATATGAGTGGTTAAGCTATGGGATATAAAATGGACGATCGACCAATAAAACAACATGTATTATGGGGTTGAATACTTTTTTCTATACACAAAATTAAACAAAAGCAGTCATGCAAATATCTTATTTAACACAGCACAGCAAAATCTGTTGCACCATTCAATCCCGCTCGTCCAGACGGGGAGAATTCATTCACATTCATTCGATGCGACGTTTCTCATGGGATTTAATGAACGACAACATTTTGACCCCAAATCGAGAGGATTCTGGGATGTTTGTGGTTTTTTGGTAATAACTCTGGAAGAAAACGTCTCAGACCCATCAAGATGGTACTCGTACTGCTCGCCTCATCGAGAGGAATCCAAAGATATGAGTGGTTAAGCTATGGAATATAAAATGGACGATCGACCAATAAAACAACATGTATTATGGGGATGAATGCTTTTTTCTATTCACAAAATAAAACAAAAGCAGTCATGCAAATATCTTATTTAACACAGCACAGCAAAATCTGTTGCACCACTAAATCCCGCTCATCCAGACGGGGAGAATTAAATCGCATTTATTCGATGCGACGTTTCTTATGGGATTTAATGAACGACAACATTTTGACCCCAAACCGAGAGGATTCTGGGATGTTTGTGGTTTTTGGTAATAACTCTGGAAGGAAACGTCGCAGACCCACCAAGGTGGTACTCGTACTGCTCGCCTCATCGCGAGGAATCCAAAGATATGAGTGGTTAAGCTATGGGATATAAAATGGACGATCGACCAATAAAACAACATGTATTATGGGGTTGAATACTTTTTTCTATTCACAAAATTAAACAAAAGCAGTCATGCAAATATCTTATTTAACACAGCACAGCAAAATGTGTTGCACCATTCAATCCCGCTCGTCCAGACGGGGAGAATTCAATCACATTCATTCGATGCGACGTTTCTTATGGGATTTAATGAACGACAACATTTTGACCCCAAATCGAGAGGATTCTGGGATGTTTGTGGTTTTTTGGTAATAACTCTGGAAGAAAACGTCTCAGACCCATCAAGGTGGTACTCGTACTGCTCGCCTCATCGAGAGGAATCCAAAGATATGAGTGGTTAAGCTATGGAATATAAAATGGACGATCGACCAATAAAACAACATGTATTATGGGGATGAATGCTTTTTTCTATTCACAAAATAAAACAAAAGCAGTCATGCAAATATCTTATTTAACACAGCACAGCAAAATCTGTTGCACCATTAAATCCCGCTCATCCAGACGGGGAGAATTAAATCGCATTTATTCGATGCGACGTTTCTTATGGGATTTAATGAACGACAACATTTTGACCCCAAACCGAGAGGATTCTGGGATGTTTGTGGTTTTTTGGTAATAACTCTGGAAGAAAACGTCGCAGACCCATCAAGGTGGTACTCGTACTGCTCGCCTCATCGAGAGGAATCCAAAGATATGAGTGGTTAAGCTATGGGATATAAAATGGACGATCGACCAATAAAACAACATGTATTATGGGGTTGAATACTTTTTTCTATTCACAAAATTAAACAAAAGCAGTCATGCAAATATCTTATTTAACACAGCACAGCAAAATGTGTTGCACCATTCAATCCCGTTCGTCCAGACGGGGAGAATTCAATCACATTCATTCGATGCGACGTTTCTTATGGGATTTAATGAACGACAACATTTTGACCCCAAATCTAGAGGATTCTGGGATGTTTGTGGTTTTTTGGTAATAACTCTGGAAGAAAACATCTCAGACCCATCAAGATGGTACTCGTACTGCTCGCCTCATCGAGAGGAATCCAAAGATATGAGTGGTTAAGCTATGGAATATAAAATGGACGATCGACCAATAAAACAACATGTATTATGGGGATGAATGCTTTTTTCTATTCACAAAATAAAACAAAAGCAGTCATGCAAATATCTTATTTAAGACAGCACAGCAAAATCTGTTGCACCACTAAATCCCGCTCATCCAGACGGGGAGAATTAAATCGCATTTATTCGATGCGACGTTTCTTATGGGATTTAATGAACGACAACATTTTGACCCCAAACCGAGAGGATTCTGGGATGTTTGTGGTTTTTTGGTAATAACTCTGGAAGGAAACGTCGCAGACCCACCAAGGTGGTAATCGTACTGCTCGCCTCATCGAGAGGAATCCAAAGATATGAGTGGTTAAGCTATGGGATATAAAATGGACGATCGACCAATAAAACAACATGTATTATGGGGTTGAATACTTTTTTCTATTCACAAAATTAAACAAAAGCAGTCATGCAAATATCTTATTTAACACAGCACAGCAAAATCTGTTGCACCATTAAATCCCGCTCATCCAGACGGGGAGAATTAAATCGCATTTATTCGATGCGACGTTTCTTATGGGATTTAATGAACGACAACATTTTGACCCCAAACCGAGAGGATTCTGGGATGTTTGTGGTTTTTTGGTAATAACTCTGGAAGAAAACGTCGCAGACCCATCAAGGTGGTACTCCTACTGCTCGCCTCATCGAGAGGAATCCAAAGATATGAGTGGTTAAGCTATGGGATATAAAATGGACGATCGACCAATAAAACAACATGTATTATGGGGTTGAATACTTTTTTCTATTCACAAAATTAAACAAAAGCAGTCATGCAAATATCTTATTTAACACAGCACAGCAAAATGTGTTGCACCATTCAATCCCGTTCGTCCAGACGGGGAGAATTCAATCACATTCATTCGATGCGACGTTTCTTATGGGATTTAATGAACGACAACATTTTGACCCCAAATCTAGAGGATTCTGGGATGTTTGTGGTTTTTTGGTAATAACTCTGGAAGAAAACATCTCAGACCCATCAAGATGGTACTCGTACTGCTCGCCTCATCGAGAGGAATCCAAAGATATGAGTGGTTAAGCTATGGAATATAAAATGGACGATCGACCAATAAAACAACATGTATTATGGGGATGAATGCTTTTTTCTATTCACAAAATAAAACAAAAGCAGTCATGCAAATATCTTATTTAAGACAGCACAGCAAAATCTGTTGCACCACTAAATCCCGCTCATCCAGACGGGGAGAATTAAATCGCATTTATTCGATGCGACGTTTCTTATGGGATTTAATGAACGACAACATTTTGACCCCAAACCGAGAGGATTCTGGGATGTTTGTGGTTTTTTGGTAATAACTCTGGAAGGAAACGTCGCAGACCCACCAAGGTGGTAATCGTACTGCTCGCCTCATCGAGAGGAATCCAAAGATATGAGTGGTTAAGCTATGGGATATAAAATGGACGATCGACCAATAAAACAACATGTATTATGGGGTTGAATACTTTTTTCTATTCACAAAATTAAACAAAAGCAGTCATGCAAATATCTTATTTAACACAGCACAGCAAAATGTGTTGCACCATTCAATCCCGTTCGTCCAGACGGGGAGAATTCAATCACATTCATTCGATGCGACGTTTCTTATGGGATTTAATGAACGACAACATTTTGACCCCAAACCGAGAGGATTCTGGGATGTTTGTGGTTTTTGGTAATAACTCTGGAAGGAAACGTCGCAGACCCACCAAGGTGGTACTCGTACTGCTCGCCTCATCGCGAGGAATCCAAAGATATGAGTGGTTAAGCTATGGGATATAAAATGGACGATCGACCAATAAAACAACATGTATTATGGGGTTGAATACTTTTTTCTATACACAAAATTAAACAAAAGCAGTCATGCAAATATCTTATTTAACACAGCACAGCAAAATCTGTTGCACCATTCAATCCCGCTCGTCCAGACGGGGAGAATTCATTCACATTCATTCGATGCGACGTTTCTCATGGGATTTAATGAACGACAACATTTTGACCCCAAATCGAGAGGATTCTGGGATGTTTGTGGTTTTTTGGTAATAACTCTGGAAGAAAACGTCTCAGACCCATCAAGATGGTACTCGTACTGCTCGCCTCATCGAGAGGAATCCAAAGATATGAGTGGTTAAGCTATGGAATATAAAATGGACGATCGACCAATAAAACAACATGTATTATGGGGATGAATGCTTTTTTCTATTCACAAAATAAAACAAAAGCAGTCATGCAAATATCTTATTTAACACAGCACAGCAAAATCTGTTGCACCACTAAATCCCGCTCATCCAGACGGGGAGAATTAAATCGCATTTATTCGATGCGACGTTTCTTATGGGATTTAATGAACGACAACATTTTGACCCCAAACCGAGAGGATTCTGGGATGTTTGTGGTTTTTGGTAATAACTCTGGAAGGAAACGTCGCAGACCCACCAAGGTGGTACTCGTACTGCTCGCCTCATCGCGAGGAATCCAAAGATATGAGTGGTTAAGCTATGGGATATAAAATGGACGATCGACCAATAAAACAACATGTATTATGGGGTTGAATACTTTTTTCTATTCACAAAATTAAACAAAAGCAGTCATGCAAATATCTTATTTAACACAGCACAGCAAAATGTGTTGCACCATTCAATCCCGCTCGTCCAGACGGGGAGAATTCAATCACATTCATTCGATGCGACGTTTCTTATGGGATTTAATGAACGACAACATTTTGACCCCAAATCGAGAGGATTCTGGGATGTTTGTGGTTTTTTGGTAATAACTCTGGAAGAAAACGTCTCAGACCCATCAAGGTGGTACTCGTACTGCTCGCCTCATCGAGAGGAATCCAAAGATATGAGTGGTTAAGCTATGGAATATAAAATGGACGATCGACCAATAAAACAACATGTATTATGGGGATGAATGCTTTTTTCTATTCACAAAATAAAACAAAAGCAGTCATGCAAATATCTTATTTAACACAGCACAGCAAAATCTGTTGCACCATTAAATCCCGCTCATCCAGACGGGGAGAATTAAATCGCATTTATTCGATGCGACGTTTCTTATGGGATTTAATGAACGACAACATTTTGACCCCAAACCGAGAGGATTCTGGGATGTTTGTGGTTTTTTGGTAATAACTCTGGAAGAAAACGTCGCAGACCCATCAAGGTGGTACTCGTACTGCTCGCCTCATCGAGAGGAATCCAAAGATATGAGTGGTTAAGCTATGGGATATAAAATGGACGATCGACCAATAAAACAACATGTATTATGGGGTTGAATACTTTTTTCTATTCACAAAATTAAACAAAAGCAGTCATGCAAATATCTTATTTAACACAGCACAGCAAAATGTGTTGCACCATTCAATCCCGTTCGTCCAGACGGGGAGAATTCAATCACATTCATTCGATGCGACGTTTCTTATGGGATTTAATGAACGACAACATTTTGACCCCAAATCTAGAGGATTCTGGGATGTTTGTGGTTTTTTGGTAATAACTCTGGAAGAAAACATCTCAGACCCATCAAGATGGTACTCGTACTGCTCGCCTCATCGAGAGGAATCCAAAGATATGAGTGGTTAAGCTATGGAATATAAAATGGACGATCGACCAATAAAACAACATGTATTATGGGGATGAATGCTTTTTTCTATTCACAAAATAAAACAAAAGCAGTCATGCAAATATCTTATTTAAGACAGCACAGCAAAATCTGTTGCACCACTAAATCCCGCTCATCCAGACGGGGAGAATTAAATCGCATTTATTCGATGCGACGTTTCTTATGGGATTTAATGAACGACAACATTTTGACCCCAAACCGAGAGGATTCTGGGATGTTTGTGGTTTTTTGGTAATAACTCTGGAAGGAAACGTCGCAGACCCACCAAGGTGGTAATCGTACTGCTCGCCTCATCGAGAGGAATCCAAAGATATGAGTGGTTAAGCTATGGGATATAAAATGGACGATCGACCAATAAAACAACATGTATTATGGGGTTGAATACTTTTTTCTATTCACAAAATTAAACAAAAGCAGTCATGCAAATATCTTATTTAACACAGCACAGCAAAATCTGTTGCACCATTAAATCCCGCTCATCCAGACGGGGAGAATTAAATCGCATTTATTCGATGCGACGTTTCTTATGGGATTTAATGAACGACAACATTTTGACCCCAAACCGAGAGGATTCTGGGATGTTTGTGGTTTTTTGGTAATAACTCTGGAAGAAAACGTCGCAGACCCATCAAGGTGGTACTCCTACTGCTCGCCTCATCGAGAGGAATCCAAAGATATGAGTGGTTAAGCTATGGGATATAAAATGGACGATCGACCAATAAAACAACATGTATTATGGGGTTGAATACTTTTTTCTATTCACAAAATTAAACAAAAGCAGTCATGCAAATATCTTATTTAACACAGCACAGCAAAATGTGTTGCACCATTCAATCCCGCTCGTCCAGACGGGGAGAATTCAATCACATTCATTCGATGCGACGTTTCTTATGGGATTTAATGAGCGACAACATTTTGACCCCAAACCGAGAGGATTCTGGGATGTTTGTGGTTTTTTGGTAATAACTCTGGAAGAAAACGTCGCAGACCCATCAACGTGGTGCTCGTACTGCTCGCGTCATCGAGAGGAATCCAAAGATATGAGTGGTTAAGCTATGGGATATAAAATGGACGATCGACCAATAAAACAACATGTATTATGGGGTTGAATGCTTTTTTTCTTTTCACAAAAAAAAACAAAAGCAGTCATGCAAATATCTTATTTAACACAGCACAGCAAAATGTGTTGCACCATTCAATCCCGCTCATCCAGACGGGGAGAATTAAATCGCATTCATTCGATGCGACGTTTCTTATGGGATTTAATGAACGACAACATTTTGACCCCAAATCGAGAGGATTCTGGGTTGTTTGTGTTTTTTTTTTAATAACTCTGGAAGGAAACACTCGATGCCCCATCAAGCTGGTACTCGTACTGCTCACCTCATCGAGAGGAATCCAAAGATATGAGTAATTAAGCTATGGGATATGAAATGGACGAGCGACCAATAAAACAACATGTATTATGGGGTTGAATGCATTTTGCTATTCACAAAATAAAACAAAAGCAGTCATGCAAATATCTTATTTAACAAAGCACAGCAAAATCAGTTGCACCATTCAATTCCGCTCGACCAGACGGGGAGAATTCAATCACATTTATTCGATGCGACGTTCCTTATGGGATTGAATGAGCGACAACATTTTGACCCCAAATCGAGAGGTTTCTGGGATGTTTGTGGTTTTTTGGTAATAACTCTGGAAGAAAACGTCGCAGACCCATCAAGGTGGTACTCGTACTGCTCGCCGCATCGAGAGGAATCCAAATATATGAGTGGTTAAGCTATGGGATATAAAATGGACGATCGACCAATAAAACAACATGTATTATGGGGTTGAATGCTTTTTTTCTATTCACAAAATAAAACAAAAGCAGTCATGCAAATATCTTATTTAACACAGCACAGCAAAATCTGTTGCACCACTAAATCCCGCTCATCCAGACGGGGAGAATTAAATCGCATTTATTCGATGCGACGTTTCTTATGGGATTTAATGAACGACAACATTTTGACCCCAAATCGAGAGGATTCTGGGATGTTTGTGGTTTTTTGGTAATAACTCTGGAAGAAAACGTCTCAGACCCATCAAGGTGGTACTCGTACTGCCCGCCTCATCGAGAGGAATCCAAAGATATGAGTGGTTAAGCTATGGGATATAAAATGGACGATCGACCAATAAAACAACATGTATTATGGGGATGAATGCTTTTTTCTATTCACAAAATAAAACAAAAGCAGGCATTCAAATATCTTATTTAACACAGCACAGCAAAATCTGTTGCACCATTCAATCCCGCTCATCCAGACGGGGAGAATTAAATCGCATTTATTCGATGCGACGTTTCTTATGGGATTTAATGAACGACAACATTTTGACCCCAAACCGAGAGGATTCTGGGATGTTTGTGGTTTTTGGTAATAACTCTGGAAGGAAACGTCGCAGACCCACCAAGGTGGTACTCGTACTGCTCGCCTCATCGCGAGGAATCCAAAGATATGAGTGGTTAAGCTATGGGATATAAAATGGACGATCGACCAATAAAACAACATGTATTATGGGGTTGAATACTTTTTTCTATTCACAAAATTAAACAAAAGCAGTCATGCAAATATCTTATTTAACACAGCACAGCAAAATCTGTTGCACCATTCAATCCCGCTCGTCCAGACGGGGAGAATTCATTCACATTCATTCGATGCGACGTTTCTTATGGGATTTAATGAACGACAACATTTTGACCCCAAATCGAGAGGATTCTGGGATGTTTGTGGTTTTTTGGTAATAACTCTGGAAGAAAACGTCTCAGACCCATCAAGATGGTACTCGTACTGCTCTTCTCATCGAGAGGAATCCAAAGATATGAGTGGTTAAGCTATGGAATATAAAATGGACGATCGACCAATAAAACAACATGTATTATGGGGATGAATGCTTTTTTCTATTCACAAAATAAAACAAAAGCAGTCATGCAAATATCTTATTTAACACAGCACAGCAAAATCTGTTGCACCACTAAATCCCGCTCATCTAGACGGGGAGAATTAAATCGCATTTATTCGATGCGACGTTTCTTATGGGATTTAATGAACGACAACATTTTGACCCCAAACCGAGAGGATTCTGGGATGTTTGTGGTTTTTGGTAATAACTCTGGAAGGAAACGTCGCAGACCCACCAAGGTGGTACTCGTACTGCTCGCCTCATCGCGAGGAATCCAAAGATATGAGTGGTTAAGCTATGGGATATAAAATGGACGATCGACCAATAAAACAACATGTATTATGGGGTTGAATACTTTTTTCTATTCACAAAATTAAACAAAAGCAGTCATGCAAATATCTTATTTAACACAGCACAGCAAAATGTGTTGCACCATTCAATCCCGCTCGTCCAGACGGGGAGAATTCAATCACATTCATTCGATGCGACGTTTCTTATGGGATTTAATGAACGACAACATTTTGACCCCAAATCGAGAGGATTCTGGGATGTTTGTGGTTTTTTGGTAATAACTCTGGAAAAAAACGTCTCAGACCCATCAAGGTGGTACTCGTACTGCTCGCCTCATCGAGAGGAATCCAAAGATATGAGTGGTTAAGCTATGGAATATAAAATGGACGATCGACCAATAAAACAACATGTATTATGGGGATGAATGCTTTTTTCTATTCACAAAATAAAACAAAAGCAGTCATGCAAATATCTTATTTAACACAGCACAGCAAAATCTGTTGCACCATTAAATCCCGCTCATCCAGACGGGGAGAATTAAATCGCATTTATTCGATGCGACGTTTCTTATGGGATTTAATGAACGACAACATTTTGACCCCAAACCGAGAGGATTCTGGGATGTTTGTGGTTTTTTGGTAATAACTCTGGAAGAAAACGTCGCAGACCCATCAAGGTGGTACTCGTACTGCTCGCCTCATCGAGAGGAATCCAAAGATATGAGTGGTTAAGCTATGGGATATAAAATGGACGATCGACCAATAAAACAACATGTATTATGGGGTTGAATACTTTTTTCTATTCACAAAATTAAACAAAAGCAGTCATGCAAATATCTTATTTAACACAGCACAGCAAAATGTGTTGCACCATTCAATCCCGTTCGTCCAGACGGGGAGAATTCAATCACATTCATTCGATGCGACGTTTCTTATGGGATTTAATGAACGACAACATTTTGACCCCAAATCTAGAGGATTCTGGGATGTTTGTGGTTTTTTGGTAATAACTCTGGAAGAAAACGTCTCAGACCCACCAAGATGGTACTCGTACTGCTCGCCTCATCGAGAGGAATCCAAAGATATGAGTGGTTAAGCTATGGAATATAAAATGGACGATCGACCAATAAAACAACATGTATTATGGGGATGAATGCTTTTTTCTATTCACAAAATAAAACAAAAGCAGTCATGCAAATATCTTATTTAACACAGCACAGCAAAATCTGTTGCACCACTAAATCCCGCTCATCCAGACGGGGAGAATTAAATCGCATTTATTCGATGCGACGTTTCTTATGGGATTTAATGAACGACAACATTTTGACCCCAAACCGAGAGGATTCTGGGATGTTTGTGGTTTTTTGGTAATAACTCTGGAAGGAAACGTCGCAGACCCACCAAGGTGGTACTCGTACTGCTCGCCTCATCGAGAGGAATCCAAAGATATGAGTGGTTAAGCTATGGGATATAAAATGGACGATCGACCAATAAAACAACATGTATTATGGGGTTGAATACTTTTTTCTATTCACAAAATTAAACAAAAGCAGTCATGCAAATATCTTATTTAACACAGCACAGCAAAATCTGTTGCACCATTAAATCCCGCTCATCCAGACGGGGAGAATTAAATCGCATTCATTCGATGCGACGTTTCTTATGGGATTTAATGAACGACAACATTTTGACCCCAAACCGAGAGGATTCTGGGATGTTTGTGGTTTTTTGGTAATAACTCTGGAAGAAAACGTCGCAGACCCATCAAGGTGGTACTCGTACTGCTCGCCTCATCGAGAGGAATCCAAAGATATGAGTGGTTAAGCTATGGGATATAAAATGGACGATCGACCAATAAAACAACATGTATTATGGGGTTGAATACTTTTTTCTATTCACAAAATTAAACAAAAGCAGTCATGCAAATATCTTATTTAACACAGCACAGCAAAATGTGTTGCACCATTCAATCCCGCTCGTCCAGACGGGGAGAATTCAATCACATTCATTCGATGCGACGTTTCTTATGGGATTTAATGAGCGACAACATTTTGACCCCAAACCGAGAGGATTCTGGGAAGTTTGTGGTTTTTTGGTAATAACTCTGGAAGGAAACGTCGCAGACCCATCAAGTTGGTACTCGAACTGCTCGCCTCATCGAGTGGAATCCAAAGATATGAGTGGTTAAGCTATGGGATATGAAATGGACGAGCGACCAATAAAACAACATGTATTATGGGGTTGAATGCTTTTTGCTATTCACAAAATAAAACAAAAGCAGTCATGCAAATATCTTATTTAACACAGCACAGCAAAATCAGTTGCACCATTCAATCCCGCTCATCCAGACGGGGAGAATTCAATCACATTTATTCGATGCGACGTTTCTTATGGGATTTAATGAACGACAACATTTTGACCCCAAACCGAGAGGATTCTGGGATGTTTGTGGTTTTTTGGTAATAACTCTGGAAGAAAACGTCGCAGACCCATCAAGGTGGTACTCGTACTGCTCGCCTCATCGAGAGGAATCCAAAGATATGAGTGGTTAAGCTATGGGATATAAAATGGACGATCGACCAATAAAACAACATGTATTATGGGGTTGAATACTTTTTTCTATTCACAAAATTAAACAAAAGCAGTCATGCAAATATCTTATTTAACACAGCACAGCAAAATGTGTTGCACCATTCAATCCCGCTCGTCCAGACGGGGAGAATTCAATCACATTCATTCGATGCGACGTTTCTTATGGGATTTAATGAGCGACAACATTTTGACCCCAAACCGAGAGGATTCTGGGAAGTTTGTGGTTTTTTGGTAATAACTCTGGAAGGAAACGTCGCAGACCCATCAAGGTGGTACTCGAACTGCTCGCCTCATCGAGTGGAATCCAAAGATATGAGTGGTTAAGCTATGGGATATGAAATGGACGAGCGACCAATAAAACAACATGTATTATGGGGTTGAATGCTTTTTGCTATTCACAAAATAAAACAAAAGCAGTCATGCAAATATCTGTTTTAACACAGCACAGCAAAATCAGTTGCACCATTCAATCCCGCTCGTCCAGACGGGGAGAATTCAATCACATTTATTCGATGCGACGTTTCTTATGGGATTTAATGAGCGACAACATTTTGACCCCAAACCGAGAGGATTCTGGGAAGTTTGTGGTTTTTTGGTAATAACTCTGGAAGGAAACGTCGCAGACCCATCAAGGTGTTATTGTACTGCTCGCCTCATCGAGTGGAATCCAAAGATATGAGTGGTTAAGCTATGGGATATGAAATGGTCGAGCGACCAATAAAACAACATGTATTTTGGGGTTGAATGCTTTTTGCTATTCACAAAATAAAACAAAAGCAGTCATGCAAATATCTGTTTTAACACAGCACAGCAAAATAGTTACACCATTCAATCCCCCTCGTCCAGACGGGGAGAATTCAATCACATTTATTTGATGCGACGTTTCTTATGGGATTTAATGAGCGACAACATTTTGACCCCAAACCGAAAGGATTCTGGGATGTTTGTGGTTTTTTTGTAATAACTCTGGAAGGAAACGTCGCAGACCCATCAAGGTGATACTCGTACTGCTCGCCTCATCGAGAGGAATCCAAAGATATGAGTGGTTAAGCTATGGGATATGAAATGGACGAGCGACCAATAAAACAACATGTATTATGGGGTTGAATGCGTTTTGCTATTCACAAAATAAAACAAAAGCAGTCATGCAAATATCTGTTTTAACACAGCACAGCAAAATCAGTTGCACCATTCAATCCCGCTCGTCCAGACGGGGAGAATTCAATCACATTTATTCGATGCGACGTTTCTTATGGGATTTAATGAGCGACAACATTTTGACCCCAAACCGAGAGGATTCTGGGAAGTTTGTGGTTTTTTGGTATTAACTCTGGAAGGAAACGTCGCAGACCCATCAAGGTGGTACTCGTACTGCTCGCCTCATCGAGTGGAATCCAAAGATATGAGTGGTTAAGCTATGGGATATGAAATGGACGAGCGACCAATAAAACAACATGTATTATGGGGTTGAATGCTTTTTGCTATTCACAAAATAAAACAAAAGCAGTGATGCAAATATCTATTTTAACACAGCACAGCAAAATAGTTACACCATTCAATCCCCCTCGTCCAGACGGGGAGAATTCAATCACATTTATTTGATGCGACGTTTCTTATGGGATTTAATGAGCGACAACATTTTGACCCCAAACCGAGAGGATTCTGGGATGTTTGTGGTTTTTTTGTAATAACTCTGGAAGGAAACGTTGCAGACCCATCAAGGTGATGCTCGTACTGCTCGCCTCATCGAGAGGAATCCAAAGATATGAGTGGTTAAGCTATGGGATATGAAATGGACGAGCGACCAATAAAACAACATGTATTATGGGGTTGAATGCGTTTTGCTATTCACAAAATAAAACAAAAGCAGTCATGCAAATATCTGTTTTAACAGAGCACAGCAAAATCAGTTGCACCATTCAATCCCGCTCGTCCAGACGGGGAGAATTCAATCACATTTATTCAATGCGACGTTTCTTATGGGATTTAATGAGCGACAACATTTTGACCCCAAACCGAGAGGATTCTGGGATGTTTGTAGTTTTTTTGTAATAACTCTGGAAGGAACCGTCGCAGACCCATCAAGGTGGTAATCGTACTGCTCGCCTCATCGAGTGGAATCCAAAGATATGAGTGGTTAAGCTATGGGATATGAAATGGACGAGCGACCAATAAAACAACATGTATTATGGGGTTGAATGCTTTTTGCTATTCACAAAATAAAACAAAAGCAGTAATGCAAATATCTGATTTAACACAGCACAGCAAAATCAGTTACACCATTCAATTCCGCTCGTCCAGACGGGGAGAATTCAATCACATTTATTCGATGCGACGTTTCTTATGGGATTTAATGAGCGACAACATTTTGACCCCAAACCGAGAGGATTCTGGGAAGTTTGTGGTTTTTTGGTAATAACTCTGGAAGGAAACGTCGCAGACCCATCAAGGTGGTACTCGTACTGCTCGCCTCATCGAGTGGAATCCAAAGATATGAGTGGTTAAGCTATGGGATATGAAATGGACGAGCGACCAATAAAACAACATGTATTATGGGGTTGAATGCTTTTTGCTATTCACAAAATAAAACAAAAGCAGTCATGCAAATATCTGTTTTAACACAGCACAGCAAAATCAGTTGCACCATTCAATCCCGCTCGTCCAGACGGGGAGAATTCAATCACATTTATTCGATGCGACGTTTCTTATGGGATTTAATGAGCGATAACATTTTGACCCCAAACCGAGAGGATTCTGGGAAGTTTGTGGTTTTTTTGTAATAACTCTGGAAGGAAACGTCGCAGACCAATCAAGGTGGTACTCGTACTGCTCGTCTCATCGAGAGGAATCCAAAGATATGAGTGGTTAAGCTATGGGATATAAAATGGACGATCGACCAATAAAACAACATGTATTATGGGGTTGAATGCTTTTTTCTTTTCACAAAAAAAAACAAAAGCAGTCATGCAAATATCTTATTTAACACAGCACAGCAAAATGTGTTGCACCATTCAATCCCGCTCATCCAGACGGGGAGAATTAAATCGCATTCATTCAATGCGACGTTTCTTATGGGATTTAATGAACGACAACATTTTGACCCCAAACCGAGAGGATTCTGGGATGTTTGTGTTTTTTTTTATAACTCTGGAAGGAAACGTCGCAGCCCCATCAAGCTGGTACTCGTACTGCTCGCCTCATCGAGAGGAATCCAAAGATATGAGTAATTAAGCTATGGGATATGAAATGGACGAGCGACCAATAAAACAACATGTATTATGGGGTTGAATGCATTTTGCTATTCACAAAATAAAACAAAAGCAGTCATGCAAATATCTTATTTAACAAAGCACAGCAAAATCAGTTGCACCATTCAATTCCGCTCGACCAGACGAGGAGAAACTAAATCACATTTATTCGATGCGACGTTTCTTATGGGATTGAATGAGCGACAACATTTTGACCCCAAATCGAGAGGTTTCTGGGATGTTTGTGGTTTTTTGGTAATAACTCTGGAAGAAAACGTCGCAGAGCAATCAAGGTGGTACTCGTACTGCTCGCCTTATCGAGAGGAATCCAAAGATATGAGTGGTTAAGCTATGGGATATAAAATGGACGATCGACCAATAAAACAACATGTATTATGGGGTTGAATGCTTTTTTCTATTCACAAAATAAAACAAAAGCAGTCATGCAAATATCTTATTTAACACAGCACAGCAAAATCTGTTGCACCATTCAATCCCGCTCATCCAGACGGGGAGAATTAAATCGCATTTATTCGATGCGACGTTTCTTATGGGATTTAATGAACGACAACATTTTGACCCCAAACCGAGAGGATTCTGGGATGTTTGTGGTTTTTGGTAATAACTCTGGAAGGAAACGTCGCAGACCCATCAAGTTGGTAGTCGTACTGCTCGCCTCATCGCGAGGAATCCAAAGATATGAGTGGTTAAGCTATGGGATATAAAATGGACGATCGACCAATAAAACAACATGTATTATGGGGTTGAATACTTTTTTCTATTCACAAAATTAAACAAAAGCAGTCATGCAAATATCTTATTTAACACAGCACAGCAAAATGTGTTGCACCATTCAATCCCCCTCGTCCAGACGGGGAGAATTCAATCACATTTATTTGATGCGACGTTTCTTAAGGGATTTAATGAGCGACAACATTTTGACCCCAAACCGAGAGGATTCTGGGATGTTTGTGGTTTTTTTGTAATAACTCTGGAAGGAAACGTCGCAGACCCATCAAGGTGATGCTCGTACTGCTCGCCTCATCGAGAGGAATCCAAAGATATAAGTGGTTAAGCTATGGGATATGAAATGGACGAGCGACCAATAAAACAACATGTATTATGGGGTTGAATGCGTTTTGCTATTCACAAAATAAAATAAAAGCAGTCATGCAAATATCTGTTTTAACAGAGCACAGCAAAATCAGTTGCACCATTCAATCCCGCTCGTCCAGAAGGGGAGAATTCAATCACATTTATTCAATGCGACGTTTCTTATGGGATTTAATGAGCGACAACATTTTGACCCCAAACCGAGAGGATTCTGGGATGTTTGTGGTTTTTTTGTAATAACTCTGGAAGAAACCGTCGCAGACCCATCAAGGTGGTACTCGTACTGCTCGCCTCATCGAGTGGAATCCAAAGATATGAGTGGTTAAGCTATGGGATATGAAATGGACGAGCGACCAATAAAACAACATGTATTTTGGGGTTGAATGCTTTTTGCTATTCACAAAATAAAACAAAAGCAGTAATGCAAATATCTGATTTAACACAGCACAGCAAAATCAGTTACACCATTCAATTCCGCTCGTCCAGACGGGGAGAATTCAATCACATTTATTCGATGCGACGTTTCTTATGGGATTTAATGAGCGACAACATTTTGACCCCAAACCGAGAGGATTCTGGGAAGTTTGTGGTTTTTTGGTAATAACTCTGGAAGGAAACGTCGCAGACCCATCAAGGTGGTACTCGTACTGCTCGCCTCATCGAGTGGAATCCAAATATATGAGTGGTTAAGCTATGGGATATGAAATGGACGAGCGACCAATAAAACAACATGTATTATGGGGTTGAATGCTTTTTGCTATTCACAAAATAAAACAAAAGCAGTCATGCAAATATCTGTTTTAACACAGCACAGCAAAATAGTTACACCATTCAATCCCCCTCGTCCAGACGGGGAGAATTCAATCACATTTATTTGATGCGACGTTTCTTATGGGATTTAATGAGCGACAACATTTTGACCCCAAACCGAGAGGATTCTGGGATGTTTGTGGTTTTTTTGTAATAACTCTGGAAGGAAACGTCGCAGACCCATCAAGGTGATACTCGTACTGCTCGCCTCATCGAGCGGAATCCAAAGATATGAGTGGTTAAGCTATGGGATATGAAATTGACGAGCGACCAATAAAACAACATGTATTATGGGGTTGAATGCGTTTTGCTGATCACAAAATAAAACAAAAGCAGTCATGCAAATATCTGTTTTAACAGAGCACAGCAAAATCAGTTGCACCATTCAATCCCGCTCGTCCAGACGGGGAGAATTCAATCACATTTATTCAATGCGACGTTTCTTATGGGATTTAATGAGCGACAACATTTTGACCCAAAACCGAGAGGATTCTGGGATGTTTGTGGGTTTTTTGTAATAACTCTGGAAGGAACCGTCGCAGACCCATCAAGGTGGTACTCGTACTGCTCGCCTCATCGAGAGGAATCCAAAGATATGAGTGGTTTAGCTATGGGATATGAAATGGACGAGCGACCAATAAAACAACATGTATTTTGGGGTTGAATGCTTTTTGCTATTCACAAAATAAAACAAAAGCAGTCATGCAAATATCTGTTTTAACACAGCACAGCAAAATAGTTACACCATTCAATCCCCCTCGTCCAGACGGGGAGAATTCAATCACATTTATTTGATGCGACGTTTCTTATGGGATTTAATGAGCGACAACATTTTGACCCCAAACCGAGAGGATTCTGGGATGTTTGTGGTTTTTTTGTAATAACTCTGGAAGGAAACGTCGCAGACCCATCAAGGTGATACTCGTACTGCTCGCCTCATCGAGAGGAATCCAAAGATATGAGTGGTTAAGCTATGGGATATGAAATGGACGAGCGACCAATAAAACAACATGTATTATGGGGTTGAATGCGTTTTGCTATTCACAAAATAAAACAAATGCAGTCATGCAAATATCTGTTTTAACACAGCACAGCAAAATCAGTTGCACCATTCAATCCCGCTCGTCCAGACGGGGAGAATTCAATTACATTTATTCGATGCGACGTTTCTTATGGGATTTAATGAGCGACAACATTTTGACCCCAAACCGAGAGGATTCTGGGAAGTTTGTGGTTTTTTGGTATTAACTCTGGAAGGAAACGTCGCAGACCCATCAAGGTGGTACTCGTACTGCTCGCCTCATCGAGTGGAATCCAAACATATGAGTGGTTAAGCTATGGGATATGAAATGGACGAGCGACCAATAAAACAACATGTATTATGGGGTTGAATGCTTTTTGCTATTCACAAAATAAAACAAAAGCAGTCATGCAAATATCTGTTTTAACACAGCACAGCAAAATAGTTACACCATTCAATCCCCCTCGTCCAGACGGGGAGAATTCAATCACATTTATTTGATGCGACGTTTCTTATGGGATTTAATGAGCGACAACATTTTGACCCCAAACCGAGAGGATTCTGGGATGTTTGTGGTTTTTTTGTAATAATTCTGGAAGGAAACGTCGCAGACCCATCAAGGTGGTAATTGTACTGCTCGCCTCATCGAGTGGAATCCAAAGATATGAGTGGTTAAGCTATGGGATATGAAATGGACGAGCGACCAATAAAACAACATGTATTATGGGGTTGAATGCGTTTCGCTATTCACAAAATAAAACAAAAGCAGTCATGCAAATATCTGTTTTAACACAGCACAGCAAAATAGTTACACCATTCAATCCCCCTCGTCCAGACGGGGAGAATTCAATCACATTTATTCAATGCGACGTTTCTTATGGGATTTAATGAGGGACAACATTTTGACCCCAAACCGAGAGGATTCTGGGATGTTTGTGGTTTTTTTGTAATAACTCTGGAAGGAAACGTCGCAGACCCATCAAGGTGATACTCGTACTGCTCGCCTCATCGAGCGGAATCCAAAGATATGAGTGGTTAAGCTATGGGATATGAAATTGACGAGCGACCAATAAAACAACATGTATTATGGGGTTGAATGCTTTTTGCTATTCACAAAATAAAACAAAAGCAGTAATGCAAATATCTGATTTAACACAGCACAGCAAAATCAGTTACACCATTCAATTCCGCTCGTCCAGACGGGGAGAATTCAATCACATTTATTCGATGCGACGTTTCTTATGGGATTTAATGAGCGACAACATTTTGACCCCAAACCGAGAGGATTCTGGGAAGTTTGTGGTTTTTTGGTAATAACTCTGGAAGGAAACGTCGCAGACCCATCAAGGTGGTACTCGTACTGCTCGCCTCATCGAGTGGAATCCAAAGATATGAGTGGTTAAGCTATGGGATATGAAATGGACGAGCGACCAATAAAACAACATGTATTTTGGGGTTGAATTCTTTTTGCTATTCACAAAATAAAACAAAAGCAGTCATGCAAATATCTGTTTTAACACAGCACAGCAAAATCAGTTGCACCATTCAATCCCCCTCGTCCAGACGGGGAGAATTCAATCACATTTATTTGATGCGACGTTTCTTATGGGATTTAATGAGCGACAACATTTTGACCCCAAACCGAGAGGATTCTGGGAAGTTTGTGGTTTTTTTGTAATAACTCTGGAAGGAAACGTCGCAGACCAATCAAGGTGGTACTCGTACTGCTCGCCTCATCGAGAGGATTCCAAAGATATGAGTGGTTAAGCTATGGGATATGAAATGGACGAGCGACCAATAAAACAACATGTATTTTGGGGTTGAATGCTTTTTGCTATTCACAAAATAAAACAAAAGCAGTCATGCAAATATCTGTTTTAACACAGCACAGCAAAATAGTTACACCATTCAATCCCCCTCGTCCAGACGGGGAGAATTCAATCACATTTATTTGATGCGACGTTTCTTATGGGATTTAATGAGCGACAACATTTTGACCCCAAACCGAGAGGATTCTGGGATGTTTGTGGTTTTTTTGTAATAACTCTGGAAGGAAACGTCGCAGACCCATCAAGGTGATACTCGTACTGCTCGCCTCATCGAGCGGAATCCAAAGATATGAGTGGTTAAGCTATGGGATATGAAATGGACGAGCGACCAATAAAACAACATGTATTATGGGGTTGAATGCGTTTTGCTATTCACAAAATAAAACAAAAGCAGTCATGCAAATATCTGTTTTAACAGAGCACAGCAAAATCAGTTGCACCATTCAATCCCGCTCGTCCAGACGGGGAGAATTCAATCACATTTATTCAATGCGACGTTTCTTATGGGATTTAATGAGCGACAACATTTTGACCCCAAACCGAGAGGATTCTGGGATGTTTGTGGGTTTTTTGTAATAACTCTGGAAGGAACCGTCGCAGACCCATCAAGGTGGTACTCGTACTGCTCGGCTCATCGAGAGGAATCCAAAAATATGAGTGGTTAAGCTATGGGATATGAAATGGACGAGCGACCAATAAAACAACATGTATTATGGGGTTGAATGCGTTTTGCTATTCACAAAATAAAACAAAAGCAGTCATGCAAATATCTGTTTTAACAGAGCACAGCAAAATCAGTTGCACCATTCAATCCCGCTCGTCCAGACGGGGAGAATTCAATCACATTTATTCAATGCGACGTTTCTTATGGGATTTAATGAGCGACAACATTTTGACCCCAAACCGAGAGGATTCTGGGATGTTTGTGGGTTTTTTGTAATAACTCTGGAAGGAACCGTCGCAGACCCATCAAGGTGGTACTCGTACTGCTCGCCTCATCGAGAGGAATCCAAAGATATGAGTGGTTTAGCTATGGGATATGAAATGGACGAGCGACCAATAAAACAACATGTATTATGGGGTTGAATGCGTTTTGCTATTCACAAAATAAAACAAAAGCAGTCATGCAAATATCTGTTTTAACACAGCACAGCAAAATAGTTACAGCATTCAATCCCCCTCGTCCAGACGGGGAGAATTCAATCACATTTATTTGATGCGACGTTTCTTATGGGATTTAATGAGCGACAACATTTTGACCCCAAACCGAGAGGATTCTGGGATGTTTGTGGTTTTTTTGTAATAACTCTGGAAGGAAACGTCGCAGACCCATCAAGGTGATACTCGTACTGCTCGCCTCATCGAGAGGAATCCAACGATATGAGTGGTTAAGCTATGGGATATGAAATGGACGAGCGACCAATAAAACAACATGTATTTTGGGGTTGAATGCTTTTTGCTATTCACAAAATAAAACAAAAGCAGTCATGCAAATATCTGTTTTAACACAGCACAGCAAAATAGTTACACCATTCAATCCCGCTCGTCCAGACGGGGAGAATTCAATCACATTTATTCGATGCGACGTTTCTTATGGGATTTAATGAGCGACAACATTTTGACCCCAAACCGAGAGGATTCTGGGATGTTTGTGGTTTTTTTGTAATAACTCTGGAAGGAAACGTCGCAGACCCATCAAGGTGATACTCGTACTGCTCGCCTCATCGAGAGGAATCCAACGATATGAGTGGTTAAGCTATGGGATATGAAATGGACGAGCGACCAATAAAACAACATGTATTATGGGGTTGAATGCGTTTTGCTATTCACAAAATAAAACAAAAGCAGTCATGCAAATATCTGTTTTAACACAGCACAGCAAAATCAGTTGCACCATTCAATCCCGCTCGTCCAGACGGGGAGAATTCAATCACATTTATTCGATGCGACGTTTCTTATGGGATTTAATGAGCGACAACATTTTGACCCCAAACCGAGAGGATTCTGGGAAGTTTGTGGTTTTTTGGTATTAACTCTGGAAGGAAACGTCGCAGACCCATCAAGGTGGTACTCGTACTGCTCGCCTCATCGAGTGGAATCCAAAGATATGAGTGGTTAAGCTATGGGATATGAAATGGACGAGCGACCAATAAAACAACATGTATTATGGGGTTGAATGCTTTTTGCTATTCACAAAATAAAACAAAAGCAGTCATGCAAATATCTGTTTTAACACAGCACAGCAAAATAGTTACACCATTCAATCCCCCTCGTCCAGACGGGGAGAATTCAATCACATTTATTTGATGCGACGTTTCTTATGGGATTTAATGAGCGACAACATTTTGACCCCAAACCGAGAGGATTCTGGGATGTTTGTGGTTTTTTTGTAATAACTCTGGAAGGAAACGTCGCAGACCCATCAAGGTGATGCTCGTACTGCTCGCCTCATCGAGAGGAATCCAAAGATATGAGTGGTTAAGCTATGGGATATGAAATGGACGAGCGACCAATAAAACAACATGTATTATGGGGTTGAATGCGTTTTGCTATTCACAAAATAAAACAAAAGCAGTCATGCAAATATCTGTTTTAACAGAGCACAGCAAAATCAGTTGCACCATTCAATCCCGCTCGTCCAGAAGGGGAGAATTCAATCACATTTATTCAATGCGACGTTTCTTATGGGATTTAATGAGCGACAACATTTTGACCCCAAACCGAGAGGATTCTGGGATGTTTGTGGTTTTTTTGTAATAACTCTGGAAGGAACCGTCGCAGACCCATCAAGGTGGTACTCGTACTGCTCGCCTCATCGAGTGGAATCCAAAGATATGAGTGGTTAAGCTATGGGATATGAAATGGACGAGCGACCAATAAAACAACATGTATTATGGGGTTGAATGCTTTTTGCTATTCACAAAATAAAACAAAAGCAGTCATGCAAATATCTGTTTTAACACAGCACAGCAAAATCAGTTGCACCATTCAATCCCGCTCGTCCAGACGGGGAGAATTCAATCACATTTATTTGATGCGACGTTTCTTATGGGATTTAATGAGCGACAACATTTTGACCCCAAACCGAGAGGATTCTGGGATGTTTGTGGTTTTTTTGTAATAACTCTGGAAGGAAACGTCGCAGACCCATCAAGGTGATACTCGTACTGCTCGCCTCATCGAGCGGAATCCAAAGATATGAGTGGTTAAGCTATGGGATATGAAATGGACGAGCGACCAATAAAACAACATGTATTATGGGGTTGAATGCGTTTTGCTATTCACAAAATAAAACAAAAGCAGTCATGCAAATATCTGTTTTAACAGAGCACAGCAAAATCAGTTGCACCATTCAATCCCGCTCGTCCAGACGGGGAGAATTTAATCACATTTATTCAATGCGACGTTTCTTATGGGATTTAATGAGCGACAACATTTTGACCCCAAACCGAGAGGATTCTGGGATGTTTGTGGGTTTTTTGTAATAACTCTGGAAGGAACCGTCGCAGACCCATCAAGGTGGTACTCGTACTGCTCGGCTCATCGAGAGGAATCCAAAAATATGAGTGGTTAAGCTATGGGATATGAAATGGACGAGCGACCAATAAAACAACATGTATTATGGGGTTGAATGCGTTTTGCTATTCACAAAATAAAACAAAAGCAGTCATGCAAATATCTGTTTTAACAGAGCACAGCAAAATCAGTTGCACCATTCAATCCCGCTCGTCCAGACGGGGAGAATTCAATCACATTTATTCAATGCGACGTTTCTTATGGGATTTAATGAGCGACAACATTTTGACCCCAAACCGAGAGGATTCTGGGATGTTTGTGGGTTTTTTGTAATAACTCTGGAAGGAACCGTCGCAGACCCATCAAGGTGGTACTCGTACTGCTCGCCTCATCGAGAGGAATCCAAAGATATGAGTGGTTTAGCTATGGGATATGAAATGGACGAGCGACCAATAAAACAACATGTATTATGGGGTTGAATGCGTTTTGCTATTCACAAAATAAAACAAAAGCAGTCATGCAAATATCTGTTTTAACACAGCACAGCAAAATAGTTACAGCATTCAATCCCCCTCGTCCAGACGGGGAGAATTCAATCACATTTATTTGATGCGACGTTTCTTATGGGATTTAATGAGCGACAACATTTTGACCCCAAACCGAGAGGATTCTGGGATGTTTGTGGTTTTTTTGTAATAACTCTGGAAGGAAACGTCGCAGACCCATCAAGGTGATACTCGTACTGCTCGCCTCATCGAGAGGAATCCAACGATATGAGTGGTTAAGCTATGGGATATGAAATGGACGAGCGACCAATAAAACAACATGTATTTTGGGGTTGAATGCTTTTTGCTATTCACAAAATAAAACAAAAGCAGTCATGCAAATATCTGTTTTAACACAGCACAGCAAAATAGTTACACCATTCAATCCCGCTCGTCCAGACGGGGAGAATTCAATCACATTTATTCGATGCGACGTTTCTTATGGGATTTAATGAGCGACAACATTTTGACCCCAAACCGAGAGGATTCTGGGATGTTTGTGGTTTTTTTGTAATAACTCTGGAAGGAAACGTCGCAGACCCATCAAGGTGATACTCGTACTGCTCGCCTCATCGAGAGGAATCCAACGATATGAGTGGTTAAGCTATGGGATATGAAATGGACGAGCGACCAATAAAACAACATGTATTATGGGGTTGAATGCGTTTTGCTATTCACAAAATAAAACAAAAGCAGTCATGCAAATATCTGTTTTAACACAGCACAGCAAAATCAGTTGCACCATTCAATCCCGCTCGTCCAGACGGGGAGAATTCAATCACATTTATTCGATGCGACGTTTCTTATGGGATTTAATGAGCGACAACATTTTGACCCCAAACCGAGAGGATTCTGGGAAGTTTGTGGTTTTTTGGTATTAACTCTGGAAGGAAACGTCGCAGACCCATCAAGGTGGTACTCGTACTGCTCGCCTCATCGAGTGGAATCCAAAGATATGAGTGGTTAAGCTATGGGATATGAAATGGACGAGCGACCAATAAAACAACATGTATTATGGGGTTGAATGCTTTTTGCTATTCACAAAATAAAACAAAAGCAGTCATGCAAATATCTGTTTTAACACAGCACAGCAAAATAGTTACACCATTCAATCCCCCTCGTCCAGACGGGGAGAATTCAATCACATTTATTTGATGCGACGTTTCTTATGGGATTTAATGAGCGACAACATTTTGACCCCAAACCGAGAGGATTCTGGGATGTTTGTGGTTTTTTTGTAATAACTCTGGAAGGAAACGTCGCAGACCCATCAAGGTGATGCTCGTACTGCTCGCCTCATCGAGAGGAATCCAAAGATATGAGTGGTTAAGCTATGGGATATGAAATGGACGAGCGACCAATAAAACAACATGTATTATGGGGTTGAATGCGTTTTGCTATTCACAAAATAAAACAAAAGCAGTCATGCAAATATCTGTTTTAACAGAGCACAGCAAAATCAGTTGCACCATTCAATCCCGCTCGTCCAGAAGGGGAGAATTCAATCACATTTATTCAATGCGACGTTTCTTATGGGATTTAATGAGCGACAACATTTTGACCCCAAACCGAGAGGATTCTGGGATGTTTGTGGTTTTTTTGTAATAACTCTGGAAGGAACCGTCGCAGACCCATCAAGGTGGTACTCGTACTGCTCGCCTCATCGAGTGGAATCCAAAGATATGAGTGGTTAAGCTATGGGATATGAAATGGACGAGCGACCAATAAAACAACATGTATTATGGGGTTGAATGCTTTTTGCTATTCACAAAATAAAACAAAAGCAGTCATGCAAATATCTGTTTTAACACAGCACAGCAAAATCAGTTGCACCATTCAATCCCGCTCGTCCAGACGGGGAGAATTCAATCACATTTATTCGATGCGACGTTTCTTATGGGATTTAATGAGCGACAACATTTTGACCCCAAACCGAGAGGATTCTGGGAAGTTTGTGGTTTTTTGGTATTAACTCTGGAAGGAAACGTCGCAGACCCATCAAGGTGGTACTCGTACTGCTCGCCTCATCGAGTGGAATCCAAAGATATGAGTGGTTAAGCTATGGGATATGAAATGGACGAGCGACCAATAAAACAACATGTATTATGGGGTTGAATGCTTTTTGCTATTCACAAAATAAAACAAAAGCAGTCATGCAAATATCTGTTTTAACACAGCACAGCAAAATAGTTACACCATTCAATCCCCCTCGTCCAGACGGGGAGAATTCAATCACATTTATTTGATGCGACGTTTCTTATGGGATTTAATGAGCGACAACATTTTGACCCCAAACCGAGAGGATTCTGGGATGTTTGTGGTTTTTTTGTAATAACTCTGGAAGGAAACGTCGCAGACCCATCAAGGTGATGCTCGTACTGTTCGCCTCATCGAGAGGAATCCAAAGATATGAGTGGTTAAGCTATGGGATATGAAATGGACGAGCGACCAATAAAACAACATGTATTATGGGGTTGAATGCGTTTTGCTATTCACAAAATAAAACAAAAGCAGTCATGCAAATATCTGTTTTAACAGAGCACAGCAAAATCAGTTGCACCATTCAATCCCGCTCGTCCAGAAGGGGAGAATTCAATCACATTTATTCAATGCGACGTTTCTTATGGGATTTAATGAGCGACAACATTTTGACCCCAAACCGAGAGGATTCTGGGATGTTTGTGGTTTTTTTGTAATAACTCTGGAAGGAACCGTCGCAGACCCATCAAGGTGGTACTCGTACTGCTCGCCTCATCGAGTGGAATCCAAAGATATGAGTGGTTAAGCTATGGGATATGAAATGGACGAGCGACCAATAAAACAACATGTATTATGGGGTTGAATGCTTTTTGCTATTCACAAAAGAAAACAAAAGCAGTAATGCAAATATCTGATTTAACACAGCCCAGCAAAATCAGTTACACCATTCAATTCCGCTCGTCCAGAAGGGGAGAATTCAATCACATTTATTCGATGCGACGTTTCTTATGGGATTTAATGAGCGACAACATTTTGACCCCAAACCGAGAGGATTCTGGGAAGTTTGTGGTTTTTTGGTAATAACTCTGGAAGGAAACGTCGCAGACCCATCAAGGTGGTACTCGTACTGCTCGCCTCATCGAGTGGAATCCAAAGATATGAGTGGTTAAGCTATGGGATATGAAATGGACGAGCGACCAATAAAACAACATGTATTATGGGGTTGAATGCTTTTTGCTATTCACAAAATAAAACAAAAGCAGTCATGCAAATATCTGTTTTAACACAGCACAGCAAAATCAGTTGCACCATTCAATCCCGCTCGTCCAGACGGGGAGAATTCAATCACATTTATTCGATGCGACGTTTCTTATGGGATTTAATGAGCGACAACATTTTGACCCCAAACCGAGAGGATTCTGGGAAGTTTGTGGTTTTTTGGTAATAACTCTGGAAGGAAACGTCGCAGACCAATGAAGGTGGTAATTGTACTGCTCGCCTCATCGAGTGGAATCCAAAGATATGAGTGGTTAAGCTATGGGATATGAAAGGGACGAGCGACCAATAAAACAACATGTATTTTGGGGTTGAATGCTTTTTGCTATTCACAAAATAAAACAAAAGCAGTCATGCAAATATCTTTTTTAACACAGCACAGCAAAATAGTTACACCATTCAATCCCCCTCGTCCAGACGGGGAGAATTCAATCACATTTATTTGATGCGACGTTTCTTATGGGATTTAATGAGCGACAACATTTTGACCCCAAACCGAGAGGATTCTGGGATGTTTGTGTTTTTTTTGTAATAACTCTGGAAGGAAACGTCGCAGACCCATCAAGGTGATGGGGTCAAAATGTTGTCGCTCATTAAATCCCATAAGAAACGTCTAATCGAATGAATGTGATTGAATTCTCCCCGTCTGGACGGGCGGGATTGAATGGTGCAACTGATTTTGCTGTGCTGTGTTAAATAAGATATTTGCATGACTGCTTTTGTTTTATTTTGTGAATAGCAAAAAGCATTCAACCCCATAATACATGTTGTTTTATTGGTCGCTCGTCCATTTCATATCCCATAGCTTAACCACTCATATCTTTGGATTCCTCTCGATGAGGCGAGCAGTAGGAGTACCACCTTGATGGGTCTGCAACGTTTCCTTCCAGAGTTATTACAAAAAAAACCACAAACATCCCAGAATCCTCTCGGTTTGGGGTCAAAATGTTGTCGCTCATTAAATCCCATAAGAAACGTCTCATCGAATAAATGTGATTGAATTCTCCCCGTCTGGACGAGCGGGATTGAATGGTGCAACTGATTTTGCTGTGCTGTGTTAAATCAGATATTTGCATGACTGCTTTTGTTCTAGTTTGTGAATAGCAAAAATCATTCAACCCCATAATACATGTTGTTTTATTGGGCGCTCGTCAATTTCATATCCCATAGCTTAACCACTCATATCTTTGGATTCCTCTCGATGAGGCGAGCAGTACGAGTACCACCTTGATGGGTCTGCGACGTTTCCTTCCAGAGTTATTACAAAAAAACCACAAACATCCCAGAATCCTCTCGGTTTGGGGTCAAAATGTTGTCGCTCATTAAATCCCATAAGAAACGTCTCATCGAATAAATGTGATTGAATTCTCCCGGTCTGGACGAGCGGGATTGAATGGTGCAACTGATTTTGCTGTGCTGTGTTAAATAAGATATTTGCATGACTGCTTTTGTTTTATTTTGTGAATAGCAAAAAGCATTCAACCCCATAATACATGTTGTTTTATTGGTCGCTCGTCCATTTCATATCCCATAGCTTAACCACTCATATCTTTGGATTCCTCTCGATGAGGCGAGCAGTACGAGTACCACCTTGATGGGTCTGCGACGTCTTCTTCCAGAGTTATTACCAATAAACCACAAACATCCCAGAATCCTCTCGGTTTGGGGTCAAAATGTTGTCGCTCATTAAATCCCATAAGAAACGTCTCATCGAATAAATGTGATTGAATTCTCCCCGTCTGGACGAGCGGGATTGAATGGTGCAACTGATTTTGCTGTGCTGTGTTAAATAAGATATTTGCATGACTGCTTTTGTTTTATTTTGTGAATAGCAAAAAGCATTCAACCCAATAATACATGTTGTTTTATTGGTCGCTCGTTCATTTCATATCCCATAGCTTAACCACTCATATCTTTGGATTCCTCTCGATGAGGCGAGCAGTTCGAGTACCACCTTGATGGGTCTGCGACGTCTTCTTCCAGAGTTATTACCAATAAACCACAAACATCCCAGAATCCTCTCGGTTTGGAGTCAAAATGTTGTCGCTTATTAAATCCCATGTGAAACGTCGCATCGAATAAATGTGATTGAATTCTCCCCGTCTGGACGAGCGGAATTGAATGGTGCATCTTATTTTGCTGTGCTGTGTTAAATCACATATTTCATGACTGCTTTTGTTCTAGTTTGTGAATAGCAAAAATCATTCAACCCCATAATACATGTTGTTTTATTGGTCGCTCGTCCATTTCATATCCCATAGCTTAACCACTCATATCTTTGGATTCTGCTCGATGAGGCGAGCAGTACGAGTACCACCTTGATGGGTCTGCGACGTTTCCTTCCAGAGTTATTACAAAAAAAACACAAACATCCCAGAATCCTCTCGGTTTGGGGTCAAAATGTTGTCGCTCATTAAATCCCATAAGAAACGTCTTATCGAATAAATGTGATTGAATTCTCCCCGTCTGGACGAGCGGGATTGAATGGTGCAACTGATTTTGCTGTACTGTGTTAAATAAGATATTTGCATGACTGCTTTTGTTTTATTTTGTGAATAGCAAAAAGCATTCAACCCCATAATACATGTTGTTTTATTGGTCGCTCGTCCATTTCATATCCCATAGCTTAACCACTCATATCTTTGGATTCCTCTCGATGAGGCGAGCAGTACGAGTACATCTTGATGGGTCTGCGACGTTTCCTTCCAGAGTTATTACAAAAAAAACACAAACATCCCAGAATCCTCTCGGTTTGGGGTCAAAATGTTGTCGCTCATTAAATCCCATAAGAAACGTCTAATCGAATGAATGTGATTGAATTCTCCCCGTCTGGACGGGCGGGATTGAATGGTGCAACTGATTTTGCTGTGCTGTGTTAAATAAGATATTTGCATGACTGCTTTTGTTTTATTTTGTGAATAGCAAAAAGCATTCAACCCCATAATACATGTTGTTTTATTGGTCGCTCGTCCATTTCATATCCCATAGCTTAACCACTCATATCTTTGGATTCCTCTCGATGAGGCGAGCAGTAGGAGTACCACCTTGATGGGTCTGCAACGTTGCCTTCCAGAGTTCTTACAAAAAAAACAACAAACATCCCAGAATCCTCTCGGTTTGGGGTCAAAATGTTGTCGCTCATTAAATCCCATAAGAAACGTCTCATCGAATAAATGTGATTGAATTCTCCCCGTCTGGACGAGCGGGATTGAATGGTGCAACTGATTTTGCTGTGCTGTGTTAAATCAGATATTTGCATGACTGCTTTTGTTCTAGTTTGTGAATAGCAAAAATCATTCAACCCCATAATACATGTTGTTTTATTGGGCGCTCGTCAATTTCATATCCCAAAGCTTAACCACTCATATCTTTGGATTCCTCTCGATGAGGCGAGCAGTACGAGTACCACCTTGATGGGTCTGCGACGTCTTCTTCCAGAGTTATTACCAAAAAACCACAAACTTCCCAGAATCCTCTCGGTTTGGGGTCAAAATGTTGTCGCTCATTAAATCCCATAAGAAACGTCTCATCGAATAAATGTGATTGAATTCTCCCGGTCTGGACGAGCGGGATTGAATGGTGCAACTGATTTTGCTGTGCTGTGTTAAATAAGATATTTGCATGACTGCTTTTGTTTTATTTTGTGAATAGCAAAAAGCATTCAACCCCATAATACATGTTGTTTTATTGGTCGCTCGTCCATTTCATATCCCATAGCTTAACCACTCATATCTTTGGATTCCTCTCGATGAGGCGAGCAGTACGAGTACCACCTTGATGGGTCTGCGACGTCTTCTTCCAGAGTTATTACCAATAAACCACAAACATCCCAGAATCCTCTCGGTTTGGGGTCAAAATGTTGTCGCTCATTAAATCCCATAAGAAACGTCTCATCGAATAAATGTGATTGAATTCTCCCCGTCTGGACGAGCGGGATTGAATGGTGCAACTGATTTTGCTGTGCTGTGTTAAATAAGATATTTGCATGACTGCTTTGTTTTATTTTGTGAATAGCAAAAAGCATTCAACCCAATAATACATGTTGTTTTATTGGTCGCTCGTTCATTTCATATCCCATAGCTTAACCACTCATATCTTTGGATTCCTCTCGATGAGGCGAGCAGTTCGAGTACCACCTTGATGGGTCTGCGACGTCTTCTTCCAGAGTTATTACCAATAAACCACAAACATCCCAGAATCCTCTCGGTTTGGAGTCAAAATGTTGTCGCTTATTAAATCCCATGTGAAACGTCGCATCGAATAAATGTGATTGAATTCTCCCCGTCTGGACGAGCGGAATTGAATGGTGCATCTTATTTTGCTGTGCTGTGTTAAATCACATATTTCATGACTGCTTTTGTTCTAGTTTGTGAATAGCAAAAATCATTCAACCCCATAATACATGTTGTTTTATTGGTCGCTCGTCCATTTCATATCCCATAGCTTAACCACTCATATCTTTGGATTCTGCTCGATGAGGCGAGCAGTACGAGTACCACCTTGATGGGTCTGCGACGTTTCCTTCCAGAGTTATTACAAAAAAAACACAAACATCCCAGAATCCTCTCGGTTTGGGGTCAAAATGTTGTCGCTCATTAAATCCCATAAGAAACGTCTTATCGAATAAATGTGATTGAATTCTCCCCGTCTGGACGAGCGGGATTGAATGGTGCAACTGATTTTGCTGTACTGTGTTAAATAAGATATTTGCATGACTGCTTTTGTTTTATTTTGTGAATAGCAAAAAGCATTCAACCCCATAATACATGTTGTTTTATTGGTCGCTCGTCCATTTCATATCCCATAGCTTAACCACTCATATCTTTGGATTCCTCTCGATGAGGCGAGCAGTACGAGTACAACCTTGATGGGTCTGCGACGTTTCCTTCCAGAGTTATTACAAAAAAAACACAAACATCCCAGAATCCTCTCGGTTTGGGGTCAAAATGTTGTCGCTCATTAAATCCCATAAGAAACGTCTAATCGAATGAATGTGATTGAATTCTCCCCGTCTGGACGGGCGGGATTGAATGGTGCAACTGATTTTGCTGTGCTGTGTTAAATAAGATATTTGCATGACTGCTTTTGTTTTATTTTGTGAATAGCAAAAAGCATTCAACCCCATAATACATGTTGTTTTATTGGTCGCTCGTCCATTTCATATCCCATAGCTTAACCACTCATATCTTTGGATTCCTCTCGATGAGGCGAGCAGTAGGAGTACCACCTTGATGGGTCTGCAACGTTGCCTTCCAGAGTTCTTACAAAAAAAACAACAAACATCCCAGAATCCTCTCGGTTTGGGGTCAAAATGTTGTCGCTCATTAAATCCCATAAGAAACGTCTCATCGAATAAATGTGATTGAATTCTCCCCGTCTGGACGAGCGGGATTGAATGGTGCAACTGATTTTGCTGTGCTGTGTTAAATCAGATATTTGCATGACTGCTTTTGTTCTAGTTTGTGAATAGCAAAAATCATTCAACCCCATAATACATGTTGTTTTATTGGGCGCTCGTCAATTTCATATCCCAAAGCTTAACCACTCATATCTTTGGATTCCTCTCGATGAGGCGAGCAGTACGAGTACCACCTTGATGGGTCTGCGACGTCTTCTTCCAGAGTTATTACCAATAAACCACAAACATCCCAGAATCCTCTCGGTTTGGAGTCAAAATGTTGTCGCTCAATAAATCCCATAAGAAACGTCGCATCGAATAAATTTGATTGAATTCTCCCCGTCTGGACGAGCGGGATTGAATGGTGCAACTGATTTTGCTGTGCTGTGTTAAATAAGATATTTGCATGACTGCTTTTGTTTTATTTTGTGAATAGCAAAAAGCATTCAACCCCATAATACATGTTGTTTTATTGGTCGCTCGTCCATTTCATATCCCATAGCTTAACCACTCATATCTTTGGATTCCTCTCGATGAGGCGAGCAGTACGAGTACCACCTTGATGGGTCTGCGACGTTTCATTCCAGAGTTATTACAAAAAAACCGCAAACATCCCAGAATCCTCTCGGTTTGGGGTCAAAATGTTGTCGCTCATTAAATCCCATAAGAAACGTCTCATCGAATGAATGTGATTGAATTCTCCCCGACTGGACGAGCGGGATTGAATGGTGCAACTGATTTTGCTGTGCTGTGTTAAATCAGATATTTGCATGACTGCTTTTGTTCTAGTTTGTGAATAGCAAAAATCATTCAACCCCATAATACATGTTGTTTTATTGGTCGCTCGTCCATTTCATATCCCATAGCTTAACCACTCATATCTTTGGATTCTGCTCGATGAGGCGAGCAGTACGAGTACCACCTTGATGGGTCTGCGACGTTTCCTTCCAGAGTTATTACAAAAAAAACACAAACATCCCAGAATCCTCTCGGTTTGGGGTCAAAATTTTGTCGCTCATTAAATCCCATAAGAAACGTCTCATCGAATAAATATGATTGAATTCTCCCCGTCTGGACGAGCGGGATTGAATGGTGCAACTGATTTTGCTGTACTGTGTTAAATAAGATATTTGCATGACTGCTTTTGTTTTATTTTGTGAATAGCAAAAAGCATTCAACCCCATAATACATGTTGTTTTATTGGTCGCTCGTCCATTTCATATCCCATAGCTTAACCACTCATATCTTTGGATTCCTCTCGATGAGGCGAGCAGTACGAGTACAACCTTGATGGGTCTGCGACGTTTCCTTCCAGAGTTATTACAAAAAAAACACAAACATCCCAGAATCCTCTCGGTTTGGGGTCAAAATGTTGTCGCTCATTAAATCCCATAAGAAACGTCTAATCGAATGAATGTGATTGAATTCTCCCCGTCTGGACGGGCGGGATTGAATGGTGCAACTGATTTTGCTGTGCTGTGTTAAATAAGATATTTGCATGACTGCTTTTGTTTTATTTTGTGAATAGCAAAAAGCATTCAACCCCATAATACATGTTGTTTTATTGGTCGCTCGTCCATTTCATATCCCATAGCTTAACCACTCATATCTTTGGATTCCTCTCGATGAGGCGAGCAGTAGGAGTACCACCTTGATGGGTCTGCAACGTTTCCTTCCAGAGTTCTTACAAAAAAATCAACAAACATCCCAGAATCCTCTCGGTTTGGGGTCAAAATGTTGTCGCTCATTAAATCCCATAAGAAACGTCTCATCGAATAAATGTGATTGAATTCTCCCCGTCTGGACGAGCGGGATTGAATGGTGCAACTGATTTTGCTGTGCTGTGTTAAATCAGATATTTGCATGACTGCTTTTGTTCTAGTTTGTGAATAGCAAAAATCATTCAACCCCATAATACATGTTGTTTTATTGGGCGCTCGTCAATTTCATATCCCAAAGCTTAACCACTCATATCTTTGGATTCCTCTCGATGAGGCGAGCAGTACGAGTACCACCTTGATGGGTCTGCGACGTCTTCTTCCAGAGTTATTACCAATAAACCACAAACATCCCAGAATCCTCTCGGTTTGGAGTCAAAATGTTGTCGCTCAATAAATCCCATAAGAAACGTCGCATCGAATAAATTTGATTGAATTCTCCCCGTCTGGACGAGCGGGATTGAATGGTGCAACTGATTTTGCTGTGCTGTGTTAAATAAGATATTTGCATGACTGCTTTTGTTTTATTTTGTGAATAGCAAAAAGCATTCAACCCCATAATACATGTTGTTTTATTGGTCGCTCGTCCATTTCATATCCCATAGCTTAACCACTCATATCTTTGGATTCCTCTCGATGAGGCGAGCAGTACGAGTACCACCTTGATGGGTCTGCGACGTTTCATTCCAGAGTTATTACAAAAAAACCGCAAACATCCCAGAATCCTCTCGGTTTGGGGTCAAAATGTTGTCGCTCATTAAATCCCATAAGAAACGTCTCATCGAATGAATGTGATTGAATTCTCCCCGACTGGACGAGCGGGATTGAATGGTGCAACTGATTTTGCTGTGCTGTGTTAAATCAGATATTTGCATGACTGCTTTTGTTCTAGTTTGTGAATAGCAAAAATCATTCAACCCCAAATACATGTTGTTTTATTGGTCGCTCGTCCATTTCATATCCCATAGCTTAACCACTCATATCTTTGGATTCTGCTCGATGAGGCGAGCAGTACGAGTACCACCTTGATGGGTCTGCGACGTTTCCTTCCAGAGTTATTACAAAAAAAACACAAACATCCCAGAATCCTCTCGGTTTGGGGTCAAAATTTTGTCGCTCATTAAATCCCATAAGAAACGTCTCATCGAATAAATGTGATTGAATTCTCCCCGTCTGGACGAGCGGGATTGAATGGTGCAACTGATTTTGCTGTACTGTGTTAAATAATATATTTGCATGACTGCTTTTGTTTTATTTTGTGAATAGCAAAAAGCATTCAACCCCATAATACATGTTGTTTTATTGGTCGCTCGTCCATTTCATATCCCATAGCTTAACCACTCATATCTTTGGATTCCTCTCGATGAGGCGAGCAGTACGAGTACAACCTTGATGGGTCTGCGACGTTTCCTTCCAGAGTTATTACAAAAAAAACACAAACATCCCAGAATCCTCTCGGTTTGGGGTCAAAATGTTGTCGCTCATTAAATCCCATAAGAAACGTCTAATCGAATGAATGTGATTGAATTCTCCCCGTCTGGACGGGCGGGATTGAATGGTGCAACTGATTTTGCTGTGCTGTGTTAAATAAGATATTTGCATGACTGCTTTTGTTTTATTTTGTGAATAGCAAAAAGCATTCAACCCCATAATACATGTTGTTTTATTGGTCGCTCGTCCATTTCATATCCCATAGCTTAACCACTCATATCTTTGGATTCCTCTCGATGAGGCGAGCAGTAGGAGTACCACCTTGATGGGTCTGCAACGTTTCCTTCCAGAGTTCTTACAAAAAAATCAACAAACATCCCAGAATCCTCTCGGTTTGGTGTCAAAATGTTGTCGCTCATTAAATCCCATAAGAAACGTCTCATCGAATAAATGTGATTGAATTCTCCCCGTCTGGACGAGCGGGATTGAATGGTGCAACTGATTTTGCTGTGCTGTGTTAAATCAGATATTTGCATGACTGCTTTTGTTCTAGTTTGTGAATAGCAAAAATCATTCAACCCCATAATACATGTTGTTTTATTGGGCGCTCGTCAATTTCATATCCCAAAGCTTAACCACTCATATCTTTGGATTCCTCTCGATGAGGCGAGCAGTACGAGTACCACCTTGATGGGTCTGCGACGTCTTCTTCCAGAGTTATTACCAATAAACCACAAACATCCCAGAATCCTCTCGGTTTGGAGTCAAAATGTTGTCGCTCAATAAATCCCATAAGAAACGTCGCATCGAATAAATTTGATTGAATTCTCCCCGTCTGGACGAGCGGGATTGAATGGTGCAACTGATTTTGCTGTGCTGTGTTAAATAAGATATTTGCATGACTGCTTTTGTTTTATTTTGTGAATAGCAAAAAGCATTCAACCCCATAATACATGTTGTTTTATTGGTCGCTCGTCCATTTCATATCCCATAGCTTAACCACTCATATCTTTGGATTCCTCTCGATGAGGCGAGCAGTACGAGTACCACCTTGATGGGTCTGCGACGTTTCATTCCAGAGTTATTACAAAAAAAACCGCAAACATCCCAGAATCCTCTCGGTTTGGGGTCAAAATGTTGTCGCTCATTAAATCCCATAAGAAACGTCTCATCGAATGAATGTGATTGAATTCTCCCCGACTGGACGAGCGGGATTGAATGGTGCAACTGATTTTGCTGTGCTGTGTTAAATCAGATATTTGCATGACTGCTTTTGTTCTAGTTTGTGAATAGCAAAAATCATTCATCCCCATAATACATGTTGTTTTATTGGTCGCTCGTCCATTTCATATCCCATAGCTTAACCACTCATATCTTTGGATTCTGCTCGATGAGGCGAGCAGTACGAGTACCACCTTGATGGGTCTGCGACGTTTCCTTCCAGAGTTATTACAAAAAAAACACAAACATCCCAGAATCCTCTCGGTTTGGGGTCAAAATTTTGTCGCTCATTAAATCCCATAAGAAACGTCTCATCGAATAAATGTGATTGAATTCTCCCCGTCTGGACGAGCGGGATTGAATGGTGCAACTGATTTTGCTGTACTGTGTTAAATAAGATATTTGCATGACTGCTTTTGTTTTATTTTGTGAATAGCAAAAAGCATTCAACCCCATAATACATGTTGTTTTATTGGTCGCTCGTCCATTTCATATCCCATAGCTTAACCACTCATATCTTTGGATTCCTCTCGATGAGGCGAGCAGTACGAGTACAACCTTGATGGGTCTGCGACGTTTCCTTCCAGAGTTATTACAAAAAAAACACAAACATCCCAGAATCCTCTCGGTTTGGGGTCAAAATGTTGTCGCTCATTAAATCCCATAAGAAACGTCTAATCGAATGAATGTGATTGAATTCTCCCCGTCTGGACGGGCGGGATTGAATGGTGCAACTGATTTTGCTGTGCTGTGTTAAATAAGATATTTGCATGACTGCTTTTGTTTTATTTTGTGAATAGCAAAAAGCATTCAACCCCATAATACATGTTGTTTTATTGGTCGCTCGTCCATTTCATATCCCATAGCTTAACCACTCATATCTTTGGATTCCTCTCGATGAGGCGAGCAGTAGGAGTACCACCTTGATGGGTCTGCAACGTTTCCTTCCAGAGTTCTTACAAAAAAAACAACAAACATCCCAGAATCCTCTCGGTTTGGGGTCAAAATGTTGTCGCTCATTAAATCCCATAAGAAACGTCTCATCGAATAAATGTGATTGAATTCTCCCCGTCTGGACGAGCGGGATTGAATGGTGCAACTGATTTTGCTGTGCTGTGTTAAATCAGATATTTGCATGACTGCTTTTGTTCTAGTTTGTGAATAGCAAAAATCATTCAACCCCATAATACATGTTGTTTTATTGGGCGCTCGTCAATTTCATATCCTAAAGCTTAACCACTCATATCTTTGGATTCCTCTCGATGAGGCGAGCAGTACGAGTACCACCTTGATGGGTCTGCGACGTTTCCTTCCAGAGTTATTACAAAAAAACCACAAACATCCCAGAATCCTCTCGGTTTGGGGTCAAAATGTTGTCGCTCATTAAATCCCATAAGAAACATCTCATCGAATAAATGTGATTGAATTCTCCCGGTCTGGACGAGCGGGATTGAATGGTGCAACTGATTTTGCTGTGCTGTGTTAAATAAGATATTTGCATGACTGCTTTTGTTTTATTTTGTGAATAGCAAAAAGCATTCAACCCCATAATACATGTTGTTTTATTGGTCGCTCGTCCATTTCATATCCCATAGCTTAACCACTCATATCTTTGGATTCCTCTCGATGAGGCGAGCAGTACGAGTACCACCTTGATGGGTCTGCGACGTCTTCTTCCAGAGTTATTACCAATAAACCACAAACATCCCAGAATCCTCTCGGTTTGGGGTCAAAATGTTGTCGCTCATTAAATCCCATAAGAAACGTCTCATCGAATAAATGTGATTGAATTCTCCCCGTCTGGACGAGCGGGATTGAATGGTGCAACTGATTTTGCTGTGCTGTGTTAAATAAGATATTTGCATGACTGCTTTTGTTTTATTTTGTGAATAGCAAAAAGCATTCAACCCAATAATACATGTTGTTTTATTGGTCGCTCGTTCATTTCATATCCCATAGCTTAACCACTCATATCTTTGGATTCCTCTCGATGAGGCGAGCAGTACGAGTACCACCTTGATGGGTCTGCGACGTCTTCTTCCAGAGTTATTACCAATAAACCACAAACATCCCAGAATCCTCTCGGTTTGGAGTCAAAATGTTGTCGCTTATTAAATCCCATGTGAAACGTCGCATCGAATAAATGTGATTGAATTCTCCCCGTCTGGACGAGCGGAATTGAATGGTGCATCTGATTTTGCTGTGCTGTGTTAAATCACATATTTGCATTACTGCTTTGGTTTTATTTTGTGAATAGCAAAAAGCATTCAACCCCATAATACATGTTGTTTTATTGGTCGCTCGTCCATTTCATATCCGATAGCTTAACCACTCATATCTTTGGATTCCGCTCGATGAGGCGAGCAGTAGGAGTACCACCTTCATGTGTCTGCGACGTTTCCTTCCAGAGTTATTACAAAAAAACCACAAACATCCCAGAATCCTCTCGATTTGGGGTCAAAATGTTGTCGCTCAATAAATCCCATAAGAAACGTCGCATCGAATAAATTTGATTGAATTCTCCCCGTCTGGACGAGCGGGATTGAATGGTGCAACTGATTTTGCTGTGCTGTGTTAAATAAGATATTTGCATGACTGCTTTTGTTTTATTTTGTGAATAGCAAAAAGCATTCAACCCCATAATACATGTTGTTTTATTGGTCGCTCGTCCATTTCATATCCCATAGCTTAACCACTCATATCTTTGGATTCCTCTCGATGAGGCGAGCAGTACGAGTACCACCTTGATGGGTCTGCGACGTTTCATTCCAGAGTTATTACAAAAAAAACAGCAAACATCCCAGAATCCTCTCGGTTTGGGGTCAAAATGTTGTCGCTCATTAAATACCATAAGAAACGTCTCATCGAATGAATGTGATTGAATTCTCCCCGACTGGACGAGCGGGATTGAATGGTGCAACTCATTTTGCTGTGCTGTGTTAAATCAGATATTTGCATGACTGCTTTTGTTCTAGTTTGTGAATAGCAAAAATCATTCAACCCCATAATACATGTTGTTTTATTGGTCGCTCGTCCATTTCATATCCCATAGCTTAACCACTCATTTCTTTGGATTCTGCTCGATGAGGCGAGCAGCACGAGTACCACCTTGATGGGTCTGCGACGTTTCTTTCCAGAGTTATTACAAAAAACACACAAACATCCCAGAATCCTCTCGGTTTGGGGTCAAAATGTTGTCGCTCATTAAATCCCATAAGAAACGTCTCATCGAATAAATGTGATTGAATTCTCCCCGTCTGGACGAGCGGGATTGAATGGTGCAACTGATTTTGCTGTACTGTGTTAAATAAGATATTTGCATGACTGCTTTTGTTTTATTTTGTGAATAGCAAAAAGCATTCAACCCCATAATACATGTTGTTTTATTGGTCGCTCGTCCATTTCATATCCCATAGCTTAACCACTCATATCTTTGGATTCCTCTCGATGAGGCGAGCAGTACGAGTACCACCTTGATGGGTCTGCGACGTCTTCTTCCAGAGTTATTACCAATAAACCACAAACATCCCAGAATCCTCTCGGTTTGGGGTCAAAATGTTGTCGCTCATTAAATCCCATAAGAAACGTCTCATCGAATAAATGTGATTGAATTCTCCCCGTCTGGACGAGCGGGATTGAATGGTGCAACTGATTTTGCTGTGCTGTGTTAAATAAGATATTTGCATGACTGCTTTTGTTTTATTTTGTGAATAGCAAAAAGCATTCAACCCAATAATACATGTTGTTTTATTGGTCGCTCGTTCATTTCATATCCCATAGCTTAACCACTCATATCTTTGGATTCCTCTCGATGAGGCGAGCAGTACGAGTACCACCTTGATGGGTCTGCGACGTCTTCTTCCAGAGTTATTACCAATAAACCACAAACATCCCAGAATCCTCTCGGTTTGGAGTCAAAATGTTGTCGCTTATTAAATCCCATGTGAAACGTCGCATCGAATAAATGTGATTGAATTCTCCCCGTCTGGACGAGCGGAATTGAATGGTGCATCTGATTTTGCTGTGCTGTGTTAAATCACATATTTGCATTACTGCTTTGGTTTTATTTTGTGAATAGCAAAAAGCATTCAACCCCATAATACATGTTGTTTTATTGGTCGCTCGTCCATTTCATATCCGATAGCTTAACCACTCATATCTTTGGATTCCGCTCGATGAGGCGAGCAGTAGGAGTACCACCTTCATGTGTCTGCGACGTTCCCTTCCAGAGTTATTACAAAAAAACCACAAACATCCCAGAATCCTCTCGATTTGGGGTCAAAATGTTGTCGCTCAATAAATCCCATAAGAAACGTCGCATCGAATAAATTTGATTGAATTCTCCCCGTCTGGACGAGCGGGATTGAATGGTGCAACTGATTTTGCTGTGCTGTGTTAAATAAGATATTTGCATGACTGCTTTTGTTTTATTTTGTGAATAGCAAAAAGCATTCAACCCCATAATACATGTTGTTTTATTGGTCGCTCGTCCATTTCATATCCCATAGCTTAACCACTCATATCTTTGGATTCCTCTCGATAAGGCGAGCAGTACGAGTACCACCTTGATGGGTCTGCGACGTTTCATTCCAGAGTTATTACAAAAAAAACAGCAAACATCCCAGAATCCTCTCGGTTTGGGGTCAAAATGTTGTCGCTCATTAAATACCATAAGAAACGTCTCATCGAATGAATGTGATTGAATTCTCCCCGACTGGACGAGCGGGATTGAATGGTGCAACTGATTTTGCTGTGCTGTGTTAAATCAGATATTTGCATGACTGCTTTTGTTCTAGTTTGTGAATAGCAAAAATCATTCAACCCCATAATACATGTTGTTTTATTGGTCGCTCGTCCATTTCATATCCCATAGCTTAACCACTCATATCTTTGGATTCTGCTCGATGAGGCGAGCAGTACGAGTACCACCTTGATGGGTCTGCGACGTTTCCTTCCAGAGTTATTACAAAAAAAACACAAACATCCCAGAATCCTCTCGGTTTGGGGTCAAAATGTTGTCGCTCATTAAATCCCATAAGAAACGTCTCATCGAATAAATGTGATTGAATTCTCCCCGTCTGGACGAGCGGGATTGAATGGTGCAACTGATTTTGCTGTACTGTGTTAAATAAGATATTTGCATGACTGCTTTTGTTTTATTTTGTGAATAGCAAAAAGCATTCAACCCCATAATACATGTTGTTTTATTGGTCGCTCGTCCATTTCATATCCCATAGCTTAACCACTCATATCTTTGGATTCCTCTCGATGAGGCGAGCAGTACGAGTACCACCTTGATGGGTCTGCGACGTTTCATTCCAGAGTTATTACAAAAAAACCCGCAAACATCCGAGAATCCTCGGTTTGGGGTCAAAATGTTGTCGCTCATTAAATCCCATAAGAAACGTCTCATCGAATGAATGTGATTGAATTCTCCCCGACTGGACGAGCGGGATTGAATGGTGCAACTGATTTTTGCTGTGCTGTGTTAAATAAGATATTTGCATGACTGCTTTTGTTTTATTTTGTGAATAGCAAAAAGCATTCAACCCAATAATACATGTTGTTTTATTGGTCGCTCGTCCATTTCATATCCCATAGCTTAACCACTCATATTTTTGGATTCCTCTCGATGAGGCGAGCAGTAGGAGTACCACCTTGATGGGTCTGCGACGTTTCCTTCCAGAGTTATTACAAAAAAAACCACAAACATCCCAGAATCCTCTCGGTTTGGGGTGAAAATGTTGTCGCTTATTAAATCCCATGTGAAACGTCGCATCGAATAAATGTGATTGAATTCTCCCCGTCTGGACGAGCGGAATTGAATGGTGCAACTGATTTTGCTGTGCTGTGTAATGCAAGAATCTCAGTTGTATTTCTCAACGGGTATTGAATATGAAGTCCCAGGAGTGGTGAAGGTGCATCAGCCTGCAGACGCACAGGTGGCAGCGGTGGATTGGCCTGCAGACGTTGGGGTGGTGGTGGATTGGCATGCAGACGCTGGGGTGGTGGCGGTAGATCGGCCTGCAGACGCAGGGGTGTCGGTGGTGGATCGGCCTGCAGATGTAGGGGTAGCGGCGGTGGATCTTCCAGCAGTAGCCGACCAGTGAAGTTCTCGAATACATTTACGCAATTTGCCGAACCTGGTGGCTTTGGCACAGGCGGTGGTGGTGGTGGATCTCCCAGCAAAAGCTGGGGAGGCAGTGGTGCATCTGCCAGCATGAGCTGGGTTGGGATGACAGCGTTGGATCTTCCGGCAGCAGCCGGGGTGGTGGTGGCGGTGTTGGAGATGCCAGCAGCAGCCGGGGTGGCAGCGCTGAATCTGCCAACATCAAGCGCCATAGCGGTGGGGGTGAATAATATGCTAGAAGCAGTCGGGGTGGGGGTGTCGATGCATCTCCCAACAGCATCCCTGGTGGTGGTGGCGGAACTGCATGTGGCTGCCAGGATGGCGTTGGAGGCAGTAGTGGTGTTGGTGGAGACCGTGGCCGTGGCTTTCTCCAGCTCCTTGAGCTATCGACGCATCATTTCCAACTGCAGATGGCGCTCCACATTCTCCCATTTGTATACTTGAGTGCAGGGAAACATTCGACAGTTTGATCAACATTAGCCCCTACACGAGCCTTCTAATCATCGCAACTCTTCAAACTATATCGCTTATATAATGTACATCATTTCAGTCACAGCAAAAATTACATATAACACATCGGGGCTGTGAAAATTACGGCTTCGTATTACCAATATCTTGCCTGTCCAGAGAAGCCCATGAACTAACATTGTACATACAAACTCATAGACTCAGAGGCACATAGACTGAGTCACAAATAGCAGTGGATAGGGCCCGGAACGGTGTGGTGGTAGTGAAAATATGAACCCAACTGCGTCCTTTTCAATGGAACCAGGGAGCCAAGTGTCATCATAGGCTTTCCCTCGCAATCGAGGATTGCCTTCCAGAGAAAATTTGGATTTTCTGTGGGTCCAAAGATGGCTGAAGAGACCAATCTGGGATCGACAGATTCTGCCGCAACTCTGGCACATGTGTCCAGAAATAGTGGTGGGTGGAACTGCATTAGTAAGTCGGGCTGCAGGCTGTTGTTTCCGCCATTCCCACTTTTTCTGTTTTTGCTGTTAAGTTTTAAAATGTTTGGCTTCTTGAAATAGACTCTGCCTCCATCTGAGGTGATCCTGAGAAAGATACTCCCTTGAGTTAGTGTCGATGGAGCACTTCTTCATGTTGGACTTGAGGACATCCTTGAAGCACTTTCTCTGACGAACTACATTCTCCCACTTTTGGTTAATCAAGTTTGACAGTTTTTCATTGAGGCATTGGCGGAAGAGGTCTTGCTTAATGGAGTCCTATAAAGCTTCAATGTTAATCTTCTGTAGACATCTCTTCCAATGAAGCCGTCACTTGGGAGCCACTTTTATGAGCATGGTTGAGCAGATGAGTCGATGATCAGTCCAGCCACCAGCAGCTACTAGAATAGCCTGGATGATGCAGACATCTTTGGGATCCTGGGCATGGACAATGACGTAATCGATCAAGTGGCGGTGTTTATATCACAGATGATGCTATGATGTTTTGTATTTGTTTTTCTGGCGTAACAGGGTGTTGATGATTACTCCATTTTCCGTGCATTTAGTCAAGGGAAGGATGCCGTTGGAATTGACTTTACCCACTCCATCTTTCCCGATGGTTCCATTACAGAGGTTTATGTTTCTTCCAACTCTGGCATGCATATCACCGAGCAGAATAAGTTTGTCTCCCACAGGAACAGTAGAAAGGACCTGATCAAGGTTGATGTAACATTCATAATCGGAGTGAAGAATCAGGGCATATACGCTGATGACAGTAGAATATTGGCTCCCCACCAGTGTGAGACATAGAGTCATGAGGCGCTCACTCATCAAGTTCATTCTTGATGGAGAAACCAACTCTGTGCAGCCGCCGCTGTTCTTCCTGTCTGCCTTTACAGAAGAGGGTACAGCCAGCTCCTTGTTCCTTAAGCTGCCCCTCCTCTTCTCGTCGAGCATCATTGAGGGCAGCTACGTCAGTGTTGTGTCGTCTGAGTTTCTGGACCACGATTAAGGTGCAGCATTCTGGGCGTTCACTTTTAGTGTTGTCCATAAGGGTCCTGACATTCCAGTTCCCAAAGGTAATTATCTGACTTTTAGTTTTGTTTCCACCACAGTAATGGGGATCCTTCTGAACGTGGTTATCCAGTCGGGAAGGAGTGAGACAGACTATGTTTAGGGCCACTTTCCTAGCTCCTTCCCCACGTGGGGTGAGCAGAGTGGATCATTTGAAAGGACTTCTTAGTCGCAGGTACAGCTGCAGAAACACACTCTTGCTTCTGCTGAGTGTTAGACGACCTTCTTGTAGCTGCCACTAGAAGCTTCCAGACTTCACAATCATGCTCCCGTCGTCACTAGCTGGTCACCAAAAACATTGTATTGAATGGGCCAGAAGATGTTGTTCCTTTAATGAAACACGCCTGTGCATGATTTATTTTATTGTGGAGAAGCTAATAATTGTTTTTTTTACCCTGTTATCTGGCAACAAAACTGACACCTTTTTTTTACAAGGAGTCATGTTTGCATTGACCACAATACCTGCGGTCGGAATGCAAGCAAAAAACATAACTTTGATAATGTATGCACTGTCCTTGAAATTGATTGGTCCACACCCGAGACAGCTTTCCTTAGAGCCTAGTCTCACATGGTGTTGGACCAGATGACGCCAAAAAGCTGTTGTACAGTAGCTTCCACAGTTCTTGAGAGAATGGGACCATGAATCCAATGGCAAGGAGACCAGTACGATTGGTGATATCGTTCTGCTGCAGTCTTGGTCCGCCTTCACAGCTGTTGAGATGTTAACATCTTCCTCCTCCTGCTCTGCCGTTGAGGACTTGTTAACCCATGGCTGGTGGCAGACATGCTTATTATAATGGCGGCCTATACTCGCCATGCGGCAGCATCGTTAAAGGGTATATGTCGCTTTTCAAGAGGAAAACCATTGGCATTTTCAGTCCTAACCACACCCTGGTGGTGCTGTCACTGCTTGGTCCACAACTGCTTATCCGCCAGGGTTGCCGCTACTTATTTTGCAGCTAACGTTCACAGAAGGTCGTTCCACTATCCACCACCTGTGGACGCGCAGGGTCCCTGATATACAATACCCTAGCGTCTACAAACTAAGCCGTGTCTGTGGCAGTAGTTACATTGGGGAAACTAACCGACATGTCTCTGACTGTGTTCATGAGCATAAGGAAGATTTGAAACACGGTAGGACCAACACGGTAGCCTTGGCTGATCATTGTTTTAATGCGGTTGGCTCACACGCCAATTGATTTCTCTAAGACGAAGGTACTTTGTAAGCCCACTGGCTATCAAAAAAATTCGTTCATGAAGCCATCCACATATATAGACACAGTCACAATTTCAACCGAAAGGATGGGTACAAACTCAGCAATCATTGGAAGAACGTCATCAACTAGTTTAAGTCATAACTGGTGTTGTTCTCATCCTGCCACCTTCCGATGTTAGTTTTTATTATCCCCGTAGGTTCGGCTCTCCGATCTTACATTAACAGGTGAAACAAATTTCACACCAACATAGCCCCTTCCGCGTGCTGACCTCGACGTGGCGGCAGCTCTGCGATCTTACATTAACATGCCAATCTCTCACATTAACATAGCCACCTCCGCGCCCTCGTCATGGGGGCCACTCTCCGATCTTACATTAATGTGCTAATTTCTCACATTAACATCACTAACCACGTCGTTTATGACCCTTGGGCTACACCCATTTTCAACCTTTAAAACAGTCTGCCTCAGCAGCTTTCCCCCTCTTTCTTCTTCTTGATGACGATCACTTGTGTTGTGATTAAAACGTCAGAGTTTTTTGTTTATTTTATTTTTATTAATTTGAACCTATCTATGTGACTTTACCGAAAGACCCAAATAATATGAAGTCCTGCAGTCACGAAAACTTTAAGTCAAGATTTATAGTAATGACTCTTCCTCAGATCTAATTAGATTAAATCATTACCAGATGTATTTGCACCATTCCTACAATGCAAGGCTCTCACGAAGGTGATATGTTTTACAGATGGGTAGAGTGTGCCATGGTTTCACATTAAGGGCAATGCTGCTCTGTGGTTTTAACCAATTGGATAATTGGAAAGTATTATTTAAAGTCTGGTAAATTTGGACTGTGGCACTGACGCAAATGGCCGGCTCTTTTTTGAATAACAACCACCATTAGTTTAACAAGCCTAACTGATAAAACCCAAATGGAAGCCGGTATAATTATATTGCTTAAAACAAATGCTGCTGGGGAATGTTGGTGGGAAAAGCCATTAGGCTGATGTATTTAAACATCGTATTCTGATTTATGTGGAGACACAAAAAGCGAGTTATGCTTCTACAGTATTTGCTTGTGCAAAGCATGGACAATCATTGCCACAGAGACAGAATCAGCTCGGTGGCTAGGAGATGTTAACTACCTCACCTGGTATGGAGGAGGCCGAGGGTTTGATCCCGACCCTGATGCCTTTATAAGGAGTACCTTGGATATCGAGGTGGTTACATTTTTGGAAAGTGCAGCAAAAGCCAAAAGCGTGATATTCAATACTTAAGCTTGACCTAAATAATGAGCTTACATACACGGCAACCAAAAATAGACACATCACAATAGAAATGTGCTGTACAGATTACCAAATTTACTACTATAATGAGCCAAGAATGTCTGTGTCCCGCGCGTGACGTCACTCCACGTCGAGCAGCCCCCCTCATTAATACTCATGAATAGACTAATCTCTCACAATACAAAGGCCACTGCCACAGCCATTGACATGCTAATCTCACAATACAAAGGCCACTGCCCCAGCCTCTGTGGTTGGACCATCTCTAGCTCCACCCACCTACCTTGATGCACTCATCTCAGGCCTATATAAGACCTTGTCTCAGCAACTTTCGGGTGACGTCACTCCACATGGGGGGGCGAGGTGCCTCCTACCCCCTCCTCAGCGTCAACTTAGAAACTCACTACAAAGGCAGAACCCTCACGTCACGCGATCTCCCTAACGCTATTGAGACATCGAAGTAGAAAGGACGTCATGATGAACAAGGGATTATAACCTTTAAATGAAATAGGTCTGTCACCGCGGCCTTACAAATTGCACACAAATGGATGCAATGAATATCACTTCGCGGTCTGATTTACTGCAATAGATTTACTGCAATACACCCATCCTTGGACGGGCAAAAGGCTAGTAAACAAATAATCCCCTCGCCCGCTCCCCACCACAATATCACACAATGATATAGTACTTCCTTGTACAGTATACCCGCTAAAGACCAAAACTAATCCCCATGATAGGTAAATTGATATACATAGAGCTTGCCGGCGATAGGTCTAAACCACGAACTATGAACTCGTGATATTCAAGGGTCTCCCGTATTTGGAGTGTGCATGTTCTCCCCATGGTCACGTATCCTTTTCTCCAGGTCCTCCGGTTTTTTTCTCCACATCTAAAAACATGCGTTAAGATAATTACTGCTATAAATATTCACAAAAGCCACTACGTTGAGCAACCATATGTGGCCAGGCTGCTTCTGGAAAAGAGCTATATATCTCAGTGGGCCTTACCTGGTCAAATAAAAATAGGTCGCTTACAGGAGCTGAATGGATTGCCACATCACAGGGACGCAAGGAATCGCAGCATGGAGAGGGCTTCATCCAGCAGTGGATTGATCCTGGTTTATGTTTTGCAAATAGTAAACTTCAGCGTGCACTTCCAAATGAAGGTGTTTAAAGTGTCTGTTTATCTTATTTGGTTCTTTCGGTAAAGTCACGTAGAATGAGAATAAAATAATAAAATAAAAATAAGACAATAAAATTCTCACGACGTTTCGGCCACAACACAAGCGGCCTTCTTCAGGTGAAAGAACAGAACTGTCGGGACGACAGTGCTTCAATGAGTGCTGCTGAGATTCGTGGCGTCTTTTAAGCTTGGTGATAGGTGTGAATGACCTAGAAAGCAGGAGAATTTAGCATTGAAATAGCTAGGGATTAGCTTGTGACAAAAAATAGCTGTGTTAAAGTCAAAGTTTACATATCAACAGAGGCATTTAGTATATGGACGCTAAAGGGCCTCCAACTACCCAACTATCATACAGTAAACCAATGCGAGAAAAAACTAAGTCTATATTACCTCAGTATAATAATTGTACTTGATATGTGATTCAATAAGCTGAGCTATTAATCACAAAGCAACTGGGTATACACTACACTATATAAACAAGTCCCTGCAGGGTGGGCTGGTAGGAACATTGGAATTTTGTCTATTGCAGGCTGGTACACTCAGTTTACAACTTCGTTCCTTCCAGTATTAATACCATATAGTAAAACCAATGAAAACCCAAATATAAACTACCTCAATGTTTTGATTTAAAGCTTTCGTGACTGCAGTAATTCATATTCTTAGTTTTTTCGGTAAAGTCACGTTGAAGAGAAACAACAAAATAACAAAATATATATAAAACAATAAAAAATTCTCACGACGTTTCGACCATAACTCAAACGGTCATCATCAGGTGTGTCGGTTTGCATAAATTTATTTTGAAAACGGCATATTTATTTATTTATTTATATAAAAATAACGTTTGCGTCACGCGCAACGATTGGCTGTTTGCCAGGACTAGTCCATCTATTTTTTTGAAAAGAGGAGGGGGGAGACGAAATTTGTTTTTATGTATGCTGTCTGAAAGCCACTGTAAGTGTGAACAATCAATCAAGAACTGAAATGATTTATCAAATCTTTCCAATGATTGCTAAGATAGAATCCATCTTCTCGGTTGAAATTGTCTCTGTGTTTGTATATGTGGATAGCCTCATGAACGAATCTCTCATGGAAGCCAGATGGCTTACAAAGAACCTCCGTCTTGGAAAAGTCAATGGCATGTGAGCCTACTGAATTAGAACAATGATCTGCTACGGCCGAGGTGTTGGTCCTACCGTGTTTAAGGTCTGCTTTATGTTCATGAATGCGGTCCGAGATATGGCGTTTGGTTTCTCCAATGTAACTACTACCACAGAGGCAACTTAGTTTGTAGACACCAGGGTATTGTATGTCCGGAATCACATCTTTTACAGACGGAACCAGATCACGGATTTTATGTAATGTGTTGAAACGGACCTGGATCTTGTGTTTATTCAAGATTTTGGAGATCTTTTTTGTGATCCCAGCAATGTAGGGTAAAGTGATAGTTTTGAAAGGCTCCTCAAGAGGGTTCTTCTTCATGGTTTGAGTGATAGCTTTGCGGATTGTATAGTCGGAGTAACCATTAGCCCTAAGAGCTTGGTGTACGTGCTTGAGTTCACTGCTTATGTGTTCCTGGTCGGATATGCATTGGGCTCTATGATACAGAGTCTTGATGAGAGAATTCTTCTGTGATGGATGGTGGTGGGAATCCGGTTTCAGATAAGCATCCGTATGGGTAGCTTTCCTGTAGACAGAGTGGCTCATTGAACCATCAGGTCTCTTTTTAATTAGGACATCCAAAAAAGGTATCTTGCCATCTATTTCGACTTCCATGGTAAATCTGATGGCTGGGTGTATGGAATTGATGTGGTCGAAGAATTGGTCTAGAACAGGCCGGCCATGTGGCCAGATGACAAAAGTGTCATCCACGTACCTCTTCCATAAGGTTGGGCGCAGAGTGGCAGTCTGGATGGCGTCAGTCTCAAATTTCTCCATGAAAATGTTAGCTATAACTGGAGAAAGGGGGGAGCCCATTGGGGTGCCCTCAGTTTGTTTGTAGAAAGTTCCATTCCAAGTGAAGTATGTATTGGTTAAACAGTGTCTCACCAGGGGGGGTACCTCAGTGTTTAGTCCTTGATGAACCAAGTCTTCAATGATTGCAATGGTGTCAGGTACAGGAACCTTGGTGAATAAGGAAACTACATCAAAACTGACAAGCAGGTCATCTGGGGACAGGGAAATACCCTTGATTGTTGATACCAGGTGAGTAGAATTTTGTACCGCAGAGGTGGTCTTTCCAGTGAAAGGACGCAGGATTTCAGACAAAAAACGAGCTAGTTTGTAGGTGGGGGAGCTGATAGTAGAGACTATGGGACGAAGAGGTGTATCAACTTTATGTATTTTTGGTAAGCCGTATAATCTTGGTGGCCTGGCAGCAGAAGGTTTCAACGAAAACTGTTTAGATTGATCAATTAATGCGGTTGAATCAGAAATTATTTTGTTGGTTTGTGTGACGAGGCTGTTGGTGGGATCTCTTTTTATTTTTGTATAACTACCATCGTCGAGTAATTCTTTAATTTTGTTGTTGTATTCTATTTTATCCATGATAACAGTAGCATTGCCTTTGTCAGCTGAGAGAACTACAATATCATTCCTCTTTTTTAATTTATATAATTCAAAACGCTCATCTTTGCTGAGGTTGCTAGCTGGCATCTTAGCGTTTTTGAGGGTTGCAGCGATTTCAGATCTTGCTACGTCTGCAGCGATGTGACCCAGGCCCCTGAGAGCAACGTCTACTTGGGCAATTATATCATTAACTGGTATGTGTTTAGGTGTGACTGCAAAGTTTAGACCTTTAGCTAAAACGGATTTCAGACCATCGGAAATAGAACTGTTACTGCGATTAATTACGACTTTATTAACGTCTAACTTTTTGGTGTGTGGGTCCGGTCTTTTGTTGAATAGGAGGTTAAATTTGGAAATCAGGTTTTCCTTACATTTGGTCGACATAGTAGCAGCTGAAGAGGCAGTCATATTGTCTACATGTTCCCAATCCGATGTGGACATTATTGCCGTCAATGATAAGTGTGATTTGTAGAGTGTCTTGTCTAACTGATCTAGTTCTGTGCGTATAAGTCTGATTTTTTCTGAGATAAGAGCTAAGCTAGTTTTGAAAAGAATTCGTTTCGCATTAGAAGAAGTTACAGTAGCAGAGGTGAGTGTAAATGCGATTGGTATTACCCCAGAGTCGCGGCATCTCTTCAGGAAGGTGAGAGACTCGATCAGCTGAGCTTTCTTATCCCGGAGTTTGTTGAAGGATCTTAAAGTTATGTGAAAACCCTCCCCGTAGAGGCGATTAAATTTTGATTTAAAGCTTTCGTGACTGCAGTAATTCATATTCTTAGTTTTTTCGGTAAAGTCACGTTGAAGAGAAACAACAAAATAACAAAATATATATAAAACAATAAAAAATTCTCACGACGTTTCGACCATAACTCAAACGGTCATCATCAGGTGTGTCGGTTTGCATAAATTTATTTTGAAAACGGCATATTTATTTATTTATATATATATAAAATAACGTTTGCGTCACGCGCAACGATTGGCTGTTTGCCAGGACTAGTCCATCTATTTTTTTGAAAAGAGGAGGGGGGAGACGAAATTTGTTTTTATGTATGCTGTCTGAAAGCCACTGTAAGTGTGAACAATCAATCAAGAACTGAAATGATTTATCAAATCTTTCCAATGATTGCTAAGATAGAATCCATCTTCTCGGTTGAAATTGTCTCTGTGTTTGTATATGTGGATAGCCTCATGAACGAAGTTGCCTCTGTGGTAGTAGTTACATTGGAGAAACCAAACGCCATATCTCGGACCGCATTCGTGAACATAAAGCAGACCTTAAACACGGTAGGACCAACACCTCGGCCGTAGCAGATCATTGTTCTAATTCAGTAGGCTCACATGCCATTGACTTTTCCAAGACGGAGGTTCTTTGTAAGCCATCTGGCTTCCATGAGAGATTCGTTCATGAGGCTATCCACATATACAAACACAGAGACAATTTCAACCGAGAAGATGGATTCTATCTTAGCAATCATTGGAAAGATTTGATAAATCATTTCAGTTCTTGATTGATTGTTCACACTTACAGTGGCTTTCAGACAGCATACATAAAAACAAATTTCGTCTCCCCCCTCCTCTTTTCAAAAAAAAATAGATGGACTAGTCCTGGCAAACAGCCAATCGTTGCGCGTGACGCAAACGTTATTTTTATATATATAAATAAATAAATATGCCGTTTTCAAAATAAATTTATGCAAACCGACACACCTGATGATGACCGTTTGAGTTATGGTCGAAACGTCGTGAGAATTTTTTATTGTTTTATATATATTTTGTTATTTTGTTGTTTCTCTTCAACGTGACTTTACCGAAAAAACTAAGAATATGAATTACTGCAGTCACGAAAGCTTTAAATCAAAATTTAATCGCCTCTACGGGGAGGGTTTTCACATAACTTTAAGATCCTTCAACAAACTCCGGGATAAGAAAGCTCAGCTGATCGAGTCTCTCACCTTCCTGAAGAGATGCCGCGACTCTGGGGTAATACCAATCGCATTTACACTCACCTCTGCTACTGTAACTTCTTCTAATGCGAAACGAATTCTTTTCAAAACTAGCTTAGATCTTATCTCAGAAAAAATCAGACTTATACGCACAGAACTAGATCAGTTAGACAAGACACTCTACAAATCACACTTATCATTGACGGCAATAATGTCCACATCGGATTGGGAACATGTAGACAATATGACTGCCTCTTCAGCTGCTACTATGTCGACCAAATCTAAGGAAAACCTGATTTCCAAATTTAACCTCCTATTCAACAAAAGACCGGACCCACACACCAAAAAGTTAGACGTTAATAAAGTCGTAATTAATCGCAGTAACAGTTCTATTTCCGATGGTCTGAAATCCGTTTTAGCTAAAGGTCTAAACTTTGCAGTCACACCTAAACACATACCAGTTAATGATATAATTGCCCAAGTAGACGTTGCTCTCAGGGGCCTGGGTCACATCGCTGCAGACGTAGCAAGATCTGAAATCGCTGCAACCCTCAAAAACGCTAAGATGCCAGCTAGCAACCTCAGCAAAGATGAGCGTTTTGAATTATATAAATTAAAAAAGAGGAATGATATTGTAGTTCTCTCAGCTGACAAAGGCAATGCTACTGTTATCATGGATAAAATAGAATACAACAACAAAATTAAAGAATTACTCGACGATGGTAGTTATACAAAAATAAAAAGAGATCCCACCAACAGCCTCGTCACACAAACCAACAAAATAATTTCTGATTCAACCGCATTAATTGATCAATCTAAACAGTTTTCGTTTAAACCTTCTGCTGCCAGGCCACCAAGATTATACGGCTTACCAAAAATACATAAAGTTGATACACCTCTTCGTCCCATAGTCTCTACTATCAGCTCCCCCACCTACAAACTAGCTTGTTTTTTGTCTGATATCCTGCGTCCTTTCACTGGAAAGACCACCTCTGCGGTACAAAATTCTACTCACCTGGTATCAACAATCAAGGGTATTTCCCTGTCCCCAGATGACCTGCTTGTCAGTTTTGATGTAGTTTCCTTATTCACCAAGGTTCCTGTACCTGACACCATTGCAATCATTGAAGACTTGGTTCATCAAGGACTAAACACTGAGGTACCCCCCCTGGTGAGACACTGTTTAACCAATACATACTTCACTTGGAATGGAACTTTCTACAAACAAACTGAGGGCACCCCAATGGGCTCCCCCCTTTCTCCAGTTATAGCTAACATTTTCATGGAGAAATTTGAGACTGACGCCATCCAGACTGCCACTCTGCGCCCAACCTTATGGAAGAGGTACGTGGATGACACTTTTGTCATCTGGCCACATGGCCGGCCTGTTCTAGACCAATTCTTCGACCACATCAATTCCATACACCCAGCCATCAGATTTACCATGGAAGTCGAAATAGATGGCAAGATACCTTTTTTGGATGTCCTAATTAAAAAGAGACCTGATGGTTCAATGAGCCACTCTGTCTACAGGAAAGCTACCCATACGGATGCTTATCTGAAACCGGATTCCCACCACCATCCATCACAGAAGAATTCTCTCATCAAGACTCTGTATCATAGAGCCCAATGCATATCCGACCAGGAACACATAAGCAGTGAACTCAAGCACGTACACCAAGCTCTTAGGGCTAATGGTTACTCCGACTATACAATCCGCAAAGCTATCACTCAAACCATGAAGAAGAACCCTCTTGAGGAGCCTTTCAAAACCATCACTTTACCCTACATTGCTGGGATCACAAAAAAGATCTCCAAAATCTTGAATAAACACAAGATCCAGGTCCGTTTCAACACATTACATAAAATCCGTGATCTGGTTCCGTCTGTAAAAGATGTGATTCCGGACATACAATACCCTGGTGTCTACAAACTAAGTTGCCTCTGTGGTAGTAGTTACATTGGAGAAACCAAACGCCATATCTCGGACCGCATTCGTGAACATAAAGCAGACCTTAAACACGGTAGGACCAACACCTCGGCCGTAGCAGATCATTGTTCTAATTCAGTAGGCTCACATGCCATTGACTTTTCCAAGACGGAGGTTCTTTGTAAGCCATCTGGCTTCCATGAGAGATTCGTTCATGAGGCTATCCACATATACAAACACAGAGACAATTTCAACCGAGAAGATGGATTCTATCTTAGCAATCATTGGAAAGATTTGATAAATCATTTCAGTTCTTGATTGATTGTTCACACTTACAGTGGCTTTCAGACAGCATACATAAAAACAAATTTCGTCTCCCCCCTCCTCTTTTCAAAAAAATAGATGGACTAGTCCTGGCAAACAGCCAATCGTTGCGCGTGACGCAAACGTTATTTTTATATATATAAATAAATAAATATGCCTTTTTCAAAATAAATTTATGCAAACCGACACACCTGATGATGACCGTTTGAGTTATGGTCGAAACGTCGTGAGAATTTTTTATTGTTTTATATATATTTTGTTATTTTGTTGTTTCTCTTCAACGTGACTTTACCGAAAAAACTAAGAATACCTCAATGTTATCAATAAACTCTATATACTCTCCAATCAGCTGAGCCACCAACAATAAGTCGTTATATATCACAATGCCATATTGCGAAAAATGGCGGTTTTTCTTCCCATCAACGACCAGCACCACGGACAACGAACGAGCTTCGTTCAGACGGACGACTCAATCCATGCTCGGGAAAGGAAGAGGGAGAGAGACAGCCATAATGCGTTGTTATACTTCATGTTATAAACCATACCATTAACCGTGGTGTGAGAGGTATTAAGAGGCAATATCAGCGAAAAATCTGCGGTTTGACGGTAACCGTAAAATACAATAAATTGAGAACCATTGGAAAGATGTTTTAAACCATTTCGGAACTTCATTAAATTTATTGGCTGGTTGGGGAGGCCATATTAAGTTTCCGAGGTCTGAAACTCCAGGCCAAACATAAATAAACTTCCGTTATCTCCGAAAAAGTAAGATGGATTGATGACCAAGCTGTGGAGGTCTGCATAAATTTATAAGATGTCCATTGTTTCACAAGAGATAGCATGAATCGGATAAGAAATACACTATTAATTCTTATACACTGGTCCATTCATACAATTAGTATATTAGTGGGCTACATTAGAGAAGATAAAGGGAGGAGAGGAGAAGAGGAGGGCCGGGGTGCCCTAATCCCAGAGAGTGCCCAGAGGAGCCAGAGAGCCAGGGGCAACCCTGATGTTTATGTTGGCTGGATAGCATGTGCTCCCATGCATGTGAGGTTGCTCTCAACAGAAGTCGTTCCTTGCACGAGATTGGCTGAAACGCTGAGTAACCACTCAGAGGTATAGTGGTTAAGCAGTGGAGACGGTATAGTGGAAAAACAGTGGAGATTTCTGAAGCAAAGTTTAAGATTTGCAGTTGTCAAATTATATTGAGCCGATCCATATGGCAAGTGAAAGAAAGAAGACTTGAAGTGTGTTGCTAAAACAATCTTGGAGGAAAGAGAGGATACATGTGTGCCTCTTGGAGAAGGAAAGGCATTGCTCAAAACTGTGCTGCAAGGTCACGTGCCATGAATCACATGAGTTTAAAAAAACGTGACTGTAAACCACAAGCTTGTGAATAATATGCATGGTGAAGACACCTCTATACGTTGGATGCTGCACTTTGTCTTTTCATGAATGTCATATTGTGCACTGGGTTATGCCTTATTAACATAAATTCTGAATTTAGCTATTCATGTATTCCTATTACAGTATCACATATTCTTTGGACCAAGTGTCAATTGCCTATTTGATGACTGGTACTCTGATTATTTTTTGCAAATAAGGGACTTGTTTTATTTAAAATGTGTCTGTGTGTGTAGTTGAACAGTGTAACAAATCCATGCGTTACATGTGTAGTGTTGCAGCGCCGACCTGGGCAAGGCCTATGATACAATCAGTAGGCCAGGGCTCTGGATTGTTATTCGTGTTTTCAGAGTTCCTTACCCTCTGCTCACAATGATTAAGGACCTTCACGATGGTGGGCAGGCCCGGGTAAAGTTGCGTGCCCGGGAGTCAGAGCAATTTCCTGTTTACAGTGGGGTGTGACAGGGATCTACAGTGAGGGAAAAAAGTATTTGACCCCCTGCTGATTTGTACGTTTGCCCACTGACAAATAAATCATCAGTCTATAATTTTAATGGTACGTTTATTTGAACAGTGAGAGACAGAATAACAACAACAAAATCCAGAAAAACGCATGTCAAAAATGTTATAAATTGATTTGCATTTTAATGAGGGAAGTAAGTATTCGACCCCCTCTCAATAAGAAAGATTTCTGGCTCCCAGATGTATTTTATACAGGTAATGAGCTGAGATTTTGAGCACACTCTTAAAGGGAGTGCTCTTAATCTCAGCTTGTTACCTGTATAAAAAAACACCTGTCCACAGAAGCAATCAATCAATCAGATTCCAAACTCTCCACCATGGCCAAGACCAAAGAGCTCTCCAAGGATGTCAGGGACAAGATTGTAGACCTACACAAGGCTGGAATGGGCTACAAGACCATTGCCAAGCAGCTTGGTGCGAAGGTGACGACAGTTGGTGTGATTATTCGCAAATGGAAGAAACACAAAAGAACTGTCAATCTCCCTCGGCCTGGGGCTCCATGCAAGATCTCACCTCGTGGAGTTGCAATGATCATGAGAACGGTGAGGAATCAGCCCAAAACTACACGGGAGGAGCTTGTCAATGATCTCAAGGCAGCTGGGACCATAGTCACCAAGAAAACAATTGGTAACACACTACGCCGTGAAGGACTGAAATCCTGCAGCGCCCACAAGGTCCCCCTGCTCAAGAAAGCTCATATACATGCCCGTCTGAAGTTTGCCAATGAACATCTGAATGATTCAGAGGACAACTGGGTGAAAGTGTTGTGGTCAGATGAGACCAAAATAGAGCTCTTTGGCATCAACTCAACTTACCGTGTTTGGAGGAGAAGGAATGCTGCCTATGACCCCAAGAACACCATCCCCACCGTCAAACATGGAGGTGGAAACATTATGCTTTGGGGGTGTTTTTCTGCCAAGGGGACAGGACAACTTCACCGCATCAAAGGGACGATGGACGGGACCATGTACCCTCCTTCCCTCAGCCAGGGCATTGAAAATGGGTCGTGGATGGGTATTCCAGCATGACAATGACCCAAAACACACGGCCAAGGCAACAAAGGAGTGGCTCAAGAAGAAGCACATTAAGGTCCCGGAGTGGCCTAGCCAGTCTCCAGACCTTAATCCCATAGAAAATCTGTGGAGGGAGCTGAAGGTTCGAGTTGCCAAACGTCAGCCTCGAAACCTTAATGACTTGGAGAAGATCTGCAAAGAGGAGTGGGACAAAATCCCCCCTGAGATGTGTGTAAACCTGGTGGTCCAACTACAAGAAACGTCTGACCTCTGTGATTTCCAACAAGGCTTTTGCCACCAAGTACTAAGTCATGTTTTGCAGAGGGGTCAAATACTTATTTCCCTGATTAAAATGCAAATCAATTCATAACATTTTTTACATGCGTTTTTCTGGATTTTGTTGTTGTTATTCTCTCTCACTGTTCAAATAAACCTACCATTAAAATTATAAACTGATCATTTCTTTGTCAGTGGGCAAACGTACAAAATCAGCAGGGGATCAAATACTTTTTTCCATCACTTTATGTGAGGAGTCTGTGGGTGGCAACATCACGTACGGCTGGAAGTAGGACATTCCAGACTAAGAGGGTTCATGATGGCAATGTCAACGACACTGAACCAGCCAGCACAACTCACTGCCAATAACACATATCACATAATTCACTCTTAACTAATTGTTCAATCAATGAATTGAATCACTACAATTAAAACCAAAGAATCTCCCAGAACAAACACTTCGCACTCTCCTCCGTCAGCCACCTGCATCGACAATAGAAACGCATCAGTCTAGCAGTGGATAAAACCTGGCGTGGGAGGTATGGGGGGGGGGCGGCTTACACTTGCGGTGGACAGCAGGGGGGTGGCTGGATGCAGTAGCCATCGCAGATCAAGCGGTAGAACTTGTCATCGACTGCCATGCGCCAGGGTAATGGGCCTCTCCTACACCCACACACATCACACTGAGCGGCACACACGTCACACCGAGGAGCACGCACGTCAAACCAAGGAGCACGCACATCACACATTCAGCGGCACGCACGTCACACACACAGGTTGCACAGGTCTCCTTTATCAAGACAAACGTGGAGCAGATTACAACTACAACTCTACGCCTGTCACAATGCCCCCCTCTCCCCCCCCCCCCCAGTTTATGGGGGGCCGCGGGCCTCACTCCCCCCTTCGCGTCAGCCCCACCTAATAAATGGTCCGGTTGCATTGTGAATGCACCACACGAATGACGTGCAGTCCCGTGGCGCACTGTAACGGACTCGTGATTTACCCACTAAAATTTAATGTAAAAAAATAAAAACGATCCCAAGACATTATTTAAAATAAAGTATGGCCATCGTGTGTCAGCATCACAGGCGAAAATTGGCATGTAAAAAAAACTTAACTGGGAATTACTCATTTGGGATTGCTCGCAGCAAACAGCACTTGACCTGCTTGCAGGTTAGGTGCTGAATAACCGTGTGTCACACAGAGAACAGTTGCCACTGAGGGTGCCCTTTTCAAATGCTTGAGATGAGATGTGATTATCGCGTGTAAATGTGCACACTAAAATAAAAAAAATCATAATTATAAGCGAACTATTATCGTTTCAGGTGGCAGGGTGTTGCAGCGGTGATCTTTGACCCTCGCAACAAGAAGGGCCTTGGTTAATCATCCGACTGGCACTTTGCGGATGTATGGGTTATCCAGTTTGCTCACGTAGCTAGAAAACACACTATCACAATGTAACTGGGTATTGGCCAAGCATCCCAATGCTAAAGTTACTTGCAAATTACTTCACTGGGATGACACTCGGCAGCAGAGCCGGATGATGGCATTGCTGGGGCCCTATGCCATTGTCAAGCTTAAGAGGCCCCTTCTATGAATGCCTGTATATTTTTGTCAGCAGAATGAAAATAACTGCTTTGGAGAGTCTTTATTTCTCACCGATCTTTATTTTTTAAACAATTATGTTAAAACTCGAAACCTCGTGTCCATTTCTTGTTTCGTATTTAGAGACCCCCCCCCCTCTCTTAATGCGAGGCCCTAAGCTGTAAGTGTAGCCGGTGTGAGCTCGCCTGTGATGAATAACACGAATAATTGTGCACTCTTATTTTCTATGGGTGGCCAGGAGAATGTATTATTATTTAAGTGAATGCAATGGTGATCAGGGGATTGGAACCAGAGCCCCACGTACACAGTAGAGTACAAGGGAACGCCCACAGTACAGATTTGAGCTGACCTCCGGATTGAGAAATTGAACTGTGTTGTGACGTGGAGGGTGTTTCTGAACGCTATTGTGACCGACCCGTCCCGACGGGAGGAGAGAGGTGGACCGGCTGCATGAGCTTACTCTCCGGCACTGCACAGCACAACATTGCCTCCCTACTGCAAAAAACTCGGCAGGACCCTCCTGAAAATAAAAGTCTTCGGAATCAGTGAGGCCTGTCCTTAGGAGGACAGGCGTAGTCTTGGTCGTCACAAGCGAACATTTGTTTCTCCATATTAATTTGTATCCCCGGGTTACCATCGGGGCTGGGCGTTGCAAGCTTAGCTTCTGATATCTGATGAGACTGGTAGCCGTTTTTTAAAAGGTAATTTCGGCATCTGGAGCCCAAACATGCAACAACTTTATGCAACTTCTTGGTTCTTTCGGTAAAGTCACGTAGAATGGAAATAAAATAATAAAAATAAAACAAAAAAATTCTCACGACGTTTCGGCCACAACACAAGTAGCCTTCTTCAGGTGAAGGAACAGAACTGTCGGGACGACAGCGCTTCAATAACTGCTGCTAAGATTCGCAGCGTCTTTTAGGCTAGGTGTGAGAGGTAAAGCGCCTTGACAAAGGAGTTTACATATCAAACAGGAGAATTTAGCATTGAAATAGCTGTGTTAAAGTGTTGGATCAGCAGGGTGTTAAATTCAGAAATTAGCATGTAACTGGGAGATTAGCATGATGTTAATGTGAGGGATTAGCATGTGACTGGTCACGGAAATAGCTATGTTAAAGTCAAAGTTTACATCTCAACAGAGGCATTTTGTATATGGACGCTAAAGGACTGCAACTACCCAACTATCATACAATAAACCGATGTGGAAAAAAAACTAAGTATAAACTACATCAATGTCATCAATAAACTCTATATGCTCTCCAATCAGCAGAGCACTTCATTGAACGCTGCTAAGATTCGCAGCGCCTTTTAGGCTAGGTGTGAGAGGTAAAGCGCCTTGACAAAGGAGTTTACATATCAAACAGGATAATTTAGCATTGAAATAGCTGTGTTAAAGTGTTGGATCAGCAGGGTGTTAAAGTCAGAAATTAGCATGTAACTGGGAGATTAGCATGATGTTAATGTGAGGGATTAGCATGCGACTGGTCACGGAAATAGCTATGTTAAAGTCAAAGTTTCCATCTCAACAGAGGCATTTAGTATATGGATGCTAAAGGACTGCAACTACCCAACTATTATACATTTAACCGATGTGAAAAAAACGAAGTATAAATTACATCAATATAATAAATGTACTCAATATGTTCTTCAATACGTTGAGCTATAAACATACAGTAACTGGGTATACACTACACTATATAATGAATACCATATAGTAAACGAATTAATGAAACTAAAATATAAACTACATCAATGTTTTGATTTAAAGCTTTCGTGACTGCAGTAATTCATATTCTTAGTTTTTTCGGTAAAGTCACGTTGAAGAGAAACAACAAAATAACAAAATATATATAAAACAATAAAAAAAAAATAAAAAAAATTCTCACGACGTTTCGACCATAACTCAAACGGTCATCATCAGGTGTGTCGGTTTGCATAAATTTATTTTGAAAACGGCATATTTATTTATATAGAAAAATAACGTTTGCGTCACGCGCAACGATGGCAGTTTGCCAGGACTAGTCCATCTATTTTTTGAAAAGAGGAGGGGGGAGACGAAATTTGTTTTTATGTCCTAATTAAAAAGAGACCTGATGGTTCAATGAGCCACTCTGTCTACAGGAAAGCTACCCATACGGATGCTTATCTGAAACCGGATTCCCACCACCATCCATCACAGAAGAATTCTCTCATCAAGACTCTGTATCATAGAGCCCAATGCATATCCGACCAGGAACACATAAGCAGTGAACTCAAGCACGTACACCAAGCTCTTAGGGCTAATGGTTACTCCGACTATACAATCCGCAAAGCTATCACTCAAACCATGAAGAAGAACCCTCTTGAGGAGCCTTTCAAAACCATCACTTTACCCTACATTGCTGGGATCACAAAAAAGATCTCCAAAATCTTGAATAAACACAAGATCCAGGTCCGTTTCAACACATTACATAAAATCCGTGATCTGGTTCCGTCTGTAAAAGATGTGATTCCGGACATACAATACCCTGGTGTCTACAAACTAAGTTGCCTCTGTGGTAGTAGTTACATTGGAGAAACCAAACGCCATATCTCGGACCGCATTCGTGAACATAAAGCAGACCTTAAACACGGTAGGACCAACACCTCGGCCGTAGCAGATCATTGTTCTAATTCAGTAGGCTCACATGCCATTGACTTTTCCAAGACGGAGGTTCTTTGTAAGCCATCTGGCTTCCATGAGAGATTCGTTCATGAGGCTATCCACATATACAAACACAGAGACAATTTCAACCGAGAAGATGGATTCTATCTTAGCAATCATTGGAAAGATTTGATAAATCATTTCAGTTCTTGATTGATTGTTCACGCTTACAGTGCCTTTCAGACAGCATACATAAAAACAAATTTCGTCTCCCCCCTCCTCTTTTCAAAAAATAGATGGACTAGTCCTGGCAAACTGCCATCGTTGCGCGTGACGCAAACGTTATTTTTATATATAAATAAATATGCCGTTTTCAAAATAAATTTATGCAAACCGACACACCTGATGATGACCGTTTGAGTTATGGTCGAAACGTCGTGAGAATTTTTTATTGTTTTATATATATTTTGTTATTTTGTTGTTTCTCTTCAACGTGACTTTACCGAAAAAACTAAGAATATGAATTACTGCAGTCACGAAAGCTTTAAATCAAAATTTAATCGCCTCTACGGGGAGGGTTTTCACATAACTTTAAGATCTTTCAACAAACTCCGGGATAAGAAAGCTCAGCTGATCGAGTCTCTCACCTTCCTGAAGAGATGCCGCGACTCTGGGGTAATACCAATCGCATTTACACTCACCTCTGCTACTGTAACTTCTTCTAATGCGAAACGAATTCTTTTCAAAACTAGCTTAGCTCTTATCTCAGAAAAAATCAGACTTATACGCACAGAACTAGATCAGTTAGACAAGACACTCTACAAATCACACTTATCATTGACGGCAATAATGTCCACATCGGATTGGGAACATGTAGACAATATGACTGCCTCTTCAGCTGCTACTATGTCGACCAAATGTAAGGAAAACCTGATTTCCAAATTTAACCTCCTCTTAAACAAAAGACCGGACCCACACACCAAAAAGTTAGACGTTAATAAAGTCGTAATTAATCGCAGTAACAGTTCTATTTCCGATGGTCTGAAATCCGTTTTAGCTAAAGGTCTAAACTTTGCAGTCACACCTAAACACATACCAGTTAATGATATAATTGCCCAAGTAGACGTTGCTCTCAGGGGCCTGGGTCACATCGCTGCAGACGTAGCAAGATCTGAAATCGCTGCAACCCTCAAAAACGCTAAGATGCCAGCTAGCAACCTCAGCAAAGATGAGCGTTTTGAATTATATAAATTAAAAAAGAGGAATGATATTGTAGTTCTCTCAGCTGACAAAGGCAATGCTACTGTTATCATGGATAAAATAGAATACAACAACAAAATTAAAGAATTACTCGACGATGGTAGTTATACAAAAATAAAAAGAGATCCCACCAACAGCCTCGTCACACAAACCAACAAAATAATTTCTGATTCAACCGCATTAATTGATCAATCTAAACAGTTTTCGTTGAAACCTTCTGCTGCCAGGCCACCAAGATTATACGGCTTACCAAAAATACATAAAGTTGATACACCTCTTCGTCCCATAGTCTCTACTATCAGCTCCCCCACCTACAAACTAGCTCGTTTTTTGTCTGAAATCCTGCGTCCTTTCACTGGAAAGACCACCTCTGCGGTACAAAATTCTACTCACCTGGTATCAACAATCAAGGGTATTTCCCTGTCCCCAGACGACCTGCTTGTCAGTTTTGATGTAGTTTCCTTATTCACCAAGGTTCCTGTACCTGACACCATTGCAATCATTGAAGACTTGGTTCATCAAGGACTAAACACTGAGGTACCCCCCCTGGTGAGACACTGTTTAACCAATACATACTTCACTTGGAATGGAACTTTCTACAAACAAACTGAGGGCACCCCAATGGGCTCCCCCCTTTCTCCAGTTATAGCTAACATTTTCATGGAGAAATTTGAGACTGACGCCATCCAGACTGCCACTCTGCGCCCAACCTTATGGAAGAGGTACGTGGATGACACTTTTGTCATCTGGCCACATGGCCGGCCTGCTCTAGACAAATTCTTCGACCACATCAATTCCATACACCCAGCCATCAGATTTACCATGGAAGTCGAAATAGATGGCAAGATACCTTTTTTGGATGTCCTAATTAAAAAGAGACCTGATGGTTCAATGAGCCACTCTGTCTACAGGAAAGCTACCCATACGGATGCTTATCTGAAACCGGATTCCCACCACCATCCATCACAGAAGAATTCTCTCATCAAGACTCTGTATCATAGAGCCCAATGCATATCCGACCAGGAACACATAAGCAGTGAACTCAAGCACGTACACCAAGCTCTTAGGGCTAATGGTTACTCCGACTATACAATCCGCAAAGCTATCACTCAAACCATGAAGAAGAACCCTCTTGAGGAGCCTTTCAAAACCATCACTTTACCCTACATTGCTGGGATCACAAAAAAGATCTCCAAAATCTTGAATAAACACAAGATCCAGGTCCGTTTCAACACATTACATAAAATCCGTGATCTGGTTCCGTCTGTAAAAGATGTGATTCCGGACATACAATACCCTGGTGTCTACAAACTAAGTTGCCTCTGTGGTAGTAGTTACATTGGAGAAACCAAACGCCATATCTCGGACCGCATTCGTGAACATAAAGCAGACCTTAAACACGGTAGGACCAACACCTCGGCCGTAGCAGATCATTGTTCTAATTCAGTAGGCTCACATGCCATTGACTTTTCCAAGACGGAGGTTCTTTGTAAGCCATCTGGCTTCCATGAGAGATTCGTTCATGAGGCTATCCACATATACAAACACAGAGACAATTTCAACCGAGAAGATGGATTCTATCTTAGCAATCATTGGAAAGATTTGATAAATCATTTCAGTTCTTGATTGATTGTTCACGCTTACAGTGCCTTTCAGACAGCATACATAAAAACAAATTTCGTCTCCCCCCTCCTCTTTTCAAAAAATAGATGGACTAGTCCTGGCAAACTGCCATCGTTGCGCGTGACGCAAACGTTATTTTTTTTTATATAAATATAAATAAATAAATATGCCGTTTTCAAAATAAATTTATGCAAACCGACACACCTGATGATGACCGTTTGAGTTATGGTCGAAACGTCGTGAGAATTTTTTATTGTTTTATATATATTTTGTTATTTTGTTGTTTCTCTTCAACGTGACTTTACCGAAAAAACTAAGAATATGAATTACTGCAGTCACGAAAGCTTTAAATCAAAATTTACATCAATGTTATCAATAAACTCTATATACTCTCCAATCAGCTGAGCTACTAACAATAAGTCATTATACATTACAATGCCATATGGCAAAAAAATGGGTGGCGGTTTTATCCTTCTTTCCAACGTTAGCACCACGGAGAGCGACGAGCCTCGTTCAGATGGACGAGTCCATCCATGCTCGGAACGGAGGAGGGGGGAGAAACAGCCACAATGTGCTGCTCTGTCCTGTATTGCGTTACAACCATGCCATAAACTAGACTACTATACATTGTAACGTTATACCTTCCAATCTAAACTACATTGTATAATATCGTATACACAGCCCAATGTAAGCTCGAACATTATGCAGTATATTTATATGTCTTCAACTAAACGTTTTCCTACATTACACGACTATACACCGTAATATACACTACCATAGACAAACCCACCCTTGAATTACACAATGCGTTACTTTACACTACCCTATACTTTAGACTGTAAAATGTTAGACTTGTAATATTACACTATGTATTATTCTACAAACCCTACTGTATACCACACTGCTGTATATTCACAATACAATTACGATACTATATATTGCCTTATGAATTATGTTAAACATTACAATGTTATACAATTATTATATAACATGCTATAAACCATACCATTGACCGTCGTGTGAAGAGGCAGTGCCAGCGAATGGACTGCAGTCTGAATGTCACCATAAAATACAATCAATTAAGAACTGAAATTGCTTATAACGTCTTTCCAAGGAAATTTTGATTTAAAGCTTTCGTGACTGCAGTAATTCATATTCTTAGTTCTTTCGGTAAAGTCACGTTGAAGGGAAACAACAAAATAATAAAATATATATAAAACAATAAAAATTCTCACGACGTTTCGACCATAACACAAACCAATTCCTCGACCACATCAATTCCATACACCCAGCCATCAGATTCACCATGGAGGTCGAAAAAGATGGCAAGCTACCCTTTTTGGATGTCCTAATTAAAAGGAGACCTGATGGTTCAATGAGCCACTCTGTCGACAGGAAAGCTACGCATACGAATGCTTACTTAAAACCGGATTCCCACCACCATCCATGCCAGAAGAACTCCCTCATCAAGACTCTATACCATAGAGCCCAATGCATTTCCGACCAGGAACACATTGCCAGTGAACTTAAGCACGTACACCAAGCTCTCAAGGCTAATGGTTACTCCGACTACACAATCCGCAAAGCCATCACTCCAGCCATGAAGAAGGATCCTCTTGAGGAGCCATTCAAAACCATCACCTTACCATACATTGCGGGGGTCACAAAAAAGATCTCCAAAATCCTGAATAAACACAAGATCCAGGTCCGATTCAACACAGTACAGAAAATCCGTGATCTGGTTCCGTCTGTAAAAGATGTGGTTCCAGACATACAGTACCCGGGCGTCTACAAACTAAGTTGCCTCTGTGGTAGCAGTTACATTGGAGAAACCAAACGACATATCTGGGACCGCATCCGTGAACATAAAGCAGACTTGAAACACGGTAGGACGAGCACCTCAGCCGTGGCAGATCACTGTTATAATTCAGTGGGCTCACATGACATTGACTTCTCCAAGACGGACGTTCTCTGCAAGCCATCCGGCTACCATGAGAGATTCGTTCATGAGGCCATCCACATATACAAACACAGAAACAGTTTCAACCGAGAAGATGGATTCTGGCTTAGTAACCATTGGAAAGACGTTATAAACCATTTTGGTACTTAATTGATTGTATTTTATGGTGACTTTCAGATCGCAGTCCATTCGCTGCCACTGCCTCTTAATACCTTTCACACGACGGTCAATGGTATGATTTATAGCAGGGGTGTCCAAACTTTTTTTCCCGAGGGCCACATACAGAAAAATACACGAAGGATTGGGCCACTCACTAGACGTGAGGTATACTGCCTCACTTCTCATGCACTAATATTGTCAAAATCAATCAAATGCAGGTAAATTACGTTTGATTATTGAACATGTTTGAAAAAAAAAAGTCTCCATCATAGCTCTTCATTAGTAGATTTTAATTTTATTTTTTACAAAAAGGTTGGCAGGTAATTCACTCAGTGACAGCCTCAGATTGGTTCTTAGGGTGCTGATCCCCCTTCATTGTCCATATGAAGGGAGAGACAAGAAGACAAATAGGGGATGTGGATATTTCAAGCTTATTACACAAATAAATTATTGGGCTTGTTAACACATCAACTAACGTTTGTTAAAAAAATTGTCATCAACTTTAATTGACTGAATTTATGAAGTAATTGGGCTTATTAACAAATGAAAACGGTGTGTATATTTTTAACTCACCTGTAATGGGAATAATGTTACGCTCAGTGGGAGCAGTGATGCTGCGCTTTGGTCTGAAGGATAGCTGGCAGGTCAGGAGTAAGTTTGGTGGTTGAGATGCGAAGGACGTCACGTAGATGGCTGTCGGTCGTTCTGGTTCTCAGCCTGCTTTTGTTCAGCGTTAACAGAGAGAATGTCTGCTCACATATGTATGTTGAGCCGAACAGACTCATCATTCGTTTTGCATGGCGTCTCGTCAGAGGAAACTTGGCCTTTTCCAAACTCCGGTAGAAGTCAGGTAGGGAGAGAAGCTGATGCTGATTCTTCAGAGAATCATCACACTGAATTTCGATCAGTTCTAATTGCAGACTCTCCTCCACTTCTTTTGCAACCATTGAAAACGGAGCCGCAAACAGTGTGATTTCCTTCTCAATGACAGAAAAATCTTGGAAGCGCTGACTGAATTCTGTCATGAGAGATGTGATCACAGACACATATTCTCCCATTTTTGCAGAGAGCTTGGCATTTGGAAATGCGCATTGATTTCGGTCAGCGTGGGGAAGTGCGCTACATTGAAGTTGCGCAGTTGTGACTCGAAGAGACGGAGCTTCGCACGGAATGCTTTGATGTTCACATACAGCTGTGGTACGAGCTGCTCTTTGCCTTGTAGTCTCTTGTTCGGGGTGTTGAGATGATCAGTGAGATCAACTAAAAAATCCAGGCCTGCCAACCATAAAGGGTCACTGATCTCATGGAGAGGTCTGCCCTTTTCTTTCAAAAACTTGTCGATATTTGATCTCAGGGAATAAAACCACTGCAGCACGGAGCCGCGACTGAGCCAGCGCACTTGAGAATGGTAAAGTAGGTCCCCGTATTCAGCATCGACATCAGAGAGGAACGCTTGCAATTCTCTGGTAAAGCCCTCATGCCCGAATTATGTTGACAGTTTTCACAACTGTGTTCATCACATCGTCAAGCTGGATTATCTTGGCACAGAGGGCTTCTTGGTAGATGATACAGTGCATTTTAACAGTCTCACCTCCGCTCTCCTGCACCTTGGCACTCACCATAGAAGCCATTCCTTTGCGCTCGCCTGTCATTGCTGGAGCCCCATCCGTTGTAATTCCACACAGCTTGTCCCATTTAAGAACAGCCTGGTTAATTGAATCTAACACAGCTTCAAAACATATCCTTCCCAGTTGTTGCCCCCTTTAGACTCCGAAGATCAAGCAGTTCCTCCGTAATGCAAAAATTCTCATCAACTCCCCGCAAAAAAATTAACAGCCGTGCAGTGTCCGTGGCATCTGTGCTCTCATCACATGCAATCGAGTAAAATTCGAAAGCACAAGCTTTATCTGACACTTGCTGTTTTAAGTTAGCCGACAAGTCTTCAATTCGCCGCACAACCTTATTTCTGGACATACTAACATCGTTAAAATCCTGCATTTTCTCCAGGCACATTCCCACGACTTTAGTGAGGCACTGTTTGATGAAGTCACCGTCTGAGAAAGGTTTCCCATGTTGGGCAATGAGTTGAGCTACTTCATTGCTGGCTATTGTTGCATTTTCTTGACCTTTGTTAGCACGGAAAAAAAACCCTGCTGCTGCGTTAGCAGGCTAGCTTGCCATTTGCTTTACCTTCTCTCTCCGCTCGGCGCCCGTGTAGGACGTGAAGGTCTGATGTTTCGTTTCATAATGCCGTCGTACATTGTACTCTTTCATCACGGCAACACTCTCATTACAAATCAAACAAACACACTTCCCCTTGGTTTCTATGAAAAAAAAATCATTTTTTCCACCGAGTCTGAAATTTTCTGCACTCGCTTGCAATCTTGCGTCTCTTCGGTTCCGGCATTTCTGGTGACCCTGAGCAAATGTTTTCTTCGATTGCTTGCTTTGTAGAGACGCTGCCTTGTTCAAGACAATAGCGCCATCTAGTGCTTAAATTAAGAAATGCAATACAGTGGGCCATAGTCCATTATATTTTTAAACTTTGATACGGGCCAATTAAAAATGGATGGCGGGCCGCAGTTGGCCCGCGGGCCGTAGTTTGGACACCCCTGGTTTATAGCATGTTATATAATAATAAATAGTATAACATTGTAATGTTTAACATAATTCATAAGGCAATATATAGTATTGTAATTTTATAGTGAATATACAGCTGTGTGGTATACAGTAGGGTTGGTAGAATAATACATAGTGTAATATTACAAGTCTAATATTTTACAGTCTAAAGTATAGGGTAGTCTAAAGTAACGCATTGTATAATTCAAGGGTGGGTTTGTCTATGGTAGTGTATATTACGGTGTATAGTTGTGTAATGTAGGAAAAAGTTTAGTTGGAGACATATCAATATACTGCATAATGTTCGAGCTTACATTGGGCTGTGTATACGATATTATACAATGTAGTTTAGATTGGAAGGTATAACATTACAATGTATAGTAGTCTAGTTTATGGCATGGTTGTAACGCAACACAGGACAGAGCAGCGCATCGTGGCAGTTTCTCCCCCCTCCTCCGTCCCGAGCATGGATGGACTCGTCCGTCTGAACGAGGCTCGTCGCTCTCCGTGATGCTAACGTTGGAAAGAAGGAAAAAACCGCCACCCATTTTTTTCGCCATATGGCATTGTAATGTATAACGACTTATTGTTAGTAGCTCAGCTGATGGAGAGTATATAGAGTTTATTGATGACATTGATGTAGTTTGTATTTTAGTTTTTTTTATTAGTTTACTATATGGTATTCATTAGATAGTGTAGTGTATACCCAGTTACTTTATGTTTATAGCTCAATTTATTGAAGAATATATTGAGTACATTTATTATATTGATGAAGTTTCTACTTAGTTTTTTTCACATCGGTTTATTGTATGATAGTTGGGTAGTTGCAGTCCTTTAGCGTCCATATACTAAATGCCTCTGTTGAGATGGAAACTTTGACTTTAACATAGCTATTTCCGTGACCAGTCACATGCTAATCCCTCACATTAACATCATGCTAATCTCCCAGTTACATGCTAATTTCTGACTTTAACACCCTGCTGATCCAACACTTTAACACAGCTATTTCAATGCTAAATTATCCTGTTTGATATGTAAACTCCTTTGTCAAGGCGCTTTACCTCTCCCACCTAGTTTAAACGACACTGCGAATCTTAGCAGCAGTCATTGAAGTGTTGTCGTCCCGACAGTTCTGTTCCTTCACCTGAAGAAGGCTACTTGTGTTGTGGCCGAAACGTCGTGAAAATTTTATTTTTTATTACGTTTTTTATTATTTTATATCCATTCTACATTACTTTACCGAAAGAACCAAGAAGATGAATCCCTGCAGTCACGAAAGCTTTAAATCTGAACTTTACGCAATTAAAAATCATAGTGTAAGATAAGACTACAATCGTTGTCTGCTGTGAGGATCTTCTGTACTCAGGGCCCCGAATGTTTGTGGCAAGTGAAAGTTTGTCTCAGCAAAATATAAGATTTCTCACAGTAGCATACCGTATGACCACACGTCGCTCTGCACCTTGTAGAGCCCATGGAACATGCTTTCTGAAGACATCCACTTTACAGGCAGAGGCACCTAATGGACATGACCGCATGGCCACAAGCACAACAACAATACGTTCAGTAAATTCAGTTCAGGCCGATGCATCGCGATTCGTCATACGTTTTTTGCGTCAGGCCACATTCATCTGGCCAAATTAGCGTCATCTAGCCCTCCACTACCCTGAAGGGTTAAATGTGTAGTGACATCATGGGATGTCACTGTGTAGTGCCGGCCCTAGAGAGGCACGGCGTGCGGTGTATTGACATCGCGGATACCACTCTGGTGTGGGTGTAGTACCGGCCCTAGAGGGGCTCGATCAGCGCTGATTGATCCCGCTGGATGGCATCACGCTTGGCGTGCAGTGCCAACCCAACAGGATAGGGTGTGGGAGTGCCGGCCGTAGGAAACGGGTTACTAAATGCTATGGCACTCTGGTTGACCCGAGAGGACACGTGACCGGTTAAGTCTACAAAGGGGCCCCAAGTGGGGTCTAGGGGTGGTCACGTGGTCGGGGTCCAGATCCTGCTGCTCGATGATTCTTGAAGGTGGTCGTGGCCAAGGGCGGAGCCAGCCACGCCACAGAGAATATAAGCTGGGTCCCCCAGAGGGACCGGCGTTGTTGTTCATCCTGAAGAACCTTTGTCTACGTCTACGTTCTACCGAGTCTCCAACACATGGACTGGGACCCGAGCTGTGGTCCCGTTCTGTCGTAGCTAGTCATGTTGTAATTAGTGTAGTTAGCCTGGTGGTCACCACCACAGGTTCTTATTCTGGGCCAGTTACCCCGTGTACCACATGGGGTGGGGAGGAGGAAGGGGATTTGTGAAATTGCCCCATATTTTGAACTGTCGGCAGAGCAGGGAGATTGAATCCAATTGCCGACCTCTGGATTGCAAGTCCAGGGTGGGAGAGCCATTGCACCACCGTGTGTGGCAGCACCCCCGCTCTTTTTTTCTTAGGGGCTGTGCAAAATAAAATAAAAACATTGAGTACAATGAAAGTGATGGGCCTTCCATTCCGATGATGGTGATGACATTGGCGATACTGATAATGATGCTGATGATGCTAAGTAAGGTGAAGGACTCACTTTGCCCTTCACCACGTAGTTGGGGTCAGTCTGGACGTTCCGTGCCAGCCCAAAGTCGCAAATCTTGGCGATGTGTCCATGCGTTACCAGCAAATTCCTCGCAGCCAGGTCGCGGTGGATGCACTAAAAAAAAGAAAAAAATTCCCTGTGTGGCCTTCAACAAACTTGGGGCAACTTCTGTGAAGGTCGGCCATGGTACACGACGGGGTGGGTGCCCAGCACCACGCCCGGCCGCCTTTGTCTCCCCAGTGTAGATGTTTATACACCGCACCAGGTACTCATTTGAGACTGAGTCCATCTGGGGAGGCCCATGACCGGTTCAGATAATTGTCACTGGTGTTGGCCGTGAGCGGGAATCGAACTCTGGCCATTGGGTTCGTAGTGCAGTGAACTAACCACTGAGCGACCACTCGCCACCCAGACAGACATATTAAGGGCAACAAAGACGTGCACCACAGACACAGTCACATACAAAGACACAGTTAAACACGCACAGTCACAGAGATACAGTTAAACATACTCTTTGGTTCTTTCGGTAAAGTAACATAGGTATAAAATAAAACAAATCACGACGTTTCGGGCGCAACACAAGTGTCCCTCATCAGGTGGGAAAGCATGATCTGCTGCTGAGGCAGACTGTTTTAAAAGGTTTGAAATAGGTGTAGCCTAAGGGTCATAAAGAAGTGGGCGGGGCTAGTGATGTTAATGTGAGAAATTAGCATGTAAATGTAAGATCGGAGAGCGGCCTCCTCGACGAGGGCTTCAAATCAAGACAGTTAAACACGCGCAGTCACACATGGTCAAATTGAAACACAGAGGTGAATTTCCGGAGGTTCTTAAAGATGGTCATGGCCCTGTAGGGATAGAGACAGACAGGCACGGAGATACATACAGAGAGACACAGAGACAGGTTAAAATCATCACGTATTTTCATCATTATGTTCCACCACTCTTTTAACCGAGAAGAGAGGCTCACTGCTGATTCACTCCTCTCGCGACTCACGTTCTTGTGAGCGAGGAAGGCCATACCGCTCGCGACCTGCTCCGAGAAGCTCGGGAGGTTGTCCACCCCGGATGGAGTAGAGTCGCTCACGATCGCTTCTCTCTCCGATGACGACGCGTCCCAGCCTGCGGCGCACAAGGAAGCCCGGACGATTCAGAAATGCCCTAACTATAGAGTATCTATAGTAGATCATCGATTATTCGGCGGCTACGGGGGGGAAGGGGACGCCAAATTTTTTAACAATGCCGGATATTCACTACATAATAATTTTAAAAAGCTAATTTTTTGCACATTCTTGCATAGCATTGTTTTTAAATGTTGTGAATGTTTTGTTGTCTTTTAAATTAGTTTACTATATGAAATTGGTGTGAATAAACATACAAATACACAGAAATAAATATCCTACTGTAAAATGTAACCTATTTACTGTACCGTACTTACCAATCCAATCTCGAAGACTCTGAATGGAGTGATGTATATACGTGCAGTATTGTCATTTTTTAAAGTTGTATTTAGTGTATAATGTACCGTCCGTAATATTTAACACTGAAATGAAGTCGGTGGCCGCTCTGGTTAATAACGCGGTCTACTTTGCAGTAGACACAGTTAGAGCGAACACGTACATGATTAGAAAAAGAGAGTCGGCCAAGTGTTGTGTGGTGTAATTACCCAAATTTGAGAAATTTACTCGCAAATTATTCCATCGGGGAAGCTGCCTAATAACATCACAAACCCACTTGGCAGGGTAAAGCCCGCTTGCAAGGCTGTGGCTGCACAGGGGCAGCTGCCCCCAGTCCATGGAAACTGGTACTGATGTAGTTTACGAATCGCCATGGGCGGCATGGTGGCACATTGGTAAGTAACCCTTGCGCCTTGCAGCAAGAAAGCTGGGTTTGATTCCCGACTCGGGCGCGTTTGGGCGTGGAGTTGTCATCTTCTCTCCCCCTGTTCGTCAGAGTGTGTAAGTGCAATGAAGTGTTTGAGTGAGTGTGTGAGCGAGTGAGTTAGCGTGAATGTGTGAGTGTGTGAAGATTGTATGTTCTCCTCCGCGTTCTCGCGTTTCCTCCCATAGTAAAAAATACCCAATACAACGAGTCTGACATTGGGCAAAACATCCCAATACTGAAAAATCACCTGCAAATTACTCAATTGGGACTACACAGTGACGGCAAAAACTTCGCAGGACCCTCATGAAGAAGTCTTGAGTTTTTGCACAGTAAACAAATGTAATAATACATCTTGACTTAAAGCTTTTGTAACTGCAGGAAGACATTCTTTGGGTCTTTCGGTAACGTCACGTAAATAGGTTCAAATGAAATAACCAAAAATAACAAAAAACTACGACGTTTCGATCACAACACAAGCTTTTGTCATTAGGAAGAAAAAAAGAGAGGGGGACAGCTGCTGAGGCAGACAGTCTGCCTTATCTCAACCGGTGTTGTGCCTATCCTAGGTAAACTCTGTCTTAAATGAGTACCTGGTGCAGTGTGTAGACATGAGCACTGGGGAGACAGAGGTGGCTGCATGCGCGTGGTGCTGGCCACCCACCTCCTCGTGGGCCATGCCGCCTAACAGCAGCACAGTCTGTTAAGGCTTATTTGGGTGATCTTCATCTTTGTTGTACGCTTGTGCCATCTTGTGTGTCCGCTGTCACAGATTTCAGGCTACAACCCTCCGGAGTCCACCCCATGCGGCTCCCCTTCTCCCCGGCCCAAAAAACCCAGACAGTACTCGTGCATCATGTATGCGGTGTCAGCAAGAGGTAAGAGGTGCATGAGTGGGCACACACTCTGGGTTTTACATCTGCAGAGTTAGTTAAGTGTACATTGTGCTCGCAAGCAGAGGTGAACAATACAAAAATCAGTGGCGGTTATGAGAAACGCTACCCTGAAGTAACGGGCGGTTTGCACTCTGAACTTGCAATCCAGAAGTTACTGGTTCGTTTTCCCATCGCAGCATTTGAAACAGTATCGCAATTTTCTTAAATTTACAATTTTTACCTTTCCAACCAGTACAAACAGCCAGGTGAGGTGTATAAGCGTCACTATGTATGAATAGTTTAGGACATCTTATGCTCACAAACTCACCCATTCACGCACTCAACCACCAACTCAATCTCACTCAAACCACCAACTCACTCTCACTCAAACCACCAACTCACTCAACCATCAACTCACTCAACCCATCATCTCACTCAAACCACCAACTCACTCAAACCACCAACTCACTCAAACCACCATCTCATTCAAACCACCATCTAACTCAAACCACCAACTCACTCAAACCACCAACTCACTCAAACCACCAACTCACTCAAACCACCAACTCACTCAACCACCAACTCACTCAAACCACCATCTCACTCAAACCACCAACTCACTCAACCATCAACTCACTCAACCCACCAACTCACTCAACCATCAACTTACTCAAACCACCATCTCACTCAAACCACCATCTCAAACCACCATCTCACTCAAACCACCAACTCACTCAAACCACCAACTCACTCAAACCACCAACTCACTCAAACCACCAACTCACTCAAACCATCAACTCACTCAACCACCAACTCACTCAAACCATCAACTCACTCAACCACCATCTCACTCAAACCACCAACTCACTCAAACCATCAACTCACTCAAACCACGATCTCACTCAAACCAGCATCTCACTCAAACCACCACCTCACTCAACCACCAACTCACTCAAACCACCATCTCACTCAAACCAGCATCTCACTCAACCATCAACTCACTCAACCCACCAACTCACTCAACCATCAACTCACTCAAACCACCATCTCACTCAAACCACCATCTCACTCAAACCACCAACTCACTCAAACCACCAACTCACTCAAACCACCAACTCACTCAAACCACCAACTCACTCAAACCATCAACTCACTCAACCACTATCTCACTCAAACCACCAACTCACTCAAACCACCATCTCACTCAAACCACCAACTCACTCAAACCATCAACTCACTCAAACCACCAACTCACTCAAACCACCATCTCACTCAAACCACCAACTCACTCAACCACCAACTCACTCAAACCACCATCTCACTCAAACCAGCATCTCACTCAAACCACCATCTCACTCAACCACCAACTCACTCAAACCACCATCTCACTCAAACCACCATCTCACTCAAACCACCAACTCACTCAAACTACCAACTCACTCAACCACCATCTCACTCAAACCACCATCTCACTCAAACCACCATCTCACTCGAACCATTAACTCACTCAAACCACCATCTCACTCAAACCACCAACTCACTCAAACCACCAACTCACTCAAACCACCAACTCACTCAAACCACCAACTCACTCAACCACCAACTCACTCAAACCACCATCTCACTCAAACCACCAACTCACTCAACCATCAACTCACTCAACCCACCAACTCACTCAACCATCAACTTACTCAAACCACCATCTCACTCAAACCACCATCTCAAACCACCATCTCACTCAAACCACCAACTCACTCAAACCACCAACTCACTCAAACCACCAACTCACTCAAACCATCAACTCACTCAACCACCAACTCACTCAAACCATCAACTCACTCAACCACCATCTCACTCAAACCACCAACTCACTCAAACCATCAACTCACTCAAACCACGATCTCACTCAAACCAGCATCTCACTCAAACCACCACCTCACTCAACCACCAACTCACTCAAACCACCATCTCACTCAAACCAGCATCTCACTCAACCATCAACTCACTCAACCCACCAACTCACTCAACCATCAACTCACTCAAACCACCATCTCACTCAAACCACCATCTCACTCAAACCACCAACTCACTCAAACCACCAACTCACTCAAACCACCAACTCACTCAAACCACCAACTCACTCAAACCATCAACTCACTCAACCACTATCTCACTCAAACCACCAACTCACTCAAACCACCATCTCACTCAAACCACCAACTCACTCAAACCATCAACTCACTCAAACCACCAACTCACTCAAACCACCATCTCACTCAAACCACCAACTCACTCAACCACCAACTCACTCAAACCACCATCTCACTCAAACCAGCATCTCACTCAAACCACCATCTCACTCAACCACCAACTCACTCAAACCACCATCTCACTCAAACCACCATCTCACTCAAACCACCAACTCACTCAAACCACCAACTCACTCAACCACCATCTCACTCAAACCACCATCTCACTCAAACCACCAACTCACTCAACCACCAACTCACTCAAACCACCATCTCACTCAAACCAGCATCTCACTCAAACCACCATCTCACTCAACCACCAACTCACTCAAACCACCATCTCACTCAAACCACCATCTCACTCAAACCACCAACTCACTCAAACTACCAACTCACTCAACCACCATCTCACTCAAACCACCATCTCACTCAAACCACCATCTCACTCGAACCATTAACTCACTCAAACCACCATCTCACTCAAACCACCAACTCACTCAAACCACCAACTCACTCAAACCACCAACTCACTCAAACCACCAACTCACTCAACCACCAACTCACTCAAACCACCATCTCACTCAAACCACCAACTCACTCAACCATCAACTCACTCAACCCACCAACTCACTCAACCATCAACTTACTCAAACCACCATCTCACTCAAACCACCATCTCAAACCACCATCTCACTCAAACCACCAACTCACTCAAACCACCAACTCACTCAAACCACCAACTCACTCAAACCATCAACTCACTCAACCACCAACTCACTCAAACCATCAACTCACTCAACCACCATCTCACTCAAACCACCAACTCACTCAAACCATCAACTCACTCAAACCACGATCTCACTCAAACCAGCATCTCACTCAAACCACCACCTCACTCAACCACCAACTCACTCAAACCACCATCTCACTCAAACCAGCATCTCACTCAACCATCAACTCACTCAACCCACCAACTCACTCAACCATCAACTCACTCAAACCACCATCTCACTCAAACCACCATCTCACTCAAACCACCAACTCACTCAAACCACCAACTCACTCAAACCACCAACTCACTCAAACCACCAACTCACTCAAACCATCAACTCACTCAACCACTATCTCACTCAAACCACCAACTCACTCAAACCACCATCTCACTCAAACCACCAACTCACTCAAACCATCAACTCACTCAAACCACCAACTCACTCAAACCACCATCTCACTCAAACCACCAACTCACTCAACCACCAACTCACTCAAACCACCATCTCACTCAAACCAGCATCTCACTCAAACCACCATCTCACTCAACCACCAACTCACTCAAACCACCATCTCACTCAAACCACCATCTCACTCAAACCACCAACTCACTCAAACCACCAACTCACTCAACCACCATCTCACTCAAACCACCATCTCACTCAAACCACCATCTCACTCGAACCATTAACTCACTCAAACCACCATCTCACTCAAACCACCAACTCACTCAAACCACCATTTCACTCAAACCACAAACTCACTCAAACCACCAACTCACTCAAACCACCAACTCACTCAAACCACCACCATCTCACTCAAACCACCATCTCATTCAAACCACCATCTCACTCAAACCACCAACTCACTCAAACCACCAAACTCACTCAAACCACCAACTCACTCAAACCACCAAACTCACTCAAACCACCAACTCACTCAAACCACCAAACTCACTCAAACCACCATCTCACTCAAACCACCATCTCACTCTAAAAGATTGAAGGTTAAGGTGCAGGCAGCCCTGAAAATATATTGGCTCGCGCCACTGCAAGCTCCCTTCTGGAGGATATGTTGTTGAGCCAGACGTTTAGAAGAGGTGGGAGTAACCCACATTTTACCCCACCACACACGAACTGCCGATGGACTACCCATTGACAGTGCTGAGTGGACAACGGCAGGGCCAGTGAGGGGGGATTTAAGAAACAGTTCAATCACCTGCCGCGCTTGGAGGACGAACTGGCGGCATTTGGGTTGCCAAGCCCAGTGTGATAACCGTCACATTATGGCAGCATCATAATCTGAATATTTTTCCTGGATCAATCCGATGAGCTATAAAGCTCTTTTTCACAGGTGTCCAGCACCACTTCATCATTTGGATGAGGGGTTCCTGAATCAGGTGAGAGACAGATTTGTCCTCCTCTACCAGGTGAGGTCGGGCAATTTTACTTCTCACTTCACCTTCCTCACCTCAACTGGTAAGGTAGGAAAATCATTGCTCCTGAACTAGGTGAAAGCCCAATCAGGTGTGACCTGTGGTGCATAAGGGGACCACACCAATGATAAAAAATACTAAACTAATTTTTTATTTTCTTGGTTCTTTCGGTAAAGTCTCGTAGAAGGGAAATAATAAAATATAAAACAATACAATTCTCACGACGTTTCGACTGCAACACAAGCAATCATCATCGCTTCTACGTGACTTTACCGAAAGAACCAAGAATATGAATCCCTGCAGTCACGAAAGCTTTAAATCAAAATATATTTTTTATTTATTTACCAAGGTCACATCTATAACAGCAGCCACTATACCTGACCAGTGTTACTCATTTCTACTGTTACCTATTATTATTATGATTAGTGTGTGGACCCACCACAATGCGTTATACCCCTGCTACAACTTTATCACCTTAGTTCTCATCTGATCTCCGATGCTAAGCAGAGTTAAGCCTGGGCTTGCCCTGAGCTACAGACGTGTGACTGTCAGGTGACCAGGGGATGGCAGTGCTGAGTGTTTTCTTCAGCTGCAAGCCGAATGTGGGGAGTTGTGTCGACTGACAGGCAAAGCTGTACCAGCTCAGCGCTCAGACCTCTTGAGACACACACCCACATTACGATCATATGATATAATAATGTTTAGTTTTAGGTGGAGCGCCGTTCATGCAAATTGCATGAACAATGTCACTGCAGCCAAGCGGTGAGCCAGCACCAACAATTGCCCAAGCTCTATATACCAATATATTCCAGCCAATGTATGCGTGTTTATTCACGTGGGGGGGGGCAACACTTTATCCCATACAGAAGGGACAGATAATATTAGTCCACATTTTGCTCTGCTGCCTTTTGGCATATCCAGGGTATGGCACTTCCTGCATGCTCACGGGAAAGAAGTTTCGCAACATTTGCGTGATCCATGAATCCTCGCCTCAACGGTGCTGGATTACAGGCATGCACCACCGCCGCCCCGCTAATGAATGCTCCCCTCGTGTGTACGTTTGCGTGTGTGCTTGCTTCTCAGATTGACCTGCTGGAGGACCCGTGCCTGCTTAACGTGGTGATTCTACAGACGGTGTTGCAGGAGATCCGCCATCGCTCCGCTCCTGTCTACAAGAGACTTTGCGACATCATCTCCACTCCGCAGAAACACTTCTACGCCTTCACCAATGAGCACTATCGGTAGGCGCAGCTCTCCAACCGGTCCTAGCCATCTCGCCAATCCAGTGTGCACGGCACACGAATTGACGCCTCTTTACTTCTGAACTGTGGCACACGGTGGCGGTTGGTGGCGCAAAGTCTCGTTGGGACTGTTTCCCAGTGCCATGAGGGCCAGCAGAGTTGGTGGCGTAGTGGCGTTGTGCATAAGGCTGCCCCTGTCCAGATGGCTAAGGATTGGTAGCTGATTTTTTCGCCAGGGCTGAAATTAATTGCACTCCCTTTATTGAATTTTGGCACTCTGTGGGGTGGGGTTTGAATTGTATGTATGTTGAACTTCCTTCACACAGTACATAGCCAACTGTGCTACGTACAGTTGAGATAATAAACTGTGCATCTGATTCGGCTCGTGGGACTGAACGCCCCCGTGGCTTGAGTTACCGAGCAGAAAGGCGTTTTATAAATGTAATTCATGATTAAATACATTTCTTGTCATTAAAACTGGATTCCTGAAGGCGTTTCCAGCACTCGGAGGGAAACCTCTGACATGCCTAACAACTCACGGAACTACATGACTTACACTTCTCGCAGAGCTGTGCTCATTTTACTGCCCCAGAAGAGGTACAAATTTCCTAGTCGACCTCTTAAGCGCCATTTCAACTCCACAACTTTGTTACTGTGACTCGCGTGCAAGTGATTACACAGCAACGCCCAGTGTGATTGTCTAACAGCGCCGTAACTTGATTGTCGTGTGTCTCAGAGACACGTACGTGGAGCAGGAGAAGGGGGAGTCTTCCAATGACCGTAACGACCGAGCCATCCGATATTCTGCGTTGACTATTCCACCTGAAGACAGAAGCTTGTGTTGCCTCCGAAACGTCGTGATTGAATTGTTTTCTTTTATTTGTTTTATTTTATCTACGTGACTTTACCGAATAAAACCAAAGAGTATGAATCCTTGCAGTCACGAAAACTTCAAATCTTGTCACACTGCTTTGCACATGTAACAGCCCTCTTATTTCAATCCACTGCTGGGTGTGGGCCTCGTTCTGTGCGAGGTTGTGCAAGGTTGTTTGACCGTACGGTAGATCCCCGTTGAATGCGCGTTCACACTACGCGTTTTGGCTTTAACACGGTTTTACCATTTTATGGAAAGTTTTTAGATTTTAACGCTCAACCGCGCTCGCTACATTGCAAGTATAGCGCGTGGTCACGGACTACTTTTCTGAGCGGCGTCGGTGTTAGCAGTGTTGTTGGATGATGCTAGAAGCTGTAGTACTGATGTATGCTGTGATACCCAGCGTACCTTCCTCTTCCTCGGTCTTTGTTCCAGCAGGATCTTTGTGCGCGGAGCGTCATCTCGCTCCATTATATTTTTCACTCACCATATCTCTCACTTTAGATTTTATTAAAGGAGTGTCATACTTAGCATATTGATAGAGATACTATATAAACACAACACATTTTAAAATAAACATGTAAAACAGTGTACTGTGCTATCAAAAACAATTAAATTACGGGCTGGAACGGCACCCCCACCTTTACCATTATTTGTTATGGGAAAATTACTCCCGCTGAACGCAGATTAGTTTCACTTAGCAATTGTCAGGAACGCAACCCCCGTGTTAAGCGAGGACTTGCTGTATCTCACAACTTTGGTCAGTGCGGGTTGGTGACGACGATAGCGTGGAACAAAACAATGGACATTGCTTCACCGCCATATGCTGCCCACCACAGCCTATAACAATCTGCTGCGGTCGACTTTACCAAAGGCTGCTTTATAATACTCCAATGGCATGACAACAATACGATGATAATATCCGAGTAGATGGGAGCCTCGGAAAGAACGATTTGCCCCCCAGCTTCACGATTAAATGAATACCACGGCTCAGGGCCGTGATCCCATTTAAGGATCCCTCTCTTTAACAGTGGTTAATGTAGTGCCTCTTACTCTTTGTTTTTTTTCGGTAAAGTCACGTATAAATAAGAAATAATAAAATAACATAATAGCGTACGACGTTTCGGTTGCAACACAAGCAGCCATCATCAGGTACAGAAGAGCTAAATTTACGAGAGAGAGGAAACACTTTACCGAAAATGCTAAGAATATAACCCCAGATGTATATACAGACACACCAGTAGGGGGGAACTAACACAGATACAACAGGGGACACAGAGAGAGAAGCATACCAAACAAACAGGGTTTAGCAAAATTTGGAAACCATATAAAGCAACACAGATGGTCGGTCAAAACACAATTAACGCATAGTCTGGTTGATTACGCTATTTCAAAGATTGCTAAATTGCAAGTTAAGTATGAAATTTTAAATACAGACCGCGCACACACACATAGACATCCAAGTAGAGCGAACCAGCACAGACACGCACACAGTGAAGTCGCCTTAAATAGGCAGAGAAGGTAAGGCTGAGAGACAATGGGACAATTTAGCATGAGGTATGCATGGAGCAAAGGGGGCGCAGCAGCACACACTCGGAAACACCAAGGCCCACACACAGGCAGAGACAGCACAGAGACACAAATCCAAGCCAAGACACAAAGGCAGGTACACAAGCAGAGACAACACAAAGACACAAACCTCATACCTCCCCGTAGAGGTGGATCAGACTTGATTAGAAGCTTTCGTGACTGCAGGAATTACTCTTTGTTTTTTTTCGGTAAAGTCACGTATAAATAAGAAATAATAAAATAACATAATAGCGTACCACGTTTCGGTTGCAACACAAGCAGCCATCCTCAGGTACAGAAGAGCTAAATTTACGAGAGAGAGGAAACACATAACCCCAGATGTATATACAGACACCCAAGTAGGGGGGAACTAACACAGATACAACAGGGGACACAGAGAGAGAAGCATACCAAACAAACAGGGTTTAGCAAAATCACTGGTTGTAATCGCCAGGGAAACGATATACAGTCCTAGAATGAAGGACTGTGCATTTGATAAGGCCACGTAAAGGTGTTGTGATCCCCGCTCTCTATTAGGGTGAGGGCTATCTCTTTGCAAACACCCATGACCTCACGACCACAACAAAGAGCATGTAATAGATTTGTGGCTGGCCAGATGGTGTCGTACACACGTGTCATTTGGCATTGTGGTGAAACAAATTCAGCTCCATTATAATGTGACTGGACATGCCCGGGAACAATGCCCCATATAAACGTGGATGTCCAGCCAGATGAGCTGGCACGCAGCTGTAGGCTGACCCCATAGCCAGGTGATATCACACTCCTCCATAATCTTGTTGTTGTGCTCAGTTGAGGTGATGCCTACCTGTAGTTCTACTGATTGGAGGCTGACACTCATTGATCATTTGAAGACGAGAACAATTCACTTTAATGGGCAACATCAAGTGCACAGATCCTCATACGCTGTTATCTACATTTTGTATCGCCTCGGTGATTTAGTTAAAGTGCAATGAAGAGAACTGGTGTATAAATCAGCCAAACGTGTGCTCAACGAGTGTACGGTTGGCAGATATAAATAGATCTTGTTGTTTTCTGCTCTACTGACAAACCATGACTTTATTTACCAATATATATTTTAAAATATATATGCGGATAAAAAATAGATGTTGCTTGACTGCTGCTGCTTATCTTGTTTAAATTAAGCCTCTTCTTTGGTTCTTTCGGTAAAGTCACGTGGAATGAGAATAAAATAATAAATTGATAAAATAAAATAACACAATAATATTCTCACGACGTTTCGGCCACAACACAAGCAGCCTTCATCAGGTGAAGGGACGAGACTGTCTGGAGGACAGCGCTGGAGTGAAAAAGCCAGGCTCAGATCGCGACCTTTAAGCTGTGTGAGAAGAAACAAAGCGCCTTGACAAAGGAATTAGCATAGAATTTAGCATTGAAATGGCTGAGTGATTAGCTTGTGACTGGTCACAGAAATGGCTATGTTAAAGTTAAAGCATACACATCCGCAGAGGCACCCCTTGACAAAGGAATTAGCATAGAATTTAGCATTGAAATAGCTAAATGGTTACTCCGACTACACAATCCGCAAAGCCATCACTCCAGTCATGAAGAAGGATCCTCTTGTGGAGCCACTCAAAACCATCACCTTACCCTACATTGCAGGGGTCACTAAAAAGATCTCCAAAATCCTGAATTAACACAAGATCCAGGTCCGATTCAACACAGTACATAAAATCCGTGATCTAGTTCCATCTGTAAAAGATGCTGTTCCAGACATACAATACCCGGGCGTTTACAAACTAAAGTGCCTCTGTGGTAGTAGCTACATTGGAGAAACCAAACGACATATCTCGGACCGCATCCGCGAACATAAAGCAGACTTGAAACACGGTAGAACGAACTCCTCTGCCGTGGCAGATCACTGTTATAATTCAGTGGGCTCACATGACATTGACTTCTCCAAGACGGAGGTTCTTTGCAAACCAACCGGCTACCATGAGAGATTCGTTCATGTGGCCATTCACATATACAAGCACAGAGACAATTTCAACCGAGAAGATGGATTCTGGCTTAGTAACCATTTGAAAGATGTTTTAAACCATTTCCGTTCTTAATTGTATTTTACGATGACCTTCAGACCGCAGCTCTTTCGCTGGCATTGACTCTTAATACCTCTCACACCACGGTTAATGGTATGGTTTACAACATGGAGTATAACAGCGCCTCGCAGCTGTCTCTCTCCCCCTCCTCTGTTCCGACCATGGGTGAACTCGTCCGTCTGAACGGAGCCCGTAGCTATCCGTGTTGCTAAAGTTGAGGGTAAGAATCCACCCATTTTTTTCGCCATATAGCATTGTGATATATAACGACTTATTGTTGGTAGCTTAGCTGATTGGAGAATATAGAGAGTTTATTGATAACATTGAGGTAATTTATATTTTAGTTTTTATTGGTTCACTATATAGTATTCATTATATATTGTAGTGTATACCCAGTTACTGTGAATAGCTCAGATGTGTAGGCCTTGACTTCAACATAGCCATTTCTGTGACCAGTCACAAGCTAATCACTCAGTTATTTCAATGCTAAATTCGCCTAGTTATTTCAATGCTAAATTCTCCTGTTTGATTTGTACTAGGTGCCTCGGTGAATGTGTATGCTCTGACTTTAACATAGCTATTTCTGTGACCAGTTACAAGCTAATCACTCAGCTATTTCAATGCTAAATTCTATGCTAATTCCTTTGTCAAGGGGTGCCTCTGCGGATGTGTATGCTTTAACTTAGCTATTTCAATGCTAAATTCTATGCTAATTCCTTTGTCAAGGGGTGCCTCTGCAGATGTGCATGCTTTAACTTTAACATAGCCATTTCTGTGACCAGTCACAAGTTAATCACTCAGCCATTTCAATGCTAAATTCTATGCTAATTCCTTTGTCAAGGCGCTTTGTTTCTTCTCACACAGCTTAAAGGTCGTGATCTGAGCGTGGCTTTTTCACCCCAGCGCTGTCCTCCAGACAGTCTCATCCCTTCACCTGATGAAGGCCGCTTGTGTTGTGGCCGAAACATCGTGAGAATATTATTGTGTTATTTTATTTTATCAATTTATTATTTTATCCTCATTCTACGTGACTTTACCGAAAGAACCAAAGAAGATGAATCCTTGCAGTCATGAAAGCTTTAAATCGAAATTTAAATTAAGCATCTTTCATTTCTGGCCCTCACTCTCAGCAATAAAAAAAGACTTGGCACTGACTCCTGGCCCTTTACATGGGGAGATTATCTGAACATTTGCAATGAATACGTTTTCACCCTTAAATGTTAAGTGTTACGTTCACAAAATGTGTCTGATTCCAATAATATGCGTTAATTGTGTTTTGACCGACCGTCTGTGTTGCTCTATATGGTTTCCAAATTTTGCTTAACCCTGTTTGTTTGGTATGCTTCTCTCTCTCTGTCCCCTGTTGTATCTGTGTTAGTTTCCCCCTACTTGGGTGTCTGTATATACATCTGGGGTTATATTCTTAGCTCTTTCGGTAAAGTGTTTCCTCTCTCTCGTAAATTTAGCTCTTCTGTACCTGATGATGGCTGCTTGTGTTGCAACCGAAACGTCGTACGATATTATGTTATTTTATTATTTCTTATTTATACGTGGCTTTACCGAAAAAACCAAAGAGTAATTCCTGCAGTCACGAAAGCTTTGAATCAAGTCTGAACCACCTCTACGGGGAGGTATGAGGTTTGTGTCTTTGTGTTGTCTCTGCTTGTGTATCTACCTTTGTGTCTTGGCTTGGATTTGTGTCTCTGTGCTGTCTCTGCCTGTGTGTGGGCCTTGGTGTTTCCGAGTGTGTGCTGCTGTGCCCCCTTTGCTCCATGCATACCTCATGCTAAATTGTCCCATTGTCTCTCAGCCTTACCTTCTCTGCCTATTTAAGGCGACTTCACTGTGTGCGTGTCTGTGCTGGTTCGCTCTACTTGGATGTCTATGTGTGTGTGCGCGGTTTGTATTTTAAATTTCATACTTAACTTGCAATTTAGCAATCTTTGAAATAGCGTAATCAACCAGACTATGCGTTAATTGTGTTTTGACCGACCGTCTGTGTTGCTTTATATGGTTTCCAAATTTTGCTAAACCCTGTTTGTCTGGTATGCTTCTCTCTCTGTGTCCCCTGTTGTATCTGTGTTAGTTGCCCCCTACTTGTGTGTATGTATATACATCTGGGGTTACGTGTTTCCTCTCTCTCGTAAATTTAGCTCTTCTGTACCTGATGATGGCTGCTTGTGTTGCAACCGAAACGTCGTACGCTATTATGTTGTTATTTTATTATTTCTTATTTTATTATTTCTTATTTATACGTGACTTTACCGAAAAAACCAAAGAGTAATTCCTGCAGTCACGAAAGCTTTGAATCAAGTCTGTAGTGCCTCTTGTTAAACAGTGCTTCAGTTAAACAGGAAAATTAATAAATCCAGCAGGCATGACTTGAAAAGTAACACATTTACAATTTGGGTGGCACTCTAAATCGTCCGGTAAATCGTGTCGCCAATTATAATGTCTGCGTTTATCTGCGCGTGTCTGTGTACCCCCAGTGGAGGATTACGTGCGCAGCTTGCTGGACAACCCTGAGTTGATTGACCATCTGGCACTGGCCTCGGAGCAGGTGAGACTCCGTATGCGTGCATCAGCTCTGCCCCCCCCTCATATTTATGGTGCGGGCCTGTACCCTTATCCGACCCCTCACTTCCGCGTTGCATCCAGCTGCCTCACTGAAGAAAGGGACACTTGCCTTGCGCTGAGTAGGACGTTTCGCTGGTTGTAATCGCCAGGGAAACGATATACTCGATTTGTAAGTGTTGTGGGTTTACTCTCCAATACACTGGCATGCTGCAGTAGTAACTAATTGACACGTTTTGTTTTACGTAACAAACCTTACTAATTGGCTGTACCGGGTTAACTACACACATTTACGCGCTCTTACCCAATAAACCTTTATTATGGATAATATTGGTCGCAAAAGAATACGTGTTAAACAGCTCCATTTTAGAACGTCTCATCCTCACGAGCAATGGTCAATCAATCAAATAAATCCTAGATTTATGACGTGGCATATTTAGCAAAAAGCAGAGACGGAAGGGTGAAACTCTAGAGGTAGCTCTATGATATCCGCTTTTGTGGAACGTTCTCTAACACGGATGGCCGTACTGCTCTGAGATAAATCAGACTGGATCCTTCGTCTCGTTACGTGATGGCGGTTAAAAAATTGTTGTTGACGCGTGCATGTGGCGTGCGTGTGCTGTGTACGTGTGCAGGATGTGGTGGAGTCCCGGGTAATCTTCCCCGAACATCTCCCGCTGTCCCAGCTGCAGCAAGGTGTGCGCTCCGGCCGGTTTGTCCAGGGAACCTTCCTTGCGAGTCGTGAGAATTACCTGGAGGGGACTCTGAGGGTGCGAGGGGACGGTGACAGTGATAAAGAGGTACACGTTTCACAAGCCTGCGTCTGGAAGGAACAATGCTGTTCGATCGTATCTGTGTGAGTTTTAAAAACAAATTTATAATGAAGCAGTGGCATAGCGTTCTTGGCATGAGCAGTAGCTCTTAACCTTTACTGCAAGGCTGCAGTAAAGGTTAAGAGCTACTGGGCTAAAATATTTGTATTTTGAACGTATTTTGCACCCTACGTAGGTGTCGTAGCCTGGCACCTGCCCCCCCGGCCTGTGGGTCCTGGTGCAGTTGCACTGCCTGCACACTCGATAGCTACGCCACCACAACTACAGTATATACGTTAATTGTGACTACTTTAATAATAGGGTTTTTCCCTTTTTTTTCTGGCAACAAAACTGAAACCTTTTACAAGGAATCATGTGTGCATTAACCACAATACTTGTGGTCAAAATGCAAACAAAAAACACACTATGATAATATATGCATTGTCCTTGAGACTGATTGGTTCACACCAGGGACGGCTTTCTTTTGAGCCTCGACCCAATTGGTGCGAGACCAGAGGACGCCAAAAGGCGTACGCATATATTGCAAATATTATCAGTGTGTTTTTGTTTGCATTTTGACCACAAGTATTGTGGTTAATGCACACCTGATTCCTTGTAAGAGGTTTCAGTTTTGTTGCCAGAAAAAAGGGGAAAAACCCTATTATATTTTGGTACTGGCAAAGGAGGTCTAATGATGGTTGTGACTACTTTGTTAACAAAATGAATGGTCTATTTCCACCTCCAAAATGTAACGTTAAATAACAATTAGGTACATTGGCCCTTTGTTGGAAAAAAAAACCCAGTCTAGAAATTGCCCTACTTGAACATATGTTACTGAAAAACATTGGTTTCAGAAGATTCATGGGCTCATAGTCCTACATTTTAAATTGTTTATTCGTGGTATTAAAACTCTTGTACAGTAAAACCTTGGATTGCGAGCATAATTCGTTCCGGAAACGTGTTTGTAATCCAAAGCACTCGTATATCAAAGCACTCGTATATCAGTTGTGATCACGTGACGCTCGGCAGTACAAAGCTGCTCGTATTGCAAGACCCTCGCTCGTTTATCAAATTAATATTTATTAAAAATTTTGCTTGTCTTGTAAAACACTCGCAGATCAAGTTACTCGCAATCCAAGGTTTTACTGTATATGCTGCTCTCTAACAGCACTTGGCCCAGCGGTCTGTTAAGACTATACGGGGGATCTTTTTTGTCTGCGTGCAGGTGTTGATCCAGGGGCTGCAGCATTTAAACCACGCGATGCACGACGACATCGTGTGCGTGGAGATGTTCCCCGAGGAGCGCTGGGTTGCCCCCTCCTCGCTGGTCCTGCACGATGAGGGCGTCGCAGGGGACGTTGCAGAAAAGAATGAAGAGGATGTGGTGAGTGGAGCGTCAACACTGCCGAACCAAAATCAAACCCAGACACCTGCAGTGTGCGTGTCTCTCTCCCCGTGGTCGCATGGATTTTTCTCCAGGTCCTCCGGCTTTTCCCTCCACAGTTACAATCTGACATGCACTTAGAGTATGTGGCTGCTATCAATTTCAAATGTGATAAGATACTTCACTGAACGATAATTTGTGGCCAGGTCACTTAAAAAGAGCTATAGAGCTCTCAGGGTCCTTACCTGGTAAAGTTATTTAGTTTATAGTTTTTAAATAGTTTTAATATAAATTTTGATTTAAAGCTTTCGTGACTGCAGTAATTCATATTCTTAGTTTTTTTCCGGTAAAGTCACGTTGAAGGGAAACAACAAAATAATAAAATATATAAAACAATAAAAAAATTCTCACGACGTTTCGACCATAACTCAAACGGTCGTCTTCAGGTGTGTTGGTTTGCATAAATTTATTTTTAAACGGCGCATTTATTTATTTATAAAAACGTTAGCGGCACGCGCAACGATTTGGCAGTTTATTTAGGACTAGCCCATCTATATTCTGAAAAGAGGAGGGGGGAGACGAAATTTTTTATAATGTATGCTGTCTGAAAGCCACTGTAAGCGTGAACAATCAATTAAGACCTGAAATGGTTTATCAAATCTTTCCAATGATTGCTAAGATAGAATCCATCTTCTCGGTTGAAATTGTCTCTGTGCTTGTATATGTGGATAGCCTCATGAACGAATCTCTCATGGAAGCCAGATGGCTTACAAAGAACCTCTGTCTTGGAAAAGTCAATGGCATGTGAGCCTACTGAATTAGAACAATGATCTGCCACGGCCGAGGTGTTGGTCCTACCGTGTTTAAGGTCTGCTTTGTGTTCACGAATGCGGTCCGAGACATGGCGTTTGGTTTCTCCAATGTAACTACTACCACAGAGGCAACTTAGTTTGTAGACACCAGGGTATTGTATGTCCGGAATCACATCTTTTACAGACGGAACCAGATCACGGATTTATGTAATGTGTTGAAACGGACCTGGATCTTGTGTTTATTCAGGATTTTGGAGATCTTTTTTGTGACCCCCGCAATGTAGGGTAAAGTGATGGTTTTGAAAGGCTCCTCAAGAGGGTTCTTCTTCATGGTTTGAGTGATAGCTTTGCGGGTTGTATAGTCGGAGTAACCATTAGCCCTAAGAGCTTGGTGTACGTGCTTGAGTTCACTGCTTATGTGTTCCTGGTCGGATATGCATTGGGCTCTATGATACAGAGTCTTGATGAGAGAATTCTTCTGTGATGGATGGTGGTGGGAATCAGGTTTCAGATAAGCATCCGTATGGGTAGCTTTCCTGTAGACAGAGTGGCTCATTGAACCATCAGGTCTCTTTTTAATTAGGACATCCAAAAAAGGTATCTTGCCATCTATTTCGACTTCCATGGTAAATCTGATGGCTGGGTGTATGGAATTGATGTGGTCGAAGAATTGGTCTAGAGCAAGCCGGCCATGTGGCCAGATGACAAAAGTGTCATCCACGTACCTCTTCCATAAGGTTGGGCGCAGAGTGGCAGTCTGGATGGCGTCAGTCTCAAATTTCTCCATGAAAATGTTAGCTATAACTGGAGAAAGGGGGGAGCCCATTGGGGTGCCCTCAGTTTGTTTGTAGAAAGTTCCATTCCAAGTGAAGTATGTATTGGTTAAACAGTGTCTCACCAAGGGGGGTACCTCAGTGTTTAGTCCTTGATGAACCAAGTCTTCAATGATTGCAATGGTGTCAGGTACAGGAACCTTGGTGAATAAGGAAACTACATCAAAACTGATAAGCAGGTCGTCTGGGGACAGGGAAATACCCTTGATTGTCGATACCAGGTGAGTCGAATTTTGTACCACAGAGGTGGTCTTTCCAGTGAAAGGACGCAGGATTTCAGACAAAAAACGAGCTAGTTTGTAGGTGGGGGAGCCGATAGTAGAGACTATGGGACGAAGGGGTGTATCTACTTTATGTATTTTTGGTAAGCCGTATAATCTTGGTGGCCTGGCAGCAGAAGGTTTCAACGAAAACTGTTTAGATTGATCAATTAATGCGGTTGAATCAGATATTAATTTGTTTGTTTGTGTGACGAGGCTGTTGGTGGGATCTCTTTTTATTTTTGTATAACTACCATCGTCGAGTAATTCTTTAATTTTGTTGTTGTATTCTATTTTATCCATGATGACAGTAGCATTGCCTTTGTCAGCTGAGAGGACTACAATATCATTCCTCTTTTTAAATTTATATAATTCAAAACGCTCATCTTTGCTGAGGTTGCTAGCTGGCATCTTAGCGTTTTTGAGGGTTGCAGCGATTTCAGATCTTGCTACGTCTGCAGCGATGTGACCCAGGCCCCTGAGAGCAACGTCTACTTGGGCAATTATATCATTAACTGGTATGTGTTTAGGTGTGACTGCAAAGTTTAGACCTTTAGCTAAAACGGATTTCAGACTATCGGAAATAGAACTGTTACTGCGATTAATTACGACTTTGTTAACGTCTAACTATAAATGCACCGTTTAAAAATAAATTTATGCAAACCAACACACCTGAAGACGACCGTTTGAGTTATGTTCGAAACGTCGTGAGAATTTTTTATTGTTTTATATATATTTTATTATTTTGTTGTTTCCCTTCAACGTGACTTTACCGAAAAAAAAACTAAGATTATAGTTTTAATATAGTTTAAACAAAGAATAACAACAAAAACTCAACCACTTCAAGAGAGACCTTAAACATAATGAACACCGTGTGACCAGACAACAATCCACATTAGAGATGCTGTTAGCTTGATTTTGCGTTTATTAAATGACTTTACATTACATTACTTCAAAATCAAGTCAGGAGTGCTAATCATTTCATACTATTTTTGTATGTACGTAGGGGTTATTTGACCATACTTCGATGCGGGTTGGTGAACGGGGGGGGGGCATAGATCAGGAGCATAGAAGGACAGGACAACAGTTCATTTTGCTGTACTGCGCTCTGCTGCCTGCCATTTTGGCGCAGAGCCTATACCACCTGTTATGCATATCCAGGCTCAACACGGTGGCGCTTCCACGGTCTGAGCTCCTTTTTAATGTTTATTTTAATTAACTTAATTAGAACTCAAGAGATCAGGACACGTATCATTTGCGAGAGTGACCTGGGTCACAGGGTGGCCTCTATATTGAAAACGAATTTCTTTAGAACTGCTTTTTGTATTTATATTGTTGTCCTTTCCGCGCACCTCCGATTAGCATGGTTGGCTGTGTACGGTGCGAAATAAGTTCTACATGCATACATACCACAGTGACAAAATGCAAAACATAATAAAGTACAGCAATGAAGTTAATTGAAATTGGCACGAAAACAACTGTGGTTTATGAAAAGTCGACAATATTGCACAAACATAAACAAGTGTTAGATATTAAATCGCATGTAGTGCAAGTTGGCTTGGGCAGATTATTTATAGGCTGATCATTGCACAGTTATACTTATTAAAACGTTACGTAAACATTAAACACATATAGGGTGACTGATGTGCTAAGCAGGTAAGGGAAAATGTCAATCAGTGAAATCATAAAGAATCGAGAGATTAAGCATCAAATTGTGAATTAGATGGGAGGGTAACCTTTGTTGTAGATAATATTGGTCGCAAAAGCTTACGCGTTTTTTTTTAAATGTGTGGTATCTGATGGGCGTGTTCCGGTTGATTCTATCAATCGCCAGAACTGTTTTAACTTATAAATATTTACGGAGGACTCCTCACTGTGATCTTTTGTCATTTTAACAAAGCGTCAGTCTCATTATTGACATTGATGAGACACAGCATGAAACCACATCCGCAGGTTAAGCGCTATTGTTTTGGATTGCTCCTTCCCCTTCAAGCCAAATTGTATTGTGTTATGCAGTGAGTTGGTTAAAAAAATAGTTATTTCATTATTTCAGTGTGTGAGACAGACGCTACTGTGGTGAGTGCTCATTTGAGTTTGCGTTGTCATCTCCCGGTGCTATCCCAGCTGCTGCTGCTGTCGTCGCTCTTGCTTAGATTACGCAACACGATGTTTGTCCTTTGTTTTGGTCTCCAGCTGAAAGCCGAAAGTGGGAAGATGCGTCGGCCCACTGGCAAAGTGGTCGGCATCATCAAGCGGAACTCGAGGCCGCTGTGCGGCATGCTCATGCCCAGCCCAATCAAGGAGGTGGGCTGATCTGCATGTGTGTGTGTACGTGTGGGGAGCGGTAATGTAGCGGTTAGCGCGCTGCGCTACGAATCCTGGGACCCGAGTTGGATTATATTTATCGCTCATAACCAATAAACAGCGCCAAATGTCTGAACCTGTCTTGGGCCCTTCCCTAGGTCGACTCGGCCATAAATGAGTCTCTGATGTGGCATGTAAACATCAGCGCTGTGGAGACAAAGGCGGTCGGGCATGGTGCTGGCCGTACCCACCCCGTCGTTTGCCGTACCAGCTTGAATAGGTGTGTGCTGACGGCACTTGCCCAAACAGTTTGTTGAATGCCTTACTGGGGGCTCTTTGGGCGTGTTGCAGGCCACCCGCCACCTGTTCACGCCCGCGGACCGCCGCATGCCACGAGTGCGGGTGGAGACAAGACAAGCAGCGTCCCTGCAGGCCCACCGCATCGTGGTGGCCATCGGTGGCTGGCTGCGACACTCCCGCTACCCGAACGTACGACTGCACCGTGACGCCCTGGACGCCGTGACACCTCACCCGTCTGTCCCGTGGTCGGCATCGTCGGGCTCATCCTTCTGTCACTTGACGCGCGGCCACGCGGCTCTGTATGCAATACAGCCGTCGGACCCAAAACACGAACGGTGACACGGTGAATTGGAAGTCAGGGTGGATGAGCTGGCACCACTGTGATTTTTTTGTTTGAAAGCATGGCAAACTCACCTGTGATTCAACCTAGGTTATTAAGGTGTTGTAAGTTGATAGTCTCAGCCCAGTCACCAATAACTGCACCAAAAACGATATTAAATTTGGTCGTGCACTTCGATTGTTTGATTTCCATCTCTGAGAAAACTACTGCGTTTGACTGCCATGTGATGAACATTACTTTGATTGGCAGAGTGGTTGGAAAAGCACTGCCCCCCTACAATTTGGACTGCATTTCACTTCAATGGATCTTAGAAGTAGCTCTGTTATGTCTGCTCCTGTGGGTCGTCCTTGACCACGAAGGGTTTGTATAGATTGCTTGTCTTGTGCGATACCATTAACACAATGAGAAACAAAATTGGTGAAAAGTTAAATATATTGTTAAGATGTATTCTTTGGGTTGTATCTTTGTTTAAACAGATGTCAGTTAATATTCTACATAATGTACGTTAGGTACAAGGTTGGCATTGTGGTTGTGCTTTTCATACCTATTTGCCACTGCACAACCGAGCGACACCATGGCTGGCACGGTTTAGTAGGCTGCAGGTTGTTTATCCACTGCAAAAGCGGATCCATGCCATGGACGGTCAATGCTTTGAACAAGTCTAGGCACATGCAGATGACGCTGTGGTGCCACGTCCCCGCGGTGTACTGACTGCCGTCACACAATTAACGTGTCGCTATCCCCGCCCCTGGCCCTGCTCGGTCCCCGGATATATTTGGATGCCTTGTGGGGCCAGCATACTACGGTTTGGTTCTGGTTCGACACGGCAAAAAGCCAGTGGGTGACCACAGACACTTCGAGAGATCTGCACTGTCTGGGTTCCAATGTACCAGTGGAAAAGGGATACCGGTGACGATTGGCCACGTATGTGCATATGCATGTTGAACTTCTTCCGTACCATACGTAGAAAACCGTGCTAATCGTCGGTGTGCTTGTGCAGGGCCATTTTGTGCGCTCTCTGGGCGAATGTGGGGATAAGGAGACGGAGACGGAGGTGCTGCTACTGGAGCACGACGTGCCACACCAGCCCTTCAGCCAGGCCGTACTTGCATGCCTGCCCCCTCCCACGTTCAGCATCACAGCAGAGGTACGCATGAGACGTGTGACGATATGTCAATTCATCGATTGAGTTCAATTCTTACGCCTGCGGTGTGTTGGTGTGTTCGGTCGTGCATGTGAGAATCCTTTACTTCAATGTTCTTTATTACAAGGCCCACGGGCCACTGGTGGCCCCTGGGTGGCCTTTGGTGTGGCCCATGACGTGTGGCCCCCGACGTATAGGCCCCCGACAATAGACAAATGCGAAAACACCCCCCATCATCATCATCGTGCTGTCAAACCGCAATAGTTTCAAGATGTTTGGCCTGCGTAGAATACCTTCTAGAGGACCTCTCTGGAGCTCTCCCTCCAGTCGAGGTCCTTCCGTTGCACTGTCATGAACGAGAAGCCACGGGGCTCTACGCCTTTACCGCAGACCGTATATAGAAAAGCCGTCGACCTGAAAGAAAGTCGATGGCTCGGACACATCATCGTAAGAAGAGAGGAAATTCACATCGGAGGAATGAAGGCGATGGACTTATGGAAGCACCAGGGCGGAGACCCGAGAGGCAGGCCTCGAGAGATGCGGATCAAAGTGGTGAGCCAGGATATGGAGGACTTTGCAGTAGCCGTGGAGATGGTCCAGTACATAAATGAATGGAGCAAGGGGACTACAGACTTTTTTCCTATAACGCTGTACTTGCGTTCCTGAAGAACACCGAATTGTGGAAAAATCGCATAATAAATAATATAGGGTAAAGCACAGTCCGCGATAACACGTGAGATGCGTACGCAGGCTTAACAAAGACTTCGGGTACGTGAGTAGCATCTAGAAGCATCCAGAAACATCCCGCCTTGTGTGATGCTACACCGAGGCAACCGTACAACCGCTTATTCTGCCTCGCACAACGCAGTTCTGTTCACTCGATCGCCTTTTATCCAATTCGCATCCATGTTATGAAAAAATGTGTTCCCTAATGCATTAATCGCATTATATCTAATTCACGATATGAAAACACGCAGAGTTATAGGAGAACGGACTGTACTTTCAGAATATTCAGTCGCCTATTGAGAAGATAGAACGCCATTAGAATGAAGTTGGTTTACCCATGTATGGCTCACCCTGTGTTTTGTTTGTTGTAAGGCAGCGTTTTGTTGAACCTGGTGCTGTGTGTGTCCCGTACAAGGACCAGGCTGGCAGGGAGGACCTTCGTGCGTTGTCCATCTGCAGTGTGGATCCTCCAGGCTGCACAGACATCGACGATGCCCTACACTGCAAACCGCTCGACAATGGGAACACCGAGGTATTCATTTGATGGTGGTAATCGTGGTCACGGTCGCGGTAATTCGTGCCTATTCCTTTCATGGTTTTGTCAATGCTAGCGGAGGTTACAAGGGGAGTTTAAGTGGCACAATGATAAGTGCACTGCACATTCATCCTGTCAAGCTGGTTTAGTTCCAGTCATGGCTAACACCGGTACAGAGTGATATCTAAAAAAAACTGCCCAAGTTCTCCCCTTCACCACCTGCATTGACCATCGTAACAAAGCAAGGTCAAATGACAATCGCAACTCATTACGGCATGGAGAAGCCCTCATCCTGCAGTGGATTGACAAAGGGGTGGACAATATTCCTGTTATTAAGTTTCCAAACATTGTTGCCTTAGTGCCCGTATTCTTGGTATCTGTTCGGCTCAGGACTGACTTCAACATGGCTTGGTTCTGGCTTGATCTGCTCCGTTGCCTCCAAAGAAGTATGAGTGGCTCAGCTGTGCCTTGGCTCAGGCTCAGCTCACGGAAATTCTGAGCGTGGCTGGGAGCATGCAGAGATATACGTGGAGGCACAAGGGACACGGAGGCTCAGGGCTGGAACCATGCTTAGAGGCAGCTTGGGTTTTAAGCGTTGCTTTGATGTGGCTTATTGAGAATTAGAATCAGAATATTTATACTGGAGGAATCCAATGAGCTATAAAGCTATTTTTCACATGTCCAGTAGAGGCGGGTAAGAACGTTACAACAGCAAACAGTACAAAAACATAGTAGTAGTGCAAAGTACAAGAAAGATCAACAAATAACCCAAACACAAACAAATACAACTAAACCATCCCCATCTTACCAGGAAAAGCCCACTGAGGTATTGATTTATTTTTGATTAGTGACCTGGCCACAACTGAATAGCTCAACAAAGTGGCCCATCATTTGGACATTTATAGCAGCCAAAATAATAGAAATAATCTCAATGCATGTTGCGCGAGAGCCAAGCCTGAGCCAAGCCATGGCTAAGACCCCACTGGCTTAAGTGTCCACGTCACTGGCCGAATGCCTGGTTCACAATGAATGCACCAGGTAGTAATGGGTGTGCATTTCATTTCACATTATTGTGCTTTGGTTGGAGTGGCTATGGTGGAGGTTATGCATGCATGTGGAGTGAGCGACTTCCGCCAGACGTCTAGTAGAAGGCGTCTTATTTATTAAAAGCACACAGGGCGATACACTTCGTAACGCGGCTACACCTAGGCTGTACAAACACGCAGCCCATTTGCGTCCTGCGTAGCTACGCTGGCTGGTTGACGAGCGTAGCGGCGGAGACAGAGCTGCTCTTGCAGAAGAACCAGCCACGTGGTCGGAGACGAAGAGATGACGACCGTAGCGACGCAACCAGGACCCAGACCCCACGCTAACAGCCCCGAAGTTCTGATTCGGTGCTCTTTATATCTGCCTGGAGTGGCCAAGCTCCACCTCTGGCCACGCCCCCTTTCTAGAACCTTCTAGGCCCTTCGGGATGGTTCCTGGAGCTTCTCGACTGACTCCGCCGTTGACCTTTACCCCAGATACGCCCCTTCATAATAAGGCATTATGTAATGCAGCTATAACCTTAATTACCCTTACAGGCCGGCAGGTATCACCCTGTCATTACGCATCCATGCATGTGAGGGTGGTGACGGTGTGTTAATGTGTGTTCTAGGTTAGGGTACACATCGCCGATGTGAGCTATTTTATCCGGCCGGGGAATGCCTTGGATGAGGAGGCATCTCTGCGTGGTACCACAGTTTACCTGTGTGAGAAGGTGAGATGTGGATTTCTTCTTGCCACAATATCAAGTGTTTTACGACCCGCCGATTTCATCCTTTCATTCTTAACTTTACGACATGATGTAAAATATTACGATCTAACGATCATCGCGGTACCAGTTTCCCCACAACTTTGTAATTGTATTTGACATTTTCACCACATTTTTTTGCGTGCTTTTCAGTACTTCCCGTATGAATAACGATAACTTAAAAATGAATTAGAATTTAAAAAAATGTGCAACAACAATGCTAAATATCTCTCATGATGTTTTAAACGAGGTGATTTTTGTGGATTTCTTATAATATGATGTACCGTGACATCATGAGCGGCAGGCTATCGGCGCAGTGGTAACACTCGTGCCTTGCAGCAAGGAGACGCTGGGTTTGATTACTCAACTCTTGTGCCTTTTTGCTTGCAGCTTTGTTTGTTCTCCCCCCTGTTAGTGAATGGGTTTCCTCTGGATTCATCAGATTTCCTCTAAATAAAACCCATACAATCTTAACTGGCATTCGCGAAAACATCCCCTTGCTGAACAGTTACCTGCAGGTGACTTAATCATGTGTGGGTTTGCTTGCAAAACACTCGTTGAGTTGGTGCATATGTATTTGCCAGATTGTGTTTATTGACAGAGAAGTTGTTGCGTTTATGTGTTTGTGCGCCTGCAGAGGATTGATATGGTGCCAGAGTTATTGAGCTCAAACCTGTGTTCCTTGAGATCCAACGTCGACCGGTGAGATGCACCAACAACTGTGAACTCGCGAGTGTGCACATTGCAACCCATACTCAGCAGCTAACGTGCGTTGTTGCCAGGTGCACATGTAATCCCATGATGCGTGGCACTGTTTAAGTGTCATTGTACAGATCCACACAAGCATGTGTACATACATAAGCAGCCAAACCAGGATGGCACAATGGTAACACATATCTCACAGCAAGAATGGCCTAAGATTGATGCCCGACTTGGTTGCCTTTCCATGTAGATTTTGTATGTTCTCCCCCTATTTAGCATGGGCTGACTCCAGGTTATCAGGTTTCCTCTCATTGCTAACATAAACGTGTTATTAATACTATGATCTTTAACCATGGAAAGCCTCACTGAATCTCATAACTTCGGGAGGGTACTGCAAAGCTTTTGCAGTCGAACAATGGTTGCTACATATATATTCCAGTTGAGTAATTTGTAACAACCCAAACCGGTATTTGGCCAAACATCCCGCTGCTGAAAGAATGACTCGACTACCAAAAACTTGGCAAGACCCTCCTGAAAAAGAGTCTCGAGACTTTGCGAGGCTTTCCTGAGTGAACACCCTGCACCACTCCAATGTCGACGACTCTGCCACTCGACGGTGAATGGCGACGGTGCATGTGCTGTGCGCGTGCAGGCTGGCGTTCTCGTGCATATGGGAGATGACTCCAAAGGCTGAGATTGTGAGCACACGTTTTACCAAGAGCATCATCAATTCCAAGGTGATTCCCCCCCCCCCCCCCCACAGACGTTCAGTTTTTGTAAAACTCTCGTTTGCTTTCACGTGTATTGTATCGGTGCCTTGCTATGTTAGTGCAGTTGAGGTTTCCGGATGGCTGAGAGGTCAGAGCGTTGAGCTTGCACCTCTGAGTTCACAAGTGTAGCGAGATGAAACGGGTTCACAAGTGGTAGTATGTATGTTGAACTTCTTTCGCACCGTACGTAGCCAACTGTGCTAATCGGAGGTGCGAGGTGGGACATGAAAGTAGTGAGTTGATGGTCTCTGTCCAGTCAACAATCACTGCACAAAACACAGGTTTGTTTTTTTAGGTTAGATCGTGTAAATATGTAAATGTGTCATTAAACCCACCCCCACCCGACACAGCCAACTAATAAGGGTTGTCACGTAAACAGAACATGCCAATTCGTCACGAGTACAGCACACCGGTGTGTTGTACCAGTGACGAATTGGCCACGTTCTGTTTATGTGACAACCCTTACTAGTCGGCTGTGTCGGGTGGTGGCGGGTTTAACGACACATTTATGTATTTACACAATCTAACCCAAACAACCTGTATTATGGATGATATTGGTCACGAAAGCCTACGTGTTAAACTCACTGCACGAAAGACCACCAAATTACATTGCACTAAATTTGGTTAAATTCCAGCTTTGAGAATTAAAAAAATATATCAATTTTACTTTCTTTGGGTGAGCATAACCCTCAGTGGTCATCGGGAGCCACGTAGACATCTGTTGAGTTCTGGCTTGGGCTTGGATCAGGCGTGGGCATTGTGTAATTGCGAGGACCCCATGGTTCACCCGTGGTGTGTTCATCGTATCCCCGCAGGCGTCTCTGACGTACACAGAGGCTCAGCTAATGATGGACGACGCTGGGCGGAAGGATCCGGTCACCAGCAGCTTGCGTGGCCTCAACTCCCTGGCCAAGATCCTCAAGCAGAGGCGCATTCAAAACGGGTAACTCATTGTCAAGATCCTCATCCCCTCCACCGCCACTGGAGCGATGAGCCGTATTAATGTGTGCACCGCATTTAGTCGATCGGCAGGTCGCCTGTGGCGCGGTAAAGTGTGGTTACTCCCGTGTCTTCTAAGACATCCGGCCAGCGTGGAAGAGTAGGCTAAAATACATTGAGAGGGACTGTAAAAGGGTGTATCCCTAGAGGGGCCGCCTCTTATGGGAGCCCCCTTCTTCCAGCAGTGGCTTGAGCAAGCAATTGCAAGGCTGCACCTGTTGCTTTTTTGACCCCATGATGCATGAGGCTTGGGTGAATATCATGCACAAACAAGTGTTACAGGATTCATACTCTGTTTTTTTTCGGTAAAGTCACGTAGGTAAAACTATAAAATAAAATAACAACTAAATTAAATCACGACGTTTCGGGCGCAACACAAGCGTCCTTCTTCAGGTGGGACAACCACAGCCAGAAACAATTGCTGAAGTGGGCAAAAAAGGGCTGTTGTAACAAGAGGCTATATAGGTAAGAGAGTGGGGGGGAGAAAGGGGGGAGAGATAGAGATGGGGGGTGTGGGGTAGGGGAAGTGGGGTGCTGCTAGAGGGATTAAAGGGGCGAGCACGGCAAAATGCCGGGGGGGGGGGGGGGGGGGAAGTGAGTGGGGCTGGGAGTGGGAGGCTGAAGAAGCTGGAGATGCGGAAATGAAGGCAACAATAAAGAAGTTAAGGTTTTACCTGGTTAATAACATCCTTCTAGATTGGAGTGTTACAGGCTGCTGCGGGGCTACATTGTGGGCAATAGAGGACAATGCAGTGACATAAATTGTTTTGCTCTTCTTAATGCTCCCATGTCTGTGCTCCCCCACCTTTGCCAACGCGTACTGACCACCACGGTTAAGTACGGTAAAACCACCCCACGACCCGTATGACATGGGGCGGCCCTCATCCAGCAGTGGATTGACTTAACGAGCTGTGCATGTTCAACTCAAATATCTGAGTTTGTGAAGTGTCTTATATTAAGATTCTGTGTTGTTTTGGCTGGACATGATAATCGCTCATGTCCCTTCTCCACCCGTAGGGCATTGACTCTGGCATCCCCTGAGGTCCGATTCCACATGGACAGCGAAACCCACGACCCGATCGACCTGCAGACCAAGGAACTCAAGTGAGTCTCGTCAACAAGACACCTCCCATGACTGCGATCCGACTGTTGTGCAGATCTCTCTATCAGAATCAAAATATATATTTCTACTGGAAGAATCCGATGAGCTATAAAGCTCTTTTTTCACAGATGTCCAGTTGGGGCAGGTCACAACGTTACAACAACAAACAATACAAGCACACGTTAGGATTGCAAAGTATTGGAAAGGTAAACAAATAACTTAAACAAATATACAAATAAAACTAAACTATTTTTATCTTACCAAGTAAAACCCTGACCACAAATGATAGCTGAACAAAGTGGCTTATCACGTGGGAAATTTATTATCAGCAAAATAATCTAAGATAAAGAATCTTGACCCTTGTGGTTGATGTGTTGTGGTGGCGGAAACTGGTGCGTGTACACAGGGAGACCAACTCGATGGTGGAGGAGTTCATGTTGCTCGCCAACATCTCCGTGGCGGAGCGCATCGTAGGCGAATTCCCCGAGTGTGCGCTGCTCCGACGCCACCCGGCGCCTCCGCCTTCCAACTACGACATCTTGGTGAAGGCGGCGAAATCAAAGGTAGAGTTAGAACCCCTTTTAACGACCACCCTTGTTAACTAATCGCTTAACAACGGGCCTCCATAGAGCTCAATGTGTAGGCTTAACCGACCATTTCCCTGTTAACGACGGGCTCTTGTAGGTACAGTAAATATGAATTAATGCCACGTAGAAGGAAAACAATAAAATAAATATAAAACAATAAAATTATCACGACGTTTCGACTGCAACACAAGCAATCATCATCAGGTGTGAAAACCACAACAAGAAAATTTGAAAAAAGTGGCAGTTATTTTTAACGTTAGCACCACGGAGAGAGATTTGACAGTTTGTTCAGATGGACGAGTCCATCTATGTTCGGAAAAGAGGAGGGGGGAGACAAAAAATAATGGATGCGTTCTGACAGCCACCTTAAGCGTGATCAATCAATTAAGACCCGAAATGGCTCATCAAATTTCTCTCCGTGGTGCTAACGTTAAAATAACCGCCACTTTTTTCAAATTTTCTTGTTGTGGTTTTCACACCTGATGATGATTACTTGTGTTGCAGTCGAAACGTCGTGAGAATTTTATTGTTGTATATTTTTATTATTTTATTGTTTCCCTTCTACGTGAATTTACCGAAAGAACCAAGAATATGAATCCCTGCAGTCACGAAAGTTTTAAATCAAAATGAATTCATGCATTTATTAACAGTGTTTATTTTAATATGATGTGTTTATAATGTTAGTATCTTTATGTATTAATATCCATTGTTTAAATATTATAAAGTACGTTTTTTGGGTGAACAAGGGAAACTTTCGATGCTATCGGAACGAATTAAGCTTTTAACACGTATTTCCTATACTCGCTTAATGACCAAATCCTTTAATGCTCGTGTTCGTGGAACCAATTACCGTCTTTAAGAGGGGTTCTACTGTCTCTAGATTGCTGTTAACCTTCCTTCAATATCATCCTCCTCGCAAGGAATTCAGAGGTCGTCGGGTGGCTCAAATTTTTGTTTGAGGTCTTTTGGTTTAACCGGGTGAGAACTCAAGAGAACATAATAGTCTCATTTGCAAGGGTCACCTGGGTCACCCTATGACCCAGAGATTACAGCTGGGACCCTGGCTTCAAAATCCAGCAGCCACATTGAACATACTGTGTTATCAAGTGTAGGGAGTTGAAGGACTCGGCTCGTTTCCCAGCTACTCCACAGAAATAAGCAACAAAAAACCATCACGATAAATGTAGTACTGTATTTAATTTTAGATAAATTCCAGCACTGAAATGTTGAAATATCAGGTCGACTTATTGTGATGAACATTATGCTCAAAATGGGTGGTAATGTGCTACCCCCTACTGTGAAGCAGAGGTGTCTTGAAACGATGTCAGTATTGGCCTGAGCGAGCAATTGCAGGGCTGCACCTTTTACCTTTATCTTGAGATGTAGCCGTATAGTTTCCACTCGCCCTTAGAGGCAGAACAACTCAAAAGGTGTGACGAACCACAGACAACGCTGGAAGGCAGCCAGGCACTGTGCCAGATGTAGATTAATCCACTTGCTGTACTGCCTTCTCCTGGCAAGCCAGGTTATGGAAACCTGAATGCCCACAGGAAGTGCGCTGAATAACGTTTTCTTTCCAATACACCACAACCCTTGCTGCTTCCCCAGCACTGAACTACAAGCCACGTGCGGGATAGTCACCTCACAAACGCCGGTGTGCCCGATTTTTTTGCGCAGAACATCGAGATCCAGGTGGACTCGGCTAAGGCGTTGGCCGAGTCCCTGGACCGGGCGGCGGTGCCGGGAGCGCCACCATACCTCAACACTCTGCTGCGCATCCTGGCCACGCGCTGCATGATGCAGGCCATCTACTTCTGCTCCGGCATGGAGCCCGACACCCACCACTACGGGCTCGCCACCGCCATCTACACCCACTTCACGTCGCCCATTCGACGGTGACGTGCTCTGGCGTCAGGCACACGCGTTAAATCGACCTTCGCGATTATTGAGGGGACTATGTTGTTGTCTTGGTGTGGTCTGGGACTGTGCTGCCTTTCCCAAGTTTAGGAATTTATTTATTAATTGATGTACTTATGCAATGTTAACTTGTGATTACGGCACACCTCCAATTAGCACGGTTGGCTACGTACGGTGCGAATTAAGTTTAACATACAACTTGTATATCTTTTTTCTATTATTTACTTTTACTGATTTGTTTACCTTTCCTCTTCTTAGCACTCCTATCATATACCTACTGGACATCTGTCAAAACGAGCTTTTATCGTGAATCGGATTTCTCCAGGATAAAGATTCAGATTTTGAGTTATTTTTCTAAAAGGTCCTATAAACGGGAAGTTTGGCCAATTCCTTAAATGGTTGTTTGGCTTGTGTTGGGGAAAAACTAGAGGATCCGGAGAACACCAACGCCTACAAGGAGGGTGACAGTGTTCCACGTGCAGAATCAAGAATCCATTGCCGTGTTGCAGCGGCGGCCAAAAGTGAAATGCAATTCTGCCATGGATCGCTAACGATTTTGTTGTGGATCTTAAATAAGAACACAGATATGAGCAGGCAGCAATTTGCGCTACATCTGTTGACAAATAAAAAATCCTCAACAAATAATTAAATTCATACATTAACAAAGATAATTTCCACCAGCAGATGGTGCTAGAACGTGGTATGGCCAGAGTACAGTATTCTATCACAGCGTTAAATCCATCTGAGTCATTGTTTGCGTAGCTTTCTGGTGGATCGTCAAACCCGCTGAGATCCACCAGAATGAATCGCGGTGCTTGGTGGATTAATACCGCTGCTCCGTTGGCATCTCGTGGCCATACCGCAGCCTGTATCTACTGTAAATTTAATCTTCATATTAAATAGAGGCTACAACAAATGTGAATATTGTTGTTGTTGTTGTCTCCCTGTACCGTTACAGATACTCGGATGTGATTGTGCACCGGCTGCTGGCCGTGTGCGTGGGCGCCGACCCCACGTACCCGGCGCTCACCGACAAGCAGAAGCAGCAGCAGCTCTGCAACAACCTCAACTACCGCCACAAGATGGCGCAGTACGCCCAACGCTCGTCTGTAGCTTTCCACATGCAGGTGGGAGGCGGAAGTGTGGGCCACGTGGAGCTTGCACGGCGTGTGCTTAGGCACCTGATAATGCGTCCATTCGTCTCTTGAAAACCATTTTTAAGGTCACGAAAGCAGGCATCGTATTGTGCGTGTAGTACGAATCAATTGTTTTCTATTCGCACGCTTACGTGTGGTGGTGCCGTGGCTGTACTGGTTGGCTACACTTGACATTGCTTTTCAGCATTCTTCTGTGTTTGCTGAAAAACCTGGTTACTTGGCACATTTGCCCATGATGTGACAACTTTATTTGATTGGCTCTGTCAGGTGATGGAGGATTATAGTCAATACAATTGACATTGTACCTTCACGATTGAACTCAAAATAATCCCCATGACATGATCCTCGCATCTCGCCTCGTCCTCCTCACCCCTCGTTCTCACCCCTCGCCTCGTCCTCCTCACCCCTCACCTCGTCCTCACCCCTCACCTCGTCCTTCTCACCCCTCACCTCGTCCTTCTCATCCCTCAGCTCGTATTCCTCACCCCTCACCTCGCCCTCACTTCGTCCTCATCCCTCACCTCGTCCTCGCCTCGTCCTCACCCCTTGCCTCGTCATCTTTACCCCTTAGCTCATCCTCCTCACCCTCACCTCGTCCTTCTCTAACCCCTCGCTCTCCTCACCTCGTCCTCACCCATCGCCTCGTCCTCCTCAACCCTCGTTCTCACCCCTCGCCTCCTCCTCACCCCTCACCTCGTCCTCACCCCTCACTTCGTCCTCCTCACCCCTCACCTCGTCCTCAACCATCACCTCGTCCTCCTCAGCTCGTCCTCTTCACCCCTCGTCCTCCTCACCCCTCACCTCGTTCTCCTCACCCCTCAGCTTGTCTTCCTCACCTCGTCCTCACCCCTCACGTCGTCCGATTGACCTTTCACCTCGTCCACACCCCTAACCTCATCCTCACCCATCACCTCGTCTTCCTCACCCCTCACCTCATCCGCTTTACCCCTCAGCTCATCCTCCTCACGCCTGAGCTCGTCCTCCTCACCCCTCGTCCTCCTCACCCCTCAGCTCGTCTTCCTCACCCCTCACCTCGTCCTCCTCACCCCTCGACTCGTCCTCCTCACCCCTCGTCCTCCTCACCCCTCAGCTCGTCTTCCTCACCCCTCACCTCGTCCTCCTCACCCCTCGACTCGTCCTCCTCACCCCTCGTCCTCCTCACCCCTCACCCCTCGTCCTCCTCACCCCTCGCCTCATCTTCATCACCCATCGTCCTCCTCACCCCTCGTCCGCCTCACCTTTTACCTCGTCCTCCTCACCCCTCGACTCGTCCTCTCACCTCAGCTCGTCCTCCTCACACTTAGCTCGTCCTCACTCCTCGTCCTCCCCTCCCCTCGCTGTCCTCACCATTTGCCTCGTCCTCCTCACCCCACACCTCGTTCTTCTTGCCCCTCATCTTGTCCTCCTCACCACTCGACTTGTCCTACTCACCCCTCACCTCACCCTCCTTACCCCTCGTCCTCACCCATCGTCCTCCTCACCCATTGTCGTCCTCACCGCTCGTTCTCCTCACCCCTCGTTCTCCTCACCCCTCAGCTCGTCTTCCTCACCCCTCACCTCGTCCACCGCACCCCGCGCCTCGTCATCCTCACGCCTCGCCCACCTCACCCCTCACCTCGTCTTTCTCACCCACACCGCGTTCTTCTTACCCCTCACCTCTTCCTCCTCACCCCTCGACTCGTCCTTCGCACCCCTCACCTCCTCACCCCTCGTCCTCCTCACCCCTCGCTCTCCTCACCCCTCGCTCTCCTCAACCCTCGTCCTCACCTCGTTTTTCTTCTCACCCCCCGTCCTCACCCCTCGCTCGTCCACCGCACCCTGCTCCTCACCTCCTCATCCCTCGTCCTCCTCACCCCTCGCTGTCCTCACCCCTCGTCCTCCTCACCCCTCGTCCTCGTCACCCCCACACCTCGTTCTTCTTACTTCTCACCCCCCGTCCTCCTCACTTCTCGTCCTCCTCACCCCTCGCTCGTCCACCGCACCCTGCTCCTCATCCTCCTCACCCCTCACCTCGTCCTCCTTACCCCTCACGTCGTCCGCTTGACCCCTCACCTCGTCCTCTTGACCCCTCACCTCGTTCTCACCCCTCACTTCGTCCACCTCACCCCCACAGCTCGTTCTTCTTACTCCTCATCCCTCATCCTCCTCACCCCTCACCTCGTCCTCCTTACCCCTCACGTCGTCCGCTTGACCCCTCACCTCGTCCTCTTGACCCCTCACCTCGTTCTCACCCCTCACTTCGTCCACCTCACCCCCACAGCTCGTTCTTCTTACTCCTCATCCCTCACTCTCCTCACCCCTCGTCCTCCTCACTCTCGTCATCGTCACCCCTCGTTGTCCTCACCCCTCGTCCTCCTCACCCCTCGTCGCCCTCACCCCTCGTCCTCCTCACCCCTCGTCCTCCTCACCCCTCGCCTCATCTTCCTCACCCATCGTCCGCCTCACCTTTCACCTCGTCCTCCTCACCCCTCGACTCGTCCTCACCTCTCACCTCAGCTCGTCCTCCTCACCCGTCATCCTGACCGCTCACCTCGTCCTCCTCACCCCTCACTCTCCTCACCCCTCATCCTCCTCACTCTCGTCATCGTCACCCCTCGTCCTCACCCCTCGTCCTCCTCACCCCTCGCCTCATCTTCCTCACCCATCGTCCGCCTCACCTTTCACCTCGTCCTCCTCACCCCTCGACTCGTCCTCACCTCTCACCTCAGCTCGTCCTCCTCACCCGTCGTCGTCCTCACCGCTCACCTCGTCCTCCTCACCCCTCACCTCTCCCTCGCCTCGTCCTCCTCACCCTTAGCTCGTCCTCACTCCTCGTCCTCCCCTCCCCTCGCTGTCCTCACCATTTGCCTCGTCCTCCTCACCCCACACCTCGTTCTTCTTACCCCTCATCTTGTCCTCCTCACCACTCGACTCGTCCTACTCACCCCTCACCTCACCCTCCTCCCCCTTCGTCCTCCTCACCCATTGTCCTCCTCACCCATTGTCCTCACCCATTGTCCTCCTCACCCATTGTCCTCCTCACCCATTGTCCTCCTCACCGCTCGTTCTCCTCACCCCTCGTTCTCCTCACCCCTCGTTCTCCTCACCCCTCAGCTCGTCTTCCTCACCCCTCACCTCGTCCACCGCACCCCGCGCCTCGTCATCCTCACGCCTCGCCCGCCTCACCCCTCACCTCGTCCTTCTCACCCACACCGCGTTCTTCTTACCCTTCACCTCTTCCTCCTCACCCCTCGACTCGTCCTCCGCACCCCTCACCTCCTCACCCCTCGTCCTCCTCACCCCTCGTCCTCCTCACCCCTCGCTGTCTTCACCGCTCGCTCTCCTCACCCCTCGCTCTCCTCACGCCTCGCTCTCCTCAGCCCTCACCTCGTCCTCCTCACCCCTCGCTCTCCTCACCCCTCGTCCCCCTCACCCCCACACCTCGTTCTTCTTACTTCTCACCCCCCGTCCTCCTCACTTCTCGTCCTCCTCACCCCTCGCTCGTCCACCGCACCCTGCTCCTCATCCTCCTCACCCCTCCCCTCGTCCTCCTTACCCCTCACGTCGTCCGCTTGACCCCTCACCTCGTCCTCTTGACCCCTCACCTCGTTCTCACCCCTCACCTCGTCCACCTAACTTGTCCTCAACCCTCACCTCGTTCTCACCCCTCACCTCGTCCTCCTCACCCCTACAGCTCGTTCTTCTTACTCCTCACCCCTCACTCTCCTCACCCCTCGTCCTCCTCACCCCTCGTCCTCCTCACTCCCGTCCTCACCCCTCGTCCTCCTCACCCCTCGTCCTCCTCACCCCTCGTCTTCCTCACCCCTCGTCCTCCTCACCCCTCGTTCTCCTCACTCCTCGTTCTCTTCACTCGTTCTCCTCACCCCTCGTTCTCCTCACCCCTCTCCTCGTCCTCCTCACACCTCATCTCGTCCTCCTCACCCCTCACCTCCTGACCTCGTTCTTCTTACCCTTCACCTCGTCCTGACCCCTTGCCTCGTCCTCCTCACCCGCTCCTGACACGGCCAACGCACACGCCCATGGCAACCTCACTTAGGGCACGGCACACCGACTTAGCATCACCCTCATTTATACCTCCACGTTTATCGGCCTCGTTCTATCGTGACGGCCAAGACGCTGGACGTTTGTGATAAAGAACTTCGTAGCTCATCGGATTCCTCCTCCAGTGTACAAATAAATAAATATCACGGCTCTGATCTCTTTGCGGCGCCGCAGTGGCGTTCATCACTCGCCGCCTCCCCATGGCACGACTACGACGCCCTCTGTTGGACGCTGTGTGTCATCAACATTGTTGCCTGTGATTACACTCAACACAACGCTGTTGTTGTAAGTGATTACACTCAACACGTCGTTGTTAGTGATTACACTAAACACAACGTTGTTGTTGTAAGTGATTACACTCAACACAACATTGTTGTTGTAAGTGATTACACTCAACACAACGTTGTTGTAAGTGATTACACTTAACACAACGTCGTTGTGAGTCATTACACTAAACACAACGTCGTTGTGAGTGATTGCACTCAACACAACGTCGTGTGTGATTACACTCAACACAACGTCGTTGTTAGTGATTACACTAAACACAACGTCGTTGTTAGTGATTACACTAAACACAACGTCGTTGTTAGTGATTACACTAAACACAACGTCGTTGTGTGTGATTACACTAAACACAACGTCGTTGTGTGTGATTACACTCAACACAACGTCGTTGTGTGTAATTACACTCAACACAACGTCGTTGTGAGTGATTACACTCAACACAACGTCGTTGTGAGTGATTACACTCAACACAACGTCGTTGTGAGTGATTACACTCAACACAACGTCGTTGTGAGTGATTACACTCAACACAACGTTGTTGTTTGTGATTACACTCAACACGTCGTTGCGTGTCATCAATATTTTTGTGTGTGATTACACACACAACAACGTTGTGTTTAATCACACAACAATGTTGAGTGTAATCACTCACATATTGAGTGATCAAGTATTCCATATTGAGTGATTACACACTCGGCGTGTGTCTGTAGCAGTTGTACGTGTGCCGCTTGTCGTAGATGTTCGCGGTTTGAATCCAGCGGCCGCCCTGTTTAATGCTACAGGCGTGTTCACCGCAAAGACACCATGTGCCGTCTGCTTCAGTGGACGTTGAATATCCCAGCGTCATGGACCAGATTAACCGAATTAAATACAATTGCCCGCAAATTACCCAGTTGGAATATACTATGCCTAGTAATCATTGCTGGGAAATGTGGTAGAACCCTCCTGAAAAGAACCATGATACTCAGTAGGGCTATCCTGGGTAAAACTGACCACCCACCCCCTCGTGTGGCATGCTAGCCTTAATAGGTGCTCGCTAACAGCACTTATTTATCGAACAGACTGTTAAATGAAGGGACTGTCTTCATTTGAGTCCGTGACTGTGTAACCTGGTACATAAGGGTGCCGCGGTGGTGGGATGTTAACTCCTTCACCTGGTATGCAAGAGGTCGTGGGTTCGATCCGGACCCTGACGCCTGTATATTTGGAGTTTGCAAGTCTCTCTCTCTCCCGTGGTCGCGTGGATTGTTCTCCAGGTCTTCCAGTTTTTCCCTCCATATTTAGAAACATGCGTTTAGAGCAGGAGTCTCAAACTCAACTTACCTGGGGGCCGCTGGAGGTAGAGTCTGGGTGAGGCTGGGCCGCATCAAGTATTCCAAAAAAAAGTACAACTGATCCAATCTTCTCAATCTTTATTAATAACAGTTCAGAACATGAACGGTTCTTCAGAACATAGGCTTCTCTTACCTACTCCTTGTTTCCAGATACCTGGCAGCACTTCCTCTTCTTACACAGCTGAGCCACATTTGGCTTGAGGGAGGAACCAATTGAGACCCTCAGTATGGCTTTAAATGCTCATCAGTAAGTTTGGACCTATACTTTGACTTATTAAAGTTCATGGTGCAGAAGAGCTTTTCACACAGATATGTGCTCCCAAAAAGGCACATGGTCCGCTTGAACATCCTGGAAAGCTCAGGGAAGGTGGGGGTGATATATTTACATGTTTTTATCCCAATACCTGAGTATTTGGGATCTTATTTAGTATGCCCTTTCTATATATTCTGAGAGGTATTTGAAAACTTTATCATTGTTCATAGCTTTTTTTGAGCACTTCGTTTTTCTTATCATTATTAAATTCATCAATCGTGTTCTCTCTCAGGTGTTTATACCTTTCACATTCATAAATAAAGTGATCTAGATTTTCTTCTTTTTGTTTACATCCTACATATCCTTCTGCTCTACCGAATCTCTCTGGATGCCATTGAGCTAACTCTGGTGTCCATGTTACTCCACCTGTCTTAATTCTTAACATCAAGTGCATTGTCTCATGTTTTATATCTTTTAATTTCTTGCTCTTTTTGATTAAATTGTTCTTGGTAAATTCGTTTTCTTTTGCGATTGCACATATCTGTCCTTTTTCCTTGTCTTTGTTTCTCTTGTAATAATAATCTATAACTTCTTTATAATATTCAGGTTCTAACCACCATTTGGCTTTTGTTCTTGCCACCCATCTCATGCTATTTGCTATCCATGTAATTATTTTCCCTTTCCTATTGCAACACTCTGTTGTCTTTATTAGGTCACTGATTACTCTTGTTGAGTCCGCCCACTTCCTAAGTCCTCTGTACCTTGCGCTGGGTGACAGGATATATTTTCCTTCCACTTGGTGTCACTCCGGAATCACGTTTCAACCAAGTGACTAACGTTGTTAATTCGCGTTGGCTAACTTGTAAACAAACACCGGAAGCTGTCACGAGCCTGAGCTATGGTAAAAAATATATAATAATTAAAAATAAATAAATAATTGATGTCAAGTAGTGGGCCACAAAATATCGTTCCGCGGGCAGCAATTGGCCTGCGGGCCGCGAGTTTGAGACCCCTGGTTTAGAGTATTTTACTGCTATAAATTTCCACAAGATGAGCCACTCCGTTAAAACTAACATTTGTGACCAGATCGCTTCTTAAAAAGAGCTATATTGTTCACTTACCTGGTAAAATAAAAAGTTACATTTCAAATAATCACCACGGTAATGTGTTACCCACACGAACTTGAACTTGAGGCATTGCGCAGAACGTGGTCCAGGGAGCTGCTACTACTTGCAGAGGGGGGCGGGGCAGGGGGGGACTGAGTCCTCTTGCATAATTGACTTGCGGATTGACCGATGCATAGCCGAAAAGATAAGCACGTGAATGAGTGTACGGCTGGACTGCAAATGAATGGACAATATTCTTAATCGCCATTTTAAAAAAACTTAACATTGTAATCCATCACCCTGTACATCTGCTGAATCAACGTATCCTACAGCAGCATATGAGTGTGTTTTCATACATTGCCTGGGTGTGTGTTTCTTGCGTATGATCGGTATGTGTTTTACGCATGATCCATATTTGATATCACACAAGATATTTGCCTGTTTTTCTAATGATCTGCACGTGTTTCACGCATAATCTCTGGGTTTCACACATGTTCTATGTGGGTGGCCGGGACCACCCTCAGCCGCATTTTTCTCCCGAGTTGCGATGTGTACACATCGTACCAGATACTAATTTAAGGCTGAACCGACCTCTCGAGATCCAGGACGCGCTGGTGATGGTGGCTGTAAGCGGGAATCGAGCTCGGGTCGCCGGATTCATTGTAGCGCAGCGTGCTAAACCCACACGCTCACAGACAGGACTCCAGCTCATCCACCTCGTGCACCTTTGCCAGGAACTTCCAATTGTGGAGCGACGAGCAAATGAAGCGACCCTACCTCCCCTCGGGATACGATGGCTGGCAGGTGGTTAAAGCTATCCGGCAGGAAGCGAGTGCAGTTAACGCTCACCTGAGCGTCGCGAGGCGTGCCCCGCAGGTGGTATCACGTGGGACGATGGATGTGCGTCCACGCTATGGCCCTTTCACGATTCCGCTGCTGTATGGGGACCGCCACAACCTAGCGGATCGTTGCGGTGTATTTGACCATACTTCACCACGCTGGTTGGTTGCAGGTGTGGGGAGCGGCACAGTGCAAGGGCTCATGTTGCTGGACTGCCCCTTTTCTGATCACGTGACCCTTGCAGGATTAATTCTGCGAATGCACAATAGCCGAGCCGTGCGACTGCACCCCCGGTTTGCCACGTGTAGCTCTTGTAGACGATGACAACAAACACGCACCCTGCTCTACGGAGCCTGACAGCAGTCATGATGGTGGTGGTTTGCGTGGTACCTTCCCATCAGACAAAAAAACTTAACAATTTTCTATTTTACCCGGTAAAGCTCACTGAGATATATAGATGTTTCTCTGAAGCGACCTGGCTATCACAAATGATAGCTCAACGAAGTGGCTTATCACGCGGAAATGTATTCTAGCCTCGATATTACAGCTGAATACAAATCCTCTGAGGGTAACCACGAGCCCGGGCAGCAGGGGGGGCAGTTGGCAGATAGTAAGGGGCCAAGGAGCAAGGGGGAGGATGGAGAAGTGCAGCGGGGAGTGGAGCAGTGGTGTGGCACGTTCGAGTGATGCAAATATTAACTGATTTGTATTGAATACAACTAGAACAATTTACACCGGTGCGTTGATCGATATGATGTTGAATATAATGTTTAACGATAATTATGTTGAGATTAGGATATGCAGGAGATAGTGAGTATAATGTCTTTACGCATGGTGATGGTAGAGAACTATTCATCTGGTGATGATGTAATGATGATGGCTTGGCAAGTTGAAGATGGTAATGATAGTGCTCCTGATGGTGGTGGTAATTCAGATGATGATTACGATGCTGCGACTATTGCTGTAGCTGCTTATAATAATGATTCTGCTGCTGACGATGATGATCCCCCCCACCCTCGTCCACCCCCGCAAGTTCTGAGGAGGAGCGCCGCATGGTGGTGCAAGCACTGAGCCTGCTGAAGCGCGGGAGTGCGGAGAGGCGACCCCGCGAGATGGAAACAGGAGGGACAGGGTCCTCCTGGGGGGATATCGCGAGCGGCGCAGGGGGTCCTGGCGGGGTCGAGAGGGGAGGAGACACAGCGGATGGACACCTCATTGTTCCCCCCGACGGGGACCCTAATGGGGCCCCAGTGGGCGGGGACTCGGGTGGGAGATAACGGCCGAGGTTCGCGTGGCGAGAACAAACACATGAACATCTATTCACTCACCCAATCCTCTGCTCACCTACTCAATCACATAACCACCAACTCAATATCTAACTCAAACACTCACCAACGAACTCTCAACCTCCCACACTCATGCACTCACCCACCTAACCAGTAACTCAACCACACAAATCCACTAACTCATTCACCCCTTTGCTCAGCCAATCAATCACACAACCACCCACTCAATATATAACCCATCCACTCACTCAACGACCCATCTTCTCACCCAATCAGCCAACCACCCACTCAACCACACACTAACTGATCAATTAATTCATTCACCCACCCACCAACTCACTCAACCCCTCACTCACTTAACCCCTTACTCACGCACCCACTCACCAACCTCCTCACCTCCACCCACCCAACCTCCCACTCTCACTCTGTGTGCGCGTGAGCGTGCGGGGCCACGAGGGCACGTATACGGGACCCAACCTCGGCGGGTTCGAGGAGGAGGAGGCCCTCCTGGAGCTTGGACTGCACGAGGCTTGAGACGGAGGTAGGTGGGTGAGGGGTTGGGTGAGTGAAGGAGGCATTGATTGATTGCGTGGGTAGACGGTGAGTGGGTAATGTTGAATGAGCGGGAAATGTTGAATGAGCGGGTAATGTTGAGTGAGCGGGTGTATGTGGTTGAGTTAGTTGGTAGGTGGCCGAGTGGGTGAATGTGGGAGGTTGAGGAGGTAAGTGAATGGTTGGATGAGAGAGTGGGTTGGTGAGTAGGTAGGTGAGTGTGGGAGGTCGAGTGGGTGAGTGAGGGGGGTCGAGTGGGTGAGGGGGGTCGAGTGGGTGAGTGAGACGGATGGTGAGTGGGTGGGGGAGTTTAAGTGGGTGAGTGAGTGGATGGATGCGTGGGTGATTTGATAAGTGCATTGCTAATTGTGTAAATGGCTCGGTGAGTCAGTGAGTGCGTGCATGGGTGGGTCAGTGAGAGGATGAGTGGGTGGGGGAGTGCGTAAGTGGGTGGGGGAGTGAGTGGGGGAGTGAGTGAGTGGGCGGGTTAGTGATTTAGTCGATCATTGTGTGATTGAATGGCTGAACGGAGGGGTAGGTAAATGGGTGTGTTTGTGGTTTAGTTAGTGTGTGTGTGGATGAGTTAGTGGGTGGGTGAGTGGATGATTGTGGGAGGTTGAGGGGGTGAGTGGATGTGTAATTTAATGGTTGTATAGGTGGGTGAGCGTGGGAAGTTAAGTGGATAAGTGTGTGAATGAGTGAAGGAGTGGGTGAGTTGAGTGGGTAGGTTGTTGGATAATTGGGGTGAGTGAGTGGGTGAATTATTGGGTGGCTGAGTGGCTGTGCGGGTGAGTTAGGGGGTGGGTCAGTGTGGGTGAGTTAGGGGGTGGGTCAGTGTGGGTGGATGGGTGATGGAGTCGGTGATTGAGTTTGTAAATTGAGTGGGTGATTGAGTAGTAGGGTGAGAGTGAGAGGTTGGGTGGGTGGAGGTGAGGGGGTTGGTGAGTGGGTGCGTGAGTAAGGGGTTAAGTGAGTGAGGGGTTGAGTGAGTTGGTGGGTGGGTGAATGAATGAATTGATCAGTTAGTGTGTGGTTGAGTGGGTGGTTGGCTGATTGGGTGAGAAGATGGGTCGTTGAGTGAGTGGATGGGTTATATATTGAGTGGGTGGTTGTGTGATTGATTGGCTGAGCAAAGGGGTGAATGAGTTAGTGGATTTGTGTGGTTGAGTTACTGGTTAGGTGGGTGAGTGCATGAATGTGGGAGGTTGAGAGTTCGTTGGTGAGTGTTTGAGTTAGATATTGAGTTGGTGGTTATGTGATTGAGTAGGTGAGCAGAGGATTGGGTGAGTGAATCGATGTTTATGTTTGAGTTAGTGGGTGGGTGATTGAATGAGTGGGAGGTTTAAATGGTGAGTGAATGGGTGATTGAATGCTTGGATGGGGGGTGAGTGATTGAGTTGGTGGGTACGAGATTGAGTGGGTGGCTAGGTGAGTGGGTGAGATGATGGGTGGGTGAGATGATGGGTGGGTTAGTGAGATGATGGGTGGGTTAGTGAGATGATGGGTGGGTTAGTGAGATGGTGATGGGTGGGTTAGTTGATGAGTGAGTGGGTGGGTTAGAGATTCAGTGGGAGGGAGGGTGGGTGAGTGGTTACGTGGATCGTGGGTGAGTAGCTCAGTAGCTGGTTGAATTGGTGAGTTAATTTGTGCGTGATTAAACTTCAATACTTAAACACCTACCCTTAAACTCCAACCTTTAAACGCAAACCCTTGTGTTTAAGCATTTACGTTTAAGGGTTGGCCCCTAAACGCAAGCCCTAAAACAAAACCCATTAATGCCAATCGTTGAACACAAATCCTTCAACACAACCCTTATATACGACAAACCTTTAACCGCCAACCCTTAAACCTAAATGCTTTATACACAATGGGTGACAACCCTTTAAACGACAACCAATAAATGCCAACCCTAAAACACAAACCCTTATATTCTTAGCTCTTTCGGTAAAGTCACGTTGAAGGGAAACAATAAAATATATATAAAACAATAAAAATTCTCACGATGTTTCGACCATAACACAAGCGGTCATCATCAACCATTCAACGCCAACCCATAAACACCAACCCTTTAAACGCCAACCTTAAAACGCCAACCTTCAAACGCCAACCTTCAAACGCCAACCCTTAAACACCAAACCTTGAAAGTCAACCCTTCAACACCAACACTTTAAACGCCAAACCCCTAAACACAAACCCTTAAACGCGAACGCTTAAACGCCAACCCTTATTAAACACCAACCCTTAAACTTCAACCCTTAAACACCAACACTTTTAAATGCCATCACCCCTTTAAATACCAACCCTTAAACACCAACCGTTACACGCCAACCCCTAAACACTTTCCCTTAAACACCAACCCTTAAATACCAACCATTAAACAGCAACCCTTTAAACGCCAACCCTTTAACGCCAACCCTTAAACGCAATCAATTAAACGCCAAACCTTAAACACAAACCCTTAAAACGCCAACACTTAAACACCAACCCTTTAACGCCAACGCTTAAACGGTCAACCCTTAAACACGAAATCCTTAAACACCAACCCTTAAAGAGCAACCCTTTAAACAACAACCCTTAAACGTCAACCCTTAAACGCCAACCCTTAAACACTAACCCTAATACGCCAACCCTTAAACGCCAACCCTAAAACGCCAACCCTTAGACACCAACCCTTAAACACCAACAGTTAAACGCCAACCTTTATACAGCAACCCTTTAAACGCCAACCCTTAAACACGAACCCTAAAAGAACAGACAATTAAGATGCGTAGCAGTGATTGGCTGGCTGCAAATGCAGGCGCGGAACAGGTGCCAGGTTGACGGGAGATTGAGGCGATGGGAGGACACCAGCTTAATTCCAGCAGTTAATGAGGATAAATACGGGAGCGTGTGAGGCAGAGAGTTAAGTTCATCGGAGTGAAGACAAGAGGAAAGACAAGATAAGTCCGGGGCCCGCTTTTCACACCTCCAGCGGTGATGGCTGATCGCCCACTGGAGGCAAGGGTGAGGTTGGAGAAGTGAGGGCCGTCAAGCTAGCAGTAGAGAGGCAAGTAGAGTACATAGCGGAAGGGTAGCAGTGGAGAAGCTAGCAGAGTATATAGCGGAAGGCTAGCAGTGGAGAAGCTATCAGAGTATATAGTGGAAGACTAGCAGTGGAGAAGCTAGCAGAGTATATAGCGGAAAACTAGCAGTGGAGAAGCTAGCAGAGTAACGGAAGGTAGCAGTGGAGAAGCTAGTAGAGTATATAGCGGAACGCTAACAGAGAAGCCAGCAGAGTGTATAGTGAGAGGTCAGCAGTAGAGAAGCTAGCAGAAGATATATAGTGAGAAGCTAGCAGTGGAAAGGCTAGCAGAGTGTACAGTCGGAAGCTACCAGAGTGTGTAGTGATAGGCCAGCAGTGGAGAGAGCGAAGCGAGTGGAGCGTGGCCAGCAGGCTAGCAGTAGAGAGGCTAGGAGAGTGAGAGAGCAGGCAAGCAGTGGAGAGGCTAGGAGAGTGAGAGAGAGCAGGCTAGCAGTGGAGAGGCTAGGAGAGTGAGAGAGAGCAGGCAAGCAGTGGAGAGGCTAGGAGAGTGAGAGAGCGCAGGCTGGCAGTGGAGAGGCTAGGAGAGTGAGAGAGCAGGCAAGCTGTGGAGAGGCTAGGAGAGTGAGAGAGCAGGCAAGCAGTGGAGAGGCTAGGAGAGTGACAGAGAGCAGGCTAGCAGTGGAGAGGCTTGGAGAGTGAGAGAGAGAGCAGACTAGCAGTAGAGCGGAGTGAGCGACGCAGACGAGCAGCGGAAGCGAGAGAGTTACGGCGGTAGTTACGGGGTGTTGAACGCGAGGAGTTCTGTTCAATAAAAAGTGACAGGAGAATAAGTCTGCGTGAAATAAAAACACATTTGGTAGCGTCCGAGTGAGCGGGCATGGGACCCGCAGTTGCAGTGGTCGCGTCGGAGTCTGCATCTACTCCGCTGATGGTGTTGTTCAGCTCTATTGCGCCGGCTGCCGCAGGTCCGCACATTCTCCGCGACCGAGGGCGACTGGACGACATTTCATCTCCGCTTCAAAGCAGCGTATCGCTCCATCAACTGGTTGGAGCACGAGGCATTGCGGGCCCTGCCGAGGTCCCTCCATGATGACTCGTTGGCTGCCTTCTACTCCATCCCCGAGGCCGATCGATTGACACTCGCCAGTGCCTGTGCTGCAATGGCGGCAATTTAAGAACCACCGTCGACCATCCGAAAGGAAGTTCCAGCTCAGAAAGCGGGGAGGCACGGAGTCACCCCTGGCATTCCGCAACGCTCTGTTAGCCCTCGGGCGGGCGGCCTAACCTTCCATGGTTCGGGCAGTTCTCGACTCGCTCGCCTTGGAACGGCTATTGGCGGTGGCAAAAGAGTTGGGGGTCATCCTCTCCGTCGCAGCCGCCGACGACCTCTCGTCCCTCCAAATTGTGAAGAACATTCAAGCGCATCTGGGCCTCAGGGAAGAGCCAGCTGCGATATCGTGCACGACGGTGAAAGGGGACTCGATGGCCGGCGACGGCAACACGGGGATACGTGTGGGGGCTAATGCCCCCCTCCCCACTCCCTATTAGGTGGGGGCCAATGCCCTCCCCCCCCACCCGCCATTGGGGGGGGGGGGGAGTAATCAATCACCTCCTCCCCCTCCTGGCGCGTCCTAACCGCGTGATAACGTAATGGTGTGACTCGCAGCTCGCGGCTGTTCAAAGTTAATTAATTATTTCTACTAAGCCGTTGTGTCAACAAGCCAACGGCGCTCGGAATCAATTAATTAATCTGCGCGCTACGCTCGCGTCACTCTATTTAATTATTTATTTGTATGTGCCCGCACGTCGTGCATATACTGATTAAAGTCACCCACACACCGTCGTACGCCGATCGCTGTCCCACCGCTCTTCATACACACACATGCACCACGCGTCAAACATCAGTCTGTGCTAAGATTTATTTCCCAGAGCGAATAGTGACCCCCTGTTTATGGCCCCCTCCAGCCAGCACCCTTTGGACCGTGCCTAATCTCCTATCACCTAGCCGTCGCAGAGTGCATCTATCCTCCAAGCTCGAGCTGACTGCGAGCTGGACTGAATCGGCCCCTTCCCCCCATACTGACCCACCTTTCCAGCTGCACGATGGGGGTTGGGGAAGATGCCCGCCTCGGAGACTTTGCCCGGGCAATCGTTTTCAGCTGCACCCTGCAGGCGTCCCACGGACACTGAGGGCGGCTGGCGTTCTCTCCCACTCCAGAAGAACTCTGATCTAATCCGCGCCCTCCGGCCCCCTTATGTCCCCAAAGCCCCTTAACCCCCGGGTCATATGACGTCATCCTGCGCATCCAATCGAATCCTCTGCGGCCGTTTTGAGTGCTCTGGCCGTTGGGGGGGGAAGGGGGGGGGTCGCGTCCCCCCCCCTTCCCATTGTCTCTGTGCCTGCGGTCCTCGCCGTTGATTCATCGATAATCCCCTCGCTCCCTCCAACTTAAGTCAACTCTTATCTGCCTAGGGGCTTTTCCCTCCCACCCCACTGTTTACTCTGCCGCTGGGTACTGGCTGAAGGTCCCATCCCCCCGTGTTGGGTATGCTTCATCGCGGCCGGCCTGTAAAGCTCTACGCCCCCTTTTCGGTCTGGGGGGCTCGGCCAATTTCCTGATCCGGGGAAACCGTGGAACGTCCCTGCTAGCGGGGTCCTCGGGTGAAAACCCATCGTACCAGGTGATCCCTCCTCGAGACCCTACGGGGGTGCATGCGAGTGTTTAGTGGGGGGGGGGGGGGGGTACGAGGAGAGGGTAGCGCCGGCTGAGCTGCTCCGCTGCGGTGGCACCACATACGCAGCCCTGAATTCAAGTCCACGACGTGTGAAGATGCAAGGTGGTCGGTCACCGGGAGGGTGGCCACCACGTCGCGGACCGCCGAGGGGCTATGCCTCGCACGGATGCTACAACTGCAGGCGGATGGGCCACATCGCCAGGAACTGCCGGCTGCGCGTTGGCGGTCCGCCGGGAGCTCCTGCGACCTATGACGTCAACTTCTCCTCATTCTGAGGACCACAGGCGAGTCGCTACGCATCATGCACATGGCTGTTTCATTCAGGGCAACACAGCACGGATGAGTGCATCCGTGCTGTGTTGCCCTGTAACCGCTCATCCCGACGGGTTGTATGATAGTAAATGGTATGCTTTGGCGTATCGGGCGTTCGGTGCCACGCCAGGTTTAGCGGACGTTATGGCGCTTATTCAGGGAGTAGAGGTCCGAGTGGTAATCGACACGGGTGCTTCGGCTACCCTCATTTTGCTGCTGACTTTTTAATCGTTGCTGGCCTCACCCCAGCCACTGGAGCAGGTGGACGGGCCATGTATTGCGGCAAAATTAATGGTGGTAGTCTCAGAATTGTGGGTCACATGATTGCTACGATACAAATAGGGGATGTATGCATGCATGGCCTTGTGTTGGTTTCCACGACTTTGGCCGTACCGTGCTTATTGGGCGTGGATTTCTTGCGCAGGATGCCCCTTAACATTCAGCTGGATAAGGGCTGTATTGAGATGCCATCGGGACAGCGTCTAAATTTCTTGAAAACATCTACGAAGTATACCACGATCAATGCTGTTGTGCAGGCTATGGTTAGCCGCTGAGCCCGAGTGGCTGCGGCGGTTGTGAGGAAATCGGGAATTGACATCCGATCAGCGGGCGCGACTTCGCCGGCTTTTGCATGAGTGAAAGTAAGTTTTCAGTAACGCCAAATACGATATAGGCTGGACAATCCTATTACAGCATCATATTGACACAGGGACTGTGCCCTCGATTCGATTGACCTCCCACAGGATGAGCCCGCATGAAAAAGATTGCATTCAGAAGACGGGGGACGAGATGTTGGCCAAAGACAGTCTCCCCCTCCATCAGCCCTTGGGGGGCACCCATTGTATCAGTCAAAAAGCGTGATGGCTCGTTGCGATTTTTAATAAGGTTTCTGTGGCGGATTCATTCCCGCTTCCGCGCATGGATGATTCTTTGGACGCCTTGTCCGGTGCGCATTTCTTCTCGACCCTCGATCTTTTGTCGGGATTTTGGCAATTGCCTTTGGATGAGGAGTCAAAACCAAAAAAGGCTTTTCGTATGCCACAGGGGTTGTATCACTTCAATGTCCTTGCGATGGGACTCCACTCCACACCGGCCACCTTTCAGCACCTTATGGAACTGGTTTTGTCGGGATTGCAATGGGAATCGTGCCTTATTTATTTGGATGACATTGTTTTCGAGCGACCAACGGCGGCATCCATAACCGAAGCCTTTCTGCAGGGGTATGTGCTGGACAAGAGTGCACCAGAGCAGTTACTCGCTGACCTAGGTAAACATTTTTCATCGAAACTCACGTTTTGATCGCACAAGTGGTCGTCCTCAGGCGGAAAAAATAATCCAGCAGTGGAACTGCTGAACCAGCGAGAGAGCTGTCATATATGTGGCGATGAGCAAGCAAGCGGGGTCTGAGCTGGAAAGGAATTCCATCCACGGACGCAAGGACGTCAGTTGTGTTAATGGAGGAGACTAGGGAGAGAGAGATTAGCATGAATGAGCTTCCGTCGCCGCATAAGAGTATCATTCCCGCAGATGCGCACAACAGCAGTGTTAATGAGAGATTAGTACCATGAGAGTGCAATCCAAAGGACATGTGAGCATGAGAATGCAATCCAAAGGGCATGTGAGCATGAGAGTGCAATCCAAAGGACATCTGAGCATGAGAGTGCAATCCAAAGGACATCTGAGCATGAGAGTGCAATCCAAAGGACATGTGAGTATGAGAGTGCAATCCAAAGGACATGTGAGAGATCTAAGAGAGAGGCACAGAGAGAGAAACAGAGTCGGAAATAACAGCTGACATAGGCAGGTAGGATGGAAACATCACAGTCAGTTAAGACTGTACCTGGTTAATAACGTCCTTCCAATGATTGCTCAGTTTGGACCCATTTTGTTTTATTTTTCTACCTACGTGACTTTACCGAAAGAACCAAAGAGTATGGATTCCTGCAGTCACGAAAGCTTCAAATCAAAATTTTTCATCGAAGCTGTTAAAGGAGGAGTGTGATTCACTCGGCACTAAAAAGATTGGGACTTCCCTGTACCACCCACAGACGGGATGGTTGAGCGCTTACATCAAACCTTGACATCCATGTTGTGTCAACAAGTTAATGCGGCACAAACCGACTGGGATTTGCACATCCCGAGCGTTCTGGCCACCTATAGATTGGCCCCACACGCCTCGATGGGGTACTCACCCTTCTATTTGATGTATGGGCGGGATCTGGAGGCTCCGGCGTTGGTGAAATTTGGCGTGCGTCCGCCGGGTAAGGCGTCGGCCGTACCGGTTCCCATGCAGGTGACCCTTGAGCGATTGAGGAAGGCTCGTGAGGCCTCCTTAAGTAATTCAGCACGGCGTCAGGTGGCCAACGAGCGCTTGCGGGGTAAGCAAACTCCACGTGAACCGTGGCGTTAAGGTGACAAGGCATGGCTCCATTGCCCCATGGTGCCGGTCGGCACGTCACCCAAACTACATCGCCCGTGTCAAGGGCCAGTAGAGGTCGTTGATGTTCGTCGATCCCAGTGCGTGCGTATTCAATTCGGGTGACGCCGGTGATATGTGTACCCGTCACGGCTAAAGAGGTTTGAGCCACCGATTTACGATCGTCATCTCCCGTCCCGAAGCGGCCTGTGTCAGATGCGTCCGACGAGCCTGTCACGCCGCCCCAAGCAGACACACCTCAGAGGTCTTGTCCCCTTACACCCACAGGTTCACGACGACTAAGGCAAGGCGAGCCGACCGGCTGGCCACCGGAGTCTAAGTTGGAGGAACAGCCGCAACCGGGTTGATCGTTTTGGCGCGACCGTGACCCACGGGAGGCTCACAGTTCATTGGGGAAGAGACACGGCTCCTTGTCGAGCGCTGAGCCGTCTCTTCCTCCGGCTGGGCGGGACCCAGTTCGTGGCGACGGACCGGCGGCAGGAACCCGCTCCCGGAGAACTGTTTTTCATTGAGCAATCGGAGAGATGGACTGCATTGCACACACTTGTACATATATGCATATTTATTGTTGTTGTTGTGTTATTGTTGTTATAACCTGTGTCACAGATTCGCGCATTTATTTGTTGTATATACGGTTAGCCGGGACGGCTAACCGTGATGTAGTGGAGTAACGCGCGCGGGGGTTTGCAAACGGTGTGCACGCATGTGAGAGTTATGGACAGTGAGGTCACGTTAGGGCGAACAGGTGCTGCGAGAGAAAGCAACGAGACGGAGACGGTCAATTAAGATGCATAGCTGTGATTGGCTGGCTGCAAATGTACGCGGGAGATTGAGGCGATTAGCAGCGGAAGCCACGGGCGTGAGGCGACGGGAGGACGCCAGCTTAATTAGAGCAGTTAATGAGGAGGATAAATACGGGAGCGTGTGAGGCAGAGAGATGAGTTTGTCGGAGTGAAGACAGAGGATGGCTGATCCCCCACTGGAGGCAACGGCGAGGTTGGAGAAGTGAGGGCAGACAAGCTAGCAGTAGAGAGGCTAGTGGAATCCTAAGTGTGATTGCGCAAAGACTAGCAGTAGAAAGGCTAGCGGAATCCTAAGTGTGATTGCGCGAAGACTAGCAGTAGAAAGGCTAGCGGAATCCTAAGTGTGAGTGCGCGAAGACTAGCAGTAGAGAGGCAAGCAGAGTACATAGCGGAAGGCTAGCAGCGGAGAAGCTGGCAGAGTATATAGCGGAAGGCTAGCAGCGGAGAAGCTGGCAGAGTATATAGCGGAAGGCTAGCAGTGGAGAAGCTAGCAGAGTATATAGCTGAAGGCTAGCAGTGGAGAAGCTAGCAGAAGATATAGTGAGAGGCTAGCAGTGGAGAAGCTAGCAGAGTGTGTAGTAATAGGCCAGCAGCAGAGAGAGCGGAGCATTGCAGGGAGGCTGGTAGTAGAGAGGCTAGGAGAGTGAGAGAGAACAGGCAAGCAGTGGAGAGGCTAGGAGGAGAGTGAGAGAGAGGGAGCAGGCAAGCAGTGGAGAAGCTAGGAGAGTGAGAGCGAGAGCAGGCAAGCAGTTGAGAGGATAGGAAAGAGAGAGCGGAATGAGCGAAGCGAGGGGAGCGAAGCAGGCGAGCAGCGCAAGCGGGAGAGTTACGGCAGAGTTACAGGGTGTTGAGCGCGAGGAGGAAAGTGACACAGGAGAAAAATAAAAACACTACATATTAACACCATCCCCGACCTGAAGTCAACTTGGAAATTTGGCTTGCTAAAATCCATGCAGCCCCAGACACCAACGCCTAAAACAGCAAAGCAATCAGCTGTATTGACATAGCTTATACCTTACACCAAACCAGCATCACACTCGATCATTACATGCTCCACAAATATTGCAACGATAACAGTCCTGCAAGAATTTATTGCCAGACGATTCCCAAAAACACATTAAATCTTCATATTCAAAATACCGCTTCCAAGATGCACGATAATACGTTATTTTTTTAGCACTCTTTATAGATTCTGTTTTACAATTAATGTCCACCCTACACACTTCAGCAGTGTTATGCTCCACAAACACAAAGTAAACTCGCCACACTTGGGGTTAGCAACTGTCCAGATATGACCCTGTGTTCAGGTGGCAGGAATTGTGTGCTGAATTTTATTCCGGTAGACAGCACTGTTTTGATAGACTGAGGCTGATGGAGAAGTCTGTCTTGGTTTGGTAAACAGTGGAAGAGGTAGAGACCCTAGCCACCCTACATCACGTAGCTGCAATGTTCCCTGTATGCCCCGTGTCTGTATGTGTGGCTGCAGTGGTTGACCCTGCACAAAGAGACAAAGGCCCCTTCCGTCTGTCCGTGGTGGTGCCCGCGAAGCCCAGACGCCCTCACTTGCGTGCAGACTCGTAGTTCTGCACAAACCAGCTGCACGTCTCCATCACAGCTGGAACGTGACAGCGCAGGCAATCACAAGCTGCGCTCCACCATACATTGTACTTTATAGTGAATACTGTACACACGTACCATGTATAATTTTTAATTTTTTTATGTGACAAGGAGACCCGTGCATGTACACAATTATACGTACACAGTGATGATGCATTAATGTTCCCATGTGTTTCGTTAAAGGCCCAGTTCAGATTGTCATTAACCCTGTTCCAGTGAACACCTTGATAGTGAACATTTTTTGGTCCACAATTGGTTCCTTATAATGAGGGAACAGCTGTAACTCAATTGGGATTACACGTGGCAACATTGTCCCCTACTCCTGAACAATCTTAAGACTCAGTAAGGCATTCCTGGTTAAACAAGCAAAATTATAATACATATGCCTTGGATGCAATCAAATTAGAAGTTTACAATTTCACCGTGTGAAATCTCTAAGGTACCAACTATGGATGTCCTGTTTCCCCATCACGACCATCGCCGCCCATGAAAGAACATTTGCAGAATTCTTCTGAATAATTCACATCCTAATACCTGTCACTGCGTGGGTGATCTCTTCATGAAAATTACAGAACTGGAGCCCTCAATCCCAACACTACTCTCCATTATTGAGCATGGTGGCCGAGTGTCAGGATGTAAGCAGAATTCAACAATGAAAAGCTACATGCCAATGTAACCCAAGGAAAACATGTTCAATCAGAAGCATGGATACTGATTTGAAAAAAATGGGGAAAAGCTGAAAATGTATGAATAGTAATACATGGGATAGATGGATGTTTCAGAATTCCATTGACAGTAACAGGAGCATATGAACCAGGGGACCAGGGCAAACAGGGACATTATTTTGACTTGAGAAAGCAGAGCAGGCTTGAGCAGGACGAGTCTCACTAGGAAGGATGACAACCGGTGGGTGAGCTTTATGATGGAATGGCAGCCAAATAATGGACACTGGAGGAACCCGATGAGCTATAAAGATATCCAGTAATGGATTGTGATATCGCTGGTTATTGCGTGGGAAGGCCTTCATCCAACAGTTGATAGACCATGGCAGATGGTGATAACGATGAATATCTGATTACCACTGTAGATAGAAACGAAGACTCTGCTTACCTTGGTGGAAAGGTGTGAACCTGAAGTCCGGCAGGTATTTTCGTAGCTTTGCATTGTTGGCCGTTTTCTTGAACTGCCCATCCGATTTGCTTGTATCAAACTGAGCAAAATCTGTAAAGGTTTGGCCTCTGGAAATCAAATGCTCAACAGATGGTGTCATTTTCAGTTCGCGTGCAGGAGTGAAATGGATGGTGGCAGCACTTGACTGTGTGGGATGGTGACAACATAAGGCATACATCCAGCAGCAGATAGATAATGGCTGATAATGATTCTGCATAGCCCGAAAGCAGCATGGTCGTATGTTTACACATAACTGCCTTAAGACTCTACGGAATCACCCCAGCAGCCTTTAAAAATATGACGGCGAGTTTTGGCTGATTTTCATTCACGCAACCTCTGTTGGGCTTGCATGCCGGTGATGTTTTTCCGTCATCATACATATCTTTTTTGTAATTTATCTGAGCCCGTACACATTATTTATCCGTTAACAGACTGTCATTGACTGTAAATAGTACTGAGAGTGATTGATTGCTTTGATTAAATCTAGGTTTGCATCTCAGGCAGAATGCAACTAGTCAGGGTTCTCTGGCCAGATGGTATGAATCAAACTATGTGCACTTTACATGTAGCAACTATGTCGAGATCCTGTGTATTGAATATCATTGTGCTTACATTTCAAACTAACTTTCCAGTAAAAAAATAAACAAATCTGGTGCTTTATAAAAAATAATCATATCTGCAACAGATCTGTGGCCCATTCCCCATGGCCTGGAGGATCAGAAGTGGTCCAAGAACCAGCGCATCAGAGGATACGATGACGTTTCCCTTGAAGTCCATGGCCTTGACAATGGCTTCAGCTGCTTCTTTGATGGACACCTCATCCTCTTCCCCAACTAAAAGAAAAATAATCCCCGTAAAGCCTTAACAGACTGTTGGGGCAAGTGCTGTTCGCGTAGTTCCCCAACTAAACACGCACACACATACACATAAGATCCCCATACACGAGCACGATGCCTCACATGACACACACTTGTGGGAAGTGGTGGAATGGGCCGGAACACGACGCTGTGCCTCACCGGTACCTCTCAGAACAGGAGGTTCCTGCCACATTTTCCACAGTAGGGGGCAATATTGCTGCATGTAATCCCAATTGAGTAATTTGTTGGTAAATTTTCATCATTGGAATATTTTGGCCAAAACCAGTTACATTCAGTTTAACACGTAGACTTTTGCGACCAGTATTATTCCGGTCTTAAATAGTGCTGGACGACGTCATAATTAAACCCCATCAGGTTTCGAGATCAGAGGCGGAGGTGGTATTGTAATTATATAATAGATTAGTAATCAGTTAATTGGGATGTGATTCCTCTATAAGGAATTGTAATATGTATTGTGTATTACTTAATAATATGCTTCCAGGCTGCACTAAGGTTCCAGTTAACGAGTCACTTAAATCACTAGATACACTAGTAAAGAAGACAGGTTTGCCAGAAGATATTTCAAAACTATCTGACCATTGTCTAAATAACACATTTCTTATGGAGAGGTGATTTCTTGAAACAAAAGGAAGGAGCAACAATGGGCTCTCCTTTATCTCCTGCTATAGCAAATCTATACATGTGTAATAAACGACTTCCACGACGACTGTTGACTGGTGTCTTTTTATTAATAGAACTTCTGCACAGCTCCGCTCTCTATCTCACTCTGGGTAATTTCCCTCTCTCTACTGCTGTTGACGAGCCGTTCTCTGGCCAGTGTCGTGGCACGCCTCTCTTTCCGATCCCGCCGCTGGCTGCGGCGCGCCAGGAAGAGAGGCTGCTTCGCTGGGAGTCCACCACGTGGTCGTCAGCGAGGAAAGTTTGAGCGGCGATGCAGTTCGGACCCGAGGCTTCCCACACCGACCACGGGTCCCATCCTGCCTCTGCTTATATTCGTTTTGGCGGAGCAAAGCTCCAGCCACACCCCCTCGTGGAACCATCTCGATGGTTCCCATACATTCTCTCTAGCTCTGCCCGTTACCTTTGTCCTAGATGGAATCCCCGCTTCGGATTGGATTCCGATTACCCAGTAGTGGCCATGCAGATACCCCTTGTCACCCCCTAGGTGGTGCTCTCTCATTACACATGGAAAACTTTGAAACAAAAGCACTTGCCTCTAGTACATTAAAACCATCTTTTGGTACAGATATGTCGATGATACTTTGCTTGTCTGGCCACATGGTAAAGATATACTTAATTTTAAATCATCTCAATGCACAAAACCCAGCCATCCAGTTCACCATGGAAATGGAGGTGAACAACACACTCCCCTTCCTAGATATTTTGCTTGGGCGCAGACTAAATGGTAAAATAACACAGCATTTACCAAAAGGGAACGCACACTGATGCCTATCTGAATGCAGATTCGCATCATCACCCAGCACAGAAATCCTCTTTCATCAAGACGCTCATACATCGGGCAAAAACAGTGTCAGATGGTGAAAGTCTAAGGAGAGAGATTTAACATGTTAAAGAAGCACTACAACTGAATGGCTACAGTAATGCTCAAATTAACAGAGCATTGAATGCCAAACCAAGACCGAACAACAATACTGCTGAAAGTGATCAGATAATTATCAAAACAATTAAAATTAGCCCACATCTTACTTTAATGTTTTGCAAAAGCAAAACATTAAAGTAAGATTTGGTACGGTACACAAAATTAAAAAAACTAGTGTCTTGTACTAAAGATGAATTACTTAAGTTATGAACAGAAGGTGTATATCGGATCAATTGCTTATGCGGTAAATGCTATATTGAACAGACAGGACGTAACAGCGTAATACTAAAAGAATACCAAAGGAACATTAAATTATCTCAAACACAACTATCGGCAGTGGCAGAACATGCTTGCCAACAAGGACACTCAATTTATTTTAATAACGTTGCAGTGTTATGTAAAACTAATTATTATTGGCCAAGACTAATTAGAGAACCCATCAAAATTGAGAGAAATACAAATAATTTTAACCGCTCTGATAGCTACAGGCTTAGTGTAGCCTGGAAGCGTATTATTAAGTAATGCACAATACATATTACAATTCCTTATAGAGAAATCACAAACTAATTAACTGATTACTAATCTATTATATAATTACAATACCCCCCCCACCTCCGCCTCTGATCTCGAAACCTGATGGGGTTCAATGATGACGTCGTCCTGCACTATTTAAGACCGGAAGCAGGTGGATGGCTTCACAATTCTGGCAAATCGCCCGAAAATGCTGGATGTAATGTCCAGCAAAACGTCGTACTCAAATTGTAAATGTGGATTCACTCTTCAAACCGGTGAGCTGAAGAAGTAACTAATTGGCATTTTGTTAACGTGACACTTTTCTTACTGATTGGCCATGTTGGGTGGTGGAGGGTTGCGACACATTTATACTTACGTGATCTAACCCAAAAACCTTTATTATGAACCAGTTACATTGTTTTAGCAATGGATGGAAACCGGAAAACCCAGAGGAAGCTCAAATGGGGAGAACATCCAAACTCCACTTAGAAAGGTGCCCGAGTCAGGAATCGAAGCCAAGTGCTTCTTGCTGTGAGGCACGAGTGTGTTACCACTGCCCTGCTGCCTATGATACAGAGTAGCTCGCGTGTCTCCTTTGATCGGTATTGAAGCAATATTTTAATTTAATTGCCCCGCCCCCCCACACATAATTACCCAACTCGTGGTTATCTGAATTATCCAGGAGAAATGTGGTTTGCAAATGTATGTCGCAGGGTCAGTGTTACCAGAGAGGATAATGGGCTCCCTCTCCTCGTACTCGCGCAGCACCCAGATGAACAGCCTCGCGAGATCCTGGGGTACACGTGCATCACGGCTCTTTTATAACCAGGGCTGTTCAAGAACAATCGGCAAACCGGTTTTCACTATATTACATTATGTTTTTGTTCATGCTGTTAGAGGTACGAGCCCAGGATGTATTCCTGAAAACCAGAATATGAATCGAAGCAAAGAGATGGGATGGTGGATCGTAACGTGGTACAGAAGCTAAACAGAGGAAGCACTGTAACCCATTGTGCATCTATAATGTACAACCATCTCGGTGTGAAATAGTACGCGTATATTATTGATATATTAAGAAATATTACCTTGTCTATTATACTATATGTATTATTAGTTTATCATCCAAAAAGAATAGTTTACACTTGTATACAAATAGTCGTGTTAAATACAGTATGTGGGGAAAAAAATATTAACATTGTACTTGTACACATTTTAGTCGGGAACGCTCAGGCTTGGGCGCCATCTGGTGCCTCAATGTTACCGTGCAGCGTAAAAAATGTTGGGTCTGAGTGGTAAAGTTGGTAAATTTCGAGTACGTTATGGCGAGGTACCAAAGTACGAAATGTGGGATTGGGTATCAATAAGTTGAGTACGTTGTAGCGAAAGTACACAGAGCAGGAGGGCGCAAATCGGGGTATTACTAGACTGCAAACCGATGAGCACATGACACACACTGAAAATCCTATTGGAGGAGTACATCATCATCAGCGATGATCTAGCCCAGTGGTTCTTAACCTGGGTTCGATCGAACCCCAGGGGTTCGGTGAGTCGATCTCAGGGGTTCGGCAGAGCCCCCGCCGCGGAGGTCCGGACACACTTGAATTATTGTGTAAATTTGTGATGACACACACGGCCCGCTTGGCCATCACTGGCTGCAGATGATCATGCTACACTGCTTGGCCAATCAGCGCTGCGGGGAATTTAGTGCGTACTCAGTAGTCAACGTGTGACTGTTGTTGTCGTACGTCGTGTGATTTCTTTAATATTTTATCCATACTAACTATGTCGGGCAAAAGAAGAAAGTGGTCGGACGAATATGTACAACATGGATTCTCATGTATCATGGAACGTGATGGGAGTGAGCGTCCTATCTGCATGATTTGCAACGCCAAGTTGAGCAACTCTAGTCTTGCACCGGCAAAACTAAAGGAACACTTCTTGAAGCTGCATGGAGACGGGGAATACAAGAACACAACACTTGCTGAATTCAGGGTGAAGAGAGCCAGATTCGATGAAAGGGCCACTCTGCCTGCTCTTGGATTTGTACCTGTTAACAAACCGATCCTGACAGCATCGTACGAAGTTGCTTACCTGATCGCAAAGCAGGGCAAGCCACACACCATTGGTGAAACACTTGTGAAACCAGCTGCATTAAAGATGGCGAATCTGATACTCGGAACAGCGGCCGGAGGTAAATTATCCCAAATTCTCCTTTCAAATGACACCGTCAGTGACAGAATATAAGACATGAGTAAAGACATCTTGGCTCAAGTAGTCGCGGATCTGATTTCAAGCCCGGCAAAATTCAGCCTTCAACTCGACGAAACCACAGACGTTTCTGATCTAAGCCAGCTTGCTGTTTTTGTACGCTATGTGAAAGACGACATGATAAAAGAAGAGTTTTTATTTTGTAAGCCTCTTACAACAACAACGAAGGCAGCCGATGTGAAGAAGCTTGTGGATGACTTCTTCAGAGACAACAATCTTTCATGGGATATGGTTTCTGCAGTTTGTACGGACGGAGCTCCAGTCATGCTGGGAAGAAAGTCTGGTTTTGGTGCGCTAGTAAAGGCCGATGCACCACACATCATTGTGACGCATTGTATTCTGCACAGGCATGCGTTGGCAACAAAAACCTTACCTCCAAAAATGACAGAAGTATTAAAAACTGTGGTGGAATGTGTGAACTATGTGCGAAAAAATGCTCTGAGGCACCGCATCTTCAGTGAGCTGTGTAAAGAAATGGGCTCTGAATTTGAGGTACTTCTGCTCCATTCTAATATTCGGTGGTTATCCCGGGGACAGGTGCTGAATTGTGTTTTTGCCATGCGTGTGGAATTAGCCCTGTTTTTGCAAGAGCACCAACACTGCCATGCAGATTGCTTCAAAAATCCTGAGTTCATTCTCATTTTAGCGTACATGGCTGATATATTCGCAGCTCTCAATTATCTCAATCAGCAGATGCAGGGTGGTGGAGTCAATATCATGGAAGCGGAAGAACACCTGAAGGCTTTTAAAAAAAAGCTACCGTTATGGAAACGACGAACAGAGAACAATAACTTCGCAAACTTCCCGCTTCTGGACGACTGTGCAAGTAAGATCGAAGATGTGTCTGGAATCGGAGATATTTCTGTATCCACGGAACTGAAGCAAACAATTGCCACGCACTTAGATGAGCTTGCAAAGTCTCTCGACGGATATTTCCCTACAAGAGAGTCATATCCAGCATGGGTGAGACAGCCGTTCACGTTTGCTGTTGAAACAGCAGATGTCAATGATGAATTCCTCGACGAAATCATTGAAATTCAGCAGAGCCAGGTTCAACAGCAACTCTTCGGAACAACAACGCTCTCAACGTTTTGGTGTCGACAAATGAACAAGTATCCAGTTATTGCTAAGAAAGCCCTGGATTTTTTTATACCATTTGTTACAACATATCTTTGTGAGCAATCCTTTTCGAGGATGCTGGACATAAAAACGAAGAAAAGGAACAGACTTTGCTGTGAAAATGACATGAGAGTGGCACTTGCCAAGGTGAAGTCACGCATATCTGAACTGATCTCTCAAAGGCAACAGCAGAAGTCACATTGATTTCCAGGTATGTAATTTGTTGTGAGTTTATGCATTGTGTTGGTTTTATTCTTTGAACAAGGTAATGTTCATGCACGGCTCATTTTGTGTACCAGTAAAAAACATATCTATGTCTTGAATTTGAAAAAAATCACATTTTATTTTTCACTAAAGAGGGGTTCGGTGAATGCGCATATGAAACTGGTGGGGTTCGGTACCTCCAACAAGGTTAAGAACCACTGATCTAGCCACTGCTGGATGAAGGCCTCCCAAAGTCGCCGCAGACGCTCACGGTCCGGTGATGCAATAATTCGCCCAGTACCTGCACACGAGCCGATTTCATCACTCCATCTCCAATGGTGGATGTTCCCTTGGGCGCTTAGCCTTTTATGGCTGCCGCTCGGTGTTGTTATTCTCGCCCTCCCTTTGCCCCTCTCCTGCCTGCCTTCCACACATCACCATGTTGTAGCCGCTAATTATGGCATGACGTGTAAATCACATCACAATATGCTACCCAGACTGAGCCAATCAGGAGGATATACAAAAAATAGTGACGGCACACGTGACTTCCATTCATATGGCGTAAACCTATCTAGTTCGATATCAAGATGCGTTTTACGCACGGCAAAAATTGCACATACTCACCAGTGAGTAAATGAACTGTCTCCTGGGAGAACCAGTGCCCCAGACCTGCAGAGAGGTCTCATCCCCTAGCGAATACAGACAGCACAGAGCTTGGTGAAGAGCACACACATGCACGCACAAACATGGCAGAATGAGCTCCGTTCAAACGGGCATGGAAAAACCAGTGCTCATCTCCTGTTTACAGCCACGCAGAGTCAGTGGTGCAACTATGTACAATCACTGTTGGCTTTTCCACAAAGTGGTACTTATTTATCGACTTCTGAGAGATGATGGGCTGAGTTAAATTTGAATCAGGATTTGAACTCGCAACGTTCTGAGCCGCTCGCTCTAACGCCGAGTCATGCGGCTGGTTACACACATGACCACCGCATTACGGTTTCTGTTGAATTCTGAAATTCACACAAGATGCAAAACGTGCATTCAATTAAGTAAACATTTCTCACTACCGGTGTACCTCAATATACATGTATTACATTTGATGACCCACAGGGGGAGGTAGACACTCCGACAGCCCCTCCACCAGTTTCTGCTCAGTCAATTACTGTGTAAACTATTTGCTTTTTAATCACCTGTCTAGTTATTATTCTCCATATTTCCGCTTGAAAGTATCTTAGTTGTGTTGAAAAGTGTTATTTTAGAAAGTTTTTGGGTCAGATAATATTTTTTTGATGTGCAGGATGGTCCCTATGCCCTTTACAAATTATCATTTCTGTTTTAGATAAACCTTGCTTTGAATATATTATGTTTTAGAGAATTAAATTGGGGTCACAAGACAACTGGACCACCCTGTAGAGTACGCTTTTTTGCTTTACCTTCAGGTTTTAAAGAACCAAACCCAAACGATTATTGAGGTAAGCCTGCCCAGACTGTGAAAAATTCTCAATGTGGTGGAGGTGACCGGTGGCTCAACGAGCCTGTTCTGCCAAGATTTCTGGGTTCGAATCCAGGTTCCGCCAATGTCGGGGCACGTGTGACGTTTGTAAAACTTCTCAGTGTAGTAATGAGGTGGATATGTCGTTCGCAATGTGTGCTAGGGACGAATAAGGATATTAACGATACTCACGGAAAAATGCGAGGGCGACGCTTCCAGTGGGGTGATTAACATCGTGTCATTTGGATTTTTGGACCAAAAAATACAAGGCGATAGATGCGAGAAATTTAATAAATGGGATGCAGTAATAGGCTTTCACCAGGATTGGCCAATATTTCTGGTTGCCTAGTCAAGTTGACTGCCTGCTATGGTAAGAATAATGTCTAGGCAAACAAAGTGGAGTGCCAGGTGATTGCAAAGCAGTATTTTTTCATGACTGATCATTATTTTAACGCTGTGGGCACACACGAAATTTATTTTGCCAAAAAGATTTGTTCATGAAGCCATCCAGATATATAAACACAGTCACAATTTAAACTGAGAAGATGGGTACAAACTGAGCAATCATTGGAAGGACGTTATTAACCAGTTTAGGTCATAACTGGCTGTGATGTTCCTATCCTACCTACCTATGTTAGCAGTTATTTTCGACTCTCTGAGCTACATTCAATAACACAGCCACCGTTAGCTGTGTTACTAAATGGCGGCTTGCCATTCTTTTCCACCTCCATGTAGCCACTGCACTGTCCGAGCTCTCGCCGAGCTTACATTTACAAGCAAATTTCTTACATTAACATGCAAATCTCTCACAATACAATGGCCACCCCCCACAGCTCCGTAGTACCTATCCCACATGGGCATTAGCTGCCCTGCCCATCTCTAAACCATTTGTAAACAGCTCTTTGATTGGTGTAGACCTACTGCAGATTAGGGAGACCTCTCCTACATTAACATTAACTGCCCCGCCCATCTCTAAACCTTTATAAAGAGCCTGCCTCGGCAGATTTACCCCTCTTTTTTCACCTGAATATGATTGCTTGTGTTGCGATCGAAACGTTGTGATATTATTTTTTTTACCTACGTGGCTTTTGCCGATTGAGCCAAAGAATATAGTATTTTTTTATTTTACACAGTTGCTGAGCAAAGGCCCAAAGTGTCAAGTGACCAGCAGGAAATGGCACTATCAAAGTTGGAATAGATCAGAGTTCTGGAATTTTGTGAATCGACTTAAGGGTATTATCAGAGCTTGGGAAAAAAGGCGATGGGAGGGAATTCCAAGGTGGAGCAGTGCGAGAGAAGGTGCAGGAAGAGAAGTGCTGTGCCCTGCGGTGTGGTGATGGCTGAACACTGGATGCATTTGCACGGTCTACAGCCACTTGGCAGTGGCATCTCTCTCTCATGTGTGACAAGTGTACGACATCACAAGGGAGGGGAGAGACATTGAGGCCTGTGTCCTGAATGACTATGCAATTCAGGCTCAGCTTTGACTCAAATTCAAACTGTGTAGTTAACAGGAACCGTATAGAGATGCAATGAACAAAAAAGTCTACGTTTGCTCACGTTTTGCCAGATAAACCTTGTGGATCAGACTGGGAAGCACATGTCCATCCTCTATGTTGAAGTTGTCGTGAGGTCCGAACACATTGGTGGGGATGACGGAGGTGAACCTGCAGCCATGCTGCTCCCAGTAGCCCCTGCAGCAGAAACCGACACAGCCCTGAGCCCACGCAGGATCACAGCAACAGGCAACGGCTTCCAACCATCACCACCGCTGCCGCCACTGTGGCCCAACAGCAGCAGCATGACAAAGCACTGCGTCATGTAAGGAACACTTAAAATCGGCACCCACAAGTTCTGTTACCAAGGTCCTGAATGAGCAAGCATCCTTAAAGGTAAAAACTATACATTTCACATCTCACCAATGTTAAGGAAGAAACCCAAAGTGTTTTATATGCATACTAGCGGGAAGTACCCGGCGTTACCTGAGCGAAAAAGACACACACACATTGACTTATACACACAGTGACTTATACACACACAGACATCAACTTCCAAACACACACACACATGGACTCAAACATACAGACATCTACGTACACACACACACATGGAGTTACACACACACATCGACTCACACACACACACACATTGAGTTACACACACATCGACTCACACACACACACATGGAGTTACACACACATCGACTTGCACACACACATAGACTAACAACAACAACAACCGCCATTCGCCACTGAGTGGTGGTGACGTCACCACGATGCTTGTGCCAGGCCATGTGCACCTTGAGGCCACGTGAAGTGTCAAACGCCCGCTGGCATGAGGTCACGGGGCAGACCCAAGTGCCACGGGTCGACTGAGTGAGATGACTGAGATGACTGGCTGATGCACCACCTGTGCCCTCTACTGTGCCAACTTGCTGTGTCTTAGCCACCCGGCGCTCCGCTCGTTGTTGTGAGCGTCGCTCTTCCGCCCTCCGTTGTTGTTGGAGGGCGACTGCCTCCAACTGCCCAGTCACGTCCTTCACGAGCCTCCTCCACAGAGGCCAATCTTGTCACTGCTGGTACCAGACATCGGCAAGTCCACTCAGCTCCACATCCTCCTGTACCACATCACTCCATCTCTTCTCTAACCCGTGCCGCGCCCATTTAGCCCCCTCGATCCAGCCGAACAAAAGCTGTTTAGAGGCATGCGGTGGCTGGGCATGCGGGCTACATGGCCCAGCCAACGTAGCCTTGCCTGCCGGAGGAGCTCACCGATGGGACTTTGTCCAGATCTTTCAAGGATTTGTGAGCTCCTCACACAATCCAGCCTGATTAAACCCAGGATGGATCATAGGCAGGCCAGCCTAAATGTTTCTAACCGGCGAAGATGTTCCATTAGGGGGCGTCCACGTTTTGCAAGCGTAGAGAAGGGAGGGAATGACTGTGGCCGAGAAGACCTGAAGCTTCGTGTGGAGTGACAGACCAGGTAGCTTCCACACAGCGTTACGCAACCGATGAAAAGATAATGCCGCTCAACTGATTCGGAGTGAGACCTCTGCTGTTAAACCGGAGCTGGTCATGAGCACACTTCCCAGGCATGGGAAACTCTCCACTCTCTCCGCAACTGCCCTAACACCAAATGGGAGTTGTGGGGGTGGAGTGTCCGATAGTACCCAGGCAAGTGCTTAGTTTTGGTGGGGCTGATGGTAAGGCCCCACCTCTTAGTGGTAAGCTCCAGTTTCAGCAGCAGTGCCTCCAACTCCTCCTCTGAGTGAGCAGCAATTACCAGACCATCGGCATATGTAAAATGGTTGAGCAATAGGGAGCCATCCCTTGACCTTACCAGGGCATCGATCAGCCTCCCATTGTATCTGTACCAGATGGAAATTCCTCCAGTACAGCTATTGAAGGCTTCACGAACTACGTGGTCGAAATAAATGTTAAATAATGTGGGAGCCAGAGGATATCCCTGTGACACCCCAAGGTGAACAGGTAATGGCTCCGACTCCCGACCACGTAGTTTTACCTGGCCCCGCTCACCATCATGAAGGTCCTTAATGATCGTGAGCAGAGGGTCAGTGACTCCGAAAGCACGAAGAACAACCCAGAACCCAAGCCTGCTGATGGTATCATAGGCCTTGCCCAGGTCAATAAAGCAGAGACGTAGGTCTTGTTGGAATTCACTACACCTCTGCTGTAGCAGACGGACACACACACACAGCGACTCACACACACACATCGACTTACACACTCATATGGACTTACACACACATATTGACGCACACACACACATACATCGACTTACACACACACAAATACATGGACACACACACACATTGACTAGCACACACACAGACATACAGCTACTCACACACACACACATCGACTTACACACACACACACATCGACCCACACACACAAACATATCGACTTACACACACATGGACTCACACACACACACATATCGACTCACACACACACACATCGACTGACACACATCGACCCACACACAAACACATCGACTTACACACACGTCGACTTACAAATGCACATGGACTCACGCAGACACACATTTCGACGTACACACACATTGACTGACACACATGGACACACACACACAGATCGTCTAACACACACATCGACTTAAACACACACTGCACACACACATGGACGTACACAAACACAGCGACTGTCACACACATACATTGACTCACACACACATTGATGCACACACACACGGACTCGCACAGATGCAACGCACACACATATATGGACTCACACGCACACATGGACGTACACACTAACTTTTATATAGACTAAATAAGTTTGTAAATAATCGTTTTCTATATATGTGACTTTAGCAAAAGAAGTAAGGGAGAGGGGAAATGCACATGTGTATAATAAGTAAGTAATTAGGAGCGACCACAAGGGTGTTCCGACATTTTGGTGAAAACATTTGCTGCGAGCAAAAGTGGCAAATAAATGAAAGTGAATGAATACAAAATGAACGTAACCTACCTGTAACTATGAGCAGATGCGCACCAATCTAGATCTGAAGTTTTCGTGACTCCACTTCCATGGTGAATTTGATAAATGGGTGTATGGAGTTAATGTGGTTGAGAAATTGGTTCAATGCTGGCAGGCCATGTGGCTAAATGACGAAAGTGTCATTCACATACTCTTTGGTTCTATTCGGTAAAGTCACATAAAAGTATAAAACAACAAAAAATAAAAAATAAAAATTCACGACGTTTCGGCCACAACACAAGTGGCCTTCATCAGGTGAAGGGTCCAAACTGTCTCGAGGACAGCGCTGGAGTGAACACAGCCAAGCTCAGACCGCGACCTTTAAGCTTGTGCAAGAGGAATTAAGGTGCCTTGACAAAGGAATAAGCATAAAAATTTGCATTTAATTGGCGGACTTAGCATGATGAACGGTGTAGAGGGGGTGAACATGTGCAGACCAGCGAGGGGGGGAGGGGGAGTTTACATATTGATGGTGTGAAAAGGGAATTTAAGCAGCTGTGAAGGTTTGGGATACCACTACTTGAAAAAATATACTGTACCATTGAAAATTAGTTTAATGTTTGGTTCGATTTAGAACATCTTTCCAATGGTTGCTTAATTTGAAACCATCTTCTCGGTTGAAATTGTGTCTGTGTTTGTAAATCTGAATTGCCTCGTGAACAAATCTCTGATAAAAACCCGTGGGTTTACAAAGAACCTTGATATCGGAGAAAATTATATCGTGATCACCCACAGCGTTGTAACAGTGATCAGCTACGGCAGAAGAATTCGTTCTGCCGTGTTTCAAATCTGATTTGTGCTCGCGAATTCGGTCAGAGACATGTCGTTTCGTGTCCCCGATATAGCACTCACCACAGGTGCAGATCAATCTGTAAACTCCGGGGTACTGTAAGTCAGGAATGACATCCTTTACGGAAGGGATCAGGTCACGGATTTTGTGTACTGTATTGAACCGGACCAGGATCTTGTGTTTGTTTAGAATTTTGGAGATCTTTTTAGTAACGCCTGCTATATATGGCAGTGTGATAGTTTTGATCGGAGTATCAAGTGGTTGTTTCTGTATGGAGGGAGAAACAGCTTGGCGGATGGTACGGTCAGAGTAACCATTCCTTTTGAGGGTCAGGTGTACATGTTTTAATTCACTGGTCAGGTGGTGTTGGTCCGAAATGCAATGAGCCCTGTGGTATAACGTTTTGATGAGATAATTATTTTGTGTTGGGTGGTGGTGGGAATCAGGTTTCAAGTAGGAATCTGTGTGGGTGGGTTTCCTGTAGACAATGTCCCAATGAGCCATCAGGTCTCCTCTCAAACAGAACATTCAAGAATGGCAACTTGCCATCTTTCTCCACTTCCATGGTGAATTTGATGGCGGGGTGTCTGGAATTAATGTGGTCTAGGAAAAGGTTCAAAGCCGGGAGGCCATGTGGCCAACTGACGAAAGTGTCGTCTACATATCTCTTCCACAAGGAAAGTCTGAGGGTGGAAGTCTGGATGGCGTCTGATTCAAATTTCTCCATGAAAATATTGGCTATCAAAGGTGACAAGGGGGATCCCATGGGGGTACCCTCATTTTGTTTGTAGAAGGAGCCATTCCAAGTAAAGTAGGTATTGTTGAGGCAGTGCCTAACCAGTGCAGGTGTATCGGGGTCTAGTCCATGTTGGACCAAATTTTCAGTTATTTCAATGGTATCAGGTACTGGGACCTTGGTGAACAAAAAGACTACATCGAAGCTGACAAGGATAACCTCAGGGGACAGTACAACGTCTTTGACCATAGAGACCAATTGGGCTGAGTTAAGTACTGCTGAGGCGGTCTTGCCAGTGAAAGGCAGTAAGGTATCTGACAGAAAATGGGCTAGTCTATAGGTAGGGGAGTTGATCGCAGATACGATGGGTCGTAGTAGGGTGCCCTCTTTATGAATCTTGGGAAGACCATAGAATCTAGGGGGTCTTGCAGCAGAAGGTTTTAGGGAGGGACGTTTAGGTGGGTCGATTAGGGAGGTCGAACTTTTAGTAGGGTCATTTTTAATTTTTGAGTAACTTCCATCGTTGAGCAGATTCTGGATTTTGTAGTTGTATGAATCTTTATCCATAATTACAGTAGCGTTAGTCTTAGTTCTTTCGGTAAAGTCACGTTGAAGGGAAACAATAAAATAATAAAATATATATAAAACAATACAAATACAGTAGCGTTGCCTTTATCGGCTGAGAAGATGACTATGTCACGTCTGTTTTTTAAATTCGCGAGTTCAGAGCGTTCATTTTTGCTGATGTTGCTAATGGGTTTCTTAGCATTCTTAAGAATAGTGGCTATGTCAGATCTCACAACGTCTGCTTGGATGTGTCCTACGCCTTTGAGGGCAACATCGACCTGAGAGATGATATCATCTACTGGTATGTGTTTTGGGGTGACAGCAAAATTTAGCCCCCTAGCCAGTACTGAACGCTCTGAACTCGCGAATTTAAAAAAAAACAGACGTGACATAGTCATCCTCTCAGCCGATAAAGGCAACGCTACTGTAATTATGGATAAAGATTCATAGAACAACAAAATCCAGAATCTGCTCAACGATGGAAGTTACTCAAAATAAAAAATGACCCTACTAATAGACTAGCGATAAAAAAACTAACAAGATCATCACAAGTTCGACCTCCCTAATCGACCCAACTAAACATCCCTCTCTAAAACCTTCTGCTGCAAAACCCCCTAGATTCAATGGTCTTCCCAAGATTCATAAAGAAGGCACCCCACTACGACCCATTGTATCCACGATCAACTCCCCTACCTATAGACTAGCCCGTTTTCTGTCAGATACCTTGCTGCCTTTCACTGGCAAGACCGCCTCAGCAGTACTTAACTCAGCCCAATTGGTCTCTATGGTCAAATACGTTGTACTGTCCCCTGATGATATCCTTGTCAGCTTCGATGTGGTCTCTTTGTTCACCAAGGTCCCAGTACCTCATACCATTGAAATAATTGAAAATTTGGTCCAACATGGACTAGACCCCGATACACCTGCACTGGTTAGGCACTGCCTCAACAATACCTACTTTACTTGGAATGGCTCCTTCTACAAACAAAATGAGGGTACCCCCATGGGATCCCCCTTGTCACCAGTGATAGCCAATATTTTCATGGAGAAATTTGAATCAGACGCCATCCAGACTTCCACCCTCAGACCTTCCCTGTGGAAGAGATATGTAGACGACACTTTCGTCATTTGTCCACATGGCCTCCCGACTTTGAACCTTTTCCTAGACCACATTAATTCCAGACACCCCGCCATCAAATTCACCATGGAAGTGGAGAAAGATGACAAGCTGCCATTCTTGGATGTTCTGTTTGAGAGGAGACCTGATGGCTCATTGGGACATTCTGTCTACAGGAAACCCGCCCACACAGATTTCTACTTGAAACCTGATTCCCACCACCACCCACGCAAAAGAATCCTCTCATCAAAACGTTATACCACAGGGCTCATTGCATTTCGGACCAACACCACCTGACCAGTGAATTAAAACATGTGCATCTGGCCCTCAAAAGGAATGGATACTCTGACCGTACCATCCGCCAAGCTGTTTCTCCCTCCATACAGAAACAACCACTTGATACTCCGATCAAAACTATCACACTGCCATATATAGCAGGCGTTACTAAAAAGATCTCCAAAATTCTAAACAAACACAAGATCCTGGTCCGGTTCAATACAGTACACAAAATCCGTGACCTGATCCCTTCCGTAAAGGATGTCATTCCTGACTTACAGTACCCCGGAGTTTACAGATTGATCTGCACCTGTGGTGACTGCTATATCGGGGAGACGAAACGACATGTCTCTGACCGAATTCGCGAGCACAAATCAGATTTGAAACACGGCAGAACGAATTCTTCTGCCGTAGCTGATCACTGTTACAACGCTGTGGGTGATCACGATATAATTTTCTCCGATACCAAGGTTCTTTGCAAACCCACGGGTTTTTATCAGAGATTTGTTCACGACGCAATTCAGATTTACAAACACAGACACAATTCCAACCGAGAAGATGGTTTCAAATTAAGCAACCATTGGAAAGATGTTCTAAATCGAACCAAACATTAAACTAATTTTCAATGGTACAGTATATTTTTTCAAGTAGTGGCATCCCAAACTTTCACAGCTGCTTAAATTCCCTTTTCACACCATCAATATGTAAACTCCCCCTCCCCACCTCGCCAGTCTAAATGCTAATTTTTCTGCTAATTCCTTTGTCAAGGCACCTCAATTCCTCTCACACAAGCTTAAAGGTCGCGGTCTGAGCTTGGCTGTGTTCACTCCAGCGCTGTCCTCGAGACAGTCTGGTCCCTTCACCTGATGAAGGCCACTTGTGTTGTGGCCAAAACGTCGTGAATTTTTATTTTTTTTATTTTTTGTTGTTTTATACTTTTACGTGACTTTACCGAATAGAACCAAAGAGTATGGATCCTTGCAGTCACGAAAGCTTCAAATCTAGAATTGTCATCCACATATCTCTTCCATAAGGAAGGACGTAGGGTGGATGTCTGGATGGCATCTGTTTAAAATTTCTCCATGAAAACATTCGCTATCACTGGTGACAAGGGGGAACCCATGGGGGTACCCTCATTTTGTTTGTAGAAAGTATTCCAGGTGAAGTAAGTGTTGGTAAGGCAGTGCCTAACCAGTCTTCAATTATTGCTATGGTGTCAGGTACTGGAACCTTGGTGAACAGAGAAACCACATCAAAGCTGACGAGACAATCATCTGGGGACAGTGAAATGTCCTTGATTAGAGAAACCAAGTGAGCTGAGTTATGTACTGCTGAGGTAGTCTTGCCAGTGAAAGGAAGCAAGGTATCAGACAGAAAACTGGCCAGTTTGTAGGTAGGTGAGTTGATTGTGGACACGATGGGCCGAAGTGGAGTGCCTTCTTTATGGATCTTAGGAAGCCGATAGAATCTGGGTGGTCTAGCAGCCGAAGGTTTTAGGGAGAGCCGTTTGACTGGTTCGATTAGAGAAGTCCAACTGGAAATGATATTGTTGTTTTTTGTAGTCAGGCTGTTAGTAGGATCTTTATTGATTTTGGAGTAGCTACCATCATTGAGAAGGTCCTGGATTTTGTTGTTGTATGTGGTTTAATCCATGATGACAGTGGCATTGCCCTTGTCGGCCGAAAGGATGTTACTAATGGGTTTCTTAGCATTTTTAAGGATGGTGGCAATTTCAGCTCTAGCAACGTCTGTCGGGATGTGTCCCAAGCCTTTGAGGACTACGTTGACCTGGGAGATTATATCCTCCACTGGGAAATGTTTATGGGTAACTGCAAAATTCAACCCTTTAGCTAGTACCGATTTTAGGCTGTCAGAAATTTGGATGTTACTCTGATTGATTTTTTTAACGTGTGGATCTGGCTTATTTTTTGACTGGAGGTTGAATTTAGCGATCAAGTTAGCTTTACATTTGGGTTGACATTGAATTAACAGAGGAGACTGTCATGTTATCTACACGGTCCCAATCAGAAGTGGACATTTTTTCTGTTAATATTAGGTGTGATTGTAACAGTCTTGTCTAAATTATCCAGTTCAAATCGGAGCAATATTATTCTCTCTGAGATCAGTGATAGGCTAGCTTTAAACAAGATCTGTTTAGCGTTAGAAGAAGTGACAGCAGCAGAAGTGAGTGTAAATGCGATAGGTATTACCTTGTTGTCACGTGTTGTATATGGCCCCCTTTTTCCATCATTAATATTAACAAGAAATTTGCCGATACATATATTTTTTTAGAGAAATAAATAAAGAAAACATGCAAAAGTCAGCACCAGCAAAACACCAGGTGTTGATAAGTAATGAGAACTGAAGGAGGGCCAGGATGGCGGAATTATCGCAACCTTGCTCAAGGGAGAGATAAAGCCTAATGAATGACGCACACGTCACCCATGCAGGCAGAGAGGAGAGAGTTCGCGTTAGCCACAGCCATAGTTAAGTCAAAAAGCTCAACCATTTATCCTGCATTGTTTTTAAAGTAACGTTAAAGTTCGAAATTCAACAACAGGAGTAGGCTAAAATTATCGATCCTCGCGCTCGTTCCAATTGGAGACAAGGTTATGAGCTACATCAATGAACCATTGCCCATTTGCTAATCCAATACTGAATGTTAATTCATTTTTAATACGTTTCTGTACAACCTGACCAAAGCGTATGACAAACACAGAATTTTACTACAGTCAAAACGAATTCTCTAACTTCAGGACATAGGCGAATAATAGGGCAGTGTTGACTCAAGGGCAATGGAAGAGAAGCAGAGGCGCCTTTGTCTAAATCGTAGCGTGAGAGAGCGGACAGATGCCAAGCAATTATTTCAGCACCTGCGTTCACAAGGCTGGGAAAACGTAGATAACGCTCCCCCACCACAGCTAGGATAACACACCACACGGGCAGGCCGAGAGGAGGGAGCAGAGAGAGAGATGCCTTGAAATTCCTTGCTAACGAAGGCATCAGCAGACCTAAGCAAACAAAGTAAGTTAAAGAAATTACAAGACAGTCACACCGAACATTGATACTAATACTATTCACCTTAAAATGACGAGGCCCGGATAGCGGGGTGAATCACAACCTGGTCGAACATAAAACTACATGATACTTGAGCGATGTTAAACCGGGGGCCAAGGAAAAAGAGTCTCCTGGCCACCTTTGTCTTCCTGCAGCACATGATAAGAATATGCATACGCTAAAGAGAGCACCTTCCCTTGAAATAAAATCAAACACCACGATGGGAAACTAACACAACCGACCTCGAGCCACATACAGAATCATAACTGTAAGACTATGGTGGAATAAAATGTTAACTTAAAAAAAACCTTAACGAACGTGGACTCACAGGGAAGGTCGCACCGGAGGGAATATCGCCCCTCCCTCCAGGATGTGCAACACAGACAGAGACGTCTGTGAGACGATTTGTAACACCTGTTGTTATGGTTTGTGGAAAGAGGAGGGCAACAGAGCTGTGCCGTAAATGACGCACACAAGGACACACATACGAACGGACGCACATACGGACACACACTCCAGACCACGACACACAGCTAAATCAAAAGCTCCACCCTGTGGGGAGGAGTCAAGAGGAGGGATTTTGGCATAAAAGAGGACACTACAGCATTGAAACCTCAGTTCGTCAGAAACTCAGCTGAGTTCGTCCGGAACTCAGCTGAGCTACCGCCAGGAGCTCAGCTGAGCTCATCAGCTGAGTTCATCAGCTCATCGGGGATCAGCATCAGCGGAGCTCAGCTCATCAGCTGAGTTCACCAGCTCGGCTCAGCTCATCAGCAAGGAGCTCATCAGCTCAGCTGAGCTTGCCAGCTCGGCTCATCCCTGCGTGGGATCGGCCTCTTGTCGACGCGGAGGAGGTCTCTGCCGCCCGCCGGAGTGGTGAGGGTCGCTGTTTAGAGACGAGGCTACGTGGTGCGAGTCGACATCATCAAAAGTAGCATTGCAACGAACGTATATCAACAGCCAGCGACACCACCGCACGCTACCAGCGAGCTGCGTGCGCTATCTACCGACAGGTCATCGCAACTACAACAACCGGTGTCAACAGCCAGCGACACCACCGCACGCTACCAGCGAGCTGCGTGCGCCATCTACCGACGGGCCATCGCAACTACAACAGCGTGTCGGCTCACCAACCTACGTCAGCCGAACCGAATCAACCACGGTGACAGAAGAATCGACTGATACGTATGACGCGCACTGCCCCCCACCACACGACAAACCAGGCGTCTGTTTGACGCAAAGAATCAACTCCGAACACTGACTATTCAACCCAATTTATATCCCTCACTATACACGAGTCAGGAACCAAAAGTCAATCCAAAACGTGAACCATCTGTGGCCGTGGAAGCATCGCTACAAATCGGGTGATAACAGTCCGTCGTTTATAAGTATATTCATAATTTTCCTCCTTAATATTTTGTTTTGGGCTGTACTTATAATTGCATAAATTACCAACCGATCCATCAATACAAATTAATCCTTGACCCCTTTGCCATGGAGCTACGCTCACGTGGGGGAATAGCGTATCCAACTGGCTTCCTTATCAGGCAAACTGGCCCATAATTAATTAAACGTTGGCCCAAGATAAGGATATCAGGGGAGAGAGCGCTCCCCACCGCACACCCTCACTCTAAGCCATTTCGGTAATCATATAATCTGTCCGATGGATATGTTGATATATTTGTGCCTTTGGGAATAATAACTGTTTTGATCGCCTTTTCGTATGAATATCATCATATAATCTTTAAGTACCTTTCATTACTGATCGCCGCACGTACCCGTGTACTCTACAGAATACTCTACTGTTCCGTGACCCAATGTGCTAACGTGATAAGGGTTGCATATGATCAATAATGAGTGCAGTACTGCGTGAACAATTCAAGTGTAATCATTTATTATAAAGTTAAGGTTTTTATTTAGATTAGCATATGCATGTTTTAACGACTCTCTCTCTCTCTCACCAACCGAGCTCGCGTTACGCGGCGGAATTAACCACAGGTGCTGTTGTCAAAGTGAAACAACCCAGTCATTGATGAGACTGTGTTGATACTGTGTTGTAATTCCAAGCCGAAAGTTGCATCTTTTAGAGTTAAGGTTTAATTAGAAATAAATTGATTAATGCAGAAGTGGTCGTGTGATTCTTTCTTGAAATCTATGCATAAGAACTGGTGCTGCGTTGAGATATGAACTTGGTGACCTAAAATATAAACACACTAAACAGCGAAGCCGCGTTGACCCTGGCATACCGCATCACACTAGCATAACTGCATACGATTAATTCTATTATCCCGATTGATAACCGACCCTCGTCAACGAGGCGGGGTCTGATTATCATAAAGGCTGTCATTAACATAACCACACCCACTCACATAAATTAATACGATTATATCTCGAATTAGCATAATTTATATGCATAATTGCACACATTAACATAATTTCAGATATATTATGCAAACTTCAAATTTCATTTTTTTTTTATTATTTTCATAAAATTTTCACACAACCCACATATACAACACATGGCATCTCTTGAGGACCGTTAGCGACTCGATTAGTTGCGCCTTCTTATCCCGTTGTCTGTTAAAAGCTCTAACAGAAGTGTGGAAATCTTTCCCGTAGAGGTGGTTCAATCTAGATTTGAAGTTTTCGTGACAAACGTAATTGACATAACGTCACTGCTCAACCCCCATACTGAGGCGGCAAGTGTAAATAGGATAGAATGAAGACGTAATAGCAATGAGTATATTTATTGGTTTGCCCCTGTGCAGTAAGTGATATTACGTGACTGCTTATGCCTCAAGAGTACAGAAAAAGGCTATTCTTCCCCTCAAACCTGTTTTTTGTGAGCAGAACAGTGATATTTAGAAATGTACCTATTTTCAAAGAGAAAACGTGTGCATAAGTGACATGCCCTCACATAAAGACGTGGTCGCTAAAGCAAAGATAGTGGGGAATAATAGGCATTTTGAATGTATCAATTTAAAAGTAGCACTTAGTAGTCGGGGAGAAAAATCGTGTTACTGTCATAATAAAATCTAAACTAGAAACATAATTTTTTGTCTGTCTGTCTGTCCATCTGTGTGTGGACGCAACTTGCGAAGGATTTGGCTCACAAACCGTGGGGTTTACTTTAAAAAAAAAAGTAGCCAGGTACCATGCCATAAGCCCCGTGGTGAGCCAGCGCTATTCCGTTTTCCATACCGTCAACTTTAAAGTACTTTATTTGGCGATTTTGTGCAGTTGTCGTTTATTAATGTTTGTGATCAGACAACTAATATTTCTATTTCTTGCTTCTTTCGCTCAACTCACGTACATAGAAACCTATTATTTTAATAATCACCTTGGAAATATTACTATCTTTTTGTTTGTGTGCTGATAACTCAAATTTCTAAATGTACTTGGTGAATATTATCTATTATTGTGTCTAAGTCCTTGTGTGCGTGTGAGTCCATGTGCATGTCTGCCACGATGTGTATGTGTGTGTACGTCCGTGTGTGTGTATCAGTCGATGTGTGTGCGAGTCCATGTGTGTGTGCGTGAGTTGATATGTCTGTGAGTCAGTCGATGTGTGTGTGTTAGTCAATGTGTGTGCGTGGTGTGTGTTTGTACACAACTAATATTTAACAAATAGGTTACTAAATTTAGAAATAATAGTCTGTGTATCTAAGTCCATGTGTGCGTGTGACTCGATGTGCGTGTCTGCGTCAATGTGTGTGTGTGAGTCGATGTGTCTGTGTGAGTCGATGTGTGTGTGTGTGTGAGTGGCTGTGTGTGTGGGGAGCGGTGGTGTAGCGGTTAGCGCGCTGCGCCATAAACCTGACGACCCGGGTTCGATTCCCCCTCACGGCCAACACCAGTGACGATTATCTGAACCGGTCCCGGGCCTCCCCTAGGTCGACTCAGCCTAAAATGAGTACCTGGTGCAGTGTGTAAACATTGCCACTAGGGAGACAAAGGCGGTCGGGCGTGGTGCTGGCCACCCACCCCCTAGTGTACCGTTCCGGCCTTCATAGGTGCTCGCTAACAGCACTTGCCCCTACAGTTTGTTAAGGCTACACGGGGGATCTTTGTTTTTGTGTGTGTGTGAGTGGCTGTATGTGTGTACGTCGATATTTGTGTGTGTAACTCCATGCGTGTGTATCTAAAGTCGATGTCTGTGTGTGTGAGTCCATATGTGTGTGTAGGGCGTTGTATGTGTAAGTCTATGTATGTGTGTGTGAGTCGATGTTGGTGTGTTTAAATCGATGTGTGCGTGGGTCCGCGTGTGTAAGTCCATAAGTGTGTGTAGGTCGCTGTGTCTGTAAGTCTATGTATGTGTGTGTGTGAGTCGATGTGTGTGTGAGTTGTTGTATGTGTGTATGTACATATGTGTGTGTAATTCCATGTCTGTGCATCTAAAGTCGATGTCGGTGTGTGTGAGTACATATATGTGTGTGTGTAAGTCTATGTGTTTGTGTGTGTGGGTCAATGTGTGTCTGCCAGGAGATTGAATCTTTATCCTCGGGGCTCCTCCAGAAACAACAAAAAGCCACTACGTGTGGCCACGTGGAATGTTCGAATGCTCACCGCGAAGGAGAGGCTGCCACTCCTCTGTCAGGAGCTGGACCGGTGCCGCCTGGATCTCTGGTGGCATTCAGGAGGTCCGGCTCTGGCTCCTACCACCATGAGGGGTGGACAGTCCTCTACTCGGGGCAGGAGACTGCCAAACAACAGGGTGTTGCTCTTCTTCTGAACAAAATAATGAAGGGGACGTGGGAGCGTGGCGGTGAGGTGTGGGAAGCTGTAAGCCCCAGGCTACTTTGGGCTCGCCTTCCCATCAACCGGAGGCGATGAGTGGTGGTTGTGGTTACTTATGCCCCCACCAAAGACAACATCCGTGGAGGGATGCAGGCAAGGCCGATGAGTCAGATGCCTTCTATGACCTCCTGTCACAGGTGCTGGCTAAAGTGGCCCCTCAGGATAGTCATCTTGTTGGGTGACATCAATGCCCGAGTTGGTCATGATGCTGGCACCTGGTCTGGAGTGATTGGAAGGCATGGGCCAGATCAGCTCAATAACAATGGTAGGAGGCTGCTAGAATTTTGTGCAGCCCATGAGCTTGTAATTACCAATACGCTGTTCCGGCATCGGCGCATCCACATAACATCATGGATGCATGCCGGGTCCAAGCAAGAACATCTGCTGGACTACATAGTGACGGACCAGCGGATGCGAGCGAATGTCCTTGACACCAGGACCTACCGTGGAGCTGATCTGCCCTCTGACCATCGACTTATCATTTGTAAGATGCGCCTGCCATTCTTCCACTCCGGTGGTGGGTGTACACCCAGGACCCCATTCAAACCTAAGGTGGCCTGGTCTCAGCTAGCTGATGGAAGTTGCAAGCGAGAATTTCATCATCGCATGCGACTGGGGTTGGCATCGTCCCCCACCCCTCCTGATGTCGAGGGTAAATGGGCAAGGTTTAGGACTGTGACTCATGCAGCTGCAATGGCTGCTTTGGGTATGCGGTCCAGACCCCCCCAGAGACCCTGGCTGACAGAGGGGGTGTTCAGGATGGTTGAGAATACGCGACAGGCCCACTCTCATCAGCTACAGCATCCCACGTCAGAGAATGAGGAGGCTTACCGCAGCCTTCGCAAAGATGGGTGGTGGTCGTGGGTTGCTGAGGAGATGGAGTCTGCCTCAATGGCCCGCAATCACAAATCCCTATTTAACTCGATCAAAAAAGTAACCTGCAGCGCCACACCTATTACCATCATTACGGGAAAGAACGGTGATACAATCTCTGACCCCCAGGAACAGGTTTGCAGATTTGCTGAGCATTTCTGTGAGGTCCTGGGGGAGGGGGAATCCCTCAGCCTGGAAAACATCATGGGACAAAGTGAGGATGACCCTGCTGAGGCTGCGGTGCCTCAAATATTGGAGGGAAGTCACCCCCTGTGAGTGGCTGGCTGAGGTGCCATCCGTTGAGGAAGTACTGAAGGCGATCCAGAGTCTGAGACCAGGAAAGGCACTGGGCAGAGATGATCTCCCAAGCGAAATGCTGAGGGAGAGTGGCATTTGTGCGCAGGCTGCCCTACATAACATCATAACAACAGTCTGGGCCACTGGACGGGTTCCGCAGGATTGGAAGGATGCCCTGGTGGTCCCCCTCTTTAAGAAGGGGGACCGCACAGACTGTAACAACTATAGGGGCATCTCACTCCTCAGTGTGCCGGGAAAGGTCCTGGCAAGGATTATTCAACATCGCCTTGCTAGGCACGCTGAGGAGAGGCTTGCGGAGCCCCAATGCGGTTTCAGGAAAGGGTGGTCCTGCACAGATGCCATATTTTCTGTCTGTCTGCTACAGCAGAGGTGTAGGGAATTCCAACAAGACCTACATCTCTGCTTCATTGACCTGGTCAAGGCCTACGATACCATCAGTAGGCCTGGGCTCTGGGTTGTTCTTCGTGCTTTCGGAGTCCCTGACCCTCTGCTCACGCTCATTAAGGACCTTCATGATGGTGATCGGGCCCGGGTAAAACTACGTGGCTGGGAGCCAGAGCCATTCCATGTACACCTTGGGGTGCAACAGGGATGTCCTCTGGCTCCAACATTATTTAACATCTATTTCGACGACGTAGTTCGTGAAGCCTTCAGTAGCTGTACTGGAGGAATTTCCATCTGGTACAGATACAATGGGAGGCTGATCGATGCCCGGGTGCGGTCAAGGGATGGCTCCCTATTGGTCAACCACGTTATGTATGCCGACGACCTGGTAATTGCAGCTCACTCAGATGAGGAGTTGGAGGCGCTGCTGCTGAACCTGGATCTTGCCACTAAGAGGTAGGAACTTACCATCATGCCCCACCAAAACGAAGCACCTGCCTGGGTATTTTGTACCATCGGACACTCCACCCCCACAACTCCTATTTGGTGTTAGGGCAGTTGTGGAGAGAGTAGAGAGTTTCCCATACCTGGGCAGTGTGCTCATGACCGGCTCCAGTTTAACAGCAGAGGTCTCACTCCGAATCAGTCGAGCAGCATTATCTTTTCATCAATTGCGTAACACTGTGTGGAAGCTACCTGGTCTGTCGCTACGCACGAAGCTTCGCGTCTTCTCGGCCACAGTAATTCCCTCCCTCCTCTAAGCTTGCGTAACGTGGACCCCCCTAATGGAACACCTTCGCCGGTTAGAAACATTTGGGCTGGCCTGCCTACGATCAATCCTGGGTTTAACCAGGCTGGATTGTGTGAGGAGCTCACAAATCCTCGAAAGATCTGGACAAAGTCCCATCGGTGAGCACCTCCGGCAGGCAAGGCTGCGTTGGCTGGGCCATGTAGCCTGCATGCCCAAACAGCTTTTGTTCGGCCGGATCGAGGGGGCTAAACGGGCGCGGCACGGGCAAGAGAAGAGATTGAGTGACGTGGTACAGGAGGATGTGGAGCTGAGTGGACTTGCCGATGACTGGTACCAGCGGTGTCAAGATCGGCCTCTGTGGAGGAGGCTCGTGAAGGACGCTACTGGGAAGTTGGAGGCAATCGCCCTCCAACAACAACAGAGGCCGGAAGAGCGACGCTCACAACAACGAGCAGAGCGCCGGGTGGCTAAAGCACAGCAAGTTGGCACAGTAGGGGGCACAAGTGGTGCATCAGCCACTCATCTTGGTCATCTCAGTCAGTTGACCCATGGCACCTGGCTCTGCTCCGTGACCTCCTGCGGGCAGGCGTTTGACACTTCACGTGGCCTCAAGGTGCACATAGCTAGGCACAAGCGTCGTGGTGACGTCACCACCACTTAGTGGTGAATGGCGGTTGTTGTTTAATTTTTCGCCCGGGCAATTCCGGGTACTTCCCGCTAGTCTAACCTATAAAAGGCAATTTGTAATGAGTAAACAGTTAAGGTAATAAATATTTGAAGGGAGCTGTAAATCTGTGTATTACCTTGCCCAGTGTCCACACAAAAGATCATTCCCCCCTCACCCCCACCGAATGCATGTGACTTGGTAGGGGCCCTCCCCCCCACTGAACGCGTGTGAGTTGGTAGAGTCGAGCATGCGCTGTGTAAGAAATAACCGAATACAGCACTGAATCGCTAATTAAACTACTTTAAAGGTGACGGAAGCGAAATGGGAATAGTGCTGGCTCAGCACGGGGCTTATGGCGTGCTACCTGGGCACTTTTTTTAAAACGTAAACCCCACGGTTTGCGAGCCAAATCCTTCGCAAGTTTTGGTCACATACAACAACAACAACCGCCATTCGCCACTAAGTGGCGGTGACGTCACCACGACGCTTGTGCCAGGCTATGTGCACCCTGAGGCCACGTGAAGTGTCGAACGCCCGCTGGCAGGAGGTCACGGGGCAGACCCAGGTGCCACGGGTCGACTGACTGAGATGACTGGCTGATGCACCACCTGTGCCCCCCTACTGTGCCAACCTGCTGTGCTTTGGCCACCCGGCGCTCCGCTCGTTGTTGTGAGCGTCGCTCCTCCGCCCTCCGTTGTTGTTGGAGGGCGACTACCTCCAACTGCCCAGTAGCATCCTTCACGAGCCTCCTCCACAGAGGCCGATCTTGACACCGCTGGTACCAGTCATCGACAAGTCCACTCAGCTCCACGTCCTCCCGTACCACATCACTCCATCTCTTCTCTAGCCCGTGCCGCGCCCGCTTTGCCCCCTCAATCCGGCCAAACAAAAGCTGTTTCGGCATGCGGTGGCTGGGCATGCGGGCTACATGACCCAGCCATCGCAGCCTTGCCTGCCGGAGGAGCTCACCGATGGGACCTTGCCCAGATCTTTCAAGGATTTGTGAGCTCCTCACACAATCCAGTCTGGTTAAACCCAGGATGGATCGTAGGCAGGCCAGCCTAAATGTTTCTAACCGGCGAAGATGTTCCATTAGGGGGGTCCACGTTTCGCAAGCGTAGAGAAGGGAGGGAATGACTGTGGCCGAGAAGACCTGAAGCTTGGTGCGGAGCGACAGACCAGGTAGCTTTCACACAGCGTTACGCAACCGATGAAATGATATTGCCGCTCGACTGATTCGGAGTGAGACCTCTGCTGTTAAACTGGAGCCGGTCATAAGCACACTGCCCAGGTATGGGAAACTCTCCACTCTCTCCACAACTGCCCCATCACCGATCGGCAGTTGTGGGGGTGGAGTGTCCAATGGTACAAAATACCCAGGCAGGTGCTTAGTTTTGGTGGGGCTGATGGTAAGGCCCCACCTCTTAGTGGCACGCTCCAGTCTCAGCAGCAGCGTCTCCAACTCCTCTGACTGAGCAGCTATTAATAGCTGGTCACATACACACACAGACACACAGACGAAAATTTCAATTTATAGGTAAGACAAGCGGGAAGTACCCGGCGTTGCCCAGGTGAAAAATATATTTCAAAGCTTCTCTGAAAAACCTTACATATACATACACAGACACTAAGGTATTGTGAAAGCCCGGTGGGCCGTTTGTCCATTTCTCCACCAACAAAATTATAAGAGGCTTGCACAAGTCCAAAAAGTTATAGAAAGTGGGAGTAAATAGTTGATCTAAAAGGTTTATGAAAATTGTCGACCCCCCCCCCTCTCAAAAAATATCTTTACCCCCACGTAGGTGTATATACCTACACACCCTAGATACAACAGAGTAAGTAGTCTCTCTTGACTCTGTAGTTGTATCTACTGACTCTACAGGAGTATCTACTGAGCCAGTAGTAGCTACTGACTGTTTAGTAGAATTTAGTGACTGTAGTAATGACTATCAACTTACTATAGTGGTATCTATCAAACTCTATAGCAGTATCTACTCACTCTATAGTAGTATCTACTGACTCTAGTAGCTACTGACAGTAGTAGTATCTACTGACTGTATAGTAGTATTTTTGACAGTAGTGGTATACACTGACTGTTTTGGTATCTAATAACTCTATATGGCATGATCTACCAACTGGATAACAGTATCTACTATGATTACAGCAGTGCATACTGACTGTGGTGGTACCTGCTATGACTACAGCATTGCATGCTGACTGTGGTGGTACCTGCTATGACTACAGCATTGCATGCTGACTGTGGTGGTATCCTGCTTTCATTATAGCATTGCATGCTGACTGTGGTAGTATCCTGCTATGACTACAGCATTGCATACTGACTTTAGTGGTATCCTGTTATGACTACAGCAGTGAATGCTGACTGTGGTGGTATCCTGTTATGACAACAGCATTGCCAGCTGACTGTGGTGGTATCCTGCTATGACTACATCATTGCATGCTGACTGTGGTGGTATCCTGCTATGATTACAGCATTGCATGCTGACTGTGGTGGTATCCTGCTATGACTACAGCATTGCATGCTGACTGTGGTGGTATCCTGCTATGACTACAGCATTGCATACTGACTGTGGTGGTATCCTGCTATGACAACAGCAGTGCATGCTGACTGTGGTGGTATCCTGCTATGACAACAGCAGTGCATGCTGACTTTGGTGGTATCCTGCTATGACTACAGCATTGCATGCTGACTGTGGTGGTATCCTGCTTTAACTACAGCACCGCATGCTGACTGTGGTAGTATCCTGCTATGACTACAGCATTGCATACTGACTGTAGTGGTATGCTGCTATGACTACAGCAGTGAATGCTGAATGCTGACTGTGGTGGTATCCTGCTATGACTACAGCACCGCATGCTGACTGTGGTGGTATCCTGCTATGACTACAGCATTGCATACTGACTTTAGTGGTACCCTGTTATGACTACAGCAGTGAATGCTGACTGTGGTGGTATCCTGTTATGACAACAGCATTGCCAGCTGACTGTGGTGGTATCCTGCTATGACTACATCATTGCATGCTGACTGTGGTGGTATCCTGCTTTCATTACAGCATTGCATGCTGACTGTGGTAGTATCCTGCTATGACTACAGCATTGCATACTGACTTTAGTGGTATCCTGTTATGACTACAGCAGTGAATGCTGACTGTGGTGGTATCCTGTTATGACAACAGCATTGCCAGCTGACTGTGGTGGTATCCTGCTATGACTACATCATTGCATGCTGACTGTGGTGGTATCCTGCTATGATTACAGCATTGCATGCTGACTGTGGTGGTATCCTGCTATGACTACAGCATTGCATGCTGACTGTGGTGGTATCCTGCTATGACTACAGCATTGCATACTGACTGTGGTGGTATCCTGCTATGACAACAGCAGTGCATGCTGACTGTGGTGGTATCCTGCTATGACAACAGCAGTGCATGCTGACTTTGGTGGTATCCTGCTATGACTACAGCATTGCATGCTGACTGTGGTGGTATCCTGCTTTAACTACAGCACCGCATGCTGACTGTGGTAGTATCCTGCTATGACTACAGCATTGCATACTGACTGTAGTGGTATGCTGCTATGACTACAGCAGTGAATGCTGAATGCTGACTGTGGTGGTATCCTGCTATGACTACAGCACCGCATGCTGACTGTGGTGGTATCCTGCTATGACTACAGCATTGCATACTGACTGTAGTGGTATGATGCTATGACTACAACAGTGAATGCTGAATGCTGACTGTGGTGGTATTCTGCTATGACTACAGCAGTGAATGCTGACTGTGGTGGTATCCTACTATGACTACATCATTGCATGCTGACTGTGGTGGTATCCTGCTATGACTACAGCATTGCATACTGACTGTAGTGGTATCCTGCTATGACGACAGAATTGAATGCTGACTGTGGATGTATCCTGCTATGACTACAGCAGTGAATGCTGACTGTGGTGGTATCCTACTATGACTACAGCATTGCCAGCTGACTGTGGTGGTATCCTGCTATGACTACATCATTGCATGCTGACTGTGGTGGTACCCTGCTATGACTACAGCATTGCATGCTGACTGTGGTGGTATCCTGCTATGAATACAGCAGTGAATGCTGACTGTGGTGGTATCCTGCTATGACTACAGCATTGCCAGCTGACTGTGGTGGTATCCTGCTATGACTACATCATTGCATGATGACTGTGGTGGCATCCTGCTATGACTACAGCAGTGAATGCTGAATGCTGACTATGGTGGTATTCTGCTATGACTACAGCAGTGAATGCTGACTATGGTGGTAACCTGCTATGACTACATCATTGCATGCTGACTGTGGTGGTATCCTGCTTTCATTACAGCATTGCATGCTGACTGTGGTAGTATCCTGCTATGACTACAGCATTGCATACTGACTTTAGTGGTATCCTGTTATGACTACAGCAGTGAATGCTGACTGTGGTGGTATCCTGTTATGACAACAGCATTGCCAGCTGACTGTGGTGGTATCCTGCTATGACTACATCATTGCATGCTGACTGTGGTGGTATCCTGCTATGACTACAGCATTGCCAGCTGACTGTGGTGGTATCCTGCTATGACTACATCATTGCATGCTGACTGTGGTGGTATCCTGCTATGACGACAGAATTGCATGCTGACTGAGGACGTATCCTGCTATGACTACAGCATTGCATGCTGACTGTGGTGGTAGCTGCTATGACTACAGCATTGCATGCTGACTGTGGTGGTATCCTGCTATGACTACAGCATTGCATGCTGACTGTGGTGGTATCCTGCTTTCACTACAGCATTGCATGCTGACTGTAGTAGTATCCTGCTATGACTACAGTATTGCATACTGACTTTAGTGGTATCCTGCTATGACTACAGCAGTGAATGCTGACTGTGGTAGTATCCTGCTATGACTACAGCATTGCCAGCTGACTGTGGTGGTATCCTATGACTACAGCATTGCCAGCTGACTGTGGTGGTATCCTGCTATGACTACAGCATTGCATGCTGACTGTGGTGGTATCCTGCTATGACAACAGCAGTGCATGCTGACTTTGGTGGTATCCTGCTATGACTACAGCATTGCATGCTGACTGTGGTGGTATCCTGCTTTAACTACAGCACCGCATGCTGACTGTGGTAGTATCCTGCTATGACTACAGCATTGCATACTGACTGTAGTGGTATGCTGCTATGACTACAGCAGTGAATGCTGAATGCTGACTGTGGTGGTATCCTGCTATGACTACAGCACCGCATGCTGACTGTGGTGGTATCCTGCTATGACTACAGCATTGCATACTGACTGTAGTGGTATGATGCTATGACTACAACAGTGAATGCTGAATGCTGACTGTGGTGGTATTCTGCTATGACTACAGCAGTGAATGCTGACTGTGGTGGTATCCTACTATGACTACATCATTGCATGCTGACTGTGGTGGTATCCTGCTATGACTACAGCATTGCATACTGACTGTAGTGGTATCCTGCTATGACGACAGAATTGCATGCTGACTGTGGATGTATCCTGCTATGACTACAGCAGTGAATGCTGACTGTGGTGGTATCCTACTATGACTACAGCATTGCCAGCTGACTGTGGTGGTATCCTGCTATGACTACATCATTGCATGCTGACTGTGGTGGTACCCTGCTATGACTATAGCATTGCATGCTGACTGTGGTGGTATCCTGCTATGAATACAGCAGTGAATGCTGACTGTGGTGGTATCCTGCTATGACTACAGCATTGCCAGCTGACTGTGGTGGTATCCTGCTATGACTACATCATTGCATGATGACTGTGGTGGCATCCTGCTATGACTACAGCAGTGAATGCTGAATGCTGACTATGGTGGTATTCTGCTATGACTACAGCAGTGAATGCTGACTGTGGTGGTAACCTGCTATGACTACATCATTGCATGCTGACTGTGGTGGTATCCTGCTATGACTACAGCATTGCATACTGACTGTAGTGCTATCCTGCTATGACGACAGAATTGCATGCTGACTGTGGACGTATCCTGCTATGACTACAGCATTGCATGCTGACTGTGGTGGTATCCTGCTATAACTACATCATTGCATGCTGACTGTGGTGGTAGCTGCTATGACTACAGCAGTGAATGCTGACTGTGGTGGTGTCCTACTATGACTACAGCATTGCCAGCTGACTGTGGTGGTATCCTGCTATGACTACATCATTGCATGCTGACTGTGGTGGTATCCTGCTATGACGACAGAATTGCATGCTGACTGAGGACGTATCCTGCTATGACTACAGCATTGCATGCTGACTGTGGTGGTAGCTGCTATGACTACAGCATTGCATGCTGACTGTGGTGGTATCCTGCTATGACTACAGCATTGCATGCTGACTGTGGTGGTATCCTGCTTTCACTACAGCATTGCATGCTGACTGTAGTAGTATCCTGCTATGACTACAGCATTGCATACTGACTTTAGTGGTATCCTGCTATGACTACAGCAGTGAATGCTGACTGTGGTGGTATCCTGCTATGACTACAGCATTGCCAGCTGACTGTGGTGGTATCCTGCTATGACTACATAATTGCATGCTGACTGTGGTGGTATCCTGCTATGACGACAGAATTGCATGCTGACTGTGGACGTATCCTGCTATGACTACAGCATTGCAGGCTGACTGTGGTGGTATCCTGCTATGACTACAGCATTGCATGCTGACTGTGGTGGTAGCTGCTATGACTACAGCAGTGAATGCTGACTGTGGTGGTATCCTATGACTACAGCATTGCCAGCTGACTGTGGTGGTATCCTGCTATGACTACATCATTGCATGCTGACTGTGGTGGTATCCTGCTATGACTACAGCATTGCCAGCTGACTGTGGTGGTATCCTGCTATGACTACATCATTGCATGCTGACTGTGGTGGTATCCTGCTATGACTACAGCAGTGAATGCTGAATGCTGACTGTGGTGGTATTCTGCAGCAGTGAATGCTGACTGTGGTGGCATCCTGCTATGACTACAGCAGTGAATGCTGAATGCTGACTATGGTGGTATTCTGCTATGACTACAGCAGTGAATGCTGACTGTGGTGGTAACCTGCTATGACTACATCATTGCATGCTGACTGTGGTGGTATCCTGCTATGACTACAGCATTGCATACTGACTGTAGTGCTATCCTGCTATGACGACAGAATTGCATGCTGACTGTGGACGTATCCTGCTATGACTACAGCATTGCATGCTGACTGTGGTGGTATCCTGCTATAACTACATCATTGCATGCTGACTGTGGTGGTAGCTGCTATGACTACAGCAGTGAATGCTGACTGTGGTGGTGTCCTACTATGACTACAGCATTGCCAGCTGACTGTGGTGGTATCCTGCTATGACTACATCATTGCATGCTGACTGTGGTGGTATCCTGCTATGACGACAGAATTGCATGCTGACTGAGGACGTATCCTGCTATGACTACAGCATTGCATGCTGACTGTGGTGGTAGCTGCTATGACTACAGCATTGCATGCTGACTGTGGTGGTATCCTGCTATGACTACAGCATTGCATGCTGACTGTGGTGGTATCCTGCTTTCACTACAGCATTGCATGCTGACTGTAGTAGTATCCTGCTATGACTACAGCATTGCATACTGACTTTAGTGGTATCCTGCTATGACTACAGCAGTGAATGCTGACTGTGGTGGTATCCTGCTATGACTACAGCATTGCCAGCTGACTGTGGTGGTATCCTGCTATGACTACATCATTGCATGCTGACTGTGGTGGTATCCTGCTATGACGACAGAATTGCATGCTGACTGTGGACGTATCCTGCTATGACTACAGCATTGCAGGCTGACTGTGGTGGTATCCTGCTATGACTACAGCATTGCATGCTGACTGTGGTGGTAGCTGCTATGACTACAGCAGTGAATGCTGACTGTGGTGGTATCCTATGACTACAGCATTGCCAGCTGACTGTGGTGGTATCCTGCTATGACTACATCATTGCATGCTGACTGTGGTGGTATCCTGCTATGACTACAGCATTGCCAGCTGACTGTGGTGGTATCCTGCTATGACTACATCATTGCATGCTGACTGTGGTGGTATCCTGCTATGACTACAGCAGTGAATGCTGAATGCTGACTGTGGTGGTATTCTGCAGCAGTGAATGCTGACTGTAGTGGTACCCTGCTATGACGACAGAATTGCATGCTGACTGTGGACGTATCCTGCTATGACTACATCATTGCATGCTGACTGTGGTGGTAGCTGCTATGACTACAGCAGTGAATGCTGACTGTGGTGGTATCCTACTATGACTACAGCATTGCCAGCTGACTGTGGTGGTATCCTGCTTTGACTACATCATTGCATGCTGACTGTGGTGGTATCCTGCTATGATGACAGAATTGCATGCTGACTGTGGACGTATCCTGCTATGACTACAGCATTGCATACTGACTGTGGTAGTATTCTGCTATGACTACAGCATTGCATGCTGACTGTGGTGGTATCCTGCTATGACAACAGCAGTGCATGCTGACTGTGGTGGTATCCTGCTATGACTACAGCATTGCATGCTGACTGTGGTGGTATCCTGCTTTGACTACAGCAGTGAATGTTAAATGCTGACTATGGTGGTATTCTGCTATGACTACAGCAGTGAATGCTGAATGTGGTGTTATCCTGCTATGACTACATCATTGCACGCTGACTGTGGTGGTATCCTGCTATGACTACAGCATTGCATACTGACTGTGGTGGTATACTGCTATGACTACAGCATTGCATGCTGACTGTGGACGTATCCTGCTATGACTACAGCATTGCATGCTGACTGTGGTGGTATCCTGCTATGACTACAGCATTGCATGTTGACTGTGGTGGTAGCTGCTATGACTACAGCAGTGAATGCTGACTGTGGTGGTATCCTGCTATGACTACAGCAGTGAATGCTGACTGTGGTGGTATCCTGCTATGAATACATCATTGCACGCTGACTGTGGTGGTAACCTGCTATGACTACAGCATTGCATACTGACTGTGGTGGTATACTGCTATGACTACAGCATTGCATGATGACTGTGGACGTATCCTGCTATGACTACAGCATTGCATGCTGACTGTGGTGGTATCCTGCTATGACTACAGCATTGCATGTTGACTGTGGTGGTATCTGCTATGACTACAGCAGTGAATGCTGACTATGGTGGTATCCTGCTATGACTACATCATTGCATGCTGACTGTGGTGGTATCCTGCTATGACTACAGCATTGCATGCTGACTGTGGTGGTATTCTGCTATGACTACAGCAGTGAATGTTGACTGTGGTGGTATCCTGCTATGACTACAGCAGTGCATACCGACTATGGTGGTTCCTCCTATGACTACAGCATTGCATGCTGACTGTGGTGGTATCCTGCTATGACTACAGCATTGCATGCTGACTGTGGTGGTATCCTGCTATGACTACAGCAGTGCATACCGACTATGGTGGTTCCTGCTATGACTACAGCATTGCATGCTGACTGTGGTGGTATCCTGCTATGACTACAGCATTGCATGCTGACTGTGGTAGTATCCTGCTATGACTACAGCATTGCATACTGACTGTGGTGGTATCCTGCTATGACTGCAGCATTGCATGCTGACTGTGGACGTATCCTGCTATGACTACAGCATTGCATGCTGACTGTGGTGGTATCCTGCTATGACTACAGCATTGCATGTTGACTGTGGTGGTAGCTGCTATGACTACAGCAGTGAATGCTGACTGTGGTGGTATCCTGCTATGACTACATCATTGCATGCTGACTGTGGTGGTATCCTGCTATGACTACAGCATTGCATGCTGACTGTGGTGGTATCCTGCTATGACTACAGCAGTGAATCTTGACTGTGGTGGTATCCTGCTATGACTACAGCAGTGCATACCGACTATGGTGGTTCCTGCTATGACTACAGCATTGCATGCTGACTGTGGTGGTATCCTGCTATGACTACAGCATTGCATGCTGACTGTGGTGGTATCCTGCTATGACTACAGCAGTGCATACCGACTATGGTGGTTCCTGCTATGACTACAGCATTGCATGCTGACTGTGGTGGTATCCTGCTATGACTACAGCATTGCATGCTGACTGTGGTGGTATCCTGCTATGACTACAGCATTGCATGTTGACTGTGGTGGTAGCTGCTATGACTACAGCAGTGAATGCTGACTGTGGTGGTATCCTGCTATGACTACATCATTGCATGCTGACTGTGTTGGTATCCTGCTATGACTACAGCATTGCATGCTGACTGTGGTGGTATCCTGCTATGACTACAGCAGTGCATACCGACTATGGTGGTTCCTGCTATGACTACAGCATTGCATGCTGACTGTGGTGGTATCCTGCTATGACTACAGCATTGCATGCTGACTGTGGTGGTATCCTGCTATGACAACAGCAGTGCATGCTGACTGTGGTGGTATCCTGCTATGAGTACAGCATTGCATGCTGACCGTGGTGGTATCCTGCTATGACTACAGCATTGCATGCTGACTGTGGTGGTATCCTGCTATGACAACAGCATTGGATGCTGACTGTGGTGGTATCCTGCTATGACTACAGCAGTGCATACCGACTATGGTGGTTCCTGCTATGATTACAGCATTGCATGCTGACTGTGGTGGTATCCTGCTATGACTACAGTATTGCATGCTGACTGTGGTGGTATCCTGCTATGACAACAGCAGTGCATGCTGACTGTGGTGGTATCCTGCTATGACTACCCCATTGCATAATGACTGTGGTGGTATCCTGCTATGACAACAGCAGTGCATGCTGACTGTGGTGGTATCCTGCTATGACTACAGCATTGCATGCTGACTGTGGTGGTATCCTGCTATGACTACAGCATTGCATGCTGACTGTGGTGGTATCCTGCTATGACTACAGCAGTGAATGTTGACTGTGGTGGTATCCTGCTATGACTACAGCAGTGCATACCGACTATGGTGGTTCCTGCTATGACTACAGCATTGCATGCTGACTGTGGTGGTGTCCTGCTATGACTACAGCAGTGCATACCGACTATGGTGGTTCCTGCTATGACTACAGCATTGCATGCTGACTGTGGTGGTATCCTGCTATGACTACAGCATTGCATGCTGACTGTGGTGGTATCCTGCTATGACAACAGCAGTGCATGCTGACTGTGGTGGTATCCTGCTATGACTACCCCTTTGCATAATGACTGTGGTGGTATCCTGCTATGACAACAGCAGTGCATGCTGACTGTGGTGGTATCCTGCATTGCATGCTGACCGTGGTGGTATCCTGCTATGACTACAGCATTGCATGCTGACTGTGGTGGTATCTTGCTATGACAACAGCATTGGATGCTGACTGTGGTGGTATCCTGCTATGACTACAGCAGTGCATACCGACTATGGTGGTTCCTGCTATGATTACAGCATTGCATGCTGACTGTGGTGGTATCCTGCTATGACTACAGTATTGCATGCTGACTGTGGTGGTATCCTGCTATGACAACAGCAGTGCATGCTGACTGTGGTGGTATCCTTCCATGACTACAGCATTGCGTGCTGACTGTGGTGGTATCCTGCTATGACTACAGCATTGCATGCTGACTGTGGTGGTATCCTGCTATGACAACAGCAGTGCATGCTGACTGTGGTAGTATCCTGCTATGACTACCCCATTGCATAATGACTGTGGTGGTATCCTGCTATGACAACAGCAGTGCATGCTGACTGTGGTGGTATCCTGCTATGACTACAGCATTGCATGCTGACCGTGGTGGTATCCTGCTATGACTACAGCATTGCATGCTGACTGTGGTGGTATCCTGCTATGACAACAGCATTGCATGCTGACTGTCGTGGTATCCTGCTATGACTACCCCATTGCATAATGACTGTGGTGGTATCCTTCCATGACTACAGCATTGCGTGCTGACTGTGGTGGTATCCTGCTATGACTACAGCATTGCATGCTGACTGTGGTGGTATCCTGCTATGACAACAGCAGTGCATGCTGACTGTGGTAGTATCCTGCTATGACTACCCCATTGCATAATGACTGTGGTGGTATCCTGCTATGACAACAGCAGTGCATGCTGACTGTGGTGGTATCCTGCTATGACTACAGCATTGCATGCTGACTGTGGTGGTATCCTGCTATGACTACAGCATTGCATGCTGACTGTGGTGGTATCCTGCTATGACTACAGCAGTGAATGTTGACTGTGGTGGTATCCTGCTATGACTACAGCAGTGCATACCGACTATGGTGGTTCCTGCTATGACTACAGCATTGCATGCTGACTGTGGTGGTATCCTGCTATGACTACAGCATTGCATGCTGACTGTGGTGGTATCCTGCTATGACAACAGCAGTGCATGCTGACTGTGGTGGTATCCTGCTATGACTACCCCTTTGCATAATGACTGTGGTGGTATCCTGCTATGACAACAGCAGTGCATGCTGACTGTGGTGGTATCCTGCATTGCATGCTGACCGTGGTGGTATCCTGCTATGACTACAGCATTGCATGCTGACTGTGGTGGTATCTTGCTATGACAACAGCATTGGATGCTGACTGTGGTGGTATCCTGCTATGACTACAGCAGTGCATACCGACTATGGTGGTTCCTGCTATGATTACAGCATTGCATGCTGACTGTGGTGGTATCCTGCTATGACTACAGTATTGCATGCTGACTGTGGTGGTATCCTGCTATGACAACAGCAGTGCATGCTGACTGTGGTGGTATCCTTCCATGACTACAGCATTGCGTGCTGACTGTGGTGGTATCCTGCTATGACTACAGCATTGCATGCTGACTGTGGTGGTATCCTGCTATGACAACAGCAGTGCATGCTGACTGTGGTAGTATCCTGCTATGACTACCCCATTGCATAATGACTGTGGTGGTATCCTGCTATGACAACAGCAGTGCATGCTGACTGTGGTGGTATCCTGCTATGACTACAGCATTGCATGCTGACCGTGGTGGTATCCTGCTATGACTACAGCATTGCATGCTGACTGTGGTGGTATCCTGCTATGACAACAGCATTGCATGCTGACTGTGGTGGTATCCTGCTATGACTACCCCATTGCATAATGACTGTGGTGGTATCCTGCTATGACAACAGCAGTGCATGCTGACTGTGGTGGTATCCTGCTATGACTACAGCATTGCATGCTGACTGTGGTGGTATCCTGCTATGACAACAGCATTGGATGCTGACTGTGGTGGTATCCTGCTATGACTACAGCAGTGCATACCGACTATGGTGGTTCCTGCTATGATTACAGCATTGCATGCTGACTGTGGTGGTATCCTGCTATGACTACAGTATTGCATGCTGACTGTGGTGGTATCCTGCTATGACAACAGCAGTGCATGCTGACTGTGGTGGTATCCTTCCATGACTACAGCATTGCGTGCTGACTGTGGTGGTATCCTGCTATGACTACAGCATTGCATGCTGACTGTGGTGGTATCCTGCTATGACAACAGCAGTGCATGCTGACTGTGGTAGTATCCTGCTATGACTACCCCATTGCATAATGACTGTGGTGGTATCCTGCTATGACAACAGCAGTGCATGCTGACTGTGGTGGTATCCTGCTATGACTACAGCATTGCATGCTGACCGTGGTGGTATCCTGCTATGACTACAGCATTGCATGCTGACTGTGGTGGTATCCTGCTATGACAACAGCATTGCATGCTGACTGTGGTGGTATCCTGCTATGACTACCCCATTGCATAATGACTGTGGTGGTATCCTGCTATGACAACAGCAGTGCATGCTGACTGTGGTGGTATCCTGCTATGACTACAGCATTGCATGCTGACTGTGGTGGTATCCTGCTATGACAACAGCATTGGATGCTGACTGTGGTGGTATCCTGCTATGACTACAGCAGTGCATACCGACTATGGTGGTTCCTGCTATGATTACAGCATTGCATGCTGACTGTGGTGGTATCCTGCTATGACTACAGTATTGCATGCTGACTGTGGTGGTATCCTGCTATGACAACAGCAGTGCATGCTGACTGTGGTGGTATCCTGCTATGACTACCCCATTGCATAATGACTGTGGTGGTATCCTGCTATGACAACAGCAGTGCATGCTGACTGTGGTGGTATCCTGCTATGACTACAGCATTGCATGCTGACTGTGGTGGTATCCTGCTATGACTACAGCATTGCATGCTGACTGTGGTGGTATCCTGCTATGACTACAGCAGTGAATGTTGACTGTGGTGGTATCCTGCTATGACTACAGCAGTGCATACCGACTATGGTGGTTCCTGCTATGACTACAGCATTGCATGCTGACTGTGGTGGTGTCCTGCTATGACTACAGCAGTGCATACCGACTATGGTGGTTCCTGCTATGACTACAGCATTGCATGCTGACTGTGGTGGTATCCTGCTATGACTACAGCATTGCATGCTGACTGTGGTGGTATCCTGCTATGACAACAGCAGTGCATGCTGACTGTGGTGGTATCCTGCTATGACTACCCCTTTGCATAATGACTGTGGTGGTATCCTGCTATGACAACAGCAGTGCATGCTGACTGTGGTGGTATCCTGCATTGCATGCTGACCGTGGTGGTATCCTGCTATGACTACAGCATTGCATGCTGACTGTGGTGGTATCTTGCTATGACAACAGCATTGGATGCTGACTGTGGTGGTATCCTGCTATGACTACAGCAGTGCATACCGACTATGGTGGTTCCTGCTATGATTACAGCATTGCATGCTGACTGTGGTGGTATCCTGCTATGACTACAGTATTGCATGCTGACTGTGGTGGTATCCTGCTATGACAACAGCAGTGCATGCTGACTGTGGTGGTATCCTTCCATGACTACAGCATTGCGTGCTGACTGTGGTGGTATCCTGCTATGACTACAGCATTGCATGCTGACTGTGGTGGTATCCTGCTATGACAACAGCAGTGCATGCTGACTGTGGTAGTATCCTGCTATGACTACCCCATTGCATAATGACTGTGGTGGTATCCTGCTATGACAACAGCAGTGCATGCTGACTGTGGTGGTATCCTGCTATGACTACAGCATTGCATGCTGACCGTGGTGGTATCCTGCTATGACTACAGCATTGCATGCTGACTGTGGTGGTATCCTGCTATGACAACAGCATTGCATGCTGACTGTCGTGGTATCCTGCTATGACTACCCCATTGCATAATGACTGTGGTGGTATCCTTCCATGACTACAGCATTGCGTGCTGACTGTGGTGGTATCCTGCTATGACTACAGCATTGCATGCTGACTGTGGTGGTATCCTGCTATGACAACAGCAGTGCATGCTGACTGTGGTAGTATCCTGCTATGACTACCCCATTGCATAATGACTGTGGTGGTATCCTGCTATGACAACAGCAGTGCATGCTGACTGTGGTGGTATCCTGCTATGACTACAGCATTGCATGCTGACTGTGGTGGTATCCTGCTATGACTACAGCATTGCATGCTGACTGTGGTGGTATCCTGCTATGACTACAGCAGTGAATGTTGACTGTGGTGGTATCCTGCTATGACTACAGCAGTGCATACCGACTATGGTGGTTCCTGCTATGACTACAGCATTGCATGCTGACTGTGGTGGTATCCTGCTATGACTACAGCATTGCATGCTGACTGTGGTGGTATCCTGCTATGACAACAGCAGTGCATGCTGACTGTGGTGGTATCCTGCTATGACTACCCCTTTGCATAATGACTGTGGTGGTATCCTGCTATGACAACAGCAGTGCATGCTGACTGTGGTGGTATCCTGCATTGCATGCTGACCGTGGTGGTATCCTGCTATGACTACAGCATTGCATGCTGACTGTGGTGGTATCTTGCTATGACAACAGCATTGGATGCTGACTGTGGTGGTATCCTGCTATGACTACAGCAGTGCATACCGACTATGGTGGTTCCTGCTATGATTACAGCATTGCATGCTGACTGTGGTGGTATCCTGCTATGACTACAGTATTGCATGCTGACTGTGGTGGTATCCTGCTATGACAACAGCAGTGCATGCTGACTGTGGTGGTATCCTTCCATGACTACAGCATTGCGTGCTGACTGTGGTGGTATCCTGCTATGACTACAGCATTGCATGCTGACTGTGGTGGTATCCTGCTATGACAACAGCAGTGCATGCTGACTGTGGTAGTATCCTGCTATGACTACCCCATTGCATAATGACTGTGGTGGTATCCTGCTATGACAACAGCAGTGCATGCTGACTGTGGTGGTATCCTGCTATGACTACAGCATTGCATGCTGACCGTGGTGGTATCCTGCTATGACTACAGCATTGCATGCTGACTGTGGTGGTATCCTGCTATGACAACAGCATTGCATGCTGACTGTGGTGGTATCCTGCTATGACTACCCCATTGCATAATGACTGTGGTGGTATCCTGCTATGACAACAGCAGTGCATGCTGACTGTGGTGGTATCCTGCTATGACTACAGCATTGCATGCTGACTGTGGTGGTATCCTGCTATGACAACAGCATTGGATGCTGACTGTGGTGGTATCCTGCTATGACTACAGCAGTGCATACCGACTATGGTGGTTCCTGCTATGATTACAGCATTGCATGCTGACTGTGGTGGTATCCTGCTATGACTACAGTATTGCATGCTGACTGTGGTGGTATCCTGCTATGACAACAGCAGTGCATGCTGACTGTGGTGGTATCCTTCCATGACTACAGCATTGCGTGCTGACTGTGGTGGTATCCTGCTATGACTACAGCATTGCATGCTGACTGTGGTGGTATCCTGCTATGACAACAGCAGTGCATGCTGACTGTGGTAGTATCCTGCTATGACTACCCCATTGCATAATGACTGTAGTGGTATCCTGCTATGACAACAGCAGTGCATGCTGACTGTGGTGGTATCCTGCTATGACTACAGCATTGCATGCTGACCGTGGTGGTATCCTGCTATGACTACAGCATTGCATGCTGACTGTGGTGGTATCCTGCTATGACAACAGCATTGCATGCTGACTGTGGTGGTATCCTGCTATGACTACCCCATTGCATAATGACTGTGGTGGTATCCTGCTATGACAACAGCAGTGCATGCTGACTGTGGTGGTATCCTGCTATGACTACAGCATTGCATGCTGACTGTGGTGGTATCCTGCTATGACAACAGCATTGGATGCTGACTGTGGTGGTATCCTGCTATGACTACAGCAGTGCATACCGACTATGGTGGTTCCTGCTATGATTACAGCATTGCATGCTGACTGTGGTGGTATCCTGCTATGACTACAGTATTGCATGCTGACTGTGGTGGTATCCTGCTATGACAACAGCAGTGCATGCTGACTGTGGTGGTATCCTGCCATGACTACAGCATTGCGTACTGACTGTGGTGGTATAATGCTATGACAACAGCAGTGCATGCTGACTGTAGTGGTATCCTGCTATGACTACAGCATTGCATGCTGACTGTGGTGGTATCCTGCTATGACTACAGCAGTGCATAATGACTATGGTGGTTCCTGTATGATTACAGCTTTCACTACAGTAGTACATGCTGACCCATTCACTCATCATACACTAATTCACTCATCATACACTCACTCATCATATGATGACTCACTCACACATCATACACTCACTCACACAACCACTGACCCATTCACTCATCATACACTAATTCACACATACACTCACTCACACTACCACTGACTCACACATCATACACTGGGAGTGTCATACTGCCAGCTATGGCTGCTAGTTTGGTCATACATGTTATTTATATCGTTTATTGTTAAATGAGAATTACAGTTCCTATGATTACTTTTTTTATAGCTGTATTTTGGCTATTTAGAAAACATATGGTTAATCTATCTTATGGTTGTTATTGTTTGACTTGCATCACACTGGGATTTGAGCACAGCGTTGTAATGTTTTTTTAAAAGATTTGCTGGTTTATCCAGGATGTTTCTGTTGCGCGTCATCGCTTCAAGATGATTCTAAAGAAATCAACAACCTTCAATTCCTTTGCGCAATTTAAAGAATCGATTCTTGGCGCGCTCAGGTTTTATTTTATTTTAAATTAATGAGCTATCTTTTCATTTGTATGTTATGTTTTTAAGTTTTCAGACGTTTTAAAATATATATTTTCCCACTAGTAGCAGTATATATCGACTCTATAGCACAAAGTACTCGCCTGACAGAGTGCCGTGACAAGGCCTAGTCCCGTGCAGAGCCCCCGGCCTTGCCCACATTGCCCGGCCGGCCATGGCTGGGCCGCTACCCCCCCCCCCCCCCCGCGCTACAATACTATTTAATCGCTATAATTTTAGTATTTACCGAGCCTATAATAGTTAGTACACACATTGGGGTGGAGGGGGAGAAAAGAGGGCGTGACACTTTGATGAATTTACCTCAGCGTTGCTTGTGAATTTTTTGCATTTTGAATGCGAATGAGAAATGGCGTCCACCCTGCAGCGCCGGCGTGAGCGCGTTGCCAGGGGCAACTCGTGTCGACGTTTCACGCATGCGCAGTAGCGAGTCGGGCGGCAAAAGTAAGTAAATAAATAAAGATACATTGCACTAAATCGTTAATTAAACCACTTTAAAGGTGATGGATGGCAAAACGGAATAGCCTATGCCAAACACGGGGCTTAGGGCGTGTCGCCCGGCAATTTTTTTCTACGTAAACCCCGCTGTTAGAGAGCCAAATCCCTCGCAAGCGAGCGTACACAGACAGACAGATGGACAGACAGACAAAAAAATAGTTTTATAGGTTAGATACAAAAGCTATGAAGCCTTCTACTATCATCATGGCCAAAGCCATGGTAGACCATGCAAATGTATGCAGTGTTCAGTCACCACCACACTGCTTTGGCCATGGTAACAGTGTGGCCATGGTGACATCTCGATTAGAAGCCGAACTAAATTATTTTTCAGTTTCAGCACCGAAAGTTGGCAAATGGCCTCTTTCGGCATACTTTCGGTTTTGGCCGAAAGTCAATTTTTAACTTTCGGTTTACTTTCGGTTTCGGCCGAAAGTCAATTTTTTACTTTCAGTTTGGTTTCGGTTTCAGCCGAAACTGATATTGACTTTCGGTCGTCATTCGTCAACCGAAGATATATTTTTAGAATATAATGCTAGTGCTACGTCTATCGCTCTGCCTATCGGCCGGTCAGTCGGCGCTAGGCAATCCTATGCGATAGGCTGCAAACACACATACGTCAGCAGCAACTTGGGAGCGAGGTTACAGCCGCAACCATGGTCTGCTAATGTATATACGACTGGTCAACAGACGGCAGCCTGTCTGGCTGAATGCGGAAAAACTGTTGTTTCTTAACTACAACATTCGTTTGTTTGGATATAATTACTAAGTAACACCTAAAGATTTTATATTTAGCGACTCTTACTGCAGGCCCTGAATGATTAGTTCTACATTTATTTTTAATAAAAGTAGCATTGCATCATGACATATTTCATAAATCTTGTGTTTGGTAACTTCGGTTATATACCTTTCTGTTTCGGTCTCAGTCGAAAGTGTAGTTAAACTTTCGGTTTCGGCTTCGGTTTCGGCCGAAAGTAAATTTTTTACTTTCGGTCTGGTTTCGGTTTTGGCCGAAAACAGAAATTCAGTTTCGATCGGCCTCTAATCTCGATATGTTAATATTTGATTGCAATGTGGAGGCCTGAAGGTTGGGCAGGGCAGCAAAGGGAATGTGTTGTCTCCTGGCACCCGCACGCACGGAAGTCACCTGTTCTGGATGTCAATCAGTCGCTTGGCGTATGAGTACCCGAAGTTGGATGGGTGGGGAGGCCCGTCATGAACCTGCACCACGACCCAGACAAACGTGTCAGGGCCCCTCGCCACCCGGGAGAAACAAAGAGGTCGTTTGTGAAGGAGACTTGGGCAAGGGAAGCACAGGACCTCACCGTAGCTGTGCTACCATTTTACAATAATAATAGTGACATAATTGGCAGCACAGTTTGTCACTCGCGCTTGTAAAGACAGATTGACTAAGAGGCAAGAGGAGGAATCAAAGCCATACAGAAAGGCAGCAGCCAAGTGATGAGCCGGCACTACCAATGACTGTCCGAGCTCTGCGGTCCTCAAAATATTAAAATGTTTTCAACCATTCATGAGTGTCTATAGATGTGGGGGGAAACCTTGCCACACAGACAAAAACTTTGATTGCGAGGGGGGCAACACAATCCTCATACAGATGGAAACGGATTGTGATCAATCCACTTTTTGTGCTGCCTTCAGCTTAGATGGCATCACAACTTAGAAAACAACTTAGTTTGACTGAAAACATTACAGGCTTCAATGCCTGCCTCAGATTCGCGGTTTAGGAACCTCCATGGCGTTGGCGTTGCTCTGTCGAGCAAGGCGATAGTGATCTTATTTCCCACATTTGTGATTTGCTATACATATTAACAGCCAAAAGCACGTGGTGATAATAAATACATTTCATACTATATTCGATAAAGGTTTTGCTAGCTGGCTTCCTGGCTGCCTGGTGTGTGGGTGGTGAAGTGCGCAGTTGTGATGACACTGACGTGGACATCTACGTAATGACATCACCTACACCGAGCCTGGTTTGTGCGTCACACTGACGTCACGCCTCCCCCTTACCCACCCTGTCCATGGATCCCATGGGAAATGCGCAGCCAGTCCTAGTCTTATATTAAACTAAGTCAATTGGCTCCTATGTCCCGGTCTGCAGGAATGTTTAGAGGGGAGATGAAGTCTATTGCTTGCCCTCCTCCTCACCCCCCCCCCCATTCCTCCTATGGTGGTACCACTCTGGGCCCAAAGTCCTGATGGAAGCACAGACAGGGAGTTGATTTTAGAAAACAGTGATGTGCCACCTGATGCAAAAAACTGAATATCCCTCAAAACACTTTCGATTCTGAGTCAATCAGGGTTACATTCCTACTGCAGTCCAGCGGCAAGAAGCATGACCAGATTTGTCTAGACTGTAACACCGCTGCCCAAAACTCTTACACCACTGATAATAACATACGAATTTTGTACGTTTGAAATTTGCTCCATTATAGTGCAGGGCTATCACAAAGGTACTATGTTTCAGAGACGCATGTAGTGTGCCAGTAGGGATGATCTTGCTACGTGGAATCCAAATTAAATATTTTTGTGGTTCACATTACGACCACACCAATGGCCTACTCGTTTCGAATGTCACGGGATCTTTCACGTCCACTGCGAAGCAGACGGCGCATATTTTTACGATTAATACACCCACAGTATTTTTGTAACGTTCTTACCCGCCCCTGGTGGACATCTGTGAAAAAAGGCTTCGTAGCTTATCGGATTCCTCCAGTATAAATAAATATTATGATCCTGAACCGTGAACCTAGCCCCACTACCCAGGATTCTAATCAAGCCCTGCTTCCATACTCTACCCACCCCACCCACTCTGAGAAGCCCACATATGGCCAGTGTAAGGGGTACTGCGCTACATAACCAACGAAGTTTAGAAAAGGGGTCGAACGCAACGAGTGATGGTCATGGGGCCCAGTACGTGCCATGGTCTCATCGATGGGGTAGCTCGTCTTGTCGGGGAATATGCAGGTGGAGAGGCAGGACACCACCTTCTTCACGCCGCACTCGTACGCGCAGTGAAGCACGTTGTCGTTAATCTGGATGTTTGTCCTCTGCAAAATAAAACCAGTCACTTGGCGATGCTGCTGCTGCTACATTGACAGTGGTGCACAAGCAAAAGTAACAAAAAAAATCAACAAATTAATCGATAATGCTGTCATCTTAGAAACAGTAAAATATAATAGGCCTATTCACAGCAAATGTTGAGAAATGCGCCCGAGAGGATTTACGCCGCGGAGACGGAGCGACGAAATCAGCTCGTGTGCTGGCGCTCGGTGGATTGTTATACCGCAGGACCATGAAAGGTGGTGGCAGCTTGGGGAGACCTTCACCCAGCAGCGAAGTGATCACACCCTTGAAACGCCCTGACAAAGATGTGCGACGCAAGGTGTGGTGCTATGTGCTCACCAGGAAGTCTAGGTTGTGCTGCATGTTTCTGAAGAGCCCCCCGACCATGGCAGCGAGGTGGACGACGTGTGTGGGCCTGTGGGCCTCGAAGAGGGCCCGCGTCTCTCCCACACTCCTGCGGGGCAGTCGGGCACACCACACCGCACGGCCGTTATTACAACACCGGCGGGAACGTGTTCCCACCATGTGGCTTGCTGGATGATGAGGGCCTCCCTATGCCGTGGTGCAGGCAGTGACGGTTATCTGACCACTCTTCGCTTCTTTGGTCGGTGTGGGTTTGCGAAGGTGGGCGTAGTGCAGAACAAGTGGATTTTGCTGCACTGCTCTGGACTGCCCACATGCACCACGACTGCACCCGTGGTTTTTTTACGCTTGGTGGTCACCCATCCAAGCACTACCGAGGCTCAAAACCTGCTTAGCTTGACATCTGACAGGGTCATGCGCATTATGGGAGATTAGGTCCACAGCTCTCTCAATATACAAGAAATTTTAATCCAAGTTTGGGAATTATCTGGGTGGAATGGGGCTCCCTGAGTCAGTGGTGGAAATTCCACATTCCTATAGTGGGGCAAGTCTCTCCATTGGAAAAGCGCACAAAGTGGTTCTCATGATCAATTCCAGAGGAAAATTGGGCTAACTGAACTCCCAACCAGGATTCGAACTCTCAACCTCCAGATTACGAGCCACTCTAGCGCTGAGCCACCTTGCCGGGTACAATGATAAAATTTGATCTTAAGCAAAGTTGCATGCGAGTGAGTTAGTGAGTGAGTGTGGAGCACCTCAGATCTGCGTCCCTTGAGGACACGAAGGTCCAGGTCTCGTTGGGCCTCCGCTCCTCGGTGCTCACGATGTGAGTGAGGGCACTGCCCACGAGGCCCGAGCCTCCCGTCACCAGCATACGGCAGCAAGGCGCTCCGTCAGCCGACATACTTCACCCCTACGGACCACGCACTCACACACAAGCGTGTAACAATGCACGAATGTCACTCCATCATTGCGCGGCAGGATGACACGCTGGTGACACTTGTGCCTCACAGCAAGAAGTGCCTGGGTTCGATTCCCAACTTGGCCGCCTTTCTGTGTAGAGTGTGTATGTTCTCCCCCTGTTCTGCATGGATTTCCTCCAGGTTTTCCGGTTTCCTCCTATAGCTAATAAAAAACATACATTCAATATAATTGATATTGGCCAAACATTCCGAATGCTGAAAAATTATCTGCAATTTAATAAACTGGGATTTCACGCAGCAGCGACATTGCCTACTTCTAAATCTTGACAGGACCCTCCCAAAAGTGTTTTGAGACTCAGTGAGATTTTCATGGGCAAATAAATTTAAATCATAATAAAATAATCAGCCTTTAACACTGTTGGGGAAAGCTTTGTTAGTGAGCACCGATGAAGGCCAGCACAGCGCACGAAGAGGTGGCTGGCCAGCACCACGCCTGGCAGCCTTTGTCTCTCCAGTGCTGATGTTTATCCACCACCGCACCAGGTACTCATTTATGACTGAGTGGACCCTGGAGAAGGCCCAGGCCCACTTTAAATATTCGCTGTCGCCGTTATTGATCGTGATCGGAGATTGAACTCAGGTCTTTGCCGGCTTCATAGTGCAGCGCCAACTACTGGGTCACCGCTTGTATGTTGTAGGGTGGGGAGACAATGCACAGGTACACATCACGGGTACATAGCATCGGTACAAAGCGCTACTGCAGTGCACACCGGTAGGGCCGGTAAGGTGTTGTATATATAGGCCTTTTTCCAAAATTGATATTAAGAATGATTTTGCCAATATATTTTTTTTTTAATCAACCGTGGTGTCGCTTGGAGGCCAAAGGGGGTGAGGTGAACCCCCCTCCCCTTACACACAAACAGAGCCGGAGATAAGCCATATAAGGTAATACAACCCAAAACAAAAGAGAAGGGGGGATATCTACGTAGCCTCAAAGGCCCCCGTTTTAAGAGCACAGACAACCAGGCACCACGAAGGAACAGGCGAATTCTACAATAATTTTCCTTTTCGTTTCTCTTAATACAACAGTTAAAGTTCAGAACTTAGCAACAAAAATGAGTCAACATCATAGACTGTCAACACACTCACTACGATTAAAAACCAGACTACAATCTACATAGTGGGTTATTACTTCTCAAACATATATTAATACTAATGTTATTCACCTTAAATTCTATTACCTCTTGCCATCTACGTGACTTTACAAAAACCAAGGAATATGAATTCCAGCGGTCAAGAAGCTTAACTGAAACTTAGCTATACCTCTAACCTCAGGACATCAAAATATAACTTGAGTATAACAGCACGGATCCCTGGATACAGACAGGGGGACGAAAGTTAATAAACCCTATGAACACGTGGTGATGACAATGTTAAATCACGAATCTTAGGAAACATAAACCAAATAATAATTATGAAGTATTAAATTGAGGGTTATCCAGAAGAGATGAGGCGAAATAGGCCAAACTTACATAACCAACATAAAATGTATCCCAGAGAGAAAGAGAGTCTCCCAACCGCCTTTGTCTTCCAGCAGTACGTGATAAGAATATGCATACGCTCATATCCTCGTGAAAATAAAAAGCAGATACCAGGATTCACAGACAAAATCCTAACTGCGAGTGGTACGGTACCAAAAACTATGATTGAATAAATGTTAACTTTAAAAACCTTAAAATCCTTTGTGTGTCGGAAAATGTCATAGAGGGGGGGAAAATCGCCCCTCCCTCCAGATTGTATAACGCAGACAGAGGGACGCCTTCGGGACGATTTTGAAGCATCTGTTTCCTTTTGTTGGTTTATGGCTCGAGGAAGCCAACGAACGAACTATGCCATAAATGACACACACATGCACACACATACAGACACGCACACCCCAACCCCATGACACACAGCTAGATCAAAGGGAGCTCCGCCCTCGTAAGGAGGAGGAGCCAAGGGGAGAGATTGTCATAAAAAGAGGGGCCCATGAGCATTGAATCAGCTCATCAACCAGCGGACCAGCTCGGCAACCAGCAGCTCCTCATCAGCAGCAGAAGAAGACGGCGACCATCAGAAGACCAACCCTACCGACGCAGGAGTCTCTACGACTCGCCAGAATGGCGAGACTCGCTACTTAGCTACGTGCTAGGTCATGCGAATTCAACATCATCAGAAGAAGCTGACGAGAATCCCAGCATCAGCCACCAGAGAGCGCCGACAGCGCACCACCATCACCAACAGCTGCAGCAAGCTGTGAGCGCCATCTACCGACAGAGAGGGCGCCAACGACGAGCACCAAGACAGCTGCTACTAGCGAGCTGTGATCACCATCTACCGACGGGTCACCGCACCTACAGCACCGCACCACTCCGTCAACTAGTGAGGGCCAAATCAACTACTGTGGAAGGAGAATCAACCATACATATGATGCACTGCCCCCCCACCGCACGACAAACCAGGCGTCTGCTTGACGCAAAGAATGAATTCCGAACACTGGCCTACTCCACATAATCCACCACTCAAAACACACACAAGTCATTAACTAAAGCCTAATCCTCAAGACGTGAACCATCAGTGGCTGTAAAAGCATCGCGACAGACCAAGTGATGACCATCTGTCGTTTATAAGTATAGTAATATTTTTTCCTCCTTAATTCTTTTGTTTTGGGTTGTACTTCTAATCGCATAAATTACCAACAGATCCAACCGGTTTCCTTATCAGACAATCTGGTCCACAATTAATTAAAAGTTGGCCCAAGATAAGGATCTCAGGGGAAAGCGCGCACCCCATCGCACACCCTCACTCCAAGCCATTTCTGCAATCATATAATCTTGCCGATGGATCTATTGATATATTTGTGCCTTTGGGAATAATAACTGTTTTGATTGCCTTTTAGTATGAATATCATCATATAATCTTTAAGTACCTTTCGTTCATAATGGCCGCATGTGCTCGTGTTACACTGCATAAAAATTAATTGCTCTGATATCCAAAGTGAAACAACGTGATAAGAATTGACTTGAAGGTCTATGAATGGATGCGGTACTGTGTGGGCAATTTTCAAGTATACGAATTTGCATATTATAAAGTTAAGGTTTTTTTTTAGAATAGCGAATGCATGTTTTTAATGACTCTCTTTCTCACCAACTGAGCTCGCGTTACACGGGGGAAGGAATCACATGTGCCGTTATCAAAGTGAAACAACGCAGTCGTGATGATACTGTGTTGATACTGTGTTGAAATTCCAAGATTGAGAGTTGCATCTTTTAGAGTTAAAGTTTAGTTAGAAAATAAAATTGATTAACACATGCATAAGAGCTGTATCCTCCGTTGAGATCTGAATTTGGAGACCTGACATAAATACACATACACTCAGTAAATCTTAAAGCGAGAATAATTGTATTATACCGATCGCTAAACAACGAAGCAGAGTTTAATCTGACATGGTCACAGTACCTGCATAACTGCATACGATTAATTGTCTCATCCCGATTGGATACGACCCTCGTCAACAAGCCTGATTATCATAACGGCTTGCATTAGCATAACCACACACACTTGCATACGATTATCTCTAGAATTAACATAATTTAGGATAATTATGCAAATTCCAAATTACATTTAATTTTTATTATGTCCATCTAATTTTCATAACCAACATATACAACACACCTGATACTCCGATCAAAACCATCACACTGCCATACACAGCAGGCGTTACCAAAAAGATTTCCAAAATTCTAAACAAACACAAGATCCAGGTCTGGTTCAATACAGTACACAAAATCCGTCATCTGATCCCATCCGTAAAGGATGTCATTCCTGACTTACAGTACCCCGGTGTTTACAAATTGAGTTGTACCTGTGGTGACTGCTCTATCGGGGAAACGAAACGACATATTTCTGACCAAATTCGCGAGCACAAATCAGATTTGAAACACGGCAGAACGAATTCTTCGGCCGTGGCTGATCATTGCTTCAACACAGCGGGTTCTCATGACATTTTCTCTGATACCAAAGTACTATGCAAACCTCCCGGTTATTACCAAAGATTTGTCCATGAAGCCATCCAGATATACAAACATAGACACAACTTCAACCGAGAAGATGGTTTTAAATTAGCAACTTTTGGAAATATGTCATCAACCAAGTCAAACTTTAGCTGGCTTATAATTATACAGCCATTTCCGTTTCTACCAGGATTGTACTCGCTCTCGTGCAGCACGCCATCACCCTCCCCCCGAACCCCCTGCAGCATAACAAAAGGTGGTTTTACGTGCAAGTACACCACCGCCTCCCCCAGAACCCCCTGCAGAATAACAAAAGGCGGCTTAACTTAGCCCCCCCCTCCCCACCCACGTCCCTTCCTGGCTCCTCCACCCCCCTTAACCTGCATATAATCTCGTGTGTCCCAGAGTTGTTCACTTGATACAGCTAATTTTTGCTGTGTCTGTTCCACCTGAAGACGGAAGCTTGTGTTGCCTCCGAAACGTCGTGATTTAATTTAGTTGTTTTCATATATTTTATTTTATTTTACCTACGTGACTTTACCGAAAAAAAACTTTAAAAATGCACTCTGAGGGGAAATACCAAAGTAGCAGAGTATAACGAAGACAGTTGGATTAAGATGATTTGCTCGAGTCGAACTGACTGCATTCTGTGATACAATTGTTTTGATATGCACTCTGAAGTAGAATACCAGAGATGCTAGGATTAAGAGGAATTTTTGAGTGGATTGCGGGATATTGGGAACTCGTATTAAAACGTACAGGCCGGTCTGCTAAAGAGCAGACAAACCAGGGAGACACATGGGAGGGGAGCCGTATCGATGACATTAAGACATATCGAGGGGAACTACTTAAGGACTTGATAAAATGTGACGAAAGTGAACACGATGTAAAAACTACATAAATAGTGAGACTGGACTCATACCCTCTCACACAGGCAGACAGACAGAGATTATGGAATGAGGAAAAATTCGAAAAAGAAACGGGCGAGAAACTGTCTCTGATAAACGAGGTAATATGGCTTCACACCCTCGTAAGGGAGAAGAAATCGGTGCTAGCGGCACCAGCGAAACTCACAGACGTTGATTCACAGAACAAATACGAAGGTAGCAGTACACCACATTCTTGGGTATGTGAACGTAGTACAGGAACAGACCACACACAAAGTATGGTTATCAATCAAAGTAACTTTGACAAAGAAACCCCCTTGCAATTCGAGAGAAGGGATGGAGAAATACAGATGCAGCAGGAAACAAGTGGGACTGACAACCCCGAAGTCAGAGAGACAAGATATTAAAACAAAGTCGCCAGGATATTCTGTACTGATAGCGCCAAAAAGGGCGGAACCTTGGCAACACGAGCAGCACAGCAGAGACAGCTCACCAGAGAGACACACACCACTCAAACACAACCGACACAGCACAGATCGCAAGGACAGCTCACCAGAGAGACGCATGCTACGCAAAAAGCACCAACACAAAACAATCCGCACCACAGACGACCGACACAAACATCACGGCAGGCACGAGGCACAAAACAAATATAAATCAAACATCAAACAAGGACCTCAGAACGCAAGCGTTACACCTAGCAAACACCATACACAGAGTGGGCAGCAACAGGAAAGCCGAGCTCAAAGACACTCACCACATAAGCAAAAGCCAGGGGACAAGCAGGAATCACCAAGCAAAGTTCACCCACGTTACATGCGCAAAATACACTACAGAAGTTATGTTAAACAGCGCCACAGTTGGAGTGATAGCTCATCTGACACTGACTCCTCTGACGACGACCAACTTTACGAATACTCATTCAGTAGAAAGACTGAAATTGATGGACAAAGCTCTCGTCAGAATTCCCTATTTTGATCCACACAATAGGAACAGAGACATACACACTCATATCACAACAGCAGAAGCGAAGGCAATGATCAGAGGTCTGAGGAAAAAGGATGAGAAAGCGAGTCTGCTGAAAAGAAGTTTACATGAACATTCTGTATCATGGGTAAAGTCGTTACCATATAAGGTTAGGAATTATTTCAAACAACTGAGCCTGGCAGTGATTCGGAAGTTTGGAGAATATTCAACACTGAGGGATTTAATGCTGCCAAATCTATGACCCAGTGCGTAGACGAGGATCCGCCTTCCACCCGAACCCCCTGCAGCTTAACAAAAGGCGGCTTGACTCAACCCTCCCACCCACCCATGCCCCCTCTCTGACTCCTCCCCCCCCCTTAACCTCTTCACGTTTGGTAGCCCACCACAGCCTTTCACCCGAACCCCCTGCAGCTTAACAAAAGGCGGCTTGACTCAGCCCTCCCACCCAACCACGCCCCCCTTTCTGACTCCTCCCCCCCCTTAACCTAGATATAAACCCGATCGTCTCAGAGCTGTGTACTCAACACAGATTTTCTGTTGTGACTATTCCACCTGAAGACGGAAGCTTGTGTTGTCTCCGAAACGTCGTGATTTAATTGTTTTCTTTTATTTTATTTTACCTACGTGACTTTACCGAATAAAACCAAAGAGTATGAATCCTTGCAGTCACGAAAGCTTCAAATCTAGAATTATAACTCTAACCTTAGGACATCAAAATATCACTCGAGTATAACAGCACGAATCCCTGGATACAGATGGGGGGACGAAAGTTAATAAACCCTATGAACACGTGGTGATGACGATGTTAAATCACGAATCTTAGGAAACATAAACCAAATAATAATTATGAAGTATTAAATTGAGGGTTATCCAGAAGAGATGAGGCAAAAATAGGTCAAACTTACATAACCAACATAAAATGTATCCCAGAGAGAAAGAGAGTCTCCCAACCACCTTTGTCTTCCAGCAGCACGTGATAGAATTTGCATACGCAGGCAGAGGGCATCTGCCCATAAAATAAAAATCAAACACCACGATGAAAGTACTATAAACTGCTACAAACATACCTTGAGTCACGTACAGAATCATAACTACAAAGTGGTACGGTATCAAGCTATAAAAGGTAAAATAAAGTGTTTAACTTCAAAAGCCTCAACACACCCCTTTGCGAGAGGCAAAAGAATGTCACACCAAGAGGGAAGAGGGAAAGAAAAACCCAGCTAGAGAATTCTTATGACCATAATAAACCAGGGTGTAGCAATGTGGGGTACCTGATTGTGCCATGGATGAAAAGATGGCTTGAGGAGGGGGACAGGAATCAAGCCAGGGTGAGATGTAACAGATGGCTTAATAAATCAGAGCACACACACACGGACACACGTACATCCCCCCCACCCCCCCCCACCCACCCCTCCTCCCCCCCGCCCACAGCACAGAGCGAAATCAAAGGAAGTTCCGGTCCTTTGTGAGAAGGCGAGCCAGAGGAAGAAATTTTGGCATAAAAAGAGAGACACGAGCCATACATCGCTATCACAGCTACCAGCGGCAGAGGACGGCGATCAACTACGGAAGATGGCCAACCACCGAAGATAACAGCCAGCCACCGAGGGCGATCAGTCACCGAAGAGCTCGAGTAGAACTGGCGAGCAGCACCAAGCAATCAACCTCGAGAAAGGGCGGAAAGCGCCAAGCATCAACCAAGCCAGCATCGCAGAGAACCAGCTGCACGCGCAATCAACACCGCCAGAGAGACGGAGTAGGAGAGAGCACGCTGCAGCATCACCAGCGTCACCAAGCAAGGGTGTCAGCTGCCAGTGGACGAGCTGCGGGTGCTACCTGACGACGAGATCATCGCGCACCGACGGCGAGCGTCGTGCCAACTCTTCCAACCAGCTGTGGACAGAACTGCGGCCGCCCGTGAGAAAGAAGAACCAAGCTGTCCGTATGATACGCACACTTCCACACATTACAACAAATCACCTTGCGTCTGCTTGACGCAAATAATTGATCAAGGACACATCCACAGGAATAGGTTTTACCCTTTTAACTGGCACAAAAACTGACACCTTTATTCAAGGCATCATGTTTGCAATAACCACAACACAAGCAGTCAAAATGCAAACAAAAAAGACAACTCTGATAATAATATGCACTGTCCTTGAATTTAATTGGTCCACACCCGAGACAGCTTTTCTTAGAGCCTAGTCTCCATTGGTGTTGGACCAGAAGACGCCAAAAGGTGTACAACTCAAAAACAGCGCACTATCAGAGTACTGAGGGCTCGGGGTGAGCATTTAAATTATGAGACCTCCTTTGCCAGTAACAAGATATAGGAATAGGTTTCACCCTTTTAACTGGCACAAAAACTGACACCTTTATTCAAGGCATCATGTTTGCAATAACCACAACACAAGCAGTCAAAATGCAAACAAAAAAGACAACTCTGATAATAATATGCACTGTCCTTGAAATTGATTGGTCCACACCCGAGACAGGTTTTCTCAGAGCCTAGTCTCCATTGGTGTTGGATCAGAAGACGCCAAAAGGCGTACAACTCAAAAACAGCGCACTATCAGAGTATTGAGGGAAAACTAAACTAAACATTTAGAAACCTAAGTTACGAATCTACACACTCACCGGGAGAATATTGTGTTGAAATATTTCTTTTGATCACAGAATCTGCCCGCAAATTTATTGAAGCCTTAGCCAATTGATGAGTATTTGCTGAAGCAGGCATACTGCCGCACACCATTGTTCCAACATTTAGTTAATTACGTAATCTTGCCCAAGAATTCATTGCCGTATACTTTTGCCTTCGGGACATGTTTCTTTATTGCCTTCGTATGAATATAATTGCATGAATTTTTAAAGACTCTTTGTCCCTATCGCCGTATATGCTCGTGTTACTCTGAGGAATTAATCAATTGTTGTTACCCAGTTAACGAACGTGATTATTGAGGGTTAAATGTATGGATCCATGAGGAGAACATCTCCAGGAGTAGTGTTGACAATTTCAAGCATAAGAGTTTGAATATTAGAGTGTTAAGGATTTGTTTAGAAATTAAAATTGCTTAACACAGAAGTGTCTGAGTGGTGCCTTCCTAAGTTCATGCATAATAATCGTAATTATCAGAACTGTATCCTGCGGTGAGATTTGAATTTGGAGACCTGATATAAAAACACTAAGACATAATCAGTAAATGTTAAAGCGAGAATAATTGTATTATACCGATTGATAATACGAACCTAGACAACGAAGCCGAGCTTAATCTAGCATACTTACAGCACACCTGCATAACTTCATACAATTAATTGTATGATCCCGATTGATAATACTACCCTCGAGAATGAGGCAAGGCCTAATTATCATAACGGATGCATTAGCATAATCGCATGCAAGCGCATAACTTTACATGGTTACACCTTGATTAGCATAATTTATGCGCATAATTACACCAATTAACATGATTTCAGATAGTTACGCAATTTTACACATTTCATTTAATTTTTATCATTTTTATTAAATTATAAAGACCCGGCATATACAACAAAGGCTTGACGTGTTAGGTTTCAGCAAGCACTTATATTTCAAATTCCGTCTTACAGCCCACTGAGCGTTGAACACTACCTATTGGAGTAACCCACAGCAAAAGGGTGGTAGGTACTAATGTTAAAGAAAGCAGAATGGTCCAGAGTTCTCAATAAACACACGATGTCTCCTTCATATCTCTGTCCTTAAACATGATAAATACAAGAACGTTTACACAAGACCATCAGCCCCCAATGGCTCATTTGCGCCCAATAGAAGTGGTTAGCTGGGTACATGACAGAGGGATCACAGGAGAGTTGTGTTGGTGTGGTGATGTTAATGTTAGTTTGGTAATATTCCGGAATGGTGATGTTGTTGGGGTGATGGCATGGTGATGTGATGTTGTTTGGGTTATGTGGTGGCGTAGTGATGTTCATGTGTGATGATGGTGTAGTGATTATGGCATTGTGATGTTCATGTGCGAGAGTAGGTTTGTGATATTGATGTTTGTGATGGCGTAGTGATGTTGATGTAGTGATATTGGTGATGTTGGTGATGGTATGGTCATGTCTATGTGGTGATGGCATGCTATTTATATAGTGGTGATGATGTGGTGATTTTGATGTTGGCGATTTTGTTGATGTTGGTGATGTTGATGATGACGGTGATTATGGTGATGCTGATGCTGTTGGTGATGGTTGTGATGTTGGTGGTGATGCGATGTTGGCGGTGATCTTGTTGATTTAGTGATGGCGGTGATTTTTATGTGGTGGTGATGGTGATCATAGGTGCTTGCTAACAGCACTTGTCCCAACAGTCTGTTAAGGCTATATGAGGCATCTTTGTCTTTAATAATCTAGATGTAATGATTCATAATAAAGGTTTTTGGGTTAGATCGCGTTTATTTCTAAATGTATCGTAACCCTCCACCACCCGACACGGCCAATCAGCAAAAAAAGGTGTCACGTTGACAAAAGACAAATAATTCACTACTTTAGCCTTTTGTCAACGTGACACCTTTTTTTGCTGATTGGCCGTGTCGGGTGGTGGAGGGTTACGACACATTTATAAATAAACGCGATCTAACCCAAAAACCTTTATTATGAATAATATTGGTCGCGAAAGCCTACGTGTTAAACTAGATGTAATGATGTTTGTAATGATGTTGGTGGTGATGATGTTGGTGATGATTGTGTTAATTATGTTGGTAGTGAAGATATTGGTGGTGATGATGTTGTGATGTTGGTCGTAATGTTGGTGACAATGTTGTGATGATGGTGTTTGTGATGTTGGTGGTTGATTATAGTCACCAGCTGCACCGCTGCCGGACCGCCTCTGTGGCCGCGTGTCACGGCCCCGAACGTGAATCGCAGGGCGACGACACGATGCGGCCACAACGAGAGCGGCGGCGACGGCGACACCAACCGACAGCACACACCGCCAAGCTCCTGCTGCTGCTGCTGCGGGACTGTAGGGGTACGGGGGCAAGAGAGAGAAGAGACAGGAGGCCGCGGGATTCGCCAATGCCGTTGCGGTGTTCGCGGGCCGCATTATCCTGAGTCAGTAATTGCGGGCCGAGTCTTGTGCGATTCATCTTCCTAGACCTCTTCTCTGCTACGAACAAGGACCACATTGGCAGGAAACTTCTTCCCGTTTGTCGTTTTTTTCTGTTGTGAGGGCCGCAGTGTTCATGGCACGGCATGTGTTGAGGCCTATGCTCTTGTATGTGTTACGGTAATTTGTGGTGGCAACCACTGTCAACGAAGCTGACTTCTTTACCTCGCATCCAGACGCTGAGCACGGGGGAGGGGGCGGGTAGGTGGAGGGGGATCGCTCCCCGCGTGACGTCACGAGCCACCCCTTTGCGCCCCACGTGGCGTGACACGGCCAATAAGAGCGCGCGACGTGAGGCTGTCTGGGCTCGCGCTGCGTCACGCGCTCCTTTCCCAGCGACACGCGGAGGAGACAGCGGAGACACAGCCGTGCCGTGAGTAGTGTGGTGGGTGAGAGACAGCCGTGCCGTGAGTAGTGTGGTGGGTGAGAGACAGCCGTGCCGTGAGTAGTGTGGTGGGTGAGAGACAGCCGTGCCGTGAGTAGTGTGGTGGGTGAGAGACAGCCGTGCCGTGAGTAGTGTGGTGGGTGAGAGACACAGCCGTGCCGTGAGTAGTGTGGTGGGTGAGAGACACAGCCGTGCCGTGAGTAGTGTGGTGGGTGAGAGACAGCCGTGCCGTGAGTAGTGTGGTGGGTGAGAGACACAGCCGGGCCGTGAGTAGTGTGGGGGTGAGAGAGACACAGCCGGGCCGTGAGTAGTGTGGTGGGTGAGAGACAGCCGTGCCGTGAGTAGTGTGGTGGGTGAGAGACAGCCGTGCCGTGAGTAGTGTGGGGGGTGAGACACAGCCGTGCCGTGAGTAGTGTGGGGGGTGAGACACAGCCGGGCCGTGAGTTGTGTGGGGGGTGAGACACAGCCGGGCCGTGAGTAGTGTGGGGGTGAGAGACAGCCGTGCCGTGAGTAGTGTGGTGGGTGAGAGACAGCCGTGCCGTGAGTAGTGTGGGGGTGAGAGAGACACAGCCGGGCCGTGAGTAGTGTGGTGGGTGAGAGACAGCCGTGCCGTGAGTAGTGTGGTGGGTGAGACAGCCGTGCCGTGAGTAGTGTGGTGGGTGAGAGCCAGCCGTGCCGTGAGTAGTGTGGTGGGTGAGAGACACAGCCGGGCCGTGAGTAGTGTGGGGGTGAGAGGGACACAGCCGGGCCGTGAGTAGTGTGGTGGGTGAGAGACAGCCGTGCCGTGAGTAGTGTGGTGGGTGAGAGACAGCCGTGCCGTGAGTAGTGTGGTGGGTGAGAGACAGCCGTGCCGTGAGTAGTGTGGTGGGTGAGAGACAGCCGTGCCGTGAGTAGTGTGGTGGGTGAGAGACACAGCCGGGCCGTGAGTAGTGTGGTGGGTGAGAGACAGCCGTGCCGTGAGTAGTGTGGGGGGTGAGAGGCAGCCGTGCCGTGAGTAGTGTGGGGGGTGAGACAGCCGTGCCGTGAGTAGTGTGGGGGGTGAGACACAGCCGTGCCGTGAGTAGTGTGGGGGGTGAGACACAGCCGGGCCGTGCCGTGAGTAGTGTGGGGGGTGAGACACAGCCGTGCCGTGAGTAGTGTGGGGGGTGAGACACAGCCGGGCCGTGAGTTGTGTGGGGGGTTAGACACAGCCGGGCCGTGAGTAGTGTGGGGGGTGAGAGACAGTCACAGCCGGGCCGTGAGTAGTGTGGGGGTGAGAGACACAGCCAGGCCGTGAGTAGTGTGGGGGTGAGAGACACAGCTAGGCCGTGAGTAGTGTGGGGGTGAGAGACACGGCCGGGCCGTGAGTAGTGTGGGGGGGAGCAGCCAGGCCGTGAGTAGTGTTGGGGGGGGCACAGAGACACAGTCGGGTCGTGATTAGTTCGGGGTGGGGGGAGACACAGACACAGCCAGGCCGTGAGTGGTGGGGTGAGACACGAGGAGGACGAGTGGAGACACGTGGCGCTGTCACTGGGGGGCCGGGAGGCGGTGTAGTCCCCCCCCCCCCTGGACCTCGGGTGTGTCGCCGCGCTGTGAAGCTTGTGGGGGGTGTGCTGTGTGGGTGTGGTGCTCGGTGCGAGCCTCGCAGTTGCGAGTCTTCGTGGGACTCGGCTGTGAGTGCCGCGTGAGTCTGAAATCCTCGTTCGTGAGGGAGAGACTCACAAGTGGCGCATGAGTTTGCGTGTGAAGGCAGCTGGCGTGTTCGCTCGTCGCACGGGCCTAGTGGGCTCGTCGAGACGTCCAGTCACACGCCACGTACAGTTGCTACTAAGCAGACGGGAAGGCTCTTGCTTACGTGTGCCTCTTGCTCTTAACTGGCCCGTCTGCCAATTTACCAGCTGCGTAAATGTACGAGGGCACACTGAGGACCGGTCTCGACCCGAGACTGGCGATCATTTAGCAGAGGCAGTAGTAGGCCTGGTACACGGATCGTGTCGAGTTTATTTGATTTAAATGTTTCTTACAAGCGTGACCTGGATCACCAAAATGAAAGCGAAGACACTAAAGTACTGTACAGTAATGGACAAATACAATGGGGAGCAAAACAACTGCAATGAGACATCGAAAATGTTGCGCAAACAGAAATCCCTCCATAATTCCCCTCGAGGACTGTTTCAGAGCAACACTCAAGGTGTCGGCGACGCATTCGCCACGAGCGACCACGGGAAGAGGGTCAACGGATTGAAATGTCCACGTGCGTTCTCCCTCTGCGTGCTGAGCAGGCTGTACACATGCATCTGCTGATTGTAAGTGTAGGATAGGCCTAGTACTATAGCAATCACTAGTTGATTATGGCTGGGGTAGGCCGAGTTCTAGACACTCGTTGATTATGGATGGACCAGGACTAGTACTGGTTCATGATTACCAGTCGGCCAGCCAGTCGCTGAACACGCTCCTGAGCAGAAGAGAACACAGCCTCAGGGGGCTCTCTGGTTCGTCCACCTCTCACGTCGGATTGGAAGCCACCAATATTTTGTTAATGCGCAGAAAACGGGACGTCAGGCAGTCACGTGTGCCCTGTCATCCACCAGATGGGGGTAGGGGGGCAGCTTGAGTCAATTGGGGGGCAGTCGGATATCTTTGCCAGGTGATGATTGCACTGGGAGATCATGGCCTTACATCTGCTCGGACAAGCTTAGTTTTACACTGACTGTAAGAGTAAAATTTAATTTACGGACAGATGTTGAGCGATTATTATACAAATACAGAAAAAGGGTCCTTGATTTCGATTTAAAGCGTTCGTGACTGCAGGGATTCATCTTCTTGGTTCTTTCGGTAAAGTCACGTAGAGTGGAAACAAAATAATAAAGATGATAATAAAACATAACGTAAAATTATCACGACGTTTCGGCCACAACACAAGCAGCCTTCTTCAGGTGAATGAACAGGACTGTCCAGAAGACAGCGCTCGACTGAACATTGCCAAGCATGGATCGCGTCTTTTAAGCTGTGTGGGCGGAATTAACATGAATTAGCATGTTACCCAGCACTACCACCGGATCGCAGGAGGGTGGAGGCTGGGCGGAAAGAAAGGGAAGGTAAAAGAGCAGCCAAGGTGCGCTGCTGTGTTGCGTTGTAACCTCTGTTATAAACTGGACTACTATGCAGTACAATGTTATACCTTCCAATCTAAACTACATGGTATAATATCATATCCATAGACAAAATTCCACCTTTGAATTATACAATGCGTTACTATACACTACCCTATACTTTAGACTATAAAGTATTATACTTATAACATTACACTGTCTTATTCTATCAACCCTACTATATACCAGAATACTGTATATTCACTATACAATTACGATACTATATTTTGCTTTATGAATTATGTTAAACATTACAATGTTATATCACATGCTATAAACCATACCATTGACCAACGTGTGAAAGGTAAAAAGAGGCATTACCAGCGAATGGACTGCAGTCTGAAGATCACCGTAAAATACAATCCGTTAAGAACCGAAATGGTTTATAACAACTTTCCAATGGTTACTAAGCCAGAATCCATCTTCTCGGTTGAAATTGTCTCTGTATATGTGGATGGCCTCATGAACGAATCTCTCATGGTAGCTGGATGGCTTGCAGAGAACCTCTGTCTTGGAGAAGTCAATGTCATGTGAGCCCACTGAATTATAACAGTGATCTGCCACGGCTGAGGAGTTAGTCTTACCGTGTTTCAAGTCTGCTTTATGTTCGCGGATGCGGTCCGAGATATGTCGTTTGGTTTCTCCAATGTAGCTGCTACCACAGAGACAACTTAGTTTGTAAACGCCCGGGTACTGTATGTCTGGAACCACACCTTCGTCCCATCGTCTCCACTATCAAATCCCCCACCTACAAACTGGCTCGTTTTCTGATATCCTACGACCTTTCACTGGAAAAACCACCTCTGCGGTACTAAACTCTACTCACCTGGTATCGACAATCAAGGGTATTTCACTGCCCCCAGATGACTGACTTGTCGGCTTTGATGAGGTTTCCTTATTCACCAAAGTTCCTGTACTTCTTTGGTTCTGTCGGTAAAGTGATGTAGAATGAGAATAAAATAATAAAATAACACAATAAACTTCTCACGACGTTTCGGCCACAACGCAAAGCGACCGTCTTCAGGTGAAAGGAACAGGCCTGTCGGGACGACAGAGCTTCAATGAACAATGTTAAGATCCCATGCGACTTTTAAGCTGGTTGGGAGAAGTGAGGCACCTTGACAAAAGGGGGTTTGCATATCAAATAGCTGAGGGATTAGCTTGTGACTGGTCACAGAAATGGATGTTAAAGTAAAGGCCTACACATCCACAGAGGCACCTCGTACATGGACGCCAAAGGGGGCTGCAACAACTCAACTGTCATACAGTAAACCGATGTGAAAAACCAAATTCTAAATCACATCAATATAATAAATGTACTCAATATATTCTTCAATAAGCTGAGCTATTAACATTAACTGGGTATACACTACACTATAATGAATACCATATAGTAAACCAATAAAAACTAAAATATAAACTACCTCAATGTTATATCACAATGTTATATGGTGAAAAAACGGGTGGATTCTTACCTTCCACTTCAGCACCACGGACAGTTACGAGCCCCGTTCAGACGGACGAGTCCATCCATGGTCGGAGCGGAGGAGGAAGGAGGGGAGAAACAGCTGTGAGGCGCTGTTATACTCCATGTTATAAACTATACCATTAATCGTGGTGTGAGAGGTATTAAGAGTCAGTGCCAGCGAAAGAGCTGCTGTCTGAAGGTCCTCGTAAAATACAATTAATTAAGAACCGAAATGGTTTAAAACATCTTTCCAATGGTTACTAAGCCAGAATCCATCTTCTCGGTTGAAATTGTCTCTGTATATGTGGATGGCCTCATGAACGAATCTCATGGTGAACTCAACCACGTACACCAGGCTCTCGGAGCTAATGGTTACTCCGACTACACAATCCGCACGTCTGCATCACGCGTTGAAGATGAATCCTTGCAGTCACGAAAGCTTTAAATCGAAAAGTTCCTGTTCTTGACACCATCGCAATCATTGAAGACTTGGTTCATCAAGGACTGCATATTGATGTACCCCCCCCCCCCTGCTGAGACACTGCTTAACCAACATACTTCACCTGGAATGGAACTTTTTACAAACTGAGGGCACCCCAATGGGCTCCCCCCCCCTCCGGTGGTAGCTAACGTGTTCATGGAGAAATTTGAAACTGACGCCATCCAGACTGCCACTCTATGCCCGACCTTGTGGAAGAGGTACATGGATGACACTTTTGTCATCTGGCCACATGGCCGGCCTGCTCTCGACCAATTCTTCGACCTCATCAATTCCACACACCCAGCCATCAGATTTACCATGGAAGTCGAAAAAGATGGCAAGCTACCCTTTTTGGATGTACTAATTAAAAGGAGACCTGATGGTTCAATGAGCCATTCTGTCTACAGGAAAGCTACCCATAAAGATGCTTACTTAAAACCGGATTCCCACCACCATCCATCCCAGAAGAACTCCCTCATCAAGACTCTATACCATAGAGCCCAATGCATTTCCGACCAGGAACACATTGCCATTGAACTCAAGCACGTACACCAAGCTCTCAAGGCTAATGGTTACTCCGACTACACAATCCGCAAAGCCATCACTCCAACCATGAAAAAGGATCCTCTTGAGGAGCCATTCAAAACCATCACCTTGCCCTACATTGCGGGGGCCACGAAAAAATATCTCCAAAATCCTGAATAAACACAAGATCCAGGTCCGATTCAACACAGTACATAAAATCCGTGATCTGGTTCCATCTGTAAAAGATGTGGTTCCAGACATACAGTACCCGGGCATTTACAAACTAAGTTGCCTCTGTGGTAGCAGCTACATTGGAGAAACCAAACGACATATCTCGGACCGCATCCGTGAACATAAAGCAGACTTGAAACACGGTAGGACTAACTCAGCCGTGGCAGATCACTGTTATAATTCAGTGGGCTCACATGACATTGACTTCTTCAAGACAGAGGTTCTCTGCAAGCCATCCGGCTACCATGAGAGATTCGTTCATGAGGCCATCCACATATACAAACACAGAGACAATTTCAACCGAGAAGATGGATTCTGGCTTAGTAACCATTGGAAAGATGTTATAAACCATTTCGGTTCTTAACTGATTGTATTTTACGGTGACCTTCAGACTACAGTCCATTCGCTGGCACTGCCTAGTAGTACCTATCACACGTCAGTCAATAGTATAGTTTATAGCATTTGTATCATAATAAATAGTATAACAGTGTAATGTTTAACATAATTCATAAGGCAATATATAGTATTGTAATTGTATAGTGAATAAACAGTATTCTGGTATATAGTAGGGTTGATAGAATAAGACAGTGTAATGTTACAAGTCTAAAACTTTATAGTCTAAAGTATAGGGTAGTGTATAGTAACGCATTGTATAATTCAAAGGTGGAATTTTGTCTATGGATATGATATTATACCATGTAGTTTAGATTGGAAGGTATATTGTACTGCATAGTAGTCCAGTTTATAACAGAGTTACAACGCAACAAAGGACACAGCAGCGCACCTTGGCTGCTCTTTTACCTTCTTTCCGCCCAGCCTCCACCCTCCTCTGATCCGGTGGTGGTGCTGGGTAACATGCTAGTTCATATGTTAATTCCGCCCACACAGCTTAAAAGACGCGATCCATGCTTGGCAATGTTCATTCGAGCGCTGTCTTCTGGACAGTCCTGTTCATTCACCTGAAGAAGGCTGCTTGTGTTGTGGCTGAAACGTCGTGAGAATTTTATTTTATTATGTTTTATTATTATCTTTATTATTTTGTTTCCACTCTACGTGCCTTTACCGAAAGAACCAAGAAGAGGGTCCTTGATGTTAATTGCAATATGTAGGTAAGTTCTAAAGAATCGACAGCTAGGCATCACATTGTGATTTTAGATGGGAGAGTAGCCAAAGACTGGTTTGAAGAGATGAAATTCCAGGTGTTAACAGGGAAAGCTGCTACTGCTTCTCAACGCGTGATGCAGACGTGGCCCTGAATGGGCTCTGTGGTGGTTCAGTGAAACTAAAACTACAAGCTATTTTTTTTTATTTTACCAGGTAAGGCCTACTGAGCTATATAGCTCGTTTTCAGAAGTGACCTGGTCACAATTGATGGCTCAACGAAGTGGCTGATCATGTGGAAATTTATAGCAGCCACATACTCTGAACGCAGAGTATACAGGCGTCAGGGTCGGGATAGAACCGACAACCTGTATACCAGGCGAGGCAGTTAGCATCTCGCCACCGCGACGCCCCCAATGTCTGAAGACCACAATCAGATATGTAAATGACCAGCGAAACCCATCTTAACAAACACATCTGAAGTGTCGTTTGAAATATAAATACTGCACGCAACATGTAGCATGATTGCAGAGTTTCTTGTTTAAGCACAGAAAATGGATGTTATTTATCTCCGATTTATCTTGACCTATCCCAGCCCTTAATACTTTGAAGAAACATTGTCAAAGATTGCTCCCTGACCTCAGCCTGGCACCCAGGGTAGAGATTCAGCGCATCGTGACGAACACAACGCATTATAACAAACGCAGTGACGAACAACCACCGTGTTGTTGCGCATGATGGCAACAATACGTTCGGGCCCTAAATGCCAATATTGAGATTTGCTAGCCCATGACCAGAGGATTTCAGGAGAGCGTTGATTTTTTCTGCTCCATTGAAGGAGTGCAGAATCCAGTGGTTTACTATATGGGCAGTTGTTTGGGTTGCATGGCCACGATTTAAATGTTTTTACCAGGTAAGGCCTACTGAGCTATATCGCTATTTTTCAGAAGCAACCTGGCTAGAAACTATAGCTCAAGTGGCTTATATCACTTTAAAATTTATAGCAACCAAATATTCTGAACGCACGTTGATTCTAAATATTAAGGGAAAAATCCAAAGGACCAGGAGAAAAATCCACGTGACCACGGGGAGAACATGCAAACTCCAATCACCACACAAACACGACAATTGTGATTGCAGGGAACGTTAAATGTATGTTTTCGTACCCATTGCAATGATTCAATACTATGAACCATTAATTCGGGAAGGGCCATTGCCCAAAACATCACCTATTATATTTTTCCTTTGAAGGCCACAGTGTTATTGATTAATGCAATTAGGGCTTTTTCATATGATCCATATCTGTTTTTGTTTTGGGCCACGTGGTATTTGTGATTACAGGAACACCTTATATAGTCCGTGTGCCCTGACCAGATGTCTCGCTTGTGCCAGCTGGGGGGCCCATCACTTTTGTGGTTCCATTTTTTCTGTCGCCAAGGAATGTGAATTATGTTGTAACCATTTGAAATGAGTGTGGTTATAGAATTATTTCATTATCTTTATAGTGACATCGCTGGATGTCATCGTGCTGGGTGCAGTGCCAGCCCTAGAGAGGCACGGCGTGCGGTGTAGTGACATCGCAGATATCACAATGGTGTGGGTGTAGTACCGCCCCTAGAGGGGCCTGGTGAACGCTAGATGGTACCATGGTTTGCGTGCAGTGCCGACCCTACAGGACAGGGTGTGTGGGTGCCGGCCGAAGGATGGGGTTATGTTAGGCCATGACACTGGTTGACCCAGGAGGACATGTGATCAGTTAAGTTGACAAAGGGGCGCCAAGAGGGGGCTAGGGGTGGTCACGTGATTGGGACCCAGAGCCTTCCCGAGGAGCCAGCCACGCCACAGAATATAAGCTGGGTCCCGAGAGGGACCAGGGTTGTTCATCCTGGAAGAAACCCTTCATCTACATTCTCCATTCAACGAGTCTCCAACACGTGGACCCGGGCCGAAGTTGTTGGTCCCGGTCCGTAATAGCAGTTACGTTGTAACTAGTGTAGTTAGCCTGGTGGTCACCACCATAGGTTGTTATTCTGTTAAGGGGAAAGTTACCCCGTGTGTTGGAATTGAATAAAAGTGTTGCCTCCAAGTCTACGTCTGTGACTCGGTTGAACCCATTACATCTTTATACATTGATACGATTTTTTAAATGTTGGCACCTAAGTACCAATGTTTACTTGGGCTCGTAGACTTCACAGATTCCTGTTGACAGCCTGGTTTAGATGATTGCCAGTGTGAATGGGAGCAGTGGCTGACCGGCTCTGGTTTAGCAGGCTCGTTTATTTGGTCCGCATGCTGCAAACACGCCTCTCAACCAGCAGTAGATTGAGAAGATGATTTAAATAAAATCGGTATTAATGAGTGCTTATTAAATGTGTATGTAAGTGTATGTATGCGTGCGTGGCAGTGTCGCGTGTGTAATGACGTGCATAGGCATGTGCTGGGTTTTCCCACCTACCTTCCCGGTGCCTCGCGTAACGAACGCACAACTGTCGAAGCTATATTTAACATCTAGGCCACCCGACATTACAAGCCCAGCTGTTAGCTGTTGATGTCCTCTTTCAGCTGATTGCACAGTGGGGCACAGAGCATCACGTCTCTGTAACCACATTTATAACGGAGCCGCAGGTTTAACCAAGTTTTTTGGTGACTATGTTAGCAGTGGTTCATGCGCCCCGATGAAAACTCACCACGGTGAGCAAAATTTTACCTCATCTCTCTGGCCTCTCCACCTGCCATTGCCCATGTCACCTATCTTACCTATAAACGTCATTCTTTGTCTGTCCGTCTGCGTACGCGCGCTTACGAGGGATTTGGCTCTCAAACGGGTGGGATTTACTTTTTGAATTAAAGCTTTCGTGACTGCAGGGATTTATATTCTTGGTTCTTTCGGTAAAGTCACGTAGAAGGGAAACAAAATAATAAAAATATATAAAACAATGGGTTTACGTCAAAAATCATTTGCCAGGCAGTACGCCCTAAGCCCCGCGGCGGGAGTAGGCTATTCCATTTTCCCATCCGTAAACTTTGAAGTAGAAAAATTAACGATTGAGTGTGATTTTTATTTAATTATTTCCCGGCCCCGCTCAAGCTGCCGGGGGTTGCCCCTGGCAACGCGCGCGCGTCATCGGTGGAGGGGGATTTCTCCTTCGCGTTCAAAATGCAAAAAAAATACACGCAACGCTGAGGTAATTTAATCAAAGTGTAATGTCCTCTTCTCTCTCCTCCCCCCCACCCTAATGTGTGCACTTACTATTATAGGGTCGGTAGATACTAATATTATAACGCTTGGATAGTATTATTGTAGTGCAGGAGGGGGGGGGGGGGGGGTAGCGGCCCAGCCCCCAGCCTCGGCCGGCTGGGCAATCTAGGTGAAGCCGGGGGCTTTGCATGGGACTAGGCCTCACCACGGCACTCTGTCAGTCGAGTAGTTTATGCTATAGAGTCGATATATACTGCTATAGAGTCGACATGTACTACTGTAGTGATAGCAGGTACCACCACAGTCAGTATGCACTACTCTAATCATAGCAGTACCACCACAGTCAGTATCCACTGCTGTAATCATCGGTACCACCACAGTATGCACTGCTCTAATTATAGCAGGTGCCACCACAGTATCCACTGCAGTAGTGAAAGCAAGTACCACCACAGTTGGTATGCACTCCTGTAGTCATAGCAGGTACCAACACAGTCGGTATGCACTGCTGTAGTCATAGCAGGTACCAACACAGTATGCACTGCTGTTGTGAAAGCAGGTACCACCACAGTCACTATGCACTGCTGTAGGCATAGGTTCCACCACAGAGTATGCACTGCTGTAGTGAAATCAGGTACCACCAAAGTCGGTATGCACTGCTGTAGGTGCCACCTCCACAGAGCTGTACGAGAAAATCCAAACCTCGACGTCAACTTTTCTGATGTCATCTTCAAACAGGCCCTCATCCTCCTTGAGGACAAACTGCACTCTATTGGTGGAAAAGACCTCACGTCTATGGAACTACCAACCCCCCTTCAGGGACAACATGCATGCCCTTGCTTAAGAGATCCTATGTGAAATATCCTATGATGGTTTATAGCTTCTGTAATTTATTGAGGAAAATGAACCAAAGCTGATGGATGCACAAAGAGAAGCCTACAAGAAAATCTTGGAAGACATTGAGACTAAAAATGGAGGCATTTTTTTTCCTTGATGCACCTGGTGGTACTGGGAAGACCTTTGTTCTCAACCTGCTCCTCGCTAAGCTTTGCCAGAGGGAGAAAATTGCTCTAGCTGTGGCATCATCGAGGATTGGTGTGTAAGTCGGTGTGTGTGAGTCTGTGTGTGTCTTTTTCGCCCAGGCAACGCCGGGTACTTCCCGCTAGTATCATATAACTAGCTTGTTTGCTCTTCTAAGGGCAGGTGTATATTGCAGTAAATCTGAATTATTCAATAGAAAAATGTTCAGCTCATTATTAATGAGGAGGGGGGGGTTGCCCCATGTGGGGTGACGTCACACGCTCATTATTGAGGGGAGGGGTGCGGCATGTGGAGTGATGTCACCCCCTCATGGTTATTGGGGAGGGGTGCGGCATATTGAGTGCGCGACCTTGTGCGTTAGTGTAAATTTCCACGCGGACATGAATATTAATGAGGGGGGACCTCTTTTGCAGTGACGTCACGCATGGAGGTAGCACTGCTGCGTAGATTTATTGTTTACCGTCACTTTCTGTAAAGAAACGTCAAATTTGAAGTCACTTTGCGTAATCAATTATTTAATTCAGGTCGACCTTTGCGTTTAGTGTAAAAATCCACCCTTAATGACCATGAGCGGGTGATGTCACTCCACATGGGGCAACCCCCCCCCCCCTCATTAATAATCATGAGCTGATGAATATTTCAGATTTACTGCAAAATACACCCGTCCTTGGACCAGCAAACAAGCTAGTTATATAAATTTTCCTTTTAAGTTTTTGATCAATGTGATTTTTTTTGTTTCACTATGGCCAAACGGAAAATGAGTCTTACAAGGGAGGTTTATGATTTTTTTCAAATAAATATCCACTGCGTGTAAATGAAGCTTAAAGGCCTGGTTTAAGTACATCTACATTTAACAACATATGCATAGGTGGCAGCATTGTATGCACAAAGCTCTTGACCTTATCCAGACCACTGGCTCAAAAAGAACTGACAAAATGGCTGCACATGCAGTGCTTTTGAGCTGGTGATCTGGATACTTTTGAGAGTATACGTGCAATGCGGCACACGTGTATGGCATGTGCCTGTGATTCGGTGCGTGGAAGGCACTGGTTGCTGGATCCTCATTCATATCTATGAAACTATACTCATACTCTTTGGTTCTTTCGGTAAAGTCACGTAGGTAGAAAAAATAATAGATCACGACGTTTTGATCGCCACACAAGCAACCATCATCAGGTGTGAAACAAACAGCAGGAGGACTGCTGTCGTCGGAGAAAATCCCATCCTACCTACCTATGTCAGCTGTTATTTCTGACTCTGTGTGTGTCTCTTTCTGTCTCCCTCTCATCATGTGTACTTCTTGCTCTTGGGGGTTTTTTGTTCCTGTTGCCCGGCTCTGACATTGACATGCTAATAGTCTCATTAGCATGCCTCCGGTGGCTGGGCCGTATCACATTGACATGCTAATCTCTCACATTTACGTACAAATTCCTTCTCTAGCTCCGCCCACTTACCCTTGGGTTGGGCCCACCGAAATCCTCTGTCAACTCTTGTTGCAGCAGCTCTTTCTCCTACGACAGCAGTCCTCCTGCTGTGTTTGTTTCACACCTGATGACGGTTGCTTGTGTTGCGATTGAAACGTCGTGATCTATTATGTTTTCTACCTATGTGACTTTACCGAAAGAACCGAAGAGTGTCGATTCCTGCAGTCACGAAAGCTTCAAATCAAATTCTATGAAACTGAAACCTTCTGGGCTGCCAGGTGACCAGGAGATGGAAGTACAACATGGGTTGTAAACCCACCTGTGCGTGGGTGGGGGGGGTTCTCTGGGCATATCGGTTCCTTCCCACTTCAATTCATGAATATAATTCACGAGTCATCCCAATTTATGATGCTACCAACAGAGTCTTGAGGTACGGTCGGAGATTTCTGTGGAGATATACAAGCGAGGTTCAGTGCCCCAGCCCTGGTGTTTCATGTTTGAGTGCTCCAGAGGTGTAGTTACTATAGGGATAGACGGCAGTGTTTTTATTAACCTGTTGTGTCCCGTAAAATGCTTCCGAATCCACAATTTCATGCCACTGCTGCTGTGAGGTATGGCTGTGTGGTATCAGGGCTGAAGTGTCCCTTCAGGTATTGGAGCAAGTGCACTGTCAAAACAACATTAAAGCTGCAGTCTGTTCTGGTTTTACTCTGCTTGGACATTGTCCAACACAGCACTTTCTTACTGTTTCTGCGCCGTGACTTTTGTGCATCGTCCCCTCCACTCCCTATCCGCCCCGCACAGCCACACCGAGACTGCCTCTGCTGTGTTCCACTGCTTTTCGTGCTGGCCTGGCGACTTCTCCTTCTCTGTGTGGGTTCAGGTTGGGCTACGTGTGTAGGATAGGCAGACCTGCTTGAGCTGTGTGGTGTGGTGGATCAGTCTTGTAGATTGGCATGATTACTGCTGAACATGTGATGCTGAGTGCATTTTCATTCCCCTTGCTGTGCACGATGGAGGATGAAGATCCGGAGGCATCCGCTGCTGCTCGACGCGACCTGGATGGATAAGTATAAATACGATGATTCAGAAAAGATGTGGGAAGAGGAAAAAGCGTGTGGGCGTCTGGCTGTATTTGTGGGTTTAACTCGTACCAACACGCAGCCGGACGGTGAACACGGCGCAATCGACATTCTCGCTAAAGTAGCTACTTCCGTCCAAAAGAAAGAGACCTCGCTGTTTGGCTCGGCGTCTAATAATGACGCGGCAGTACCTAGTGAAGACCACAAGAAGAAACGCAAGCAAAACAATAAAAATCGCCTGCGTGGTAAAATGGTGGACAGTGCAAAATGGCTCCCTCCAGTTGTCATCGCTCGGTTTGAGACCGTCTGGCTCGACAGCTGGAGGTACCACGATGCAGAGTGCCACTTTGAGCTGTATAAAAAAAGAATGGCCTGCCGGCTTGCGGGTGAAGATATCTCCAGGCCTCGAACAGTTCCCCTCCGGCCCATCTTGGCTGACGATGGTTCGCAAGCTGTGGTAGACGACCTGGATAATATCTCGCCACCAAGACGTCCCGAAGGCTTTTCGGGCACTTTGAGCATTGACACCAACATGGCGGACACCCAGCCATACCCTGCGCGTGCAATGATACCAGGAATTGTGGAGGCAGTCAGTTTCTGGGTGGACAAGTTTATGTACGAGAAAGCGGAAGTGGCTTTTTATGTTCAGAAGTACGTGGAGCATGAGCGTGTGCACGAAGTCAAGAGTGGCTCTCCTGATGGTAAAAAACCTCGCAGTTCCCCCGTGCAGACACCAAAAGCAGCTGCCGGTGAACACCATGATGCTGCAAAATATGCGGCTTTGGAAAACATCTGGTTGCAAAATGCACAGTACCATGATGCCGAGGTGCGTTACTATGAGAGGGAAGCAACTGAACACTTGAAGGCTTGGCAGAGAGCACAGGCTTCAGTTGGTGGTGCTAAAACGAAGAAGTCCAAACGACAGAAGCAAATCAAGGCATCCAAACGGGCAACGAATGAAATGGATTTCGTTCCAAAGCCATTTTCAGTTCAAATAAGAGGGTCTGCATTCAAAGGAGTGATCTGTGAAGGTTCAGATTCGATCTCACTGAATCGGAAGACTCTTGGTGGTGCAAAAAAAAAGTTTATTGGTAGCGTCCCCCTCCAGCTGCAGACATCTCCATGTGGCGTCGCTGCATCCCATCAGGGCCTCGGTGTCGCCACCACAACCACCACGACCACCACGATGCCCCCGGCGCAGCAGCAGCCGCCGTATGTCATTGTAGTCGCTGAACTTGGCCAGGCCGAGTGAACACCCATGCAGAACATGTGTGTACACACTAAATCCTGATTAGCAGCGATGTAATATCGGAAAAACCTAGTGTAAGACCTCTTTTTATATAGTGACTATCTGATATGTTTTGTCCTAAATTTTCTAAGATTTTTCTTTGTCATTTGTAGGTGTGTGCGAACTTTGACGAAACGGTTACATTTGTTTTCTTTGTTTTGTGGCGTTGATGCTCCATTGAGTTGTGCGTGCGTCATCGCTTGGAGCATGCTTGTCATCCCCAAATGTGTCGATGTGCGCATCGTGAGGGTTCCGTCTTGCGTTTTAGTTTTCCTTTTACTGCGTACTCATTTTACATGATCGGGTTTACAAATAGTTAACTTGCCTTGAGTAAAATGGTCATCCTTGTTTTGCACGTATGGATGGATATTGATCTTTGTTTGTGTGCTGCGTGACAGAACCATGGCAGCCGTTCCACAACTACAAGAAAGCGTTTGGGTGGACAAGTTCCGTTATGATGACGCGGAATGCCAGTACCAGCAGCAGCTAGCCTCGCAGAGCAACCAGGTAGAGTAGTGTGCTGGCCTCATGATCAGGGCTGCTGCAACGGCTCTGTCACCGATTGCACACTTGTTATCACAGCGTCGTGTTGGTGACCCACGAGCCCTTCTAGTCTTGTCATCTAACCCCTTAAGGGTAAGGAAAGATCTATCCCAAGACGATGCGTCTCCAGCCGCAGTGATCCCGTCTGCGGACGTTTTAACAGCCAATCGTGAGACCTTTAGTTCGTGCCAATCCAAACGTCAGATTCTGTAAAGTCTTGCCGACTGTCCATAATCACTGCCCAGCCTTTGCAGGCTATGAAAAGGTACTTGCATTTGGTGAGAATTTATGCAGCCATCCATTAAAACCAAAGGGAAAATAGTAAACATTTTCCCAACGCTGTGAGTTGGTGGCCAAAATGACAACATGGCCACGCATCCGTTTCTTTGGGGCTGGTGGTCTGCACAAGGCTAAGAGCTTTTGTATTTGCGATGCTGCACACTTTGGTGTGGTGTTTAGAGCTATATTAGGTAAGGTCGGACAAGAATACATGCTTACTCCAAAATTATTCACAGCGACAATTAGAATTTTTTCCCAAAAATTATAGAAACGTGGACATATACATTGATAAAATGTTAACCATCTTGCATTGCTAATGACTGTCCGTTCACAAGCAATGTAAAGTGACTGGAGGGGATGATGGACTAATTTACTACAGCCAGCCACCCATCGTTTGCGTGTCGCCGAGATGATTCTATCGCTTTACTCGTCCTCTGTGCTGATGTATACAGTTTTAGTTAACTTGTAATTTGCAGTTTACATTTTGCGTACGTTGGGTAAGTTTTGGCATTTCAACACTGAACAAGTAGGGCCATTGCTGAGTGAATTAAAATTTAAAACTGCGTCATGCAACTGGTACCCGGCATTAAAATTTGGTTTTGTTTTGGTCAGGATGCCGAATCAAGCGGAATTCTGCAAGACATTCAGAGAGCAAGGAATAACATCCAGAAGTCTCTGGCTGGGGTTAGTGAATAACTGACCCACGGTAACCTAGTTTGCTAATCATTTCCCGTGCCCTAGGGGCCTTGAGAATCAGCTGGTGTCGTCGTTTGTGTTGGTGATTGGCAGGGCCATCCACCTTCAGATGACTGACCTAATATTTGTGGGGTGTTTGATTTTTACTTTTTGTAAATTCAGTTTTATTTGGCTTTGTTACTGTATGTGTTTCTGGTGGTTATACTTTAAAAGGTTTTCCCATAGGATGATCATTTTTAATCTAAAACTGTCATTTTCCTTCTCGATCCTGATGGGTTTTGGAGCATGTCGGTGGCATGCGTGTGTGCGGTGGGGGGCAAAGGGGGGGGTGAGAGGGTCACGGGAGTGCGGGCTGTCTCGCAGCAGGCTCTGCAGGCAGCACCCGAGGGGGGCGAGCTGCTTCCTCGACTCAAGGCGGTGGAGCAGGAAAATCGGGAGCTGAAGAAACGTGGGTGGTTTTCCTTTTGTCGGCTAGATTTAACAACACGCATCGATGCGGTTCATGTGCAAAACCTCATCCTACAGCCTTGTCCAAGACCGCCAGCTCAAAAGGAATGGAATGTGTGGCCATGCTGTCCAAACCGGTAGGTCAAATGAGTTGAGAAAATATTGGGACTCATCAGTACAGTCCTGTACAGTCATTAATGCTCACTGCTGCCCTCTGGCCCTGGAAACCTGGTACTTGGAAAGTGCTTTTACCTCTACGCTATGGGGACCGATATCCACATTTTTCAACTCTTAAAATTGTTGGTCTAAAGAAATGACAAAATGGCCACATGTTCCGTTTTATTGAGATGGTGATCTGGATAAGGCTGAGTGCTTCTGTACATGTAATCCATAACTGTGTGTTTTTAAATGTATTTGTTTTCCGGCCTGCACTTTTTTCTCATTAACTGATGTGTCGCAAGGTTCAGCACCTGCTGTAACTGGTGCTCTGTAAGTTAGCAGTCTTGTCATTTGTGATTACAGAGGAAAGTGCATCTCTCACTCAGTTGGGTTCCTCCGTTTCAGTCAGTTCACAAACTTCGCCTCAGACGATGCACAATTGCGTCTGTTTTGACGTGCACAATCGTGTTGCTATTTTATACTCGACAGCCACATTCACACGGTTGTGGTTTTCGGACTCGCCAGCTGGCCAGTTCAAACAGAGCTGGGGAGAGCAGGGGGGAGGGGTTATTTCCACAGCCACGTTGCAGGAACCAAACTGTTCAATTGGCTCCCATCTGCTCTTAATGGGAATGTTTTAAGACCTTGGAACCACATCCTATTCAAGAGCGGCATTGTCTTTCAATTTAACAAAGTTCTAGCTCTTGCAAAGAGTGAGAAATGTCATTTGGGTTCTTGTTAGATTCAAGGGCTTGACTTGAGAAATTGTTTAATCAAACGCTTGTTGACAAAATAAATAATTGGCCAACACGCCACCTTCCCATATCTGTCCCTCTGTGTAAAAATGAAAATATTTTTTCACATTCAATCCGCAACACGGCCTCCCTGGGAGTGCATAATTACAGCAGCATTGGTTCAACATTCATTGTCTCCTCAGTAGTCAGGGCTTGGATGAACCACTGCTTGAGAACTGGCAGATTTTTGTCGGCAAGGGCCCCGTTCTGTATTAAATGCATATAGAGATGATGGTTGCTGCAATATGTAATCTCTGCTCTGTTTACAGATTTGCAAGTTCTGCAGCAGGCTCTGTCCCGTGTGGAGGCCCGGCTATCGACGTTGGAGAAGGGATCTGCAGGGAACCCACCCGTTGCTACTGCCTGCAAGCTAGCGCAGGTGACTCCACAGTGTCGCAGCTCCGGGTGTTGTTTGGAGTAATTGGCTGCGATTTAAATTTCCACGCGATAAGCCACTTCGTGGAGCTATCATTTTGTGCCCAGGTCACTTCTGAAAAAGAGCTATATAGCTCATTGGGCCTTGCCTGGTAAAATAAAATATTTAAATAGTTTTAGTAATCTAGTTTGGCACTGAAGGGTCTGGATTCAATTTCCCTACACGCTACACTAGAGTATGGGCCAACCTCTACCACAGCAGCGTGGGGCCTCCTCCACCGGTTCGGTGCTCGCACAGTGCACAAAGATCTTGACTTTTGAACTGCACATGCATCATCACAATTCGTGTAGCTTAGACATGCAGTCTAATAAACTACGGGCATAACTCTGTACGTTTGGTTTGCGTTTTAGAAAACCTGAACATAATGCAGAACATCGTATTGTACAACTGCGTTGCACATCGTGTTGGTGGAGGGGTGACTGGGAGGGTGGGGGTGGGATGAAGGGGTGACCTGGGAGGGTGGGGGTGGAATTGAGGGGTGACTGGGAGGGGGTGGGGGAGGGGCATGGTGGAACGTACAGTGGTTAGAACTATGCGGCTTGGCTTGTAAACGTAATAACGAAATTAACTGAAAAGAAAGTCTTTTTTTATGATGAACATAAGAACGAATCGTCATGAATTTAATTAACTTGCATCGGATGCATCTGTATAATGGAAGCCACGTAATGAACATTACACGTGTGTGCAACTGCGGGTGCATTTATCGCAAAAAGATGCTACATGCCGTCCGCTTAAGTGGATGTAAAATATCCTGTGACGCGATTCGCAAGGAGTAGGCCATGGTGCCAGCATCAAAAGTGAAACTTTCCCAAATTTTGAAAAATTACGTGCAAATGGCTTGATTATAATTTATACTTAGCAATCATCGCCCATGACTGCGAAAACTTGGCAGGGCCCTCAAGAAAAAGAGTCGAGACTCAGAGGCTTTCCTGGGTAAACGTGCACACATTGGTAATAATACATTTTTTTTCTAGTCGGTCATCGAACGAAAGGAATTGTCATCATTTAGAGAATCCTGAGTGGGGAAAAAACAGGGACCTATGGTATTTGACCTAAGACGTAGGCTTTCGCGACCATTATCATCCATAATCGAGGTTTTTGGGTTAGATCGCGTAAATATATTAATGTGTCTTTACAACACGCCACCACCCGACCTAGTAAGGGTTGTAACGTAAACAGACCATGCCAATTCGTCACTCGTACAGCACACCGATGTGTTGGAGAGCCAAGCCACAACATTTACAAACTGAGTACGACGTTTCACCAGTAATTACAACTAGCTGCATCAGGCGACAGCCAGATTTTTGGAGAAGTATTCCTGTTTCGTTCCTTATATAGAGGCGTACATGTGTTTACTACCCTTCTGTGTTCTTGCACAATGATGGGGGGGGGGATTACTGAGGCAACGTACATTATGCATGTGCGCTATGTGAGCCCTTTGAACTTGTCCTTCCTATCTATTGTGTTTATGAAAATAGCCCTACCTATGGTAATCCCTATTGAAAGTATGCTGCCCTTTGTAGGCATGCATTTAAATAATGTATTATTTGATGATTCGCTTCCACGCAGCACTAAGACGGTAGCTAGCCGAACGGTTCAAGTTATTTTGATTTCTTTCAATTTCCAAAAGATTATCTAATTAGTCTTGGCCAGTAGTAGCTAATGTTGCACAAAACTTCAACATTATCAAATCAATTGAGTGTCCTTGTTGGCACGTGTATTCTGATACTGCTGACAGTTCATTTAAATAATTTAATATTTCTCTGTTCTTTTAGTTTCGTGCTAATCATTCGTCCTGTTTGCCCAACATAGCATTTACCACACGTGCAGTTAATCCTGTAAACACCCTCTATTGATAGCTTCGGTAATACACCTTTTGTACCAGATATTAAATTCTGTATTTTATGTACCGTGCCAAATCTGACTCGGATGTTTTGTTTTTCCAAACATCTGGCAAGTTTATGGTGTTTTGATCGTTTTAATTACTTGGGCAGTTTCAATGCTCTTGTTATTTGGTTTTGGTATTCAATGCCCTGTTGATTTGTGCATCATTGTAACCGTTCATTTGCAGCGCTGCTTTAACATGTTGAATATCACTTCACAGACTGTCCCCATCTGACACTTTCTTAGTTCGATGAATGAGCATCTTGATAAGAGCAGATTTCTGTGCGGGGTGATGGGTTGACTCTGCATGCAGATAGGCGTCAGTATTGCATTTTCTTTCGGTAAACACTTTTATTTTACTATTTCTTCCCCATCCGAGCAGAATATCCAGAAATTGTCGAGTTCTGTCAGCTTCCACTTCGATGGTGAACTGGATGGTTGGGTTTTGCGAGTTGAGATGATTTAGAAATGCGTTCAGTGTATCTTTGCCGTGTGGCCAAACCACCAATGTGTCATCCACATATCTAAACCAAGCAGATGGTTTTAGTGTGCTTGAAGCTATTGCTTTTGTTTCAAAATCTTCCATGTACAAATTCGCTATCACAGGAGACAAAGGAGAGCCCATTGCTGCTCCATCCTTTTGTTTATAGAAGTCACCTTGCCACAAGAAGAAGTTAATATTTGTTTTTGGTACTTTGCTGTTCTCTAATTTTGGCAACCTTGTGCCTAGTCATCTCAGCTTGATAAGGGAGATGCCTACCTGCTGATTCGACTTCAGCAATGATCTCATTGACAGGGATTGTACGTGGGGCAACAGCAAAGTTAAGACCTATAGACAGGGCTGAAACCATATTGCTAGTCATGTTGATAACCGTTTTGTTTGAAATGTTCATTTTTAGTTGAGAGTTGTTTGTTATTCTTGCAAATGTGTTAATTTGGGTAGTGTTAGTTTTGTTAAATACATTATTAGCTGATTGCTGTGTAATTGTAATTGCCAAAAACAAATTTACTTCAGTGAAGCAAAAGCCTTAAGATAATTAAGAGCAAATAAAGATATCCAAATTCTTGCTGCTGATAAGGGCCTATCGACTTGTGATGCCCCGTGAGGACTATGATAATAAACTCAAAGATTTACTCGTTGAAGGTACCTACCTTAAAATTAAACGAGACCCAACCAGCACCTTGGAACGAAAAACAGCGGCAATCATTGCCAAGTCATCAATTTCCAAGGAAGAGCAATACCTGATCAAACCAAGGGCATCAAAACCACCAAGACTTTATGGGCTACCAAAATTTCACAAACCTGATGTCCCATTAAGACCCATAGTTGTACGTGGCTCTGCCACGTACGTGGCTCTGCCACGTACGTTACGAAACAAATACAGCCCTACATTGGTAGGACCTCTTCATTCATCACTCTGAACATCTCGTAAATATATTTAAAGATATTAAGCTTAATCCTAATGATATTATTGTAAGTTTTGTGTGACTTGTCTGTTCACGAGGGTTCCGGTCAACGAGTCAATTAAATTACTCCACTGGTAACGAACAACGGTTTAGCCAAAGATATCCCAAGACGAGCTGAACACTGTCTAAAGAACACCTACTTATTGTGGCAATGTGACGTCTATAGAGAAAAGGATGGAGCAGCAATGGGCTCTCCTTTGTCTCCTGTGATAGCGAATTTGTACATGGAAGATTTTGAAACAAAAGCAATATCTTCAAGCACACTAAAACCATCTGCTTGGTTTAGATATGTGGATGACACATTGGTGGTCTGGCCACACGGCAAAGACACTGAACGCATTTCTAAATCATAACAACTTGCAAAACCCATCCATCCAGTTCACCATGGAAGTGGAAACTGACAAAACGCTACCATTTCTGGATGTTCTGCTCGGACGGGGTAGAAATGGTAAAATAACACTGTTTACTGAAAGAAAATTTATACTGATGCCTATCTGAATGCAGAATCACACCATCACCCCACATAGAAATCTGCTCTTATCAAGATGCTCATTCATTGAGCTTACAAAGTGTCAGATGGGGACAGTCTGAGAAGTGAAATTCAACATGTTAAAAAAGTGCTGCAAATGAACGGTTACAATGATGCACACATCAACAGGGCATTGAATACCAAACCCAAATCAAATAACAAGAGCATTGAAACTGCCCAAGTAATTAAAACGATCAAAACACCATAAACTTGCCAGATGTTTGGAAAAACAAAACATCCGAGTCAGATTTGGCACGGTACATAAAATACAGAATTGTATATCTGGTACAAAAGGTGTATGACCGAAACTATCAACAGAAGGTGTGTACAGGATTAACTGAAAGTGTGGTAAATGTGATGTTGGGCAAACAGGACGAATGATCAGCACGAGACTAAAAGAACATCAGAGAAATATACAATTCTCCCAAGTGCAACTGTCAGCAGTAGCAGAACACGCGTGCCAACAAGGACACTCAATTGATTTTGATAATGTTGAAGTTTTGTGCAAAACTAGCTACTACTGGCCAAAACTAATTAGAATCTATCGAAATTGAAAGTAATCAAAATAATTTTAACAGTTCGGATAGCTCTACCGTCTTAGTGCTGCGTGGAAGCAAATAATCAAATAATACATTTACATGCATGCCTACAAAGGGCAGCATACTTCAATAGGGATTACCGTTGGTAGGGCTATTTTGATAAACAATATACAGGAAGGACAATTTCAAAGGGCTCGCATAATGCACATGCATAATGTATGTTGCCTCAGTAACCCCCCCCCCCCCCCCACAGTGTGCAAGAGCCTAGAAGGGTGGTCAACACATCTATGCCTCTATTTTAGGAACGAAACAGACTTCTCCACAAATCTGGCTGTCGCCTGATGAAGCTAGTTGTAATTACTGGTGAAACCTCGTACTCGGTTTGTAAATGTTGTGGCTTGGCTCTCCAACACACCGGTGTGCTGTACGAGTGACGAATTGGCATGTTCTGTTTACGTGACAACCCTTACTAGTTGGCTGTCGGGTGGTGGCAGGTTTTAACGACACATATGCTTTGGGTCTTTCGGTAAAGCCACGTGGATAGAAAAAATAATAAAAATATCACGACGTTTCGAAGGCAACACAAGCAATCGTCATCAGGTGAAAAAATATCGAGCTGCTGAGGCAGGATGTTATAAAGGTTTGAGATGGGTGTAGTCCAAGCGTCATAAACAAAGTGGGCGGGGCTAGTGATGAAATTTGCATGTAAATGTAAGATCTGAGAGCCGAGCTACCTCCACGACGACGAGGTGGCCATTGCATTGTGAGAGATAGCATGTCAATGTAAGGTCGTAGAGCCACCACCACTTCATGGAAAATGAGCAACGGTGGCTGTTAGTGAGACATTTAACCTGTTAATGTAACACCAGAGAGTCGAAAATAACTACTAAACATCACAATTATATATTTACGCGATCTAACCCAAAAACCTCTATTATAGGTATTTGACCTTTACAGAAAAAATATCGCATTTTGCTTAGCCCCAGCAATGGTTACCAAATGGCATGGAGTGGTTTTCTTCCTGGCAAATAGTGCTGTGCTCCACTGTGTAATGGGGGTGGCATTATTTGAGAGAGATGGAGACTGCCCGAAGCAGGCCACTATAATGACGTTGTGCTCTGTGTGCCATGCAGGTGAAGGCGGTGGAAGAAGTGAATGGTAACGCAAAAGAAGAAGACGACGATATTGATCTGTTTGGAAGTGATGAAGATGACGGGGAGGCAGAGAAGCTTCGTGAAGAGCGGGTCAAGGCCTACTCTGAGAAGAAAGCTAAGAAGCCTGTGCTGATAGCCAAGTCTTCGATCGTCCTGGATGTCAAGCCTGTACGTGACGGTTTCCTGGTTGGCGTTTGTGGCTGAGTGGAGGAGTTTGCTCATATGCATGCTCGTTGAACATTTTTTTTCACCTCGTGTGACCACTCTCGCATGACGGCCCATGCTCAACCAATCCAATTTCAAAGAAAATGTAATTTGGATTAATTGGGGTTACATTGGAGGGTGCGTAACGCTGTATAACTAATGACGAGGATGCGGTGATGTGGGTCGTGGGTTTTTGTGGAATAAGCATGGATTTGTGGCCACCTTTTTGAACTTGCACCCACTGCCGTGATCCAAACCATTTGATGCTGCTGCAGTGGCGCACAAGCACGAATTACAACAACAAAAACGCAATACATTAATCAACACTCGCCTTAAAAGCTAAAAATATGCACAATAGGTGACGTTTCAGGCAGTGGGTCATTCATAGCTGATGAGCTACAAAAAGTATTAAGGGCCATTACCCGAAAACGTTGCCTATTGTATACCTTTTTTACTTTTAAGGTCAGTGTTATTGATTAATGTATTGCATTTTTTTGTTATTCGTTCAGGCAGTGGGCCATTCTCTTCATAGTTGACGAGCTAATGAAGAGAAGTGTCATTTCCAGAAACGTTGCCTTATGTATATTCTTCGTTTATTTTTGTAAAGTCCCTGCGGTGTTAGCGACGCACAGTTGATGCGGGCCCCCCCCATGTCCACGAATGTGATGCCGTTGCTGTGCGCATGCCGGCAGTGGGATGACGAGACCGACATGGCCGAGCTGGAGGCAAAGGTGCGATCGGTGTCGATGGACGGGCTGCTTTGGGGTGCCTCCAAGCTGCTGCCCGTCGGCTACGGCATCAAGAAGCTGCAGATCCAGTGCGTGGTGGAGGACGACAAGGTTGGCACGGACATCTTGGAGGAGGAGATCACCAAGTTCGAGGACCACGTATGTAGCTGGACGGGCGGCTTTCCCCTCGTGCACCACGGCTGCAACCGCTCTGGTGGGCGGCTTTCTCCGCGCGCACCATGGCTGCACCCGCTCCGGCCGCCCTACACCATTCCAGTCGAATCTGTCGAACTTATGGAAAATACGGCTGATTGGTGAAAGACTCTTTGTAGTGCAGTTGCAATGCTTTATTAAATAATTCTCGATTTGTTTTTATTCTGCAGGTCCAGAGCGTGGATGTTGCTGCATTTAACAAGATTTAACTCCCACCGCACATCGAGTACTCTTATTAAACGATGATGAATAAAGCTCTCCGTACTTGCTTTGTTGTGGATTTCATTGAATTGAATGCATTCACTAATGGCTACTCGAGCACACGGCGCATATCACAGAATTGCTCAACACTGCCGTGACGGTAGTGTTCACAAAACGCGTGCCAAATAGGTGACACCAAATAATCATGAGGATATAGCAACAAGCTGGGCAGGCAATACGCCTCCATATCTGTCCCACGTAAAAATTTAAATATTTTTTTACATATCCCATCAGCCAATACAGCCTCCTATGAGTACATATTTCAACACTGTTGAATGAACACAAGCAAACTCCAGACCAGTGTCTATTCATTGTCCCATCAGCAGGCCAGGTTTGTATCAATGCTGATTAACTGGCAGATGTTTATGGGCAAGGACCCTCTTTGGGTCCTATTTCGATACAATACTGTATAATAGCCAATTCTACATAAGTGGGCAATGGCTCTTTAGAAATAATTGTAGACCACCGATATACAAAACTGCCAATGTTGTTGAATCTGCAATACACATTGGCCTTTGTGCTGATGCACTGGATTGGGCAGCGGTGGTGTCGGGGTTGAGTGCCGGAATGAGTGGGCAGGAGTGGTACACCCTGGGCATGTTAAGGTGGTGAATCCTGGACCTCGCGAGATACCGGCGGCAGCGCCGTGCATCAAACCCAGTGGGCACCTCCTGGGTTGTCCAGGTCAACAAAAAGATGGTTGGCAACACCAGCTGTCATCCCCGCTGCGGTATACTGTACTAGATTTGCTTTTGTCGACCAGGCTCTTGCAAAGGCCTCCACCTCGTCACTTGAGTTCTTCTCACTTCCTAGGCGTTTATTGTCAAAGCACGTGCTCGCATCCGATTCACAGGTCTCGAGCAAGACACGTTCATCAAATCAAGTGGCACAAAACATGGGCTGACGGAGGAGGTGTGGGCACCCACGTTTATTTTGTCATCGAAGTGGTGTCATAAGCTTGACTTGGGCGCTGCTGCAGCCGTGTCAGTGAGGGACTTCGCCGTTGGGTACAGAGTTGATACCACTGGGCGAAAAGCAAGGGACTGCCACGCGTGCTCCTCGGTGAGAAAGAGGATGAAGATTTGTGATGGAGCTCCCAGTTGCTTTGGAGCGCCTCACGCAATGAGACGTAAATTAAAGGCGTGATTCTACAACCGGGCTAGAGACGTGAGGTGGAATACAAAACAATCACCCACCAATGTTTACTATGCAATGCATCCTATTTTCTTTGGAGACATTACCAGAGGTGTCACTCTAGGTATGCCAAACACTGTAGAGGTGTCACTAGCGGAGTTACTATGGGTGTCACGAGTTGTCACTCGATGTGTCGCTCACTATATAGAGGTGTTACTGTTTAGATGTGTCACTATGTAGAGGTGTCGCTATGTTTAGGTGTTGCTAGAGGTGTGACTAGAGGTGTCACTATAGACGTGTCATTGTGTAAAGGTGTTATGGTGTAGAGGTGTCAGTGTGTAGAGGTGTCACAAGAGGTGTCGGTAGAGGTGTCACTGTGTAGAAGTATCACTGTAGAGTTGTCACTGTGTAGAGGTGTCACTGTATAGAGGTGTCACTGTAGAGGTGTCGCTATGTAGAGGTGTCAGAGGTATTACTGTGTCGAGGCGTCACTGTAGAGGTGTCACAAGAGGTGTCACTAGATATGTTACTAGAGGTGTCACGAGGTGTCGGTAGAGGTGTCACTGTGTAGAAGTGTCACTGTAGAGTTGTCACTAGAGGTGTCACAAGGTGTCACTAGAGGTGTCACTGTAGAGGTGTCACAAGAGGTGTCACTGTGTAGAGGTGTCACAAGGTGTCACTAGAGGTGTCACTGTAGAGGTGTCGCTATGTAGAGGTGCCAGAGGTATTACTGTGTCGAGGCGTCACTGTAGAGGTGTCACAAGAGGTGTCACTAGATATGTTACTAGAGGTGTCACGAGGTGTCGGTAGAGGTGTCACTGTGTAGAAGTGTCACTGTAGAGTTGTCACTGTAGAGGTGTCACAAGGTGTCACTAGAGGTGTCACTGTGTAGAGGTGTTACTAGAGGTGTCACTGTAGAGGTGTCACAAGAGGTGTCACTGTGTAGAGGTGTCACTGTGTAGAAGTGTCACTAGAGGTGTCCCAAGGTGTCACTAGAGGTGTCACTGTAGAGGTGTTACGAGATGTCACTGTAGAGGTGTCACAAGAGGTGTCACTGTGTAGAGGTGTCACTAGAGGTGTCACTGTGTAGGGGTGTCACTGTAGAGGTGTAACTGGAGGTGTCACTGTGTAGAGGTGTCACTGTGTAAAGGTGTCACTAGATGTGCCACGAAAGGTGTCCCTACGTCACGTGTTAGGTTCCCCGCCCCTTGTCCCTCTGCCCCCGTCTCCTCGCACACGTGACCGCGTCGCGTCCAATGGGAGCGCCTCACGTCACCGGCTCCGGGCGAGGGGAGGCGGCGGCGCGGGGAGGAGAGAGCCGAGGGGAGAGGAGACAGAGAGGAGGAGACGGGGAGAAGACGACGGAGAGAAAGGAGAGACGGGGAAAGGAGAGGAGACAGGCGAGCCGTGAGTGCTGGGAAGGACGGGGTGTGGTGTCGAGTTCCGAGGAGCGCGTGGGTGCGCGCCTCAGCTGTGAGGGGATCCACAGTGACCACCACCCGCACCATCATCAACCCGACATCGGACCCTCGCCGTCACCACAAAGACAAATCACCACCACCATCGTCAAAGTGACATATCGCCGTCATCACCCTATAAACGTAGTATCATCATCACCACCACCACCATGATAACCGTGGGGGCGGCGTGCCCGCGGCGGTCCTGCCTGTGGGGAGTTCACTCAGCGCCGTGGGACCCGCGAGGCGTTAAAGGCGCCACGTCTCATTTTTGTCAACAGGCTGGGTAGGGAGGATTATCACCGTTACGGACGAGGCTGAATCGTACCCTCTGAGGCGCTCACATCTCTAAACAAATCAACTCCTCTCCGGGGACGCTCGACCGCGACCCGCGATGGCCGAGCCGCCACAGCCCCCCACCCCCCAGGTAGCCCCCCATCCACCGCCCAGGTAGCCCCCCATCCACCACCCAGGTAGCCCCCCATCCACCGCCCAGGTAGCCACCGCCCAGGTAGCCCCCCCACCGCCCAAGTTGAGGTCAGAAATGTTTGCAAGGCTCTCCGATTCCGGGTTGTTTTCCCTGATTCCTCACCATTACAGGAGGCGGTGAATTATTGTAACGCCGATCATTGTATTTGTGGGGGCCGGCGTCCCCCACCGCTTTGGCCGGGCAGGTGGGGCGTGATGTCCGCCCCCTCCATGCCCTCCTCCACTCCCTCCTCCACCGCGTCGATCGGCCCCCGCCGGGTTCCCGCCGACCGGGTGCTCGGCCCCCCCGCGTTAGCGCCCCCTCTCAGGGACATCGCTAAATTGCTGGCTCACCGCACCGGGTTACTCCACACGCGTCCGTACACCAACGTTAACACTACAGCGGTGGCGAGCACGCGCACGCCCTTGCCGGCGATCAGACTCTAATATGCGTCCGCACAAAGACTTAGCGTTAAACGGCTGCGCGAATACGCGCGCCGGCGGGTGGTTATTCGCTACCCCGCACCCGCGCTAAGACTCGCTCTAAAGCGGCTGCGCGAACACGCACACTTGAATCACAAACACTGCGCTGAAGCTCTGTGCTAATGTCTTTATTTGCAGGGCAAAAACTCTGCACTGCCTGGAGGAAATATTCTACGAACAGAGCCTATCCTATCACTATCCAATTCCCCAGATACTCACGCGCCCTGTTACGTACCTCGCAGCCATTCTCACGGCGTCGCACGGATGCGGAGAGAGGCGGAGGGACGGAGATGGAGGGAGAACCTTGCTATCGCTGTCTCGTGGCGGCACTCGCTGGCGTCTCATGGACGCTGCGAGCGGCTCGAAGAGGCAGGCTGGCAATGAGTCGATCTGGGTCACCAAGCGGCTGGAGACCAGAACTCCCTTAACCGTTTTCGGCTCCCCTTTTTATGCCCTGTGATGTCGAAAATCTAGGGTTACATTATGTTATCCTGCGCAGCCAATCATGCGCCTATCTTGATCTTCAAACGCTTCTCTGCTCTTACCTGGAGCATTACGCTTAGCAATTTTTCGGCCCATTATCTCTGCGCCCGTATTCATTAACCCCTGACGCAGCCGGTTTAATCTGGGAGGCCGCCCTGCTGGCGAATACACACCCGCGAGTGTGCCCTAGGATTTCCCCCTGACCTCATCGTCTGCGCTGCTCGCTTAATATTTCACCCTGGCCCCTCCCCGGTGCTGTGAGTGACTCATTGCGCCCATACAATTTTAAGCCAATTTAGGGGGGGCTGCAATGTGATTTGTCCTGGAGGATCGGCCAATCTTCTGGCACCGGGAAACCGCGGGACTTCCCACCTAGGGGCCCTTCGGATGAAAACCCGTGGTGCCAGGCGATCCTCCGCTGGGATACTATGTGTATGTGTGCGTGGCGTCTGTGCGTTCAGGGCGGGGTAGGGGGGGAATCGTGGCGCCTCGGAGTGGCTCCGCGGTCGTGGCACCACATATTCCTGTGTTGTGTGGTTGACTGCTTCGTCTGTACAGGACTGAAGCGCTCCATTTAGCTGGGTAGCTCTTGTGTTGTTGCAGTGGATGAGGACCATCGATGAAGAGCATGGAGAATTCAGCAGCAGCTTCAAGGAGCTATTGGCTCTTCAATGCCGCCTAGAGATTGGAACATAACTTAATACAAGTATGTGAGTTAAGCTGAAATGTACAAACCGTGAACTACTAAGCTATAATATACATTTTTAACATTACTCTTTTAACGAACGGCCAAAGCGTGACATCTAATGCAGCTAAACTCGTGCTAAGCGACACGTGGCGTGTGCCATGGAATGTTTTTTTACTCGTCGGCAAAACAGGAAATCGCCCGGTTAATAAGTGCAAGTGAGAACCCTCGATATATATGAAAGTACAAGCTGTTGAGTGATACAAGCTGTCAGTCGAGAAGGTAGCACACCGCCCAGATACTGAACGTCAAAGCGCGCGCGCCTCCCAGCGTCTCTCTGCAGTGAAGAATTCCTGCCGAGTTTCTTCTACAAGAGCTGAAAGTCATGAAGCTGAAGCAGCGCGTGGCTTTGCTGGCCATTCTGCTGGTGGCCTTTATCCTCACGAAGCTTTTCATACTGGAGAGCTCCGATCCCTCTGCCGACTTCCCCTGGGCCAACCCTCAAGACCTGCAAAGCTTCCGCCGCTTTCTGCAGAGAGGGGCGGCTGTGGACATGCACGCCACCCTGCCCAGCCCGCTGCACTCGCCATGGGAGGTACGACTTTCCCGCGGGCCCGCCGAGTCACGTCCACGAGCGATGGATAACGTGTGACCCGGCTTACTCTTGCAATTGAGATTATACGCTGGCCTCTTTGAGTTGTCACTCGTGTCTGGAACGGCATCTACCCATGTGTCGGTAGATGTTGGGGTGCTACTCGGTACGATTTGAAAGAGCGCACTACGATTCTAGTAGCACGTTTACCCCCCACTCGATCATTATTTGCAAGTGTGTTTTGTGGGAGCTCTTTAAAAATGAAGTTTATATTATTGTGCTTGCTGGAGACTGTTCTCTGAATAGAAATATAATTCTCTTGTGCGTGTCTTTGCATTCGAGGTGCATAGTTTCGTATGTGTAGAACTGTATATCTTGTGCTAGCATTTTGTACTCCGGCACTGCATTATCCATGAAACTCTAAATTCAACGCTGGTCTCCTGGCTGACAAATCTATTTAGATTGGAAGTTTTCGTGACTGCAGGGATCCATACTCTTTGGTTCTTTCGGTAAGTCATGTAGGTATAAAATAAAATAAATTTAATCATGACGTTTCGGGCGCAATACAAGCGTCCGTCATCAGGTGGGACAACCACAGCAAAAAACAATTGCTGAAGTGGGCAAAAGGCTGCTGTAACAAGAGGCTATATAGGTAAGAGAGGGGGGAGAGGCAAGGGGGGAGAGATAGAGAGGGGGTGTGGAGTAGGGGGAGGGGAGTGCTGTGAGAACGTTTAGAGGACGAGCAGACAAAAGAGGGATTGATCTTGTTTAAAGCCAGTCTATCACTAATCTCAGAGAGAATAAGATTGCTCCGATTTGAACTTGATAATTTAGACAAGACTCTCTTACAATCACACTTAATATTAACAGATAAAATGTCCACTTCTGATTGGGACCATGTAGATAGCATAACAGTCTCCTCTGCTAATTTAATGTCAACCAAATATAAAGTTAACTTGATCGCTAAATTCAACCTCCTGTCAAAAAAGAAGCCAGATCCACACATTATGAGAGCCCACAGCATTATAGCAATGGTCAGCCACGGCGTGGGCTCTCATGATATTGTTTTTTCTGAGACCAAGGTACTCTGCAAACCTTCGGGTTACTATCAAAGGTTTGTTCATGAAGCCATCCAAATATATAAACATAGACATAGCTTCAACCGAGAAGATGGATATAAATTGAGCAATCATTGGAAGGATGTTATTAACCAGGTAAAACCTTAACTGTTTTATGGTGTTGCCTTCATTTTCACATCTCCAGCTTCTTCAGCCTCCCACTCCCAGCCCCGCTCACTTTCCCCCCCACCCCCCCCCCCCAGCATTTTTCCATGCTCGCCCTTTAATCCTTCTTTTGGCTGCTCGTCCTCTTAACATTCTCGCAGCACTCCCCTCCCCGGACCCACCCCCCTCTCTATCACTCCCCCGTTGCTCCTCCCCCCTCTCTTACATATATAGCCTCTTGTTACAGCAGCCTTTTGCCCACTTCATCAGTTGTTTCTTACTGTGGTTGTCCCACCTGATGACGGACGCTTGTGTTGCGCCCGAAACGTCGTGATTTATTTTATTTTATACCTACGTGACTTTACCGAAAGAACCAAAGAGTATGACAAATCTATTCTTTGGTGTTTTTTTTTTATCTAAGTGGTATTTTCTTGTCTTTTGGTACTGCATTTGTGCACTGTTGCATCTTTTGTGCTGTCATACTGTACTCTCTTGGCCTGTATCCTATTTGTCTTGCATCTAATTTTGTCTTTCGTTCGTCCACTCTGTATTAATTCCACATCAGCATCCGTTCTCTGTCCCATAATCCAGTAGTGGTGGTGTATCCTAGGTTTAACAACACACACGTTGTGCAGCATTGCATGTAAAAAAGCTGTCGGCCTTTTCCAGACCACCAGCTTAGAAGAACTGATTGTGTGGCCATGTTGTCGTTTAGGCCACCAACTCAAGGATTTGAGATTGTGGCCAACCCACTAGGCAGCAGTGAAACAGAGACACAACTGTTAGACGAGGACTCATCAGTACAGCCCATCATTGGTTGCTGCTGCCATGCTCCTTTTGACCCTCATATAATGGAGAGAACCTTTACCTTCACACTTTGGGCACCCCATTTACACTTTCCTGAAGGCAACACGAATTCTAAGCGTGTTGCAACGATGGGGTTTTTGTGTCATAACTTACAGATTCGAGTTGGTGGTGTGTCCTTGTTTTGCAGGTGGCCTCACAATGGGTGCTTCCCAGGGAAGTCTATCCAGAGCTGGTTCCAGAGTTGGGAGCCGTACTTCGTGCCATGTCGACGCAGCGCATCGTGAAAGCCGACATCGGCTATAGGGGAACGCAGCTGAAGGCTTTGTTTTTGCTTGAGGGAGGGCAGAAGGTGGTCTTTAAACCCAAGCGGTAAGCCTGCTTACATGCTGGAAGTTTTAGACTTTTATCAGTCGTGTCAATAACTTTGTATCGGCCACTCTGGTTATTACAGCGGTTTAACCGTAAAAAAAACGCACCACAGTTGATGTTAAAGATCGTATGGCGCTACTTACAAGAGTAGGACCATTGTGTGCTGGTGTCATTGTTCAAATTTGACGAATTGCCCGCATATTACACCGAGACCTCCTTTGCAAGTAGCAAGATATAGTAATAGGTTTTTACCCTTTTATCTGGCACCAAAACTGACACCTTTATACAAGGGATCATGTTTGTAATAACCACAACACAAGCAGTCAAAAAATGCAAACAAAAAGAGACAACTCTGATAATCATATGCACTGTCCTTGAAATTGATTGGTCCACACCTGAGACGGCTTTTCTTAGAGCCTAGTCTCCACTTGTGTTGGACCAGATGACGCTAAAAGGCGTACAACTCAAAAACAGCGCACTATCAGAGTATTGAGAGCTCAGGGTAAGCATTTACACTATGAGACCTCCTTTGCCAGTAGCAAGATATAGCAATAGGTTTTTACCCTTTTATCTGGCACCAAAACTGACACCTTTATACAAGGGATCATGTTTGCAATAACCACAACACAAGCAGTCAAAAAATGCAAACAAAAAGAGACAACTCTGATAATGATATGCACTGTCCTTGAAATTGATTGGTCCACACCCGAGACGGCTTTTCTTAGAGCCTAGTCTCCACTGGTGTTGGACCAGATGATGCCAAAAGGCATACAACTCAAAAACAGCGCACTGTCAGAGTATTGAGAGCTCGGGGTAAGCATTTACACTATGAGACCTCCTTTGCCAGTAGCAAGATATAGTAATAGGTTTTTACCCTTTTATCTGGCACCAAAACTGACACCTTTATACAAGGGATCATGTTTGCGATAACCACAACACAAGCAGTCAAAATGCAAACAAAAAGAGACAACTCTGCGAATGATATGCACTGTCCTTGATGACGCCTTTTGGCGTCTTCTGGTCAAACACCAGTGGAGACTAGGCTCTAAGAAAAGCTGTCTCGGGTGTGGACCAATCAATTTCAAGGACAGTGCATATCATTGTCAGAGTTGTCTCTTTTTGTTTGCATTTTGACTGCTTGTGTTGTGGTTATTGCAAACATGATCCCTTGTATAAAGGTGTCAGTTTTGGTGCCAGATAAAAGGGTGAAAACCTATTACTGCTATGCCTGCATATTACTCAATTTAGGATCATACATCACTACCTACTGCAAAAACTTGACATGATCCTCCTGAAAAGGAGACTTGTTTAGGTTATCCTGGGCAAACAGGCGGAGTGATGAAGCTGCTTTGCGTCATCTGAATTGTCACATTAAACACCTTCTCCCTCGCCACATTAAATGTCCCACGGACCAAGATATCAAGATGTTTTGTGGTGTCCGGCCCATCTACTCACCCATCTGCTCTTCCACTGACCTACCTGCGCATGTTCTTAGTATCTGTCCCCTCTTCTCACCTATCTACTCATCCACCCGCTCACATTCACGGTTTTCTAGCACATCTACGAAGAACCCACTGCCGGCCACTCTGCAATTAGTCTCGAACTCTCTCCCAGTTCCTGTAGTCGCGAAAAAGTTTAGTAAAGATTACAAAGCGTAAGCAAAGCGCCTTCCGTCGCGAGAGCAATTGTACTATGAGAAGGACTTGAATAACGAATATAATGTTCTCTGTTTGTTTTAGGTACAGCCGGGACTATATTGTGGAAGGAGAACCGTATGCAGGCTATGACCGGCACAACGCTGAAGTGGCAGCGTTTCACCTGGACAGGCAAGCATGTTACACATGCAGACACATCAGCACAAATACACATAATTACGCCTACAGTTTACAGACCGCAATCAGCGGTGAAAGTTCCACATTCCTTTGGCGGGCACAAGTCTAAAAATAGGACAACCACTCTTTACTTCCTCATAAAGTGGTGTTTATTTTATTAACCCCAGAGTGATGATGGGCTGAGTCAACTCCCAAACCAGGATTTGAACTCGCAACCTTTCTAATGCAAGCCGCGCGCTCTACCACTGAGCTGACCTGGTCGGTTCTGAGATTGACCAGATTTTTTTGTAACACATTTTAACATCTTGTAGAGTTTCTGTGCGTACACGACAGAGGTTAAACGTATACACACATTGCGTCAGCGGAGTGGATGGAGCGAGGACACAAGACCCGAGCCAGGGTGAACGCGCCTGGAAGTCGTTGGCTTTGCTAATTTTTTTGCGCGCACGCAGGATCTTAGGGTTCCGCCGTGCGCCACTCGTCGTGGGCCGCCACGTGAACCTGCACTCCGAGCTGAGGGCCGTGGCCACCGAGCAGCTGCTCGCCACCTTCCTGGCGCAAGGTGACCCGCGGACGAGCTGGGGGAGGGCCCGCATTCTCGTCGTGACGGGGGAATCGTTTGTGTCGATGACTTAACAGTAAAACAACCTGGGAACAATTAAAAACAAACCCGGTAGAGTTATATGGTATTGCTTGAGGGGCAGTGGTGGAAATGGGCCGGTAGAGGATGGATCTCCGGCATGGCATCTCTCCGGACACCGCACGTGGGCATGATCTGCCTGAGCCGACTTGGTGACAGGGAATTTTAAATCTAACGTTGATTCATGTTTTTTTCTATTTCTCCTGTGGCTACGCAGTTGCTTTTGTGCTATTTATGTTTGTTTCATGTTTTATATTTTTTATTCCTTGTTTTCGTTTTTTTCATGTTAGTGACCCCGGTCACTCTCGCAAACACGTCTATCCAAGTCACTCTTGAATTCCTACCTGGTTAACCAAATAAACTTGACTTGGTCCCTATCTGTATGCTACGGTGTTTCCACATGAAGGACACAGCAGTGAACGTGAACTGCAGGGCGAATGGGTTTTTATAGCGGGAAAAGTCCCACATTCACATTGCAATCCAACCTGACCTGACCTATTCTAGAAGGATGACATTTATTCTGAAGTGCGGCTATCACACCTAAAATTAACATTCTGTCTCGTGCTGCCATTCCAGGAAACAACACGTGCTTCTACGGGAAGTGCTATTACTGCCGCGAGTCGGAGCCGGCGTGTGCTGATGGTGAGCTGATGGAAGGCTCGGTGACATTGTGGCTGCCAGAGTCCTGGCCCCTGCAGAAGCACCGCCACCCGTGGGGGCGCACCTACCGGGAAGGCAAACTGGCCAGGTGACCAAACAACGAGCTTTACCCTTCTTCTCTTGTATGGCATCAGATAAAAGCCAGCGACCGGCACTACAATTGTATGTTCAATTACTCTTTGGTTTTTTTGGTAAAGTCACGTAGAAATAAGAAATAATAAGAAAAGAAAATTACATAATAGCATACGACGTTTCGATTGCAACGCAAGCAATCATCATCAGGTATAGAAGAGCTAAATTTAAGAGAGAGAGGAAACACAGAGAGATGCAGAAGCACATCAAATTGAACAAGATTTAGTAAAATTTGGAAACAATATAATGCAGCACAGAGGGTCGGTCAAAACACAATTAACGCATGGTCTGGCTGATTACGTTATTTCAAAGATTGCTAAATTATAGGTTAAGAGTGATAGAGTACAGATCACAGACACATATACAGACATCCAAGCAGAGAGAGCCAGCACAGAGACACAGAGAGAGACACACACATGGGACAGAGTGAAACAATGCTTCTGTGTCAAAGCCTTAAATAGAGGGGGAAATAACGTAATCAGCCAGACCATGCGTTAATTGTGTTTTGACCGACCCTCTGTGCTGCATTATATAGTTTCCAAATTTTACTAAATCTTGTTCAATTTGATGTGCTTCTCCATCTCTCTGTGTTTCCTCTCTCTCTTAAATTTAGCTCTTCTATACCTGATGATGATTGCTTGCGTTGCAATCGAAACGTCGTATGCGATTATGTAATTTTATTTTATTATTATTTCTTATTTCTACGTGACTTTACCGAAAAAACCAAAGAGTAATTCCTGCAGTCACGAAAGCACCAAATCAAGTTGTATGTTCAATGTTTTAAGACATTCAGATTTTTCCACCAGAACACACGCGTTGTTATTGGGCAGTCATTGTTTTATGCACGGCTGATGGTTTGCACCTCGCCGCATTCGCAGCTGGGTGAATCCTTGGTCGTTCAATTAATGGAGGAAATATCCCCACATGTCGTTCCTCTACGTGGTGTTGTTGTTGGGATGCGGTTGAGAGCGGTGCCCACTGCCATCGGGACAGCAGAGAGAGACACAGGCTGTTCCTTCATTGAGTCTTCATGCGGGTTCTTGTTTGGGACGCCACTCCCCATGCCCGGCGTTGCTTTGTCGATGAGCCCCGCATGAGGGCTGCTGCGCTGGTGGTCGCCGCTGTCGAACGTTTAGGTGGGAGTACGACAACAACTACTGCGAGGCGGTGAAGAAGACGCCCCCGTACGACACGGGCCCTCGGCTCCTGGATGTGGTGGACACCGCCATCTTCGACTTCCTCATGGGGAACGCGGACAGGCACCACTATGAGAGCTTCCAGGATGATGGCGGTGCCAGCATGGTCATCTTACTGGACAATGCCAAGAGGTAGGCTCGATGCTCCGGCACACGCCACACGTTGGTTTCTTGTGTCCGCTAAGCATGTCTAGTTAATATCGCAAAAAATATATTAATTATGAGTAATGCATGTTTCTAAATATGGAGGAAAAAACCGGAGGAACCAGAGCAAAATCCACGCGACGCCGGGGAAAGAACATGCAAACTCCAAATATAGAGCAGACATCAGGGACAGGATTGAATCCACGGCCTCCTGTATACCAGGAGAGGTAGTCAACATCTCGCCAATGTGGCGCCCAAGGAACTAAATAAATAAGCAGACATTAAGCCTTATGGAAAGGAAGCATATTGCCTCCATGTATATTGTCATGTGATCTCCACAATGACACTGATGATAATCTGGATTTGAAGCTTTCATGATTGCAGGAATCCATACTCTTTGCTTATTTCGGTAAAGTCACATAGGTAGAAAAAAAATAGATCACGACGTTTCGATCGCAACACAAGCGACCATCATCAGGTGAGACAATCACAGCAGGGAAACTGCTGAAACAGTTTCACAGCAGTAATCACATCAGTTTCCCTTCTGTGATTGTCTCACCTGATGACGGTCGCTTGTGTTGCGATCGAAACGTCGTGATCTTTTATTGTGTTCTACCTACGTGACTATACCGAAAGAACCAAAGAGTATGGACACTGATGATAATTTCGTGTTTGTGTGTTATACAGTATCGCGTCAAACTAAAAACCATATCTAACAGTGGGTCCTTGCCAATAAACATATGGCAGTTCAACAGCATTGGTTTAAGCCGGCCTGACTGCTGATGAGACACGAAATATCAAAACCTATCCAGTGTTTCCTGCAGTAAATCATTGCTGCTAATGAGATGCACTCCGAGAAGGGGGCTGTGTGGAAACCAGCATGGGAAGCAAGTGGTGTTGCCTGCTTATTCACATTATTAATTCATATCAGCTCAGTGGTTGGCAACTTGATTGTCCGAATGTGTGTGTTGAGTACATTGCTGAAGGTATATTTGGCAATCTTTTTTTAGATAATATTTCAACTGAAAATCAAAACTGTCAATTCAAACTTAAAACTGTGAACTAAAATGTCCTGCTTTCTGGTTTTGGTTTTCACATTTACAGTTTTGGAAACCCTGATCTTGATGAAAGAAGTATTCTTGCCCCGCTTTATCAATGTTGCATGTAAGTATGTATCATAATTTTCTTTGGGTCATTTGGTAAAAGTCACGAAGATAGAAAAAATAATAAAATCAAAATCACGACGTTTCGATCGCAACACAAGCAATTGTCTTCAGGTCTTTTTGCTTGTTTTGTGATCGAAACGTCGTGATTTTGATTTTATTATTTTTCTATCTACTTGGCTTTACCGAAAGACCCAAAGAATATGAATTCCTGCAGTCACGAAAGCTTTAAGTCAAGATTTATGTATCATAAACTTAACAAAAACTTATATTTGTTTATTTTGTGCAGATATAACATCATTACTATAAGTAGTCCCTCGGTTAATCCGTTCGACAAAAACTACTTTTAACCAAAATAACTGTTAATCGAATATAGGAATTACATTTCTGTCAAAACAGGAAGCATAATATGAACCTTAAGGTGGTACCGCGGAGTACCATAGTACCCCGGCTCTCACATAATGTCCGTGATGCAGTCATTTTTAGCCTGTTGATGGTCGGCGATGCGGCAATCGACTCATCTTGACAATGCGTTTCGACATCGCGGAGTAGCACTGATTTCGGATTGATTGGTACCCCAGTCGCGGAGTTATGTACACCCCTGGAAAAAATAGTATTGCTTGTGTTGCAATCGAAACGTCATGATATTTTTATTATTTTTCTATCTACGTGGCTTTACCGAAAGACCCAAAGAATATGAATGTCTGCAATCATGAAAGCTTTAAGTCAAGATTTATCCGCCTCTACGCGGAGGGTTTTCACTCAACTATTAGATCTTTAAACAAACTTCGAGACAAGAAGGTTCATCTGATCGAGTCACTCACTTTTCTGAAGAGATGCTGCGACACTAAGGTAACACCGATCGCCTTCACACTGACATCTGCTGCTGTCACTTATCCTAATGCTAAACGGATCTTGTTCAGGCCGGGCCTAGCCCTGATCTCAGAAAGAATACGATTGCTCCGATTTGAACTAGATAATTTAGGCAAGACTCTCTTGCAGTCACACCTAACATTGACAGAAAAAATGTCTACATCTGATTGGGAACATGTAGATAACATGACTGCCTCGTCAGCCGCCTCAATGTCAGCTACATGCAAAGATAACCTGATTTCCTAGTTCAACCTTCTGTCCAAGAAGAAGCCAGATCCACACATTAAAAAGTTAGACGGTGACAATATTGTTATCAAGAGTAACAGCGCAATTTTCGACAGCCTAAAATTGATTCTAGCTAAAGTATTGAATTTTGCAGTCACCCCTAAACACATCCCTGTTGATGATATCTTGCCCAGGTCGATGTAGCCCTTAAGGGTTTGGGACACATTCCTTCAGACGTGGCAAGAAAAAAAATCGCTGCAATCCTCAAAAACGCTAAGACACCTATTAGCAACATCAGTAAGGGTGAGCGCTTTGAGCTTTCTCAACTAAAAAAAAGAGATGAATAGTCATCCTCTCAGCCGACAAGGGCAATGCCACTGTCATCATGGACAAAACCACATACAACAACAAAATTCAGGACCTACTTAATGATGGTAGCTTTCCCAAAATCAATTAAGATCTCACCAACCGCCTGGTTACGAAAACCAACAATATCATCACAGATTCGACATCTTTTATCGAACCAACCAAGCGGCTTTCCTTAAAACCCTCTACTGCTAGACTACCCAGATTTTATGGCTTACCAAAAATCCATAAAGAAGGTACACCACTTTGGCCTATCATCTCCACCATTGACTCACCCACCTACGGACTGGCCCGATTTCTGTCTGAGACCTTACAACCATTCACTGGTAAGACCACCTCAGCTGTACTTAACTCAGCTCACTTGGTATCCTTAATTAAGGACATCTCACTATCTCCAGGTGATTTGCCTGTCAGTTTTGATGTAGTATATTTGTTTACCAAAGTTTCTGTTCCTGACACCATTGGAATCATGGAAGATTTGGTACAACAAGGACTGAATGCTGATGTACCGGCCCTGGTTAGACACTGCCTCACCAACACTTACTTCACCTGGAATGGAACATTCTACAATCAAGTTGAAGGTACCCCAATGGGTTCTCCCTTATCTCCAGTTGTAACCAATGTTTTCATGGAAAAATTTGAGACAGATGCCATCCAGGCATCCACCCTACGTCCTTTTGGAAGAGGTACGCAGATGATATGTTCCATATACCCAGCCATCAAATTTACTACAGAGGTGGAAAAGATGGCAAGTTACCATTCTTGGATGTTTTAATTGAAAGAGACCAGATGGCTCAATGGGACACTCTGTCTACAGGAAAGCCACCCATACGGATGCCTCCCTAAAACCTGACTCCCACCACCATCCATCCCAGAATAATTCCCTCATCAAAACTCTACACCATAGAGCTCGATGTATTTCTGACCATCACCACCTAGCCAGTGAACTGGAACACGTACACCAAGCTCTCAATATGAATGGATATTCAGACTACACAATCTGTAAAGCTATCACCCCAACCGTTGGGAAATAACCATCTGAGGAACCAATCAAAACCATCACCTTGCCATACATAGCAGGGGTCACCAAAATATTTCCAAAATCATGAGCAAACACAAGATCCAGGTTCGATTCAACACAGTCCATAAAATTCGTGATCTGATTACATCTGTGAAGGATGTGATCCCTGACATGCAATACCCCGGCGTCTACAAACTAAGCTGCGTCTGCGTCAGTAGTTACATTGAGGAAACTAAGTGACATGTCTCGGTCCGTGTTTATGAACATGAGGCAGATCTGAAACACGGTAGGACCAATACCTCAGCCGTGGCTGATCATTGTTTTAATGCTGTGGGCACACACAATTGATTTTTCCAAAACGAAGATACTCTGCAAACCCACTGGCTATCAGCAAAGATTCGTCCATGAAGCCATCCAGATATATAAACACAGACACAATTTCAACCGAGAAGATGGGTACAAACTGAGAAGGACGTTATTAACCAGGTTAAGTCATAACTGGCTGTGATGTTTAGTAGTTATTTTTGACTCTCTAGTGTTACATTAACAGGTTAAATGTATTTTACATTAATAGGTTAAATGTCTCACTAACACAGCCATTGTTGCTTATTTTCCTTGATGTGGTGGTGGCTCTACGATTACATTGACATGCTATCTCTCATAATACAATGGCCACCTCCGCAGCTTCGTCATCGTGGAGGTAGCTCAGCTCTCCGATCTTACATTTACTTGCAAATTTCATCACTAGCCCCGCCCACTTCGCTTATACACAATACAATGGCCACCTCCGCAGCTTCGTCGCCGTGGAGGTAGCTCAGCTCTCCGATCTTACATTTACATGCAAATGTATTCACTAGCCCCCCTACTTCGCTTATGACCCTTGCGCTATACCCATCTCAAAGCTTTATAACATCCTGCCTCAGCAGCTCTCTCGCTATTTTTTCACCTGATGACGATTGCTTGTGTTGCGATCGAAACATCGTGATATTTTTTTTATTTTTTCTATGTACGTGGCTTTACCGAAAGACCCAAAGAATATGAATTTAGAATGTTCCAAAATATATTATTTTAATCAGAACGATTTTAATTTAGACAGCAGCTAATTACCATCAGCATCTGTAGGCGCTGTTGTTGGAGTTGTCCCAACATTACTGGTATTTTATTTGGCTCAGGGAATGTGGTAGTTTCATGCCTAAATTCTCATTGTTAACCCTTGACCACCCAACGTCGATGAGGTTCTGAATGGTGAAGCCACCTGCTGTGACTGGTGGCTACAGACGTCCCGTCACTGAACTCAACATCAACGCACCGCGATATTTTGGTCGTTTCAACAGAAAAATACTAGAAAGTCGTTTGTATTTTCCGTAAACTTGATGGAGGAATATCCCCGTGATCTCCTTGGCCGGCAACACGGCCTGGCCATAGCGCATTCGCCGCTGGTTGTTGCACCGATATGCAGTTTGAATCCGGCAGGCCGTCCTGGTAAACAATTCGGGTGTATTAACCGTAAAATATGTGCCATCTGCTTGAAAGTGGACATTTAAAGACTGTGCAACGTCATTCGAAAAATGTGCAGTTACTGACAAATCACTTGATTGGGATTCCACATCGAAATCGCCCCCTACTGGCAGTCTGAGGCCTGTGCCTAGTGACTTTGTGCTGCACACACACAGGACAACTGCCACCGGGGGTGATATACAGCACTTTGAGTTGCCGAGGCAGCTAAGCGAGGCTATGTAAGAGCCTATTTTCTAATTATTCCGTTTGTTCGGCGCTCGCTAGAGTGCGGCTGTCGACGTGGAACCGGCTGAACCTGCTGAGAAAGGGCCTGCTGGGAACCCTCATGGCAAAGGTGCTGGCCGAGGACCCCATTGCCCCCGTGCTGCACGAGGCCCACCTGCACGCCATGGATCGCCGGCTGCTGCTGGTGCTGGAGACTGTGCAGCAGTGCATGGACTCAGGGAACTCCGATGCCGTGCTGCTGGAAGACCGCATGTTGTTCTCGCAGTAGCGCCCCACCGCCCGCCTGCTCGCTGCGACATGCATATGTGGTGCGACCGCGATCCGGGAGTGACGGCCGACGAGTGATGCGGACTCGCATCTCAACTCGAGTGTAAGGTTTTGGGGCAAACGTCTAACTTGAACACCGCCAGCCGATATCAGGGGACGCTTGTTGAATGATCGCATGTGACAAGATACGTTTATTGATAATTGCGTGTGTTCCAGTGAAAAAAACACGCAAGTGGCTTTGTTGCATCTACAAAGGGGAGTGGCATTATTGAAAACTCTGCTTTAAGGTTGAAGAGGACCATAGATTGTACTGACGACAATCTTTTTGTGTAACCATTCCCACAACGTTAATACAATAACGTCGAGATTTCTAGCAGAAGTGCATATGTAATGGAGCTAGCTGACATCCACCATTTAAACAGAAGTTCAAGTTCACAAGGTCATGGAATGCTCAGATTTAAACCATGTTTTGAAAAAGTAGACACGAGGTAATAAAACGCAGTAGATATTAATTCCACCTTTGAGGATGCAGGAGAATAGCTCGCTGCCAGTATTAAAATCATCATGGGCTGCTCAAGGCAGCTTGTCCCGCCCCATAAAAAGGATTACACACGTGGGAGCTTTATGTATAAACCAGGTGTAAAAATCTTTCAGATATTTAAACGTCTTTATTTAACAAGAACTCCGTTACAAAACTGTGCACGACTGATATTCCCCCACTTTCGTACACACTCGCGTTTAAAAACAGGAAGTAGTTAACCATTTCCTCGATACAAATTCGAATTTATCTGTATTGTGATGTGCCTTCTATGGTAAATACAGTACCTAAAATGATCAATCGGAATGTGAACAAGTGTGACTCACACCACTTACGCCGAGGTATTTGTTCGTATGGCAAGATTTTATCTTGGCACCTTGGAAAGATGTTATGATTAACATTGCCCTTTGTTTACCCAGGAACGACTGAGTGAGCCAGTTTTTAAGACTCAGGAAGTTCCTTATTTGGCATATGGGAGGAAGACAAATTATCTGGAGTAAACCCACACATACGAGGGGATAAAACTCAAAGCTTCACACAGATGGATTCAGTCTACTTGATGTACTGCTATCTCCTGGCCACCTCGCAGCCCAGTAGCCTTGGGGAGCCTGGCAAATTTTGTGTGATCCACTCCTGCCTCCCCTCCAAAATGCCGGATTTCAAGCTCGCACTATCGCATCCGGCTAGTTTGTAATTGATTGTGCTTGTAATAAGAGAGACAGCACCTATTGCATTCTCTGGTTAAATAATTGAAACCACAAAATCATCACTACAACGACAGGAAATTTGAGTTGGCCTGTAAAGGGAATTAAGTGCCCTGCTTAATTCCACTTTGGTGGAAGTGTACGTATAATGCTGTATGGATTATGCTTTATTTATAATGCTCTACATTAATTTCTCGCCAATCGCGGGGGTTAGGTTCTTAAAAATCCCCATGGTTGATAAAACCGTGGTTGACAAGGCTAAAGGCTTATGGAAAATAGAGGGTTACGTTCCGCGGCCACGGTTAACACTCATCGAAGCCTAACTATGCATCCGATGCATTCAGTCAACGTGGAAAATATATATTATACTGTATGAACAAAATAACTTTAATAATAGTGAACAAAAATACTTTTAATTACCTTTAATATTGATACTGTAGTGAAGTCCAGATATCAACGACAATGACGATGATGATGTTAGTGGAGGAGGGGGTTATAGGGATGCGGGACTGTTCCCCTCCTCAGAACTTGTTTATATAAAGACAAACCACTTGCCTTGCCCTCTTCACATTACGCTTCACCGCTTCACCTTCACCAGCTCGACACTTAGGGGCCATGATTAAGGTAAAAAAAATAGTGGCATTGACAGTAAGTATGGTAGACTTTCATGAAGCATAAATGACAGCACTGCTACGCTTGAAGATACTGCTGCACAACACTGAACGAGGCAGGCAAGCACTGTATGCGGGCAAAAGTGGTGGGTACACGCGCTTTACGTGCCACTGGTGGTGGATTGCTTGAATACGGCTGGAGATTTGAAATTGTGGGTAGCGGAAAACCAAACCGTGGTTAAGCAAAACTGTATACTGTGGTTGGCAAAACAGTATACGGAATATGTGTGGATACTCGAAATCGCGGTTGGCAAAACCGTTGTCAAGGGATTGCTGTACCTATAACGCTTTACCGTCGTAATTTGTCCATCAAAACATGGGTAGTCTGAGTGCCACAGATCTTGTGCCATAGCTTGCCAATACATGGTGAGGACTTTTTAACAACGTACAAAGTCGATTACGTAATGCACTTTATGCTTTGAAGTGCAGAGTTTATTTTTGCCGATGCTGCAAAATGATTGCAGTGTCACATACGGTACTCGTGTACTTGTTGAAGTGTAGATATCTAGGGAATGCAAATGCATGTTTAAATACTGTACATATTCCAGCTAGGTTTTGTGCCATTCAGAGTTTTTTTCTGCGTTGGAATCGCGTTTTACTTCTTACAGTGTGGTTCGAGTAAATTTCAGATTTCCGTTGGAACTTTTTTGTATGGGAAAAAAAATATCTGATTGGGTATCTTTCAATTGTGCCGATGAGCAGTGTATTTGGAGCGTTTTTTTCCATGGTGGTATTTTTTAATTGACGGCTGTATATTGCATTAGACGATTTAAAACACGTTGCTCGAACAAGGTCAAAACAGCGTATGTGAATATGCAAGAGCTCACGGGAATGCACTGTATTCACATGTAGATGTAATAATTTTTCGTACTCTTTGGTTCTATTGGGTAAAGTCACGTAGGTGAAAATATAATAACAAAAAATCACGACGTTTCGGCCACAACACAAGCGGCCTTCATCAGGTGAAGGGACGAGACTGTCTGGAGGATAGCGCTGGAGTGAGAAAAGCCACGCTTAGATCATGACCTTTAAGCTGTGTGAGAAGAAAACAAAGCGCCTTGACAAAGGAATTAGCATATAATTTAGCATTGAAATAGCTAAGTTAAAGTATACACATCCGCAGAGGTACCCCTTGACAAAGGAATTAGCATAGAAGTTAGCATTGAAATAGCTGAGTGATTGACATAGCTATTTCTGTGACCAGTTACAAGCTAAAGTCAGAGCATATACATTCACCGAGGCACCTAGTACTCATCAAACAGGAGAATTTAGCGAAACACAACCACGCTCAGACAGCGGACCTTTAAACTGTGTGCGAGCAAACAAGGTGTTCTGACAAAGAAATTAGCATAAAAAATAGCATTTGATTGGCCGATTTTGGAAAAGAGGTGGTGTACGTGCCGGTGGACTTGCCGTTTGGCGCGGGGGGGGGGGGGGAGAAGGGGGGGAGGGGGAGTTTACCTATTGATGGTGTGAAAAGGGAATTTATAAGAGCTGCGAAAGTTTGGGGTACCACTACTTGAAGAAATATACTGTACCATTGAAATTAGTTTAATGTTTAGTTCGATTTAGAACATCTTTCCAATGGTTGCTTAATTTGAAACCATCCTCTCGGTTGAAATTGTGTCTGTGTTTGTAGATCTGAATTGCTTCATGAACAAATCTCTGATAAAAGCCCGTGGGTTTGCAAAGAACCTTGGTATCGGAGAAAATTATATCGTGATCCCCCACGGCGTTGTAACAGTGATCAGCCACGGCAGAAGAATTCGTTTTGCCGTGTTTCAAATCTGATTTGTGCTCGCGAATTCGGTCAGAGACATGTCGCTTTGTCTCCCCGATATAGCAATCACCGCAGGCACAACTCAATTTGTAAACCCCGGGGTACTGTAAGTCAGGAATGACATCCTTCACGGATGGGATCAGATCACGAATTTTGTGTACTGTATTGAACCAGACCTGGATCTTGTGTTTGTTTAGAATTTTGGAAATCTTTTTAGTAACGCCTGCTATATATGGAAGTGTGATGGTTTTGACCGGAGTATCAAGGGGTTGTTTCTGTATGGAGGGAGAAACAGCTTGGCGGATGGTACGGTCAGAGTAACCATTCCTTTTGAGGGCCAGGTGTACATGTTTTAATTCACTGGTCACTCATTGCATTTCAGACCAACACAACCTGACCAGTGAATTAAAACATGTAAACCTGGCCCTCAAAAGGAATGGTTACTCTGACCGTACCATCCGCCAAGCTGTTTCTCCCTCCATACAGAAACAACCACTTGATACTCCGGTCAAAACCATCACACTTCAATATATAGCAGGCGTTACTAAAAAGATTTCCAAAATTCTAAACAAACACAAGATCCAGGTCCGGTTCAATACAGTACACAAAATTCGTGATCTGATCCCATCCGTGAAGGATGTCATTCCTGACTTACAGTACCCCGGGGTTTACAAATTGAGTTGTACCTGCGGTGATTGCTATATCGGGGAGACAAAGCGACATGTCTCTGACCGAATTCGCGAGCACAAATCAGATTTGAAACACGGCAAAACAAATTCTTCTGCCGTGGCTGATCACTGTTACAACGCCGTGGGGGATCACGATATAATTTTCTCCGATACCAAGGTTCTTTGCAAACCCACGGGCTTTTATCAGAGATTTGTTCATGAAGCAATTCAGATCTACAAACACAGACACAATTTCAACTGAGAGGATGGTTTCAAATTAAGCAACCATTGGAAAGATGTTCTAAATCGAACTAAACATTAAACTAATTTCAATGGTACAGTATATTTTTTCAAGTAGTGGTACCCCAAACTTTCGCAGCTCTTATAAATTCCCTTTTCACACCATCAATAGGTAAACTCCCCCTCACCCCCTTCTCCCCCCCCCCCCCCCGCGCCAAACGGCAAGTCCACTGGCACGTACACCACCTCTTTTCTAAAATCGGCCAATCAAATGCTATTTTTTATGCTAATTTCTTTGTCAGAACACCTTGTTTGCTCGCACACAGTTTAAAGGTCCGCTGTCTGAGCGTGGTTGTGTTTCGCTAAATTCTCCTGTTTGATGAGTACTAGGTGCCTCGGTGAATGTATATGCTCTGACTTTAACATAGCTATTTCTGTGACCAGTTACAAGCTAATCACTCAGCTATTTCAATGCTAAATTCTATGCTAATTCCTTTGTCAAGGGGTACCTCTGCGGATGTGTATACTTTAACTTAGCTATTTCAATGAGCCATTTCAATGCTAAATTATATGCTAATTCCTTTGTCAAGGCGCTTTGTTTTCTTCTCACACAGCTTAAAGGTCGTGATCTAAGCGTGGCTTTTCTCACTCCAGCGCTGTCCTCCAGACAGTCTCGCCCCTTCACCTGATGAAGGCCGCTTGTGTTGTGGCCGAAACGTCGTGATTTTTTGTTATTTTATTTTCACCTACGTGACTTTACCCAATAGACCCAAAGAGTATGGATCCTAGCAGTCACGAAAGCTTTAAATCTAGAATAAATAATTTTTTGGTTTCTGAAAAAGTTTTAACTATGTTGATTTGAAGTTTTCGTGACTGCAGGAATCCATACGCTTTGCTTCTTTCGGTAAAGTCACGTAGGTAGAAAAATAGAGGCCGACCGAAATTCGGTTTCAGCACCGAAAGTTGGCAATTTTTAACTTTCGGTTTGGTTTCGTTTTCGGCCGAAACCGATATTGACTTTCGGTCGTCAACCGAAGATTTATTTTTAGAATATAACGCTAGTGCTACGACTATCAGCCGGTCAGTCAGCGCGCTAGGCAATCCTATGCGATTGGCTGCAAACACACGCGTCAGCAGCAGCAGCTTGGGAGCGAGGTTACAGCCGCAACCATGGTCTGCTGATGAATATACGACCGGTCAACAGACGGCAGCCTGCATCTACATCCGTGGGTGGAGTCTCTTTGGTGGGAAGACAACAAAGTGCCTCTGTTGTCTGTTCTCAGCCGCCTGCCCGCCTTGGCTTATGTGTTGCGTTCGCTTCAGTCTACACGCCGGTTGATACCGAGATTCGAAGTCTGACTTGATATTCAGTTAGTTAATAGTTCCGTAGCGAATTAGTGATAACGAAATTACAAATCTGAGTGAAGTAGAAAATTAAAGTTAATAAACGGAGCAGTTAATCACCATGAAGAATGTCGAAATATGCGGTGTGGGATTACTTCACTAAAGTCGATTCTGATGCAAGCAAGGCGCAGTGCAAACAATGCAACAAACTGTTATCACTTGGCAGCGATAAGCCAAGACTTCAAACAGTTTCAGACTTGAAAGTTCAACTGGCAGGCTGCCACAAGGAGCTCCATGGTACGTACCTCAAGAGGGCCATGAACGACAGAGCAGAGCGTGCCGAGAAAAAGATGATAGAAGAGAAAGCGACTAAACATGCATTACCAAATTTTGTGCAGACGTCCTTGACATCAATGGCCGAGAGCAGAATGGTCTGGCCTGATGACCACGTTTCAGTTCAGCGAATTGATAAGTGCATCATGGACTTGATCGTTGTCCACATGTTACCCTACTCAGTTGTTTAAGGTGAAGCATTCAAAAGACTGAACATTGGTGATCCACTCAGTGCTCATCGCTATAAGGTGAAAAGCGAAAAATACTACTGAACAACGCTGATGCCTGCCACATGACAAAGTCGTGAAACACGTGACAAATCTGTTGCAGGAGGCCACATGCATATCGTTTATTACAGATGGAGCAATCCAGCAAAATCATGCTCATTACTCAGCTTCACGGGTCATATCATTCATGATGCTGTGTGGCGCAAAGTTATCTTGAGTGTGACGGTGCTGAAACAAGAGCATGATGGAAACCATGACGAAATGGGAGATTGCGGAGAAGATTAATGTTAGAGTGCGAGACAATGCTGCCAACATGAAAATGGCAATGAGACTCGCAGGCATCACTGATATTGGCTGCATGTCCCTCCCACACATTACAGTTGGTTCTGCGTGATGCCCTGTTCACGCCGACATCGGTAGAAGCTGTCGTCAAGAAGGCTCGCAAGATTGTTACTCACTTTAAGCATAGTGAGCAGGCTTGCCGTCATCTCGTGGAACACCAGCAAACGATTAAATCCCCAGAACATTCCCTACTGCAAGACGTCGATACGAGATGGAATAGTGCGTATCTTATGCTGGAGCGGCTGGTCGAACAGCGCAAGGCGGTTAATCTGTACAGTGTGCAGATCGACAGTCTCTCAATCGCAGAATGGGAACCATTTTAAACTGCAACGCTGGAGATTTGTGCTGATGATGCATGCATTTCTGTTGTAATCCCGCTCTTCTCAAATTTGAATAACATGCTCAACATTACAGCAATGTGCTGTCGATTCTCTGATATCAGTTCCTCGGCACCCTTCCTTGCTGCGACGCTGATTGACCCACGCTTCAAGGATTTCAATGTGCAGGAGGCAGTGGCAGTGAAGAAAGTGGTTCTGAACTTTCTATGCTCAGTACAAGAAAGCGCTATGAACAATATGACTGCGCCATCCGCAGCTTCGTCAATTGACAACGTTGAGCCAGGACTTGAGAGCAGCGAGACTTTCGAATCCGATGCTCAAGAGGAGCATGATTTGTGGGCTGTGCAAGACAGCCATCCTGCTAATGTGAATCCATCACAAAATGTCGACATTCAAACTGACCCATCTTCTTGATTCGGTAAAGTCACGTAGAATGGAAATAAAATAATAAAAATAAAACAATAAAATTCTCACGACGTTTCGGCCACAACACAAGTGACCTTCAGGTGAAGAAACAGGTCTGTCCAGAAGACAGAGCTTGAATGAACAAATTGTCAAGTGAGGACCGCGTCTTTTTCGCTGTGTGGGCGGAGTTAACATGAATTAGCATGTTACCAGCCCCACCTCCGCTAAAAAACTCTGCACTGCCCGGAGGAAATATTCTGCGAGCAGAGCCTATCCGATCAGTATCCAATTCCCCAAATACTTATGTGCCCTGTTACGAACCTCGCAGTCGTTCTCACGGCATCGCACGCACGCACGCGAAGAGAGGCGGAGGGATGGAGATGAGAGAGAACCTTGCCTATTGCTGTCTCGTGGCGGCACTCGCTGGCATCTCACGGACGCTGTGAGCGGCTCGAAGAGGCAGGCTGGCAGGGAGCTGGTCTGGGTCACCCAAGTGGCTGGAGATCAGAAGACCCTTCACCGTTTTTAGCTCCCATATTTATACCCTGTGATTTCGAAAATCCAGAGTTACGTTACATCGTCCAGCACAGCCAGTTGTGCGCCTCCCTTTTGATTTTCAAACGTTTCGCTGCCGTTACCTAGAGCATTACGTTCCGCTATTTTCCGGCCCATTGTCTCTGCGCCCGCATTCCTTACCCCTGACTCAGCCGGTTTAATCTGGGAGGCCGCCCGGCTGGCGAATTCACACCCACGGGTGTGCACTGGGATTTCCCTCTGACCTCATTGTGCTATTCACTTAATATTTCACCCTGGCCCCTCCCCGGTGCTGTGAGTGACTCATTGTGGCTAGCCCAGTGAGCTTCTGTGCGCCCATACAATTTTAAGCCAATTTAGAGGGGGCCGCAATGTAATTTGCCCTGGGGGGGGGGGGGCGGCCAATCTGGCAGCGGGAAACCGTGGGACTTCCCACCTAGGGGCCCTTCAGATGAAAACCCGTGGTGCCAGGCGATCCCCCGCCGGGACACTACGTGTGTGTGCACGGCATCTGTGTGTTCAGCAGTGGGGGTAGGGGGGGAGTGTCGGCGCTTGCGGAGTGGCTCCGCGGTCGTGGCACCACACAGCCACCCAAAATAAAAAATAAAAAGCATTCTCCGTTGTGGAGAAAAACTACATTTGGATTTGCACTTGTCATCTTTGGCAACGTTTTATGTTTAACGTGTGTGCAAAGTCGACCGAGATCAACTTTTCTGTGGATAGACCCTTGAAGGATTTTTTTAAAACATTTTTCTCGTGTCGTTCCTCAGTGTGACGTTTGTTGCTTTGTCATTAGCCTGTTGGATAATTTGACATTGGTGAAAGAACAAGTCAATATATTGCAGTCTTGCAAAGGAGAGTGCTTGAACTTAACTTGGACTGTAATGTGTTGACTGAATACACAATTTCCATGTTTTATTTAATGGGTGTTTCAGCTGCCTGTTGAATCATTAATCACCACCGTGATGCCCTAATTTGAAGTGCACTGAGTTATTTGGTACATCCCATTATGAGGTTGGTGAACTCATAATTAAAAATAGTTTGGCATCTCAAGGTCATCATGACCAATGCAGAAGGGTTGTGTATGTGCAGTTGTAGTGGTGTTATTTCACGCGGACAACTTTTTTCCTCCTGTGTCACTTTTATTCAAATATAACTCCTCGCGTTGAGCACCACGTAACTCCATCGCAACTCTCTCGCTTGCGCTGTTCGCCTGCTTCGCTCCGCTCGCTTAGCTCACTCAGCTTTCTCTCAGAGCCTCTCCGCTGCTAGCCTGCTCTCACACTCCTAGCCTCTCCACTGCTAGCCTGCTTTCTCTCACTCTGCTAGCCTCTCCGCTGCTAGCCTGCTCTCTCTCACACTGCTAGCCTGCTCTCTCTCACTCTGCTAGCCTGTCTGCCACGCTCCGCTCGCTCTCTATCTCTTCTAGCCTCTTCACTACTAGCCTATCACTATATACTCTGCTAGCTTCTCCACTATTAGCCTTTCACTATATATTCTGCTAGCTTCTCCACTGCTAGCCTTCCGCTATATACTCTGCTAGCTTCTCTATTGCTAGTCTTCGCGCACTCACACTTAGGATTCCGCTAGCCTCTCTACTGCTAGCCTGTCCACTCTCACGTCTCCAACCTCGCCCTTGCCTCCGGTGGGGGGGGGGGGTCAACCATCACCGCTGGAAAGGAGGAGGTGTGGCGAGCGAGCTCTTGTGTTCACTCTTCTTTTCACTTCAACCAACTCCACCCCCTGCCTCACACGTTGCCGTATTTATCCTGCTCATTAAATGCCCTAATTAAGCTGGCGTCCTCCCGTCGCCTCTCGCACGTGGCTGCCGCTGCTATCGCCTCAATCTGCAGACTCCGAGACCTACACCGTGTCTGCATTTGCAGCGAGCCAATCACCGCTATGCATCTTAATTGGTCGTCTCTCTTAGTTACTCTCTCACCGCACCTGTTTGCCCTAATGTGACTTCACTCTCCGCGGCTCACACGTGCATACACACTGTTTGCAAAACCCCACGCGCGTTACTCCACTACACAGTGGTAACACTCGCCTCACAGCAACAATGGTCTGGGTTCACATCCCGACTTGGCGGGGGGGGGGGGGGGCTTTTCTGCGTGGGTTTACAGTTTTCTCCCATGGCTATAAAAAAAACGTAACTCATGTTGGCCAAATATTTCAAAGTTGAAATCTTACTTGCACATCACTCAACTGGGATATGACGTGGCAACACCACCCTCCTACTACGAAAACTTGGCAGGATCCTTGAAAAGAGATTGTGAAGCAGCTTTCCTGGGTAACAATAATGATGCTGATGGGGCCTCCACCCCGCTTGATCCGCTAACAGGTATCGCACATTTTCCTCCTCCCCCTCCTCGGCAACCTCATCCACCTGGCTTCGTGGTATTTCATTCACCAGATGAGAACTCGATATACTGGGGGATTATAGTCACATTCACTTACACGAGCGACCTGAATGATTACAAATAATAGGGTTTACCCTTTAGGTGCCGTCCATAAATGACGTCACGCACCTGGGGGGGGAGTCAGACATTTGTGACGATGTGTGACGAGGGGGGGGGGTTAGAAATGTGACGTCACGTAAAAATGTGCAACTTTAAATAAATATAGACAATACGCGCTACAATGACAATTGCATGGTTTTATTTTTTGGGGGGGGGGGGGGAGACAGAGCTTTGTGACGTCATATTTCAGGGGGGGTCTTACTTTTTGTGACGCCGTGTGACGACGGGGGGGGGGGGGGGTCGAAAATCGTCCAAAATCGCGTGACATCATGTATGGACGCCCCTTATTGCAATACAACAGTTAAGATATTCAAACACCAAATAGATACATTTTGCAAGGCATCAATTATGGATTAACCACACGTACTTGTGGCAAAAAAACACGTAAACAAACATGCTCTTATAATAATATATGTGTAAGGGATGTCACGGGAAGGATTCCCACCAAAAGGAGGGGGAGTGGGACGGTGACAGGAGAAGGGGGAGGAGCAAGCAAGGAGATATAAGAGAGAACGGGCGGGAAGAGGGAAGATCTTGGCGGGAATGGGATTGAGACGGCTGGGGACAAGTGTGGACTGAAGGAAGGAATAAAAGACGAACCCCCTGCAACCTTGTGTCGGCTCTTCCTTTACATCTGGTGGCAGCGGTGGGATCGACAATGGCTACAAGGAAGAACCTCCGTGGAAGAGAGCCAACAGAAGAGGAGCAGGGGCCAGGGAGCCTCCACATCCAGGGCAACAACGGGGCCTGCTACCAGGAGCAGCAGCAGGGGGCCCGGACCCAATGGAGGACCCCATGGAGGACCGCATGGCCCGCGTGGAGAGGGCAATCCAGAAGCTACTGCAGCAGCTCCCTATCCCCAATAGGGAGCTACTGTGGCGGGCCTTCCGCCCGCCGGCAACGGGACCCCCTCTCCCACTCGTACTACGGGAGGAGGTGCCACGGGACCCGGAGGCCGACCAGCCAGCTGGGCAGGAGCCACAACCAGCCTTATCACGTCAGCCACCACCGCCAAAGCCGCCAGGGCTAAACACCCAACGGGGGGAGCTGGTGGCAGGACGGGCGCGCCGGCTGGGGCCCGTCGAGAAATTTATTTGCCGAGGGAGGTGATTGGGAGGCGTTCGTCCGCCGATTCGAGGCTGCCTTCCACGCTCTCGAGTGGTCGGACGAAGAGGCGCTGCGAGGATTGCCATCCATTCTAGACGACGATGCGCTCACCTCTTACTCCTCCCTTCCACGCACAGCAAGACCACGCTTACAGGTGGCCTACGAGGCTTTGGGGGAGATCTACTGCCTGCCTAGCTGAGGGCGCCTTTAGACAATTCCAGGACCGCCAGCGGGGAGCTAGAGAGTCCCCTTTAGCCTACAGGGGTGCGCTGCTCGTGTTGGCGAGGAGGGCTTTCCGTCGCCTGGCTGATGAGGCGCTCGAGAACCTCGTGGTCGAGCACCTCATCGCCTACGCTTGCCGCACCAGTGTTGTAATGCCGGTGGTGACGCCGGAGGAACGTACCTCGCTGTGGGCCGCCCGGATCCTCCAAGTCCATGAACAGGTCATGGGCCGGGCGCTACCCATGGGCCAGGTGGCTGGCGTGGTGGGGGGGAGCAGCCGGGCCATTACCGCGGCGCTACCAGGACCAGCGAAGCCAACCGCCGAACCTGCACCGTCGCCGCAGGCTGCCTACGTGGCAGCTGGGAACGGACCTCCAGCGTCTGAACCGGAGCCATGTGGCGAGGGGGTGCCGCACGGAGCCAGAGGCAGCCAACTCCACCTGGAACCCGCCGGGGCCGAACACAGACAGGAACCAGGCGAGTGACGCCGTCCCGCCCGGCCTACCAGCCGGGCCGGAAATCCACACTCCCGACACCGCGACCTCACCGGGGGCCTCCTCGGGGTGGGCGCCATCGGTGTCGGGCCCCGGGCTCCACCGTCCTGGTCGGGGTTCCTGGGCCAGGTTAAAGCCCCGATACAGATTGGACAGCTTTCGGTAGCAGGACCCATCCTTGTCTCCGCAACGCTGCCCGTACCTTGCCTGTTGGGGACGGACTTTCTGAGGCGAATGCCTATTAAAATCGATCTGGCCAATGGGCGGGTGGAAGTCCAGGGAACTCATCTCCATTTCCTAAAGGCGGAGGGGGCCGGCCGGGGGGTACCCTTCGTGCAGGCTCTGGTCAGTGAGTCTGTCTCCATTCCCCCGGCAGCCCAGATGCGGATTCCGCTGCGATATTGGTCCTCCCTCGTGACAGCCCGGCCTGAACTCACCCATCCTGGTGTCTCCGGCGTCAGCTGCCACGGATCGCCACGCACTGGTGGGGGCCAAAACTATTGTCCAGGGGAAGACCGCATTTACTACCCTGATGGAACTGTTCGAGTTCCGAGTGCTTCCGTTCGGACTCACTAACAGCGCCTGCGACGTTCCAGCGGGTTGATGGAGTTGGTGATGCGGGGCTTGCAGTGGGAACAGTGCTTGATTTATCTGGATGACGTGATAAGTGTTCAGTAGGTCCCCGTCTGAACACTGGTCCAGGTTACGGGAGGTGTTCCAACGACTGCGAGCAGCCCATCTCAGGCTCAAACCACGTAAGTGTTATATTGCGCAGCACGAGGTGGGGTACCTCGGACACGGCATCAGCGAGGCAGGGGTATGTACCGACCTGGAAAAGGCATGTGCCATAGTGGAATGGCCGTGGCCAAGGAACCTGATGGAGATCAGGTCATTTCTGAGGCTAGCCACTTATTATCATCGATTTGTAAAGGGATTCAGTGAGATTGCACATCCCCTAACCCAACTCACTTCCCCTAAGAACCCTAACCATTGGCCGGAGGCCTGCCAGATGGCCTTCACCACCCTCAAGGACCACCTCACCCATACCTCCACCCTGGCTTTTCCTGACTTTTCCACAGATTTTATCCTGGACACCGACGCCTGCAGCAGTGAGTTGGGTGCCGTGTTGTCGCAGGTGCAGGATGGGATGGAACGGGTCATCGCATACGCCAGCCGGACCCTGAGCGGGGCCGAACTGAACTATTGTGTGACCCGTCAGGAGCTGTATGCCGTGATTTTTGCATGCAAGCAGTTCTGGCCGTATCTGTATGGCCGGAAATGTCGCATGCGCACTGACCATTATGCTCTGTAGTTCCTCCTCACTTTCATGGAACCATGGGGGTAGATGGCCCGGTGGCTGACGCAGCTGCAGGAATATAACCTGTAGATCGAGTACAGGGCTGGACGGACGCACGCAAATACGGACGCGTTGTTGAGGCGACCCGCGGTGTGCCAAGAGACACGGGCTGAGGAGGCCTGCTCATGTTTCACGGGGGGGGGGGGGCGCTGCCAATAGGCAGCGGCCCCCATGGAACGCCCTGAGATTAACCCCTCTCTGTTGAGAGAGAGTGCCTTGTGTGCACCCATGGGCCCGACGGGATGCTCTTACCAACCCGGTCAAATCCAAGAGGATTCCCTGGCCTGGATGACAAACAGGTGCGACAGGCCCAGCAGCGGGACCCGGATCTGGCGGCTGTGGAGGCGGCCCTGCGGGAGGAAAAGGTCGCCGAACAGGGACCCTGGAGTGGGTTGTACTCCCGGTTGTGTGTAAAGGATGGGGTGGTGCGGGAACTAACCGAAGCTTGGCAGCCGGGGTGCATCTGTGTTCCTGCCCAGGTGCAGCCCCAGCTGCTATGACTGGTGCATGACCACCCACTCAGGGGCCATGATGGGGAACGGCGCACCTGGGAGACCCTGCGTCACCAGTATCTTTGGCCCAAACTGACGCAAGACGTGGCTGCCTGAGTACAGGGCTGCCACGCTTGTCTCCAGTGTGAGCAGAAAGCGGCATGGTATCACGTGTCCCTGAGGCCGTTCCGCGTCAGCTGGGCGAACCAATTGGTTGGGGTCAACCTGCAGGGGCCATTCCCGCGGTCTCACTGAGGCAACTGGTACATTCTCATAGCGGCGGAGTATTTTATGCTCTATCCAGTGGCAGTGGCCATCCCTGATAAGACAGCCCTTGTGGTTGCCCAGGCATTTGTTGAACATTACGTGCTCAAACATGGGATCCCCGAGCGAGTCATTACCGACCAGGGTAGTGAGTTCGAGGCAGAGCTATTTCAGGTGCTGTGCTGGGAGTTCGGAATCCAGAAGGACCGAACCACGGCATACCACTCCCAGGCAAATGGTATGTTGGAGTGCATGAACCAGACCTTAGCCGGAAAGCTCAAAAGTATGGTGGCCGCCAATCAGCAGGATTGGGACGAACACCTCCCCTACGCCCTGTTCGCCTACACCACCACGGTACACATAGCTACTGGACAGATCCCGCTCCTAATGATGTTTGGCCATGAGTCTTGCCTACCGGCAGACCTGGTATTCGGCGTTCCCCCTCCACAACCGGAGGAAGGGAGCCAGACCGTGGAGCACCTGATGGGGACTCTGTGAGTGGCCCGTGGCTGGGCCTACCAACAGGGGGAGGCCACCCATCAGCGGCAAGAGCAGGGCACCCGTCACCGCATGGAGCCCCCCTTCTACTCGGCGGGCTCTAAGGTATGGCTGCATACCCCATACTTAGGGGCTGGACAGGTGGGGAAGCTGATCACCTACTGGCGAGGACCCTGGACTGTGATGCGGCAGATCTCCCCCTGGACCATGCTGATCCAAGGCGGGAAGAGGGGTCAAGAGAAGGTGATTAACGTCTGCCAATAAAAACCCTGGAGAGCGGCCCCGGCGGGGGGGGGGGGGGGGGTGCCCGCCTCTCGGGTGCCCCAAAACCCCGGAACCCCCGCACCCCCCATGCCCCCCATACCCGATGGCTTCACGCCGTACATGGGCCCCGCTGGGCCCGAATTCCCAGTGGACCCCGGCCCAGCAAGGAGGCGACGGGCGCAGCAGCACCTAAACCTCTCTGCTCCTGAGTTTGTTCCCCAGCCAGCTGACACCAGAGGGCAGGAGGAGCCTCTAGACCGCCACAGGGGCCTCGGAAAGCTGAGCCACCACCCACGAAGCCAGCGACTAGAGCCGGGCAGGTCCCACGGACTCCATGGCGCTACCTGGTTGGAGCGACCCAGGCGAGGTGCTCCAGTCAGCCCGAGACGGGGACGGGCACCTCGTGGGGCTATTGTGGTGCCATGGCCACGAAGCAACTCGGCAGCGTCGCGACTCCCCCCTGGCCCCTAGGCTGAGCACACACCCTGAGCACCCACACGCAGTGCACACATGTAGTGTCCTGGCAGGGGATTGCCTGGCACGATGGGTTTTAATCCGAAGGGCCCCTAGGAGTAAAGTCCCACGGTTTCCCGGTGCCAGGAGATTGGCCGACCCTCGAAGGACAGATGACATTGCAGTGCCCCTGAGTTGGCTTAAAATTGTATGGGCGCAAAAAGGTTCACTGGGCCAGCCGCAGTGAGTCATTCACGACATTGTGAGAGGCTGAGAGTGGAATATTAGGCAAGAAGGGTAGACCAGGAGGTCAGAATTAATGAGCACGGGAGAACAATGGGTGGGCGGAGCAGCAGCACTCCCCGTGGCACAAGGTCCAAGTGAGCGGTAATCACAGGTAGGTGCTCGATTGGCCGCGTGGTACGACATCACCCCGGGCCTTTCAAGTTAGGGTCATAAAAAGAGCAGCCCGGGACAACTCTCACTCTCTTGTCTTCAACCTCTGGGCCGCCAAGGCCCACTCCCTGCCGTCCTGCCTCAATCTGCTCGCAGCATCCGTGTGATGCCAGCGAGTGTTGCTAAGAGGCAGTGATAGGTAAAGTTTTCTCTCGTCCTTCTCCCTCCGAATCTCACAGCGTCCGTGCAATGCCGTGAGTACAGCTTCAAGCAGTACGAGTATGTCCCTCAGAGAGGGCGCTAGCACGGGGGGCCCAATCACTTGGTCGGCTCCCAGCGGGCGGAGTGGGCGGGCGTTGTGCCCCACCTGCCTGGCGAGGGCGGTGGGGTGGACGTTGGCCCCCCACAGGTTGTCTAATAAATACTTTTATTTACGTGGATAGATGTTGCACACTCGAAATGAAGGACGTGGGCAGGTGCTTCAAATCGAGGGCAAACACATTTATTGTGGTAAATCTGTAAAATCCAACAGCACGTGTGTCACACAAAGCAAACCTCAACCGAGTCGCCATTAACCACGTGACTGGTGTACAAGTCCGGTTAATCAATAAGCCTGCCAGCCACCCACAGGCATAACTCAGTTATCGCATGCTGGTGTACACACGTGCATTGATGTACTGCACAGCACATAAGGACTTTCACAAAACCACCTTTCTGAACGAGGAAATAATTAAAAGAGTGGTTCATTCCTAATGTGCCAAATAGACACGCGTGTAGAAGACGACCGAAACTTAATTTCTGGTTTCGGCTGAAACCGAAACCAGACCGAAAGTTAATATAATTGAAGTTACCGAACACAAGATTTATGATATATGTCATGATGCAATGCTACTTTAATTAAAAATAAATCTAGAACTAATCATTCAAAGCCTGCAGTAAGAGTCGCTAAATATAAAATCTTTAAGTATTACTTAGTAATTATATCCAAACAAACGAATGTTGTAGTTAAGAAACAACAGTTTTTCCGCATTCAGTCAGACAGGCTGCCATCTGTTGACCGGTCGTATATACATTAGCAGATCATGGTTGCGGCTGTAACCTCGCTCCCAAGTTGCTGCTGCTGACGTGTGTGTGTTTGCAGCCTATTGCATAGGATTGCCTAGCGCCGACTGACCGGCCGATAGGCAAAGTGATAGACGTAGCACTAGCGTGATATTATCAAAATAGATCTTCGGTTGACGAATGATGACCGAAAGTCAATATCAGTTTCGGCCGAAACCACGGGTTTTCATCCGAATGGGCCCTAGCAGGGATGTCCCCCGGTTTCTCGTTGCCAGGAGATTGGCCGACCACCCCCCTCCCCCAAGCCGGATTACATGGCGGCCCCCCTAAAATCAACTTAAAAAGTCGTAGGGGCGCATAGAGCTTTACAGGCTGGCCGCGATGAAGCATACACAACACGGGAGGTAGGGCCTCGAAGGCAAACACTCTACGGGCAGTGCAAACAGTGGGGTGGGGGAAAAAAATCCCTGGGCGCCCTAGGAGGAGCTATTTAAGAGACAGGAAATTACCGGTGATCAGAGATGAGGAACGCAGATACGGGGACAATGGAAAGGGGGGGGGGGAAGAGGGGGGGGAGGATGACGTGATGCCTCCCCCCCCATAATGGCCAGAGCGTTCAAAACTCGGCAGGTAAAGCGCTCGATTGGCCGCGCAGGATGACATCATGTCACCCGGGGATTAACGGGCTCTGAGAGGATAAGAGGGGAGGGAGTAGAGCGAATTTGAATCAGAGTTCTCCTGCGACCGTCGAGAATCTCAGCCGCTCGCAGCGTCCGTGTGACGCCTGCCGGGTGTAGCTGCGAACCGTCTGCCAGGCAGAGTCTTCGTTGTCCAGCGTCCTCCCCAACTCCCACCGTGTCCGTGCGACGCCGTGTCTGCGAGGTGAGTGATCGTTCAGTTGGTCGATTCAGCCCAGTTCGCTCGTTAGATCTAGCCTGAGATAGTCGCACATCACGAAGGGTGGGAAATAAGAGGCTATAGGGTGTCCGCTTGGGCCATAAATAGGGGTTCACTATTCACGCCAGGAATAAAACCTGAGTACAGAATGATGGTTGACGCGTTGTGGGTGTGTGTGTGAAGAGTGGCGGAACAACGATTGGCGCACTGCGGTGTGTGGGTGATACAAATCGGTGGGCGTGGGTGATACAAATCGGTGGGCGTGGGTGATATAAATCAGTGTGTGTGGGTGATATAAATCAGTGTGTGTATGATGCGCGCGCATATTAAAATATAAACGGTCGCCCACGCCAGCACGTGTACGTGCGAGAACCGCAGTATGAATGGCGACACATCGGCTTCGCCTTCAACCCGCGGGGAGAGCGCGGACACACACACACACGTGTATTGCGCAATCAGCGCGGGCAGGTGGAACGCCGCGAGTGCGGACGTGCGTGTTGTGGAGTGAAGAGTGCCCATAGGGGCGCACGCGTAGTAATAATCCCAGGGCGGTGGTGAGCCAGCCTCACGCATGACTCTCCAAAAGGGTGCTGGCGGTGGCCCGGCGAAAAGCTCCGGCGGGGAGGGGGGGAGGTGAACGTCAGCCCCCACACCTGCTTAAATCATCGTCACTATCCATGGGCAGATTTCGTCATTTGTTTCCACTTTCTTCACTGTCTTGGAGTGACAATATCATATATGTCAACTCATACGTTTTACCCGTGTTCTTGTACAGGGAAATTTTATTTTCAGGTCCATACGGCATACAATCCGTTTCAGTACGGGCAACATTTTTTGTCTATTTGTGTTTCTCCCTTGTGATTGGACTTTGTAGGATGAACTTTGAGAGTTATAGGGAACGGGGTGAACAATAACGTCTGAATTGGTTTGTTCCAAGGAAGTCACTGATAAGGCGTTGACAGGTTTGCAATATACTCAAATTTCAACGTAACCTCGTATTGGTCAAATATTGCCGATTGTATTCTCCACAACGACGTGGAACAATTATCTGTAGTTGCGTACTACAGATACAGTGAGAAAGCTGGTGGTCTAAACAACATGGATGGCGCACGCATGCACACACTTTCAGTTCTGCTGAGCTGGCGATATGGACAAGGCTGTCGGTTCACGCGGTTTGTGCTGGAGTCCTTCCAACACGAATCGATTCCTGAGAGCCCCCGTTTAAGGCGAGTTTCGAAACTGATTATCGTGTTGGCCTGAATCGAACAGAATCCAGCCACGTCATTGATTCCAAACCTTGAATTCTAAAAGACAATCGTTTTTTTATTCATAAAGTAAACTAATTTTAATGAACGGTGATAGGTATGAATTGTGATTATTCATGGGTTGGAATTTCATAAATTAGATTTTTATTGTGATTATTTATGTTATTTTCATGTTTTTGCTGTATTTTTTTTAGTATGCAGTAGAGTATTTATATGTATCTGAATGGTTTAACATTCAGGTACCACAAAAGTATTCAGATCCGTCATTTACATGTTTATTCTTCTGTACATGGGTTCGTTTTAATCGGGTAGTCGTTCGTGCATTGTTCGTGCTGTATTAATACAACAATTAAAACGATAATAATATATTCTACAACGCAGAAGTTAGTTTGTTTCGGTGGGGTAGATTGGGAATCTATTCCATCAATTTCAAGATGAGTAACCAATTCTGACTCCCCTCAATCATCACGAGCAATCGCGGCGCGAGTGAATCGGAAATCGATTCTGGCGCTTCGAACCGGCCCTCAGCTGTTTTCGACACGTGTGCCGGAGCGGTGACGTCACGGGTCAGGGGTCGCAGGGCCACGTCACCCGCAGGCCGTACTCTCTCGCCGCGTCTCTCCTCGCTTCTTTCCCCGCGAGAGTCCCCCCCTGCGTCTCCTCCGCAGCCATGGTGGCGATGACGATGATAGCGCGGGTGGCGGACGGGCTTCCGCTGGCGGCCTCCATGCAGGAGAACCAGCAGAACGAGCAGGTGAGAACGGGAAGTGCCGCCACGCTAACAATTGTCACGCAGCGAGTCCGCGCTCCTCCACCAGCCCACGCTCCACCACCAGCCCACGCTCCACCACCAGCCCGCGCTCCATCAATCCGCACTCATCCACCAGCCCACGCTCCACCACCAGCCCACGCTCCACCACCAGCCCGCGCTCCACCACCAGCCTGCGCTCCATCAATCCGCACTCATCCACCAGCCCACGCTCCACCGCCAGCCCACGCTCCACCACCAGCCCGCGCTCCACCACCAGCTCTTGCTCCATCAATCCGCACTCATCCACCAGCCCACGCTCCACCACCAGCCCACGCTCCACCACCAGCCCGCGCTCCACCACCAGCCCGCGCTCCATCAATCCGCACTCATCCACCAGCCCACGCTCCACCGCCAGCCCACGCTCCACCACCAGCCCGCGCTCCACCACCAGCTCTTGCTCCATCAATCCGCACTCATCCACCAGCCCACGCTCCACCGCCAGCCCACGCTCCACCGCCAGCCCACGCTCCACCACCAGCCCACGCTCACACGCTCCTGCCCGCCAGTCCTCCACGCCATCTGTACAGCGTGCCACTATGTATGTACACGCACAACAACAGCCGCGAATCGCCACCAAGTGGTGGTGACGTCAGCACGGTGCTTGTGCCAGGCTAGGTGTACCTTGACGCCATGTGAAGTAAGGAAGGCCCACTGGCAGGAGGTCACGCGACAGACCCAGGTACTATGGGATGGCCGAGATGACTGGCAAATGCACCAGCTGTGCCCCGCACTGCGCCAACTTGCACTTTAGCTACCCAGTGCTTTGCTTGTTGTTGTGAGCGTCCCTTCTCTGCCATCCTTTGTTGAAAGGCGACTTCCTCCAACTGCCCAGTAATCTTCTTTGGTTCTTTCGGTAAAGTCACGTAGAATGAGAATAAAATAATAAATTGATAAAATAAGATAACACAATATTCTCACGACGTTTCGGCCACAACACAAGCGGCCTTCATCAGGTGAAGGGACGAGACTGTCTGGTAGGACAGCGCTGGAGTGAAAGAGCCACGTTCAGATCACGACCTTTAAGCTGTGTGAGAGGAAACAAAGTGCCTTGACAAAGGAATTAGGATATAATTTAGCATTGAAATGGCTGAGTGATTAGCTTGTGACTGGTCACAGAGCCTCCACAGAGGCCGATCTTGACACCGCTGGTGCCAGTCATCGACAATTCCAATCAGCTGCACATCCTCGTGTACCACACCTGATCCATCTTTTCTCCAGCCCGTGCCGCGCACCCATTTAGCCACCCCCTATCCATCCAAACAGAAGCTGCTTGGGTATACGGTGGTTGGGTTATGCAGGTTACCTGACCCAGCCAATGGAGCATAGCCTGTCGGAGCAGTTCATTGATGGCACTGTCTCCAGATCTTTAAAGGATTTGTGAGATCATAACACAATCCAGCCTGGTTTAACCTAGGATGGATCGTAGGCACGGCCAGCCTGAATGTTAAATATCGGCGCAGATATTATTTCGAGTATAGAGAAGGGAAAATATAATTGCGGCTGAGAAGACCCAAAGCTTGGTATGGAGTGCTATGCCAGGTAGCTTTCATACAGCATTACGCAGTCGATGAAAAGATAATACCGCTCAGGTATGGGAATTCTGTGGGGGCCGGCGTCCACCCCACCGCCCTCGCCGGGGAGGTAGGGCGTGATGTCCGCCCCCTCCACTCCTCCGCTCCCTCCTCCACCGCGTCGATCGGCCCCCGCCTTGCCCCCGCCGACCGGGTGCTAGGCCCCTCCGTGTTAACGCTCCCTCTGAGGGACATCGCTGGCTCGCCGCCGCACGGGGTTACTCCGCGCACGCACACACACACACCATATACACACACCACACACCAACGCTCATGCTACAGCGACTGCGCGAAAACGCGCGCGTTGGCAGGTTGTGCGCTGCCCCGCACCCGCACTAAGACGCGCTCTTAAACGGCTGTGCGAACACGCGCGCGTCGGCTGACATTTATATTCACACACACAGATACCCCACGGTTAGCACTACAGCAGCGGCGAAAACAAGCGAGCAACTGCAGGCGATTAATTAACGAGCACTCGTGCTGCAGCTCTGCCCTTGCTGCTTGTCCGCCCACGCAGCTGCTCCACACACACAAATCACACTGCACCGATACTCTGTGGCGATGGGCAAGCAAGCGGGGTCTGAGCTGGAAAGGAATTCCACCCCCGAACGCATGCATGTCAGTTGTGTTAATGGGGGAGATTAGGGAGAGAGGGATTAGGGAGGGAGATTAGCATGAGCTTGCGTTGCCGCATCAGAGTATCATGCCCGCATATGCGCACAACAGCAGTGTTAATGAGAGATTAGCACCATGAGAGTGCAATCCAAAGGACGTGAAAATGAGAGTGCAATCCAAAGGGCATGTGAGCATGAAAGTGCACTCCAAAGGGCATGTGAGCATGAGAGTGCAATCCAAAGGACATGTGAGAGATCTAAGAGAGAGACACAGAGTCGGAAATAACAGCTGACATAGGCAGGTAGGATGGAAATATCACAGTCAGTTAAGACTTTACCTGGTTAATAAGGTCCTTCCAATGATTGCTCAGTTTGTACCCATCTCAGTTGTAGTTGTGTCTGTGTTTATATATCTGGATGGCTTCATGAACAAATCTCAGAAGGTAGCCGGTTGGTTTGCAGAGTACCTCCGACTTGGAAAAATCTATTTCGTGTGAGCCCACAGCGTTAAAACAATGATCAGCAATGGCAGAGGTATTGGTCCTACGGTGTTTCAGATCCACCTTGTGTTCACGAACGCAGTCCGAGACATGTAACTGCTACCACAACTACAACTCAATTTGTAGACACCAGGGTATTTTATGTCAGAAATCACATCCTTTATAGATGGGATTAAATCACGGTTTTTGTGTACTGTGTTGAAACGAACCTGGATCCTGTGTTTAGATTTTGGAAATCTTTTTGGTAACCCCTGCTATGTATGGCAAAGTGATGGTTTTGGTTGGATCCTCAGAAGGTTGTCTCCCCATGGCTGGGGAGGCAGCTTTGCGGATTGTACGGTCCGAGTATCCATTCATCCTGAGGGCTTGTGTCTGTACTCCAACTCACTAGCTAGGTGGTGCTGGTCAGAGATGCAACGGGCCCTATGATGTAGTGTTTTGATGAGGGAATTTTTCTGGGCTGGATGGTGGTGGGAGTTATCCGCGTGGGTGGCTTTCCTGTAGACCGAATGTCCCAACGAGCCATCAGGTCTCTTCTCGATCAAAACATCCAGGAATGGTAGCTTGCCATCACTTTTCCACTTCCATGGTGAATTTGATAAACGGGTGTATGGAATTGATGTGGTTGAGAAATTGGTTCAGTGCTGGCAGGCCATGTGGCCAGATGACGAACATGTCATCTACGTATCTCTTCCACAAGGAAGGACGTAGGGTGGATGTCTGGATGGCATCTGTCTCAAATTTCTTCATGAAAACATTCGCTACCGCTAGCGATAAGGGAGAACCCATTGGGGTACCCTCATTTTGTTTGTAGAATGTTCCATTCCAGGTGAAGTATGTGTTGGTAAGACAGTGCCTTACCAAAGTTGGTACATCTGCATTCAGTCCTTGTTGGACCAAATCTTCAATGATTGGAATGGTGTCAAGTAAAGGTACATTGGTGAACAGAGAGACTACATCGAAACTGACAAGCAAATCATCCGGAGACAGTGAGATGTCCTTGATTAGAGAAACCAAGTGAGCCGAGTTAAGTACAGTTGAATTGGACTTGCCCATGAAAAGAAGTAGGGTCTCAGACAGAAATCGGGCCAGTTTGTAGGTGGGTGAGTTAATGGAGGAGACAATAGAACAGAGCGGGGTACCTACTTTTTGGATTTTTGGAAGGCCATCAAATCTGGGTGGTCTATCAGCCGAAGGTTTTCTGGAGCTCTGCTTGGTCTGATCGATTAGAGAAATCGATTTAGTGATAATATTGTTGGTTTTTGTGGCTAGGCGGTTAGTGGGATCTCTGTTGATTTTGGTATAGCTGCCATCATTGAGAAGGTCCTGAATTTTGTTGTTGTAAGTGTTTTTTTTCCATGATGACAGTGGCATTGCCCTTGTTGGCTCAGAGGATGGCAATGTCATCTCTGTTTTTTTTTATTTAGATAGTTAAAAACGCTCATTCTTGCTGATGTTACTAATGGGTTTCTTAGCGTTTTTGAGGATAGCAGCGATTTCAGATCTAGCAGCGTCTGCCGGGATGTGTCCCAAGCCTTTGAGGACTACTTTGACCTGGGCAATTATATCATCTACTGGGATATGTTTAGGGGTGACTGCGAAATTCAACCCTTTAGCTCGTACCGATTTTAGGCTGTTGGAAATTGGGATGTTACTCTGATTGATGATAATCTTGTTAACATCTAACTTTTTAACGTGTGGCTCTGGCTTCTTTTTTGACAGGAGGTTGAATTTAGCGATCAAGTTAACTTTACATTTGGTTGACATTGAAGTAGCAGAAGAGACTTTCATGTTATCTACATGGTTCCCATCAGAAGTGGACATTTTCTCTGTTAATTTTAAGTGTGATTGTAAGAGAGGCTTGTCTAAATGATCAAGTTCAAATCGGAGCAATCTTATTCTTTCTGAGATTAGCGATAGGCTAGCTTTAAACAAGATCCGTTTAGCATTCGGAGAAGTGACAGCAGCAGATGTCAGTGTAAATGCGATCGGTATTACCTTGTTATCGCTGCATCTCTTGAGGAAGGTTAGCGACTCGATCAGGTGAGCTTTCCTGTCTCGCAGTCTCTTAAAAGCTCTAACAGATATGTGAAAATCTTCCCCGTAGAGGCGGTTCAATCTTGATTTGAACCTTTCGTGACTGCAGGAATTCATACTCTTTGGTTCTTTCGGTAAAGTCACATAGGTATAAAATAAATCACGACGTTTCGATTGCAACACAAGCGGTCACCTTGTTGTAACTGCTCTCTCGCTAGTTCAGCAGTTCCACTGCTGGATTATATATTTTTTCCGCCTGAGGACGACCGCTTGTGTTTCGATCGAAACGTCGTGATTTATTTTATTTTATACCTACGTGACTTTACTGAAAGAACCAAAGAGTATGGATTCCTGCAGTCACAAAAGCTTCAAATCAAGATCGATACTCTGTGCTAACGTCTATTCATCGCGCAAAACCCTGCACTGCCCGGAGGAAATATTCTGCGAGCAGAGCCTATCCTCTCCCTACCCAATTCCCCAAATACTTACGCGCCCTGTTACATACCTCGCAGCTATTCTCACTGCGTCGCACGGACACGGAGATAGGTGGAGGACAGAGATGGAAGAGAACCTTGCCGATCGCTGTCTCATAGCTGCACCCGCTAGCATCGCACGGACGCTGCGAGCGGCTCGAGGAGGCAGGCAGGGAGTCGGTCTCGGCCACCAAGCGGCTGGAGATCAGAAGAGTCCTGAACCGTTTCGGGTTCCCCATTTTTATACCCTGGGATTTAAAAAATCCAGGGTTACATTGCGTCATCCTGCACAACCAATCATGCTCCTACCTTTAGATTTTTCAAACGTTTCTCTGCCGTTACCCAGAGCATTGTTACGTAATTTTTCGGCCCATTGTTTCTGCGCCCGTACCCATTAATCCCTGACTCAGCCGGGTTAATCTGGGAGGGCGTCCCGGGCTGTGTGTACCTGATCGGGGGCGCTAGGATTCCCTCGCCCCCATTGTCTGCCCTGCTCGCTTAATATTTCACCCCAGCCCTTTCCCCGATGTCGTGCGTGACTTATTTCGGCTGCCCCGGTGAACCTTGGTGCGCCCATACAATTTTAAGCGAATTTAGGGCGGCCGCAATTTGATTTGACCTGGGGGGGTCGGCCAATCTCCTGGCACTGGGAAACCACGGGACTTCCCACCTAGGGGCCCTTTGGATGAAAACCCGTGGTGCCAGGCGATCCCCTGCCCGGGACACTACGTGTGTATGTGCACGGCGTGTGTGCGTTCAAGGGGGGGAGTCGCGGCGCTGGTGGAGTGGCTCCATGGTCGTGGCACCACAATTCCTCAACTCTCTTCACAACTGCCCCATCACTCATGGAGAGTTGAGTGGGTTCGAATTAGGTGCACACACAATTCCTTTGGAGGTAACACTTATTTATTAGAACGGTAAGTAATATAACACCGTACATAAGGTGGTGACCACCGACCTACTCTAGCTAACGCACATTTCTCAGATACTCTAGCGTGACCTAGCGAGGTGGGCTACTGGCAGGTCCACTGACTGGAGGCTTGACTCTTCTTGGCGTCTTCACGATGCATCTTTGTTCTTGATACGGGCAGCCTCGAACCCTGTGAGGAGGCTGCTTATATGGGCCTCAGCATGCCCGGGCCCCGCCCTGGCCACGCCTCCCTTCGAGAACCCTCTCAAAGCCCCCCTTCTGTCCACGTGCCCCCCGAGGTGCCCCCTAGGCCCCCGGCCCCCACTGGGGTCCCGTCACGTGTCCAGCCGGGGTTACAGCGAGTGCCACAGCCTCACACCACCCTCGTGGCCTCCCGCGTCCCGAACCAGCCCTGACGTCATTCCCGCCTCCAGCCGGGATGATGTCATGTGTGTGTGTGGGTGTAGACCCGCGTGGTCATGACGCTCCCCCGCATAGTGACGTCACACTTGTGCGTGTGTACACAGTAGTGATGCTACCATCACTACACTTGGTTGACCATTAGGGAGCCATAGCTTGACCGCACCCACACATCGATCAGCCTCGGCTATACCAGAGGAATTTAAAAATGGAAAGCTCGAACTATTTGCTCAAAAAACACAAGAAATTGTATTAGGACCAGACTAAGTGAACAGGGAATGGCTCTGACTCCCGGCCACGCAACTTTATCTGGGCTTGCCCACCATCATGAAGGTACTTAATGATTGTGAGCAGAGGGTGAACAACTTCTAAAGCACAAAGAATAACTAAAAGCCCTGGCCTATTGATGGTATATATTTTTGTTGTTATAACTTGATCTGCCCCGACTGGACATCTGATAAAAGCTTCATAGCTCATCGGATTTCTGCAGTCTTAAAGATTCTGATTCTGTATCATAGGCTTTGACCAGGTCAATAAAGCGGAGATGTAGATCAAGATATGTATATTCATACAAATGTAGTGTTGTGTAGAATCACTCAGTCGGACACGTTCCAAGTCACCTGCTTACACTTTATTACTCTACTCTTGCACCAGTTGTAGGCACTCCTATCTCTGTCTATACGGTCATGTTGTTAACCAACTTCCCCTATCTACTTTACACCTCGCTGACCTGCCTGCGGCAGCTCTTCCTCACAGCAGCTCCGCACTCACAGCTCCACACACAGCAGCTCACACAAAGCTTGCACACAGTCGTGCTCACACAGAGCTGGCACACAGCAGCGCTCACACAGAGGCTTCGCTCCAACAGAGGCTTCGCTCCAACAGAGGCTTTGCTCACACAGAGGCTTTGCTCACACAGAGGCTTTGCTCACACAGAGGCTTCGCTCCAACAGAGGCTTTGCTCACACAGAGGCTTTGCTCACACAGAGGCTTTGCTCACACAGAGGCTTTGCTCACACAGAGGCTTTGCTCACACAGAGGCTTTGCTCACACAGAGGCTTTGCTCACACAGAGGCTTTGCTCACACAGAGGCTTTGCTCACACAGAGGCTTTGCTCACACAGAGGCTTCGCTCACACAGAGGCTTCGCTCACACAGAGGCTTCGCTCACACAGAGGCTTCGCTCACACAGAGGCTTCGCTCACACAGAGGCTTTGCTCACACAGAGGCTTCGCTCACACAGAGCTTGCACACAGCTGCTCTCCTTCTTTGCCACTGCCCTCGCCTACATTCCCTCAGACCCACTCACTCATCCGATCCGGGCGGGGGGATCAACCATTACCCGCCCGTCGACTTGTGAGGGTTGAGGTCCGTCCTTGGCTTGAGCGGCAGCGGCGAGATGTCTTCACCTTGGTCCCCAGAACCCGAACTCTTCCTCCCAATTATCCAGCTCCTCCCTTGTGTCTCTTTAGGGCCCGACAGGCCGGCGCCTGTCAGGCCATCAATCACTCCTTATCGCACGTCTCCAAGGCGACACCTCCGGTGCCAGCATACGACCCCGGACCGACCCTGTCTGCAACCGAATCTCCCGTTAAAGAAGTGGCGGTTTGCACGTGCAACCTTACGTTGCACACGCGCACCTGCCTGCCCTCGGTTGCCCTCGGGCAGCAGTGCGCACCACGTGTTTTACCACACTACACAAGCTTTCGTGACTGCAAGGATTCATACTCTTTGTTTTTTTCGATAAAGTCACGTAGGTAAAATAAAAATAAAATAAATGAAAACAACTACATTAAATCACGACGTTTCGGAGGCAACACAAGCTTCCATCTTCAGGTGGAACAGTCACAGCAGAATAGCTGTATCAAGTGGAGAGCTCTGAGACAATCGAGATTATATACAGGTTAAGGGGGGGGGAGGAGCCAAGAAGGGACGTGGGTGGGGGGGGAGGGCTGAGTTAAGCCGCCTTTTGTTATGTTGCAGGGGGTTCGGGGGTAGCGGTGGTGCACTGCACAAAAACGGGTAAAACACCCTTTTGTTATGCTGCAGGGGGTTCGGGGGGAGAGATGTACACACAACCCACTGAAAGCAATGGAAATAGCTGTACAATTATAAGGCAGCTAAACTTTGACTTGGTTTATAACATCTTTTCAATGGTTGATGCTGTAGGGGGTTCGGGGGAAGAGATGCACGAGTTCATACAACCCACTGAAAGCAATGGAAATGGCTGTACAATTATAAGGGAGCTAAACTTTGACTTGGTTTATAACATCTTTCCAATGGTTGCTCAATTTGAAACCATCCTCTCGGTTGAAGTTGTGCCTATGTTTGTATATCTGGATGGTTTCATGGACAAATCTTTGGTAATAACCAGGAGATTTGCAGAGCACTTTGGTGTCGGAGAAAACAATGTCATGAGAACCCGCTGTGTTGAAACAATGATCAGCCACGGCCGAAGAATTCGTTCTGCCGTGTTTCAAATCTGATTTGTGCTCGCGAATTCGGTCAGAAATGTCGTTTCGTCTCCCCGATATAGCAGTCACCGCAGGTACAACTCAATTTGCAAACACCGGGGTACTGTAAGTCAGGAATGACATCCTTTACGGATGGGATCAGATGACGGATTTTGTGTACTGTATTGAACCGGACCTGGATCCTGTGTTTGTTTAGAAATTTGGAAATATTTTTGGTAACGCCTGCTATGTATGGTAACGTGATGATTTTGATCGGAGTATCAGGTGGTTGTTTCTGTATGTGGGAGAAACAGCTTGGCGGATAGTACGGTCAGAGTATCCGTTCATCTTGAGGGCCAGATGTACATGTTTTAATTCACTGGCCAGGTGGTGTTGGTCAGAAATGCAATGAGCCCTATGGTATAATGTTTTGATGAGAAAATTATTTTGAGCTGGGTGGTGGTGGGAATCAGGCTTCAAGTAGGAGTCTGTATGGGTGGACTTCCTGTAAACAGAATGTCCCAAAGAGCCATCAGTCCTCTCAAACAGAACATCCAAGAATGGCAGCTTGCTATCTTTCTCCACTTCCATGGTGAATTTGATGGATGGGTGTCTGGAATTGATGTGGTCTAGAAAATGGTTCAATGCTGGGAGGCCATGTGGCCAAATGACAAAAGTGTCATCCACATATCTCTTCCATAGGGAAGGACGAAGAGTGGATGTCTGGATGGTGTCTGATTCAAATTTCTTCATGAAAACATTGGCCATCACTGGTGACAAGGGGGGACCCATAGGTGTACCCTCATTTTGTTTGTAGAAGGTACCATTCCAGGTAAAGTAAGTGTTGGTGAGGCAGTGCCTAACCAGCGCAGTAACACAAAGAGAAAGACAAAGATCTCCCGTATAGCCTGAACAGACTGTTGGGGCAAGTGCTATTAGCAAGCACGTATGAAGGCCGGCACTGCACATGAGAGGGTGGGTGGCCAACACCACACCCGGCTGCCTTTGTCTCCCCAGGGATTATGTTTACACACCACAGCAGGTATTCATTTGAGGCTGATGTTGGCCGCGAGTGGGAATTGAACTCGGGTCGCCGACTTTCTAGTGCAGCGCTCTGACCACTACACTATCGCTTCCCACTACATACGCACAATAATGATATGAAATAAAGAGCTGCGGTTTACCAGTGGCACCGGCGTGGTGTGAAGCACAGAGGGGAGAAGTTGTGATGAGGTCTTGCAAGAGACCCGGTGGCTGCTGAAGGAGAGAGTTTGTTGCACTCAACGTGCTTCCGCACACTTGGGATATTGAGAATAGGTTTTCCCCTTTTTTCTGGCAACACAACAGGTGTTAAGATGTTACAACACCAAACTGAAACCTTTTACAAGGAATCATGTCTGCATTAACCACAATACTTGTGGTCAGAATGCTACACAAAAAACACTGATAATATATGCATTGTCTTTGAAACTGATTGGTCCACACCAGAGACAGCTTTCTTTGATACCAGAGGATGCCAAAAACATTTTAACACCTGTTTTGTTGCCAGAAAAAAGGGGAAAACCTATTCTCATATTATGGTACTGGCAAAGCAGGTCCCATGACTTGGGATATTGTATGCAGATCAGATTTGAGAGAGGAGGTTGTGATAGGAGGGACACGTGGTGTGCATGGTGGAGGAGGATGAGGATAAGGTAAGCAACTTGTAGGTTGGGAATTGAGGAGGAGGTTATGATGGGTGGGATACGTGTGCAGGGTGGAGGAGGGCAGGATACCGAGACAGGCATTGAAGTGGCAAAGGGCGGTGACCAACAGGATGAGATACCTGGAGCTAGATGCTGGGATCCTGTGGTAGGAGTCCTTACAAGGATGTGCTGAGTGTTGTGGCCAGGGTAAGACCTGGAGCTAGATGCTGGGATCCTTGAGGTGGGGCGGGGAGGTCGGAAGTCGACTGTTGCAGGACCTCACGGGAGGCGCAGTGGAGTGAGGATTGGAGTCATCGGTGGTAATGGCTGACATTGCCTCTTAACCTTATACGTCCCAAATTACCGGTTGCTATTTATAAAAATATTGCAATGGCATTTACAAGCAGCTGAACAGATTCATGAATATGAGATGGTAAAAGTTCCACTGACCCAAGAGGAATTTGTACGTTTAAATCTTAAGTCTGCTAAAAAAAAATTTGCCTCTTGTACTTCATAAAAAAAACACATTAATCCATGAGAAAATGTAGGAAAATGTAATGTATCGTGTTTGCTCGGAGCATTTAACTGCGTCTTCCTTGGTGTGTGTTACTGAGCGGCAGTTGTTGTTCTGATGCTCTGCGCGACGTTGCAGTTCGGCAGGAACCTGACGGAGTACCAGACGAAAGCCAAGCAGCTCTTCCGCAAACTCAACGAGCAGTCCCCATCGCGCTGCACGCTGGAGGCCGGACCCATGGTATTTCAGTGAGTACAATCCAACTCTTCGTGTATTAGAGTGTGGTGAGGTTGGAGAGATGCACGAGCTATGAAGCTGATATTGTGCTTAGAGACTTGAACACAGCAGTTACGTTGATTGATGATCCATCCATCAATTAACCTAACTTACTCCAACAACAACTGCTATTTGCTATTCAGTGGCGGTGATGTCACCATGGTGCTTGTGCCAGGTTAGAAGTACCTTGAGATCATGTGAAATGAGGAGGGCTTGCTGGCAGAAATTTATAGGAGAGATCCAAGTGTAATGGATTGCCTGACTGAGATGACTGACATGCATCGCCACTCATTTGTTGTGATCAACGCTCCTCTGCCCTCTACCGTTGTTGAAGGGCGCCTGCCTCAAACTGACCAGTAGCATCCTTCACGAGCCTCCTCCACATTGGCCGACATTCACCTACCGCCAGCACCTCAAACAAGCCAAAAGGAAGAAAAAAAACACAAGTCAACATTTTTCAGAAACCTGCAGGAACCAGGTGGAGAAATTACACTAGCACGTTGAAGACATCGACGAAAGCCCTGGTCCCTTTCCACAGTGGAGTAACTGCGCGCCCCAGCACGGGGTGCCAGCTCACTCACAATCCTCGCCAATGCCGAAATCAACGCCGCACTGTGTCATCAGCAGAACCACCCCTGAAGTCCACTCCACTTCCGTGGTTTCCTGTGTGCTGGCACACATCACCTCAGCTGAGATGCCGCAAAAATCCTGGAGTACCACAATATTATGGACAACATTGGTCTGCCGCTCCATCAAGACCTAAACAAAAAAACACATGCCATCGCCTGAAATCCAGGAAAACTTTCCGGTTTAGCAGTCAAATTAAAACATCGGCACTCGCTGGATAGAATTGTGGGTGGCTATGGATGTGGCAAACAATCGTGAACCTCATTGAGGAGCCGACTGGAAGCATGGGGCTCCTCTCTTTCACGACCACCACGGACCTCGCTACACCGCGCTGGAATGCAGCGTGGGAGATGCGCGACCACCTTCCACAAAGGAACGATCACAGGATCGCCAAACTGCAACTGGTGAGGTCCAAACCATAAATCGCATCACTGACGAACACGCCATTGATGCACATCCTGGCAGTATTACTCCAATCCATACACCATCTATCTTCTTGTATTAGTGAAACAAACTTGGCATTCAACTATCATATGTTAAAATTGTTGCTTTTCCTTCCTGCCATAGTAAATAAGAAGATATGCCGATCTTGACACTGCTGGTACCAGTCATCAGCAAGTCCAATCAGCTCCACGTCTTTATATACCACATGATCCCATCTCTTCTCCAGCCCATGCAGCACCCATTTAGCCCCCGCTATCTGGCCAAACAGAAGCTGCTTGAGCATACAATCTACATGACCTAGCCAAAGCATTTTTGCCTGAAGGAGGAGCTCACTGATGTGGAGCAATAGGTCAGGTATCTTCCACACAGTGTTACACAGCTGATGAAAAGATAATGCCGCTTGACTGATTCAGAATGAGATCTTCGCTGCCAAAATGGAGCTGGTCATAAGCAAGCTCCCTGGCTACAGAAACTTCTCCACTCTTTCCACAACCACCCCACCATTCTTGGGGAGTTGAAGGGCTGGAGTATTTGATGATACACTCCAGGTTGAGCAGTAGAGTCTTCAATTCCTCAGATTGAGCAGCAATTACCATATTAGCATACATAACATGGTTGACCAATACCAAGTCATTCCTTGACCGCACTTAGTCATTGATCAACCTCCCATTCCATTTGTACCAGATGGAAATGCCTCTGGTACAGCCATGGAAAGCTTATCTAACTACGTTGTCAAAGAAGATGTTAAATAGTGTGGGGGCCAGAGGACATCCGTGTCACACCCTAAAGTGAACAGGAATGAGTCTGACTCCTGGCCACGCAGATTTATTCCAGGCCTGCCCATCATCATGAAAGTCCTTAAAGATTGTGAGCAGAGAGTCAGGGACCCTAAAAGCATGAAGAGTAACCCAAAGCCCTGGCCTATTGATGATAGGTCATAACCAGCTCAATAAAGCAGAGATGTAGTTCCTGTTTAAATTTGCTACACCTCTGCTGTGACAGACAGAGGACATCGCATCTGTGAGTGAATCTCCCCTTTGTGAAACCACATTGGGGCCCTATAAGCCATCCTCAGAATGCTTGGCACCTAGATGTTGAAGAATCCTTTCCAGGACTATTTCCCGACACACTGAGGAGGTAGATGCCCCCTTGTAGTTGTTTCAATCAGCGTGGTCCCCTTTCTTGAAGGGGGTACATCAGGGCATCCTTCCAATCCTGTCGGACCCAGCCTGGAGACTAGACGGGAAATTTGTGAATGTGTGACTGTTCGAAATGTTTAGCATACTTCCCGACATGCAACAAACTTGAAATTTGGCATGTGGGTATCTTCCATACTGTACACATTGCATAAAGTATAAAAATAGACTTTTATATATTTTTTTTGGGGGGGGGGCACTAATGGATATATTTTGCATGGCAAGTGAGCAGTGACGTCACATCTGTGATGTCACCCGCATGCAGAAGCGTTATGCAGTGTGCCTGCTGACGTCACGCATCCCCCCCCCCCAACCCTCCACGTAGGCCGTGTCTGCAGACTCACTATACAGGACAAGAATCCAAGTCTTGGGCGAAGCCGGGTAGTAAAGCTAGTGGTGTCATATAGGGCAGCCAGCACACAAACGCCACCCTCCCTCAGTAGTTCGCTTGAGAGGTCATCTCTGCCTGGCATTTTACCTGGTCTCAGGCTCTAGTGCAGCAGAAGATGGGGCTGCAAGAATTTAAGGAGTAAAATACAGTACAAATTGTCTCATGCTCACAAATTAAAGTTTTGGTCATATAAAGCAAAACGACATCGTAGAGGGGGGGATGCCTCAGTCTGCTTTCGGTTGGTGGTTAGACCAAAACATCTCCACCCATCAGAAATCTGTAAAGTAATTTTGTTCAGATCATACTGATTGGTGGAGATGATTGGGCTTTGAGAATTAGTTTGTTTTGTCTTAGTGAGAAGCGTCTACACGTGTGCACGTGCACCGTACATATGTACAGGGAAAGGACAACATATGAAACAAAAAAACCGAGCTTGTCGATTCTTCCATAATGGAGCGAAACTTGAAACTGTCCACCTCTAGGAGTTAATTCACCAACTCATTGAAACGAGAAAATAAACTCAAAGAGACGTGTTTTTCAAATTCGACACGAGACATTTCTTGAAGTGTGGCTTCACAAGTCTGTTTGAGAAGAACTAAGAATATCAAAAATGCCTTGTGTTTCACTGTGCCGTCGAACGAGAGCGCGAAAACAAATAAAAGGGAAACGGCGCTTAGAAACTGAAGCCCAGGTAGTTCTTTCAATGCAGAAAATGGGAGCTGTCGCGTCAGCCGGTGCTTTTTAAAATGGCACTGGCTGTCTCTGAGCATCCTTCGAGGTGAGCTGCCCGGATTGCTCAGGCTAAGAAAGAAGCCACATACAATTGTGGAAAATATGGTTTTACCCACTGCAATTGACATTTTAAAAAGTATAGGGACTTCTCTATTTACGAACATTCGACTTACGAACTTTCAAAGATACAAACAAGCCTGTCCGTCCGTATGTCCAGTTGCCTGTTTGGACCAAGAGTTGTAAGTTCAACCGCAGGTCTGGCGGTGGTGGCATCTACATCTGCAGAACATGAAGAACTAGTGGCATCTGCATCTATAGGAGATTATACAACTTTTAAAGCCATTCCCCATGTTTATTGTACATGCCGTACAAAATGTTTACTTTACTCAACAAGAGTAAAGTTGGACTTACGACCAAATCGACTTAAGAACAGACCTCTGGAATCTAACTGATTCGTAAGTAGAGGAGTCCTTGTAATGGGTGGGCAAGTGGAGGCAAATAAACTGAAATGTGCTGCCGTCAAAACAACGCCGTGAAACTGAAGAATGGAATCTATAGCAGGCGATCAGGAACAAACACAAAGTTGAATGCCTGAAATTCACTGCTGTTTACGCTCTTCAAACTGATGTGAGCACCGACGGCTGTGGTGCACGCACATCAGATTTTGCGCGCTAGATTTCAGATGATTCTAGACTTGAGGACATTCTGTTCTGTCCGACACTTCCCCGAACACGAAACCGCTCGGGGGAGTGTTCTGTGTGCTGTTGGCTAAATATAGGGGGAAAAGATGCCTTGGGATTGTGTGGTGAGCTTGTGTACAGGACTTGTGTGCACCTTAGTGAAGAGTATTGCTCCGTTCGCTGTTTTGATGCACTGCATGGTTCATCGAGAACAACTGGGAGCGAAAGAACTAAGCGCACAACTTGGTGAGGTAATGCAGCAATTCACATCAATTTCGAAGGAGTGTGAACCCCATCCATTCTGTGGCGTCTGCGTGCAAAATTGTGTGAGGACATGGGGTCTCTGATCATCGTGATGTTCTTGGCATTGTTGTTTCACACCGAGGCTCGCTGGTTGTCGACAGGAAGGGTGTTGTAGAGATTGCTTGAATTGCAGAATGAGTTGCTCGCATTGGCGATGGATGTCATTGGTCAGCAGAAGATTTGTCTCCTTATCTAACTCAAATATTTGGGAAACTTAAACGAACTGAATGCCAGTATGAGTGATCGAATCACAGCATTCATTAAAAAAGATCTCTGTGGAAAATGATTCTGTCGAAGTTGAGCTGCTGGCTCCTTCAGTCAACTTTCAAAATTTCTCTTTCACAACGAAATTGACCCGTGCCTCACTCGGGTGAAGACTGACCACCTCAGCTGCATGGAAGCACACTTCGCAACCAATTTCCCTGATCTGGACGTCAAAAAGTGTGACTGGGTACCAAACCCATTTCTATGCCAGCCTAAAACAATGCATCTGACCGCAGCTGAAATCGAACAGCTCATTGAAATGTCACGTGATTGGCTTTTGCACGGAACATATTCACGAGCTCCTCTTCCAGGATTGTAGTTGACGGTGAAGAAAGAACGTCCTCAACGCGTGCCTTGAAACCGATGGTGCCCTTTGCAAGCACGTACTGTACACGTGAGTGAAGCCGGATTGAGCGCACTTGTTTGCATCGAATCTTAATGTCACAGCTGAGGTGGGATGTGCAATATCAACCATACCGCAATATTTTTAGAAGCTGTGTCGCATGCCTCATTTGTTGTTCTTCAGCACCAAAACTTAACACCGTGCAACATTACATTACTTGGCATGCTTTTAAATTCCGGTCGTTGTTGGGAGTCATAAAAAAATTATTGAGATAAATTGGGGGGCTGTTGGAGAATAGTTTTGGAAGCGCTGCTCTGGGTGCCTTTGGTTTTTGCGCCACTCTTAGATCAAGGCTCTCGTGCAGGAAGGCACTGCTGCGTTTTATAGTGAGTCTGCAGACATTTTTCACAAGGGGGCAATGTTGCTACACTGTGATGCTTGTTTACCCAGGAAGCCGAGCTGCATGTCAAATATCTTGAAGGAGGCTCCTTCCAAATTATTTTTTTACAGCAGGGGGTTATGTTGCTTTCTTAAATGAGTAATTTTGCAACATTGGGATGTTTGGCCAGTACCAGTTACATTTTGTGTGTGTTTTTTTTAGCAATAGGAGGAAACCAGAGAACCCAGAGGAAACCCATGCAGAACAGGGAGAGAACAAATTCTTCAAACTCATTTAAACTCACTCATAGTTACTCTCTCACACACACACATGCATGCTTACACTTCTCACACACACACAAAGACAAGTATCCCCCGTATAGCCTTAACAGACTGTTGGGAAAAGTGCTGTTAGCGAGCAGCTATAAAGGCCTGCACGACACATGAGGGGGTGGGTGGCCAGCACCACGCCCGGCCGCCTTTGTCTCCCCAATGTCGATGTTTACACACTGCACCAGGTGCTCATTTTAGGCTGAGTCGGCCTAAGGGAGGCCCAGGACTGGTTTTAGATAATCGTTACTGGTATTGGCGGTGAGCCCGAATCAAATTTGGGTCGCCGGGTTCGTAGCGCAGTGTGTTAAACGCTACACTTATGCTCCACGCACACACACACACCTTCTCTCACACACTCTCACTCTGCAGAAAGGGGGAGAAAATACAAACTCCACACAGAAAGGCGTCCCAGGGTTGGGCGTCGAACCCGGCGACTTGTTGCTGGAGGCCCGTGTGGATGCTGTGTTTGCAGCTACCTGATCGAGAAGGGCGTGTGTTACCTGGTGCTGTGCGAGGCGGCCTTCCCGAAGAAACTGGCCTTCTCCTACCTGGACGACCTGCACACCGAGTTCCACGAGCTCTACCACAAGAAGGTGGCCACCGTGTCGCGGCCCTACTCCTTCATCGAGTTTGGTGAGCGCCGCTCGCGGTCGCCGCCGCCGTAGACTCCTGTCACTCGCAGGCTGCGTGACTCGCGCCGCAACGTGTCGCAAAGACAAAGATCCCCCTTGTAGCCTATGACAGGCTGTTGAGGCAAGTGCTGTTCGTGAGTACCTGCGAAGGTCGGCACAGCACACCAGGCTGCCTTTGTTTCCTCAGAGCTAATGTTTTCCACACCGCACCAGGTACTCCGTTAAAGCTGAGTTGACCTAGGTTTCATGTTCGCCACTGTTATTGGTCACGAGCGGGAATCGAACTCGGGTAGTAGGGTTCATAGCACAGTGCGCTCAGCACTGCTCCACCGCTCCCATCACACACACCACACAGCATCACAACCAGCGTCCTCAAGGAGAATATAAATACAATAGAGGTACCACAACCACTAAGCAAGCAATCTGCTCCTTCACACGTAAAAAAATATATTGTTTTACACATCCCATCTGCCATTATGGCCTTCTGAAGTGCATAATTTAATCAGCATTGTATGTATGTTGAACTTCTTCCGCACCGTACGTAGCCAACCATGCTAATCAGAGGTGCGGGGGAAGGACAACAAACTAAACACAAAAAGCACTTTTAAAGAAATGAGTTTTCAATCTAGATTTAAAAGTGCATAGCTAAAGTGGCTTCCTAATATCGGAAGAAAGAGCATTCCAGACGGCTGGAATAAGCACTTGTTTAACACAAGCAAAACTCTGGCCCAGTATTGACATTGTCTCATCAGCAAAGTCAGGCTCTCTTAAACCCGTGTTGTTGAACTGCCAAACGTAATAGGCAAAGACTATTACGTTTGGCAGTCAGATATGGGTCCTCATTCAATGCAAAACTCTATAACGCAGATTAATCATCAGCATCGTTGTGGAGAATACAAATAACAAAAATAAGCAGAGGCCCACAGACGTGCAGACTCGCAGAGACCCGCAGACTGGACTCTCACACAGAAACCCGCTGACTTGCAGATTTCCATATATGTGCCCTGGCAGTCTACCACCATGTGGTCGGAGGTATTCCTCTTGCCCTGCATCTCCTCCGTGCCTCAACAGACACGTTCATACAGAAAACGAAGAAGTCGTATGTAGACTCGCGTGCAAGGAGGAACCTAACTTCCATCAACTCGGAGCTGCAGGACGTGCAAAGGATCATGGTGACGAACATCGAGGAGGTGCTGCAGCGCGGAGAGGCCCTCTCAGGTTGGGACCCGTGGCTCGCGCACGCACTCACGCATGCACACACGCACGTACGCGTGCACGCACACTTGCACGCACGCATGCACACGCATGCACGCACGCACATATGTACACATAGACAAAGATACCCTGTATAGCTTTAACAGAAGGTTGGGGTAAGTTCTGTTAGCGAGCACCTATGAAGGCTGGCATGGCACACCCACCCATCCACTCACCCACCCACCGGACCCAATCACCCATCCAACCATCAACTCACCCATCCAACCACCAACTCACCCATCCACCCACCCACTCACTAAATCACCCACTCACTCATGCACTTGGGATGTTAAATACTTTGCCTGGTATGGAGGAGGTTGTGGGTTCAATCCCGACCCTGATGCCTGTATATTTGGATTTTGCATGTTCTCCCCGTGGTCGCTTGGATTTTCCTCCGTGTCCTCTGGTTTTCCATCCAAATTTAGACTCAACATGCATTTAGAGTATTTGGCTGCAATAAATTTCCACTTGATAAGCCACTTCGTTGAGCTATCATTTGTGGCCAGGTCGCTTCTGAAAAAGAGCTATATAGCTCAGTGGAGTCTTAGCTGGTAAAATTAAATTCGTTTAGTTTACTCCTCTCACCCACCCAATTAATCACCCACTCACCCCACCCGGCCAGCAACTTGGGGAGGCCTTCCTCCTGCAGTGCATGAATAAAGAGCTGTCCATGTTAATTACCCTCGAGTGGAAGCGTACCCCGTTGTTGCGCTGCCAGCTAATGGGCTCTGGTGAACGTGAACCACGTGCTGTTTTTCCTCTTTGCAGCTCTTGATACAAAGGCAAGCAACTTGTCAAGTTTGTCCAAAAAGTATCGGCAAGACGCCAAATACCTGAACATGCGCTCGACCTACGCCAAGGTGGCGGCCGTGGCCGTCTTCTCCATCATGTTCATCCTCTACGTTCGCTTCTGGTGGCTTTGAGGGTCCCGTGGCCACGTCCATTCGCTGATCCCCAGAGTCACTTCCTCCCACGTGCCTCCTTACCCATCTCTTATCCTGTCTTTCTAAAGTGCCCCCTTCCACAACACACACCACCACACAACACGCACACAACGCACACAACACCACACATGCACAGCACATGCACAGCACGCACATAACATGCACATAACATGCACATAACATGCACATAACATGCACATAACACGCACACAGCGCACTGTGGTGCCTCCAGGCGCCTTTGCTGTATTTGTGATTTCGTGACCGGCCGTTGTTCCTCCCCCTTACTGCGTCAGTTGAACCTAAACCCTGTTTCCTGTATGCCTTCGTTGTTTCCCATTAGTACAGCGGAGATGAGAATTGTTTGTTTGGAGCGACTTTGAAATTGAAAGACTTTGTTTGCTTGAAACTACGGCGCTTAAAAACACCCGACAATAGCCAGGACAGACGTGTACAGCGGCGACACGAGGTCTTGAGATACGTGGACGGACACGTTGAGAAATGTGCTTTGCAAACGTAAATTATACCTAACTCTAGGTGCCGGTCAGTTCCCCCTGCATTTGTTAACGCTGCTGCAGCGGAAGAAGTCGCGTTGTTGATCCGCGTTCGTCTCCCGAGAGCCTATCGGCTGAAATACATTCGTGAAATTTTTCTCGTCGAGTGTGATTTTTTTTTTACTTTATTTAAGGATTTCAAAGTAGAATGCAGTGAGGAACGCGCAGTCAAGAGATGGGTCGGCGTCCGGTTCGCCCCCCCCGGGGTTGGTGGTGGGTAAAACGCGCCCCCGGTACACTTGCAGCCGGACGGTTCATGGGGATCCCGGGGGCATGAGATGTCCACCCGTGGAGAGTTGCTAGTCTGGGACTGTGGTGACCGAAGAGTCGGCCATTGATTCAGGTGGAGCCGTCCGAACCGCACCCACGCTTGCCTCTCCCATTGGGTCGGTGGCGTCTTCAGGCACCAGCGGCGGGCTCAGGTCGCTGGCGTGGTTCACTTACAAGGTCAAGGCGGAGCCCTGCGATTGCTCGCTCTGCCCACTGCTGGTGCGAGGGGCCTCCATTTTAGGGGGAGTGCTACAGGATCCTTGAACTTCCACACTGACTAGAAACCGTAAAGGGTTGCGAGTACCCACATTTTACCCTACCACACAATCTGCAAATGGTTCACTTGTACTACTGGATTGAGGCAGGTGTGGTTTAAAATACTTTCCCCATTGTTTCAACTGCCGTGTCGAGAGATTAAATAGAACTGGCGACCTCTGGATTGCAAGTCCAGCGCACAAAGCCGGCTTCCCTTTCGTGTCTCAGTTAAAATCATAAAAATGTTACGCGTTTACGGCTCTAGACAAAGAATTTGTGTGCAAAAAACTGGAAATCGGTTTTGTTATCGTTCTATTTGTACAATTACCACGAATGCAAAAACTGCATTTGGCAATTTAACACGTATGCTTTCCCGACCAATATCCATGAGGTTTTTGGGTTAGATCGCGTAAATATATAAAGGTGTCGTTAAAACCCGCCACCACCCGACACAGCCAACTAGTAAGGGTTGTCATGTAAACAGAACATGCCAATTCGTCACTAGTACAGTATACCGGTGTGTTGGAGAGCCAGGCCACAACATTTACAAACGGAGTACGACGTTTCGCCAGTAATTACAACTAGTTTCATCAGGCGACAGCCAGATTTGTGGAGAAGTCTTACTGTTTCGTTCCTAAAATAGAGGCATAGAGATTACTGAGGCAACACACATTATGCATGTGCATTATGTGAGCCCTTTGAACTTGTCCTTCCTGTACAGTGAGGGAAAAAAGTATTTGATCTCCTGCTGATTTTGTACGTCTATAATTTTAATGGTAGATTTTTTGAACAGTGAGAGACAGAATAACAACAAAAAAATCCAGAAAAACGCATGTCAAAAATGTTATAAATTGATCTGCATTTTAATGAGGGAAATAAGTATTTGACCCCCTCTCAAACAGAGATTTCTGGCTCCCAGGTGTCTTTTATACAGGTAACAAGCTGAGATTAGGAGCACCCTCTTTAAGGAAGTGCTCCTAATCTCAGCTTGTTACCTGTATAAAAGACACCTGTCCACAAGCAATCAATCAGATTCCAAACTCTCCACCATGGCCAAGACCAAAGAGCTCTCCAAGGATGTCAGGGACAAGATTGTAGACCTACACAAGGCTGGAATGGGCTACAAGATCATTGCCAAGCAGCTTGATGAGGTGACAACAGTTGGTGCGATTATTCGCAAATGGAAGAAACACAAAAGAACTGTTAATCTTCCTCGGCCTGGGGCTCCATGCAAGATCTCACCTCGTGGAGTTGCAATGATCATGAGAACGGTGAGGAATCAGCCCAGAACTACACGGGAGGATTTTGTCAATGATCTCAAGGCAGGTGGGACCATAGTCACCAAGAAAACAATTGGTAACACACTACGCCGTGAAGGACTGAAATCTTGCCGCGCCCGCAAGGTCCCCCTGCTCAAGAAAGCACATACATGCCCGTCTGAAGTTTGCCAATGAACATCTGAATTATTCAGAGGACAACTGGGTGAAAGTGTTGTGGTAAGATGAGACCAAAATGGAGCTCTTTGGCATGAACTAAACTCGCCGTGTTTGGATGAGGAATGCTGCCTATGACCCCAAGAACACCATCCCCACCGTCAAACATGGGGGTGGAAACATTGTGCTTTGGGGGTGTTTTTCTGCTAAGGGGACAGAACAACTTCACCGCATCAAAGGGATGATGGACGGGGCCATGTGCCGTCAAATCTTGGGTGAGAACCTCCTTCCCTCAGCCAGGGCATTGAAAATGGGTCGTGGATGGTTATTCCAGCATGACAATGACCCAAAACACACCGCCAAGGCAACAAAGTAGTGGCTCAAGAAGAAGCACATTAAGGTCCTGGAGTGGCCTAGCCAGTCTCCAGACCTTAATCCCATAGAAAATCTGTGGAGGGAGCTGAAGGTTCGAGTTGCCAAACGTCAGCCTCGAAACCTTAATGACTTGGAGAAGATCTGCAAAGAGGAGTGGGACAAAATCCCTCCTGAGATGTGTGCAAACCTGGTGGCCAACTACAATAACGTCTGACCTCTGTGCTTGCCAACAAGGGTTTTGCCACCAAGTACTTAGTCATGTTTTGCAGAGGGGTCAAATACTTATTTCCCTCATTAAAATGCAAATCAATTTATAACATTTTTGACATGCGTTTTTCTGGATTTCTTTGTTGTTATTGTTTCTCACTGTTCAAAAAAACCTACCATTAAAATTATAGACTGATCATTTCTTTGTCAGTGGGCAAACGTACAAAATCAGCAGGGGATCAAATACCCTTTTTCCCCTCACTGTATATTGTGTTTATCAAAATAGCCCTACCAACGGTAATCCCTATTGAAGTACACTGCCCTTTGTAGGAATGCATTTAAATAATGTATTATTTGATGATTTGCTTCCATGCAGCACTAAGACGGTAGCTATCCGAACAGTTAAAGATTTCTTTCAATTTCGATAAATTCTCTAATTAGTCTTGGCCAGTAGTAGCTAGTTTTGCACAAAACTTCAACATTATCAAATCAATTGAGTGTCCTTGTTGGCACGCGTGTTCTGCTACTGCTGACAGTTGCATTTGGGATAATTTAATATTTCACTGATGTTCTTTTAGTCTCGTGCTGATCATTCGTCCTGTTTGCCCAACAACATGCAGTTAATCCTGTACACACCTGTTGATAGCTTCGGTAATACACCTTTTGTACCAGATATTAAATTCTGTATTTCATGTACAGTGCCAAATCTGACTCGAATGTTTTGTTTTTCCAAACATCTGGCTAGTTTATCAGTTACTCCCTCAATGTACAGTATTTTTATCGTTTTAATTACTTGGGCAGTTTAAATGCTCTTGTTATTTGATTTGGTTTTGGTATTCAATGCCCTGTTGATTTGTACAACACTGTAACCATTCATTTGCAGCGCTTTAACATGTTGAATTTCACTTCTCAGACTGTCACCATCTAACACTTTCTTAGCTCGATGAATGAGCGTCTTGATAAGAGCAGATTTCTGAGCGGGGTGATGGTGCGACTGCATTCAGATAGGCGTCAGTATGCGTTTTCATTCGGTGAACTGGATGGATAGGCCATCTCACTCGCAAAACCCATCCATCCAGTTCACCATGGAAGTGGAAGCTGACAGAACTCTACTATTTCTGGATATTCTGCTCGGACGGGGTAGAAATGGTAAAATAACACATTGTTCTTTGGGTCTTTCGATAAAGCCACGTAGATAGAAAAATACTAAAAATATCACGACATTTCAATTGCAACACAAGCAATCGTCATCAGGTGAAAAAAAACAGCGGGAGAGCTGCTGAAACAGGATATTATATAGGTTTGAGATGGGTTTAGCTCAAGGGTAAGTGGGTGGGGCTAGAGATGGAATTTGCATGTAAATGTAAGATCGGAGAGCTGATATACCTCCACGACGAAGCAGCTGTGGAGGTGGCCATTGTATTGTGAGAGATTAGCATGTCAATGTGTAGTGACTGTGAATGTCACTCTGCGGTGCCGGGCTTGCGAGGCCACGGCAGATAATGTTGTCATTATGTGCAGCCCGGTTACTGGGCGTAGTACCAACCCTCGCGGGGCTTGGGTGAGTGCTGGTTAGCACAGTGTGCGGTGCGGGTTCCCGGTGAGGGAGCAAGAGAGAGTGTCAGCCAGCCAGGGTTACGTTGGGGCATGATACGCTGGTTGACCTACCGACATGTGACCGGATGATATTGGAGGGGGGCCACCGGTGGACGGGGGCCGCTGGGCGGTCACGTGGTATAGAGGAGCTCTTGGGAGCCATCGGAAAAGAGCTTGAGAGATCTAGAAGGTGGGCGGGGCGAGGGGCGGAGCCAGCCCCAGCCTAGGCCGATAAAATGGGGGCCCCGTGAGGGGCGAGGGGTTCTTCGGGTTGTTGGTGAAGAAGCCTCTAGACACGCGGTCTGGGACCCAGCTCGTGGTCCGGACCGGGCTAGCGGGACCGTGTCTAGTTCTGCCGTAGCGTGGTTAGATGGGCGTTCAACACCCAAGTGTAGGCTATGTTATGTTGTGTTAAGTTGATGTAATAAATTGTTTCTCCCAAGACTACGTCTGCGACTCAGTTGGACTCACTACAACTGGTGTCAGAAGTGGCCAACTTGCTAAGCTGTAGCTAGCAGTAGACAAGTCATGTCTACACGTCGCAGAGTTCGTGTACGGACGTCGGACGACGAAGATGACGAGCTGATTCCGCCCACGGCCGTCGAAGAAGGAGCGGAGGCGCTGCCGACAGATGGGATCATATCACTAATTTTATGTACTGTGTTGAATCGAACCTGGATCTTGTGTTTGCTCATGATTTTGATCCCTGACATGCAATACCCCGGTGTCTACAAACTAAGCTGTGTCTGTGGCAATAGTTACATTGAGGAAACTAAGCGACATGTCTCGGACCGTGTTCGTAAACATAAGGCAGATCTGAAACACGGTAGGACAAATACCTCAGACGGGGCCGATCATTGTGTTAACGGTGTGGGCACACGAAATAGATTTTTCCAAGACGAAGGTACTCTGCAAACCCACTGGCAATCAACAGAGATTCGTTCATGAAGCCATCCAGATATATAAACACAGACAATTTCAACCGAGAAGATGGGTGCAAACTGAGCAGTCATTGGAAGGACATTATTAACCAATTTAGGTCATAACTGGCTGTGATGTTTTCATCCTACCTGCCGATGTTAGAAGTAATTTCCGACTCTCTGAGTTACATACACGCTAAATGTCTCCCTAACAGCCAACGTTGCGGTGGTCTGCTTACATTGACATGCTAATCTCTTACAATACAATGGCCACCTCCGCAGCTGCTTTGTCGTGGAGGTATATCAGCTCTCCGATCTTACATTTACGTGCAAATTCCATCTCAAGCCCAACCCACTTACCCTTGGGCAAAACCCATCTCAAACCTATATAACATCCTGCTTCAGCAGCTCTCCCGCTATGTTTTTGTCACCTGATGATGATTGCTTGTGTTGCGATCGAAACGTGATATTTTTATTTTTATATTTACGTGGCTTTACCGAAAGACCCAAAGAATATGAATTCCTGCAGTCACAAAAGAAAACGCATACTGACACCTATTTGAAAGCAGAGTCACACCATCACCACGCACAGAAATCTGCTCTTATCAAGACGCTCATTCATCGAGCTAAGAAAGTGTCAAATGGTGACAGTCTGAGAAGTGAAATTCAACATTAAAGAAGCGCTGCAAATTAACGGTTACAATGATGCACAAATCAACAGGGCATTGAATACCAAAACCAAATCAAATAAGCGCATGGAAACTGCCCAAGTAATTAAAACAATAAAAATACCGTACATTGCGGGAGTAACTGATAAACTAGCCAGTTGTTTGGAAAAACAAAACATTCGAGTCATATTTGGCACTGTACATGAAATACAGAATTTAATATCTGGTACAAAAGGTGTATTACCGAAGCTATCAACAGAAGGATTAACTGCACGTGTGGTAAATGTTATGTTGGGCAAACAGCACGAATGATCATCAGATAACAATTAAATTATCTCAAATGCAACTGTCAGCAGTAGCAGAACACGCGTGCCAACAAGGACACTCAATTGATTTTGATAATTTTGAAGTTTTGTGCAAAACTAGCTACTACTGGCCAAGACTAATTAGAGAATCTATCGAAATTTAAATAAATCAAAATAACTTGAACCGTTCGGCTAGCTACCGTCTTAGTGCTGCGTGGAAGCGAATCGTCACATAATACATTATTTAAATGCACGCCTACAAAGGGTAGCGTACTTCAATAGGGATTACTGTTGGTAGGGCTATTTTAATAAACACAATAGACAGGAATGACAAGTTGAAAGGGCTCACAATGCACATGCATAATGTACGTTGCCTCAGTAACCCCCCCCCCCCCCACAGTGTGCAAAAGTGCAGAGGGGTGGTCAACACATCTATGCATACTCTTTGGTTCTTTGGGTTTCTTAGCATTTTTAAGGATGGTGGCAATTTCAAATCTTGCCACGTCTGTCAAGATGTGACCCAAGCCTTTGAGGGCTTCATCTACCTGGGTGATTAAATAGAGAAGCTGATCAAAAGCCATCATGTTACCATACATAGCAGGTCTTACCAAAAAGATTTCCAAAATCTTAAACAAATACAAGATCCAGGTACGATTCAATACATTACGCAAAATCCCTGATCTAATCCCATCTGTGAATGATGTCATTCCTGACATGCAATATCCTGGAGTTTACAAACTAATTGTACCTGCTGTAGCAGTTACATTGGGGAAACAAAACGACATGTCTCGGACTGTGTCCGCGAACACAAGGCAGATATGAAACACGGCAGAACCAATACCTCTGCCGTGGCTGACCATTGTTATAACGCTGTGGGCTCGCATGATATTGTTTTTTCCGAGACCAAGGTACTCTGCAAAACTTCTGGCTACTATCAAAGGTTTGTTCATGAAGCCATCCAGATATATAAACATAGACATAACTTCAACCGAGAAGATGGATACAAATTGAGCAATCATTGGAATGATGTTATTAACCAGGTAAAACCGTAACTGCTTTATGGTTATGTCTATATCTGCCGGGTACTAGTCTTATTTTTCCGAGTTAATTCCCCCCCGCATCCCCAAGCTTTCTCAGCCTCCCACTTCCAGCCCCGCCCACTTCCCCCCCCCCCCCAGCTTCACGTCCCCTCTCCTCGCGCTCACGCAGCGCTCCCCTCCCCCTACCCCCCCTCTCCCTCCCCCCTTGCCCCTCTCCCTTCTTAACTATATAACCTCTTGCCACAGCAGCTCTCTCCCAGTTCAGCAAAAAAAATATTACTCTTTGGTTTTTTCGGTAAAGTCGCGTAGAAATAAGAAAGAATAAATTACATAATAGCATACGACGTTTCGATTGCAACACAAGCAATCATCATCAGGTACAGAAGAGCTAAATTTAAGAGAGAGAGGAAACACATAACCGCAGATATATATACAGACCCTAAGTAGAGGGAATTAACACAGATACACCAGGGGATACAGAGAGAGATGGAGGAGCACACTAAATCAAACAGGGTTTAGCAAAATTTGGAAACTATATAAAGCAACACAGATGGTCGGTTAAAACACAATTAACGCATGGTCTGGTTGATTACGCTATTTCAAAGATTGCTAAATTGTAAGTTAAGTGTGAAATTTAAGAGAGTGATGGAATACAGACCGCAAAGAGACATATGGGGAGAGACACGCACACAGTGAAGAAGTGAAGCAGCATCTCTGTGCCGAGGCCTTAAATAGACAGAGACGACGGGGCTGGGACTCAGAGACAATGGGACACAAATTAGCATGAAGAGAGCATACATCAAAGGGCGGTGCAGAGTTGTCAGGCACACAGGGGCTGCGGAGGAAGTCGCAGCGCAAACTCGGAGACACCAAGGCACATACACAGGCAGACATAGCACAGCGACACAAACACAGGTCAAGACACAAAGGCAGACGCACCAGCAGAGACAACACAAAGACACAGACTTCATACCTCCCTGTAGAGGTGGTTCGAACTTGATTTTGTGCTTTCGTGACTGCAGGAATTACTCTTTGTTTTTTTAGGTAAAGTCACGTAGAAATAAGAAATAAAATTACATAATAGCATACGACGTTTCGATTGCAACACAAGCAATCATCATCAGGTACAGAAGAGCTAAATTTAAGAGAGGAAACACAACCGCAGATATATATACAGACCCTAAGTAGAGGGAATTAACACAGATACACCAGGGGATACAGAGAGAGACGGAGGAGCACACTAAATCAAACAGGGTTTAGCAAAATTTGAAAACTGTATAAAGCAACACAGACGGTCGGTTAAAACACAATTTAAAAAAATATTCTTGCTGTGGTTTTCCCACCTGATGATGATTGCTTGTGTTGCAATCGAAATGTCGTGATATTTTTATTATTTTTCTATCTACGTGACTTTACCGAAAGAACCAAACAGTATGGATTCCTGCAGCCACGAAAGCCTCACATCTATGCCTCTATTTAGGAACGATGAAGCTAGTTGTAATTACTGGCGAAACGTCGTACTCAGTTTGTAAATGTTGTGGCTTGGCTCTCCAACACACTGGTGTGCTGTACTCGTGACAAATTGGCATGTTCTGTTTACATGACAACCCTTACTAGTTGGCTGTGTCGGTTGGTGGCGGGTTTTAACGACATTTACGCGATCTCACCCAAAAACCTCTTATGGATGCATTTGGCAACAGTAAGACTGCCTACTTTTTTATATTCGGCCTCAACGAGTCTGACTTTTTTAGGAACTTCGTGCCAAGTTTTTTTTCTCAGTGAGGGGGCGATGTTTACGTGCGTAATTCCAATTGGGAAGCCTGCACAGGTAATTATTCAGCATTAGGATGTTTTGGCCAGTTACACTGTGTTTAGCTAAGGGAGGAAACCCATGTAGAACAGGGGGAGAACATCAAACTCTGCACAGGTGCCCGTGTCGAGAATCAAACCCACGCAAATTCTTGCTTTTTTTCAACGGTTTTATTTATTGATGTCAGCATTAGCCCCAATTAACCTTGGGCGCCTGAAGGGGTCACTGCTACAGCTGCATCCAAGCATGCTAATACGGTCGCAGTGCCAAGGGGTGGGTGGCTCAATGCCACACTCCTCATTGCGCTGCTCACTCGCGCTTTTTACAAGACGTCAACGACCTTGTGACTTTCTCCAGTGGAACAGTTGAGACTCGTACTCTCAACTGTGAAATGCGAGCAAATCCAAGAGATTGACCAAAGCAGGGGGGGAACCATGTGGAGGCGCCGGCGAATCATTCAAGCTCAGGCACCATCCGCCTTGCGGAGATCAGCAACTGCAGGTCATTTTAGAACGGTGACTTTTTAACAATTGATGCCTGGGGTTCTCAACCGTGCGACGGCTCTCATCTGTGTCTGCCGCGTCAATGGTCCTGATGGGCCAAGCAGTAGATGAGCAATTTAACCGGGAGGTGGCATGGCCCAGCAGGTGACACTTTCTCCGTGTTGCGGTGGAGGTTGTTTGAATGTATGCGGCCAGGCGCATTCGCCGTATAAACGCGCGCCGTCCGCGTCAGTGGGTTTCAAAGACCCCACGGACATCGCTATGAGAAGTCCACTTTTTATTATCCAAATTTGCCAAATTCCAAACACTTCAAGGAAATCAATTGAGATTCCATCAATTATCACCCCCCGAACTGAGACCACTGCTGAGTCATCAAGTGCCTGCACAGGGACAGCTGCCACTAGGGATCCCTCCCTCAAATGCTTCAGATGTAGAGGAATTTACACGACGCCATGCAAATACAAAAGAGGTCATTGAATTCCATCGCACTTCCATTAATTCCCCGCGGCTAATTGTGTGAGAACCGCGTGGCAGAGCAATCCCCCGCTGGCAGCGTGCTTGACACTGGCCAACGGCGAGCCACGCGCTGAGAGCCACGCGCTGAGAGCCACACGAGTCTCGAGATCCCAGACAGGATCCCAGACGTTCCAAAGCAAACCCGCCACGTTCGCACTCCAGTATCACAGAGCCGGAGCCAACTGATAGGCACTTTTATTACCACGTCGGTGCTTACAATTCAAAATACATATTTGAATACCATTTCTACAGGGTTTAGTAATAAAAAAATATTTTAAGAGTAAAAAAAAGTCTAAACAGTAAAATAATCTCTTATTCACAAACTACCGTCAAACACCAACACGGGCTCCACGTCAACAGCGCTGGATACTAAAATAAGTATGAGTTATTTTCTTTTTGTAAGAAAAAAGTTACCAAATCTAAAAAAAAAAATGAAACAAATTACTTATGTACACTGAAGCATCTGTGGAGTGTCATATACAGTGAGTACCGGTATTCAGCATTGTGATTTGGCGTATGTCGAGGGAGGGGGACTGAGAAACGTTCGGTGGCGACACGATTGTCCTTGGAAAGCTCGACTGGCCACACTGCGAGCAGTACCCACGCCGAGCAGCAACGAGCAGAGTTGCTCCCTCCTGCTCCTCGCTCGGCACTCCCCCCGCGCCTGCAGCACGACTGGCAGCCGACCAGCAGCACATCTGTTCACAATTAAACGCATGCCACAGTACCGTGGGAAAGCAAGCGGGTGCGCGCGCGGCGCTGGTACCACAGGGACTCGGTACCAAACGAAGTTAAATCGAGAATGTGCATCGAGCCCGACTCTTTACGGCCACGCCGTTCTGCATCCCCCCGCGGTATGTTGCTCGGAGCGACAACGGAGAGGCAAGACACGCACGGTCCCCGTAGGCTACAGACGCCGGCCAATAAAAGCGCTCCTAAGAGTACCGTTCATACCATATGCCCGATGGGAACAAGTTATGAAGCGAAAAGAAAACGCACGCATTCTAGCGGCCCGTGAGATTAACGAATAGCACTGCACGGTTTGCGAGAAGAGCACCGCGCAGACCAGACGCGGGTTGCGGGACATTCGTCCCACCTGTGAGTGAGCAGGGCACAGGAGGATTCAATCGAACCCACGGGAAGGTGACTCCCTATAGACTACATCGCAGCCTGAGACGTCGACGCTCACGCCAAGCCGACAACCTACCGCAAACACGGGACCAACGTAACGTGCACTCGACAAGTATACCTGTCCCAAGCATTTTTTTAATGTAGACTATAACAATACCATCATTTACACATGGTTACATAAGCTAGCTTAGAAACTAAATGTTTGTAAAAATGCCATTATTGTGATGCATAAACCACACTTACTGATAAGGCAAACACGTGTAAATAAGCTCCGATCATAAGACATTGTTTTGCATTTAAGATATATCCCTATTTAAGACAAATCCATTCAAGTTAAACATAAATTTGAGACGTGACCCTTCTCCCGGTACAAAACACGATGCAGCATGCACAGGAGACCAGGCCCAGGAAGCACTGCACACACCCAGCGCGTGCGTGCGCACGGGGTGCGTGCATGTTCATGTAACCACGCACAAACCCCGCACACGCACGAACGCACGCGTGTGTGTGTGTGTGTGGCCACACGTGCTTTCTCCTGGCAGACTCGGCCCCGGTACCTTGGCCACGGCCCAGCTCAGGCGTAAGCCGCTCAATTGCCTCAAACAGACGCACAAGCGACTCAGCCACAGCTCACGTACATCCTGAGCGTGGCTCAAGTTGAGCGTCGCTTTGAAGTGGCTCGCCTGGGCGAGAGCCGAGCCGTGACTTGGGCCATGGGCCGTGCCGCCGCCGGCACTGGGCCCGCCCCGACACCAACCGCATCCCCTGCCTAAAACCAATGCGTTTTGGCGAAATGGAGGCGGCTGAAAGTTGAAATAAAGGACCACAGAGCTTGGACAACTGGTGGCACCAGCTCCGGCTGCCTTCTCGCTTTGTGGTTTTTAATGCATCTCCGCGTGAAATACTACGGCGCGTCACAGACTCTACAGCAGCGTCTTGAGAGGCGATTTGCATGAACGATCTTCATTAAAAAACACTATTATCATAGCTTAAAACAATATTTATCCGAGTTGGAAATGATTTGTTTGCAGAGCAGTTTGAGTTTTTTTTATGCACGTGTGCTCATCGCGACGACCAACCGACCGTCCGCGCACTGTGGGAAACAACTCGACCGGGATACGGCACGCGGCAGGGTGCAGCTGCAGCAGTAGCAGCTGCAAAAGCAGCAGCAGAAGTTCGACCATTCTCCCATCGCGAGACAGCGGGCGGGCATCTCCACTCCCACGCCTCGATCCATTTCAAATGAACAACAACATAAATGCTTGTGCATGCTCCGATAAGACACGTCTACGCTGGTACCACAGCTAAACAGAAAAATCGTAAACCATGACGGAAATAAAATCGCAACGCCTGCATTGTGTCGCATAAATTACGAGCACGGGATGCTGTGATTGGCCGTACCACTTGCTGTGTCCGATCGCCCTCAGGATGTGCAAAAATTAACTAAGTTTTACTTTTTTTTAACAAATTGAATACGTAACATGTTTGACTCCGTGTAATCTCGTGTTCGCTATGCACGCGTCAAAACGGCAGTCGGGACACCCTTGCAAACGAGATGTTCCATCTTGAGCCATTTTTGTTGTCCTTCCTCCGCACCAACGATTGGCTACGTACGGTGCGAAAGAAGTCCAACGTACATACATTCCCGGGTGAAATATTTTAATTGAACGTGCAAGTTTAACCTTGCCCCGACGCACGCTCCTACAACAGCAGCAGTGGTAGCAACGCAACCGCCTACAGCAGCATTCACAGCTACCGGCTCGACGCTCGCTCACAACAAGGTGGGAGACGGTCAGATTCTGCCGGCATCGGAAGCTGATATTCCATCTTTGGAGGATGCAGGTAAAATGCGCGTGCGGGGATTTTGGTGTGAACGAAAAACCACAACCGCCACCGCTACCGGTCCGGAATCAACAAACCCGTGGCTCCGCGACCCTCCCCCACGCCATCTCCCACTGCATCACCGCCGTTGCTACGGCGACGCAGGAGGCAGCCACGCGTCACGGGACCGACGGCACGTGCCGTTTGCGAGAGAAGGAGCGAAGCGGGCAAGAGAAACGGGTGCGAGGCCGGGCTACATGAGCGCCTGCAGGTTGTGCAGCTGCTGCTGAGGGTCGGCGGGCCGGCGCTGTGCCCGTGCGGCTAAGCCGGGCGGACTGGAGACGCCGTCCGACCAATCCGATGCCCCCGAGCGGGGCGAGCATGTGGACCAGCGCTCAGGGGTCTCGGGGGAAGGGGTGAGGTAGGGGTGCTCGCCGGGGGTGCCGGGCGGGGGCGCGTGCCCGGGGCTGCCCTCGCCACGGCTGTGCTGGGACGGCGGTGTGGGGAACTGCTCTGCGGGGGCTGCCCCCTCGCGCTTGGCGAGCTGGCTCGACTGCGCCGAGGGATTTGCCTCCTGGGGGGGCGGCACGGTCTGCGTTAGCACGCAGCTGGTCTGCGAGTGGGACTTCTCGTTGGGCTTGTAGTCATTGGAAGCAAAGCTTTCTCCAAATTCGCTCCCTACGAAACTCTGCATGGGCACTGCGATTCCCTGATGCTGCTGTTGAAGAGAAGGAAACATATTGCTTTGGCTAACGGACGCTAGGAGTTGCGACTGTTGGGATGCGGCCTGCAGGTTGCTTTGTGGTTGAATCATTGGCATCTTGGACTGAAAAAAGGCCCCGCCACGGGCCTGCTCTGGGTGATGCTGTGGAGCCTCCATGAGGGGTTTATTCCTCGGTGAATACAAGTTCTGCTGAAAGGCCAGCATCTGGTGATGTTGGTTATTGATCATGGCCGGGTGCAGGGGTGACATCATGGCCCTGTGGTTAGACTGAGGGTGAGATGACGTCAGGCCGAGCGAGTGGCCTTGATGAGTGAACTGCGACAGAGGCACATTCTGCATGGGGTTTATCCATCCAGACGCCACCGCTATGGCTCCGTTCCTGAAGGCCATTGGGTGGCCGACGCGAGGGGGGCCGCAGCCGACGGCCTCCATGGAGGCGTAGAGGGAATGCGCCACGTGCGGAGATGTCAGCAAGGATGGGGAGGTCCCGTCCGACTGCGACGACTCGGAGTTGACGGGAGATAGCGACGCCGATCCGTCCAACCCTAGCAGCGGCGCTCCATCGCCACCGCCACCGCTCGCGACGCCGCCGTTCACTTTCTTCTGAGCCTTCTTGCACTTGGCGGCGTCGTGCGCCACGCCCGACTTGTTGCCGGGCCGCCGCACCCCTTTCTTTCCAGCCTTGGCACCGTGGGCGTAGGCGCCGTTGGCCTGCGGCGGGGAGGCGAGGCCGTTGGGCCCCGAGGGGTTGCGCACGACGTTGTACTCGTCCAGGAGGCGGACGATGTCGTGATGCAGCCGCTCCTGCGCGATGTCCCTTGGCAGGCGATCCACGTGGTCCGTGATGTCGCGGCTGGCAAAGTGATCCAGTAGTAGCTTGGCCGTCTCATAGCTGCCCTCGCGGGCTGCCAGGAACAGCGGCGTCTCCTCCTGCAGAGAGGCCAAGCGCGGGTGGGCGGGCGAGCACGCGGGGCCGCGGCAAAAGAAGCTTTTCGTAAAGTAGCCAGAAACTGTTCGCCGGTGCAGCCTTGACGTACAAAGGGAATGCCTGGCTGCACGGTATGAGGTGCCAGCTCGTGCGTGCATGCGTGCGCTCACCTTGTTGTCCTGCATGTCCTTGTTGGCTCCGTTCTTGAGCAGCACGAGGGTGGCCTCCACGTTGTTCACAGCTGCCGCCCAGTGCAGCGCTGATTTCCCTGCGAGGGTGACAAACGTGTCTTGAGTTGACGACACGGACACGCGCCCACTGCCGAGACGGAGCGGATACAACCGAGCGATTGATGACAAGAACTCAAGAACTAGCACGCCATCATAGCCAGCCACCATCTATCCACTCCCAATGGAGTCCTCCCCAAGCCGTCGCCATTCCCTCCATCAAGCTCCCACAAAAAATCCAATATCATCGTTCCGTCTCCTCCTCGGGTGCGTTCTCTCAAAAAAAATGCGACCCTTGCTCTCGCCTCTTCTCTTTACGGTGGGTGCTTCCTCATTGCGGAATCGCTGTTGCGTTAGATTTGGGAATTCAATTGTTTGCCAGCCGTGAGAAACCTTCACATTTTCTGTTCCTGACAACTCTCGCGAACGATCTCTATGCGCAAGTGGCCAGGGGCGCCTGCTCATCGGCGCTTTGAATGGAAGAATGCTTGACGGTGTTATCATTCCCCGATCAAGTTATATTCCGACAACCGATTCCGCTTCTCTGACGACGTCCACAGTTTTAACATTTGGCCCTTGGGAGCTTTCCCTCTTTTCACTCCACGAAGGGCAGCGTTTTGCTTTTCGTGGGTGATATTCGGTGCATGTGTGCGCCATCTTGCATGGGGCCAAAACCGTCGCTCTGCAAATGTTCACTATCGCGGTTGCTAATTGGAGCACGGGGTGTGCCCACCGGGAGGCTGCTCGCGATACAATCTACGATGGGGGACCGATCGCTGGCCACCACGTGCCCGACAACCGCGTGTTTGTCCCATGTCGATGCTGGGCACTCGAACGGTCGAACGTCTCGTGCGATCAGAGCAGCAGCTGCAGCAAGCAGCAGCAGCAAGCAGCAGCAAGCAGCAGCAGCAAGCAGCAGCAGCAGCAGCAGCAGCAAGCAGCAGCATGCAGCAGCATGCAGCAGCAAGCAGCAGCAGCAAGCAGCAGCAAGCAGCAGCAGCAAGCAGCAGCAAGCAGCAGCAGCAAGCAGCAGCAGCAAGCAGCAGCATGCAGCAGCAAGCAGCAGCAAGCAGCAGCATGCAGCAGCAAGCAGCAGCAGCAAGCAGCAGCAAGCAGCAGCAAGCAGCAGCAAGCAGCAGCAGCAAGCAGCAGCAGCAAGCAGCAGCAGCAAGCAGCAGCAGCAGCAAGCAGCAGCTGCAGCAAGCAGCAGCAAGCAGCAAGCAGCAGCAAGCAGCAGCAAGCAGCAGCAGCAAGCAGCAGCAGCAAGCAGCAGCAGCAGCAAGCAGCAGCAGCAGCAAGCAGCAAGCAGCAGCAAGCAGCAGCAAGCAGCAGCAGCAAGCAGCAAGCAGTAGCAAGCAGCAGCAAGCAGCAGCAAGCAGCAGCAGCAAGCAGCAGCAAGCAGCAGCAGCAAGCAGCGCCGCCACGGGTGGGGTGGCAGCACGGATTTCCACTTGAGCATGCGGGCACTGTGCAGGCACTGTGCGGGCGCTGTGTGCCTGGCAGCATGGCCGTACCGAGGTCGTCCACTTTGTTGACGTCGGCGTGGCAGTTGATGAGCTCCTCCGCCATGCCCTCGACGGCGAGCCGCGCGGCCAGGATGAGCGGCGTCGTGCCGTCGTGCATGCGCGCGTCCACGTCCGTGGCGCGGTTGCGGATGAGGATCTGACGGAGGAACGCACGCACATGGGTCACGCACACGGCTCACGCACAGCAACGGGGGCAGTGACGCGTCGCGCTACGGGGCACACCGGCTCACATCTCAACTCTCAACGTAGTGCAAAGAGAACCGCTTGTGGCAACAGGGCATCATGGTGCCCGATGGCTTTTGCTCTGGATCTTCTCGTTCTTTTCGTGTACGGCGCATTGCAGAGACGAGCAACCGCGTTTCGGAACGACGACAGCTGTCACGGCTCGTTGTGTGGCTTCTCTGGCCGTTTGCCAGCGCTGGCTGTGAGGAGGCACTGGTTGCTCCAGCGGTTCTGCCGGTTGCTCCGGCGGCCCTGCCGGTCGCTCAGGTGGCCCTGCCTGCCGAGGGCCGTGGAGGGTGGGCAGTACCGTGCCGCGTGCTCCGTCATCAGCTTGGCGCTCGCAGGCAGTAGCCATCATTGCCCCTCCCCCCCCCCCCCCCCGCGTCACTGATCATTTTGCCATTCGAGCGCTCGACTTGTACGCAACGGTGCGACTGCACCGTCATCCTCCACCGCTCTAATTTCCGCAAGCGAGCCCTGGTAGGGCACTGCCGCTCACCTGGAAAACGCCCTGCGCGTCGGCCGACACGGCGGCGTGCAGCGGCGAGCGGCCCATGTTGTCGGGAAGGTTGGCATCGGCGCCGGCATCCAGCAGCCGCTTGGCGGCGTCGGAGCGTGCGTAGCGAGCTGCCAGGTGTAGCGCCGTCTCACCAGTGCGGTCCGTCTGTGCGTGCAGCGCGGCGCCCTGGCAGATGAGGTCGGTGATGACGTTGGCCGAGCCGTCATCGGTGCCGTCCTCGAAAAGGCCGTCGCTACTCTCCTCCTCGTCGCAGAGGCTCGAGTCAAGGCCCCCGCCGTGGAATGACGCCACCATGAGCGGCGTGAAGCCGTCTGGGATCACGGGGCACAGGAGGCGGCGGGGAACATTTCAACCACAGCCACAGACACTCCCCAACAATCCCCAACACTCCCCAATACTCCACAATACTCCAACACTCACCAACACTCCAGAGAGTACCGTGATAGCTTAAAAAAAACACGGCTATGCCAAACAACCTAACAAACATTTCACCACTTAAGAGAGTTACACAGCCATTTAGAGAACGTGATATCTCTTTATTGCTTCTGGTATTCATCATCTCAACTGCTATACACATGGGAAACACCGTTCAAACAGGGATGTGGTGTGATCCCCTCCACACAGACACTGACGTCACACAGCGAATGGGACACTTTACTCTGCCCCCGTCGACCTAACCTGTGAGTGGCACCACCAAGCGCGTCACGGCCGTACAACCATGCAGGTAACTGCGAGCGGGTCATGACCATGCGGGTAACTGTGTGTGCATCACGGCGTGCGGGTCACGACCGTGCGGGAGGGGAGCGGCGACTCACTGGGCCCCCGAACGTTCACGTCCATGCCGTCGTCAGCCTCGCCCTGTGGTGGGGTGAGCGCCAGCACGAGTGCAGGCGCCGTGCGGATGTCGGCTGCCTCCAGGTGCTGCTGCGTCCACGGGCGGTGGTCCACCGGCTCTTCGGCCTCGGGCAACATCCCCTGCTCCTCCAGCTGAGCGCACGCGTCGCCTCGTCACTCAAACCGCAAGCCTATCGCCTCACCCTTTGTAAGCGCGGCTTGCTACGATTGCTCCTATTGCGCGTGTGCACCCAGGACATGGGGTGGCAGTGCAGTCATGACACTCGCGCCTTACAATGGGAAGGGAAGGGCCTCGGTTTGATTCCTCACCAGGGTGCCTCTGTGTGAATTTTGTATGCTCTCCCCATATGTATGGGTTTCCCCCCTCAAGGTTCCGTTTCCTCCCATAGCTAAAAGCGATTAAATGTAACTGGAATCGGCCTAACATCACTACTCCAAAAAAAAACCTGTAAATTATTTGATTTAGATTGCACAGAAGAGACACTGTCCCCAGACTGCAAAAAAAAACCTGGCAGGACCCTCCTGAAAAAGAGTTCAGACTCAGCGAGGCTTCCCTGGGTCATCGAGCAGAGTAAGAGCGTTGGATCATGATAATTTGTTGAAGTGAAGACCCATTCACGGTTCTGGTTCACACTAAACTTGGCCGGGAGCCAGATGGCTCAGCGCTGGAGCGTGCGGCTCCCAATCGACACGTCGCGAGTTCAAATCCCGGTTGGAGGTTTGGCTCGCCAATGCGGCTCCCCGCATGGATGCGGGGAGCCGCGGCGCAGTGGTTAGCGCACTGCACTACGAACCCAGACCACCCGAGTTCAATTCCCGTTCATTGCAAACCATCAGTGACAGCGATTATCTGGATTAGTCTTGGGCCTCCCCTAGGTCTACTGAGCTTTAAACGAGTACCATGTGTGGTGTGTAAACATCGGCATTTGCAGAGACAAAGGCAGCCGGTGTTCGTGCTGGCCAAACCACCCTTTCATGTGCTGTACCGGTCTTCTGAGGTGCTTGCTAACAGCACTTGCCCTAACAGTCCGTGAAGGCTATGCTGGGAACCTTTTGCGTGTCTGTGTTTACACACCTTCCTACGCTTGGTGCTGGGCACGCTGCCATCCAGCCACGCCTCGTTCTGGTTTCCATCGATCAGACTGTCCTCCACGGAGCTCTGAGACAAGGTCCTGGTAGCACAACACCATGCACAGAAAGAGACAGAGAGACAGAGAAGGACAGAAGGTGCCACACACAGCACAGAACGCCAGCTCGTTAGTTCTCAGACGAGTGCTGTTCAACGTTTCAAGAACTTCACAGGGCCAGCAGCGAGCATCGCACAAAACTCAAATACAACCATGTGCTCAGAAACATGAACGGACAGAACTGGCGCACAAATACCTTAAAACCTGGGCTGAAAAGCATTAAGGTGTTGCTCCCTCAGCCTCGACATGCCAGCCCAGGCCTATCAACACTGCGCAGTAAACTTTCATAAAGTCCGACACAGATGCCGATTCCGGAGAGCTGTCCAGGTCATACACGGATGGGTGTGGCGTCTCTAGGATCCGATCTGTGCGTTTCCCTCCCTGCATCGCGGCACGATTCCCGGCACGCGCCCCCGCTGGCACCGACGCCACGCCGCAGTGCCGCGTACTTCATGCCCACGTCGTCCTGTCCCACGGGCTCCCGGCGCTTTTTCTTGTCAGAGGGGGGGCCCAGGATGAAGCCTTCGGGGAACCAGAGGGTGCCCTGCTCGCGCCGCCGCTTGCGCCCGACCAGCACGCCGAGCAGCACAACCACCATGAGCACAAGCAGCACGAGGCCCAGCAGCACGTAGACCTGGACACGCGGCGCCGTCACCACGTCGGGCACCTCGCCTGCACGCACAGCGAGACACCGGATCAACAACACTCAAACTCAGACTTTATATTTCAACTGTTAAGGCCCCACTGCGCAAAGCAGCTCTGTTATAAGGACGGCAGTGGAGGTGGGAATGTGCCAACTCATGAGTAAAAATAGCAACAAATTATTTACCAAAAAACAACACCAGAACTCACTGTAGGCAGAATAAACAATGAACAGTGCTTACAAACAAATCAAAAATTGCGTCGAAAATCCTGTCACAGACGTGAGGAAATAAACCATGTACACACCCTCAGAAACAGCGGTTTAGCCACCGCATTCATAGCAATCGTGGCAGAGGTGAGATCCTGTATGTACGTATGTTGAACTTAACTCCGATTAGCACAGTTGGCTACATAAGGTGCGAGTGGGGGAAAGAAAACAAACTAACACACAAAAAGTGCTTCTAAATAAATTCGTTTTCAATCTAGATCCTACAACATGGCCCTAACACACACACGGGTAGAGAATATGAATGTGGAAGACTGAGATTGGTTATGACGACACCGCTACACTCAACGCAGCTACACTCTACAAACACACACAGGCAGTGAGTGAGCGAGAGTGTGACGGTGTGCGAGCGAGTGTCTGTGCGAGTGTCTGTGAACGTGGGGCTACGGCGATGCAGGTAGGCTTCATGCTAGGCCTTCTTCCACATTTACATTTTGCCCACTGTGAAGAGGGAGGTGAAGGTGGTGAGGGTGGTGGGGGTGTCTTACTGGAGACACCCAGGAGGGGCAGGGGGAGGCTGCCGTGCGTCGCCTGCGCAGCAAGGAACGCCGCCGCATCGGCGGCGCTCGAGAAGCAGCGGTCCGAGGTCTGGTAGCAGTGGCGGTTGTCGATCTCCACGTAGACCTTGGAGCTGCCACCCACGCACACACACAGAAAGAAGTGCTGTTAGCGAGTAGCACCTATGAAGGCTGGCACTGTGGCACACGAGGGGGTGGGGGGTAGCCAGTACTACGCCCGGCCGCCTTTGTCTCCCCAGCGGCAATGATTACACACCGCACCAGGCACTCATTTGAGGCTGAGTCGACCTAGGAGAGGGTTCAGGACCGGTTCGGATAATCGTCACTGGTGTTGGCCGTGAGCGGAAATCGGGTCACCGGGTTCGTAGCGCAGCGTGCTAACCACTAAACGACCATGCATGCATGCATATGCGCACACGGAAAGTTTCGAAACGACGTTTCACGCCGGTTAAAAAATGCAGCGTTCAAATTGACGCGTGGCTCGACGACGAGGGGCTCCATTTTGTTTCAAGTGCAGGGCCCCAAAGACGTGGCTTGCCAAGCGGCCAGCAAACCAACGTAGCGCGGTCGAACGCAGGGTGGATCGCACGAGTCACGTTCGCTTGACGGTGCGCGAGCGAGCAACTCACCCGATCAGTGGCCGCTCCATCTCCCGGACAAATCGCGAGAGCGAGCGGGCCGCGCGCTCCAGGCGCGGCCCGCCGCCCCCCCTCGCCTCGTCCCCGTAGTAGGGGAAGATCATGTCCTGGCCATTGGTGTCTATCTTGAAGCGCACGGTGGCATGCAGCAGGCTGCCCAGCTGGCGCAGGAAGTTGGCGGAGTCGTTGTGAACGCGCGCAGGCGGCAGCAGCATGATGAGGACCAGCACGCCGTCCGCCAGCCGCTCGGGCACCTCGCCCGCGCAGTCGCCCCCGTCCCAGCCGCACTCGTCGCTGTTGCAGCCCTGGTCGCAGTGCTGGTCGGCGTAGTGTGCCGTGCAGTAGGCATTATACAGCGGGCTGCGGAGCACAGGGGAGGGACGAGATGTACTTGCGGCACTTCGCCGGAACGATTAGAACCGTGATCGCATTAGGTTCGATCGGCAGCGCGCGGGGTTCGTGGGGGCGAGAGGCAAGGGGACATGGCTCGACGGTGGTGTGATCGCATCAGCCCCGCCGGTTCCACAATCACGCGCGGTGCACGCAGACTCAAAACGTAGGAGCTTGTCCAACCCGATAATGGGCGACGAGCACGCCCAGTCACGTTACACACACCATAGAGGGGATCCTGTTGCCTAATTACTCTTCTAGGAGTTCACACGTGATGCGTGCTTCAGGACAACCCGACGGAGAATCCACGCGACGGTGGCGATGCCGCCACACCCCCCCCCTCCCCCACCAACTCACTTGCAGTTCTTCATGCCGAGCTGGCAGTCGAAGCCGTCAAAGAGGCAGCCCAGGGAGTTGCACTGCTCGTCGCACTCGCCGTTGCGGAAGCGGAGCCAGCACTGCAGCCGAACGGAGCAGTTGCGCCAGGGCGAGGGGAAGTGCAGGGAACAGTCGCCCCCGTCCCACGCGCACGCGTGGTTGTTGCAGTCCCGGTCGCATAGTCCGTCGCCCGCGTGGCTCTCGCACTCGGCGACAGGGCAGCTCTCTTCCAGCACGGGGGGCGGCACAGGCAGAGCGCGGCCCGAGCTGGCGTCGCCCGGCACCTTTGGGCCCAGCACCCGGCATCGCGGCCCTTCACACAGCAAGCGGACGATCGCACAAACCCTCACTCGCCGTCCTTGATGCGGCGCATCGCGGGGACGAGCAACCGCGTCCCCGCGACGCGGTTGCGCGAAATTGGCGTCACACGGGATTGGTGTCCGGGTTCTCTGGCCATTGGCCGGAGCTACGAGGGCGAGAGTTGAGTGCGAGGGTAAGCAAGAGTTGGGCGCACGTGGATAAGCGAGCATGCGATTGGGCGAGTGTGCTTTTGTTGTGACCCGCAGTGTGGTGGTTGAACACAGTGCGGATGAGACGAAACGGGTCAGCGTCGGGTTGGCCCGAGTCCTTAACTCGGGTGTGGAGGAATCGATGAGCAGAAGGTCACGGAAATGGAAACCACACAAGTGGTAGGAGCAACGAGAAGTGCGACGCGAAGACGACCAACCACCAGCGAGGCGCTCACCTGTGAAGAGGGGTGGGCACACGCAGCGGTAGAAGGGTGGGCGCACCTCCTCGTAGCACGCAGCGCCATTCTCGCACGGCGAGCTGGCACATGCGCTGCTTCCTCCGCCACCGCCGCTGTGGTACTGGCACTCGGGGCCGCGCCACGCACGCGGGCACACGCACAGCGGGCCCGCGGCACGGTCAGGCAGGCACGTGCCGCCATTGCGACAGCTCAGGTTGCCACACGCGTACGCGTTGTCCTCGCACGCATGGCCCGCGTAGCCCTGTGGGCGACACGGCGCGGTCAGTCACGCACAACGCAACCGCTCGTGCGCATTTAATTGCTCGTTCGTTTCCACACTCTTTGTCCACGAATGTTCGCCGCTACCTTGTGCCTCTGGGAGCCCCATACATGGAGAGGGCCTTGAGCTCCGCCCGATGGGGAACCCATCGGCGCTTGCCCGAAGGCAACGACAACTGCAACCGGTCTGTGTTCCGGAACATTCCTGCAGGCCCTCCGCCTTGTCTACGGTGCGCGCCGCGTGGGGCTCGTGCGACGGGACATACCGGGGCACACAGGCAGGTGAATCCCAACAGCGTGTTGACGGTGATCATGCATGTGCCGCCGTTGCGGCACGGCTCCAGCCGGCACGTGTTGATCACCACCTCGCAGTTGTGACCTGCGTGGCGCAATGCAACACAAACCCACGTCATACAACGACGATGGCAACCACTGTCGGCCTACTGATGGAAACATTTGCGATTAACGTAGATGAGAAAAAAAACGATGAAGCCAAAAAGCATGTGACGAAGGTCAGTCGGGTTTTGCGTGAAATTATTAGAAAACAAACAAATGTGGCTGTTTATTATTTGTTTAATTACTCAAAACGTCTGTTTGGCCAAAACAATAGATTACGGCCTCGGCATGGAGATTGCGCCGAGGAAGTTGACCCCTGAGTATGCGCCTTTAGCTCGGCGCTCTGGAGTGCAAGGGTTGGGTGACCTTACGGAGCAGATTCGTGAAAATTCTAAACCCGACATCGCGCACGCAAAGCGCTCGTAAACCCAGTGACGGCACGGCGAGAATGCCACGGCGTCGCGGAGAACGAACCTGTGAACCCGGGCCGGCACTGGCACTTGTAGTCGTTGACGAGCTGGATACAGTCGAGGGAGCCCCTGGGGTCGCAGGGGTTGGACAAACACTCGTTGACGTCGCCCTCACAGCGCTCGCCCACGAAGCCCGGCGGACACGAGCACGTGAAGCTGCCCACGCCGTCCACGCACGAGCCCCCATTGAAGCACCGGGGCCCGGGCATCGGCGCGTCGGGGCCCGGGTTGCAGTCGTCAGTGTTGATCTCACACAGGATTCCTACACAGCCGCAAGCATGCACATATGCAGGCGCACGCAGGTGCATACACGCGCAGCCACACGCGCAGCCACACGCTCGCACGCACACTCACATGCAGGAGCACGCACACGCCGACGCACGTGCAGCACGTGTACGCGCATGCGCTTCTTGCTGTGAGGCGTGAGTGTCATCGCTGCACCGCCGCCACCCTGCCGCACATGGAAGCAGCGTGTGGTTTCCTCTCACCGCATACTCGATGTGCATGCGCGAAACCCATCCGTCGTGCGGCAGCCCCCCCGCGCTGTGGTTTCCCCCTCCACAGAGACATTGCGGTGCATGGTGATCGTGGCGATGGCAGTGCGTGGTGATTGCAGTGCATGGCGATCGCGGTGCATGCCGCGCATCTGCAGCGCTCACCCTGGGTGCCGGGCGGGCACACACAGTTGAAGCGATTCACCAGGTCGATGCACTTGCCGCCGTTCTGGCACGGCTGCGAGAGGCACTCGTTGATTTCGTAGTCGCAGTTCAAGCCATGGTAGCCCACGGGGCACTGGTAGGGAGAGAGGAGATGGCGAGCGCCAAGGTGAGCGATGTGCACGGAGGTAACAATAAGGGCAGCGCCATCATTTGTGCGCATCGGCGGCATTCGTGCAAATTGCCGATCAAAGCGCCGTAGAATTTGTAACGTACAGTGCGTTTTATTTTTTTATTATCAGGCGCAAGCTCCATTCGCCCTATATTGAGACGTTTGGAAAATTCTACCAACGGGCATTAATCACACTCTGTAGAATCACTCTGCTTCTCCTGCGGTCGAGGCCAAACTACAAACCTCGCACTTGTAGCTCCCGAGGAAGTTCCGGCAGGTGGCCCCGTTGTGGCAGGGGTTGGAGGTGCACTCATCCACCTCCTTCTCACAGTAGCTGCCCTCGAAGCCACGCGAGCACTGGCAGTGGTGCGTGTTGCCCGCGTCAATGCAGCGGCCCCCGTGCCGACAGAGGTGGCTGACCGACAGGCCTGCAAAACATCCGCCGCATTCACTCATCCATTATTTCTTTTTTTATATATATTATTGTTGTTGTTCTGCTCGTTTACCCAGGAGAGCCACACAGACACTCGCCACAGTAGCGAGATGTTAACTACCTCGCCTGGTATACAGAAGGTCATGGCTTCGATCCCGACCATGATGCCTGCTGTATATTTAGATTTTGCGTATTCTATCTCCCCGTAATAGCGTGGATTTCCTCCAGGTCTTACAGTTTTTCCCTCAATATTTAGAATCAACATGCATTTATAGTATTTGGCTGCTAAATGTCCACGTGATAAGCCACTTCCATTGAGCTATCATTTGTGATGGCCAGGTCGCTTCTGAAAGGAGCTACACAGCTCAGTGTTTTAAATAGTTTCGAGTATTTTTCAGGAGGGTTCCTGCCAAGTTTGTCACAGCCCGGGAGCGATGTTGCTCTGTATAATCCCAATTGAGTAATTTGCAGGGAATCTTTCAGCAATGGGATGTTTGGTCAGCATCTGATACATGTTATTAGTTATGGGAGTAAAGCAAAGAACCTGGAAGAAAACCCATACAGAACGGTGAGAGAACAGACAAACTCCACACAGAAAGGCACTCAGAGTCAGGAATCGAACCCAGACGTTCCTGCTTTGAGGCACAAGAGTGTCACCCACGGGTGCCACCCTGCTGCCTAAATTATATTTCTGTATGTTGTGTTGAAAGTTAATGTTAACAATTTTCTTCGATTCGGCGTGATGCGTCACAGCACTGCTGCTGCTACTGCTGCAGCTGGTACCTTTGTTTCTGGCGGCCGTATCGCAGCTCATGTTGGGGATGTCGCAGTAGAGGCCAGTCCAGCCACTGTGGCAATCGCAGCGGTACGACGTGCGCGACTGCACACAGGACCCGCTGTTCTTGCAGGGCGACGAGGAGCACCAGTCCACGAGCGCCTGTGCGCAGCGGAGCGACGGCCACAAGCACAGCTCCAGCTATTGCCAACAAACCGATCATCATAGTAAGCCTGCAACAACCCACTCAGTCACCCAGCCATCCAGTAATCCAGCGAAAGAAGTTCAACATACATACATACATAAAACAAAGAGAAAGATCCCCTGTATAGCCTTAACAGACTGTTGGGGCAAGAGCTGTTAGCGAGCACCTATGAAGGCCGGCACGGCACACGAGGGGGTGGGTGACCAGCACCATGCCCAGCAGCCTTTGTCTCCCTAGTGGTGATGTTTACACATCGTACCAGATACTCATTTGAGGCTGAGTCGACCTAGGGAAGGCCCAAAACCAGCTTGGATAATCGTCACTGGTGTTGGCCGTGAGTGGGAATCGAACTCGGGTCGCCGGATTCGTAGCACAGCGTGCTAACCGCTACACTACCGCTCCCTAGACATACATACCCACTCAACTCACCCACTAATTCACAGACTCGCCACACTGCAGGTCACAACGCTTCCCTTTCCGTTTCTTCCCTTGCACTGTCGCACTTTGGAATTCCCTCCCAACACCGTCTTTATCCCCTCCACACCCCCCCCCCCAAGTTTTTACACTAAAAATAACCTCGCTCAATGCAAGAAAAATGTGTTAACTCTTGAGGTGATACAACAGTCACAATGCTATTTGTTGCCGGTCGCTTGACGTATTTGGCCTTTGGGCCTGGGCTTGTTAATGCTGCGATGACTCTGATAGGACTGTGTATTGGTGTGTTGATGGCCATGTGATGTATATTGGGCTATTTAGGCCTCTGCTCAGCAACTGTATTCATCTTGATTTGAAGCTTTCGTGACTGCAGGAATCCATACTCCTTGGTTCTTTCGGTAAAGTCACGTCGGTATAAAATAAAATAAATCACGAAGTATTAAATTATAAATCTCCAAAGCGCGGGGGGTTACAGGCCTGCCTACACCACCTTTTCCACAGACAACGAAATCAACAGCGATGTAGACGGAATCCACTGATCAGTGCGTTTTAAATTCAAGAAGAGACGGTCTTGCTGTAAATTAAAAATCGAGGCCTGCGCGCTCAGGAACTGTGACGGAAACTGAACGAGCGGCGAGAGCGGCGCGATCGCACCACGCAGGCCGCGCCGGCGCACCACTGGTACCTGGCAGTTCCCTCCAGTGTACCCGCGCGGGCACGTGCACTTGTAGGTGCCCAGGCCGTCCAGGCAGGTGCCTCCGTGTTGGCAGGGCTGGGACTCGCACTCGTCGATGTCGAACTGGCAGTAGCTTCCCGTGAAGCCGCCGCGGCACAGGCACGTGTACGCGTTGATGCCGTCCACGCACGAGCCGCCGTTCAGGCACGAGCTACCCACAGACACAACGCCGATCACCCTCCCCCTCTGCAGCGCATAAGTACGAGCCAACACGTCGGTGCATCGCACGCCATCACGGTAGTAAGGACTGCTGCACGGCACGAGCGTTACCACTGCGCCACGCTGTTAGTTACAGTACTTGTGTGTTGCACGAGCATTACCACTGCACCACACTGTTAGTTAAGAGGGCTGGTGTGCGGTTCACCTGTCGGTGCACTCGGTGATGTCGTGCTCGCAATGGATGCCGTTGAAGCCGGGCCGACAGCGGCACGTGTAGCTGTTGACATAGTCGGCGCACGAGCCTCCGTTGCGGCAGGGGTTGCTGGCGCACTCGTTCACCTCCGTCTCGCAGCGCGACCCACGGAATCCGGGGCGGCACTTGCAGCTGAAGGCGCCGACGCCGTCGGTGCATGAGCCCCCATTTTGGCACGGATCTGCGGGGGACGAGATGGACGTTCACGGCTCCGTCTCCCTCATGGGGCACCGACCACCGCCCCACGCAAGTTCAAGAAACAACGTTAGCGGCACTCGAACACTTTGTGTTAAATAAGTGGAATGTTATTATGGCCTCCACGTATCGGTCCACTCTGCATCAATAAAATGAAAGCGTTTTTTTTTTGTTTTACACCGCCTTAAACAAGTGCATAATTTCAGCAGCAACAGCTGTACGGCACAAACTCTGCACAGGTTTCCACGTGCGGCGCCTATTCGACAAAATCAGGGGGGGCTGGGGGGGGCTCAGCCCCCCCTGAAATTTTGGGAAAGTCGGTAATCGGGATAACCGGATATCCGGCTGCTGCAAACTATGCTGGCTGCCACCTTGTGCTGCCCTGCAGGCTGCTTGAGCGGCAGCCTTTAGAACTTATCGAACTTATTAGCCACATCAGTAGCTCCGACCTATTAATAAACTCCGCATTCAAATCCAATCAAATTTGTTTTATACATTTGTGGTGCCCATTGGAAAACATACACTGGATATCTCAAAGTCAAAATCCTGGCTCTGCCCCTGGACAAAATCTCTGGTGAACCGCTAGACGGTTTACAAGCATGGACCTTCTTAGAGACGTTGTGTGCAAAAGGACTGCGATTAGTGGACACTGCCAGGAGAGCGTGCGGGGCAGCGCGCCACTCACTCGGGCTGCAGTCGTCGATGTCCGTCTGGCACGTGGGGCCTGTGTAGCCGGGGCGGCAGGAGCACCGGAATCCGCCCTGCGTGTTCATGCAAGCCCCCCCGTGCTGGCACGGCGCGCCGGCGCACTCGTCGATGTCCAGCGAGCAGGTGGCACCTGCACCCGGCCGGTACCGGAGCCATCACAAACGTCAGTTTCACTTGGAGCAGAGCGGCCTCCTCTACGTGGGGTCGCTCCTCTGTCGTGCGCAGTGCCGGCTGGTGCGATGCTCGCCTTCACGCTCCGTATAGCCCGCGAAACTAGAAGCCCCACAGTGGAAAGACCGAGCTATATGGCGGACAGCATGGGGGACTGGCAGAGGACGAGTTGGGAAAACCCAACCATCATCTCCAGTCTGCGGGTCTCTGTGCAAGTCTGCAGGTCTCGGTGCGAGTCGGTGCGTCTCTGTACAAGTGGGTGTAAATTTGTGTCTACTGTGAGCATTTCTCTAGGGCACGGGTGGTAGAGATCATCGCTGTGCTCTAGATTTACAACCTAGACGCTGGTTAACAGCTTCTACTCAATGCCCAACCAAGCAGGGAGACGGAGCCATTGTCAGGCATCCTGCACGTCGTCTGGCAGCGACACGTCCCAAGCTGAACTATAAACAGGGTTCAGCTTTTCTTTCCCCTGCACCGATTAGCACGGTTGGCTACGTACGATACGAAAGTTCAACACACCCATACACACTGGCACACGTACATGGTCATACATGTACACACTTGCACACACAAGTACACGCTCGCACACATACATACATGCTTGCACAAATACACACAACAGGGGGAGCACACGAGCGTGAGTCTCGCCGAGCGCCCCAGATGGGGTGCTCGCAGAAGTCGACCAGGATCCACGTTTTGAGAGCAGCAGGTGGGTGGGAGTTGTGGAGGTTGTGGTGTCTGTGGAGGTCATGGATGATGTGCAGGTCATGGAGGATGTGGAGGATGTGGAGGTCATGGTGTCTGTGGAGGTCGTGGAGGTCATGGAGGTAATGTAGGTTCGTGGTGTCTGTGGAGGTCATGGAGGATGTGGAGGTTAGGGAGGATGTGGAGGTTGTGGTGTCCGTGTGGACCATGGAGGGTGCATCTCACCACGCCAGCCTGGGGGACATGCGCAGGAGAAGGAGGACAAGTTCACCGACTCCTTGCAGGTGGCCGCGTTGTGGCACGGCTGGGAGGCGCACGGGGCCATCACCGCCTCACAGTTACGGCCTGGGGAACACAGCATCAGCCACATGGTCAACATGGTGCCCTTCCGCTCGTTCGCCCAGAGCAGCCTCGTCGAGTCTCAAGGCTCTCTTTCACGAGGGGTCCTGCCACGTTTTCACAGTAGGGGGGCGGCATTGTTGCCGCTGTGTGTAAATCGCAGTTGAGTAATTTGCAGTGTAAAATGTTCAGTATTGGGATGTTTGGGCCAATGTCGGTTACATGGCGTGGCTTTTATTTTGTTAAGCGATGGCAGGAAACCGCAGAACATAAAACTCCACGTTAAAATGCGGCTGAGTCAGGAATCGAACCCAGGTTATTCTTGCTGCGAAGCACAAGTGTTACCAATGCGCTGTCGCCCTATCGCCTGATAAAGAAAAACACCCCCGTACAGCCTGAACAGAATGTTGGGGAAAATGCTGTTGGCGAGCACCTATTAAGGCTAGCACGGCACATGAGGAGGTGGGTGGCCAACACCACGCCTAGCTGCCTTTTGTCCCCCAGTGGTGTTGTTTACACACCACACCAGGTACTCATTTGAGGTTGAGTCAACCTAGGGGAGGCCCATGGCCGGTTCAAATAATCGTCACTACTGTTGGCTGCGAGCGGGAATTGAACTCGGGTCACCGAGTTCGTAGCGCAGCGCGCTAAGCACTACACTACCGCTCCCCTACTGCCCGATATATATGTACACACACGTACAATTCAACACACACAAACATCAGCACATGTGTAACATGGCTCACTAACACAAGCGGATGCTGGAATGGCCCTTAATTCACAGCAAAAGTCACGACAAAGTGTTTGTCTCCAGGCGTATGAGCTACCACATCATCCTTAGGGTCCGCAGTCAAACAGCCGTTAGAGCTCCCTGCTCAGAGCGACAAATACGATCAATAATCTGGTGGACTGCAGGCGGCACAGACACTCACGCTGCATGACACGACGACAACTGGTTTATTTACAGCTATGTTTCCTACAACGTCGAATTAATACTGCGTCAGACGGCAAACCAGGGGGTTAGTTTGACACTACAACATTAGGGAAGTCCGCATCTCTGATTACTGTCTATTCTGAGTTTTTGTTGACATGACTCGAGCCATTCCGGAGAACAAACATAGCATCCACAACCATGCGAGAGTAACCGATGTCCTGCAGTCAAACCCTCATTCCTAGTGGGCATGGCTCCATCTCCCTCACTTCCGTGAAGCAGCCAGACCACACAGCGAACCCTGCGAGGGAGCACAACAGACGCGAGCGCTGCCCCTGCGAGACACGGGCACCACACCATGGCATGGCCTTCGAGTCGCCCGGGTGTGAAAACGCCCTCTCGCACACAATTTATTCTTATGATCATCGTTATGAAGGATAACAGCAATGTTCGTGTGATCCACCAACCCTCGTTGCCGCCAAAAGTGCCAGCTCAGAGGCGTGTATAGCCATCACTACAATCCAGCTGGGGGAATGTTTTGATAAGAGAATTGCAGCAGTAAGCAGGCCGCGCTGTGCACCGTGGTTGCTTGCACGTGATTGGCCGACATCAGGGGATCACAAGCAGCCCCCCACCCCCCTCTCAGGGGGCCATGGCTTAGTTCACGGGAAAACAAACGAGCCCCACACCCCCACCACCGTGACCGGGTAACGTCACCGGGTAACGTCACCAGGTAACATCACCGGGTAACGTCACCGGTTAACGTCACCGGTTAACGTCACCGGGTAACGTCACCGGGTAACGTCACCGGGTAACGTCACCGGGTAACGTCACCGGGTAACGTCACCGGGTAACGTCACCGGGTAACATCACCGGATTAACATCACCGGGTAATATCAGCCGTTCAGCTCCAAATGGGAACGCAATTCGAGGATCTGCACATTATAGCCAGGGACGAGGCGCTCTCAGCCGACAGGCGGGCCCCGGCGGGTCGAGCGGGGGCGGCGCGCCTGGTTACTCGCCGGTGAACGGCAGCGTGCAGAGGCATGTGTAGCCGGCCACCCCATCCACGCATGTGCCCCGGTTCAGGCACGGGTTGGAGACGCACTCGTTCACATTCTTCTGGCAGGTAGGGCCTGCGGACCAGCAAGGGAAGGGGATGGTTTCTGGTGAAAGTTCACGCTCAGGGCGAGTGTTCCCACACACATGTAGCCCCCTGAGGGGGGCACTGATCACGCGAGCACAGTCCACATTCACAGGCGACTCGGGGGCATCGGCGTGCCCAGGGGTATGCGATGGCACGCCACGCCGGCACTCCACGCGGTACATCACGCCGGCACTTCTCACAGCACTGGACGCACACGGCTCCTATTGCCGTGTCGCGAAGTCTCCGCAGAGGGGAAACGGTAGTGAGCATGAGCTTCTGCATGACCAATAGCAGCACTTCCCCAGTGGCACTTCCATGTTCCCATGTCAGTCTCTGTTAATACCCTAACAGCACGATTCACTTTTATAATTAGTGTCAATTTAGACGATGACACGTGACCCTCGAGGAAACAATACACCTCGTTCCCCGCATCTGTCTAGCTGCAAAAAAAACACAAGACTATTTCTCACACAATCCATCGGCTCAACGGCCTTCTGGGAGGGCATGACGTCAGCAGGAAAAGGGAATTAACGTGCTCACGAATCACCGGGGCAGTGCCACGGACACACGCTCGCGCGTCCACTCGCAAACGTGCCGAAGCCGTGCGATTGCCGGGTACCACAAGCGAAGTGCCGAGAGGCGCAGCCCGGCGGGCGCATACCTTTGAAGCCATCGCGGCACCGGCACGTGTAGCCGTCGAGGTGCTCCTGGCAGGCGCCTCCGTTCTGGCACGGTGACGACTCGCATTCGTCAATGTCCACCTCGCAGAGCGGCCCTGTCCAACCCGCTTCGCAGGCGCACCGATAGCTGCGGCGAGACACGGAGCATGCTGGCCGTGAGCGACGCCGACAAAGCGCCGCTCCTCTCTCCCCCCACCCCAGTCACTAAATCATCATCGCGCGGTGCTTTTCAAATGTGCTTCTGCGGACGTCTGGAATGCTCTTCCTTTCTGATATTAGGAAGCCACTGGGAGCTACGCACTTTTAAATCATCATCTAGATTGACGAACTAATTTCTTTAGAACTGCTTGTTGTTGTGTTTAGTTTGTTGTCCTTCCCCCACACCTCTGATTAGTGCAGTTGGCTACGTATGGTGCGAAAGAAGTTCAACATACGTACGAACATGTGGTAACGGCTCTTGATGGAAGCATATGCTCTCCGATTAAAAACACGTGTATATTATTATATTTTAACTGGAAAATGTCTCCGAGATTGACACATGCATAGCAAATGCGTAATGCCACGTAAATCCCGACGCGGATCAGCCGATACATGGAAGAGAATAGACGTGGAAGAGAATAGGCATGGCGTGGCCCGTAGGGGCGTGGCTTAGCCCATACATGGTCTTGTGGATCCTGAATCGAGGTGTCTATTGTATCGATTTTGCTCAGTCGATCCGACAACCATGTAAGAGTATTGATTCATCGAGGGTTAATCACTGTATCATTTCATTGGCGATTCATGGATAGAGTAATCCCATTGGCATCCCGCGAAATGTGTGTTTATGGCAAACGGTGGTTAATCTTATGCAAGCTCCAACCGAATGCACGAGCGAGTACATAACTTATTGTGTTTTATGTCATTATCATTAACATGTATAATTCTGTTTATAAATTGCTTTAATACGTTTATCATGTGTACAGTATCATTATTAAGGCCATTACCAATAACCCAATGAAGCCCTCATATATCGCTCATAGGTAAAAAAAATAGCACTGTTGGTAATGCATCTCCATTGGAACCACGTTATATTGACCTCCTATAGTGCTGTTTCTTATAGCGTTGTCGGTAATGCATCTCCATTGGAATAGAGAAAGACAACGATCCCCCGTATAGCTTTTATAGACTATTGGGGCAAGTGTGTGGTGCTGGCCACCCACTCCCTTGTGTTCCTCCATTGGTGCTCGCTACAGCACTTTCCCGAACAGCCTGTGAAAAGCTAGACCGGGGGATCTTTGCGTGCGATGGCTAGCGCGTGGGTGTGCATACGTGGGTGCGTGGGTGCGTGGGTGCGTGCGTGCATGCGAGCGTACGATTCCCCGTGGTCGAGGCAGGTTCCATGCAGACAGGGGCTGGCATAGCAGGCATCAGTCTCTGAGTAGCACAGCGGCCCGTGGAACCCCGGCAGGCACACGCACTCAAACGCGTCGACGAGGTCCTTGCACGAGCCGCCGTTGTGGCACGGAGACGACTCGCACTCGTTCAGCTCGACGTCACATTGCAGGCCTGTGGAATGCCACAGCCTTTGTCACGGGCTCACACACGAGCGCGCGTCACGGCCTCGCGAGCGTCACGGCCTCGCGAGCGTCACCGCCTCGCGAGCATCACCGCCTCGCGAGCGTCACCGCCTCGCGAGCGTCACCGCCTCGCGAGCGTCACCGCCTCGCGAGCGTCACGGCCTCGCGAGCGTCACCGCCTCGGGAGCGTCACCGCCTCGCGAGCGTCACCGCCTCGCGAGCATCACCGCCTCGCGAGCGTCACCGCCTCGCGAGCGTCACCGCCTCGCGAGCGTCACGGCCTCGTGAGCGTCACCGCCTCGCGAGCGTCACCGCCTCGCGAGCGTCACCGCCTCGCGAGCATCACCGCCTCGCGAGCGTCACCGCCTCGCGAGCGTCACCGCCTCGCGAGCGTCACGGCCTCGTGAGCGTCACCGCCTCGCGAGCGTCACCGCCTCGCGAGCGTCACCGCCTCGCGAGCGTCACCGCCTCGCGAGCGTCACGGCCTCGTGAGCGTCACCGCCTCGGGAGCGTCACCGCCTCGCGTGCGTCACCGCCTCGCGAGCGTCACCGCCTCGCGAGCGTCACCGCCTCGCGAGCGTCACAGCCTCGGGAGCGTCCCCGCCTCGGGAGCGTCACGGCCTCGCGAGCGTCACCGCCTCGGGAGCGTCATGGCCTCGGGAGCGTCACGGCCTCGGGAGCGTCATGGCCTCGCGAGCGTCACGGCCTCGGGAGCGTCACCGCCTCGCGAGCGTCACGGCCTCGCGAGCGTCACCGCCTCGCGAGCGTCACCGCCTCGCGAGCGCGCGTCACCCGACTGCCAAAACCTGGCAGGACCCTCATGAAAAATGGTCGTGAGACTCGGCGAGGCTTTCCCTGGGCATACCCAGCATCACGGTGACGGCAACAGAGAACACGGCGCGCGCTCGCACACAGTAACGCCACTTGCCAGGCTTACCAGTGTAGCCAGCGTCGCAGAGGCACCGGTACTCGTTGACGCCATCCACGCACTTCCCACGCTGGCATAGTTCTCCTGCGCAGTCGTCAAAGTTCGTCTCACAGTTCACACCTGTCGGGGCAATGGGTGGACAAAAAAATAAAAACTCAACCTGCAACTCGTGGGAAACTGAGATTCCGTGCCGCGACGTGTTAAATGGGCACACACTTTATCTCGTGATGGAGAAAATCCAAGATGCGACATCCGTATTAATCACGTTCGTCAATCAACTCGTACGCACCCCGCATGACACCTCAATGTGCGTCTGTTTTAGAGGGAGGATACATTTAGCGCGTTATCGAGAGTGGACTTTTGTTGTTCTTGTTGTTGCCATTGGTCGAAATGTAGGTGGTAGCAGTGGTGGTGTGACCCAAGTCGGCCTGCAGCGGCCCACGTTCACTGCCGGCAGTACACTTGCTCCGTCGTATAACCGGCCCGTTCCAGGCACTTCGGGTACTGCACTGGCATAACACGTAGCCTTATTATTATGGTAGACAGCCAGTCCGATATACCCCCACGTTCCCCCCCTATCGACATTACAGCCTATCCAAGTGCAAGGCTAGAGTGGTACTGGTCTGCTAAAGCACGTGACGTAGCGAGCCAAGTGGTGTGAAGGTGGGAGGAGAGATAGTTTACCTTCAGTGCCCTCGAGGCATTGGCAGTGGTAGCGATTCACCAGATCCACGCACTTGCCCCCGTTCTGGCAGGGGCTGCTCTGGCATTCATTGAGCTGGGAGTCGCACAGGAAGCCGGTGTAGCCGGGGCTGCACACGCAGTAGAAGCTGGCGATGCCATCCACGCACTTGCCGTGGTGGCACGGGTCAGGCTGGCACTCGTTAACGTTCAGCTCGCATACCAGCCCTGCAAAGCCTGCATCACCCACGAGCACACACACACACGGAGTAAACACTGACAGCCGGAGATTCAATCAATGCCCAGCATTGAGCTTTCACTGCTACATTTACATTCACTTTGGTGACCGCGGGGTACGAGGCGGTGATGGGGCCCAGCGTAGGTAGCTCACTCCTCGCCTGTTGAAGATGTTCACGGTTTGAATTCAGCAGCCGCCCTGGTTATCGCTGCAGGTGTCATAACCACAGAAATACCTCACTCCGTCTATTTCACAGTGGATATTAAAGGTCCACGTGGCAAGATGTTAACTCCCCCGCCTGGTATGCAGGAGGTCGTGGGTTCAATTCAGACCCTGACAATGCCTGTACATTTTTAAGTTTGCGCGTTCTCCCTGGGGTCGCTTCTGAAGATGAGATACATAGCTCTGTGGGCCTTACCTGCTAAAATAAATAAAAAGGTTTTCTTCATTTGATCATTTGCAAGAGGACACTGTCCCAGCGTCATGGTCCAAATTTGCCACAGTTGAAAAATGGGCCCACAAAATTACTCAATTGGAAAGCAATCATTCCTCCTCACCTTGCCCCACTGCAAATAGGACCCTCCTGAAAAAAGAGCCACGAGACTCGTTGAGGATTTCATGAGTAAAAGTCAACATAAATAATAATAAGATCCAAAATAATTGTATTTCCTATTTTGCTAAATATCGACGTATTGTGATGATCATGACTCATAAATATATAAACGTATTTCCTGGAACAATAGTTATGAGGGCAGAGAGAACACCCCATGGCTGATTTTACACCCAGGACGAGGAGGTATTTTTTATAGGCCGACAAAACACCGCCAGTGCCGATTGGTGGTACAGCACAGTGCTGACATTTTCCTGCTGCCGGGCTGTACGGCACACAGATCCCATGAAGGCCACCGCCACCTTTTCCCACCCTAGACCAAACCAGCATGACACGGCCTTGCTGTTAGCCCATGTCAATCAACACTGTGCAGTAAACTGTGATACAAGTTCAACACAACACCCGGCACCAGACCTCGGTACAAATCAACTGCTGCCACCTGAACACAAATTCCAATACCTGGACTGTCCGGGTCGAGCCCGGACGGGTTGGGGACCCTCATTTCAAAATAATTACCACAGTGCGCTGCACTGTACAACAGGCCTGCAATTACCTTCCACATTCCAGACGATCAAACGGCTGCCTTCCCAATCCCACTATTGGCGCTCCACTCCTTGTGTTGAGGCTCACCTTGCCTAACGACTCACCATCTCCCTTGTATGCACCTGTCTAGGAACCTCAGTCACTTGCTCACCGGTGGTCAGTCGCTTCCTTTTCACTCTTCTATCACTAGGACTACTACCATGGTTACTGCTCCCGTGAACTTCACTCATTGTTTACTCCTGGCATGTTGAGGACTGACTGTTTTGTCTCAACCACACTGTGTTCAACCACCACACTGCAGGTCACAACTACTCACCCACTCACCACGCTGTAGGTCACAACTCACCCACTCAGCCACCCACCACGCTGCTTTCTTCCCTTTCTGCTCACACTGCTCTACTTTGGAGTCCCCTCCCCACCACTGTCCATTCCCCCCTCCTCACTCCTCCTCCCCCCAGCTGTTAACAACAACGTTGGTCAATTAAAAAACACGTGTTCACTCTATATTCTATTACAACTCTGATAGTGCTGTTTGTCACTGGCCGCTTGAAGCTTTGGGCCTTTGTGCTCAGCAACTGAGTTAAGAAACCCCTCCCACCCCAACCCAGTACAGAGCACACAGGGGACGGCAACAGCCAGAGCCAAAGCAGAGGCTGTGCCGTCCTGGGAGAGGACTCCAGGATCCGTGCGTGGACGCTCCGCGTCTGGGTTTTACGGCAGCGCACACTACGCTAAATCTGCACTTGCGTGTGAGTGAGAGCTTCACGGATGGTTAATCCACACCACGGATTAGCAGCACCGGGACACACGGGGGAAGGAGGGGGGTGTCCACTGTGACTAATCAGGTATCCGGACTGATCCGCATAGTAGAGCCTTGGATAGAGAAGTAGCGAGAAGGGAGGAGAAGATGCAAATAGAGAGGAAGAGAGATGCGCTGAGATTACAAACGATAGACAGAGGCGCGCGGGGGGCAGTGAGACACGGGACGTGTCAGAGAGAGAGACACGAAGGCAAAGGTGAATATAGACACCGTCAACTGAGACACAAGAGATAATAGGAGAGATGCGTCCATATGAGAGAGAGAAAGGAGACGTGACAGGGGAGAGGAGTATTCAGGGGTGACACAAGGCAGAGAATGGGGAGACGTATCGCTATGAAATGCAACGATGGGAGAGGGTCGTGTTCGGATGAGAGAGAAAGCAGAGATGATATGAACGACGCATTCCGATGCGAGTGAAGGGACAGGGAGAGACGTAGTCAAGAAGGGATAGAAAAGACAGACGCATTCATGCGCCGGTAGAGACGGCAACCCGAGACGCGTGGAGATGAGAGCTCGTGAGCGCTGCACCCCGCCCATCGCCCGCTCCTCCGTGCCGCACGGCTCGCTTACCTGTAGCTCCTCACCTATTACTCCTCACCAGTCGTTCACACTCACCTGTCCCTCACCTGTCGCTCACCACAAATACCCAGACAGTGACAAGAGAGAGCTGCATTTAAATATTTACTCATTCTTAACAAGCGTTTAGTTGGTTCTGGAAAGTTGTGTTGTTTTATTATCATTATTGTTATTAAGTTTCCGCAGTGTGACGAGTTGCGTTCCATGCCGTTGCTTTGCAAAACACACGTCAAGCGGTAGCAAACAATAATTACGTTGCCACGGTCAACGAGAGCACAGAAATAAAGCAGGGGCCCAGTTCATTGGGCGACCGGATTCAAATGGGTAAACGCGAGCCTCAAGCAACCCGAATGTGTTGTGGTTCATAGCTTTATACAGCCCTGAATGTCACCACGTTTCACAGCGGGGGGAAAAACGCACCATGGGGGGCCGAAGAACCAAATAACAAACTCAGCATCCGGCCGGGGGGGTGGCTTACAGGAGTCAGTAGAGATGTGAAGTGCAGCTCTCAGGATGGGCCCAGTGGCAGAAGTGACTAAGTGAGATGTCCCACCAGAGCCAGGGGAGGAGAGACGGAGGGTCCTGTGAGTCAGGACCCCCCCCCCCCGCCCCTTGCGCTGCGACGTCGTGGGGCCCAAACGCAGCTCAGCTATCCCAAACTATAATTTCACTGAATGAATGTAAATAAATAAAAACTCCAGCAGCCTCAGCTGTTTCCCATTTCTAATGTTGTGTGTTTTGCAAAGCAACAGCATGGAACGCAACTCGTCACACTGCGGAAACTTATTAACAATAATGATAATAAAACAACACAACTTTCCAGAACCAACTAAACGCTTGTTAAGAATGAGTAAATATTTAAATGCAGCTCTCTCTTGTCACTGTCTGGGTATTTGTGGTGAGCGACAGGTGAGCGACAGGTGAGGGACAGGTGAGTGAACGACAGGTGAGGAGAAATAGGTGAGGAGCTACAGGTAAGCGAGCAACATGCGAGCAGCGACACGGTGAGGAGCGACAGATGAGGAGGGAACGTGACATGCGTGCGGACTCTGCCGGCGTGCTGCCATCGAGTGCTGCGGGGACCCGGGGGCTCGAGCTGGCGGCAGCATCCACGCAGCCGCCCCTCGCAGCGTGAATGGCGGCGTCCCCCCGGGGGATCCCAATGCCTCCATGGCAAGGCCGCATGGGAAAACAAGTGGCACGTGGCATGGCACCGTGGGCTCTAACGCTCTGACGGGCAGACCCACGCGGCCAGGCGACGCGCGGAGCCGAGTTGGCGCGCGCCAACTCGAGAGCGTGGCATCACGGCGGCCCCAGGTGTGTGCATGGGTGGGGGGCATCTGTTATGCACCACCTCTCAGACAGAGGCACTGAAACGGCTGCATCACTTTGTAAGCGAAGTCCTAATAAGCTGCTCCACAGAGGCCAAAACGAATGGGAAGGAACTGCAAGAGACGATGTGGATTTCAAGCATGCTGGCCTAAAGTAGTGTCACCAGAAGCTGTACAGTAGAAGAGAAACAGACAGGCTTAAAAGGGGGAGGGGTGGGTTGAGTGGGGAATAAGAGTGGGGAGGGGAAGGGGGGAGGTGGGGAGGCGGTCGGGACTCCTTCAGCAGGAGTTGAGACGTCTGGGTGTGTTTCGAAATCTCCGAAGCAAGAATACCAACACCAAGTACAGGCGTAGCCCTGCAATCGCTCGCTCATACCACTGGTTAGCGGGAGGGCTCTAGAGATCTCCTCGACGAGGGGTATTTGGCCTACTCTTCAATGCTACCTACGGATTTGACGGCGATGAACCCAGTTACACCGCTGGGCGGACAGAGGCAGCGGTCGCAGGGGGATATGATCTAAGGAACATGCCCCATTGTTTAAACTGCCACGCCTGGAGACAGAACTGGTGACCTCTGAATTGCAGCGTGCGAACAGTCAAACTGTGGAAGCAGCCTCCCCTCTATCGTAGCTCAGAGATAACTTTATTTCAATACCGCGCGGACGCAAGCATTCCACTGAACGCGACTTAACACTGAAACCTGCAGTAAACGCGACCATCGGCCCAGGCTAGGGGGCTCTGCCCTCTAACACTTGCAGATGCTCGCCGACGCGGGCAGGCAGCGAGATTTGCTCGCCTGCCTGCACGGGCCCGGAAGGCCAAAACCGCAGCCTGGACGGCCGGCGGGGCAGCCTCGGCACGCTATGCCTCCAGCTGCAACTTTCCCGCCATTTCCGTGAGAACGAGCCGCTTCTGTGCAGCGGCTTCCAGGCGGGTGCTCATTATAATTTCTATTCACGCGGGTCGCCCAACCACCCCCCACCTCATTAGAATTTCTATCACGCTGCTGCCCCCTTCTCAGCCCCCGGGGCCCCGCCGCTCATTATAATTCTCGGCAATTCTTCCCAGGAGCCGGTTGACCTGGTGCCAACAAAGGCCGGGTGAAAGGTGAGAGCCCTCCGAGGCTATAATAAAGGAGTTCTGTTATTTCTTCTCCGGCGAGGATTTCGTGAGCGAGCGTCCTCCCCGGGGCCAATCGGGAGCCGCCGTCGTGAAATGTCGGCTCACGCTCGTAACTCGAAGCCGCACGAGCGCTGCGACGTCACGAGCCAGGCGCAACCTTGATCATCATCGCTAAACAAGTCACCACACGTTTTACACCATTACCAAACTTTTTAAAGATCGGACTTCAAATCGTACTTCTATCGCCGCTGCCACAGCAAATTGTTCCTGTGAACTTCACTCCAAAAGCAGAGAAGGGGCGTAGGGCACCGCGGTGGCGAGATGTTAACTACCTGGCCCGGTATGCAGGAGTTCATGGGTTCGATCCTGACCCCTGCTGCATATTTGGAGTTTGTGCGTCTATCTCTCCGTGGTCACGTGGATTTTTCTCCGGGTCCTCTGGTTTTCCCCTCCACATTATGACATACATTTAGAGTATTTGGCTGCTATAAATTTACACATAAGCCACTTCGTTGGTCTATCATTTGTGGCCAGGTCGCTTCTGAAAAAGAGCTATAATATCGCTCCGTGGGCCTTATCTGGTAAAATAAAAAACATTTTTTTTAATAGTTTATATCGGTTCTCAGAATCAGAATATTTCAGAATCAGCATCTGTATTTAGAGTGGAGGAGTCCGCTTAGCTGTGAAGTTATTTTTCCACAGAGGTTCTCACCGCTACGCTGGGGCCTGTGGGGCCCGGGTAGCGCGGAGGGTGCCATTTCACAATACCTTCTGTGCACTCGCACGAGTAGGCATTGGGCCGGTCCACGCACTTGGCCCCGTTGAGACACGGCGTGCTGGCGCACTCGTCCATGTCGATCTGACACATGGGCCCCGTGAAGCCTGGCGGGGACGAAACGCGCGGGGGGTGGTCAGCGTCAGACACGGCGCCAGGACGAGCGGTACAAGACAGCAAGAGTTGTGTTGCACGCATTAAATCAGCAGATAAAACAATATTCCTCCTCCATCGCACATCTATTCCTCCACGTAATAAAATAAATGTACGCATCCCATCAGCAAGACAGCCCTCCGGACAGGTTTCGATATGCAGTGTCTCATCAGCAGATCAGGTCCAGAGTTTGCTCATGTTGAACCAATTCTGATGGAATGACGCATTCCCAGTAGGCTGGCCGCGTGGCTGATGGGATGTGTAAAAACATAATTTTGTATTTTATGTGTGAAGGGACAGACATTGGAGGAGAGCATGTTAATTTTGTTACTTGTATTTTTTTTACCGTGACTCACACGATTTTTACAGTGAATTGCTTTTCAGGGGGATATGTACATTCACGTCTCCACACACACACACACACGAGGCTGTGCTGCACCGGAGGGCGAGCAGACGCTGGCATCACCCACGAGAGCAAGAGACAGCCTTGGCATGGACCCCCAGCCAGCACCTGCAGGAGGTACTACTATGGGCATGCCGCTCGCAGACGAGGCCACCGTGCTCCCCTTGGTCAACAAAGGGAGTCTGGATCTAAGAATAAATCGTGTAATTATATATTTATTACTGTTTCGCTTATTTGCCCGAGGAAAGCCTCAGGATTATTTTTCAGGAGGGTTTTGTCAAGCTTCTTTGCAATGGAGGGCGATGTTGCTGCTGCCGTGTGTAATCCCGATTGAGAGATTTGCAGGAAATATTTAAGCACCGGGGATGTTTGGCCAATGAGAGTTACACCGGCCAATCTTCACTCTCAGAATTGGCAGGGAGGAGCAGACTGGCAGGAGGGCTGTTGTTTGCTGCTAAATGCTGGGTGCCGACACGCCGCTCCCACGAGTTAAAGCGCAAAAGCCTGAAGCTCTGAGCTAATGTGAGCACGACACCAACCATCACCCCCTCCGTCTACGGGCACCGGTTTCGTGCCGGCGAACGCCACGTGCGATTGCATTCGAAGGGGATTTGTCACCCGGGCCACGGGAATCGCTTCCGTCTCAAGAACTATGAAATGTGAGTTCAACGTTCCAAATCATTACACCAAATTCCTGAGGCTCCCCTGGAACGTATCCCCTCCAGGTTTTGCATCGAGCGCGATGCGCGCAGGCACATCACGCCAGGAAAGCCAAGGTCCACTTGGCATCCCGCACCCTCCCCCACCCCCCCCCCGACAAGCCCAAGCGCCGGCATAGCCCCCGTCGTGACTCATTCTGAAACCAACGCGACATCAGGAAGATACCATACCAGCGTGGTACCAACATGGTACTAACATGGTACTAATGTGGTAATAATAGTATTAATGTGGCACCAGTGTGATTTCAACGTGGTACCAATGTGGTTCCAAACGTGATACCAACTTGTTACTAACGTGGTCCCAATGTGGTACCAATGTCACTCAAATGGAACTCCACAAGGACCGAGAAGTGAGGGCGGAGAAAACTGAAGTACAGAAGTGAAACTGCCAGGACAACGTTGAGAAAAATAAACATCACTGCACATCAGTTTCGAATTGGTGTGCGTCTCCCGATTTATGCTGATGATAATGAAACTGCACAAGTCACTGCTTATTAAATCCCTCCACTGCGGTGTCATATTTTGTTCTCATTTTGCTTGGCAGCCAAGATGATGGTAAAGCCACAGCCGATGCCGACCACGGAGTAAAGCCCCCGGGAAGGAAATGGGGCAACCAGCTGAGACGAGCTGCGCTAATGCATCACTACAACACACACAGGATATTCAATTACTGCCGGTACAACCTGAAACAGCACAAGCCAGAATAATCCTGCCGTCAAACTGGTTCAAACTACCTTTCCAGCCCGTAACGAAATTACTCCAACATCTACAAAGAGCTTACGCAACAGCACCCCAAAGCCACACAAATTGAATCTGGTGAAGGCGCAAATGTCTCCCGGTTAAAATCGAAGCCAAAAAAATGCGAACAACAAATGACACGCTTTTAAAAACAAATCGGAGTGATCCACGGAGTTTACGTTCCCTTCGCCGTAGAGCGTTCGACAAACGCACGCACACAGGGCCCGGCCAGCGGCCGCACCAAACCAATGAACCCTCCCTCTCGACTAATCTGCATGTACAGCTCGGCGGTTTTTAGCGGCGAGCATCGGCGGGAGAGGGAGTTGCAAAACATTTGCACTTGAAAGCAGAGGCTCATGAGCATTGTGCAGCACGGGGGCAGCGCCGTGAGAGGCGCGCAGAACTCGATCCCAGTGCGAGCCTCACAATGGCCTCCTCTGTGCTCCGCACACAAAGCCAACACCGCCGCCGCCGCCACTGCACTCGCAGTGGCCAGACGCACTTTATCCAATGGCCACCACTCCTGAGCGGCCATGACGGGAACAGCCCCTGGAAACGCACGCCAGGCCTCCCCGAGTGGGGCCTCACTGGCTCGCTGGGCCCCCCCCCGCTCGCAGGGCCCCATGAGGAGAATCACTCGCTCGACGGGCCCCACTCGCTCACAGGGTCCCACTTGCCACATTTAAACTATGTAGTGAGAACTTAAAAATTACCTGAAGGAGTGTCGTGAACACATCGTCACGGGCACAGGCGGCATTCACAAAGTAAGAGTGTAAACAAGGGCAGGTGAAGGCGACTCCGGTTGATTAAATAACGCACAGGAGCATGCAGCATTGCATGTACAAACGCTCTCAGCCTTGTCCAGACCATCCAACTCACAAAAACCCAACGTGCGGCCATGTTGTCACTCGGGCCACCGACTCGCGGCTTTGAAAAGGTGTGCCCGTCCCAAAAATGGGCGACAGTGAGACAAAGGCACCGCACGACAAGAGCTGAGCAAACAACATGAGTGGGAGCTCCAAGGAGATCGGCTCGCGGTCGGAGTCGAAAAGGCATTCCATAAAGCCCGGCTGTGGCTCCGCCGAGCACAATGCAGCGTTTGCGCGCAAGAGGCGGCACGGTGCCGCCGCATGCACCACATGCCCTGCCGAACCCAAGCGGTCATTCTAACAGTGTTAGAATTTAGCGTGAAGTTACTTTGTAACGCGAAAAATACCAGTTTGCTCTTAATGTACAAAACCAACAACAGGCTCTCTGGCAGCACTCTGCAGACGAGCCAAACATGCACCACCCTCCACCTCGGTGTTTCGTTTTCCACAAAAATTTAGTGAAAAAAAAGTTTCCACCAATGCGTGAATGGGAACCCGAGTGAATGATGAAGCGCACCGATTTGAAATGGGCAGGGCATAGGGGTTAGAATAAAACCTCACAACATTGGTCCATAAGGCGACGTTGCGCTAGCATGCGACTCACCGGGTGGGCAGCGGCATAAGAAGCCATTCACATGGTCCGTGCAGTTCCCGTCATTGAGGCAAGGTCCACTCTGGCACTCGTTGATGTCAATCTCGCAGTGTCGTCCTTCGAAACCTGCGAGCGACACCGCGGGCCCACGCCCGCGTTAATCGCATGTTAACAGGAGCCATACGGACACTGGGATTGCTCGCTTGTCAATGAAGAGCTTCAGAAAACAACTCAAGAAGCTGACACCACAAGTGACTACATCTCATACGCGGTCCAAGCCCACTCCCAGGTCACTCGGGTAAATGAGACCATCCTGGTGTCCTGAATGCTCACCTGTTAAAACAAACTACACTTCAGTCGCTCCGCTCTGGTTCACCAGGCGAGCGATGGGTGAACCCCAAAAGTGGAATTGCACAACAACAACAACCGCCATTTGCCACTAAGTAGCGGTGACATCACCAAGGCGCTTATGCCAAGCTGTGTGCACTTTAAGACCAGTTGAAGAGTTGAACGCCCGCTGGCAGGAGGCCCCAGAAAGACACAGGTGCCATGGGTTGACTGACTGAGATGACTGGCCGATGCACCACCTGTGCCCCCTACTATGCACAATAAGGTGGCACACACGCACTGTGTCCGCGACAAACTCTCACCGTCGTACACAGCAGAGGCGCACGGCAGCGGCAAAACGTTGATGACTGCACTGTACCGGTGCACGCTCATGCCTTTGCTTTTGTCGCCACTGACAGATTGCGGTTCTTATGCGGCAGCCGGCAAAATATCTCCCGGCGTACCCGGCATGCAGATGCAGGTGAATTCTCCGATCTTGTCCAGGCAGGTGGCGTCGTTGAGACAGGGCATTGAGTTACACTCGTTGATGTCCGTTTCGCAGCGCGGGCCCGTGAAGCCTGCCGTGCACTGGCAGCGGAAAGAGCCCTGGGTGTTGATGCAGCGCCCTCCGTGCTCGCAGGGGTTCGCTCCTGAAACAGAGCAATGGCCGCGCACGATCAAACGATGTTGACAGCCCAGGGGAGCACTCTACAGACGTCACTCGCCACCGACGTTGTCCGCAGGGCGGCTCGCTGTGCCGTGAGCGCTAAGGGGGGGCGCGTCTCACCGATGGAGCATTCGTCCACGTCCTGGTTGCAGGCGCCACCGGTAAATCCGGCACGGCAGGTGCAGATGGCCTTGCCGTTGATGGGGTTCGTGTCGCAGATGGCCCCCTCGTGGCACGGGTCGCTCACACACGCGTCGTCCAAGTGGCACAGCAAACCTGCGCACGCACGGGTGCAGTGAAAAGACGTCACCATGGCCGACCGCGTCACAACCGGCGACGTCCACGGTGGCACCAACTCTCTCACGGCACCGCCCACAGTGCCATCACTCAAGAAAACCGCCATTCACTGTTACTCATATTCCCCACAAATATGCTGATTATCCTGCATCGTGTGTTGTACAGTTTAGCAGGAATCACATCTCATGGAAAGCGTCCCCTATAAATATATCCGGCAGTTCACCAGCGGTGGTTCAAGCGAGCCCGACCTTCCTAACAAAACACCGAATGTCGATTTCGGGGCGTAACCTGATAGCCAGCGTTCGCCCTCACCGGTCTTGCCGAGCGGACACTGGCAGAAGAAGGAGGCGACGCGGTCGTGGCACGTAGCGCCGTTGAAGCAGGCAGCGATGGCGCAGTCATCGATGTTCTCGCTGCAGTCCTCGCCGGTCCAGCCGTTGACGCACACGCAGTTGTATCCGCCGTGCGTGTTGTGGCACGTACCGCCGTTGAGGCACGCGTTGGGCTGAAGCTGGCACTCGTCCACGTCCTCCGTGCAGTACTGGCCTGCAATGCAGAAGCAGCGTGCGCCGCAACATGCAGGCATCTTCCACAGCTTACACCAACATCCACACCGCCGAGTAACGTGTGTGAACCTGCCAGTACAGTGTAATGTGTGTGAAACTGCCAGTACAGTGTAACGTGTGTGAACCTGCCAGTACAGTGTAACGTGTGTGAACCTGCCAGTACAGTGTAACGTGTGTGAACCTGGATGTACAGTGTAACATGGGAACCTGCCTGTACAGTGTAACGTGTGAACCTTGCACTGTATAGGCATGTAGTAAGCGATCCTACAATTGTCACAAAGCACCTTGCGATCTTAAAACAAGGAGCACCAAAACTCATATTATCTGTGAATATTGTTGTTGTTACCGTATCAATCTTCTATGGTGTCTCGTTAACAATATTGCCATATTTGCCGTTTTGATACGTTAATTATAACCCAATTCTTCCCATGAATAATAGACTCCCGTGTCTCAATAGGCTGTTACCTGGGTCAAGTCATTTTTAACTGCGTGATAAGACACAGAATGTTAAAAGTATCTTATCCGAGAGGGGTCAGGTCACTCAGCAAACAGTGATTCCAGAGTGAACAGCATAACACCACACGTGCTTGCAGTAAAAGAGGTACGGGTAGCGACAGCAAAACCACAAGATAACAAAATAAACATTTTACAAATAAAAAAAAATATTATGTTACACGTGGATGTAATCTATGAAGCAGATTTTAACACCAATAAAAAAAAATTTACTTGGAGCAATACCAAGAACGAAGCGGAGGACGGATAAATAACAATCACAAGCACTCACAATCTCATTTCCCACCGAGGAAACGCGACAACTCAGCAGAATCTGATTTCCACGGAACGGCGTTCAACGCATAAACGACGTGTAAACGATGCACACTGCCTTGCTCAACGGAAAGCGCCTTACCCCCCTCAGTCGCGAGGGCTCCGATCGGAGCACGCAGAGCGGAGGGGACGCGCGCAGAGGGGTTCGTCGGCGGGCGCTTGGACGACAAACTTAGGATCTGCGCCGGTCTCTGTACCGATAGCGGCTTGCGACCAAGCGTTAGAGGAGCAAATCGTGATGAGTAGCAGAATTGTGGCAAATTAAGATCGGGCACAGGGCCACAAGGAAAGCAGACCAACCCTACCTGAGGCCGTGTGCGAGGTTTTAAGCCTCTGCAACCATGAGGGTGAGCTGAGTGGAGGCAATGGAGTCAGTGGGGAGTGGTTCGTAAGAAGCAGGAGCGATTTCTGTAGAGGAAGCCGATCTTGATCTTTAGTTTATCTCAGTGGGATTTTAAATTGAGAGGCCAACCAACTATGAAGGTATTTATGGGAAGTTAACGTCTTCTCAGAGGCACACCAAGTGTTTCATGATGTTGCAAATGGAAATGTTTCGAGGAAAATTTAGGGCTCACAGATGATAACAAATGTAATCTTTACTCTAACTTACAAGGAATGCTAATGACACGAGGCCCTGCCGAGCTTTCTGTCCACGAACCGTGGCAGGGAATCGAGCCAAGGGTTGAAAACGCCAGCGTGCCAATCCAGCACCTCCGCTCAACCCAAATTCAACTGAATTAGGATGTATTGCTTAACCAGAAAGAGGCCCACATGGATTAGAGAACACACACAGGTCCGTGACACCATCCAAACAGTGAAAAACAGCGGGGCTTGGGGGCAGAATCCATCACGGCTTGAAGAGACGATGGCCGATGATTGAGAATAATGACGAAGTGGCAGCTGAAGAATGTAACGCATCCAAAAGAGCGTCCACCGAGGAAATAGAGCGATGAGATCAATTCATGTGCAGGCGCCGGATGGACAATGTATCACAGAGCCATGAGAGGCGGCGGTGGCTTTGTGGGGTCTTCATTAATCACGCATAGTCAGCGAAGGAGCGTTGCACGAAACGTGTGACCTCTTGCGATAGCATTCGCATGAACTGCTCTTGCTGCCGTGCTCCGGTGTATCGAGTGATTTGTTTGATCCATGGATCATGGGAGGGGGGCTACCACGGGGGCAGCGCCATTCCTTTGAGGGTCGCAGTTCCACTTCGAACGTCTACCGCCAACTGAAATGCACAGCAGTGGATTGTCCGTGGCCGATGAAAAAAAGTAGCTTTTTGTGCGAACCAAGTGCTTCTTTGGAGAGTAAAACTCTTCCCCACCCCCGATTCTGATGCCACAATTGCATGTGGAACCGTTTACCAACAGAAGTTACATGACAACGAGTGAGCGGCGACCAACAGAGGCAACGATGGGCTCCCACGCGGGCGTGGGCCGTGCTGGCAGAGCGAGTGAGCGGCTGCTACTGCAGCCAAGCTGCACGCTCCGGGGCTCGGCTGCACAATCCGCCAGGGACGTCTAACGAGGAAGCGGAACATCTGGCTTCTGGTGGTGGTCATTCCGACCAATACCACACGCGCAAACTTCCTGTCTGAGCAATTCCTTTATTTTATGCAAATAGTCGGTCACCATTGCACAACATCCAGAGCGAGATTAGCGTAGCAACCATGGACGAGTGTCTTTTAAAACCCTGCCTTCAATCTCATTAAATCTTTATTGTTCCAAGAGGAATATTATTATGCCGATGTGTTGCTCTTGCAATCGACAATGGCAGCAGACGGTTATGTTACTCCTGCAGGAAGACGCTGACTACGTTTCACGTCCTCTCTTGGCAGAGACAAAAGCATCACAGAAGCGTTGCTTCTTGTCGAATTCACAGAAGCGTTGCTTCTTGTCGAATTTACAGAAGCGTTGCTTTGTGTTAAATTTACAAAAGCTCTGCCTTGTGTTGAATTTATAAGTGCTGTCTCGTATTTGTAGTGACTGGGAATGTCACTGTGTGGTGCCGGGCCTGCGAGGCCAGGGCGGATGTCTACTGTTATGTGTACACCCCGGATACGGGGTGTAGTACCAGCCCTAGCGGGGGCTTGGGTTAGCGCTGGTTAAGCGCGGTGGCACCACGCACAGCGTGCGGTGCGGTTTCCGTTGAGAGAGCGAGAGAGTGTCAGCCAGCTAGGGTTACGTTGGGGGCATGATACTTTGGCTGACCTAGGGACATGTGACCGGATGATACTGGAGGGGGCCACCGGTGGAGGGGGCCAATGGGTGGTCACATGGTCCGGGAAGAACTCTCGAGAGCCTTCGGACAAGGGCGAGAGAGATCGAGAAGGTGGGCGGGGCGAGAGGCGGAGCCAGCCCCAGCCTGACCCAATATAAGGGGGGGCCCTGTGAGGGGCTCAGAGTTCTTATTGTTGGAGAGGCAGGAGATTCACGTCAAGCTTGAAGAAGCCTCCAGCCACGCGGTCCGGTACCCAGCTTGTGGTCCGGACCGGGATAGTGGAACCGTGTCTAGTTCCGCCGTAGCGTGGTTAGTTGGGTGGTCACCACCTGAGAGATTGTTGTGTCAATAGCCTGGAGTATGTTGTGTTAATAGCCTGGAGTGTGTTGTGTTAATAGCTTGGAGTATGTTGTGTTAATAGCCTGGAGTGTGTTGTGTTAATAGCCTGGACTGTGTTGTGTTAATAGCCTGGCGTATGTTGTGTTAATAGCCTGGAGTGTGTTGTGTTAATAGCCTGGAGTGTGTTGTGTTAATAGCCTGGGGTATGTTGTGTTAATAGTTTAATAAAACGTGTTGCTCCCTAAGACAATGTCTGCGACTCAGTTGGACTCACTACATATTGAATTTAAAACACACTGGTCAAATGCTCAACATGGCGCCGTGGATTGCGTCTGCATCGCCGTTGCTATCATTGTTATTTTCAGAAGTGGCGCAGGCAGGTCTGCAACCCTCGTGCTTTGGGGGGTGCTTCATTCATCTCGGAGATTTATCACTTAACACAGTTGCTGAGCATAGGCCCAAAGGCCCAATGTACATCACATGGCCAGCAACACACCAACACAGTCTTATTAGAGTCATCGCAACGTTAACGGGCACAGCCCCAAAGGCCCAACACGTCAAGCTGCCAGCAACAAACAGCACAGTGATTGTGTGTAATAGATTAGAGTGAACACTTTTTTAACCAAGCAAGGTTATGATTGTAAGAGGTTTGGGGGAGAAAGGAGAAAATGGAAGGGAATTCTCAAGTGGAGCAGTGACCTGCAGTGTGGTGAGTGTGTGTGTGAGTGAAAGACATAGTGGGTGGGGGGATTGGGTGAGTGAGTGGTTGTGTGCTGCAGTGTGGTGGTCGGCCAACATAGATGAGACGAAATAGACAGTCACTGGTATAGACCGGGTCCTTAACATGAGTGGAGCAATGAAGGAAATTAATTACAGAAATAGTAACCGTGGAAGTAGCTATATAAGAGTGAAAAAGGAGACAGCTCACCGCCTGCATGCGAGTGACTAGTGAATGACTGAGTGCTCTGTGTAACTCCCAGCCCTGCTGAGCCACGGGGTGACCAGGTGGCAGTACAGCAAGTGGATTGTCAACCCGTGTGCGTGGTGTGCCGAGCGTCTCCCCTGCGAAACTACGGGGTTCTCTACTGGCGCTGCGGTTTCTTCAATGTGCACAGACCCGACCCTACACAGCCTGGCTAAATGTGATAAGAACTTAACAATGAAGGCTGCCAAACGGACTTAAGATAAATGAGAAAACAGGACACGTGCAGAAGCGAGGTGACGAGATCGCAAGCATCCTGGGATCACATTAAGATGGAATTGATTAAGTTTAAGACGTGACGGAGGAGCTGGCAGCAGTACTTTTGCAAAACTGAACTCGAAACCGAAAAGCAACGACGTGTCGGAGGTTTATGATTATCTCGTTATTACATTTTCTGAAGAATAATGAATGAGTAAAACGTGCAAAATACTGAGCAAAACCTTTTGGGGGACATGACCTCATGCACACGGCTTCACAGAAGGTTTGGTTGTGAGTTTAAACACCAAGCAGGATTCGACTCAGCCAATAAACCCATTGGGGCTGACTGAATAAAGAAAAAATTGTGGGGAATCAGCATAAGTGGTGATCCTATTAACATACTAACCCTCATAACCCCTCCTCACCCTCCCCCACCGTTGCAGATGTGTGGCTGAGTACCCCAGGGGAGAGAAAACACACATTAACCATGGAACAACATAAACAAGCAGGCAAGATGCCTCCTCAACAGATATGTCCCTGCACATAAACAAAGAAAGTAGTTTTGCACATCCCATCATTCATACGGCCTTCTGGGGAGTGCATCATTTTCAGCAGCATTGGTTCAACACAAGCGAACTCTGAAGCACGGATGGGACGCCCCCCCCCTCCCCCCGATTCACTGGCAGAATGCCCCTGCATGGGATTGGCTACGGCCGGAATGACTGACAGATCGCTGAGGCTGGAAATAATAAAAAACCTCCTTGGCAAATGGGACGCGACAGGAAAACACGCCGGCCCCGGCCTGGGCACGGATCCATCACCGTCGCAGTTTCACCGAACCGTCACGTGCCAAGGGAGCACGCAAAGGTCTTGCGCAATGAGAACCGAGAGTTTCGCACGGGAAGAGGGGAGAGAGTTGAACGGTGGTGGTGGGCACAGAGCCAGGGGCACATGGGAGGATTCAGCGCTGCCCCGAACCCGGAGCGTTATTAATAACTATCACGCGTCATGGATAGAACTCGCTCGTAAAATAATCGCGGGAGGGGAGGGGGGGTGTCAACGAGCTGGCGAGACTCTCGTGAAAAAGTGGCGACAATGGGCTGAGAAAAATGACGCCACTTGTAAAGTTGCCTGGGCTAAACACCTACACAGCTCATGGCAAAAAACAAACACAGCCCTCGTGCCCCCTCCCCGTGGTAAATGAATTTGATAAAGACGTAATGCGTGGCTTTGGCTCTTGAAGAGTGGTTTATAGTCTTGTGTCTTCAGGGCTAAACCCATGGGAAGGAGAGAGAGCATGGGAACACGGCTCGACTTATAAAGTGGTCACACGACATAATGAAATCAATTTTAAATGGTAACCGAGTAGCAGTGGGCACAAATAAGAAACCAGTTTATACACTTATTTAGATAATTTGGTCTTCGGCAGAAATGTACAGTCACCACACATGCAAACTACATTATTTTGCCTCTCACGCGGGTAGCAATGAGTCCTCGCCTTGTTCATCAGTGGGTGAACTGGGCCAGGTAACGGACAAAAGCAGAGAATGGCCATGCACATCGCTCGGCGCTCCAACTCACGTGGTTACAACTGGCATCGTGTGGGCACGCAAAGGTGCGGGTAAAACGCGTGTCTAGTGGAAATAAAACGTTCACAATAATAAGCGCATTTATTTGTACAGCGTTTTTTTTAGACAATGTCAGGAGGCGGAGGCATGCGGCGATGCTCTAGTGCAGAGGCCCTATCAAATGTATATGTGCGAGATAATTCCGATGGGCGTCGTCACATCTGTGGTTTACGGATCGTACGCGAACCGGGTCTGTAAAGAGCTGCAGCCGCCTAGGTGGCAAGGGAGGGCTCCAGATCCCAGCAGCTCACAAGCTCCCACCTGGACCACGTGAGAGCTGGCGTGCGTGCGTGCACATCACGGATAACCGATACGTTCCCTTGTGTTTCTTTCCAAACTCAACTATTTTTATTTTACCAGGGAAGGACCCACTGAGCTTCAACTCTTTTTCAGAAGCGACCTGGCTCAAAAAGTGGCTTATATGGACATTTATAGCAGCCAAATACTCTAAACACATATAAATTCTAAACGTGGAGGGGAAAACCAGAGAAAAATCCACGTAACCATGGAGAGAGAAACATGCAAACTCCAAATATACATCAGGCATCAGGGTCGGGATAGAACTCACGACCTCCTGTATACCAGGCAAGGTAGTTAACATCTCGCCCACCGCGGCACCCTTTCCTGTTGACCTCGCCAAGATTATTTGGAAGGCAAGTCTGAGCTCTCTAGCATTCTGAGACACAGCGACCAAGTTAATTTGTTGAACTCGGTGAGAATTGAAGAGAGACCGGCAGTCTCACTTGCAAGAGCATTGCAGCAGTCAGCAACATTGGTGATGCACCTCGTTATAAAACTCGTTTCCTGGGTCACAGGGTCACGGGGTATCAGGTTGTACCAGCCAATGGGTGGACCTCGGATTCGGCAGGGCAACTCAGCACAGGAGCACAAAGTAGACTTCACTTCATGAAACCTCGCCAGCAAGAGAGATAGTACACGAGAGATGAAAAGCCTGAAGACACGAAGGCCTGACAGCTATCTCACACATTGGGCCAATCGTCTGAACACTTAAGAGGCAGAACTCTCCTTCATGACAGTCTTGAGCCTCAGTGAGGCTTTCCTGGATAAACAAGAATAAATAATCATCAAATAATGGGTGCACGATGACTTAAGTTACTCGTCAGCTTTTTATGGCACACCAAATTAAATGGGAGTAATTTTTCAGGTCGTATTCATGTTATATTAATATTGTACAAACATGTCATAATCATAAACAATGTTGCTTTGACAGTTTCCTAGAGCTTCTCAGCGACCATCCTTGGCTTCTGGGCCGGAGACGCCCAGCAGCAGCGCCAGGGGCGAGGGGCGGCTTGCGCTGCCGGGTGGCAACGCTGACGCAAGGCCTCGTTCGCTAAACGTCGCGCCTGCTCAAAACGAACGTTCTGCTCGTGCCCGTCTGGCCGCCGGCACCTTTCTAAGAGGCGGCAGGCAACTCTCGTGTGAAAAACTAAACAAACCATTTCACCGTTGCAACAATGGGCAGCGGCGGGATGATCTTCGGGCAAAATTATCTTGGCTGGTTACTGCTGGGTGTGAGAGCGCAGCGTGACAAGTGTGGCTTCGCAGGGCGGTGTTGCTGGAGCACACGGAGATCATCGCGTGCATGTTCGTGCATCTGAGACACTTCCCAAATTTGCAGTGCTACTTGGCAAAGAAGAAAGTAGGTTGTCCACACACTTTTGCACGTATATTGTTGCTTACGTTTGTCACACTCTAAAGCCTCCAACCTGATAACACCAATGGACACTACGGCACCTTTTTGCCAGTATCCAGAATTATAAAAAAATAAGAATAAGTGTTACCCTTTCTGGCACAAAAAACAGGAGATGTTCAGATGTTAAGATATTCAAACACCAAATAGGTATCTATTTGGTGTCTGAACATCTTAACACCTGTTTTATTGCCAGAAGGGGTAAAACCTATTCTTATTATTCACCAATGGACACGTTTTTACCATTCGATGTTGCACCGTGACAGGAATCATTCTACAGTCAAACAGAAACTACCGGTGGGCCGGCAGGGAACCGCAACAGAGTGCAGACTCTCATTCACACACGCACACACAAGCACACACAAGCACACACAAGCACACGCACTCAATTACGGACACAAAGCTTCCGCTGACCCCCCCCCCTCCCGTATAGCCTTCACAGGCTTTGGGGCAAGTGCTGTTAGGGAAGGGGTGGGTGGCCATTACCACACCTGACCGCCTTTGTATCCCCAGTGGTGATATGTTTACACACCATACCAGGTACTTGTTTAAGACTGAGTCAACCCAGGACCAGTTCAGATAAGCCTTACTGGTGTTGATGGCCGCGAGTGGGAATCGAATTCGGGTCGCTGGGTTCATAGAACAGCATGCCAACCACTACTCTTCCGCTCTCCAACTACAGACGCACTCATATACACACGAATACACACAAACACACACAGTGCCCTCTCTGCTCCCCACTGCCTGACCGGTCCCTCCCCCTCCCACAGGATCCTTCCCATGGATCTCACCCCCTCCCCCGCGGGTTCCTCCCCACCCTGTCCCCCTCCCGCGTCTGCATGACCACACAGAGAACTGCTTCTACGGCAGGAGGCTCCGGGTCCCTGTGCCCGCACTGCCACCCGCTCCACGTGCCAAGTCGAAGCTTGGCACTGAGCCCCGGTGATTGTCTCATTACAGACTCTTCCTATTATTATTTTTGTTATTGTGTATTACAGAGTTTTGCGTCGAGCTAGGGCCCACGTCTAAGAGAGAGAGGGCCCTTAGCCTATAAATGTCTGGAAGTTCATTGACCTGGCTGCTCATGAACATCTGACTCTACCATCAGCATTGGTTTAAACAGCCTGGCTCAAAACCGCTCCAGAATTTGTTTGTGTTGAAGCAATGTTGCTGAAATTGTTGCACTCCCAGAAGGCCGTGTGGCTGATGGGATGTGTGAAAAAATAATTTCGTTTTTGGATGGGACAGATGAGAGTGAGGACATGTGCTCAGAAACTAAGTAGTCAATAACATGCAAATCGCTGGGAGAACGTTGGATATACATCGGTGCTCGACAGATCCCAATTACTCCACACAAAACGGCCGAGAGACAGTCCAGAATAAACCTTGCCCGCGACGCCTCCACCCAGCCCTGAAGGCGAGGTGAAACTCACGCACACAGACGGGTGCCCGCCGCTTACCTGTCCACTGTGGGGAGCACTGGCAGTTGTATGTGTTGACCCCGTCCACGCACGTGGCCCCGTTGTCACAGCGGTTGCCCGGGCAGTCGTCCACGTTCACGTCACAATCCCTCCCTTCGAAGCCTGCACCGCCGCCGCAGCAGCCAAATTGCACAGCATCGAGAGTCAGTGAACGTAAACTCACGGAACGCAGTTCGACGCGGGTACGATCAATTTACCATTCCGATCCATTCTAAGGATGCTACACGCGGTGGCTTAATTTCTCTCCGGTGCACTTACGGGTTGAACCGCGTGTAAATTTGGCGCGGTGTCTGACGTTCACTCCCTTAATGGGAGCTTTTTATTAGGAACCGAATTCAGGGGTGCGACTCGAGGATGCAGCGGAGTGCTCGGCAGCAAAACCGCGAGAAGCACGGGGCGGCAGCAGCAGCGAAACCTCGCTTCGCACCGGCGCGTCTGCCACAGCGACGGAGCGTCCCACTTCCCGACAGTGGACACCTCTGTTGATTGGAGTTTAATTTGTTTGGGGCGACGTTAACAAATCGGACAGTTTAACGCCGTAATTACATTACACCATGTGGGTCGATCGCGCCACGACAAACCACGGCCCCAACAACGGGAAGCCCACGTGGGTCCCTTTACGAGCGGCCGCCCTCAACGCGGATCCAGGGGGAAGCTCGCCACATGACACTCACAGGCGGCTAATTAGAGGCATGCATACCAGCAGTGCGGGCGCTCAACACAACCTGCCACCACCGTCGCTACTTTATATGGGAAGTGCCGACGCGCAGAGAGCCGATACCTCTAGTGGAAAAACGCATTAGGACAGCCACCCCCAGCGCCGCTCTGCCCCCAGAGCCAGATTGGGCTTGGGGGGGGGGGTGTCCAGGGAACGGAGCGGGGGAGGTGGCGGCGTGCAGCTCGGCCGGCACCGCGGCACGGAGGGGCTTACCTGCTGCCAAACGTCGGCTCGGCACAGCCCTGCTGAACGTCCCCATTAGAATAAATCCGTGTGCAGGCAAAGGTCGAGAAAGGAAAACAATTCTACATTAAGAGTGAAAACGAATCAAAATAATGTCACGCTCGGAAGTTGTATGTGCATGTACTTGTAACGATGAATTCTGGAATGCGACGATTAATTGAAATCTCAGTTTAACACGTAGGCTTTCGCGACCAATATCATCCATAAGAGGTTTTTTGGATTAGATCACGTAAATATATAAATGTGTTATTAAAACCCGCCACCACACGACACAGCCAACTAGTAAGGGTTGTCACGTCAACAGAACATGGCAATTCGTCACTAGTACAGCACACCGGTATGTTGAAGGGCCAAGCCACACTATTTACAATCTGAGTACGACGTTCCGCCAGTAATTAAAACTAGCTTCATCAACGATAGCCAGATTTGTGAAATTAGAACATGCGTGCCAACAAGGAAACTCAATTGATTTTGATGTTGAAGTTCTGTGCAAAACTAGCTACTACTGGCCAAGACTAATTAGAGAATATATCAAAATTGAAATAAATGAATACAATTTTAACCGTTCGGATAGCTACCGCCTTAGTGTTGCATGGAAGCGAATCATCAAATAATACATTATTTAAATGCATGCCTACTTCAATAGGGATTACCGTTGGTATGGATATTTTAATACACACAATAGACAGGAAGGACAAGATCACATAATGTATATGCATAATGTACGTTGACTCAGCAATCCCCCCCCCCCCCCTCACATGGCGCAAGAGCACAGAAGCGTGATCACCACATCTATGCCTCTATATAAGGAATTAAACAGTTAGACTCCTCCACAAATCTGGCTGTCGCCTGATAAAGCTAGTTGTAATTACTGGCGAAACATCGTACTCAGATTGTAAATAGTGTGGCTTGGCTCTCCAACACACCAGTGTGCTGACGAATTGGCATTTTCCGTTAACATGACAACCCTTACTAGAAAATTAATGGATCACGACGTTTCGATCGCAACACAAGCGACCGTCTTCAAGTTGATGTTAGTTGGGGCCCAGACTCTGGTGTCCAATGACCAGGAACCGTTCATTCAGGTCCTCAACGCGGGGTTGGACACGTCAGTTATACAGCAGGGTACCGTGCTAGCCCACGCGTCGCTGGCGCTTCGCGAGGAGAACATCATTGGTGGAGTGGGGGCCGCGTCGGTTATGGTGCCGCAGCTGCATTCCTACGAGAAGTGGATGGATGCACTCTGCTCCGCAAACCCAGATTTGTACGAGACTCAGAGGAAGGAGTTGCGGGCGCTTTTGAGGGAATTCTCCGACGTGATTAGCAAGATGTTATTGCAAGATGTTATTAACCAGGTAAAACCTTAACTGCTCTATAGATTGCCTTCATATCCGCATCTCCAGTCTCTTCAGCCTCCTACCCCCCAGCACCGCTCACTTCCCAGCCCCGGCATTTGTCGTACTCGTGTTGGAGCTTGCACTTCTCCACTCCCCTACCCCACACCCCCACCCTCTCTATCTCTCCTCCTTGGGTCCTCCCCACCCCCTCTTACTTATATAGCTCCTTGTTACAAGCAGCCCCTTTTGCCCACTTCAGCAATTGTTTCTTGCTGTGGTTGTCCCACCTGATGACGGGTGCTTGTGTTGCACCCGAAACGTCGTGATTTAATTTATTTCATACCTACGTGACTTTACCTAAAGAACCAAAGAGTATGTGATTAGCAAGGGCAAATTTGACATCGGCCGCACTACCCTTTTGAGTCACCACATCGATACGGGCAATGTCGTCCCCATCCGGCAGAATCCCTACCAGCTGAGCCACGTAAGGCTGGCGGTTGATGAGATGTTGGCCGCTTATATTATCTCGCTGTTCATTAGTCGATGTGAGGCCCCGATTGTTCTTGTTAAAAAGCAGGACGGTAGTTTGCGCTTCTGCGTCGACTACCGTAAACGTATTAAAATGTATGTGGCTGACGCGTACCCCCTCCCACAAATGGACGATTCCCTGAATGCTCTGGCAGGGGCACATTATTTTTCAGTGCTTGACCTCATATCGGGAATTTGGCAATTGCCTCTGGATGAGTCTTTCAAGCCCAAGACCGCATTTCGCACACCACAAGGTTTATTTGAATTTAATCGGCTTCCAATGGGTCTTCACTCCGCTCCAGCTACGTTCCAGTGGCTGATTGAACTAGTTCTAGCTGGCCTCCGTGGGATTCGTGTCTGATATATCTTGATGATGTTATTGTTTTTGAGCCGTACGTTTAAGGAACATCTGAAACGGTTACACGCTGTCTTTCTTAAAATGCGTGCGGTGAACCTCAAATTTAAACCGCAGAAGTGTCATCCGTTTCAAAAATCAGTTCGGTACCTCGGCCACAAGTAAGTCAGGGATAGCAACGGACCTGGACAAAACCGCGTGCGTGCATTCTTGGCCGACCCCCAAGTCCGTGGGTGAGGTGCGGAGTTTTATAGGATTTGCATCCTACTACCGCCGTTTTGTCGCCGGGTTCGCCACTATCGCCAAGCCTCTCCACGGTCTGACGGCAAAGGGTCAGAAGTTTCATTGGGGGGAGGAGGAGGCCGCATTTGTTGCGCCCCTCCCCTCCGATACCCCGATTTATCCTTGCCGTTCGTCCTTGATACGGACGCTAGTAATACCGGAATTGCCGCTGTTCTGTCTCAAGTTGTGGATGGCGTGGAGAGCATTGTGGCATAATGCAGCAGAGTACTGTCTCTGGCCGAGCAGTGATACTACGTGACACGCCGGGGACTTTTGGCTATAGTTTTTGTGTGCAGCAGTATCGCCCCTACCTTCATGGCAGGCGCTTTGAGGTGCGCTCTGACCATGCAGCACTACAGTACGCGCTGCGCATTGAACAGCCGTCTGGTCAGCTTTCACATTGGTTGGAAGTCCTGCAAGACTATTATTTTACTACATTGATATATCAGCTCTCCAATCTTACATTTACATGCAAAATCCATCTCTAGCCCCACCCACTTACCCTTGGGCTAAACCCATCTTAAACCTATATAACATCCTGCTTCAGCAGCTCTCCCACTATATAATTTATTTTCACCTGATGACGATTGCTTGTGTTACGATCGAAACGTCGTGATATTTTTATTATTTTTCTATCTACGTGGCTTTACCGAAAGTCCCAAAAAATGTGAATTCCTGCAGTCACAAAAGCTTTAAGTCAAGATTTATTCTTTTACTGTTTCCGACGGTAAGGGTACCCGACACACGAACACGGATGCCCTGTCGCGGTTGCCAACGAGCGACGGGTGTGCGTGTTTCTCGGGCTCTGGGCGCTGTAGGACGGCTGCCAAGGCTTTGTCTATTCCCCTTATGGCGTCGGTGGAGGTTGATGCCTCCAAAAATCCCAACGGTCCCGATGTGCGTGACACCGCTATTGGCCTGGACCAAGCGGAGTGGGGATGCCTCCAGGCAGAGGACACTTCCCTGTTGAAACTGCGACACCGTGTCAAGGGTGCAAAAGGGGGAGAGGATCGACGGGGGGTGGCCTCTGTGATCCTCAAAGGCGGATTGCTGATGAGCTGGGACGGGGGGTTATGCCGTTACAACATTGTTGTGCCCACTGCCCTGCGGGGTAAAATCATTTGGGCAGTGCATGAGCGACTGCTGCACCTGGGTGTGCACATGATGCTAGCCCCACTCAAACTCGACTTCTTCTGGCCCGGTATGGCGGAGGATGTCGCTAACGTGTTGAAGGGGTGCGTGCAGTGCGCTCGGTGGAAACCACCGTCTAAACCTTGTTGTCCACCTTTGCAATCCATTCGGGTCTCCCGTATAAATGAGCTGGTCGTGCTTGATGTCCTCGGTCCATCTCCAACCACTCCCCGCGGGAATAAGTATTTACTAGTGGGCGTCGAACATTTTTCACGATGGCCAATGGCCTGGCCGCTTCTCAACCAGTCAGCGGTGGCTATTACTGAGGCATTCCTCGATGGTTATGTGCTGGACAAGGGAGCCCTGGAGTGTCTCCTGACCGATCAGGGTAAAAACTTTTCTTCTAAATTGTTACAGGAGGTGTGTGATTTGTTGGGAACAAAAAATGTACGAGCTGTCGCCCTATCACCCCCAGACGGACGGGATGGTGGAAAGGTTACACAGGACTATGACTTCCATGTAAAGTCATCAGGTCAGCGACTCCCAGGGCGACTGGGACTTGCATGTCCCCGGAGTCCTTGCTGCCTATAGAATGGCCCCTCACGCGTCCACTGGCTACTCGCCATTTTTTTAATGTACAGGAGGCAACACGACCCCCGATTGATGTCCAATTGCAGACCGAGCCGAACAGGGCTAAGTCAAAAATTTCGGAGCCCATGAGCCTTACCCTTCAGAGACTTTCGGAAGCGCACAAGGCTTCCAGGGAAAATTCCAATTCACGGCAATTGGCAAATGAGCGGTTGAGGGGTCGCCGTCTTTCAAGACATAAGTGGGCTCCAGGCTGCACTGTCCTCAGGTAGCGGTGGGAACGTTGCCCAAATTGTATAAACTTTGGACGGGGCCGGTTGACGTGATACGGGCCGTTAGGCCTCAGTGTGTTCAAATTCACTGGGGTCGACGAAGTTGGTTCGTTCACCCTTCACGCCTCAAACCTTTCATTGCGCCGTGTAAATTCATCTCATCTCCAGTACGCAAGGGCCGAGTTTCGGGTGTGTCGGGCGAGCTGGGGCGTGCACCCGCTGAGGTTGGTCCTCAAGGGAGTTATGTGATCCCGCCCACAGGTTCTGAGTGTTTAACACCCCCTGAACCGCAGCCTGCGCCGTCTTCAGGGGCAGAGCGCCCATCTTCCCTGCCGACGGCTCCGCGTGAGGAGCCGTGCTCGTCAGGACATTTTCGAATTGCCCCTGGGACCCCCAGGGGGCTTACGCCCACCTCGCCTGGGGGCCCGGCTACAAGGACTCATTCCAAGACTGTCGGGTTCGCGTGACCCCCACACACACACATTCCCACACCGTCGGTTGGTTGTTGCACTCGTCAGTCGTATTGGTCATTGGCTGCACCTGGCCTTTAGTGTGCTCACGGGTGTTGTTGCACATTGAGGGTGGGTGATGCTGGTGCTGGGAGGGGTTCCCAAGAGTGTGTTAGTACGTTTTTTTCTCTTTCTCCCTCTTCTATTGTGTTATTGCCCTATTGTTGTGTTCTGTCCCTCTGTTCCCTTCCCCCGTTCATCACTGTATACAGTGTGTATATTGTACATACCGGTTGTTGATACGTATTTGTTGAGGCGCGCTAGGGGGCTTTGTTCTGTTTTTAAGGGGGAGTTGACAGCCAGGACGGCTGGGTTTTACGAAGGGGGGTGGGGGGGGGTGATGTAGTAACATCGCTGGATGTCACCATGTTGTGGGTGCAGTACCGGCCATAGAGGGGCACGGTGTGTGTGTGCCAACCTAAGGGGAAGGTCAGGTAAGGCCATGACACTGGTTGACCCGGGAGGACACATGACCGGTTTGAATGACAAGGGGGCCCCCAAGAGGGGGCTAGGAGGGTCAAGTGATTCAAACCTAGGTTCTTCCTGACGGTTCTGGAAGGGGGGTGTGGCCAAGGGCGGAGCCGGCCACGCCGGAGAGGGATCTTGGTTGTCCGTCCCAGGGACAAAACCCTTCGTCTACGATCTCCGTTCTGCGAGTCTTCCAGCATGTGGACCCGGGCAGTATGTTGTTGATCCCGGGTCCGGAGTTAATAGTTACTCCGTAACCAGTGTAGTTAGCCAGGGTGGTCACCACCCTAGTCGTTGTCTTGTTAAAAGGTGAAGTCACTCCGTTGTGTTGGAACTAAATAAATGCACTGCCTCCAAGTCTAAGAGTGCGACTCAGTTGAACCTACTACATATTTACGCGATCTAACCCAAAAAACCTCTTATGAATTGAAATCTCCCATGCACAATGAACATTAAAATATTCTTCACAACCTCTGCATTTCTACAATTGCTTCTAGTTTTGTGTTACTCGAACTGGAATATTAATCCAGCGCCAGGATGATTTACCCCATAGCCGCTCGCGCTACGAGGCTGATGCGCCACTTCAAGTATCAGCGCTGCAAGTACTCGCCGTGTCGCGACGCGTTTAATTAACTGGGCTGGTAACTTTAAATATCACAAAAAATGCTGAGCGCGGAAATCGCAAAATAGCTATTCTTAAGAAAACGTTCTCATGTTAGGAAATTTTAGGAGACCAAAACTTGGAACGAGCCCAAGGGGTGACGTCACCGGGGGGCGAAGTCACGGCGGTGGGGCCTGGCAGTAGGCACCCCACCGCAACACAAAATAGTCATTGGCGTCGTCGCGTGGAAGACACGCGAATGCGTTCATACCGCTCGTATTTATAACGCTTGTCCACATGACCCATTCGGGAGCAGCACCGTTGCAGCTTTCAATGGGACACAGCAGCAACAGCCAGCCGCGAGAAGCTGTTCCTTCACAGCTCGAGCGCGCACCCTGCGCCAAGTACGCACTTTTAGCCGACACGACCTCGCGACCTCGTGTGCGCCAAGGGTAGGTGAGGTTTGGAAAAGCGTGTCCGCTGGCGAGCACAGCCAGCAAGGAACGGAGCATCGGGGAGATTACGGGGGACGCCAATCCACCATCCAGACGCTCGCAACGCCACGGCCTCATGGCTCCCTGTGCGTGCGTGTGGCCATGGTGCAGGAAATATAACGTTTTCATAATACTTGCATTTCAAATGTGTAGAAAACTACCTCCAAACAATGATTGATTTATCCAGTTCAGAGTGAGTGACTGCAGACTGCAATATTAAATTCATAGAATATCCACAGTGGTTTTAAGCGCACTGGGCTCGCAATCCAGAGGTCACCAGCTCAACCTCCTGGCATTTATTCAATCTCCCACCTCTGTCCACTCAGCAGGATAAATGATACCACCACGGTTAGTCAATCGGCCAGGCCGCGTGTGGTGGGGTAAAGTGTGGCTACGACCACCTCTTCCAAGATGTCTGGCAGGGTGGAAGACAAAGACAAAAATACCCACCAGAGGAGCTCTCTCTGGGGTGTATTTTTAGCCCCACAGGAGACATGAGTGGTCGTTATGAGGCTACACAGCTGAATAACTTTAGGTCACCAACTGACGGCACACACCAGAATATGTGCCAGACAAAGTTCAAATAACCAGTCTCAATCCCTGGTAAGGTTCAATGGCAGAAAGGCACGTGCCACAGCAAGGTTGAGTTGCCTGACTGATGCGTCCCGACTGGCGCGTCCCGACTGGCAGCTCCTGACAGGAACTTCCTAACTCGCGTGTCCTGACTGGCAGGTCTGGTAGCACACGACAACAATACCGCTCCCCCCCTTACTGCGCAAACTCAGCTAGACCCTCCTGAAACACGGAGACTCGGCGAGACGGCCCTGGGTAAGCGCGCCGTCGTAACGGCAACCCCGAGCGCGACGCTGCGGCACGCGGTAGCTGTCACCTGGCAGGCAGGAGCAGTCGTAGGCCGTGTCGCCCGTCTGCCGGCAGGTGCCCCCGTTGAGGCAGGGCGACGGGGCGCAGGGCACGTACGCCGTCTCGCAGTGGCGGCCAGTGTAGGCAGCGGGGCATGCGCACGCATACGAGCCCGGCACGTTGGCGCAAGAGCCCCCATTGCGGCAGGGGCTGGCGGCGCACTCGTCCACGTCGGCGCGGCACATGGGCCCCGAGAAGCCGGGCCGGCAGGCGCAGGCGTAGCGTGAGCCCACGGCACGGCAGGAACCGCCGTGCGCGCAGGGGTTGGAGGCACATGGGTCGGCCTTCTCGCACGTTTTGCCTGCGTCACGAACAAGGAGACGGAGATGCACGGGGGAGGGTCAGGGTTAGTTCAATTCCTGCTCTGGGGTGTGGGGGGTTTGACTCGGCCCATCATCCCTCTGGGGTGGAAAAAAATGAGCACTGTTTTGTGTCAAAAATCAAGTGCTTGTCCTATGGGTATACTCGTCACCACCATAGGAATCTGTAGTTTCAACTACAGGCTCAGGGCGGTAAACAGGATAATCAGCACCGCCTAGATGCTCATTTGAGGCAGATATCACTGTGGATCGTGAATGTCACCGAGTATAAAAAAAAACACCTTGCGTGCCAAAGGCACATGTGTGTAACAGCGGTGTGCATGCGTGGCCATGTACAGTGAGGGAAAAAAGTATTTGATCCCCTGCTGATTTTGTACGTTTGCCCACTGACAAAGAAATGACCAGTCTATAATTTTAATGGTAGGTTTATTTGAACAGTGAGAGACAGAATAACAACAACAAAATCCAGAAAAACGCATGTCAAAAATGTTATAAATTGATTGGCATTTTAATGAGGGAAATAAGTATTTGACCCCCTCTCAATCAGAAAGATTTCTGTCTCCCAGGTGTCTTATATACAGGTAACAAGCTGAGATTAGGAGCACTCTTAAAGGGAGTGCTCCTAATCTCAGATTGTTACCTGTACAAAAGACACCTGTCCACAGAAGCAATCAATCAATCAATCAGATCCCAAACTCTCCACCATGGCCAAGACCAAAGAGCTTTCCAAGGATATCAGGGACAAGATTGTAGACCTACACAAGGCTGGAATGGGCGACAAGACCATTGCCAAGCAGCTTGGTGAGAAGGTGACAACAGTTGGTGCGATTATTCGCAAATGAAAGAAACATAAAAGAACTGTCAATCTCCCTCGGCCTGGGGCTCCAATGCAAGATCTCACCTCGTGGAGTTGCAATGATCATAAGAACGGTGAGGAATCAGCCCAGAACTACACGGGAGGATCTTGTCAATGATCTCAACGCAGCTGGGACCATGGTCACCAAGAAAATAATTGGTAACACACTACGCCGTGAAGGACTGAAATCCTGCAGCGCCCGCAAGGTCCCCCTGCTCAAGAAAGCACATAAAGATGCCCGTCTGACGTTTGCCAATGAACATCTGAATGATCCAGAGGACAACTGGGTGAAAGTGTTGTGGTCAGATGAGACCAAAATGGAGCTCTTTGGCATCAACTCAATTTGCCGTGTTTGGAGGAGGAGGAATGCTGCCTATGACCCCAAGAACACCATCCCCACCGTCAAACATGGAGGTGGAAACATGCTTTGGGGGTGTTTTTCTGCTAAGGGGACAGGACATCAAAGGGACGATGGACGGGGCCATGTACCGTCAAATCTTAGGTGAGAACCTCCTTCCCTCAGCCAGGGCATTGAAAATGGGTCGTGGATGAGTATTCCAGCATGACAATGACCCAAAACACACGGCCAAGGCAACAAAGGAGTGGCTCAAGAAGAAGCACATTAAGGTCCTGGAGTGGCCTAGCCAGTCTCCAGACCTTAATCCCATAGAAAATCTGTGGAGGGAGCTGAAGGTTCGAGTTGCCAAATGTCAGCCTCGAAACCTTAATGACTTGGAGAAGATCTGCAAAGAGGAGTGGGACAAAATCCCTCCTGAGATGTGTGCAAACCTGGTGGCCAACTACAAGAAACGTCTGACCTCTATGATTGCCAACAAGGGTTTTGCCACCAAGTACTAAGTCATGTTTTGCAGAGGGGTCAAATACTTATTTCTCTCATTAAAATGCAAATCAATTTATAACATTTTTGACATGCGTTTTTATGGATTTTTTTGTTGTTATTCTGTCTCTCACTGTTCAAATAAACCTACCATTAAAATTATAGACTGATAATTTCTTTGTCAGTGGGCAAACGTACAAAATCACCAGGGGATCAAATACTTTTTTCCCTCACGGTACCACCGTTCACACAGTGGGCAGCACATGTTGGTGCATCTGCCAGTCAACCCATATCTCGTTCCCTCCCACCAAGTGAGCCTCGCACCGCCTCACACGATCTCCCTGCGGTACTACCCAGGCTGGCGTGTGGCACGTACCACTCCAACCGAGGAGGCAGTGGCACTCGAATCTGTGGAGGGAGAGCAGGCGGCATGTGCCGCCGTTGTGGCACGGCACACCGAGGCAGGCGTTATCGGCGGGGGTGAGGCACACTGGGTCCATGAAGCCCAATGGGCACTCGCAAGCGTAGTCCGGCACGCCACCCCGCACCACGGTGCTGCACGTGCCGCCGTTCTGGCACGGCGAGCTGGCGCACCGGTTATCAAGCTGGCAGTAGATGCCCACAAAGTTGTGCTGGCACCTGCGCATCACACAAAGCACAAAGGATAACAGGGTTAGGGTGACACACAAACAGCGGGGTCAGGGTGATGTACAGACAGCGGGGTCAGGGTGACGCACAGACAGCGGGGTCAGTGTGATGCAGACAGCGGGGTCAGGGTTACGCGCAGACAGCGGGGTCACGGTGATGCACAGCCAGAGTGACGCAGAATCATAAACACAAAGGCAATTTAAATTCGATCAATCACCGCTTTCGGCAGCTCACAGGAGAGGTTTGGTTTAATTTCCTGCTGAGGCGCTGGCGTTGGGTAGCAGGGAGCGGTGCCACTCCTTCCGTGTCCTTCTCTGCACAGTCATTCGCCAGTTAAAGGGCAGCAGGGTGGGTGGTGGCGCAGTCGTAACACTCTCACTTCACATCAACAAGGGCCTGGGTTTGGTTCCTGACTCAGGCTCCCTTCTGTGTGGAGTATGCATGCTCTCTCCGTGTTCTGCATGGGTTTTCTCCAGGTTCTCCGGTTTCTTTCCATAGGTAAAACAATTAAAAAAACAATGTATCTGGCATTGGTCTAACATATCAATGCTGAAAAATTACCCAGAACTTGGCAGGAAAGTAATGAACAAGTGTCGATGCCTAAGACCCAACAAGACTCCTTGCCTTAACAAAACAATAAAATAATCACTACGTCATAAAAACACTTCACCTACAGCATGAGCAGTAGAAAGCTGAGCACCGGGTTAGATAAAGAGGCCACAACGCAGGACCACATTCAAAAACCCTGAGCACACCACAACGCCACGACCATATTTTCGGTGCACAGAGGAGGAGGAGAAGGAATCCACGGGTAATCGTAGATTGGTGAGTATTATGAGGCCCCAGGATGCGTGTCCCTGTCACTACCCCCTGACTTATGTTGCAACGGCAACTCGCTCCTAACTATTGCAAATCTAAAAAAGCTGCTTTCCTTAAAAACCAAAACTTTCATTAGGACGCGTCCGAAACAAAACGCACAAAAACAGCAAAACACACCGAAGTATCTCCTGGGCTGTATCAGGCGGAGGAGGGTGCATGACACACACACACAGCCATCGGTGAGGAATCTAGCCGCCACCGCCGGTGGCAGTCGCCTGCGCGTCGGCTTCCGTGGCAGGTTACGCGACACGCCAGGACGCGCGGCGAGCGAAGTGTTCTCATCGTTGCACCGCGTGCGAACAATGGAAGGTTTGGCCTTTCCCAGCCATTGAGCCGATTACAAAACGACACCGGGGAGAGACTCCAGGGCTTCGCCGTCATCTAAACCACCCCAACGGCAGCCAACGTCCTCTTTCAAACCCCACGCTGTCACCCACTGCAGCACCAACAACACAACCAATCATACTAAGTCTTCATCTTACCCCCCCCCCCCTCTTCCTCCTCCCCCACAGCCTGGTCTCACCAAGACCACACGAAAGTAAAAAAACACCAAGACGTACGAGAGCCAGCAATGCCTCACAGGAGAACCCCTGACACAGAACTACCCGGGGTGGCTCGAAGGGCTCGCGAGCTTTGCGCTCAACCAGCGAGCCTCGCGCTCACCCAGCGAACCTCGCGCTGACCCAGCGAACCTCGCGCTCAGCCAGCGAGCCTCGCCAAGGCGATGCGTCGTGGCCACCGGTTTCCGAGCAAAGCGAAGCAATGGAGGCAGCCACCACAACAGCCGATGGCGTGGCTGTCTCCACAGTGGTCGTTCCCTCCTACGGCTCGGTATTCCGTTAGCGGGCTCGTCCATCAGCCATTATCCCTTTCTTGGCCAAACATCCCAACATCGGACCACAGAACTTGGACAATTTTGTTGGCGCCGGTTTAGGTTGCCTTCGCCGGCGCTTGTCTGAGGCTTCCCGTGCCTTTGAATCCTTCTCTCTCTCCCTCTGAGAGTCTACAACTGTGCGCATTAGAATTTCTACGCAATTACGTCATTGTTATTATGATTATTACCATGTGTTCTGCCTAAGCCTGCTGATGCCTGTCCTAACAGTCTGTAAATGTGGCTTGGCTCTCCAACACACCGGTGTGCTGCACAAGTGACGAATGAGCATGTTCTGTTTACGTGACAACCCTTACTAGTTGGTGGCTGTGTCGGGTGGTGGCGGGTTTTAACAACACATTTACATATTTACACGATCTAACCCAAAAGCCTCTTATGCAGTCTATACGATGTCTTATTTGTTACTGCTCTCCAATGCAAGCGTCCCTCTGTGTGTGTAATTTAAGCGCGCGTCCTCTGCGCGCTTCTTTTGCGCACGTCAGCTTTTGTTCCCTTCTCTTTGTGGGCGCCGGCTATGTGATGTTCCCCTCCAGCCTCTTTTCATCACCAAGTTCCACATGGTCAAAGACCCCGCTCGCGCCCGCCCGCGCCCGCCCGCGCCCGCCCGCGCCCGCCCGCACCCTCGCCCGCGCCCTCCCACCCGCCCGCGCCCGCGCCCGCGCCCTACCACCCGCCCGCGCCCGCGCCCGCGCCCTCGCCCTCCCGCCCTCCCGCCCGCGGCCTCGCCCTCCTGCCCGCGCCCTACCACCCGCCCGCGCCCGCGCCCGTGCCCGCGCCCGCGCCCGCGCCCTCGCCCTCGCTCTCCCGCCCTCCCGCCCGCGGCCTCGCCCTCCCGCCCGCGCCCTCGCGCCCGCACCCTCGCCCTCCCCCTCCCGCCCGCGCCCTCTCTCTCGCCCTCCCGCCCGCCCACGCTCTCCCGCCCTCGCTCCCGCCCTCGCTCTCCCGCCCGCCCTCGCCCTCGCCCTCCCGCCCGCCCTCGCCCTCGCTCTCCCGCCCGCGCCCGCGCCCTCCCGCCCACAGCCCTCCCGCCCGCCCACGCTCTCGCCCACACTCTCGCCCTCCCGCCCGCGCCCTCGCCTTCCCACCCGTGTCCTCCCCCTCCCGCCCACGCCCTCGCGCGCCCTCACTCTCCCGCGCCCACCCGCCCCCATCCACCCGCCCTCTCTCCCGCCCGTCCTAACCCTCGCTCTCCCGCCCGTCCTAACCCTCGCTCTCCCGCCCACACTCACCTCGCTCTCCCGCCCGTGCCCTCGCTCTCCCACGCTCTCGCCCTCGCCCACCCACGCCATAGCCCTCGCCCTCCTGTCCGCGCCCTCCCGTCCGCGCCCTCCCGTTCGCGCCCGCCCGCCCTCGCGCCCGCCCACGCTCTCGCCCTCGCGCCCGCCCTCGCCCTCCCCCTCGCCCTCCCGCCCTTCCCCTCCCTCGCCCTCCCGCCCTCCCCCTCCCTCGCCCTCCCGCCCTCCCTCGCCCGCCCTCCCTCGCCCTCCCTCCCTCGCCCTCCCTCCCTCGCCCTCCCTCGCCCGCCCGCCCTCGCTCTCACACCCTCCCTCGCCCGCCCTCCCTCGCCCTCCCTCCCTCGCCCTCCCACCCTCCCTCGCCCGCCCTCCCTCGCCCGCCCGCCCTCGCTCTCACACCCTCCCTCGCCCGCCCTCCCTCGCCCTCCCGCCCTCCCTCGCCCGCCCGCCCTCGCTCTCACACCCTCCCCCTCCCTCCCTCGCCCTCCCGCCCGCCCTCGCCCTCCCGTCCGCCCTCGCCCTCCCGTCCGCCCTCGCCCTCCCGTCCGCCCTCGCCCTCCCGTCCGCCCTCGCCCTCCCGTCCGCCCTCGCCCTCCCGTCCGCCCTCCCGTCCGCCCTCGCCCTCCCGTCCGCCCTTGCCCTACTGCCTGCAGCCAGTCTGCTGCAGCCAGTCTGCTGCAGCAGCAGAATGGCTTAATCAGCACAGCAGCATAACTGGCTTCAGCAGCAGTTCAGCCAGCCCACAAGCTTCAGCAGCAATTGCGGCAGCACAGCCAGCCCACTGGCTTCAGCATCAGCAGGTCTGGAGCAGGCCTAGAGAGCAATGAAGCCCACTCCTCTGACACAAAAAAACATCCCCTTAGGAAATACAGCCCAACGAACGACTGCAGTTTGTCCAAACAGCATCTAGGGGAATGAGTTATTGGGAAATCTAGTTTCCACGTTTTAAATGCAGCAAATGCTATTTTTCTAAGCTTCGATAATAAATATTGTTTATTCTTCCTACAGTGCTTTAAAAAAAATTACAACTCAATATTTTATTCATAGGCTAATAAACTGCCCCAGGGTTGTTAAAACGCACGGGTTGTTATTTAACGTAGGATCTCAGTTATAATAAGAGCATAACATCGATCTAAGCGAGCTGAGTGGGTTCATCGCAGCAGCCCGCACGTCTGGGAAGCAGGGCTGGAGGAGTGGTGGCGGCCGCCAGCCCAGTTCACTCCGGTGGAGGAAGCCACGTGGAGGGGGATTCTTTTGTTTCTCAAGTGGCAAGAGAATGTCATATTATTTGATCACTGAACTCGTTTACCCGGAGCCTCATTTTTTCTCAAAACTCTTTTTCAGCAGGTTCCTTGCAAAGTTTTTTGTTGCAATACGGCAGGCTGCTGTGTGTTAATCCCAATTGAGTTATTTGCAGGTTTATTTTTTTATCATTGGGATGTTTGACCAATACCAGTGACATTGTGTTGCATGTGTGTGTCTTTAGCTAGGGAGCAGCGGTAGTGTATCGCATAGCACGCTGTGCTACGAACCTGGTGACCCACGTTCTATTCCCGCTCACGGCACAACACCAGTGACAATCTGAACTGGCCGTGCCCCCCCCCCTAGGTCGACTCGGCCTCAAATGAGGACCTGGTGCAGTGTATAAACATCGCCACGGTGGAGACAAAGGTGGTCGGGCGTTTGTGCTGCCCACCCACCCCTTCGTGTGCAGTTCCGGCCTTCATAAGGTGCCTGCTAACAGCACCTGCCCCAACAGTCTGTTAGACATAACGGTGGATCTTTGTCTTTTCTTTAGCTATGGTATCAAAGCGGAGATGCCGGAGGAAACCCATGAAAAATGGGGGAGGGAAGAGCGCACAAACTTCATGCAGAAAGGTGCCCGAGTTGGGAATCAAACCCAGGCACTCCTTGCTGTATGGGGCACAAGCGTCACCACTGCGCCACCCTGCCACCAAATTGTGCCAACCTGTGGTTCTACAAGCGGCAGTCACCGTACGGACGTGGAGGGTCCACCGGGTGGTCCCTCATGCTCTGCCACTCTTTTTCACCGGCGCGGTGTACCGGCTCGTTTCTATCGGCGACCGAGGGCACGCATCCTGCCGTGCGTGGGTAAAACACGGTGCGGGCGCGCTCGACGGCACGCGCCGGGATGACGGTGGTGCCGTCGTAGAACCGGTGCGGCGGGTGATGCGGCGACCCCGATGGGAACCCCACGTGTGCCCTCTTGTCCTTCAGTCGCCGCTTCTCACACGTATCACGTTACGCGCCGGCTGCGCCCCTGCTGCTCGCTCAGGGCTCATCCAAACAAATGGTTTATCAATCACTCGGGGCAGCGTGGAGAGTCTTCAAATTAACACCACATGGGGTTAATTTACCACACTCAATATAATCTCAGCCCCTCCCTCTCTCCCTCCCACCATGTAGCACGAAACTATCCCGAATAAAAACTTAATCTTTCAAAAAGAATATAAGTTCTTCCCATGGGCCACTTTGTAGCACCTGTGTCTGTCTGTAGACACACATTCCAAAATACAACCAGCACACGCGTGTCAAGATACCCGCGCATTCCCTTCGCGTGGACACACAAGGCACGTGTGTCTACGGCGAGCACATGGCTTGCCTACACGCTGCGCCCGTGGCTGAAACGCAAGTGGCATAAGCTCTTACGTAAGTGTTCCTTAATGCATGTAAGCAAGATAACACATCCGGGGTGGAGCACCCAATTCCCACTTCACTGCACCCGATAGAATCCAGAGAAGAGCAACAGTCAGGGTGGCTGATGATCCAGCACTCACCAATTCACTCCGGTCACTCGCTCACCATCGGTCAGTCGCCTTCTTATCACTCTTCTATCACTATCACTACTACCGTGGTTACTGCTCCCGTGAACTACTACTCACTGTTTCCTCCACCCAAATTGTGGACTCGGTCTCCCAGTGAACGACTGTTTTGTCTCAATCACACCGTGTTCAACCACGTCACAACTCACCCACTCACCACACTGCAGGTCACAACAACTCACTCACTCACCATTCACCCAATCACTCTCACAAACTCACCACACTGCAGGTCACAACACTTCTGTTCCTGCGTATTCCCTCGCACTGCTCGACTTTGGAATTCCCTGCATTGTCTCTCCCCCCCCCCCCCAACCTCTTACAATCATAACCTTGCTCGGTTAAAAACGTGTTCACTCTAATCTATTACACACAATAACAGTGCTTTTGTTGCTGGCAGCTCGACGTGTTGGGCCAGAAACTTTGCTCAGCAAGTGTGTAAAAACAAAAAAACTTCACACATTACACGAAGTTAAATCGATTATTCGGTGGTGGTGAGGCTGCTGCTGCTGCGGCGTCAGCAATGGTGCACAAAAGCACAAACATCACAAACTCGCCATGTTCGTCAAGGAAATGTCGACAAATCCGAGTCTTTTCAGTCAATTGCATTTCTTCAGAGCACATCAAGGAGGGCCACGGCTGAAAGCCTCGCCCATTGTAGATGTATCCGTTCCCTCCTGTGAAGGCCACGGTGATATTGACTGCACGGGTATTTATTATTGCAGCTACATCTCGACACCTGGCCAAAGCACTTAAAGTGCCACGTATGAGATCTCTCATTCCACACGCACGCGGGCAGCTTGCGCTCAACGCCGAGTCAACCGGAACAACAAACCCCATTCGTTCCACCAGCAGCCTTCCCGCACGGATAAAGCGCCAGGGTTTGGGATGAAACCCTCTGGAGGATTTGCTGTTCTATGCAGCAAGTTACCCCTGGCATCATCGCGTTACGCCGATCATTCTTTCCTGCACGACGCAATTGGGCGCGAACACACCGGGGTGCGATCCTCGTGCTCAAAAGTCCATCGGGTGAAGCTGTGTCCTACACTGTTGTGCAAGCTGACTTAGTATAAACGTGCTCTTTGAACAATTGTCACTGCATTGCACTAATTATGTGGGGCTGCTGCTGCCATGCGGCAAGTGGTGCACAACTACAAACAACACACCCGGACATTCGTCAACAACAACTGTGCGGGCCTTCAAAAGAAATAAAATGGGCGACCAGTCTCCATAGCACACATGCGATGAAGATGGGCCCCCATTGGCCAAAATGTCACCTATTACAGACACAGTATTTCCTTTTCTGGCCCGTGTTATTGACGGATGTAGTGCGCGGTTGGCTATAAATGGTGCAAAAGAAGTTCAACGTACATATATACACACGTGTTGAGTTTATGTAATGATGTGAGGCATACACATAAATGCCAGGCAGTCATCTCCTGATTTCATCCGCACAGTGTGAACGAGTCCCAGTGTGAGGGATCCGGTGGGCATGGGCACTTAGGGGTTCTGCCAAACACTGGCTGCAAATTCAATACGAAGCATACGTTCAAAATCTGCATGGTGGCTCACATGATCTCCATTGATGTCTCTGCCTTTTTTTTTCCCAATACAATTTGTGTCAAATGTATCCTAATTTTGAGAATAGCCCTGAGATAACAATAAGTTCAGTAAAAACATTCAGATAATGAAGTTTAAACCTCAACAATAGTCACAATAGATTTTTTTGTGTCAGGCCTCATCATGATCTGACCAAATGTGTCATGAAACCCTCCACCACCCAACGCAGCCAATAAATTAAACTGTCACGAGTACAACTGTTTAAGAGCGCCGATTATTATTATTATTATTGTATCAGCTCACCACCGGTAATATTAAAGAGCGATTCTCGTACCCAGATTTAGCAAATAGATAATTACGTGGCCTAAACCCAAAAATTATATCACGCCTCGTAACATTGGCTAACGAAAAAAACGACGGGCGACGTCGAGACAGCGGCGCTGATATATTTATTGGTGGCAACACGCTTGTTTTTAATTCTTCCTTAAACGGCAGCTTTAAGGGTTTAAAGGAAGCCAGGCCCCGCAGTTTGCAGGCCGCCGCCGCCGCGCGTCGCCCCGGAGGAGCGTGCCACCCCGCTCCGTGAGGGGCCTCCGTGGAATGCCGCAGCTGTCGCGTGCGGGGGAAACCAGATCACGAGCCGCCCCCCCGGGATACTCGCCCGCACGCACGCCGCCCGCCCCTGCGCGTGTTTGCCCACCGAGCGGGCCGCCCACCCGCCGCTCCGATGCCTCACAGCTCGAGAGCGGCAGCCGCCGCCACCGCCGCTGGATTAGGCGGCAGTCTCCAGAGATTACTCAGCTCTTACGATACTAATTATCTACAACTCGGGCCCCTATATATACACACACACACATCGGGGTGTTTGGGTAGAGCCATGTCTTTGGACGAACGCGAGCAACCGTGTGACTGAGAGACGGCTGCCGCACGCGTGCCCACATGCCCGCATGCCCGCTTGGTTCCCCCGTCAGTCTCCTCTGAGAGGCGGAGAACGTGAAGCCCAGGGGTCTGCCGACTCCGTTTGTCACTGTGTTCACAGCTTGAGATCTCGTAAAAATTAGCGGTGGCAATGTTAGGACTGGAAATGAAGCACCAGCGGGGTTTTGGAGATCCAAATAGGCAGCCGTCCTGAGTGAAGCCCTTTACTAATCTGTGCTCAAGGGGACCTCTTCCCCTTCTCACTCATCCACAAAACTTGCTGTAGGGAGGGCACGTGTGGCTGGATGTTTTACACACTGTGAAAGGCCCCCGTACATGGCATGCAGATGACACATTTACTTTGTGGCCTTCATAACAAACGGCGTTTTTCACAAAGTGTTTGGTGCTTCAGTGCGGCTTGTAAAAACCACCGCAGATTTTGCAGTGGCAACATAACCACGAGTGTCCTTGCACGGAACGTAAGCAACAACAAAAAAGGGCAGACTGCCGTTCGCATTACGCACTCCCAGAAGGCCGTGGGGACGATGCCTTGTGCAAGAAATACTTTCGTTTGTTTACGTGGAGGGACGGACGTGCAAAGGAGGCGCGTTGTCCGCGTATATTTATTTCGCTATTTATATTCTCCACAATGACGGCTACGGTTTGTGAGATATTGCACCGGTGAGTGCGCGTGTTCGGTTTCAGGATAATCTTGGAGTAGCGTTATTTCACGGGGAGTTCAAAGCCTTTCACATTGGTTTGATACGGACGAGTCGAGGGCCCCAACAGCAGCAGCGGCCGCACCGAGCGAGCGCGGCGATCGGGGCTGCACAGCGGCATCCCCTCCCGCTCCACCGTGGGAGCGACTGTGGAAAAGCCGGAGGCAGCGGCGACGTGGCGAGTGTGGGGCAAGATGGAAGGAGCTGGTGCCGCGCTCCGCCTGGCTTTCCGCTCCTGTGAGCGGGGGGCTGCAGTGCCGTGTCGAGCCTCCAGTGATGTTTGCGCTCCCGGTCCCGTGCCAAGCGTGCTGCTAGCTTGACCAGGCCGAGTGGGGTGTGGACGCTTACCGCCCCCCCCACACCGGTATTTCCTCAATGTGTACACAGCTGCAGGAGTGTTGTGCGTGGCAGTGAAGGAGAATAAATTAGCGACGTTTCCAAATTTATGTTTCTTAGTCTGGAATACCTCGACCAATTAGACAAGGCAACCAGGCACTGCAGCAGCAGGAGTGGCTGCTAAATAATACACGTGAGACATCCTGAGCTCAGGGCAGAGCAAGCGGCTCACAATCAGAAAGTTGCAAGTTCAGATCCTGGTCACGGAATCAATAAAATGCGTACCACTTAACATGCAAGTCAAGAGCGATTGTTCAATACACAGACACTCTCTGCGCCGCACGAATATGGAATTCACACCAATGGTTTGGGTGCTGTAAACAAGAGATGAGCCGACAGTGGCTCGATGCTCCAATGAGCAGGAAATAACTCTGTTGAAGTTTTATAAACGTTCACTATTTGAAGCAGAAGCAAATGCACGATCGGCAACAAGGAGTGCCTGTGGCAGTCTGCACCGCCCACGTTCACACCGCCGTGACCCTGATCATCCGTGCCGCCCCAATGCGATGCCGCCGCCTTATCGTTTTGCCACGCGCACGCGTGTACAGTGCTCGTTTCGAGATACGCGTGCGGACGAGAGAACTCCACCGTTTCCAACCCCACGCGTGTTGCACAAGTTCCATACCCACTTCCTGTGAGCGTGCGGCCCGAGCCGAGCACGCGACTCGGTGCGTCACCGTCACAGCTCTGGAAGCATCGGGGGCCGAGCGGGAGGATGCGACGCACCGCTCCGCTCGCCCGCAGCACGGCCACGGGGTCCGAGATGGATGCCGTGCGCCAACCGGTGGCTGCGGCGGCCCAGTCACTCCCGAGAACGCCGGTCGAGAGAAAGAATACCGTCACACCGAGAGCCCGAGGCAACACCGGAAAATTGGATGGCATTTCCCAGTTGACATTGCATAATTTGCGTAGCATATACACGCGTGTAGCATGTCAGTCGGCCATGTGTTCAATTGCAACTGTTGTGCATCGAGCCATCATATATTTCACAGCGCCACGCAGAAATCTGGAGTGAGCACTTTCCCCGCCAGAGTGAATGGGGACTGAACAAACTGGACAAACCGGGCACAGTCAGGTTCAACTACGCTCACAGTAGAAATGTTGGACACCAGCCTGAAGGCATTTTATGCTAATGAGTCTGTACTCTTCTCATCTGCAACAATCGGCAGTCCAGTGTCTGGCCACGCCACAAAGATACACTGAACGCATTTCTAAATCATCTCAACTCGACAAACCCATCCCTCCAGTTCACCATGGAAGTAGAAGCTGACAGAACTCTACCATTTCTGGATATTCTGCTCAGATGGGGTCTAAATGGTACAATAACACACAGTGTTTACTGAGAGAAAACTGATGCCTATCTGAATGCAGTCGCACCATCACCCCGCACAAAAATCTGCTCTTATCAAGACGCTCATTCATCGAGCTAAGAAAGTGTCAGATACACTGCAAATGAACGGTTACAATGATGCACAAATCAACAGAGCATTGAATTCCAAAACCAAATCAAATAACACGAGCATTGAAACTGCCCAAGTAATGAAAACAATCAAAATAAGTACATTGCGGGAGTAACTGATAAACTAGCCAGATGTTTGGAAGAACAAAACATCCGAGTCAGATTTGGCACGGTACATAAAATACAGAATTGAATATCTGGTACAAAATATGTATTACCGAAGCAATCAACAGAAGGTGTGTACAGGATTAACTGCACATGTGGTAAATGCTATGTTGGGCAAACAGGACGAATGATCAGCACGAGACTAAAAGAACATCAGATAAATATTAATTTCTCCCAAATACAACTGTCAGCAGTAGCAGAACACGCGTCCCAACAAGGACACCCAATTGACTTTGAAAATGTTGAAGTTATGTGCAAAACTATCTACTAGTGGCCAAGACTAAATTAGAGATCTATCAAAATTGAAATAAATAAAAATAACTTTAACCGTTCGGATAGCTACCGCCTTAGTGCTGCGTGGAAGCGAATCATCAAATAATACATCATTTAAATGCATGCCCACAAAGGGCAGCGTACTTCAATATGGATTACCGTTGGCAGGCTATTTTAATACACAATAGACAGGAAGGACAAGTTCAAAGGGCTCGCATAATGCATAATGTACGTTGCCTCAGTAATCCCCGCCCCCCCCCCCCCCCACGTGGCATAAGAGCGCAGAATCGTGGCCACCACATCTACGCCTCTATATAAGGAACGAAACAGTAAGACTTCTCCACAAATCTGGCTGTCACCTGATGAAGCTAGTTGTAATTACTGGCGAAACGTCGTACTCAGATTGTAAATGTTGTGGCTTGGCTCTCCAACACACCGGTGTGCTGTACTAGTGACGAATGTTCTGTTTACGTGACAACCCTTACTAGTTGGCTGTGTCGCGATCTAACCCAAAAAAACCTCTATTATGCAGTGTCATAGAGTCCGTTCTCGTGTAACGCGGTAGTTGTGATGCTACGCCGAGGCAGCCGTACAACCGCTTATTCCTACTTGCGCGACGTAGTTCTGTTCTCTCAATCGCGTTAAATCCAATTCGCGTCCGCATTATGAAAAAAATGTGTTCCCTAATACATTCATCGTATTATATCCAATTCGTGTTATAAGAAAACAGACTGTAGATACACGATATTAATAATAGTATTAATATTAGTTTGATGATATACACGATGTGTGAGTGATCGGTGGCAGAGCACCATCTGCTATTGAGCACCCTTGCCCACTGAGCTGTCAGCCTCCCACCCGTGGCGTGTCGCAGCGCTGCACAGGGCAGCGTGCAGGAGGGTGCAGGCTCAGGGGCCAGCCACGACCAACCATTCCTTTTTGGGTTGGATATAGCACAAACCATTAATGTGGAATGGTCTCACATACCCTCCTCCACCTGACACGGACAAACACCAGGTTGTTATTCATTAAACGTATAGTCAGCGAAGGAGCGTTGCGCCAAACGTGACATCTTACGACAGCATCAGATTGCCACTCAAACAAAAGTAAACGGGGCAATTGGTATCGTGTTCGGCAAACTGGTCTGCGTGTTGGAAGGCAATTCACACCAAAAATGTTGTCACGACGCGTCACCGGAGGTTACACCCAGCATCTTCAGGCAACCATCGGACAGGACTCAGGAAGTGAGCGCATCCCGAATTGGCAGCAGATCACACTGGTTGCGGGATCGTCCTCGCAACAAGGAATTTGTATCCGAAGAGCTTTGTGTCTGGGTAAAGACGACTGCGTTAAGAGATATTGCATTCGTTTCGCCTCCACGGTGTCTCGTCCAGGCACCCAAAAAAGTGCGTAACTTAACAGACCTCTACGCTTAGAGATATTTTGGGGTTTTCCGTTTTAAGATTGTGTGTTTTTACGATATCAAGTTGTATTTGCATGACAATGTACAGTGAGGGAAAAAAAGTATTTGATCCTCAGCTGATTTTGTACGTTTGCCCACTGACAAAGAAATGATGAGTCTATAATTTTAATGGTAGGTTTATTTGAACATTGAGAGACAGAATAACAACAACAAAATCCAGAAAAGCGCATGTCAAAAATGTTATAAATTGATTTGCATTGTAATGAGGGAAATAAGTATTTGACCCCTCTGCAAAACATGACTTAGTACTTGGTGGCAAAACCCTTGTTGGCAATCACAGAGGTCAGACGTTTCTTGTAGTTAGCCACCAGGTTTGCACACATTTCAGGAGGGATTTTGTCCCACTCCTCTTTGCAGATCTTCTCCAAGTCATTAAGGTTTCGAGGCTGATATTTGGCAACTCGAACCTTCAGCTCCCTCCACAGATTTTCTATGGGATTAAGGTCTGGAGACTGGCTAGGCCACTCCAGGACCTTAATGTGCTTCTTCTTGAGTCACTTCTTTGTTGCCTTGGCCGTGTGTTTTGGGTCATTGTCATGCTGGAATACCCATCCATGACCCATTTTCAATGCCCTGGCTGAGGGAAGGAGGTTCTCACCCAAGATTTGACGGTACATGGCCCCGTCCATCGTCCCTTTGATGCGGTGAAGTTGTCCTGTCCCCTTAGCAGAAAAACACCCCCAAAGCATAATGTTTCCACCTCCATGTTTGACGGTGGGGATGGAGTTCTTGGGGTCATAGGCAGCATTCCTCCTCCAAACACGGCGAGTTGAGTTGATGCCAAAGAGCTCCATTTTGGTCTCATCTGACCACAACATTTTCACCCAGTTGTCCTCTGAATCATTCAGATGTTCATTGGAAAACTTCAGACGGGCATGCATGTGCTTTCTTGAGCAGGGGAACCTTGCGGGCGCTGCAAGATTTCAGTCCTTCACGGCGTAGTGTGTTACCAATTGTTTTCTTGGTGACTATGGTCCCAGCTGCCTTGAGACCATTGACTGGGCTGATTCCTCACCGTTCTCATGATCATTGCAACTCCACGAGGTGAGATCTTGCATGGAGCCCCAGGCCGAGGGGGATTGACAAGTCTTTTGTGTTTCTTCCATTTGCGAATAATCACACCAACTGTTGTCACCTTCTCACCAAGCTGCTTGGCAATGGTCTTGTAGCCCATTCCAGCCTTGTGTAGGTCTACAATCTTGTTCCTGACATCCTTGGAGAGCTCTTTGGTCTTGGCCATGGTGGAGAGATTGGAATCTGATTGATTGATTGCTTCTGTGGACAATTGTCTTTTATACAGGTAATGAGCTGAGATTAGGAGCACTCTTTAAGAGTAGAAATCTTTCTGATTGAGGAGTCAAATACTTATTTCCCTCATTAAAATGCCAATCAATTTATAACATTTTTGGCATGCGTTTTTCCTGATTTTTGTTGTTATTCTCTCTCGCTGTTCAAATAAACCTACCATTAAAATTATAGACTGATCATTTCTTTGTCAGTGGGCAAACGTACAAAATCAGCAGGGGATCAAATACTTTTTTTCCCTCACTGTATATGACTGGAACACGATTGGCTTTCGAGCAGTGCATGAATGCAGTTGCGTCTCAAGACGCCCAAGAGGTTCCAAGCCGGTGATGTACAATGAACATTGAATAATCATTGTGGGCGAAACCAGAATAACAACTTGCGCAACAAATGCAAAGTCTGACTGGGGGGTGGGTGGGTCACCGTCCTGACGCCAAGCAACACCAAACGGAGCCCTCAGAGCGCCCTGCTGTGGTTGCATCGGCTCATGCTCGCATGCGCCACCGAGCCCCATCGCTAGCGCGCGCACTGCCTGGCTCCATCAGTTGCTGCGGGACGAGTGCCGCACTCGGCCGCCATGTTCAGCATAGGTCAAGCCACAGCAAAAATACGTGACCTCCAAGCGAGATGCACATCGCCAGCAATTAAGCGGGTACAGCATAAACCCTTTGACATCCCTGTCCATCCACACAAAAAGGTTACACATACTTTTTTGACATTCCTTCAGACACACGAAGGGCCTTCCCCTTCTGGGAGCGCGACATTCCAGCGGCATCAGTTCGACGCGACCGAACTTGGGGCCGGTTTCGGCGGAGTCGGGCCTTGCGAGTTCACAAAGGTGGGAGTGTGATTTAGCAGGCGCCGTCACGTGCACCGATCTGGAGCCCCCCTCCCCACTGGCCAGCACGCTCTTGGCACACAATATGGGCCATTGTTACACGTTCAGCTGGCCTCAATGGGCACGAATAAAAGGGTGCAGGCCAGCCAATCCGAGGCCTCTCATCCCTGAATGCCGACACATCGCCCACTTTGAAGCTCCTGCTCGGGGCCGCTGACAGCACCGGCGATGAGAAACTCAAATCTGCATACATCGCTTTTTTTACTGTAATGGGGCAATGGCGGTAGAGTTTTCAGGCAAGTTTTTATTTGCCTTACTCTGCACTGTAGAACAGACGTGGAGTTGCTGCCTCTGCCACCGCGGCTCCGCCACCGCGGCTCTGCCAACGCAACACTGCCAACGCGTGCGGTGCAACCAAGGAAAGCTGTGCGATGGAACCGTTTATCCGATGCCGCTCACAGAACCGCACCTGGTCAATAGGAACGCTTCAGTGTACATTATTCGGTTGTTTACATTGGCCTCCAAGGTGTTTTGTTGGGTGCTTTTGATCACTAGTTCACTGTTAAATACCACGTGATTAATGGTGACTTGCTGCTCATCGTAAGTCCCCTTGCAAATTATTTTTCACAAGAATGCGGTGCTTCCCAAACCGCGGCTCTCTGAACTCAATGCAGTCTGGAGTTCCATTTTTGCCACTTATCATGCATATGCACTGAATAACAGCATCATTTGCATCTGAATGGGCGAGACTGACGGATAAAAAAAGCCCGCGTCGCAGCACAAGGAGTGGAATTTGAGAGCCTGGAATAGGCTGCATGTGGTCCATTACGCCCCCCTTGAAATCAAGAGCAGCACAAGCAGCAGCAGCGGGCACAAGCGACGCCAGCTGCATTCTAACCAACTGCACCTTCAACTCTACCTGGGCCTCACCGCAGGCTGCTTCCGGACTACATCGTGGGCTGCGCAGGAGCCACGCAGGAGCCACGCAGGAGTAGGCCAGTGTGTGCCAGCGTCAGGGTCCAAATTTGGTAATTTAGAAAACTTACCCGCAAAATAACTCAAACACTGAATACATAGCAATCAGCTTCCACTACTGCAATAAATTGGTAAGACCCTCCCAAAAGAAAACAAATTAGAATCAAACGGAATAATCCTCATAACAGAACAATGGCAAGGAGATGTTGGACAAGTTTCATGAATACGGACCAATGGTGGCAGCGCTGAAAAAGAGTTTGGGATGGAAACCAAATAGTCAACTGCTTTTTTGTGTTTGGTTTGTTGTCCTTCCCCGCACCTTTGATTAGCACGATTGGCTACGTACGGTGTGAAAGAAGTTCAACATGCGTACGTGCATAATCATCTTGCATGTGCTCGTGTATCTGCGGTAGTGTAGCGGTTAGCGCACTGTGATATGAACCCGGCGACAGGGGTTCGATTCCCGCTCACGGCCAAGACCAGTGACGATTATCTTAACCGGTCCCGGGCCTCCCCTAGGTCGACTCAGCCTCAAATGAGTACCTGGTGCAGTGTGTAAACATTGCGACTGGGGAGACAAAGGCGGTCGGGCGTGGTGCTGGCCACCCACTCCCTCGTGTACCGTTACCGGCCTTCATAGGTGCTCGCTAACAGCACTTGCCCCTATAGTCTGTTAAGGCTATATGGCGGATCTTTGTCTTTGTCTCATCCACCGCCGGTGAACGCTCAGATGTCCCATCGTCGTGCCAAGGAGCTGATTTGTTTCTAATCATGAGAGGTGACGTGGCGCACAGACTTGGCACAGGAGACTCGCACTCCAGAGGTGTCCATTCTAAACGCTTTAGTTCCGTTTAATCGCGATGTTACCACCGGGGAACAGATAATGAACACCCTGGCAGTGTATGGAGGGATTATTTGTACATCACAGGTAGATATCAAGCATACATCCACACGAAGGCAGGTGGTTGGAGCTAGCAGTGGACTTCCTCGTGTAAAAACGTCTCTCTCACAGAGCTCAGTCCCTCTCTCATGGAGCTCCGTGTAAAACCGTCTGTCTCTCACACAGCTTAGTCTTTATCTCACAGAGCTCCGTGTAAAACAGCCTCTCTCACAGAGCTCCGTGTAAAACAGCCTCTCTCTCTCTCACACAGAGCTCCGTGTAAAACAGCCTCTCACTCACAAAGCTACGTGTAAAACCGTGTCTCTCTCACAGAGCTTCGTGTAAAACAGCTCACTCACAAGCTCCGTGTAAAAGAGATTCTCTCTCTCACAGAGCTCCGTGTAAAATAGCCTCTCTGACAGAGCTCATGGTCTCCACACCGAATGAGAAAAGGCAAGAGGTCCACTGGTCTCGATGGCCGTGTAGGCCTCTCCGGCCTGACGCTGCGCTACCCTGTGGCTGTGGGCAGCGGCGCGTCTCCTCTACCCAGCTGAGCGTGCCGGTGCCGACCTTCCTCCCTGAGGTTCTATGAGTAATGACCGAGAAAACCACGCTCTCGCCAGGGCCCTGCGAGCCGCCCACAGAACGTGAAAGTTGGCTGCCACCTAACATGACCCCGTCGCCAGGGTAACTGTTGAGCGGGGCCGCAGGTGCGGTCGGCGAGAGCGGAGGAAGTGAACGTGAGGGCAGGGGAGCCGGAGCGAGTCGCACCGGCGATCTGCCCTGGCGCAACGCATTATCGCCATCGAGCACCCTCCTTACGCCGGGGGTGTCTCTGAACCATCTCATCTCCACACACTTCACACACGGGGCACCCCCAATGGCAGCTGTCCCTAGGAGGCGACGACTGCTGCTGTACGTGTGATCTCAACTGAGTAATTTTCAGTACAAGGACCCAAATTTTGACCCAGACGCCAGCGCACATTGGCCCTCCCGTTGCTGCCAAGGGATCTTCAACAGCCACTGTAAAATGAAGCAAGTGGCACGTAGCATTTTTATGGTTATTTCACGGGCATTATTATAGCACCGCTACCCCTGCGGCGATCCCAAACATTAGTGGCCGATCAGCAGGTCGCATGCGGTGGGGTAAAGTGCGGCTGGCGTGGAAGTGAAAGCCAAATATCCACTAGAGGGACTCTCTGGGGCACTCTCGAGTGGAGGTCCTTCAGCCAGCAATGGCATGAGCAGGCAGTTGCAGGGCTGTGCCTCTACCGACCCGACCGCTTGTTTAAAGTTCAAGAGGTGCCTCCCATCCAACCCTCCTAGGAGGGCGGTAGCCATGACTCCCCTCCACCAGGGTGATGCCATGGTAACCCCCTCGCACCTCAAAGCAAGAAGCACCTCGGTTCGATTCCCGACTCAGGCGACTTTCTGCGCGGAGTCTGTGTGTTCTCTCTTCCCCTGTTCTACATGGGTTTCCTCCGGGTTCTCCCGTTTTTCTCCCTTAGCTTGAAAAAATAAAACTACACAATGGAACTGGCACCGGCCAAATCAAACCAATGCTTAAAAAATACCTGAAAATTATTCAATTGGGATCACACTGAGTAACAACATCACCCTCCTACTGTGAAAACGTCAGACGACCCTCCTGAAAAAGTATTTCCTGGACAATGATGACGACTTCGGCGCGTCACACACACAGCCACTACTCTCGGAGAAACACGGGAGGGAGGGTGAATCTCTCCCGATTCCAAAACGCTCGCTCGCACAGAAACGATTCATGAGGTGTCATTTACAAAGCACAAAACAAGCCTTGGCGTCGACGCGGAGAACACGACGAACAAAAACACGCCTTCCATTGTGTGTGTGCGAAGTGTCAGACGTGGCGAGGCGGCAACCTCAAACGTATTTAGTTTGTTGCCAAAATTCATGATGCCGATGATGATGATAATGATGACGATAATGTTGAGGCGTCCCACTTACTTGCAGATGCCCGTGCCGTTGGCAAATGTCTCGCACGTGCCGCCGTTGATACAGGGTTGGTTAGAGTCCTGGCACTGCAGCCCTGCAAACAGAAGAAAAAGTGTCGGCCTCGCGCAATGCCATAAAAACACGGACGGCACGGCAACCCGTACGGAACTTGGCGGATAAATCTCCGTCCGTTTCCATGTGTACGGGGGATCGAGTGTTACTCCCTCGCATGCGCGGGTTATATCCAGGCACTCTGGTTTTCTCCCACCTGTATAAATACTCATTAAATGGAGCTGGAAAAACATCGCAAAATAGGACTCCGGAGCTTGGGCAATTGTTGGTGCAGGTTTTGGCCCCCTTCCTAAACACCTGTCTGTGGCTTTCCCCCGTAGTGTGCCGTCACGCGCTTTTGTATTTACTTTGTTCATTTAAACAACGAAAAGCAGCCAATGCAGACGGGTCTTGCAGGGGCAACAAAGAGAAGACTCATCAAAACAAGCAAGCCCATGTGGGAAACGCAGCGTCCACCACTAAGCGCACGTGCCTGGCCAGTCGTCGCCGTCACTGGCGGAGGTGGTGGGGGGGGAATTTCTCTTTGGGATTTGTTCAGAACAAACACAAAAGATCGCACGACAACGTATTCCTCCACCCAGCGTTAAGAACCCACAACACCGTCAACCAAAGACCCCAAAGAATTAGATGTCACGTCTATAATAAAAAGCTGTGGAACACAGTTGCACCATAGCACCTGCACCAAGTCTGCAGTTTGAAAATTGTAATGAGCCGAAAGGTTAATGTTATTAATGATGTAATACACTCACGAAAGATAAATGTGACATTCATATAAAAGAGGTGGGGGGGAAGGAGCACGGCTTCTGGTCTATTTTTTAACTGTGCTCCAAGAGTGCTATCGGCAAGCATCGCGACACGAGATGAAGTGGCCATCGAGAAACTCTCGCAGACCAGCGCAAGGGCACGGCACACCGACAGCCCCAAGAAGCTGCCCCAGGGACAGTCACAGAACTACGGTGGCAGGGGGGACGGCAGTGCAGCGATGACGGCTCACGCCCCACAGCAACAAGTGCCTGGGTTTGATTCCCGACTCCAAAAACTTGGCAGGACCCTCCTGAAAAAAGTCTTGAGACTCAAAACCTTCATAGGTAAACGAGCACGTTAACATCTCGCCACGATAGCGAGATGTTTACTCCCTCGTCTAGTATACAGGAGGTCGTGGGTATGATCCTGACTCAGGCAGCTGTATATTTGGAATTTAGATGTCGCTCTCCCAGTGTTAATGTTGATTAATGTGGATTTTTCTCCAGGTCCTCCGGTTTTTTTCCCCTCCACATTTAGAAACATGCATTTCGAGTATTTGGCTGCTATAAATTTTCAAAACATAAGCCAATTCGTTGAGCTATCATTTGTGGCCAGGTCGCTTATGAAAAAGAGCTACGTAACTAAGTGGGCCTTACCTGGCAAAATAAAAATAGTTTAGTTTACATATATCTGAGCTCCCTTCAAGTGACCGTTTTATCTACTCACGAGCGCACATACTTTCCTCAGAAACGTTCGTCGCATGGCAGTTCAGCACGATTCTCAAGAGCTGGAAATTTACCAAACTAAAGCGACAAAAGCGACTGGAACACGTTGGGAATTGAGTGCAGTCATTGGTGACAAGGCCAAAGCCACACTCCGAGAAGCTTGTTTTAGCCGCAGGCAGACGAGACCCCGGTTTGAACCCCGCTTCTCAACAGTGCCAGCTCAGTGCCCCAACCGCTGAGCCAAGAGGCCAGCTCAGAGGGAGTTTTGTGAATTCAGTTCACATGGGACTCTGCTGCATGACATCAATTTCCCCGCAGGTGAGTTAATCCTATAAGCCATTAAAAGTCAGGCTTCACGTGGTAACCAACTTCACTTTACAGTGACTTACAATGTCTGGCTGCAAAATGAAACTTTATTTCTCTTAAGTTGATTAATCTTGTTTTTCACGTGATCTGCAAAACTTACATCCATATTTAAAGGCACGTCCTGATTGTACCACGCTATCAATACAATTAAACTTTCAAGGAATTAAACCCATTGTATGGCAGGCCTGAGAGTTGTTTATCCATGGGTGCACTTCCCCCACAAGCCCTGTGAGATCTGTCAACAATGAGAAGACTCACCGAGACCCCTTGACCACCAAAGACACTACCACCACCCACAAGGAACAACAGAACCCATGTGGTTCTCAATCACTAAGCAAGCAATCCGCCTCCTTCCTTCGCACACCTGTCCCTCCAAAAAGAAATGTTTTCACACATTTCATCAGCCACGCCACATTCTGGGAGTGAACATTTTCAGAAGCAATTGGTTCAACGCAAACCTTGGACCAGTTTTAAGATTCAGTGTCTCATCAGCAGAGCCAGGCTGTTCAAACCGATGCTGATGGAAGAGTCAGATTTTGATGAGCAGGAACCTTCTCCTGTTAGATATGTGCCCGACTCAGCGAGGTTAACAGGCACGAGCCAACAGCCTTTATTGCACGGATACACGGGGGAGTGGGGCTCACGTCAGCTGGGCTCCCTCGGCTCAGCTCTGGCACCATCGACTGCACAGCAGTACCAAGTGCTGCGAGCCTTTACATCACGGGCGCCAGGCAGTGGCGGTGGCGACGTTGGCGGCGCAGTGGCGAGATTCGTGCCTTATAGCAAGAAGTGCCTGGGTTCGATTTCTGACTCGGGTGTCTTCTCTGCGTGGAGTTTGTATGTTACCCTGTTATTCTGCTTGGGTTTCCTACCTTAGTTAAACACTTGCAATGTAACTGGTAATGACCAAACATCTGAATGCTGAAAAAATACCTGCACATTTACTCTAATGGGATTACAGAGCAACAACAGCGTCAACGACCTACTGCGAAAAACATGGCCGGACCCTCGTTAAAAAAGGAGTTTTGAGACTGGGCACGGCTCATCCTAGGTAAACGAGCTTACAAATGATTATGTAACGTGCAGCTTTACAAGCGGGGTTGGTGGCGCACACAGAGATCAGCTGCTTTGCTGTTCCACACCCACAGCCGGCCGGCCTGCCCGGTGGCCAGGGGACAGCAGTACAGCAAATAGGTTTGTCACCCCATCCACGCGGTTATCTCCTAGTGCGAGCGAACTTTGCCCAGGTTACCAACCCTCGGCTTCCTTGCCTCTGTAAAGCAGTAATATAACAATAACGGAGTAAATGTTGTCTTCACGCCATTCTTATGGGCGCCAGGTTCCCACGAAGGCGCTGGCTGGGTTCCCCAGTCTGCAGTCGTTGTTGTAGTTAAGAGGTCGATGGGAAAACTAAAAACTAAACCATAAAATACTTTTTTTGTATGTTACCAGGGATGGCCCACTGAGCTACGTAGCTCTTTTTCAGAAGCGACCTGGCCATAAATGGCAGCCCAAGGAAGTGGCTTATCATGTGGAAATTTATATCAGTCACAAACTATAAACGCGTGTTTCTAAATGTGGAGGGAAAAACCGGAGGACCTAGAGAAAATTCCATGCGACCACGGGGAGAGAGACACGCAAACTCCAAATATACAGGTGTCAGGGTCGGGTTTGAACCCACGACTTCCTTCACACTAGGCGAGCCAGTTAACATCTCGCCACCGCGGCGCTATATGTAATCCTAATTGAATAATTTGCGGTGTAATTTTACTAATTTGGCAAGTTTATACCGCAATGGCCTACTCGCTTCGAATGACCTCAGGGGATCGGTAACATCTCCTGCAAAGCAGTCGGCGCGTAATGATGGGTAACACGCGGCAGTATTAATCAGGGCGGCCGCTGGGTTAGAACCACGAAACTCCATAGCTGGCGAACGAATACGCCACCGCTGAGCCGTGCCACCACGTAACCAACCTCCTCTACCTTCGTCTCGTCCACCTTCACAACCTCCACCACCACCTTCACTCCACCTTTCAGCCCCCAGCGCATGACTCCAGTCCCGAGACTCCGATTCAGAGCGACTCGCTGCGACACACGTGTGAGTGTACTGCACACGTGGTATATCTAACGTGTACACACACGTTAGACATACCACGTGCATGTGTAGCTGTTGGCCACACCACCCCCTCGTGTGCCGGGCCGACCTTCAGAGGTGCTGCTCGGGAGCATCACTTGCCTCCAACAAAATGTTAAGAGGCTATACGGAGGCTTTGGCACGTGTGTACTGCACGTATCTGTGCACTGCACGTATGTGTGTACTGCACGTATGTGTGTACTGCACGTATCTGTGTACTGCACGTATATGTGTACTGCACGTATGCGTGTGTTGGAGGCTCTCCCGTCCGTGCCCGCGTATCGCCCCGTCTCTCCTCGTCGCCTTCCCTCCTTATCCATCCCCGCCTCGTCTCACCTCCCCCGTCTCTCTCCCCTCGTCGTCTCGCCATCGCTCGTTCCCTCCTCTCTCCCTCCCCGTCTCTTTTTTTACGATCAGAGGAGACAAGAAAATGCTCGGTGTAGTCGGCACTTTGCTCCGTTCATCATTTCGGTTTTTTTATGCTTTGCTTTCCTTGGCTCTCTCTCCTCCCCCTGTATCTCCTTGGCTCTCTCTCCGTATCCTCTTGACTCTCCCCCGTCTCCCCTTGGGTCTCCCCGTCTCTCCCTGGCTCTCTCTCCCCCGTCTCTCCTTGGGTCTCCCCGTCTCTCCCTGGCTCTCTCTCTCCCCGTCTCTCCTTGGGTCTCCCCGTCTCTCCCTGGCTCTCTCTCTCCCCGTCTCTCCTTGGGTCTCCCCGTCTCTCCCTGGCTCTCTCTCCCCCGTCTCTCCTTGGGTCTCCCCGTCTCTCCCTGCCTCTCTCTCTCCCCGTCTCTCCTTGGGTCTCCCCGTCTCTCCCTGGCTCTCTCTCCCCCGTCTCTCCCTGGGTCTCCCCGTCTCTCCCTGCCTCTCTCTCTCCCCGTCTCTCCTTGGGTCTCCCCGTCTCTCCCTGGCTCTCTCTCTCCCCGTCTCTCCTTGGGTCTCCCCGTCTCTCCCTGGCTCTCTCTCCCCCGTCTCTCCCTGGGTCTCCCCGTCTCTCCCTGCCTCTCTCTCTCCCCGTCTCTCCTTGGGTCTCCCCGTCTCTCCCTGGCTCTCTCTCCCCGTCTCTCCTTGGGTCTCCCCGTCTCTCCCTGGCTCTCTCTCTCCCCGTCTCTCCTTGGGTCTCCCCGTCTCTCCCTGGCTCTCTCTCTCCCCGTCTCTCCTTGGGTCTCCCCGTCTCTCCCTGGCTCTCTCTCTCCCCGTCTCTCCTTGGGTCTCCCCGTCTCTCCCTGGCTCTCTCTCTCCCGTCTCTCCTTGGGTCTCCCCGTCTCTCCCTGGCTCTCTCTCCCCGTCTCTCCTCGTCTCTCCCAACCCATCCTCGCCTCTCCGTCTCACATTCCTCGACTCTCCCGAGTTTTCTCCCACTCGTCTCTCCCGTCCTTCGTCCCGTCGTCTCTCGCTTCCTTCAACTCGAACAGTTTCCTCTCCCCGCCTCTCCTCTCGCCGTCTCTCACCTCGGCTGAGCCGGGCGCCGAGCGCGAGTAGAAGAAGAAGCAGCAGCCGCAGAAGCGGCAGCAGCGCGCGGGGCTCCATGGCGCCGCTCTCTCCTCCTCCTGTCGCTGCTGCTCCTCTCGAGGCGACTGCCTCCGCGACCCCCCCCCGTCTCGCCCACTCACTCCGCGCCCCGCCCCTCCTCGTGTAATTTCCCCCCCCCCTACCCCCGTACCCCGGGCCTCTCTCCCCCGCCCCTCCTCGTGAGACATCAACTTCCCCTCCTCCTACTTCTCCACGCGCTGTATCCCTCCGCGACGTCACCGTTCTCAGCACCCTCCAACACAGTGTGGCGCTCCGCCAGCCGACAGGAAACGTAGTGCTCGACTGGCTCATTTAGCGCCGACAATCCAGTAGAGTGGAGTGGAGAAGAGTAGAGTGGAGTAGAGTGGAGTGAGTAGATTGGAGTAGAGTAGAGTGGAGTGAGTAGAGTGGAGTGAGTGGAGTAGAGTGGAGTAGAGTGGAGTGAGTAGATTGGAGTAGAATAGAGTGGAGTGAGTAGAGTGGATTAGAGTGGAGTGAGTGGAGTAGAGTGTAGTGAGTGGAGTAGAGTGGAGTGAGTAGAGTGGAGTGAGTAGAGTGGAGTGGAGTGAGTAGAGTGGAGTGAGTAGAGTGGAGTGGAGTGAGTAGAGTGGAGTGAGTGGAGTAGAGTGAGTGGAGTGGAGTGAGTAGAGTGGAGTGAGTAGAGTGGAGTGAGTGGAGTGAGTAGAGTGGAGTGAGTAGAGTGGAGAGAGTAGAGTGGAGAGAGTAGAGTGGAGAGAGTAGAGTGGAGAGAGTAGAGTGGAGTGAGTAGAGTGGAGAGAGTGGAGTGAGTAGAGTGAGTAGAGTAGAGTGAGTAGAGTGGAGTAGAGTGGAGTGAGTAGAGTGGAGTAGAGTGGAGTAGAGTGAGTGGAGCGAGTAGAGTGCAGTGGAGTGAGTAGAGTGGAGTGAGTAGAGTAGAGTGGAGTGAGTAGAGTGGAGTGAGTGGAGTAGAGTGGAGTGAGTAGAGTGGAGTGAGTGGAGTGAGTAGAGTGGAGTGAATAGAGTGGAGTAGAGTGGAGTGAGTAGAGTGGAGTGAGTGGAGTAGAGTGGAGTGAGTAGAGTGGAGTGAGTAGAGTGGAGTGAGTTGAGTAGAATAGAGTGGAGTGAGTAGAGTGGAATAGAGTGGAGTGGAGTGAGTGGAGTGGAGTGAGTAGAGTGGAGTGAGTGAGTGGAGAGAGTGGAGTAGAGTGGAGTGAGTGGAGTCGAGTGAGTAGAGTGGAGTTAAGTGGAGTAGAGTGGAGTGAGTGGAGTAGAGTGGAGTGAGTGGAGTGAGTGGAGTGAGTAGAGTGGAGTAAAGTGGAGTAGAGTGGAGTAAAGTGGAGTAGAGTGGAGTAGAGTGGAGTGAGTGGAGTGGAGTAGAGTGGAGTGAGCGGAGTGGAGTGAGTGGAGTGAGTAGAGTGGAGTAGAGTGGAGTGAGTGGAGTGGTGTGAGTGGAGTGAGTGGAGTGAGTGGAGTAGAGTGGAGTAGAGTGAGTGGAGTCGAGTGAGTAGAGTGGAGTAGAGTGGAGTAGAGTGGAGTGAGTGGAGTTGAGTGGAGTAGAGTGGAGTAGAGTGGAGTGAGTGGAGTGGAGTGAGTAGAGTGGAGTAGAGTGGAGTAGAGTGAGTGGAGTGGAGTTAGTAGAGTGGAGTGAGTAGAGTGGAGTGAGTAGAGTGGAGTGAGTAGAGTAGAGTCGAGTAGAGTGGAGTGAGTGGAGTGGAGTAGAGTGAAGTGGAGTGAGTGGAGTGAGTAGAGTGGAGTTAAGTGGAGTGGAGTGGAGTGAGTGGAGTGAGTAGAGTGGAGTAGAGTGGAGTGAGTGGAGTGGAGTAGAGTCGAGTGGAGTGAGTAGAATAGAGTGAGTAGACTGGAGTGGAGTCGAGTGAGTAGAGTGGAGTAGAGTGAGTGGAGAGAGTGGAGTGAGTAGAGTGGAGTAGAGTGAAGTGGAGTGAGTGGAGTGGAGTGAGTAGAGTGGAGTGAGTGGAGTGGAGTGAGTGGAGTAGAGTGGAGTGAGTAGAGTGGAGTAGAGTGGAGTGAGTAGAGTGGAGTAGAGTGGAGTAGAGTGGAGTGAGTAGAGTGGAGTGAGTGGAGTGGAGTGAGTAGAGTGGAGTAGAGTGGAGTAGAGTGAGTGGAGTGAGTGGAGTGGAGTTAGTAGAGTGGAGTAGAGTGGAGTGGAGTGAGTGGAGTGGAGTCGAGTAGAGTGGAGTAGAGTGGAGTGAGTGGAGTGGAGTAGAGTGAGTGGAGTAAGTAGAATGGAGTGATTAGAGTAGAGTGGAGTAGAGTGGAGTGGAGTAGAGTGGAGTGGAGTAGAGTGGAGTAGAGTGAGTGGAGTGAGTGGAGTGGAGTTAGTAGAGTGGAGTAGAGTGGAGTGGAGTGAGTGGAGTGGAGTCGAGTAGAGTGGAGTAGAGTGGAGTGAGTGGAGTGGAGTAGAGTGAGTGGAGTAAGTAGAATGGAGTGATTAGAGTAGAGTGGAGTAGAGTGGAGTGGAGTAGAGTGGAGTGGAGTAGAGTGGAGTAGAGTGGATTGAGTGGAATGGAGTGAGTGGAGTAGAGTGGAGTGAGTAGAGTAGAGTGGAGTGAGTAGAGTAGAGTGGAGTAGAGTGAGTGGAGTGAGTAGAGTAGAGTGGAGTAGTGTGGAGTGAGTGGAGTGGAGTAGAGTGGAGTGAGTGGATTGGAGTGAGTAGAGTGGAGTAGAGTGGAGTAGAGTGAAGTGGAGTGAGTGGAGTGGAGTGAGTAGAGTGGAGTGAGTGGAGTGGAGTGAGTGGAGTAGAGTGGAGTGAGTAGAGTGGAGTAGAGTGGAGTGAGTAGAGTGGAGTAGAGTGGAGTAGAGTGGAGTGAGTGGAGTGAGTAGAGTGGAGTGAGTGGAGTGGAGTGAGTAGAGTGGAGTAGAGTGAGTGGAGTGAGTGGAGTGGAGTTAGTAGAGTGGAGTAGAGTGGAGTGGAGTGAGTAGAGTGGAGTGAGTGGAGTGGAGTCGAGTAGAGTGGAGTAGAGTGGAGTGAGTGGAGTGGAGTAGAGTGAGTGGAGTAAGTAGAATGGAGTGATTAGAGTAGAGTGGAGTAGAGTGGAGTAGAGTGGAGTAGAGTGGATTGAGTGGAATGGAGTGAGTGGAGTAGAGTGGAGTGAGTAGAGTAGAGTGGAGTGAGTAGAGTAGAGTGGAGTAGAGTGAGTGGAGTGGAGTGAGTAGAGTAGAGTGGAGTAGTGTGGAGTGAGTGGAGTGGAGTGAGTGGATTGGAGTGAGTAGAGTGGAGTAGAGTAGAGTGGAGTGGAGTGAGTGGAGTAGAGTGGAGTGAGTGGAGTGAGTAGAGTGGAGTAGAGTAGAGTAGAGTGGCGTGAGTGGAGTGGAGTGAGTAGAGTGGAGTAGAGTGAAGTTAAGTGGAGTGGAGTGAGTAGAGTGGAGTAGAGTGGAGTGAGTGGAGTGGAGTGAGTAGAGTGGAGTGAGTGGAGTGGAGTAGATTGGAGTGGAGTGAGTGGAGTAGAGTGGATTGGAGTGGAGTGAGTAGAGTGGAGTGAGTGGAGTAGAGTGGAGTGAGTGGAGTAGAGTTGAGTGGAGTAGAGTGAGTGGAGTGGAGTGAGTAGAGTGGAGTGGAGTGAGTGGAGTGGAGTGAGTGGAGTGGAGAGAGTGGAGTGGAGTAAGTAGAGTGGAGTAGAGTGGAGTGAGTGGAGTGGAGTGAGTAGAGTTTTCTAGAGTGGAGTGAGTAGAGTGGAGTAGATTGGAGTGGAGTGAGTGAATTGGAGTGGAGTGGAGTGAGTAGAGTGGAGTGGAGTGTAGTGAGTGGAGTGGAGTAGAATAGAGTGGAGTGGAGTAGAGTGGAGTGGAGTGAGTGGAGTGAGTAGAGTGAGTGGAGTGGAGTGAGTGGAGTGGAGTAGAGTGAGTGGAGTGGAGTGAGTAGAGTGGAATAGAGTGGAGTGATTAGAGTGGAGTGAGTGGAGTGGAGTGAATGGAGTGGAGTGAGTAGAGTGGAGTGGTGTGAGTAGAGTGGAGTGGAGTACGGTGGAGTAGTGTGGGGTGAGTGGAGTGGATTAGATTGGAGTGGATTGATTGGAGTAGAGTGGAGTAGGGTGGAGTGAGTGGAGTGTAGTAGATTGGAGTGGAGTGAGTGGAGTGGAGTAGAGTAGTGTGGAGTAGAGTGTAGTAGAGTGGAGTGAGTGGAGTGGAGTGAGTAGAGTGAGTGGAGTGAGTAGAGTGGAGTGAGTGGAGTGGAGTGCATAGAGTGGAGTAGAGTAGAATGGAGTAGAGTGAGTAGAATGTAGTGGAGTAGAGTGGAATGATCACAAACCACTCGGTGCAGTCGTCAATATCTCCGTGTTGCTTGTCGGCAGCGGTCCCCCCGTGAAGCATGGGCATGCCTCCTCAGCCCGTGTCTCAGAGCACACCGCAGGTCACATCTACAATCCGTCCGGCCCTGTACTCGATCTGCAGATCAGGAGGCCGTAGTGCGTGCGGATCCAGTTCGGTCGCAGGCGTTGGTATGTGCACCCGTCAAAGTGGAAACCCTATTTCTCAACTTGCGAGGTCGTTTTATCCCCACTACCTGAAGGCCGGGTGTCTGATGTGTCACGGAGATTGCGTCTCAGCGAGATTCTATTTTTCCACCTCCAGGATCCCCGCGCCTGACACCAGTGGAACCACCAGCGGCGCCGTCCACAGGCAGGCCAGGGAGGATGGAACGACCGCCACCCGCTTCTCCCCCTTCATCTTCTTCCCGGGAGGGGCCGCGCCCATTAGGCCAGTTATAAGACGTCCCCAGGGTTCCTAGGAAACCCATTCTTGCCCCGCCTTGGGGCCCGGCAATGAGGACTCGTTCCAAAACTATTAGGTTCAAATAACCCGCCCATTCCCGTTGTCCAATTTATTCCAACACCGTCTGGTGGGTAGTCGCAGACGCGAGCCGGGCTGTGGCTATCGGTTGAACTGAGGTCCTTCCTGTGCTCTCGGGCTGAGGCGTACTCACGGTCGTTGTATATTCTTGGGGGCCGGGATTATTGCCGTGCGTTCGCGATCTTTTTTTATTGTTCCGGTTATTTATTGTTCTCGTTATTTCAACTCGCAAATGGGATAATGGTTGTTATTGTTGTGTTTGTTGTCCTGCTACGCGATGTATGGAGGTCAATGGGGATGGCTGTTTTTTTCCACGGGGGGCGGGGGGGGTGATGTAGTGACATGGAATGTGTCACTGTGGCACATAGCGCTGGTTGCTGGCACAGAAGGGGATCGGAGGTGTCCTAGCCCTGTCTGCCAGCAGGATGTGATGAGCCAGAGGGAGGGATGTGAGGCAAGGGGGATAGAGGGGGTACGTGTGGTAAAGCCCAGGAACATTTTGATTGTTCTAGAAGGAGGGCATGGCTGACGGCGGAGCGAGGTCAGGCTGGGTGTATAAAGGAAAGACCCCGAGCGAGGGTTTGGGGCTGTTGTTGGAGTGGAACCGTCATGCCGCTGGAGTCTTCGTCACCATCTTCACCTTCTTGGCGTTGTAAGTCAGTCAGCCTTAATGTAGTTAACACTTGTGCCTGTGAAGGCTGTAATAAATAGAGTGTCTCCTATGATTAGTGTCTCCGAGTGACTCACTCCACCTCTACTAATATGCATTTAACTTTTGGTATCTCTAGCCAGTCTATTGTCGGGTAAAACAAATAATGTAGGTTCTTTCCAGGGGCTTTAGTGATGGCGTCCCTAATCTGTAAATACCTGAAGAAATGTGACCGGGGGATGTTGTATCTTGCTTGCAACTGATCGAAGGGCAACACGCCTTCCTTCTACAAGAGGTCACCAATTATCTCCAGCGAATCCGCCTTATCTCTTTGCCCTCAATTTTCAACGAGGTGTTGCTCCAAAGTGGGAATCTTCGATGAAAAGGTGCCGGATGGGGGATGCATCTATCCCTACATATCCCCAGCGTCGAGAAAACTGTCCACACCTGGCTTAACGCCCCGGGATCTATCTTTGACCGAGGAGAAAAAAAGCCTTGCAAGGTTTGACCCTCGCTTTGTAGGGTCAAACCAGTTCTTCATGTTCTGGAGGGCGACTGCCTTATGATATTTAAGTAGATCTGGGACAGCCACGCCTCCTTCCGTCACAGGGCGCGTAACGGAGTGATTATCTACCCGTGTGAGTTTAAAGTTCCTGATAAAATCCGAGAATTGGGAGTGAAGTCATTTAAAAAGGGCCTTGGGATCTGGGAGGGGACCATTCGTAAAGAGTATAAACGTTTAGGGAGGACCATCATCTTAATCAAATGTACTCAAATGGACATCTGACCATACCACTAGTAAAGATGTAATTTCCTGGAGCAGGGGAGGAAAGTTATTCTGGAAAAGCGATGCTAAGAAAGAAGGGATTGTCACATCCATGTTTTATATGGGTTGGGCATACAGGGGAATCAGTTCCGACTTAGAAACATTCAACTTGTATCCCGATGCTCCCCTGTATTCCCTTACTGAGGCTAAAATATCAGAGATCGAAGTTTCCAGGTCCATGAACGTGATTAGAGCCTCGTTGTCATGCTGGTAAATGTTACTTGATACCGTTCCACACCTTACTCCTGAGATCTATTGACTACTCCAGACACACTCAGCAAATGACTCCATGGCCAAAGTAAACCATGGCGGAGTGAGAGGCCAACCCTCCCTTGTGAACAGTAGCGGAGAGAGAGAGAAACCCTGCCTTGTGCCTCTACTTGAAGATACCAAGCAATTTATAGCCACCGAGCCGATGTGTTAGCATATAAGAATCTACATTTGAAGCAATTGGCAGGACCCCGGGGTCCCATCACTGCCCCGGGGTGGGAAAAACCGCGTAGCGACACGAGTCTCGCCTTACCGACAACAAAACTAGTGTCAATCGATTGGCCTCGTCGAGAGCTACTTGGGGCACTAAGTTTCATAAAAAGTTTAAAAATTACATAAACACGTTAAAGTCGCTGCGGGGGCGGGCTCGCCTTGGCAAAGAAGCTGAGGATCGACGGCTGGCCGGAGGGCGTTGTCGCCGCACGCGACCGCGGCGGACGCCCGGGCTAGCGTTTGGCCGGTGGGGTGGCGCCCATCGTGTTGATCGCCGCCTGCTGGCGCTTGTTGGCGCGAGTCTGGGCGGGCGGCGCGTTGTTGTCGGGATCACGAGTGGGCAGACTGAAAAATAATAATTATTGACCTCATTTTTGCGGGACCCCAGGGTCCCGCCAAATGATTCATTTGAACCTTATGGCGGGACCCCGGGGCCCCAAATTAACGGAAGTAAAAATCGCAATTAATTCATTTATTTTTGGCGACTCCATCCCACCACGCACATAAACGCCGCAACCCCATCTGGCACGGATCATTCTGTTGTCATGTCCAAGCGCAACGAGGACGATGCGCAGAAAAGCTGAACAAGTGAATGTACTCCATGCTCGGGTATGGGCAGGATCATAAGTCTTACGCACAATACAGTGAAACTGCTCTCTTATCTTCATTATTATTTGTGACCTACCAATGTCTGCAGCCAGGATCAATCGATACCAATCCTATTACCTGCAGATATTTAACAGATGAGATGCGTTGCACCGTTAATTCATCCTGTTTGACAATACTTCTCTTGTCCGTATGCATCTGTGCGGATAGGTTTTTTTTTGCGGTTAAGCCATAGTCCCCACATACCGCTCGTATCAATGCGGATAAGAGGAGCAGCGACCCACTACTCTGTAGAGTAACATTGGTATAAACGCTGGTTACAATATCAACAGCACATTGAAAATGCATACTATTTCGTGTACCGTTTACAAAGTGTAATCACAAATACACACTGAGAAACACGATGATTGACAGAGGGGTGTAAATTGTTTTCGATAGTGTATTTAAATATAGGCACTGCTGGTAAGTAGTTTTCAGTTTTAAAGGCATAGTTTAACAAGACAACATTTGCCACCATCCTTCAAACCCATTGGTGAAAAATAGCAAAGTTTTTCTTTACATTATGACATAATGTTTATGTGAGAGCCGCAGGCATATGGGACACCGTGTCCCGCCATAAGGTTCATTTGTCAATAAAAGGGGGAGGAATGTCAAATGTATCCATCACCCGGAATAGGAAGGCCCACTCCACCCTGTTAAATGCCTTTTCCCCATCAAGAGTAAGCGCTTAGTTGACCAAGCTGTCTTTCGTGGCTATCTCCACTATATTAACCAGAGTCCTCACATTATCTGCCGAGTCCCTATTGTTAACAAGTCTGTGCTTCTCCAATGATCGTCGGAATAACCTTGTCCAGTCTGTTTGCAAGGATCTTCACGATGAGTTTATAGTCTGCATCAAAGAGGAAGATATATTTATAATTACCTAGAATTTCCACTGGGGTACCCGGTTTATGTAAAACCGAGATCTTGGCATTGAGGTTAATCATTAGTTGGGAAGTAAGGGTGGCACCAACTTTCTTGTAAAGCTCCGCTGGAATGCCATCTGGACCAGCCGCTTTCCCCACAGATGACAAGGCCATGGCTTCCATAAATTTTGGAGAGCAATAGGGCAGCCCAGCTCTCCACTCTGGTGGGGATCCAGATTAGGAAGGGTAATTTTCGCTAAAGTGTATATCTCCTCACCGGTTGGGATTCAGAAGTGTACAGGGACTCAGAATTCCCTAAAGTGAGTGTTAATATCTTTGGTTTTAAGTTTGACGAGGGTCCTTCCCGCGCTAGATGTAAGCCATAAACGAGCGGTATCGCTGGGACCATTCTGGCGAACAGTCTGGCTACTCTCAGGGGAGGGGTCATGGAAGTGCAGCCTAGCTCTCCTATATAACAGGCTACCTTGGTTGTTCACAACCTTTTCTAGTTCGATTTTTGTCGTGTTAATTTCTCCTATGAGTCCTGACTGTTGCGTGGATTTAAACTTATTCACATTATTTGGGTCTTTCGGTAAAGTCACGTAGATAGGTTCAAATAAAATAACAAAAAACTGCGACGTTTCGATCACAACACAAGCGGTCGGCATCAGGAACTTCTCATGCAAAGCAGTGACACCCTCCTCCAGCTCCAATTGCCTTTATGAATCTTTTTAACTCTGCGAGCACCCTTTACCATTAATGAGCCCCTTATGAAGGCTTTAAGAGAATCCCAGATTAGCTGGGTAGAAGAAGGGGGGTCGGAGCCGAATTAATCTGTATAAACTCACCTATCTCCTTCCTCAGCTCCTCCATCATGTTTTCTTCATCCAAGAGCTGCCTGTCCTGGGACAAAAAATTAAAAACTACTTCGTCTAAAATTAGCTGGATCGATATCGGGACGTGGTCAAAAAGTTGCATGTCCAGGATTTTGGCTTTTGTGAGTTGTGGTAAGAGCGGCTTCGAGACCAGGAAGTAGTAAACTCTGTCCTGTGTGCTTTAGAGATATGGGTAAAATCATTTTCTGTCAGGTTAAGTGCTCTCCAGGGATCTACTAAGTGGTGTTGGGACATTTTTTAGGTGAGGAGTATTTTTGCAGCATTTTGGTCCGATGCAGTAACATGGGATTTGTCGAGGGTAGGGTCCAGTACCAGATTCCAGTCCCTCCCACAACAATCTTGTCCATTCTCTTCTCAATCAACACAGCAATCGTTGTGAACATTTTGGAATGAATGGGGAGGTGGGTTATAGACATCTAGTAAGGTGATTTCCCTATCTCACAACTTGCCAGAAAGAAGGAGATTCTTGCCTTGAGGATCGAAAACTAGCAACTCAGGAAAGATATTGATATTTTTTATTGACTAAGATGGCCACCCCCTACTTCCCGAGGTGTATATGGCATGATGCACATGACCAACCTAGCCTTTGCTTAGTTTACTGGCTTCTTAGTTGAGTTCGGTGCATTTCCTGTATTAAAGCGATATCCGCCTTATATTCATTTAGAAAATTTAGGACACCGTCTTTTTACGAAGGGATTCGGGCTGTTCACGTTTAAAAAAACGATGTTCAGTTTAACCACTACCGGGAGATCTGTTGCTATGAATGGGGTTCGGGCGAGGGGACCCGTGCCAGGCATTCTTCCCGGGGATGGACGAGGGCCATGAGACATTTCCATACTGCACTGAACTGGGACATGATAACTAATGCGCAAAGGGAAAGACAGGGGAAGGGGGTGGGGGTGAGCAAAGTGGCAGGAAAGATGGAGGGGAGAGGGGGAACTCCGCTTGCAACAACAGTCCTCCCCATAACCCCCCACCTCCCAATGCGCGCTACTGGAAAGAAGGGAGGGGAGAATGACAGAGGAACCGGGGAAGGAGGAGGAGAATCACAACACAACTCAGCCAGATTCCAAGTTCAACGACGGTGGAAGATGGCAAAAGGGAGATGGGGAGAGGGGAGAGGGCTGGAGGTCAGAATCTCCCATGGGAAGACAGACCCCATCCATTGACTAGGGCCTCATGCTGCAGCCTGGGCAAAATTCTCTGACATGTGTCGTGACGGGTACTGCAATATCTGACCATGTCTGTGCAGTGCTCGCCGAGTTGCGTTAACTTCCGGTTGCCGAATTAATACGTTATAAGGTCGTACTCATTACACACTAAAGTGCTTGCCACAAATGAACCACAATACCTGTGCTACATCACAAACTCCAGAGATCCTCACAGCAGCTTTTGGCTAGCGATAGAACAAAGATGGTTACCACATCGCACGCTTTGAGATGCACTTCTGCGGCCACCTGGAATGCTCTTCCGATATTAGGATGTCATAGGAGTTATGCATTTTTAAATCTAGATTGAAAACTCATTTCTTTAGAACTGATTTTTTGTGCTTAGAAAATTGTCCTTCCCCACATCTCAATTAGCATGGTTGCCTATGTTTGGTGTGAAAGAAGTTCAACATACATGTGGAGTGATAGGGTGCCATCTGTTGACCAGGAGGAATAATTACGGGTATGGGTGCGTATATAATAGCCAACCATAAGGTGGGGCGTAACTGGGCTAAAGGTCAGAGGCGGGAATCAGTCGGGAAGCTTCGGGAACCTGCTCGTAGGTTCTAGAAAGGGGCGTGGCCGGAGGTGGGGCTTGGCCACGCCGAGGAGTATATAAGGTGAATGTAATCGGAGGTTTGGGGCTGTCGTGGGGGTCCGGGTCCCGGCTGCCGTCGCTGTCTTCACTGTTATCTCTTCTCAATCGCCCGAGCGCATGGCCGATCCACTGTATGGCTCCCATCGTCATCGTCGCTGTACTAGTCAGCCAGCTACGGTATATAGTTAGACGCCAGCGATGTGGTTGTATGAGTGGGTCAGCCATGCGTAGCCCAATACAGTGAGGGAAAAAAGTGTTTGATCCCCTGCTTATTTTGTACGTTTGCCCACTGACAAATAAATGATCAGTCTATAATTTTAATGGTAGGTTTATTTGAACAGTGAGAGATAAAATAACAACAACAAAAATCCAGAAAAACGCACGTCAAAAATGTTATAAATTGACTTGCATTTTAATGAGGGAAAAAAGCATTTGACCCCCTCTCAATCAGAAAGATTTCTGGCTCCCATGTGTCTTCTATACAGGCAACGAGCTGAGATTTGGAGCACACTCTTAAAGAGAGTGCTCCTAATCTCAGCTTGTTACCTGTATAAAAGACACCTGTCCACAGAAGCAATCAATCAATCAGATTCCAAACTCTCCACCATGGCCAAGACCAAAGAGCTCTCCAAGGATGTCAGGGACAAGATTGTAGACCTACACAAGGCTGGAATGGGCTACAAGACCATTGCCAAGCAGCTTGGTGAGAAGGTGACAACAGTTGGTGCGATTATTCGGAAATGGAAGAAACACAAAAGAACTGTCAATCTCCCTCGGCCTGGGGCTCCATGCAAGATCTCACCTCGTGGAGTTGCAATTATCATGATAACGGTGAGGAATCAGCCCAGAACTACACGGGAGGATCATGTCAATGATCTCAAGGCAGCTGGGACCATAGTCACCAAGAAAACAATTGGTAACACACTACGCTGTGAAGGACTGAAATCCTGCAGCGCCCGCAAGATCCTCCTGCTCAAGAAAGCACATATACATGCCCGTCTGAAGTTTGCCAATGAACATCTGAATGATTCAGAGGACAACTGGGTGAAAGTGTTGTGGTCAGATGAGACCAAAATGGAGCTATTTGGCATCAACTCAACTCGCCGTGTTTGGAGGAGGAGGAATGCTGCCTATGACCCCAAGAACACCATCCCCACCGCCAAACATGGAGGTGGAAACATTATGCTTTGGGGGTGTTTTTCTGCTAAGGGGACAGGACAACTTCACCGCATCAAAGGGACGATGGACGGGGCCATGTACCGTCAAATCTTGGGTGAGAACCTCCTTCCCTCAGCCAGGGCATTGAAAATGGGTCATGGATGGGTATTCCAGCATGACAATGACCCAAAACACACGGCCAAGGCAACAAAGAAGTGGCTCAAGAAGAAGCACATTAAGGTCCTGGAGTGGCCTAGCCAGTCTCCAGACCTTAATCCCATAGAAAATCTGTGGAGGGAGCTGAAGGTTCGAGTTGCCAAATATCAGCCTCGAAACCTTAATGACTTGGAGAAGATCTGCAAAGAGGAGTGGGACAAAATCCCTCCTGAAATGTGTGCAAACCTTGTTGCCAACTACAAGAAACGTCTGACCTCTGTGATTGCCAACAAGGGTTTTGCCACCAAGTACTAAGTCATGTTTTGCAGAGGGGTCAAATACTTATTTCCCTCATTACAATGCAAATCAATTTATAACATTTTTGACATGCGTTTTTCTGGATTTTTCTGTTGTTATTCTGTCTCTCATTGTTCAAACAAACCTACCATTAAAATTATAGACTGATCATTTCTTTGTCAGTGGGCAAACGTACAAAATCAGCAGGGGATCAAATACTTTTTCCCTCACTGTACATATGTTGCTCAGTGATTGTGCCTGTAAAGTGTGAGAAATAAACAAGGAGCCCTCTACACGTCGTGTCTTGGAAGTCGCTCACTACACATGCATACAAGTGTAGTGGAATCAACTGAGTCGCAGACGTACTTCTTGGAAGCAACACATATTTATTAATACCAACACATAACACAATGGGGTTACTGCCCCTTCACCAGATAACCTATTGTGGTGGACCACCAGGCTAACTACGCTAGTTACTGGGAGTAGCTACAACGAACAGGACCCTAGCTGGAGTCCTCGTCCACGTGTTGGTGACTTCTTGGATATAGAACGTAGATCGTAGATCTTCAGATGACGGCAGCAACGCTGAACCCCGGTCCCCTGTGCAGACCTGGTTTATATGCTGCTGGGTCGTGGCTGGCCCCGCCCTTGGCCATGACCACCTTCGAGAAATCCTGATCAGTCAGAAGACGTTCGGGAGCGCCCTTGTCCATTACATAGCTATTAAGGAATGCTTCAGTTATCCTCGCCGCTGACCGGTTGGGGAGTGGCTAGGCCACAGGCCATCGTGAAAAATACTCGACTCCCACCAGCAAATACTTATTTTCACGAGGGGTAGTAGGGAAATGGACCAAGGATGTCTAGCGCAACTAATTCGTTCACGCGGGAAACCTGAATCAATTGTAATGGTGGACAACAGGGTTTCGCCAGTGGCTTCTGCTGCCGGTGAAACCCTGTTGGCCAGAAGAAGTCCAGCTTGAGTGTGGCCAGCGTCTTATGCACACCTAGGTGCAACAAGCGCTCGTGTACCGCCCAAATTACCTTGCCCCACAGGGCAGTGGGCATAACAATGTTGTATCGGCGCGACCCTCCGTCCCAATGCATGAGTATTCCGCCTTTAAGGATGACAGAGGCGATACTCTGTCAATCCTCACCCCCCTTAGGCTCTCTGACACGGCGTCGCTAATTTAGCAGGAAAGCATCCTCCACCTGGAGGCGCCCCCATTTTGCGTGGTCCAACCCAATGACAGCATCACGCGCCGCCGGACCCTCGGCCAATTCAGATGTTACCACGTCGGCCGACGCCGCGAGGGGAGGAGACGAGGGCTCGGCGACCGGCTTACAGCGCCCGGAGCCCGAAAAGCAGGTGCACCCGCCACTCGTTGGTAATAGCGACAGGGCGTCAGCGTTTGTGTGACAGGAACCCTTGTGATAGATAACCTTAAAGGAGTACTCCTGGAGGACCTCCAACCAGCGTGAAAATTGGCCAGACGGCTGGTCAACACGCAGCGCGTATTGTAGCGCTGTGTGGTCAGAGCACATTTCAAAGTGCATACCATGCAAATAGGGACGATACTTTTGTAAAAAAACTACATTGGCTAACAGTTCCCAGCACATTACACAATACCAGTGTTCAGCTGGAGACAGTGCCCTTCTGCCTTATGCGACAACGCTCTCGACGCCATTGACAACTTTGGACAAAACAGCTCCAATTCTGGTGCCACTACCATCCATATCAAGGACAAACGGCAACGAAAAATCGGGGTAGCAGAAGGGAGAGGCGTTCACCGAGCCATCCCGGAGCGCAACAAATGTGGCCTCCTCCTCCCCCAATGGAATTCATGACCCTTAGCCATCAAGGCCTGGAGAGGCTTAGCGATGGTAGCAAACCCGGGGACAAAACGGCGGTAATAGGACACGAATCCCAAAGAAACTGCGTACCTCCCCCACTAACGTGGGGGTCAGCCAAGTTCGAACACATGTGGTTTTGTCCGGGTCAGTCGCAATTCCCGATTCACTTACTATGTGGCCAAGATACCAAACCGATTTCTTGAGGAAGTGACATTTCTGCGGTATAAATTTCAGGTTGGCCGCACGCATTTTGAGAAAGACAGCGCATAGCCGTTCCAGGTGTTCATCAAACGTACAGCTGAAAACGATGACATTGTCGAGGTATATCAAACATGAGTCCCACTGGAGACCAGCCAGGACCAGTTCCATTAATCGCTGGAACGTGGCCGGCGCAGAATGAAGACCCATCAGAAGCCGATTTAATTCAAACAAGGCTTGTGGTGTACGAAAGGCTGTCTTAGGCTTAGAGGCTTCGTCTAGTGGCAACTGCCAGAACCCGGCTAGGAGGTCAAGAGTGGAAAATAAACATTTCCGGCTAGAGCATCCAATGAGTCATCCATTCAAGTAAAAAGGTACGCATCAGCGACAGACCTTATTAAGCTTACAGAAGTCAACAAAAAGCGCAAGCTACCATCGTGCTTTTTAACGAATACAATTGGTGCTCCCCATGGGTTTGTGGACAGTGAAATAATGTCCGTGGCTAACATTTCGTCAACCACCAGCCGAACGTGTTCTTTTTCCGTAGGGCTCAGCCGGTAGAGATTCTCCCGGATGGGAGCGGCGTCGCCTGTATCAATGTGATGGCTCAAAAGCATGGTGCATCCAATATCCAATTTCCTCTCACTAAAAACATCCGAAAATTCACGCAAAAGCGCTCACAGCTTTCCTGTCTAGACCTCGGACAAATCTGCGTTCTCGGCACAAAGCTTCTCCATCCACCCCTCATCAGGTTTCTGGTGCAGCCGCATATTCGAAGCGGCACCCACATTGCCCACAATGCTTCGCTCTGGAAGCACTGGTGACACATGAACTAACACGGTACCTTCCTGGATGACTGACTCCATTAGCAGGACCCAATAGAATTCCTCCCGCCATCGCCCCCCGATCTAGCGGCTTCTGCAATCGTAGGGGAACCAACAATTGCGCGCTGGGGGGGATCCTCACCGTCCTACACACAAGTGCTTGCACGGTAGCATTAGCCATGTGTAGTGTTTATAATGACGAATACACTTCTTATGAGGCACACTCTGTTTATTGTCTTTCTTCTCCGACACAGTCCCTAACACACAAAGGGGTATACGGTCCCCTTACCCGATACCCTAAGAAGGTACAGCCTCCGGACTTGGCGGGATCTACACACAGGTCTCTTGCTAACCTAAGGAGGTACAGCCTCCTGTCTTGGCGGGACTTACTCTCGAGTCTACCGCTATCCTAAAGTCCTCCGGCTTGGACCTAGGGGAGGCTATCTGACCCACCGCTGGCCCGGTGGGTCTTGACCACTGGTTACGCCGAGCCTTAGCCCACAGAAGGGCTGGGAGGCCGGGTCCAGGGTCCTGTCTATCTTTAGTCCGGGCTTCGGTCTTCGTGTAGGGAGAGAACTCCCTGCGCTCTGTGCGCTCACCCTTCTTATACCCGTTTGTGGTCAGGTCTAACTAATCCCACATTCCCACGTGGAACTGTCTGATTGGTTCTTACCAACTGTGGCTACGATCCACTTCACCTCGTCTGACCCCAACCGTTATTCACACAGAGAGGTAACGCTGCTCTGCGCCTTTGATACCTAGTGGCAATGCAGGTTACCGAACAGTGAGTAGTTAGCACCTCTACATCACCCCCTCTTTTGGAAGCTCCAGCCGTCCCGGCTGCAACAATGTGAAACCCCGAAAACCCCAACAACGCAAGAAATGTGAGTGTGCCTCGCGAACAAACAAGAACAAGAGAAACCCATATAAATACCCCCATAATAATACAACGTATGTACAAGGCAAAATAGGCATGACACTGAACACACAGATAACGCGACAGAGCAGGCGGCGGGTGTTGTAAACCGATTTGGAACCGGGAACGTGTCAGCAAGCAAGGTGAACATCATAAAAACCGGTGAGATTTAGCGCGCGTGTGTTTCGCGGGGCCATCGTAGGGGATGGCCAGCTTCTTCGGCGGCACAGGAGGTTCAGGAAGATTAACAAGAGCGTCAGGTGGGTCTGGAGGCATCTCCGTGGGGACTTCTAATGACCCATGGTCCATCAAGGGCGAACGTGGCCTGCACGGCTCCATCACTCCCGTGTCATCTGCAGGAGGAGCGACGCGTCTGCGCTGTGGGTTAGGCACCAACGGGGCAATATCTGGCTCGCCAGACGCGTCACACACTCAGCCCCCGTGTTGTGTGTGTGGCACAGGGACGCGCGGCGCGACGAAGGGTTTTAACCGAGAAGGGTGGACGAACCAGCGATGCCGTCCCCAGCGAATTTTAACGCATTGGGGACGCAGGACCTCAACCACCTCCACCGGACCCCGCCATGGCCTGAGGAGTTTTGCCGATGTGGACACCGGCACCTGGGGGCAGTGAAGCCATGCCCTGTCTCCCGGTGCCCACCAATGCATGGACGTCCGAGGATCATGCAGTCTCAAATTCGCTCCCTGGCGAGAAGCCGAATTTTCAATGGCACCCTCCCGTGCCTCAGCCAACTTACGAAAGTTAAATCGCAAGTGGTCAACGAGCTTGGATTTCTGCGGTGGCTGTTCTATCTCCAGCCGAACGTCGGCAGGAGGAATGGCATCCCTGCCGTACATGAAAAAGAACGGGGAAAATCCCGTCGCCACGTGAGGCGCCATGCGGTATGCGGCAAGGACCCCTGGAACCTGCAAGTCCCAGTCGAGGTGGGATTCATCGACCTGATGGCATAATATAGAGGTGAGAGTTCTATGCAAGCGCTCCACCATGCCGTCGGTTTGGGGATGGTAGGGTGAAGTGCACACTTTCTTTGTGCCCAACAGGCGGCACACATCGTTCAACAGGACTCCTGAAAATTTTCTTCCCTGATCGGTCAGCAACCGTTCTGGTGCGCTTTTGTCCAGGACATAGCCCTGAACAAAGGCGTCCATGACTGCTGCTGCCGACTGGTTGGGGAGGACCCAGGCCATAGGTCACCGTGTAAAATACTCTACCACAACCAGAAGGTACTTATTACCACGTGGCGTAGTAGACAAAGGGCTCAAAATATCGAGAGCCACCAACTCGTTTATACGAGACACCGAAATGGGTTACAGGGGCGGGCATGCCGGTTTAGCCAGTGGTTTACGTTGCGGGCATTTGGTGCACCCCAGTAGAATGTCGGTCACATCGCGCAGCATACCAGGCCAGAAAAATTGGTTTTATGAACACCCAGGTGTAATAAGCGCTCGTGCGCTGCCCATACGGCTTTACATCGCAAGGCTGAGGGCACGACGATTTTATGTTGGCATGAGTCAGCATCCCAATGCATAAGCAAGCCGTGCTTCATAACAAATGAATTTAATTTCCCCTGACGCGGAGCTGCATTATTTGTGTGATGACACAACAGCAACAATGACATGTCGTCGCTCTGGTGCCGACCCCATTCGGCCAAAGTCAGCCCCAGCAAGTCGTCACTGGCCGTTGGATCCGCATGGTCCGACATCGGCGCTGAGGCGACGGGAAGCGCAGCGGACACCGTTCCAATAGGTGCGACCTGCTCAGGCAGTGGCGACTTACAACAGCCAGAGCCCAAAAAGCATGCACATTTTTGAGCCGGCGGGAGGCGAGACAACGCATCGGCATTCGTGTGTTGTGCACCCTTATGGTAAGTAACATTGAAATCATAGTCCTGAAGGACTTCGTGCCACCGATAAAGCTGGCCGGACGATTGGTCAACCCGCACGGTAAAATGCTGACCATACAGGTACGGCCTGTATTGCTGAATGAAAAACACAATGGCCAGCAGCTCACGTCGGGTAACACAGTATCGTTGTTCAGCAGGAGACAAAACTCTGGTACCATAGGCAACGACCCTTTCAATGCCATCAACCTTTTGGGACAAAACACCACCAATCCCCATATTGCTAGCGCCGGTGTCCAATACGAATGGTACAGAAAAATCGGGGTATGCCAGGGACGGTGCCGTCACGAGTGTGTTCCGCAAAGAGTCGAATGCGGCCTGTTCCGCGTCCCCCCAATGCAACATCACCCCTTTGGACATAAGGGCATGAAGCGGTTTGGCAATCGTCGTGAAGCCAGCAACAAAACGGCGGTAATATGATGCAAAACCAATAAAACTGCGAACATTGCCCGCAGATGTAGGGGTCGGACATTGGCTAACGCATTTGGTTTTTTCAGGGTCGGTAGAAATTCCCGAGCGGCCGACTATGTGGCCCAAATAATGCACAGACTCACACAAAAGGTGACATTTCTGCGGCTTGAATTTTAAGTTAGCGGCCCGCATTTTCAAGAAGACAGCACACAATCGCTCAAGGTGTTCGCCGAATATGCGGCTAAAGACAACGATGACGTCGTCAAGATAAATGAGACATGAGTCCCACTGGAGCCCAGCAAGGACCAGCTCGATGAGCCTCTGGAACGTCGCTGGGGCCGAGTGGAGACCCATGGGCAATCTATTAAACTCAAAAAGGCCCTGTGGTGTCTGAAAAGCAGTATTAGGTTTTCATGCCTCGTCGAGGGGAAGTTGCCAAAACCCCGACAGAAGGTCCAGAGTGGAAAAATAGTGTGCCCCTGCCAGGGCATCCAATGACTCGTCCATACGAGGGAGAGGGTAGGCATACTCTTTGGTTTTATTCGGTAAAGTCACGTAGATAAAATAAAACAAAATAAAAGAAAATAATTAAATCACGACGTTTCGGAGGCAACACAAGCTTCCGTCTTCAGGTGGAATAGTCACAGCAGAAGATCTGTGTTGAGTACACAGCTCTGAGACAATCGGGTTTATATCCAGGTTAAGGGGGGTGGGGGGAGGAGTCAGAAAGGGGGCGTGGGTGGGTGGGAGGGCTGAGTCAAGAGTGGAAGGCTGTGGTGGACTGCCAACACATGCGGAGGTTAAGGGGGTAGAGGGAGGAGTCAGAAAGGGGGCATGGGTGGGTGGGAGGGCTGAGTCAAAAGTGGAAGGCTGTGGTGGACTGCCAACACATGTGGAGGTTAAGGGGGGGGGGAGGAGTCAGAAAGGGGCATGGGTGGGTGGGAGGGCTGAGTCAAAAGTGGAAGGCTGTGGTGGACTGCCAACACATGTGGAAGTTAAGGGGGGGGGGGGGGAGGGAGGAGTCAGAAAGGGGGCGTGGGTGGGTGGGAGGGCTGAGTCAAGTCGCCTTTTTGTTAAGCAGCCGGGGGTTCGAGTGGAAGGCTGTGGTGGACTGCCAACACATGCGGAGGAAACATCTAAAGTTTGGTATACCACCACTGAGAATTGCTGTACAATTAAAAGGCAGCTAACGTTTGACTTGAGAGGGTAGGCGTCAGCTGCCGAGATTTTATTTAGGCGCCGAAAATCAATGCAAAAACGAAGACTACCATCGTGCTTTTTGACCAGCACTATCGGAGCACCCCAGGGACTAGTGGAAGGAGAAATGATATCGGCCTCCAGCATGTCATCCACTGCCGATTTAACATGCTGCTTCTCCGCCGGGCCAAGCCGAAACGGGTTTTGTCGAATAGGGGCAGCGTCACCAGTGTCAATGTGGTGACGTAGCAGCTTGATGCAGCCAATATCGAATTTAGATTTATTGAACATATCATAAAATTCTCGCAGAAGAGCACGTAATTTTATTCGCTGCAAACCGAACAGAACACCTGTGTCTGCGCAGAGCGCGTCTAACCATTCCTCATCCGACTTGGAAGGAGGTTGAACCTGTAGCCTGTCAAGCACGTGTCCCACAACCCCGGTCCCCAGGGGCGCCGGGGTCGCGTGAGCGAGCACAGTTCCTTGCGGAATGACGGTTGTGGACAAGCCGATATTCAAAACCTGCAAGAACGGCTCCCTGTCAGCTGCTACGAGGGTCTGTGCAGCCACCAAATCCAACCCTTTAACAGCTGTGTTCAAAGGCCCCAGCAAAACACCATGTGCTGAGGCGTCCAGGTTAGTGGTTTCAGTATGTATTCCTAGCTCAGGAAGCGACGCTGGAATGCCGCCCAGTCGCCCCCTGTAGACGCGAATTCACGAAAGATGGGCAGGCGCTGTTGAAGGGCGGCCGGATTTTCTTCATCAACCTGCACAGACTCGAGCCGGAAATCGGCGATCGCCTGACCGATAGCGTCTACTGTACTCTGTCGGTACTGTGATAACGCGGCGTCGATTGAGTAGCATGAGTTGACAGCGTCACGCGCTGATGACGCTGCGAGGTGCGATTGGCCCCCAACATTCCCAGAATGCCCTTGGCTTCCACTTCCGGCGGAACCACGTGATGCCTCGGCGGGAAATTCAAAATGTCCATCTTGGCCGATGGCGGGAACATCCTCCGGTGGCTGATCTGATCCGCCCGCAGCTTCCGAGTTGATCTCGTCAAGAATGGAGGCTGCAGCATGTCAGAAGTTGGGCGAGATGGCTGTGTGCTGCCCGAAGTCCGTCCCCCATGGCAGGAGGAGCGATCGGCTGCTGAGCCGGTGGTTGGGCGGCTGGCAATGCGCCGGCATTTTCAGCGGAGTTGGCGGTTCCCGCAGGTGAGTCAGGGTTTTCTCCGTATTGACCTCGCACGTGGGCTGAACTTCTTGTTTTCATTTTTCAACCACTTCTGACTCCAGTTGTAGTGTTTATAATGATGAATAAACTTCTTATGAGGCACACTCTGTTTATTGTCTTTCTTCTCCGACACAGTCCCTAACACACAAAGGGGTATACGGTCCCCTCACCCAATACCCTAAGAAGGTACAGCCTCCGGACTTGGCGGGATCTACACACAGGTCTCTTGCTAACCTAAGGAGGTACAGCCTCCTGTCTTGGCGGAACTTACTCTCGAGTCTACCGCTATCCTAGAGTCCTCCGGCTTGGACTTAGGGTTTCAAGTTTCAAGTTTCATTTATTAGGTATAGCCCTGTGAGCCATGCGGCTCTTAAGTTGGGTGCAACCGCAACAAACAAAATATGAATCTACATTGCAGAAAACTATTACACCACAACCAGACCAATGTAACAACATTAATCATAGGAACTGTGATTTTAAATTTAACAATAAACGATATACATAACACGTATGACAAAAACCTGCAGCCATAGCTTGCAGCACGACACTCCCAGTATATGATGTGTGAGTGAGTCAGCAACAGCGTGAGTGAGTGTATGATGTGCGAGTCAGCGCACGATGTGTAAGTCAGCACATGATGTGTGAGTCAGTGTATGATGTGTGAGCGAGTCAGCGGCAGTGTGAGTTAGTGTATGATGTGCGAGTGAGCCAGCACACGATGAGTGAATGGGTCAGTGGTTGTGCGAGTGTATGATGTGTGAGTGAGTAAGCACATGATGAGCGAGTCAGTGCATGATGTGTGAGAAAGTTAGTGTATGGTGTGTGAGTTAGTGTATGATGTGTGAGAAAGTCATAGTCGGCTCCCTCTGCTCGCGCCGCCGGCCCCCACCCCCGGCTCCGTCGTCCCCCCGGCTCCGTCGCCCCCCCCCCTGGCTCCGTCGGCCCCCCCCCTGGCTCCGTCGCCCCCCCCGGCTCCATTGGCCCCCCTAGCTCCATCGGCCCCCCTCCTGGTTCCATTGCCCCCCCCCGGCTCCGTTGCCCCCCCCAGCTCCATCGCCCCCCCCCTCCTAGCTCTGTCGGCCCCCCCCCAGCTCCGTCACCCACCCCCAGCTCCGTCGCCCCCCCGGCTCTGTCGCCCCCCCCCAGCTCCGTCGGCCCCCCCCGGCTCCGTCGCCCCCACCCCAGCTCCGTCGCCCCCCCCCGGCTCCGTCGGCCCCTCCCCAGCTCCGTCGGCCCCCCCCTGGCTCCATCGGCCCCCCCGGCTCCGTCGGCCCCCCCCCGGCTCCGTCGCCCCCCCCCCCCGGCTCCGTCGACTCCCCCCTGGCTCCGTCGCCCCCTCCCCCCAGCAATGTCGCCCCCCCCCGGCTCCGTCCGCCCCCCTGGCTCCGTCGGCCCCCCCGGCTCCGTTGCCCCCCCCAGCTCCGTCGGCCCCCCCTGGCTCCAGCGGCCCCCCCCCCAGCAACGTCGACCCCCCCCCGGCTCCGTCCACCCCCCTGGCACCGTCGGCCCCCCTCCCTGGCCCTGTCAGCCCCCCCCCGGCTCCGTTGCCCCCCCCCAGCTCCGTTGGCCCCCCCGGCAATATCGCCCCCCCCCGGCTCCGTCCGCCCCCCTGGCTCTGTCGCCCCCCCCCCGGCTCCGTTGCCCCCCCCAGCTCCGTCGGCCCCCCCCCGCCTCCCCCGGCCCCGTCGGCCCCCCGGCTCCGTTGGCCCCCTCGGCTCCATCGGCTCCCTCCGTCGGCCCTCTCGGCCCCCTCACAAACGGCCCCGTCAGCCGCTGCTGGGAGCGCTTTCCGGGAACGCGCGCCTCAGGTGGCCATCTTGCAAGGTAGGGCAATATCCACACAGGAGGAGGAGGTGATGATGATGAGAGTCTTGGCTGATAGAGGTACCAGCGACAGCACCACAGCAACAACAACAATGGGGAAGCTATCTGACCCACCGCTGGCCCGGTGGGTCTTGACCACTGGTTACGCCGAGCCTTAGCCCTTAGAAGGTTTGGGAGGGCGGGTCCAGGGTCCTGTCTATCTTCAACCTGGGCTTCGGTCTTCGTGTAGAGAACTCCCCGCGCTCTGCGCGCTCGCCCTTCTTATACCCGTTTGTGGCCAGGTCTAACCAATCCCATATTTCCACGTGGAACTGTCTGATTGGTTCTTACCAACTGTGGCTACGATCCACTTCGCCTCGTCTGACCCCAACCGTTATTCACACAGAGAGGTAACGCTGCACTGCCCCTTTGATATCTAGTGGCAATGCAAGTTACCGAACAGTGAGTAGTTAGCACCTCTACACATGTATAAGCAGGTTGGGGAAGGCAAAAATGCCATTCCATGGCTGGATAGCAATTCCAAGCACCCCTGGTCAATCAAAATTTTCAGAGGCATTCTTCCCAAAAAATTAGTCCCGAGTAAGCAAGGAATAGCAAGGGACGTCGAAACAAGAACCTGCTCTGTCAATTTAACATCCGCAATGCACACTTCTGCTGTTATTTTCTCAATAATGCCCAGTGAGCTGCCGTTGGCGGCGAAGTACGGAGCTTCGACAAGGCATAAGGAGTGACATTTAGGGGGTAAGATGTTATAAATCAATTCCGAAATGATGGTCGCTGATGCACCGGTGTCAACGAGCATCTTCATTTCCTCCCCTTCTTTCAATAACAGCGATAAACCTGCGGTCGCGACCACCACTCGATGGGCCAGCTCCAACTACTGACCCTGTCGGAGCGCCCGGCCGGCCCGATCAACATCAGGATCCTCCCGCCCCGACACGCGACCGGAACGAACCCCGAACGCACGAGATGGGTGAGGTGGATTCAAGGGCCAAGTGTGGAATGTGTTGCGACTCGCCTTAGGGTGCAGTGGAGCGAAGGACGGTCAGGTGGATGACGGAGGTGGTCCGGGGAGGCGCCATCGTGGTACGCGAGAGCCCGATGAGACGTGTCCTGGCAGGCCGCAGCTCTAGCACACGACAATGGCTGCTCCCGGGACGAGGAGATGGCTTCCGCCATTGCTGGTCGTCCGCCTGCTGCACCATGCCATCCCCTCGCCTGCCTCTACTCTGGGTCGATGTGCAGGCTGGGACGGGTTCCACTTTGTCAGGTGTATCCGGCCCTTTGTGGGACGTGGAACACGCCACCAAACCATTGTGCCATTGCAGGAGCTGGTGATCCTGAATGCACCTCGCCACTCTGATGGACGAAAGATCGTCGTCTACAGCTAGCAGGATGATGTTGAGGCCCTTCGCCAAAGCCAGTAGTCTCTCAAGGACCAATGAGTCGACTTTGTCGTGGTCCATCCTTGGAAAGGCAGTCTTCGCCAGCGCCAAAAGTGCGCTACGTTAGGCAAGGGGCATCTCGGCTTCCCCTATCTTTCGCGTAGCGAACTTGTGGCACATATTGGACGGCGGCTCGTAAATGGCCGCCATCTGGTGGAAGGCTTGCATCAACGTGGCCCTCTCCGACGGCGGGACGATGAGGAATGCCGCCAGGGCGTCGTCATCAAGGGTGGCGGGCAGCGCTCTCAGCGCAGGACAGAGAAACTGGGGCAAGGGTCACGGTCGACCTCATAGGGAGGCCTCTGGAACCCTCTGGTGGGTTCGAGAAGGAAGGTGCGGCTAGGGCGGAGCCAAAACACGCCGAGTAGAATATAAGCAGCGAAGAGCGAGAGCTCCAGGCTGACAGTTCGGGGAGTGGACTCGTCTCGTCGTCGGTGACGCCGCCGCCGTCGTCGCTGCCGCCTTCACCCGATCATTGCGCGGCCAAACAGTAGTTGGCTGTCTCGATCGACGCCGCTGGTGCAACGCGGACAGGATTGTGTCTGGGCTGGGCTGTACGGCAGCGTAGTCGTGAGAGAGGAGGCCGGAGTTGGTGGTGTGAACAAGATAGAGGAATAAAGAGAGAGACGGTGCCTTCTGCAACTACCTCGTCTCCGACTGAGTGTGTGCACCACACACCACACGCACACACGCCGGGAGGAAGGAGGACACTACACTAGTACAGCACACCGGTGTGTTGGAGAGCAAATCCACAACATTTATAATATAATCTGAGGATTGTAAATGTTGTGGATTTGCTCTCCAACTCACCGGTGTGCTGTACTAGTAACGAATTGGCATGTTCTGTTTATGTGACACACCTTACTAAATGGCTGGTCAGGTGGTGGCTAGTTTAACGACACATTTATATTTACGCGATCTTACCCAAAAAAACCTATATTTTTGTGAGTAGAATATGATGGTCAACAGTATCAAAAGCTTTTAACAACTCGAGGAATAGCGTACAGAAATAGTGGCTTTTAACCAGGTTACTGAAGAGAAAATGTAACACATCCATCATTTGCTATGGTAGTGCAGTAATCCTTTCGAAAACCAGACTGTTTACTGTGAAGGAGATTGTGCATTTTTATGTAGGAGTTTATTTTCTGATTTGAGTATTTTTTGAACACTTTAGTCACTGGTGAAAGAATAGAGATTGGTCTGTAAATATTAGGATTTTATACATATAGGGCCATTTTTATATACTGGACAAATAAGAGCGGATTTCCACTCTTGTGAAAATGTACCTTCGGTAAGTGAGAAGTTTAAAATACAGTATGTGTGAGGGGTTTATAAATGAAATCTGCCACAGCCACAAGTGCAACTGCAGATAACTCGTCTTCTCCCGTGGATGACGATGTCTTCATTGATACTACCTTATGCAATACATCCAGTTGAGAAATGGGACTAAACGAAAAGTATGGACGATGACTTTCACGAACATTTTGAGGGTTGGTGGATGAAAAGAAAGACATCAGTGATGTAACCAGTGGCGTACAGTATTAGGATGCATTTTACTCTGGTGTGTTTTTGTCGAATATATGCTTTGCTCATCCAAAATTAGAATTTAATCCATTAGCAATGTCTTGGTTTTTTTTTAACAGTTCCATTGCCATCCAATAAGAGTTTATTTGAAATAATATTTAGCTTTCCTTTGTTTAACAACTGAGTAGAACTTTTGCCAGAAAAGTATTGGATTTTTTCTGAATTTAATAGTTATTTAGTGGTAGTAAGAAAATTTAGTGTTCCTACTTGTGGAGTACATCTACATATTATTATTCTGTAGTTAATCTAATCATGGAGGTTATTTTATCTTTTTTTTATAACACCAGGCTATATAGTTTTCATTAATTCAGAGATGTTCGGATCAAACCAAGGTGGACGATCACCCTTTATTCTGAACTTTTTAAGGGGGCATGTTTGTAAATAACTTTAGGAACTGTTTAACACATAGGATTTCGCGACCAATATCATCCATAATAAAGGTTTTTTGGGGTTAGATCGCGTAAATACATTTTAGACCCAGGAACTGGTTCTTAAAATATGTCTAAGCACTTTCAAAAACTGGGATTTTGCTCACCCTATCCCAGTCAGAATGGAGAGTGTCATGTATAAATGCTTGAAGGGTCGATCTTTTTAAAAACCGTTTTATAGTGATTTTATGAGGTGTTTTAGTATTTTAGTATGACAAATGCTAAAGATAATGGCATGGTCACTGGGATGGTTACCTAAGACTCCCACTTTTGAAAATGTACTGGGTGAATTTGTTAGTAGGATATCAAGTATGGACGAACGATGTGAGTTTTTTATATTTGGTCTAGTAGTTGAAGTAATTAATTGATTTAGATGGTACTGGTTTCTAAATTCGAATGCATCGTGGTAGGTTTAGCCAATTCCAATTTAGATTCCCTATGATCAAGAGGTCACCTATGGAAATGGTTGACAATTTTGTCGAGGGATTAATTTTATATTTTACTATTTGGAAGTCTATATCAACGCATCAGAGTCAAATGTTGGTTATATCTAAAATAATGATGAGTGTGATACGTTCAAAAGAGTCGGGGTAGGAGACAATAGTAAGTTGAATGTAAGGGTCATTTTCACAAATATTGCCACACCACTTGATTATCTGGAAAATCGGAATATATTATATCATTCAATTTCTACGAGGCGATGAGTTATGTGTGAGGTAAGCCATTTCTCAGACGGACAGAATATGTCCGGGCAAATATTATTGAATTTGAATTGTTAAAATGTAGCTATAAGGCCTCGAATGTTGACATGGACAATGCCAAGACTCTGTTTTTGAAATCTATTGAGTTAAAGGTGAGTGATGCAGAAAATGTGGCAGTAATGGGACCAGGATTGGTTTCAACACCTGACCTAATCAAGCATATAAATATTGATAGCTTCTCGACGTATTTTGTAATCTTTCTTATGAAACGAACAATATTATGATTTTGTAGAATATAAAATGAACAGAATATGGGATGTTCCATTGTTTGAGAAGGTATATCGGAGTGTGTTGTGTGTGATGGATGAGGTGACGGTGAGTTTGATGGTTTGAGTGACAATACGGAAAAAATACAGACCAGAGTTATTGGGTTTATCCAAAATCGGTATCTGTATTTAGAAATTGTACGAAATTTCGCGACATCGTGTGTATGTACACATCGTACGATATATGACCAGTACGCGGTTATTTACATATCGTAGTTATGTACATATCGTACGATATATCGCTATATCGCGGGATATCAGCCAATGGGGTTCCACTTGCGCGGTCACGTGGCGCGGGGGGCGATCCGAGCGGGCCGGAAGAGAGACGCGACACGTGTTCGTGTGTGAGAGAGCGTGAGACACGTGTGTTCGTGTGTGAGACACGAGTGTGTGAGAGAGCGTGAGACACGTGTGTTCGTGTGTGTGAGAGAGCGTGAGACACGTGTGTGTGAGAGAGCGTGAGACACGTGTGTGTGAGAGAGCGTGAGACACGTGTGTGAGAGAGAGCGTGAGACACGTGTGTTCGTGTGAGAGAGCGTGAGACACGTGTGTTCGTGTGTGTGAGAGAGCGTGAGACACGTGTGTTCGTGTGAGAGAGACACGTGTGTGCGAGACACGTGTGTCTGTGTATGCTTGAGTGTTTATTTCCACCGCCGCCATGGTTCGCAAGCTTCGCTTCCACGAGCAGAAGCTGCTCAAGAAAGTCGACTTCATCTCGTGGGAGGCGGACGCGGACCGCAAGGAGCTGCGAGCGTTACGCCGTTTCCACATCCAGCGCCGTGACGACTACACCAAGTGCGGGAGGGCGGGCAGGCAACATGGGGGGGCACGGGGAGGCTTAGGCCGGACACACGTGCCGAACGGGGCGGACGGGATGGGATTGTGGTGTTGTGTGTGATGGCGGTGGTGGGTGGTGATGGGGGTGGTGGTGTGTGTATGTGATGGAGGTGATGGGGGTGGTGTGTGTGTGTGTGTGATGGGGGTGGTGTGTGTGTGATGGGGGTGGTGTGTGATGGGGGTGATGGGGGTGGTGTGTGTGTGTGTGATGGAGGTGGTGGTGTGTGTGGGGAGCGATAGTGTAGCGGTTAGCGCACTGCGCTATGAACCCGGCGACCCGGGTTCGATTCCCGCTCACGGCCAACACCAGTGACGATTATTTGAACCGGTTCCGGGCCTCCCCTAGGTCGACTCAGCCTCAAATGAGTACCTGGTGCAGTGTGTAAACATCGCCACTAGGGAGACAAAGGCGGTCGGGCGTGGTGCTGGCCACCCACCCCCTCGTGTACCGTTCCGGCCTTCATAGGTGCTCGCTAACAGCACTTGCCCCTACAGTCTGTTAAGGCTATATGGGGGATCTTTGTCTTTATCTTTGTCTTTGGTGTGTGTGATGGGGGTGGTGGTGTGTGTGTGTGTGTGATGGGGGTGGTGGGTGGTGATGGGGGTGGTGGTGTGTGTGTGTGTGATGGGGGTGGTGGTGTGTGTGATGGAGGTGATGGGGGTGGTGTGTGTGTGTGTGTGTTGGTGGTGGGTGGTGATGGGGGTGGTGGTTTGTGTGTGATGGGGGTGGTGGTGTGTGTGTGTGATGGAGGTGATGGGGGTGGTGTGTGTGATGGAGGTGATGGGTGGTGATGGGGGTGTGTGTGATGGGGGTAGTGGTGTGTTTGTGTGTGATGGGGGTGGTTATGGGGGTAGTGGTGTGTTTGTGTGTGATGGGGGTGGTGATGGGGGTGGTGGTGGTGTGTGTGTGATGGGGGTGGTGTGTGTGATGGGGGTGGTGTGTGTGATGGGGGTGATGGGGGTGGTGGTGTGTGTGTGTGTGTGATGGGGGTGGTGGTGTGTGTGTGTGATGGAGGTGATGGGGGTGGTGTGTGTGTGTGTGATGGAGGTGATGGGTGGTGATGGGGGTGGTGGTGTGTGTGATGGGGGTGGTGGTGTGTGTGTGTGTGATGGGGGTGGTGTGTGTGATGGAGGTGGTGGGTGGTGATGGGGGTGGTGGTGTGTGTGATGGGGGTGGTGATGGGGGTGGTGGTGTGTGTGTGTGTGATGGGGGTGATGGGTGGTGATGGGGGTGGTGGTTGTGTGTGTGTGATGGGGGTGGTGTGTGTGTGATGGGGGTGGTGTGTGTGATGGAGGTGGTGGGTGGTGATGGGGGTGGTGGTGTGTGTGATGGGGGTGGTGTGTGTGTGTGTGTGTGATGGAGGTGATGGGGGTGGTGTGTGTGTGATGGAGGTGATGGGGGTGGTGGTGTGTGTAATGGAGGTGGTGGGTGGTGATGGGGGTGGTGTGTGTGTGTAATGGAGGTGATGGGGGTGGTGGTGTGTGTGATGGAGGTGATGGGGGTGGTCTGTGTGTGTGTGTGTGATGGAGGTGGTGGGTGGTGATGGGGGTGGTGTTGTGTGTGTGTGTGATGGAGGTGGTGGGTGGTGATGGGGGTGGTGTTGTGTCTGTGTGTGATGGGAGTGGTGTGTGGTGGTGTGTGTGTGATGGAGGTGGTGGGTGGTGATGGGGGTGGTGGTGTGTGTGATGGGAGTGGTGTGTGGTGGTGTGTGTGTGGTGTGTGTGTGATGGGAGCGGTAGTATATATAAGCTGACCCCGACGCGTGCTGCTGTGCAGGTACAATAAGCTGAGCCGCGACGTGCGCACGCTGGCCGGCAAGCTCAAGGAGCTGGACCCGGCCGATCCGTTCCGCAGTGAAGGCACGAACCGGCTCCTCGACAAGCTGTAAGTGCTGTTACTGCGCAACGCATTCCTTTTCCACCACCACCACCACATCATCGTCATTGTTAGCGTCGTGTGGAGAATAACAATCCCTTGTCAACTGCGGGGTTTAGGTACTTGGAAAAGGCTGCGGTAGGCAAATCCGCAGTTGGTGACGTACAGGGGGCCTATGGGAAATAGGGGGTTATTAAGAACAGTCAGGCTCGTCATAATCCAACCTAGTTGCCTGTTTATTAAATAATATACACCGAATAAAATGCAGCACATTACTCAATGACAATACACAAATATTACATTAACTTTATATTCCATTTATATGGACGATGATGACGATGACAATGAGATGATGGGGGTGGTTAGAAGGAGGAGGGCCTCTGCCGAAGCTTCCCCTCTTTCTCTGGATCATCAATGACAGATGAGTGGGCAGGCGGAGGCAAGCGCAGAGGCAGGCAAAGATGAGGAGGGAGGCAGTGGCCTCACCAGCAACATCACTTCCTTTAAATCGTTCTAATTGTAGACTCATTAACCCCAACGACTCGCCTTCACAGACGCATCACTCTCACCACGTACAAGCCTATCTAACACTTACACTTCTTTCTCTGCAGAACCCATCCCTTTTCTTGCTCTCTTTGCCTTTTTTTCACCTTCACCACTCGCCTTACGCTTCGGGCCCCACGACTAAGGGCAACATTTACATGAATGACCATCAACACAAGCAAAATATGCAGTTGCTATGCGGTCGATGCGCTGCGAGAATTGCAACCCAACAGACGGACAGCACGGGTGGTGTGGCAGCACAGAGGAGAACCATAGAGCCATGTAACTGTATTGCGGACCCCCCCCCCCCGCCGTGTGTTATAGTTGCATAGAATGACGGCAGCAGACAATGACGTCACACAATACAATGACGTTAATACACGTCACGTAACTTCCTTAACACCGTGCTTACCCGTAGATACTCTTATTTCCAGGTCGAGGTTGATAAATTGGTATGCAGATAATAAACCGTGTGTGTACATGAATCCCGCGGTTGGCAAGTCCACGCTTGCTGCACAGGCAACAAATACATGGACAGCACGCCTCATTCACATGTCTGTCCCTCCACGTAAAAACCGACGGTATTTTCTGCACAACCCATCATTCACATGGCCTTCTGGGAGTGCACCGTTTCAAGACTCGGTTCAACTGTCAGTGTCTCTAAATCAGCAGCCGGGGCTTGGTTGAATCATTGAGTGTTCCTTTGAGGTGACGCGGCCTTGCGGAAGCGCGTTCACCGCTTGTTGCAGGGGATCACGGTTTGAATCCGGCGTTACAGATCCACATGACTTCATTCGCAAAAGTAGTCATTGTGTGCCGGAATCGTGGTCCAAATTTTTTATAATAAACCCTCAAATTATTAAATTCGAATTACGTGTATAAATCATATTCGAGAGGTTTTTTTCGTGTTGGATTGCGTAAATATAAAAGGTGTCTTTTAACCCACCACCACCTGACACAGCCAATGGGTAAGGTTTGTCACGTAAACAAAACATGGCAATTAGTTACTACTTAAGCAGACCGGTGTGTTAGAGAGTAAACCCACAAAGTTTACAAGTGAAGTACCGTGACGTTTCGCCGATAATTACAACCAGCATCATTAGGCGGCAGCCAAATTTGTGGAGAAATCCTCCTGTTTCGGTCTTAAATAGAGGGATATGTGATGTCATCACTTGTGAACCAATCAGGTGTGAAGACCAGTGGGGGGGGGGGGGTAATGTATTCATTTAAAGTACAATGGATATCTATTACTGGATGAGTTATTCATAGGGTAATCAACATACATAATGTGCATGCACAACGCACATACATGTGTGATCCACATACATTATGCATGCACATCCTGCCGTTTTTGAGTACAAGAAATCCCAATACCTGTTATTGGTTGCTTACAGTTAATCACCATCGACGTACGGTGGCCTGTATAGGCATGCAGTTATACAGTGTAGTAGCATCACTTGATAATACGCTTACAAGCAGCACATCTGTGAGACTCCGTGAGTCTATGCTAGGTAAACGAACGTTTGAAGTGTGACTTGCCCCTGACTCTGTGTGGCTGGTTCTCTGTGTGGCTGGTTCTCTGTGTGGCTTGCTCTCCGTGTGATTTGTGGCTCCCGGTGGGAGTAGTGGGGGGGGGGCGCCTGTGAGGGAGGACGGCAGGAAGAGGGAGGGGAGAAGCAGGCGGGCGAGGTTGAGTGAGCTGCAACTTGGACAGCAGAAGCAGGCGGCGTCTTGTTTCTCGCCCATGTGCTGAGCAGCTCTTCGCTCCGGCTCTGATGAGAATAAAAGCTGCCGTGGGGGCGTGGGAAATGCCCGAGTGACCATTAGCAGCGGTTGATTTAAACGGGCCCTGAAACGCTCCCACTGTTTACTTTAAGCCAAATGTCCGTTCGTACGACCCTGGGATAAAAGTGAGGAGGAGGATGCAGGGAGGCGTGCAGAGCGTGAACATTGTTAATCTTGAAGGAGACTTAAAAAGGCTCTGTTTTTTGTCAAAATTCCGCATTGATGAAGTAGCGTTTGAAAATGGGGAAAACTCCTCGGTGCTCGCGTGCACTCCGAGGAGCTACATAACTGGACACACTCCTGGCCCACCCCTCACTCTATCGCACACGCACGCTATCCGAGCTCTCGGAGGTTGAGATCATTTTCGTCACCGGCCATCGTCGCTTCCGGCGATGAGCCCTGCGCCCAAACGCACTCCGTTTTGTTCCGACTCGATGCCTCTCGGTCGTGGTCGTTCTCCAATCCACGCCTTCCTCTTGCTGTCTCTGAAACAATTACAATTATTGTGGAATAACATCGCATTGCACTTTACCTGCGGTGATTTACTGAATGCACACCGGGGTCTTGATGATTCACCGAGCAGGTGAGTGAAAAGAAGTGGGGCTCTTTTTTTAGGAATTGAGGTTGATGGTGAGACGTAGCTAAATAATTGCCTGCTAGAGGAAAGTTTAAAATCGGTGCATGCGCAATAAAAGACGGTGCCGCAGTAGGGACAGCTGGGTGCAAGCACCAGCAGTCCACCAGAATCATCCACAGCCATCACAGCATGTCATGCTCCACAACTAGCATCCACCACTTGGCTGTCTGCTCCACCACTCGCGTCCACCACTTGGCTGTCACTCTCACCCTGCTCCACCGCTGTCATCCACCACTTGACTCTCACCCTGCTCCATCATGAGCGATCTCTGACGCCTGCTGTATATAAGGAGTTTGCGTCTCTCGTGTGGATTTTTCTCTGGGTCCTCCGGTTTTTCCCTCCACATTTAGAAACTTGCGTTTAGAGTATTTGGCTGCTATATATTTCCACATGATGAGCCACTTTGTTGAGCTATCATTTGTGGCCAGGTCACTTGTGAAAAAGAGCTAAATAGCTCAATGAGGCTTACCTGGTAAAATTAAAAGTTTAAATAGTTTTAGTCCTCCACTTGGCTCTTACACTCCCCTTGCTGGCTATGGCTAGATTCTCTGGTAGCAGCACACACACACTCACCCAGCAAACACACTCGCGCAGCACACTCGCCTAGCACACACACAAACACACCCACTATGGGCTGTGTGCTACGTGCTGTGTGCTACGTGCTGTGTGCTACGTGCTGTGTGCTACGTCCTGTGTGCGGTGTGCTACGTGCTGTGTGCTACGTGCTGTGTGCTACGTGCGGTGTGCTACGTGCGGTGTGCTACGTGCGGTGTTCTACGTGCGGTGTGCTACGTGCGGTGTGCTATGTGCGGTGTGGTGAGTCGCGCATTCCGCGTGCCGAGTGCTGAGTGCCACGTTCCAAGTTCCCAGTGCTGATGCCGCGCGTCCCAGAGCACAGCCCTGGGTCTCGCGCTCACCGGGTATTTATACCGCGCCCGCCTTTATTTAGCCTCCACTCCTGCTCAGGGACGTGCATTCGTGATGGACTGGACATTAGAGTGTGTAATAACAAATGTTCTTACTTACATCGCTCGCGTCTTCCTCCGTGACTCGCCCCTGCCGAGGAAGGGCCGGCGTTGATCGAACGCAGCTCACACACTGCCAGTGTAAATGTGTGTGGGGCCAGTGTACATTCGTACAAGACACTGATTCATGACAATCTCTTGGGTCCAAAATCTGCACCACCTGCTTCCTAACTCATTGCCGCTGCCACGTCGCCGTCTTGCGTGTTTACGGGTTTTTTTAGCGAATGCCATTCTGCTTGTTTGTTGAGTCATTCAGGTACGCCATGGGCATCATCCCCACCAGGCAGGGCCTGCAGCTTTGCGACAATGTGTCAGCGAGCTCCTTCTGCCGGTAAGAGGACTGCACCGTCCCCGCACCATCCACGCACCGCCACCGTACCGCCACCACACTGCCACGCCGGTTTCGTCGCGACCGCTTGGTCCGCGAGGCTCCTCATTGCCCCGACCCAGAGGTTCGTGCCGTGAAGATGCCGCGAGGCCGGCACGACGCTGAAATCATTATGCAGAAACCTTACTACTACGCCTCTTCCTCTTGTATTGTCCCTTCATATAAAAAAGGAAAGTATTTTTTTTAAATAACCCGTCAGCCGCACGCCCTTGATTATTTGAAGTAAGGGAGAGTGGTCATTTCCTATGCTGGAACCCAAAGTGGGTTCCTCCTCCACGAGTGGAGGGCTCCGTTGAGGGGTTCAAGAGGTCAGGACCGAAGGTGGGCGGATCGTGGCAATAGCCACTCGGGAAGCACCGTGCCTCCACGGGAAGCATTGCGCTTCCACAGCATGCTCAGTTGGTGCAGGCCGCGCGTTTTGCAGAGTCATGCGGTGTTAGAGATTAATAGATTTGTCTTATTATGATGCATGTATATCCAGGAAAGCCTCACCCTTTTCTGGGAGAGTCTTGCTCCTTAGTAAAGGCCTCCACTCGATCCCATCGTTTTTTCCGAGCATAGACGGCGGTTGCCAACGATCATCATCAAGCTGAGGATGGCCCAGAATCTCAAGATGGCCGTCACCTTCATCGAGCAGGGACGTATCCTCTGTCGCGAGCGCTCGTGGCGGTGCACCACACCGCTTGTCACTGGAGACCGGCATGCGATGGCGCCGCCCTCCCATACACCGTGCGTCTCCCAGCGATTTACACCGCATCTCGTCTCCGACGTTTAAAGGGCACCCCCAATGGGAGCTATCCTTGTGTGGCACAAGGAGACTCAGCACCTGGCTTTCATCTGCCAGTAGGGGGCGACGATTACTGCTGTGTGTGAGGTCCCATTTGAGTCAATTTGCTGGTATTTATTTTTTCATTTTGTAAAATTTTGACTGTGATGCCGACATGCAATGGCCTCATTTCAAATGAGGTCAGCGGATCTTTGACGTCCGTCGTGAATTATACGGGCAGCAGCAGTCATTACCAGCGGCGTTAGCCACGGTATTCACTGCGAGTGGCACACGGTGCTGTCTGTCGACGCCGCGATCCTCCGCGAGACGTCAGGGTGGAGGTTCTCAGCTGTCCCTGTGATCGACAAGACTATTGTGCGCGTCTGTGTGGAGTGGTCGTCGCTGCAGCGAACGCTCTCGGGACACATTTGCCGTGAGATGTTCCCCTTAAAGGAACGATCAGACGTTCGAGTTGGGACGGAAGTGGTGATGGACCCGGCTTTCCTCGTGACCAGGTGAGCGCGCAACTCCAGGTGGGCCGGCCCTGCTCCCGCCACCACATCAGTCCTGGATCGAGGATCCAATTCTCACTTCTTCACCAGCGGTCACTCACCTGTCACCACTTCCGTGGTTACATTTTTAAAAATATTTTTTATTTTACCAAGGCCCACTGAGCTATATAGCTCATTTTCAGAAGTTAACCCAGCCACAAATGGTTGTTCAATGAAGTGGCTTATCACATGGAAATTTAAAGTAGCCAAATATTCGGAACGCATGACCATTGGTCACTTCACCACGTTGAGAGTCTACCAGACACCGACTGTTTTGTCTCATCATGGGACCATCTTTGCCAGTACCAAAATATGATAGGGTTTTCCCTTTTTTTTTTTGGGCAACAAAACAGGTGTTAAGATTTTAAAACACCAAACTGAAATATTTTACAAGGAATCATGTCTACATTAACCCACAATGCTTGTGGTCAGAATGCAAATAAAAACATACTCTGATAATATATGCATTGTCCTTGAAACTGATTAGTCCACAACAGAGACAGCTTTCTTTTGAGCCTCGTCTCAAACAGTGTTAGACCAGAGGACGCTGAAAGGCGTACAGCCCAAAGACAATGCACTGTCAGAGTAATGAGAGCTCAGGGTGAGCATCTACATCATGGAAGTACAAGGACCGCATGAGCAAAGACGTGTGCAAGAAGAGGAAGAAGAAAAATAAATCGAAGAGAAAGTGCATCCACACTGAATCATGCAGACATGATTCAGTGTGGTGTTTTAAAATCTTAACACCTGTTTTGTTGCCAAAAAAAAGTGGAAAAACCTATTGTCATGTTTTGTCTCAACCACGCTGCTGGTCACCAACCCACTCACCCACCCATTCACCCAACGACTCACCCACCCAAGCACCCAGGTCACCAAACCCCTCTTTCTGCTTCTTCCCTTGCACCACTCTACTTCGGAATTCCCTCTCCCATCGTCTGTCTCCAAGCTATTGCAACATCCGCGCTCTGATTTCCATGACAACTGCGATTATGGCATTTGCTGCTGGCCGCTTGGCGTTTTGGGTTGTCGGGCCGTGGATTGGCAGCTGTTTGGAAGTGAGCCGGTGTGTATCTGCGTGTGCAACACATCCCAGGAGCATGGAGGACTTCGTTACGTGGGTGGACTCATCCAAGATCCGGCGCCATCTCATGGACTACAACGAGGAGGTACGGCCTCCAACACTTCTCCTGCACTACCCCCACTACAACCCACGCCCCACACTTGCCAAAGCCACGACCTCACGGCCCACGGCCTCACGGCCCACGGCCCACGACCTCACGACCCACGACCTCACGGCCAACGACCTCACGGCCCACAACCTCACGGCCCACGACCTTACCAAAGATATGGCCTCACAGCCCACGCTCGCCAGAGCCATGGCCTGCAGCAACAGCCATCTACATTCTCTCTCAAGACGCTCACCGCCTGCGCTGTGATGTTTTCAATGCGTTGAAACCAGGCGGCTCGTAGAGTTGTAGATTTTAAAGAGTGGATGGTCGTGCCCATTGTTGAAGATCGACGTTTGTCAAAGGAAAATCGATAGTCACTAATACGCATTGACATTCAAACTCCCAGTCATGCACAGCGTGACCCCAGGGTGTTAGCTAAATAACTAAGCAGGTAACACACCTCTACATATCTGTCCCTCCGTAACATACTATCAGCCACATGGCCTTCTGGGTGTGCAGAATTTCAGCAGCATTGGTTCAACAAAAGCAAACTGGGCCAGTTTTTGACATTGTCTCATCAGCAGTCGCGCTTACTTTAACCAATGCTGAACTACCAGGTGTTTATAGGCGAGGATCCTCAGTTCAACATGGGTCTCGTAGAACACGTAATTACATAATCACGAGCGTCGTAGTGGAGAATACAAGCGTGCTGCTCAATAGCTCGAGTGTGGTGGCTGTTGAGCGATTGGTGTCAGCCGCGTCATGGCCGTGCCATGCTTTCGTTCCGCTACAGAGAGACGACTTTGACCTGGTCGGGTGAAGCGGAGGGCTGCCGGCACCGCGCGATTCCTGGCCCTGCGAGCGATGTGGAGACATCTGCAACTCGTGCAGGAGCTGCTGTCCACCAAATACGAGGGCACGAGGAGACGCTGGACAAGGTCTGCTGTGGCCCAGACTTTCGGCCGTCACAGATCTCTGTTACTGGACAGTGCTCGGCCACCCGTTTTATTTGGCACTGCTTTGGCCACCTGATTGGCCACCTTAACTCTCTCATTTCAAAAGCAGGTGGCTGGCCAGGATACTGTCGTGGATTCGTTCATAATTACACCACCGTGTTCATGAAACCTGACCATGGTCGACTGAATTAAATATTTTCTGTAACTTTGTTTTGCGGTTTTAAATGGTTAATAAATGTGTGAAAACCGTCATGTATTTTTTTGTGCAACAGATTTGGTATCACCAATCTGGTCTTCTTGGTATGGCTATAGTTTTACATTGCGTTCGAAGCAGCCGAGTGTAGCGCTGCGATGCCCCCTTCGTGTTAGTGAATCCCATGGTTCAGTTCTCGGCAATCGTAGTCACCGTACACCGAGCCGAAACGTTTTTAATTTTCCATTTGTGCTTCAAGTGTCTGCATCTGTTTGCATGGTTTTTGTTTGCGGATGCGGTTTAGGAGTTATGGCCTCATTCACTGCCACTGTGTAGCATATTATTGTGCAGGGACTCGATGAGATGATAGGACAATAGTGAGTCCATAATCGGCAATAAGTAACGGAAAAGCAGTTATAAGTGACTCACAGAATTGTGCGCAGTTGCATATACAGAACACGAAATCCCTGAAGGCAAACACCTTCAGCGAGTGCGATGCCGATCACACACGGTTCGAATTCGACCCTCTATCGATGGCTGCGCCATCGCCGCACACGCGTCGAATAAAAAGCAAGGGACAAGTCCTTAATATAATTTTTAATTGCTGGAGGGGTTACCCCCCCCCCCACCTGAAAATCCTGGCTCCACCATTGGCCTCATGAGCTTAGCTGGAAATCGAAGCCAAGTATCTCCTATCGTCGAGTCTTTCATGAGGCGTTTTTTTACTTATTGTGAACTGCATTTGGCTTTCCAAGCTTTATCAGCGTTCAACGTTAAGCGCGTGGATGATTTTCAGCGGTGGTTGTAGAGGGCTGTTATTGTGATCCCGATAGATGGGGAGACGTACGATTTCCACAATTCACTGGACTTAACATCGAGTTACTACTAGTGTAGTAGTTACTACTCGTGTTCGTTGCAAGTTAGGATATGCTACATTGTGGACTTTGACCTTCGTGTGTGCACGTCTGTTTCTACACCACGAGGGTGCGACGGGCATTAGGCGCCATTGCTCCACCGTGTACGCAGGTCTGGCTCTGGCTGCGCGCACGTGGGCCATGCAGGAGCGCGTCTGGCCACCGGTTTTTGCTCGTCGCACTCCCCCAGCACACGGCATTAACCGGCCACTCACCAACCAGCTACATCGTGCAACTTTACACTGACTTGGACACGCACCTGCTACACACTGCATATGTGCAGATAGACAAATACCCCTCGTATAGCCTTAACAGACTGTTGGGGCAAGTGCTGTGAGCGAGTACCTATGAAGGCTGGCATGGTACACGAACGAGGGGGTCGGTGGCCAACACCACGCCCGACCACCTGTCTCCCCAGCGGCGATGTTTTTACACCGCATGAGGTACTCATTTGAGGCTGAGTTGATCTAGGGGAGGCCCAGGACCGATTCAGAAAACCGTCACTGGAGTTGGCCAAACTCGGGTCGGCGATTTTGTAACGCAGGTGAGCTAACTGCTACTACACTACCGCTTCCCACATGCAGACACCAACTCGGCCACCAACGCCTGCCATAAACCTGGATAACTGCCGTTCGCCATTACGTGGCGGTGATGTCCCCACGGCGATTGTCAAGCAAGGTGCATCTTGAAGCCACGTGAAGTGTCAAAGGCTTGCTCGTGGCAGGTTACAGAACAGACCCACCAGGTGCCATGGGTTCACTGAGATGATTGGCAGATGTACCACCTGTACTCCCCACTGTGCCAACTTGTTGCGTTTTAACCGCTCGGCTCTCCACTTGTTGTGAGTGTCGCTCCTCTTCCCTCCGTTGTTTCTGGAGGGTAGCTTCCTCCAACCGCCCAGAAGCATCCTTCACGAGCCAACTCCACAGAAGCTGATTTTGATACTGCTGGTACCAGTCATTGGCAAATCCACTCAGCTCCACATCCTGTACCACTTAATCCATCTCTTGCCTAGAATGTGCCACGCCCATTTAGCCCCCTCTTTCCAGCCAAACAAGCTGCCTGGGCATACAGTGGCTGGGCATGCAGGCTACGTGACCCAGCCAACGTAGCCTCACTTGCCGGAGGAGCTAAATAATATTTGAGCTCGGACAATCCAGTCTAGTTAAACCCACGATGGATTGTAGGCAGGTCGGTCTGACTGTTTCAATTTGGCACAGATAGTCCTTTAAAGAGGTCCATGTTTTCGTAAGCATAGAGAAGGGAGGGCATAACATTACACACGCATATATACACATACACTCATACAACAAAGTTCCCCCTATCATCAGGATCCATGGGCAGATAGCCCATAAGTGTTCACTGCACATTTCATCAATTGTATTTTCACTTTCCTCTGCCTTGTGCCAATCTGCTCAAGTAGTGCCACATCTTTCTGGTACCAATCTCTTATGTCGTCGTCAAGCCATTTTCTATTAGGTCTTCCTCTTTCTGGTTCCTTCCATTTTTCCTGAACACTCTTGATTTTCCTGTTGTCCATCCTACATCTGGTGTCCAAACAGTGCAAGTTTCCTTCTCATCACTGCGTGCACCATCATCAGGTTGTCTTCTATGTACCTTTTTCTTCTATGTTGGTCACTCTTTGGGTCCAGCTTAGATGCGGTAACTTGTAGCAATATATTTCTAGTTCCAATATCTTATGTCAAGTCTTTTTTAATGTCAAAGTCTCGCAGGCATACAAGCCTTAAACTATTAGGGCAAGTATCGCTAGCACCACGCCTGGCTGCTTGTCTTGCCAGTGGTGATCGTTACACATCACACCAGGGTACTCATTTATGGCTGACTTAACCTAGGAGATGCCATACAATCGGTTAAGATAGTGGCTGGTGTTGGCCGTGAGTGGGCAGCGAACTCTGGTAACTATTTGGCATTTTGTTTACGTGAAAAATCCCTTACTAATTGGCTGTCAGGTGGTGGAGGGATATGACACATACTTACGCGATCTAACCCAAAAACCTTTATTATGAATATTGGTCGCGAAAGCCGACTTGTTAAACTGAACTCGGGTCGCTGGGTTCATAACACGGCTTGCTAATCGGCGCACGCACAACGATAGAGAGACTCCTCTACGTGGTCACATGACTCAAACTCGTCCACCGATTGGTCGTTTTATTGCGATTACGCCCCAACTGCAAAAATTGAGAACTGGGCTCGGCTGGGCACGGACAAACACTTAACGAGAGGCGGCACGGTGCCAACTTGGTGACGTAACCATGTATGTGTTGGTCGGGATGCGATGGGCAGCGCAAACCACCATCGCATACCATCGATCGTGCTCAAAAATCATTGTACCCGGGCCTTAATAATTGACATTTCTAACACGCCAGATTGTGTACAAGTCAAGAACTCAGAGGCGCGCAGCCAAGCTCAGGGCTGCTTGATGTTGTGGATATGCATAAGGATAGAGAGTTCCACACTGAGGGGGCGACAGCAAAGAAGCAACTTGAGGCTGGAACAATATAGTGTAGTGTATCACAACATGAGGCTGTAACAAACAGTTTGAGACCTTTAGTGTCCGAAGCAGATTTTAAGTGATGCTGCTGCTGCGTAGGGTTCTACCATGAGCTTAAGAATAAAATATAATTAGCTGTGTACTTTTACAAGTGTTTTATTTTAAAAAGTGTCTGTCCGAGCACATAAAATAAACATCTCACCACTACCGATGCGTTCCCTTCCACATTGAGTCCAGGCAGACCACGACAAAACACGGGGGGGGGGGGGGCAGTTACAATCCTGGAATATGCCGTGTTGGGTAAAACCATCTTTGACAAATATATAATAGACCTTATGGTGAAAAATAGTGTTCCTGGGTCTGAAATCACCCCCTCCTTTGTTGAACTAATTATACAAGATTTCCACCCTTGGTATTGTACTAAGGGATGGTGATTTGCTCTTTATTTCTGGCGTACGTACACTTTATTTTTCAATTGAACCTCAACACAAAACCCCCGGCTCGATTCCTCTTCACGCACAGCGAGTGGCACTGAATGTTAATGATTCACCATCTAGGCCTGCACCTGACTAATGTCCTCAACGACTGGGTGGCTAGATCATGTGACAATGTGTCAACATTTTAAACTAAACAATTTTTTTTTATTTTACCAGGTGAAGCCCACCGAGCTGTGTAGCTCTTTTCAGAAGCAACCTGGCCACAAATGATAGCTCAACGAAGTGGCTTATCACGTGGAAATTTATAGCAGCCAGATACTCTTAAACGCACGTTTCTAAATGTGGAGGGAAAAACTGGAGGACCTGGAGAAAAATCCATGTGATCACAGGGAAAACAAACTCCAAATATACAGGCGTCAGTCGGGATCGCGATCGAACCCACGATCTGTATACCAGGCAAGGCAGTTAACTTCTCGCCACCGCAGCACCCTATTTGTGTTGTGCCATTGTGCATGTCGACTGCCTTACATTATCACACAAACACATGGCAAATACTGTAAATCGTTCTCAGTCAATGAATTCGCACCGTAGCAGCATAAAACCGCGTAGAGAAAAATCACCCCCCCCCCCCTCGTGTTTCAGACATGGGCAAGGTTTTCCCGTATTTGTGTATGTTATGTTTCATTTACAGCTGTAGGGCCTTGTCAAATGTTATATTGTGCTTGGGAGTCCAGCCACGTGGCACGGCGCACAAGCGAGCGGGGGTTGAGAATTCAAATCCCGGTTGGGCATGATTCAGCCCATCGTAAAAACATGTACTACTTTGTAGGGAAGTCAACAGGGGTTGTCCCGTGGAGAAACTCACCCCCCACCATAGCAATGTGGAATTTCCACCACCGGCTCAGGGTCCTAAACGGGAGACGAGCACCGCCTCTGCTCATTCGAGTCGGACATCGCCGAAGTTTGACGCGTGGGGTGGGGATGGCCATGACGTTGAAGGCGGCGTCATCTCACAGCACAGAGGCGGCGTGCGCCATCGTGGTGAGGGCGTCGCGCGCCGGAGACGGAGGCAGCGCCGCCAGCGCCGCCAGCGCCCGTTCTCCGTGCAGGTGGCAGAGCTGGGATGTGGCGAGCACCGACTGGCGCACATCCGGGGAGGAGGCCAGCTGCATGCAACACGCACGGCATGCAGAATGCGAGCGTCACGCACGCGGCACAGCACGCGTCACAGCACACAGCATAGGAGCATCACGTACAGCACACACAAACGGCACACGCCAAACGGCATGCGCCAAACGGCAAACGCGTCAGGCACGTGGCACAGTTGCTGGTCGCTTGACATTTTGGGCGTCTGCGCCTTGTGCTCAGCAACTGTGTTTAAATATAAATGTGTGCGTAGCTATGTAATGCGAAGCGATTCCCACCTTTCCAAAGTCAATGCGTCCCGAGGCATCTGTGGCCTGGAAGAGAATGGCAGAAGTCCCATGAGTGGGCGACGGCGTGCATTAACCACGCGCGCGGCCACAAAACCCCCCATGATGAGCGTTGCATATCTCAACATTGCCGGAGGCATCTTTAGCTGGGCAAGATCCCACCAAGGTAAACACCTCTCCCTCAAAAGTATACCGGGACAATATCAGATATGACAGACGCAGACGGACGACAGAGCAATCTAAAATCAAAACAATCCATAAAATAACAAGCGTGGCTTTACTGATTAGACACTGAATGTTGAAACCGTTACAGAGTTTGCATGTGATGAACCAATGCCACTGAAATGACACTTCCAGAAGGCCGTGAGGTTGACGGGATATACATATATATGTTGAACTTCTTTTGCACCGTACATAGCCAACCGTGCTAATTGGAGGTGTGAGGGAAGGACAACAAACGTAACATAAATACTTTTTGTGAAGGAACGGATGAGTGGGGGACGCGTATTGCCCGCTTGTTCACAATGGTACGATTATTCTACACTGCGACACTAATGACTTTTTGTTTTGCATTTTACAGCAGAAACACCGCTCCCTGTGCTGTGCGGCTAGCTCCTTGTTGCAATTAATATTTTGTTATCACTCTCGCACGTGTGCCGGCGTTTCTGTGCGTGCGTGTAAATACCTGCGTGTCGGTTCTACGCATGCTTGCGTACCTTCTTGACGGCGCTCTGCCAGGCTCTTGTTCCCACTCGCTCTTGGTGCAGGATCGCCGGCGCGGAGTGAAAGCTGAAGTGCACCGCATCATTGTCCACCCCAATAAACGGCTGCATGTCCAGATTCAGCTGCGTAAACAAACGGACAAAGATTCCCTATGTAGCCTACACAGACTGTCGGGGAAAGTGCTGTTACCATGTAGCACCTATGAAAGCCAACATGGCACCAGGCACTCATTTAACACTGGGTCGACCCAGGGGATGCCCATGAACAATTCAGATAATCGTCACTGGTGTTGGCGGTGAGTGGGAAATAAACTCGGGTCGCTGTGTTCATAGCGTAGCGCACTAACCGCTACACTACTGCTTCCAATGCACACACATGCAAAAAAGTAATCCGCCATATAGACTGTTGGAGCAAGTGCTGTTGGCAAGTACGGGAAGGAGGTGGGTGGCAAGCACCACGCTCAACCACCTTTATCTCGCGATTGGTGATGTTTACTAGGTACTTATTTGAGGCTGAGTCAACCTAGGGGAGGCCCAGGACCGGTTCAGATAATCGTCACTGGCGTTGGCCGTGAGCGAAAATGTAACTCGGGTCACTTGGTTTCTAGTGCAGCACGCTAACTGCTGCAGTCCACACACACGCACACACACATCAGAATATTTATACTGGAGAAATCCGATGAGCTATACACACGCGCACAAACACATGCGCGCACACATGTAAACTAGGATTGCTTAGCGACAAGCGGTAAAGCGGGAACCATTTCCAGCGGAATGTCAGTACCGATTGTCACGCGCGATGTACATGGCGAGAGACATCGTTCATTGCCTCCAGCAAACCAAGGGGGCAACGGTTCACCGTTGCTTTTCATGCCGGTTACCGGAGACGAGAAAACCCGATGTTCCCAGCCGCACGACTGCTAACTCACCGTGCGAGACGGTGACAAGGTGATCCATTTATAGATACTCTACCAACATAAAACTATATTTAACAGCCTTTACGTGCAGCCTCCTACAAATCTCAACACACGTGCTATATCTGTTAACCCTCTCCTGTGTATGCTACTGAACCGTCACTTTCACAATATTTACTCGGCTGTTGAGAAACGAGGGTTCATAAAAAAAAAATCAGTGGGGTTTCTATGAATATATCACCTTGTGTATTTAATTGACAAACCACCCCCCCCCCCCCGTGCGGCCATGCGTACTGTTAGGAGTTTAGTTCATCCCACAGAGTGCTTCAGACTCTCGTTTCACGCGGTGAATGGCACTTGGTTACACGGTTTGTACGTGCATGCCGTGTGCTTGTTATGAGAGAAAACGTAGGGTAAGTGACCATTTCCGTATGTAAAAGGTGTGCTGCGCGACCATAACAAGTGAACCCAAAAGCCAAGCGGTCTCCAAATCTGGATGCTCAAGCGAGAGTGGGCCATACTCATCCCTGGTGGTGATGTGGGATTTGCATCTCTCCATAATCACGACCGCTGCTGACTTCCCACAAAATCATACAAAGTACTTTTATCGCCCACAAGGGATGACAGGTAGGCGGCCGTGTGAGGTGTGTGACGCGTCTGCACCGCTCGCACCTGGTGCGCCGCCGCCATGTCCCTGCCGTAGCTGAACGCGGACCGCTGCAGCTCGGCGCTCTGATTGGCCAGCACGAGTGTAGCTTGGCAGCTCTTGGCAAGCAAGGCACCGTGGGAGAGGAAGGTCCGGTCCAGATAATCGCAGACACTGGCATTCTCCGGAACCTGAAACACACGTTTAACATTATTCTCCGTGCGCTCTGGTTTCCTCCCACGTGTAACACACATTCAATGTCTGATACCACCTTCATATATAGAGGATCACAGAGCTTGGGGGGGGGGGGAATTTAGCCATGGCTGATCGCCTGGCTGCCTTAATCCCCCTTGCCTTTGGTTCCTCCTCGCACCTCCCCTTCCGTGGGCGAGTGAATACTCTGCTGCGGTGGCGAGTTACAAATCGTTATTATGCTTGCTTTGCAAAGGAAAGCCTAACTCTCAACACTTTTCCAGGAGGGTCCTTCCAAGCGTTCGCAGTTGGAGGTGATGCTGCTGCTGTGTGTAATCCGAATTGAGCGATTTGCAGGTACTAGGATGGTACATTGCCACATCCCACAGTACTCAGATAAGCCCATGCACAACAGGGGGAGGACATAGAAACTCCACACAGAAAGGTGCATGAGTTGGGAATTGAACCCGGGCCCTTCTTGCTGTGAGGCGTGATTGTGAGCACGGGGTCACACTGCCACCCTGTGTGTCCCACTCACCTGTTCGCTTCCACTTCCTTCGTAGAACAACCCCTGCACGAGGTCTCCAATCGCGCTGGACATTAACTCCACAACCTGCACACGTCACAGCATCATCTTCACCATCCTAACTGCAGACCTTGTCTCGTCATGGCGCACAGCTTTTAAAGCAACAAAATAAATAACCACGATAACACGCCTCTGCCACACAGCCTTCTGGGAGTGCATAATTTCAGCAGCATTAGTACAACGCCAGAAAAACTTGGGACCTGTTTTGAAATTCAGTGTCTCATCAACAAGAGTTACACTTGCTTGAATCAACGCTGGAGAACTGCTAGATGTTAATAGGCAACTTGGACCCTCCGCTAGATACAGGTCTTAGTTCGACGCAAAACTACACAAAACGAAACTTGAAAGCGATGCGACACCCGGGGCGACAGGGCGAGCGCCGCGCGCTCACATGCGTGTTGTTGAGGCGCGCCAGCCCCGTGGACGCGTTCGCAAGCAAGAGGTCGCCGCTGAGCACCGCCATCTTGTTCCCAAAATCCATGTCGTCGCGGCAGTCGTCGCTGAGTACCATGGCGGCGACATCCACGATGCCGCGGTGCACGGCAAACGCCGTGTGGATGAGCTCGGCAATCTCCGCCAAGCTGCGCTGGCTGTGCATGGAAAACATTAAGCGTTTACAACAACAACGACGACGTGGAATGTGTGTTGAACTGCTTTCGCACTGTACATAAGTTCAACATAGATACATACAGAGACCCATAGTTGTCCTTCCCCGTACCTGCGATTATCACGGTTGGCTACCTACGGTGCGAAAGAAGTTCAACATACATACGTACGTACGGTGCAAAAAAAACTATGGATCTCTATTTGAGTCTGTGTGTGCATGTATGTTGAACTTCTTTCGCACTGTACGTAGCCAACTCTGCTAATCGGAGGTATGAGGGAAGGATAACAAACTAAATACAAAAAAGCAGTTCTAAAGAAATGAGTTTTCAATCGAGCTTCAAAAGTGCACAGCTCCAATAAGGTATTCCCTTCACCAGCAATGAGTTCAAAGCAAGCCTGACTGCTGAAGAGACAACGAATGTCGAAACCGGTTGAGAGTTTTGCTTGTGTTGAACCAATGCTCCTGAATTTGTGCACTCCCCAAAGGCTGTGTAGCTGATGCGATGTGTAAAAAATATATTTTATTCATATGAAGTGACAGATATGTGAGGGTGGTGCACTATTTATTTATTTCAAGGAAGTTACACACAAATATTACAAGTCAAATCATACAACAAGGTTTTTTTGCATCATGGCAGTCAATAATAAAATATAATTTGCATTTGATACGCATGGCATGTTATGTACTGTGTATATCAACCACAGCAGTCTCTTCAATTAACTGTTCAATTTGTTGGCATGGTTATTCTTCTTTAGCGATCAAGTCACAGCTCCTTCTCAATGGTTATGATGACCGAACCAGACAGCCAATTCTCCCTCTTGATGTCAAACGATCTTAAACGGTTCCTTGATAAGATGAGGATGTACACATGCTGCATCTCATCCATCGTTATAGCTATTATTGGCTTTGACTTTATTTCAATTGGATTTTACCCATACTTTTGAGTGCAGATTATTTTGCATGTTGCGTTGAGATATTTCAGTATCAAAGGCACTTTAGAAATATTGACTCAATATTTGTACAAATGAAACACCTCCACTGTTGAACGCCATCTCGATGATTCTTCCATTCTAAGGCGAGGTCATAACTTATCTTAACAATTTGACCCTTTGCCCTTCTATCGCAACCATCGGACCTGTTCACTGAGATTATAGGGAACCGCATAATGGACGACTTAGAAATCCACCACCACCACAAATGTGCGAGAATTAGGAAAGGTTTTTCTACCTTGACCACATCCAGACCCTCAAGCAGGTCCCTTCTAACATCACCGCAGTCCAGTTTGAGGGCGGTGTTCCAGTCTGGGGCCCATGTACACGCAACAGAATTGCTCTTCCAACTGAGAAACGCGGAGGTCGGCAAAGCGCAGACCAATTACTGTTCCCACGGCAATTCTGCCGACCACGAGTTCAACTTGTCACGCACCATACCGCAACAAATACATTCAACAAGCATTGCGCACATACGTAGAGATGTTGCCTATCAAGGCGTTACCTTGGGTAGATGCCGTCTACCATCACCTCGGGATCGGACGAGATCTTGCCGTCGGGCTGCTTGCTAGGTTTGGGTCCGGCCGCTTTGGACATAAGAAGCACGACAAGGCCTCGCATCTGCACCATCTGGCTGCTGTCACAAACCAAGCCCCTGTGGGTGCACACCACAGCAGTCACACCACAGCAGTCACACAGCACCCCACACCAACACAGCACCCCACATTCACACAGCACAAACACACCACCCCAGTCCCCCACACATCTCCGATTAGCACAGTTGGCTACATACGGTGTAAAAAAGGTTCCACATACATACCACGGCAGTCACAGCTCAGTCACACATCACCCAACAGTCACACTACAGCCCAGTTACACACCACAGCTAAACATCACCCCAGTTACACACCACAACAGTCACACGCTACAGCACAGTTACACACCACAGCTACACATCAATCCAGTTACAGAACACAACAGTCACACGCTACAGCCCAGTTACACACCACAGCTACACATCACCCCAGTTACACATCACAATAGTCACACGCTACAGCACAGTTACACACCACAGCTACACATCACCCCAGTTACACACCACAACTGTCGCGCTACAGCACAGTTACACACCACAACAGTCACACACTACAGCCCAGTTACACACCACTGCTACACATCACCACAGTTATGTGATGCCGCCGCCACGGAGCCGATCGGCGGGTGGCCCACCTGCGATCTCGCCGCCCCGAGCGGCGAGGCCGACATTGCTCCACCCCACCACTTCCCCACCCCCCCCCCCCCACCGGAACACACACGCACGCACTCCCCCCCACCATTAGAGCGCGTGGGGAGACACCCTGGCCGACAGGTTTTCACCCAGAAGCCCTCGTAAAGGGATAATCTTCACGGTTTCCTGCAGCCAGGGAATTGGACGGTCTCCCCCGACGCTAACACCCACCGCGGCGCCGTGACTTTGGTTGGAATTACATGGTCACGACGGGGCTGCCGAGCCACCGCGGGTAGACAGCACACACAACACACACGGGTCAGCAGGCAGGTAGGAGGGCAGAGCCACGAGCGGCGGGAAAGCAGGGTCGCCCTCTGGCTGGAGGGCCGCTGAGCAGGTAAATTTAGATGCGGACGTCGCTGAAAGCAACGGCCCAGGGGATGCTGGGATACAGATGGGCCTACCGATTGGCGGGTGATCCCAGCGAGCTGATTGGCCCGCGAGTCGGCACCAGGTAGCCCCTTTGATGTAGAAAGAATAAAGCGGGTCAGGGCGAAGGAAAAAGGGCTCTGGCTACTCGAGTCGACCCCAGGTCCGTCAACTCCCGAGTCCAGCCGCGCGAACGTCCGTGGGACGTATCGACGCGCCGCGAGGACCAGACGGCAGTGACGACGAACCGTGAGTAAGAGAGAGAGAGAGGGAGTTGGGACTTAGCTTAAGAGCGAAACAGGAGAGGGTAAAGGGGAGGACAGGTAGAGTGTAGTGCCGACTATCGAGAGATAGATTGGTCCTGCCCCGCTGATCCCGACTGACTCGGTTAAATAAGGGCTCGCCGGCGCGGTGGAATAAATCGTCGGCAGTTACATAACGGACTGGTGTGGTTTTTGCGGAACCGTGGGTGCGCTTACTGTCGCGGTGGTCGTTACATAACAGACTGGTGTGGTTTTTGCGCGGGTGTGGAAAGAGAGTGGAAGCGTGGGTGCGCTTGCTGTTTGCGGCGGTCGCCGCGTGTGTGGAGCGGCGCCGCGTGGAGTGTGTGCGCTACCGACCGTCGGCTGCGGACTCCCACGTTGCGAGCGGATACCCATCTCGCACGCATGCCCATCGCATAGCCCTTTAAACCCGTTTAATCCAATCCCCCCAATCGTCGGAGTGAGCACGAACGACGTCGCTTACCCTCCGACCTTTAACCCCCCGGTTACCCGCGTGTGATTGGTGCGTGGGACTGCGCGGGCGGGGAGCGTCGCGTTTGGGTGCCGGCGAACCGCTAGCGGGTCCCAGGGAGGTCGAGGGTGATGCCCCACCGGCAGGAGACCCGGACTCGGGGGGGGACGGCACAGGGGGGGGAACAGGAGCGCGACGACCTTTCCCCGCCCGGGGAGGAGTGCGGCGGCGGCAGCTCCCACACTAGTGGAGAGTCTGGGAGCGTCGGGACTTCGCGGACAGGGTCGCAGGCAGGGGAGGTCCCGGGGGCCGGCGACCCTAACAGTTACACCACAACAGCCACACGCTACAGCACAGTTACACATCACCCCAGTTACACACCACAACTGTCGCGCTACAGCACAGTTACACACCACAACAGTCACACGCTACAGCACAGTTACACACCACAGCTACACATCACCACAGTTACACACCACAACAGCCACACGCTACAGCACAGTTACACATCACCCCAGTTACACACCACAACAGTCACACGCTACAGCCCAGTTACACACCACAGCTACACATCACCCCAGTTACACACCACAGCTACACATCACCCCGTTACACACCACAACTGTCATACTGAGACAATGAGACGCCGCACTCGCAAAAGCCATCTTCCCAAAACTAGAGGCTGTAAATCAGAGGCTGTAAATCAGGGCCTCGAATGTGAGCACAGACACTGGAACCTGATGGCTGTACCCCGGGGTGCCGTAGTACCCCGGGGTGCCGTAGTACCCCGGGGTGCCGTAGTACCCCGGGGTGCCGTAGTACCCCGGGGTGCCGTAGTACCCCGGGGTGCCGTAGTACCCCGGGGTGCCGTAGTACCCCGGGGTGCCGTAGTACCCCGGGGTGCCGTAGTACCCCGGGGTGCCGTAGTACCCCGGGGTGCCGTAGTACCCCGGGGTGCCGTAGTACCCCGGGGTGCCGTAGTACCCCGGGGTGCCGTAGTACCCCGCGGTGCCGTAGTACCCCGCGGTGCCGTAGTACCCCGCGGTGCCGTAGTACCCCAGTAGTACCCCGGGGTGCCGTAGTACCCCGCGGTGCCGTAGTACCCCGCTGTGCCGTAGTACCCCGGGGTGCCGTAGTACCCCGCGGTGCCGTAGTACCCCGGGGTGCCGTAGTACCCCAGTAGTACCCCGGGGTGCCGTAGTACCCCGCGGTGCCGTAGTACCCCGGGGTGCCGTAGTACCCCGGGGTGCCGTAGTACCCCAGTAGTACTCCGGGGTGCCGTAGTACCCCGCGGTGCCGTAGTACCCCGCGGTGCCGTAGTACCCCGACTGCATCACGGACATTGTGCTCTCGCGCAATGTCCGTGATGCAGTCGTTTTTAGTCTGTTGATGGTCGGCGATGCGACAATCGACTCATCTCGACGAGTGCACCACCACTACGGTGCACCGCCACTACGGTGGGTACTGCGAGCGTTCAGGGTTTCGGCTCAATCGTCCTCGCTCGTTTCGACATCGTGGAGTAGCACCGACGTCGGATTGATTGGCACCCCAGTCGCGGAGTTAAGTACACCCCTGGACAAAAATAGTGTCCCAGAAATAAAACATTTAATTGCCTCGGCCATTTAGTATTACTTGGTACCCCGCGGTACCGCCACGAGGATCAATTTTTGCGCCGGGCTCCACGGCTCGGCTCTGGAGTGCAGCCCCTCAGAGACAGAGGCAAGTGGTGGTGGACACCCCACCCGTGACTCCGTGCCCTGAAGGCCGACGCTAGGGCTGGCTACCTAGTGGACACGGCGCACGGAGGAGGCCACAGCAAAAACAAATATTTCTTCCAGTGCCTTCCTGCATCGCTGAGAGAGTACCCACGTGTATCCGTGTACAGCTCTGACCGGCAGCCACCCAGCATTGCGACCCGAGCTGCTGCCGCCACCGTGACGGTCACCCGTGACCCAGCAAAGGGTCAGGGTCAACAACAGCATCTGAGTGCACCGCCACCCAAACGTGTGTTGTGTCGTGTGTCCGTGTGTTGTCTATCTATGCTGTGCTATCCTCACGTGCATGTTGAGGAGAGATTGTTAGTGTTACGAGTGTTATTTTACGTGATGTTGGGGAGCGGTGCGCGCTGTACTACCAAGGGGCCGTCCATAAATGACGTCACGCGATTTTTTATCTCCCCCCCCTCGTCACACATCGTCACAAATGTCTGACCCCATCCTAGGTGCGTGACGTCATTTATGGACGGCCCCCCAACCCGGCGAAACGAGTTCGATTCCTGCTGCCTGTCAACACCAGTGACCGTTGTCTAAATGGTTCCTGGACCTCCGCCAGGTCGACTCGGCCTCAAATGAGTTCCTTGTGCGGTGTGTCAACATCGCCATTGAGGAGACAAATGCAGGCGGGCGTGGTGCTGTGTCGGCCTTCATAGGTGGTGCTACTCGCTAACAGCACTTGCCCCCGACAAGTCTGTAGGCAGGGGACCGTCGTGTGTTGGTGTGCTACCGACGTGGCCGTGTTGAGCAGCGGATGCCCCGCGCGCCGCAGCCTCCCCGCCCTCCCGGCCGCGTGGCTGGCGCCGTCCCCCAGCAGCGCGCGGAGCCCGAGCACCGATCCCGGGTAGCCGACCTCGCGCCGGGCCGCGTGCACCGCGCTCTGCCACGCGCCGGGGGGCCCCGCGGCGGGGGGCGCGACGAGACCCCCCCCCGTGGGGGGTCCTCCCCCCGAGTGCGCTCGCGCCCCCAGGGCCCGCAGCGCGACGACCCCGAACCGCGACCTCGCGAGGAGCGGCGGCGGCGGCATGGTCCGAGTGAAGGGGGCTGCCGCGACGGCACCCACAGCCAATCAGAGCGCGGCGCGAGGCGGGGCTTCGTCGCTGTGGTGAGCAGGGATCGTGGCTATGGCGGGCGGGGCTGGTGGTTGTGATGGGCGGGGCTGGTGGTTGTGATGGGCGGGGCTGGTGGTTGTGATGGGCGGGGCTGGTGGTTGTGATGGGCGGGGCTGGTGGTTGTGTATTCGAAAAGGAAGTCACGAAATAATTGGCTGCGGCGGAGGTCAAAGTTCAGAGGTCAACACCGCCGCGTGCGCTGTCAGGCTGTAGAATACGGGACATAAGTAATTACACATTATGTAAACATTTTTTTTTACCAGATATGGAGTACGGTAATTGGCCGTGGCTTTGGCAATATATTACCTGAGTGGGCTTTGTCTGGTAGGATGAGGATGGTTGAGTTTTGTTTGTATGTGTTTGGGTGATTCGTTACCTTGTGCATTGTTTGTTGTTGTAACGTTCTTACCCGCCCCGGCTGGACATATGTGAAACAGAGCTTATAGATAAGAAATACCATACTGGAACGGGAATCGGATTTCTTACGATCCAAAGATCAAAAACTGCCATCCAAGTGTCTGTGTTGGAGCAATCATCTGGGCGATTTGTTTTAAATCGGTAAAGTTATTTCTGTCACGTGGTTCCTGGATCGAAAGAGACGATTTTTGGATCCAAAAATCCCATATGCGGCCGCCCATTGACGCTGATTTGCTTTCCCTCCACATTAACGTAATGAATCATTCTGTCGCGGATTCATTAATACCCTGTTACAGCGCGACCCGGGCGGAGCCGACGACATACACGAGGCACCAAGTACCGGGGGCAGACGACTCGCCCCTCTCTCTCCACGTACAAATCACGAGCATGTTTTCACACATCCCATCAGCCGCACAACCCTTCGGGGAGTGCATCATTTCAGCGACCTAGGCTGCCACCTCAACGATCTACCCAGTGGCAGAGAACTGCGTACCGGGAGATTGTACAGGACACAAAACTACTATAAAGGCGCACAATTAAATAAGTCAAGATGCTGCACTCATCATAACTAGAACACTGAAACCGACAATCCTCTAGCTCTCTATTCTAGTGAACATTCTCCCACCAAATATCTACAGAGACGCGCAAACCACAAAGGACAGTAACAACACTAGGCCCGAGCTTCGTTCTTGACCTTGAAGCTCGTCCCTTCCCTCGAATGTCCCTTCTCATGCTCTTCCCTTTTATCCTTCTCGAGCCCCCTTTCTCGAACTTTCCCTCACCGTTTTTACCGCAGCCAAACCCCGTCCTCCAACGGTTCCCAACCATCACTTCCGGGTTCCACTCTGTTTCCCACGTTTTCCCGTTTAAATCTTTCCTCCAATCTTTTCAAACCCTGCCTCCCGATCGATCATTGAGGAGGCCTCTTTCTGCCAATAAGAGGCCTTGGCCTACTTTTTGAAAGACAGTTTGGCTGCACGTTTGCTTGGGGTGAGTGCTTCTTAATTTCAGTCATTACAAATGTGTAATGTAGGACTCCGGAGACAATAACTGTAGAGGCACCTTTATTAATTACTCGTACATCACACTGTTTCAACTCACTAGCACATCACACAACGCTTATCGTCTAGCACGACGGCGCTAACTGCCTAGATAACTGGCTGACTATCCAGCAGCGGCGACATCGAGCAATGACAAGGACGACAGCGACAATGGCGACGACGAAAAGGACTTCCGCAACGAGATGACCCCGATTCCCACAAACAGCTCTGACTCACACCCCCCTTTTATTCTTCATAGCGTGACCCGTCTCCGCCCTGGCCACGCCCCCTTTCTGGAACTCTCTAGCGGGTTCTCGGAGCTTCCAGATGGATCTCCTCAATGACCCTTGCTCCAGTTCTTCCCCTCTGCCGACGCTCCCGTGTATACTGTCTGCGCCTTATATGTGTAGTGGCATGGTTGGCCACAATCGCCAATACTCATAGCCGGCAGTACTATCTCAGGCCAGTAGAGAGCAGAAGGGAGGCTGGACCTGCTCAAGAGTAATGATGGGCAGTTGGCCCCAGGCAATCCCTGGGGGGAGCACCGGGACCAACGGTTGGGACCCCAGGCCCCCAGAAGGGGGCTGGGGGATGAGGTCATTCTCCAGGGCCTTCGAGAAGGTTCTGGAAGGGAGGCGTGGCCAGGGGCGGAGTGAGCCGGGACCCGGTATATAAGCCAGGGCCCTGAAGGGCTCAGCTCAGTATCGTCCGGCTGAAGACTGAAGATCAACCATTAGCCCTGAAGAGAAAAGAGTTCTGTGGGCAAAGCTGAACCCCTGGCTAGGGTGAGGCTTGAGCTATACCAGTGAAGCTCCGAGCTTATAACGAGTGAAGACTCCAGAGAAGACTCAAGCCCCTGACAGTGTAGGCGCAGTGATAGCCGAAAGAGGCGAGCTAGCCGACTACGTAGCACATCGGGTGGAAGAGGCCGTTACCCCTTTGTATTGTAGTTTAACAAGTTGTAATAAACGTGTTTCCTCAAGCAAGCTTCCTCCACTTTATTACCCACTACATATGCAACTGTTGGTATACCCGCAGTTGTCACTTGTGGCCGCCAGTTAGTGCTGCAACACGACAAATGTACCTCGCCGTTGACTCGATTTCCGATCCCCCTTCGGGATTCGTGTTGGCACCATTCTAGAATAACACCCAGATCCCGAAGAACGCAGTAAAAGCTGCTGTTGCTGATGAACAGAGTGGAACGCATAACGTACAGAATAAACACCTCATTCGAGACCCAAACATCATTGCACTCTCCTCCTGGCTTTGACATTCCTCCTTGAAGACACTGGTGGTGTAACCATGAACCGCATCAGAACATCTACAGGACGATGCACACATCTCCTTCATGAATGGGAAATTAAAGACGAGCCGCACTACCGTGCGGTTGTGACCAACCCAAACTATGGAGCAGGCAGTAAACCAGTGGTTTACATTCCTTCAATGTGTAGAGGAGTAATATGGGGGCGTGACGTCATGCGCGCCGTCCGGTGCGATGACGTCATGTGAAGTGACGTCATGCACGCTTGGCGGGGCGATGACGTTATGTCTCCTCTAGGTACTTAAGGGGGACCCCGTGACGAAAGCGGGGTCACTGTGGGAGCCCGGGAAGGTGAACGGTTGAAGAGCCAAGCCAGGGGTAGGGCTCGAGGAGTCTGGCCAGAGAAGCCGGCGGTAGTCATAGGAGGTGCTGCTCTCCCCGGTCGGCCAGTGTTGGCGGATCCCCCGATCCGACTCGAGGGAGAGAGACCGGAGCTAGCCGAGCTAAGGAAGAGACCGAGTGAAGGTTTGTGTGAAGGTACCTAGTGAAGGACCCCTACCCCTGAGGAAGTTGTCTAAACCCTTAATAAATAACCGGCGCAAGCCCTTACACGAAGATCTGCCTCCGAGTCATCACTTACACCTCAACAAATGGAGTAGGAAGAGTAATACAACACAAACTCTCTCCCCTGAAGCCCTCTCGTGGCTAGCGGCAGATCTTTAACATTGGCATTTACCTTCTGAACATATTGCCATCATACGCAAGAATAGACTAGCAGTATTCGTTCAAGCAAGGCTGACTGCCGACGAGACGGCAAATAATACCGATCCAGTGTTTTGTTTGTGTTGAACCAACGCTGCTGAAATGGTGGGAATCCCAGGTCATGTGGCTGATGATTGTGAACAAATACTGTGCTCGTCTGTTATTTGGAGTAAGCGGACGACTGAAGAGGGGCGTATATCATCGGAGTGGAAGCTGCTTGATCAAACAAATGAATCAAATTGGACTGGATAGCCAAGATCATACAATTGGCTAAACTAAAAAAATATTTGACCAAGGCCCACAGGGCTATACAGTTCTTTTTTTAGAAGCGACCTGGCCACAATAACTAAAAAAGTGGATTAGCACGTGGAAATTTATAACAGCCAAATTACTCTCATTGCGTAATGTTAATTCTAAATGTGGAGGCAAAACCCGGAGGACCCGGAAAAAAACCCCCAAACGACCACGGGAAAAGAGAGACCCTCAAACTCCAAATATACAGCAGGCGCGTGTGGGTCGGGATCGAACCCACGACCTCCTGTGTAACTCCCTCGCCACCGTGTCAAGTTTCATTTATTAGGTATAGCCCTGTGAGCTATGCGACTCTTAAGTCGGGTGCAACCGCAACAAACAAAATAGGAATCATCATTGTAGAAAACTATTACACCACAACCAGACCATAAGCTACAAAAACAATGGAACAACAGTAATCATAGGAACTGTGATTTTAAATTTAACAATAAACGATATACACTGAAGAGGGGTGTATATCATCGGAGTGGAAGCTGCTTGATCAAACAAATGAATCAAATTGGACTGGATAGCCAAGATCATACAATTGGCTAAACTAAAAAAATATTTGACCAAGGCCCACAGGGCTATACAGTTCTTTTTTTAGAAGCGACCTGACCACAATAACTAAAAAAAGTGGATTATCACGTGGAAATTTATAACAGCCAAATTACTCTCATTGCGTAATGTTCATTCTAAATGTGGAGGCAAAACCCGGAGGACCCGGAAAAAACCCCCCAAACGACCACGGGAAAAGAGAGACCCTCAAACTCCAAATATACAGCAGGCGCGTGTGGGTCGGGATCGAACCCACGACCGCCTGTGTAACTCCCTCGCCACCGTGTCAAGTTTCAAGTTTCATTTATTAGGTATAGCCCTGTGAGCTATGTGACTCTTAAGTCGGGTGCAACCGCAACAAACAAAATAGGAATCATCATTGTAGAAAACTATTACACCACAACCAGACCATAAGCTACAAAAACAATGGAACAACAGTAATCATAGGAACTGTGATTTTAAATTTAACAATAAACGATATACATAACACGTACGACAAAATCTGCAGCCAAAGCTGGCAGCACGACACTCCCAGTGTATGATGTGTGAGTGAGTCAGCAGCAGCGCGAGTGAGTGTATGATGTGCGAGTCAGCGTATGATGTGTGAGTCAGCGTATGATGTGTGAGTCAGCGTATGATGTGTGAGTCAGTATTAGGTTGAGTGAGTGTATGATGTGTGAGTCAGCGCACGATGTGTTAGTCAGCGCATGATGAGTGAGTCAGTGTATGATGTGTGAGTGAGTCAGCAGCAGCGCGAGTGAGTGTATGATGTGCGAGTCAGTGTATGATGTCCGAGTCAGCGTATGATGTGTGAGTCAGTGTATGATGTGTGAGTCAGTATTAGGTTGAGTGAGTGTATGATGTGTGAGTCAGCGCACGATGTGTTTAGTCAGCGCATGATGAGTGAGTCAGTGTATGATGTGTGAGTGAGTCAGCGGCAGTGTGAGTGAGTATATGATGTGCGAGTGAGCCAGCACACGATGAGTGAACCTCTGTATGATGAGTGGGTCAGTGGTTGTGCGAGTGTATGATGTGTGAGTAAGCGCATGATGAGCGAGTCAGTGCATGATGTGTGAGTGAGTCAGTGCATGATGAGTGAGTCAGTGTATGATGTGTGAGTCAGTGCATGATGAGTGAGTCAGTGTATGATGTGTGAGTGAGTCAGTGCATGATGAGTGAGTCAGTATATGATGTGTGAGAAAGTCAGTGTCGCCCCCCCCCCCCAGCTCCGTCGCCCCCCCCACCCACCGCGGCCACCACCACCACCACCACCCACCACCACCCACCACCACCACCCACCGCGGTCACCACCACCACCACCCACCACCACCACCCACCGCGGCCACCACCACCCACCACCACCACCACCCACCGCGGCCACCACCACCACCCACCACCACCACCCACCACCACCACCCACCGCGGCCACCACCACCACCCACCGCGGCCACCACCACCACCACCACCCACCGCGGCCACCACCACCACCCACCACCACCCACCGTGGCCACCACCACCACCCACCACCACCACCACCCACCACCACCCACCGCGGCCACCACCACCACCACCCACCGCGGCCACCACCACCACCCACCACCCACCGCGGCCACCACCAGCCACCGCGGCCACCACCACCACCACCACCCACCGCGGCCACCACCACCACCCACCACCACCCACCGCGGCCACCACCACCATCACCACCACCCACCGCGGCCACCACCACCATCACCACCACCCACCGTGGCCACCACCACCACCTACCGCGGCTGTGCCCGCATCTCGCCGCCCGATTCACGTTCCGGGCGTCGCCCTCGCGACCTCTCCCGGCGGCGGCGGCGGCGGCTTCTCAGTGAACGCGCTCCCATTGTGTCTGGGGGGACCCCTCCTAGGTCGACTCGGCCTTCAACGAGGACCTGGTGTGCTGTGTGTGTGTAGTCAACGTCAGCACTGGGGAAACAGGTGGCCCCGTGCGTGGTGCTGACCTCCAAGGCCTTCCGTGTGCCCTGCCGGTCTTCGTAAGTGATGGCGAAGAGCTCTTGCCCCAAAAAAGTGTATCTTTAAAGTCTTTGCCTCTTGTGTTGTATGTACAGTAGATACTGTATGTGCGTGTAAGATGGCACAGCGGGGAGCAGTCATCTGAGGCAGTCAACCCAGAACACCAGGGCCTGCCCGTGACCTCCCAGCAGCGAGCTTTCCAACACTGATGGTCTCAACGTGCACCTAGCCTGGCACAAGCGCCGTGGAACGTCACTGCCACTTCGTGGCTGTTGTCTGTGTGTGGGTGACAGCTGTACGGTGCTGCTGTTGAGCGCGGAGGCGTCAGCCAGGTTCGTCTCGCTCCGGCCCGGCCTTGCCGCCCTTGCCGCTGTGAGACGACACTCGCTGTGAGACGAAGAAGCTGTGAGACACTCGCTGTGAGACACCCGCTGTGAGACACTCGCTGTGAGACGACACCCGCTGTGAGACACCCGCTGTGAGCCACCCGCTATGAGACACTCGCTGTGAGACGACACCCGCTGTGAGACACTCGCTGTGAGACGACACCCGCTGTGAGACACCCGCTATGAGACACTCGCTGTGAGACGACACCCGCTGCGAGACACCCGCTGTGAGACGACACTCGCTGTGAGACACCCGCTGTGAGACACTCGCTGTGAGACGACACCCGCTGTGAGACACTCGCTGTGAGACGACACCCGCTGTGAGACACTCGCTGTGAGACGACACCCGCTGTGAGACACCCACTGTGAGACACTCGCTGTGAGACACCCGCTGTGAGACACTCGCTGTGAGACACCCGCTGTGAGACACCCGCTGTGAGACACTCGCTGTGAGACACCCGCTGTGAGACACTCGCTGTGAGACACCCGCTGTGAGACGACACTCGCTGTGAGACACCCGCTGTGAGACGACACTCGCTGTGAGACACCCGCTGTGAGACGACACTCGCTGTGAGACACCCGCTGTGAGATGACACTCGCTGTGAGACGAAGAAGCTGTGAGACACTCGCTGTGAGACACCCGCTGTGAGACACTCGCTGTGAGACGACACTCGCTGTGAGACACTCGCTGTGACACGAAGAAGCTGTGAGACGAGACCCGCTGTGAGACACTCGCTGTGAGACGAAGAAGCTGTGAGACACTCGCTGTGAGACACCCGCTGTGAGACACTCGCTGTGAGACGACACCCGCTGTGAGACACTCGCTGTGAGACGACACTCGCTGTGAGACGACACTCGCTGTGAGACACCCGCTGTGAGACACTCGCTGTGAGACGACACTCGCTGTGAGACACCCGCTGTGAGATGACACTCGCTGTGAGACGACACCCGCTGTGAGACACTCGCTGTGAGACGACACTCGCTGTGAGATGACACTCGCTGTGAGACGAGACCCGCTGTGAGACACTCGCTGTGACACGAGACCCGCTGTGAGACACTCGCTGTGACACGAAGAAGCTGTGAGACGAGACCCGCTGTGAGACACTCGCTGTGACACGAAGAAGCTGTGAGACGACACTCGCTGTGAGACACCCGCTGTGAGACGACACTCGCTGTGACACGAAGAAGCTGTGAGACGACACTCGCTGTGAGACACCCGCTGTGAGACACCCGCTGTGAGACGAAGAAGCTGTGAGACGACACCCGCTGTGAGACGAGACCCACTGTGAGACACCCGCTGTGAGACACTCGCTGTGAGACACCCGCTGTGAGACACTCGCTGTGAGACACCCGCTGTGAGACGACACCCGCTGTGAGACACTCGCTGTGAGACGACACCCGCTGTGAGACACTCGCTGTGAGACGACACTTGCTGTGAGACACTCGCTGTGAGACGAAGAAGCTGTGAGACGACACTCGCTGTGACACGAAGAAGCTGCTGCTTCGTCGTCTCACAGCGAGGAGGGTTCCTAGCGCCATGGGGCATTGAGTACGGAGCGACTGCGCAAGTCTCAGACGATGCTGCGTTGGCGAAGACGTCGTCCCAACTCTCCATTCCATACGGGGTTTACGCAGAGGGGACATGGGAAGCGGCGAGCAGTGAAACCACTGTAAATATACACAACACGGTATCGACAACGGATGATTTTCGAGCAAAAAAATCGACTTTAATTACACTGTCCTGTACGGCGTTTACCTGTTAAATATATTTACGTTTATTTTGCTGCTCACTGTGGTAAATCTCTTTGCTCCACTGAGTTCAAATCCTGGCTGGGGGTTGACTCAGCCCATCGTCACCACTTCCTGAGGAAGTTTACGGAGGTTGTCCTGTCGATAGACTCGCCCCCACCACTGGTTCTGGTGCCGTTAACGGGAGATGGGCACCATTGCCTTTCCACGCTCGTTTGAGTAGGATCTCGTTTTATACCCCTACCCCCCGAATGAACTGCGGTGTGTGAGAGTAACGCGCTGAACTCGTTCTGACCTCCGAGTGAAGTGCCCCGTGAGAGTAACGCGCTTGGCACTGTGCCGCCCGCCTGTGCGTGCAGGATGATGGTGCGGAGGCGCGTGATGGAGGTGATGTTTGTGATGGTGCTCGGCGTTGCGAGTGGCACCTACATCTACCGCCCGCTGCTCTTGGAGCAGGCTGCCCTGCAACGCCGCAAGCAAGCCGGCGAGGAGCATGGCACCGAAGTGGAGCGAGCGGCGCGCGATCTGCCAGGCAAACTTCCCGAGCAGCGAAATGCGGCCGCGGCGAGCAACGCCAAGGCTTGATTTTGGCGCTGCAGAGGGGAGATGTTGACTACCTCGCCTGGTATACATGCGGTTGTGGGCTTGATCCAGACCCTGACGCCGGTATATTCGGCGTTTGCGTGTATCTCTCGCCGTGGTCACGTGGATTTTTCTCAGGGTCCTCCGTTTTTTCCCTCCACGTTTAGAATCAACATATTTCGAGGATTTGGCTGCTATAAATTTCCACTTGATAAGCCACTTCTTTGAGCTGTCATTTGTGGCCAAGTCACTTCTAAAAAAGAGCTATATTGCTCAGTGGGCCTTACCTGCTAAAATAAAACATAGTTTAAAGAGTTTGCGATTAGCCTCACAGCGACTTTGCCTCTTGGTTTGACCTATACACGAGTGACGCAGTCGACGCTTTGACAGATAATTGACGTACATCATCTTGGAGCCGGTACTGTGACATGTGTTAGAGGTGTTATTTTAGTCAAGATGTAATAACCGGGAAAATAAAAAAATCTGTAATCACATTTTGATTTGTTATATATTTGCTGGGGTTATTTGTCATATTTCCAACAATTAAAAATGTAAACAATTTTTAATGTTTTACCTCTTTTATATTAACGTTTTTGCATTCCAACCTATTTTCAAATACATAATTGTGTACCACGGATCTTATTTTAACAACATATTTTGCACTGCAAACTTCCTGAACAATTGAGTCGGTTGCCTCCTCCACACTCTAATATTGCTACCATCGTTACACTCATTGATTCCTTCACCGTTGTTGACGACTTGCCTTACCAGACTGCTTCCACACCGCAGGTCACAACAACACACCCACTTATCCACACACTTCCTTTTAGCATGGTTGGCTACGTACGGTGCAAAAGAACTTCAACATAGATTCCTCCCACGCTCACCACCTGCACGTAATGCTTCTGTTTTTTCCTTCAGACTATAGAATTCCCTCATTATTTTTTTCCCAAGCTCATGTGACCTTGTTCAATTCTCCCAACTTCAGGCAGCTCCGGGTAGCCTACTGCAATGATTCCTGCCCAAATAATGGATGCTAGTGGCCACTTGGGTCAGAGATAAGAGACAGAAACTAGCATCAGCTCCCAGATGCCGAATCACTCTTTGTCATCACCCCTTTTGAAGAGCTCTCACAAAGCCGCAGCGACAGCAACAACGGTAGAAAACCCCAACATTCAGAGCCAGCTGAGAATGAATATGAGCGCTGCCCTTGGAAAAATTAAAAATGCTAGGGCAGTCGCAAGCTTAGAGGCCGTGTCACATCGTGGAATGATTTGCAGCTCGGGGGGTGTGCGAGGGTCTGATGGATGAGGAGACCAAAAGCCTTTTCTCTCAATAAAAAGCATGAACAATAGGAATCGAGAACATCACTAGACAACAGCACGCTCACACTTAGGATTTTGCTAGCTTCTCTACTGCTAGCCTTTCTCCCCTCGCCTCTCCTACCTCGCCCTTGCCTCCAGTGGGGGTTAAGCCATCGCCGCTGGAGAGGGCGAGGTGTGGAGAGCGGGACCTGGGACTTCTCTTGTCTTTCCTCGCCTTCACTCCGACCAACTCAACTCCCTCTCTCACGCTCCCGTATATATCCCCCTCGTTAATTAATTAATTAAGCTGCCGACCTCCCATCGCCTCACACCCATGACTATCGCCTCAATCTCCCGTCAACCTGGCGCCTGTTCCGTGCCTGCATTTGCAACCAGCCAATTGCCGCTATGCATCTTAATTTTCCGTCTCCTTTCCGTTGCTCTCTCTCGCGGCACCTGTTCATCCCGATGCGACCTCATTGTCCGTAACTCGCACATGCGTGCACACCGGTTGCAAACCCCCGTGTGCGTTACTCCACTACACTACTATAGAGTCAGCAGATACTACTATACAGTTAGTCGTTACTACTATAGAGTCGGTAGATACTACTGTAGGGCCAGTAGATACTACTACGGTCAGAAGTTACTACTACAGTCAGTAGATAGTACTGTAAGGCCAGTAGATACTACTACGGTCAGTAGTTACTAGTCAGTAAATACTATTATAGTCAGTAGTTACTACTTTCTCAGGAGATACTACTGTACAGTCAGTAGATACTACTTACTCTGTTGTATGTAGGGTGTGTAGGTATATATACCGATGCAGAGGTAAAGATATTTTTTGAGGGGAGGGAGGATCGACAATGTTTGGAAACCTTTTAGATCAACTTTTTACCCCCCACATTCTATTACTTTTTGGACTTCTGGCAGCCTAATCATTTTGTTGGTGGAGAAATGGACAAACGGCCCACCGGGCTTTCACAATGGCTTAGTACAGTGAGGGAAAAAAGTATTTGATCCCCTGCTGATTTTGTACGTTTGCCCACTGACAAAGAAATGATCAGTCTATAATTTTATTGGTAGGTTTATTTGAACAGTGAGAGACAGAATAACAACAAAAAAATTCAGAAAAACGCATGTCAAAAATGTTATAAATTGATTTGCATTTTAATGAGGGAAATAAGTATTTGACTCCCTCTCAATCAGAAAGATTTCTGGCTCCCAGGTGTCTTTTATACAGGTAACAAGCTGAGATTAGGAGCACACTCTTAAAGGGAGTGCTCCTAATCTCAGCTTGTTACCTGTATAAAAGGCACATGTCCACAGAAGCAATCAATCAGATTCCAAACTCTCCACCATGGCCATGACCAAAGAGCTCTCCAAGGATGTCAGGGACAAGATTGTAGACCTACACAAGGCTGGAATGGGCTACAAGACCATTGTTAAGCAGCTTGGTGAGAAGGTGACAACAGTTGGTGTGATTATTTGCAAATGGAAGAAACACAAGAACTGTCAATCTCCCTCGGCCTGGGGCTCCATGCAAGATCTCACCTCGTGGAGTTGCAATGATCATGAGAACGGTGAGGAATCAGCCCAGAACTACACGGGAGGATCTTGTCAATGATCTCAAGGCAGCTAGGACCATAGTCACCAAGAAAACAATTGGTAACACACTACGCCGTGAAGGACTGAAATCCTGCAGCGCCCGCAAAGTCTCCCTGCTCAAGAAAGCACATATACATGCCCGTCTGAAGTTTGCCAATGAAAATCTGAATGATTCAGAGGACAACTGGGTGAAAGTGTTGTGGTCAGATGAGACCAAAATGGAGCTCTTTGGCATCAACTCAACTCGCCGTGTTTTGAGGAGGAATGCTGCCTATGACCCCAAGAACACCATCCCCACCATCAAACATGGAGGTGGAAACATTATGCTTTGTGGGTGTTTTTCTGCTAAGGGGACAGGACAACTTCACCGCATCAAAGGGACGATGGACGGGGCCATGTACCGTCAAATCTTGGGTGAGAACCTCCCCTCAGCCAGGGCATTGAAAATGGGTCGTGGATGGGTATTCCAGCATGACAATGACCCAAAACACACGGCCAAGGCAACAAAGGAGTGGCTCAAGAAGAAGCACATTAAGGTCCTGGAGTGGCCTAGCCAGTCTCCAGACCTTAAACCTTAATCCCATAGAAAATATGTGGAGGGAGTTGCCAAACGTCAGCCTCGAAACCTTAATGACTTGGAGACGATCTGCAAAGAGGAGTGGGACAAAATCCCTCCTGAGATGTGTGCAAACCTTGTGGCCAACTACAAGAAACGTCTGACCTCTGTGATTGCCAACAAGGGTTTTTGCCACCAAGTACTAAGTCATGTTTTGCAGAGGGGTCAAATACTTATTTCCCTCATTAAAATGCAAATCAATTTATAACATTTTTGACATGCATTTTTCTGGATTTTTTTGTTGTTATTCTGTCTCTCACTGTTCAAATAAACCTACCATTAAAATTATAGACTGATCATTTTTTGTCAGTGGGCAAACGTACAAAATCGGCAGGGGATCAAATACTTTTTTCCCTCACTGTATCTGTGTATGTATATGTAAGGTTTTTAAGAGAAGTTTTGAAATATATTTTTCGCCTGGGTAACACCAGATACTTCCCGCTAGTCTTACCTAAAGGTAAACGGTGGGGTTTACGTTTAAAAAAAGTAGCCAGGTACCAAGCCGTAAGCCCCGTGGTGAGCCCAGCGCTATTCCATTTTCCCATTCGTCAACTTTAAAATAGTTAAATGAACAATGTAGTGCTAAATTTTGATTTAAAGCTTTCGTGACTGCAGGGATTCATATTCTTGGTTCTTTCGGTAAAGTCACGTGATGAAGATCGCTTGTGTTGTGATCGAAACGTCGTGATTGTTCTGTTTTAATATAATTTAATTGTATTTCTACATACGTGACTTTACGAAAAAAACCAATGAGTAATTTGATGCAGTCACAAAAGCTTTAATACTTTATTAACACACTTCTACGGAGAAGTTACCATTGCAATTCTGTCCTAAATGTGCACCCCAAGCCTGTTCCCACCCCCCCGCCCCCCCCCCCCCCCCCGCTTCTGTGTATGTGCAAGATGTGCTTTTTTGAGCTGCCGCTCTCTCTCTGGCCCATCACCCCCCCCCCCACCCCCCAACCTTATTTCCTATTTAAGCTTCTGTTCATCTCTCCGGGCCCCCTCTCTCTCCTTGCCTCTCTGTCCATCTTTCCTCCCTCCTTACCTCTTGGTGGACTTGTATATCTATTTCTACTAACCTTGTACCTCGTATTTTTTCATTCTGTCTATGCTGGTATGTGCAATCCAGAGGTTGAATACGAAATTTATCACTCTTCTGAAATTCTTGGTCCACCAGGAAGTGTCTAACTGTGTTGTTGGCCTGACTGGATGTGCTTCACATAATGTTTTTTTCAGGTTTGTTAAATTCTCGTCTCTCATCTTTTTTTGTTGTATTTACCTCCATGATTTGTTCTTGACACCTGATGAAGATTGCTTGTGTTGTGATCGAAACGTCGTGATTGTTTTGTTTTAATATAATTTTATTGTATTTCTACATACGTGACTTTACCTAAAAAAACCAATGAGTAAAAATATATTTGTATAAAAATATATTTTTCCGGACGAGCCCCCACTTTAATAATAATATATTTTTTATTATTTTATTGTTACCCTTCTACGGGACTTTACCGAAAGAACCAAGAATAATGTAGTGCTATTTATTTTATTATTTCCTTATGCCGCTGCTCGCATTTGCGCACGCGCGTCAAAGCTAACCGGGGGTTGCCCCTAACAACGAACACGCCTTCGTTGGGAGGGGGGGAAATTTTCTCTTTCGCGTAAAAAATGCACACAAAAAACACAATCCTGAGGCAAATTCTTCAAATTGTCATGTTCTCTTCTCCCCTCCGATCCCAATGTGTGCACTTACTACTATAGGGTCGGTAGATACTAATATTATAGCGCTTAGATACTATTATTGTAGAGCGGCCGAGGGGATGGTGGGGGAGGGCGAGGGTAGCGGCCCAGCCCACAGCATGCCAAGGTGCCGCCTTGGCCGGCTGGGCAATCTAGGCGAGGACGGGGGCTCTGCACAGGACTATGCCTCACGACGGCACTCTGTCAGGTTAGTAGTTTGTGCTATAGAGTCGATAAATACTGCTATAGAGTCAGCATGTACTACTGTAGTGATAGAAGGTACCACCACATTCGGTATGCACTGCTGTTGTGAAAGCAGGTACCACCAGTCGGTATGCACTGCTGTAGTCATAGCAGGTACCACCACAGTTGGTATGCACTGCTGTAGTGAAAGCAGGACCACCACAGTCAGTATGCACTGCTGTGATAGCAGGCACCACCAAAGTCAGTATGCACTGCTATAGTGATAGCAGGAACCACCACAGTCAGTATATGCTGCTGTAGTGATAGCAGGTACCACTAAAGTCAGTATGCACTGCTGTAGTGATAGCAGGTACCACCACAGTCGGTATGCACTCCTGTAGTAATAGCAGGTAAAACCACCGTCGTTATGCACTGCTGTAGTGATAGCAGGGACCACCACAATCAGTATGCAATGCTGTAGTCATAGCATGTACCACCATGGTCAGTATGCACGGCTGTAGTGAAAGCATGTACCACCACGGTCAGTATGCACAACTAGTGAAATCGGGTACCACCACAGTCGGTATGCACTGCTGTAGTGAAAGCAGGTGCCACAACAGTCGGTATGCGCTGCTGTAGTGATAGCAGGTACCACCACAGACAGCATACACTGCTGTAGTGATAGGAGGTGCCACCAAAGTTGGTATGCACTGCTGTTGTGATAGCAGGAACCACCACAGTTGGCATGCAATGCTGCAGTTAAAGCAGTTACTACCACAGTCAGCATGCACTGCTATAGTGAAAGCAGGTACCACCACGGTCGGTATGCACTGCTGTAGCGATAGCAGGTAATACCACAGTCGGTATGCACTGTTGTAGTGAAACCAGGTACCACCAGTCAGTATGCACTGCTGTAGTGATAGCTGGTACCACCAAAGTCGGTATGCACTGCTGTTGTGATGGCAGGTGCCACCAAAGTCTGTATGCACTGCTGTAGTGATAGCAGGAACCACCAGTCCGTATGCACTTCTGTAGTGATAGCATGTTTCACCACAGTCGATATGCACTGCTGTAATCATAGCAGGAACCACCACAGTCGGTATGCACTGCTGTAGTTAAAGCAGGTTCCACCATCTTCTGGGTTCTTTCGGTAAAGTCACGTAGAATGGAGATAAAATAATAAAAACAATAACAGAATAAAATTCTCACGACGTTTCGGCCACAACACAAGTCGCCTTCCTCAGGTGAAGAAACAGGACTGTCCGGAAGACAGTGCTTGAGTGAACCCTGCAAAGTTTGGAAGCGTCTTTTAAGCTGTGTGGGAGGAACAGAGCGCCTTGACAAAGGAGTTTACATATCAATTAGCATGTAACTGGGGGATTAGCATGATGTTGGTGTGAGGGATGAGCACCACGGAGAGCGATGAGCTCGGACCGGAGGAGGGGGGAGAGGAGTTTACATATAAATTAGCATGTAACTGAGGGATTAGCATGATGTTGGTGTGAGGGATTAGTACCACGGAGAGCGACGAGCTTTGTTCAGACGGACGAGTCCGTCTATGTACGGAATGGAGGAGGGGGGAGAGGAGTTTACATATCAACAGTAAATTAGCATGTAACTGGGGGATTAGCATGATGTTAGTATGAGGGATTAACACCACGGAGAGCGACGAGCTTTGTTCAGACGGACGAGTCCATATATGTTCGGAACGGAGGACGGGGGGGGGGGAAGAGGAGGAAACGGCCACGGTGCGCTACTCTGTCCTGTGTTGCGTTATAACTATGCTATAAACTATACTATATTACAATATTATACCTTCCAATCAAAACTACATTGTATAATATCTTATCCATATTCTTGGTTCTTTCGGTAATGTCACACAGAAGGGAAACAATAAAATAATAAAAATATAAAACGTTTGGACTGTCGAAACGTCGTGAGAAGAAAATACACCCCTTCGTCCCATCGTCTCTACTATCAACTCCCTCACCTACAAACTGGCTCATTTTCTGTCTGAAATCCTGCGGCCTTTTACTGGAAAAAACACCTCTGCGGTATAAAATTCTACTCACCTGGTATCGACAATCAAGGGTATTTCCCTGTCCCCAGACGACCTGCTTGTCAGTTTTGATGTGGTTTCCCTATTCACCAAAGTTCCTGTACCTGACACCATCGCAATCATTGAAGACTTGGTTAATCAAGGACTGCATACTGATGTACCCCCCCTGGTGAGACACTGCTTAACCAACACATACTTCACCTGGAATGGAACTTTCTACAAACAAACTGAGGGCACCCCAATGGGCTCTCCCTTATCGCCGGTTGTAGCCAACGTTTTCATGGAAAAATTTGAGACTGACGCCATCCAGACTGCCACTCTACGCCCGACCTTATGGAAGAGGTACGTGGATGATACTTTTGTCATCTGGCCACATGGCCGGCCTGCTCTAGACCAATTCCTCGACCACATCAGTTCCATAAACCCAGCCATCAGATTTAACATGGAAGTCGAAACAGATGGCAAGCTACCCTTTTTAGATGTCCTAATTAAAAGGAGACCTGATGGTTCAATGAGCCACTCTGTCTACGGGAAAGCTACCCATACGGATGCTTACTTAAACCGGATTCCCACCACCATCCATCCCAGAAGAATTCCCTCATCAAGACTCTATACCATAGAGCCCAATGCATTTCCGACCAGGAACACATTGCTAGTGAACTCAAGCACGTACACCAAGCTCTCAAGGCTCAGGGTACTGTATGTCAACACATTACATAAAATGTGTGATCTGGTTCCGTTTGTAAAAGATGTGGTTCCAGACATACAGTACCCAGGCGTCTACAAACTAAGTTGCCTCTGTGGTAGCAGCTACATTGGAGAAACCAAACGACATATCTCGGACCGCATCCGTGAACATAAAGCAGACTTGAAACACGGTAGGATGAACACCTAAGCCGTGGCAGATCACTGTTATAATTCAGTGGGCTCACATGACATTGATTTCTCCAAGACGCAGGTTCTCTGCAAGCCATTTGGCTACCATGAGAGATTCGTTCATGAGGCTATCCACATATACAAACACAGACAATTTCAACCGAGAAGATGGATTCCGGCTTAGTAACCATTGGAAAGACGTTATAAACCATTTCGGTTCTTGATTGATTGTATTTTACAGTGACTTTCAGACCGCATTCCATTCGCTGGCACTGCCTCTTAGTACCTTTCACACGACAGTCAATAGTATAGTTTATAGCATTTTGTATAATAATAAATAGTATAACAGTGTAATGTTTAACATAATTCATAAGGCAATATATAGTACCGTAATTGTATAGTGAATATACAGCAGTGTAGTATACAGTAGGGTTAGTAGAATAATACATAGTGTAATACTACAAGTCTAATATTTTATGGTCTAAATTATAGGGTAGTGTACAGTAACACATTGTATTAACCAAGGGTGGGGTTTATCTATGGATACGATATTATACAGTGTAGTTTAGATTGGAAGGTATAATATTGTAATGTATAGTAGTCTATTCTAGATTTAAAGCTTTCGTGACTGCAAGGATCCATACTTTTTGGTTCTATTCGGTAAAGTCACGTAGGTAAATAATAAAACAACAATAATCACGACGTTTCGGCCACAACACAAGAGGCCTTCATCAGGTGAAGGGACGAGCCTGTCTGGAGGACAGCGCTGGAGTGGAAGAAGCCACGCTTAGATCACGACATTTAAGCTGTGTGAGAAGAAGAAGACCACGGGCTTTGACAAAGGAATTAGCATATAATTTAGCATTGAAATGGCTCATTGAAATAGCTAAGTTAAAGTATACACATCCACAGAGGTGCCCCTTGACAAAGGAATTAGCATAGAATTTAGCATTTAAATAGTTTAGTGATTAGCTAGTAACTGGTCACAGAAATAGCAAAAGATGCCGCGATCACAAGGTAATACCCATCGCTTTCACACTCACTTCTGCTGCTGTATCTTCTCCGAATTCTAAACAGATTCTGCTTAAGGCCAGCCTATCTTTAATCTCAGAGAGAATAAGGCTACTCCGATTTGAACTCGATACTTTAGACAGGACTCTCCTTCAAGCTCATTTAATGTTAACACAAAAAATGTCACCTTCTGATTGGAATCACGTAGACAACATGACTGCTTCTTCTGCTGAGTCACTGTCAGTCAAATGTAAAGCTAACCTGATTTCTAAATTCAACCACCTATCAAAGAAGAACCCAGTTCCACATATAACAAAACTAGATGTTAACAAAATCGTCATTAATCAGAGTAGTACCCAGATTTCGGACAATCTGAAAACAGTACTGGCTAGGGGACTAAATTTTGCTGTCACCCCAAAACACATACCAATAGATGATATCATCTCTCAGGTCGATGTAGCCCTCAAAGGCGTAGGACACATCCAAGCAGACGTTGCGAGAGCTGAAATAGCCACTATTCTTAAGAATGCTAAGAAACCCATTAGTAACATCAGCAAAAATGAACGCTCTGAACTCGCGAATTAAAAAAAAACAGAAGTGATATAGTCATCCTCTCAGCCGATAAAGGAAACGCTACTGTTATTATGGATAAAGATTCATACAACAACAAAATCCAGAATCTGCTCAACGATGGAAGTTACTCAAAAATTAAAAATGACCCCACTAATAGCCTAGCGATGAAAACCAACAAGATCATCACAAGTTCGACCTCCCTAATCGACCCAACTAAACGTCCCTCCCTAAAACCTTCTGCTGCAAGACCCCCTAGATTCTATGGTCTTCCCAAGATTCATAAAGAAGGCACTCCACTACGACCTATCGTATCCACGATCAACTCCCCTACCTATAGAATAGCCCGTTTTCTGTCAGATACCTTGCTGCCTTTCACTGGCAAGACCACCTCAGCAGTACTTAACTCAGCCCAATTGCTCTCTATGGTCAAAGACGTTGTACTGTCCCCTGACGATATCCTTGTCAGCTTCGATGTGGTCTCTTTGTTCACCAAGGTCCCAGTACCTGATACCATTGAAATAATTGAAAATTTGGTCCAACATGGACTAGACCCCGACACACCTGCACTGGTTAGGCACTGCCTCAACAATACCTACTTTACTTGGAATGGCTCCTTTTACAAACAAAATGAGGGTACCCCCATGGGTTCCCCCTTGTCACCAGTGATAGCCAATATTTTCTTGGAGAAATTTGAATCAGACGCCATCCAGACTTCCACCCTCAGACCTTCCCTGTGGAAGAGATATGTGGATGACACTTTCGTAATTTGGCCACATGGCCTCCCAGCTCTGAACCTTTTCCTACACCACATCAATTCCAGACATCCCGCCATCAAATTCACCATGGAAGTGGAGAAAGATGGCAAGCTACCATTCTTAGACGTTCTGTTTGAGAGGAGACCTGATGGCTCATTGGGGCATTCTGTCTACAGGAAACCCACCCACACAGATTCCTACTTGAAACCTGATTCCCACCACCACCCAGCCCAAAAGAATTCTCTCATCAAAACTTTATACCATAGGGCTCATTGCATTTCGGACCAACACCACCTGACCAGTGAATTAAAACATGTACACCTGGCCCTCAAAAGGAATGGTTACTCTGACCGTACCATCCGCCAAGCTGTCTCTCCTTCCATACAGAAACAACCACTTGATACTCCGGTCAAAACCATCACACTTCCATATATAGCAGGCGTTACTAAAAAGATTTCCAAAATTCTAAACAAACACAATATCCAGGTCCGGTTCAATACAGTACACAAAATTCGTGATCTGATCCCATCCGTGAAGGATGTCATTCCTGATTTACAGTACCCCGGGGTTTTCAAATTGAGTTGTACCTGCGGTTATTGCTACATCGGTGAGACAAAGCGACATGTCTCTGACCGAATTCGCGAGCACAAATCAGATTTGAAACACGGCAAAACAAATTCTTCTGCCGTAGCTGATCACTGTTACAACGCTGTGGGGGATCACGATATAATTTTTTCCGATACCAAGGTTCTTTGCAAACCCACGGGCTTTTATCAGAGATTTGTTCATGAAGCAATTCAGATCTACAAACACAGACACAATTTCAACCGAGAGGATGGTTTCAAATTAAGCAACCATTGGAAAGATGTTCTAAATCGATCTAAACATTAAACTGATTTCAATGGTACAGTTTATTTTTCGAGTAGTGGTACCCCAAACTTTCGCAGCTCTTATAAATTCCCATTTTCACACCATCAATGGGTAAAATCCCCCTCCCCCCTTTCCCCCCCCCCTCGCCAAACTGCAAGTCCACCGGCACGTACACCACCTCTTTGCTCGCACACAGGTCCGATGTCTGAGCGTGGTTGTGTTTCGCTAAATTCTCCTGTTTGATGAGTACTAGGTGCCTCGGTGAATGTATATACTCTGACTTTAGCATAGCTATTTCTGTGACCAGTTACTAGCTAATCACTAAACTATTTAAATGCTAAATTCTATGCTAATTCCTTTGTCAAGGGGCACCTCTGCGGATGTGTATACTTTAACTTAGCTATTTCAATGAGCCATTTCAATGCTAAATTATATGCTAATTCCTTTGTCAAAGCCCGTGGTCTTCTTCTTCTCACACAGCTTAAATGTCGTGATCTAAGCGTGGCTTCTTCCACTCCAGCGCTGTCCTCCAGACAGGCTCGTCCCTTCACCTGATGAAGGCCGCTTGTGTTGTGGCCGAAACGTCGTGATTATTGTTGTTTTATTATTTACCTACGTGACTTTACCGAATAGAACCAAAAAGTATGGATCCTTGCAGTCACGAAAGCTTTAAATCTAGAATTGATAACCTCTATGGGGAGGGCTTTCACCTATCTGTTAGAGCTTTTAACAGACAACGGGGACAAGAAGTCACAGCTCATCGAGACGCTGACCTTCCTCAAAAGATGCCGCGATCACAAGGTAATACCCATCGCTTTCACACTCACTTCTGCTGCTGTATCTTCTCCGAATTCTAAACAGATTCTGCTTAAGGCCAGCCTATCTTTAATCTCAGAGAGAATAAGGCTACTCCGATTTGAACTCGATACTTTAGACAGGACTCTCCTTCAAGCTCATTTAATGTTAACACAAAAAATGTCACCTTCTGATTGGAATCACGTAGACAACATGACTGCTTCTTCTGCTGAGTCACTGTCAATCAAATGTAAAGCTAACCTGATTTCTAAATTCAACCACCTATCAAAGAAGAACCCAGTTCCACATATAACAAAACTAGATGTTAACAAAATCGTCATTAATCAGAGTAGCACCCCGATTTCGGACAATCTGAAAACAGTACTGGCTAGGGGACTAAATTTTGCTGTCACCCCAAAACACATACCAATAGATGATATCATCTCTCAGGTCGATGTAGCCCTCAAAGGCGTAGGACACATCCAAGCAGACGTTGCGAGAGCTGAAATAGCCACTATTCTTAAGAATGCTAAGAAACCCATTAGTAACATTAGCAAAAATGAACGCTCTGAACTCGCGAATTTAAAAAAACAGAAGTGATATAGACATACTCTCAGCCGATAAAGGAAACGCTACTGTTATTATGGATAAAGATTCATACAACAACAAAATTCAGAATCTGCTCAACGATGGAAGTTACTCAAAAATAAAAAATGACCCCACTAATAGCCTAGCAATGAAAACCAACAAGATCATCACAAGTTCGACCTCCCTAATCGACCCAACTAAACGTCCCTCCCTAAAACCTTCTGCTGCAAGACCCCCTAGATTCTATGGTCTTCCCAAGATTCATAAAGAAGGCACTCCACTACGACCTATCGTATCCACGATCAACTCCCCTACCTATAGAATAGCCCGTTTTCTGTCAGATACCTTGCTGCCTTTCACTGGCAAGACCACCTCAGCAGTACTTAACTCAGCCCAATTGGTCTCTATGGTCAAAGACGTTGTACTGTCCCCTGACGATATCCTTGTCAGCTTCGATGTGGTCTCTTTGTTCACCAAGGTCCCAGTACCTGATACCATTGAAATAATTGAAAATTTGGTCCAATATGGACTAGACCCCGACACACCTGCACTGGTTAGGCACTGCCTCAACAATACCTACTTTACTTGGAATGGCTCCTTCTACAAACAAAATGAGGGTACCCCCATGGGTTCCCCCTTGTCACCAGTGATAGCCACCCTCAGACCTTCCCTGTGGAAGAGATATGTGGATGACACTTTCGTCATTTGGCCACATGGCCTCCCAGCTCTGAACCTTTTCCTACACCACATCAATTCCAGACATCCCGCCATCAAATTCACCATGGAAGTGGAGAAAGATGGCAAGCTACCATTCTTAGACGTTCTGTTTGAGAGGAGACCTGATGGCTCATTGGGGCATTCTGTCTACAGGAAACCCACCCACACAGATTCCTACTTGAAACCTGATTCCCACCACCACCCAGCCCAAAAGAATTCTCTCATCAAAACTTTATACCATAGGGCTCATTGCATTTCGGACCAACACCACCTGACCAGTGAATTAAAACATGTACACCTGGCCCTCAAAAGGAATGGTTACTCTGACCGTACCATCCGCCAAGCTGTCTCTCCTTCCATACAGAAACAACCACTTGATACTCCGGTCAAAACCATCACACTTCCATATATAGCAGGCGTTACTAAAAAGATTTCCAAAATTCTAAACAAACACAATATCCAGGTCCGGTTCAATACAGTACACAAAATTCGTGATCTGATCCCATCCGTGAAGGATGTCATTCCTGATTTACAGTACCCCGGGGTTTACAAATTGAGTTGTACCTGCGGTTATTGCTACATCGGTGAGACAAAGCGACATGTCTCTGACCGAATTCGCGAGCACAAATCAGATTTGAAACACGGCAAAACGAATTCTTCTGCCGTAGCTGATCACTGTTACAACGCTGTGGGGGATCACGATATAATTTTTTCCGATACCAAGGTTCTTTGCAAACCCACGGGCTTTTATCAGAGATTTGTTCATGAAGCAATTCAGATCTACAAACACAGACACAATTTCAACCGAGAGGATGGTTTCAAATTAAGCAACCATTGGAAAGATGTTCTAAATCGAACTAAACATTAAACTAATTTCAATGGTACAGTATATTTTTCGAGTAGTGGTACCCCAAACTTTCGCAGCTCTTATAAATTCCCATTTTCACACCATCAATGGGTAAAATCCCCCTCCCCCCTTTCCCCCCCCCCCTCGCCAAACTGCAAGTCCACCGGCACGTACACCACCTCTTTGCTCGCACACAGGTCCGATGTCTGAGCGTGGTTGTGTTTCGCTAAATTCTCCTGTTTGATGAGTACTAGGTGCCTCGGTGAATGTATATACTCTGACTTTAACATAGCTATTTCTGTGACCAGTTACTAGCTAATCACTAAACTATTTCAATGCTAAATTATATGCGAATTCCTTTGTCAAAGCCCGTGGTCTTCTTCTTCTCACACAGCTTAAATGTCGTGATCTAAGCGTGGCTTCTTCCACTCCAGCGCTGTCCTCCAGACAGGCTCGTCCCTTCACCTGATGAAGGCCGCTTGTGTTGTGGCCGAAACGTCGTGATTATTGTTGTTTTATTATTTACCTACGTGACTTTACCGAATAGAACCAAAAAGTATAGTAGTTTAGTTTATAGCATAGTTATAATGCAACACAGGACACAGCAGCGCACCATGGCCGTTTCCTCCTCTTCCTCCCCCCTCCTCCGTTCCGAACATAGATGGACTCGTCCGTCTGAACAAAGCTCGTCGCTCTCCGTGGTGTTAATCCCTCATACTAACATCATGCTAATCCCCCAGTTACATGCTAATTTACTGTTGATATGTAAACTCCTCTCCCCCCTCCTCCGTTCCGTACATAGATGGACTCGTCCGTCTGAACAAAGCTCGTCGCTCTCCGTGGTGCTAATCCCTCACACCAACATCATGCTAATCCCCCAGTTGCATGCTAATTTATATGTAAACTCCTTTGTCAAGGCGCTGTGTTCCTCCCGCACAGTTTAAAAGATGCTTCCAAGCTTGGCAGGGTTCACTCAAGCGCTGTCTTCCGGACAGTCCTGTTTCTTCACCTGAGGAAGGCTACTTGTGTTGTGGCCGAAACGTCATGAGAATTTTATTATTCTTTTTATTATTTTATCTCCATTCTACGTGACTTTACCGAAAGAACCCAAAAGATGAATCCCTGCAGTCACGAAAGCTTTAAATCGAAATTCAGGTTCCACCAGTCAGTATACACTGCTGTAGTGAAAGCAGGTACCACCACAGTCAGCATGCACTGCTGTAGTGATAGCAGGTACCACCGCAGTCAGTATGCACTACTGTAGTGAAAGTAGGTACCACCAAAGTCGGTATTGCACTGCTGTAGTCATAGCAGGTACCACCACAGTCAATATGCACTGCTTTAGCCATAGCAGGTACCGTCATATTCGGTATGCACTGCTGTAGTGAAAGCAGGTACCACCACAGTCAATATGCACTGCTATAGTAATAGCAGGAACCACCAGTCAGTATGCACTGCTGTAGTGAAAGCAGGTACCACCAAAGTCCCTATGCACTGCTGTGTGGCCCTTGACATTTTAGGCCCATTTCCAACTTCTCAGCGGGGCCACAAGTATCTTTTGGTCAGGATGGAGTACCTCACACGCTGGCCCATGGCGTGGCCCTTACATGATCAGTCGGCCTCGTCCATCACTGATGCCTTTTTGCATGGCTACGTGTTAGACAAGGGAGCCCCAGAGCAGCTTCTAACCGACCAGGGTCGAAATGCTGTGCCACCAGGTAAACGCGACGCAGTCGGACTGGGATCTGTTTATTCCGAGCATTCTCGCTGCGTGTAAGTTGGCCCTTCACGCCTCAACGGGATTTTCACCCTTTAATTTAATGTACAGAAGGGATCCCGAACACCCGATGCACATACAGCTGGGCATGAGCACATCTAAAAAGGGATCCGCCGTGCCAGATTCGATGAGAGTCACGCTTGACAGGTTGCGGGAAGCACGGGAGGCCACTGTAGGCAATTCGGCCAATCGGCAAGCAGGTAATGAACGGTTGTAGAAACACCAGGGATCCGGGCTTCCGTGGAGGAAGTGGGCTAAAGCATGGCTGCATTGCACACAGGTACCCATAGGGACGTCCCCTAAATTACATCGCCCTTGGCAGGGTCCCGTTGAGGTCGTGGAGGTCGCCGGCCAGTGTGTGCGCATCCGATTTGATCGCCGTCACTGGATTGTTCACCCATCCAGGTTGAAGAGGTATGTATTGCCCTGTCCCGATGTTTCATCCCCACTTCCGGAGCGACCGGTGCTTGATGTGTCCGACGAGCCTGGCCACCCAGGCCGGGATGTGGTGCAGCAAAAGCTGTTTCTCCGCCCACAGGACCCCTCCGATTAGCTCCCGAGGAGCTGCTGGCATCCTCGTCGGGGGAAACGACGGCCGAGGACGCACTGCTCGCGCACAAGCTGGATGCTGCTCGTGGGAGCGGACCGGTGTCGCGTACACGGTCCAGAGGCGCTCTGTTCCGCTGAGCTCCTCCTTCTCGCCCCGTATCGACAGATGTCTGTCATCACCGACGGTGTGGTCAGCATCATGGACTGAGGGATGGAGGCCTTCCGTCCAACTTGCCGTTCTGCCTTAACACCCTTGTTATTCCCCCGCAGACGGCCCTGCCTCATCACCTCCAGTGATAGTTATTGTTGCAATTGTTGTTGATGGTTTTCTAGCTGTTTGCCGTCGACCCCGCCGTGGGTTGTTTTTCAGTATAGTTAGCAGCCGGGACGGCTGGGGTTTTTTTATGGGGAGGGATGTAGAGGAGTATTTTGAGTAACCCATGAGGGGGCGAACAGAAGGTGCAAGCGGGTTGACAGTCAAGGATGAAGTAACATCACGAGTGGTGTAAGGGGTACCTTCGGAAACAAAGGTGGGTCCGAGCTGGGGGGGAGGAGCCACCCAAGGGGTTCTTAAGGGGGACCCCGTGACGAAGGCGTGGTTGTCGTGGGGAGCCAGGGTAAGGATAGGCTGCAGGGGGTCTTTCCCTTCTCGTCGCGGAGTTGGCTGCACCCCCGCTCCAGGAAGACGAGTGGGAGAGCCAAGGAAATAGCCGAGGGTAGGGTCCCGTAGTATTCAGTAAGGGTCGGCTAAAAGAGGGTCTCTCTCTCCTCGTCGCGGAGCGGTGTTGGCTGAACCCCTGCTCTGGGCAGACGAGAGAGCCCAAGGGGTAGCCGAGGGTAGGACCCAAATAGTATACAGTTTCCGGGGTAAAGGACCGAGATAGAGTGCACCTACACTGATGTGAGCGTAGGATGTCGAGTGTGACAGTGATTTAATAAACGGCAACAGCCCTTATAGTATTCCTCGTCTCCGCGTGGTTCTACTGCACAACACTTGTGTATGTATATGTTATGTTTTTAGACAAGTTTTTAAATATATTTTCCCCTGGGCAAGGCCGGGTACTTTCTGCTAGTTGTAATATAAAATGACTTTTAAACAAATTGACACAGACATCACTTTATTATCTAAGTTTAAAAAAAATCATCCATTAAGAAGACAAAATGAAAGGTAAAAACATCGAACCTTCACAAATAAAAAATATTAATCTTGACTTAAAGCTTTAGTGACTGCAGGAATTCATATTCTTTGGGTCTTTCGGTAAAGTTACGTAGATAGGTTTCTTTTGAACCTATCTACGTGACTTTACCGAAAGACCCAAAGAATAAAACATTAATGTCAAAAATGGCAAATTTATATTTCAATGTTTATATTTGAAATGTGAAGACTAGTACCGAGACATTTAACCATCAAATGTAAATATTGTACTCTTGTACGTTGTAAATTATTTTATTGAATGCAACAAAAAATATCCGGAGTTTTTTTTGCCCAGTATGTTTTTTGAGAAATGAGAAGGTACCTGCAAATGCAAGTGTACACACGTGTCTGTGTGTCAGGGTTTTGTCTAAAGAGGAATGCCAAGGCTCCGTTTTGTTGGCATTAATCGGCAACAAAATGAATCGTGGGGTATGAAATGGATTTACTTCTGAAACAAGTTCACTTGGAAGTTTGTGGGTGAAGTGCACCTATCTCTCACATCCTTTAGACCTTGTGGCCTCGGTCATTAAACTCCCATGGGTAGAAGCCACTTGCGGTGGAATTGGTAGAGGTGGTAAATCAGGGGACTTTTACGTGTTAAACCATGAATCACTGAACAAAAACTGCGTCTAACTAAAGCCATGTCAATTAGTATATGTATGAAAAAAATTACAAAAATTTAATGTTCTTGGTTTACATATCATGATATTTTGCCAACAGTAATCAGCATGAGCGATAAAATTATTCTCGACTGGTATGCAGGAAAAAAAATATTCCAGGTGACAAAACACTCAGGTACTTAGTATCTGTGAAAACCCAATACCATCAAACTACTATTCAGCACTGTAATATACGCACAAAAACCTAACTTCATACTTGACCTTTTCTGTAATTTTAAATAAAAATAACAATCTTTGTGAGAAAAAGAACAACATGTCTGTGTTTGAGTACAATTTTTTTCCCCCCCGATCGTTTCCGTGCAGAGGGTCATGAAGAGGTCACTGTCCGTGTGGCACAGCGAGTTCTGTGAGGAAGCGCAGCACCTCGTGCATTCTCCCGACCGTCAGCATCTGCGAGCAGCAACCAATCGTACCATGACGCAGCAAAACAGTTCTCAATACCAAACGTTCAATGCAACGAGACATAGCCACATGTAAAACGGTGACACTGATCGCACAGGATAAAAAAGTGCAGCCCTACAATTGCCCATGCCTCGACTGGCAGAAGGAACTCCCATTCAAGCCAACTCCTCGATGTATCACGTTGACCGGACGCGTTGGAAGATGTATGCATACCCATACTTCACCGCACTGCACACAACTTGCCAATCAACTGTGCAGAAACATTTATATAGCTGGGTGGACAGATCCAATGGGAGGATTTCAGAAACTTGTCCCCCCATTGTTGCAGCTGCTACACCGGGAGATGGAATCAAACCCGCTACCTCTAGATTTCAACCTAACCATTACACCACGGAAGCTCAAAATTACAATCTGAATTACGTGATGAATCGAGGGCCACATCTCCCCTGCATTACGAGTTTTCAGCATACTGAGAGCGACTAATGGTGGCATCAATACAGTAATTGAACAGCACGTGTTGCGTCACCTTTAGTGTCTTCATCGAAAATATTTTTTTTCATCTATTTCACCCTATGCACCAGATACACGTACTGGAGACCCTTGAATATCGGGGGTTTATTGTTCGTGGTTTCAACCTATTGCAGGCAACCTCACTGGATACCAATTTAGCTATTGCGGGGATTAGTTTTGGCCTTTTCACGTGTATACTTTACACAGAAATACTGTATCATTGGCTAGGGAGTCGGTGGCACCTCAACCTTTGCCATGCAAGCAAAGACCCCCCCGAAAGCGAAGACCTTCGAAGGCCAGCACACACACGTGTGTCGTGCCGGCACCACGCCCGGCCGCCTTTGTCTCTCGAGTGGCGATATTTACAAATTGCACCAGGTACTCGTTTAAGACTGAGTCGACCTGGGGGAGGCCCAGGACCAGTTCAGATAATCGTCACTGGTGTTGCCCATGAGTGGTAATTAAATTCAGATCGCTAGGTTTATGGCGCGGCACACTAACCGGGACACCACCGCTCCCTCCAAGCATCTCACGGACAAAGATCCCCCATACAGCCTGAACAGACTGTTGGGGAAAATGCTATTAGCGATCACCTATGCAGGCCGGCACGGCACACGAGAGGGTGGGTGGCCATCACCACGTCCGACGACCTTTGTCTCCCCAGTGGCGATGTTTATACATCAAACTAGGTACTCATTTGAGGCCGAGTCGGCCTAGGGGAGGCCCAGGACCAGTTCAGATAATTGTCACTGGTGTTGGGTGCGAGCGGGAATCGGATTCGGGTGGCTGAGTTCGTAGCGCAGCGCACTAACTGCTGCCGACCAACACACACCACCCACTTTGGATCATCATCAGTAAGTACAATATTGATATTGTCTAGGAAAGTTTTTTGTATGGGTTTTTTACATGTTTATTTAATCTTCTTTGGTTCTTCAGTAAAGTCATGTAGAATGAGAATAAAATAATAAATTAATAAAATAAAATAACACAATAAAATTCTCACGACGTTTCGGCCACAACACAAGTGGCCTTCTTCAGATGAAAGAAACAGACCTGTCGAGACGACAAAGCTTCATTGAACAGACCTGTCGGGACGACAAAGCTTCATTGAACAGACCTGTCGGGACGACAGAGCTTCATTGAAGCTCTGACGTCCAGACAGGTCTGTTCCTTTCACCTGAAGAAGGCCACTTGTGTTGTGGCCGAAACGTCGTGAGAATTTAATTGTTATTTTAATTTATTAATTTATTATTTTATTCTCATTCTACGTGACTTTACCGAAAGAACCAAAGAAGATGAATCCTTGCAGTCACGAAAGCTTTAAATCGAAATGTTTATTTCAATTATTTAGTTTTTACTATATTTGGCATAAAGCACAGTACTTATTTCAATTATGACGTGTCTATTGCTGGTTACCATGTACCTGACCCCATTATTTGGGTAAGGCTTAAGTATTTAATATTGCGGTTTTGGTTTCCACGGCACTTTCCAAGAATGTAACCCCCATGGTACTAAAGGGTCTCCTTTATACATTTACATTTGAAGGCTCACATGAATAAGCCAACTGAAGAAATATGTTGATTACACGTGACATTCAAGAAATCTTAGAGAAATGAAAACTACGGAAAATAAATATTTATCTCACAAGGGCAAAGGTATCATTCACTTTTTTACGTAATATAATTTAAAATGTGTAAACTTAAAACAATGTTTATACAAGCTGAATAACTGGTGTAGATCTTTTGTGTTTATTTTACTGGCATATCAACTATAATTAAAGGCAAACAGTTGTTAATGAGTAATGATCGCTTTACCTTGATTTTCCCCTTTCTAGCAGCACAGGCTGCAGAGGTGCCGATGTAAGCCAGTGACATGGCAGACAAAATAATGTGGAAGTGGTTGTAGAAGTGACTTTCGATCCCATTCATGAAGTTCGACACCTCCTGGAGCACGGCAGGAAACATCACCCATTCAATACAAGTTGCTTTATTGTATGTAAAGAGTGTGACTATGAAACCTACACTTCCATATGCATACTAATCAATGCAGTTCTTTATTTTTAGTACAACTGCTAAATGCAGGCCTAAAGGCCCAAAACGTCACAAGGCCAGCAACAACACACCTATCAAGGTTGTAAGAGACGAGAGTTCATACATTTGTAGTGTCTTGAAAAATCTCTCAGACTGACACGTTGTAACAGGTCACCGGCTTACACTTTATTAGCCTATTCTTGCACCAGTTGTAGGCACTCCTATCACTGTTGCTAGGGCCACTTCTGTTAACCAATTCCCACTCTTATCTACGCTACACCTCGCTAACCTGCACACAGCAGCTCTTGCTCTCGGCAGCTCCGCACTCAAGGCTCCACACACAGCAGCGTTCACACAGAGGCTTCCACACAGCAGCGCAGCGCTCCCACAGCCTCCGTTCCCTCAGACCCACTCACTCATCCGACCCGGGCGGGGGGATCAACCATCACCCGCCTGGCGACTCGTGAGGGTTGAGGTCCGTTCCCGGCAGCGGCGCAACACGAACTCCCGCTCCGTTCTTACACATGTCGTTATATCCCCCTCCCAATTGTCCAGCTCCTCCCTAGTGTCTCTTTAGGGCCAGACAGGCTGGCGCCTGTCAGGCCATCAATCACCCCTTATCGCACGTCCCCCTGGCAACACCTCCGGTGTCAGCGTGCAACCCCGTGTGCGCCACATATTTCACCACACTACACATTACTTGAAATGAGCAAGGTTATTAAAACTTGGAGAAAAGAGACGATGGAAGGGAATTCCCAAGAGAGGCAGTGCGAGGGGGGAAGCAGAGAAAGAAGTGAAGAGATCTGTAGTGTGGCGAGTGGGTGAGTGAGCATATTGTGACCTGCTGTGTGGTGGTTGGACAGTTCAGTAGATTGAGTCCTCAACGTGGGTGGAAGAATCGACAAGTGAAGTTTGTTGGAACAGTAACCATGGTACAGGTTTTCCCCGCTTTATGCGGATATGGTTTGTACGATTTCGTGTATATGCGGCTAACCTATTTCTTCCCAAAATTTGCTATATGTGGTTTAAATTAATTAATAAAAAATATATTTCACTACAAAAACAAGCTTCGGTGTATCGGGTACAGCACTGGGTTTGATTGAGTCATATCTACATGGGTAAATTATATTACAGGTCGTCAAGCTGGGTGACGAACAGTCACCGCCTATGCCGTGCCTAGTTGGCGCACCACAGGGGTCTGTCCTTGAGCCCTTCCTTTTTTCAACATACATCTTTCCGATCGCACGACATCAAGTTCCATCAATATGCTGACAATACACAATTGTACCCCGCAGTCAAGCCAAAGTTAGATATAGAGAGCCTCGGTAACCTCAACGATTGCACACAAGCGGTGCACGTGAGGTTTGCACAAAACGAAATGCTCCTTAATCCAGGAAAATCGGAGGTTCTGCTGGTTGGTACTAAGGTTCAGGCGAAAATATTTGTGGATTGGGTGTGGCGGTCGCAGACTCCAGGATTCAGTTTTCTGCTCATCTAAAGGACCTCGGCAAAAAACCTGACCAAAATGTAATTTAATCGCCACGCGCAAAATCTAGTCAGGTCCTGTAATTTTTATATGAGGGCTCTACATGACACATTTGACCACTATTGAGTCATGACGTAGCCAACACGGTGGCATGTAGGATTATATCGACAAGGCTCGATTATTGCAACTCACTACTCTACGAGACGTCTGGGAAAAACATCATCAAGCTGCAGCGTGTACAAAACTCTATGTGTCGTTATGGGTACTGCAAGATCCGACTGTGTCCATCCAGTGCTTGCCAAGCTGTATTGGCTTTTGGTTGCCAAACGATACATTATAAGGTTGCATTCATTACACACAAAGTGCTTGCCACAAATGAATGACAATACCTTGCTGATCTCAAGGAGCATAAACCATCATCACGCTAACTCCGGTCATCCTCGCAGCTGATTTTGATTCGCCATCGAACAAAGACAGTCACTGCATCGTGCGCTTTCAGATGGGCTTGTGCGGTCGCCTGGAACGCTCTTCCTTTCGATATTAGAAAGCCACTGGAGCTATGAACGTTAAAATCTAGATTGAAAACGAATTTCTTTAGAACAGTTTTTTGTGTTTAGTTTGTTGTCCTTCCCCCGCACCTCCCATTCGCACAGTTGGCTACATAAGGTGCAAAAGAAGGTCAACATATATACACATGCAATTCCTTTCCTCGTTTCATTTGGGAATCACACTTTTTAAGTCGTGTCTTAGAACTCACCTGTTTTTACAGGCTGTCTCCATAACTTAAGCATTATGTAAAGCCTTGTAATTATTATTTATTTTAAATTACTACACGATTGGACTGGGACAACATTGTGTGTACTGTATGCGCTACTCGGTAGGCAGCTGTCTCATGCGGTTTCGCTTTGTACGCCCATTTTCTGGAATGCATCTTCCGCATAAAGTGAGGAAAATCTTGACTGAAGCTTTCATGACTGCAGGAATTCATATTCTTTAGGTCTTTCGGTAAAGTCACGTAAATAGGTTAAATGAAAGAACCAAAGATTAGGTTAAAAGAAAATAACAAAACACTACGACGTTTTGATTGCAACACAAGCGGTCATCCTGATGATGACCGGTTGTGTTGCGACCGCTTGTGTTTCCATGGAAACGTCGTAGTTTTTTGTTACTTTGTTATTTTCTTTGAACCTATCTATGTGACTATACCGAAAGACCCAAAGAATATGAGGAAAATCTGTGATAGTGACAGAAGAATAAGGAGGTCACCGACCAGCGGTGACCGTGTGAGTGGAATGAATCAGTGAGTGCTGGATCATCAATCTGGGATGCACCAAATCTAAAGACAGATCTGGATACCCAATTTGCATGTATGTGGTGTGTGTGCAACTATGAGCCCCTTGCAAACATCACGGTAAGAGGAAGGAGAGGGGCAGAAGTTGTGAAACTGAATAAAACTTGGTATTTGAATGACTGCAAATAAAAAATATAACTGATACAGGTGAAAAAAAATAGCAAATCACCAAAAATATTATAAATGAAAGTGTATAAACACTCCAAAACGCAGCGATGCACAGGTAACATTGCGCTGTGTACCTGCATCGTGACCTCGTTCCCTCCCATGTGGATGCACTCCCAGAGCTGTAACGCGTCTGTCGGGTGGATGGACATCGAGATGGTGAGGCCTTCCTTTACCTCTGTCGGCGCGGTCCACTTCAGCTCAGTGCAGTTTGTCGCCTTGCCCTAAAAGCATCAGCACAAAATGTTATTCACCTACATTTCTGCGCGGAGACCACTAAGCTTTGCGCACATGCCCTTGCTCGCACCTGAATGCTGACGAGCAGCAGCGGCCATGAACACAAAAGCTCGCGCGCGAGCATGGCTACGCAGCCATATTTCGGTGGAAAGAGCTCACTTGGCAAAGAGGTCACATCGATATAACTGCTCGACCCAAGCGATAAGTGTTCTAATACTCGCATTGTCTTAGTACTGTTCGCCTTTTGGCATTCACTGGTCTAACACTGGTGAGACAAGGCCATAAATAAGGCTGTCTCTGGTGTCGGCCAATCAGTTGCAAAGACAATGCAAGTATATTATCAGAGCATATCATGGGACCTTTTTTGCCAGGATCAATTTATGCCAGAAAGGGTAAAACCTATTATTATTATTTTTCATTATCAGAGCGTGTTTGCATGTTTTTCCCACAAATGTGTGTGGTTAATGCAGACTTGATGCCTTGCAAAAGGTATCCATTTGGTATATGAATATCTTAACACCTCCTGTTTTACTGCCAGAAAGGGGAAAACCTTTCCTTATTTTTTATCATCCGAATGTGAAAATGGCTGTGGCACTAATGCCAAAGGCTGCATTGCCATTGCCAAAATAAAACTGCAAAAACAGAATCATGCCAGAGTTACTCAACATATAAAGAAATGTTTATTCAATTTTCTCGTGAAAATGACCAAAATCATGAAGTTTAAAGAACTGGAAATTAAGCAAAAGTTACAAACCTCACAATGAAGTCAACTGCCATGACAACTAAATGCAAAACCAGCCTGGTAAAACTGAAATCATATAAGGGTGACATAAAAATGTGAGGCACAAATAAATATTGGGCCAATTTTCAGAATCCCACCTCGTTCATGATCCACAATGTCACCATCCATGCAAGGTCTTGAGAAGTTAGGGTCAGGGTTCCAACCCGACAATCAAAGGTTTTCTGCAACCAGCCAGCCACCTGCATACCTACACCTTTGGGGCCATACCACAGCATCAGTGGGAGGCAGGTAAACTCGGCAGGTATTGATGCCAGCAGAGAGACATCTGCGTCTGTGCAGCACAGCACCCCTTCCCACACGATCTTCTGTTTGGTCTTGCTTTCTTTCTTAAACACCTAAAACACGCAGAAGAGAGAAGGCAAGCAATGAAAAAAACCCTTGACTATCACTGCATCATGACATTCAAATGAACTGTTGACATCATGACACTGTGAAATGTTGCAGTGTAGATGAAGATGACGGGTTTCCTACCAAAGTGATCAGTTTGTGATCTCACCTGTATGCAAACAGCTTCAGATTCTTTGCCGGTAACGGCAAGGCCTGGGAAAATAGAGAGGAGGGCATGCCCAGTATGGTGCTCGCCCATTTCCACTGGCACGCCTTTTCGCTGCTCTGCTTGGAGGTGTGCAGACAGCATTTGTGAATACATCTTCAGGCACGTGGGGCTGTACCCAAATAGCGGAGACACACGACTCACATGCAGCCATTTCTTGAGCAACGACTGCAGCCTTGGCAGATCATCGGGATGCTGGATAAGTGTTGCGAAGAAAAAAACATATATTTGCAATCAAAAGTAATTTGCTTGCATAATTTCGAATAAAACTAGATATTCACCTCCATCGCAGCAAAGGCAAAAACCTGCATTGTGACTGACCGAGTGTGATGCTGGGATTAACTAGAAGTCCATGGTAGTCAGTAGTGGCTTATCGTCAAACAGTCCAACTTCCCCTTGCCAGACAAGGAATGGTAAGCCAGAATTCAGGGCATGCCAGAAAGGGTCCAAATAATGAAAACTTTAGGTGAAAAAACTACGTGAGCAGGCAAAACATACACATATATGATTTAAACCCAGGAAAACTGTAGTTTTATACTTAAATCTTGACTTCAAGCTTTCGTGACTGCAGGAATTCATACTCTTTGGGTCTTTCGGTAAAGTCAAGTAGATAGAAAGTAATAAAACCCCGCCCACTTACCTTTGGGCTGCACTCATCTCAGGCCTCGACGTGGCGGTAGCTACAGTGAGGGAAAAAAGTATTTGATCCCCTGCTGATTTTGTACGTTTGCCCAATGACAAAGAAATGAGCAGTCTATAATTTTAATGGTAGGTTTATTTGAATAGTGAGAGACAGAATAACAACACAAAAATTCAGAAAAACGCATGTCAAAAATGTTATAAATTGATTTGCATTTTAATGAGGGAAATAAGTATTTTACCCCTCTGCAAAACATGACTTAGTACTTGGTGGCAAAACCCTTGTTGGCAATCAGAGAGGTCAGACGTTTCTTGTAGTTGGCCACCAGGTATGCACACATCTCAGGAGGTATTTTGTCCCACTCCTCTTTGCAGATCTTCTCCAAGTCATTAAGGTATCGAGGCTGACGTTTGGCAACTCGAACCATCAGCTCCCTCCACATATTTTCTATGGGATTAAGGTCTGGAGACTGGCTAGGCCACTCCAGGACCTTAATGTGCTTCTTCTTGGGCCACTCCTTTGTTGCCTTGGCCGTATGTTTTGGGTCATTGTCATGCTGGAATACCCATCCACGACCCATTTTCAATGCCCTGGCTGAGGGAAAGAGGTTCTCACCCAAGATTTGACGATACATGACCCCGTCCATCATCCCTTTGATGCGGTGAAGTTGTCCTGTCCCTTTAGCAGAAAAACACCCCCAAAGCATAATGTTTCCACCTCCATGTTTGATGGTGGGGATGGTGTTCTTGGGGTCATAGACAGCATTCCTCCTCCTCCAAACAAGGTGAGTTGAGTTGATGCCAAAGAGCTCCATTTTGGTCTCATCTGACCACAACACTTTCACCCAGTTGTCCTCTGAATCATTCAGATGTTCATTGGCAAACTTCAGATGCGCATGTATATGTGCTTTCTTGAGCAGCGGGACCTTGCGGGCGCTGCAGGATTTCAGTCCTTCATGGCGTAGTGTGTTACCAATTGTTTTCTTGGTGACTATGGTCCCAGCTGCCTTGAGATCATTGACAAGATCCTCCCGTGTAGTTCTGGGCTGATTCCTCACCGTTCTCATGATCATTGCAACTCCACGAGGTGAGATCTTGCATGGAGCCCCAGGCCGAGGGAGATTGACAGTTCTTTTGTTTCTTCTATTTGCGAATAATCGCACCAACTGTTGTCACCTTCTCACCAAGCTGCTTGGAAATGGTATTGTAGCCTATTCCAGCCTTGTGTAGGTCTACAATCTTGTCCCTGACATCCTTGGAGAGCTCTTTGGTCTTGGCCATGGTGGAGAGTTTGGAATCTGATTGATTGCTTCTGTGGACAGGTGCCTTTTATACAGGTAACAGGCTGAGATTAGGAGCACTCCCTTTAAGAGTGTTCTCGTAATCTCAGCTCGTTACCTGTATAGACACCTGGGAGCCAGAAATCTTTCTGATTGAGAGGAGGTGAAATACTTATTTCCCTCATTAAAATGCAAATCAATTTATAACATTTTTGACTTGCATTTTTCTGGATTTTTTTTAATTGTTATTCTGTCTCTCACTGTTCAAATAAACCTACCATAAAAATTATAGACTGATCATTTCTTTGTCAGTGGGCAAACGGACAAATTCAGCAGGGGATCAAATACTTTTTTCCCTCACTGTACATTGACACGCTGCTAATCTCTCACAATACAATGGCCAGCCCAACAGCTTTGGGGTGCCCTCGATCTTCCTTCTCTAACCCCGCTCACTTACCCTTGGGCTGCACCCATCTCAGGCCTATACAACACCCTGCTGCTTCAGCAGCTCCCTTGCTATATTTTTAAATCTGAGGACGATTGCTTGTGTTGCGATCAAAACGTCGTGATTTTTTATACTTAACTTACCAATCTGGGCTTGTTGGTAGAGTGCAACAATCGGCTGGCTGGAGTTTGGCCAAACGGTGTAGGTTTTTTTATGTTGACCCAATTCTCTTGCTTATCTTCACTCGTTGCAAAATTCACATTTGGTTGTCTGTTTTCCATTGCACCACCACGGACGGCCTGAATTGTTATGAATGACAACAATACATTCTCATTACATGCAGTGCTCAACTTACGAACACCCGACTTACAAACATGCTTTTTTTGAGATATGTTTTGTTTAGCATCGACTTGCGAACTCGCACTTGCGAACTCGCACTTGCGAACTAAACCGCGGAACTATTTTGTTCAGCAGAGAGATCCTCCGCGAGATGTCACTGAATCCCGCTCCACTGGGAGTGTGTGTGTGCACGTGTGTGTGCGTGCACGTATGTGTGCGTGCACGTGTGTGTGAAAGTGGGAGCGGTAGTGAAGCGGTGAGTGCGCTGTGCTATGAACCTGGCGGCCCAGGTTCGGTCAACACCAGTGACGATTCTCTGAACTGTAGTGGTGTTTGTGGCGAGTAGTGATGTTGGTGGCGAGTAGTGGTAAGTCGTGGTGGTGGTGGTGTTGGTGGTGAGTGGTGGTGTTTGTGGTGAGTAGTGGTGTTGGTGGTGAGTAGTGGTGTGTCGTGGTGGTGTTGATGGTGAGTGGTGGTGAGTAGTGGTGGTGAGTAGTGGTGGTGAGTCGTGGTGGTGAGTCGTGATGAGTAGTGGTGTTGGTGGTGAGTAGTGGTGAGTAGTAGTGGTGAGTAGTGGTGTTGGTGGTGAGTAGTGGTGAGTCTTCTTAGCTCTTTCGGTAAAGTCACGTTGAAGGGAAACAATAAAATAATAAAATATATATAAAACAATAAATATTCTCACGACGTTTCGACCATAACACAAACGGTCGTCATCAGGTGTGAAAAGCAACGGCAAGAAACATTTGAAAGTGTCGGTTTGCATTAAGAGGCAACTTAGTTTGTAGACACCAGGGTACTGTATGTCCGGAATCACATCTTTTACAGACGGAACCAGATCACGGATTTTATGTAATGTGTTGACATACAGTACCCTGGTGTCTACAAACTAAGTTGCCTCTGTGGTAGTAGTTACATTGGAGAAACCAAACGCCATGTCTCGGACCGCATTCGTGAACACAAAGCAGACCTTAAACACGGTAGGACCAACACCTCGGCCGTGGCAGATCATTGTTATAATTCAGTAGGCTCACATGACATTGATTTTCCAAGACAGAGGTTCTTTATAAGCCATCTGGCTACCATGAGAGATTCGTTCATGAGGCTATCCACATATACAAGCACAGAGAAAATTTCAACCAAGAAGATGGATTCTGGCTTAGCAATCATTGGAAGGATTTGATAAACCATTTCAGGTCTTAATTGATTGTTCACGCTTACGGTGGCTTTCAGACAGGATACATTAATTTTTTTCGTCTCCCCCCTCCTCTTTTCAGAACATAGATGGACTCGTCCGTCTAAATAAACTGTCAAATCGCTGCGCGTGGCGCTGACGTTTTTTATATATAAATACACCGTTTGAAAATAAATAAATTAATGCAAACCGACACACCTGATGACGACCGTTTGTGTTATGGTCGAAACGTCGTGAGTATTTGTATTGTTTTATATATGTTTTATTATTTTATTGTTTCCCTTCAACGTGACTTTACCGAAAGAGCTAAGAATATGAATTACTGCAGTCACGAAAGTAGTAGTGGTGAGCAGTGGTGTTGGTGGTGAGTAGTGGTGAGTAGTGGTGGTGTTGAGTAGTGGCGAGTAGTAGTGGTGAATAGTAGTGGTGTTGGTGGTGAGTAGTGGTGTTGGTGGTGAGTAGTAGTGGTGAGTAGTGGTGGTGTTGGTGGTGAGTAGTGGTGAGTAGTGGTGGTGTTGAGTAGTGGCGAGTAGTAGTGGTGAATAGTAGTGGTGTTGGTGGTGAGTAGTGGTGTTGGTGGTGAGTGGTGGTGGTGAGTAGTAGTGGTGAGTAGTGGTGGTGTTGGTGGTGAGTAGTGGTGGCGTTGAGTAGTGGTGAATAGTAGTGGTGCTGGTGGTGAGTAGTGGTGTTGGTGGTGAGTGGTGGTGAGTAGTAGTGGTGAGTAGTGGTGGTGTTGGTGGTGAGTAGTGGTGTTGGTGGTGAGTAGTGGTGGTGTTGAGTAGTGGTGTTGGTGGTGAGTAGTGGTGGTGAGTGTTGGTGGTGGTGAGTAGTGGTGGTGAGTAGTGGTGAGTGTTGGTGGTGGTGAGTGTTGGTGGTGGTGAGTGTTGGTGGTGGTGAGTGGTGTTGGTGGTGAGTAGTGGTGGTGAGTAGTAGTGGTGAGTCGTGTTGGTGGTGAGTGTTGGTGGTGGTGAGTGTTGGTGGTGGTGAGTAGTGGTGGTGAGTAGTAGTGATGAGTCGTGGTGAGTAGTAGTGATGAGTCGTGGTGAGTGTTGGTGGTGGTGAGTGTTGGTGGTGAGTAGTGGTGGTGAGTAGTGGTGGTGAGTAGTGGTGAGTGTTGGTTGTGGTGAGTGGTGTTGGTGGTGAGTAGTGGTGGTGAGTAGTAGTGGTGAGTAGTGGTGGTGGTGAGTGTTGGTGGTGGTGAGTGTTGGTGGTGGTGAGTAGTGGTAGTGTTGGTGGTGAGTGTTGGTGGTGGTGAGTAGTGGTGGTGAGTAGTAGTGGTGAGTCGTGGTAGTGTTGGTGGTGAGTCGTGGTGAGTCGTGGTGGTGTTGGTGGTGAGTGGTGGTGGTGAGTGGTGGTGGTGAGTGGTGGTGGTGAGTGTTGGTGGTGGTGAGTAGTGGTGGTGAGTAGTAGTGGTGAGTCGTGGTGGTGTTGGTGGTGAGTGTTGGTGTTGAGTAGTGGTGTTGGTGGTGAGTGTTGGTGAGTAGTAGTGGTGAGTCGTGGTGAGTGGTGGTGGTGAGTGTTGGTGTTGAGTAGTGGTGTTGGTGGTGAGTGTTGGTGAGTAGTGGTGGTGAGTAGTGGTGAGTGTTGGTGGTGGTGAGTGTTGGTGGTGGTGAGTGTTGGTGAGTAGTGGTGGTGAGTAGTGGTGAGTGTTGGTGGTGGTGAGTGTTGGTGGTGGTGAGTGTTGGTGGTGGTTAGTAGTGGTGGTGAGTCGTGGTGAGTGTTGGTGGTGGTGAGTGTTGGTGGTGGTGAGTGTTGGTGGTGAGTGTTGGTGAGTAGTGGTGGTGAGTAGTGGTGGTGAGTAGTAGTGGTGAGCGGTGGTGGTGAGTGTTGGTGGTGGTGAGTAGTAGTAGTGAGTCGTGGTGGTGGTGAGTAGTGTTGGTGAGTAGTAGTGGTGAGTGTTGGTGGTGGTGAGTGTTGGTGGTGGTTAGTAGTGGTGAGTATCAGAGAGCTACTCACGGAGTCTTCCGCCGCCTCCACTCAAACCGTCGCGCGCGCATTCGTTACGTCACGTCCGGGCGGAGTCTCGAGGCGGAAGTAGCGCGAGGAGACTCCTCCCGGACGTAACGTCACGAGCCGCTCGCGCTGCCCCGCCGGCGCACATGGGAGGGGGGTGGCGTGGGGGTCACGCGAGGCGCCCGAAGGGCTCAGAGGTGGCACGGTGCCTGTGGAGCTGTGGTGTGGAGCTTTGTGGTGAGGAGCTGTGCGAGGCTGTGCTGAGGAGCTGTGCGAGGCTGTGTGGCTGTGGTGAGGAGCTGTGCGAGGCTGAGCGCGATGCTCGCCGCACTCCGCCGTTGGGTCGCCGCGAGGCTGCCTAAGCCCAGCGCGCGGAGCGCGTGCAGGGCGAGGCGCCCCGCGGGGACCGGGCTGAGGGTCCTGGCCGCACACGCGGGAGCCCCGCGTGGCTGGGCTCAGACCGCGGCCTTCAGCTTGCACTGCAGCAGCTGCAGCAGCACCGCCGAGGCGACCACGCAAAAAGGTGAGGGTGTGAGGTGAGATCGGAGATATGAGGGGTGACAGGTTAGGGATGGAGGTTGACAGATGCGTGAGGTTACCCCTGTGTGTGCCGGGTTATCCCTGTGTGTGTGTGGGGGGGGTGTTACCCCTGTGTGTGTGTGGGGAGGGGGGTGTTTCCCCTGTGTGTGTGGGGTGGTGTTTCCCCTGTGTGTGTGGGGGGTGGTGTTTCCCCTGTGTGTGTGGGGTGGTGTTTCCCCTGTGTGTGCGATTGTGGTTGTGACTATCGTGAGAGGCCCTTTCTAAACGAGCGCGAGGCGGCGCTGATCTGCCCATGAGTGTCGTGCCGACTCATCCTGCACCCTGCCGCATATTCTCGCCTTCACTGGAGCCAGCCAGGGACTTGCAATCGAAACGATAATTCACGGTTGCGTGCTGCACTGAAGGTGGTTCATGGCCCATGTAGTCACGTACACACCTTCCCACGCACACACTCTCTCCTGTACTCATGCACACACCCTCCCATGCACACACTCTCCCATGTAGTCACGCACACACCCTCCCATGCACACACTCTCCCATGTAGTCACGCACACTCCCTCCCATGTACTCATGCACACACCCTCCCACGCACACACTCTCTCCTGTACTCATGCACACACCCTCCCACGCACACACTCTCCCATGTACGCATGCACACACCCTCCCACGCACACTCCCATGTAGTCACGCACACACCCTCCCACGCACACACTCTCCCATGTAGTTACGCACACACCCTCCCACACACTCTCCCATGTAGTCACGCACACGCCCTCCCACGCACACTCCCATGTAATCACGCACTCACTCTCCCATGTAGTCACGCACACACCCTCCCACGCACACTCCCATGTAGTCACGCACACACCCTCCGACGCACACACACTCCCATGTAGTCACGCACACACCCTCCCACGCACACACTCTCCCATGTAGTCATGCACACACCCTCCCACGCACACACTCTCTCCTGTACTCATGCACACACCCTCCCACGCACACACTCTCCCATGTGGTCACGCACACACTCTCCCATGTACGCATGCACACACCCTCCCACACACTCTCCCATGTACTCATGCACACACCCTCCCACACACACTCCCGTGTAGTCACGCACACACCCTCCCACGCACATACTCTCCCATGTAGTCATGCACACACCCTCCCACACACACTCCCATGTAGTCATGCACACACCCTCCCACGCACATATTCTCCCATGTAGTCATGCACACACCCTCCCACACACACTCCCATGTAGTCACGCATACACTCTCCCACGCACTCGCTCTCCCATGTAGTCATGCACACACTCTCCCATGTACTCAAGCACACACCCTCCCACGCACACTCCCATGTAGTCACGCACACACCCTCCCACGCACACACTCTCTCCTGTACTCATGCACACACCCTCCCACGCACACACTCTCCCATGTGGTCACGCACACACTCTCCCATGTAGTCATGCACACACCCTCCCACGCACACACCCTCCCACGCACACACTCTCCCATGTACGCATGCACACACCCTCCCACACACTCTCCCATGTAGTCATGCACACACCCTCCCACACACACTCCCATGTAGTCACGCATACACTCTCCCACGCACTCGCTCTCCCATGTAGTCATGCACACACTCTCCCATGTACTCAAGCACACACCCTCCCACGCACACTCCCATGTAGTCACGCACACACCCTCCCACGCACACTCCCATGTAGTCACGCACACACCCTCCCACGCATACACACTCCCATGTAGTCATGCACACACCCTCCCACGCACACTCCCATATAGTCACGCACACACCCTCCCACGCATACACTCTCCCATGTAGTCATGCACACACCCTCCCACGCACACACCCTCCCATGTAGTCATGCACACTCCCATGTAGTCATGCACACACCCTCCCACTCACACACTCTCCCATGTACTCAAGCACACACCCTCCCACTCACACACTCTCCCATGTACTCAAGCACACACCCTCCCACGCACACACTTTCCCATGTAGTCATGCACACACTCTCCCATGTAGTCACGCACACACCCTCCCACGCACATATGTGCGGCCCGACGTCCACCTCACTGCCCTCGCTCGGCAGGTGGGGCGCGACGTCCGCCCCTGCCGCTCCCTCCTCATCCGCGTCGGTCGGGTCCTGCCGGCCCCCTCTGAGGGACATCGCTGTACTGCTGGCTCACCGCCGCACGGAGTTCACCCACACACCCGCGGAGACCACAGTTCTCGCTAACACAGCACACAGCGGCACGCTCGCGCTTACACCTGCGAGCGAATGCCTCAACGCGCGCTCACACTGCGGCTCCACGTTCACTCTCGCCGTACATTCTCTCACGCGGTCGCTCCACACATGAATCACAGAGACCACGCCTATCCTCTGTACTAACTTTTATTGTCGGCGCAAACCCCGCACTGCCCGGAGGGAATATTTTGCGAGCAGAGTCTAGCCTACTGCTGCCCAAGTCCCTAGGTACTCAGACACCCTAGCACATACCTCGCAGCTGTACTCACGGCGTCGCACGGACGCTGTGAGAGTTGGAGGGAGGAGGACGAAAGAAAACTTTACCTATCACTGCCTCGTGGCGTCACACGCTGGCATCACACAGATGCTGCGAGCAGCTCGAGAGGGCAGGACGGCAGGGAGTGGGTTTTGGCAGCCAAGAGGTTGAAGACAAGATCTGATCTGAACGGTCCCAGGCTCCTCTTTTTATCCCCCCTGATTTCAAATACCCAGGCTCACGTCATCCTGCACGGCCAATCGTGCGCCTACCTGTGATTATCGTTCATATTCTTCCCTTACATGGAGCGCTGCAACGGTTACTTCTGCGAGCCATTGTCTATCCATTCTGACTCATCCTGGTTAATCTTGACGGACGTCCGGCTGGCGAATGCACACCCTGTTTGGGGCCGGGGGAGGTCATGGCGCTGCGATCCCCTGACCTCATGTTCTGCTCTGCTCGCTTAATATTCCACCCCCGCCCCTCCCGATGTCGTGCAAGACTCATTATGGCTGGCCCGGTGCACCTTGTTTTGCACCCATACAATTTAATGCCAACTCAGGGGCACCGCAATGTGACCTGTCCTGCGAGGGTCGGCCAATCTCCTGGCACCGGGAAACCGTGGGACTTTCCTCCTAGGGATCCTTCGGATTAAAACACGTTATGCCAGGCAATCCCCTGCCAGGACACTCCGTGTGTGCGCTGCGTATGGTTGCTCAGTGTGGGGGCCAGGGGGGAGTCGGGAAACTTGCAGAGTTGCTCTGCGGCCATGGCACCACACACACTGTCCCATGTAGTCACGCACACACCCTCCCACGCTCACACTCTCCCATGTAGTCACGCACACACCCTCCCACGCACACTCTCTCCCATGTACTCGCGCACACACAGAGCGCGTGGTTATTTTAGACACTCCAGGTTTCGACTAAATTATCATTTTATGAATGTCCAGTGAACTCATTGTATCAGGTTTTGCCCATATTTATCTTGAACCCCATCATATAACTTGAGCCTTCGTTAATTTATTCGGTCGTGTTCTCGAGTTAATTACTATTGGCTCTTAAAATTACTACATCATCAGTGATGTCTGGGCTGTTGATGAACACTTTCACCTCAAACGCTGCCACTGGTTCCTCAAATCACGTAGAGTAACGCACCTGTCACCTACATTAAATTGTCGTTTTGTCAACTTATGTCAAGCGCCTTGAGTGAGCGCCCTATAGAAAAATAAATTACATTATAATGATCTTCATGCATTTATTACTCCAAGCACATTTTGGAAAAAAATATCTCCTGGTGATTGTGTAGCCTCGGTGAGAGCCCGTTTGCCTTGCCTGCCTCGTTTGGAATTTGTAACTTTTATCGTCACATCGTTGTTCTACAGTGATGGTAATTTGGATAAACTTTCTCTCACCATAGGAATATGTCATTTCCACCACTTGCTCAGGGCTCTATACAGGGGATGAGCCCCCCACCTAAATGCTCATTTGAGCAAAAAACCACTGATGTGAATTGTATAGAAATGTACGCAGCTTGTGTCTGCTACTGAACCTGCAGGCGTCAACAGCTTCTTGAGACGGACACATACATGCGGCGAGCTGGGCTTGGAGCACGTGGGTCAGGAGGTCACTCTGTTCGGTTGGATTCAGTACCAGAGGTGAGTAGCAGCAAGTGCCACTGCTTCAAACGAGCACCAGTAGCTTCGAGGAAACTTTGGCTCTTCACGTAATGTTCCACCCTGTCGTGCGTGTTTCACCTTTCTGAAAACGACTTGAGCGTGTTCCGTCAGGTTGACTGATGAACCGACACTCACTAATTTACTTAAGTCACTTACCCCGGTGGTCAGTCACCTCCTTATCATGCATCATCGCTACTACCGTGGTTTCTCTGAACGTCGCCCGTTGATCGCTCCACCCATGTTGAGGACTCGATTTACAAGGCTGATCGTTTTGCATCATCTGTGTTTAACAAACTAAATGTGAATCTCTAAACTAGGTAAGGATAGCATAACAGCTCTGTTGTTGCGACTGTTGCCTGGTGACAGCTCACGGTATGGGTGGATGGCTTGTCTTCATCGTGGGTGTTGCATTGAACAGAAACGCACAGTTTGTGGTGCTGAGGGATTTCCAAGGACTGACCCAGCTGGTGGTACCCGAGGGAGAGGTGAGCCACACAAGATGTGATTGTGCATTAAATAGATTAATTTCAGCTCTTGTCACTACTAAATACAGGAGATCATCAGTTATCTGGTAGCTTTGGGGGGGAAGGGTACGAGATTTTAAAAAATGCCAGATAATTACTCATCATCATTATTTAAAATTGCTTATTTTTGCACATTCTTGCATGACATGTTTTTAGATGTTGTGTATATGGTTTTTAGTGTTTTCAATTTGTTTACTACATGCCATTGGCATAAATAAACATACAAATAGACAAATAAACATCCTACTTTAAAAAGCTACTGTATTTACTATACCATACCACTTCAATCTTGAAGACTCTGCATGGGGTGATGTATATACGTGCAGTATTTTAATAGTGGAATTTGTATTTAGTGTATAATGTACTATGCATAATATTTGACACTAAAATCAAGCATAGCTACTTTTTTTTGGTCACACACACAGTGCTGATCGCCAGACTAGTTACAGCCTTTGGAGTATTTTTTTCCGGTTTCGCCAGATTGGTCCGGGACCGCCGGATAATGTTGGAAGCCTGATGAGAGCATGCCGAATAATCAATAACCAACTGTATTGCACTTGTTGTTACAGTGACGTTTAGCCATTCTGCCTCTTATCAGTTAGCGTGACGTTGAGGCCACGCAGATGACTGCTGGTATGATGGGTTTCCGTTTGCATTTTCTAACAATGCGATGTGTTGCAAATGTGTTTTGCAGGCATTCTCAGCCCTCAGGCTGTGCCTGTTTGAGGTGCCCGTGGAGTCAGTGGTGAGTGTCAGCGGCGTCGTTCTCCGTCGTCCGCCTGGGCAGAGCAACCCCGTGAGTCTTGCAGCACGCGTTCCCTCTGTCAGGAAAAGCAAATCCACGGGAAAAACATAACCTGAGAACCCGTGCAAAGGTGTCGTTATTTCTCTCCGCAGCGTCGAATCACGTGTCTTTCCCTTCTGACAAATAAGTAATTCGCATAATTACAACATGTTGAATGTATTGGCAGGTGTCCTTAGTATATATTCGTTCAAATTGCAGACTGGATGGTGTGTCTGTCTAATACACTTCTAGATCCGTACTCATGATCCAAACCCAGCCCTCTGTGTACACGGTGGGAAACCCCATCGCGGGAGGAGAATGTGTGCACCTCGGACACAAACATCAGTGGCGGCACGCACAGGTGCTGCTCACACGCAGCATGGAGGCGCGACGTCCGTCCATACACCATGCGCATTTGCCATGTGACCACCACATCAGATGTGCAATGCTCTCAGCCTTGTGCAGACCACCAGCTCAAAATAGCTGATTTGTCCGACCATAGTTTTGTCTAGACCACCAACTCAAAAGTGTTGATAATGTGCGTGTCCCTTTAGGCAGCAGTGAAGCGAAGAGACAACTGTAGACCAGTTTTGTTCTTATTCTGTACAGCACAGTCATGAATGTTCACTGCTACCTTGTGCCTCCGGGAGCCTGCATATGGAGAGGACTCACTTCTAGAGTATGGGGATTCCCAAGCCTACACGCATTCTCCTGTTGTGCCGGGTTTATCACAAGTCACAGAAGGTGTTGGATTTTGATTACTGTTGCCTGTAGGCGAGTAAGGGTTTCCGCAGAACGAAACCTCCCTATGCATTCAAGTCTCTTGCTATGGCCACAGCCGGTTGCTTTGTGGTGGCTCCGATGGGCAATTCTGCTGCTACTTCTGTGTGGGTTTTGCTGTCAATGGCGTCCTTGAATGGTTTGACTTACCACCCCATGACTTAACATGTTTATGTCTCCGGTATCTGCATTTCTACTGTTCACACTTCTCTGAGTGCCAACTAACAAGAGTGCTAGAGTGACCACGTTGATGTGAAATGCTTGAATGTTTGGTCACGATTGCCTTTACTCTTCGAACAATCGCGCGGTGTGAGGCTCGTGGAGCGAGGTAACGGAGGCACCGCGCCGTTTGTGACAGAACATGGCGACAGGGGCGGTGGAGGTGGAGGTACAGGGGGCGCGCCTTCTCAACCGCAGCAAGACTCTCCCCTTCGAAATACATGACTTTACGAAGGTCTCTCCGACACCTGCACGCCGTTGTTTACCTATTCGTCCCGTTGATATAAATGGCAGACAACGATACACGATTCTGTCCCGTCCTGCCTTGCAATGATCACAAGGCACAAGGCACAAACGAGCAGACATGACACCTTCACGTATCCACATCAAAGTAATTTTTTTACTCATCCCATCAGCCGCACCGCCGATTTGGGAGTGCATAATTTCAGCAGCATTGGTTTAATGCAAGCAAGTTCTTGACTGGTTGCAACATGAGTGTCACACTAGCAGGGCCAGCCTTTTATGCCAATACACATTTTCTGGACATCTTGGTTGTTACTCTGGAGAATGTGAAGGTGGAGGCCACAGGAAATGGTTTTGACCCATTTTTCATGACACCTTTAACTTAACCATTACGTATTTAAAGAAAAATAAGTCGATGTTGTCTTTGTTAACTGCTCATTTTTGTGTCACAGAAATCGGAAGCATTGAGAATGAAGTACCGCTACTTGGATTTGCGCAGCAGTCAGATGCAACACAACCTGAGGACGCGCTCGGACATGGTGATGAGGATGCGGGATTACCTCTGCAACATCCACGGTAAATATGCATGGGGCTTGGCGAGCGATCTCAGCGGGGCCTTCCAGCCGCTTCTCGACCATACGCAGAGCTGCTTGAATGTGGAACCATCTCGCAGGTGCACCGACACATTCCGTCAATCTCGGCGCATTTGAATCTTGAGTGAAAGCAAACTCTTCGTTCGGTGTGTGGGTCATAGTTCGACGCCAATCCGTTACGACACGTAACGCCTGTCGCTGGTGTGAATTAAATGTATTATTTAACGAATCCAGACCACATATATAAACTTAACAATGTTTTAATTTACGAGATAAGCCCCACTGAGTTATATAAATCTTTTTCAGAAGTGATCTGGCCATAAATGATAGCTCATCAAAGTGGTTTATCTTTATCTCGCTTGTTGGTATTACCTGCTTGAGGTGGCATCACCTTAGTGCTTCCAATATATTGATGTGGGCAATAAACAATGAATTATGTGATAACCTCTTCAAGTTAGTGGGTTATATAGTCATTGGATAATTGTTTGGAAAAATATTTTTGCCAGAATTTTGGTTTTTACGATGTGGTGACATCACCGTCACTTAGTGGTGAGCGTTTGTTTCGGGATTGGTATTGGTGTTATTGGCGTGTTGCGAGTCCGCTTGTGTTACGGGGGAGTTGCTTGTGGCTGTGACGGAATGGAGATCTCTCCACCTAGGTTTTGTGGACGTGGAAACTCCGACGTTATTCAAGAGAACACCGGGGGTGAGTCCTCAACTCGACGGGAACCTACTTATTTTGGTCGTAAATATTTTGCCTTCGATGCATATCCGTTGTGACAATAGGGGTCACCTCGACATTAACAGGGTAAGGAGTTAATTATATTAGTCGTGTTGTGAGGTTTACAAGCTCGTAATGAGAAAAATAACTGAATCACATTCTTGTTGACTTGACTGGGAACAGTCCACGGCAAAGTTTAAGTTCACCGCCATCCCTTTGTGCCCACTGGCAGCGACGTCTGAGCGAGACCACGTGACGTTAAATGCGTATGTGGGTCGTAGTTGATCGGCGGCCTTGTAGCGAAACAATGGTAGACGGGCTGACGTGAAGCGAGGAGTGACCGCACATCAATAAGATGAGGGCGAGTCGCCGGAAACGTCTCCACCCTTCGTTTTCGGCACCAGGAAAGCCGCGCCCTTTATTTGTGATGAACGTCCGCCATACCTGTCCCTCCACGTAAATAAATACATATTACACAGCCACACAGTCTGCTGGGAGTGCATTATATTTAGCATTGGTTCAACACAAGCTAACTTTAGACCTGTTTTATGTGCTAAATGGTTTTGTGTTGACCTACGGCCCATATCTAACATGGAGCGGCCTTGCCTGTAAACATCTGGCAGTTCACCAGCATTGGTTCAGACTAAGCCTGACTCTCCTGGTGTGGCACTGAATGTTGAAACCAGTCCAGAGCTTTCTTGTGTTGAATAAACGCTTCTCACATTATGCACCCCCAGTAGGTCATGCAGCTGATGTGGTGCGTTAATCACTCTTTTATTTCTTTACGCGGAGGGACTGATGTGTGAAGGAGGCGAATCACTCGCTTAGTTATTGTGTGACCTCCATTGCGCACAAGGATGCGAGTGCTTACCTTTGTGTCGAGCGCAAACCTGTACGTACGGTTCGCCCGCTCGCTTGCACGCTGCCTGGCGCAGGGGGCGAAGGAATTCGTGGTGCCGTCCCGGGAGCCCGGCCGCTTCTACTGCCTGCCGCAGAGCCCCCAGCAGTTCAAGCAGCTGCTCATGGTGGGGGGGATCGACAGGTGCGCGCTGCCCACACCGGGAACTCTCGGCCGCTGCTCGCGCGGTGCTGGCGTCCGTTTTTGAGTAAATCATCAAAGCCTGTCAACGTCGTTTCTCAAATGAGCGCATGGCAATGCTGCGCTGGCGGTGGTGCACGAGCACCAATATATATAAATGTTTATGTATATTTGTATATATATAAATAAACTCGACGCATTCATTAATAAATATACAGTAAAACCTTGGATTGCAAGCATAATTCGTTCCGGAAACGTGTTTGTAATCCAAAGCACTCGTATATCAAAGCACTCGTATATCAGTTGTGATCACGTGATGCTCGGCAGACAAAGCGTATACGTACTACTCGTATTGCAAGACCTCGCTCGTTTATCAAATTAAAATGTATTTAAAAATTTTGCTCATCTTGCAAAACACTCGCAGACCAAGTTACTCGCAATCCAAGGATTTACTGTACAATGAAATATTAAACACGTGACGTTTCAGGCAATCGGCCCTTCTTCATAGCATGTGCTATGAAGACGAGTCATTGCTCAAAGTGTCACCCCTAATGTACGTGTTTAACATTTATACTTCCTGTCTTGCGGTGTTTGACCGGGTTGGACTGTGTGTTGCGCTTGCTTTGTAACCTGCATTACAAAGACGCTTTTATGGCCAGTGGCTCGTGCCCGGTTACAAGAGAGTGACTGGTTAAAGTGCCCATGGGCTAGTGAAGTAAACTTCACATTTTCATGGCCGGGGCTGCCCTCCTGATGGGATAACTGTTGACGACTCCCAAAGAGTGGCACTCCATTGTACCAACCCTGCAGGGATGGGTGGGGGGGGGGGGTGCCCAGGTGGGATATTAAAGTCGTGGCTCTTTGAGTCGGGTGCTCTGTGTCGGTGCTTACCAGTCCCTCGGTGGCAACTAAAACCTCGTGGCTGCGGACACCACGGGGGTGTTGCTGCCCATTGGGCGCTGTCGACTGCAACTGAACGCATGCCGCGGTGTCCCTGCTCGCTGTCCATTTGCGTCATGCGGTGTGAAGGTATTTCCAGATCGCAAGGTGCTACAGAGATGAAGGCTCAAAACCGGACCGGCAGCCCGAGTTCACACAGGTGAATCCAAAATCAATGCCTTGTATACAAAAAGGGTTATCTTTAGTTTGACAATATTTACCTTGTGTGTCTTGCCAATGTCACTCTTAAATATTGGGCCTTTGAGGTATGACATGAGCCTCACCGACACAAGACTCTTCAGACTTTTCATGCCATCAGCCCCTTTACGGAGGCCACTGGGTCCACGGACGTTCAGCAGCAGCAGCAGTCCTCGACTGTTAGCTGCATTCGCTTCTGGTTGCCCAGTGAATACATTACAAGGTCGCAACATTATAAGGTCGCAAGTGCTTGCCACAAATGAACCACAAGACCTTGTTGATCCCATCAAGGAGCATAAACCATCAGGCAAACTCCGGTCATCCTCGTAGCGGCTTTTGGCTGCTGGCCATCGACCAAGGACGGTCACTGCATCGTTCACTTTCAGATGCGCTTCTGCGGCCGTCTGGATCGCTCTTTCGATATTAGGAAGCTACTGGAGCTATGCACTTTTAAATGTAGATTGAAAACTTCATTAGAACTGCTTTTTGTTTGTTGTCCTTCCCCCGTACCTCCAATTAGCACGGTTGGCTATGTACATTACAAAATAAGTTCAACATACAATAAACTAGAACTTGTAAATCCAGGTGCTGCTCATCTTCTTTGAAAATATGAAGTTCTTTGGTGTCACCTGTTGTATTTGTTTTCTATGGAACTCATGTCTAACAGAGAGGATCCTTGCATACCAGCTTTCTGTCAGTTCATCAATATTGGTTCAAGTGTAGTGACATAGAATCGGTCACTTAACAGCATAGCGCTTGTTGCTGGCAGGGAAGGGGATCTGCAGTTACAGCAGCCCTGACTGACAGCAGGTCACGTGATAGACCAGAGAGAGGGATGTAGGGGAAAGGTACGTGGGGGAAGCCCGGGAACCCGCTGGTAGGTTCTAGAGAAGGGGCGTGGCCGGGGCGGAGCGAGGCCACGCTGGGGGCATAAAAGGGGACCCCGAGCAAGAGCTCGGGGCTGTCGTTTGGAGTGGGATTTTGTCGTGCTGATGGAATCTTCGTCGCCGTCTCCGTCTTCACCTTCTCGGCGTCGTCAGTCAGGCAGTCTGCCAGTTGTCCTGACTGGGAGCTGTAGTTACGAAGTGTGAACTGTTAAGGCTGTTAATAAACAGTGCCTCCTACTCTTAGTGTCTCTGAGTCAGTCACGACACAAGCAAGCCTGATTTGCTGATGAGACACTGATTATCAAAACCAGTGAGGAGTTTGCTTGTATTAAACCAATGGTTCTGAAATTATTCACTCCCAGAAGGTCATGTGGCTGATTGAAACCTCATGGGCACAAATGTCTGTTTTGGGCAGGTGGACATCGAGATGTCATTCGTGGAGCAGCAAGACATTCAGAGGCTGGTGGAGGGCCTGCTGGTGCACAGTTTGCCCAGGGGCTTGATGGGCACGGCACCTCCGTTCCCCGCGCTTACGTACCAGCAGGCCATCACGCTATATGGCACCGACAAGCCCGATACCAGATTCGACATGCAGGTCAGTTGCAGAACTCTCGTGCCTGCTTTGTCCTATCCTTAATTTAACCCCAGCAATGAAATAAACCCACGGAGGCACGTGAAAAGGGTGACCTGGTATCATGCACACGTTCATTTTTTAAAAACTGCACAACTTTGGTCACTAAAAATTGGATCACTACAAATGTGTAATATTTCTCGTCGTTTGTGTTATCGTCTAGAGTCACCTTTAGCCGGTGTTGTTTTATTTGGTGTCCATTGAGCAGTTGGTGAACATCAGTGAAGCTCTGCGCAGCACCCAGATCTCCTTCTTGCAAGCGGCACTGGCAGGGAAGGAGTGCAGCGCACGTGCCCTGCGTGTGCCGGGCGGCAGCGTAAGCTACAACTTGTCCTTGCTGTCGTGCCACACGAGCGTTACGCTTATGAAATTGTGTAAAAATTCCGTGAGAAATTTGGGGCTGTCGAGAACCGCTTTAAGTCTGTCATTACTCATGTCCACACACGTGCGTTCTCACACACACACATAACAACAACCGCTTTTTGCCACGAAGTGAGGGTGACGTCACCACGGCGCTTGTGCTAGGCCATGTGCATGTTAAGGCCACGTGAAGTGTCGAACGCCCGCTGGCAGGAGGTCATGGGATAGACCTCAGGTGCCATGGGTTGATTGACTGAGATGACTAAACTAAACTTTTTATTTGAGCAGTTAAGGCCCACTGAGCTATCTAGCTCTTTTTCAGAAGCGACCTGGTCACAAATAATAGCCCAATAAAGTGACTTATCATGTGGAAATGTATAGCAGCCAAATACTCGAAACGCAAGTTCTAAATGTGGAGGGAAAAACCGGAGGACCATTGAAAAAAAACACGAGATGAAGGGGAGAACACGCAAACTCCAAATATACAGCAGGCGTCAGGCTTGAGATCGAACCCACGACCTCCTGCATACCAGGCGAGCGAGTCAACATTTCGCCACCGTGACTGGTAGATGCAGAAACTGTGAACACAACAGAGACAAAGATCCCTCATATAACCTTAACATACTTTTGGGGCAAGTGCTGTTAGCGAGCACCTACTAAGGCTGGCACGGCACACGAGGGGGTGGGTGGCCAGCACCATGCCCGCCGCATTTACACTCTCACATGCACACACAGACAATCTTATGGAAATGAACACATCACGGTTTAATTTTTAAGCAATGCAATTGTAGAGAGGAGTTTCAATGTTTATTTGTCCCTGTACCTCACTTGTTCCTCTCATGTACGTGTCAGGAGTGACATTTACACATGCACTCAAATATATCCCACAGCTGCTAAATGTGGTTTTGAAAATTGCTCTTACAATAACCGGCTGGCAGCTGACACAATCATAATTGGTGCGCTCTTAAACGTTTGTAACCCGTGAGAGTTTATTTTGCTTTTGCTGTTGTCATGTGTTGGAGGGTCTTCACAACACAGATTTGGCCAGATCATTACGTGGCCTATCCTAAAAATCTTGTTTCTGATTCACTCACAGAATAATTATTAACATTTGGTATTTCATGTTTGTTTTGCAGGATTTCCTGAACCGTAAAGATCTTGAAATGTTCATGGATACGGCGCAGAGCCAGTTTGGCCAGGTACTAACAAAAAGGTTAATTCATGATGAAAAATGAGAATAGCTGTTACCCTTTCTGTCAATATAACAGGAGGTGTTAAGATGTTCAAACACCGCTGTTGCAAGGCATCAAGTCTGCTTGAACCAAACACGGTACTTGTGGCAACAAAACATGCAAACAAACACGCTCTTATAATATAATTGCATTGTCTTTGAAACTGATCGGCCTACACCAGAGACAGCCTTCTTTATGGCCTAGTCTCACCAGTGTTTGACCAGAGAACATCAAAAGGCGACCAGTACAAAGGTTCATTTATTTTGCCATCAACACCTGTACCTGAGTTTAGTTTTCAGTTTTAGTTGAATTTGTTAGGTATAGCCCTGTGAGCCATTCGGCTCTTGAATCGGGTGCAACCGCAACAAACAAAAACATGAACAAGAAACATCTTAAAGTGACTACGCGCAACAGAAAAATCCAGGAAAAAACAGCAAAGTCTTCCAGGAAAAACACCGTATATCAATGCTGTGTGCAAAAATCCCAGTGGGATGCATGTCAAACAATAACAACCATAAGACAATTTAGATTAAAGTTATACAGTCTAACTCTACTACAACAAACAGATATGGCTAAACCAAAACATTTTCGAAATCACCAAAATAAAGCTATAAAAACAATGTAAAAACACTTCCTTCACAGCAAAACTGAAGTAAATGCATTTTCATCAATAAAATGTCATCTCCGCCAAATCAGTTAAAATTAAGAAGCCCGAATCGGTTCTGCTTGCAGCTCATAGTGTACCGGGATTACAAGAGCAAGGGAAGTTGGGCACTCTGAGATGTGTGAATCCACATGAAGGTTAATGTTTACGTTAGTGGGGTTTTATTTGTATATGGTGGTGGTGTCATGCAAACTGTAGATCAAAACTCCGTTGAATTTGTGATGCGCGCAGTTTCACACGGGGGCATGGGAAACCGCGGGCGGGCGGGCGGGCAGGAAGGCGGCCAGAACCGGCGCCACCAATTTCCCAAGCTCTGTGGTCCTATGTTGGGATGTTTTTTTGCCATCTGCCATCAATGGGTCCACAATAGAGGGGTTTTTTTGGGTTAGATCACGTAGGTATAAATGTCGTTAAACTTGCTACCGCTTGACACAGCCATTTAGTAAGGTTCGTTACGCAAAAAAACATGCCAATTCGTTACTAGTTCAGCACACCGGTTGTGTGTGCTTGAGAGTAAATTTACAATTCGAGTACTGTGGCATTTCCCCGGTAATTACAACCAGCCTCATCAGTTTCGATTTAAAGCTTTCGTGACTGCAGGGATTCATCTTCTTGGTTCTTTCGGTAAAGTCACGTAGAAGGGAAACATTAAAATAATAATAAAAAACACATAGTAATAGTAATAGGTTTTACCCCTTTTAACTGGCACAAAAACTGACACCTTTATTCAAGGCATCATATTTGCAATAACCACAACACAAGCAGTCAAAATGCAAACAAAAGAGACAACTCTGATAATAATATGCACTGTCCTTGAATTTGATTGGTCCACACCCGAGATGGCTTTTCTTAGAGCCTAGTCTCCACTGGTGTTGGACCAGAAGACCAAGAAGACAGCCTCAAAGGTGACAGCCAGAGTTGTGGAGAAATCCTCCTGTTTCGGTCTTAAATAGAGGGATAAATGTGATGTCGTCACTGCCAATCAGGTGCGATGCCTCAAATTTCAAGTTAATTCGTTTAATTACCTGGGGATTCGAGGTGTCAGGATAGAGTTTTAATTTGCAAGACTGACCTGGGTCAACCAAGGTGCTATAAATGTCCAAATGATGGCCGACTTTGTTGAGCTATCATTTGTGGCCAGATCGCTTCTGAAAAACAAGTTGATACCTCAGTGGGCTTTATCTGGTAGGATGGGGATGGTTTAGTGTTGTATTTGTGTGTGTTTGGGTGATTTGTTTACCTTGTACTTTTCACTCCTATCGTGTTATTGTATTCTTTGTTGTTGTAACGTTCTTACCTGCCCCTAATGGACGTCTGGGAAAAGAGCTTTATAGCTCATCAGATTCTTCCAGTATAAAAGACATTGTGAACACAAGTACAATTGTGAAGTGAATAAAAATCGAAGCAAAAACAACCAAGTAACAATTGGAGCAAAAACAAGTGCTTTACAAAAGAAATCTAACTCATTCTGGAACATCATCATCATCCTCATGCAATGAATTATTTTTATTTTCTGGGTTTTTATGCCCATGTCTGTGCAGAGGGTGAATGTGATAGCAGTGAACGCTGACGGCACTTGGAAGTCTTCTTTGGCAAAGTTTGTATCGAGTTCGGAGAAGGAGGAAATATCTCGACTCACCAGGGCTCAGCCAGGAGATGTCGTGATCGTGGCTGCAGGAAACACACACTCTGTGGTACGTATTCGCCGTGTCTGGCACAATCCAGCTGTAGAATCAAAATGTTTGGCAACTGTAGGAAATGATCTCGTGCCACGCGACAAACCACCGTGCGCTGGACTGTTGCGATCTGCCTTTACCCGCACGTTTGGAATTTAAATCCAAGATTATAAAAGCCCTCGGCCGAGGTGGGGCGATGGCCAAGTGAGCCCGCGCTGCTGAGATTGTCGGTTTGAATTTGGGGAGCCATGCAACGTTAAAGTAGGTTCTCAGGTTTATTTAACGGGTGTCGGCCAAGGCCCCCCTCCCCCCCAAAAGAAAAGTGGTTGTGAAACCTTGCATACGAGATGTGGGGTGTTTTAGTTTAAATTAGACAGCTGTAGTGAGTGGACGTACTCAGTGCATTGAGACTGGTTTGCTCTTCGGTGAAGCTGCAGGGGCAGTGTTGAGCCAGGCGGCGGAGATGGTGGTCCCCAGCTCCCGCTCTCTCCGCTTGTGAGCAACTGACCGTGTGTCTCCTAGAGACCACAATCGCTGCTCAGCTTCATTTAGCCCTTACATTTCTCCATCACAATTTCATCGTTTTAACATTTATTGTAAATTCCTTGATGCTGACAGAATGCACGCATTTCTGTTGTATAATTCTTACGTGGGCTTGTGTTGCGTGTGCAAGGTAATTGTAAATGGTAGAGCAGATGAGCAGCGCAGGGGCTGTTAATAATTTGGCCGAATTGGTTGCATTATCCATCAAAGATCTTTTCTAACTTCTCAAAAATAAGTTAATACCTCATAGGGTTTTGCCTGGTAGTATGGGGATGCATACTCTTTGGTTCTTTCGGTAAAGTCACGTAGGTAGAAGTAAAGATAAATAAAACCAAAAATATATATCACAACGTTTCGATCGCAACACAAGCGGTCGTCCTCAGGCGGAAAAAATAATCCAGCAGTGCAACTGCTGAACCAGCGAGAGAGCTGTTACAACAAGTGCTTATTTATGTGGCGATGGGCAAGCAAGCGGGGTCTGAGCTGGAAAGGAATTCCATCCCTGGACGAAAGCACGTCAGTTGTGTTAATGGGGGAGATTCGGGAAAGTTTGGGGATGGTTTAGTGTTGTATTTGTTTGTGTTTCGGTGATTTGTTAACCTTTCTTGTACTTTGCACTACTCTCGTGTTTTTTTATTGTTTGTTGTAACGTTGTTACCCGCCCCCACTGGACATCTGTGAAATAGCTTTATAGCTCATCGGATTCTTCCAGAATAAATAAATATTCTGATAAATAGCACAAGATTTCGAATAATTCCTCAGTCATTGGGATTTGTGGAGCGGTCTAGTTCACTCGCGCACTTACTGAACAGCCGCTTATGATGTAGACATTCACATTTATCTGAGTCACAGTGGTTTTTCAAGAGGGCCATTTGAATGTTTGGCAGATTTCTTAATTGAGTATTTGCACGTGGTACAAAACCGATGCGTCTGTTCATCATATTTGAATATCAGTATTTACCAATATTTCAACAAATAAAGTATCAAGTATATTTTGTTTAACCGGGTGAGAACTCGAGTGGGCAGGATATAGTCTCAGTTTACAAGTGTGGCTCGTGTCGGTCACCAATGACAAAAGTAATACCATGACAACTAAGTATAGCCGTGAAGCAAAGAGGAATCGTAGCAAACACAACCAAATTATTTTCATGACGAATGTTCATTTCCCCGAGCCGCTTTATGTTCTCTTTGCCTAAACACCCAAGCCTGCTAGACTAATAATAGATGAACACGTAGTAGGCTTTCGCGACCAATATTATACATCATAAAAGTTTTTTTGTGTTCGATTGTGTAAATATAAATGTGTTGTTAAACACGCTTCCACCTGACACAGCCAATTAGTAAAGTTTGTCACTAAACGAAACATTCCAATTAGTAAGGGGTTTTTTTGTGTTAGATCGCGTAAATGGAAATGTGTCATTACACTCACCACTTCCCGACAGCCAATTGGTAAGGTTTGTCACGTAAACAAACGTTACTAATTGGCATGTTTTGTTTACGTGACAAACCTTACTAATTGGTTGGCTGTGTCGGGTGGTGCCGGATTTAACGACACATTAAACCTGCCACCACCTGACACAGTCATTCATGTTTATGCCCCTCGTTCTGGTCTCCGTCTCCCGGCAGTGTTTGGCGCTGGGACAGCTGCGGCTGAAATGTGCCAACGTCTTGGAAGCGAAGGGGCAGGTGCTGCGTAACCCCAAGGACTTGCGCTTCCTGTGGGTTGTGGATTTCCCTCTCTTCCTGCCACGAGAGGAAGATAGCAGCAGCGGCTCGCTGGAGTCTGCTCACCACCCGTTCACAGCTCCACACCCAGACGACGCAGACCTCATTTACGCCAGGCCTCAGGATGTACGTCCCAGCCTCTGCAAAGCACACCCACGTATTATTCAATGTATTTTTGTAAAATACCATTAACCCAGGAAAGCCTCACTGAGTCTCAAGACTCTTGCTTCAGGAGGCTTCTGCTGCCAAGTTTACACACTAGGGGGCGATGTTGCTACTGTGTACATTCCTAGCTGAATTACTTGCAGGTAACTTTTTAGTATTGAGATGTTTTTTCACCAATACCAGTCACAGTGTTTGTGTTTTTTTTAAGCTATGGGAAGAAACTGGAAAACTCCGTGTTTTGAAATTAATTCAGAACAGAGAGAAAGAGAGAATACACGCTCCACACAGAACAGGGGGAGAGAGAGAGAGAATACACGCTCCACACAGAGGGGCATTCGAGTCGGGAATCGAACCCAGGCCGTGCTTCTTGTGCGGCTTGAGTGTCATCACTACGCCGCCAGCCTGTTGCCCTAGATTATTTAATTATTCGACGCACGATTCAATGGTCGTATTACGAGCATAAGAATCGTGAATCAATGAATGAATCAAGCGTGATGAACGCATTGGCTGGGACGCAGCTCTGTCAGAACGGATGTCAACGGCGTCTGATAAATATTGCGTGTGCAGAGGGACTGCATGTTCAGTTCGACGACTATGACATCACCAGTGTCATAACACCGTAATTAGGATTCATCTGAGAAATTTCCCTCAACTCACCACAAAGTAACATGCAGGCATTACCTTCAGACTAATGGTACAAGTTCAACTTTATTTTGATACACCAGGATGCGTCTCATTTGCACGAGCAAGCTGGGGGTGTGGGTCTGCTACTGGTAGGAGGTGATGGTCGCTGCTGCCGTGTGTGCCATCACAATTGAGCAACTGGGTAATTGTGCAGTTTAATTATTTTTACTTGGAAAATTTGGACCCCAGACCCCGGCACTCGATGGGCTCCCCCCTTGCAAACAACGTGAGGGGATCTTTTAACGTCCGCTGAGAAGCAGGTGGCGGCGTAGTATTTGTACGGTGACTACTTCACGCCGCAGGAATAATCGGGGGCGTGGCTGGTGGGTTCTAAGCGTTGAACCTGTGCGACGAGTGGTGAATGCAGTGCTACCGCCGGACCACCACGTCGCCGCTCCGCCAAGCGGGAATGAGCGAGACAGGACATATGAGACAAATTACACGATATAGAACGCATCGATATTTATAATGGGCACGATTATTATGTGTTAAGCTCTACATTGATTCCTAGATTTTACCCTTTCTGGCAATAAGACAGGAGTTGTCGTAACATGTTTAAACACCAAATAGAAACATTTTGTCAGGCATCAAGTCTGCATTAACCACACATTTGTGGCAAAACATGCAAACAAATGTGAAAATATATGCATTGTCTTTGAAACTGATTGAGCTACACCATAGAGCCTTCGTTATCGCCTAGTGTCACCAGTGTTAGACCAGAGAACACCAAACGGTGAACAGTACAGAGACTGCAAGGTATCGGAGCATTTTTAGCTCGGGTTGAGCAGGGACCTTTTTGCCAGCATCATTCTTGATACTGGAAAAAAGGTCCCATCGATATATTGATTTCGTTGTGCGACTGATGGCATGGCTACGGTGCGATTTCTGCCATTGCAGGTGAGAGGTCAGCACTATGACCTGGTGCTGAACGGCAGCGAAATCGGCGGAGGCTCCATCCGCATCCACGACGCCGCTCTGCAGAAGCACGTCCTGCACGACGTGCTCAAGGTTGGACCCAGAATGGGAGTATCATGCAGGGCACGGCCGGGCCTTCATGTGCCCCCTTTTAACTGTTTGAAATGAGCAATTTTGGTACCTACTGCTGTTAGTATTCATCTAAGTACAGGAGTGGGCTTGCCACATTTATACACTTACTGAATGCTGCAGAAGTGCTTGCTTTATTTGTTACTTTATGCTTTGAGGATCTGGATCCGAAAAAGAGTTGTTGGCATTTGAGCCCAGGTATTTTGAGACTGGAAGTGTATTGGAAAGATGCGATTAAGCAATGCGGACGTCTGCAAGGTGAACGTGGTTGGCGAGTGCTGTCGATACGATTGCGCTGGGTCAGGCGCGTGCACGTGAAGGGAAAGGCTTATTCTTACGTCAACTGTTAGAGCGGTCTCCGCAAGTCGTAGGGGAAAACCTAAGATCGGATGGTGGGAGACTCAGGGCAGGTCAGGGAGGTCACGTGCCATCTTGCGCAGCAGCTGATGAATCTGGCGGAGCATGGAACGCGTCGGTGATGAGGTTCGGTGGTATCGATGGCAAACCGCCGCGTGCTTTTGTTTTCCGCTTCTGCCGTGGGAATCACTCCACCGCGGGCTACTCGCACGGCTCCGCCACCTGGAGGGCCCCGTGCTGCGTGAGCAGGGACGTACAGCGGCCTCTGATACGGATACAATGATCCGTGGCCCTGTGCACCATGGTGCAGTGAGAAATGCGGGGTCCGACGGCCGGGAGCTCTGATCAGGGGAACGACGTGCGGCGCGCTGCCGCGTGGTCCGGCACAAAAGGCATTCCGATAAAATGCTCTCACCGGTGCCGCTTGTTCCAGCGTCGCGGTGCGAGCACCCTCGCCTCGCGCGCTTCTCGTTCCTGCGAGCCGGCCTGGAGGCTTGCATCTCCTGACGGGGCTGTTCCATGCGCAGTGCGCGGGCTGGCACGCAGTGCGGCAGGGACTCAACTCAAAGCCAACGTCATCGCGGCACGCCCACTTTGTGTTTTGGCTCCAGATTCTGCCTGTGGGTGGGCCGTGCCGGATTCTATGGCTGTGTTTACCACACACTGCCATGGGTGTGAAGGCGTTTTTGACGTGAAGCGCATGCATTGTGATGACCGTTACCATTAAATGTAATTCCATTAATTACAATAATCTTATTTGCATATCCTCTGATGTCATTCATTCAAATTTAATGTCAAAATACGGTTTTCATACAAAAGCATAGGAAACCACAGACAAGGAAGGCAACCAGAACCCACGAACTATTTCCCATGCTCTCTGGTCCTATATTGGGAGTGTGAGCACGCCTGCTGTGGCTGTGTGAGTGTGACTGCTGTGAGTGTGTGAGTGTGACTGCTGTGGCTGTGTGAGCGTGACTGCTGTGTGAGTGTGACTGCTGTGGCTGTGTGAGTGTGACTGCTGTAGCTGTGTGAGTGTGACTGCTGTGGCTGTGTGAGCGTGACTGCTGTTGCTGTGTGAGTGTGACTGCTGTGGCTGTGTGAGCGTGACTGCTGTAGCTGTGTGAGTGTGACTGCTGTTGCTGTGTGAGCGTGACTGCTGTTGCTGTTTGAGTGTGACTTCTGTGGCTGTGTGAGCGTGACTGCTGTGGCTGTGTGAGCACGACTGCTGTGGCTGTGTGAGTGTAACTGCTGTGTGAGTGTGACTGCTGTGGCTGTGTGAGCGTGACTGCTGTGGCTGTGTGAGCGTGACTGCTGTGGCTGTGTGAGCGTGACTGCTGTAGCTGTGTGAGCGTGACTGCTGTGGCTGTGTGAGAGTAACTGCTGTGGCTGTGTGAGTGTGACTGCTGTGGCTGTGTGAGTGTGACTGCTGTAGCTGTGTGAGTGTGACTGCTGTGGCTGTGTGAGTGTGACTGCTGTAGCTGTGAGCACGACTGCTGTGGCTGTGTGAGCGTGACTGCTGTAGCTGTGTGAGTGTGACTGCTGTGGCTGTGTGAGTGTGACTGCTGTGGCTGTGTGAACACGACTGCTGTAGCTGTGTCAGTGTGACTGCTGTGGCTGTGTGAGCGTGACTGCTGTGGCTGTGTGAGTGTGACTGCTGTGGCTGTGTGAGCACGACTGCTGTAGCTGTGTGAGTGTGACTGCTGTAGCTGTGTGTGTGTGACTGCTGTGGCTGTGTGAGCACGACTGCTGTGGCTCTGTGAGCACGACTGCTGTGTCTGTGTGAGTGTGACTGCTGTGGCTGTGTGAGTGTGACTGCTGTAGCTGTGTGAGCACGACTGCTGTGGCTGTGTGAGTGTGACTGCTGTAGCTGTGTGAGTGTGACTGCTGTGGCTCTGTGAGTGTGACTGCTGTGGCTGTGTGAGCGTGACTGCTGTGGCTGTGTGAGCGTGACTGCTGTGGCTGTGTGAGTGTGACTGCTGTGGCTGTGTGAGTGTGACTGCTGTGGCTCTGTGAGTGTGACTGCTGTTGCTGTGTGAGTGTGACTGCTGTGGCTGTGTGAGTGTGACTGCTGTAGCTGTGTGAGTGTGACTGCTGTGGCTCTGTGAGTGTGACTGCTGTGGCTGTGTGAGCGTGACTGCTGTGGCTGTGTGAGCGTGACTGCTGTGGCTGTGTGAGTGTGACTGCTGTGGCTGTGTGAGTGTGACTGCTGTGGCTCTGTGAGTGTGACTGCTGTTGCTGTGTGAGCGTGACTGCTGTGGCTGTGTGAGTGTGACTGCTGTGGCTGTGTGAGTGTGACTGCTGTTGCTGTGTGAGTGTGACTGCTGTGGCTGTGTGAGTGTGACTGCTGTGGCTGTGTGAGTGTGACTGCTGTGGCTGTGTGAGTGTGACTGCTGTGGCTGTGTGAGTGTGACTGCTGTGGCTGTGTGAGTGTGACTGCTGTGGCTGTGTGAGTGTGACCGCTGTGGCTGTGTGAGCGTGACTGATGTGGCTGTGTGTGACCGCTGTGGCTGTGTGAGTGTGACTGCTGTGGCTGTGTGTGACTGCTGTAGCTGTGTGTGACTGCTGTGGCTGTGTGTGACTGCTGTAGCTGTGTGAGTGTGACTGCTGTTGCTGTGTGAGTGTGACTGCTGTGGCTGTGTGAGTGTAACTGCTGTGGCTGTGTGTGTGTGACTGCTGTGGCTGTGTGAGTGTGACCGCTGTGGCTGTGTGAGTGTGACTGCTGTGGCTGCGCCACTGTGTTGCCGTGTGGTCGAGCGCAGGAGGACGTGGAGCTGCTCGGGCACCTGCTGGAGGCGTTGGAGTCCGGAGCGCCGCCTCACGGCGGCATCGCCTTGGGTAAGCTCCGTGTGCCGGGACGACGCGGAACGTCGCGTTCGCTCGCATGCAGCCCCCCATCTGGCGTGCCGTATGATTGGAGGGGGGGTGAAGGGTGGGGATGGCGTCATGTACCTCCCTGCCCAACGCCGTCGTACATCCACCTTCGGCTGACGGCAGCCAAACAAATCAAGTCGTCGCATGAACCGAGGGACGACTGTACAACTATACAGAATGCTTGTTTTACCACGGAAAGTGTCACTGAGTCCCGAGAGGAATATTCAGAATACCTGCCAAGTTTTCGCACCAGGGGGGGGCGATGTTGCGACAGGTAATCCTAAATGAGTAACTCTCAGGTCGTTGTTCAGCATGGGGATGTTTGGCCAACGGCAGTTACATTGTTGTGGGGGTTTTAGTCGTGACAGGGAAACCGGAGAAACCCGTTGTGCAGAGCAGCATGTGCGGAGCAGACGTGCCCCGTCAGAGAGGTCGCAGCCATGTCCTGCTCTTGTGGGCATTGAGGAATCTCCTATTTACAGCTCCCGAGCCGTTGGTGGAAATTCCATATTCCAGTGGTGGGGGTCGAGTCTATCCATGAAGGCAAGCACCGCGGTAGTTATTTTATCTACCACGGAGCGATGATTGGCCGGATTCAATCCCCGACCAGGAATTGAACTCCGCAATCTTCCGATTGCGTGCCGCTCACTGTGGCGCTGAGCCATCTGTCCGGTCACGGCGCCGCTCGTTTGCTCGTCACAGCACAGTCTACCCGTTGTCTCTCCTCATAAGCGGAGAGCTGCTTGCCTGGTGACAGCAAACCCAAGGGTGACAATGATCCCAACGAATTGACAAGAGAGCGGAGGGAATGATAATGTACAGGTCTCCCAGAGTGTCGTGCGCGTGCTCCCAGGTCGCCCTTGCATTCGAGGCAAAGGTGTTTTGTGCATCTCAGTGAGTTTATTTAATCTCCTCGTATATAAAATATGCAGCGACAATTGCAAGAAGGGATTCCACAGTATGTGACCTTAGCTCTGGGCACCCCTGATTGGCCACCATGTGGTGCAGGAAGTGATCGCCTCAATTGGCAACCGTGAGGCGCGTGCACCAGAAGCGTGGTGCTGGCACGCGTCCATAAGCTGACCCGTCTGCAGGTGTAAATGTGTCGTGGTTGGAATAGCATCGTTAAGGAAGAATGGGTTCTGCATCCAAAACACCCTGCAATTACGGACCGAACCACTTGCATTCAGTATTGACACACATTGCACTTCTTTATTGGAGATTTGGAAGGTTAACGCACGTGCTTTAATCACAGCAATGTTTTTTTATGCAGTCCGCTCGGCCGCGCTTGCTTTGGTGCGTGCAATTTGTTTCCAACCGTGTTGAGTAACGACTACCCGTGTCTCCGTCCCAGGTCTCGATCGACTGGTGGCCACCGTCGTGGGATCTGCCAGCATTAGAGATGTCATCGCCTTTCCCAAATCCTTTCGCGGTCACGACCTTATGAGCGGTGCCCCAGATGTAATTTCCGCTGAGGAGCTGGCACAGTACCATATAAAGGTTAACTCTGAAAATGGAACCGGAGTCGGGCGGTGACCATCGCCGGTCTATAACGCTAAGGCCGCTGACAGGCCATGTGTGATAGCCACAAAAAGGGTACGGAGGAAAAAGTTTTCAAGATTAAGGTATGCAGGGCTGGGGAAATTAGTTGAGATGGCAAGCAAGTTGTGAGTGCGGTGAGGAATTTGCAGGTAAACCAGCGCGAGATGCACGCGGACACTCAAACAGTGGAGTTGATGATCCCCAAAGGGCGACGCAATTCAGATTGGCAACACTAGTGATGGAAATCAAACCAGCACTTGGCAGAACTCGACTCAGAACCGGAAATGCTATGGGAAGGATTTAAAATGGCTGCAATTAAGACAGTGGCACAGGTGTTAGGTCTACATCGGTGAAAAGGAAGGAATATTTCAAACAACACAGGGCATAGATTAGGATAATACATTTGAATAATTATTGGGCTGGCCACTAAGGAAGAACTAGAGAGGACTCGTGCCAATTTCCACCTGAAAATTCACGAAAGCAGAAATGGTTGACTTAGTGGCAAAACCATGACAACACATCTATAGCATGTTTTCTCCCTTGTTGCAGAGGTTTCGTGGTCCCAACCCGACAGGACGCCCTGGTGAATATGGCTGGTGTGTAAACAGTGGACCATTTAATAAATCTGATGTCATTCGAAGAGAGCAGGGCCACTGTGTACTGCCATCGTGGTTAAAATTAGCTAATTTATCCACAAATTACGAAATTGGAATTATGACAGCGCACAATCACTCTCAACTAGCACACTAATTTCAGTGGAGGGGGGGTGGCCAGTCCGGTAATGAGTTACCTGCCACACACGGGCAGCTGCCACTGGGGGTTCCCTTTCAAATGTTTGAGATGGAATGTGATGTCAGGCACTTCGCGTTGCTGGACCATGCCAGCAAGCGCCACATCAATGTAGAGGTGATCATTATTAGTATTTTTCTGTTTAGATGTGAGATTTAATTGGATGAGTTGTTTTTTTAAAGTACATTTTTGGTATGAGTTGAGGATGGCAGAGGCGCTGAACATGCTGAACAATGCTCCCATATTTATCCTCCGCCCTTAGCTTGGAACTTCTGATACACGGTTTCTAGATGGGTTTTGTGGTTTAAAATCGGGCAAATGTGGGCTATCTTTCACAGCTTAATTGCACTTTGTAAGGCCTTTTTAATAATAAATGTACATACTGTAACAAAATGGTTAACACGAGTTATGCATTTCTGTTCTTTTTCGGGAATATTTTGCCTTCATTGTGGTCGCGCAGAGAACCTTAAAAATACTCTCATGCGCACCAGACAAGCACCTTCTCAATTTCAAATGCGGGCTAACAGAACGGCCTTGCATTGCTTCCAAAAAGTCTGCCTTTGGTTTGAGTAATATATTCATCACAACTGGCAGGAAGTTGCACAATCCTGGCTCTCTCAACTAAGGAGGCACACGTGCCCCCGGCGCTCTGGAGAAAGCGTCTGGGGACTTGAGATGATTACCATTCAAGAGGATCTCAAGAGTCCGTGGTGCTACATAAGGACTTGAGGTGGAGTCGGGTGGTGGCACAATGGTTTGCGCATGCACTACGAACCCCGGCAACCAGAGTTCAATTATTTATCAAGGCCGGTTACTGCACCCCTTCGCTTCAACCCAACACAACCGGCACGGCGTGGAGAGGCCTTCATCCAGCAGTGGGTTGAAAAAAGGGCTGTAAATTAAAAACTGAACATAGGGCCCGAGGTGATGTTTGAGGTTGAGGGTTCAGCAAGTCATTTAGGACTGCGTGTGTGAGAGCGAGAAAATTTGACTCGAGCCATTGGAAGGCAGTGCAGGTTGCTGGGAGCTGGCATTGCCAGTTCTCGTGGTGAAGAGCTCTGCAGATCACCGCTGCATCTTGCACATCAGAAGTGCAGAGACGTCCCCAACTGCAGAGAGTTAAAACCTGTAAATGACAAGAAAACCGATGGCAACAAGCACGGAGTGCTGCCAAGAACATTTAACAACAGAGGTGTGCAGCACATTGCATTACAAACGCAATCGGCCTTATTAACATGTAAGCTTTCACGACCAATATCCATAAGAGGTTTTTTGGTTCGGTCGCGTAGATATAAATGTTTCGTTAAACAACTCTGGCTCTCGCCTGATGATGCTAGTTGTAATTACTGTCGAAATGTCACGGTACTCAAATTGTAAATGTAGTGGGTTTACTCTCCAACACCGGTGTGCTGAACTAGCAACAAATTGCCACGTTTTGTTTACGTGACAAACCTTACTTTAATGACAAATGTATGTTTACTTGATCTAACCCAAAAAAACCTTATGGCTATCGGCCTTATCCATACAACCAGCTCAACAGAAAATGCGTGGCCATTTTGTAGCGAAGACCACTGACTCAAAGAGTTGAAACGAAACTTTGTATTTTACCAGGTAAGGCCCACTGAGCTATATAGCTCTCTTTCAGAAGTGACCTGGCTATAAATGATAGCTCAACGAGGTGGCTTATGTGGAAATGTATTGCAGCCAAATACTCAAAAATCCACGTGACCACGGGGAGAACATGCAAACTCCAAACACGTCAGGGTCGGGAATGAGCCCACGGCCCCCTGTATTCCAGGTGAGGTAGTTAACATTTGGGCAACTGTTGGGATCGCCACGTTCCCTGTTTGCCACATTTTCTCGACTTTTTGAGTTGGTGTACACAACATGCTTGTGGTCTGGATAAGGCTGAGGAGCTTTTGAACGTGGAATACACATGTTTGTGTTACTACATTTATGCAGTTCTATCGTTATGTACGGCGATATGTTCAGGAGCTAAATTCCTATGTCTAGATGTTCTATCCACGAGAGGGCTTCGGGAGAGAGTTCGTGTAGATTTGATATTCCTCCATTCATGGAGCGGAGATTAACAGCGGCCGACTATACGGTCCATAGATTTGGTCGCACGGCCACAATCGCACGTGCTCGGCTCGTCTTTCATTTTCCATTTATGGAGAGACGCGCAAAGCCAGAAGGTGTGATGAGTCTTGAACTGTTTATGCCGAATGTCTGCGTTCTACTCTGTCTGCCAGCGTTATTCCGAGTTCACTTCAACCGCTTTTGGTGTGACCAGGGGATGTGTGCCGCTTCCAAACATCGATGGGGCATACTACTCCGTGACAGCCTGCTATGAATGCGGGGAGCAGGAGACCAATGGTACACATCGTCTCTGACTGTTAGGTCCGCCGGGGCTGAAGTAGTAACTAATTGGCACGTTTTTTGTCCATGTGACAGCTTACTGGTGGGTTAACGACACATTTATATTTACGTGATCTAACCCAAAATAACTTTTATCATGAATATTGGTCGCGAAAGCCTAAACACTATAACACTATGCACCGTGCGTGTTCATAGTGGACGTTAGCAGATTAATTTTTTTTTAAATGACACTCCAGATCAATAATTTGAGAACGAAAAAAACCCAGAGCAACCGCCCACAACTAGGAAACCACTGCAGACTGAAACACGGCAGCACCTTCCTTCGTGGTAAAAACGTGAAGATCGAAAGTTCTCATGATTCGCAATCGGAAGGGTGCTAGTTCAAATCCAAGTCGGTGGTCAACTCAGACCATGCATCATCCTGCCGGGGTCGGTAAAATGAACACCACTGTGTAGAACCCAACAGTGGTTGTTTTATGGAAAGAATCGCCCCCCTCCCCCCATAAGAATGTGGAATTTCTGACCAAACATCCCAAATATGAAAAATGGTTCGCAAATGAGTCGATTGGGATCACATAGCAGCACCAACATCGCCCTCTACCGCGAACACTTGGTAGTAGCTTGAAGTTGAGTCCTGAGACTGCGAGTGGAATCAAATACACCGCAGTAGTAGTACTACGTGAAGAGAAGCCGTTAAATCACCTCGTGGCAGAATGAGAGCTAAAGAGAACAAAACTAAATAATGATGGGAAAAAAACATCGCCATCAATCCCATCATCACCGCCATCAATCCCATCATGATCGCCATCAATCCCACTATCATCTTCAATCCCACCATCATCATCTTCAATCCCACTATCATCTTCAATCCCACCAGCATCATCCTCAATCCCACCATCATCATCTTCAATCCCACCATCATCCTCAATTCCACCATTATCATCCTCAATCCCACCATCATCATCCTCAATCCCACCATCATCATCATCTTCAATCCTACCATCATCATCCTCAATCCCACCATTATCATCCTCAAACCCACTATCATCTTCAATCCCACCATCATCCTCAATTTCACCATCATCCTCAATCCCACCATCATCTTCAATCCCACCATCATCATCAATTCCACCATTACCATTCTCAATCCCACCATCATCATCTTCAATCCCACCATCATCTTCAATCCCACCATCATCTTCAATCTCACCATCATCCTCAATCCCACCATCATCATCCTCAATTCCACCATTATCATCCTCAATTCCACCATCATCATCCTCAATCCCACCATCATCTTCAATCCCACCATCATCATCCTCAATCCCACCATCATCATCCTCAAGTCCACCATTATCATCCTCAATCCCACCATCATCATCTTCAATCCCACCATCATCATCTTCAATCTCACCATCATCCTCAATCCCACCATCATCATCTTCAATCCCACCACCATCATCTTCAATCCCACCATCATCATCCTCAAGTCCACCATTATCATCCTCAATCCCACCATCATCATCTTCAATCCCACCATCATCTTCAATCCCACCATCATCATCCTCAATCCCACCATTATCCTCAATCCCACCATTATCATCCTCAATCCCACCATCATCATCTTCAATCCCACCATCATCATCTTCAATCCCACCATCATCATCTTCAATCCCACTATCATCATCCTCAATCCCACCATCATCATCCTCAATCCCACCATCATCATCTTCAATCCCACCATCATCCTCAATTCCACCATTATCATCCTCAATCCCACCATCATGTTCAATCCCACCATCATCTTCAATCCCACCATTATCATCCTCAATCCCACCATCATCATCAATCCCACCATCATCATCCTCAATCCCACCATTATCATCCTCAATCCCACCATCATCATCTTCAATCCCACCATCATCTTCAATCCCACCATCATCATCTTCAATCCCACCATCATCATCCTCAATTCCACCATCATCATCCTCAATTTTACCATCATCATCCTCAATCCCACAATCATCATCTTCAATCCCACCATCATCATCCTCAATTCCACCATTATCATCCTCAATCCCACCATCATCATCTTCAATCCCACCATCATCATCCTCAATCCCACCTTATCTTCAATCCCACCATCATCATCCTCAATCCCACCATCATCATCCTCAATCCCACCATCATCTTCAATCCCACCATCATCATCCTCAAGTCCACCATTATCATCCTCAATCCCACCATCATCATCTTCAATCCCACCATCATCTTCAATCCCACCATCATCATCCTCAATCCCACCTTATCTTCAATCCCACCATCATCATCCTCAATCCCACCATCATCATCTTCAATCCCACCATCATCATCTTCAATCCCACCATCATCATCCTCAATCCCACCATCATCATCCTCAATCCCACCATCATCTTCAATCCCACCATCATCCTCAATTCCACCATTATCATCCTCAATCCCACCATCATCATGTTCAATCCCACCATCATCTTCAATGCCACGATTATCATCCTCAATCCCACCATCATCATCAATCCCACCATCATCATCTTCAATCCTACCATCATCATCCTAAATTCCACCATCATCATCCTCAATCCCACCATCATCATCTTCAATCCCACCATCATCATCCTCTATCCCACCATCATCATCCTAAATTCCACCATCATCATCCTCAATCCCACCATCATCATTTTCAATCCCACCATCATCATCTTCAATCCCACCATCATCATCTTCAATTCCACCATTATCATCCTCAATCCCACCATCATCATCTTCAATCCCACCATCATCATCCTCAATCCCACCTTATTTTCAATCCCACCATCATCATCTTCAATCCTACCATCATCATCCTAAATTCCACCATCATCATCCTCAATCCCACCATCATCATCTTCAATCCCACCATCATCATCCTCTATCCCACCATCATCATCCTAAATTCCACCATCATCATCCTCAATCCCACCATCATCATTTTCAATCCCACCATCATCATCTTCAATCCCACCATCATCATCTTCAATCCCACCATCATCATCCTCAATTCCACCATTATCATGCTAAATTCCACCATCATCATCCTCAATTCCACCATCATCATCCTCAATTCCACCATTATCATCCTCAATTCCACCATCATCATCCTCAATCCCACCATCATCATCTTCAATCCCACCATCATCATCTTCAATCTCACCATCATCATCTTCAATCCCACCATCATCATCCTCAATCCCACCATCATCATCTTCAATCCCACCATCATCATCCTCAATTCCACCATTATCATCCTCAATCCCACCATTATCATCCTCAATCCCACCATCATCATCTTCAATCCCATCATCTTCAATCCCACCATCATCATCTTCAATCCCACCATCATCATCCTCAATTCCACCATCATCATCCTCAATTTTACCATCATCATCCTCAATCCCACAATCATCATCTTCAATCCCACCATCATCATCCTCAATTCCACCATTATCATCCTCAATCCCACCATCATCATCTTCAATCCCACCATCATCATCCTCAATCCCACCTTATCTTCAATCCCACCATCATCATCCTCAATTCCACCATTATCATCCTCAATCCCACCATCATCATCCTCAATTCCATCATCATCATCCTCAATCCCACCATCATCATCTTCAATCCCACCATCATCATCTTCAATCCCACCATCATCATCTTCAATCCCACCATCATCATCCTCAATCCCACCATCATCATCTTCAATCCCACCATCATCTTCAATCCCACCATCATCATCCTCAATCCCACCATTATCCTCAATCCCACCATTATCATCCTCAATCCCACCATCATCATCTTCAATCCCACCATCATCATCTTCAATCCCACCATCATCATCTTCAATCCCACTATCATCATCCTCAATCCCACCATCATCATCCTCAATCCCACCATCATCATCTTCAATCCCACCATCATCCTCAATTCCACCATTATCATCCTCAATCCCACCATCATGTTCAATCCCACCATCATCTTCAATCCCACCATTATCATCCTCAATCCCACCATCATCATCAATCCCACCATCATCATCCTCAATCCCACCATTATCATCCTCAATCCCACCATCATCATCTTCAATCCCACCATCATCTTCAATCCCACCATCATCATCTTCAATCCCACCATCATCATCCTCAATTCCACCATCATCATCCTCAATTTTACCATCATCATCCTCAATCCCACAATCATCATCTTCAATCCCACCATCATCATCCTCAATTCCACCATTATCATCCTCAATCCCACCATCATCATCTTCAATCCCACCATCATCATCCTCAATCCCACCTTATCTTCAATCCCACCATCATCATCCTCAATCCCACCATCATCATCCTCAATCCCACCATCATCATCCTCAATCCCACCATCATCTTCAATCCCACCATCATCATCCTCAAGTCCACCATTATCATCCTCAATCCCACCATCATCATCTTCAATCCCACCATCATCTTCAATCCCACCATCATCATCCTCAATCCCACCTTATCTTCAATCCCACCATCATCATCCTCAATCCCACCATCATCATCTTCAATCCCACCATCATCTTCAATCCCACCATCATCATCCTCAATCCCACCATCATCATCCTCAATCCCACCATCATCTTCAATCCCACCATCATCCTCAATTCCACCATTATCATCCTCAATCCCACCATCATCATGTTCAATCCCACCATCATCTTCAATGCCACGATTATCATCCTCAATCCCACCATCATCATCAATCCCACCATCATCATCTTCAATCCTACCATCATCATCCTAAATTCCACCATCATCATCCTCAATCCCACCATCATCATCTTCAATCCCACCATCATCATCCTCTATCCCACCATCATCATCCTAAATTCCACCATCATCATCCTCAATCCCACCATCATCATTTTCAATCCCACCATCATCATCTTCAATCCCACCATCATCATCTTCAATTCCACCATTATCATCCTCAATCCCACCATCATCATCTTCAATCCCACCATCATCATCCTCAATCCCACCTTATTTTCAATCCCACCATCATCATCTTCAATCCTACCATCATCATCCTAAATTCCACCATCATCATCCTCAATCCCACCATCATCATCTTCAATCCCACCATCATCATCCTCTATCCCACCATCATCATCCTAAATTCCACCATCATCATCCTCAATCCCACCATCATCATTTTCAATCCCACCATCATCATCTTCAATCCCACCATCATCATCTTCAATCCCACCATCATCATCCTCAATTCCACCATTATCATGCTAAATTCCACCATCATCATCCTCAATTCCACCATCATCATCCTCAATTCCACCATTATCATCCTCAATTCCACCATCATCATCCTCAATCCCACCATCATCATCTTCAATCCCACCATCATCATCTTCAATCTCACCATCATCATCTTCAATCCCACCATCATCATCCTCAATCCCACCATCATCATCTTCAATCCCACCATCATCATCCTCAATTCCACCATTATCATCCTCAATCCCACCATTATCATCCTCAATCCCACCATCATCATCTTCAATCCCATCATCTTCAATCCCACCATCATCATCTTCAATCCCACCATCATCATCCTCAATTCCACCATCATCATCCTCAATTTTACCATCATCATCCTCAATCCCACAATCATCATCTTCAATCCCACCATCATCATCCTCAATTCCACCATTATCATCCTCAATCCCACCATCATCATCTTCAATCCCACCATCATCATCCTCAATCCCACTTTATCTTCAATCCCACCATCATCATCCTCAATTCCACCATTATCATCCTCAATCCCACCATCATCATCCTCAATTCCATCATCATCATCCTCAATCCCACCATCATCATCTTCAATCCCACCATCATCATCTTCAATCCCACCATCATCATCTTCAATCCCACCATCATCATCCTCAATCCCACCATCATCATCTTCAATCCCACCATCATCATCCTCAATTCCACCATTATCATCCTCAATCCCACCATCATCATCCTCAATCCCACCATCATCATCTTCAATCCCACCATCATCATCTTCAATCCCACCATCATCATCCTCAATTTTACCATCATCATCTTCAATCCCACCATCATCATCCTCAATCCCACCTTATCTTCAATCCCACCATCATCATCCTCAATCCCACCATCATCATCCTAAATTCCACCATCATCATCCTCAATTCCACCATCATCATCTTCAATCCCACCATCATCATTTTCAATCCCACCATCATCATCCTCAATCCCACCATCATCATCCTCAATCCCACCATCATCATCTTCAATCCCACCATCATCATCTTCAATCCCACCATCATCATCCTCAATCCCACCATCATCATCTTCAATCCCACCATCATCATCTTCAATCCCACCATCATCATCTTCAATCCCACCATCATCATCTTCAATCCCACCATCATCATCCTCAATTCCACCATCATCATCCTCAATCCCACCATCATCATCCTCAATCCCACCATCATCATCGCCCCGTGCGGGAAGGTGGAAGGGCGCCCGCCACGGGCTGCTGGGCACGGAGCGCTCGTGGGATGACGTCACAGCTGCTCGGAGCACGAGCTGAAAAGTGACGTCACCGTGCCGCGCTCTGTGCTGCGGTGACGTCATTGGTCCGCTGTTTCCTCTCCCCCCGTGCCCTATGCCCTCGGTGACGTCATTGCCCGGCTGTTTCCTCTCTACGCTCTGTACTGCGTTGATGTCACCGCGGCACGGAGCTCGCGCCAGGCGTTGACGTCACCGCGATGTCGGCGCGCAGGAGAAGCCGCGGGACCCCGCGCAGTGCAAAGACGCTGGAGGAGACGGAGGCGACGTGCGGGGGCCAGGAGGAGGAGGCGGCGGAGGGAGGGCCGGGGGCGAAGGAGAGCGGCGCTGCGGCGCAGTGCGGGAGACTCACGGTGGCGGAGTGGCAGCAACGCGGAGACCACGGTGTGCCTCCTCCCTACCACGTGTGCCTCCTCCCTACCACGTGTGCCTCCTCCCTACCACGTGTGCCTCCTCCCTACCACGTGTGCCTCCTCCCTACCACGTGTGCCTCCTCTCTACCACGTGTGCCTCCTCCCTACCACGTGTGCCTCCTCCCTACCACGTGTGCCTCCTCCCTACCACGTGTGCCTCCTCCCTACCACGTGTGCCTCCTCCCTACCACGTGTGCCTCCTCCCTACCACGTGTGCCTCCTCCTTACCACGTGTGCCTCCTCTCTACCACGTGTGCCTCCTCCCTACCACGTGTGCCTCCTCCCTACCACGTGTGCCTCCTCCCTACCACGTGTGCCTCCTCCCTACCACGTGTGCCTCCTCCTTACCACGTGTGCCTCCTCTCTACCACGTGTGCCTCCTCCCTACCACGTGTGCCTCCTCCCTACCACGTGTGCCTCCTCCTTACCACGTGTGCCTCCTCCTTACCACGTGTGCCTCCTCTCTACCACGTGTGCCTCCTCTCTACCACGTGTGCCTCCCCGTGTCTACTCCCCTCCCCGTGTCTCCTCCCCTCCCCGTGTCTACTCCCCATGTCTCCTCTCCTCCCCGTGTCTCCTCCTCTCCTCCCCGTGTCTCCTCCTCTCCCCGTGTCTACTCCCCTCCCCTTGTCTCTTCTCCACCGTGCGTCGTGTGGGCCCCCCGACACTTTCAAACTAAACCGGACGTAACACCACTGACACCGCGACATCGAATTCCCGGACCCCCTCAAAGCGCGGGGTCCGGGGCGGTCGCCCCGATTCGCCTGCACCCAAGGGTACGGCGATGCCCCTGGTGGTGGTATTGTTGTTGAAGGTGGTTGTTATTTTTTAGAGGCGGCGTTGTTGCCGCGGCTCTGTCGAGGGGACTTGGCTCAACTCTCAGTGGCCACCATGACTCAGCGCCGACTCAGCATCGGGCGACCTGCGCTGTTGTGCAGTCCACACGCGCAGACGGTGAGCGAGAGAGCGAGAATGATAGAGAGAAAGAGAGCGAGAATGAGAGAAAGAGAGAGAGAGCGAGAATGATAGAAAGAAAGAGAGAGCGAGCGAGAATGATAGAAAGAGAGAGAGAGCGAGCGAGAATTAGAGAGAGAGCGAGCATGAGAGAGAGAGAGAACGAGAATGAGAGAAAGAGAGCGAGAGAGCGAGAATGAGAGAAAGAGAGAGAGATTGAGCATGAGAAAGAGTGTGGAGTGCGGAAGAGAGCGAGCATGAGAGAGAGTGCGATGGAGATGGAGAGCGTGATGGAGTGTAAGCGAGAGAGAGAGCCCCTCTCTCCATGCCAAGCAAACTAAACACTAAACTAAAATATTTTTTGTTTTACCAGGCAAGGCCCGACCTAGCTTCAAATGAAATCCCAATGAAGTGGCTTCTCATGTGGACATTTAGAGCAGCCAAAAATTATTAAACGCATGTGGAGGGAAAATCGGAGGACCCAGAGAAAAATCCACACGTCCACGGGGCGAGAGACATGCAAACTCCAAATATACAGCAGCAGGCATCAGGGTCGGGATCAAACCCACGACTTTCTGTATACCAGGCGAGGTAGTTAACATCTCGCCACTCACAACGAGCATCGGCACCGTGCTCGTCTCCTATTTACAACCCTCGCTCCACTGCCGGACATTACACGTTCCTACGGCAAGGGGTGCGAGCCTCTCTCTCGCGCAACCACCGTTGGCCTCCACACAAAGTGGTACATATTTTATGAGCCCCCCCTCAAAAGGGATGGTGGGTCGAGTCAACCTGGCCAGGCTCTGCTTGCGGTTCTCCACAATCGCGCCCGGCATGCCGAAGCCTCTCGTCCACACCTCTACGTTTCATCGGCGGCATGGGCCACCACAACCTCTTGATCTAAACTAAAAACTAAACTTTTTTTTATTTTACTAGGTAAGTTCCCACTGAGCTGTGTAGCTCTTTGTCAGAAGCGAATTGGCGATCACAAATGATAGCTCAAAGAAGTGGGCTCATCATTTGGAAATTTATAGCAGCCAAATACTCTAAACATTTTTATTGTTTTATAAATATTTTATTATTTCATTGTTTCCCTTTAACGTCACTTTACCGAAAGAGCTAAGAATATGAATTACTGCAGTCACGAAAGCTTTAAATCAAAACTCTAAACATTGTTGATTCTAAATGTGAAGGAAAGAACCGGAGGACCCGGAGAAAAATCCACGCGACCACAGGGAGAGAGATATGCAAACTCCAAATATCCAGGCATCAGAGTCAGGATCGAACCCACTAGCTTTTGTATAACAGGAGAGGTAGTTGACATCTAAACACGTGACCTTGCTTGAACTGACCGTGTCTGCCTCTGCGTGCTGGACGTGCGTTTGCCCGTGCGAAGGTGTGTGTGGTGTGGCCGGCAAGCGGTGTGCCCACGGGCCGCATACGGTTGCAGCCTCGCGCCCTCGCCAGCCTGCGCATCACCCCTGGACAGGAGGTCTGCGTGCAGCCAATCACGCGGCCCATGCTGCCCGCCCAGCTCCTGGAACTCGTGACGAGGTTTGAAGCTTGCGCTGCGCACTTCGCTTGGGAACATGGATTTGCAGTCTTGTTCTATAACGCCGCGTGTGGTTTTCATAACGCGAATTTTATATAACACGATGAATGTATCAGGGAACACATTTTTTGTATAACCCGGATGTGAATTGGATATTACGCGCGAGTAGGAATAAACATATTCTTGGTTCTTTTGGTAAAGTCATGTAGAAGGGAAACAATAAAATCATTAAAAAATAATTACTTTTTTTAATTCTTTTATTGTTTCCCTTCTACATGACTTTACCGAAAGAACCAAGAATATGAATCCCTGCAGTCACGAAAGCTTTAAATCAAAATTTAGGAATAAACAGTTTTTCCTTTATAGTATCACACAAGGCGAGATACTGCTGGATGCTTCTAGATGCTACCCACACGCCTCAGTCTTTGTTCAGCCTGCGTATGCATCTCACGTGTTATCAAGGACTGTGCTTTACCCTATATATTTATTATAACGTGATTTTTACACACGGTGATCTTCAGGATCGCAACTACCACCGCATTATAGGGGAACACTTATTTCTAAATTACATCCTGGATGGTTTTAGAACACCACCGCCACGTGTCTCTGTCCAGTCCTGCTGGAACGTATATTGTACAGCTTAGTAAATCACAACATAAAACAAAATATCCTTGTAAATACAACGAGAAACAACAATAGCCCCTCCATCTCCGGGTGTACCAAACGACCGACGATGCCAGTGCTCGTTTCCCGCGTCGGTAACAATGACGGCAGCGACGACGGCGTTTGCCGTTTTTCGTTCACCCCGTTCGGTCACTGCAGCGGTGTTAACCGCGCTTGTGACGCTTCCATCATCATCGCGGACGTCCCCATCATGCGTAGGTAATGGTGGGATAATGAGTTTGGGGCTTCCCATAATGCTTGCAAATAAAAGCCTTTGTTTTTTTCGGTCCAATTGCGCAACTCTGTTTGTCGCATCGCCACGAGTACCGGAGAAAACGCGTCTCCTCGTCGAACTCCGCTCAGACCGGTCCATAGCTATACTTCACACTATCGCACCGCACTGTTGCTGTTCCAGTTTTGCAAGCTCGTGTGACTATCGTCATTTCAGTGTGTTTAAGCAAAACTAAAATGAACTTGTCAGAATATATTTAAAATTGAGGAGGGTCCTGCCCAGTTTTCTTCCAAAAGGGGTCGACGATTGCTGCATGGGATGTCCAGTGAAATAACTGTGCTGGTAATTTTTCTTATTTGGAAACTGTGGACCACGACGCCGGCACACAATGGCCCACTCCTCTCCGAATGACGTCACGGCATCTTTAACGTCCACCGTGAACCCCGAGGGCGCGTAGTGTTGTATCCTTAACACACCCGCAGCATGAACCGGAGCCACCTGCCACATCTGAATTGTGAACCTCTGGAACGAGCGATGAACGTGCTGGCGCCGTGCTGCATCGCCTCTCCCGTAGCGTCGAGGGAGGCGCGTGGCTGGGCTCATGCGTCTGCGTGAACTCGCTTTGTTCTCAGGCACGGCGAGCACCACGCGAAGCTGCCTGCCGACTTGCCCCACTTCATCATGCAGCACTTTGGTAAACGCGCTGATCCTCCACACACCATTCATCCTTCACCGTAAGGGTCATCAGTGCAACCATTAATGTGTGTTCACTTGAAGAGCAAAGGTTATTTCACTTTACGGTGATGTGATGTTTGATCTCGACGCCGACGCCTGTATATTTGGAGTTTGCATGTTCTCCCGATGGTCGCATGGATTTTTCTCCGGGTCCTCTGGTTTTTTCCCTCCACATTTAGAATCAACCTACGTTTACAGTATTTGGTTTGTCATAAAATTTCCACGTGATAAGCAACTTCATTGAGCTATCATTTGTGATAGCCAGGTCGCTTCTGAAAAAGAGCTATGTAGCTCAGTGGTCCTTACCTGGTGAAATAAAATAAAAATAGTGTAATAGTTTAGTTTATTTTAAATTGTTAATATCGGCATACTGGTAATCGGCGCCTCGAATCGAGAAACCTGGAATGCATCCGGTCTCCTCAGGTCCTGGACGCTCAGCAGGGCTGAGCTTGGCAGGGGGTGTTGGGAGACCACCGGTGCCACCTTCACACTCACTGTGTCTGACGACTGGATGCAGGGGAATCTGAATGCGAGGATTCCTTCTCCCCCGCCTGCCTAAAAGGCCCCTGGCCATTTTCTCCCCAAAGCACGTGGGATGGAGTGAGTGGTGGGGTAGAAGGTCAAGACTTGGGCCATGTTTGGCTGTGTGTGTGTGTGTCTTTGTCAGTTAATTGTTTATAATTATATTTATAACTAGCGGGAAGTACCCGGCGTTGCCCGGGGGAAAAATATATTTCAAAACTTGTCTTCTCTTAAAAACATAAGATATACATACACAAATACGAAGCTATTGTGAAAGCCCAGCATTTCATTTGTCAACAAAATTACGAGGTCGAAAAAGTAATAGAAATTGGGGGGTAAATAGTTGATCTAAAAGGCTTCCAAAAATTGTCGACCCCACCCCCCCAAAACATTTTTTGACCCCCCAGTAGGCATCTATACCTACATATCCTACATACAATAGAGTGAGTAGTATCTAGTGACTATATAGTAGTATCTGGCTCTACAGTAGTATTTGCTGACTCTGTAGTTGTATCTACTGACTCTAGTAGTATCTACTGAGTAGAGTAGTATCTGCTGACTGCAGCAGTATCTACTGACAGTAGTAGTATCTACTGAGAGTAGTATCTACTGACTCTACAGTAGTATCTAAGACCCTATAGTAGTATCTACTGAACATAGTAGTAACTTCATAATAAAGGTTTTTGGGTTAGATCTCGTTATTTATAAATGTGTCGTAACCCTCCACCACCAGACACAGCCAAACAGTAAAAAACGTGTCATGTTTACAAAGGACAAATAGTTCACTACTTTAGCCCACCGGTGTGTTGAAGAGTGAATCAACATAATTTAAAATTTGAGTACGACGTTTCGCTGGTAATTACATCCAGCTTCATCGGGCAATTCGCCAGAATGGTAAAGCCCTCACTTGCTCCCGGTCTTAAATAGAGCAGCAGGGTGACGTCATCATTTAACGTAGTAACTACTAACTCTATAGTAGTATCTGCTTACTCTGTAGTCGTATCTACTGACTCTGCAGCAGTATATACTGACTGTAGTGGTATCTACTGACTGTAGTATTATCTACTGGCTCTATAGTAGTATCTACCGGCTCTATAGTAGTATCTACCGACTCTACGGTAGTATCTACCGACTCTATAGTAGTAACTACTGACTCTGCAGTAGTATCTAATGACTATAGTAGTATCTACTGACTGTAGTAGTATTTCCTGACCGTAGTAGTATCTGCTGACAGTAGTAGTATCCACTAACTATACAGTAGTATCTCCTGACTATAGTAGTATCTACTGACCGTAGTAGTATCTACTGACTGTATAGTAGTGTCTGACTAGCAGTATTTACTGCCCTTAGTGGTATCTACTAACTGTAGTAGTATCTACTGACTCTACAGTAGTATCTGCCGGCTATAGTAGTATCAACCAACTCTATAGTAGTAAATACCGACTCTACAGTAGTATCTAATGACTATAGTAGTATCTACTGGATCAATAGTCGTATCTATTGACTCTATAGTAGTATCCACTGACTATAATAGTAACTACTAACGCTACAGTAGTATTTGCTGACTCTATAATAGTATCTACTGACCGTAGTATTATCTACTGACTGTATAGTAGTATCTACTGACTGTAGCAGTATTTATTGACAGTAGTATAAACTGACTGTATAGTAGTATCTACTGACTGTAGCAGTATTTACTGACCGTAGTGGTATCTACTGACTGCAGTAGTATCTACTGACTCAGTAGTAGTATCAGCCGACTCCATAGTAATATCAAGCAACTCTGTAGTAGTAAATACTGACTCTACAGTAGTATATAATGACGATAGTGTCTACTGAATCTATAGTCGTATCTATTGACTCTAAAGTATCAATTGACTAGTAGTCACTATTAACTTTATAGTAGTATCTGCTGACTATAGCAGTATCTACTGACTCTACAGTAGCATGTACTGACTCTGCAATAGTAACTCCTGACTTTTCAGTAGTATCTAGCGACTCTATAGTCGTAATTACTGACTCTATAATAGTATATATCGACTCTATAGCAGTAGCTACTAACTACAGTAGTATATACTGACTAAAGTAATATCTACTAACTCTATAGTAGTATCTACTGACTTGATAGTATCTACTATCACTACAGTAGTATATACTGACTGTAGTAGTATCTACTATCACTACAGTAGTATATACTGACTGTAGTAGTATCTACTATCACTACAGTAGTATATACTGGCTGTAGTAGTATCTAATATCACTACAGTAGTATATACTGACTGTAGTAGTGTTTACTATCACTACAGTAGTATATACTGACTGTAGTAGTATCTACTATCACTACAGTAGTATATACTAACTATAGTAGTAGCTACTATCACTACAGTAGTATATACTGACTGTAGTAGTATATACTGACTAGTGGTATATACTATCACTATAATAGTATATACTGACTGTAGTATCTACTATCACTACAGTAGTATATACTGACTACAGTAGTATCTATATTTACTCTATAGTAGTATCTACTGACTCTATATCAATATATACTAACTCTACGGTGACTGCAGGAATTCATATTCTTGGATCTTTCGGTAAAGTTATGTAGATAGGTTCAAAGAAAATAACAAAAAACTACGACGTTTCGATCGCAACACAAGTGGTCGTCTTCAGGAAAAGTGGGGTTAGCTTCCAAGGCAAACTGTTTATAAGGGTTTGAAGCTTTTGTGACTGCAGGAATCCATACTCTCTGGTTATTTCGGTAAAGTCACTTAGATAGAAAAAGTAATAAAAGAACACGACGTTTTGGTCGCAACACAAGCGTCTGTCATCAGGTGAGAAATAATGATCTGCTGTTGTGGCTTTATGTAGGCACGGGGGGGGGGGGGGGGGCGGGGGAGGGGGGGTTGGGGTTTTGTAGAGTCGTATTGGTTCTACCATGTTTAAAGTCCGTGTGTTCGCGAACCCGGTCTGAGACATGTCGCTTCGTTTCACCAATGTAACTGCTGCCACAGACACAACTCAGCTTATAGACACCAGGACATTGCATGTCCGGAATAGCATCCTTCACCATTGGGATCAAATCACGGATTTTGTGTACTGTATTGAACTGAACTTGGATCTTGTGTTTGTTCAAGATTTTGGAAAACCTTTTGGTGACCCCTGCTATGTATGGCAAGGTGATGGTTGTGCGGTCAGAATATCCATTCCTCCTGAGAGCCTGGCGTACGTGCTCAAGCTCACTGGCTAGGTGGTGCTGGTCGGAGATGCAACGAGCCCTATGGTGTAGTGTTTTGATGAGGGAGTTCTTCTGGGCTGGATGGTGGTGGGAGTCAGGCTTTAGATAGGAATCCGTGTGGGTGGCTTTACTATAGACAGTGTCCCAACGAGCCATCAGGTCTTACAATAACAAAATTCAGGACCTACTTAATGACGGTAGCTATACCAAAATTAAAAGAGATCCCACCAACCGCCTCGTTACAAAAAACAACAATATCACTGATTCAACATCTTTGATCGAACCAACCAAGCGGTTTTCCTTACAAACCTCTGCTGCTAGACCACCCAGATTGTAATGCTTACCAAAAATCCATAAAGAAGGGACACCCCTTCCTATCGTCTCCACCATTGACTCACCCACCTACAAACTGGCTCAATTTCTGTCTGTACAACCATTCACTGGTAAGACCACCTCAGCTGTACTCAACTCAGCTCACTTGGTATCGTGAATTAAGGACATCTCACTCTCTCCAGGTGATTTGCTTGTTAGTTCGATGTGGTCTCTTTGTTTACCAAAGTTCCTGTGCTTGACACCATTGCAATCATTGAAGATTTGGTCCAACAAGGACCGAATGCTGATGTATCAGCCCTGATGTGACACTGCCTCACCAACACTTACTTCACCTGGAATGGAATATTCTACAAACAAGTTGAAGGTACCCCAATGGGTTCTCCCTTATCTCCAGTTGTAGCCAATGTTTTCATGGAAAAATTTGAGACAGATGCCATCCAGGCATCCACTCTAGGTCCGTCCATGTGGAAGAGGTACGTAGATGACACGTTCGTCATCTGGCCACATGGCTGACCAGTTCTGAACCAATTCCTCAACCACATCAGTTCCATACACCCAGCCATCAAATTCACCATGGAGGTGGAAAAGGATGGCAAGTTACCATTCTTGAATGTTTTAATCGAAAAGAGACCAGATGGCTCAATGGGACACTGTATACAGGAAAGCCACCCATATGGATGCCTACCTAAAACCTGACTCCCACCACCATCCATCCCAGAAGAATTCACTCATCAAAACTCTACACCATAGAGCTCCATGTATTTCCGACTGTCATCACCTAGCCAGTGAACTGTAACACGTACACCAAGCTCTCAAGATGAATGGCTATTCAGACTACACAATCCGTAAAGCTATCACCCCAACCATTGGGAAAGAACCATCTGAGGACCCAATCAAAACCATCACCTTGCCATACATAGCAGGGGTCACTAAAAATGTTTCCAAAATCATGAGCAACCAAAATCCAGGTTCGATTTAACACAGTACACAAAATTCGTGATCTGATCCCATCTGTGAAGGATGTGATCCCTGATATGCAATACCCCGGCGTCTACAAACTAAGCTGTGTCTGCGGCAGTAGTTACATTGGGAAAACTAAGCGACATGTCTCGGACCGTGTTCGTGAACATAAGGCAGATCTGAAACCCGGTAGGACCAATATCTCGGCTGTGGCTGATCATTGTTTTAATACGGTGGGCTCACACGAAATTGACTTCTCTAAGACGAAGGTACTTTGCAAGCCACTGGCTATCAACAAATATTTGTTCATGAAATCATCCATATATATAGACACAGACACAATTTCAACCGAGAAGATGGGTACAAACTGAGGAATCATTGGAAGGACGTTATCAACCAGTTTATGTCATAATTGGCTATGATGTTCCCATCCTACCACCTTCCGATGTTAGTTGTGCTTTACGCCCATTTCAAACTTGCGCTTTCACAGTCACTTCGCCTTGGTTGTGGCTCTCTACCTACTCTACAGTAGTATCTACAGACTCTAGTCGTATATACCGACTCTATAATAGTATACAGTAAAACCTTGGATTGCGAGTAACTTGGTCTGCAAGTGTTTTGCAAGACGAGCAAAATTTTTAAATAAATATTAATTTGATAAACGAGCGAGGGTCTTGCAATACAAGTAGTACGTATACGCTTTGTCTGCCGAGCGTCACGTGATCACAACTGATATACGAGTGCTTTGATATATGAGTGCTTTGGATTACAAACACGTTTCCGGAACGAATTATGCTCGCAATCCAAGGTTTTACTGTATATCGACTCTATAATAGTACTAACTACTAACTTCACAAAGTGCCGCGATGAGGCCTCGTCCCGTGCAGAGCCTCTGGCCTCTCCTAGCTTGCCCAGCCGGCCGAGGTGGCGCCTTTGCCGGCTGGGGCTGGACTGCTATCCCCCGCCCCACCATCCCCCCGCCCTCTCCACAGTAGTAGTAGCATCTACCGACTCTATAGTAGTAAGTGCACACAATGGGGTGGGGGGGGGGAGAAAAGGACATCATACTGTAAATAATTTACCTCAGCGAATGATAATCCCCTCCCCGTCCCCAACGATTACGTGTGTGTTGCTAGGGCAACCACCACGAGTCGACGTTCTCGCGCATGCGCATAGGCGTGCTTTGGAGCCGCCCTCTGCTTATAAAAGGAATTCATTGTTAATTTAACTACTTTAAAGTTGACGGATGAGAAATACGAATAGCGCTTTTTCGTCCCGGGGCATATCGCGTGGTATGTGTACTTTTTTATACGTAAGCCCCACAGTTTGTCAGCTAAAAACGTCACAAGGTACCCGCGGCAGACAGACAGACACACAGACAAAAATTACTTTTATAGATAAGATAATTCATTTTAATAGGTTTTAAAAAATTATGCCGCCCATTTATTTATTTAATTAAGAGTTACGTTAATGTAAGTGAACTGTGAGGTTATAATGTCATTGTGTGTATCTGTGCAGGAGTGTGTGTACACCTAGCCTGGCCTGTCTTTGTATGTGAGTGACAGTATCTTTGTGTCTGTATCTATGTGTATCGCTGTGTTTATGCCTTTGTGTTTTTATGAGTGTGTGAGGGGGTGGTAACTCCTCTACCTACTTACCTTACCAATTAACCATGGTGAAACCCTCTTCCTGATGCTATGAGGTAATTGGCGAGGTTCAGGACTGTGGCTCATGCAGCTTCCATATCTGCGTTGGGTACGCGGCTGGCCACCTCTGATTAGGACGGTTGGCTTTGTATGGTGGGAAAGAAGTTCAGCATACAAACTGTACATATAGACATCCCCAGACACCTTGGCTGATGGAGGAGGTGTTTCAGCTAATTGAAAGAAACCAGTAGGCCCACTCCCACCGCCTTTGCTCGACGCTTCGGAAAGCTGTGCAGCACTGAAAATGAATGAACGATGGTCGCGGGTGGCTGAGGAGATGGTAAGTGCCCCGGTAGCGCACAGTTAGAAATCACTCTTTACCTCAAAAAGGTAATTTGCAGCGCCACACCCCTACTACCATCCTGAAGGGATAGAACGCTGATCCGATCTCCGACCCTCGGGAACAGGTTTGCTGAGGATTATTTCTGTGAGGTCTTTTGGGGGTTAGGGGAAAACACTCGGATCAAATAAAAACCATGGGACAAGGTTGACCCTGCTGGGGCAAACTCTACCTCAAATATTGGAGGAGGTCGCCGCTGATTGTGAGTGGCTTGCTGATGTGTTGAGGAAGTGCAACATGCAATCCAGAGCCTGACACCAGATAAAGGGCCGGGTAGAGATTGTCCCCCCAAGCAAGCTGCTGAGGGAGGCTGGCGTTTGTGTGCAAACTCCTTGAAAGATCTGGACAAAGTCCCTTCAGTGAGCTGCTCATGCAACCGATGCTGCGTTGACTGGGTTATGTAGACCACATGCCCAGCTACCGCATGCAGGATAGATGGGGCTAAATAATGGTGGCACGGGCTAGAGGAGAGATGGACTGATGTGGAACAGAAGGATTTGGAGCTGATTGGACTTGCCGATGACTGGTACCAGCGGTGACAAGATCGGCTTCTGTGGAGGAGACTCACGAAGGACTGCTTTTTATGTTTAGTTTGTTGTCCTTCCCCCCCACCCCCACCTCTGAATTAGCATGGTTGGCTACGTACGGTGCGAAAGAATTTCAACATACACACTATGGGCAGTTGGAAGCAGTCACCCTCCAGGAACAATGGAGGGTGGTGGAGTGACACAACAATGAGGGGAGCGCCGTGCAGCAAAACACAGCAAGTTGGCACAGTGGGGAGCACAGGTGGAGCCTGTGGCATTTCAGAAAGTTAACCCACAGTATCTGGGTCTGTCCGGTGATCTCCTGCCAGCGAGCCTTTGACACCTGGCCTCAAAAGTGCTCCTAGCCTGGCACAAGCGCCGTGGCGATATCACCGCCACTTGTGTGTGTCTGTGTATGTTCTTGTGAGCGTAAGCTGTAAGGCAGGACTAGGTTGTGTGGTGGGGGCAGTATAAGCCTTTGGGGATGAACCCAAGCAGAGCCTCTAGGGAGACTTCACCGTGCAGATGTCACGAACATTTCCCAGTCATAATGTAAATAACAGTTTTGTTGATATTTTCACAGTATTATATATTTGCAGTAATTAAAAAATATATAGCTTTTTCATTAAACGTTAAAATGCCTATCGCTGTAAGCGAGAGAACATTGAGCACTCTGTGTAAAAAACTGCATTGCATTGGCCTAAGAGCTGCTCATTGTCGGGAGTTTGACTTTTGTTCCATTTGTGCCGCGGTTGTCTCCTGTCGCTTGGAAGAAGGAAAAGTGCTCCTGCCCCGAAACGCGTTGAGCTTCAACTACTTTGGGCGACCTTACGACCTGCAGGTGGTGGCCGTCCGGGGACAAGGTGGTGGCGCGGAGAAGGATGTTGCCCCGAACTACCCCAGTTGTTTTGAAGCGGAGCCCAGAGGGAGCAATTCAAGTGGCCGTAGTCCCCCACTGCAACAGGAAGTCCCAGTTACCGGCGTGCCAGGGCCTGTGAACGCGTCTTCGGAAAGAGAAGAAGGGGTCCCTGCTTCAGATGAAAATGCGTTTGAAAGAAACATATGCGCACGTCTTATGGACATGGCATTGCAAACGTCGCCGGAAACCTCGTGGTCGCCCGACAGCAAAGCAGACGCTGCTCATCCTCCGCCGGGCTCCGATGCGTCGCCGCCACCTCGCCAAGACGCCGCTTTGGACGTCGTGAAAACCGCGCCGTGCTTCTGCGTGAAGTTCCATGTGGGGGATCTCTTCTGCATCTCGAAGGGAACGCGTGTCAAGGTGGAGTTGGGCAATGCGCCAAGCACAACGGTGCCCCAGCAGCAGCAGCGGCCGGTGACGTATGCGGACATCGGAGGCTTGGGCCCGCAGCTGCAGGCGATAAGAGAAGACATCGAGCTGCCCCTCCTGCATCCGGAGGTGTTCACGCAGCTGGGTGAGAGGCAGCCCAGCACCGTGTCTTCCAAACCGCAGGCACCGCGTTAACTCGCCGACGCTCGTTTTAGCTTTCAAACTTGCGCGGCCCCCGAATCCGCGAATTGAGATTCCAACAATCTGTCGTTCCTTGCTTAATCAAAAAAATAAAACCCGAGCTGGTTCGCCGCTCCATGAAAGGGAGCCTCTCTTTTATTTGAGCAGTTTATTTGCCGATGCTGCTGCGATGGTAGCAGTGGCGCATGAGCGCAAATGACAAATGAACTCAACACGTTTGTCCTTATCGCACTGCTCCCTTAAAAAAAGAAAACGTAGAGAATTGGCAATGTGTTTATTTCTCGAGCAACGCTCCGTCTCGACACAGTGCAAAGGCCAGAGAGGTCGAGCGATTGATTGATTATATGATTATTGAAACAGTTCCTCACCCTGGGCGTCAAGCTTATAATTTCGTGACCCGACTCACTCAGACACGCGACCCTTTCCTGGCCTCACGAGTTCCCACCCGATTATGTGCAACCCACGCGTGGAGAAGCAGATAGTGCGTCACGCATCGTGCTCACGTCGCCACTGTGGCTCGCGCAGGCGTGTGTCCGCCCCGCGGGGTCATCCTGCATGGCTCCCCTGGGACCGGCAAGACGATGATCGCCCGAGCCGTGGCCCACGAGACGCGCGCTCATTTCTACCTCATCAATGGACCCGAAATCTTCAATCGGTACGAACGTGCGCTCCATGTTTATGGACGTTCTTCCACGCAGACTGGCGCCCGCGAGACCAGCGGGCCCCTGCATAAACGCGCACAAGACTGCGGCGTATTTTGTGGATTAATCGAAATTAACCACGTTCAGAAATGCCTTGCTGTTACAGCCCCTTGTGCGGCACAATGTGGTGTGGCGCGTGCGGTGTGCAGTCTCACAATTTCTCTCAACAGGTTTTATGGAGAGAGCGAGGCCCGACTGAGGAAGGTGTTTCAGGAGGCTTCCATGAAGTATGTGGAGCGTGCATCTCCCCGCATCGCCGTGTGCACACACACACCCGGAGCCGGCGGACTTCCGCGATGCCACGAGTGTTCGTCCCGTGCTGCACAAGCTGATGAGCCCGTGCGGCCCCTTTCACTGACAAAGCCCCCCGCATGTGATTGACGTTTTCCGCGGCATTTCTCTGTTGTGATTCTTTTGACCGAGAAAGTAAAACGTAATCGCCACAGTAGTAGCGGGAACCTGATTTACCTGCGTAGGTTTGCGGTTAACGTTTAGCCTAATTAATTTTTCCGACGTTGCTAGTTAGACTGCTGTGTTGGCGGCTGCGATGAGATGAAGGCTGAGCCGGGCGTTGTTGCTGCTCGTTGCTGCGCTGCCCTTGTTGCTACTGCGTTGTTGCTCCGCTGTTGCTGCTGCACTATTGCTGCTGCCGCGTTGTTGCGGCGTTATTGCTGCTGCGCTGTCGCCTTGTTGCTCCGTTGCTCCATTTTTTCTGCATTGCTGCTGCGTTTTTGCTGCTGAATTGTTGTTGCTGCATTGCTGCTGCTGTTGCGTTACTTTGCTGCTGCTGCTGCTGCGCTGTGTGGTGCAGCCCCCCAGCTCTGGTGTTCATCGACGAGCTCGACGCGCTGTGCCCCGCGCGCGGCGATGGTGGCGGAGGAGGGGACGACGTGGGGAGACGCGTCGTGGCCACGTTGCTCACCCTCATGGATGGACTCGGCTCGGTGAGGAGTTTGTTCAACTTGCTATGTTGACTATGCGTTAAAACACTGTTAGATGTAGGGGGGAAGGAGGCACACGATCTTATTATTTAAGTTTATTACTTATATTCTGTACGATGGCACTGATTATTTTGTCTTGTGTTGTTCGAAGAGTTTAGCGATGGGCGTATGCCAGTTCACTAGTACTGCTTCACGCAAGCCTGACCCTGCTGATGAGACGCCGAACGTTCAAACCGCTCCAGTTTGCTTATGTTGAAGCAATGCTGCTGAATTTACACACTCCCAGGAATCTGTGTGGTTGATGGTATGTGTAAAATGTACAGTTATTTTTGTACAATCCCTCATCAACCAGCAGGGTTAGGGTCCTGGAAAGGGCCACAGTAGGCAAATCCGTGGTTGTAAAAGTATAGGGGGTCTATAGGATTAGGGGAACCTCGGTCACGGTCAGACTCCTCATAGCTGAACTAAGTTGCCTGTTTATTCACTAAACACCGAATAAAATACAGTACATTACACAATAACAATAAAACAAATGAACATTACTTTACATTTAATATTAACAATGATGATGTCGATGACAGTGAGATGATGGGGGAGGGGCTACTTAGAATGGGGAGGGGCTGAGCCCATCCTCCCCCTCTTCCTCCGGGTCATCAATGACAGATGAATGGGGGCAGGTGTATGCGTACATCATTGGAATAGAATCGTAAGAAAACATAAAATAAAATAATTCCCATAAGGCCATGCAGGAGGGCATGTGGCACAGTTTGGCACCAGTTGTGACAGCACTACGCTTCTCTAAATAAAAAAACATTCTTTAAAAACGGTGATCCGCTTGCACATTCCGAGATTTAGCGGTGAGCGGGACCCACACCCTGCAACTTGCAGATGGCTCGGAACGGGAAGAGGTTATTTTGAATGTGGTTGCGATGTGACGTGGTCTATGCGTGAATGCATTGCATAGACCACGGGTAGCGAGGTGGCATGGAGGAGAACCATGTAACTGCGTGTTACGGACCCCCCCGTGTGTGTTATGGATTCATAGACTAACGGCAGCAGGCAATGACGTCACGCAATACAATGATGTCATGCTGTGATGCAATGAGTTTATGGACACGTCACGTGACTTCCTTGACACCGTGCTTACCCGTGGATACTCAACATTTCCAGGCCGCGGTTGGTAAATTGGTATACAGATAGTAAACCGTCTGTGTGCATGAATCCGCGGTTGTAAAGTCCACGCTTGGCGAGGGATTGATGTGCATGGAGACAGGTATGTGAAGGAGGCGTGTTGCCTACTTTAGTTTGCTACTTGTATAGAGATTTGCATTGGTTTACGTGGCCTTGGCAAGTGGAGGCACACACAAGCCTCTCGTAACATAGTATACGCCAAATACTACAGTTGGGAAAGACAAACACTTCATAAAAATAAACTAAACTTAACGCATGTCTGTGTTTATCAGTCTTTGGTTCTTTCGGTACAGTCACAAAGAAAGAAAAATGAATTAAATAATAGAATACGACGTTTCGATTGCAACACAAGCAATCGTTATCAGGTAAGAATTCATGAGAAAATAAACCTAGTCAACTTAGAAATCCAATGCAATACAACACAGAGAGTCGGCTAACATAACAGTCAACACCCTCCCCGGTTGATTACGTTCTTCCAAAGATTGCTAAATTTGAGAGAGAGACAAAACACAGACACAGAGACACACAGACAGACACACAAGCAGAGAGAGACAACACAGAGACACAGAGAGAGACACACACATAGACACACAGAGACCTGTATGTCTCCATGTCTGTGTTTTGTGAGGTGCTGACTGTTGTGTTGGCCTACTCTCTGTGTTGTATTGCATTGTATTTCTAAGTTCACTAGGTTTGTTTTCTCATTAATTCTTACCTGATGACGGTTGCTTGTGTTGCAATCGAAACATCGTATTCTATTATTTAATTTATTTTCTTTCTACATGGCTCTACCAAAAGAACCAAAGAGTAATTATTGCAGTCACGAAAGCTTCAAATAAAGTTTGTGTTTATCAGGTTTAAACATTTCCTTGTATTCATCATTAGCCATGCTAGATGAAGGGCTTCCACAGCTGTTGCTGCCACCTCTCACGATGTGTGATGCACCTCATTTTAAATTGGTCCATCTCCTCGGCGGCCGTTTTCTCTAAACTCGTCCATTCCTTGGCCGCCGCCGCCCCATCATTATTATTCTGGACCGCCGTCGTCGTCCCACCGTCCCTTCTGGCGACGTTGGCCTCAACGAGCCTAGCGGGACTCCTCTTTGCCGTGCGTCGCTGCGCAAATTTCTCGAGTGCTTTAAACGAACATCCCCCGCGCGTCGCGAAGGAGCGCAGCCGCGGGCAGCTGCTCGTACTGGCCGCCACCAACCGCCTCCATGCCATCGACCCGGCTCTGCGCCGCCCGGGACGCTTCGACCGTGAGCTGGAGGTGCCGCCGCCCGACGCCACGGGCCGCCGGGCCATCTTGGAACGGCTCCTGGGGCGGCCGGGGCTGCCGCATGTGGTGACGGGCCCGGAGGTTGCGGCGCTGGCGCGCGCCACTCACGCCTACACCGGCGCCGACCTGATGGCGCTACTCAAGGAAGGAGGTGGGGGCGCATGCACCAGCACCGTGCGGAGAGAGAGAGCGAGCGAGCGTTGGGGCGCACATTGCCGAGCGTAGGCTCCCCAAAAGGCTAAAAAAACGTCGAGCGGCCGCCAACAAAAAAAGTGCCGTCAACAAAAAAAGTGCCGTCAAATTTGTAAAGAGATAAAGAGGGTGCAAAGCGTTTCTTGAATTGAGCAACGTTGTGATAATCATAAGGGTTTGGCGGGTGGGGGGAAGAGATGATGGGAGGGAATTCCTAGGTGGAGAAGTGCAAGGGAAGAACGGAATGAGAACTCGCTGTGACCTGCAGTGTGGTGAGTGGGTGAGTGATTTGCAGTGTTATTGTGACCCGCAGTGTGGTGAGTGGGTGAGCGAGTGGGTGAGTGATTTGCAGTGTTATTGTGACCTGTAGTGTGGTGAGTGGGTGAGTGATTTGTAGTGTTATTGTGACCTGTAGTGTGGTGAGTGGGTGAGTGATTTGTAGTGTTATTGTGACCTGTAGTGTGGTGAGTGGGTGAGTGATTTGCAGTGTTATTGTGACCTGTAGTGTGGTGAGTGGGTGAGTGATTTGCAGTGTTATTGTGACCTGTAGTGTGGTGAGTGGGTGAGCGAGTGGGTGAGTGGATGAGTTGTAACCTGCAGTGTGGTGAGTAGGTGAGTAAGTGTGTTGTTGTGACGGGCGTGGTGCTGGCCACCCACCCCCTCGTGTACCGTTCCGGCCTTCATAGGTGCTCGCTAACAGCACTTGCCCCGACAGTCTGTTAAGGCTATATGGGGGATCTTTGTCTTTGTTGTGACCTGTAGTGTGGTGGTTGTATAACATGTGGATGAGACGAAACACTCTGGTGTGCCATTAAACACTTGGTTTAAATGTTGACCTTGCAATATTTGGTGAAGGTGGTCGTACATTTGCATTTACGCTGCACGATTTTCAGTAAATTTGATCAACATTCGATTAGGTTCACTGTACACAGTGAAGGCATTGCTCTGTGCGTCACTTGTAACTCCTGTGGGCAATGATGGTATATTCTAAAGTACATTTTAAAAGCCATTGCAGTTTCAAATTTTAACTGCTGTGTGTATTATTTACATGCACACACGTGAACACATCTACAGCGCGTGTATGTGTGTGTCATTCTCTAGACTCGATCTCTCGAAAATCGTGTCCTCAAGTGTCTGGCTGTTTTAATGGTGGTGAGATGTTAACTACCTCGCCTCGTCTACAGGAGATCGTAGCGTCGATCCCGACCCTAACGCCTGCTTATCTGGAGTTTGCATGTTCTCTCTCCCCGTGGTCCCATGGAGTCTTCTCCGGGTCGTCCGGTTTTTACCCTCCACATTTATAAACGTGCTTAAACAGTATTTGGCTGCTATACATTTCCATGTGATAAGCCACTTTGTCGAGCTATCTTTTGTGATGGCCAGGTCACTTCTGTAAAAAGAGCCACATAGCTCAGTGAGGCCTTACCTGACAAAATAAAAAAAACATCGGTTTGGTTTTTGACTGCGGCACGGGTTTCCCCATCGTCCGCCGATCTCTGCACCCGGGCAGTGATGTTGATGCCCATTGCCGTGCCACGAAAATAAATAAAATCCATCCCTCCACATAAAAAAATGTAAGTATATATTACACATCCCATCAGCCACACGGCCCTGGCTGTGTGTGCAACATTTCAGCAGTGAGTCCAACTGAGTCGCAGATGTAATCTTAGGAGCAACACTATTTATTTACACCACAGTACGTAACATAACACAATCTACACTCGGGTCTTGAATGCCCATCTAACAACGCTACGGCAGAACTAGACACTGTTCGCTATCCCGGTCCGGACCACAAACGGGGTCCCGGACTGTGTGGCTAGAGGCTTCTTCTCCCCGACGTGGATCTTTTTCACACTGGCACACGAAGAACCCCGAACTCCTTACGGGGCCCTCGTTATATGCTCCCGGGCTGGGGCTGGCTCCGCCCTTCGCCCCGTCCACCTTCCAGGTCTCTCGAGCTCTTTCTCGAAGGTTCCCGATAGCTCCTTTGGACCACGTGACCGCCCCACGGTCACCGTCCACCGGTGGCCCCCCTCCTATATCATCGGGTCACGTGTCAGCAGGTCAACCAGCGTATCATGCCCCAAGGTAACCCTGGCTGGCTGACGCTCCCTCTCGCTCCCTCACCGGGAGCCCGCACCGCACACTGCTCGCGGTGCCTTCGCGCTAACCAGCGCTCACCAAAGCTCCGCTAGGGCTGGTACTACACCCCATAACCCAGGCTGCCCGTAATGACAACACATTACCCGCCGTGGCTTTGTAAGCCCCGGCACCATACAGTGACAAGCACAGTCACTACACAAGCATTCTGGAGAACTGCCAGATATTTTATAGGCAAGGGCCCTTTCTGTTAGATGTTGTGTCCTAGTTTTAGCTGAACTTTATAATACACAACACAGGAAACAGTTGTGTTGCTGTGCAGAATAGAAGTAGTAAGCTTTCCGTATTGCAAAGCCAATGGCAGGCAAGAACAAGGCTATGAACGATGAGGAGGTAGGAGAACACGGACAGTTTCTGACTTGGTTCTAAACGACACGATCACCAAGCCTTAGGGAGGCAACCTGATTATTGGTAGCACCACCTGAATGATTGTATTAAGATTACGAGCACCATCACGTAATATGGAGCATTGAAGGTGTGGGGGGGGGGTGAAAAATAAAGAAGAGGCCACATTATCTGACACAATCATCTCGAGCACGCTGAAGAAAATCTGAGATCGGAAAGTGAGTGAAGGTGTTGAGCCAAACGGAGACTGCACACAACTCTGTAGAACCGTGAAGGAAAGACTTGAGAGAAATTACGGAACTAAAGACGAACGTGATTGGGAAGGCGTGACAACGGAATGGGAGCATGAACGTGGTAGCAAGAAAGTTGACGATTAGGAAAATCTCAAACGGTCACCCCAGGTGAGCAAGGATGGCCCATAGGTGCGTGATGAATCGGCATCGTGGACCTCGAGGAGGGTGGCTTCTATTCGGAGCGTTGGGGAAAAAAAACATTGGGATGCGGCGCCCGAGTTGGCGCATTTGTGTGTGTGGTGGGAGTGTGTTTTTGTGTGTGTGGTGGGTGTGTGTTTTTGTGTGTGTGGTGGGTGTGTGTTTTTGTGTGTGTGGTGGGTGTGTGTTTTGTGTGTGGTGGGTGTGTGTTTGTGTGTGTGGTGTGTGTGTTTTTGTGTGTGTGGTGGGAGTGTGTTTTTGTGTGTGTGGTGGGTGTGTGTTTTTGTGTGTGTGGTGGGTGTGTGTTTTTGTGTGTGTGGTGGGTGTGTGTTTTTGTGTGTGTGGTGGGTGTGTGTTTTTGTGTGTGTGGTGGGTGTGTGTTTTTGTGTGTGTGGTGGGTGTGTGTTTTTGTGTGTGTGGTGGGTGTGTGTTTTTGTGTGTATGGTGGGTGTGTGTTTTTGTGTGTGTGGTGGGTGTGTGTTTTTGTGTGTGTGGTGGGTGTGTGTTTTTGTGTGTGTGGTGGGTGTGTGTTTTTGTGTGTGTGGTGGGTGTGTGTTTTTGTGTGTGTGGTGGGTGTGTGTTTTTGTGTGTGTGGTGGGTGTGTGTTTTTGTGTGTGTGGTGGGTGTGTGTTTTTGTGTGTGTGGTGGGAGTGTGTTTTTGTGTGTGTGGTGGGTGTGTGTTTTTGTGTGTGTGGTGGGTGTGTGTTTTTGTGTGTGTGGTGGGTGTGTGTTTTTGTGTGTGTGGTGGGTGTGTGTTTTTGTGTGTGTGGTGGGTGTGTGTTTTTGTGTGTGGTGGGTGTGTGTTTTTGTGTGTGTGGTGGGTGTGTGTTTTTGTGTGTATGGTGGGTGTGTGTTTTTGTGTGTGTGGTGGGTGTGTGTTTTTGTGTGTGTGGTGGGTGTGTGTGTTTTGTGTGTGTGGTGGGTGTGTGTTTTTGTGTGTGGTGGGTGTGTGTTTTTGTGTGTGTGGTAGGTGTGTGTTTTTGTGTGTGTGGTGGGTGTGTGTTTTTGTGTGTGTGGTGGGTGTGTGTTTTTGTGTGTGTGGTGGGTGTGTGTTTTTGTGTGTGTGGTGGGTGTGTGTTTTTGTGTGTGTGGTAGGTGTGTGTTTTTGTGTGTGTGGTGGGTGTGTGTTTTTGTGTGTGGTGTGTGTGTTTTTGTGTATGTGGTGGGTGTGTGTTTTTGTGTGTGTGGTGGGTGTGTGTTTTTGTGTGTGTGGTGGGTGTGTGTTTTTGTGTGTGTGGTGGGTGTGTGTTTTTGTGTGTGTGTGCTGGGTGTGTGTTTTTGTGTGTGTGCTGGGTGTGTGTTTTTGTGTGTGTGGTGGGTGTGTGTTTTTGTGTATGTAGTGGGTGTGTGTTTTTGTGTGTGTGGTGGGTGTGTGTTTTTGTGTGTGTGGTGGGTGTGTGTTTATGTGTATGCGGTGGGTGTGTGTTTTTGTGTATGTGGTGGGTGTGTGTTTTTGTGTGTGTGGTGGGTGTGTGTTTTTGTGTATGTAGTGGGTGTGTGTTTTTGTGTATGTAGTGGGTGTGTGTTTTTGTGTGTGTGGTGGGTGTGTGTTTTTGTGTGTGTGGTGGGTGCGTGTTTTTGTGTGTGTGGTGGGTGTGTGTTTTTGTGTGTGTGGTGGGAGTGTGTTTTTGTGTGTGTGGTGGGTGTGTGTTTTTGTGTGTGTGGTGGGTGTGTGTTTTTGTGTGTGTGGTGGGTGTGTGTTTTTGTGTGTGGTGGGTGTGTGTTTTTGTGTGTGTGGTGGGTGCGTGTTTTTGTGTGTGTGGTGGGTGTGTGTTTTTGTGTGTGTGGTGGGAGTGTGTTTTTGTGTGTGTGGTGGGAGTGTGTTTTTGTGTGTGTGGTGGGTGTGTGTTTTTGTGTGTGTGGTGGGTGTGTGTTTTTGTGTGTGTGGTGGGTGTTTTTGTGTGTGTGGTGGGTGTGTGTGTTTTTTGTGTGTGTGGGGGGGTGTGTTTTTGTGTGTGTGGTGGGGTGTGTGGTGTGTGTGTGTTTTTGTGGTGTGGTGGGTGTGGTGTTTTTGTGTATGTGGTGGGGGTGGTGTTTTTGTGTGTGGGTGGGTGTGGTGTTTGTGTGTGTGGTGGGTGTGGGGTTTTTGTGTGTGTGGGGGGGTGGGGTTTTGGGTGTGTGGGTGGGTGTGTGTTTTGGGGTGTGTGTGGTGGGTGGTGTGTTTTGTGTGTGGTGTGTGTGGTGGGTGTGTTTTTGTGTGTGTGGTGGGTGTGTGTTTTTGTGTGTGTGGTGGGTGTGTGTTTTTGTGTGTGGTGTGTGTGTTTTTGTGTATGTGGTGGGTGTGTGTTTTTGTGTGTGTGGTGGGTGTGTGTTTTTGTGTGTGTGGTGGGTGTGTGTTTTTGTCTGTGTGGTGGGTGTGTGTTTTTGTGTGTGTGGTGGGTGTGTGTGTTTGTGTGTGTGGTGGGTGTGTGTATTTTTGTGTGTGTGGTGGGTGTGTGTTTTTGTGTGTGGTGGGTGTGTGTTTTTGTGTGTGTGGTGGGTGTGTGTTTTTGTGTGTGTGGTGGGTGTGTGTTTTTGTGTGTGTGGTGGGTGTGTGTTTTTGTGTGTGTGGTGGGTGTGTGTTTTTGTGTGTGTGGTGGGTGTGTGTTTTTGTGTGTGTGGTGGGTGTGTGTTTTTGTGTGTGTGGTGGGTGTGTGTTTTTGTGTGTGTGGTGGGTGTGTGTTTTTGTGTGTGTGGTGGGTGTGTGTTTTTGTGTGTGGTGGGTGTGTGTTTTTGTGTGTGTGGTGGGTGTGTGTTTTTGTGTGTGTGGTGGGTGTGTGTTTTTGTGTGTGTGGTGGGTGTGTGTTTTTGTGTGTGTGGTGGGTGTGTGTTTTTGTGTGTGTGGTGGGTGTGTGTTTTTGTGTGTGTGGTGGGTGTGTGTTTTTGTGTGTGGTGGGTGTGTGTTTTTGTGTGTGTGGTGGGTGTGTGTTTTTGTGTGTGTGGTGGGTGTGTGTTTTTGTGTGTGTGGTGGGTGTGTGTTTTTGTGTGTGTGGTGGGTGTGTGTTTTTGTGTGTGTGGTAGGTGTGTGTTTTTGTGTGTGTGGTGGGTGTGTGTTTTTGTGTGTGGTGTGTGTGTTTTTGTGTATGTGGTGGGTGTGTGTTTTTGTGTGTGTGGTGGGTGTGTGTTTTTGTGTGTGTGGTGGGTGTGTGTTTTTGTGTGTGTGGTGGGTGTGTGTTTTTGTGTGTGTGTGCTGGGTGTGTGTTTTTGTGTGTGTGCTGGGTGTGTGTTTTTGTGTGTGTGGTGGGTGTGTGTTTTTGTGTATGTAGTGGGTGTGTGTTTTTGTGTGTGTGGTGGGTGTGTGTTTTTGTGTGTGTGGTGGGTGTGTGTTTTATGTGTATGCGGTGGGTGTGTGTTTTTGTGTATGTGGTGGGTGTGTGTTTTTGTGTGTGTGGTGGGTGTGTGTTTTTGTGTATGTAGTGGGTGTGTGTTTTTGTGTATGTAGTGGGTGTGTGTTTTTGTGTGTGTGGTGGGTGTGTGTTTTTGTGTGTGTGGTGGGTGCGTGTTTTTGTGTGTGTGGTGGGTGTGTGTTTTTGTGTGTGTGGTGGGAGTGTGTTTTTGTGTGTGTGGTGGGTGTGTGTTTTTGTGTGTGTGGTGGGTGTGTGTTTTTGTGTGTGTGGTGGGTGTGTGTTTTTGTGTGTGGTGGGTGTGTGTTTTTGTGTGTGTGGTGGGTGCGTGTTTTTGTGTGTGTGGTGGGTGTGTGTTTTTGTGTGTGTGGTGGGAGTGTGTTTTTGTGTGTGTGGTGGGAGTGTGTTTTTGTGTGTGTGGTGGGTGTGTGTTTTTGTGTGTGTGGTGGGTGTGTGTTTTTGTGTGTGTGGTGGGTGTGTGTTTTTGTGTATGTAGTGGGTGTGTTTTTGTGTGTGTGGTCGGTGTATGTTTTTGTGTGTGTGGTGGGTGTGTGTTTTTGTGTGTGTGGTGGGTGTGTGTTTTTGTGTGTGTGGTGGGTGTGTGTTTTTGTGTGTGGTGGGTGTGTGTTTTTGTGTATGTGGTGGGTGTGTTTTTGTGTGTGTGGTGGGTGTGTGTTTTTGTGTGTGTGGTGGGTGTGTGTTTTTGTGTGTGTGGTGGGTGTGTGTTTTTGTGTATGTGGTGGGTGTGTTTTTGTGTGTGTGGTGGGTGTGTGTTTTTGTGTGTGTGGTGGGTGTGTGTTTTTGTGTGTGTGGTGGGTGTGTGTTTTTGTGTGTGTGGTGGGTGTGTGTTTTTGTGTGTGTGGTGGGTGTGTGGTGGGTGTGTGTTTTTGTGTGTGTGGTGGGTGTGTTTTTGTGTGTGTGGTGGGTGCGTGTTTTTGTGTGTGTGGTGGGTGTGTGTTTTTGTGTGTGTGGTGGGAGTGTGTTTTTGTGTGTGTGGTGGGTGTGTGTTTTTGTGTGTGTGGTGGGTGTGTGTTTTTGTGTGTGTGGTGGGTGTGTGTTTTTGTGTGTGTGGTGGGTGTGTGTTTTTGTGTATGTAGTGGGTGTGTTTTTGTGTGTGTGGTGGGTGTGTTTTTGTGTGTGTGGTGGGTGTGTGTTTTTGTGTGTGTGGTGGGTGTGTGTTTTTGTGTGTGTGGTGGATGTGTGTTTTTGTGTGTGTGGTGGGTGTGTGTTTTTGTGTGTGTGGTGGGTGTGTGGTGGGTGTGTGTTTTTGTGTGTGTGGTGGGTGTGTTTTTGTGTGTGTGGTGGGTGTGTGTTTTTGTGTGTGTGGTGGGAGTGTGTTTTTGTGTGTGTGGTGGGTGTGTGTTTTTGTGTGTGTGGTGGGTGTGTGTTTTTGTGTGTGTGGTGGGTGTGTGTTTTTGTGTGTGTGGTGGGTGTGTGTTTTTGTGTATGTAGTGGGTGTGTTTTTGTGTGTGTGGTGGGTGTGTGTTTTTGTGTGTGTGGTGGGTGTGTGTTTTTGTGTGTGTGGTGGGTGTGTGTGTTTTGTGTGTGTGGTGGGTGTGTGTTTTTGTGTGTGTGGTGGGTGTGTGTTTTTGTGTGTGGTGGGTGTGTGTTTTTGTGTGTGTGGTGGGTGTGTTTTTGTGTGTGTGGTGGGTGTGTGTTTTTGTGTATGTGGTGGGTGTGTTTTTGTGTGTGTGGTGGGTGTGTGTTTTTGTGTGTGTGGTGGGTGTGTGTTTTTGTGTGTGTGGTGGGTGTGTGTTTTTGTGTGTGTGGTGGGTGTGTGTTTTTGTGTGTGTGGTGGGTGTGTGGTGGGTGTGTGTTTTTGTGTGTGTGGTGGGTGTGTTTTTGTGTGTGTGGTGGGTGCGTGTTTTTGTGTGTGTGGTGGGTGTGTGTTTTTGTGTGTGTGGTGGGAGTGTGTTTTTGTGTGTGTGGTGGGTGTGTGTTTTTGTGTGTGTGGTGGGTGTGTGTTTTTGTGTGTGTGGTGGGTGTGTGTTTTTGTGTGTGGTGGGTGTGTGTTTTTGTGTATGTAGTGGGTGTGTTTTTGTGTGTGTGGTGGGTGTGTTTTTGTGTGTGTGGTGGGTGTGTGTTTTTGTGTGTGTGGTGGGTGTGTGTTTTTGTGTGTGTGGTGGATGTGTGTTTTTGTGTGTGTGGTGGGTGTGTGTTTTTGTGTGTGTGGTGGGTGTGTGGTGGGTGTGTGTTTTTGTGTGTGTGGTGGGTGTGTTTTTGTGTGTGTGGTGGGTGTGTGTTTTTGTGTGTGTGGTGGGAGTGTGTTTTTGTGTGTGTGGTGGGTGTGTGTTTTTGTGTGTGTGGTGGGTGTGTGTTTTTGTGTGTGTGGTGGGTGTGTGTTTTTGTGTGTGTGGTGGGTGTGTGTTTTTGTGTATGTAGTGGGTGTGTTTTTGTGTGTGTGGTGGGTGTGTGTTTTTGTGTGTGTGGTGGGTGTGTGTTTTTGTGTGTGTGGTGGGTGTGTGTGTTTTGTGTGTGTGGTGGGTGTGTGTTTTTGTGTGTGTGGTGGGTGTGTGTTTTTGTGTGTGGTGGGTGTGTGTTTTTGTGTGTGTGGTGGGTGTGTTTTTGTGTGTGTGGTGGGTGTGTGTTTTTGTGTGTGTGGTGGGTGTGTGTTTTTGTGTGTGTGGTGGGTGTGTGTTTTTGTGTGTGTGGTGGGTGTGTGTTTTTGTGTGTGGTGGGTGTGTGTTTTTGTGTGTGTGGTGGGTGTGTTTTTGTGTGTGGTGGGTGCGTGTTTTTGTGTGTGTGGTGGGTGTGTGTTTTTGTGTGTATGGTGGGAGTGTGTTTTTGTGTGTGTGGTGGGTGTGTGTTTTTGTGTGTGTGGTGGGTGTGTGTTTTTGTGTGTGTGGTGGGAGTGTGTTTTTGTGTTAGCTTGTGTAACCGCACGTTCGTGTAGATGTTAGCGCGGCGCGCTACCAACCCGACAACGCTAGTTCGATTCCTGCTCATGGCCAACACCAGTGACGATCATCTCAACTGGTCCTGGGGAGACAAAGGCGGTCAGGCGTGGTGTTCGCCACCCATCCTTTCGTGCCGTGCCAGCCTTTATCGGTGCTCGCTAACAGCACTTGCCCCAACAGTTTGTGAAGGCTGTATGGGGGATCTTTGTTCTTTCTTTTGTGGTGAGTGTGTGGTGTGTGTGTCCGTGTGTGTGGCTGTGCCTTCAGGGATGCAAGCACTGCGGCGCGCCCGGCGTCACGAGAGTGACCCGAGTGACGCTACGCTCTGCGCCACGGCGACGTTAACCACAGGCGACCTGTGGAGAGCACTCAAGGATGTGCGGCCGAGTGCCATGAGAGAAGTGACCATCGACGTTCCCGCCGTAAGTTGTATTTTTGTCCCCACGTGTGTTTGCGTCGCGATGCGTCGCGATGCGTCGCGATGCGTCGCGATGCGTCGCCCTCATTGGCCCGGTCCCCTCGCGTCTCGAGGCTGCCGCCGACATGGTTCCCATTCTTTGTCTCTTCCCTGCTCTCATTCTGGTCTACCCGTCCGACTGTTTAATCCCATCCATGCTTTTCCACCACCGCAATCGCGCAGAGTTCAAGACGATGCTCACTCAACCGCTCGCCACACTGAAGGTCACAACACAAATCAATTCCACCCCAGACAATCATGCTTTGCCAGTGTGACACCATGTAAATCAAACTTGCATGTTATTTCACATCTGCCTTGAATCCCAATTGTTCAACCGACAGGTACAATGGGGAGACATCGGTGGGCTGGAAGACGTGAAGACGAGACTCAGGCAGGCCATAGAGTGGCCTCTGGCCCACCCCGAGGCCTTCATGCGGTTGGGTGTGACGCCTCCCCGTGGCCTGCTGCTCTATGGGCCGCCCGGCTGCTCGAAAACGATGATCGCCAGGGCCCTGGCGACTGAGAGCCACCTCAACTTCATCTCAATTAAGGTGCGTGGCTCTGCGTCCGCGTGTAAAGCTTGTCACGCCTGAGGAGCGTCGGTCAATCACACTTCGCCCTGTGAGTCTGCATCGTTTGGTGGATGGGAGCTATCATGCAAAGCAGAAGAAGAGGAGGAGTCTCTGCCAGGGAAAGCTGCAGAAACCTCGGGCGATATTTTTCCAGCAATCGGATCAGAATTAATGAAGGCACGGACGCAAATGGAGAAATGGTTTGAACCATGATAGATTTGTCGATGGCATGGGTAATTTTATAACTAAGAACCGGTGGAAATTGAGCAATTCAACTATTGAGTCGCTGAACAAACTTGGTCAGGCACAGCTGGGCTCAAGATGAATAAGAGCAGAACAAAAGTTACGCGCAAGGGGTTCGATGGACAACGGGGAATCGGCGTGGGAGGGACACAAATTCTAAGCGACTAAAACTATTTTTTTATTTTACCAGGTAAGGACCACTGAGCTATGTTGCTCTTTTTTCAGAAGCAACCTGGCCACAAATGATAGCTCAACGAAGTGGCTTATCATTTAGAGCAACCAAATACTCTAAAATCATGTTGATTCTAAAATATTGAGGGAAAACTGGAAGACCCGGAGAAAATCCACGCGACCAAGGGAAAGAGATGTGGAAACTCCAAATATTACAGGCGTCAGGGTCGGGATCGAACCCACGACCTGTATACTAAGCGCGGTAGTTGATATGACTGGAATGCCCATCAGAATGCGTACATCTGGGGCAATTGGTGAAAGGGGATTGCGTTTGTAACAATGAAATGAAGAGTGGGAGATTTGGCTGTGTTTTCGAGAAGTTATTTCTTTGTTTCGCATCGCTGTTGACTTGTTCACGTTTTTCTCAAGTCGACGGATGTCTTTCTACGTTGAAAAATGAACACATTGTACTGTACGTCCATTAACTGTGATTTTCCTTCGCAGGGTGCAGAGCTGCTCAGCAAATGGGTGGGAGAGTCAGAAAGATCAGTCAGAGAGGTAATGCTACATTGGTTTGTGAGTTCATTGATAAATAACTTATCAGTGGAGATATTTATGCCGCTAAAAATCATTGGATCCGATTGTTTTAATTTTTGATATTGTTTAATTAATTTTCACGTGTTAGTGTATGTTTTTAACTGCTTTTCCGATGTTTAATTCGTATCGCTTCGCTCAGGGAACTTGACCAGTGTAGACCCACTCTGATATTCTCGCTCCGGCCTAGGCTGCTGCATTCGCGCGTCCACTTGAAACGCTGCCTGGCTCCCGCATCTCTCACGTGTCTCCGCATGGCCACCACCTCCGCCCGGAGCCCTGGGACCCGCCCAGCACTCCCCCCATGCCAGTTGCCCATTTTAATCCTAGGAGACCGTTGCCACAGGGCTCCCTGTCGAACAAAACTGCACACTCTGTGCAAAGCTGCCCGACGTCTACCCGTATTCGCCCGGAGCGTTTCACCGTCACATTTGCATCATCGTGCCCCCCCCCCGCCTTGTGTGCTGCTGCTTCTCCAGGTGTTCCGCAAAGCACGTGCTGCGGCTCCCAGCATTCTCTTCTTTGACGAGATAGACGCGTTGGCCGGACATCGGGGAAGGTCAGACAACGTTCTGTATGATTTGATTTACACCAATATGTCTCCCCTCTTTTTACATTGTTTCGCTAAATGCTTGAGTCGCTTTATTGACACCGCTACCTGATTTTGTGTTGCCTCAAGCCCAGTCACTCGCGTCGCTGACAGAATTCGGTATCCGTCGTTGCACCTCTCGACATAAGCCGCGGTATTGGCACACAGCAGTAAACCAACGTGACATCTGCTCCGTTAACATTGTTGGTGAATGTTCTCCATGTGCGGAGAGTTCAACAAAGAGCACCTCTCCAAGTGTGCCTGCAGGCTCCGTTTATCGAATTTCTACTGGTGAACGGCTTGTGTGTATAAAAATGTTTTTAAAAATCTTAATCTGTTATCACTTTGCATTGAATATTAAATGGAGCCGACTACTCCAGCGAACCTGAGAGGGTGACCTCGTAGCACCTTGTTCTGTGTTTGCATCTCGCAGCTCTGCGGGCGGCAGCTCGGGCGTCTCCGACCGGGTCCTGGCTCAGATGCTCACGGAGATGGACGGCATCCAGCCGCTGAACGACGTCGTCATCATCGCGGCCACCAACCGTCCGGATGCAATTGACCAGGTATCGCCACCACTGCCACCGTGGGTTGTTAGGGCTATCTGATCATTCGTTGTCGGAAACAGAAAGGGTGTGCAGTAGACTCTTGATTATCCGTGTGCGGTTTATCCAATTTGCGGATTAACCGGGCACCTGAGATTTTGACATAAATTAATAACTCATGGATTTTCCCTTAAGCCCAAAGTAAGTATCTAAAATCAGTGATACATTGTTATTCTTGAAAATGTTTATTACAAGTCACGTGCTTAAACCGAACAAATATGTGCTCCGGTTAATCCGAAATCCACGCGATCGCCTTTACAGTACAACGGTGTGTGGAGTTTGATTGATGTTGATTGGCTTGGCTCTGCTGCTATCCACTTAGTGGCCTGGAGTCTTCTGCACAGGAGTAGGAAAGTGTTATCACTGACCACACGCATCGATCAGTCGGTTGTTAGTATTCGTTCTAAATTTTCTTAATTTAAACAATGGAAAATGGCGGAAAATGGATATTTTTGGATTAACCACGATTTTGAATTATCCGTGGCTCTCTTGCCTGTCATTAGCGTGGCTAATCGAGAATCTACTGTATGTTAATCAGCAGGAAAATACCAATACCACTTTGCAGGTTCCGCGTGTCCTGCATATCTCTTCTGCTGAGTTTTAGGGGTCGTGCTGCCACGCGTTTGTTTCAATGCGACGTCGCGACGTTTCGTCGCGGTGCCGAGCGGTCGCCGCCAGCGTCGCGGTGCCAAGCGGTCGCTGCCAGCGTCGCGGTGCCGAGCGGTCGCCGCAAGCGTCGTGCTGCCCTTGCCCCTCTTAGGCGCTGCTGCGTCCAGGACGGATCGACCGCATCTTGTACGTGCCACTGCCGGACTTTGCCGCGCGAGTGGAGATCCTGCGTTTCAGGCTGAGAGGGGTTCCGCTAGCACCCGACGTGTGCGTGGATGCACTGGCAAGAGACACGCATGGCTACTCCGGTGCTGAGGTAACGTTTCGCGTTGTTATCGTTTCATGTAACAACGCTTAAACTTTTAATACGTAATAAAAATCAATCCTTCGCATTTATATAATAACTAGCCAGAAGTACCCGGCATTGCCGGGGGGGGGGAAATATATTTCAAAACTTCTCTTAAAAACATAACATATATATACACAGGTACTAAGCTATTGTGAAAGCCCGGCCGTTCCGTTTGTTTGGCCATTTGGCCGTCAACAAAATTACAAGAGGCTTGAAAAAGTCCTGAATCAACAAGTAATAGAAAGTGGCGGGTTCGTGCGTCACGGCCCCCTACCTACCACCCACCCTGCACCCCGTCCGGGGTGTCAATATGCTCAAACATTGTTTGCATGTTTTTCCACAAGTATGCGTAGTTAATGCAGACTTGCAGACTTTTGATGCCTTGCAAAAGGTATCTGTTTGGTGTTTAAACATCTTAATACCTCCTGTTTTGTTGCCAGAAAGGGTGAAAACCAAATCTTATTTTTCATCACAATCGTACGTCTTAAACCGAACTTATCAGTTGTATCAACGCAACATCTAATCAGGGTTGCCACCTTTCCTGGTTTTTCCAGGTTAGTCCTCATGTTGAGTCAGCGAGCCATTTGAGGAAATCCTCGTCTTCCCTATGACAGGAAAAGTCCCTTTTTGTCATTGGCGCAATCACGCTCTCCGTTGACGACGTGTTGCGTTGTTTACTTGTCGTTGTTGTGCACGTGACAGTTGGTGTGCGTATGCCGAGAAGCTGCGATGTTGGCGCTCTCTGAGGATATGGCAGCAACGAGCATCGCGGTCAAACACTTCCACGGGGCTGTCAGCATCGTGACGCCTCGCATCTCGATGGACATGTTGCAGTACTACCGCGACTATCAGCAGCGCAGCGGCCTCCATCCACTTTAACACTGCCGCGGTGGTGAGATGTTAACTACCTCGCCTGGTATGCAGGAGGTCGTAGGTTCAATCCCGGCCCTGACGCCTGTATATTTGGAGTTTGCATATTCTCCTCGTGGTCACGTGGATTTTTCTCCAGGTCCTTCGGTTTTTCCCTCCACATTTAGAAACATACGTTTATAGTATTTGACTGCTGAAAATTTCCACATGATGATAAGCCACTTCGTTGAGCTATCATTTGTGGCCAGGTAAACTTCTGACAATGAGCTATATAACTCAGTCGGCCCTTACCTGGTAAAATAAAAAATAGATTCGTTTCAAGTGCTGCATAAATCCCCTGGGTCCGTCTGCACATGTTGATGGGCAACCTGGGAGACTGATGGACAGAGCGTTTTGTACAATTTATTCGGTTCACAAATAACTGTACGTGGTATGTTTTTTATTGTTTCGAGAGTGAAGTCAACTTGGGTACGCAAATATGATCCGAGTTAAATTCTACTGTAGCAAACGTGGGTGAAGGAGATCCGGAGAGAATGTATTCTGAATGGACAGATGGGCGATGTGTGTTGTGGTTGTTTATAATCGTGAAATAAAAGGCGAAACTACGTAAATTGCCAATTTCGCTCACCAAGTTATTTTAAACTGTACTGCTGCCCAGATTTGGAAAAGCCAAATGCAAATGAAAAATGTAATTTGGGCAGAAACTTACAGCGACTCCTACAGCTTCCCTATACAGTCGTTCCTTGGTTAACAGTGCCATGGTTAACGTTTTTTCGGTGAACGTTTCGCCTCCCATAGGACCCCATGGTTTCGACTCACGTTAACATTTTGACTAGCGGTACGTTTACGTTATGCACGTGGGCGCCAATTTCGGCCAATCCGAGCACTCGTAAGTGGGCTGAGCCATGCCCACAGCCAATTAGCGACACCCATTCATGAGCGGTTCGACCTCGGCTGGCTTTGTTTACATTATATACTTTGTTTTGGCAGTGGGAACAGCTCTTGCAGACTCTGTGATTTTTACTTATTTTCAACTTATAAGTGAATTCGATTATGTGATTTAGGTTAACAGTATTTTTTGTGGAACATTAAAAAGACTGTACTGCTGTGCCCTCTGGTGACATATGCAGTCCTTATTACATGTGTCCAGCAGAGGGCACACGTGGAACTGATGCCCAACAATTGTTGTGGAGAATAACACGTTCCTGCGGAGGGAGCTGGTAGGAACGTTGGGTTGCTCGGTCAATGGCCAGGGTCAACGGCGGCGTGGTGTATTCCGCAAATATGCCCGACTGTGAGAGCGGGCACAAGCCGGCGTGAGTAGGTTAAACGTTGAGTTTTATAAGGGCACCACGGGGTGATCAGCCCCTCCCCACCCAGCCCCACCCTCCCCACCCAGCCCCTCCCCACCCTCCCCACCCAGCAAAAAAATCGCGTAAATTGCGTGGCAAAGTAGAGGCAGCGACGCCACCCTTAAGTCCACTATTCCGTCTACACGCATGCTCTCACAAACAAGCAGATACACAGCCACATACAAACGAGACACCCAAACAATTGCATACAAATACTCTCCCACGCGCGCGCGCACACACGAAGTGTCATGAATAGACAAATAACAGACTGTTCCTGAGCAATCGAGGCTTCCCATTGCCAAACGTACAGACACCTTCTTGCGGTCATCCCCGTTCATGGCGGGTCTGTACGTGCGACCCGAGTGGTTGATTATCCAGACGGGCAGCAGAAGATTGGCCCGCCGTAGTGTTAGACGTCTACCATATTTGACAAGAGAGCTTCTCTTGCTCAAAGACATGGGAAGGCTGAAGGCTTGAGTCCACCCTGACAGAAAACTGGAGTTGGGGCACCCCTTAGGCGGTGGGTAGAATGTTACATGCTTTCCCCTGCAATTAAGCCGACTCCAGATTGTGCTGGTGGTTGCCCTTCCTGGGGATTTAGTTGGTGGGGTCGAGGGGGGGGCTCAGATGCTGGCCAATTCTCTGCCCCCCATACCAATGCCCAGATTTTTTGCAGCTTTCACAATCGCGGAGCAGCCCAAAAAATTAAATAATGTTTAGGCTCGGGGAGCTGAAATGTCAGAACATTGTTCCTGGATTGATAGATAATCTGCAAGGAATTGAAAATGTTCGTTAAACAGCAGCGTGTGACCGAGAGCTTACAAACAAGTTGGACATCAACGTCGCAGCTCTCCAGGAAACAAGACTGGCTCACACGGGATCGTTACACATTCCGTTGGCACGGCACAAGTGCTGACAAAACTCAACGAGCGCGGTATTGGCTTTGTCAGAAATACACTGTTGGAAAAACCCATAAACCAATCGCAACATCAGAGCGCATCATTGTCATTCCTTGTATCAACGACTGGGAGGCCTTGCTATGGTCATCAGTGCCGACACTCCAATCTTGACCTTGACATCCTATTTTGAGTTCATCGAGTCGTGTGCCAACAACATGGAAAGGAGTCTGTGTCGGCTGTTGGATGGGAGCTATCGTGCAAAGTGGAAGAGGAGAAGTCGCTGCCAGGGAAAGTCGCAGAAACCTGGACCGATATTTTTCCCGCAATCGGATCAGAGTTCATAAAGACACGGACGCAAATGGAGAAATGGGTTGAACCATGTCAGATTTGCCGATGACACAGGTCATTACAACTAACAACCGATGGAAATTGATCAATGAAAATATTAAGTCGCTGAACAAACGGTCTCGCACAGCTGGGCTCAAGATAAATAAGAAAAGAACAAAAGTTTTACGCAAGGGGTTCCATGGACAACAAGGAATCGGTGTGGGAAGGACGCAAACTATAAGCTACTAAAACTTTTTTTATTTTACCAGGTAAGGACCATTGAGCTATTCAGCTCTTTTTCAGAAGTGGCCTGCCCACAAATTATAGCTCAACGAAATGGCTTATTATGTGGACATTTATCGCAGCCACACACTCTAAACCAGTGGTTGTTAACCTGGGGTGCATGGACCTCCTGGGGAGGTGAGACACTTCCAGATTTTTTTACAATTAAGCGCGAGCACGTAAGTACAACTACTTTGTTTCATAAAACCTAAATTCATTAACATAAACAAAATTTACGACTGAGAACCAAATGGGGATGCAAGGCTGCAGTAAGTCAAGTACAGTGGACACTACCTTGCTTAATAACAGAGCAGATAGCCCAGTCTAGCTTTGAAGCTTTCGTGACTGCAGGAATCCATACTCTGGTTCTTTCGGTAAAGTCACGTAGGTATAAAATAAAATATTTATTTTACTGAAAGAACCAAGGAATATAGTAACCCCAGTGTTTAAGAGAGAGGCTTAACTTGAAAAACCCTTCAGGGATTCTCCTCCCAGTGGGCATTGATGGTTTAAGATACGTAGTTCATTCGGGCATTAGCCCCCCCCCCCACCCCGTCCTTACCCTAGAGCAGGGGCCGGCAACATGTGGCTCCGGAGCCGCATGTGGTTGCTCGTTAATGGACTGCAGTGCGGCTCTTGAAATTCGAAAATAATGCCTCTTGTTATTTTTAGTCGCCAACCCCTGGCTGGAAGTCCAGTTTACCATAAAAAATCCTGCTCACCATGGAAGTCTAGTTCACCATGGAAGTCCAGTTTACCATGGGAGTCCAGTTCACCATGGAAGTTTAGTTTACCATGAAAGTCCTGTTCACCATGGAAGTATAGTTTACCATGAAAGTCCTGTTCATCATGGAAGTCCAGTTTAAAGTGAGAGTCCAGTTCATCTTGGGAGTACAGTTTACCATGGAAGTCCAGTTTACCATAGGAGTCCAGTTCACCTTGGGAGTACAGTTCACCATGGAAGTACAGTTTACCATGTGCAGGGGTGGGCAATCTGCGGATCCGGAGCCGCATGCGGCGCTTCAAGTGACTGGCTTCGTGACGCTCTTCACCAAGGACCCCCCCCCCCTACCGTCTCTCCTCGTGCATTGCGGCTCTTTAAATGTTTATTTTTTTGACCGAATTCAAAAAATGTTTTTATCTTCTTGTTGTTTTGATTACCGATCCGATGTCCGAGTTCAGGAGGTAGACACCAGGGATGTAGAGTTTATTTAAACACATGGCATAGACAGTAAAAAAAACTTTGATAATTCATAATAAAGGTTTATGGGGTGTTAGATCGCGTCAGTCTAAATGTGTCGTTAATAATAAAGACCTCCCCCCCCACCCCATAGTCGTAACAGACTGTTGCGACACGAGAGGGTGGTGGTCAGCACCACGCCCGGCCGCCTTTGTCTCCACGGTGGCGATGTTTGCGCATTCCACCAGGTACTCATGAGGCCGAGTGGACCTAGGGGAGGCCCAGCACCCATTCAGATACTCGTCACTAGGTTATTTAACAGTCCCACAGCTGATCTTTAAAGGTGTGGAGCAGTGTTAGATATTGTTGGGTCTTTCGGTAAAGCCGCATTTTTATTACTTTTCTCTCTACGTGGCTTTACCGAAAGACCAAAGAATATGAATTCCTGCAGTCACGAAAGCTTTAAGTCAAGATCAGTGTTAGATACTTTACTTGGTAATGGTAGCAGCAGCAGCATTGGAAATGTGGCATGTACTTTGTTACTGCTGTTCAGCCATTCAGCGGCACTGAGCTGGGAAGAGATTAAGTTGTGTTCACAGGGGGGAGAACCAGTTCGAGAGCGAGTTGTTGATATTAACATTCCTGGTAGGAACGTTGGGTTGCTCGGTCAATGGCCAGGGTCAACGGTGGCACCACGTGGTGTATCCCGCAAATATGCCCGACTGTGAGGGCGGGCACAAGCCGGCGTGAGTAGGTTAAACGTTGAGTTTTATAAGGGCACCACGGGGTGACCGGCCCCTCCCCACCCAGCCCCACCCAGCCCCACCCCTCCCCACCCCCCACCCAGCCCCTCCCCACCCTCCCCACCCCCCACCCAGCCCCTCCCCACCCTCCCCACCCCCCACCCAGCCCCACCCTCCCCACCCTCCCCACCCAGCCCCACCCTCCCCTCTCCACCCAGCCCCACCCCTCCCATTATTGGATGCACGACGGACGGACGGACACAATAGTCCCCTGTGGGCTGGTGGTGTCACCAGGAGGTTCCTACACAGTACAAACATTGGTCACCCAGTGCCCGAAGTCCCAATTGGATCCCCTTGATGGCGCATGCAAATTGTGTCTAATTGATAGCGCATGCAAATTGATAGCGCATGCAAATTGTGTCTAATTGATAGCGCATGCAAATTGTGTCTAATTGCTAGCGCGACAATTACGGTGGTGGGGGAGGGGGGGAATGAGCCCCAGCACAGGCGGGCACACGACCCGCCGACGGGCGGGCTGGCTGGCGAGGGCAAGAGGCTGGGAACTCGACAAGGAACACGGCGCTCAGGTGAACGTCGTCCACGCTTGGGGGGGGTTCTTGGTTCGCGGTAGCGGGGGCGAGCTGCCGCTGAGAGCGGCTGCGGAGTGACTCGACCCCCCCCCCCCCCCCTGTGCGAGGTGCCGGGGAGAGTTTCCCCTGCGTACAATCTTTGCGTCTCCTCTCTCTGTGCCTGCTGCTCAATCCACACCCCCTACTGGACCAAACTTCCCCTTCACATTACGCAGTCACATTCGCTTATTAAGTTTTCGCTCAAAACCCACTCGTGTGTCCCGAAGCTCACCCCACGATCCCTTCAGTCTCCCACTCATAACCACCACCACCATTCCCTCTTCGTATTCTCATTCCACGGCTACCACTCGCCCCCCATTCATCATTACCGTCGTCAATTTCGCTTTAACCGAATTCGCGCATCATCACGGACTCGCTCCCATTGATTGCTTCGTCTCTCATTCATCCAATTCGCATCATCCTCCACCGTTACACACGCGTTGTTCACCCTTAACTCTCTACAGCGTCTTAAGGCGCTGTATAAATATTAGGATCAGGACCGCAGAGGTGACTCCTATTTGTAGTGCGATGTCTATTCGGGTCGAGTAAGCTTTAAAGGTAACTCGGACGCTCATCCGGTCTCGTCCAAGCACTAACAACATTCTCACAGGCATTTTTCGATCGCTGGCGCCGTAGAACTTCAGGACAGAGCCACGTCGAGGTGCCGTCCCTCCCCAGTGTCTCCACTTGCTGGTACGAGAGCGATCTCTAATAAAACACTGCCACTCAGTAAAGTTACTCTCCTCCCCAGTGTCTCCACTTGCTGGTACGAGAGCGATCTCTAATAAAACACTGCCACTCAGTAAAGTTACTCTCCTCCCCAGTGTCTCCACTTGCTGGTACGAGAGCGATCTCTAATAAAACACTGCCACTCAGTAAAGTTACTCTCCTCCCCAGTGTCTCCACTTGCTGGTACGAGAGAGATCTCTAATAAAACACTGCCACTCAGTAAAGTTACTCTCCTCCCCAGTGTCTCCACTTGCTGGTACGAGAGCGATCTCTAATAAAACACTGCCACTCAGTAAAGTTACTCTCCTCCCCAGTGTCTCCACTTGCTGGTACGAGAGCGATCTCTAATAAAACACTGCCACTCAGTAAAGTTACTCTCCTCCCCAGTGTCTCCACTTGCTGGTACGAGAGAGATCTCTAATAAAACACTGCCACTCAGTAAAGTTACTCTCCTCCCCAGTGTCTCCACTTGCTGGTACGAGAGAGATCTCTAATAAAACACTGCCACTCAGTAAAGTTACTCTCCTCCCCAGTGTCTCCACTTGCTGGTACGAGAGAGATCTCTAATAAAACACTGCCACTCAGTAAAGTTACTCTCCTCCCCAGTGTCTCCACTTGCTGGTACGAGAGAGATCTCTAATAAAACACTGCCACTCAGTAAAGTTACTCTCCTCCCCAGTGTCTCCACTTGCTGGTACGAGAGCGATCTCTAATAAAACACTGCCACTAAGTAAAGTTACTCTCCTCCCCAGTGTCTCCACTTGCTGGTACGAGAGCGATCTCTAATAAAACACTGCCACTCAGTAAAGTTACTCTCCTCCCCAGTGTCTCCACTTGCTGGTACGAGAGCGATCTCTAATAAAACACTGCCACTAAGTAAAGTTACTCTCCTCCCCAGTGTCTCCACTTGCTGGTACGAGAGCGATCTCTAATAAAACACTGCCACTAAGTAAAGTTACTCTCCTCCCCAGTGTCTCCACTTGCTGGTACGAGAGAGATCTCTAATAAACACTGCCACTAAGTAAAGTTACTCTACTAAACACCAACACCAACACCACCACGGGTTTATTATCCTCCAGAGTAGACTGGAGGGCAACCACTCTTGTTGGACTTTCTCGTGCCCGAGACCGCCGTGGAAACAGATTAGTGGTGAGGTGAGGGGGTGAGGTGAGGAGGGGGGTGAGGTGGTGAGGTGAGGGGGTGAGGTGAGGAGGGTGAGGTGGGGGGGAGGTGAGGGGGTGAGGTGAGGAGGGGGTGAGGTGAGGGGGTGAGGTGAGGGGGTGAGGTGAGGGGGTGAGGTGAGGAGGGGGGTGAGGTGGTGAGGTGAGGGGGTGAGGTGAGGAGGGTGAGGTGGGGGGGGAGGTGAGGGGGTGAGGTGAGGAGGGGGTGAGGTGAGGGGGGTGAGGTGAGGGGGGTGAGGGGGTGAGGTGAGGGGGTGAGGTGAGGAGGGGGTGAGGTGAGGGGGGTGAGGTGAGGGGGTGAGGTGAGGGGGTGAGGTGAGAGGGGTGAGGTGAGGGGGTGAGGTGAGGGGGTGAGGTGAGGGGGTGAGGTGAGGAGGGGGTGAGGTGAGGGGGGGTGAGGTGAGGAGGGGGTGAGGTGAGGGGGGGGTGAGGTGAGGGGGGGGTGAGGGGGGTGAGGTGCGGGGGTGAGGTGAGGAGGGGGTGAGGTGGGGGGGTGAGGTGAAGAGGGGGTGAGGTGAGGGGGGTGCGGTGAGGAGGGGAGCGGTGAGGGGGGTGAGGTGAGGGGGGTGAGGTGAGGGGGGTACGGTGAGGGGGGTGAGGTGAGGGGGGTGCGGTGAGGTGAGGGGGGTGAGGTGAGGAGGGGGTGAGGTGAGGGGGGGCGGTGAGGGGGGGTGAGGTGAGGAGGGGTGAGGTGAGGGGGGTGAGGTGGGGGGGTGAGGTGAGGAGGGGGTGAGGTGGGGGGGTGAGGTGAGGAGGGGGTGCGGTGAGGAGGGGGTGAGGTGAGGAGGGGTGAGGTGAGGGGGGTGAGGTGGGGGGGTGAGGTGAGGAGGGGGTGAGGTGGGGTGAGGTGAGGAGGGGGTGAGGTGAGGGGGGTGCGGTGAGGAGGGGTGAGGTGAGGGGGGTGAGGTGAGGGGGGTGAGGAGGGGGGCGGTGAGGAGGGGGGCGGTGAGGGGGGTGAGGTGAGGAGGGGGTGAGGTGAGGAGGGGGGCGGTGAGGGGGGGCGGTGAGGGTGAGGTGAGGGTGCGGTGAGGGGGGTGAGGTGAGGGGGGTGAGGTGAGGGGGGTGAGGTGAGGAGGGGTTCAGGTTCTCGTAATGGGGTAAACCGCGCTTCGTGGGTTATACAAATCTCGCCCTCCACGTTGTTGATGCCCTGCTGCTCTGTGAGGCCGCCGCTCAGGGCGCGCGTTCGCCTCCCCCGCCCCCGGGCCTGGAGGGGAGCGACGGGGAGGGGCTCCGGGCGAGGGGGAGGGGCTCCGGGCGAGGGGCGAGGGGGAGGGGCTCGGGGCGAGGGGGAGGGGCGAGGGGGAGGGGCTCTGAGCTCGCCGCGATTTTCCCGCGCGTTATTTGGGAGCGACGCGCGGTACACAGCACGCACTGTACGTGCAGTCATTCTAGTGACAGCACTGTACTCGCACAGTCACTCTCGTGACAGCACTGTACCCGTACAGTCACTCTCGTGACAGCACTGTACTCGTACAGTCACTCTCGTGACAGCACTGTACTCGTACAGTCACTCTCGTGACAGCACTGTACTCGTACAGTCACTTTCGTGACACCACTGTACTTGCACAGTCATTCTCGTGACAGCACTGTACCTGTACAGTCACTTTCGTGACAGCACTGTACTTATACAGTCACTCTCGTGACAGCACTGTACTCGTACAGTCACTCTCGTGACAGCACTGTACTTCTACAGTCACTTTCGTGACAGCACTGTACTCGTACAGTCACTCTCGTGACAGCACTGTACTCGTACAGTCACTCTCGTGACAGCACTGTACTCGTACAGTCACTCTCGTGACAGCACTGTACTCGTACAGTCACTTTCGTGACACCACTGTACTTGCACAGTCATTCTCTTGACAGCACTGTACCCGTACAGTCACTTTCGTGACAGCACTGTACTTATACAGTCACTCTCGTGACAGCACTGTACTCGTACAGTCACTCTCGTGACAGCACTGTACTTCTACAGTCACTTTCGTGACAGCACTGTACTCGTACAGTCACTCTCGTGACAGCACTGTACTCGTACAGTCACTCTCGTGACAACACTGTACTCGTACAGTCACTCTCGTGACAGCACTGTACTCGTACAGTCACTCTCGTGACAGCACTGTACTCGTACAGTCACTCTCGTGACAGCACTGTACTCGTACAGTAACTGTCGTGACACCACTGTACCCGTACAGTCACTCGTGATAGCACTGTACTTGTACAGTCACTCTCGTGACAGCACTGTACTTGTACAGTCACTCTCGTGACAGCACTGTACTCCTACAGTCACTCTCGTGACAGCACTGTACTCGTACAGTCACTCTCGTGACGGCACTGTACCCGTACAGTCACTCTCGTAACAGCACTGTACCCGTACAGTCACTGTCGTGACAGCTCTGTACTCGTACAGTCACTGTCGTGACACCACTGTACCCCTACAGTCACTCTCGTGACAGCACTGGACTTGTACAGTCACTGTCGTGACACCACTGTACTTGTACAGTCACTGTCGTGACGCCACTGTACTCGTGACAGCACTGTACCCGTACAGTCACTCTCGTAACAGCACTGTATCCGTACAGTCACTCTCGTGACCGCACTGTACTCGTACAGTCACTCTCGTGACAGCACTGTACGTGTACAGTCACTCTCGTGACAGCACTGTACTTGTACAGTCACTCTCGTGACAGCACTGTACTTGTACAGTCACTCTCGTGACAGCACTGTACTTGTACAGTCACTCTCGTGACACCGCTGTACTCGTGACAGCACTGTACCCGTACAGTCACTCTCGTAACAGCACTGTACTTGTACAGTCACTGTCGTGACACCACTGTACTTGTACAGTCACTGTCGTGACACCACTGTACTCTACAGTCACTGTCGTGACACCACTGTACTTGTACAGTCACTATCGTGACAGCACTGTACTCGTACAGTCACTGTCGTGACGGCACTGTACTCGTACAGTCACTGTCGTGACACCACTGTACTTGTACAGTCACTGTCGTGACGCCACTGTACTCGTGACAGCACTGTACCCGTACAGTCACTCTCGTAACAGCACTGTATCCGTACAGTCACTCTCGTGACCGCACTGTACTCGTACAGTCACTCTCGTGACAGCACTGTACGTGTACAGTCACTCGTGACAGCACTGTACTTGTACAGTCACTCTCGTGACAGCACTGTACTTGTACAGTCACTCTCGTGACAGCACTGTACTTGTACAGTCACTCTCGTGACACCGCTGTACTCGTGACAGCACTGTACCCGTACAGTCACTCTCGTAACAGCACTGTACTTGTACAGTCACTGTCGTGACACCACTGTACTTGTACAGTCACTGTTGTGACACCACTGTACTCTACAGTCACTGTCGTGACACCACTGTACTTGTACAGTCACTATCGTGACAGCACTGTACTCGTACAGTCACTGTCGTGACGGCACTTATTTTGAGATTTTGGGATTGTGCTGACTTGAGATGTCCTGCACGGGGACGCAGTATAAATAATATACTGATGATGCTGTATACAAAGTATTGTTATTGTGCTTTAGAGGCTGTGTTGGTTGCAAACTTATCACGGTTCGCTACGTATGTTGCGAAACAAGCTATAAATACATTAATTCTTAGCTTTGATAAGTAAAGGTGACACTGGGTGAGACCGAATCTTCTTTGGGTGGCCAGCTGCTTGGATTGGACCCCTGGGCAGTCTGGGAATCGGGTCTCTTCGGGTGACGGGAATTTACTTGTGCCGAGATCTCGCAGCGGCGGTGTGAACTTTATTGCGATTTACAACGCAGTTCTGATGTACCTTGGGTTGACTGAAAAAACCCCAACATCTGGATTTGGTTTACAGTGGAAAAATTGGCAAAACCCTAAATTAATTGTCTGCATAACGGTCGCCGATGTATTTCTTGATAGCACGCCACGCACAAGGTCTGAGACAAAACCCCAGAGCGCCAGTGGAGATGACAACAATTGTCATATTTTGCAAGCTGCTGGTGTCGGCTCTGACGGTGCATTGAGGCTGGCGACGCCGCTGCCGCCGCTCCGTCGATTCCTGGGCAAGGCGGTGCACGGCAAGGGGGGTCGGGTTGGCTATGGACGCTGAACAACTGAAGAGGAGCGTGCGGCAGCTGGTGACCAGCCACGTGGAGGTTGGCCTCCTGTTTAAGGAGGTGAGCGAGCGCCCTCGTGTTCACTTTGCGAGATCATCCCCCACTCAGCCCAGACGCACAGCTCTTTGACCTCCCATATTAGCCAAATCTCTGCCCCCCCCTCCTCCTCATTTTCCACCCCTCTCATGTTTGTTCAGTATTAATAAAAGAACAGCTAACTCCATGAAATGTCAACCTTACCAAGCTGCAGCGTGTGTACAATTCCCTGGCACGTGTCATGACTTGGTACTGCAAGATCTGACCGTGTCTGCCGAGTGCTTGCCGAGCTGCATTGGCTTCCGGTTGCCAAACGAATAAGTTATAAGACCGCGCTCATTACATGCAAAGTGCTTGCCACAAATGAACCACATTACCTTACTGATCTTGTCAAGGAGCATAAACCATCATCACACGAACTCCGGTCATCCTCGCAGCGGATTTTTGGCTAGCCATTGAACAAAGACGGTCACTGCATCGCGTGCTTTCAGATGCGCTTCTGCGGCCGTCTGGAACGCTCTTCCGATATTATGAAGCCACTGTGAGCTATGCACTTTTACATCCAGTTTAAATACGAATTTCTTTAAAACTGCTTTTTGTGTTAAGTTTGTCCTTTCCCCGCGCACCTCCAATTAGCATGGTTGGCTACGTATGGTGCGAAAGAAGTTTACAAACATACACATATACATACAACAGTGAGTTCTCTGAATAAGGGCGTGCACATCCAGTAACGCCGGGCCGTGTTTATTGCTGGAATGTATCATTGTGCCGGAAATGTGAATAAAGAAAATCTTTCAAAAAATAACACACACAAAGGTGAGGGGGCATCTGTGGCACCATCCTGCATTGTCGCTCGCGTTCCCAGCACCCTGTTCCACCTCTCTGCTCTCCGCGTCCTCCGGTGTCTTACATTGTGATCCTCGCCCTTTACGTTTGCTGCGTCCGAGTTCACCGCGAGCCTTGTGTGAACGGTTGCAAGTATAATTATAATGGTAACAACAATCATGCCATTTTATTTACTTTATAAAGTCTGACAGAGTATTAAAACTTTCTCACGTGAGGCCTGTATTGCATTTTTTGGTCATTTACATTAATTAGTATTTAGTTTTGTGTGGGAGGAAAGCAGATTTGATTTGATTACAACACTTTGTCACTTTTCTCCTGGATGAAAGGATCAGCTTACTGTGGTGGTCATGGGGATTTTTTTAGCATACTTTACCACGCTGGTCCTTGGTGGTTGGTGAAAGGGTTGGGAGTGTTTGAGGGGAAGGGTGCATCAGGACTTACGTATGTCACTTGCCAATGCTGTTAGTCATGCGCGGGAATTGGACTCGGGATGCTGAGTTCTTATCAGTGCCCTAATCGATGTGCCTCCACTCCACCTTGAAACCATAGTACCCATAGAAAAACTGCTGTGCGTATGAGGGGCTAGATAACGTTAGAAGATTCGGGAATGTATTGTTCAACTGGTATTGACTGGCCACCTCCGTGGGAAAGGGTCTCTTTTTCGAATGGTGAATTGGTGTTTCTTGCGGGTGGTGAACAAGCACCACTGAAATCCTGCGTTTGAAACTGGGTGTCAGCCGCACACGATTAAACTTGGCTCTGAATTGAAGTAAGTTGATCTCTGCCTGGTTACAAATGACTGCAACAAAACATCTTGCTGGGCTTAGCACAGCTTTACATTGCCTAAATGCACTTGAAAAATATTACGTTTTCTTGTTTTTTGCTGTGTCAAGATTGCAGACCTTGGTTTCAGCAATGACATTTTGGGCACGGATCCTGGACGTTTAAAGGCCCCTGCGGTCATCGGCTGTGCAGGTACAGTTGTCCACGGTGCAAACCCAGGGGTCTCAACGTCATCTAGAGGTGAACAACTCAAAGATCAGGGGGCCACTGTGGCCAACACACCGCACCCATTACTTTCTGTTCGCCAGATCTCGCAACCGTTGCACGGTGAACATCCGAGCTCCAAGGTCTGCTCTTGTAGTCTCTCAACATCTGCCTTTAGGTTGTCCCTTTTGATACTGGGCTCGAGGTGCCACCGATACCAGTCTCGGTAACCTGCCGCCCTCTATCCTGCACACACCCATCACAACTACTTCTTTATGATCACATTTGCAACGTTTTTCCATGTTCTGCTCTACACCTCCCAGTTGCATATGCCAACCATCATGCTAGGCAATTCTGGCATTCAACTGTTGCACATGTACTCAAAGATCAGAAGGTGTGCACAGCGCATGCGTGTGAAGAACACGCATGCGATTGCACTGCACATTCCTGGCAGGTATACAGGGTGGCACGGAGATAACACTCGCCTCACAGGAAAAAGTCATTGGGTTCAATTCCTAACTCTGGTGCCTTTCTGTGTAGCATGTCTGTCCTCCCCCTGACTTGCATAGGTTTACCCAGAGGTTCTGCAGTTTCCAGCCATAGCTAAAGAAATCATACAATGTAACCAGTATTGGCCAAACATCCCAGTGATCAAAAGTCACCTGCAAAATATTCAGTTGAGATTAAACAGCAATATCACCACCTTGTGCAAAAAAAAATGTCAAGACACATCTGAAGAAGATTCTTGAGACTTGGTGAGGCTTTCCTGGGTAAACAAGCATAATAGTAATACAATTATTCCAAAATACATTCTTGTGGTGAAATTGGCCAGAGCTGAAACTCCCAAACTACACCTGGCAAGAATGTGATGTTTGATATCCCACAGTAAACTGCCATCTTGTTGCTCTGCCTTCGTACGATGCTGGACAACCCTTAAATACCACACACCCAGCAGTGCACTTATTTGAATCGCTGGCACCCGCTGTGTGCAACCTTCCATAAGTGCACATCATCATGAGCCATGATCAATCCACAGCTATACGATTTTCCTTCCCAAGCCATTATCCTGCACATGAGCCGAGTCTGTCGCTCCATCACTGCGGTGGATGTCCTCTGTACAATGGACAAAGTAAGGCATCGTGCAGTGTAACACTTTCCCCTCAACTCTCCTGTCCGACAGTGCAGTACTTTTCTTACAGCGCTGCGCTGTCTTTCTGACATTCCATAGCACAGTGCCACAGCAGGCTGTATATTTTCAGCACAGTTACTGAGCACAGGCCCAAAACGTCAAGCAACTAGCAAAAAAACAGCATGATCGGAGCTTTAATAAATTAGAGTTAATACATTTGTTGAATTGAGCACGGTTAGAATAACTCGGGGTGGGGGGTGGGGAAATAGATCATGGCAGTGGTGAGTGACACGCGCAGTTTTGTATTCATCAGTGAAGCATCATCTCTAGTTTCAGGGATGCAGGAGATCGTTAAGGAGCAAGTGGCAGTCACAGGTCTCTGTGGTGATGTCCTGGCCGCAAAGCTCCTGGCTGCCGAAGTGCTGAGCATTCTGGGAGTGCGCAAGCCCACACGGAGCGACATGGCCCACATCCCACAAGACCACACCAAGTGTCAGGCGCTGCTGGAGCCCGAGCAGAGAGTAAGGGTCCACTCATCACTCACTCGCATTCAACAGCTTGCACACAGTCAATAACTCGCACACTTTGTCAAACTGATACTCATTAGCTCACTCACTCGCACGCAACTCATTCATACACTCATTAATTCACAAACTGACTTATTTAACAACTTTCTCACACTCACTAATTCATCTCGTACTCTTATGCGGGAAATATGCGGGGTACTGTATTTAAATGCACATACGGTCATTGTTATAAAATGTGTGACGATTCAACAACAAAGGGAAGCAGTGTTAAATTCCTAACTAAGAAGAAATATTGTACTTCGCATCTAATACTGTAATAAATATTGTATAGTAAATAAAATACTAAGGTAACATGAATAGAAAAAAAAATCTGTTTTGTTTTCACTTCCCTTGATTCCTGGGCACGCACGCGCACACACAGATACACCAATGACAAAGATCCCCCGTGGAGCCTTCACAGGTTGTTATGGCAAGTGCTGTTAGCGAGCTGTGCCTGTGAAGGCCGGCACGGCACATGAGAGAGTGGGTGGCCAGCACCATGCTAGGCAGCCTTTGACTCCCCAGTGGCGATGTTTACACTGCATTCGGTACCCATTTGAGGCTGAGTTAACCTCAGGAAGGCCCAGGACCCATTCAGATAAGCGTCACTGATATTTGTCGTGAGAGGGAATTGAACTTCGGGTCGCCGGGTTGGTAGTACAGCACGGTAACCATTGAACTACCGCTCCTACACACACACATACGTGGGGGCACGCACAAGCGTACACGCACACACTTAAACACACACAACAACATCAATCGCCATTCACCACTAAGTGGTGGTGACGTCACCATGGCACTTGTGCCAGGCCATGTGCACTTTAAGGCCACGTGAAGTGTCTAATGCCTGCTGGCAGGAGGTCACAGGACAGATCCAGGTGCCATGGGTTGACTGAGATGATTGGCAGATGCACCACACACACAAACACTCTTACTCACTGGTCATTATGAAGACTGGACTCAACTGGTTTATAGTCGCCCCTCTGTTGGATGAGTCCTGTTTATAGTTGCCCCTACGTTGGATGGGCCCTGTTTATGGTCGCCCCTGCATTGGATGAGCCCTGTTTATAGTCACCCCTTTGTTGAATGAATTCTGTTCATAGTCGTCTCTGCGTTGGATGAACCCTGTTTATAGTCGCCCCTCTGTTGAATGAATTCTGTTTATAGTCGCACCTCTGTTGAATTCATCCTATTTATCGTCGCCCCTGTGTTGAATGAATCCTGTTTATAGTCGCCCCTCTTGGATGAGCCGTGTTCACAGCCGCCTCTGCATCAGACAAGCTGTGTTGACAGTTACCCCTGCGTTTGGATGGATGGAGTCCGTAGTCGCCACTGCAATGGCTCGTGCTGTTCACCGCTGTCCGCAGACGAGGCTTGTGGCGGTGCTGGGCGCGTGCTCAGAGCTGCTGAAGACCACGGGGCTCAGCCGGCCTCACTTCCTGCATCAGCTGCAGCAGCAACAGGTGAGCATCACTGTGCTAACTCCCCCCCGGCCCCCCACCACAGTGCCGAGTGACCTCATGCCCGCAGGGGTAGCTGTTCCTGGGTGTGCCCTTTTCAAATGTTTGAAATGGGATGTGAAGTAAATCGCCTGGGATACAGGAGGTCGTGGGTTTTATCCCAACCCTAAAGCCTGTTGTATATTCGGAATTTGTGTGTCTCTCACCGTGGTCGCGTGGATTTTTCTCTGGGACCTCCGATTTTCCCTCCACTTTTAGAATCAACATCACGCTTTAATAGTATTTGGCTGCTGTTCGTTTCCACATGATGATAAGCCACTTCGTTGAGCTATCATTTGTGGCCAGGATGCTTCGTTAAAAGAGCTATATAGCTCAGTGGGTCTTACCTGGTAAAATTTAGATAGTATAGTAGTAGTATAGTTAGATGCCCCAGCTTATAGGAGGGCGCTTTGATTAAAAAATGAATCGTGATCATCAATCTATACCTGTGGGGAGCGGTAGTATTGTGGTTACGCGCTGGACTACGAATCCGGCGGCCCGAGTTTGAATCCCAATCAAAACCAACATTACTTTCGAATGTATGAATTGGTAATGGGCCTCCTCTAGGTTGACTCGGCCTTGGTGTTGTGTGTAAGCACAGCATAACCAGCCACTGATAGCACTTTTCCCCAACAGTCTGTCAGTTAAATTTTGATTTAAAGCTTTCGTGACTGCAGGGATTAATTTTCTGGGTTTTTTCGGTAAAGTCACGTAGAATGGAGATAAAATAATAAAAATAATAAAAGAAAAAAATTCTCATGACGTTTCAGCCACAACACAAGTAGCCTTCAGGTGAAGAAACAGGACTGTCCAGAAGACAGCGCTTGAGTGAACCCTGCCAAGCTTGACAGCGTCTTTTAAGCTGTGTGGAAGGAACAGAAGGCCTTGGCAAAGAAGTTTACATATAAATTAGCATGTAACTGTGGGATTAGCATGATGTTGGTGTGGGAATGGAGGAGGGGGGAGAGGAGTTTACATATAAATTAGCATGTAAGTGGGGGATTTGCATGATGTTAGTATGAGGGATTAACACCACGGAGAGCGACGAGCTTTGTTCAGACGGACGAGTCCATCTATGTTCGGAACGGAGGAGGGGGAGGAAGAGGAGGAAACAGCCACGATGCGCTGCTGTGTCCTGTGTTGCGTTATAACTATGCTATAAACTAGACTACTATACATTGCTATATTATACCTTCCAATCTAAACTACATTGTATAATATCATATCCATAGAAAAACCCCACCCTTGAATTATACAATGCGTTACTATACACTACCCTATACTTTAGACTATAAAATATTAGACTTGTAGTATTACACTATGTATTATTCTACTAACCCTACTGTATACCACACTGCTGTATATTCACTATACAATTACAGTACTATATATTGCCTTATGAATTATGTTAAACATTACACTGTTATACTATTTATTATTATACAATATGCTATAAACTATACTATTGACCTAAATTTCGATTTAAAGCTTTCGTGACTGCAATGATTCATCTTCTTTGGTTCTTTCGGTAAAGTCACGTAGAATGAGAATAAAATAATAAATTGATAAAATAAAATAACACAATAATATTCTCACGACGTTTCGGCCACAACACAAGCGGCCTTCATCAGGTGAAGGGGGCGAGACTGTCTGGTAGGACAGCGCTGGAGTGAGAGAGCCACGTTCAGATCACGGCTTTTAAGCTGTGTGAGAGGAACAAAGAGCCTTGACAAAGGAATTAGCATAAAATTTAGCATTGAAATGGCTGAATGATTAGCTTGTGACTGGTCACAGAAATAGCTATGTTAAAAGTTAAAGCATACACATCCGCAGAGGCACCCATTGTTAAAAGGAATTAGCATAGAATTTAGCATTGAAATAGCTAAGTTAAAGCATACACATCCGCAGAGGCACCCCTTGACAATGGGATTAGCATAGAATTTAGCATTGAAATGGCTGAGTGATTCGCTTGTAACTGCTACAGAAATAGCTACGTTGAAGTCAGAGCATACACATTCACCGAGGCCATCCAGACTGCCACTCTACGCCCGACCTTATGGAAGAGGTACGTTGATGACACCTTTGTCATCTGGCCACATGGCCAGCCTGCTCTAGACCAATTCCGCGACCACATCAATTCCATACACCCAGCCATCAGATTTACCATGGAGGTCGAAAAAGATGGCAAACTACCCTTTCTGGATGTCTTAATTAAAAGGAGACATGATGGTTCAATGAGCCACTCTGTCTACAGGAAAGCTACCCATACAGATGCTTACTTGAAACCGGATTCCCACCACCATCCATCCCAGAAGAACTGCCTCATCAAGACTCTATACCATAGAGCCCAATGCATTTCCGACCAGGAACACATTACCAGTGAACTCAAGCACGTACATCAGGCTCTCAGGGCGAATGGCTACTCCGACTACACAATCCGCAAAGCCATCACTCCAGTCATGAAGAAGGATCCTCTTGTGGAGCCACTCAAAACCATCACCTTACCCTACATTGCAGGGGTCACTAAAAAGATCTCCAAAATCCTGAATAAACACAAGATCCAGGTCCGATTCAACACAGTACACAAAATCCGTGATTTAGTTCCATCTGTAAAAGATGCTCTTCCAGACATACAGTACCCGGGCGTTTACAAACTAAAGTGCCTCTGTGGTAGTAGCTACATTGGAGAAACCAAAAGACATGTCTCGGACCGCATCCGCGAACATAAAGCAGACTTGAAACACGGTAAGACGAACTCCTCTGCCGTGGCAGATCACTGTTACAATTCAGTGGGCTCACATGACATTGACTTCTCCAAGACGGAGGTTCTTTGCAAACCAACCGGCTACCATGAGAGATTCGTTCATGAGGCCATTCACATATACAAGCACAGAGACAATTTCAACCGAGAAGATGGATTCAGGCTTAGTAACCACTGGAAAGATGTGTTAAATCATTTCTGTTCTTAATTAATTGTAATTTTACGATGACCTTCAGACCGCAGCTCTTTCGCCAGCATTGCCTCTTAATACCTCTCACACCACGGTTAATGGTATGGTTTACAACATGGAGTATACTAGGGCCTCGCAGCTGTCTCTCTCCCCCTCCTCTGTTCCGACCATGGACGAACTCGTCCGTCTGAACGGGGCCCGTAGCTATCCGTGGTACGGAAATTTGAGGGTAAGAATCCACCCATTTTTTCGCCATATAGCATTGTGATATATAACGACTTATGGTTGGTAGCTTAGCTGATTGGAGAATATAGAGTTTATTGATAACATGAAGGTAATTTATATTTTAGTTTTTATTGGTTCACTATATAGTACTGTGAATAGCTCAGATGTGTAGTCATTTCTGTGACCAGTCACTAGCAAATCACCCAGTTATTTCAATGCTAAATTCGCCTAGTTATTTCAATGCTAAATTCTCCTGTTTGATTTGTACTAAGTGCCTCGGTGAATGTGTATGCTCTGACTTCAACGTAGCTATTTCTGTAGCAGTTACAAGCGAATCACTCAGCCATTTCAATGCTAAATTCTATGCTAATCCCATTGTCAAGGGGTGCCTCTGCGGATGTGTATGCCTTAACTTAGCTATTTCAATGCTAAATTCTATGCTAATTCCTTTTAACAATGGGTGCCTCTGCGGATGTGTATGCTTTAACTTTTAACTTTAAAAGATGGAAAGCTACCCTTTTTGGATGTCCTAATTAAAAGGAGACCTGATGGTTCGACATATCTCGTACCGCATCCGTGAACATAAAGCAGACTTGAAACACGGTAGGACGAACACCTCAGCCGTGGCAGATCACTGTTATAATTCAGTAGCTTCACATGACATTGACTTCTCCAAGACGGAGGTTCTCTGCAAGCCATCCGGCTACCATGAGAGATTCGTTCATGAGGCTATCCACATATACAAACACAAACAATTTCAACCGAGAAGATGGATTCCGGCTTAGTAACCATTGGAAAGACGTTATAAACCATTTCCGTTCTTGATTGATTGTATTTTACGGTGGCTTTCAGACCGCAGTCCATTCGCTGGCACTGCCTCTTAGTACCTTTCACACTACGGTCAATAGTATAGTTTATAGCATATTGTATAATAATAAATAGTATAACAGTGTAATGTTTAACATAATTCATAAGGCAATATATAGTACCGTAATTGTATAGTGAATATACAGCAGTGTGGTATACAGTAGGGTTAGTAGAATAATACATAGTGTAATACTACAAGTCTAATATTTAATAGACTAAAGCAGGGGTGTCCAAACTACGGCCCGTGGGCCAACTGCAGCCCGTGGTCCAGTTTTTATTGGCCCGCAGCAAATTCTGAATATATAATTGAATATGGCCCGCACAAGAAGCTCGAGCTCAACTCTGTTGCACTTCTCAGTTTCAACACTAGATGGAGCCAGCCACGGAAAACCGTGCTTCTCCACTAAACAAAATTAAGCAAAGAAATACTTTTACCGCGAGTCACCAGAAATGGCAGCACCAAAGAAACGCAAAATAGCAAGTGAGTGTAGAAGATTTCAAACACGGTGGGAAAATGAATATTTTTTCAAAGAAATCAACGGAAAGTGTGTCTGTTTGATTTGCAATGAAGATGTTGCTGTGATGAAAGAGTATAATGTCCGTCGGCACTATGAGACCAAACATCAGAGCTACACATCGTACACCGGTGCCGAACAAACACAGAAAGTCAAGCAAATTACTGCTAGCCTGCAAGCTCAACAACAATTTTTTTTCGTGCTAACAAAATACAGGAAAACGCCACAACAGCAAGCTATGAAGTCACTAAACTTATTGCCCAGCACGGCAAACCGTTCTCAGACGGTGATTTCATAAAGCAGTGCCTCATCAAAGTCACAGAAATAATGTGCCCGGAAAAAGTGCAGGATTTCAACAGCGTGAGCTTATCCAGATATACAGTGGTGCGGAGAATCGAGGACTTGTCAGCCAACTTGAAACTTCAGCTGAGAGACAAAGCTTGTGCTTTTGATTTTTACTTGATAGCATGCGACGAGAGCACAGATGCCACAGACACCGCGCAGCTGTTAATTTTTTTGCGGGGAGTAGATGATAATTTTTGCTGTACGGAGGAACTGCTTGATATGATGAGCCTAAAAGGCACAACGACGGGTAGAGATATTTTTGAAGCTGTGTCAGAGGCAGTTGAAAAGATGGGGCTTAAATGGGACAAGCTCTGTGGAGTAACAACGGATGGAGCTCCGGCCATGACGGGCGAGCGCAAAGGAATGGCATCGATGGTGTGCGCCAAGGTAAAAGAGAGCGGATGTGAGGCTGTTAGGATGCACTGTATAATCCACCAAGAAGCACTGTGTGCCAAGACTGTCCAGCTGGGCGATGTGATGAACACTGTTGTAAAAACTGTCAACATAATTCGAGCTAGAGGACTGTACCACAGAGAATTTCAAGCTTTCCTATCTGATGTGGATGCTGAACACGGGGATGTACTCTACCACTCTGATGTGCGCTGGCTCAGCCGCGGCTCTGTGCTGCAGCGGTTTTATTAGCTGAGATCAGAAATCGACCCGTTTTTGAAAGAGAAGGGCTGACCTCTTCATGAACTGAGTGACCCTCTGTGGCTGGCAGACCTGGCATTTTTAGTTGATCTTACTCATCATCTGAATACACTGAACAAGAACCTACAAGGCAAAGAACAGCTGGTGCCACACCTGTATGCGCACATGAAAGCCTTCTGTGTAAAGCTCCGCCTGTTTGAGACACAACTACGAAGCTTTAATGCTGCACACTTCCCTTCGCTGTCTGAAATCAAGTCTGCTTTTCCAAAGGCCGACCTTTCTGCTAAAAAGGAGAAATATGTGTCTGTGATTGTATCTCTCGTGACAATTCAACCAGCGTTTCCAAGATTTTTCTGTCATTGAAAAACAAATCAAGCTGTTCTCGACCCCCTTCCTGGTGGATGCAGAAGAAGTGGAAGAGAGTCTGCAGTTAGAACTGATTGAAATGCAATGTGATGATTCTCTGATGAGTCAACATCAGCTTCTCTCCCTCCCTGACTTCTATCAGAGTTTGGATAATGCCAAGTTTCCTCTGATGAGACGCCATGCAAAAAGAATGATGAGCCTAAATTTTGATTTAAAGCTTTCGTGACTGCAGTAATTCATATTCTTAGTTCTTTCGGTAAAGTCACGTTGAAGGGAAACAATAAAATAATAAAATATATATAAAACACCTGATGACGACCGTTTGTGTTATGGTCGAAACGTCGTGAGAATTTTTATTGTTTTATATATATTTTATTATTTTATTGTTTCCCTTCAACGTGACTTTACCGAAAGAACTAAGAAAAATGATGAGCCTGTTCGGCTCAACATACATATGTGAAAAACATTTTCTCTGTTAAATCAGAATAAAAGCAGACTGAAAACCAGAATGACTGATAGCCATCTCTGTGAAGTCCTTCGTGTCTCAACCACCAAACTTTCTCCTGACATGTCAGCCATCCTTCAATCCAAAGAACAGCATCACTGCTCCCACTGAGTGCAATGTTCTTCACATTATAGGTAAGTTAGAAATACACACAGTATTCATGTGTCAATATGTCACCTCTAGTGTGTGGCCCGGCCTTTTGTTTATTTTTCTGTATTTGGCCCTCACTAAAAAAACTTTGGACACCCCTGGTCTAAAGTATAGGGTAGTGTATAGTAACGCATTGTATAATTCAAGGGTGGGGTTTTTCTATGGATACGATATTATACAATGTATTTTAGATTGGAAGGTATAATATTGCAATGTATAGTAGTCTAGTTTATAGCATAGTTATAACGCAACATAGGACAGAGCAGCGCACCGTGGCTGCTTCCTCCTCTTCCCTCCCCTCCTCCGTTCCGAACATAGATGGACTCGTCCGTCTGAACAAAGCTCGTCGCTCTCCGTGGTGTTAATCCCTCATACTAACATCATGCTAATCCCCCAGTTACATGCTAATTTACTGTTGATATGTAAACTCCTCTCCCCCCTCCTCCGTTCCGAACATAGATGGACTCGTCCGTCTGAACAAAGCTCGTCGCTCTCCGTGGTGTTAATCATTCATACTAACATCATGCTAATCCCCTAGTTACATGCTAATTTACTGTTGATATGTAAACTCCTCTCCCCCCTCCTCCGTTCCGAACATAGATGGACTCATCCGTCTGAACAAAGTTCTTCGCTCTCCGTGGTGCTAATCCCTCACACCAACATCATACTAATCCCCCACTTACATGCTAATTCATATGTAAACTCCTCTCCCCCCTCCTCCGTTCCCACACCAACATCATGCTAATCCCACAGTTACATGCTAATTTATATGTAAACTCCTTTGTCAAGGCGCTCTGTTCCTCCCACACAGCTTAAAAGACGCTGCCAAGCTTGGCAGGGTTCACTCAAGCGCTGTCTTCCGGACAGTCCTGTTTCTTCACCTGAGGAAGACTACTTGTGTTGTGGCCGAAACGTCGTGAGAATTTTATTCTGTTATTATTTTTATTATTTTATCTCCATTCTATGTGACTTTACCGAATGAACCCAGAAGATGAGTCTGTCAGTTGTGTAGGAGCGTGTCTCTGTGTGTGCGTGTCTCGAGATCGATTCTCGCTCACGGCCAACACCAGTAACGATTGTTTGAACCTGTCCTGGGCCTCCCCTTGGTCAACTCGGCCTCAAATGAGTACCTGGTGCGGTGTGTAAACATCACCACTGGGGAGAGAAAGGCAGCCGGGCGTGGTGTTGGCCACCCACCCCTCGTGTGCCGTGCCGGCCTTCATCAATACTACTCACGAACAGCACTTGCCCCAACAGTCTGTTGCAGGCTATATGGGGGATCTTTTTTTCGTGCGTGTCTTTCTGTACGTGGTGCCCAGCTGGGGTGTGTGCCGCTGGAGCTGCTGTGGTGCCTTCACGTCGCGGACGTCGTCCCCCTGCACCACTCCCTGGCCAGGTGGAGCGACTCCCCCCACTGTATCCAATCCTCTCGCTTCAGCATCTCATTTGGGATCATCAGTGCAGTGCTGCCCTTTCCTCGGCTATGTTTTCAGCTTGAAGGTTTCCTCATTTTTAAGGAATCACGAGTGCGGTATAAAAAACACGCGATTCTTTGTGTTTTTGCGGTTTTGCACCGATCTCATTCTCATTGCAGGTAATTGGTGTAATGCAACCCCACCAGCTCGTGTGAGAGGGCCTCATTTCCGTTAAGAATCATCAGTTTAGTCCGCTGTATTTTATATTTAGGGATTGCTAGTAGAGTGACCTTTGCTTTTATTCCCTCATACCCAGTAAGAGGGAAATCGCCAGCATGCCATTGGCCCTGTTAGCCATAATCACCCATCAACGTTGATTTTTTTGGGTTGGGTCACGTAACCGTCTGGCAAAAATGATACCTTTAAACCCTTTACCACCCGACAGTCAAATAAACTTGTTGCATGTCAAAAGCGTTTAACGCACCGATTATGATTATTCATTCACCTCGCCATAAGTGAGTTGACTAGTTGAACCATGCAAAGACATTTCAGTTTTAGCCGAGTGTATTTAATAAAAAAAGAAACTTGGGTTTCTTGTAGTGACCAAGCACTTCTTGAGAGAACAAAGGTAAATTAATCTGGCACTGGCTTGCCCTAGGTCGACTCGGCCAAGAATAAGTAGTCTGTGGCTGTGAGGTTGTGAACATCAGTAGTGGGGGGGGGGGGGATGTGCCCTTGCATACTTGGCCCACTATTGTCCTTGCGTGCTACCAGTTCACTTGGATAATTAAACAAAACAAATCCTTGTGGTGATCACATGACATGCAAGGGATATGGATGGGAGTCGTACCTTGCTGCTGTCTGTAAGCAGCACACCTTGCGTGCTGTTAAATGTATTTGTTTCCATCCTGTGTCCCCTTTCGTGTTGCAATGGGGTTCTCATCATATGCAAGAAAGTGCTAAGATTTGAATTGTGGTCATCTACAGCTGACGAGTAGCCGTGATGATAAAGGCACGATCCACCAACTCCACCTCCATGGTGATGCGGCAGTGTCGTGTGCCACCACCCGGCTTGGTATTTTGGTGCAGTGTAAAATGAACACTCGTGCCTCATGCCAGGAGGTGCCTGGGTTTGGTTCCTGACTAGGGCGCCTTTCTGAGTGGAGTTTGTATGTTGCATGGATGTCCTCCAGTCTTCGGTTTCCTTCCATTGCTAAAATAAACATACAATATAACTGTTATTGGCCAAACATCACAATGCTTTCAAGGGTTACCCGCAGATTTGCTCAGTTAGGATTGCACATGGCAACATCGCCCCCTCGACTGCGAAAACCTGGCAGGACATTTCTCAGAGAGAATATTACAACTCACTCGAGGCTTTCCTGGGTAACGAATGAAAAATATAATGAACGTGTACTTTTGAGCGGTGCTAATGAGGGTGCACGCACGTGCGTGTGTACACGTGTGTGTGTAGAACCAGCTGGGGAGCAGTGGTGTCGTGGTTAGCACGCTGTGCTATGAGCCCAGCAACCCGAGTTTGATTCCCGCTCATGGGCAACACCAGTGACGATTATCTGAACTGGTCCTCTGGCCTACTCCTAGGTGGACTTGGCCTCAAAAGAGTACCCAGTGTGATGTGTAAACATCGCCACTAGGGAGACAAAGGCAGACGGGCGCGGTGTTGGCCACCCACCCCCTTGTGCGCCGTGCCACCCTTCATAGGTGCTGCTCGCTAACAGCACTTGCCCCAACAGTTTGTTAAAGGCTATACAGGGGATCTTTCTCTTTGTTTTGAGCCAGCTGGAGTGACGATGCAGCAGCTGCAGTGCGGAGCTGCGTGGCCTCCTCGCTGCTGGAGCTGCTGAGCGTCGTGCCCGGCGGCACCGAGAGCCCTCGGCGCGAGACGCTGCAAGGTGCGGACCCTTGAAGCAATGACGCGAGATCGCTTCCCCCTGATGATACGTTCTCCCTGTCTGCTACCTTAACAGACTCCCATAACGATCACCGCCAATTTATTTTGACGTTTTTTTCACTTGCTTTTACTTTTAACCTTTTTTTAATAAGTAATTTGTCCAAAGTAATTTGTCAAAAGCAGCATTGGTTATAAAGAATGTATTTGTTTGATATTCTTTAACATTTACAATTTGAGTACGACATTTTGCCGGTAATTACTCTGCAATGCGCCAGTGTGCTGGACTCGTTACTATTTTTTTTTACCGGTATTAGTGAGGGTTGTCACGTAAACAGGAACCTGTATTGTGGATGACATTGTTCGCGAACGCCTACGTGTTCAACTAGTTACTAATTGGCACGTTCTGTTTACGTGACAACCTTTACTAATTGGCTGTCAGGTGGTGGGAGATTTAACAACACGTTTATATTCTTGGTTCTTTCTGTAAAGTCACGTAGAAGGGAAACAATAAAATAATAAAAATATAAAACATTAAAATTCTCACGACGTTTCGACTGCAACACAAGCAATCATCATCAGGTGTGAAAACCACGCAAGAAAAATTTGAAAAAAGTGGCGTTTTTTTTTTAACGTTAGCTAAGGCTGGCACAGCAGACATCTAACACCACCTGCATACACACACCAGGTGCTCATCTTAGGCCGAGCGACCCAGGATGTGGCACAACACAAACCTAGACTGAACGCCGTGTGCTCACAACCCCTCGCCCTGCACTTACACTCGCGCAGCTCTGCTGCAGAGAACCATTCCGTGGTGTGCCATTGAGTGGTGTGGTTCCTGTGCCCGTGTGCGATCTGTGCCGAGCAGGACTGCTGGTCGAACTGGTCCGGGTTGGGTATGGAGATGCCGGCCAGGACACAGGTCAACAGGTCAGTGAGCGCTCTGCCCACCCTGCTGAGGGGGGCAGCATGGGCCTCCTGCTTGCGCCGGACTCGCGCTGACCATGGCTCGTTGGGAAATGCGGGGCTTGCTTGAGTGGCGGCGGTGGGAGTGACTTGTGAATCTGGTGTTGGAGAATGGAGATTTTTTTTGCTCTTGGCCAGGCCAAGATGCTTTGGCTCTCCGCACAAAGAGGGACTGGTTGTGCTGTGGAGCCAGTCATACTACGGCTGGCCCACTCACTACACCACAATTATAAACACGTACATCGACAGCCCCTTTTGTTAATTCGCTGCTGGCTGTGGGCAATGGCGGAGCCAGGATTTTCAGGTAGGGGGGGGCAACCCCTCCAGCAATGGAAAAATGATAGAGAAGTTGTTAGTAAGTAAGGAGTTGTCCCTTGCTTTTTATTCGACGTGTGTGTGATTGGCATCGCACTCGCTGAAGGTATGCCTTCAGGGAAGTCGTGTACTGTATACGCAACTGCGCACAATTCTGTGAGTCACTTATAACCGCTTTGTCGTTACTCATTGCCAATTATGGACTAAGACTATTATCCTATCATCTCATAGAGTCCCTGGCACATAATAATATGCTACACAGTGGCAGTGGGGGGCGCAAAATGACGATTTATTACAAATAAACCCCAATGATCCGATCGAAATTAGGGATTTCGATCGGATCATTGGAGGGGTACGTTGCACCCCACGCCCCGCCAGTGGATGTGGGCTGTGGAAGTTATTTGAACATACTTCACTTCGTCGGTCAGTTTGCAAAGAGAGGAGGGAAAGTGCTGTTTGTGGTGGCTTTGTAGAGGTGCTAACTACTCACTGTTCGGTAACCTGCATTGCTACTAGGTATCAAAGGGGTAGTGCAGCGTTACCTCTGTGTGAATAACGGTTGGGGTCAGACGAGGTGAAGTGGATCGTAGCCACAGTTTGGTAAGAACCAATCAGACCGAAGCCCGGGCTAAAGATAGACAGGACCCTGGACCCGGCCTCCCAGCCTTTCTGTGGGCTAAGGCTCGGCGTATCCAGTGGTCAAGACCCACCGGGCCAGCGGTGGGTCAGATAGCCTCCCCTAGGTCCAAGCCGGAGGACTCTAGGATAGCGGTAGACTCGAGAGTAAGTCCCGCCAAGACAGGAGGCTGTACCTCCTTAGGGTAGTAAGAGACCTGTGTGTAGGTCCCGCTAAGTCCGGAGGCTGTGCCTTCTTAGGTTAGCAAGAGACCTGTGTGTAGGTCCCGCTAAGTCCGGAGGCTGTACCTTCTTCGAGTATCGGGGGAGGGGACCGTATACCCCTTTGAGTGGTAAGGACTGTGTAAGATAAGAAAGAAAATAAACAGAGTGTGCCTCATAAGAAGTTTATTCGTCATTATAAACACTACAGCTTCGTGAGGCCAGAATGGTGCACGACGGCTTGGTGTCGCCAACACCACATCTGCCGCCTTTATCTCCCCATTGCAGAAGTTCACACACACGGCTCCATCTACTCGATTTGAAAGCTTAGGCTATGTAGGCAAGGTCCTGGGACCGGTTCTGATATCACTCACAACTGGTGTTACCCGTGGCCTGGAATAGAACGCATGTCACTTGCCACACTGAATCTAAACAGCACCGGCTAAAACTCCTATTTCCTTTAAATCTCGACATTTCATAGCACTGGTCATATTAAACATCCATCGGAGCCACAGACAGTTTTTCTTGATTGCCGTCAAGTTGGTAAGCTGGTTTTTCCTTCCTGCTTTCATTTCTTATAGGGTTCTTAAGTGCAATGCAGCCTCTGCTTACCTTAAGCACTAAATGTCTTTAGTGTCTCACTGTCTACATCAGCACTGGCTAGTCTCTCCATGGAAGATCTCCCGATTCCTCTTAAAGTGGTACTCATTTTTATCGACCCTGGTTGGGAGTTGATCTCTCACAACATTCCGATTGCTCTAGCACTGTGGACAGATCTACCCTGCTCAGTGTAGCCGATCCGACCTGTCCCCTCTCCCGTCGTGAATCCTTTCAAAGTGGGGGAACAGGTTGGTTAAATAGCAACAACAACGATAAAAAATGTAAAGTTCGTAGACGGTGAGTAGTGACTCTGTGTTCTGTCCTCCGAAGAAGTGGGGCCACTCCACAACAGATGGGCACCAGAGGTTTGTGAAACGGCAAAAGTTTATTTCAAGAGTCTTCTTCAGAAGGGCAATTGTGTGTATCTGCCATAGTGATCGGAGACACCCTCCATGTCACAACACCGCAGCTCAATTTCTCATGTCGAAATCCACCAAAATCTCTATTGGCGACATGCCCCGTACTCTAATGAGCGCATGGGGGCTCTGGGTCCAATCCCTGATCACTGTTGCATTCACTTAGAATAATAATAAAAACGCACCTGGTTCCGCGTAGCAACTAGCAGAATGTACCATTTTACGTGTGATTCATCGAAAGCGAGCTCACACTGGCTACATCAGTAATACAACAATAGTCTCTCATCTATGGTGGTAAGCCTTGCCAGAGTCTGAAGATTAATTTCATGAGGGTCCTGTTTGGTCAGTTGACGAGTGTTTTTTTGTTTGTGGGAGGAAATTGGGAGAATTTGTAGAACGCCCTGTGCCAATTAGGTGACCTCACTTAAATATTCCAAAAAGCAGGTCAAAAACTTGATTGTAGATTCAACAATGGGCAGAGTTGTGATGCTAACAAACTGCGGGAAAGCACGAATTCCACCATGCCTTGTGTGCATGTCTTGTAGTATTCACATTAGCTGCGCGATGCTGTCAACCATTTCTAAGCCACCAGCTCAACAGAGCCGAACATGTGACCGTACTGTTTGTACGTGATATGCGGTGCTCACGTGACATGCAAGGCGTACATATGGGTGTCGTACTTTCCTGCTGTGTGTGATCAGCACACCTTGGGTGCTGTTAACCCTTCCCTGCTTTGAGATGTCTGTAAGTTGCAGGGTGGTGTCCCGTTCACCGCTGAATCTCAGAATGTGCAAGCGATTAGCGTTAATTTTATTTAGAGGGGCGAAGTGCTGCTGTTTTCAAAGACATTGTGCTGTACTCGCCGCACAGAACTGTAGTGACACGACCGCACTCTACGATAGCTGGCGCCAAACTGTGCCACGCCCTCCCTCGTGGTCTTTTACTTTTGTTTCCGTTGGGATTCGATTTTGTTCCGATGACGTATATGTACGTAATCGGAACACAATCGGAGGAAAAATTAATGACGCACACGGACACGTACGTCATTGGAATGAAAAAGGTTTAACATGTCTTTGTTTCCATCCTGCGTTTCCTTTCATGTTGTAATGGGGTTCTCGTCATTTGCAAGAAAGTGCTGGGATTTCAATTGGAGACATCTACAGCCGACGAGTAGCCGTGATGATCAAGACACGATCCACCAACCCTACCTTCATGGTGATGCGGTAGTTTCGTGTGCCGCCACCCGGCTTGGCATGGTGATGCAGTGGGGGGCGGTAATCTTCGTAACACGAACACTCGTGCCTCATGCCAGGAGGTACCTGGGTTCGGTTCCTGACCAGGGTGCCTGCCTTTTGTCAGTGGAGTTTGTATGTTCTCTCCATGTTCTGCATGGATGTCCCCCAGTTTCCAGTTTCCTCCCATTACTAAAAAAAAAATGCAATGTCACCAATATTTCATGGGGTCTCCCTTGCCAGTATCAAAATATAAGAATGGGTTTTACCCATTCTGGCAATAAAGCAGGTGTTAGGATGTTAAAACACCAAACTGAAACCTTTTGCAAGGAATCATGTCTGCATTTAACTACATATAATTGTGGTGAACATGCATGAAAAAACATGATCTGGTAGTACATGCATTGTCTTTGAAACTGATTGGTCCACACCAGAGACATGATTCCTTGCAAAAGGTTTCAGTTTGGATGTTTTAACATCTTAAAACCTTTTTTATTGACAGAAAAAGTAAAACCTATTCTTATATGTGTAATGGGTTCAACTGAGTCGCAGACGTAGACTTGGAGGCAACACATTATTCAGTTCCAACACACGGGGTAACTTTCCCCTGAACAGAATAACAACCTATGGTGGTGACCACCAGGCTAACTACACTAGTTACAACGTAACTGTTATTACGGACCGGGACCAACAGCTTCGGCCCACGTCCACGTGTTGGAGACTCGTTGAACGGAGAAGGTAGACGAAGGGTTTCTTTCAGGATGAACAACAACCCCGGTCCCTCTCGGGACCCGTGGCGTGGCCGGCTCCACCCTTGGCCACGTCCACCTTCCAGAATCCTCGGGAAGGATCTGGGTCCCAATCGCATGACCAACCCTAGCCCCCACTTGGGGCCACTTTGTAGACTTAACTGGTCACATGTCCTCCCGGGTCAACCAGAGTGCCATGGCCTCAAATAACTTCATCCTTTGGCCGGCACCCACACACCCTGTCCTGTAGGGTCGGCACTGCACGCAGAGCGTGGTGCCACCCAGCGCTATCAATCAGCGTTCACCGGGCCCCTCTAGGGCCGGTACTACACCCACACCACTGTGGTGTCCGCGATGTCGCTATACCGCACGCCGTGCCCCTCTAGGGCCGGCTCTGCACCCAGCATGTTGACATCCAGCGATGTCACTACATATGTAACTGATATTGGCCAAGCATCACAATGCTTTGGGGTTTGCAGATTTTTCTCTATTCGGATTGTACATAGCGATATTGCCACCCCTCCCCCCCAATTGCGAAAACTCGGCGGAACCCGACTAAAGAAATCTTAACACGTGAGACTTTTTTTAAAACATGGCTACATGCTAAAGATACATTTAATGATTTTCTAAATCATCTCGATGCACAAAACCCGGCCATCCAGTTCACCATGGAAATGGAGGTGAATAATACACTCCCATTCCTGGATATTTTGCTTGGACATGGTATAAATGTAAAAATAACACACAGCGTTTACCGAAAGCGAATGCACACTGATGCCTATCTGAATGCAGATTCACATCATCACCCAGCTCAGAAGTCCTCTCTTATCAAGACACTCATACATCGGGCTAAAACAGTGTCAGATGGTTAAATTCTAGTGAGAGATATTAAACATGTTAAGGAAGCACTACGACAGAATGGTTACAATAATGCTCAAATTAACAGAGCACTGAATGCCAAATCACGAACGCAAAGCAACACTGCTGAAAGCGATCAGATTGTTACAACAATTAAAATACCATATATCTCAGAAGTAACTGACAAATTAGCCCATGTTTTGTAAAAGCAAAACATTAAAGTAAAATTTGGTACAGTACACAAAATTCAAAAACGAGTATCTTGCACTAAAGATGAATTGCCTAAATTACTAACAGAAGGTGTATATCGGATTAATTGTTTATGTGGCAGATGCGAAATTGGTCAGACGGGACGTAACATCAGCGTAACCCCAAACAAATATTAAATTATCTCAAACACTAATGTCGGCAGTGGCAGAACATGCTTGTCAACAAGGACACCCAATTGATTTTGATAACGTTGAAGTAAAACAAATTATTACTGGGCAAGACTAATTAGAGAATCCATTGAAATTGAGATAAATAGAAATAACTTTAATCGCTCTGACAGCTACAGGCTTCGTGCGGCCTGGAAGCGTATTATTAAATAAAATATATTACAATTCCTTATAGGGGAAACAAATACTAATTAATAACAATGGAATGATTACCAATCTATTATATAATTACAATTCCCTCCCCTTCTCTGCCTCAAATCACTGCACCAGATTGGGTTAAATGATGACATCACCCTGCTGCTCTATTTAAGACCGGGAGCAAGTGGAGGGCTTCACCATTCTGGCAAATTGCCCGATGATGCTGGATGTAATTACCAGCGAAACGTCGTACTCAAAAAATGTAAATGATGTTGAATCACTCTTCAACACACCGGTGGGCTAAAGTAGTGAACTATTTGTCTTTCGTAAACGTGACACTTTTTTACTGTTTGGCCATGTTGGGTGGTGGAGGGTTACGACACATTTATAAATAACATGATCTAACCCAAAAACGTTTATTATGAAGCATAATAATATAACAATCTGCAGCGGTTACAGCAAAATTACAGATCATTAGCCCAGTACAGCTACACTATTTGGCAACTGTTTACAGCTTCACTCTGTTTAAGTGTTAATGGTTCAGCACAGTACAGTCCAGATTCCCTGTTTCTGCTTAAGAGAATGCCTGTTTGTAAATTGTGACCATCTAATAAACAGGAATAAGGCTCATGAATACAATATAACGTGATCTAACCACGGACAGTAATCTCCATGAGTTGCGTCGACGTTTTGCGTGATATCATCGCGACTTATGCTCGAATTCTGCACTGTGTCCACAGGTTTGTGTTCAGATACTGGATCTACTCCTACACGGTGAGTACAGCAGAGTGACAGACCTGTCTTTGATGGGGACTCGAGACAACAGACAGACTGGTTTCTGGGGTCCTTGGACAATAGACAAACAGACCAGTTTCTGTTGGGTCTCTAGACCATAGACAGACTGCTCTCCGATAGTCTTTACGGGTTTCACGACGGCGACAGCCTGGCAGCCGCAGTCCCCTGGAAGTCTGCAGCGGTGCCGGCGCCGTGCATGGGCATCACCCTCACAGCGTCTCTGTTCCCCGGCAGGCTGCACGGCGGAGCTCGTGAGCGGCGCGCCACCGCCGGCCCCGGCTCGACGCCTTCCCAGGTGAGTGCCGCGACAGGGAAAGGAAAAAAAAAAACTTTTCCCTGGCAGGGGGGGGCCACTGACTCACAGTCGTTGATCTGCCTCTCGGGAGCGCCCCCCCACCCGGGTGCTCATTCTTGGACTGCGTTGCTAATGGGGCTAAGGGGGCATCGAAGAAGCTGGGCTTTGCTATTCTGGGCCCAAAACTTCTTCGGTCAAAGTGAGTTCCTGTACACGTGTGCGCATTGAGGGAGTGCTCCTCTCCTGTCTCCAACCCCTGAGCCAATGGTGCAAATTCCACATTCCAATGACGGGCGGCAGGGGGGGCTATGATTCTATCCAAAGGGGACAACCACTGTTGACTTGCCCGCACAAAGTTCGTTGAGTTTGGTGGGCCGAGTCAAACCCCGACCAGGATTTGAACTAACAACCTTCCGATTGTGAGCCTCTCGTGTTCTGCCGCTGAGCTGCCAAGATGGACATGAAGCTTCTTGAACTCTGAACGTGTGTAGCACAAATTCTGCAGAAGTTGGATTCCTGTTGTGACATATCGGGTGCAAGCAACCAGTTTGTCTACCTCTTTCTTGAAATAATTAAGTTTCAAGCGCTTGGGGTGGTTGAAGCACTCACCAATTCACTCCAGTCACTCGCTCATCAGTGATCAGTCACCTCCTTGTCACAATTGTATTGCTACTGCCATGTATCCTTCACTCAGTCCGCCAGACACTGATTATTTAATCTTGTCCGAACTGTTCAACCAACACACTGCAGGTCACAATCGTCTCTTTTTTCCCACATTAGAACGATAAACTTGATGGGGAGGACTGCTGCGGATAATTCAAAATCGAGGATAATAAAAAAAAATAGAAATTTTCCGTGGATTTCTATGCTAAAAATCACTAATATAGATATAAATTATGTTTAAGTTAAGAAAATTTTGTTTGTTAATGAATAAAGAAAATTGTAGTAAAGAATGCATTGATTTTGTTTTATTTCAAAAGGCGATGCGTGTGTTCAGTGACACTTTCCCTGCTCCCGCGCAAAAAACTCGGCCCACTAAGTGGATGATAGCAGAGCCATGCCAATCAACATCGATCAAATTCCACCCACTGTTGTAAAGATATGCAACTACTGTACTGTGGAGGCGATTACGTGGATTTCGGATTAACCAGAGCAGATATTTGTTCGGTTTAAGCACGTGGCCTGTTATACACTTTTATTAGAATAACAATGTATTACTGTTTTTGGATGATTAATTTGGGCTTAAGGGAAAATCCTTGAGTTATTAATTTATGTAATCGAGAGTTTACTATATGTAGTTGTTTCTGTCTTGAGTGTCTGTGGGTGGTTGTGTATGAGTGATTGTGAGTTGTATTTGAGTGGTTGTCTAGCAGTAAATGTGATAGTTTGTCTATGAGAGGTTGGTCATGAAAAGTTCATCATGAGTTTGATTCCCGCTCACTACCAATTATTTGACCTGGTCCTTTGGCCTACTCCTAGGTGGGCTTGGCCTCAAATGAGAGCCTGGTACAGTGTGTAAGCATCGCTGCTTGGGATACAAAGGTGGCCGGGCGTGGTGCTCGCCACCCACCCCCTCCTATGCTGTGCCGGCCTTCATAAGTACTCACTCACAGCAATTGCGTCAAAAGTCTTTTGAGGCTATAATGGGGAATTTTATCTTTGTCTGAGAGAGGGATTCTGTGTGAGGTTGCCTTTGAGAGATTGCCTATGAGTGGTCATCTCTGCTCCCTGCCGCTCACTGCCGTGTGTCCTGTGTGTCCAGGCTGAACCCCTGGGAGCTCGTCGCCCTGAGTCCTTCCGTGCCTCTCCCCGCACTGCGCACATTCTGCTCGCGCCACCTCTCTCTCCTCCTCAGCCACGACCCCCGGCTCAAAGGTTCTATGTGCACCATGCTTCGTGTGGATGTTCACGGCACGCTGCAAGCGGGTTCACCGAGTGACCCGCTCACCGTAGTTATAATAATCATCATCGTTGTCGTCGTTTGTAGAGCGTTTTTCGTGCCACAAAGATTAAGGCCACATCACCCAAGTTAAGATGATGAAACAAATATTTACAAAAACAAAAAGAATACTCGTAGAATGATAACATTACATAAAGAGAAGGGAAACATTTCATTAAATAGTTAAATAATCAAAAGATGCCAGAGTCAAATCAGAAGGCTACAACAAAGAAATAGGTCTTGAGTTTTGATTTTAAATGTAGCCACCTCATTCAGCATACGTCGATGAGGTCGATCACTGTTGTGAGTATCGCTTTTTTATGCATGATAAAAAGCACCGCTAAGACGCTGGTCACCGTTTTGCCTTTAGAAACGTCTCACAATAAACACAACGCATCCGCCCATGTTAACCGAGAAATGAATGGAGCTGCGATGGTGTAATGGTCAGCAACATTGAACTTGCAAAGATCCAGAAGTCACCGGTTCAATTCCATCCTTTGGTGCTAAACAACGGGCAAGTTTCTTAAATCCCTCCCACAATCACGATTGACAGGTTGCGTGCGGTGGGGTCAAGTGTGGGTATGACCACCTCTTCCAAGACTTCTCAGAATCACAATATTTATTAATACTGGAGGCATCCGATGAGCTATGAAGCTCTTTTTCACAGATATCCAGTAGGGGCGGGTAAGAACGTTACAACAATCAATGCAACAACAACAACACCACGTGATAGAAGTGCAAAGTACAAGAAAGGTAAACAAATGACTGAAAACATAAATACAACTAAACCATCCCCATCCTACCAGGCAAAGCCCACTGAGGTATTAACTTATTTTTAAGAAACGACCTGGCTACAAATGATAGCTCAACAAAGTGGCTTATCATCCATGGATAACAACGTCACGACTGTAGCAACTACCACTCAAAATAAGGCTTGGCCATATACATGAAGAACACCATCACAGAGTTGTAAGCCTTCCCACCAACTGAAAAAGAAGCCACCTTCACCTCCAGCATCAAGATAGGATAGCTGCAGTTCACTGACGTGTACAGTGCCCCTAATTCAAAGTGGCCAAGGCCAGCACCCCCAAGTGCATCAATCCCAGCATACTATGTGGGGCTATGCAGTAGACCAGGCCGACGGCAAAGACCTCACCGACTGGATTTCCGCCGATGATCTGCACCTGGTTTTTGATCCCAAGCAGCAAGCAACCTTCCACTCTGATCACTGACAATGCGACTACAACCCTGACATTACCACCATCGTTTCCAAAGATCAAAGTGGGAGCACACTTCACACGTCCTGCAAAATACTCCCAAGCTTCCCTAAAAGTCAACTTAGGCCCATCAGTCATTGCCCATATTGGCATTGAAATCCTCGTGATTGTGTCAAAACGATTACCAAGGTGGAACCTGGTCAAAGCTGACTGGGACCACTATAAGGAGACGGTAGACAGTGGTGAGTCGATTTCCCGCAACACCAGCATGCTATCACCGTTTATTTGCTTCCTTGCTGCAGCCGCCACGAAGAGCATTCCCGAGGCTTCTGGAAAGAATCCACTTACTCCCTATATGACAAAAGAGACCCAGGACTTGCTCCGACAGTACAACCAATCAGGCAGCTCACGGGTTGGAAAGTCTTTAGACTGAGCCAGACACCAGCGGTGGATTTAATTATTTGAAGGCCTGGACTTCACAAACACAAGCCACCATGCCTGGGCTCTACTATGATGCCTGAGTGCTGCTAATCCAAAAGAATACTGGACTGCAAGAGTCCTGCCAAACTCGATGGCCTCCAATATAGTGGAGTACACAAAAGGACCGCTCAAGAAAAACATCCATTGCCAATTACACCAGACAATGGCCTCAATTTCTTCGTAATACTCCACCACCATCAGCACAGAGGAAGTGAGGGAGGGTCTGGGTGCAATGAAGAAAGGCAAGGTTGTCAGCAGAGATGCGATTCCCCCCTACAATTCCTCCATCATTTAGATTCTTGGGGACTCCAATGGCTGGCAACACTGTACACAAAAACCATGAAAACCGGATGCATCCCAAAAGCATGGCGGGAGGCGATGGTCATTACCATACCCAAACACAGCAAGTCAACCAACTACCCAGGAAGCTATAGACCGATATCACTCCTGTGCATGACCTATAAAACTCCTGGAATGCATCATCCTCAGAGAATCAGCCCCCTTGTTGAGTCAGTGATCCTGAAAAACAAGCAGGATTCTGGCCTGGATGCAGCTGCTGTGACCAAGTTTTGGCCCTTGTGACACACATCGAGGCTGGATTCCGGAAGAAATCCAAGACCGGCGCAGCCTTTGTGGACTTATCATTGGCCTACGGCACAGTCTGGATTAAGGGCTTGATGTTGAAGCTCGCAAAGACCATTTCCTGCCTCAAAACAATAATCCTGATATGGATGATGCTGAGCAATAGGCGACTGCTTGTCTATATGGGCAACAAATCCAGCTCACCCCGGTTCCTCAACAATGGATTGCCACAAGGTTCAGTACTCGCGCCATCGATCTTCAATGTCTACACGAGTGACATGCCACCAACTGAGTCATGCAGATTTGTTGATGCGGATGACCTTGCCCTGGCAAGGCAAGCAGCCACTTTCAACATCAGATCCACTCTGAACCAAGACCTAACCACCATGGGGGAATATTTCCAGAAATTGAGGCTCAAGCCAAATCCCCACAAAACAACAGTCACAGGATTTAATCTGAAAGTGACCTGCGGCAATACTGTGTGACACGACCCCACTCCAACCTATTTCAGAGTGAAGCTAGACCATATGCGAACCTTCCACGGCTACCTGAAAAGGTAGCTGTCAAGACCAAAACAAGGGTCAACCTGGTTTAAAGCTTTCGTGACTGCAGTGATTCATATTCTTGGTTCTTTCGGTAAAGTCACGTTGAAGGGAAACAATAAAATAATAAAATATATATTAAAAAATAAAATTCTCACGACGTTTCGACTGTAACAGTACAGTACTGTAACAGTACAGTCGAAACGTCGTGATAATTTTATTGTTTAATATATATTTTATTATTTTATTGTTTCACTTCAACGTGACTTTACCGAAAGAACCAAGAATATAAGGGTCAACCTGGTCCAGAAACTAAGAAGCACAGGCTGGGGAGCCTACGGACATCAATGTGAGGGCACCTTTTGTACTCTGTAGCCGAGTACTGTGGTCACACGTGACTTGCTCTTGTCCAACCTGAACACTGCAATGCGGTGAAATACTGGAGCCCTCAAGTCAACCCCAACACTCTGGCTGCCCGTGCTGTCACAAATCTCCCCCCACCGCAACACTGCAACTCTCCAGGAAGTCCTACGAATCGAGGAAAACGGTTGTCTTCCAATTCATCAGGACCTCAATAACGTCCCTCGTCATCGCTTGAAGTCACGTAAGCCCTTTTGGACCCATGAGCTTCAACAATCCGAGTTCAACCCCGATGAAGCTTGGAGAGCTGAATGGGGTTCAAAGAAGTCGCAAACAGACACCTTGTGAAAGACCCAACGCAGGTGATCTCTGGGTTTGATCTTCCACGAAGCTCATGGTCTACCCTAAACCACATGCACTGTACAAACCATGGCAGATGCAGGTACCTGATGCACAAATGGAAAGTGAAAAACTCTTCAGTCTACGACTATGGTCATCCAGAACAGACCATTCAACATATAACGACGTAATGCCCAATCCACAAATACGAAGGAGACATTACAGCGATACACTCCGCTCACTCCTGACGTCGATATCTGGTTTAACCGCCTGAATATGAAATTGTAGCTGTTGCTCTGCATCTATATCACCCATACGAAGGAAGAAGTAAATGCACACTCATCCACACACTTGGTGCACGCACCAATTGCAGACTTTGTGCATGTGTTTGTGGCTTTACTGGGTGTGCACATTTTCATGACTCTGTGTATGGTTGGCTGTGTGTGATTGGCTGACTGTGTGTGTGCGTGGTTGACTGTGTACGTGCGTGGTTGACTGTGTACGTGCATGGTTGACTGCGTGCATGGTTAACTGTGTGTGTGCTTGGTTGACTGTGTATGTGTGTGGTTGACTGTGTTTTGTTGATGGTGTGTGCGTGGTTGGCTGTGTGTGTGCGTGGTTGACTGTATGTGTGTGGTTGGCTGTTTGTGGGGAGTGATAGTGTAGCGGTTAGCGCGCTGCGCTATGAACCTGGCGACCCGGGTTCGATTCCCGCTCACGGCCAACACCAGTGACGATTATCTGAACCGGTCCCAGGCCTCCCCTAGGTCGACTCAGCCTCAAATGAGTACCTGGTGTGGTGTGTAAACATCGCCACTAGGGAGACAAAGGCGGTCGGGCGTGGTGCTGGCCACCCACCCCCTCGTGTACCGTTCCGGCCTTCATAGGTGCTCGCTAACAGCACTTGCCCCTACAGTCTGTTAAGGCTATATGGGGGATCTTTGTTTGTGATTGGTTGATGGTGTATGCGTGGTTGGCTGTTTGTGTGCGTGGTTGACTGTGTGTGGTTGGTTGATGGTGTGTGCGTGGTTGGCTGTTTGTGTGCGTGGTTGACTGTGTGTGGTTGGTTGATGGTGTGTGCGTGGTTGGCTGTTTGTGTGCGTGGTTGACTGTGTGTGGTTGGTTGATGGTGTGTGCGTGGTTGACTGTGTGTGGTTGGCTGTGTGTATTTTGTGCGCTCTGTGTGCAGTTGCCGACGCTGTGTCTCGGCAGGCAGAGTGGAGCTTTGCAAAGATGCCGCCGTTTCTTTTTGATATTTATAGACAGGTAAGTGTGAACATTTATTCATCGGTCATTCTTCATTCAACCTCTAACATGCTTTTGCACCGAGCCATCCATACCGCAAATACATATAATTTGCCTCGGTGTGGCGCCTCGAATGGTTTGGGTTCGATTCCCGTCTCGGGCTACTTTCTGTATGGAGTTTATATGTTCTCCTCCTGTTCTGCCTGGGTTTCTTCTGGGTTCTCCAATTTCCTCCTGTAACTTAAAAAAAAGACATTGTAAACATCCTATGACTGAAAAATGACCTTACAAATTACTTAATTGGCATTACACACAACAGCAACCTTGCCCCTCGACTGTGAAAGTTTGGTAGGACGCTTCTGAAAATAAGTCCTGAGGCTCAGTGAGGTTTTCAGAATATCATATTCAGAATATGTAATTATTTTTACTGGATGAATCTAATGAGCTATAAAGCTCTTTTTCACAGATGTCCAGTAAGAGGTCGGGTCAGAACCTTACGTTTCCTGGATAAACAAGCGTAACAATAATAACTCGTCAACTGTTGACGTAACCGGGAATGGTTTTGGAAGCAGCACCGAGTTGTGAGGACACGGGAAGACCCGGACTGCTGTAGCGATGCGTCTCCTTCACGTGTCTTTCACGTGTCCTTCACGTGTCCTTCACGTGTCTTTCACGTGTCCTTCACGTGTCCATAAGAGGTTTTTTGGGGTAGATTGCGTAAATTAAAATGTCGTTAAACCCCTCACCACCTAACACAGCCAATTAGTGAGGTTTGTCACGTAAAAAAAACATGCCAATTAGGTACTTGTCCAGCGCACCAGTTGTGTGTTAGAGAGTAAACTCACAACATTTACCAGAGGGGTAAATGTCACTGTGAGTCAATCAGACAAACCTCCTTCACGTGCGGTTGGATGTGTGGAAGGAAATAAATGATTTCCCCAGAGAAAACCGAATCATGTGTGGAGTACAAACACTCCTCACAAATTGGTCACCAACCCACTTTCTGTACTGCCCTCAATGGCGACTTAGTATCTCTTGTACATGATCTCGGTACAATCCAACAACGCTGTCTCCACGTCACTGGATGACAGGCATTCATTATCTCCATACCCAGTCTCTCTGTGTGTCTTTGTTCTATGTGCGTGTCTCCCTAGCTGCGTGTCTCCCTAGCTGCGTGTCTCCCTAGCTGCGTGTCTCCCTAGCTGCGTGTCTCCCTAGCTGTATGCCCACAGGTTTGTCTGTCCTTGTGCATACGTTTGTCTAAGTCTGTATCTGTGTCAGTCAAGTCGGTCTGTCTTGCGTATTTATCATTCCATCATGCCTGTCTGCTTGTCGGCCTGTTTGTCCCTATGTCTCATGTTTAATCTGTCTACTCATCTCCGTGCCTGTCTCTCGGCCGCTACGTATTTTGGTTATATCTGTGTGTGTCTCTGCCTTTCTGCTTGCCTATCTGCCTCTTAATGTGTCTCTTAGCCTGTCTGCGTGTCTCTGTCATGAATATCTCACGATGCTGTGTGTTGTGTGCTATGACTTGGGCAGCGGTAGTGTAGTGTAAGCGCAATGCGCTACAAACCCGGCGACCCGAATCCGATTTCCGCCCACGGCCAACACCAGTGATGATTATCTGAACTGGTCATGGGCCGCTCCTAGGTCGACTCAGCCTCGAATGAGTACCTGATGCAGTGTGTTAACATCACCACTGGGGAGACAAAGGCGGTCGGGCGTGGTGCTGGCCACCCACCCCCTCTTGTGCCGTTCTGGTCTTCATAGGTGCTCGCAAACATCACTTGCCCCAATTGTCTATTCAGACTATGGGGGGGGGGGGGAATCCTTTTCTGTGCTGTGACTCCGCTATAACCGCTGCGTGCTGTTCCTGTGCTCCCATAGCTGATGCTGCCGTTCGGCGTGGAGGAGCTGATACCTCAGTTTGAGAGCATCCTGGGTACACAGGAGTTGAACTGGCCGGCCGTGCTGTCCTGCGTCTCCGCACTGCTCGCGTGCTTCCCAAAGGCCCACGTCCTGCTGCAAGGCACGCACGCCTCTCTATTTGTTTCTTATGTTCTGTATACATCTGTGGTTGTGTTTATCTTGTTGTCTGTATGAGTTTGTGAGCATGTCTTGTGTGTGAGTTTGTGAGTGTGTCTTGTTGTTTGTGTGTGTCTTGTGGTGGAAAGCGGGAGTGTAGCGGTTAGCGTGCTGCGCTATGAATCCGGCGACCTGAGTCCGATGCCCGCTCGCGGCCAACAACAGTGACGATTATCTGAACAAGTTCGGGGCCTCTCCAAGGTCGACTCGGCCTCAAATGAGTACCTGGTACGATGTCTAAACATCGCCACTAGGGAGACAAAGGCAGCCGGGCGTGGTGCTGGCCACCCACCCTCTTGTGTGCCATTCCAGCCTTCATAGGTGCTCGCTAATAGCCTTTGCCGCAACAGACTGTTGAGGCTATAGGGGGATTCTTTGTCTTTCTCTTTTTGTGCCTTGTCTGTGTCTCTATGGCTGGCTGGCAACTTGTCTTTCTGGACGTTTCTGTAATTTTAATTTTATCTGTTTTGTTAGCTGTGTGTGTATCTGCGTGCGTGTTCGTCTTCTTCGGCTGGCAAAACAACCCCCACCTCGGTGCCTGCCAGTCGGTGATGCTGTGGTGGCTGTAAGCAATGCCACTTGGGGGGGGGGGTATATCAATCGTCCATTTCCCTCATGGTGCTCGCAGTAGCCACAGTGGCCAACGGGGGCTCTGTAAGGGTGTGAGGGGCTGGTGACCCCTCCACATTAAAACTAAATTACCAAAAAAACCTGCAGAAAAGATAAAACTAAGCTCGTGCTGGAGGCTTCGGGGGTGGGGGAGAGGCATCTCTGACGTCTCCTGGTCAAACGCCATTTGGCACAGCCAGGAGACTAAACCCTGAAACTCGGAACTTCTGGGTCATGTCGCTTGCTTGCCCAGCCTGTGGTGTATCTGTGTGTTTTGTAATTGTGTGATTGTGCCCTGTGCATGTGTCTATGTCAAGCGGGATTGACTTCTCTGGCTGTGTGTGTATCTTCCTGTTCGGTTCTTTTAGTGTCGTTGTCTGTGTGTCGCCGCATGTATAGGCCACTTGTCTGGCTTTATCCCTGTGTCTTTTCTCTGTGAGCCTGCGGATTCTCTGTGCACCTCCTAAGTGATTTAACCGCTGTCCTCAGCGCATGCACCAGCCCGAATAATACAAAAAACATTCGTGAATTACTTTTGCCTTCATAGGGAAAAATCTAGGGTGACATTTTGGGAATTGCCCTCATTGGTAGCACACCCTTCGACGTGTAGCTATGAGGAAGGTTAATTGCCCCAAAACGTCACCGACTATAGTAGGGGTAGTGGGGGTAGAGAACAAACACGCTGGTCACCCCCACCCTTGACCGAGTGTAGTGCTGGATTATACTTATATCAAAAGTAGCATATGCTACGGGCCCCGCACTTTCAAAGGCCCCGCACTAAATGCTTTCACGCTATCAATTCCGGTTCAGTGACTTTGCACTTGCTCTATTACTATAGTACTATAATGCCGACAACTTTTATGATTGACTGGGTGTTTAAGGTTAGTGATTTGTCGTATTATCTGGCTGTATAGCAAATGAAAAAATACAATTACTTTACTAGGCAAGTAAAAAATTTGTGTTTTAATGTTTACGTGGTTTATTTTAAACTAGCCTTCTCCCCGTACAAGGATGGGTGTATTGGAGTTAATCTGAAACTTGCAAGCGAAAAGCAGACCGCGACATGATATTCATTGCATCCATTCATGTGCAATTTGTAAGGCTGCGGTGACACAGACTTATTTCATTTGAAGGTTATAATCCCTTGTTCATCATGACATCCTTTTTACTTCTACGTCTCAATAGCGTTACAGAGATCGCGTGACGTGAGGGTTCTGCCTTTGTAGTGAGGGTTATAAGTTGACGCTGAGGTGGAGGGAGGAGGGGGTGTTCATTTGGAGGACGTCACCTGTTCATGATTATTAATGAGGGGGGGTTCTCCATGCAGAGTGACATCACCCGCTCATTATTAATGAGGGGGGGGTCCATGTGGAGGACGTAACCTGTTCATGATTATTAATGAGGGGGGCTGGTCGACGTGGAGTGACATCACGCGCAGGACACACAGACATTCTTGGCTCATTATAGTAGTAAATGTAGGGCCCCTTTATAACATATGCTACAGGCCCTGCACTATCTTTATCCGGCACTGACCGAGTGGCTCATTCCTGAGCATGATCTGTGACGAGTCTTCGGATGCTTTCAGATCAGGTCACGTATAGTGTTATATGTCTACCATACTGCTCAAGTGTGCCTGGGGGTGAAGGGCCAGTAACCCTTGAACCATACTCTCAATTGCTACAAAAAACAAAGCCAAGACATCTCCTAACTTTACCACACGCCTTGTAGGACTGAGTCTTTGACCTGGAGTGAACCAGTGGTTATGCCGATTAGATCTACTTAATGTCTGATATGGCTGTTCACAATTGCACCCAATAATAATAATAAAACATACAACAACAAAAAAAGCCCTCGCTATGCTCGATTTCTGGATTCGCGAGTTACTAAATGTATACCAATTCCCTATTCGCTACCCACCGGACTCCAGTATTCGCGAGTTGTACGTAGTGCCTACAGACCACCCACACCGGGGAGGTGCGTGCAGAATGTTGTTACTACATTTGAAACGGTCTGCCGCCAAGATTGGGCACGCCTCCTCGGCTGCCCGCTTAGTCCTCAAGTCTCGCAGTCATCCCGCTCAGAACTCGCTAGTGTCTACATTTACTTTATACGTACTTGCAGTCGACTGCAAGTACGTATCAGAGAAAGTGTGTTGCGGCGAGCACTCCCTCAAACACCTTTATCTCTCGAGTCATCCTCCTGAATTCATCACTACCATCTCCATTGTCGTCAAATCACCATCATCATCAAAGGTAATAAAAAACACATAATTGTTCTTTGTATTATTTTTTGTGGTAATTATTATTAAACATGTACCATTTACCCCCCCCCCCCCCCCCCCCCGTTCACTCGTACCAGGAACATAGCCCTTTTTCCTGTTGACCAAGGTTTATGCATTCGAGAGCATTATCAAGAACATAGATAGAGAAGGTTTACTGTATATACTTAGTGGGAGGAAAATATTTCAATCATAGCGGTAAGCATGTAAGCAGACCGTGTACTGTGGGCTATGATTGATATTGCAACTTGTTTACCAAGAAAAGCCTCCATGAGTCTCTCAAGACTGATTCAAGAGTGTCCTGCCAAGTTTTTTTCAGTAGGGGGTGATGTTGCTACTGTGTGCATTCTTAATTGAGTAATTTCCAGGTAATTTTTTAGCATTGGGATGTTTGGCCAATGCCAGTTGGCCAAACAACCTCCCATCGCAAAATGCACGCACATGCGATGGACGAAAACCAGATAACTCGTAGTAAATACATACAGAACAGGGGGGAACGTACAAGCACTCAACTAACATACACACGCCAATACCCGCCTTTTGCCACTAAGTGGTGGTGACGTCACCACGGCGCCTGTGTCAGGCCAGGTGCACTTTGAGGCCACGTGAAGTGTCGAAGGCTCGCTGACAGGAGGTTACGGGACAGAGCCAGGTGCCATTGGTTGGCTAACTGAGATAACTGGCAGATGCACCAGTTGTGCCCCCTATTGTGCGAACTTGCTGCATTTTAGCTGCCCGGCATTCCTGTTGGATATATAGGCCTTTTCCAAAATTGATATTCCTAATGATTTTGCCGATTAATTTTTTTTTAATTAGTAATCTATAAATAAATAAACACCCTCAAAACCGTTACCTCCCCTTCCCAAGCAGCTGGAGGTCGTAAAAGGCCATTAAATAATAAACTCCGGGGCAAAAGGGGGGATACAACCCCCTTCCCTCACACAACAGGCCGCCTGGAGATAAGCAATAAAAAGTAATAAAACAAAGAGAAGGGGGGGTGGAATTCCTCAAAGCCTCACAGCTTCCAGGGCGGCGAAAACCGGACAGACAGGATTTGTTTATTTTTAATTAACAAAAAGTCCAAGGAAAACTCAACAACAAGAATAAGCTGACATAGGAATAATCTCGGGAAACAAACCAAAATACTAATTCCATATTAACACTAACGTTATTCACCTTAAATTACATTACATCTTGCCATTACATGACCTTACAAAAACCAAGGAATATGAATTCCAACAGTCAAGAAACTTACCTCTTAAACTCAGGACATTAAAAATAAAATAAATAATAACTCAAGCATAACAGCACGGATGCCTGGATTCAGACGGGGAGCAAAAGTTAATAAAACCCTTGAAATACCGGAGGTAACATCTAATGATGACAATGTTAAATCACAAATCTTGGGAAACGTTAGCCAAGATGATAATTGTGCAGAGTTAAACCGAGGGTTATCCAGAGGAGATGAGATGAGATGGGTCAAGCTTACACAACCAAGATAAACTGTGTTCCATAGGAAGGGAGCCTCCCGGCCGTCTTTGTCTTCCCGCAGCACGGGAGAGAAAATAATTTAACGCTAGAGCGAGGGAAATTACTCTTTATTGCAGGGGCCATCTGTGCCCACGGATGTGCGATGACTTAATAAATGACACACATACACACGGACACACGACAATCCATCTCCCACAACACAGAGCAAGATCAAAGGGATTCCGGTCCTTTGTGAGAGAGCAGACGGAGTAAGCATCTGTTTTTTTCCTCTCGCAAGAGACGCGCAGAGGGGAGATTTTTCGGATATAAACAGCAGCACGACACACACAATTCGGCTCGACAATTCAGCTCGATGCTCCCAGCTACCAGCGGTAGAAGACGGCGACCATCAGCTCGACAAGAAGACACACAGCAGCTCAGAAGAGGACAATAAGCCAGCCGGGGCATGGCCTCGAGATCGACAATGCGTGTGGTGCATTGCAGAGAGGAGGGGCGAGGTGATGCTCTGTGCTGAGTTCGGCATGGCCCAACAGAGTATCGCTGAAAAGTTATTCTCAGCGTCAAGCAATCAACCCGAGAGACGGAGCAAGAAAGAGCGCGTACCAGCGCAACCAGCGCCACCAGCGCCACCAGTGCCACCAGCGCAACCAGCGCAACCAGCTCCACCAAGCAAGGGTGCCAGCTGCCAGCGGACAAGCGTTGTGCCGACTCTGACTCATCCAGCAGGGGAAAGAGCCTGACCCGCTGCCTGCTGCTGCCAGCGGACCAGCGGCAAGCGTGATCGAGCATCTTCAAGGACAAGCAACGTGCCGATGCAGCTACTCCAGCAGTGGAAAGAGCCTGTATCTGCCAGCGGACGAGCATCTAAGCCGACGCCCCGAGCAATAAAAGCAACGAAGCCGTTTGTATGACCCTCCCCCACACCCACACCCTCACGACGCATCACCCGGCGTCTGCTTTACGAAGACCCACAACACGCATATCGGGACAAATCAAGAAGGGTTGCCATTCCAAGGTGGTGCATTAAATATCAAGTGATCGTGAGAACATTGCTGCCCATTGAGTTACGTGGATACGGTCATTTAGAAGTATTTTAGTTCGTTTTTTTTATTGCATAATCTTACAAACGAATTAATTGATAGCCTTTGGGACGTGTTTCTTTATTGCCTTCGTATGAAAATTGTTGCATGAATTTTTAAGGACTTTTGGTTCCTGTTGCCGTATATGCTCGTGTTACTCTGAGGAAGTAATCAATTGTTCTGTTACCCGGTTAACCAACGTAATCATTGAGGGTTAAGTATGGATCAATGAGGAGAACATCTCCTGGAGTACTGTGTTGACAATTTCAAGCATGGGAATCGCATATTAGAGTGTTAAGGTTTTGTTTAGAAATTAAAATTGCTTAACACAGAAGTGTTTGAGTGTTTCTTTCCTGAGTTCATGCATAATAATCTTATTTATAAGAACTGTATCCTATGTTGAGATTTGAATTTGGAGACCTGACATAAACACACTAATACATGATCAGTAAATGTTAAAGCGAGATTAATTGTATTATACCGATCGATAATACAACCCTAGACAACGAAGCCGAGTTTAATCTAGCATACTTACATCACACCTGCATAACTTCATACGATTAATTGTACGATCTCGATTGATGATACTACCCTCGACCACGAGGTTGAGCCTAATTATCATAATGGCTTGCATTAGCATAACCGCATACACTCGCATAAATTAATACGATTATATCTAGAATTAGTATAAGTTATGTGCATAATCACATCAATTAACATAAATTTGGATAATTACACATTTTTCCAAATTTCATTTATATTGTATTACTTGCATTCAAATTTTCAATACCCGGCATATACAACACACCGATCGTTGTTGTGAGCATCACCTGCCCTACGTTGCTGGAGGGCCACTGCCTCCAACTGGCTAGTAGCAGTGTCCTTCACACACAACCTCACACATACACTCACACTCTGGAAAACAGGGGGAGAACATACATACTACTTGCCATGAGGCACAAGTGTTTCCACTGAGTCATCCTACCACCCAATCCGAATGGGTAAATCACTTAACAACTGAATGTCTAATCGTTCTTTCATAGGCCATGCAAAAGAAGAACAGGAATGCGCGGCTTGCCAAAACTGCCTGAAAGTCCTCTTGGGGCGCTTGGTAAGAGAAGGATCCCCACTGCAGCCCGTAACTCTGTGCCTGCGGCTCCTACCCGGCAGACATGCTGCGGAGGCTGCTGACGCAGGCGTTCTGCAGTTACGAGGTGGAGAGCCTCGTTCTGGCGCTGCTGCTGGCACGCCAGGCAGCGTTGGGTGCCGCTGGGGGGTTTACCAGCTACACGCGGTGGTTCCAGGTGAGTTCCCGGCTGATCCAGCGAATCTGGCGATCTGGAAACCCTTTCCGAAGGCTGTAACTAGTCCTGCAATCGGCACCATGTGCATGACAAACAAAAAGTAGCTATGCTTGATTTCAGTGTCAAATGTTACGTACAGTACATTATCCACTACATACAAAAAATTAAGCAATGAAAATACTGCTCTCTAAATTTTCGTGACTTAACTAATAAAAACAGAAAATATATATACTCTTTGGGCCTTTCGGTAAAGCCACGTTGATAGAAAAATAATACAAATAATAAAAAATCACGACGTTTCGATCGCAACACAAGCAATCGTCTTAAGATATCTACGTGACTTTACCGAAAGAAACAGTATGAATTCCTGCAGTCACGAAAGCTTTAAGTCAAGAGAAAATATACAGTGCTATCCGGTGATAAGTATGTGGAATTCGGGGTTCGCCAGAGCGCCGGTGTAAAGGCTGCATCAGTCTGGCAATCGTCAAACACATGGTTTTCTAAGCAAGAGCATACAAGTAGGCTCCTCCTTCAAAGTGACTCGAAGACACTAAGAGTAGGAGACACTTTGTTTATTAAAAGGCCTTAACAGTTCACACTGGGTAGCTGCGGTTCCCAGTCAGGACAGCTGGTAGACTGCCTGACTGGCGACGCCGAGATGGTGAAGATGGAGACGGCGGCGAAGACTCCAACAGCACGACGGGATCCCACTCCAAACGACAGCCCCGAGGTCCCCTCCCGGGGCCCCTCTTATATTGTCAGCGTTGTCTGGCTCCGCACTGGCCACGCCCCACTTCTGGAACTTATTAGCAGGTTCTCGATGTACCCCCTTCGGTAACCTTTCCCCTACATCCCTCTCTGGTCTATCTCGTGACCTTCTGCCAGTCGGGGCTGCTGCAGCTGCAGATCCCCTTCCCTGCCAGCAGCCAGCGCTGTGCTGCTAAGTGACCGTTTCTATGTCACTACAAAAGCAACGTGCTCGATTGCGTTAGCGAGCAATATACAGACATCACAGAACAATGAATATTACATCACCCCATGCAGAGTCTTCGAGATTGGAGTGGTAAGTACAGTGCAGTAAATATGGTAACTTTTTACAGGAGGATATTTTTAAAAAATAGTATTTTATTCATGCCAATGTGATATCGTAAACAAATTTAAAATACTAAAAAATAATTTCCACAACACCTAAAATATAATGTTATGCAAGAATATGCAAAAATAAGCTAATTTAAATAATGATGTGATTATCCGGCGTTTTTGAAAATCCGGCACCCCCTTCCCTCCTAAGCCACTGGATAATCGATGATCGACTATATATTACCAACATACCTCGACTAAGACCTATGCTGTCCATTCCTGATGCTGAGAAGCTGGTGCTTGACTGTTTTTTCATATAGGTTGGATTACTGTAATGCCTTGCTGGTTTTTCTAAAAAGGGTTTTAAATATATAAAAAAATATTCAAAAGTCAGCAGCCTGGGTTTTAACCAGATCTAAATTGTATGCCCACATATGATTCCTAGTCTTTTGTCCCTGCACTGGCTCCCTCTCGCCAATCTGCTCTAATTTTATATACCACTGAGAAAACTTAGATCAGCTGATTCTACTCATCATTTCAAAGACAAGACTGTGGTGGTGGTGGTGTTGATGTTGTATGGGAAACACGGAGCCTGCTGCAGCCAGGCTCCGTGATTGTGGAATCCCCCTTCCTCAGTCCATTTAGGACAGATTCTGAGTCTTTCACTTTTTTATTGCGTTTTAAAACTCACCTACTTGTGCAGAATTTTTCCCGTAACTTAAGATATGAAAATCAGTTTTGTCTGATTTGATTACTCTGTAATTGTTGTTATTGTGGGCCCTGTGGCGGCAAGATGTTTACTACCTCGCCTGGTATATAGGAGGTCGTGGGTTTCATCCTGACCCTGATGCCTGTGGTATATTTGGAGTTTGTGTGTTTCTGTCCCCATGGTCGTGTGGATTTTTCTCCGGGTCCCCTGGTTTTTCCCTCCACATTTATAAAGATGCATTTACAGTATTTGGCTGCTAGAAATTTCCATGTGATAAGCCTCTTTGTTAAATTATCATTTGCGCTTCTGAAGTCGGTTCTGAAAAAGAGCTGTGGGCCTTACTGGGTAAGTCTTTATTATTATTCGCTTTTCTCAGGTTTTTTGTGGGAATTTCGAATGTCATTGATATTGTTATCAGATTTCTATTTTGCTTAGATTTTATCTATATTTGTGTGTCGTTTATTTTTGATGTACAGGGCTTTGAGATGCTTCAATATGAAGGGCGCTTTCTAAAATAGAGGTTTTATTATTATGTAGAACCAATCCTACTGAGGTCAAAAACGGTGCAGAGTTTGTTTATCTCGAAGCAATGCTGGGGGCTGTGTGACTGATGGGATGTGTAGAAAATGCTTTTTGTTTTATGTGGACCGAAATATATGTGAGGGAGGCTTGTTTGCTTATTTTGTTCCTCTTGAGAATCAGTTGTTCCCCAGTCTGACACGGAATCTACAGACACACATTGTGTTTCGGACGCACAAAATACAAATTTCATGTTTTTTCAATGCACGTGAACGTTCGCGATACGTGTCTACATACCATGAATAAGCCTCCCTGGCCTTTTAATATCCTGACATAATTATTTTAGCATGCTTGCACTTACACGGAGAGACGGAGAATGGAACTCATGATGGATTGATTAGTGACCATACGCAGATTCATAATCTCATTCGAACAGGATATAAAAATGTTTGGGCTCGGGTGGGACGCGTCGTACGCATGGACAATGGCCGGTGGTCAAATATAACGATGCAATGGATCTGAGAGGCAGTGCAGTGAGGAGATGGAGAAATTAATTCAGCTCCATGTATAGGTGCTCGGTGACTTATTACATCGCAGGTTCGTAGTGGTGGCAGTAGTCCTAGGTGAGGCCTTCATCCAGCAGTGGATTGATTATGGTAGATGATGACAACATATCAGAGGTGAGACGTTAGCGATTTTTAAAAATAAAAGATGCGGGTGATTTGTCTGGTGGTGACGGAGCGTTCATGGTTTTAACTCCAAGCTGTGTGCAGCACTAGCGGCTCCTCTGAGTAAGCCACACTGGCAGAGTCAGATCTCTGCGCTTGTGACATTTAAATTAATAAGACCCTGCATTAATAACAAAAGCATATGTTCTTTGGTAAATATTAACAAAATACCACGTTTTGGGATTCCAAGGAGGCAGGGGTCAGGGGGGTTTACGATCACCCCCTCATTGCCCCAACCTGGATCTCGGTCGCTGGAGATGCTCGTTGGCTGTGTGTGGAGGAGTTTACTTGTTGTGGCCGGTGAGCGCCGCTGGGAGCGATCTGTGTGAATGCAGCGACGTCAGGGATTTGATTCTCGCTCGCTCGGGTGTTGCTTTCTCCAGAGCTCGTTCGGTGACGCCAAAGGGTTCCACGTGGGCAGCAAGAAGTCGCTGTTGTTCCTCCTCAAGTTCCTGTCGGAGCTGGTGCCATTTGAGCCTCCACACTACCTCAAGGTGAGTCGAGCAGAGGGGTGACAATAATCACAAACAATCTTTTGTCAGTTTAACACGTAGGCCTGATTAGGCTGGTTATAATTACCGGCGAAACGTCACGGTACTCGAATTGTAAATGTTGTAGTGGGTTTATTCTCTAACTCACCGGTGTGCTGAACTAGTAACGAATTGGCATGTTTTGTTTACAAGACAAACCTTAGTAATTGGCTTTGTCGGGTGGTGGCGAGTTTCACGACACATTTGTATTTAAAGGATCTAATAAAAAAACGTATGTATAACAGTCTTTATGTTTATATGGTATTGCCTTAAATGCCTCTCGAAGCTCCTTACATCTCAGCTCGTAGAAATTCAAAGCAGTCCCCCACCCCCCACCAGTGGCAGCTGTCCCGGGGTGGCACAACGAGGTGACTTGGCACTGGCCTGAAAGTGGCTGTGAGGCTGTCAATGGAGGGCAATGATGTCCATGCGCAATCCCAATTGAGTCATTTGCAGGGAATTTTTTCGAAATTGGCAATTTTAACCATGATGCTTGGCACAATGGCCAACTTGTTTCTAATGGCCAATTCGGAGCACCGTGGTGGTTAAATGTTAACTCCCTCACCTGGTATGCAGGAGGTCGTGGGTTCCATCCCGAACCAGATGCCTGTTGTATATTTGTAGTTTGCATGTCTCTCACCCCGTGGTCACGTGGATTTTTCTCCGGGTCCTGCGGTTTTCCCACATTTATCAACGTGTGTTTAAGAGTGTTTGGCAGCATTATATTTCCATGTGATGTGCCACTTTGTTGAGCTATCATCAAATCGCTTCTGAAAAAGAGCTATATTGCTCAGTGGCCCTTACCTGGTAAAATAAAATTTAAAATAGAATGTCAGGGTATCTATGATATTCAGTGTGAAGCAGATGGAGTGCATTTAAGGTGAATTCATTGCATGCAATAACCAGGGTGACCACCTGGATTCAAACCGAGAAGATCTGCGGCAAGTGGCGAATGCGCTACCCAATGGCCCACCTCTCCGAGTTGTCTGCACACGAATGCTGGGGGAGCTTTGATGCCACGTGCTGCTCCATTGGCTCACCATTACCGAGACCATTGATCAGCATGGGCTGGGCATTAGTTCAAATCTGTAAATGTTGAGAAAACCCATCACAACAGAAGCATTTATTGATGATGGGTGTGTGGCTATGTTTTATAGATCATCAACTCAAAAGAGTTGGTGAAAATACGACCATCCTAGAAGGTTAGAGTTGAAACAGGTTAAATGCCGGCTGTTATGGTGCAAATGAAATTGATATAAAGGGAGACCTCTTATTACCTATATGTTTTATAGATAGTAGTGTCGCATGGCAGTGATTCCATCATGATATCCTGCAGGTAACAGGATCTATGGTCTGCGGAGAATCTGGGCAATGGCACTCTTTGCTTTTCACAGTCACAGGTAATAGCAAAACGCTATTGTGCGGCTCGCAAGGGGAATCGCAGATTACAAAATTGTAGGGGATAGGATGACAAGCCTCTGTATTTGTTTCACTGTTGAGGGTGAATCAAGTCTGTTCTGGCTGCCCCTTGCTTTCTTAATATCAGAGAAGAGCTCTTGACTGAAACGTCATCCTGCTGTACGTTTCTCTGTCACGAGGTCGTGTTCACGGCTGAAGATGGCGGTGGTAAAAGTGTTTTTTGTTTCCGTGCTTCAAACTATTGTTTGCTAAGAACAAGCGGCTAGCATCCGATCCCACCACTGAAACCCACGTGGTGTGCCAATTTTCCCGAAAACAGTTGAGCATGTGATCTGGTCAAATATGCACACCCCATCATCACATCGCCCAGCGCCTCCATGAGTTGGAAAGGAAGCCGGGAACGTGACAGCGGAGACACTGACCAAACCCTCCTGTGCACAGCCAGCTGCAGAGCACATCATCGCTAGTCAATGTGCGCATTGTAAACCACTTTGCAAATTCAATGGGAGGCACAGCAGCGGCGGCGGTGGCAGCAGCAGCAGCAATTCACACGAGGGATATTGATCTCTGAATTGCTCTTCGCAAAGCCACACTAGGCAGTGCCGTGATTGTTGTTTTTCCTTCTTCTCGTGGGAAGATTCACATCCTAAACCCCCCGTTTGTGGAGCTGAAGCAACGCGCTGCGCTGATGGAATACGTGTCCCTGGCGAGGACCAGGCTCGTCGACCTCAAGGTGTGGGAGACTCGGTGTCTCGTGTGCACGTTCACGTTTTTGGGGTTCTTCACTCACCTCGTGGTGACGACTCACATTGTTACCCTGCACACTCACACCCATCCACTCGCATTACCACCCTACACACTCACACCCAACCACTCACATTACCACCCTGCACACACCCACATTACCTCCCTTCACACTCACACCCAACCACTCACATTATCACTCTTCACACTCACACCCAACCACTCACATTACCACCCTTCACACTCACACCCAACCACTCACATTACCACCCTTCACACTCACATCCAACCACTCACATTACCACCCTGCACACACCCAACAACTCACATTACCACCCTGCACACTCACACCCAACCACTCACATTACTACCCTGCACACTCACACCCAACCACTCACATTACCACCCTGCACACTCACACCCAACCACTCATATTGTCACCCTGCACACTCACACCCAACCACTCACATTACCACCCTTCACACTCACACCCAACCACTCACATTACCACCCTGCACACTCACACCCAACCAGTCACATTACCACCCTTCACACTCACACCCAACAACTCACATTACCACCCTGCGCCCTCACACCCAACCACTCACATTACCACCCTGCACACTCACACCCAACCACTCACATTACCACCCTGCACACTCACACCCAACCACTCACATTACCACCCTGCACACACCCAACAACTCACATTACCACCCTTCACACTCACACCCAACCACTCACATTACCACCCTGCACACTCACACCCAACCACTCACATTACCACCCTGCACAATCACACCCAACCACTCACATTACCACCCTGCACACTCACACCCAGCCACTCACATTACCACCATTCACACTCACACCCAACCATTCACATTACCACCCTGCACACACCCAACCACTCATTGTCACCCTTCAAACTCCCACCCAACCACTCACATTACCACCCTGCACACTCACACCCAACCACTCACATTACCACCCTGCACACTCATACCCAACGACTCACATTACCTCCCTTCACACTCACACCCAACCACTCACATTATCACTCTTCACACTCACACCCAACCACTCACATTACCACCCTTCACACTCACACTCAACCACTCACATTACCACCCTGCACACTCACACCCAACCACTCATATTGTCACCCTTCACACTCACACCCAACCACTCACATTACCACCCTGCACACTCACACCCAACAACTCACATTACCACCCTGCACACTCACACTCAACCACTCACATTACCACCCTGCACACTCATACCCAACCACTCACATTACCACCCTTCACACTCACACCCAACCACTCACATTACCACCCTTCAAACTCACACCCAACCACTCACATTACAACCCTGCACACTCACACCCAACCACTCACATTGTCACCCTGCACACTCCCACCCAACCACTCACATTATCACAATACAAACACGCTCTCTCCCGTCTACACTCACAGGAAATGAGTTTAGTCGAGCCCGGACTCTGCTAGTGGCAGGCTTTTAATTCGAGCGAAAAAAGATTGATGCCGTTTTGGCCACAGTGTAATTTGGTAGGGGAGATGTCGCGGTTATCCGTGACTTTGCTTTTTATTCGTCCCTCAGGACTGCACTTTGAGATAAACGATGCTAACTCCGCACGGCCACGACCGTCAGCAGTTGGGCCGAGCTGCTTGTCGTTTGCGTGGAGGCTGCTTGCCAGTAGCAGCTGCTGCAGTGTGTTGGGGTTGCGAGGTGGCATGGTGATGAAAGCACAGGCGTGTCTATTCATGAATCTTGCCTGTGCGGATCTTTGAGTGTGGGCCCCTTCCTGTGCATGCCTGGTACCCTCTGGTTTCTCCGCTTTTCTCTCACACGAATTAGTAATTTTGAAGTTCAGATAATCAATTCAAGGGAGTTGAGAAATGTGGCCCATCCCAGTATAATTCAAAGTCTTCTACATATGTTCAACTGAGTCGCAGACCTAGACTTGGAGGCAACACATTTGTAGTGACATCGAGGATGTCACTGTGCGATGTTCCTACGTCGCGGACAGCGCTGGGTGGGTTGCTGTGTGAGGCCGGCTCTAGCACAGCACGGTGTGCGATGCACCGTCATCGCGTACACCCCGTGGGCGGGTGTAGTACCAGCCCCAGCGGGGCTTGGTGAGCGCTGGGATAGCGTGGGCACCACGCATAGCGTGGGGATTGGGAGAGTGTCGGCCCAGGGGCAGGGTTGCCCTGGACCATGGCACTCTGGTTGACCCCGTAAACGCGTGATCTGGAGTGTCCACAGAGAAGGCCCCAGGTGGGGGGGGCTAGGGGGTGATCACGTGTCCAGGGAGAGCTCTCGAGGGGGAACGAGATGAAGCGAGAACGCTCGAGAAGGCGGGCGGGACCGAGGGCGGAGCGGCCCCGACCAGGAGGATATAAGGTGGGTCCCTGAGAGGGACCGGGGTCGCTGCATTCTACAAGCTGGAAGCTCTACGTCCTATAAGCTGGAAGCTCTACAGGCATCAACATGTGGCCGGGACCTGAGTGAGGGTCAGACCCTTCGTAGCTGTAACCCCTCCGTATAGAGTAGTTAGCTGGGTGGCCACCACCCTAGGCTGTATCTGGTAAAGGGGCAGTTACTCCTTTGTCTTAACGTGTTGATGTTATAATAAATGTGTTGCCTCTTAAGAGAAACATCGGCGACTCAGTTGGACTCACAACACATTTATTCAGTTCCAACACATTGAGTAACTTCCCCTTAACGGATTAACAACCTAAGGTGGTTACCACTCGGCTAACTACACTAGTTACTACACTAGTAACTACACTAGTAACTACACTAGTTACCACGTAACTGTTACTACGGACCGGGACCAGCTTCGGCCCGGGTCCACGTGTTGGAGATTCGTTGAACGGAGAACGTAGACGAAGGGTTTCTTCCAGGATGAACACCAACCCCGGTCCCTCTCGGTTATATTCTCTGTGGCGTGGCCGGCTTCGCCCTTGGCCACGTCCACCTTCCAGAATCCTCGGGAAGGCTCTGGGTCCCGATCACGTGACCCCCCCCCCCCAGCCCCCTCTTGGGGCCCCTATGTCAACTTAACCGGTCACGTGTCCTCCCGGGTCAACCAGAGTGCCATGGCCTCACACAACCTTATCCTTTGGTCGGCACCCACACACCCTGTCCTGTAGGGTCGGCACTGCACTTAAAGCGTGGTGCCATCCAGCGCTATTATTCAGCGCACAACGTGCCCCTCTAGGGCCAGTACTACACCCACAACATTGTGGAATCCGGCGATGTTGCTACACCGCACGCCGGGCTCTTCTAGGGCCGGTACTGCCCCCACAGCATGTTGACATCTAGCGATGTCACTACACATATACAGTGAGGGAAAAATGTATTTGATCCCCTGCTGATTTTGTACGTTTGCCCACTGACAAAGAAATGATCAGTCTATAATTTTAATGGTAGGTTTATTTGAACAGTGAGAGACAGAATAACAACAGGAAAATCCAGAAAAACGCATGTCAAAAATGTTATAAATTGATTTACATTTTAATGAGGGAAATAAGTAATTGACCCCTCTGCAAAACATGACTTAGTGCTTGGTGGCAAAACCCTTGTTGGCAATCACAGAGGTCAGACATTTCTTGTAGTTGGCCACCAGGTTTGCACACATCTCAGGAGGGATTTTGTCCCACTCCTCTTTGCAGATCTTCTCCAAGTCATTAAGGTTTCGAGGCTCACGTTTGGCAACTCGAACCTTCAGCCCCCTCCACAGATTTTCTATGGGATTAAGGTCTGGAGACTGGCTAGGCCACTCCAGGACCTTAATGTGCTTCTTCTTGAGCCACTCCTTTGTTGCCTTTGCCGTGTGTTTTGGGTCATTGTCATGCTGGAATACCCATCCACGATCTATTTTCAATGCCCTGGCTGAGGGAAGGAGGTTCTCACCCAAGATTTGACGGTACATGGCCCTGTCCATCGTCCTTTTGATGCGGTGAAGTTGTCCTGTCCCCTTAGCAGAAAAACACCCCCAAAGAATAAAGTTTCCACCTCCATGTTTGACGGTGGGGATGGTGTTCTTGGGGTCATAGGCAGCATTCCTCCTCCTCCTCCTCCAAACACGGCGAGTTGAGTTGATGCCAAAGAGCTCCATTTTGGTCTCATCTGACCACAACACTTTCACCCAGTTGTCCTCTGAATCATTCAGATGTGCATTGGCAAAGTTCAGACGGGCATGTATATGTGCTTTCTTGAGCAGGGGGACCTTGCGGGCGCTGCAGGATTTCAGTCCTTCACGGCGTAGTGTGTTACCAATTGTTTTTTGGTGACTATGGTCCCAGCTGCCTTGAGATCATTGACAAGATCCTCCCGTGTAGTTCTGGGCTGATTCCTCACCGTTCTCATGATCATTGCAACTCCAGGAGGTGAGATCTTGCATGGAGCCCCAGGCCGAGGGAGATTGACAGTTCTTTTGTGTTTCTTCCATTTGCGAATAATCGCACCAACTGTTGTCACCTTTTCACCAAGCTGCTTGGCAATGGTCTTGTAGCCCATTCCAGCCTTGTATAGGTCTACAATCTTGTCCCTGACATCCTTGGAGAGCTCTTTGGTCTTAGCCATGGTGCTGAGTTTGGAATCTGATTGATTGATTGCTTCTGTGGACAGGTGTCTTTTATACAGGTAACAATCTGAGATTAGGAGCACTCCCTTTAAGAGTGTGATCCTAATCTCAGCTCGTTACCTGTATAAAAGACACCTGGGAGCCAGAAATCTTTCTGATTGAGAGGGGGTCAAATACTGATTTCCCTCATTAAAATGCAAATCAATTTATAACATTTTTGACATGCGTTTTTCTGGATTTTTGTTGTTGTTATTCTGTCTCTCACTGTTCAAATAAACCTACCATTAAAATTATAGACTGATCATTTTTTTGTCAGTGGGCAAACGTACAAAATCAGAAGGGGATCAAATACTTTTTTCCCTCACTGTATGGGGCTCCCACATGCATATGGCAGTGCAGAACATTGATGATTGTACTGCCTTGATGTGTCCTCATGAGGTTGAACCTGGGTCCATAGTTGGGTCTTTGTTAACCTGCTGCCTGTTGGGACCGTGACATTTTCTCCACTCTTTGAGTTGGTCGCCCAAATGACAATGTGGCCACACGTTCATTTCTCTGTACCTGGGTGGTCTGCATGAGGCCGAGAGGTGTTGTACGTGTAATGCTGCATACATCCTCTGTGTTGTGTTGCTGTGAACTCCTATGAAGCATCCCACTCTTCTTTGGCTTCACATCCGTGTGGTTCCAGGAGCCCATAGAGGAGATGGGTCTCTACGCTGACCCAGTCGAAGACCGTCGCGTGCAGGACGGATCGGTGGGTAACTTTCAGTCGCACAAGTTACACAGACTTACACACACACAGACTCCACAGCCACAGACTCCTACACACGTACACACAGACTCCTATACGTAGATATGCACAGATACACTACATGGTGGGTGTGTGATTTTGTGGTATCACGCTACCGCAACCGTGTGTGTGGTGTGGTGTCGCACCGTGTGTGTGATGTTGCGCGTTGTGGCGTGTGTGATGTGGTGTCACACTATGTGTATGACGTTTCTCTATGTGGCATGTGTGATGTGGTGTCTCACTGTATGTGTGATGTTGCTCTGTGGCGTGTGTGGTGTGGTGTCACACTGTGTGTGTGATGTTGCACTATGTGGCGTGTGTGATGTGGTGTCTCACTATGTGTGTGATGTTGCTATGTGGCGTGTGTGATGTGGTGTCACACTGTGTGTGATGTTTCTCTATGTGGCGTGTGTGATGTGGTGTCACACTGTGTGTGATGTTGCACTATGTGGCGTGTGTGATGTGGTGTCACACTATGTGTGTGATGCGCTATGTGGCGTGTGTGATGTGGTGTCACACTATGTGTGTGTGATGTTGCTATGTGGCGTGTGTGATGTGGTGTCTCACTGTGTGTGTGTGATGTTGCGCTATGTGGCATGTGTGATGTGGTGTTGCACCGTGTGTGTGACGTTTCTCTATGTGGCGTGTGTGATGTGGTGTCACACTGTGTGTGTGATGTTGCTATGTGGTGTGTGTGATGTGGTGTCGCACCGTGTGTGACGTTTCTCTATGTGGCGTGTGTGATGTGGTGTCACACTGTGTGTGATGTTTCTCTATGTGGCGTGTGTGATGTGGTGTCACACTGTGTGTGATGTTGCACTATGTGGCGTGTGTGATGTGGTGTCACACTGTGTGTGTGATGCGCTATGTGGCGTGTGTGATGTGGTGTCACACTATGTGTGTGTGATGTTGCTATGTGGCGTGTGTGATGTGGTGTCTCACTGTGTGTGTGTGTGATGTTGCGCTATGTGGCATGTGTGATGTGGTGTCGCACCGTGTGTGTGACGTTTCTCTATGTGGCGTGTGTGATGTGGTGTCACACTGTGTGTGTGATGTTGCTATGTGGTGTGTGTGATGTGGTGTCGCACCGTGTGTGACGTTTCTCTATGTGGCGTGTGTGATGTGGTGTCGCACCATGTGTGTGACGTTTCTCTATGTGGCGTGTGTGATGTGGTGTCTCACTGTATGTGTGATGTTGCTCTGTGGCGTGTATGGTGTGGTGTCACACTGTGTGTGTGATGTTGCACTATGTGGCGTGTGTGATGTGGTGTCTCACTATGTGTGTGATGTTGCTATGTGGCGTGTGTGATGTGGTGTCACACTGTGTGTGTGATGCGCTATGTGGGGTGTGTGATGTGGTGTCACACTGTGTGTGTGATGTTGCACTATGTGGCGTGTGTGATGTGGTGTCACACTGTGTGTGTGATGCGCTATGTGGGGTGTGTGATGTGGTGTCACACTGTGTGTGTGATGTTGCACTATGTGGCGTGTGTGATGTGGTGTCACACTGTGTGTATGACGTTTCTCTATGTGGCGTGTGTGATGTGGTGTCACACTATGTGTGTGATGTTGCGCTATGTGGCGTGTGTGATGTGGTGTCACACTGTGTGTGATGTTTCTCTATGTGGCGTGTGTGATGTGGTGTCACACTGTGTGTGTGATGCGCTATGTGGCGTGTGTGATGTGGTGTCACACTATGTGTGTGTGATGTTGCTATGTGGCGTGTGTGATGTGGTGTCTCACTGTGTGTGTGTGATGTTGCGCTATGTGGCATGTGTGATGTGGTGTCGCACCGTGTGTGTGACGTTTCTCTATGTGGCGTGTGTGATGTGGTGTCACACTGTGTGTGTGATGTTGCTATGTGGTGTGTGTGATGTTGTGTCGCACCGTGTGTGACGTTTCTCTATGTGGCGTGTGTGATGTGGTGTCGCACCGTGTGTGTGACGTTTCTCTATGTGGCGTGTGTGATGTGGTGTCTCACTGTATGTGTGATGTTGCTCTGTGGCGTGTGTGGTGTGGTGTCACACTGTGTGTGTGATGTTGCACTATGTGGCGTGTGTGATGTGGTGTCTCACTATGTGTGTGATGTTGCTATGTGGCGTGTGTGATGTGGTGTCACACTGTGTGTGATGTTTCTCTATGTGGCGTGTGTGATGTGGTGTCACACTGTGTGTGATGTTGCACTATGTGGCGTGTGTGATGTGGTGTCACACTGTGTGTGTGATGCGCTATGTGGCGTGTGTGATGTGGTGTCACACTATGTGTGTGTGATGTTGCTATGTGGCGTGTGTGATGTGGTGTCTCACTGTGTGTGTGTGTGATGTTGCGCTATGTGGCATGTGTGATGTGGTGTCGCACCGTGTGTGTGACGTTTCTCTATGTGGCGTGTGTGATGTGGTGTCACACTGTGTGTGTGATGTTGCTATGTGGTGTGTGTGATGTGGTGTCGCACCGTGTGTGACGTTTCTCTATGTGGCGTGTGTGATGTGGTGTCGCACCATGTGTGTGACGTTTCTCTATGTGGCGTGTGTGATGTGGTGTCTCACTGTATGTGTGATGTTGCTCTGTGGCGTGTATGGTGTGGTGTCACACTGTGTGTGTGATGTTGCACTATGTGGCGTGTGTGATGTGGTGTCTCACTATGTGTGTGATGTTGCTATGTGGCGTGTGTGATGTGGTGTCACACTGTGTGTGTGATGCGCTATGTGGGGTGTGTGATGTGGTGTCACACTGTGTGTGTGATGTTGCACTATGTGGCGTGTGTGATGTGGTGTCACACTGTGTGTATGACGTTTCTCTATGTGGCGTGTGTGATGTGGTGTCACACTATGTGTGTGATGTTGCGCTATGTGGCGTGTGTGATGTGGTGTCTCACTGTGTGTGTGATGTTGCTCTGTGGCGTGTGTGATGTGGTGTCACACTGTGTGTGTGATGTTGCGCCATGTGGCGTGTGTGATGTGGTGTCACACTGTGTGTGATGTTGCGCTATGTGGCGTGTGTGATGTGGTGTCTCACTGTGTGTGTGATGTTGCTGTGTGGTGTGTGTGATGTGGTGTCTCACTGTGTGTGTGTGATGTTGCTCTGTGGCGTGTGTGATGTGGTGTCACACTGTGTGTGTGATGTTGCGCTATGTGGCATGTGTGATGTGGTGTCTCACTCTGTGTGTGATGTTGCACTATGTGGCGTGTGTGATGTTGCGCTATGTGGCGTGTGTGATGTGGTGTCTCACTATGTGTGTGATGTAGTGTTATCCACTCGAGAAATGGAGGACTACTGCCTGGACCTCTGTGGAATATAGCAGGTCCATTGGACTAGTTCTGGCTCCAGTCACCATGAGGGGTAGACAGTTCTCCACTCGTGGCAGGAAACTGCCAAACAACAGGGAGAGGCATTGGTTTTGGTCAAAATTATGAAGGGGTATGGAAGGGTGGAGGAAATGTGTGGGAAGCTGTGATTCCCAAGCTATTGTGTGCTTGCCTCCCCATCAACAGGAGGCAAAGATTGGTGGTGGTGACTTACAGACAAGGCCGATGAGTCAGATGCCTTCTATGACCTCATGTCATAGGTGCTAGCTAAAGTGGCCCCTCGGGATAGTCATCCTGTTGGGTGACTTTAATGTTCGAGTGGGTCATGACGCAGAAACCTGCAGTGTCTTTCCTGTTTGTATCAATGTATGTCGAACCTCTTTTGCACCGTACATAGCTAACCGTGATAATCAGAGGTGCGGGGAAGGACAACAAACTGAACACAAAAAGCACCGCAGTGTGTGATGTTGTAGTGTCACACTCCTGTGTGTCTGTCAGAGCGCCCATCACATGGAGGATGACGTGGAGAAGACGCTGGTGGCATTTGAGCGCACGGGAAAGATCCCGTCTAGTGTCATGGAGGCGAGGTGAGCCCCTGGCTACCCATTCCTGTCAGTGCCGCGTGCCAGGGCTCCATATGGCAACAGGGTGGCACAGTGGAGTTTGTATGTTCTCTCTCTTTTGCATGGGTTTCCTACAGTTTTTCCAATTTCTTCCAAAAGTACAAAAACATAATCTAACTGGAATTGGCCAATCGTCTCAAATCTGAAAACTCACTGTCCAATTATTCGATGGGATTTCACATTGCAAAAAAATGTGGCAGGACCCTCCTGAAATAGTCTTCAGATTTAGTGAAGCTTCGATGGGCAAATACGTGTAATAAATTAATAACAGGAGTAATAATAATAACAACCCTACAAGGTGTCTTCTGAAAAGCAAAATGTGCAATTGTGACCATAGGATTTGTACTCCCAGTACACTGTTTCGTCATCACACTGTTGTTTCATGCACACAGCCACGTTTTAGACCAAGCAGTAACAACTCTGGCTGCATTTTAAACCTCGGCAGGAGAGTGAGACAACTGTGGACCGGTTTAACCTTTTAAATATAATAATAATCTTTGTTCGGAATCATCACAAATACTTATGTTTTTGGAGCCAATATAATTTATGCTTAATTTGGTCGTGAGAATTTTTATCATATTACCGATGAGTTGAAACAATATATAATTGGTCCATTAAATGCTTGCACACGTGATCATTTCACCAATTTGAATGTGTCAGATGGTCGAGGGATTCATACCACTATTCTGGCAAATCGCCCGATGATGCTGGATGTAATTACCAGCGAAACGTCGTACTCAAAATTGTAAATGTTGTGGATTCACTCTTCAACACACCGGTGAGCTAAAGTAGTGAACTATTTGTCTTTTGTCAACGTGACATATTTTTTACTGATTGGCCGTGTCGGGTGGTGGAGGGCTGCGACACATTTATAAATAACGCGATCTAACCCAAAAGCCTTTATTATGAATAATATTGGTCGCGAAAGCCTGCTACGTGTGGTGAGTTCTGTTTTCTGTAATGTGATGATGAGTGCTGTGTGATGTGAGACGTAATGAGTGCTGTGTTCTACTTACTCTGTGTTAAGTTCTTTGCTGTATTACACGTTGTCTCGGTTCTGGCAGAGCGATGTTTCACACAGTTTTTTCACTTTACATCACAACCATGTCCCACTTGGGTTAGCAATATCAAATTCTCTCTCTCAAGCATTGTGCTTACAAGAGCACCCTGTATGTCTCATATCAATGTTCTTCATTTTGTTTCCAGCATTTTCAGGAGGCCATATTTCCTGATGCGCTTCTTGCCAGCCCTGCTGAAAACGCGCCGTGTAAGTTAAGCCATTGCGTCCGGAGGTCCGGCGCGACTTTGTTGGACTCGTTTTTGGTGAGGCTGGGAAAGAATCCTGGTCTTATGGCTCGACGCTCGTGGGGCGCCTGACCAATGTGCTTCTTCTTCTTTGGTTCTTTCGGTAAAGTCACGAAGAATGAGAATAAAATAATAAAATAAAACAATAAAATTCTCACGCCATTAAATCGAAATTCAATGTGCTTCTATTCCCGAGTTTCATCATCCCTGTGGCTGCAGGCCAGGGGTGGGGGATTTTAAGGCTCGCGTGCCGGGTACGGCCCATGACTTTGTATGTATGTTGAACTTCTTTGGCACCGTACATAGCGAACCGTGCTAATCGCAGGTGCAGGGGAAGGACATCAAACTAAACACAACAAGCAGTATATTCTTGTTTCTTTCGGTAAAGTCACGTAGAAGGGAAACAATAAAATAATAAAAATATGAAACAATAAAATTCTTACGACGTTTCGACTGCAACACAAGCAATCATCATCAGGTGTGAAGACCACAGCAAGAAAATTTGAAAAAAGTGGCGTTTTTTTCTTAATGTTAGTACCACGGACAGCGATTTTGCAAGTTCAGATGGACGAGGCGGTGACTTTCAGACCGCATTCCATTCTCTTCCTTTCCCCCCTCCTATTTTCCGAACATAGATGGACTCGTCCATTTGAACAACTGCTAAAATCGCTGTCCCGTTGTGCTAACGTTAAGAAAAAAACGCCACTTTTTAAAAAAAATCTTGCTGTGGTTTTCTCTCCTGATGATGATTGCTTGTGTTGCAGTCGAAACGTCGTGAGAATTTTATTGTTTAATATTTTTATTATTTTATTGTTTCCCTTCTACGTGACTTTACTGAAAGAACCAAGAATATGAATCCCAGCAATCACGAAAGCTTTAAATCAACAACAAGCAGTTTTAAAGAAATTAGTTTTCAGTCTAATTGTAATCTGTAATGATGAGAAAACCGATCACAACAAGATCATTTAGATGACCCCATTTCTCAACTGTTTTGAGTTAGGGGTCTGATTAACAAATTGGCCATACATTCAGTTATTTTAAAATGGTGGTCCAGATAAGGAAGATAGCTTTTGTACATTGCAATGCACGTCTTTACCAATGGCGACATGCTTCCTAGCACTATAAAAGCAGCCATAAATTATATTTATTTGTCATTAGCACCTTAACCATCTGTTCACTTTGGAATTGTGACCCGATGTTGACCCACAGTCTGGTGAGACAGAGCAAAATTGGTATCGTGTTCGATTATTATTCATGGCGTTTCTTCTGTATGCTGCCGTCACAGCTTCCTGACGACCCAGATGTTCGCATGGCCTTCATCGAGGCCATGAGGAGGTGCGGTCCATCGCAAACATTTACTACGTATTCTCCCTTGTCTGCTGATACATCTGAACCGAGCCAGGCTAATGGCATGGCTAATGGCATGGCTAATGGCATGCACGTTGTTTGTGATGCCGAGTCGGTACACTTAAGACGCAGTATGACCATGTCACCTACGTGCCTGTCGACTCATTCATGGCGTTCAGTTTTTACTCATCGAACTAGGGAGTCATTTGAGGACGAGTCGACTTTGGGGAGGCTCTGGATCGGTTCAGATATCCATCACTGATGGTGGCCGTGAGCGGGAATCAAACCCGGCTCGCTGGGTTTGTAGCACAGCACACTAACCCTCTATACTCCCGTTCCCCGCAGTCCTCAACGCACACCCACAGACACGTCCTCGCTTTTTATTGTTTGGTCTGTTCACTAATACACTAATATATGTATACACTTGACTGAACGTGGGATTGCTGTTTTGTTTTTGTGTACCTTTTAATTGACATTGAGGCTGGGCATGGACCTTTGAGCGAGCTGGACCAGGGCTGTCCTCTGAGCCCAGATAGCCAGGGTTTTACATGAGTGCAAATACCAAATGTACTCGGTACAGTAGTCCCTTGCTTAACGGTATTAATTGGTTCCACGAAAACTATCGTTAATTGAAATTATTGGGAATAAACTGTAGGAAATACAATGTAAAGGCTTAATTTCTTCGAAGACGATCAGAAGGTAATAATTTTCACCCGTTAAACATAGTTTATAATATCTAAACAAGTAATTTTAATAAATAAACATTTTAAGAACATATTAAAGCATTCATATTAATACAAATGGATAAATTATTAATACATGGAGCTTAAAAATGTGCATATTTACAGTATAAAATAAAAATGCTTACTTTAGGCGAAGAAAATATATGGCTTAAGTATTCAAGAGAACTGTTTCCATAAGCAACGCACATTAAACATCGATAAGCTAGCAAATTGCTCTCAAAATGCTAATAAAAGGGCAGGTTGCTGATGGCTGAGGTTTGCTGCTGAGTCCACTTAGGAGATTTCCGATTGGCCTAAATTGGTGGCCGCATGATATAAAACATCGTGAGTTGGAAATTATCGCAAATAGAAAAAATGGATTGTGAATCGATGGCATCGTAAACCGAAGGGGACCTCACTGTGTTTGCACTTGGTACTGATTAATACTGGGTGTAGCCCAAGGGTCATCAACGAAGTGGGCGGGGTTAGTGATGTTAATGTGAGAAATTATCATGTTAATGTAAGATCAGAGAGCAGCCTCTACGGCGAGCGCGCGGAGGTGGCTGTGTAAATGTGAGAGATGAGCATGTTAATGTAAGATCGTAGAGCCGCCACGTTGAGGTCGGCGCGCGGAGGTGGCTCTGTTGGTGTGATAAATTTAACCTGTTCATGTAAAATCGGAGAGCCAAAGCCACGGGGAAAAAATAAAATAAAAACTAATATCGGAAGGTGGCAGGATAGGAACATCACAGCCAGTTATTACTTTAACTGGTTTATGACGTCCTTCCAATGATTGCTGGGTTTGTACCCATCCTCTCGGTTGAGATTGTGTCTGTATATATGGATGGCTTCACGAACTAATCTTTGTTGATAGCCAGTGGGCTTACAAAGTACCTTCATCTTAGAGAAATCAATTTCATGTGAGCCAACCGCATTAAAACAATGATCAGCCACGGCCGACATGTTGGTCCTACCGTGTTTCAGATTTGCCTTATGCTCACGAACACGGTCCGAGACATGTCGCTTAGTCTCCCCAAGATAATTACTACCGCAGACACATCTTAGTTTGTAGATGCCAGGGTATTGCATATCAGGGATCACATCCTTCACAGATGGGATCAGATCACGAATTTTATGTACTGTTCATAATAAAGGTTTTTGGGTTACATTGCATAAGTATAAATGTGTCGAAACCCTCCACCACCCGACAAGGCCAATCAGTAAGGGATTTGTCACGTGTTGGGTGGTGGAGGGTTTCGGCACATTTATACTTACGCAATCTAACCCAAAAACCTTTATTATGAATAATATTGGTCGCGAAAGCCTACATGTTTATGGACTGTTCGATCGAGCCTGGATCTTGTGTTTACTCAAGATTTTGGAAATATTTTTGTTGACCCCGCTATGTATGGCAAACAGTCTGCTTTCAGCAGTTTTTCCCCCTCTTTTTTCCTCCTGATGTTGTGATCGAAACGTCGTAGTTTTTGTTTATTTTATTCGTATTAATTTGAACCTGTCTACGTGACTTTACCGAAAGACCCAAAGAATATGAATTCTTGCAGTCACGAAAGCTTTAAGTCAAGTGTTGAGACTCAGTAAGGCTTTCCTGACTAAACGTGCAAAATAACAACACAGGCGTTTCCTGCTTAACGAGCTTTCTTTTCTTTTTTTACGATAATTCGCTAACAATGAGAATTTATAGCCCAAATTTGTTCGATCAACGATCAAATGCATCCCGTGGCGGCAGGGGGCGCTGCGGTATGACAGTGTTACAGTATTGTAATACAGCGCACCGCGGCCCGCAGCTGTTTACCAGTCTCCTGTGCTGTGCCGCCTTCACGCATGATTCAGGTGGGGGCCTCGTGGTAGCATTGTAATGGGAGTGTGTGGGGAGCAGTGGCGCAACGGTGAGCGCGCGGAGCTACGAACCTGGCGACCCGAGTCGATTCCCGCTCAGGGACAACACTGGTTATGATTATCAGAACCGGTCCTGGGCCTCCCCTAGGAAGACTCGCCACGAGTGAGATAAAGGCGGCCGGGCATGGTGCTGGCCATGCACCCCTCGTGCGCAGTACCGGCCTTAATAGGTGCTTGCACTTGGCCCAACAGTCTATTGAGGCTATACGGGGGATCTTGCACTGGTTCTTCATGTGTTGTAAGTGTTAAATGTGGTGTTACTTTATTTTAAAATAATACAGTCATTTTTGTTTATTGTGTTCCAAAAAGTTGTTCAAGAGTGGAGAATGTTCGGGCTGAAACGTAGCTGGCTCAGCTTTTAACATGAGGGGGAGAGTGAGTCAGTGGGAAAACGGCGATCATTTAACGAGCTTTCGCTTACCGAGCGATTTCCGCGGAACGTCTCTCTCGTTAAGCGAGACGATGCGACCGTATGGTCACTTTACACCCTACCGCCCCCCACCCTCAGAGCCGACAAGATTCCCAGCCACATGTTCAGAGCCTACGTGGAGGCATGCAGCATGGCCGAGATCCAGCAGCAGCACGGGCAGCAGGGTGAGTACAAGCAGTGGGGCAATTACGGGCAGAGGATTGGCGAGCGTGGGGAGCGGGATGGCGAGCGTGGGGAGCGGGATGGCGAGCGTGGGGGAGCGGGATGGCGAGCGTGGGGAGCGGGACAAGCAGCTCACAAACTTGGAGTTCTACTTCCAAGCTGGAAAAATTTAGCCAGTTAGTTGAAGCACTGAAGGCCAATACCACCACTGGCATCTCCCGTGAGTTGAGGAACACTTTCCAGACCATGCTGGCTTCCAGTATTGTAAAGAATCCTGAAGGAGTTTGGAAATAAGAGTGGCAACACAGACATAGGGCCCACTCCAATGAACATTCGACTGCCCGATTGGAAAGGTGGCATGAGAACTGTGGAAACTTTTGACTTTGTGCACTTCAGCTGCAAAGCCTGAACATTACGGTGACATATGGGGGCCGCTGAACTCCACAACGTGACATTATCGGTCACCAAGAAGCAGAGAGCTGCTTGGCATGGGGATCCCAGCACGTATGAGGAGGAGGACATCGTCCTTGCCCTCCTGCAGTACGGAACAACTACCAGACAATACCACCAGTTATCAACCCATCTCACTCCTCTCCACCGCAAGTAACCCTTTGTAGAAGGTGCTTCTGGCCCGAAGAAACACGCCAGTTTTAAACCAGGCTGTTAGTTGCTGTGACCAGATACTTGTTCTCACAAGCCAAGTTGAGGCTGGTTTCCAATGGAAACAGAAAACAGGCGTGGCATGAATGGATTTATCATCTGTGATCACAGTGTGGCAACGTAGCTGAAGTATGTAGGCTCATCAAATGCCAGTAAAACCGTACATTTCATCAGAGCCTTACTCGGGAAAGTGCTGGCACTGTACTGCGTGCATCTATATGGAGAGGCCAGCAGAGCATTGACATTCAACAATGTCCTCCAGCAAGGCTCTTTGCTCACTCCCCACTGCTCTTCAACGTAATCACGAGCAGCATCAGGACGGCATCTTGTACATTAATTTATGCGGACGACATTGCACTTGTGGTACAGTCCAAGGCACAACAACAACCGCTAGTCTCCCATCGGCCACACTCTCACAGGCGACCTCAAGACCCCAGATGCTACTCTCCAACATGGTCAAGACTGGCAACACCTTCCCATCTGAACGACAAGGCTGCCAACCGCTTGACAGTGACCCTATTATGGGCGGAAGGTAAAACGTGAAGCCAGCCCAAAACACCTCAGCTTGACTGGATAGAAGCCGGAGCTTGAGAAACCACCTCAAAGGGGCCCTCAACAAACCCACGGTCTGGGTTGAGTCTCGCAGAGAGACCGAGCGGGCACAACATGGGGAGGTGGCACAAGTGTACACACAGCAGCGGCATTGGCGCTGCTGGTCTATTCAACCGCAGAGTACTGCTCCCCTGTCCGGTCGCAAAGCCCTTGGGATCCACAACTCAACTCTGCAATGGGCACCGCAAGCAGGACGTTTGATTAACCCGTGTGCAGTGCTTGCCCCACACTGGGCCGAATTAAACCACCCGTCCCAGAACCAAAGAGATGCCCAGACCTGCTGAATATACCCAGTGCATCCTGGACGATCTGGAACTTACCTATCAACCAGGAGCTTCCAAACCCCCTCTTACCCCTGCTCACCTCGCAGTTGCCTGAAGGAACAGTGGCGTGAATTGTAGTGCAATGCACCCATCACGAACAACCCCTTCCCATGGTTCAGTGCTGAGCCCTAAATCAGTGCAGAACATGGCGTAGCAGATGCTGTCACCTCCATCAAATGGGAAAATGAAGATCAGTCCGCCTGTCATCAGAGCTAGATCATGGATCACATAATTCAACACTGTCCAACACCGCCTATTCGCGAAGCAGTATCGCCAATATCCACCAAGCCTCCACAAAGGCTTAATAACTTCGATGTACACGTATGTTTCAATGTTTACCTTGCCATACGACAAGAGGAGTATTGAGTTGTATGCGAGTGAGTTTTTGTGATTTACCTTGCTGCTGATGTTGTTTTTGTCACAGACACGTTGCCCGTGGGAGGAGTTCCCTCTGAACCGATGGACGTCGTGCGGCAGAGCCTGGAGTCACTCCCCTCTGTCGCCTCCCTTGCAGCCAGGAGCCCGGACACACAGGACGGTCAGCACCCATGCCCGTGTGCATATTTGTGCATTTTTTTTGCATTGGGTGGGGAGCGGTAGTGTAGCGGTTCGCGTGCTGTGCTACAAACCCATCAACCCGAGTTCGATTCCCGCTTACGGCCAACACCAGTGACAATTATCTGAATCGGTCCTGGGCTTCCCCCAGGTCGACTCAGTCTCAAATGAGTACCTGGTGTAATGTGTAAACATCGCCACTGGGAAGACAAATGGGTTCGGGTGTGGTGCTGGCCACCCACCCCCTCGTGTGCCGTGCCGGCCTTCATAGGTGCTCGCTTACATCACTTGCCCCAACAGTCTGTTAAGGCTATACGTGGGATCTTTGTCTTTGTTTTTTTACATTGTGGGGAATTGTTTATCTTTGTGGTGGTTAGTGGTAGTGCAGTGATTGCCGCACTACGCTTGGAACTTGGCGACCCGTGATTGATTCCTGCTCCTGACCACCCTGAGTGACGTATATATGAACTGATCCTGGGCCTCCCATAGGTTGACTCAGCCTTTAATGGGTACTTAGTGTGGTGTGTGAACGTGAGCACTGGGGAGACGAAGACACTTTTAAATATAGATTGAGCACTCATTTCTTTACAACTGCTTTTTGTGTTCAGTTTGTTGACCTTTCCCTGCACCTATTTAGCACGGTTGGCTATGTACGGTGTGAAAGAAGTTGTACAAACATCTAGCAGCACCTTGCATCAACAGTCTGTTGGAAGGCTATATGGAGGATCTGTGTGTGTATTTGTGTGTAGACCATGGCTTTGGGTTATTCTTCGTGCTTTCTGAGTTGCAGGCCCTCTGCTCACAATCATATATTATAGTATTTGGCTGATATAAATTTCCACATGATATGCCTCTTCATTGGGCTATCATTTGTGATAGCCAGGTCGCTTCTGAAAAAGAGCTACGTAGCTCAATGGGCTGTACCTGATAAAATATAATAAATATTTTGTGTATGCCATTGATCAATGACATGTAAGACCCACTGGCAATGCAGTATTGTGGGCAGGCCAGAATAAAGTTGTGTGACCGGGTATCAGAGCCATTTTCTGTTCACCTTGGGGTGCAACAGGGATGTCCACTGGACCCCGCTATGCTATTCAATGTCTTATTTGACCACATAGCTCAATAAGCTTTCCACGGATGTACGGTATTCTCTCGTTATAACCTGGTGCTGTAATGTGGTGCTGTGTAGAACTGCAATGTGGTGCTGTAACGTAGTGCTGTATAGTGATGTGTATAGTGATGTTGTATCGTGGTTCTGTATAGTGGTGTGTATCGTGTATATAGTGGTGCTGTATAGCGGTGTGTAATGTGGTGCTGTAACTTAGTGGTGTTACATAGTGCTGTATAGTGGGGTGTATAGTGGTGCTGCATCGTGGTGCTGCATCGTGGTGCTTTGCGTGATGTTGCATGCGAGCAGCAGTGTCACATCTCGTGCTGCTTGTGGATGAGTACCTGCGGGAGCTGCATGGGGCCGATCCTCCCCAGGAGCTCCGCCTGGGCCCTGTTGCCAAGGAGCACCTTCAGGTGGGCAATGGTCACCGCAGGTGACAACGGCTGGGGATTAGCGTGGCCACCTACCCTGAGATCCAAACAATCCAGTACAAAGTCCCCTGCTCAAATGAGCATTGAGGTGATTGCTCCTCTCCCGTTTATAGCCCTAAACCAGTCACGAAAGAAATCCACATTCTTATGGCGAGTATGGAGTCTATTCATGGGACAACTGCTTATGCCTTTTCCGCAAAGTGTGTTTTTATTTATCGATCGAGGAGGATTGGAACTTACAACCTTCAGATAGGGAGCTGCTCGCTCTGCCGATGAGCTACCTGGAGAAGGATGTCATTGTCTAGAGTGGGGTGCATTGTGTACGTGTCGTGATATAGAATGGATCACTACGGCGCGTATCACTAAGTACAGTAGAATGAGGAAAAATGGGTGTAGAGGCTAGCACACCATGCAGTACCACACAGTGGGTTGCTCGGGTGCGTGGTACTGGGTGCTAGCAGAGAGAGGCTGATGAGTCCTACTGACAGACTAGGGGATAGTAGCCACTACGCCAGCACAGCGAGTGAATGCCACGTGATTGGTCACTAGGGAGCGTGTTGCGGGCTGCTGGCAGAAGGGGGCATATGAGGATGAGTCACCCCGGCCTCGGGTGAAGCACGTGATGGGCCGGCGTGAGGAATGTGGGGCAAAGCTGACCAAGGGGACACGGGAAGTGTAGCTGGGAATCTTTTGGAGAGTTCCTGAAGGGGCCGTGGTTAAGGGCGGAGCCGGGCAGGTGGCACGTGCAAGGTGGCCTGGAACCTTCGGGAACGTTCCAGAAGGGGGCGCGGCCGAGGGCGGAGCTAGGCTGCGCCGAGAGAGATAAAAGGGAAGCCCAGATCGAAGAGCGGGGCTGTCTGTAGGTGAAGTGAACCTGAGGTGCTACGGCTTCATCTCTTTCTCTGATGTCAGGTCAGACAGCACGTTGGCTGCTCTGACCCGTTTATAGTTATCCCGTGTGTAACAGTGTGTAAAGAGATAGGCATATCGTAGTCCTGTATGTGACGGTGTGTAAGAGATAGGCATATTGTAGTCCCGTGTGTAACGGTGTTATATAGTGTAGAATAAACGTTGTTGCCTCCTAACTCGTGTCTCCGAAGTGACTCACTACATACGTACAAATGCTGGACTTCTTTCGGGCCGTACGTAGTCAACCGTGCTAATCGAAATGTGCAATGTTCATGCATATGATAAAAATTGGTCTTTTAATGTCCCCAAAAATCCGTACACTTTTTCCTTCAGAGGAAAAGACCTACAAACGTGGTTGCCTCTGGTGTCAATTCTACCTGGAGGGCCATCCACCATAACATCTTCACGTCTTGGATGAAGTCCAAGCAACAGCGTGGAGTGGAGGACCTGATTCCAGCTCATTCTGGATTTACAGTTCATCGATTATCCAGCACGCGATCATTTGGCTTCCAACATTATCCAGGGGTCCCAGGCACTGGCGGAGCCACGGGGGGAGGGGGGGGGGGCACGTGCCAATCGAAATCCCTAATTTCGATCGGATCATTGGGATTTATTAGTAATAAATCGGCATTTGCGACCCCCTTCTGCTACTATGTAGCATATTGTTGTGCCAGGGACTCTATGAGATGATAGGACAATAGTCTGAGTCCATAATTGGCAATAAGTAACGGCAAAGCAGTTATAAGTGACTCACAGAATTGTGCGCAGTTGCGTAAACAGAGTCCACGACTTCCCTGAAGGCATTCACCTTCAGCGAGCGCGATGTCGATCACACAACGCGGTTCGAATTCGACCCTCGATCGATGGCTGTGCCATGGACGCACACGCGTCGAATAAAAAGCAAGGGACAAGTCCTTACTTACTAACAACTCCTTACTTACCAACAACGCCTTACTTCCTAACAACTCCTTACTAACAACTCCTTACTTACTTACAACTCCTTACTTACCAACTCCTTACTCACTAACAACTCCTTACTCACTAACAACTCCTTACTCACTAACAACTCCTTACTTACTTACAACTCCTATCATTTTTCATTGCTGGAGGGGTTCCCCCCCCCCACCTGAAAATCCTGGCTCTGCCATTGGTCCCAGGCTGATCCGGCGAAATCGGCAAAACCGCTCCAAAGGCAGTAACCAGTCTAGCGATCGGCACCGTGTGTGTGACAAAAAAAGGAGCTATGCTTGATTTCAGTATCAAATGCTATATACAGTAGGTTTTCAGTGCATACAACCTAAACAAGGAAAATACTGCACGTATATACAATTTTCATGACTAATAACTACAGCAATAAAAACTGAAAATATACAGTGTGATCCGGCGAAAAGTGCGTGAATTTGGCGTTTGCCAGAGCACCGGTCTAAAGCCTGCATCAGTCCGGTGATCGTCAAACCCATGTTATTGAAACAAGGGTGTAGTAGTACGGACATCACCCCGTGCAGAGTCTTCGAGACTGGAATGATAAGTATGGTACAGTAAATACAGTAACTTTTTACAGTAGGATTTTTTTATTCGTATGTTTGTTTATGCTAATATATCATAAACAAATTTTAAACACTTAAAAAAACATATATCAATAACTAAAACAATGTCATACAAGAATGTGCAAAAATAAACTATTTCGAGGGGAAGCGGCACCCGCTTCCCCTCGAAGCTGCTGGATAATCGATGATCTGTATAAACTCAACTCCAGAGTTCAGACCTTGACAGTGTCCATGGTCTCTCTTCAGCTCCTCGTCATCTGCGCTTCAACATTTTCATGTAATGACATAAGTTGGGGTATTCGTTGCTATTTAGAAAGAAACTCTGTCGTAAATTCCATCTTAATTGTCCAAGACCTCTTCCATGCACTTACGTGGTGCAACTCTTCATCATCATTGAACAAGTGGCGAGGTCTTCCACACCTTTACCTGTGGTCGAGTAGCAAGGATAGCGGGTGCACGTCATCTTACGCCGTCACTCTCCACCACAGTTATTATTGTTGTCGGGCTCGTTTACAAGGGAGAGCAGCCCCACTGAATCTCAATACTCTGTTTTAGAAGGGGGTGATGTTGCTATCTCTCATCCCAATCGAGCCATATGGAGGCGATTTTGCAGCATTCAGACATTTGGCCAATGCCAGTTACTTACTGTTGTTGTTTTTTTCTTTCTCTCTCACAGTTGGTCGACCTGCTTCTCAACAGCTTCTGCAAGGCGGTGACTGGTGTCTGTGCCATGCACCACGACTTCAGGTTAGGGAGTGGCACACCGCCCCAAAACGTGAACTTAATTACCGTGATCTGCTGTGTGTACGATGCTGTATCCTACTCTGTGTACTAAGCTGTACTCTGCTGTGTGTATGATGCTATACCCTGCTGCGTGTATGATGCTGTACCGTGCTCTCTGTACAACACTTACCATACAATGTGTACTTTGCTTTACCGTGCTGTGTGTACTAAGCTGTATTGTATGTACTATGCTGAACCCTGCTATGTGTACGATGCTCTACTGCGATGTGCTATGCTGCACTGTGCTGTGTGTACTATGCTGCACCGTGCTGTGTGTAGTTTGCTAAGTGTGTTGTGCTGTGGGGTGCTGCAGGCTGCCTGACTGGAGTTGCCGGTTCGTGTTGATGCTCGCGGGCCTGAGCTGGCTTCACAAGCCGCTACTCAGCAGAGTGTGGGCCCTCCTCCTCAAACAGGTTCCACCTCGTCATGACTTACATCATCACTAACCTCATCGCTAACCACTTCATGACCCTTATTATCCTGATCATCACAGATCTCAGTATCATCACATACTGGAGGGGGTGTTTTATTGGAGAAGATGTGCTATGGGAGGGTGTGCTATTGGGCATGTGCCATTGATGGGTTGTGCTCTGGATTGATTGCGCTGTTCGAAAGAGTGTGCTGTGGATTGGGTGTACTATATATGCAGTGCGTGTTACTGGGGTGTGTGTGTGCTGTTAGTGGACACGTGAGATTAGGTTTTATACTGTAGATGGAGTGTGCTATTGGAGGGCTGTGCGCTATTAGAGGGTGCGTGCTCTTAGGATGTATGCTACGGGATGGTGTGTGTGTTATCGAAGGCATGTCCTGTGATTTGTATGTGCTATAGAAGGCTTGTGCTATGGATCGTGTGTGCTCAGGGCCAGCAGCTAAGCGATTGCCACATACTGGGCCTGGCCGCTTTGCTGGCGCTCATGCACCAGTACTGCAGCTCCTTCCCGCCCGTGACAGCACTTCCTGCATCCGCTGCCACCGACCCTGCAGAGCCGCTCCTGCAGGCCGTGCCGTTCACGGAGTGCGTGGGCGCGGCGCTGCCCTGTAGCTCCGCCGTGGAGATGCTCCTCTCGTTGCGGTGAGTGGCATCTGTGCGGCACTGGGTCCAGCTCCTACACGACGAGTCCGCTCCCCATTCCCTCTCCATCCGCGTTTAGTGCAGAAAATGTCCCACGACAATCCAGGAGGAAACCTCAGAGGGCTTCCCAACTCGAATGAGCGAGAGAGAGGAAGAGGTGCTCATCTTACCAATAAAAGTAATTTTTGTCTGTCTCTCTGTCTGTGTGTGACATACTATTGGGTTTACGTTTTAACAGTACACAAATGTAGTGACATTAATGGAGGCACTATGGCAGTTAGCGCCAGCTACTGTCACAAGAGTGAAACTGTAGGTATGGCATGGAAGCGGGCCCTAGGGGGCTTGATTCTGGTGACGGTCAGAGAGAGGGCAAGTAAGGACGTGACAATCTGGATGAACCCGAGAGGGCACGTGACCGGGACAGGGTTGTGAGGGGCCTCAAACGGTGGCTTGAGGGACACGTAGTGCTCAGGCGAGAACCTGCTGGTAAAATCTAGAAGGGGGCGTGGCCGAAGGCGGAACAAGGCCACGCTCGGGAGCATTAAAGGGAGGTCTTGAGAGCAATCGCGGCTGTCTTCTGGAATCAACCCGCCGTGCTATGTCTCTTCGGTCTTCGATCGTTGCGCTCGGCTTCGTGGGTCAGGCAGTGCGTTACTGACTGACCCGGTTATGTAGTTACCCGTTGTGGTCTGAGTTACTCGTGGTAGTCACCACCTATGTCGTTATCCCGTACGTTTATGCAGTTACCCTATTGGGGGTGTTAGAATAAACGTGTTGCCTCCCTGTTCAAGTGCCTCCGTAAAACCCACTCCACAAATAGAAGAAAATAAGCCCCCACGAATACTTGCTATTTGTTTTTGCCCTTGGTCTAATCTAAACTTCGAAAATTACACTTTGTACAATGTACGCTGATTGCAATGATAACTTTGAGAACATGCCAAAGCACGTATCTGCGCGTGTGCGGAACACCGACTCGCGGTTGCCCCTAGCAACGCAAACACGGTTGCTTAGCGACTACAACTGGAGGTTCTCTCGCGTTAAAGACTTGGTGGTCATTTTGTTTACAAGAAAAAAAACCTCCAAAACAAAAACAAACACAGAGGGTGAGGGCGTGCAAAACAAACAGTGCATTGGCAGCGGCTTTCTCGACAGCAAACAAACAAGAAGGCACCTCAGCAGCACGGGTTGAAGAAACTCCAGAACAGCGTGCATGGAGACAAGCCAGATACTGCACAGCCACTGCAGCAGAAGCACAGGCTGAGGAAACCAAAGAGGGGCCTGATATCCCCCCCACCCCAATGTGTGCAGTTACTGCTATAGAGTCAGTAGATAGTACTATTATAGAGTAATTTGATACTACAATAGTCATGTAGGGTGTGTAGGTATATATAGAGTCACTACATACAACTGACTATTGCATGTTTGGTGTGTAGGTATATATAGAGTCACTATATTCTACTGACTCTATTGTATGTAGGGTGTGTATGTGTATATGCCGACAAAATAAAATAAAAATTGGGTGGTGGGGGGTAAAAACATTTTTGTCGGGGGGGGGTGACTTCTGTAAGGCTCTTATTATTTTATTGACAGACAAATGGACAGACAAACGGAACGCCGGGCTTTTATAATTGCTTAGTATATGTAATGTTTTTTTAAGCGAGTACAAGTTTTGAAATATATGTGTTTTTCCGCCGTATAAAGCCAGGTACTTCCTGGTAGTTATTTATAATTTAAAGCTTCTTTATTTTTTTTATTGCAATAAAGCGCTAGCCGGATATAACATGCCAAAATTTTTTCTAGTAACGGGCTTACAGAAAATCGGCGGTAATCCGTTCCGGCGTGACGGTAACCGCACGAAAGAGGGAGGGGAAGAGGGGGATTGGGGCCGCCCTCTGCTGCTGCTGCCCCAGCCAAGTTTGGACCTCGCGATAGGGGAAGACGAAGATTTAAATGTGAGGGATAAGCCTAATCTAATATTTATCCTTTAGCCACTTACAGCCAATCTACGATTGGGTGGACTGGTGTAAGCAGGTGACTTGTTACAACGTGTCGGTGTGAGTAATTTAACAAGACACTTCATTTGGTGTTAGAAGTGCCAACGAACCTTAGCCGTCATGTCCAAGTCGGCGATGAAACGTCAAAACCCACCTGTCGGCGTCGTCTCACGACGACGCCGACCAGGATACTATGCCGGAGCTCCGAGCGCCCGCTCCGATGACGTGCTGCAATTGGCTCAGGAGTGTATGGCGAGTCCAGCACAGCCACCTCCTCCGCAGAGCTGGCTGGACATCGCCGGTCACCTGGGGAGGCTGCAGTCGGCCGCCGCTCATCTGTTTGAACGGATGACTGCTGCGACTTCCACTGGACGCGAAGACGCGCTTCCCGCCGCTGTTATGACCGAGGCGACTGGAGCACTGGACCTTGCCGCCATTTCCCGGACTGCAGCCGTGCTCCGCTCATCCGCCATTTCTGACGATCGACCCGCGCCGCAGCAGCAGCCGCCGGCTACCAAGGTGGAAGTCGTTCCCAAGTTTCGACGGCTGCCACCGGTGCGTCTGTTCACTGCTGCAGGAGGAGATTGGACGGCTTTTCATCGTCGATTCGAGGCCGCCTACATCTCGGTGGGATGGACATCCCAAGAGGCGCTTCAAGCTTTTCCCACGGACCTCGACGACGACTTGTTAGCCGCTTTTTTCACCATCTCCAAGTCAGATCGAGCGACCCTCGCACGCACCTACACCGAGATGGCCGCTATTTTTGATCCCCCGTCTAATGTTCGGAGAAGATTCAGACTGCGGCGACGTGGTGAGAGCGAGACGCCGCTGGCCTATCGCAGTGCTCTCCTCGCCTTGGGGCACGCGGCTTTCCCTTGCATGGACAGAGTCGCCTTGGATTCCCTCGCCTTGGAACGGCTTCTCTCCTTGGCTCGGGAGTTGGGGGGGTCACCCTCGCGGTGGCAGAGGAAGACGATCTGCCTTCTCTGAAGGTGGCCCGCGGCATCCAAGCGCACCTCAACTTTAAAGACTGGCCGGCGGTGGCGGCCAGTGCAACAGAGCCGGCCGTGGACGAGCAGGCGTGTGCCTCCCTCGCCCGGGGAACGGAGGGAAGGAGCGCTGGCCTGCGCCTATCAGCACAGGAATGGTTCCCCAGGCTGAGCCAGCCGCCTGGGCGTCCTTACCGTACCTGCTACAGGTGCGGCTGGACGGGCCACATTGCCGTCGACTGCCGCCGCGGGACCGGAGGGTTCCCGCGCAACCACCCTCCGGCTTCAACACCTCTTCCTCCCGCAATCCACAGGCAAGTCCGGACCCACTTTGTTGGGTCCAGCCAGCGCTTCCCATTGTGAAGATCCACGGAACCTGTCGCATTTCCGGAAATTTGGGAGAGCCAGGCCTCCCTCGGCTACCGGTAAGATAAGGGAGGATTAATCAAGTGCATGTGAGTTTGCGATTCTAAATAAGGGAGGAGATTCGGGAATGCAGTGTTTTGAGAGAAAAAAAGGCCATCGGGATTCGTGAGGGGATCAAACCTCAGGAAGTACAGAATTTTGGGGAGGATCATAATTTTGTATAAAATGTGCCATATTGTGAAGGGAGAGGAGTGGGGGAGATCGATGAGAAGTGTGAAGATAATGAGGAGGGAACTGTGACCCCGAGGTAGCTTCTGAAACAGGGCCCTACATTAATAAAAAAAATATCTAAATATTTTTTCTAAATATTTTTTTTCTGGTAAATTGTTCAAGGTCTTAAGGGAGAGAGTAGGGGGGGGGGGGGGTGATCGCCCCTATTGCCCCTATCGCCCCCTAATTCAGGATAGCACATTGTGTGATACAGCTCCCACTGGCACGTGGAGCCAGTGGGAGCTGTTAACTCTACCAGCTTCCCACTTGTCCTTTATTATTTTGTGTGTTTTGGAGTGTTGCGTCAAACTCGGATTGTATGTAACGGAGAGGAATCCTTGCCTATAAACATCTGGCAGTTTACCAGCATTAGTTAGAGTTAGGAAGTCTGACTGCTGATGAGACACTGTTTTTAACCACCAGTCCAGAGTTTGTGTTGAATTAATGCTGCTGAAATGGTGGCTGATAGGAAAGAACAGATGTAGTAAAGTGACGTTTTGTTACTTACATTCTCCACAGATATGATGCTCATGATTATTTTGTCATAAGTACTTACGAGAGGTAGTTCCAGTAAACAACTGTGATGTAAGGCCAGGGTGGAAAATCCTTTCCTTTCTGAGGGTCAAATGGGAATTTCAAATACCTTTTTTCTGGGCCGCAGAATTGCTCACAGCTTGGCATTGTTCAGTAATAATTCAAACAGTTAGAACTCACACTGCATTCAAATAAAAATGCATAGCCAGGTCAAGGATATTTCTCTCTAGTATCAGAATGATACAGCTAAGATGTTCGCAGTGATGGATTGTTTTCAGGTCGTTTTAAATTTGTTTGGGGCATGAGGCTGCAGGCCGTGTGAAATATAGCCACAAGCCAAATGAGGGAAGTCGCGGTCTGAGTGAGTGAATTCACGGCCAAATGAGGACCGAAGTCATGGGCCGTATGAGTGAAATAATGGGCTGTGTGAGTGTGCGTATGTATGTATGTATGTTGAACTTCTTTCGCACCGTATGTAGCCAACCGTGCTAATCGGAGGTGTTGGGAAGGACAACAATGTGAAGTCGCGGGCCGTGCGAGTGATGTCGTGGGCCGTGCGAGTGACGTCGCGGACCGTGCGAGTGACGTCGCGGGCCCTGTCTGGCATGTAGGCTCCATGTTTTCCACCCTTGCTATAAAGCGGCAAGGTTATCACGCTGGGCTGGTCTCTGATAATTGGAGCCTCTGTGCTGCGTGTATGGCGGACGATGATATTGAGCCTGTAGAGGCCGTGACTCTGCGATTGATGCTTCTCTGGACAGGCTGTGCACGGCACTGCTCTCCTTCTCTCTTTCCGGTGCCGGCGCCGAGGACCCCGCGCTGAGCAAGAACTTCACTAAGAAGGTACGACGAGGCTGTGGCGGAGTCTCTGTGGCTGTGAAGACTGTGCGGTTATGATCCCTCTATGGCTGTGATGCCTGTGTGGCTGTGATGTCTGTGGTTGTAATGCCTGTGTGTTTGTGATGCATCTTTGTCTCAGTTCCTCTTTCTTGCCGACCGAGTGAGTTTTCCTCGGAAAAAGGGGACATCAGCGGATGGATCTCCCTCCCTGCATCTTGATCCCTTTTTACCACAGGTAAATTGAAACCCTCCTGTTCTGAGTGCTGCATGTGTGTATGTATGAATCTGTTTATTTGTTTACACACACGCACACAAGGAGCTACCACGAATGAGTTTATTGTTGAAGACAGAGGTCATGATTCAACCTTCGTGAGGAAAGCACGCGTCAAAGCCAGCCGTCGTGACCAACACCAGTGACGTTTATTTGAATGGGTCCTGGGCTTGCCCTCGGTCGACTCAGCTTCAAATGATAACCTGGTGCAGTGTGTAAACATTTTCAATGGGGAGACAAAGGTGGTTGGGCGTGGTGCTGGCCACCCACGCGCACATACACACACAAAAGGTTTGTGTGTGTGGTCAGTGCTCCATCTCACACACACACATCTCATCGTTATCATTCGTCGTTGTTTGTGATGGATTGCCCTTCACGCTGGGGCCTCTCGGAGAGCGCTTCGCACGTGATCAGTGACTTCGTGGCCTACACGTTGAGAATGACATAACGGGATCTCTAACGCGCAATGTGTCCGCAGCTGGCCAAGCTGCCGCACATTTCCGGTGTGGAGGCTGCGTGCAGCGTGCTGGCCTCATCATCGTCGCTGCAGTGCTCGCTCGAGCAGCACGGCCCTAGGGTGAGAGACTCCTCACTCTCCACTCTCCATTCCTCACTCTCCACTCCTCACTCTCCACTCACCACTCCTCACTCTCCACTCCTCACTCTCCACTCTCCACTTCTCACTCTCCACTCCTCACTCTCCACTCTTCACTCTCCACTCCTCACTCTCCACTCTCCACTCACCACTCCTCACTCTCCACTCCTCACTCTTCACTCTTCACTCTCCACTCCTCACTCTCCACTCTCCACTTCTCACTCTCCACTCCTCACTCTCCACTCTCCACTCACCACTCCTCACTCTCCACTCCTCACTCTTCACTCTTCACTCTCCACTCCTCACTCTCCACTCACCACTTCTCAATCTCCACTCTCAACTCCTCACTCTCCACTCCTCACTCTCCACTCACCACTCCTCACTCTCAGCTCCTCACTCTCCACTCCTCACTCTCCACTCACCACTCCTCACTCTCCACTCCTCACTCTCCACTCTCCACTCTCCACTCCTCACTCTCCACTCCTCACTCACCACTCCTCACTCTCCAGTCACCACTCCTCACTCACCACTCCTCACTCCTCACTCTCCACTTCTCACTCTCCACTCCTCACTCACCACTCACCACTCTCCACTCACCACTCCTCACTCTCCACTCCTCACTCTCCACTCTCCACTCTCCACTCCTCACTCTCCACTCACCACTCCTCACTCTCCACTCCTCACTCTCCACTCACCACTTCTCAATCTCCACTCTCCACTCCTCACTCTCCACTCCTCACTCTCCACTCTCCACTCACCACTCCTCACTCTCAGCTCCTCACTCTCCACTCCTTACTCTCCACTCACCACTCCTCACTCTCCACTCCTCACTCTCCACTCTCCACTCTCCACTCTCCACTCCTCACTCTCCACTCCTCACTCACCACTCCTCACTCTCCAGTCACCACTCCTCACTCACCACTCCTCACTCTCCACTTCTCACTCTCCACTCCTCACTCACCACTCTCCACTCACCACTCCTCACTCAGCACTCCTCACTCTCCACTCCTCACTCTCCACTCTCCACTCTCCACTCCTCACTCTCCACTCACCACTCCTCACTCTCCACTCCTCACTCTCCACTCCTCACTCACCACTCCTCACTCTCCACTCCTCACTCTCCACTCTTCACTCCTCACTCTCCACTCCTCACTCTCCACTCTCCACTCACTCTCCACTCCTCACTCACCACTCTCCACTCCTCACTCACCACTCTCCACTCCTCACTCACCACTCCTCACTCTCCACTTCTCACTCACCACTCCTCACTCTCCATTCCTCACTCTCCAGTCACCACTCCTCACTCACCACTCCTCACTCCTCAATCTCCACTTCTCACTCTCCACTCCTCACTCACCACTCACCACTCTCCACTCACCACTCTCCACTCACCACTCCTCACTCTCCACTCCTCACTCTCCACTCCTCACTCTCCACTCTCCACTCACCACTCCTCACTCTCCACTCCTCACTCACCACTCCTCACTCTCCACTCCTCACTCTCCACTCTCCACTCCTCACTCTTCACTCCTCACTCCTCACCCTCCACTCCTCATTCTCCACTCTCCACTCACCACTCTCCACTCACCACTCCTCATTCTCCACTCCTCACTCTCCACTCCTCACTCCCCACTTTCCACTCTCCACTCCTCACTCTCCACTCCTCACCTTCCACTCCTCACTCTCCACTCTCCACTCACCACTCTCCACTCCTCATTCTCCACTCCTCACTCTCTACTCCTCACTCTCCACTCCCCACTCTCCACTCCTCACCACACCTCACCACACCTCATCCACGATACAATACAGGTACAAATGTACTTAATAGATTTTTTAAGATCATCCGGGCAGTCCTCGACTCCTGAGACCCGTAAGCCCAACGGTTTGTAAGTCAGAACACAATAATGCACTATATTTAAATGCACACACGGTCATTTTTTATAAAATAAAATAAAAAATACGGCTAAACAACTAAGGGAAGCAGTGTTAAACTCATAAATACGAACAAATATTGTTTATTTGCATGTAATACTGTGATAAATACTCATCTTAAATAAAACATACAATAAAGTAACACAAAAAGATGCTGGCTTGCTTGTCAGAAGGGGCGCAATGAGTCCCCACAATTGCACACACGCACAGACATGCGCCAACAACAATGATCCTCCATGTAGCCTTCAGTCTGTTGGGGCAAGTGCTTGTGAGTGAGCAGCGCCTGTGAAGGCCAGCACTGTGGCACATGAGGGGGTGGGTGGCCAGCACCATCCCAGGCCACCTTTGACTCCCCAGCGGTGATGTTTACACACCGCAGCAGGTACTCGTATAAGGCTGAGTCAACCTAGGGGAGGCCCAGAACCGGTTCACATAATCGTCACTGGTGTTGACTGTAAGCAGGAATCAAACTCGAGTTGCCGGGTTCGTAGCGCAGCATGCTAACCGCTGCACTACCGCTCTCCTTTCACAACAACAACAACAACAACCGCCATTCGTCACTAAGTGGCGGTGACGTCACCACGACGCTTGTGCCAGGCTATGTGCACCTTGAGGCCACGTGAAGTGTCGAACGCCCGCTGGCAGGAGGTCACGGGGCAGACCCAGGTGCCACGGGTCGACTGACTGAGACGACTGGCTGATGCACCACCTGTGCCCCCTACTGTGCCAACTTGCTGTGCTTTAGCCACCCGGCGCTCCACTTGTTGTTGTGAGCGTCGCTCCTCCGCCCTCCGTTGTTGTTGGAGGGCGACTGCCTCCAACTGCCCAGTAGCGTCCTTCACGAGCCTCCTCCACAGAGGCCGATCTTGACACCGCTGATACCAGTCATTGGCAAGTCCACTCAGCTCCACATCCTCCTGTACCACATCACTCTATCTCTTCTCTAGCCTGTGCCACGCCCGTTTAGCTCCGTCGATCCGGCAAAACAAAAGCTGTTTTGGCATGCCGGGGCTGGGCATGCGGGCTTCATGGCCCAGCCAATGCAGCCTTGCCTGCTGGAGGAGCTCAACGATGGGACTTTGTCCAGATCTTTCAAGGATTTGTGAGCTCCTCACGCAATCCAGCCTGGTTAAACCCAGGATGGATCGCAGGCAGGCTAGCCTAAATGTTTCTAACCGGCGAAAATGTTCCATTAGAGGGGTTCACGTTTCGCAAGCGTAGAGAAGGGAGCGTATGACTGTGGCCGAGAAGACCTGAAGCTTCATGCGGAGCGACAGACCAGGTAGCTTCCACACAGCATTACGCAACCGATGAAAAGATAATGCCGCTCGACTGATTCCGAGTAAAACCTCTGCTGTTAAACCGGAGCCGGTCATGAGCACACTGCCAAGGTATGGGAAACTCTCCACTCTCTCCACAACTGCCCCATCACCAATTGGGAGTTGTGGGGGTGGAGTGTCCAATGGGACAAAATACCCAGAACAGGTGCTTAGTGGCAAGCTCCAGGTTCAGCAGCACCACCTCCAACTCCTCCTCTGAGTGAGCAGCAATTACCAGATCATCGGCATACGTAACATTGTTGAGCAATAGAGAGCCATCCCTTGACCGCACCCGGGTATCGATTAGCCTCCCATTGTATCTGTACCAGATGGAAATTCCTCCAGTACAGCTATTGAAGGCTTCACGAACTACGTGGTCGAAATAGATGTTAAATAATGTGGGAGCCAGAGGACATCCCTGTCGCACCCCAAGGTAAACAGGGAATGGCTCCGACTCGCGACCACGTAGTTTTACCCGGGCCCGCTCACCATCATATGACGGTCCTTAATGATCGTGAGCAGAGGGTCAGGGACTCCGAAAGCACGAAGAACAACCCAGAGCCCAGGCCTACTGATGGTATCATAGGCCTTGACGGTAAATAAAGCAGAGATGTAGGTCTTGTTGGAATTCCCTACACCTCTGCTGTAGCAGACGGACAGAAAATATGGCATCTGTGCAGGACCGCCCTTTCCTGAAACCGCATTGGGGCTCCGCAAGCCTCCCCTCAGCATGCCTAGCAAGGCGATGTTGAATAATCCTTGCCTGGACCTTTCCCGGCACATTGAGGAGTGAGATGCCCCTGTAGTTGTTACAGTCTGTGCGGTCCCCCTTCTTAAAGAGGGGGATCACCAGGGCATCCTTCCAATCCTGCGGAACCCGTCCAGTGGTCCAGACTGTTGTTATGATGTCATGTAGGGAAGTCTGTGCACAAACGCCACCCTCCCTCAGCATTTCACTTGGGAGATCATCTCTGCCCGGTGCCTTTCCTGGTCTCAGACTCTGGATCGCCTTCAGTACTTCCTCAACAGATGGCACCTCAGCCAGCCCTTCACAGGGGGTGACTTCTTCCAATATTTGAGGCACCGCAGCCTCGGCAGGGTCATCCCCACTTTTTCCCACGTTGTTATCCAGGATGAGGGATGTCCCCTCCCCCAGGGCCTCACAGAAATGCTCAGCAAATCTGCAAACGTGTTCCTGGGGGTCAGAGATTGGATCACCGTTTCCCCTAATGATGGTAATAGGTGTGGCACTGCACGTTACTTTTTTTAATGGGTTTTTAAGAGTGATTTGTGATCGCGGGCCATTGAGGCAGACTCCATCTCCTCAGCAACCCGCGACCACCACCCATCCTTGCAGCGCCTCACGGCTCTCCGAACCTCCCGAGTGAAGGCTGAGGTAAGCCTCCTCATTCTCCGACACCCAACAAGATGACTATCCCGAGGGGCCACTTTAGCTAGCACCTGTGACAGGAGGTCATAGAAAGCATCTGACTCATCGTCCTTGCCTGCATCCCTCCACGGATGTTCGTCTTCAGTGGGGGTATAAGTAACCACGACCACCACTCCTCGCCTCTGGTTGATGAGAAGGTGAGCCCAAAGTAGCCTGGCGCTTACAGCTTCCCACACCTGACCGCTACGCTCCCACGCCCCCTTCATTCTTTTGTTCAGAAGAAGAGCCACTCCCTGTTGTTTGGCAGTCTCCTGCCCCGAGAAGAGAACTGTTCACCCCTCATGGTGGCAAGAGCCAGAGCCTGTCCACCGGACCTCCTGAATACCACAGAGATCCAGGCGGTACCGGTCCAGCTCCCGACAGAGGAGTGGCAGCCTCTCCTCCGCAGTGAGCGTTCGAACATTCCACGTGGCAACACGTAGTGATTTTTTTGTTGTTTCTGGAGGAGCCCCGAGGGTAGAGATTCAATCTCCTGGCTCCGCCAATTGGGGTTTGGCCTGGAGACGTCATAGACGCCTGTCCCCCCGGGGTCTCCGGCGCAAGTCTATTAATTAAAAATTTTCGTCATGGTTTATCGGTAATTAATTGAAGGTGGAGGAGTCACCAGCCCCTCGCACCCGTCCAGAGGCCCCTTTTGGCTGCTGTGGTGGTCACAAACGCCATGAGGGAAAAGGCCAATCAGAATTGGCCCTCCCCCCACAGCACTGCCCACGACAGCGTTGCCCATCCGGCACCACGAGGAGGTAGGAGGTTGTTTTGCCGGACTCCCTTTTCACACATACACGTGCGTGCGCGACTTACAAACACCCCACTTACGAACATCCACACTTATGAACGAGCTTGCATGAAAAATATATTTTTTTCAAACACGAACTCGCACTTTCAAACTGAACCGCGGATAAATCCTCAGCCTCGTGTTTCTGTGTGTGCGCACACACGTGTGTGTGTGTGTGTGGGCGGTCCTGCACAGATGCCATATTGTCTGTCCATCTGCTATTCCAACAGGACCTACATTTCAGCATTATTTACCGTCAAGGCCAATGATACTATCAACAAGCCTGGGCTCTGGGTTGTTCTTCGTGCTTTCAGAGTCCCTGATTCTCTGCTCACAATCATTAAGAACCTTCATGATGGTGTGCAGGTCCCGATAATGCTATGTGGCTGGAAGACCAGAGCCATTCCCTGTTCACCTTGGGGTGCAACAGGGACAATCTCTGGTGCGTATATTATTTAACACCTTTTTTGACCACGTAGTTCGTGAAGCTTTCCTATTGTATCTGGTACAGATACAACAGGAGGCCGATCGATGCCTGGGTGCGGTCGAGGGATGGCTCCCTATTGGAGGCGCTGCTGCTTGACCTGGAGAGAGTGCTACTCAAGAGGTGGGGCTTTACCATCAGCCCCTCCAAAACTGAGCAAACACCCCACCCCCTCAGCTTCCCATTGGCACGGCAGTTGTGGAGAGAGTCGAGGGGTTTCCGTACCTGGGCAGTGTGCTTATGACCAGCTCCGGTTTGACAGCGGAGGCCTCACTCCATATCAGTCAAGCGGCATTATGTTTTCATCAGCTGCGTAACGCTGTGTGGAAGCTACCTGGTCTATCACTCCAAACAAAGCTCCGGGCTTTCTTGACCACAGTTATACCCTCCCTTCTTTTTGCTTGTGAAAGTTGGACTCCCTGAATGAAACATCTTCGCCGATTAGAAACATTCAGGCTGGCCTGTCTGTGATCCATCCTCGGTTTAAGCAGACTGGATTGTGTAAGGAGCTCACAATTCCTTTAACGATCTGGACAAAATCCCATCGGTGAGCTCCATGCCCAAATAGCTTTTGTTCGTCCGGATGGAGAGGGCTAAACGGGTGTGGCACGGGCTACAGAAGTGATGGAATGATGTGGTACGAGAGGATGTGGAGTTGAGTGGACTGGTACCAGCGGTTTTAAGATCGGCCTCTGTGGAGGAGGCTCATGAAGGACGCTGCTACTGGGCAGTTGGAGGCAGTCGCTCTCCAGCAACAACGGAGGGCTGAGGAGTGATGCTCACAACAACGAGGGGAGCGCCGAGTGATTAAAACACAGCAAGTTGACACAGTAGGGGGCACATATGATTCATCGGCCAGTCATCTCAGTCAGTGAATTTATGGCACCTGGGTGTGTGTGTGTGCGTGCATGCTTGTGTGGGAAGCGGTGGTGTGAGGGTTAGCGCGCGCTGCACTACCAACCCGGCCACCCGAGTTCGATTCCCGCTGGGTCCTGGGCCTCCCCTTGGTCGACTTAAACTCAAATGAGTACCTGATGCGGTGTGTACACATTGCCACTGGGGAGTCAAAGGCAGCCAGGCGTGGTGCTGGCCACCCACCCCCTCGTGTGCCGTGCCGGCCTTCATAGGCGCTGCTCGCGAAAGCGCTTGCCTCAACAGTTTGTGAAGGCTACACGGGGGATCTTTGTTTTTGGTGTGTGTGTAATTGTGGGAACTCATTGCGCCCCTTCTGACAAGCAAGCCAGCATCTTTTTGTTAATTTATTGTATGTCTATTTAAGAGGCAGTATTTATTACAGTATTACATGCAAATGGACAATGTTTATTCTTAGGAGTTTAACACAGCGTCCATTTGTTGTTGAACAGTAACACATTTTACGTGCATTTAAATAAGTACATCATTGTGTTCCGACTCATGAACCGTTAGACTTACCAACGGAGCTCAGGAACGGAACCCGTTTGTAAGTCGAGGACTGCACATAATTACTTTATTTTCATCTTTGTAAAATATTTAAAATAGTGTACAGTCATACCTCGGTATACAACCGCTTTGGAATACGTCGAATTTGGTATATGTCGTGTTTTGACGAGAAAAAAATGTCTTGGGATACGACGTCTTGATTTAACCTTTGTATGGGTCGGGATGAGTCACCGCGTCCCCGCGTAGACCCGGTTCACGACTGAAACAAAGCGCGGCTCCTCAGTCTGCCTGTACAGTAGATCTCCTTCAGTGCACAACCCTTGCTCTAACTCTGTGAATTTTCACGTGTTTCAACTCTTCTCAGCAAGGTAAAGTGATGTTAAATTAAATTTTTATTTTAATTTATTTATGCATTTATTTTAATGTATGTATGCATTTTGGTAATAATAAGTAGTGTCTACATTATGTTATACAACCCCATTAATGTATAATATGCCATATAAAATATAATTTCTTATACTCTGGAACGGATTATTTATTTTCCCATTATTCTTTATGGGAAAAATTCGTTTGGTATTCGTCATTGTCGGTATAAGTTCTCCTACCTTCTGGAACGAATTAACGACGTATACCGAGGTACCACTGTATATTTATAGATTTGTAATACTTGCTGCTGTGTTGGTCTGCTGACCGAGTCACCCTTGAAAAAAGAGCTGGGGATAACTCTATGGGCTACTTGCTTGGCTAATAAACTTCTGATTCTGATGATATCTCAGTCACCATTCGGCACCCCCAAACATTGGCACAGTGGGTTACTTTGAGGCATGGTGGGGTTTGCGAAGGAATTGGGGGTACACTGAGGGATAAACTCCATCTTCGAGTGGGGCATATGAGATGCAGAAGGTTCGAGAGGGCATGGGGACTCACCGGGCGGTTGGGGGGGAGGGCTCGGGGGTGCCCAGGGAAGAGCGCTAGGCCGACGCGCCACTCCTCTTCTGTTCACAGCTCGGCTTCAGCGAGTGGCTGCAGATGGAACTGCGAGTTGATTCGGAGCGTGATTTTCTCACTCACACAGAGCGGTGAGTACTCCCTTGTCTCCCTGCGCGCCCGCAGCACTTGGTTCTTGACGTACCCCCCGGTGTCGAAGTCTCTGTGTGTCCATGCACCCTCGTGTAACTTCCATGATGCGCTGTGCACTCCACGTGTTCTGTCTCTCCTTGACTCTCCATAGTCTACTAGTGCACCCGTGGCCGTGCCCTTTAGCACCCCTTTACCCCCATGTGGCCTTGCTATCTTTTTGCCCTTAATATCCTGTGTAGCCCGTGTGCTCCCGTGTACTCATCGTATACCACGTGTTATCACTGTGTACCCTGTATGCACACCCCACGTACCACGTGTTCTCACTGTGTACCCTGTATGCACACCCCACGTACCACGTGTTCTCACTGTGTACCCTGTATGCACACCCCACGTACCACGTGTTCTCACGGTGTACCCGGTATGCATACCCCATGTACCACGTGTTATCACTGTGTACCCTGTATGCACACCCCATGTACCACGTGTTATCACTGTGTACCCTGTATGCACACCCCACGTACCACGTGTTATCACTGTGTACCCTGTATGCACACCCCACGTACCACGTGTTATCACTGTGTACCCGGTATGCACACCCCACGTACCACGTGTTATCACTGTGTACCCTGTATGCACACCCCACGTCCCACGTGTTCTCACAGTGTACCCGGTATGCATACCCCATGTACCACGTGTTCTCACGGTGTACTCTGTATGCACACCCCACGTACCACGTGTTCTCACGGTGTACCCTGTATGCACACCCCACGTACCACGTGTTCTCACAGTGTACGCTGTATGCACACCCCACGTACCACGTGTTCTCACGGTGTACGCTGTATGCACACCCCACGTGCCACGTGTTCTCACAGTGTACCCCGCGTGCATCCTCGAGGCCATAAAAGTTGGCCAGGACGGGCTCTGGGGCGAGGAGAAATTAAAAGTGTCGGGTACGGACGATAGACTCGCTAGTGTCCGAGTGGGGGGTTGGGGGTACGCGAGCCCTGCAAAAGAGGAAGCCTTGGAGCTTGAGAAAGCCCGGGTAGAGAGCAACCTCAGGGCGGTGGGAATGAGAGAGAGGTGCTAATGAGAGGCTTGAGTGAGTTGGGGGCTAAACGTGGCTCAGAGCCTTCTCGTGTTTTATGCTTTAGGGGGTGCTCAAGCTGGAATGGTCCTCGCCATCAGGACCCCCCGTAGAGCGCCCCGGGCCCCCACACCAATTATACATCTAAAGGGGGGTAGGGGGGATGGGGGGGAGAAAGCCACTGTTAAAAAGGGGCCCTTTGGTGGACGGGGATGGTTCGAATGAGGCACCCTCTCAACCAAAAACGGTCGAAAAATATTAAAGTCGATGATCGATTATCCGATGGCTTTTGGGGGGGGGGAGGGGGCTCCAGATTTTTTAAAACGCCAGATAATTACTACATCATTATTTAAAATAGCTTATTTTTGAATATTCTTGCATAGGTGTTGTGCGTATTTTTTTTTGCATTTAAAATGTGTTTACTCTGTGAAATTGGTATAAATAAACATACATATAGACAAAAAATATCCCGTAAAAAGTTTCTGTATTCACTGTACCGTACTTACTACTCCAATCTCGAAGACTCTGCAGTGGGTAATGTTCGTAATACTACTACGCTGTTGTTGTAACAACTTGTGTTTTGAGCAATTTTGCTGGTTTAATCAGATTGGCCTGGCACTGCCGGATATTTGCGTGTCAGATAATCGATGATCAACTGTTTATTTCCACTGTCAACGTGAAACTGTAGAGAAAATAGTTTCCGGCAGGCTTGTAGGTTGTGGGTGGTAGTTAAAGTGGTAAAAACACAATGGCGTTCAATAAAGCTTAGAGGGAAAAACAAACAAAATCTGGGGTGGTCGAGATAAGGTTACACAACCTCTCAGATGACCAGAGTGTAAGGTGAGGTCTTAATGCCACTCACCCTGAGTGGTTGCCAGGGACCGGTTGGCAGATCATGTCGCATGAAGCCCTCAGTCGCAGATGGACCAGGCCACGTAAAAAGGGATGTAAAAACTGTTCGTTTGGTGGCCGCCACTTCACTCTGTGGCCTCTTCAGGGAAACTGACCCAAAAGGCTATACTGAAATATTAAAAGCAAAGCCAATAGTACGGCTCTGAGAAAGGCTCTCGAAGCGCTTCACCTGGCCGCGGTTTATCTTTGTCCTACACTGTCACCCACCGGTCCAAATGTTATTCTTAACATTTGGAAATTCCCCTCGGGCTGCAGTACGCACTTGCAGACAAGACTGTCGAAAGTGGGTACTCAGTGCCACCCCGGCCATCGTCACCCTTCCCCCACCCCCTACCCGTACCAGCCACTCATGGCGGCGTCGTTGCTGTCCAAGCCGGCCGTGGCAGCGGCTCTGTGGACGGAGCCTTGACCTCACTTGGGGGTGCGTTTTCATGGCACACGAATCTGCGAACGAGACCCAAGCTTGCCACACACCAGCTGACGACGGCGGTAGAAGATTGGTGGCGGGGGTGATTGTCGGTGGCCCTGACCAGCTGTCCGAGAATGAGAATCTCATTGCAGGGGGATGGCACCTGCTTTGGGGGGAAAAGGTGGACGAGAGCTTGGATATTCTTTGGATCTTTCGGTAAAGTCACGTAGACAGGTACAAATTAATAAAAATAATAAATATTAAGTAAACAAAAAAACTTACGACGTTTCAATCACAACACAAGCGATTGTCATCAGGAGGAAAGAGGGGGAAAGCTGCTGAATGCAAACTGTTTTATAGGTACAGGGTGTAGTGCTAGGGTCATAAACGAAGTGGGTGGGGCTAGTGATGTTAATGTGAGAGATTAGCATGTAGTGTAAAATCGCAGAGCCACCGCGACGTAGAGGTCTGCGTCCGGAGGTGGCCACGGCGCGAGAAATTCAGCATGTTAATGTGAAGCCGGAGAGCCAAAGAGCCGAAGCCACGGGGAAAAATTAAAGAAGGTGGCAGGATGGGAACATCACAGCCAGTTATGCCTTAAACTGGTTGACGTCTTTCCAATGATTGCTGAGTTTGTACCCATCGTCTCGGTTGAAATTGTGTCAGTATATATGGATGGCTTCATGAACGAATCTTTGTTGATAGCCAGTGGGCTTACAAAGTACGTTCGTCATAGAGAAATCTATTTCGTGTTAGCCAACCTCATTAAGACAGTGATCAGCCACGACCAATGTGTTGGTCCTACCATGTTTCAAATCTGCCTTATGCTCACGAACACGGTCCGAGACATGTCGCTTAGTTTCCCCAATGTAACTACTGCCGCAGACACAGCTTAGTTTGTGGCTGCCAGGGTATTGCATATCAGGCATCCTATCCTTCAGAGATGGGATCAGATCACGAATGTTATGGTGTTAAATCGAGCCTGGATCTTGTGCTTGCTCAAGATTTTGGAAATCTTTTTGGTGACCCCTGATATGTATGACAAGGTGACGGTTTTGATTGGGTCATCAGATGGTTCTTTCCCAATGGTTAGGGTGGTCGCTTTACGGATTGTGTAGTCTGAATATTCATTCATCTTCAGAGCTTGGTGCACGTGTTTCAATTCACTGGCTCGGTGATGATGGTCGGAGATGCATCGAGCTCTATGGTGTAGAGTTTTGAGTGAATTCTTCTGGGATGGATGGTCGTGGGAGTCAGGTTTTAGGTAGGCATCCATATGAGCAAATCACCTGGAGCTCACAGAACTGGAAAAACCACAGCTGTCCTAGTCGGGACCGTTCCTCACCACGGATCTGCCGGCAAGGCATAATAAAGCTGTTCCACTTCCAGAGTCTCTGAAGAAGCAGATTCACGGACCATGCTCAGCCTCAAGCCTGTTAAGCACTGGACGAGGTACACACTAAAACTTTCGTGCCGGTACCACGTATGGATGCCACCGTGTTGGTGAAGGTGCTCCCAGGGTCACTGATTTGCAGGACGAAACCAGGAAACCTCCAAGCCTCCTGCCGGACACCACGGGCAAGACATTGATTCAATAATAATTTGAGAACGGTTATTTCCCCGCAGTGTCTGCCACACGTGCATCGCCACGTGCAGGGGTGTTCACAACCGAGTTCATCCCCAAGTCTTTGGGGGTGACTCTCAAGGCCAACGAGGAAGAAGAAGAACCGGGAATTTCGCCATGCCTACCTCGAACATCTGAGACGTGGCCATCTCGACCTGCTCGCTTCCGCCGTAGTGGGCTGAAGGGACGCAATCTTCCAGATGCGGACAAAGATGATCGCCGACTCAAGGGGGCGCTTTTGTGCACTTCCACTGGTCAAAAGGGAGATCTCCTTTCAACAAAGACTTGCCGGAATGATGTCTCAAAAGGAAGTGGACGATGCCAGTCCTGGTACTACAAAGGGAAGGCTGCTTCCAAACCGGCCTGTGAGGTCACCACTTCACCCGGTGGGGGGGGGGGGCAACACTAAGGACAACGCCCAAATCACCACAGAGCATTGATTAGATAATTCGTGAAAGGGGTCATGATTGCTAAATGTGAAGAATGACGTTGGATCAGTGGCCGGCGGTATAGAAAGTTGATTTTAAAAAATGAGGTGAGTAATGCGTGTGAGTACTCTCCATGTCCTTATCCTCGTCTTCAGTGTTTTTAACTCGTTTAAGTTGGGGAGTCTGCACTGCTTGTGTTTTCGATTTAAAGCTTTCGTGACTGCAAGGATTCATCTTCTTTGGTTCTTTCGGTAAAGTGACGTAGAATGAGAATAAATTAATAAATTAATAAAATATAAAACATTGAAATAGCTGAGTGATTAGCTTGTGACTGGTCATATAAATAGCTATTTCTATGACCAGTCACAAGCTAATCACTCATCTATTTCAATGCTAAATTATCCTGTTTTATATTTTATTAATTTATTATTTTATTCTCATTCTATGTGACTTTACCGAAAGAACCAAAGAAGATGCTTGTGTTTTGTTTATTGTCTCACTCCTCCCCCCACCTCTTCTCCACACGGCCTCGGTTTTGTCCGTGGAAAGAGAGAGGGGGTGTTACGTTTCTTTGTGTGTCCCCTGCCTTGAGTGCCCTTTGCTATCAGCCGTTGTGAGGCTTATGGGTAAGGGGCGGGGAGGGAAGGTCAGGTGGAGGGTGTCCTTGGGGGGTTATGACCCCTTTTCGGGGAACTGGCGGGAGCAGATTATTGCTCCGAGGGACGTAAGTTCACAAGCTCACACGTCACGTATAAACTATTTTATTCGTGGCATTTTATTTCATGACTTTCCCTTTCTTTGTCGTCCCCCTTGCATTTATATTACTTTTCCCTTACCCCCCCCCCCAAAGACAAAGATCTCCCGTGTAGCCTTAACAAACTGTTGGAGCAAGCACTGTAAGCGAGCAGCACCTATGAAGCCTGGCACGGCGCACGAGGGGATGGGTAGCCAGCACCACGTCATGCTGCCTTTGTATCCCTATGTAAAGTGTCTTTGAGTATTCAGAAAAGCGCTCACAAATAAAATGTATTATTATTAGTGGTGATGTTTGCACACGGCAGCAGGTACTCATTTCGGGCTGAGTCGATCTAGGCGGAGGCCCAGAACCGATTTAGATAATCGTCAGCGGTGTAAGCAGCCGTAGGGAAGAATCGAACTTTGGTTGCTGGGTTCGTAGCACAGCGCACTAACCCCTGCACCACCGCTTCTCACCTTCCCCCCCTTCCCCTGTTTCAACTTTCACCTATCTGTTGGAGGCTGCCCATCTGGGTGGGGCAGCGACCCCAATCCACCGTCCCTCTTCACGCAAACCCTGGCGTGGCGTCGATCTCGGGGCTTTTGCTTGCTGGATTCATGCCCTCCCCCCTCCCCCCTCCCTTTTGTTTTGTGACCAATGTACCAGGCTCACGTGGAGTTGAAATAAAAACAAAAACATGATACCCTGCCCAGGTTCGAACACCAGCGCTGGAAGATCTTCACTCAATTCCTTCCGTGCCCCGTGGCTCATGGCGGCTGTGGCAGCTCCTACCACGTGGCCTGCAAGCTCCTCCTGTCCACCCTGCTCCATACACACGCCCAGTGAGACACCTGTGGACAAGTGCTTGCTGTGTGTAGATTGGCAGTGCGTACTGTGTGTAGATTGACAGTGCGTACTGTGTGTAGATTGACAGTGTGTACTGTGTGTAGATTGGCAGTGTGTGCCGTGTGTAGATTGACAGTGTGTGCCGTGTGTAGATTGACAGTGCGTGCTGTGTGTAGATTGACAGTGTGTGCTGTGTGTAGATTGGCAGTGCGTGCTGCGTGTAGATTGACAGTGCGTGCTGCGTGTGTAGATTGACAGTGCGTGCTGCGTGTAGATTGACAGTGCGTGCTGTGTGTAGATTGGCAGTGCGTGCTGTGTGTAGATTGACAGTGCGTGCTGCGTGTAGATTGGCACTGCGTGCTGCGTGTAGATTGGCAGTGCGTGCTGTGTGTAGATTGACAGTGCGTGCTGTGTGTAGATTGGCAGTGCGTGCTGCGTGTAGATTGACAGTGTGTGCTGTGTGTAGATTGTCAGTGCGTGCTGTGTGTGTAGATTGACAGTGCGTGCTGTGTGTAGATTGGCAGTGTGTGCTGCATGTGTAGATTGGCAGTGCGTGCTGTGTGTAGATTGACAGTGTGTGCCGTGTGTAGATTGACAGTGCGTGCTGTGTGTAGATTGACAATGCGTGCTGCGTGTAGATTGACAGTGCGTGCTGTGTGTAGATTGACAGTGCGTGCTGCATGTAGATTGACAGTGCGTGCTGCATGTGTAGATTGGCAGTGCGTGCTGTGTGTAGATTGACAGTGCGTGCTGTGTCTAGATTGACAGTGCGTGCTGTGTGTAGATTGGCAGTGCGTGCTGTGTGTAGATTGGCAGTGCGTGCTGTGTGTAGATTGACAGTGCGTGCTGTGTGTAGATTGACAGTGCATGCTGTGTGTAGATTGTCAGTGCGTGCTGTGTGTAGATTGACAGTGCGTGCTGCGTGTAGATTGACAGTGCGTGCTGTGTGTGTAGATTGGCAGTGCGTGCTGTGTGTAGATTGACAGTGTGTGCTGCGTGTATATTGACAGTGCGTGCTGTGTGTATATTGACAGTGCGTGCTGTGTGTATATTGGCAGTGCGTGCTGCGTGCAGATTGGCAGTGCGTGCTGCGTGTGTAGATTGACAGTGCGTGCTGTGTGTGTAGATTGACAGTGCGTGCTGCGTGTGTAGATTGGCAGTGCGTACTGTGTGCAGGTTCGCAGTGCGTGCTGTGTGTAGATTGGCAGTGCGTACTGTGTGCAGGTTCGCAGTGCGTGCTGTCTTACCACGTGCGTTGTGTGTGTTGTGTGCAGGCCGAGTAAGGCTGGGGGTCGTGACCTCTCTTCCCCATGCAATCGCAGCAGCAGCTGCTTCTCCGAGTTCTTGTGCCGGCTGCAGGTGCTGACGCGACTCTCACAACACTCCTGCTGACTCGGCACTTCGTCACTTTGCAGCTCCGACATCACTCCCTAAACTCGCAGTTTCATTTTACCCTGTAAACGGCAGTCTGTACTTAACCTCATCAGAATAATTGCATGGCAGATGCGGTCATCTGCTCCAAAACCAATGGGCAATTAAGAATATCCCACATTGTGACGCGATGACCAATCACAAACCGGAGACTATGTGATAAGATCAATACCCACTTGAATCGTTCGCTGTGAGAATTTAAGATATTCACCAAGCTACTCTTGAAACTGAGTTAAACACGTAGTAGTAGGAGGCTTTCACCACCAACATTATCCACAATAAAGGTTTTTTTCTTCTTCTTTGGTTCTTTCGGTAAAGTCACGTAGAATGAGAATAAAATAATAAAATAAAATAAGACAATAAAATTCTCACGACGTTTTGGCCACAACACAAGTAGCCTTCATCAGGTGACCTCTTCCATAAGGTCGGGCGTAGAGTGGCAGTCTGGATGGCGTCGGTTTCAAATTTTTCCATGAATACGTTGGCTACAACCGGAGACAGGGAGGAGCCCATTGGGGTGCCCTCAGTCTGTTTGTAGAAAGTTCCTTTCCAGGTGAAGTATGTGTTGGTTAAGCAAATGTCTCACCAGAGGGGGTACATCAGTATGTAGTCCTTGATGAACCAAGTCTTCAATGATTGCGATGGTGTCAGGCACCGGAACTTTGGTGAATAAGGAAACCACATCAAAACTGACAAGCAGGTCGTCTGGGGACAGGGAAATGGCTTTGATTGTCGATACCAGGTGAGTCGAATTTAGTATCGCAGAGGTGTTTTTTTCCAGTGAAAGGTCGCAGTATGTCAGCCAGAAAACGTGCCAGTTTATAGGTGGGGGAGTTGATAGTAGAGACGATGGGACGAAGGGGTGTATCTTCTTTGTGTATCTTTGGAAGGCCATATAATCTTGGTGGTCTGGCAGCAGAGGGTTTCAACGAGAACTGTTTGGTCTGATCAATTAATGCTGTTGAATCAGAGATTATTTTGTTCGTTTTGGTAACCAGGCTGTTGGTGGGATCTCTTTTTATTTTTGTATAGCTGCCATCGTTGAGTAGTTCTAGAATTTTGTTGTTATATTCTGTTTTGTCCATGATGACAGTGGCATTGCCCTTGTCGGCTGAGAGGACGACAATATCATCTCTCTTTTTTAATTGAGATAATTCAAAGCGTTCATCTTTGCTGATGTTGCTAGGTGGCATCTTAGCGTTTTTGAGGGTTGCAGCGATTTCAGATCTTGCTACGTCTGCAGAGATGTGACTTAAGCCCTTGAGTGCAACGTCCACATGGGCAATGATATCATTAACTGGTATGTGTCTCGGTGTGACAGCAAAGTTTAGCCCTTTAGCTAAAACGGATTTCAGGCCATCAGAAATGGAACTGTTACTGCGATTAATTACGATTTTTTGTTGGAGAGGCGATTAAATTTGGAAATCAAATTATCCCTACATTTGGTCGCCATAGTGGCAGCCGAAGAGGTAGTCATATTGTCTACGTGTTCCCAATCCGATGTAGACATTGTTGCTGTCAATGTTAAGTGTGATTTGTAGAGTATCTTGTCTAACTGATCTAGTTCGGTGCGTGTAAGTCTGATTTTTTGCGAGATAAGAGCTAAGGTAGATCTGGCTAGAATTGTGTTGTGGCCGAAACGTAGTGAGAATTTTATTGTCTTATTTTATTTTATTATTTTATTCTCATTCTACGTGACTTTACCGAAAGAACCAAAGAAGATGAATCCTTGCAGTCACAAAAGCTTTAAATCAAAATAAAGGTTTTGTTGGGTTATATCGCGTAAATATAAATGTGTCGTTAATGTCATCATATACATTGCAATGGATGATTAAATTGCTCCGGTGTCCAATGCTATAATGTGTCAGAGGGGACGAATTATTAGCATAAAACTAAAAGAACACCAAAAAAATATTAAATTCTCGAATACACAACTGTCGGCAATTGCAGAACATGCGTGCCAACAAGGACATTACATTTATTTTGATAATGTTTATGTTTTGTGTAAAACTAATTATTACTGGCCACTGCTATTTCGACAATCTATTGAAATTGAGAGAAATACAATTATTTTCACCGTTCTGATAGCTACAGGCTTGGCACTGCTTGGAATCGTATTATTAAGTAATACACCATTTGATCTTGATTTGAAGCTTTAGTGCCTGCAGGAAACCATACTCTTTGGTTCTTTCGGTAAAGTCACGTAGGTAGAAATAACATAAAATAAAACAAATCATGACGTTTCGATCGCAACACAAGCAATCTTCATCAGGTGGAACAACCACAGCAAGAAAATGCTGAAGTAGGCGAGAGAGCTGCCGTGGCAAGAGGTTGGCAAGAGGTTATATAGGTAAGAAAGGGGGGAGGCAAGGGGGGGGGGAGAGAGAGGTGGGGGGGTGTGGGGTAGGGGAGTAATACACCATTTAATTGCATGCCTATTCAGGTTATCATATGTTGATTAGCTGTGACTATTCCAACCGGTAATATGTACTGCATATTCTCAAATTAACATACGGAATGCATGTACGTTTAACTTCTTGCTAATCGGAGGTGCGGGGAAGGACAAGCTAAACACACAAAGCAATTCACCATATGTTGATTAACTCCAACTAACCCAACCGATAATTATAATAGGTGCTGCATCTTTTCAGATTAATATGATCCATTGTAATCTACATGACCACATTACAGTGAGGGAAAAAAGTATTTGATCCCCTGCTTATTTTGTACGTTTGCCCACTGACAAAGAAATGATCAGTCTATAATTTTAATGGTAGGTTTATTTGAACAGTGAGAGACAGAATAACAACAAAAAAATCCAGAAAAACGCATGTCAAAAATGTTATAAATTGATTTGCATTTAATGAGGGAAATAAGTATTTGACCCCCTCTCAATCAGAAATATTTCTGGCTCCCAGGTGTCTTTTATACAGGTAACGAGCTCAGATTAGGAGCACACTCTTAAAGGGAGTGCTAATCTCAGCTTGTTACCTGTTTAAAAGACACCTGTCCACAGAAGCAATCAATCAGATTCCAAACTCTCCACCATGGCCAAGACCAAAGAGCTCTCCAAGGATGTCAGGGACAAGATTGTAGACCTGCACAAGGCTGGAATGGGCTACAAGACTATTGCCAAGCAGCTTGGTGAGAAGGTGACAATAGTTGGTGCGATTATTCGCAAATGGAAGAAACACAAAAGAACTGTCAATCTCCCTCGGCCTGGGGCTCCATGCAAGATCTCACCTCGTGGAGTTGCAATGATCATGAAAACGGTGAGGAATCAGCCCAGAACTACACAGGAGTATCTTGTCAATGATCTCAAGGCAGCTGGGACCATAGTCACCAAGAAAACAATTGGTAACACACTACGCCGTGAAGGACTGAAATCCTGCCGCACCCGCAAGGTCCCCCTGCTCAAGAAAGCACATATACATGCCCGTCTGAAGTTTGCCAATGAACATCTGAATGATTCAGAGGACAACTGGGTGAAAGTGTTGTGGTCAGATGAGACCAAAATGGAGCTCTTTGGCATCAACTCGCCGTGTTTGGAGGAGGAGGAATGCTCCTTATGACCCCAAGAACACCATCCCCACCGTCAAACATGGAGGTGGAAACATTATGCTTTGGGGGTGTTTTTCTGCTATGGGGACAGGACAACTTCACCGCATCAAAGGGACGATGGACGGGGCCATGTACCGTCAAATCTTGGGTGAAAACCTCCTTCCCTCAGCCAGGGCATTGAAAATGGGTCGTGGATGGGTATTCCAGCATGACAGTGACCCAAAACACACGGCCAAGGCAACAAAGGAGTGGCTCAAGAAGAAGAAGCACATTAAGGTCCTGGAGTGGCCTAGCCAGTCTCCAGACCTTATTCCCATAGAAAATCTGTGGGGGGAGCTGAAGGTTCGCGTTGCCAAACGTCAGCCTCGAAACCTTAATGACTTGGAGAAGATCTGCAAAGAAGAGTGGGACAAAATCCCTCCTGAGATGTGTGAAAACCTGGTGGCCAACTACAAGAAACGACTGACCTCTGTGATTGCCAACAAGGGTTTTGCCACCAAGTACTAAGTCATGTTTTGCAGAGGGGTCAAATACTTATTTCCCTCATTAAAATGCAATTCAATTTATACCATTTTTGACATGCGTTTTTCTGGATTTTGTTGTTGTTTTTCTGTCTCTCACTGTTCAAATAAACCTACCATTAAAATTATAGACTGATCATTTCTTTGTCAGTGGGCAAACGTACAAAATCAGCAGGGGATCAAATACTTTTTTCACTCACTGTATAACCCTCCCTGGTCTTCGCACCCGATAGGCTCATAGCGATAGCGCATGGGAAGCCACAGAGTTCACTGTGGTTTGTGCTGCTCTGTTGGTCACGAGGCATCTAGATTGCAGAGGGGGGCTGCCAGGCTTTAACGAGCTGTGGTGAGTCAAGTCCAAGTCTGCCGTGACATCTTTCCAATGTTTCCATTCGCATAGAGTCCAGTGACTCAAGCACTGGAGTGTCCTTATCTCAGTCACCAGTTCTGATGAACTCTTTCAAGAGTTCTGTTTCTGGTTGCTAACATGGTGTGTATATCAGAATCAGCATATTTATACTGCAAGAGGAACCCGATGAGCAATAAATATCTTTTCCACAGGTGTCCAGTAGGGGCCGGTAATAATTTTACAACAACAACAATACAAAACACACTAGAGTGCAAAGTAGACGAAAGGTAAACAAATCACCCAAACACATATACAAATACAACTAAACCATCCCCAGCCTACCAAGCAAAGCCTAACAAGGTATTAACTTATTTTTCAGAAGCAACCTGGCCACAAATTATAGTTTTTTTCCAATACCACTTCGGGTTGTTGTTTTTTGCAGATGTCAGATTTATTTTTGAATGGATTGAAGTTTGCAGGCTTTGACTCCAGGTTCCTCAATTGAATTTTTTTTTTTTTTTTTTACAGCCAGGTCATGGTCACCTTTAACCTTCCAATGCGGCCGTGGTCTGGAAGGTTATGACCGGTATAAGTAAACCAATTTCGCTGTACAATCTTGTCCTTTTAGACAAAGTACAAGTCTGGGTTTTATGTTCCTTATTCCATCAGGCTGGGTTGAATTGTGCCTGGCTGTTTAGGGTCGTATGTAAGGGATTTATTGTGCCGAAGACCATTAGAGTTTTCTCTCTTTTTTTTTAGTAGCCCCATTCATTATACGCGTCAGCTATTGAAGTCACCCAACACCAATAGCCCAGCGAGTGGCTGTTGGCTAAGCTCGTATATACATTGATGCCCATCGTCAAATGACCAGCTGCGATGGTAATTGTCAGTGTCCCGATGCTTGTGGTGGCAGTGGTGGATTTGAGAGCGTGGGGAGCGTTCGTGTAGCGGTTAGCGCGATGCGCTACAAACCCAGCGACCCGAATTTACCTGCCTGGCACTTTGCTCGTTGTTGTGAGTATCACTCCTCTGCTGCTGCTGGAGGGGACTGCCTCCAACTGCCTCGCACCAACCACAAACAACTATGGCTCACTTCCTAACCTTGGCGACGCGTGCAGGAGGTGGCGGTTGATGTGGAGGTTCCGTCCACATCACTGGGCGACGAAGTTCCCCAGCACTGGCTGCTCGAGGGACTGAGGGAGAGCTTCCAGCAATTAGACGAGTGGCAGGCTGCAGGGCAACAGCAGCAGGCCGAGAGTTCTGCCACCCCCGAGCAAGAGACACTAATGCACTCCTTTGTGAGGTTCGTGAAAGCTCTTCCCAAAAGCAAATGTTGGTCATTTTTTTCGTGTTATAAATGTTGCAAAGTTGAGCCACGTTGGTTAAGCATCGTCAAAGGTTTGAGTTTAAATATAACATAGAGCTAACCAGTGAGTCATTCAATTAAGTGAAGTATACTATAAATGTTACTGCAAAATTATTATTGTTTAGTTTAGGACGTCCCAATTTCATATTGGAAATGAATGCTGAAGCTTCATGTTGGGTCTGTAACGCTGAACACCAGATCCTCCACTTGAAATCTTAAAAATCCCACCATTAAAATCATGCTTGGCTGATTCCGCACATGAACACACCCATCCTACCACTTCTCGTGCCAAAATTGCGGAATATGACCGATGTCTTGAGTCTCAATGGGTCTAGATGTTATCTCCATTGTTAAGTAAAGACTTACAACTGCGACTACTTCTACACACTGGACTTGCAAACTACAGGTTGCCAGCTCCATTCCATATTCTGGCTCGGCAGGTTAAATGATGGCGCAAGTTTCTTAAATAGAAAAGTATAATCTAAACTTATTTTATTTTACCAGGTAAGGCCCACTGCGCTATTTAGCTCTTTTTCAGAAGTGATTTGGCAACAAATGATAGCACAACAAAATGGCTTATCACGTGGAAATGTATAGCCGCCAAATACTCTAAACGCGTGATGTTGATTCTAAATGTGGAGGGGAAAACTGGAGGACCCCGGTAAAAATTCACTCGATCACGGGAGAACATTAAAACTCCAAATATAGTCATGAGGGTCTGGATCGGACCCGCGACCTCATGTATACCAAGCGAAGTAGTTAACATTTCACCGCTGGGGCGCTGTCCATCGTGGCACCACCAGCGGTATTAATGGACATGCCACAGTCGATCGACAAATCTGCGTGTAGTAGGGTAAAGTGTGGGTAATTCCCACCTCAGAGTGGAGGCGCCCTCCATCCGTATGGGTTGTGAGAAAGTAATTGCAAACGCTGCAACCTTCATCTGACCACTGTTTGTGTGGCGATAACGACGTGAGCCGCCTCGGCAAGAAGCAGAGTTGAACTCCTAGCTTGAGCACCTCTCTGTGTTGAGCTTGTACGTTCTCTCTCTCTCCCCCCTTGTTATGCACGGAGTTCCTCTCGTTTCTCCTGTTTCCTCCGAGAGCAACAACAAGAAACTGCACAATGTAACTGTTATTGGCCAATTTAACACGTAGTAGTCGGGCTTTCGGGACCAGTATTATCCATAATAGAGGTTTTTGGCTTAGATTCCGTAAATATAAATGTGTTGTTAAACCTGCCACCACCTGACACAGCCAATTAGTAAGGTTTGTCACGTAAACAAAATATACCAATTAGTTACTAGTTCAGCACACTAGTGTGTTTGAGAGGAAACCCACAATTCTGGCTGTCGCCTGATGATGCTGGTTGTAGTTACCGACGAAACGTCATGGTACTTGAATTGTAAATGTTGTGGGTTTACTCTTCAACACACAACCGGTGTGCTGTAGTAGTAACTATTTGGCACGTCTTTTTATGTGACAAACCTTATATTTCAGCGATCTAACCCAAAATCCTCTAATGGATGTTATTGGCCAAACTTCCAAATGCTGAAACATTAGCAGACAATTACTCGATTGGATTTGCACAAAGCAACATCACTACTACGAGAATTTGGCATAATACAATGTTCTGGACCCGCTTATGTATGTGCTCCGTTATTAGAACCATCATCATGTACAAAAATCAATGCGCGTGTGGGTGGGGCCAAGGGAACATCAGGAGGAGGATGCCAAGGGAGCATCATTGGGAGGGGCCAAGGGAGCATCAGGGGGAGGGGCTATTCTATATCCTGGCCTATGGCAATACGTTCAGCAGCTAAATGCCAATGTCTGCTTCTAGCCATGCGCGGGCTTCAGGAGAGAGAGTTTGTGTTTTTTCTGTTCCTACTTCATTGAAGGAGCGTAGACTACAGTGGTTTTATTATATGGACCGTAGTTAGGGTTGCACAGCCACAAACGTACGACTGTGGCTTGCCTTGAATTTTCTATTCGTGAAGGAGCTGCGTCGGTGGGTCTGTGCTCTTTTTGGTTTTGAGGCACCTAGGTTTCCGGAGGAGCTGCTAGGCTTTACAGCCAGAGTAAGTGAAGTCCAAAACTCGGTTACGTCTTCCCAACATTTTCTTCATGCAGAGTTCAGGGACTTTCGCAAGTGCCAAGTGTCTTTTAATCTCACTCACCAGTTCTGAGTAACTCTTTCAAGAGTAGTTCTGTTCCTAGTTGCCTAGGGGTTGTCACGTACGAGGAAGGGGGGGGGACACCCAGGGAGTGTGGCGATGTGGGACCGTCAGTGAAGAAGCGTATTGTATTTCGTGTTGCTAGGTTGACTAGAGTGTACTGTGTAGTGCTCAGCGTGTGGCGCTTTAGCGGGGCGCTGTCCAGCAGGTGGGGTGGGTGGGTGGGTGCTGAAGGTCGTTGTTGTTGCAGGGTTCTGTTGGGCTTGCCTGCCGAGACCTTGCTCACGAGGCCTTCAAGAGACGACGCCAGCCTTCGTGACCTCTTCAGCCTGACCAACAACGAATTAGTACGAGCAGAGATTCGTCTCACCGGCGTCTCACACACACACCACAGTCACTGCATCATTGCACAACACTTTCAGACACTCTTCAAAAGACACCTGGAATGCACTTCTTCCGATATTAGGAAGCCGCTGGAGCTACGCACATTTAAATCATCATCTAGATTGAAAACATATTTTTTTAGATCTGCTTTTTGTGTTTAGTTTGTTTTCCTTCCCCGGCACCTCTGATTAGCACGGTTGACTACGTACGGTGAGAAAGAAGTTCAATATACATACATACATACAAAGACACAGATAAAGTTCCCCCATCTAGCCTCACCGGACTGTTGGGGCAAGTGCTGTTAGCGAGCATCTAGGCCGGCATGGCACACGAGGGAGTGGGTGGCCAGCACCGTGTGCGGCTGCGTTTACTGATGTTTTTTTACTGATATTACTGATGTTTACACACCGCACCAGGTACTATTTTTATTAAATGAGTCAACCTACGGGTCAACTCATTTCATATAATCGTCACTGGTGTTGGCAGTAAGCGGGAATTGAACTCGAAGGCTTGCTGGCAGGAGTTTATGGGACAGACCCAGGTGCCATGTGTTGATTTCCCGAGAATAACTGGCAGATGCACCAGCTGTGCCACTCATTGTGCCAACTTGCTGCATTTTAGCCACCCGTCGCTCAAATACAGCAAGTTTTGAGCGTTGCTCCTCTACCCTCCGTTGTTGTTGGATGACGACTGCCTCTAACTGTTCAGTAGCATCCTTCACGAGCCTCCTACATAGAGGCCGATCTTGATACCAATTATCGGCAAGTTCACTGAGCTCCACATCCTCCTGTACCACATCAGTCCATCTCTTTTCCAGCCTGTGTCGTGCCTTTAGAGCCCCCCCTATCCAGCCAAACAGAAGCTGCTAGGGCATGCGATGGTTGGGCATGAGAGCTACATAACCCAGCCAACGCAGCCTTGCCCGGCAGAGGAGCTCACTGATGGGAATGCATCCAGATCTACGCATAACAAACACACACACACAAGCACACACGTGCTCAATGCACGTACACACATACTGTGGCCAGCTTAACATCGGAGGCAGGGGCCGACGATCAGCAGCAATGCGTGCATTATAATAAACCAATGTTGGAATGTGCGTAGCTCCAGCGATTTTAGTTCAGGTACTTGGCGCCATTCAATAATGCTTGTTGACTCTACGGCATAGAGCTAAGCGTTTGTCAAATTTACTTTATTGTAAAAAATACAACCCTATGACAAACGGTGTACCCCAGGTGCCCACTTGTATAGCCTGAAGCCAGAAATTAAACGCAGAGCATGGCCTGTAATTGTGGTTGTCTGTAGGTGGATTTGGTTGTTGGTGTAGAAGCTGGTCCGGCTGTAGGTGCATGGCTGTATATAAGCATGCGTGTATGCATGTCTGCGTGTCTGCGTGTATGCGTGTCTGCGTGTATGCGTGTATGCGTGTATGCGTTAATGCGTGTCTGCGTGTCTGCGTGTCTGCGTGTCTGTGTGTATGTGTGTATGTGTGTATGCGTGTCTGGGTGTCTGCTTGTCTGTGCTAACTTTGTTGGCTGCTGTGTCGTCCTCAGAGGGCTTTCTGCTGCGAGGGCTCCATACTGCCTCAGAGCATCACTCTGCATATCACAAGAGTGAGTGCCTTGGCTCACAGCCACCATCAGCAATCCGTAGCTACTCGTCGCAAACACCACTCCAATGGCACCTACTTCAGGGTTACATTTTGGGACCTCTTGTTCAGCCTGTATATAAACTAATTAAAAACTTAACTATTTATTTTACCAGTTAAAGCCCACTGAGCTATATAGCTCTTTTTCAGAAGCGACCTGGCCAGAAATGATAGCTCAAAGAAGTGGTTTATGTGGAAATGTATAGCAGCCAAATACTCTAAACGCATGTTTCTAAATGTGAAGGGAAAAAACGGAGGACTCGGAGAAAAACCCACATGACTATGGGGAGAACATGCAAAATCCAAATATACAGGCATCAGGGTCGGGATCAAACCCAATACATGTATACTGGGTGAGGTAGTTAACATCTTGCCACCGCGGCACATATACTACCACTTGGCCAATTTTTTTTTATTGTCAATGGCTTAAATTTTTACTTTTATGTTCTGCAGGGTCAGTTCTGACTATCCCAATAATTCCAAACCACACCTGGTCTGGAGTAATTGGAAGGCATAGGCTGCATAATCTCAATAACAACAGTCAGAGGCTGCTAGACTTCTGTGCAGCCCATGGGCTTGTAATCACCAACACGCTGTTCCGGTATCGGTGCATCCACACAAGATTGTGGATGGACGCCGGCTCCAAGCAAGAACATCTTCTGGATTAAATAGCATGGCCTTAATACTCCGCTAGCCTGTCGCTATACTCTGCTCGCCTGTCACTTAATACTCCGCTAGCCTGTCACTCTTCTCTCACACCTCCACCCTGGTCCTTGCCCCCAGCAGGGCATCAGCCAACACCGCTGGGGAGGACGAGGTGTGGAGGGCGAGGTCCCAGGCTTCTTCTCCCCGACTCTTGTCCTCTTCGTCCCTTCAGCTCCAACCAACAACCACCCCATGTTGCTCCGCACACACCCTGATATCCCCCTCTTCATTAAGGGTCCTCAGTTACCCGCTATTAAGCTGGCGCCTCAGCGGCGCCTCCTGCACGTGCCCTCTCTCTCTTATCATCTCCCGCCTCTCCCACTCCATGTTCCCACGCTCGCACCTGCCTGTCCCCAAATGCACCCGCTGTTCGCAAACCCCGTGCGTTATGCCACTAGTTGTACAGCAATCACGATTATTAATGAGGGGGGCTCTTTGATGTGGAGTGCCGTCACCTGCACATGATTATTAATGAGGGGGGGGTGATCCATGTGGAGTGTCGTCACCCACTCATTATAAATGTGGGCAGGTGGAGTGATGTCACCCGTACATTATTATTAATGACGGGGGGGGGGGGGGGTCCATGTGGAGGACCCCGCATGTTCATGATTATTAATGAGGGGGGCTGGTCGACGTGGAGTGACGTCACACGCGTTACACACAGACATTTTTGGTTTTCTTAGCTCTTTCGGTAAAGTCACGTTGAAGGGAAACAATAAAATAATGAAATATATATTTTACGTTGAAGGGAAACAATAAAATAATGAAATATATTTTATTATTTTATTGTTTCCCTTCAACGTGACTTTACCGAAAGAGCTAAGATTATTAATTACTGCAGTCACGAAAGCTTTAAATAAAAATTTTGACATTTTTGGCTCATTATATTAGTAATGATGATGACCCATAATATTTTTTTTAGGTTAGATCACGTAAATACATAAATATTAATTGACAGCCAATTAGTAAGGTTTGTCACGTAAACAGAACATGTCAATTCGTGACTAGTACAGCACATCGGTGTGTTGGCGAGCCAAGCTAGTGATGGGGGAGAAGGGGTGGTTACAAGAAGGAGCAGCTGAGCCAACCCTCTTCCTCACATTAGCACGGCCGGCTACGTACGGTGTGAAAGAAGTTCAACAGCATACAACATACAGATGAGTGGGCAGGCATACGTATACTATCATCGGAATGGAATCAGAAGAAAAGATAAAACTACTTTATTTTAATCCATGCGGGAGGGCATGTGGCACAGTTTGGGGTCAGCTATAATCGAGTGCGGTGGTCGTGTCGCTCTGGTTCTCTGCGGTGAGCACAACGTCTTTAAAAACAATGGCGCTATGCCTCTCTAAATAAAATTAATGCAAACCGCTTGCATGTTCTGAGATTCAGCAATGAATGGGACCCACACCCTGAAGCTTGCATTCCTCTCGGTATGGAAAGGGTTAGTGTGAATGCGGTTGCGATGCAACGCACTATATGCATAGACACATCGACCACGGGTAGCGCGGTGGCACGGAGGGAAACCGTGGCCCCGCGATATATGTAACTGCGTGTTTCTGGACCCCCCCATGTGTGTTATAGATTCATAGAATAACGTCAGCAGACAATGGCGTCACATAATACAATAATGTCATGCTGTGATGCAATGACGTTAATACATATGTAGTGATTGACTCAGAGACACTAAGAGTAGGAGGCACTCTGTTTATTAACACGGCCTCACAGTAACATTGAGTAACTGCGGTTCCCAGTCAGGACAGCTGGTAGTAGACTGCCTGACTGGCGATGCCGAGACGGTGAAGACGGCGACGGCGGTGAAGACTCCAGCAGCACGACGGGATCCCACTCCAAACGACAGCCCCGAGGTCCCCTCTCGGGGCCCCTCTTATATTGTCAGCATGGCCTGGCTCTGCCTTCTGGAACTTACTAGCGGGTTCTCGATGTGGCCCTTCCGTAACCTTTCCCCTCGATCCCTCTTTGGTCTATCACGTGGCCTGCTTTCAGTCAGGGTTGCTGTAAGCTGCAGATGCCCTTCTCTGCCAGCAGCCAGCGCTATGCTGCTACATGACCGATTCTATGTCACTACACATACATCACGTGACTTCCTTAACACCTTGCTTCCCCATGGATAATTCGATTTCCAAGCCACGGTTAGTAAATTGGTATACAGACAATAAACCGTGTGTGTCATGAATCTTGAAGTTGGCAAGTCCGCGCTTGGCGAGGGATTGCTGTATATTAATATGCGTGGGTGTGTGCGTGCATGTGTGTACATACGTGCGTGTGTGTGCCCCAGGGCATACTGCTCAAGTGCTCGCGTTCACCGCACTGCTACGAGGCTGTGGCCTCCGTGTGGCTCCAGCTACTGAAGTCGTCGCCCCTCCTGTTCGTCTCCATCACAGTGAGACCGGGGCTCACCTCTCCTCCACGCTCACCCCTACACCATCTACACTCACCCCTACACCATCCACGCTCACCACTACACCATCCCCACTCACCCATACATCATCCTCCCTCACCCCAGCACCATCCACGCTTACCCCTACACCATCCACGCTCACCCCTACACCATCCACGCTCACCCCTACACCATCCACGCTCACCACTACACCATCCACGCTCACCCCTACACCATCCACGCTCACCACTACACCATCCACGCTCACCCCTACACCATCCACGCTCACCCCTACGCCATCCCCACTCACCCCTACGCCATCCCCACTCACCCCTACACCATCCCCATTCACCCCTACACCATCCCCACTCACCCCTACACCATCCATGATCACCTCTACACCATCCTCGCTCACCACTACACCATCTACGCTCACCCCTACACTATCCCCACTCACCCCTACACCATCCCCACTCACCCTACACCATCCCCACTCACCCCTACACCATCCACGGTCACCCCTACACCATCCCCACTCACCTCTCCACCATCCCCACTCACCCCTACACCATCTCCACTCACCCCTACACCATTCCCACTCACCTCCACACCATCTACACTCACCCCTCCACCATCCCCACTCACCCCTACACCATCCCCGGTCACCCCTACACCATCCCCACTCACCCTTACACCATCCCCACTCATCCCTCCACCATCCCAATTCACCCCTACTTCAATCCAACTTGTATCCCCGCTCACGGCCATCACCAGTGACAATTATTCGAATCAGTCCTGGGCCTTCCCGAGTTCGACTGTGCCTCAAATAAGTACCTGGTGTGGTGTGTAAACACCACCACTGCAGAGACAAAAGCGGCCGTGCTCGGTGTTGGCCATCCACCCCTTGTGTACCGTGCCGGCCTTCATCGGTGCTCACTAACAGCACTTGCCCTAACAGTCTGTTAAGTCTATATGGGGTATCTTTGTCTTTGTTGTGTGGATATGAGTAACGGCGGACACGAGCGTGGTCCTCTACTGAACCTAGGTTTTCACGGCAATGTGTCACCATCCCCTTACCTAAATCCCATCGAGGAATCTGAAATGGCCTACGCAATTTATGGAATGGCGTTCAGCCACTTGGTACTCGGGCTCCAAGGACACAGTCCCATCTATGAGCTCCTCTGGCAGGTTGAGCTTTCGGTGGCCGGGTTCATGCAGCCTGCATGCTCATGCCCAATAAGCTTTGGCCAAATAGAGGGGGATAAACAGGCGTGGCATGGGCTAGAGAAGAGATGGACTGATGGCGGTATAGAAGGATGTGGAGCTGAGTGGACTTGCTGATGATTGGTATCACTGGTGTCGAGATCTGCCTCTCAGTGGAGAGGAGGCTCATGGAGAATGCTACTGAGCAGTCTGAGCCACTTTCTCTGATGCAACAACGGAGGGCAGATGGGTGATGATCACAACAACAAGCAGAGTGCCGTGCGGCTAAAAGGCAGCAAGTTGGCACAGTGGGGGGGGTGGGGTGCAGCTGGTGCATCTGCCAGTCGTTTCAATCAGTCAATCCATAACACCTGGGTCTGTCCCATGAGCTCTTGCCAGTAATCTTCCACACTTCTTGTGGCTTTAAGGTACACCTAGCCTGACATGAGCGCTTCGGTGACATCACCGCCACCTAGTAGCGAATGGCAGTGGTTTGTGTGTGTGTGCTTGTAATTGTTATGTCCTGTTGGCTGTGTGTGTATGTGGGGATCAGTGGTGACCTAACCTCAATTCCTGCTCGTGGTCATCATCAGTGGTGAACGCATCAACCAGTTTTGAGCTCCTATATGTTGACTCAGCCTTACATGAGTGCCTGATGCGGTGTGTAAAAATCACCACTGGGGGTTGGGTGTGGTGCTGGCGACAATCTCTCTCGTGTGCCGTGTTGGCCTTCTTAGTTGCTCGCTTAAAGGCACTTATCCCAAGAGTCTGGTAAGGCTACATGGGGGATCTTTGTGTGTGTGTGTATGTAGGGCTGGTGGCTTCAGCTGAGGCCCGTGCTGTCCGTGCTATGTGGCCACTCGCCCTGGAAGGCCGGATTGCCCAATGAACTCCTCCGCCTGGATGAAGCCTACTCCTGTGCCCAGCAGTAAGATCCCGGCATCTGGAACAGACCCAGAGCGATGCCTTGTGAACAACCCTCAAGTTGGCGCATTCCTTGCCTGATAATTACGTTCCCTTGCCAGCCTCTTGACGCCCCAGTTTTCTAAATTGAAAACTAATTTCTTTATCACTGGTTTTTGTGTTTAGTTTGTTGTCTCACCCACCTCCATTTAGCATGGGTGGCTATGTACAATGTGAAAGAAGGTTTAACATACACAGCGCACGCCTAAGCTCTGAACTCATCAACCTCCATCTCTCTACAGGGTTACATCCTGCAGTCAATTAATTGTCGAGGTCAGGCTGTTGTAGAGAGTGGGGGACCTTTTCCTTACTCCGAGGGCTGAATAGGACTTACAAATACCTTTGGTGGGTAAGCACACTATAAAACTATTTTTAAAAATATTTGTATTTTAGCAGGTAAGGCCCACTGAGCTATATAGATATTTTTCAGAAACGATTTGGCCACAAATGATAGCTCAACAAAAAGTGCCTTACCATGTGGACATGTATTGCAGCCAAATACTCTAAACGCATGTTTCTAAATGTGGAGGTAAAAACCGGAGGACCCGGAGAAAAATCCACGTGACAACGGGGAGAATATGCAAACTCCAAATATATAGCAGGCGTCAGAGTCAGGATCGAACCCACGACCTGTATACCAAGTGGGGTAGTTAACATCTCGCCACCATGGCGCCCCTCTGCATTGGATAACACCTTGGCATTATCCAATAATGTCAAAAATAACAATGAGTGTTGTGACCATAATTGCCTGAGCACAACTAAAAATTTATAAATGCAGTGTTATTGAAAACATTCTCCAGGACCCCATCAGATGCTCGCAGGGATGGAATAAATATTGTGTGTGGGCTGTTCCTAAGTGGCACTTGACAAGTAACTGTTGGCTTTCCGAATTAAAATCGCTGGGCACACGATCTACACCTCTGCTGCAGCGTTAAACGTCATTAAAAACATTGTCGTGCATACTGTCTGTACTGTATTGGGTGGTGACGTAGTCCAGTGGTAGCACGTTCGCCGCTTGTTACGGACATTTGTGGTTTTAATCCGGCAGGCCTGACTGCAGTGTTTATTAACCATGAAATTCTACGCGTTGTCTGTTTCGCAACGTGGACGTTAAAGATCCCGTGATGTCATATGAAATGGTGGCGTAGGCAATTTGTGTGTGTGCAGCATCACGGTCCACATTTGCAAATAAAAAAAAATCCCGCAAAAATTATCTCCAATTTGGGATTACATATATCACCAATCATTGGCACCCTCCTGCCAGACGAGTGCCCACTTGTAGGCTGGTGCCGAGCCACCTTCTGCAGCACAGGGGACAGGTAACACTTGGGGTGGCTAAGAGATGTTAACTCGAACCCACGGCCCTCTTGTATACCAAGTGAGGTAGTTAACATCTCCTTGTTTTCCTCTCACAAAGCCAAATTAATACTGAATTGGTCTAACGCAAACATTCAAATGCAGGACCCTCCTAAAATAGTCTTCCACTCAGTCTGGTTTCTTGCGTGAAAACTCTAATTCGCATTATATTTATATTGCTCTTTGTCTTTACTTTATGGATAAATGTTAGGCATATATAGTTATATTTTAGCATTGCATCCTGGATAATTTGGGCACAACGGAGGCGAGATGTTTTCAGAATTCTTGGTTCTTTCGGTAAAGTCACGTAGAAGGAAAACAATAACAAAAATATAAAACAATACAATTCTCACGACGTTTCGACTGCAACATAAGCAGTCATCATCAGGTGTGAAAACAACAAGAAAATTTGAAAAAAGTGACTACTTTTTTCAAATTTTTGGCCACTTTTTTCAAATTTTCTTGTTGTGGTTTTCACACCTGATGATGACTGCTTGTGTTGCAGTCTAAACGTCGTGAGAATTTTATTGTTTTATATTTTTATTATTTTATTGTTTCCCTTCTACATGACTTTATCGAAAGAACCAAGAATATTAATCCCTGCAGTCACGAAAGCTTTAAATCAATATGTTTTCAGAAGTTCATGGGATCGATCCTGACCCTAATGCCTCTATATTTGGAGTTTGCATGTCTTTCTCACCATGGTCGTGTCGGTTTTCTCCAGCTCCTCCGGTTTTTCTCTCCACATTTATAAACATGCGTTTAGAGTATTTGGCTGCTATACATTTTTACGTGATAAGCCACTTTGTTGATCTATCATTTGTGGCCACATTGTTTCTGAAAAAGAGCTGTATTGCTCATTGGTCCTTACCTACTAAAATATAATAAATGTTTGAGATGTGATATAAGTCGCTTATCATATGTAAACTAATCAGAGAAACTCTACATATATATAATGATTCATTATTTCAAATACCCTTGTGCGCTCTGGTGTCTTGAGCTGCACTGCATGAGAGCACAGTATCAACATGATATAATGATCATGAGGATTTTTTTTATTGGGAGCAATTGTGAACAACAGCCATATCAGACATTATTACATCGAATCGGCATAATCATTGGTTCACTGCAGCTCAAAGACTCAGTCCTACAAGGCGTGTGGTGAAGTTAGGATATGCCCATGTGCTTGGCATCTGAACGCCTGAAGACCAGAATCGGTTATTTTGCTGACAATGTGTTCAGGGAGGCAGTTCCTTACCCGGACAGCAGAGTGGTGATGATGATGAGGTCCCGGCTGTGGGCTGCCTCAGCTGGCCGTGTTTTGCGCCCTTTTTCAGGCTCGTGCAGGGCTGTGTTGGCTCCACTGTCACCGCGGACGTCCCCGGAGACAGAGCGTGGGCCTGGGCCGTAGCGCTGCACCGAGTGGCAGGGATGGCAGCCGCAGCCATTCTGCGCCAGACGAGCATCCTGTCGGTGAACGTGAGTGCGTGCGCGTGATTTACACGGTGCGCGGAGCGTCGCACGCGGAGACGTTTACCCGCACAAGAGATCTCCACATTCCCCACAGAGCATTATTCTAGTTCCAGATCCCAGTTTAGTTGTGTGGCTGTGTACGTGGTTGTGATTGTTATGTGCTTTTGGCATTGTGTGTGTGTTTGGAGCGTTGGAACCTTGATCCGTGCGCTGTGCTATGAATCCCGGTAACCCGCATGCGGTTTCTGCTCATGGCCAAAATCTGTTACAAATATCTGAACTGGTCCTACGCCTCCGCTAGCTTCACTCAGCCTTAAGGAAGGACAACAAACTAAACACAAGAAATTAGTTTTCAATCTAGGTGATTTAAAAGTGCATACCTCTGATGGCTTCCTAATATTGGAAGGAAGAGCATTCCAGATGGCCGCGGAAGTGCATTTGACAGCGCGCAATGCAGTGATCATCTTTTTAGAATTGCTAGCCAAAAGCCTCTGCTAGAATGATCGGATTTTGCGTGATGGTTTATGCTCCTTGACAATATCAGCAAGGTATTGTGATTCATTTTTCGTAAGCACTTTGTGTGTCATGAGTGTGACCTTATTCATAATGTATTCGTTTGGCAACTGGAAAACAATGCAGCTCGACGAGCAATGGACGGACCTGGTCAGATCTTGCGGCACTGCAGATACAAGCTGAGCTTGGCAATGTTTTTGCCAGATGTCCTGTGGAGCAGTGAGTTGCAATAATCGAGCCTTGTCAATACTATACTACATGCCACCGTGTTGGCTATGTCATGACTCAATAGTGGTCGAATGTGTCATGTAGAGCCCTGATATGATAATTGCAGCACCTGACTATATTTTGCACGTAGTGATCAAACGACATTCTGGTGGAGTATGGTGCTGGGGTTCTTTAGATGAGGATACATTTTAATCCTGGAATCTGTGACCACCACACCTGATCCTCCCACATTTTTTTTCGCCTGAGCCCAAGTGCCAACCAGCAAAATCTACGATTTTCCTGGATGAAGCAGCATTTAATTTCATGCAAACCTCGCGTGCACTTCACGTGTACCGCTCGTGTGCAATCTTCGAGGTTATCGAGGCTCTCAATATCTAACTTTGACTTCACTGCAGTGTACAATTGTGTATCATCAGCTTGTTGATGGAACTTCGTGATGTGATGAGATGGCATCGGCGATCAGCGAGATATATGTTGATAAAAGGAAGGGCTCGAGGACGGACCCCTGTGGTGCACTAACTAGGCACGGCATAGGCGGTGACTGTTCGTCACCCAGCTTGACGAACTGTGATTGACTCATGTAGGTATGAGACTCATGTAGGTATGAGACTCATGTAGGTATGACTCAATACAACCCAGTGCCGTACACATTCCACTGAACCTTGACCTTAGCCGCCCATTGAGTCGATGGTGTCGAAGGCGGCAGAAAGATCGAAGCCAACCAACGCTGCGGTGCACCGGTCATCCATGATCTTGTAGAGGTCATCAGTAATCTTCAGTTGAGACGTCTCGGTGCTGTGGAACTTCCCGTACGCCGGCCGCAATGGGTTTAATCTGCCTGTCGCAACGACGTGGAGAAATAACTGCTTCAGACAAAGGCGCTTTATGACCTTAGAAATCGTACTCAGGTTTGAGGTTGGGCGATAGTTTGTGGGGTCACTATGGCTCAAGCCAACTTTGTTCAGGAGTGGTGTTACCTGCGCCATTTTGAAACGTTCTGGGAAACAGCCCTCGTTGAAGATTTGCCAGGTGTTAGCACGTCCGTGCATGATTTGAGAATCGATGTGTGGATATAGGTGAGTGGCAGTGTCTTATTTGGCAGCCGTGTGATGAACATCGACACCTCTCCCACCGACGTTGGTGCCACGGTCTCGAGTTTTGCATTAGTTCCAGGTTGATCAAACTCAGATGGCAGACCGGGAGAATGCGTTGCCTTCAAGTTAGAAACTGCCGTCTTGAGCATCACTATTTTATTGGCAAAGAACATCGCAAGTACTGTGCACAGATCGGGTTGACTGGTTGATGGGTGGTTGGAGTGCAGCAGGACCCTTCGCGACATGCCACAAAGCTCGGGGTTGCAAGCCAACTCATTGACGTGCAGAGCATAGAACAATCTGAGACTCAATAATGAGTAGTTTGGCAGATCTGCAGGCAGCTCTGTAAGCGAGTCGGACAGTCTCGAAAACCAGTTTTCTTCCAAAGACAATCCAGCCTCCTCTACGTCTGCTTCGCAGCAATCGCTTCCGGTGACAGCCAGTTACCGTGTGCTTTCCCCATTTTTTTGTGCTTGTTCAGGTGGGCATGAGTTCATCAAGAACAGCAGAGATGTCAATTTCTAATAGAGCTGCAAATTAGTTTTATTCGGTAAAGTCATGTAGTTAAAAAATTAAATAAAAATGAAAATGACTTGATTAAATCACGACGTTTCGGGCGCAACACAAGTGTCCGTCATCAGGTGGGGACAAACATAGTGAAGACAGTTGCTAAGATATGGCAAAGAGATGGCTTTAACACGGGTTTATATAGCTGAGGAGGGTGGGGGGGGGGGGAACGAGGGCAGGGTGGGTATGGGGGCGGGGCGTGGGCTGGGGGAGATGGGGATACAGCTCAAGTACCACAGGTGGAGCGGGGGAGAGTGGAATCGGACAAAACTACGACACAATTGGAAAGCTGCACCTCAAATTTCCTAGTGCTGTGCAAGGCTGGGAGTAAAAGACTGGTGATGTGGATATGAATATAAACTGTAAGGCAGCTAGGCTTTAAATAGATTAATAACATCCTTCCAATGATTGCTCAATTTGAATCCATCTTCTCGGTTGAAGTTATGTCTATGTTTGTATCTAGATGGCCTCATGGACAAACCTTTGGTGGTACCCAAACGGCTTGCAGAGCACCTTGGTCTCGGAAAAGATAATATAATGAGAGCCCACAGCATTGTAACAATGATCAGCAACGGCGGAGGAATTCGTCCTGCCGTGTTTCAGCTCTGCATTGTGCTCGCGGACACGGTCAGAAACATTTCGTCTCGCCAATGTAGCAATCACCACAGATGCAACTTAGTTTGTAAACACCAGGGTATTGCAAGTCAGGAATGACATCTTTCAAAGATGGGATTAGATCACGGGTTTTGTTTACTGTACTGAATCGGACCTGGATCTTGTGTTTGTTTAAGATTTTGGAAATCGTTTTGGTAACGCCTGCTATGTATGGCAACGTGATGGTTTTGATCGGAGTCTCAGGGGGTTGTTTCTCCATGGTTGGAGAAACAGTTTTGCGGATAGTACGGTCTGAATATCCATTCATCTTAAACCAAAGATTATGGATTCTTGCAGTCATGAAAACTTCAAATCTAGAAATTAATCAACCGTCGATGCGTTATTTAGGCACGCCGATGATGACCGGATCTTCGGACGGAAAGCATCGTGGTCCAGTCATTTCAAGTCTCTGTGTGATATCGTTGTGACAGATCGGCGAATAATCTGCAATTCCACTTTGCACATCACGAGATTGTGATCTGGAATACCCCACGTCTTCGGTAACTATGTCGGTCACAGTTACGGTATTGGCGGATGTGAATATTTAATCCATTATACTTCCCCGAGCGAAATTCTGTGCTGCTGACAATTCCGGGTTAAACTGTGACTGTCGATAATCTGGGCGAGTTCACTTTTGATTTTACCACAAGAACCGGTCAGTCCGGGACAGTTCAGGTCACCACAGATGACGTAGCGAGAGCCAAGTGACCCACAGTCTAGTAGACGGTCGATGGATGACAGCGATCGTGAGCCCCCACACTGCTGTACGTTATTTTTACACGTAGCAGCTAGAATGACGGTGATTGCTAATGAGTCGATCAGGACTTTCATGTCTTCATGGTGAAGCAGTGCAATCCCACCACCATGCGGGCTGCCGGTGCTAGGCTTCCTATGACGGTGCTGATGTAGAATAGCGTACCCGTCAGGTGCGGCCTCACGCTTAATTACCCGTCACATACCCAGGTTTCGGTAACGGCCAATATGTCGAATGCACAATCGTTGATCAGATCGTGGATCAGTGAGGAGTGGTGAGTGTGAAGTGATAAAAGCGGAGTCTCTCACCCTAGGGCCGTGCTGCTCGAGTGATTGTGGATCAGTGCCATATTGTTGACTATGGAGCACGTGTTGACCGATCCATAGTTGAAGAGACCTGGTCTAGGGTTTGGCTCAATGCCCGCGACATCAGCAGCAGTATGGCTATGAAGGTGCTCTTCCGTGATCGTGTGGATGTTAGGGCGGAAGAAGAACTGATCAGATCACTATAGGAATATGAAATTTTCCCAAATACAACGGTCGACAGTGTGAGAACACGCGTGCTAACAAGCACACTCATTTGATTTTGGTAATGTTGATGTTCTGTTCAAAACTAGTTACTACTAGCCAAGACTAATTTGAGAATCTATCGATATTGAGAGAAAAAATTATTTTAACTGTTTTGATAGCTGCAGGCTTAATGCTGCTTGTAAGCGTATTATCAAGTAATACTACACTATATTCTTGGTTCTTTCGGTAAAGTCACGTAGAAGGGAAACAATAAAATAATACAAATATAAAACAATAAAATTATCACGACGTTTCGACTGCAACACAAGCAATCATCATCAGCTGTGAAAACCACAGCAAGAAAATTTGAAAAAAGTTTTTTAAATATATATAACGTTAGCACCACGGAGAGCGATTTGACAGTTATTCAGATGGACGAGTACATCTATGTTCGGAAAAGAGGAGGGGGTAGACGAAAATAATGGATGCGGTCTGAAAGCCACCGTAAGCGTGAACAATCAATTAAGACCCGAAATGGTTTATCAAATCCTTCCAATGATTGCTAAGCCAGAATCCATCTTCTCGGTTTAAATTGTCTCTGTGTTTGTATATGTGGATAGCCTCATGAACGAATCTCTCATGGTAGCCAGATGGCTTGCAAAGAACCTCTGTCTTGGAGAAGTCAATGTCATGTGAGCCTGCTGAATTATAACAGTGATCTGCCACGGCCGAGGTGTTGGTCCTACCGTGTTTTAGGTCTGCTTTGTGTTCACGGATGCGGTCCGAGACATGGCGTTTGGTTTCTCCAATGTAACTGCGACCACAGAGGCAACTTAGTTTGTAGACGCCAGGGTACTGTATGTCCGGAATCGCGTCTTTTACAGACGGAACCAGATCACGGATTTTATGTAATGTCTTGAATCGGACCTGGATCTTGTTGCTGGGATCTTATTGCTGGGACCTTGTTGCTGGGACCGTGTTGCTGGGACCTTGTTGCTGGGACCGTGTTGCTGGGACCTTGTTGCTGGGACCTTGTTGCTGGGACCGTGTTGCTGGGACCTTGTTGCTGGGACCTTGTTGCTGGGACCTTGTTGCCGGGACCTTGTTGCCGGGACCTTGTTGCTGGGACCGTGTTGCTGGGACCGTGTTGCTGGGACCGTGTTGCTGGGACCTTGATGCTGGGACCTTGTTGCTGAGACCTGTTGCTGGATCCTTGTTGCTGGGACCTTGTTGCTGGGACCTTGTTGCTGGGAACTTGTTGCTGGGATCTTGTTGCTGGGACCGTGTTGCTGGGACCGTGTTACTGGGACCTTGTTGCTGGTACCTTGTTGCTGGCACCTTGTTGCTGGGACCGTGTTGCTGGGACCTTGTTGCTGGGACCTTGATGCTGGGACCTTGTTGCTGGGACCGTGTTGCTGGGACCTTGTTGCTGGGACCTTGTTGCTGGGACCTTGTTACTGGGACCTTGTTGCTGGGACCTTGATGCTGGGACCTTGATGCTGAGACCTTGTTGCTGGGACCTTGTTGCTGGGACCTTGTTGCTGGGACCTTGTTGCTGGAACCTTGTTGCTGGGACCTTGATGCTGGGACCTTGATGCTGAGACCTTGTTGCTGAGACTTTGTTGCTGGGACCTTGTTGCTGGGACCGTGTCTCTGGGACCTTGTTGCTGGGACCGTGTTGCTGAGACCTTGTTGCTGGGACCGTGTTTCTGGGACCGTGTTTCTGGGACCTTGATGCTGGGACCTTGTTGCTGGGACCGTGTTTCTTTGACCTTGTTGCTGGGACCTTGATGCTGAGACCTTGTTGCTGGGACCGTGTTTCTGGGACCTTGATGCTGAGACCTTGTTGCTGGGACCGTGTTACTGAGACCGTATTTCTGGGACCTTGTCGCTGGGACCTCATTGCTGGAACCTTCACAGTGGCCCGTCTCTGTTCGTCTCTCCCTCCCGCCAGGTCCTTGTGGCTCTTTTTCAGCTCACCCTCGGGGACTCGCTGAGCCTCACCCTCTGCTCCAGGGTGAGTTTTCCCGCCGTGCTATCGTGAGGGGGGACATGAGGGCACAGATCCCCGTCTAGGATCTTGTATATCCCCTTTCGGAGTCAACTCAGCCAATCATCCTTTTCGGGTGGATAATATATGGCACCACTTTTTGGGAGTCGGTAGCAGTTGTGCCGTGGACAAACTGGCCCCTGCCATACCATCGTGGAATTAAATTTCCACCACTGGCTCAGAGCCACCAGTGGGACGTCCTATCTGAATTAGGAAGATACTGACTTTAAACAAGAATTTGTTTAATTTCCCTCAATTTATCTCAATTGTCTGATTATCATCATGAGACAAAGCATCCAATTCGGATCTTTTGGAAAACAGTGCAACCCTCCGTGCTAGAGAACGGCGGCCATGGAAGCACAGGTCACAGAGACACCTCTGAGATCCCTTCAGGTGGCCTCTGGTCCACACACACGGTAAGGGGCTGCACTTTTCCCACCCGCTCGGCTACTGGATTCTCACACTGTTAAACGACTTCGCCCAATCATGAAAAACGATACAAAAAGGGTGCGCTGCAGACTGAGGATTGTATCTTGATTTAGCCTATCCCCAGCTCTGAGGGCTTCTCAGTCATGAGACACAGAGCCAGTGGCGCGTCTTCATAGCTAACAAGTGATGGTGGTAAGAGAGATCCCTAAAGGATATCAGATAAAATCACATGGTGACACTTCAGTGCCTTCCGATGACTATGGATCGTGCCTTGACCAATCCATAGTTGAGGAGACCTGGTTCAGGGTTTGGCTCGTTACCCGACATCAGCAGCAGCAGTATGGTGATCAAGGGGCTCTTCCGTGATCGTGTGGATGTAAGGCGGAAGAAGGACTGACCAGATCTCCAGCACAGCCGTGTGCGAGGCATTGCAGCAAGTGACAAACACAGTCGGGTAGGGCTCATCCTGTGTTGGGATTTTTTTTTACCAATACCAGTTGCATCCTCTTCAAAGTCAGACTCACACCTCGACGTCGTGAAGGGGTGAACAGCTAAGTAAGAGATTGCCTGTTGAGGCTATGCCATCAGGGGTGACAGCCTATGACTGAATAACCACCTAGGGCGTTACGCAAGGTGGACAGGCTCAACAGGAACTCTGAAAATAGTTGGCTAACGTGGGCGGCGAAGACTTGGGCATGTTTTCTATCACTAGTTGGGCGGAGGACGACATGTTTTGGCAACGGAAGCTTGTGAAGATGGAAAAGCATATCTAGTTCAACTGGTAAAATGCTTCCTTACTGCGAGATGGAAAGATGAGGGGACCTACCATTTTATTTCCCCAAACAGCACGACGGACAATCGAGAGATGGCCCATGGTGTGGCCAACCCTTGGATCAAGGATGGCTGAAGACAAGACAAGTTGCATTGAGTCACGTAGATTTGTTAAACATGCTGGGCTGTGGGATGGCCATTATAAATCTGTCTGTGATCTTATCCATGTTGTGTAAAGTGCTTATTTGTTTGGTTGTCGAATTTCTATTTGGTTCATTGTTGTACTTAGCTGTGATGTTCATGCCATTGTCATATTGCCGATCCAGGTCACTTTTGCAATGACTCATCCTGGTCTCTTGAGTCGTCTCCTGATCAAACAAACTTGAGACGGAGTGCTCTGTCTATGCTTAAACCGATTTCTGTCAACATGTGAATCACACCCAGTGTGGTGTTGACACTGATCACTGAGAGTTGAAGGGCATTGTGTTTATATATATTTGTTATGGCATAATGTCGTGATGCAATTTAAATGCAGTGGACAATATGAAGCCCAGAAAAAAAAGATTGGTATTATTGACCACTGCAAAGGTTTTCACGGTTGTGCCATCTCTAACTCCCCCATGTATTGTCCGGGCATGGCTGACTTTGCACTCCACCTGTCATGAGATACTTCTTCAGGGACCGTGTATACAACATGTAGAATAGCAGGGCTATAATTCACTTTCTGAAGAAGATCCCCAGCATGTGGAGCAAATTGTTGGGCACCGTGCACAATAACATGAAATGACAATGGGGCAAGAAGGGCCTAGGTTCGATTCCTGCCTCGGGCGCCTCACTGTGTGGAGTTTGTATTTTACCCTCCTGTTCAGCACGTGATTTCCTGCAGGTTTTCTGGTTTCCTCTCACAGCTAAAATTGTGCAATAGTAACTCGCATTTGGCCAAGGTTGCCATGCTAAAGAATCACTTTACCTGTAAATTGTTCAATTGCGATTACACCACACAGCGGCATCGTTACCCCCCTGTGAAAACGTGGCAGGACCCATCTCAAAGAGAAGTCTTGAGACTCAATAAGACTTTGCTGGCTGAACAAGCGTAATAATATAATTTTAAAAAATGTGTTTTTCTCCACAGTTCACAGAAGACATCTGGAGAGAGAAGCTCGTGGAGCTGAATGTCTTCGCACTGGAGCTTGGAAGGAGAGGAGTCTCGTGGGTTTCATTCTTTAAGTCTGAAGGCGAGTGCTTGTTTTCTTATTTACATTTTTTAAAATTGTGGCTCAGGTGGCCAAATGGCTCGAGCTGTGTGACATCTCTGTGGGAACCGCTGTGAAGCGGCAACCGCTGCAACACCCTGGGTGCAGAGTTTTACTCTCAAGGAGCTGACGACTTCTGCCTTTGTCACCAAGTTAATATGTGACAGTGTTTTAGGATTTAAGTCTTATCGCCTGCCCCCTGCTGGTTTAATAAAGTTTGTCGTGCACAGAGAATTTGATCTGCTCGGCGTCATCGACGGTCTTTTATAATTTAGTACATCAGTGGCCATGGACAATTCTACATTACCATCCAGCGCCCACCACCTTAAATCTAAGGACAACACAAACAGCTCCGCAGAGCATCTTTGCGTTTCGTAACTACGCCTTCATGTTACATCGCAGAGACCACCATTGCCATGTTTTTTGGATTAATGGGCCAGTGTCATCCTGCACTTAGAGCTTAATTAAAATCACAACTTGAAGAGGTTGTCTTGCTCTAAACCATTGTCTCTCCTCCAGCCACTGTGGTCTGGAATTCCACACTGCTCCCCTCGTTTGTCTGCCTCCGCAGTCCTCTCTCTGCCCCGGCCCCTCCCCCCTCTCTCTATTTAAGGCCTTGGCACAGAGTCGTTGTCCTTCCGTTTGTCTTGGTGTGTGTCTCGCTCGGCGTGTCTTTGTGTGTGCGTCTCTCTGCATGTGTGTCTGCCTACGTTGTTTCCGTGTCTATGTTTCATCATTCATTCTTATCTGATGGTGGTTGCTTGTGTTGCAACCGAAACGTCGTATTCTATTATTATTTGATTTTATTTTCTACGTGACTTTACCGAAAGAACCAAAGAGTAAAAGACAATGAGTTATGTACTCGCCAGTGCGTTCGGTTGGAGCTTGCGTCAGATTAACCACCTTTTTTCATAAATAAATGTTCCGCGGGATGCCTTACTAACCAATGGGATTACTCTAGCCACGGATTGCCAATTAATTGATACAGTGATTAACCCTCGATGAATCGATACTCTAACGTGGCTGTCGGATCGACTGTGAGCAAAATCGGTATAATAGACACCTCGATTCAGGTTCCACAAGACCACGTATGGGCTGATCCATGCAGGAACTTCCCTCTAAGACAAAAGATTGGAATAATGAAAGAGCATTATAAGCGGCAGCGCTATTAGAGGTATGCCTGTACAGTGGTCCCTCAGTTAACGATATTAATTGGTTCCACAAAAATCATTATTAATCGAAATTATCATTCATTGAATATTGGAATGCACGTTAAAGGCTTAATTTGTTCCAAGACGATTGCAAGTTGAACTTTTTCACCATAAAAACATGGTTTCTAATATTTAAATACGTAATTTTAATTAATAAACGTTATAATAACTTATTAAAGTATATATATTAATAGAAACATGGATAAAGAAAAACATGGCCGAAATTGGCGGCCGCTTGATATTGCAAAACATATCGTTACTAGAAAATATGGGACCTTATAGGAGGCGGATCGTGAATCTAAATATCATTAATCGATGGAATCGTAAACCGAGGGATCACTGTATTGAGATGAAATAACGATTTCAGCATAATGCCAAGAATCCACAGTGATATGAGGGCCCATATTGTGGATCCCGTAATCCTTGACACATCGTGGAGGTTGAAACTAAACTCGAAACTATTTTTTATTTTACCACGCAAGTCCCACTGAGCAATGCAGCTCTTTTTCAGAAGCGACCTGGCTATCACGAATGACATTTCAACGAAGTGGATCTGAACTCCTTTCTCTATTTACAATCTTAAACCTCTCACCTTCAGTCAAACTCCCCCTCGCCTTTCACTGTTTTCAACCAGGATCAATCCACTGCTGGATGAACATCTTCCCAGGCCCACTGCCACATCTCACGAGCCCGCAACATAACAGTCCATCTTGTCTTCACATATTTTATATCGCGCCTTAACCAAGGCACTTTAGAGAGAGTTAAGAAGGGTGTACAACGTGTGTGTGTGCAACGGTGGAGATGAGGTGAATATGATTGAATAAAGAGGAAGCAATGGGGAGGGTCGGTGATGATGTGTGAATTCGGTGAAAGCAAAATTGATGAAGGTGATGATGAATGAATTGAATGAATGGGGGGAATGATTGGTTGCCATTTAATGATAATACGAAGAGGGAACAGTAGCAGTAGTGGTGGTTATGGAGGTTATAAAGTGCACATAGCCTGGCACAAGCGCCGTCGTCACGTCAGCACCACTTAGTGGCGATGGTTTTTATGAGGGGGAGATTAAGGGGTCAGTGTACACGAACTGATTTCATAATTTCATCTCCTAGATGTGCATCCTCTCGGATTTTGTTCCCTGAACCTTGCCTCACCCTCTTCCCTTCTTCCCGACATGCCACCCCGTGCAGCAGTGGAGTCCAGGTTGGACTTTGGGCGATGGAGAAACCTCAACTCGGATGCGCTGCTTAAGGGAGCCCCGGTGATCTTCTTAAGGTGTGATATGACCACAGTCTTGCTGCTCCATGTCTGTCATTACTTTCTCTGTCTACTTAACGACACAATATGTGTTGCAGCATTGTATGTATTAAAGCTCTTGGCATTTATGAAGACCACCAGCTCAACAGAACTGAATTTGTGGTCATTTTGCCATTTTTACACCACTAATAATTTAGAAGTAATGAAAACTATTAAAATACCGTACATTGAGGGAGTAGCTGATAAACTCGCCAGATGTTTGGAAAAACAAAACATCTGAGTCAGATTTGGCACGGTACAGAAAATACAGAAAGTAATATCTGGTACAAAAGATGTATTACCGAAGCTATCAACAGGTGTGTAGCGGATTAATTGCACTTGTGGCAAATGTTATGTTGGGCAAACAGGATGAATGAGCAGCACGAGACTAAAAGAACAACGAAATAAATATTAAATTCTCCCAAATACAATTGTCAGCAGTATCAGAATACACGTGCCAACAAAAGAGTTACTACTGGCCAAGAATAATTATAAAATCTATCGAAATTGAAAGAAATAAAAATAATTTTAACCGTTCGAATTGCTACCGACTTAGTGTTGCTTGGAAGCAAATAATCAAATAATACATTGTTTAAATACATGCCTATACAGACCATCATACTTCAATAGGGATTACCTATGGTACGACTATTTTAATACACACAATGGACAGGAAGTACAAGATCAATGGGCTCACGTAATATGCATTCATAATGTACGTTGATTCATTAAGCCCCCCCCCCCCACTTTGCGAAAGAAGAGCGGACAAGTGTTGTCATCACATCTATGCCTCTTTTTAAAGAACGGAACAGGTGGACTTCTCCACAAATCTGGCTGTCGCCTGATGAAGCTGGTTGTAATTACTGGCGAAACGTCATACTCAGATTATAAATGTTGTGGCTTGGCTCTCCAAAACACCGGTGTTCTGTACTAGTGACGAATTGGCACGTTCTGTTTACGTGACAACCCTTACTAATTGGCTGTGTAGGGTGGTGGCGGGTTTAACGACACATTTATATATTTATGCGATCTAACCCCAAAAAACCCTGTATTATGGATGATATTGGTCGCGAAAGCCTACGTGTTAAAAAGTGGAATACAGCGTTTGTTACGTATTGGAATACAATTTTAGTTTTTTTTTAATCTTGTTGGCCACGTGGTCAATGTGTGGATCTTGAAGGACAATTTTGAGTCCATGATAATGCCGAGATATCTAAATTTATAAATCTGTTCGATAAGGTGTGAGTCCAGCGAGCCACAATATGCACAGGTGGCAAGACAGGTTTGGGGCAGCCGGAGTAATAACATAAATTTGGTCTTTTTAACATTGAGGACCAGTTTTAGGGCATATAAGTTGAAGTTAAAGATGATCGAAGTGCTGTTGTAGATGCTCATGACATTTCCAGAGGCCATCGGCGTTGTCATCAGAAGAAATGTTGAGGTTAGTGCAGAGATTGGAGATGCCTAAATTGTTATTGTATATAGAAAACGGGATAGGAACAAGCACAGAGCCCTGAGGAACTCAATATCAAACTATTTAAACTATTTTACCAGGTAAGTACCACTGAGCTATATAGCTCTTTTTTAGAAGTGACCTGACTACACAAATGAGAGCTCAACGAAGTGACTAATCATGTGGAGATGTATTAGAGCCAAATACTCTAAAAGCATGATTCTAAATATGGAGGAGAAAACCGGAGGACTCGGATAAAAATCCACATGACCACGAGAACATGCAAACTACAAATATACAGCAGGCATCAGAATAAAATACCATGACCTCCTGTATACCAGGCGAGGCAGTTAACATCTCGCAACGTGCCCTCATTTGTCAACAAATGCATTGTTGATGGAGACAATTTGAAATTACAAATCTTGTTGATTGCACAATTTTTAAAACTGAGGCATTTTAGCCTTTTCAACATTACAGCATGATTCACAGTGTCAAATTCTCCAAGGAAGTTGAGAAATAAGACGGAAAGATTGTAACGAGTTTCAAGGCTAAAATCCAGATTGCTTAGAAACAGGGCATATTGTGAGATAAAATTTGTTGTTTGTGATTTTAAGATCTTTTCAAAGCCCTTGATGAGAGGGGAGAGGATTGAGATAGGGCAATACATATTTAGGGTCTTTTGCACTTTTAACGAGTGTATAAGAGCAGTTTTCCATTCACGGTGGGTGGGGGGGGGGTGCGGAAGGATGCCTCTGGAATGTCAATGTTGGATTGTGGGCTCTCAGTTTTACCATGAAGTTCTCCAAAAGATGGAGGGGAAATGGCGTGCAGGCCATCGGCACCATCACCAGAGGCAGTTTTTTTTAGTTTAGCATGGAGAGCAAGGTTAGGACTTCAAAATCCGAGATTGGGAAGAAAATCAATTTCTGGCTAGGAAGGTGGGGGAGGGGAGTGAGGAGGGCTTGAGCCAAGAGGCAGGTGATTGGCCATTACACAAGGCTGGGTATTGGTGTTGAGGATGCGGCCTGCAGATGCAACACGTGTGTGTAACTTAAACCCAATCAAGATTATGGTTTTAATCAGAAGAGGCAACTGCCATTGAGCAAAAGCCTCAGTGGGGACATTGTAGTCACACGTTTTATCCCTCAAGGGTCTTTCTTGGCTTTCCAAAAAGCCGTGGGATCATCTTTGAATCCAAGAGGGCATATCCTAAAAGGGACGGTTTACAGTCTGCCGAACTTGGTGCAGTGGTTCCCTTAGAACTCTATATTTGATTCAGTTTGAGTTCAAACCAAAATTTTTCTTAGCAGGTTTCCAAGCTGTGTTTCTGGAGTGGGACGAGCTGGACAATGTCTGTGTTGAACCAGATTACTTGATTCCTCCTGACTAAAATTGTTTTAAGGGGCATGTTTGTTAATGATAGAAAAGGAAGGTATTTCGGAAGAAAAATCAAGCGGTGGCCAATATGGGAAATTCACGGACGTAAGGTACCTCCGATTAGCACAGTTGCCAACGTACTGTGCAAAATAAATTCTAAATACATTCATATCAGAATTCGTGACATCGTGGATGAAGGCCTGATGTTCAAATGATTGAATACATCATGCATGTACATTATGCATGTACATTGTACATGTATTCATAGTAAAGGTCTTTGGGTTTGATCACATAAGTATAAATGTGTCATAACCCTCCACTACCTGACACATGTAAACAATGCTCCAATTAGTTACTACTTCAGCCTACCGGTGTGTTGGAGAGTAAATCCACAACATTTACAATTTGAGCACGGGGGGGGGGGGGGGGTGGGGGGGGGTGGAACGTGCCTCCCCAATGATTCTATCGAAATTAGGGATTTCGATCGGAGTTTATTCGTAATAAATCGGCATTTTGCGACCCCCACTGCCACTTTGTAGCATATTATTATATGCCAGGGACTCTATGAGATGATAGGACAATAGTCTGAGTCCATAATTGGCAATAAGTAACGGCAAAGCAGCTATAAGTGACTCAGAATTGTGCGCATTTGCGTATACAGTACTTCCCTGAAGGCATTCACCTTCAGCGAGCGCGATGCTGATCACACAACACGGTTCGAATTCGACCCTCGATCGATGGCTGCGCCATCGCCGCACACGCGTTGAATAAAAAGCAAGGGACAAGTCCTTACTTACTAACAACTTCTCTATCATTTTTCATTGCTGGAGGGGTTGCCCCCCCCCTACCTGAAAATCCTGGCTCCGCCATTGAATTTGAGTACGACATTTCGCTTGTAATTACATCCAGCATCAGGCGATTTGCCAGAACCTAAAAACCTTTATTACGAATAATATTGGTCGAGAATGCCTACGTGTTAAACATTATGCATGTACATTGTACATTATGCATGTGTAGTGACATAGAATGGATCACTACGGCGCGTAGCACTGGATACAATTGAATAAGGAAATATGGGTGTAGCAGCCAACACAGCATGTAATACCACGCAGTGAGTCGCTCGGGTGCGTGGTGCTGGCTGCTGGCAGGGAGGGGCATATGAGTCCTACAGACAGAGCATGGTATAGCAAGCTATGCCACCTACACAGCAGGTAATGCCATGTAGTGGGTCACTAGGGGGCGTGATACTGGCTGCTGGCGGAGAGGGGCACGTCACCCCGGCCGGCTGGCAAAGCTCGTGATGGGTGAAGGATGTAGGGCAAAGGTGACCGAAGGGACATGGGGAGCATGGCCCAGGACCTTCTGGAGGGTTCCAGGAGGGGGCGTGGTTAAGAGCGGAGCCGGGCAGGTGGCACGTGGAGGTCAGCCCAGGACCTCCTGGAAGGTTCTAGAAGGGGGCGTGGCCGAAGGCAAAGACAGGCCACGCTGAGGGGCATAAAAGGGAAGCCCCGAGGCTGAATCTGGGCTGTCTACAGGTGGAATGGAACCCGAGGTGCTACGTCTTCGTCTCCGGCGTCGTGGGTCAGACAGCATGTTGGCTGCTCTGACTCGTAATTAGTTATCCCGTGTGTGAACAGTGTGTCAGATATATAGTGTAGAATAAACGTTGTTGCCTCCTAAAATAGTGTCTCAGAAGTAACTCACTACATATGTACATTATGTATGTGTAGTGATGCCGACACACCACACGTTATTGTTTTATTAAGAGCCTTTATTCGGACACGACTCTATTTATAGGCCCGGGCTTCGATTCTTGAGACTTGAACTTCGTCTTCTCTCCAACCGTCCCCTCCCCTTGTGCTGTCCCCTTTTATATTGTCCGAGCCCCCTTTCTGGAAGCTTCGCTGACCCCATTTCTTTCAGCCAATCCTCGTCCTCCTCCTCCAACGGTTGTCAATCGTCGCCCCTACAGTCAACTTTAATTCCCCGCCTTTTACGTTTTAATCTCTCCTCCAATTTACTTGAATCTCTTATCCTAACCAATCGTCTTTGAGGCCTCCCTGCACCAATCAGAGGCCTTGGTTTACTTCGTGACTGTTCATTCACATGTACGCTTATGTGAGGTAAGTAGTCTGTTGCCTCGGTCATTACATATGTATATTACATATGTATATTACACATGTGCATTATGCATGTGCATTATGCATGTGCATTACTCATGCGCATTATGTATGTGCATTCTGCCGTTGTGTCCAAAAATCGCAGTACCTGTGTAGTGGGCACAAACGGGGACACTAAGACGTACAGTTTAGAGGCAGCACATTTATTTAACCAACGCGCTAACACAAAGGGGTAACTGCCCCTTTACCAGATATTAACATATGGTGGTGGTCCACCAGGCTAACTGCGCTGACTGCACTGGGGGTAGCTGCGACGGACAGGGACCCCAGCTTGGGTCCAGGTCCCGTGGGTAGCACGTAGATTTCTTCAGGATCGCAACAACAGCCGGTCCCACTTGGAGACCTGCTTTTATCCCCCGTGCCGGGGCTCGCTCTGCCCCTAGCCACGAACCCCTTCTCGAACCGTCGAGAAGGATCCCTACTGGACACGTCCCCCCAGCACCCCTTTTGGGGGTCCTCGGGTAGACGCCCCCAGTCACATGTCCTCCGGGTTCAACTAGAGTGCCATGGCCCTGTGGAACCCCGTTCCCCGACCCGGCACCCACCCCTTGCACCCAATCCTCTAGGGCTGGCATTGCCCCCAGCGCAGGGTGCCACTGGTTGCTGTCGGTCTGTGCTCCTTGAGCTCCACTGGGGCAGGTACTGCTTCTGCCTTCGGTGGTGTCTGTGTTGAGAGGACATTGTGTGGCGTGCCTTTACCAGGCTGGCCACACACACAGCGACATCCAGCGATGTCGCTACACCTGTTATCGGCTGCACACAATTAATCAACGTCGACGTTGGTGACCTATATAGGCATGCACAGTCTAGTAGTATCACTTGATAATATGCTTCCAAGCAGCACTACGCTTGTAGCTATCAGAACGGGTAAACTTTTTTTTATTTCTCTCAATTTCAATAGATTATATCATTAGTCTTGGCCAGTCATAACTAGTTTTGCACAAAACCTCCACATTAGACGTAATCTCGCCCGATGAGTAGGAGGAGCAAAACTTGCAGCTTACTGAAGGATTTTCGATTATAGAAACAAGAGGGCCCTTCATCACATTGGTTTAGTAGAACAGGGAGGACCCGTTAGGAGAAGTAGACATGTGGGCAAGTAACATGTAGAATAATGAAAGGGAGAGTGTGGGAAAAGGGGACTTAAAGAAGAGAGAGAGAGAAAGGGGAGGTGCACGGTTGGGAGGAGGGATTGGAAAGTATGGGAGAAAGGAAGAGGGAGTAGGTGGAGATAATGGAGGGAAGGATGGCAGAAAGGTAGGAGGGGTGAAAGGGAGGGATAGTGCAGGGGAAAGAGGGTAGGGAAGGTGTGTGACGGAGGGGGATGATGAGAGAGGTAAATTTGGAGCAGGAGGGGAGGGAGAGAAGCGCAGAGAGATAGAGGATGCCTTAGTGGGAGACAATGAGCAGAGAGATGGCTGGGGTCAACGAACATTTTCAGACGGTCCAATAAAATGGCTTAAGAGTTACCTTTCAGACCGTTCTCAAAACATTCAGAGTGATAACATCTCGTCCACAAACATTAAAATAGCAAAGAGTGTGCCACAAGTTTCCGTGTTGGGTCAAATTCTGTTCTTATTTAAACAATCTTGGACTGAACTGAAATCACTCAAAATGAAATCTCTTTGCTGATGACGCTGTTATGGTAGTATAAGGTAAATTTCTAAGTGACGTATCACTCAAATTGCTCCCAAATCCCCCAGTTGAATTTCCCTTCACTTATGACAGATATGAGAAACAACATCATTGAACAAACGGAGTGCTTTAAATACTGGGGTGCCGTGGTGGCTAGAAGATGTTAACTACCTCGCTCGGTATACAGGAGGTCGTGAGTTCGATCCCGACCTATTGCCTGTATATTTGAGGTTTGCATGTTCTCTCCGTGGTTGCGTGGGTTTTTCCCTCCACACATTTCGAAACGTGTTTAGATTATTTGGCTGCTATAAATCTGCACGTGACAAGCCACTTCATTAGGCGATCATTTGTGGCCAGGTCACTTCTGAAAAAAAGCTACATGGCTCAGTGAGCCATACCTGGTAGAATAAAAATTGTTTTCTTTTTTTGAAAGAGTTTAGTTTTTTTGTTTACTTGGAAGTGGCGGTGCTACGGTTAGCGCTGCAGCGCCTACAACTTGGTGGCTCAAGATCGATTCCCTGCTCAGTCGATTGGCAGGTCTTGTGTGGTGGGCTAAAGTGTGGGTATGCCCACCTCTTCCAAGATGTCTGGCTAGCGCGAAAAACAGACCAAATACCCTCGAAGCTTCCTCCATTAAAGGCCCTTCTGCCAGCAGTGGTGTTAGCGAGCAAGCAATTGAAGGGGTTGCATGGCCCTGATAAAATAAAAATTCTTTAAAATCCAGGTGAGGCTCTCCTGGGTAAACGAGTGTTATAGTAACAACGTGGTGTATGCACACATGGAGTGAACTTGTGCTCTCGTTACGGGACTGTTTCTGGTGCTGGGCAGCTTGCTGGAGGCTCTTGTGGGCACGTGGCTGGGGGGGAGCTCCGAACCGGCTCTGCAGCCAACTGTGACTGACGTGGACCTCCTGGTGGTGGCCGTGGAGATGCACTCATCCCTCGCCTCCCTCTTCGCATCCCCGCAGAGAGAGAGCACAGGCAGCCTGCATTTGTCAGACACGGTGTGTTCTATTTCGCTCGCTACTCACTCGCTCGTCCACCCACCGCTCATGGACTACCCTGTTGTCTTGCCGTCGGACTCGCCGGAGGTGAAACTTCTTTCTCGAACTCAACGCAAGAGCCTCACGATGTCGCGACAGGGAACGGGCCCGGAAGGTGACGTCACACAGACGCACTGATGATGCGTCTGTCCAATTGGCATTTTTTTTATCCAGCTCCACAATGAGGCTCACTCGCACTTTATGCAGTGGCATTTCAACGGAGTTCTTCGGGATGAATGCTCTCTGCTCTTTTGGTTCTGAAATCTTTTGTGATCTTGACTTAAAACTTTCATGAGTGCAGGAATTCATATTCTTTGGGTCTTTTGGTAAAGTCACGTAGATAGGTTCAAATTAATAAAAATTAACTACGACGTTGCGATCACAACACCAGCGATTGTCATCAGGAGGAAGAAAGAGGGGGGAAGCTGCTGAGGCACAGACTGTTTTTGACGGTCTACTTCAGCAGCTTCCCCCTCTTTCGTCGTTTCTTGTTACTTTTATTTTTATTAATTTGAACCTATCTACGTGACTTTACCGAAAGACCCAAAGAATATAAAAATGTTGTGGTACAGACTTTCAGACAAACAGTTGTGGAAACACTGAAACATTGATTTAAAATGTTATACCTTTAGACATGCATGGCCAATATTATAAACAATTAGTTTGTTCACTTGGTGGCAGTGATACCATGTGTACTCCCAATTGACACATTTTGCGGGTAGTTTTTCAGCATTTTGAACCATAATTTTTTTGTCATACTTTGATACTGCCAAAACAGGTCTCTTGATATAACTGCACAACCCAAGCTAGAAGTGTTCTGATGCGTGCATTGTCTGTGTACTGTTCGCCATTTGGTGTCCTCTGCTCTGACACTGGTGGTGATACGAGGCCATAAAGAAGGTGTAGGCCAATCAGTTTCAAAGACAATGCAAGTATATTATTCTCAGAGCAAGTTTGTTTGCATGTTCACCACGTACTGTGTGTGGTTAATGCAGACTTGATTCCTTGTAAAAGTTTTCTGTTTTGTGTTTAAACATCTTAACACAACTCTTGTTTTATTGCCAGAAAGGGTAAAATCTTTTCTTATTTTTCATAGCATTGGAAATGTTGGCCAATATCTATGGGGGATGGGGGGAAGTCGACAACCCTGAGGAAACCCATGCAGAAGAGGGGCAGAACAAACACACTCCACACAGGGGCTCGAGTTGAGAATCAACCCCAGGCCCTCCTTGCTATGAAGCACAAGTCATACCACTTTGTCTTACCACCGTGTCACCATCATTCTCACTGTAGTACTGTAGTCCTTCGGTTAACAGTGACATCGGTGAACGGTTTATAGGTGAACTTTTCGCCTTGTCTAGGACGCCCCCCCACCCCATGGTATCGATTCACGTTAACATTTTGACTAGCGGTACGCTTACGTTATGCACGTGGGCGCCAATTTCGGCCAATCCCAGTGCTCGTAAGTAGGGCTGAGCCATGCCCTCAGCCAATCAGCGACGCCCATTCATGAGCGGTAAGTCCTCAACTGGCTTTGTTTACATTACGTCTTATGATTTAAAGCTTTCGTGACTTGCAGGGATTCATATTCTTGGTTCTTTCGGTAAAGTCACGTAGAAGGGAATCAATAAAATAATAAAAATATAAAACAATAAAATTCCCACGACGTTTTGACTGCAACACAAGCAATCATCATCAGGTGTGAAAACCAACTTTTTAAAAAAATTCTTGCTGTGGTTTTCACACCTGATGATGATTGCTTGTGGTGCAGTCGAAACGTCGTGAGAATTTTATTGTTATATTTTATTATTTTATTGTTTCCCTTCTATGTGGTGACTTTACCGAAATAACCAAGAATATTACGTCTTCTGTTTTAGCATTGGAAACAGCTATCTTGCAGACTCGGTGATTTTTACTTATTTTAAACTGAAAAATGAATTCGATTAACAGTTATTTCAGTTAACAGTAGTTTTCGTGGAACAGATTAAAAAGCGTTAAGCGAGGGACTTCTGTTTTCTCACTCAGTCTTTCTCCGGGCAATCCACTTCCTTCATTCTCACCAAACTCGTCTCCTGTCTGCAGTTCCTGCCGTTGGATCTGATTCACAGGAGCAAGCAGCTGCTTTTGAGGCTCGTTCCCCGGTGCCCCTGCCCAGCGCGCACACACGAGGCAAGTCTTGTCAGCCGCATCTTAATCCACCAGCCACATTCTTTACATGTTAGAAACGTAATCCAAATCATGCTGTTGGTGTCTTGCCATGAGACGTAGTCATCTTGATTTGAAGCTTTCGTGACTGCAGGAATCCATACTCTTTGGTTCTTTCGGTAAAGTCACGTAGGTATAAAATAAAATAAATCATGACGTTTCGGGCGCAACACAAGCGTCCGTCATCAGGTGGGAAAGCGTGGTCTGCTGCTGAGGCAGACTGTAGTATCCATTCGGATCTCTTGCAAAGCAGTGGCAACCCTTCGTGTTCGAGAACAGACTAAATATGTACATATTTTTTACTTCTTTCACATTGTACATAGCGAACCATCGCCAATCAGAGGTGCGGGGGAAGGACAACAAACTAAACACAAAAAGCACTGCAGAATTTAATATCGTAGAGCCCTCTGGTTTTTTCGGTAAAGTCACATAGAAAGAAAAATACATTAAATAATAGAATACGACGCTTCAATTTCAACACAAGCAGTCGTCATCAGGTAGAACAAAATTTGAGAGAGAGAGAGAGACAAAACACAGACACGGAGACACACAGACACACAAGCAGAGAGAGACAACAGAGACACACAGAGAGAGACACACAACATAGACACACAGAGACCAAATGCCTCTGTGTCGTGGCCTTAAATAGAGAGGGGGGGGGGGCAGAGAGAGGTGGGTCTGCTGGAGCAGAGAAATTAGCATGTCAATGAGAGAGTTGTGTGGAAATCCACCCCGAAGCGGCCGGGGGAGAGAAAGAGTGAATGGACCGATGAGAGCCTCGTACATTTAGAGAAAGAAATAGGAAGTTTGAGAAAACAAACTTAGAATTTTTTTGGAAATGTAATGCAATGCAACGCAGAGAGTTGGCTTACACACAGTTATAGCTCTTTGAGATCCACACGGCACTTTTCCTCCTGATTTTCCATATTAAAGTAATGTTCATCGCATGACAGTAAAACTAATAAAATCACTTGCTAGAGCTGGAAAGCAGCCAAAATTAAGCACAGACCATGGAATGTGTTTTGTGCAGTCATTGGGGACCATTGCTAGAATCATGATCTCACAACACTTTATAATCGGGTTTAAGCACAGGCAACTGCTGGAATTCAAACCAGAATCTCAACGGTGCCAGCTCAGTGTCTCTGAGCCACTTGGCCACCTGCTTCATCCTTAGCAACATTCAAAAGTTGATCACTCAAAGATTGCATCCAAATTATTCTGATGATGCCGATGGAGCATTATAAACAATGACTCGTTGATGATAGAGCGCCCATTACGCCAGGACAGCTCAGAGTAGTGCCTGCGATAAGTGACTTGCAGCACGTCTCAAATATTATAAAAGGGGACCCCGCAGTGGCAGCTGTCCCTATGTAGCACAAGGTGACTCAGCACCTAGCTAGCAAGCAGTCGTTACTCTCCCAGTAGGGGGGGGTTGATTGCTTTGTTAGGCAAATTTGAACCGTTATGCCAACATACAATGGCCTACAATTTTGAATGACGCCAGGGGATCTTTAACATCCACTGTGAAGCAGATGGTGTGTAGTATTTATGGTTAATTATACCCTAGATTTAATACACAAAGGTGTGCATTTCACGCACATAACTCTCAGCCTTAACCAGACCACCATCTCAAAATACACCCCAATAACCAGGGCAGCGTGCTGCATGTGAACCGCAAACGATGCAGCACCATTCACAAAAGGCCCGCACTTCGCTTCAGATTAAATAAACCAGACTTTTTAAAACACTTAAATACAACTGAATAAAAACCCTTGAAATAAAACGCAATGGAAACCCTAAACAAAACAAAAACCCCTGTAAAATAAAACTAAAAAGAAAAAAGCAATGTAAAAGGCACATAGCCTACACAGATGGGTATGCAAGAGAACCCGAATAGGTTTCAAAACGATACCCAAAAGACTCAACGGACTGCGAGTTTCTAATGTTCTAGAGAAAAGTGTTCCACAAATGAGGTTCATGGCTGCTGAAGACTCTTATTGATCGCAACTTTGTCTAAGGCACACACCCAGGTTTTCTTGTTATCCGCGGACTGACGTCGCTGCACAAAGGAGTAAGGTTTCAGCAGATCAATGAGGTGTATGGGAGACAATCCCCTTCAGGGCCTTGAACATCAAACCAAAAACTGTATTCACTCAATCCATTTATTATCATTTACCGTCATCAATTTTGCTTTTACCAAATTCATGCATCATTACGGACTCGCCCCCATTGCTTTCTCTCTCATTTATTTTATTCAACCTCATCTCCACCGTTGCACACACACACACACACACGTTTTACACCTTTCTTAACTGTCTGTAAAGAGCCTCGGTTAAGGCGCTAAATAAATTACGTTAAGATAAGATTACATCAAAATAGAAAATACTTTCGAAACCTCTTTACTGTGAATCCCATGCAGGTGGCCTTCATTATGTCTTGAGCAGGAGGAACCTGTGACAGAAACGTGAAGACCTATAACCTTGGTGTTTCTGTGTCTGGTGTTCACTGCAGACGTGGCTGACAGCTGTTGACCCAGAGCTAAGGGCTGCCCTGGACCACTTCTCGCAGAGAAGCTGACATGGAAGCACAAAAATCCTCCCGTCTGTGCCCATGAGCACACCAATTTCAGCTGGCCCACCGAGTGGGCTGCAATGGTGGCGAGATGTTCACTACCTCGTCTGGTATACAAAAGGTTGTGGGTTCGATCCCAAGCCTGACGCCTGCTGTATATTTGGAGTTTACGTGTCTCTCTCCCTGTGATTGCATGGATTTTTATCCAGGTCCTCTGGTTTTCTCCCTCCACATTTAGAATCAACTTGCATTTAGAGTCTTTGTCTGCCATACATTTCCACGTGATAAGCCACTTGGTCGAGCTATCATTTGTGGTCAGGTAGCTTATGAAAAAAAGCTACATAGCTCAGTGGGCCTTACCTGGTAAAATAAAAAAGGTTAGTTTAGTTTACTCTGGCTCGGGTCCTGTTCGTGTTGTGGGGCCACTTTGGAGTCATAAGAGATGCTTTCTAATACCACTCCGGGATAAACTGGAAATCAAATGAGTGGCATTCATGAAATAAACAGTACCCACACATTTCTCTACAAATGCTCACATGTGATTATTCATGCGGTGGTCACTGACACGCTCTGATCACCATTGAAATCCGTCTTGTACAAGACACCCCAAACATGTAATGAATCAATCAAACAATTTGACGAATTATTCCCCGAGGGGCAGGACGTGGGTGAGGTGGATGTGGGTCAACTGACCAACCCATGTGGCTCCCTCTGCATTCGTCCATGTAAAAAAGTTTCTGCTGCTTGGTGCATCATAAAATATTTCGTCTCAATAAAGCGGCTTTAATATACGTGAGAAAGCAGAGGCACACCGTCTAACGTTAATAGGGACACAAGTTCGTCCTATCGTGTAGTTTTCTTCTCGTCAAGAGTCTATATTGCCATTTGCAGATTAACATTAAAAAGATACCACTCTGTTAAAGAGGGTTCGAGGGAAGAGGACGATGACTTGGATGAGGTGCCCTATCGAACCAGAACGGTCTAGAAATTAAAGATGAGCCTTACACAGCAGTGGATGAGGCATTTGGCTAAGCATTTCCTTCATGAGGACATAGAGCTGTAGAGAAAGTTGTTGTTGATAGGCTTGGAAGTTTTACCTACTCACTCAGGCAGTAGATAAAACATATAAGCTAAATATGCAACCGGTCTATGATGAACCAGCTCCCTTAAAAGCCAAGTGCTTCCCCTTGGATCGGCATATGCCAGACATGCTGCGCTATTAGAGGGGGAAAGCTGGGAATTTCTTCTTATAATTCCTGGGGTGGTCGAGAAGAAGTACAATAATGACCAGAGGAGGCTTTAATGCTACTTCAATAAGTGGAGTCAGCCATAGCTCAGTGGATTATGCTGCATAAAACCCTCAGTCACAGAGGACCCAAGTTTGCTGTTACACGATATGTAAGACAAGGCCACAGAGAAGTAATCTTAAAAAAGGCATTTGGCTGCCAATGCTTCTCTTAAATCTGGGGCTTGTGGCCTATCTATTTGGAGAAATTGACCCAGAAGGTCATACTGAAGTTCAAGAGCATAGTCAAGTACCCCCGGTCCCCCCCCCCTTTCTCCCTGCCTTGCGTTTGCTAGAGGAGAGGGGGAGAACATGCGAGCCAACGACGGCTCTTGACGGTGGATCACTCAGCTCGTGCATCAATGAAGAACGCAGCCAGCTGTGAGAAATAATGTGACTTGCAGGACACATTGATAATCGATACTTGGAACGCACATTGCGGCCCCAGGGGCCACGCCTGTCTGAGGGTCACCCATTTATCAATCGCTCTCCTGCTCAAAAGTGGGTGGTGTGCAACTGGGGTGTCGCTTCGTTCCCTGAAGGGGAGAGACAGCGGACTGACACACGGCGGCGGGTGGCGCCGCGTCTGCCGCGCTCAACGGTGGGCCGCAGGAGAGAGGCGTGAAGCCGGTGGACGCGTCCGGTGCCCTCGCACATGCTGGAGATGTGCGTCTGTGCTGAGCCCCGTCGCACTCGTGTGTGCGGGCCGGCCCTCGGGCGCTCTCCGTGTGCGAGTCCCTGTGACTTGCGCGTCGCGGTGCGACCTCAGATCAGAGATGGTGACCTGTTGAATTTAAGCTTATTGCTAAGAAACTAACCAGGATTCCTCCAGTAATGGCAAGTGAACAGGGAAGAGCCCATCGACCCAGTGAGTAGCACTGAACCCTATGGGAGCCCCAGTACATAACACTGATCCATACTCTTTGGTTCTTTCGGTAAAGTCACGTAGGTAGGAAAAATAATAGATTATGACGTTTCGATCGCAACAACAAGCGACCGTCTTCAGATGAGAGAATCAGACTGCTGTGGACGAGGCATTATATTGACCCGAGAGGGGGGAGGAGGGGGGGTTGCCGCATCGGTCAAGAGGGTGGGGCCAGCGATTGTGGGAGATGGACTGTAGGACATGAGCATGAGAGTGCAATCCAAAGGACACGTGAGCACGAGAGTGCAATCCACAGGACATGTGAGCATGAGAGTGTAATCCAAAGGATATGTGAGCATAAGAGTGCAATCCAAAGGACATGTGAGCATGAGAGTGCAATCCACAGGACATGTGAGCATAAGAGTGCAATCCAAAGGACATGTGAGCATGAGAGTGTAATCCAAAGGACATGTGAGCATGAGAGTGCAATCCATAGGACATGTGAGCATGAGAGTGCAATCCACAGGACATATGAGCAAGACAGTGCAATCCAAAGGACATGTGAGTATGAGAGTGTAATCCACAGGACGTGAGCATGAGAGTGCAATCCAAAGGACACGTGAGCATGAGAGTGCAATGCAAGAGATCGGCTGTAGGGTGGGGAGAGAAGGGGGCGGGAAAGGGAAGAAAGTGGGTCTCTGCAGCAGCACTTGAGTCACTGGGGGAGAGATCTAAGAGAGAGAGAGAGCCACAGAGAGTCGGAAATAACAGTTGACATAGGCAGGTAGGATGGAAACATCACAGTCAGTTAAGACTTTACCTGGTTCATAACGTCTTTCCAATGATTAAGTTGTGTATGTGTTTATATATCTGAATGGCTTCATGAACAAATCTCTGATGATTGCAGTGGGTTTGTAGAGTACCTTCATCTTGGAAAAAACAATTTCGTGAGCCCACAGCGTTAAAACAATGATCAGCAACGGCAGAGGTATTGGTCCTACCGTGTTTCAGATTTGCCTTGTGTTCACGAACACGGTCCAAGACATGTCGTTTCGTTTCTCCAGTTCTTTGGATTGCACTCTCATGCTCACATGTCCTTTGGATTGTACTTTCATGGTGCTAATCTCTCATTAACACTGCTGTTGTGCGCATATGCGGGCATGATACTCTTATGCGGCGACGGAAGCTCATGCTAATCACCCTCCCTAATCCCTCTCTCCCTAATCCCTCTCTCCCTAATCTCCCCCATTAACACAACTGACGTGCTTGCGTCCGTGGATGGAATTCCTTTCCAGCTCAGTCCCCGCTTGCTTGCCCATCGCCACGTAAATAACCTCTTGTTGTAACAGCTCTCTCGCTGGTTCAGCAGTTCCACTGCTGGATTATATTTCTCCGCCTAAAGACGACCGCGCTTGTGTGCGCGCGCGCGCGTCCATGTGTGCGTCTGACAGTCTCCTTTTCCAGGTAAACAGGCAGCAGCACGAGTGGTCGGCCGGAGCGAGCGACGACTTGTCCGATGCCATTTCTGATAAATACTGCTCCGTCAACGAAATGGTAGCGTTGCACGTTCATTTGACATTTCTTTGTTGTAAACTGTGAATTTGTTTTTTTTTGTATGTGTGCTGTTTACGTGTGTTTTGGCTTGCATGTGTTATACATGGTGTATACATTCCTTATAATGGGGGGCAATAGTGTAGCGGTTAGCGCGCTGCGCTACGAACTTGGCAGATAGGGAGTACAGTAATACCTCGACGTATGAAGCAGATGCGTTCCTGGAGCTTCGTTTGTATGTATCGAAACTTTGTAACTACAGTGAGGGAAAAAAGTATTTGATCCCCAGCTGATTTTGTACGTTTACCCACTGACAAAGAAATGATCAGTCTATAATTTTAATGGTAGGTTTATTTGAACAGTGAGAGACAGAATAACAACAAGAAAATCCAGAAAATCGCATGTCAAAAATGTTATAAATTGATTTGCATTTTAATGAGGGAAATAAGTATTTGACCCCCTCTCAATCAGAAAGATTTCAGGCTCCCAGGTGTCTTTTTTACAGGTAACGAGCTGAGATTAGGAGCATACTCTTAAAGGAAGTGCTCCTAATCTCAGCTTGTTACCTGTATAAAAGACACCTGTCCACAGAAGCAATCAATCAGATTCCAAACTCTCCACCATGGCCAAGACCAAAGAGCTCTCCAAGGATGTCAGGGACAAGATTGTAGACCTACACAAGGCTGGAATGAGCTACAAGACCATTGCCAAGCAGCTTGGTGTGAAGGTGACAACAGTTGGTGATTATTCGCAAATGGAAAAAACACAAGAACTGTCAATCTCCCTCGGCCTGGGGCTCCATGCAAGATCTCACCTCGTAGAGTTGCAATGATCATGAGAACGGTGAGGAATCAGCCCAGAAATATACGGTAGGATCTTGTCAATGATCTCAAGGCAGCTGGGACCATAGTCACCAAGAAAACAATTGGTAACACACTACGCCGTGAAGGACTGAAATCCTGCAGCGCCCGCAAGGTACCCCTGCTCAAGAAATACATATACATGCCCGTCTGAAGTTTGCCAATGAACATCTGAATGATTCAGAGGACAACTGGGTGAAAGTGTTGTGGTCAGATGAGACCAAAATGGAGCTTTGGCATCAACTCAACTCGCCGTGTTTGGAGGAGGAGGAGGAATGCTGCCTGTGACCCCAAGAACACCATCCCCACCGTTAAACATGGAGGTGGAAACATGCTTTGGGGGTGTTTTTCTGCTAAGGGGACAGGACAACTTCACCGCATCAAAGGGACGATGGACGGGGCCATGTACCGTCAAATCTTGGGTGAGAACCTCCTTCCCTCAGCCAGGGCATTGAAAATGGGTCATGGATGGGTATTCCAGCATGACAATGACCCAAAACACATGGCCAAGGCAACAAAGGAGTGGCTCAAGAAGAAGCACATTAAGGTCCTGGAGTGGCCTAGCCAATCTCCAGACCTTGATCCCATAGAAAATCTGTGGAGGGAGCTGAAGGTTCGAGTTGCCAAACGTCAGCCTTGAAAACTTAATGATCTGGAAAGAGGAGTGGGATAAAATCCCTTCTGAGATGTGTGCAAACCTGGTGGCCAACTACAAGAAACGTCTGACCTCTGTGATTGCCAACAAGGGTTTTGCCACCAAGTACTGTCATGTTTTGCAGAGGGGTCAAATACTTATTTCCCTCATTAAAATGCAAATCAATTTATAACATTTTTGACATGCGTTTTTCTGGATTTTGTTGTTATTGTGTCTCTCACTGTTCAAATAAACCTACCATTAAAATTATAGACTGATCATTTCTTTGTCAGTGGGCAAACATACAAAATCAGCAGGGGATCAAATATTTTTTTTCCCTCACTGTAAGGGGATGTATCTTTGAACTTCTTTAGCACTGTACGTAGCCCACTAATCAGAGGTGCGAAGGACGAAAATTTTTACACAATCAGTTCTAAAGAAATGAGTTTGTCCATCTGGGTGATGATTTGAAAGTTCACAGCTCCAGCGGCTTCCTAACATCGGAAGGAGGAGTGTTCCAGACGGCCACAGAAGGGCATCTGAAAGCGCACGATGTGTTGACCGTCTTTGTTCTATGGTCAGCCAAAATCCGCTTGCGAGGATGACCGGAGTTGGCGGGATGGTTTATGTTCTTTAATGAGATCAGCTCGGTGTCGTGGTTCATTTGTGGCAAGAACTTTGTATGTAATGAGCGCGACCTTATAATGCATTTGTTCAGGAACGGGAAGCCAATGCACCTCGGCGAGCACAAGACGGACGTGGTCAGTTCATGCAGTACCCGACACTTATCAAAAAAAATTATACACTGCAGCTTGGTAATGTTTTTTTACCAGACGTCCCGTAGAGTAGCGAGTTGCAATTATTGGGCCTTGTCGATACTATGCTACACGCCAACCTGTTGGCTACATCATGACTCAGTAGTGGCCGAATATGTTGTAGAGCCCTGATATGAAAATTGGTGGTCACACGAGATCTACTGGTCGAGTGTGGTGGCAAGGTTCTCTCGATGAGTAAAAAACTGAATCCTGGAGTCTGCAACCACCACACCTGGGGTCCTCCCACTTTTTTTCGCCCGAGCCCAAGGATGCGTTCCCAGCCTTCGTAACGAACCATTTCATTTATATTGCTCAGCGGTTGAACTTACGACTATGATAAACACTTAATAACTTACCATTCATATTGAACATTAAAATAGATTTTCTACTGTACAGATTTTAAATGTAAAACTAACATGAATAAAATAAAGTGTTCTTTATCGTAAAATATCTTCACACCGGTGTAGTCTTGGGTGTAGTCGTAAGGTTGCATGGCCCACCAAACACCATAGGTCCGTAACGTAGCGCGTTGCTGTGTGCTGATTGGCCGAGACGAATGTTTAACATTATATGACTCATCGCGATGTGCAAAGCTCAAGAAACAATTTTATTTTTATATTTTTGTTATTTCATAGTACTTATTATTTAACTTTAAAAAAAATCCATTAATACAATAATAAATCCAAAGTTCATTCCAGGGACTCCTCTACTTACGAACGAGTTAGGTTTCGGAGGTCTGTTCGTAAGTCTATTTGTTCTTAAGTCCAACTTTACTCCTGTAGATTTCAAACATGTTGTACGCCATGTGCATTTAACATGGGCTTTAAAAGTTGGATCATCTCCTGCAGATGTAGATGCCATCGGTTCTTCATGCTCTGCCAATGTAGATACCACAACCGCTATCTATTGCTCAGCGGTTGAACTTACGACTCTCTGTCCGAACAGGCAACTGGACATACGGACAGGTTTATTCATATCTCTGAAAGTTCACAAGTCGAATGTGCGTAAATCGAGGAACTCCTGTATACTGAAAGTTCCTATATCAAATATTCGCATATCAAGCTATGAATATATTAATCAGGCCTGGGTACGAGCTGCAATTCACTGAGTTTCCCTTTGTGTACCCGTGGAGCAACGGAGACTTATGGACATTCAACATCCCGAGTCTCGGAGATTGCAGCTGTACGAGAGATGTCGAGGGTGCAGCGCAAAAGTCGGGTTCCTGCTCACGATTCATTTGGATCCAAAGCATCTGGGGGGTTACAGAGTCATCCTGGATCTAAGGAGGCTCAGCAGATTCGCCAGATATTGCCGTTGCAAATCCCATTTGTTGACATCGATTGAAAGGCACGAACCAGCCTGTGCATGTCGATTTTCAAAAGCAACCGCGAGTTTTTGCGTTTCAGTATCGCAGGGAGACGCTGGGACTTCCTGCTCTTTCCATTCAGACTCTCATCCTCCCCGAGGGTATTTAATTAACTAAAGCTAAACCATTTTATTTTACCAGGTAAGGCTCCCTGAACTATATAGTTATTTTTCAGAAGTGACCTGTCACAAATGATAGCTCAACAAAGTGGTTTATCATGTGGGAAGCCAAATACTCTTAAACGCACGTTTCTAAATGTGGAGGGCAAAACCGGAGGACCCGGAGTAAAATCCATGCCATCACAGGGCGAACATGCAAACTCCAAACATACAGGCGTCAGGATCGGGATCGAACCCACGACCTCCGGCATAGCAGGCGAGGAGGGAGTTAACATCTCCTAGCCAGCGCGAAGATGTTGTCATCGCTCACCTGTGAAAGGACCGCATCCACGTGTACCCAAGACTTTTGTATTTGGGGGGGGGGGGGAGGAGGGGCACAATAATGGATATATTTTGCACGGCAAGTGAGCGGTAACGTCACATCTGTGATGTCACCCGCATGCGGCAGCATCACGCAGTGTGCCTGCTGACGTGACGCATCCCCCCCACCCTCCGCGTAGGCGGTGTATTACTCCAAGACAAGAATCCAAGTCTCGGGCGAAGCCGGGTAGTAAAGCTAGTACTGTATATATTAAGTGGTTGCACAATGTCACGGTGAGAATTGTTTCAGATGATGGATGTTACGTTTCAATTAGCCACGGTGTGTGCCGTGTGTGATGGGACTAGGGTTGCCACCTTTTCCACTGTAGGCCAAACCCAGACGTATTTCTTAGCCAGCACCAAGGTCTATCAAAACTGTCCTCTATATTATATTAATAATAAAGTTCAACAACACAACACCAGTAATTAGGTCTCAGTAGAAATCAATTCCCGTGGCCCGAACGCAGATGCCAATTGTTGGACTGTCCGGATCAAACCCAGGCAAGGTGGCAAACCTCGATTAGGCTGCCATTAGACAGCAACGCTGTTGGGGATGCGGTCTGGGGACAGGTAGTAGTAGGGAAGTTTCTTCCCCCGGTTCCTCTCCGTGATTCTGGAGGTGATTTCCTGGAGGCGCTCCTTGAATCTCGCGATGGCCTCCAGGATTGGCATCTCTGTGAAGTGCTGGTCGGGGTAATTACCCAAGAAAATCTGTAAATTAAATAAAATTGAAAAAGTCCTTTAAAAAATTCCCCACTCACCCTCGTGAGACATTTGTAGATGACATGTGCCCATCATGTTGGGTCAGTGCAAGTTTTATCTTCATAATACTGCAGCAAAGGCAAGAGGTAAAGATGCAGCCCTGCAATTGCCTGCTAACACCACTGTATGTATGCTGAACTTCTTTTGCACCGTACATAGCCAACCGTGCTAATTGGTGGTGCACTGCTGGTGGAGGGGCCTCCACTAGAGACTGCTCTCGAGATCCCCTCGAGTGGGTATTTTGGCCTACTCTTCCACAATGGACAGACCATCTTGGAAGAGTTAGGAATGCCCACACTTTATTCCACCACACGTGACTTGCCAATCAACTGACTGTGCCGTACCCCTTTTTACAGCTGGGTTCACACAGGCGGTGGGGATTTAATGAACTTGCACAGTTGCTTGAACTGCCACGCTAGGAGATCGTGCCAGCGACCTCTGTATTACACCAAATCTGGCTGGTAGCCACACAACATAGCATATATGGTAACCCTCTTTGTGACATTTTTCAGGAACAGCTGTCAAAATGGTCCAGAAATTATCAGTGAGAATTATTTGGATAAGGTGTCACTATTTTTACAGACCCAGGGCTGATGGCACAGCCAGAATGTGAAACTGTCTCCTGGATTCTACGACACCCTTTCCCCCTTGTAATTTGAAGCAACATTTTGGATGCGTATTATAACCTGGTCGCTGTGTGTGTGTGCAATATTTTGACACCGGACACAAATTTAGGGTGCATCTTACTTTCCAGAGCATCTTATAAGCTGGAGAATACGGTGTTCAGATTTGTTTTTTAAATGTTGAATGTTAAACTCTCCTCATTTCGCACGAGTTGTCATGGTAAAGATCCCACCAACCTCATTCTCCTGAAACTGGCTGAGGGCCCAGACTGCACCAAGGTGCCAGCAGGAGCGACCGCGGTCAGCCAGGCTGGCGATGATGTAGTCCATGGTTGTCACTCCCTTCTCAGTCGGTGGAGGTTGTCTCATCGTTGGAGATGCGTTCGGGATCCAGGAATACCAGTCGTACTGGGAACGCGCGCAACACAACGGCCACACCGTGGACCTGATCTGGTGGAGTTTGACTCTGCACATTTTCTTAATTTCAGCATTGTGCGGTAACTTGGGAAAATTAATTCCGCCAAATTCACGTGATAGTTTTTGGCACATTTCACCGTGTGAAATGGGTGGCGCTCCATTCCACAAAATATTGTGACCAATCAGCAGCTGGGAGAGGGCTGACTGGAATTTGGGGCCGTGAATGGTGACGGCACGCTCACTCCACCTGCTGGCCGAGCCAACCAATCGCGCTCGGTCTGCAAAGCGGATGAGACGGGTTGGAGCAGCGCATTCCTGCCCCACCTCCACTCACAAATGGATGCACAATAACGACTGCAGCGTCTCATCAACCTGTCGTACGACGGCGCTGTCCTTCAACACCCTTACCCGAATAAATAACCAATTTAGCCACCCGAGCCAGACTGCGGGAAGCGACGCTACGGTACTCCACTGGGCAACGTGGCCGAGCAAATCAAGTAAGCGCATAGGCACTGATCGTGTCGTGCATGTTGGATCTGGATTCTGAATGCGATTTGAACAGAGATTTACGTGAGATCAGTGAAAATATACGGAGAGTTTGACATCTGACCTTTACAGCATTGTAAATGAAAATGATGACGACAATGACCGTCAACAATATTTAGTTTAACTTTCACGCGAATTTTGGAACTGATGTGCAACAGTTTCTCAAAATAAATAACTGCTAAAGACCTTGCCTAAAAGAAGTCCATTTGAACCAGTAATGCTAAGCACTGGGTCAGTGAGCCCAGAAGAAATGTAATACCAAGTGGTTCTTTGGGACCACTCGGTATTTAATTGTGCAGTAAAATGTTTTGCCAGAAATGTTCGTGTACAGCTCTCACCTGCCCAAAGTTGACAGCGGCATGATTCGCTGATGTGGCAAATATCACCGTGGTGATGAACAACTCCAGCTCCTCCAGTGTTTCAAACGACTGGGGGATTCCTGCAACACGCCAACATGGCACTTGTACCCACAGCAATATACCCAAATATTCAGCAAAAGGTACTCAATATGTAGTGAGTCACTTCTGAGACACTTTTAGGAGGCAACAACCACTGGCGGAGCCAGTGGGGGGGGGGGCACGTACCTCCCCCAAAAGATCCGATCGAAATAAAACATGCTTAAAATCGCTTTAAACTATTGTCATTGTAGTGCGTATTTAATGTGGTGCTGCACTCTGTTGTAGGAGAAAACATTTAGTAAAAGTCTATTTAATTAAGTGGAACGTGTTGTCTATATTTAAAGTTGCGCATTTTGATGTGACGTCAAATTTCTCAAACCCCCCCCCCTCGTCACACATCGTCACAAATGTCTGACCCACCCCCCCCCCCAGGTGCGTGACGTCATTTATGGACGGCCCCCTGGGCCATGCTTCCCGTGTCCCCTCAGTCACCTTTGCCCTACATCCTTTACCACGTGCTTTGCCAGCCGGCCGGGGTGATGTGTCCCCACATGCCCCTCTCTGCCAGCAGCCAGCACCACGCACATGCTGTGCTGGCTGCTTCACCCATATTTCCTTATTCTATTGTATCCAGCGCTACGCGCCGTAGTGATTCATTCTGTCACTACACATACATACTTACATACAAAAATGAATGCCACATAAACGTCTATCTGGAAGTCATCCAAAATCATGATATGGCAAAATAATTGACCGATACTTTATTAATTTGTCAATAATGCTGAGTTGTATTGGTTAATTTGATTCTATAAACATTACTTGAGCTATATGTATACAAGGTATATTTGTCAGTTTAACACGGAGGAGGCTTTCGTGACCAATATCCTTATTGCAGGTGTTTTTTGGGGTTAGATCGCATTAATAAATAAATGTGTCGTTAAACCCGCCACCACCAGACACAGCCAACTAGTAAGGTTTGTTACGTAAACAACATGCCAATTCGTTACTAGTACAGCACACCGGTGTGTTGGAGAGCAAAGCCACAACATTTACAATCTGAGTACGACGTTTTGTCAGTAATTGCAACTAGCTTCATCAGGTGGCAGCCACATTTGACCCTCCTGACAAAGTCTTTAGACTTTACCGAAAGAGCTAAGACTGTCTTTAGACTCATTGAGGCTTTCCTGGGTAAACAAGCGACATAGTAATCACATGAACTGAATTGCAACCCAGAATTGCCACAATGTGTGTGAAATTGCCAGGGAGTGAATCTAAACACTAATGGTGGATACACTTCTTCCTATTCCATTATCTCTTCATGGATGTATGTTGAACTTCTTTCGCACCCTACATAGCCAACCGTGCTAATCAGAGGTGCGAGGGCCCTGCCAGGTTTTCTTGCTTGCCTTTTGTGTTTTTTTCCCAAAACGTGTGCATCCGTCTGACCGTGTTACATTGGCGTCAAAGCATAGTGATTGACGATCGCATGCAGCGATATGGATTGTAGTAAGGAATAACTACAATGACTTGCGTCTGATCGTCACCCTCCTTGACACCAGGATGTTTCGGAGCACCGCATACGTCTTCTTTGGTTCTTTCGGTAAAGACACGTAACCAAAGAAGATGAATCCTTGCAGTCACGAAAGCTTTAAATCGAAATTTCACCGCATATGTGATAGGTCACTTGCATTACATCTCATCTCAACACATTTGTAAGGGAACCCCCCCCGATGGTATCTGTCCCTGTGAGCAAAAGGTGATTTCAGCAGCTGGCCTGAAAATGGGCACATGAGTCTGCCAGTAAGGGGGCGATGATCGCTGTGCGTGTGATTCCAATCGAGTAGAAAGGAGCCGTGCACAACGTGTGTATTTGCTGTCGACACTACGAATCACGCTGCAGGGAGCTCCGTCTACCTGAATCCTTGTTGTTCCGGAACCCGTAGACAAAGATGTCGTTGATCCAGGCCTGCACCTCGGAGTCCATTTTGACGGTCTTGTCGTCGGGGTAGTAGACGGCAAGCACTTCCTTCACAAACCTGCAACGTACACTTGGCTTGATGCAAACCCAGCCCTCTGTGTTCATGATGATAAACCCCATCGCAGGAGGAGAACGAGCGCAGGCCAGACACAAATATCAGTAGCATCACGCACAGGCGCTGCTAACACCCAGCAGGGAGGCATAACACCCACCCATTGGCCACGTGTGCCTGCTATGTGACAGCCACATCACATGTGCAATGCTCTCTGCCTTGTCTAGACCACCAGCTCAAGAGATTTAACAGCACGCGCAGGTGCTGCTCATAAGCAGCAGGAAAGCACAACTCCCATCATGCTTTGCATGTGTAAGGGACGCCAAGAGGCGATCCCCACCTAATTAGAGCCGCCCGCATGCAGCACAGCTTCACTAGCTCTGTCAATTTAAGTGGCGCAGGAAGTCTTCACCAGCTGTGTGCAGAGCCTGCTTAGCCCTGATTGGATCACTTGGCTTTAATGTCTGGATTGGCTAAGGACCACTTGATTGCCTAGCGGGTTTGAATGGGAAAACGAGGGGGACTTAAGAGAGCCATGAGGTAAATCAAAATATCCTGGAGTGGGGGGTGGGGGAACAGAAGTTCGGGACTTTTCGTAATTTTTGTATTACTTAATTACCCAGGAAAGCCACGCTGAGTCGTCGGACTTTTGCAGGAGGTGTTTGTTAAGTTGTTTTCAGCCAATGAATGATGAGTGTTTATACAAGTGGGAGGAAACCCACGTATGGGAGGGGACAATGCTATGTCCCCGTACAGATGGAAACAGATGGCGATTAGTCCACTTGCTGCACTGCCTTCTTCTGGAGAGCCAGAGGATGGCACCTTGAAAGCCACGGGAAGGGAGTTTCACAACATTTGTGCGGTGATCCACCAACCCTCACTGCCTCCACGGAACTGGATTACAGGCGAACGTGCATAGCCACTACCCCGCCGCGTTGCACTTGTCAGTCAAAGACTGGTTGGGAGACGCCCCTCGTGTGCACCGGACTCCTCTATTCACTGCTCTTCATATTCACGCCATGTGACCACCACAAGTGAAGTGGCCTCACACCGACCCACTGTGTGTGAGCAGCAGCAGCATCGTCAGGATGAAGAATTCCCTTGTGGCTCATAAAAGAATGCACACCTGGGAATGAGTGAGTAGTGCGTAGGAATGGTAAAGCAATGGCACATACTGCCATGGACCATGCATCCCTTTGCTGCAGGTGAAGCGTCGATGATTGATTTGTCTTGCAATTGGCTATCAGTGTCTATTACAGTTTGTATTTGTTTTATGAGCCACAATGCTCCACAACTGCGCTCGGTGGGGTACGATACGAGGCTGTTGCTTGCGGTGACAGCCCACAGTGCTGAGGATAATGATGGAAATGCGCGAGGTGCGATGCATACTCCAGGATCGAGAATATCTGATGTAATGACGCCGGTTCGGCCTCGTGTATATCGCCCTTACTGTGCCGTGCAGTTCCAGACTTGCTGGCCATCTTTACGGTAGAAGTAATAGGGAAGGCTCTCCTCGCTGTCCACGCCACGCATCTGGATGTTCTTGGGAAATTGCAGATGTTCGTATTTTAATTCTTTCACAGCCCTCTGCACGAGCTGCACATGGCCGCCTCCCCCTGTTGCATTCGCCTGTAACACAAGGCGCAGACGGTGTTATCACAGGAATGCCGTGTTTAAGAACTCAACACGTTTGTCAGAAACACTGTGGTGTGTGTGTGTATGTGACCTTAAAGGAAAAATATTGAATAGATGACATTTCCGGCCATGGACCTTCTCCATAGCACATACAAATAAAAAGGGCCATTGCCCAAAACGTCTCCTATGATATATTTTTTTTTATTTTAAGGCAAGTCTTATTGGCGAAAGTTTATATGTATGTTGAACTTCTTTCGTACATAGCCAACCATGCAAATCAGAGGAGTGTCTGCATAACTGGAAAAGCAGAATCACCAAATAATCTGTTTACATCATCAGGATGGTTGTTAAAATATTTTTTTGCACAACCGATATATAAAATGTAACATTTAATCAAATGAGAGAAGGAAATGCGTTTTGGTAATAAAACAGGAGGTATTAAAATGTTAAAACACCAACTAAACACCTATTACAAGGCATTAAGTCTGCATTAAATGTTAACAACCTCGCTACATTTAGAAACATGCGTTTAGAGTATTTGGCTGCAATCAATTTCCACGTGATAAGCCACTTCTTTGAGCTATCATTTGTGGCCAGGTCGCTTTTGAAAAAGAGCTGCATAGCTCAGTGGGCCTTACCTGGTAAAATAAAACAGTTATTAGTTTTTACTTGTGATAAAACATGCAAACAAATATGTTTAGATAATGTGGGCATTAAATTTCGATTTAAAGCTTTCGTGACTGCAGGGATTCATCTTCTTGGTTCTTTCGGTAAAGTCACGTAGAAGGGAAATAACAACACAAGCAGCCGTCCTCAAATGAAGAAACAGAACTGTCGGAAAGACAGCGCTGCAATGAACACTGCTAAGTTTGGCAGCGTATTTTAAGCTGGGTGGGAGGAGCAGAGCACCTTGACAAAGGAGTTTACATATCAACAGAAGAATTTAGCATTGAAGTAGCTGTGTTAATGTAAGAGATTAGCAGGATTCTAGATTTAAAGCTTTCGTGACTGCAAGGATCCATACTCTTTGGTTCTATTCGGTAAAGTCACGTAGGTAAATAATAAAACAACAATAATCACGACGTTTCGGCCACAACACAAGCGGCCTTCATCAGGTGAAGGGACGAGCCTGTCTGGAGGACAGCGCTGGAGTGGAAGAAGCCACGCTTAGATCACGACATTTAAGCTTCCGCGAACACAAGCTTAAATGTCGTGATCTAAGCGTGGCTTCTTCCACTCCAGCGCTGTCCTCCAGACAGGCTCGTCCCTTCACCTGATGAAGGCCGCTTGTGTTGTGGCCGAAACGTCGTGATTATTGTTGTTTTATTATTTACCTACGTGACTTTACCGAATAGAACCAAAGAGTAGATTAGCAGGATGTTAAGGTGAGAAATTAGCATGAGATTAGCATGATGTTAATGTGAGGAATTAGCATGTAACTGGTCACAGAAGTAGCTATGTTAAAGTCAGAGTTCACATATCAACATAGGCATTTAGTATATTGATGCTATAGAAGTGCAACTACCCAACTATCATACAATATTTAACTAAATATAAACTACATCAATATAATCAATGTACTCAATATATTCTCCACTAAGCTGAGCTACTAACAATAAGTCATTATACATTACACTTCTATGTCGCAAAAAATATTTTAATATGCCTCCAACTAATATTTTTATTATAAACTGCCATAGACAGACCCAAACATTGAATTATACACTGCGTTACTATACACTACCTTATTTATACCTTAGATTATAATAATATTAGACTTGTAATATTACAAAATGTATCATTTTACCAACCCTACTGTATACCACACTGCTGTATATTCGTTGTGGTCAGATGAGACCAAAATGGAGCTCTTTGGCATCAACTCAACTCGCCGTGTTTGGAGGAGGAGGAATGCTGCCTATGACCCCAAGAACACCATCCCCACCGTCAAACATGGAGGTGGAAACATTATGCTTTGGGGGTGTTTTTCCGCTAAGGGGACAGGACAACTTCCCCGCATCAAACGGACGATGGACGGGGCCATGTACCGTCACATCTTGGGTGAGAACCTCCTTCCCTCAGCCAGGGCATTCAAAATAGGTCGTGGATGGGTATTCCAGCATGACAATGACCCAAAACACACGGCCAAGGCAACAAAGGAGTGGCTCAAGAAGAAGCACATTAAGGTCCTGGAGTGGCCTAGCCAGTCTCCAGAGCTTAATCCCATGGAAAATCTGTGGAGGGAGCTGAAGGTTCGAGTTGCCAAACGTCAGCCTCGAAACCTTAATGACTTGGAGAAGATCTGCAAAGAGGAGTGGGACAAAATCCCTCCTGAGATGTGTGCAAACCTGGTGGCCAACTACAAGAAACGTCTGACCTCTGTGATTGCCAACAAGGGTTTTGCCACCAAGTACTAAGTCATGTTTTGCAGAGGGGTCGAATACTTATTTCCCTCATTAAAATGCAAATCAATTTATAACATTTTTGACATGCGTTTTTATGGATTTTTTTGTTGTTATTCTCTCTCTCACTGTTCAAATAAACCTACCATTAAAATTATAGACTGATCATTTCTCTGTCAGTGGGCAAACGTACAAAATCAGCAGGGGCTCAAATACTTTTTTCCCTCACTGTATAATTGAATGTTGGGGTCTGTTTATGGCAGTTTATAATACGGGGTATAGTCGTGTCATGTAAAAAAAAGATTAGTTGGAGGCATATTATAGTAATTTTGCGACATAGAAGTGTAATGTATAATTACTTATTGTTCGTAGCTCAGCTTATTGGAGAGTATATTGAGTATATTGATTATATTGATGTCGTTTATATTTTATTTTTTTATCGGTTCACTATATGGTAGCCATTATATAGTGTAGTGTATACCCAGTTACTTAATGTTAATAGCTCAACTTATTGGAGAATATATTGAGTAAATTGATTATATTGATGTAGTTTATATTTAGTTATTTCACATCGGTTTATTGTATGATAGTAGGGTAGTTGCAGTTATTTAGCGTCAATATACTAAATGCCTCTGTTGATATGTAAACTCTGACTTTAACATAGCTACTTCCGTGACCAGTTACATGCTAATTCCTCACATTAACATCATGCTAATCTCCCAGTTACATGCTAATTTCTCACCTTAACATCCTGCTAATCTCTCACATTAACACAGCTACTTCAATGCTAAATTCTTCTGTTGATATGTAAACTCCTTTGTCAAGCCGCTCTGCTCCTCCCACACAGCTTAAAAGACGCTGCCAAGCTTAGCAGTGTTCATTAGGATGCTGTCTTTCCGACAGCTGTGTTCTTCAACTGAGGACGGCTGCTTGTGTTGTGGCCGAAACGTCGTGAGAATTTTATTTTATTATGTTTTATTTTTATTATTTTATTATTTCCCTTCTACGTGACTTTACCAAAAGAACCAAGAAAATGTGTGCATTGTCCTTGAAACTGATTGGCCTACACCAGAGACAGCCTCTACGCCATGTCTTCTTTTTATCATCATCTTAACACTGGAAACAAAAGTCCCATAGATGAAACGTAGCGTCTATGTAAGCATCTCCGAGAGAGCAGTTGCGGAGCACATGGGTGACCGGAGCATCCAAGGGAACAGGTTCACCCTGGATTGCATCGGTTCATCACATCATCTGGTGATCACCTGTTTGCGCAATCACTTTTTTATATATGTATTTTCTAAGTACGGTAAACTAAATGGATTTAAAATAAGCTAAATGGCTATATAACAGGAAGTGAAATGCTTGCAAGTGATTTATAATAGCGATGTAGAGCACGAGATCCATCACTGTGAGCGCCACGCTGCGTCCTATTGCGCGAGACTCATTGTGCATGTTCCGGCCAGAGTGGTTTTGTCTATTTTTGTTGTTGGTAGCCTTTTCCAGTATGGTCCCAATTCCCGGCTTGCTCGTGTCCAGATTCCAGATGTTTTTGTGGTAAGTGAAATGCGACTAACCCATATTTGTGTTTGGGTTAGGCAATGTACAGCAGTAGTTTTATACCCAAATGATTGTCACGAGCCTTCTACCACCCAAATACGATTGCCACACTTACGATTATTTACGAGTGCCAATGTAATGATCAAGTTCTCACCGAAAGAGCTCCTCCTCAAAAGTGGCTTGAGAATTCTTACGACTTAATTCAACATCAACGGAACGTCATGTTTCGATCAAACTGCTCGGCCTTCGCCCGGCAGCGAGCTCGGAAGTGGAGCGGTGATGGTGGAGGTGCGGGGAGCCTGCCCGTCGGTGGACTGCGGTGGGCTGTAAAATGCGCAAACCCCGCTACCTTGTCGAAGAGGCCACACTTGCAGATGAGCTCCTCCCTGGCTTTTGTGTTGATGGCGATGGTGAAGCGCGTGTGATGCACCAACAGCTGTAGGGACATGCGCATGCTACGCTGCAGGTCTTTGCAGGAATCTCCTTCACACACAACCAGCTGCTGTTGCTGCTGCTTGTTGCAATTCGAAGCCAGAATGTTTGTTTCTCAACTGCTTTGATGTATTATTATTTATTATGACAGTTTCAGTTTATTTTGGTATAGCCCTGTGAGCCGTTCGGCTCTTGAATCGGGTGCAACCACAACAAACAAAAAACACGAACAAGAAAAACATCTTAAAGTCACTATGTGACTGTGCAAACAGAAAATCCATGAAAAAAAACAGCAAAATATTCCTGAAAAAAGCACCGTACACCAACGCTGTGTGCAAAAAATCACAGCGGGATGCAAGTCAAACAACAACAACAACCACAAGAAAACTTAGATTAAGGCCATCAGTCAAACTCCGTACTACAACAAAACAAACATGTCCAAACCAAAAAAAGTTTTTCAAATCACCAAAAAATAAAGCCATAATTGCAACGTAACAGTGATCACAGGGACTGTGACCGAATTTTTACAATAAACTACATAAATAACATCTAACACCAAATCCTAGAGCCATAGCTGGCTGCATGAGTTACTCCACAACAGAGGCATCACTCTTTGTTTTTTACGGTAAAGTCACGTATAAATAAGAAATAATAAAATAACATAATAACGTACGACGTGTCTTGGCTTGGATTTGTGTCTCTGTGCTGTCTCTGCCTGTGTGTGGGCCTTGGTGTTTCCGAGTGTGTGCAGCTGCTCCGCTCTTTCCGCGCCCCCCTTTGCTCCATACATACCTCATGCTAATTTGTCCCATTGTCTCTCAGCCTTACCTTCTCTGCCTATTTAAGGCGACTTCACTCTGTGCTGGTTCGCTCTGCTTGGATGTCTATGTGTGTGTGTGTGCGGTCTGTATTTTAAAATTTCATACTTAACTTGCAATTTAGTAATCTTTGAAATTGCGTAATCAACCAGACTATGCATTGTGTTTTGACCGACCGTCTGTGTTGCTTTATATGGTTTCCAAATTTTGCTAAACCCTGTTTTTTGGTATGCTTCTCTCGCTGTGTCCCCTGTTGTATCTGTGTTAGTTCCCCCTACTTGGGTGTCTGTATATACATCTGGGGTTATGTGTTTCCTCTCTCTCGTAAATGTAGCTCTTCTGTACCTGATGATGGCTGCTTGTGTTGCAACCGAAACGTCGTACGCTATTATGTTATTTTATTATATCTTATTTATACGTGACTTTACCGAAAAAAACAAAGAGTAATTCCTGCAGTCACGAAAGCTTCGAATCAAGTCTAACAGAGGCATCAGTCGGAGTATCAAATTTTTCAATGCACCTTTAAGATCAGCACGCTAAATCAAAATACAGATAATACTTTGCAACTTCATCCGGAGTGAAACATTTTATTTTATTTTACACCAATGAATAGCAGTGGCAGCTAGGGGTGTACAACTCCTCTAGAGCAGTTTTGAGAGAAAATCTCATTGGTAGCGATTCAAGTTGCAGTTTATTGGCAATAGCATTCCAGACTCTGGGGGCATCAATAGCAAAGGCCCTTCCTCTAGTTTTTGTACGGCAATATGGAATGTGAAGCTGGTAAATGAGCGAAGACCTGAGGTCAAATTTGTTCTTTGAAACAGAGAGGAGATCCAGCAGGTAGTCTGCGGACTTTTTCTGTAAGTACATCGTGAATAAATAAGATCTGGTGCACAAGCCGTCGAACATTAAAAGATGTTAAGTTTGACCCAATGTAGAGATCACAGTGGTGAGTCTTATATGGGCAGTTCAATGTAAATCTTAAGGCCGAGTGATAGATGGAATCAAGCTTCTTCAGTACAGTACTGGGGGCTGATTTATACACGATGTCACAGTAGTCAAGTAGAGGCAGTATGGTAGCTTTTATCAATTCCAAACGGAACATTGGGGGGAAGCAGTGCTTGTGTCGATAAAGAAAACCAATTTTTATTTTTGTCTTTTTACCAAAATAATCAATGTGGTCCTCAAAATTCAGTTTTGAATCCAGGATGACCCCAAGATACTTATAGATCTTGACTTGCTCTATTTGATAATTATTTAAGGAATGTAATGGGGGAAAATAACTTCCTGCTTTAATCCTGGTGAGAAGTATAGCAGCTTGGTTTTGGAGGTATTCAGGACTAGTTTAAGAGCAACTAGCTGTTGTAGTTTGTTGAAATCACACTGTAGCTTAGCAATCCCGTCATCCAGAGAGCGGCCAGCAGTAATCAGTATCGTGTCATCTGCAAAAAGATTTACCCTGGAATGATCCAGGTCAGTGCCCAAATCATTGACATATAGAGAGAACAAAAGGGGGCCGAGGATGGAACCCTGTGGAACCCCTTTTGTTATCTTAACACTGTTTGACCTCCAACCATCTGTGAATGCAGTTTGGGTGCGAGAAAAGAGGTAATTTTGTAACCATTTTACTGCGTTTTCGGAAAAACCGAGGCAACTTAGTTTACTAAGCAGGGTGTTGTGGTCTACTGTATCAAAAGCTTTGGACAGGTCTAGAAAAAGACAGGCAAGGTACAGCTTATTATCAAGGCTATATGACACTTGTTTACACAGCCTCACTGAGTCTGGAGACTCGTTTGCATGCGTACCAGTGTACCCAGACACAATCCTGTGTGCATGGTATGGGGAGCACAACGAGTAAGTAGTTATACAGCAATCCCTCGCCAACCACGGACTTGCCAACCGCGGAAAATCATGTACACACGGTTTATTATCTGTTTCCCAATTTACGAATTGCAGTCTGTAAATGTTGAATATCCACAGGTAAGCACGGGTCTGAATAGCTTATTATTATCTGTCCATTTGTTTAGTTGATTCTCGCAGCGCATAGATTGAATGAGGCCAAACAGTAAGGTGCACCAGGACTTACAAAAAATGTAGCAGCCATCCACTCACACACTCACCCATCCAGCCACTCACCTGGAATGCGAATCAGCAGGTCAAGAGTCAACATACACTGGCCTGTGTGACTGCGGTGAGATGCAGACTGTAGAGCGTCTATTGGTCTGTGGGCTCCTGGTAAAAGAGCCGTGCACCATGGGAGGCTTCGCCAAGGTTACACACTGGGACACATCATCACCATCGCATGCCATGGTCTATTCACTGGCCGGCTATATCATCATCATCACGTGCCTGGCGCCGGATAAGTGCGCGACCGTGGTGGCAGCACGCAACAACAGGTAGTCTCGGTGCTTTTAGCAGCATGGCACCTTAAAGATGGGATGGACGGCCGGCAGTTGTCGGAACATGGCGATCCCGAACACCTCAGAGATGAGGTGTGTGTGCAGCAAGTGAGACACCGTCTGGTGCACGTGGAAGTCACAGGACCTCGCCCACATCTTGGCCAACATCCAATCGTTGTTGGAGTCGGTTGGCAGGAAGATGGGGTTGTCCGAGCCTGGGGTCTGCTGCAGCTGTTGGGCAGAAATATTCAAACATAAATATTTGTAAAAGTACATTACACAAATTGAATTATAGACGTAAGTTACCTGTGAATAGAATAAATTATATCATTCTTAAATGACGTTTAATTGCATTGCTATCGATGATTATTTGAAATATCCGTGGCTCGCCAGTGCATGTAAACATTGTGGATGAGAGGACGAGAAACGCTGCTGTTACAGATTTATGTATTTTGATTATTTACCCAGGAAAGCCTTGCTGAGTCTCAACTCATCTAAGAAGGGCCCTGGCAAGTTTTTTCGTAGGAGAGGGCAATATTTCTACATGCCAATCCCAATTGAATAATGTGCAGCTCATGTTTCACCATTGGGATTTTTGGCCAATACCAGTTAACGTTGGTTTTTCTTTTGCTGTGGCAGGAAACCAAAAAACCCAGAGGGAAACCCATGCAGACCAGGGGGGAGAACATATAAAAATGCACGCAGAAAGTGCCCAAGTCGGGAATCCAACCCAGGTCCCTCTCGCGTGTCACCACAACGCCACCCCACCCGCGCAATTATTGGGCATCCATGGCGTGGAACAGTGGTGGTCCTCACGCCAGCTCGGGGCCCCGTGCCCAAGCAATCCCCATGGCCAAAAACAACTAAAAAGTGACTTAATTTCTGCGAAAAGCAGGAACGGGGCAGCGATTATTTCCGCTCCATTGCCAAGGAAGGGGCCGTCTGTGCGGAACCCTCGCGGCCGCGCCAACAGCCAACAGACCGAGGCCATTCCCATTCGAGAGTCACGGCTTGCAGGCATGAGGCTGTTGTCCTCCACCTCCCCACGCTGCCCTCCCCCCCGTGTTTATCCGTGAAGTTAAACGTGTTTACACTGGCATCCTGCCAATCCCCTAAACGCCCCGGAGGCGTGCTCGGTTTTGCGGCCAGAGGTGGCGGAATTGTGAGCCATCTTCTGACGATCGACGCCGACGGAGCTATTGGACGGGGGGGGGGGGTCATGTTGGGTGAATATTCAAATCCCCAAGGGTGTGAATTGTGTTTCATTTACCCACACGACATGAAACTCTGGAATCTGTTTCTCTGTTAGTCGACGCTGTACAAATTGAAAAATCAGTAAGCTTCTACAAATTGAAATATCAGTAAGCTCATACAAATTGAAATATCAGTAAGCTCATACAAATTGAAATATCAGTAAGCTCATACAAATTGAAATATCAGTAAGCTCCCTTGCCTCGCCCCGAGGTATTTTAGACGTGAGAAAAGGCAGCGCTACCCCTGCAGAGCTCCCTTTGGTCGGAACGCAATGTATGTGATGCACTGTACGAGGCGATGGCGCTGAAACACGTCGGTGGAAGTCGCTGTGGACCCAATCTGCTAGGCAGCCAACGCTCGAGATAGTCACCGTGGCCAGAGAGCCAGCGTTGAGAGTTATGTTATTATTTCACCATCATCATAATCGCCCCATAACTGCAGCGGTTTGTAGGGTCCCCTAATGCCTCCCTGTCGGCCGCTCCTCTGAAATATCTCTCGAGTCTTGTGCCGGATTTTTTTTCAATTCTATTACCTGGAAAATAACATCTTGTTTGCAGGGACTCCACAGTGTCGGCTAACACAACAAACACATAATGAAGCAAACGCACACACATGCATACTCACACACAAAGACAAGTGCTGTTAGTGAGCACCTTTGGCGGCCAGCACCACGCCCGGCCACCTTTGCCTCCCTAGTGGTACTAATTTGAGGCTGAGTCGACCTAGGGTATGCCCAGGAGCGGTTCAGATATTTGTAACTGGCGTTGGCCATTAATGGGAATTTAACACGCGTCTCTGGGTTCGAAGTGAAACATCACATCCAGTCAAACGCATAAACACACATACAAGTAATGAGGTGGTGCACACCTCCAGTTTATAGAGGTGGAATTTTGGGAGAAAAAAATTTAGTTACCGGGTAAAGCCCACTGAGCTGCTAGCTGTTTTTCACCAGTTTCAGTTTCTTTATTTTGGTATAGCCCTGTGAGCCATTCGACTCTTGAATCGGTGCAACCACAACAAACAAAATTTATAGGATCCAAATAACCTAAACACATGTTTCTAAATATGGGGGGTAAAACTGGGGACCTGGAGAAAATCTACGCCACCTCAGAGAGGACATGCACCCTCCAATAATGCAGGCATCGTCAGGGTTGGGATCGAACCCAAGTTCACCAACATGCTAGGCAAGGGATATAACATCTCGCCACTCCAGCTGTGAGAGTCACCTGTGTCATGCTTTAAATGAGTTGAGACTGGTAGAATGTTTTAGTTCACCTGGGAGATCGTTACAGTTGAAAGAGCTCAGTGTCTGAGCGGGAGCGTGATGTAGAGAGGAGATGGCGTCCTCCTCACCTGGATGGCGATGGGAACTAACTTCTTGTTGACGTTGTTGTACAAGAGGCAGATGGGTGCCGCCACGTACTGCATCGTGCACGGGTCAGTGGAATTGGCCTGGATTCCGTCCATGATGCTGTAGTCGGCGATGAAGATATTCCCTTGCTGAAAAACACGCAAGCATATGCCACCAAGTGATCCCGACGCACGACATCCAATCCTTTCCCGAGAGGAATAACCGCCGTAACGTTTGGAGTTTTGCTCCGCGTGCTGGGAGCTCCTGAATTCAGTTCCTGAAGCAGCTCCCAGAGCGTGGAGAGAAACGTCAGACATTATGCCGAACAGTGCATGGTATGACCAGAAATCACACCGGGCAGCTGTGTAGAACTGCGAAAACTTACGAAGTGCAATTACACAACAATATGTAAATGTGTGCAGTCGACTATGTCACCCACAGTGAGGGAAAAAGTATTTGATCCCCTACTGATTTTGTACGATTGTCCACTGACATAGAAATGATCAGTCTATAATTTTAATGGTAGGTCTATTTGAACAGTGAGAGACAGAATAACAACAACAAAATCCAGAAAAACGCATGTCAAAAATGTCATAAATTGATTTGCATTTTAATAAGGGAAATAAGTATTTGACCCCCTCTCAATCAGAAAGATTTCTGGCTCCCAGGTGTCTTTTATACAGGTAACGAGCTGAGATTAGGAGCACACTCTTAAAGGGAGTGCTCCTAATCTCAGCTTGTTACCTGTATAAAAGACACCTGTCCACAGAAGCAATCAATCAATCAGATTCCAAACTCTCCACCATGGCCAAGACCAAAGAGTTCTCCAAGGATGTCAGGGACATTGTAGACCTACACAAGGCTGGAATGGGCTACAAGACCATTGCCAAGCAGCTTGGTGAGAAGGTGACAACAGTTGGTGCGATTATTCGCAAATGGAAGAAACACAAAATAACTGTCAATCTCACTAGGCCTGGGGCTCCATGCAAGATCTCACCTCGTGGAGTTGCAATGATCATGAGAACGGTGATGAATCAGCCCAGAACTACACGGGAGGATCTTCTCAATGATCTCAAGGCAGCTGGGACCATAGTCACCAAGAAAACAATTGGTAACACACTATGCCGTGAAGGACTGAAATCCTGTAGTGCCCGCAAGGTCCCCCTGCTCAAGAAAGCACATATACATGCCCGTCTAAAGTTTGCCAATGAACATCTGAATGATTCAGAGGACAACTGGGTGAAAGTGTTGTGGTCAGATGAGACCAAAATGGAGCTCTTTGGCATCAACTCAACTCGCCGTGTTTGGAGGAGGAGGAATGCTGCCTATGACCCCAAGAACACCATCCCCACCGTCAAACATGGAGGTGGAAACATTATGCTTTCGGGGTGTATTTCTCCTAAGGGGACAGGATAACTTCATCGCATCAAAGGGACGATGGACGGGGCCATGTACCATTAAATCTTCGGTGAGAACCTCCTTCCCTCAGCCAGGGCATTGAAAATGGGTCGTGGATGGGTATTTCAGCATGACAATGACCCAAAACACACAGCCAAGGCAACAAAGGAGTGGCTCAAGAAGAAGCACATTAAGGTCCTGGAGTGGCCTAGCCAGTCTCCAGACCTTAATCCCATAGAAAAATCTGTGGAGGGAGCTGAAGGTTCGAGTTGCCAAACGTCAGCCTCGAAACCTTAATGACTTGGAGAAGATCTGCAAAGTGGAGTGGGACAAAATCCCTCCTGAGATGTGTGCAAACCTGATGGCCAACTACAAGAAACGTCTGACCTCTGTGATTGCCAACAAGGGTTTTGCCATCAAGTACTAAGTCATGTTTTGCAGAGGGGTCAAATACTTATTTCCCTCATTAAAATGCAAATCAATTTATAACATTTTTGACATGCGGTTTTCTGGTTTTTTTTGTTGTTATTCTCTCTCACTATTCAAATAAACCTACCATTAAAATTATAGACTGATCATTTCTTTGTCAGTGGGCAAACGTACAAAATCAGCAGGGGATCAAATACTCTTTTCCCTCATTGTATGGGGACCAGGGTAGCGCCTAACACTTGTGTCTCACAGCAAAAAGCCTTTCGGTTCAATTCCTGACTCGGGCACCTATTTCCGTGGAGTTTGTATATCCTCTCTGTCTCCCCCTGTTCTGTATGGGTTTCCGCTGGGTTCTGCAGTTTCTTCCCAAAGAAAAAAAACCAAACAGTGTAACTGGCATTGGGCAAACATCCCAATGTTGAAAATTACACAAATTGGGATTACAGACAGAAGCAGCGGCAGCAGCAACATCACCCCTGACTGCAAAAACTAGGCAAGTGACCCTCCTGAAATAAAGTCTTGAAAACCAGGAAGGGCTGTTCTGCTGGGTATAAACAAGCTTCACAATTAGTTTGGTAACTTTCTGTGATCTTACTTGCAATCTGTTGACAAAGGAAACGAAACGGGAGCCCCTGGTGTGTGTTGGCGGTGTTGTTTACACGCGGCATTGTCCTTCTGGGACTGGTTACATTTTGTAGACCTTAAAAATAATGTGTACCTGCAAGTTACTCAATTGCAGCAGCAACCCCCTACTGTGAAAAAACTTAGCACGAACATTATGAAAAAAGACCTGAGACTCGGTGAGGCATCCCATGAGCACAATTCGGGCAGTCCTCGAATTTCTACTTATAACCCATCGACTTAAAACACAAACTCGCACTTGAAAACTGAACTGCGGAACTATTCTGTTCAGCGGAGAGATCCTCCGTGAGATGGAACGAGTCAGCCCCGTGCTGGGAGTGTCTGTGTGTTCACGCGCACGTGTGCGTGTGTGTGAAAGTGAGTGTGCACACGTGTGTGTCTCTCTGTATGTGTCTCTCTGCCACTAAGAGATGGGGCCTTACCATCAGCCCCACCAAAACTAAGCACCTGCCTGGGTGTTTTGTACTATCGGACACTTCACCCCCACAACTCCCAATCGGTGATGGGGCAGTTGTGGAGAGAGTGGAGAGTTTCCTATACCTGGGCAGTGTGCTTATGACCGGCTCCAGTTTAACAGCAGAGGTCGCATTCCGAATCAGTCGAGCGGCAATATCTTTGCATCGGTTGCGTAACGCTGTGTGGAAGCTACCTGGTCTGTCGTTCTTCACTAAGCTTCGAGTCTTCTCGGCCAAAGTCATTCCCTCCCTTCTCTACGCTTGCGAAACGTGGACCCCCCTAATGGAACATCTTCGCCGGTTAGAAACATTTAGGGTAGCCTGCCTACGATCCATCCTGGGTTTAACCAGGCTGGATTGTGTGAGGATATCACAAGTCCTTGAAAGATCTGGACAAGGTCCCATCGGTGAGCTCCTCCGGCAGGCAAGGCTGCGTTGGCTGGGTCATGTAGCCCGCATGCCCAGCCACCGCATGCCCTAAACAGCTTTTGTTCGGCCGGATTGAGGGGGCTAAACGGGCGCGGCACGGGCTAGAGAAGAGATGGAGTGATGTGGTACAGGAGGACGTGGAGCTGAGTGGACTTGCCGATGACTGGTACCAGCGGTGTCAAGATCGGCCTCCGTGGAGGAAGCTCGTGAAGGACGCTACTGGGCAGTTGGAGGCAGTCGCCCTCCAACAACGAAGAGCGGAGGAGCGACGCTCACAACAACGAGCGGAGCGCCGGGTGGCTAAAGCACAGCAAGTTGGCACAATAGGGGGCACAGGTGGTGCATCAGCCAGTAATCTCGGTCATCTCAAGTCAGTCGACCCGTGGCACCTGGGTCTGCCCCGTGACCTCCTGCCAGCGGGCGTTCGACACTTCACGTGGCCTCAAGGTGCACATGGCCTGGCACAAGCGTCGTGGTGACGTCACCTCCACTTAGTGGCGAATGGCGGTTGTTGTTGTTGTGTCTCTGTGTGTGTGTGTTTGTGTGTGTCTCTGTGTGTGTGTGTGTGCCCCGTGTGTGTAATTGTGGGGATTCATTGCGCCCCTTCTGACAAGCAAGTCGGCATCGGGACTCAAGATAAGTGAAAACAAAACAGATTTATTTTCTATTTATGTTACTTTATTTTATGTTTTATTTACTATACAGTACTCTTTGTTTTTTTCGGTAAAGTCACGTAGGTAAAAAAAATAAATTAATTAAATCACGACGTTTCGGGCTCAACACAAGCGTCCTTCTTCAGGTGGGGACAACTTACTTTTTTACCGACGTGACTTTACCGAAAAAAACCAAAGAGTATGAATCCTTGCAGTCACGAAAACTTCAAATCTAGAATTACGATACCGTATTTTCTTATATAGTGTTAGATGCATATCTACAATAATTAACACTGCTTCCATTTTTTGTTGAAACCGTAACACATTTTATAACTGACCGTATGTGCATATAAATGGAGTACATTTTTGTGTTTCAACTTACGAACCGTCGACTTACGAACGAACGAACGGGTCACATGAACAAAACCCGCTCTTAAGTCGAGGTCTAGCCCGTAAACAACAACAAATGACTGTAACACGATGTGCAACAGCCGTGTAAGTGGGCTGCGGTGGTGCAGTTAACCACGCACCTTTGCCTCCTCCTCCAGGGAGATGGAGCGCTCCAGACACGCTTCCACCATCTCGTGAGTGACGGGAAGTTTCGCAGGGATCTCGGTGCACTTTTTGAAGACGACGGGATTGCAGCCGTTCAGAAACTGGTAGCCAAACATGAAGTCCTCTTGCCAGTGCTTCATGACATACTCTGGAAACGCACAGGCACACGGCCGATCACCTCTCGTTGAGAGTGAAATCAACAAATCCCTGTGTTACCACGCCACAGCACGTTGGATGCTGCGGTCATGTAAATGATTCAAATCTGTTGGGATGGCCACATTTTCTCCACTCGTTGAGTCGGTGGTCTAAACAACAAATTGGCCACAGTTATTTGTGTGGTCTGGATAAGGCTGAGAGATGCAGTGCCGCACACTGTGTATTATTCAATATACGTGGTGTACATGGTTCGCACACTGGAATTGCAATCCACAAGTCGCTGGTTTGATTCCATCTTAAAATCCCACCTCAGTTAGTCGGCCGGCAGGCCGCGTGTGTGGGTCACATTGTGAGTGTTCCCATCTGTTCCCGAGATGTGTGGCCAACGTGGACGAGTAGGCCACAACATTTACCTCTTGAGCGGCCCTCCTTGAACTCCCTCTAGCACATGGACCTTCCGCAGCAGTGTCATGAGCAAGAGATTGCAGATCTGCGCCCATGAGGATGTGAATGTGCCCCTGCACTGCGACTCCACACACAGCGTGCGAGGTTCACCGAAACAAGACGAGCTGCCCCCTGAAGACAACCGCCATACCCTAACACGATGTGGAGACTACACTTAGACTACACTTAGAATGTACCGGCAGACGATCCGCACACTACAGAAGCGTTTCGTTTGTGCGCGTCCCACCAGCCACTCGGCCCCCTTGGGGAGTGAATGTCTCCCAACAGCATTGCTTCAATGTGAACAAACATTTGGACTGCTGTTATCTACCGCAACATTGTATTCTTGCTTCTTTCGGTAAAGTCACGTAGAAGGGAAACAATAAAATAATACAAATATAAAACAATACAATTTTAATTTAAAGCTTTCGTGACTGCAAGGATTCATCTTCTTTGGTTCTTTCGGTAAAGTCACGTAGAATGAGAATAAAACGTCGTGAGAATATTATTGTGTTATTTTATTTTATCAATTTATTATTTTATTCTCATTCTACGTGACTTTACCGATAGAACCAAATAAGATTAATACAATTTAAACGTTGTCGTTACAAATAACCGCCACTTTTTTCAAATTTTCCTGCTGTGGTTTTCACACCTGATTATGATTGCTTGTGTTGCAGTCGAAAGGTCGTGAGAATTTAAATGTTTTATATTTTTATTATTTTATTGTTTCCCTTCTACGTGACTTTACCGAAAGAACCAAGAATATGAATCCCTGCAGTCACGAAAGCTTTAAATCAAAATTTATCGCAACATTATTTTAAAATACATTTGATTGGCATCGATAATAATGTTGTGTTAATAATTAATATAATATATCATACCTGTCAACCCATACGGTTTACCCGTATTCTTGTACAGGGAAATTGAGAGTTTTGAGGTCCAATACGCGGTACAGTCGTTTCAATGCGGGCAACACAATGTTGTATCTGTTTTTGTTTCTCCCTTGCGATGGGACTTTGCAGGATGAACGTTGAGATGTATAAGGCCACAGGGTGACCAATAAGATCTGAATTTGTGTGTAATAAGGTAGGCTCAGATAAGGGGTTGACAGGTTTGATACAAACAAACTTCTGTTTACCTCAGCCAAGCAATTACGTCATGTCTGCCATGTTGCGTGAGTGACTTCACGGCGGCCGTGTTGTGTGAGTGATACTCTCTGGTTCTATTCGGTAAAGTCACGTAGGTAAAAATAAAATAACAAAAAATCACGACGTTTCGGCCACAACACAAGTGGCCTTCATCAGGTGAAGGGACTGGACTGTCCAGAGGACAGCGTTGGAGTAAAGACAGCAAGCCCAGGTCGCGTCCTTTAAGCTGTGTGGGAGGAAACAAAAAACGCCTTGACAAAGGAATTAGCATAACAATGATGTACTGGACCGGCACGGTGGGGGGGAGTTTACATGTTGGTGTGAAGGGAAATAAGCTGCTGTGAAAGTTTGGAATACCACTACTTGAATATACTGTACCATTGAAAATTAGTTTAATGTTTGGTTTGATTTAGAACATCTTTCCAATGTTTGCTTAATTTGAAACCATCCTCTCGGTTGAAATTGTGTCTGTGTTTGTAAATCTGAATTGCCTCGTGGACAAATCTCTGATAAAAACCTGTGGGTTTGCAGAGAACCTTGGTATCGGAGAAAACTATATCGTGATCACCCACAGCGTTGTAACAGTGATCAGCTACGGCAGAAGAATTCGTTCTACCGTGTTTCAAATCTGATTTGTGCTCGCGAATTCGGTCAGAGACATGTCGTTTCGTCTCCCCGATATAGCAGTCACCACAGGTGCAGCTCAGTTTGTAAACCCCGGGGTACTGTAAGTCAGGAACGACATCCTTCATGGATGGGATCAGGTCACGGATTTTGTGTACTGTATTGAACCGGACCAGGATCCTGTGTTTGTTTAGAATTTTGGAGATCTTTTTAGTAACGCCTGCTATATATGGTAGTGTGATGGTTTTGACCGGAGTATCAAGAGGTTGTTTCTGTATGGAGGGAGAAACAGCTTGGCGGATGGTACGGTCAGAGTATCCGTTTCTCTTGAGGGCCAGGTGTACATGTTTTAATTCACTGGTCAGGTGGTGTTGGTCCGAAATGCAATGTGCCCTGTGGTATAACGTTTTGATGAGATAATTCTTTTGAGCTGGGTGGTGGGATTCAGGTTTCAAGTAGGAATCTGTGTGGGTGGGTTTCCTGTAGACAGAATGCCCCAGTGAGCCATCAGGTCTCCTCTCAAACAGAACATCCAAGAATGGTAGCTTGCCATCTTTCTCAACTTCCATGGTGAATTTGATGGCAGGATGTCTAGAATTGATGTGGTGTAGGAAAATGTTCAAAGCTGGGAGGCCATGTGGCCAAATGACGAAAGTGTCATCCACATATCTCTTCCACAGGGAAGGTCTGAGGGTGGAAGTCTGGATGGCGTCTGATTCAAATTTCTCCATGAAAACATTGGCTATCACTGGTGATAAGGGAGAACCCATGGGGGTACCCTCATTTTGTTTGTAGAAGGTGCCATTCCAAGTAAAGTAGGTATTGGTGAGGCAGTGTCTAATCAGCGCAGGTGTATCGGGGTCTAGTCCATGTTGTACCAAATTTCAATGGTGTCAGGTACCGACCGGGACCTTGGTGAACAGGGAGACCACATCGAAGCTGACAAAGATATCGTCAGGGGACAGTACAACGTCTTTGACCATAGAGACCAAATGAGCTGAGTTAAGTACTGTTGAGGAGGCCTTGCCAGTGAAAGGTAGCAAGGTATCTGACAGAAAACGTGCTAGCTTATAGGTAGGGGAGTTGATCGTGGATACGATGGGTCGTAGTGGAGTGCCTTCTTTACGAATCTTGGGGAGACCATATAATCTAGGGGGTCTTGCAGCAGAAGGTTTTAAGGAGGGACGTTTAGTTGGTTCGATTAGGGAGGTCGAACTTGTGATGATCGTGTTGGTTTTGATAGGCTATTAGTAGGGTCATTTTAATTTTTTTAGTAACTTCCATCGTTGAGTAGGTTCTGGATTTTGTTGTTGTACGAATCTTTATCCAATAATTACAGTAACGTTGCCTTTGTCGGCTGCGAGGATGACTATATCACTTCTGTTTTTTTAAATTCGCGAGTTCAGAGCGTTCATTTTTGCTGATGTTGCTAATGGGTTTCTTAGCATTCTTTAGAATAGTGGCTATTTCAGCTCTTGCAACCTCTGCTTGGATGTGTCCTATGCCTTTAAGGGCCACATCGACCTGAGAGATGATATCATCTACAGGAATATGTTTCGGGGTGAGAGCAAAATTTAGCCCTCTAGCCAGTACTGTTTTCAGATTGTGCGAAATCGGGGTGCTACTCTGATTAATGACGATTTTGTTAACGTCTAGTTTTGTTATATGTGGGACTGGGTTCTTCTGCGATAGGTGGTTGAATTTAGAAATCAGGTTAGCTTTGTATTTGACTGAAAGTGAATCGGCAGAAGAAGCAGTCATGTTGTCTACGTGGTTCCAATCAGAGGGTGACATTTTTTGTGTGAGCGTTAAATGAGCTTGTAGGAGAGTCCTGTCTAAAGTATCGAGTTCAAAACGGAGTAGTCTTATCCTCTCTGAGATTAAAGATAGGCTGGCCTTAAACAGAATCTGTTTAGAATTCGGTGAGGATACAGCAGCAGATGTATATCCTCACCGAATTCTAAACAGATTCTGTTTAAGGCCAGCCTATCTTTAATCTCAGAGAGGATAAGATTACTCCGTTTTGAACTCGATACTTTAGACAGGACTCTCCTACAAGCTCATTTAACGCTCACACAAAAAATGTCACCTTCTGATTGGAACCACGTAGACAACATGACTGCTTCTTCTGCCGATTCACTTTCAGTAAAATACAAAGCTAACCTGATTTCTAAATTCAACCACCAATCGAAGAAGAACCCAGTCCCACATATAACAAAACTAGACGTTAACAAAATCGTCATAAATCAGAGTAGCACCCCGATTTCGGACAATCTGAAAACAGTACTGGCTAGAGGGCTAAATTTTGCTCTCACCCCGAAACATATTCCTGTAGATGATATCATCTCTCAGGTCGATGTGGCCCTTAAAGGCATAGGACACATCCAAGCAGACGTTGCAAGAGCTGAAATAGCCACTATTCTAAAGAATGCTAAGAAACCCATTAGCAACATCAGCAAAAATGAATGCTCTGGACTCGCGAATTTAAAAAACAGAAGTGATATAGTCATCCTCTCAGCCGACAAAGGCAACGCTACTGTAATTATGGATAAAGATTCGTACAACAACAAAATCCAGAACCTACTCAACGACGGAAGTTACTCAAAAATAAAAAATGACCCTACTAATAGCCTGACTATAAAAACCAACAAGATCATCACAAGTTCGACCTCCCTAATCGAACCAACTAAACGTCCCTCCTTAAAACCTTCTGCTGCAAGACCCCCTAGATTCTATGGTCTCCCCAAGATTCGTAAAGAAGGCACTCCACTACGACCCATCGTATCCACGATCAACTCCCCTACCTATAAGCTAGCACGTTTTCTGTCAGATACCTTGCTACCTTTCACTGGCAAGACCTCCTCAGCAGTATTTAACTCAGCTCATTTGGTCTCTATGGTCAAAGACGTTGTACTGTCCCCTGACCATATCCTTGTCAGCTTCGATGTGGTCTCCCTGTTCACCAAGGTCCCGGTACCTGACACCATTGAAATCATTGAAAATTTGGTACAACATGGACTAGACCCCGATACACCTGCGCTGATTAGACACTGCCTCACCAATACCTACTTTACTTGGAATGGCACCTTCTACAAACAAAATGAGGGTACCCCCATGGGTTCTCCCTTATCACCAGTGATAGCCAATGTTTTCATGGAGAAATTTGAATCAGACGCCATCCAGACTTCCACCCTCAGACCTTCCCTGTGGAAGAGATATGTGTATGACACTTTCGTCATTTGGCCACATGGCCTCCCAGCTTTGAACCTTTTCCTACACCACATCAATTCTAGACATCCCGCCATCAAATTCACCATGGAAGTGGAGAAAGATGGCAAGCTACCATTCTTGGATGTTCTGTTTGAGAGGAGACCTGATGGCTCACTGGGGCATTCTGTCTACAGGAAACCCACCCACACAGATTCCTACTTGAAACCTGAATCCCACCACCACCCAGCTCAAAAGAATTATCTCATCAAAACGTTATACCACAGGGCACATTGCATTTCGGACCAACACCACCTGACCAGTGAATTAAAACATGTACACCTGGCCCTCAAGAGAAACGGATACTCTGACCGTACCATCCGCCAAGCTGTTTCTCCCTCCATACAGAAACAACCTCTTGATACTCCGGTCAAAACCATCACACTACCATATATAGCAGGCGTTACTAAAAAGATCTCCAAAATTCTAAACAAACACAAGATCCTGGTCCGGTTCAATACAGTACACAAAATCCGTGACCTGATCCCATCCGTGAAGGATGTCATTCCTGACTTACAGTACCCCGGGGTTTACAAACTGAGCTGCACCTGTGGTGACTGCTATATCGGGGAGACGAAACGACATGTCTCTGACCGAATTCGCGAGCACAAATCAGATTTGAAACACGCTAGAACGAATTCTTCTGCCGTAGCTGATCACTGTTACAACGCTGTGGGTGATCACGATATAGTTTTCTCCGATACCAAGGTTATCTGCAAACCCACGGGTTTTTATCAGAGATTTGTCCACGAGGCAATTCAGATTTACAAACACAGACACAATTTCAACCGAGAGGATGGTTTCAAATTAAGCAATCATTGGAAAGTTGTCCTAAATCAAACCAAACATTAAACTAATTTTCAATGGTATAGTATATTTATTCAGGTAGTGGTATTCCAAACTTTCACAGCAGCTTATTTGCCTTCACACCAACATTATGTAAACTCCCCGCCCCCCCCCCCCCCCCCCCCTCCATAGTGCCGTTCCAGTACATATTTTTTTATGCTAATTCCTTTGTCAAGGCGTTTTTTGTTTCCTCCCACACAGCTTAAAGGACGTGACCTGGGCTTGCTGTCTTTACTCCAACGCTGTCCTCTGGACAGTCCAGTCCCTTCACCTGATGAAGGCCACTTGTGTTGTGGCCGAAACGTCGTGATTTTTTGCTATTTTATTTTTACCTACGTGACTTTACCGAATAGAACCAGAGAGTATGGATCCTTGCAGTCACGAAAGCTTCAAATTTAGAATTGTGTGAGTGACTTTACGGTGGCCATGTTGCGTGAGTTACTTTACTTTACGGCGGCCATGTTATGTTCCTGTTATGTTCCTGGCAGCTGATTGGCTGAAGCGGTGGGATTGATGACATCACCCCTAGCAATCACGGTATTTACTTACAAATGTTTTCTGTTTCCTGTTGTGGAATTTCGGAGCGTAATACAGTCGCAACCTGCAGGCTAAGGCCCAATTTAATTTAACCAGGTCAAAGCGTGCACTTTATTTGGTATGTCGGCTGCTTAAAAATAATAAGTTTGCTGTGGTTCTGGCTATGTGTTGAAATAGGTGGTAAGATATTTGGATGGTTTGATATTTGACGCGGGTGTTTGTGATGCCACGACAGTGAAGCTGCTCCGCCGAGGGCGGGGCCGCCACTCTGCTGCTGCAACAGAGAAGCCACCGGCTTCCATCACAGCGCTTTCCCCACCACCCCCCACATAAACACACACATGCACTCACGTAGGGCCTCGTGGGGGGGTCACCTGCCCCTCAGTTTTTACCCGAGAGACCTCCTCGTGGGGGTGCTCCACAGTTTTTCAGGGCCAGGGAATTGGCAGAACCCCTCCCAGGCCGAATGACACTGCGGCGCCGTGGATTAACTTAAAATTGTATGGCCACGGCGAACTCACTGAGAACCGCAATGAGGAAATGCCCAAGGCACACGCAACAGCAGGCAGGCCGGAGGCGGGGCGGCGCAGATTGACCTTTAAGGTCTGTAAACGATGTGTGCGATCAACACAAACTGGCACACGATCACCACAAACTGGAGCACGATCACCACAAACTGGAGCACGATCACCACAAACTGGCACACATCGGTTAAACAATGGGGGGGCGGGGCGTCGGAGAGGGGGGATAATCCGATTTGGCCAGGGGCGGGAAATCCGAGGCTGCCGATTGGATAAGGGGCCAGCGGGTCGGCTGCACGTAGGCTTTGAAGTTGAAGCATAAAAAGGGATGGATTTGGGAAGCTGGCTGTCTTTTGCGCCGGGGGTCAACTGGAGAGAGGGATCGAGGAGTCGTCATCCCCACTGCTACTCGAACATCCGTGAGACGGGTCAGAGAGCAGCCGGGTCCAGTTTCTCAGCCAAAGCCACGTGCAGCCTCGCCTTTCCGCGGCTTCCTACACCTCGAGGTCGGAGCGTAAGTATAGAGTGGAGAGGTAAGTCCGAGGAGAAAATCCCGTAGAGGGGTGAGTAGGAAGAGACTAGGCAAATTGAGCCCTAAACAGCTGGAAGATAGGACAGACCTGCCCTGCTGACCCGCACTAACACGAGTAGAATCATTCTAGTTAAATAGAGAATAAACCACCAGTAGACATTAAACCATGTCGTGTTGTCTCTGTGAGTACGGGGAGGGAGGGGGGTGCGTGGTGTGGTGAGCCTGTGCGTTGTGTGGTGTCTTGTCTTTGCGCACGAGCGTATATTTTGCCCGCGCGTGCGCGTTCGCCGTGCACGTTAACTGTGAGCCCGTGCATTGTGGTGCCCCGCGTGTTCTGTATGCGTGGGCACTCCCGCCGTTGCGCAGCTTGCGGTTGGCGTGTACGAGAAGGGAACCGCGGCGTATCTGCGAGTTGGTTAGTGCAGTGAGTTAAATCATGCCCCGAGGAGCAGCAGCGAAGGGGGGAGAGCAGGAGGACAGTGGATCACAGGAGAACGGGGAGACGGGGGGCAGTCTCCCTAACAATTTGGCGTCAGAAGCGACACGAACCCCCAGCGCGTTACCCCACGCAAAAATAAGGCATGTATTCACCGGCCAGGGGATTCCTTCATGGAAAGCATTTGCCCGCAACGTCACAGGGGCTAAAAAAATTAATGGTTGGACAGACACGAAAGCGTTAAAGCAACTCACAATACACTTATATGGACAGGCGGCTGATTTCGCAGAAGCTGTACCCGCAGGCACACAAACGCAGCTAGCAGAATTGATGCACCAACTTGACCTGCGTTTCGGCACGAGTAATGAGGAAGAGGCAAAGGCGGCCTTAGAGGCACGCCGGCGCCAACCCGGCGAGGACTTGCATGACTACGCCGAGGACGTGCGCTCGCTAACACAGATCGCACGCCCGGGGTACACGACAGAGGCAATTGAGGACCTCACCGCCGAAAAGATCCTGCGATACTTGGCTCGCACCACATGGTGGCACCCCGATTTAAGCGGTACACGCCTCCCCGTTAACACACTGGTGGAGCGCATGCGTAAATGCGAGAGACTGACTAGTGAGCGCGCGCAGCTTCGAGGGCTGGGACGAGAGCGCACCATCGCGAGCTTGCCAGCACGGGAAGGGGTCGGGCAAGAGAACCTCCAGGGCCCCGTGAGACAACCCGGGGATGGGTAGCAGGGCTACAGACCGGCATGGGAGATATAGCTGGCCAGGTGGCCCACGTACGCGAGGAAGCGAATAGAAATATGAAAACCATCCAGTCCGAGATGGGTGAGCTACGCTCCACAGTAGGGGGGCTGGCCGGGCGGGTGTCCCAGTTAGAGTCCGACGTTGGACAGCTGCATATGGGAAGGGGGAGAAGGGATGGGCAGGGGACCTCCTACGGGACCGCCCCCCCGGCATGCTACCTGTGTGACCGTCGTGGGCATCTCATGAGGGACTGCCCTCAGATCGCCCACGCGAGAAACGCGCCAGGGTTAAATGGCAACGCCCCCTAGAGAATGGACCATCTAGGGGTGCAATCGACATGGTGCCAACACAAAATGACGATAATAATAATGGTGAGTGAGTGACCTCCACACAGATTCCGACCACAACACCCAAGGACGCGGTGAGGACGGGCGACTGGCGGCGGGAGCTGTTGGCGGGAATCACGGGGGCCACGTCGCTGGTAGAAGGGCAGGTGAACGGACAGTGCACCCGGATTTTACTGGACACGGGAGCGGTGGCCTCACTCGTGAGCGCCGCACACTGCAGCGTACTCGGGGTTGACGTGAGCCGCCTGCAGGCACCGGATCGCACGCTGCACACAGCTAGTGGAGCCAGGATGGGGTTGCTGGGAAGAGTCTCCCTCGAGGTCCGTCTCGGACACCAGATGTGCACCCAGGAATTCTATGTCTCGAGTGTGTTGTGCCATGAGTGTATTGCAGGTACAGACCTCCTGGAGAAACTGGGGCTCAACGTGCAGCCCAGCCAGCGATGCGCCACGGTGGAAGGCAGCGGGGAGCGGATTCCGTTCCTGGGACAGGAGCCGAATCGCCTTCGCTTCACACCCGTGGCCGCTACCCTGGTGTCGGCCGTCACCATCGGCCCGCTCGCCGAGATGCTGGTGCCAGTGGCAACACCCTCCACCGACCCCACACACCGACCATCGAGCGAGGTAATGCTAACTCCTCACCCGGAGTTGGCGGCGCGGTATGGGGTTGTGGGATCAGCCACTCTGGTCAACGCAGACGGGGGCCGACTGTTTATGCGAGTGTTTAACCCACACAGTACCCCAGCAATGCTACGACGACGCACCCCGGTAGCCACCATACACCCCCTGCACGTGCGCCACTCTAACGACTCGGTGTTTGCACTCAGGGCTGAGAACCCCGGTCGCCCCGAGGACAACCAGGACCTGGCCTGGCGAGTCAGCCCGACTCCCCGAGCCGAGGCCGTCCCCCTGCTTGACGCGTTACACGTACCCTGGGCAGAGTTACCTAAGAGGGAGGCCGATCAGCTGCGCGGGTTACTGCGGGAGTACGCTGACGTGTTCAGCGAACATGACTCAGACGTGGGTCGGACAGACCTTTTGAAACACCAAATTGACACCGGTGCCGCCTGACCCATTAAAATCCCCGCATACCGAGTGGGCGCGCCTGAACGGGGCAAGATTAAAGAGGCAGTCGTAGATATGCTCCGCGACAACATAATCCAGCCCTCAGCGAGCCCCTGGTTTGCCCCGGTGGTACAAAAGTGACAAAAAAAGGATGGGTCGACCCGATTCTGTGTTGATTACCGAAAATTGAACGCAGTCACCCTCGGCGACGCCTTTCCCATCCCACGCATCGATGACACCTTTGACAGTCTCGCAGGAGCGCAGTATTTTTCCACCCTCGATCTGGCGTCCGGGTACTGGCAGGTGGAGATGGCGAAGGAGGATCGACCAAAAACTGCATTTACCACCCCGATGGGACTGTTTGAGTTTCGGGTGCTGTCGTTCGGACTCACTACGCGCCCGCGACATTCCAGCGGTTGATGGAGTTGGTGATGCGGGGCTTGCAGTGGGAGCAGTGCCTAATTTACCTGGACGACGTGATAGTGTTCAGTAGGTCTCTGTCTGAGCACTGGTCCAGGCTACGGGAGGTATTCCAGCGACTGCGAGCAGCCCATCTCAAGCTCAAACCGCGTAAGTGTTACCTTGCGCAGCGCGAGGTGGGGTACCTCGGACACCGAGTCAGCGAGGCAGGGGTGTGCACCGATCCGGAGAAGGTACGCGCCATAGTGGATTGGCCACGGCCAAGGAACCTGATGGAGATCAGGTCATTCTTGGGGCTCGCCACCTATTATCGGCAATTTGTAAAGGGATTCAGCGAGATTGCACGCCCCCTCACCCAACTCACATCCCCTAAGAACCCCTATCAGTGGACGGAGGCCTGCCAGACGGCCTTCACCACCCTCAAAGACCACCTCACCCACACCCCCACCCTGGCTTTCCTTGATTTCACCACTGACTTTATTTTGGACACCGACACCTGCAGCAGTGGGCTGAGCGCGGTGCTGTCACAGGTGTGGGGTGGGATGGAGCGGGTCATCGCATACGCCAGTCGGACCCTGAGCGGGGCTGAGCTGAACTATTGCGTGACCCGTCAAGAACTGTATGCCGTGATCTTCGCATGTAAACAGTTCCGACCGTATTTGTACGGCAGGAAATGTCGGGTACACACCGACCATTATGCCCTGCAGTTCCTCCTTACGTTCAAGGAACCGCGGGGGCAGATGGCCCGATGGTTGGCGCAGTTGCAGGAGTATAACCTGCAGATCGAGTACCGAGCAGGCGGCCCGCGGTGTGCGCCGAGATGAGGGCGGAAGAAGCCTGCCCGTGCTTCACGGGGGGACGTTGCCAACAGGTGGCGGACCCCGGGAGCGCATTGAAACTAACCCCCCCCCCCCCCGAGAGAGAGTATGGTATGCGCCGCAGGAACCCCTGCAGAAGGAGCCGGGGAACCGACGGACCACCCCACCCTGACCAGGCGGATCCAAGAGGACGTCGGCTGCACCTTTCCGGGACTGGACGACGAGCAGCTGAGACTGACCCAGCAGCGGGACCCGGACCTGGCGGCGGTGGCAGCGGCCCTAAGGGAGAAGATGAGCACCCTACCGGGACCCTGGAGTGGTTTGTATACCCGGTTGTGCGTGCAGAACGGGGTGGTGCGAGAGCTAACCGAAGCCGGCCAGCCGGGATGCATCTGTGTTCCCGCCCAGGTGTGACCCCAGCTGCTGAGACTGGTGCACGACCACCCGCTCGGGGGCCATGACGGGGAACGGCGCACTCGGGAGACCCTGCGTCACCAGTATCTCTGGCCCAAATTAGCCCAAGACGTGGCCGCCTGGGTACAGGGCTGCCGCGCGTGCCAGCAGTGCGGACCGAAACCGGCGCGATATCAGGTACCCCTGAGACCGTTCCGCGTCAGTCGAACGAATCAGCTGGTTGGGATCGACCTGCAAGGGCCATTCCCGCAATCCCACCGGGGCAACCGATATATTCTCGTAGCAGTAGAATACTTCACACGCTATCCCGTAGCGGTGGCCATCCCCGATAAGACGGCCCTCGTGGTAGCCCGAACGTTCGTGGAACACTATGTGCTGAAGCACGGGATCCCCGAACAGGTCATTACCGACCAAGGTAGTGAGTTCGAGGCCGAGCTGTTCCAGGCACTGTGCCGCGAGTTCGGAATCCAGAAGGACCGAACCACGGCATACCACCCCCAGGCGAACGGTATGGTGGAGCGGATGAACCAGACTCTAGCCGGGAAGCTCAAACGCATGGTGGCCGCAAATCAACAGGACTTGGACGAACACCTCCCCTATGCCCTGTTCGCCTACACCACCACAGTACACACGTCCACGGGCCAGACCCTGTTCCCAATGATGTTTGGCCGTGAGTCTCGTCTACCCGCAGATCTGCTGTTCTGTGTCCCTCCGCCGCAACGGAAGGAGGGGAGCTGCCCAGTAGAACACCTGATGGAGACTCTACGAGGGGTCTGTGACCGGGCCTACCTACAAGGAGAGGCCGCGCACCAGTGGCAAGAGCAGAGCGCCCGACCCCGTATGGAGCCCCCCTTCTACTCAGCGGGCTCGAAAGTGTGGCTGCACACTTCTCGCGTCGGGGCCGGGCAGGTCGGGAAATTGACCACCTACTGGCGGGGACCCTGGACCGTGGAACGACAGATCTCCCCCTGGACGGTGCTGATTCAGGGGGGAGAGAAGGGCCGGGAGATGGTGGTCAATGTCCGCCGACTAAAACCATGGAGAGCAGCTCCAGCGGGGGGGGGACCACCACCGTTCGAGTATCCCGAAATCCCGGGGTCCCCACGCCCCCCATACTCGGGGGCCTCGCGCGGTATATGGGCCCCACGGGGCCCCGGGCTCCGAGGGGCTCCGGCCCAGGCCGGGGGGGACGGGAACGACGACCCTTAAACCCTACCGCCTCTGAGTTCATTCCCCAGCCTGCAGGTGCCGAGGACCGAGGAGAACCGTTGGAGTGGAGGAGGAGACGGAGCCACCACCCCCGAGGCCGGGACTGGACGAGTCCCGCGGAGCCCACGACGCTACCTCGTGGGGGCAACCCAAGCAAGGTGCTCCAGTCAACCCGGGACGGGAACTGGCACCTCGGGGGGCTACGTGATGCCACGACAGCGAAGCCGCTCCGCCGAGGGCGGGGCCGCCACTCTGCTGCTGCAACAGAGAAGCCACCGGCTTCCATCACAGCGCTTTCCCCACCACCCCCCACATAAACACACACATGCACTCACGTAGGGCCTCGTGGGGGGGGGGTTACCTGCCGCTGAGTTTTTATCCGAGAGACCCCCTCGTGGGGGTGCTCCACGGTTTCTCAGGGCCAAGGAATTGGCAGAACCCCTCCCAAGCCGAATGACACTGCGGCGCCGTGGATTAACTTAAAATTGTATGGCCACGGCGAACTCACTGAGAACCGCAATGAGGAAATGCCCAAGGCACACGCAACGGCAGGCAGGCGGGGTGCAGGGCGGCGCAGATTGACCTTTAAGGTCTGTAAACGATGTGTGCGATCAACACAAACTGGCACATGATCACCACAAACTGGAGCACGATCACCACAAACTGGAGCACGATCACCACAAACTGGAGCACGATCACCACAAACTGGAGCACGATCACCACAAACTGGCACACATCGGTAAAACAATGGGGGGGCGGGGCGTCGGAGAGGGGGGATAATCCGATTTGGCCAGGGGCGGGAAATCCGAGGCTGCCGATTGGATAAGGGGCCAGTGGGTCGGCGGCATAAAAAGGGACGGATTTGGGAAGCTGGCTGTCTTTTGCGCCGGGGGTCAACTGGAGAGAGGGATCGAGGAGTCTTCATCCCCACTGCTACTCGAACGTCCGTGAGACTGGTCAGAGAGCAGCCGGGTCCAGTTTCCCAGCCAAAGCCACGTGCAGCCTCGCCTTTCCGCGGTTTCCTACACCTCGAGGTCGGAGCGTAAGTATAGAATGGAGAGGTAAGTCCCAGGAGAAAGTCCCGTAGAGGGGTGAGTAGGGAGAGACTAGGCAAATTGAGCCCTAAACAGCTGGAAGATAGGACAGACCTGCCCTGCTGACCCGCACTAACACGAGTAAAATCATTCTTGTTAAATAGAGAATAGACCACCAGTAGACATTAAACCGTGTCGTGTCGTCTCTGTGAGTACGGGGAGGGAGGGGGGTGCGTGGTGTGGTGAGCCTGTGCGTTGTGTGGTGTCTTGTCTTTGCGCACGAGCGTATATTTTTCCCGCGCGTGCGCGTTCGCCGTGCACGTGAACTTGTGAGCCTGTGCGTTGTGGTGCCCCGCGTGTTCTGTACGCGTGGGCACTCTCGCCGTGGCGCAGCTCGCGGTTGGCGTGTACGAGAAGGGCACCGCGGCGTATCTGTGAGTTGGTTAGTGCAGCGAGTTAAATCGTGCCCCGAGGAGCAGCAGCGAAGGGGGGAGAGCAGGAGAACGGTGGGTCACAGGAGAACGGGGAGACGGGGGGCAGTCTCCCTAACATGTTCGTCAGGTTTGTATTTTTGTCTCGCGTATTGTTTCATGTTCTTAACTGTGCATTCATTAACAACGTGAATGGGGTCTACATCATGAGGCCTCCTTTGCCAGTACCAAAATATAATAATAGGTTTCAAAAAAAAAGTTTTAAGGACTATGCATAAATGATCATTGTTGTTTTTGTTTGCATCTTGGCTGCGAGTATTGTGGTTAATGTAAACATGATTCCTTGCACAAGGTTTCAGTTTTATCGCCAGAAAAAAAGGGCAAAAACCCTATTATCATTATAACGTGAATGGGGGTATAACAGTAAAACCAATCCCAGGAATAAATACAGAGGTGATGAATGTGTGCTACTAGGAGGTTGCGGATGATGCAGATTTATTGGCTAGGACTTTGGCGCATTGCTTTAGCAGGCCAGATTTTTGACGGACTGCACTTGATGAACTTGTTTCACGAGTTTGGTCCATGCGAGTCCGTAAAGTTGGGGAGCGTAGAGATTGGAGCAGAGTACAGTACAACAATTGATCTTGCTCTTCGTGGACTAGTGGCAGCTGAATAAAATGTTTACAATAAAATGTGTCAGCCGTTTACAAATGTCTGTGGTGTTGAAGAAAGGTCTCACCAGATATGGTGTTTTTTATTCTCACAAAGATTTTCTCGTAGTCGGCAAAGTCACTCCAGGACGACTGGAACATGTGCATGAACTGATTGACGCACAGGTTTTCCATCCTTCACAGAGAAACACAAAACCATATGCAAATTAACAAGTTCAACACGTTCATTAATTATGCGGGCCAGAATTCCTTAAACAGGTGGGCAAGCTCTGTGATCCACCGTTGGGATGTTTTGCCAGCACCATCAAGAAGTGTTTACACAAGCACCTGGAGAAAGCCCACGCATATGAGGGAAGGAATTCTCTTTCCCTGTACAAATGGAAACAGATGGAGATAAATCGACTCGCTGTACTTCCATTTGTTTTTTAGATGATATTTGCCTCACCCCAATTTCTCTTTTTTTATGAATCTGTGGCCCCTTAAGTTTTTTTGGAGCCAAATATTTTTCTTAAGTTGCTTATGGCTAGCGAAAAACGCCTTTCTCCCTGGCATTATTTCAGGTGCAGCATGATCACCCCGCAGCAACCACGAGGTTGGGGTGGGGGACAGTGGCATCGCAGTGTGAGCCTCTGGAGTCTGGTGGGCAGTGCGAGTTTGGGGGGGCACGCGTTATCTGTGGTGCGAGTACTGCCCCCCACAACTCTCGCTTCCAGTATGCCTTGCCACCATCTTCAAGCTGCTCACGTGCGAGGGGTGCATGGGGGGCCTGTGCCAATCTGTCGCGCAACAAAACTCCAGCACGCCCACAGGCCCCGTGCCAGGTCGTGCCCTGCCCGCGTGGCCGCAATGCAACGTAACGTACGCTTTGGTGTAATTGAGGAGGAAGTCGATTCCTTTCTCGCTGTCAAACTGGATGTCCCGTGGCAGGTCCCTGTGGCGCGCCACATCAATGCTGCCCAGGAAGCCAGGCTGCCACTCCTGCCACCTGCGCGCGTAGGGAGCGTGCGGTGAGCGAAGGCTTTCGGATTTACAGTCACACGCACGAGTCACAGCAACAGTTTTAATCATGGACTGACGTGTTTTAATTCCATGACTGAATGACATTTTGTACAGATATATTGTTTTGTACTGAACCGGTCCCACAATGTTCACAGAGGGCACCTTCCTACCATATCACATAGCCCAACAGGTCTGAACCTGATTATTGTTATTATGCTGTTTTGCCCTGCCACGTTTTCGCAGGAGGGGGAGATGTTTAATCCCAATTAATAAAATAGCATAATTTTTAGCACTGAGATTTTTTGGCAAATACCATTTACATTATGTGTTTTTTGTGATGGGAGGAAACCGGAGAACTCTGTTTTCCATGGGTTTCCTCTGAAAACATACATACTCCAAATACACACACTCACATACACACTCACATTCTGTACAGAACAGGGGAGAACATATTCTTTGGGTCTTTCGGTCAGGCCACGTAGATAGAAAAAATTATCAAAATAATAACAATATCACGACGTTTCGATCGCAACACAAGCAATCGTCTTCAGGTGAAAAAAGAAGGGGAAATCTGCTGAGGCAGGCTGTTTATAAAGGTTTAGAGATGGGCGGGGCAGCTAATGCCAATGTGGGAGAGGTACTTAAACAGAGCTGTTGGTGGTGGCCATTGTATTGTGAGAGATTAGCATGTCGATGTAAGAAATTTGCTTGTAAATGTAAACTCGGCGAGAGCTCGGACAGCGCAGTGGCCACATGGAGGTGGAAAAGAATGGCAAGAACATATAAACTCTACACAGAAAGGTGCCTGAACCGGGATTTGAACCCAGGAACTTCTTGCCACGAGCGTCACCAGTTCCCTGCCATCGTGTGGTGGCGCAGCGGGTGGTGTGAGTAAGCGCGCGAGAGGAGGCGGTGCTGACCGGTAGAGCTGCTGCCGCTCCTCCAGCTCGCGCAGACGCTGCTGCTTGAGCACCTGGAGCGTGTCCTGATGCGCTAATCGGGCTGCACACAGACACCGCACGCCGTGAATCAACACTTTAACCAACTAATAATGTAGCCAGGCCCCAACTACAAACCAGTGGAGATGAACCATTCCTTAGCAAGTTGGTGATGTCACGGCGGGTACTTCAAGAGCAGAGTCACACTGGTCATGGAACCTCACTCGATTTCCGAGTTCAATATCTGATGAAGCTCAAAGCAGTTTGAGTAAAATGTCGACGTACGTTGGTGTAAAATTCAGTCGTGAGAAGTCTCAAGCCACGGGTGAGGAGGGGGAGTTTTGTTGGTAAGAATTTGAAATCTATTTTGGCCATGTACAAATAATATCTTTGTAAATGTGACAATATTGTCAGTTGGTGGAGGTTTATGGCAAGAATTTTGGCATAAAAACTAAACTTTATTTTAAAACTTTTTATTTTACCAAGTAAGGCCCACTGAGTTATATAGCTCTTTTTTTAGAAGTGACCTTACCACAAATGATAGCCCAACGAAGCGGCTTATTTGGAGATTTATAACAGCAAAATACTCTAAACCCATGTTTCTAAATGTGGAGGAAAGAACTGGAGGACCCAGAGAAATATCTACGTGACCACGGGGAGAACATGGAAACTCCAAATATACAGGCATCAGAGCTAGGATTGAACCCACAATCTCCTGTATACCAGGAGAGGCAGTTAATATTTCGCCTCCGCATGTGGTCTAGCCCAAAACAAATATGAATCGCACCAAGTACCACTATTTTTTTTTAATCAAAGCGTTTATATTGCAGCATCAGTCATGCAAACTGCATCTCACTCCACCGCACAATCTGCAACACATGAAGGAGCATAGATATTCCGATGTTTTAAGTCAATTAAATGAGTTTTTAGACATGTAGAAGGAAACCCGTGCATGCGAGAAGGCAACGCTCTATCCCATACAGCTGGAACAAATGTAAATGAGTAAATACTTGCTGTACTGCCTTCTCCTGGAGAACCAGGGTATAGCGCGTCCTCGATGCCCATGGGAAGGGAGTTGCACAACATCTGTGTGATCCACCAACCCTCGCTGCCTCCCACAGCGCTGGACTACCGCCTCGAAAATTACTTATTTGGAATATACACAGCAATCATCGCCCTATCCTGGGAAAAAAATACTTGGTGGGACCCTCCTGAAAAAGTCAGGAGGTTCGGTGAGGCTTCCCTGTTCGAACGAGCGTAGTATTAATCATAACTGTGACGACGATTACGGTGGTGATGAGAATTCCGCGCGGCACCGACCTTTGCCCTCGCGAAGCACAATCTCCTTGTCGTCGATGAACCACCTGTAGCAGGGGAACTCCATGTGCTCTCCCTTAGGGGTCTTCACGTGGACGTACTTGCAGTACCAGTCGTCGCCGAAGATGAATCCGCGCTTCTGAATTTTCACGAGCAGGATGTCCCCGAGCTCTTCCTCGGCCTCCAGCGAGTACGAGTCCACCTATGGCACGGACGCTTGTTACAAGCGCTGGACATGCAAAAGAGCCCCCTCCCCCCCCAAAACGGCTGCGGGGAACACAGGGGGCAAGCAGGGAATGCCGGGACCAGACGAAGGCATGAAGAGCTAGGGGGATGCTCCCTGCAGCGGCGCAGCGGTCGGCGCGCTGGAGCTGCAACCCGCTTGTCGCCGGTTCGATTTCCCGAAGCGGCAGTTGAAACAAATGGTGCGAGTTTTTTTAAATGTACCAAGTACTAACGATACTAAAATTAAACTGTTTATTTTAACAGATAAAGGTCCAATGAGCTGTATAGCTCTTTTTCAGAAGCGACCTGGCCACAAATGATAGCTCAACGCAGTGGCTTGTCGTATGTAAATGTATAGCAGCCAATTACTCTTAAAAGCACGTTGATTCTAAATGTGGAGGGAAATCCAGAGGACCCTAAGGAAAGTCCACGCGACCACGGGCAGAACATGTAAACTCCAAATATACAGCAGCAAGCATCAGCGTCAGGATTGAACCCACGACCTCCTGTATACCAGGCGAGGTAGTTAACATCTCGCCACCGTGGCGCCCACCGTTTCCAAGTGGGAACCTGGTAACAGTAAAAGTTGGCCAGTGAGTGGCTTGTGTGGGATACCCGGTAATTATTTAACAGGCTGATGAGGCTCGGTGAAGTCGTAAGTCATTTGCTCTCCCATGCATTTTGCGAACCTCTTCAGTTCCTGAAAAAGCTCCCAGCCATGTGGGGTGAAACGTCGGACAAGTAACACGCGGCAAGCACATCGGAGAGACACACTGCAGCACAATCGCGAAAACACGCAGTTGGCATCGTAATCAACTTGATTGGCTTAAGCACATTGTACAGCGATACATTGGTCCAGAAGACAGCGGCTGTTCTATTGATTCAATGTATTTTCAACAGTTCAGTGAACCCCATTTACAATATTTTCACAAGCACACATATAATGTAAGTATAGTTATAAAACATTATTATTTACAATTTCCTTGTTCATTCACTGCTGGTAGAAGGCCTCCCCATATCCTGTGTATCATGGGGGGCTGTTTGACCATACTTCACCACGCTGGTCAGTGCAGGTTAGCGAAGGAATAGGGGCCAAGAATCGGTTCAGATATCGCTCGCCCACGCATGTCAGCTGTGGCAGGGAATATTATTCAGGTGATTGCTCGCGTAACAGTCCTCCATAACGGTCCCCACAACATCATTCCCTCTCCCCAATACGCTGACGTCAATCCCTGCACCGAGATGACCGCTTGGAGTAACCCCGCGGGGATGAAGAGAGGGGATTGGTGGCGGGAGATGAGGCGGCATTGTCCGAGGTGTGACGATAGATGATTGGTGGCTGTAAATTAGGTGACAGGGGATGAGGGGAGGCAATGGGAGAGGGGGGACCGTGGGGATAAGAGGGGACGTCGGAGGAATGGCGGCAGGAGAGAGAGTGCGGTGGATGAAGGAGGGAGCTGTAACGGAGGTGGAATAAACGGACTGGAACCGTAGCCCGTCTCGCGTGTTGGTGAGGAGAGTGCCCGCTACAACAGCGCTAACCACTGAGCCACCACTCCATGGAATATACTGCAGTTAAATGGATTCCTGTATCAGGGGGTGGCATTGCGATTCGCATTTCAGTGCTTTCCCAGTGTCCTGGGATCAACTTCGGAACCTCTCGAAGACCGGCCTCAAATCTGTAGCTGCTCTGAGGAGACAAAGGTGGCTGGGTATTGTGCTGGACACACCGCCAATGTCATGCAGCCTTGGCTACCTGATGAGGTGCCCGCTAACAGCTGATGGGGTATAATTAGGGCCTCTGTGATATGAATCCATGCTCTGTGCGTGTCGACTCGATGTAAGTAGATCTGAGGTTCAGCAGCCAGGCCGTGCCAGTGTCTATCTGACGCCACAATGGCTTGCGAAATTCTAATTTCCTCCTTTGTCAGCTTCCCTTTTTATAGGGCGGCAGCAAGAGGTTCCTGGGTTTGACTCCCAACTTGGGTGATCTTTTGAGTGAAGTTTGTATGTTCTCCTGTTCCGCATGGATTTTCTCAGGTGTTCCAGTTGCCTCCCATAGCTAACCTCCTCCTGCCCGCCATACAATGTAACTCGTATTGGCCAAACAACCCCAATGCTACAAATTACGTGGAATTTATATGCAGTGGCCACATCACCCTCTACCACACGACGCCTCTTGAAAAAGTCTTGCGACTCAGTGAGGCTTTCTTGGGTAAACAAGTATAATAATATTGCAAAAGCATCGGTCCTGCTTCATTAGGTCAATGGCTCTGCTTCATTAGGTCAATGGCTCTTCTTCATGTGCTATGAAGAAGGGATATTGCTCGAAACGTCAGTAAATATTTTTTTCCGTGATGGTTACGGTATTACTGACGAACGTGCCGAGTTGTGTTATAGACACGACTTTGACGTTTTAGGTGTGCAATAGACTGTCCCTGGAAGTCTTACTCCTGTACAGTACTCGAGCAGGCGGTGATTGGTCTGAGAGGTGTGGGACATTGCATTGCTGGGGCCACCGTGGGCGTTGTGAAAGATATGGCCCAGAGACAGCGAGCAAACGTTGCGTCCCTGCTCAGCACAACACACACGGCCAACACACACACAGTGGTCCATATAGAACGAGCAGATAACCAGCTACTGTAATCCTCAACCTCCAAACAATACAATGTCTTTGCGTCGAACTAGGCCCCATATCTAACAGACAGAGAGGGTCCTTGCCTAGAAACATCTGGTATTTACCACCATTGATTCGAGCAAGCCTGACTTTGCCGACGAGACACTGAATATCAAAACTGGTCCAGGGTATTTGTTGTACCCAAGGCCGTAGCCATGGAGACAACATTGGGGGGGACCAAATCTTCCAGGGGGTCTAGGGGTCCCCCCCCCAGAAAAAAATCAAAATTTGAAAACTAATTTCCTACCATTTCCTGCCTAAAATATTTAAAAATTCACTAACACATGGGATGGACTTTTTATTTATCCTTTACAATAATGTCTAATAGTGTATTGTTTTACATTGCCCTGCTTTTACCTTTTTACCATTTCTTGTTTCATTGTATGTAATGGCAGATTATAGATTCATAAAGTACAACCATAACCGCAATCATATAAACAGAAATCTATGCATTGTTATATGAAGACAAGTCCAGATATTGTGGCCAAGGTTTAGCAAATTGTTGTTTTTATTTACATAGCATAGCAATTGTAAAAATGTTTTTTATATTGTTCATAGCAATATATTGGGGGGGGGGTATTTGGAGCATATTTGAATATTGTGGGGGAATGTGTCCCCCCCCCCCCCCCCAATATATATTATAATTACGGCTTTGGTTGTACCAATGATAGAACTCAACTTTTGTGACAGAGTGCTCTCTACGTTTCGTGACTTTATATTTCACGCCCAAGGCGCCCGCTTTCCCGGGACGTCAGAATATCTGAGATTTATTCTTTGAGTCTAAATGGCTCCAGAGATTGGGATGCACCTGACTTTCATGAGCATTTTATTATCCGTAGAAAACAGGAGTAGAAATCCGCCACAGTGGATTATTTGCCCCTCGAGGCTCGGAGTATGCAGACGAGGAAGGTTTGCGAGAAGCATTGTGGCTGCAGAGTTTGGTATTTTTAGGCACCCAGGCTGCACACATCGCTACCATGCAATGGCAGTGGTTAGGGATGGGCCTCGTGCACCTACATGACAGGTATCAGTAGAGAGTGAGAAAGGGAAGGGAATTTGTAATTACACCGTTGTGGAATTACAAATGTGTCTCACGTGCATCTTTGTGATATTCATAGCCGTCGAGCGCCCTGGCGCATCTTCAGGTCGTACCGCGCGTTGCTTGGCACAATGTCCGACGTTTTGTTCCACATGCTGAGAGCTTCTTCGGGAAGGTAATTCCAAGCGAACTTGCGGTACAACCCAAAAACACATCGGAGCGTGGCGCAGCAGCAAAACGGCCAACAGCCATTCAGGAGTACATCAAGAGGTGCACAGCATTACGTTTGAGGCTACGCTGATGGTGGACAGGAGAGACCACTTCGAAGGAGTAGCGAGTCAACAAGAGTAAACTATTTAACGATTTCAGAGTACTTCATAGGGGTTTGTATTCGAGGAATACACGCATTTATATCAATCTTGTTTCACGCAGTGTAACACGTATGCTTTCACGCCTAATATAATCGTTTTTTGGGTTAGATCGTGTAAATATTAATGTTTCGTTAAACCCGCCACCACTCGACAAAGCCATTTCGTAAGGTTTGGCACGTAAACAAAACCCACCAATTAGTTATTAGTTCAGCACACCGGTGTGTTGGAGAATTCTACATTTTGTGAGTTTAACTCTCCAACACACTGGTGTGCTGAAGTAGTAACTAATTGGTAGGGCCACGTGGTCACCATGGCAATGCTGAATCCAACAAGGTGGAAATGTTTTTTTTTAATCTGTGGCATGGAGATGTTCATGAAGAAAACTGTATAAAATAAACTGGATGGAATTACTCTTTGGTTCTTTCCGTAAAGTCACGTAGAAAGAAAATAAATGAAATAATAGAATACGACGTTTCGATCACAACACAAGCAACCGTTATCAGGTAGAAAACAAACGTAGTCAACTTAGAAATACAATGCAATACAACAAGGAGTCGGCCAACACAACAGTTAGCACCTCACCTGGGAGATTACGTTCTTCCAAAGATTGCTAAATTTGAGAGAGAGACAAAACACAGACACGGAGACACACAGACAGACACACAAGCAGAGAGAGACAACACAGAGACACAGAGACACACACATAGACACACAGAGACCTGTATGTCTCCGTGTCTGTGTTTTGTGAGGTGCTGACTGTTGTGTTGGCCTACTCTCTGTGTTGTATTGCATTGTATTTCTAAGTTCACTAGGTTTGATTTCTCATTGATTCTTACCTGATGACCGTTGCTTGTGTTGCGATCGAAACGTCGTATTCTATTATTTAATTTATTTTCTTTCTACGTTACTTTACCGAAAGAACCAAAGCGTAATTCCTGCAGTCACGAAAGCTTCACATCAAGTTTGGATGGAATTATTTTCTCCTGGGTATTATGTTTTATTCATAGACCTTTGCTTGCCTAGATCTCCTAACAAGTTCCGTGGAGACCAGAATAGTCTCCTTCGGCAAGGGACTTGGGAACACAGATACAGGTCACTCTTGTCTGGTTAAACAAAACCAACCTGGCAGGAAGGTAATTTATATTATTGCGTTGAACTTCATCACAGTTTACTGCAACACATTTGTTCGACCCATGGCTGACTGAGGAACGTGCCTGGGTTTGGTCTGCATTGGGAAGGGTGACCCACTCCATCCCCTACTGTACTGTGATGAAGTCAGCAAAGGAGTCGCCCTAAGTTCTGCCATGCGCAACGAAACGGAACTAACGGAGTTGCCGCGGTTGGCGAGGGACGTTGCGCAAAGGATGAAGCGTGCGGCGAAGCAAAGTTGCACCATTTACCTTGAGGTTTACAAGCCACGGACATTGCAGCTCGTGATTGTTCTAGTTTAGCACGTAGTAAGCTTTCACGACCAACATTATTCATAATAAAGGTTTTTGGGGTTAGATCGTGCAAGTATAAATGTCGTAAACAAAACGCCAATTAGTTACTAGTATAGTAGAGAGTATAGTTCAGTGTATAGAAGTGTATAGTGTAGTTACTACTTCAGCCCACCGGTGTGTTGGAGAGTAAATCCACAAAATCTACAATTTGAGTAGTACGACGTTTCGCTAGTAATCACATCCAGCATCATTGGGCGATTTGCTAGAATAGTTATTATGATTATTCTAGACCGAATATTTGCAGCAGAGGCAACTCTGAAGCGCATTGATGCCAAGACATTTTTTTTCAGTTTTTTTCATTTATTTGGTAAAGCCCTGTGAGCCATTCGGCTCTTGAATCGGGTGCAACCGCAACAAACAAAAACATGAACAAGAAACATCTTAAAGTGACTACGCACAACAGAAACATCCAGGAAAAAACAGCAAAGTCTTCCAGAAAAAGCACCGTACATTAACGCTGTGTGCAGAAATCCCAGTGGGATGCAAGTCAAACAATAACAACCATAAGACAATTTAGAGTAAAGTGATCAGTCTAACTCTACTACAACAAACAAATATGGCTAAACCAAAACGTTTTCGAAATCACCAAAATAAAGCTATAAAAGCAATGTAACAGTGATCATAGCAACTGTGATTGAAATTTAACAATAAACGATATACATAACATGTACCACCAAACTTTGCAGTCATAGCTGGCGGCATGAGTCACTCCATAACAGCAGGAGTATCAGTAGGAGTATCAAACATTTTTCAATGCAACGTGCACGTGGTTAACAGAGATAAAGTTCCCCCGTGTAGCCTTTACCAGGCTTTTGGGGAAAGTGCTGTTCGTGAGCACCTATGAGGGGGTGAGTAACCAGCAACCACGCCCGGGAGCCTTTGTCTCCACAGTGTTTATGCACCACACCAGGTACTGTACTCATTTGAGGCTGAGTCGACCTAGGGGAAGCCCGGTACAGTACGGGTTCAGATAATCGACACTGGTGTTGGCCCGTGAGCGGGATTAAAACTCGGGTTCGTGGTGCAGCGCGCTACCGCTCTCCACACCTACAGCAGCACAAACACAACAACAACCACCACCGTGCACAGCTAAGTGGCGGTGATGTCACCACGGCGTCTGTGCCAGGCTAGGTGCACTTTGAGGCCACGTGAAGTGTCGAAGGTTCGCTGGCCAGGAGGACATGGAACAGACCCAGCAGGCGCCATGGGTCGACTGATCGGCAGACGCATCAGCCGCGCTTCTCTCTGTGCCAACTCGCTGCGTTTTAGCCACCCGGCGCTCCGCTCGTTGTTGTGAGCGTCGCCCCCTCTGCCCTCCGTCGTTGCTGGAGGGCGACTGCCTCCAACTGCCCAGCAGCAGCAGCGGCGGCGTCCTTCACCAACTTCCTCCACAGAGGCCGATCTTGAGACCGCTGGGTTACCGGTCATCGGCAAGTCGACTCAGCTCCACATCCTCGTACACCAACAACAGCTTCCATCTCTGCTCCAGCCCGTGCCACGCCCGTGGTGCCCCCCTCCATCCCCCTCTATCTCCCTCGACCCCCCTCTATCTCCCTCCACCCCCCTCTATCTCCCTCCACCCCCCTCTATCTCCCTCCACCCCCCTCTATCTCCCTCCACCCCCCTCTATCTCCCTCCACCCCCCTCTATCTCCCTCGACCCCCCTCTATCTCCCTCCACCCCCCTCTATCTCCCTCGACCCCCCTCTATCTCCCTCCACCCCCTCTATCTCCCTCGACCCCCCTCTATCTCCCTCCACCTCCCTCTATCTCCCTCCACCCCCCTCTATCTCCCTCCACCCCCTCTATCTCCCTCGACCCCCCTCTATCTCCCTCCACCCCCCTCTATCTCCCTCCACCCCCCTCTATCTCCCTCCACCTCCCTCTATCTCCCTCCACCTCCCTCTATCTCCCTCCACCCCCTCTATCTCCCTCCACCCCCTCTATCTCCCTCCACCTCCCTCTATCTCCCTCGACCCTCCTCTATCTCCCTCCACCCCCCTCTATCTCCCTCGACCCCCCTCTGTCGCACTTGCGACAGACGACGTGGACGACGTACTAACCGTCGTGGGAGGAGACTTTAACTGCACCCTCGACCCAGCTCTCGACTGCAACACTGCCGAACCTCACCCTGAATCCGCACGGCCGCTCACCGAGCTTGTGCGGAGACTGGATCTGCGTGACGTGTGGCGACTACAGCATCCAGCCCAGCGGCAGTACTCTTGGTGCCGCTGCGGCTCTCAAGGCAGGATAGGCCTTGCCAGGCTCGACCGACCGTGCGTCAACGCCAGCAGCGTTAACCTGCTCGGGGACAGTAAAATCGTTCCCTCCGGTTTCTTCGATCGCCGCCTGGTATCTGTGCTGCTGCGAATTCCCAGAGCGGAGCAGCACAGCGCCTACTGGAGGCTCAACGTACAGCTGCTTGATGACACCGACTTCAGAGAAACCTTCAAAGCCTTTTGGGCTCTGTGGCTGCCTACCAAAGGCAGCTTCAGCTCGCACCAGCTGTGGTGGGACAACACAAAGGCGCAGGTCAGGGTTCTCTGTCAGCAGTTCATGAGCCAGCATGCCGCTGCCAAGAACGAGGTGGCGCGCCAACTGCAAAACGAGCTGCTTGCACTTGAGGCTGAACTAAGCTCATCCCATGGCACACAGCAGGGTGAGACGCTACTGGAGAAGCAGCGGCTTTTCAGGTCCATCATGGACGAGCAGGCACATCGTGCTTTTGTGTGCAAAAAGATGCAGCACCTGTCGCAGATGGACTCTCCCGGTTAAACTAAGCACCGGCCAACACCACAAAAAATTCCAGTTTGCGAACTCCAGATGGACAAACAGCAACATCTGAGAGGTAGCGCGCCAAGACCGCCAGGGATTTCTACTCACAACTTTTCGCCGCGGAAACCATACACGACGGGGCTGTCCGGGAGCTACTGGACGGGGGCCCTACCTTAGGAGTCCCCGAGCGGGATCGTCTAGACAGCCCCGTCACCCTGCAGGAGCTCCACACCGCTGGTAAAGCCCCGGGGATTGATGGCCTGCCAGTTGAGTTTTATGTGGCCTTCTGGGATGAGCTTGGCTCTCCACTACTACAATCGTTGACGGAGAGCCTGCAGAAGGGGGAACTCCCACAGAGCTGCAGGAGAGCGGTGGTCTCCCTGCTACCCAAGAAGGGGGGACCTGCGCCTCCTCGTGAACTGGCGACCCGTGTCCCTCTTGTGTGCTGACTACAAAATCTTCTCCAAGGTGCTGGCAAACCGTCTCAAGACAGTGCTGGGTCAGCTGATCCTGCCGGAACAGTCGTATTGCATCCCCGGACGGTGCATATACGACAACATCGGTACGGTCAGAGACATAATCTCCTTTGCAGAAGCGCAGAACATGGACTTAGGTCTCCTCTTCTTAGATCAGGAGAAGGCCTTAGACAGGGTGAGCCACGAGTACTTGGATGAACTCCTAACGTCGCTCGGCTTCGGCCATGCCTTCATCTCGCACGTTAGGCTCCTGTACATGGGGGCACATCCAGCCTCTTGAAGATAAACCAGCGGCTCGGTGCCCCTTTCCCTGTGACGAGGGGGGTCAGACAGGGATGCCCCCTCTCGGGGCTGCTGTACACCCTGTCCATTGAGCCACTGCTACGCCACCTGAGACGAAATCTGACTGGCCTCAAAGTTCCGGGACCTGAGAACGCGGTCATCAAGCTCTCGGCTTACGCAGACGACATATGCGTCATCCTCAACGACGCGCATGACGTCTCCGCGCTCTGCCAGGCGGTTGCAGCGTACGAGAGGGCCTCCTCCGCCAGGGTCAACTGGCCCAAGTGCGAGGCCCCCTCTATGTTTGGGGTCGCGAGGCGGCGTTCGCTCTGTGCTCCTCCTAGGAGGAGTCGTTTGGCGGGACGACGGAGTCAAGTACCTGGGGGTTTACCTGGGGAAACCACGTTACGTCATTCTGAACAACTGGACCGAGCTGGCCGACACAATCGAGGCTAAATTACTGACATGGGCACGCCTCGCTCCGCAGATGTCATTCAGGGGCCGAGTGCTCGCTAACACCCTGGCTGCATCTGTGCTGTGGCACAAGACCAAGGCCCTCCAGCCTCCTGCTTGGCTTCTCACCAGAGCCAATCGCTCACTCGCGCACTTCGTCTGGCATGGAAAGCACTGGCTCAGGCCGGGTGTTCTCTGCCTGCCGGTGGCCGAGGGTGGCCAGGGTCTGGTGGATGTCGCCGCCAGGGTCAAGAGTTTCAGGCTCATGGCAGTCAGGCGGCTGCTGTACGACTGGGAGGAGCTACCCTGGAAGTCGCCGGCCCTTGCCCTGCTGAGGAATGCAGGGGGGTGCCTGGGGTACGGAAAGGAGCTCTTCCTGATGGACCTGAGCCTGGTCGACTACACGAGGCTGCCAGGTTATCACCAGAGCCTCTTGGACGCGTGGCGGAGCTTCGAGTGGAGCAGAACGCGTGCACCCTTCCACCTCATGCAGTTCCTCAACGAGCCCTTGTTCTGCAATGGCCTTTTCCAGGGAATCAGAGGAGAGAGGACCCTGGCTCAACGCCTCACATCAGCAGGGCTGCCGACAGTCTTCCACCTCGTGCAGGGCCACCACCAGCCCATGTGGAAGACTGCAGCTGAGATCGCCAACACCGCGGGGCTCCGCTCCACGCTCGCTGGGGAGAAGCTGCTGTGGGACGTTGCTCCGCTCCATGAAGAAGCTGCGCCTGAAGCTGGAGTCACCGGGAGATGGTGGCGGCCCTCCACCCCCCTCCTCCTTCCCGGAGTTGTGCTTCTCTTGCGCAAAGCCCCCCGGTCACAGCGACTCCGGCAAGCTACTGAAGCTCCGAGGCTGCAGGAACGTACCCCTCAAGAGTGCCCCAAACACAGCGCTCTACACGTGCTGTGTAAAGGCGCTGCATTCCCGGGACCCGGCCGACCTACCAGACACAAAATAGAGAGACTATTTCTCTCCCCTCATTGCAACCGCCCCTCAGTGGAAACAAATGTACAAGTCTCCCGTAGCCAAACGGAGGTTGGCACACTGCACGTTGCCATCGGCTGTGTGGCTCAACCGAATCTCGCCAGAGGTAACAGACTTGTGCATTTCCTGCGGTGCCAGGGAGGATCTGCCCCACCAGTACTTACACTGCCAGCGGCTCAATCCAATGTTCCGCCTCTTGGGGGAAATCATCAAGAAACTGGGGGTACCCTTCTACAACAGCAGCTTCGTATATGGGGTGCCTTACCTGTCTAACAAACGCCATGACCTCGCCAACTTTGCCTGTGCTCAGGCGAAGATGGCAGTGTACAGAACAAGAAAAAAGATGCTGGAAGGTGACACTTATGGCTGCTCCGTGCTTCCAGTGTTCAGAGGCCTGCTTAAGGCGCGGCTCCGGCTGGAGCACGAGTACCACACACATGTCGGTGATGTGCACGTCTTCTTCGAACGCTGGGGAGCCCGAAAAGCCCTCTGTACTAGCGTGGACGGCACCCTCATGTTCACCTTCTGAAGCGCTCGCTCGTCACCGTGGCCTGCGCGAATGACCACCACAACCACGTGACTTTTCTTTCATGATGTGCGTGGTGCTTTTTAGCGCCACATCGCGTGGATTTGTGACGTTTATTTTCATTTGTGTTGCTGGTGACTGTGTATTTCATATCGAAATCGCCTCCAGTGCTTTTGCTGCTGGCGGCAATAACAGTTGTTTAAAAAGTCTATCTCCCTCCATCTCCCTCTATCTCCCTCCATCTCCCTCCATCTCCCTCTATCTCCCTCTATCTCCCTCCATATCCCTCCACCCCCCTCTATCTCCCTCCATCTCCCTCTATCTCCCTCTATCTCCCTCCACCCCCCTCTATCTCCCTCCATCTCCCTCTATCTGACCCAAAGGAAGCTGTGCTCGGGCATGCGACGGCTGGACATGCGGGCTATAACACACACACACAGCTATACCTACAAACACACACACAGCTATACCTACAAACACACACACAGCTATACCTACAAACACACACAGCTATACCTACAAACACACAGCTATACCTACAAACACACACACAGCTATACCTACAAACACACATACACAGCTATACCTACAAACACACACAGCTATACCTACAAACACACACAGCTATACCTACAAACACACACACACAGCTATATCTACAAACACACACGCAGCTATACCTACAAACACACACAGCTATACCTACAAACACACACAGCCATACCTGCAAATTCACACACACAGCTATACCTGCAAACACACACAACTATACCTACAAACACACACACAGCTATACCTACAAACACACACAGCTATACCTACAAACACACACAGCTATACCTACAAACACACACAGCTATACCTGCAAACACACAGACAGCTATACCTAAAAACACACACAGCCATACCTGCACACACACCCACATATATACCTACAAACACACACAGCTATACCTGCAAACACACACAGCTATACTTACAAACACACACAGCTATACCTACAAACACACACACACAGCTATACCTACACACACACACAGCTATACCTACAAACACACAACTATACCTACAAACACACAGCTATACCTACAAACACACACACAGCTATACCTACAAATACACACACAGCTATACCTACAAACACACACAGCTATACCTACAAACACACACAGCTATACCTGCAAACACACACACAGCTATACCTACAAAAACACACACAGCCATACCTGCACACACCCACAGCTATACCTACAAACACACAGCTATACCTGCAAACACACACAGCTATACCTACAAACACACACACAGCTATACTTACAAGCACACACACAGCTATACCTACAAACACACACACAGCTATACCTATAAACACACACACAGCTATACCTACAAACACACACAGCTATACCTGCAAACACACACAGCTATACCTACAAACACACACAGCCATACCTGCACAAACACCCACAGCTATACCTACAAACACACACAGCTATACCTGCAAACACACACAGCTATACTTACAAACACACACACAGCTATACCTACAAACACACACAGCTATACCTGCAAACACACACAGCTATACTTACAAACACACACACAGCTATACCTACAAACACACACAGCTATACCTACAAACACACACACAGCTATACCTACAAACACACACAGCTATACCTGCAAACACACAGACAGCTATACCTAAAAACACACACACAGCCATACCTGCACACACACCCACATATATACCTACAAACACACACAGCTATACCTGCAAACACACACAGCTATACCTGCAAACACACAGACAGCTATACCTAAAAACACACACACAGCCATACCTGCACACACACCCACATATATACCTACAAACACACACAGCTATACCTGCAAACACACACAGCTATACTTACAAACACACACAGCTATACCTACAAACACACACACAGCTATACCTACACACACACATAGCTATACCTACAAACACACAACTATACCTACAAACACACAGCTATACCTACAAACACACACACAGCCATACCTGCACACACCCACAGCTATACCTACAAACACACACAGCTATACCTGCAAACACACACAGCTATACCTACAAACACACACACAGCTATACTTACAAACACCCACAGCTATACCTACAAACACACACAGCTATACCTGCAAACACACACAGCTATACTTACAAACACACACACAGCTATACCTACAAACACACACAGCTATACCTGCAAACACACACAGCTATACTTACAAACACACACACAGCTATACCTACAAACACACACAGCTATACCTACAAACACACACACAGCTATACCTACAAACACACACAGCTATACCTGCAAACACACAGACAGCTATACCTAAAAACACACACACAGCCATACCTGCACACACACCCACATATATACCTACAAACACACACAGCTATACCTGCAAACACACACAGCTATACCTGCAAACACACAGACAGCTATACCTAAAAACACACACACAGCCATACCTGCACACACACCCACATATATACCTACAAACACACACAGCTATACCTGCAAACACACACAGCTATACTTACAAACACACACAGCTATACCTACAAACACACACACAGCTATACCTACACACACACATAGCTATACCTACAAACACACAACTATACCTACAAACACACAGCTATACCTACAAACACACACACAGCCATACCTGCACACACCCACAGCTATACCTACAAACACACACAGCTATACCTGCAAACACACACAGCTATACCTACAAACACACACACAGCTATACTTACAAACACACACACAGCTATACCTACAAACACACACACAGCTATACCTATAAACACACACACAGCTATACCTACAAACACACACAGCTATACCTGCAAACACACACAGCTATACCTACAAACACACACAGCCATACCTGCACACACACCCACAGCTATACCTACAAACACACACAGCTATACCTGCAAACACACACAGCTATACTTACAAACACACACACAGCTATACCTACAAACACACACAGCTATACCTGCAAACACACACAGCTATACTTACAAACACACACACAGCTATACCTACAAACACACACACACAACTATACCTACAAACACACACAGCTATACCTACATACACACACACAGCCATACCTACAAACACACACACACAGGTGCAGTGAGGGAAAAAAGTATTTGATCCCCTGCTGATTTTGTACGTCTGCCCACTGACAAAGAAATGATCAGTCTATAATTTTTATGGTAGGTTTATTTGAACAGTGATGGACAATAACAACAAAACAATCCAGAAAAACGCATGTCAAAAATGTTATAAATTGATTTTCATTTTAATGAGGGATATAGTATATGACCCCCTCTCAATTAGAAAGATTTCTGGCTCCCACACAGCTATACCTACAAACACACAGCTATACCTACAAACACAAACAGCTATACCTGCAAACACACACAGCTATACCTACAAACACACAGCTACACCTACAAACACACACAGCCATACCTGCACACACACACACAGCTATACCTACAAACACACACACAGCTATACCTGCAAACACACACACAGCTATACCTACAAACACCCACAAATACCTACAAACACACAGCTATACCTACAAACCCACACACACAACTATACCTACAAACACACACAGCTATACCTGCAAAGACACACAGCTATACTTACAAACACACACAGCTATACCTACAAACACACACACAGCTATACCTACACACACACAGCTATACCTACAAACACACAACTATACCTACAAACACACAGCTATACCTACAAACACACACACAGCTATACCTACAAATACACACACAGCTATACCTACAAACACACACAGCTATACCTACAAACACACACAGCTATACCTGCAAACACACACACAGCTATACCTACAAACACACACACAGCCATACCTGCACACACCCACAGCTATACCTACAAACACACACAGCTATACCTGCAAACACACACAGCTATACTTACAAACACACACAGCTATACCTACAAACACACACAGCTATACCTACAAACACACACACAGCTATACTTACAAACACACACACAGCTATACCTACAAACACACACACACAGCTATACCTATAAACACACACACAGCTATACCTACAAACACACACAGCTATACCTGCAAACACACACACAGCTATACCTACAAACACACACAGCCATAACTGCACACACACCCACAGCTATACCTACAAACACACACAGCTATACCTGCAAACACACACAGCTATACTTACAACCACACACACAGCTATACCTACAAACACACACACACAACTATACCTACACACACACACAGCTATACCTACAAACACACAACTATACCTACAAACACACAGCAATAACTACAAACACACACACAGCTATACCTACAAATACACACACAGCTATACCTACAAACACACACAGCTATACCTACAAACACACACAGCTATACCTGCAAACACACACACAGCTATACCTACAAACACACACACAGCCATACCTGCACACACCCACAGCTATACCTACAAACACACACAGCTATACCTGCAAACACACACAGCTATACTTACAAACACACACAGCTATACCTACAAACACACACAGCTATACCTACAAACACACACACAGCTATACTTACAAACACACACACAGCTATACCTACAAACACACACACACAGCTATACCTATAAACACACACACAGCTATACCTACAAACACACACAGCTATACCTGCAAACACACACAGCTATACCTACAAACACACACAGCCATACCTGCACACACACCCACAGCTATACCTACAAACACACACAGCTATACCTGCAAACACACACAGCTATACTTACAAACACACACACAGCTATACCTACAAACACACACAGCTATACCTGCAAACACACACAGCTATACTTACAAACACACACACAGCTATACCTACAAACACACACACACAACTATACCTACAAACACACACAGCTATACCTACAAACACACACACAGCCATACCTACAAACACACACACACAGGTGCAGTGAGGGAAAAAAAGTATTTGATCCCCTGCTGATTTTGTACGTCTGCCCACTGACAAAGAAATGATCAGTCTATAATTTTTATGGTAGGTTTATTTGAACAGTGATGGACAATAACAACAAAACAATCCAGAAAAACGCATGTCGAAAATGTTATAAATTGATTTTCATTTTAATGAGGGAAATAAGTATATGACCCCCTCTCAATTAGAAAGATTTCTGGCTCCCACACAGCTATACCTACAAACACACAGCTATACCTACAAATACAAACAGCTATACCTGCAAACACAAACAGCTATACCTACAAACACACACAGCTATACCTACAAACACACACAGCTATACCTGCAAACACACACACAGCTATACCTACAAACACACACACAGCCATACCTGCACACACCCACAGCTATACCTACAAACACACACAGCTATACCTGCAAACACACACAGCTATACTTACAAACACACACAGCTATACCTACAAACACACACAGCTATACCTATAAACACACACACAGCTATACTTACAAACACACACACAGCTATACCTACAAACACACACACACAGCTATACCTATAAACACACACACAGCTATACCTACAAACACACACAGCTATACCTGCAAACACACACACAGCTATACCTACAAACACACACAGCCATAACTACACCCACACCCACAGCTATACCTACAAACACACACAGCTATACCTGCAAACACACACAGCTATACTTACAACCACACACACAGCTATACCTACAAACACACACACACAACTATACCTACACACACACACAGCTATACCTACAAACACACAACTATACCTACAAACACACAGCAATAACTACAAACACACACACAGCTATACCTACAAATACACACACAGCTATACCTACAAACACACACAGCTATACCTACAAACACACACAGCTATACCTGCAAACACACACACAGCTATACCTACAAACACACACACAGCCATACCTGCACACACCCACAGCTATACCTACAAACACACACAGCTATACCTGCAAACACACACAGCTATACTTACAAACACACACAGCTATACCTACAAACACACACAGCTATACCTACAAACACACACACAGCTATACTTACAAACACACACACAGCTATACCTACAAACACACACACACAGCTATACCTATAAACACACACACAGCTATACCTACAAACACACACAGCTATACCTGCAAACACACACAGCTATACCTACAAACACACACAGCCATACCTGCACACACACCCACAGCTATACCTACAAACACACACAGCTATACCTGCAAACACACACAGCTATACTTACAAACACACACACAGCTATACCTACAAACACACACAGCTATACCTGCAAACACACACAGCTATACTTACAAACACACACACAGCTATACCTACAAACACACACACACAACTATACCTACAAACACACACAGCTATACCTACAAACACACACACAGCCATACCTACAAACACACACACACAGGTGCAGTGAGGGAAAAAAAGTATTTGATCCCCTGCTGATTTTGTACGTCTGCCCACTGACAAAGAAATGATCAGTCTATAATTTTTATGGTAGGTTTATTTGAACAGTGATGGACAATAACAACAAAACAATCCAGAAAAACGCATGTCGAAAATGTTATAAATTGATTTTCATTTTAATGAGGGAAATAAGTATATGACCCCCTCTCAATTAGAAAGATTTCTGGCTCCCACACAGCTATACCTACAAACACACAGCTATACCTACAAACACAAACAGCTATACCTGCAAACACACACAGCTATACCTGCAAACACACACGCAACTATACCTACATACACACACAGCTATACCTACAAACACACAGCTATACCTGCAAACACACACACACAGCTATACCTGCAAACACACACACAGCTATACCTGCAAACACACACACAGCTACACCTACAAACACACACAGCAATACCTGCAAACACACACACAGCTATACCTACAAACACACACAGCTATACCTGCAAACACACACAGCTATACCTACAAACACACAGCTATACCTACAAACACACACAGCCATACCTGCACACACACACACAGCTATACCTACAAACACACACAGCTATACCTGCAAACACACACACAGCTATACCTACAAACACCCACAAATACCTACAAACACACAGCTATACCTACAAATCCACACACACAACCATACCTACAAACACACACAGCTATACCTGCAAACACACACAGCTATACTTACAAACACACACAGCTATACCTACAAACACACACACACAGCTATACCTACACACAGCTATACCTACAAACTCACAACTATACCTACAAACACACAGCTATACCTACAAACACACACACAGCTATACCTACAAATACACACACAGCTATACCTACAAACACACACAGCTATACCTACAAACACACAGCTATACCTGCAAACACACACACAGCTATACCTACAAACACACACACAGCCATACCTGCACACACCCACAGCTATACCTACAAACACACACAGCTATACCTGCAAACACACACAGCTATACTTACAAACACACACAGCTATACCTACAAACACACACAGCTATACCTACAAACACACACACAGCTATACTTACAAACACACACACAGCTATACCTACAAACACACACACACAGCTATACCTATAAACACACACACACAGCTATACCTACAAACACACACAGCTATACCTGCAAACACACACACAGCTATACCTACAAACACACACAGCCATAACTGCACACACACCCACAGCTATACCTACAAACACACACAGCTATACCTGCAAACACACACAGCTATACTTACAACCACACACACAGCTATACCTACAAACACACACACACAACTATACCTACAAACACACAGCTATACCTACAAACACACACAGCCATACCTACAAACACACACAGGTGCAGTGAGGGAAAAAAGTATTTGATCCCCTGCTGATTTTGTACGTCTGCCCACTGACAAAGAAATGATCAGTCTATAATTTTTATGGTAGGTTTATTTGAACAGTGATGGACAATAACAACAAAACAATCCAGAAAAACGCATGTCAAAAATGTTATAAATTGATTTTCATTTTAATGAGGGAAATAAGTATATGACCCCCTCTCAATTAGAAAGATTTCTGGCTCCCACACAGCTATACCTACAAACACACAGCTATACCTACAAACACAAACAGCTATACCTGCAAACACACACAGCTATACCTGCAAACACACACGCAACTGTACCTACATACACACACAGCTATACCTACAAACACACAGCTATACCTGCAAACACACACACAGCTATACCTGCAAACACACACAGCTATACCTGCAAACACACACACAGCTATACCTGCAAACACACACAGCAATACCTGCAAACACACACAGCTATACCTACAAACACACACAGCTATACCTGCAAACACACACAGCTATACCTACAAACACACAGCTATACCTACAAACACACACAGCCATACCTGCACACACACACAGCTATACCTACAAACACACACAGCTATACCTGCAAACACACACAGCTATACCTACAAACACCCACAAATACCTACAAACACACAGCTATACCTACAAACCCACACACACAACTATACCTACAAACGCACACACAACGTCGCACACAGTTGCAGCAGCTTAGTGTCTACCCGGTCGGTGCCTTCTATGGTTGTTTACGTACGCATTGTTTTGTTTTGCGTACATTTGTCGGGCGAGTAACACCTTTAGCTGGCACGATCCCCTTAAGATCGGACTGTGTTATGAACGGAGTGTTACAAGCGAGTTTCTCCGTCTTCACAAGATTCCGGTGGAGTTGGCGGAGAGCCAAGGCTCTCCGTGGATTATCATCCCGGTGGGGAGGAGGCGAAGGCGGCGTAGAGAGAGAAGGCAGAAGCGAGGCTGCAGGGCCGGTGCGCTAGCCAGGCTATGGAAGCAGCCACTCAAACCACCGCTAGCCAGCCTATTTATCACGAATGCCAGATCCCTCGCGAACAAAATGGATGAACTGAGGCTACAGACTACAGCGAACAATGTAGTGAAGGACAGCTGCATTCTGCTCTTCACAGAAACCTGGCTTCATTCATCCATCCCGGACTCTGCTATTGAGCTAGCAGGCTACGCAGCACAGTGCCATGGCATAACGGCGGACTCCGGTCAGAGCAGAGGAGGGGGGCTCTGTGTGTACGTGAATAACAGCTGGTGTACTAACACAGTGACTGCGGACAGCCAATGCTCCCCAGATGTGGAGTATGTGACTGTTAAATGCAGGCCCATTTACCTCCCAATAGAGTTTACTGTGGTCATGATAACCGCTGTTTACATCCCACCAGATGCTAATGCTGACTCAGCTATTGGACTTTTACATGGCAGCATTCGCATTCAGCAGAGCAAGTATCCTGACGCTGTGCAGATTATAGCAGGGGATTTCAACCATACTCTTTGGTTCTATTCGGTAAAGTCACGTAGGTAAAAAATAAAACAACAAAAATCACGACGTTTCGGCCACAATACAAGCGGCCTTCATCAGGTGAAGGGACCAGACTGTCTCGAGGACAGCGCTGGAGTGAAACACAGCCACGCTCAGACCGCGACCTTTAAGCTGTGTGCGAGGAAACAAGGTGCCTTGACAAAGGAATTAGCATAAAAATTAGCATTTGATTGGCCGACTTAGCATGATGAACGGTGTAGAGGTGGTGTACATGCGGGTGAACATGCCGGTTGGCGAGGGGGGGAGGGGAAGTTTACCATGCAGACTTAAATTCCACCAGCATGTTAAGTGTGCTACTTGGGGAACGAAGACTCTGGACATGGTCTACACCAACATCAAACTAGGCTACAGGGCTAGACCACTACCACACCTGGGCCAGTCTCACCATTTGTCCCTGCTTTTGATCCCTGCATACGCCCCCATCAAGAAAACGTCTCCTACCATCACAAAAACTGTCGCCAACTGGCCTGAGGGTGCCACCCAGCAGCTGCAGGACTGCTTTGATAGAACCAACTGGGGGGTCTTCGAACATCAGGACCTGGAGGTGTTCACAGATAGTGTATTGTGCTACATTAAAACCTACATAGACACTGTCACTGTGGACAAACGCATTCGGGTCTACTCCAACCAGAAGCCCTGGATGACCCGGGAGGTCCAGCAGCTGCTGAAGGAGAGGAACATCGTCTTCAAATCCCGAGACAAAGCTCTCTACAGCACAGCTCGAGCTAACCTGAAGAGAGGCATCCGTGAGGCCAAAGCAGACTACAGGAGGAGGATTGAGGAACGCCTGGACAGTAACGACAGCAGGCAGGTGTGGCAGGAAGTTCAGCACCTCACCAACTACAGGGCCAACCTCGGAGCTGCTGATGGTGACACCGCTCTGGCAGAGGAGTTGAACCTCTTCTTTGCCCGCTTTGAGGTGACACCACCAAGGACAGCATCACCAAACCCCACGGTCCACAGCAGCTTGAACCTCACAGTAGAGGAGCACGAGGTGAGCCGCACGCTGCGGGCAGTCAACCCGGGGAAGGCTGCGGGACCTGATGGCGTCCCGGGACATGTGCTGAGGGACTGTGCTGACGAGCTGGCTGGAGTCTTCACAAAGATTTTCAACCTGTCTCTGGAACAGTCTACGGTACCACCCTGCCTAAAGTCCTCCACCATAGTCCCCCTGCCGAAAAAAAACCCCATTTCCAGCCTCAACGACTATCGACCAGTAGCACTGACGCCAGTGGTGATGAAGTGCTTTGAAAAACTGGTCCGGAGTCACATCATTGCAACATTGCCCCGAAGCCTTGACCCCCACCAGTTTGCCTACAGAGCGAACCGATCCACGGAGGATGCCGTGGCCACAGCACTACATGCTGCACTGTCACACCTGGAGCAGCAGGGGAGCTATGTGCGGATGCTCTTCGTGGATTACAGTTCTGCGTTCAACACCATCCTGCCACACAAACTGGTGGTAAAACTGGGCGACCTGGGCCTTCCGCATTCCACCTGCATGTGGATACATAGCTTCCTCTCGGACCGCAGACAGAGGGTTAGAGTGGGCCGTCATACATCCACAGCCCTGAGCCTCAGTACTGGCTCCCCCCAGGGCTGTGTACTGAGCCCCCTGCTCTACTCCCTCTACACACATGACTGTGCCCCCGTCCACCATAGTAACACCATTGTGAAGTTTGCTGATGACACCACAGTGGTGGGGCTCATCTCTGGGGGGGATGAGTCTGCTTACAGGGACGAGGTGGAGCGGCTGACAGCATGGTGCAGGGGCAACAACCTGCTCCTTAACACCGCAAAGACCAAGGAGCTCATAATAGACGACAGGAGAAAGAAAACGGACACTCCACCACTAACCATCAACGGGGACTGTGTGGAGAGGGTGGCAGACTTCCGCTTCCTGGGAGTCCACATTGGAGAGGGCCTGACCTGGAGCGCCAACACCTCTGAGCTACTGAAAAAGGCCCAGCAGAGACTTTGCTTCCTGAGAATACTCAGGAAGAATAACATCACACAGAAACTGCTGGTGTCCTTCTACCAAGCTTCCATCGAGAGCATTCTTACATACTGCATCTGTGTATGGTACACTGGCTGCACAGTGGCTCAGAGGAAAGCGCTGCAGAGGGTCATCAACACAGCCCAAAAAATCGCCGGGTGCTCTCTCCCCACAATGGAATAACTACACAGCTCCTGTTGCATCAAAAAAGTGCAGAACATTATATAGGACTCTTCTCACCCTGGACACTCTCTGTTTGAGCTGTTGCCATCAGGCAGACGATTCAGATTAGTCAAAACAAGGACAAACAGATTCAAACACAGCTTTTATCCTACAGCAATTACCACACTCAATACTGCTAATGAACTATTAAGTAATACTGTTTACAATTGACTGTAAAATAGGGATGGGCAATGAAAAAATGTACTTTTATGTGGGTATGTGGGTATACTTGGGTAGTTTTTATCTATAAAATTTATTGATTATCTTTTATTTTATTTTTATTTCTTTTATTTATTAAAATTATGAATGATGTACTGACTGGTGAGCACTTTAAATTTCGTTGTACTGGTGACAATGACAATAAAAGATTTATCTATCTCTACCTACAAACACACACACAGCTATACCTACAAACACACACACAGCTATACCTACAAACACACACACAGCTATACCTACACACACACAACTATAGCTACAAACACACACAGCTATACCTACACACACACAGCTATACCTACAAACACACACACAACTTTACCTACAAAGACAGGCACACACAGCTATACCTACAAGGACACACACACAACTTTACCTACAAAGACAGGCACACACACGCATACCTATACAGACACAAATGCCTACGAAGACCCCCCCCCCCCCCCCGTAAATGATTGCGAGGGCAAGTGGTTGTGAGCGAGCTCGTCCAGACTCACCGCGCCATTCTCGAAGTCGTTGTACCAGGGCTTGTCGAGCAAGTGCTTTTCGGTGGACCTCCTGGCTCCCACCAGCGTGATGTACACGTAGTCGTCGGTACCTGCAAAGTACTGGGTGCCTGTGGCCACGGTCACCACGTACACGGACATCGCCAGCGGAGGAGAGGGAGGCGAGGAGAGCGAGAGACGCCGAGAGACGCGCGAATAAGAGGAACTCTTGTCAATCCGGCGTGTCCGCGAAGGAGTTTCATTCACAGCGCCACCTCCTCCCTCCTCCTCCTTCCGTGCAAGAGGCATTCTTCCCAAGGCGACATTCCTGAGTGGAATGTCACCCTCCAGCCCCGCTCACCACGCCTGCTGACGAACTGCGCCAGCAGGCGACACCTCGTGTCCGTCCCTCCAGATTAACAATTAAAAAGACAAATAAAGAAGACATTTTTTACTTGACACGTCCCGTCAGGCGCACGGCTTTCGGGGAGTGCATCGTGTCAGCGGCGTTTGGTTCAACGCCAAGCAAACGCGATATGGTGGCACCGGTGTGGAGATGCAGTGTCTCATCAGCAGGCCAGGCGTGCTCTCTGGAGACACGGATCGCCGGGTGGTGGGATACTCTGTAGTGCTACAGTGGCAGGTCAGTTTATTGATTAGGTATAGCCCTGTGAGCCAATCGGCTCTTGAATCGGGTGCAACCGCAACAAACAAAAACATGAACAAGAAACATCTTAAAGTGACTACGCGCAACAGAAACATCCAGGAAAAAACAGCAAAGTCTTCCAGAAAAAGCACCGTACATCAACGCTGTGTGCAGAAATCCCAGTGGGATGCAAGTCAAACAACAACCACAAGACAACTTAGATTAGAGTGATCAGTCTAACTCTGTACTACAACAAACAAATATGGCTAAACCCAAACGTTTTCGAAATCACCAAAATAAAGCAATAAAAAGAACGTGACAACAGTGATCATAGGAACTGTAGCTCACTTGTCCTGGAATCCCGAACAACGTCGGGCCCCCTCACTCACACCGGAGAGGTTCTCAGCGTCCGTGCGCTATGACTTGAGAGAAACTTTTAAAAACACTGCAGCAGGAGCCTCGTCGGCTGACACGGTCCAGGTGGAAGCTGCTTCCCACTGCAGTGACTTTACAAATCGTTTCTTCTCTCGCGCCGATTTGTTCTATTCTACCGGCCGCGTCCTCATTGCGTTCACAAAAACTCATCCCACCGCGGGTGGAATTATCCGGGGGGCATGGGGAGCCCTGCCCCTTTATTAATTTATTTCCAGTAGTTTACTGTTAAGATTAAATTAAATACTATTAAGATTAAAATGTAATTAAAAACATGCACCCGCCATTCCTAACGTGAGGAACAAAGCGAACCCCTCCCAATTATAGAAGTCCATCAGCGCCGATGATTATCCCAGAAAGATCCAGAAGAATGCCCTGCCGGTGAATGGAGTGGAACAACGTGGACGTCCACAATAAACGCCTCCTCATTCGAGACCCAGACATCATCCTGGCTTTGACATTCCTCATCAAATACGCTCGCTGATGGTGTGACCATCATTCGCATCAGAACATCGACGGGCCGATACGCACATATCCTTCATGAATGTAATATTAAAGACGCAAGTTGCGGCCATGCAACCAAAACTGTGGGCAATATAGTAAACAAATATAGACAAATAGATACATAGGCTCACAGTGATGTTATAGACTCACAGAGACACAAAGAATCATAGAGATACACAGAGACGCATAGAGATGAAGTACAGGCGTGTCTCGCTTAACGAACGTATCTCGTTCGTTAAGTGAGACACGCCTGTTAAACAATCATAGTTTTTCCAGCCTCAAGATGTTCCACTCTTGAACAATTTTATTACATGAAAAATACCAATTCATTTATCATATTAAAATAAAGTTATACAATGTAACACCACACATGAGGAACCACAGTGCAAGGACCCCCGTATAGCCAATCACGATATCACCTCCTCTCTCCACTCAATCACACAGCCCTCGCGCGCTCCTCTGTGTCTCCGCCTCCCATACATGCACACACATCTCTCCTCCACTTACAAAGATCCCGCGTGGAGCCTTAACAGACTGCTGGGCCAAGGGGGGTTAGCGAGCACCGATGAAGGCCGGTGAGGCACACAAGCCAGCACCACGCCCGGCCACTTACGTCTCGCTAGTGGCGATGTTTACACACCGCACCAGGTAATTGAGTACGAGTCATCGCTGGGGAGCCCCAAAGACCGGTTCAGGTCATCGTTACTGGTGTATTGGCCGTGAGCGGGAATATAACTCGAGCCGTAGCGCCGCGTGCTGATCGTTGTGCCTGCCGCTCATCACACCAACCACCCTCCTACCTTGATGCACCCATCTCAGGCCTTGTCTCAGCAGCTTTCTCTCTCTCTCTCACCTGAAGACGGTCGAAACGTCGTCATCTATTATTTTTTATTTACGTAACTTGACCGAAAGACCCAAGAATATGATATTCCTGCAGTCACGAAAGCTTGAAGTCGAGATTTAATATTGGGAATATAATAAACCACTGTCGTCTGCGCTCGCTCAACAAAGGAGCGATAGCGGCACGACACGAACTGTCTCCCGGGGGGAGCCCTCTTGTCGTTGGCCAGCAGGTCTCGACGTTTCCATCGTCCCCACATTGCTGCCGGGAGGCCGAGAGGGGCTCGCGGGAATTCCCCGGAGGCCGCCCGCACACCCTCCTGCAGACGATGACACTTCAGCGGCTGGCCCCAGCAAAGCCACCACAACAACTCCTCTCCTCCCGCCACCGCCTCGGTTTGGTTTTCTCGGCGTTCTCTCTCCCATCGCCCTCTGTGTTGTCTCCCACATTATCGCAGTCCTGACACCTAGGGCTGCGATTTCAAGTGGAAAATTTCCATTCAAAAGTGAAAAATGTGATTATCGTGTTGTTGTGTTCACGTTTCGTCAAACGTGTGGGTTTATTTATGCTAGGAATGGGTCCCCTCCCCCATATATTATGTTTACGTGAATATTTCGCTCTAATTATTGTAAGTCGGAATCGAAGCTCCTACGGCTGGTCCCAGCTCATTCAGAATCGAGATAAGTCAGCAGACATGAATATGCCTCCGAATTCACATCTTTGTCTCTCTGTACAAGAAGTGCGAGTGTGGCTTGCAACTCCCTCCTGTCACACGGCCCATTGCACTGCCGATGAGTCGGCACTGCAATGGGCCGTGTGGCCGTGTGGCAGAAGGGAGGTGCAAGCCACACTCGCTTTTTTACATCCGAGAAAAGTGCGTCAACACAAAGCGAACTCTGATGACTTAATGCATTGACAGTTGGCCGTGGGGTTAATGGGATCTGTCATAAAATACCTGAATTTTGTTTTCTAACGTGCAGAGACAAAAATGGGAAGGACGCCAATTATCTACCGATGTATTTAGTTAACTTAAATTCTCCACAGTGATGCGAATGCTTATTCGATGTTAACACTCATTGCGGAAGCTGTGCTTATATTTAATATACTGTATTGTGTATAATACAGTAGACAGTGGTTTACAAGATCCAGGTCCGATTCAACACAGTACATAAAATCCGTGATCTGGTTCCATCTGTAAAAGATGCTGTTCCAGACATACAGTACCCGGGCGTTTACAAACTAAAGTGCCTCTGTGGTAGCAGCTACATTGGAGAAACCAAACGACATATCTCGGACCGCATCCGCGAACATAAAGCAGACTTGAAACACGGTAGGACGAACTCCTCTGCCGTAGCAGATCACTGTTAAAATTCAGTGGGTTCACATGACATTGACTTCTCCAAGACAGAGGTTCTTTGCAAGCCAACCGGCTACCATGAGAGATTCGTTCATGAGGCCATCCACATATACAAGCACAGAGACAATTTCAACCGAGAATATGAATTCTGGCTTAGTAACCATTGGAAATATGTTTTAAACCATTTCGGTTCTTAATTAATTGTATTTTACGGTGACTTTCAGACTGCAGCCCTTTCGCTGGCATTGCCTCTTAATACCTCTCACACCACGGTTAATGGTATGGTCTATAACATGGAGTATAACAACGCATCGTGGCTGTTTCTCCCCTCTCCTCCGTTCCGAGCATAGATGGACTCGTCCGTCTGAACAAAGCTCGTCGCTGTCCGTGGTTGCTAACGTTGAAAAGAAAAAAAACGCCACCCATTTTTTCGCCATATGGCATTGTAATGTATAATGACTTATTGTTAGTAGCTCAGCTAATTGGAGAGTATATAGAGTTTATTGATAACATTGATGTAGTTTATATTTTAGTTTTTAATTAGTTTACTATATGGTATTCAATATATAGTGTAGTGTATACCCAGTTACGTTATGTTTATAGCTCAGCTTATTGAAGAATACATTGAGTACATTTATTATAGTGATGTAGTTTATACTTAGTTTTTTTCACATCGTTTTATTGTATGATAGTTGGGTAGTTGCAGTCCTTTAGCATCCATATACTAAATGCCTCTGTTGATATGTAAACTTTGACTTTAACATAGCTATTTCTGTGACCAGTCACATGCTAATCCCTCACATTAATATCATGCTAATCTCCCAGTTACATGCTAATTTCTGACTTTAACACCCTGCTAATCCAACACTTTAACACAGCTATTTCAATGCTAAATTATCCTGTTTGATATGTAAACTCCTTTGTCAAGGCGCTTTACTTCTCCCACCTAAAAAGACGCTGCGAATTTTAGCAGCGTTCATTGAAGTGCTGTCGTCCCGACAGTTCTGTTCCTTCACCTGAAGAAGACTACTTGTGTTGTGGCCTAAACGTCGTGAGAATTTCATTGTATTATTCTCATTCTACGTGACTTTACCGAAAGAACCAAGAAGATCAGACTTTTGTTCGGATGTCATATAGGACTGTCTGTGCACAAACGCCACCGTCCCTCAACATTTCGCTTGGGAGATCATCTCTGCCCGGTGCCTTTCCTGGTCCCAGACTCCACATCGCCACCAGCACCTCCTAAACAGATGGCACCCCAGCCAGCCACCCAAAGGGGGTGACTTATTCCAATATTTGAGGCAAACACACAGCCAGAATCTCCCACACACACAGCCAGAGTCTCACACACACACAGCCAGAGTCTCACACACACACAGCCAGAATCACACACACAGCCAGAGTCTCACATACACACGGCCAAAATCTCACACCCAGCCAGAGTTTCTCACACACAGCCAGAGTCTCACACACACAACAACAACCGCCATTCGCCACTAAGTGGCGGTGACGTCACCACGACTCTTGTGCCAGGCCATGTGCACCTTGAGGCCACGTGAAGTGTCGAACGCCCGCTGGTAGGAGGCCACGGGGCAGACCCAAGTGCCACAGGTCGACTGACTAAGATGACTGAGACGACTGGCTGATGCACCACCCGTGCCCCCTACCGTGCCAACCCGCTGTGCCCCAGCCACCCGGCGCTCTGCTCGTTGTTGTGAGCGTCGCCCCTCCGCCCTCCGTTGTTGCCGGAGGGCGACTGCTCCAACTGCCCAGTAGCCTCCTTCACGAGCCTCCTCCACAGAGGCCGACCTTGACACTGCTGGCACCAGTCATCAGCAAGTCCACTCAGCTCCACGTCCTCCTGCACCACACCACTCCATCTCTTCTCTAGCCCGTGCCGCGCCCGCCTAGCCCCCTCGATCCGGCCGAACAAAAGCCGCCTAGGCACGCGGTGGCTGGGCATGCGGGCAACATGACCCAGCCAACACAGCCTGCTAGGAGCTCACCGATGGGTCCTTGCCCAGATCTTTCAAGGATTTGTGAGCTCCTCACACAATCCAGCCTGGTTAAACCAGGATTGATCGTAGGCAGGCTAGCCTAAATGTTTCCAACCGGTGAAGACGCCCCATCAGGGGGGTCCACACCTCGCATGCGTAGAGAAGGGAGGGAATGACCGCGGCCGAGAAGACCTGAAGCTTAGTGCGGAGCGACAGACCAGTCAGCCTCCACACAGAGCTAAGCAACCGATGCAAAGATATTGCCGCTCGACTGACTCGGAGTGAGACCTCCGCTGTCAAACCGGAGCTGGTCATAAGCATACTGCCCAGGTATGGGAAACGCTCCACTCTCTCCACAACTGCCCCATCACCGATTGGGAGTTGTGTGGGTGGAGTGTCCGATGGTACAAAATACCCAGGCAGGTGCTTGTTTTTGGTGGGGCTGATGGTAAAGCCCCATCTCTTAGTGGCACGCTCCAGCCACAGCAGCAGCGTCTCCAACTCCTCCTCTGAATGAGCAGCCATTACCAAACCATCGGCATACATAACGTGTTTGAGCAATAGGGAGCCATCCCCTGACTGCACCCGGGCATCGATCAGCCTCCCACTATATCTGTACCAAATGGAGATTCCCCCGGTACAGCAATTGAAGGCTTCACAAACCACGTGGTCAAAATAGATGTTAAATAATGTGGGAGCCAGAGGACATCCCCGCGGCACCCCAAGGTGCACAGGGAACGGCTCTGACTCCCGGCCACGTAGTCTTACCCCGGGACCCGCTCATCCATCATGAAGGTCCTCAATGATCGTGAGCAGAGGGTCAGGGACTCCAAAAGCACGAAGAACAACCCAGAGCCCAGGCCTACTGATGGTATCATAGGCCTTGGCCAGGTGAATAAAGCAGACACGTAGGTCCCGTTGGAATCCTCTACACCTCCGCCGTCGCAGACGGACAGAAAATATGGCATCTGTGCAGGACCGCCTTTTCCTGAAACCGCATTGGGGCTCCGCAAGCCTCTCCTCAGCGTGCCTGGCAAGGCGATGTTGAATAATCCTTGCCAGGACCTTTCCCGGCACACTGAGGAGTGAGATGCCCCTGTAGTTGTTACAGTCTGTGCAGTCCCCCTTCTTAAAGAGGGGGACCACCAGGGCATCCTTCCAATCCTGCGGAACCCATCCAGTTGTCCAGACTGTTGTTATGATGTCATATAGGGCAGTCTGTGCACAAACGCCACCCTCCTTCAGCATTTCGCTTGGGAGATCATCTCTGTCCGGTGCCTTTCCTGGTCCCAGACTCCACATCGCCCCCAGCACCTCCTAAACAGATGGCACCCCAGCCAGCTACCCACAGGGGGTGACTTCTTCCAATATTTGAGGCACACACACAGCCAGAATCTCTCACACACACAGCCAGAGTCTCACACACACAGCCAGAATCTCACACACAGCCAGAATCTCACACACACACAGCCAGAGTCTCACACACACAGCCAGAATCTCACACACAGCCAGAGTATCACACACACACACAGCCAGAGTCTCACATACACACAGCCAGAGTATCACACACACACAGCCAGAATCTCACACACAGCCAGAGTCTCACACACACAGCCAGAATCTCACACACACACAGCCAGAGTCTCACACACACAGCCAGAATCTCACACACAGCCAGAGTCTCACACACACAGCCAGAGTCTCACATACACACAGCCAGAGCCTCACACACACAGCCAGAGCCTCATACACACAGCCAGAGCCTCATACACACAGCCAGCGTCTCACACACAGCCAGCGTCTCACACACAGCCAGCGTCTCACACACAGCCAGCGTCTCACACACACAGCCAGAGTCTCACACACAGCCAGAGTCTCTCACACACACAAAAAGACAAAGATCCCCCGTGTAGCCTTAACAGACTATAGGGGCAAGTGCTGTTAGCGAGCACCTATGAAGGCCGGAACGGTACACGAGGGGGTGGGTGGCCAGCACCACGCCCGACCGCCTTTGTCTCCCTAGTGGCGATGTTTACTCATTTGAGGCTGAGTCGACCTAGGGGAGGCCCGGGACCGGTTCAGATAATCGTCACTGGTGTTGGCCGTGAGCGGGAATCGAACCCGGGTCGCCAGGTTCATAGCGCAGCGCGCTAACCGCTACACTACCGCTCCCCACACATAGAGCCAGTCACATACACACAGCCAGAGTCTCACAAACACAAAACCAGAGTCTGACACACACACAACCAGAGCCTCACACACACAACCAGAGCCTCACACACACAGCCAGAGCCTCACACACACAACCAGAGCCTCACACACAGCCTGGGGTTCACGTATCATAGCTTTAATTCATTTTCAAAACTGTTCAAGTGCATTCACAGTATAGTACTCGTAAGTACAGTACGTACTTGGTAACGGATTATAAATGACTCAAATTAGGTAGACGTATCATTGTATTTGCGTGAGATTCATCGCGAGCCATGTTCGTTATGTAAACTGATGCAGAAAATAGGAGCGTGAAGAATATCATCTTTCACTATTTCGGTTTGGTGGATGACGGGGCCCAGTGGTTGCAGAGGTTCACGCTTAGAATCCAGCGGCCGCCCTGGTTATCACTGCAAGTGTTATTAAATGGAATAATAATGTGTCGTCTCCTTCAGAGTCTACGTTAAAACACCCAAAGTCACTCGCAAGAGTAGGCCATTGTGTGCCAGCGTCAGGCTCCAAATTTGCCAGATTCTAAAAGTACACCACACAATAATTGCCAAATTGGGATTATCATGGGACCTTTTTTGGCAGTATCCAATTATGAAAAATAATAAGAATAGGTTTTAACCTTTCTGGCAATAAAGCAGGTGTCAAGATGTTCAAACACCAAATAGAAACACTTTTGGGTCTGTCCCGTGACCTCTTGCCAGCGGGCGTTCGACACCTCATGTGGCCTTAACGTGCACATAGCCTGGCACAAGCGCCATGGTGATGTCACCGCCATTTAGTGGCGAATGGCGGTTGTTGTTATACAGTAGAGTAATGCCTCGGTTGACGAATCCTATGGGAACGAAGCTCCTTTAGAGCGAAGTCGTCCATGGAGGGGGCGCCTTCGCACCCCTATTTTTGCAACAACAAACATTTTCGGAAAAAAAACAACTTGAGAAATGATGCAAATCGATTCAAAAGAGTAAAAAGTTTTAAACGCTGTGCACGTGTGTCGTGTGAACGCGATCGAGTGGGTTTTGTTGACTTCATTGCCAGAAAGCAGTCAGTCAGGGCGTCTTCACTAGTCTCCCCTCACTTGGCACGACCAGCGCGCTTCTTCCCCGATCTCCCCTCTCCCGCCTCGCCATTGCTCGGGCTCCTGGTGTTAGTTAAACGTTACCATGTGGGGTTTTTACAATGATAAAGTGATTTTACTACCACCCCCCCCCCCCCCCCCCATTGATGTCATCCAACCGACGACCATCTTGTGTTAGTCACCCTTGACTGGGCAAGAAGTGCAGCTTAAATCCATCTCTTTGGTGAAGTGGTGCGTTCATTGGGGTTAGCACAGTCCACGTTAAAGACCATTTTAAACCAAGCAGCCAGGCTCAGGGCAACTATGCAGCAATGGTTTCCTCTTGTATGCCCCTTCTCTGAAGTCCTGGAATGCATCCCCCATGCCTCCCATGTTACATCAACCTTTGGTAACGCAGTTTCTGAAAACGATGTGACGTCATGGAATGCCATCTACTTAGTTAACCCAGGTATTACTCTATTCCACTTCACATGTGTTTCTTGTAATAATTCAGCTGAATGTGAATATTAAAAGAATATGGTAATTGGCTGAGTTTGAAGTTAAAGCGAATATCTCGCGCACCCCTAATTACAACCAAATCTCTCATTAAATTAATCTATACAATGACTACTTTGTGCGGCAAACCACTACACAGCTTATACGTTTGCAGAGATTATATATTTTTTTATTGGAATGGAGGTTGTTGTGTAAGTTCTCTGCTTCAACTCCATTTGAACGTTTACAAAATCACAGAACAAATTTGTCCCTGTTATCCTTGCACGTAATTACACCGACTCTTACTCGAGACAGGATTTCATTCTTGAGGCGTTCATTCAAACGACATCAAAGAGTGGCGAGGTTCCGCTGTAGGGGTGGAGAGTGAAGTCCGTGCCATTCTTCTGCTTGTAATGTCCAAAGTGGCGCACGCGGTACTTGCCGGCCTCCGCGCTGGCCGGGATGGCCCAATACACGGTCGCGTTGCTCCGCCCGAAAATGCCCTTGTCCCAAATGAATCTGCAAAAGAAACGACACACACCACGAGCGCGACTCGCTGTGACACTGCGGGTCCAGTGTGCGGAAAAAATACAGCTTGGGATGCCGCCTTGGCACGGGTCGGACTTCGTGCTGGACCCGGACAGTTGTCCCGAGAATTGGTGTCTGCCTTTTTTTTGGAGCCAGCAAACTGCTTTGTGCCGAGGTCTGGGGATAATGCACGGTGTTCATGACAGACCCAGGCTGACTGAATGATGTGTCTGGACTCGGTTGACAGTGAGGAAGGTGGCCTCCCAAAGGACAGCCTCTCTCTTTCGACGTTTCTGATCGCGTGAAATTAACACGTACGCAAAAGAATGCAACATAAAGCAACGTCATGAGCTGTGATCAATCCACTGCTGAATGAAGCCCCCCCCCCTCATGATCCTCCATATGAATTGAATGTATCACTGTGTCCTTAGTGAACATACTCTCAGATGAATTATATCCCTTGGTTGCTGCTCCGTTATTATTATTGACTATCACCCATCGTCCTTTCTAGCTGGGACACGTCTGGCCCAAGCCCTACTCACTTTGAATGCTGTCATTAGCCTGCATGTGTTCTCTCATCTCCGTGTTTCATTTTATGTCTCTCAAGTGCAATTCCAAGCATGCGTCAGTCCATACTACTTTGCGTGATTATCAGGTTTAGTTCTGCAGTTTTTCGACAGGGTTGGAGGTTTCTGAACCATTGAGTTCTTGTGTATTGTCTGAAACCCCCCCCCCCAAACCGTCACAAATGTTTGCATGAGGAACTCCAGCCCTTGCACAGCAGAGCACCTTCCTCTGTCGGAATATGGCCGTGTCACAATAACAGTGGTCGTAACCTTTCATTCAGAAACAACTTCTTCTGTCGTCCTGAGGAATTTCCCCCCCAGTCTCCACTCTGATGCACGTGGAGAGATGAGCAGCCGTGGTTTATACAGGGATTTAATCTCAAGCCTAAATTGTTCTGTCGGCGAGATCTTGCCAACAAAACTCAACATTTTATGATACAACAATTTTGCCCAATGATGGGCGCAAATATCTTCTTATAAGAATAGGTTTCACCTTTTCTGGCAATAAAACAATTGTGTTAAGATGTTAAAATACCAAAACAGAACCTTTTGCAAGGAATCATGTCTGCATTAACCACACATACTTGCATATATTACCATGTTCATCACAAGTATGTATGGTTAAATGGAGACATGATTCCTTGCAAAAGGTTTATTTATTCTACTGACAAGGGAGTCCCATAAGATCTTCTTATCACGTTGGAAACATTTCGCTAAGCGTCTTGGGTCTTCTGTGTACTTACACTGGAGTGCGTTGATAAGTTGAATGTAACAACCCTTGAGCTATGCCTACTTGAAGCATTTATGAGAAGCATATTCCGAAGTTGGTAGTGGAAATAAGACCACTTGTATATCGGGGCGGTGACACAAACAGCAGAAGCGCATTGACCGCTTATTACATAGGGTCACAGTTCGAATCCGGCAGGCTGTCCTGGTTATTACTGCAGTGTGTTAATTCGTAAAATGCACGACGTCTCTTTCACGGCGTACGTTTAAGTTCCTGCGACGTCTTTCGAAATGAGTAAGTCATTGTATGCCGGCACCACGGTCCAAATCTGGCCGCCCTGATTAATGCTGCGGTGTGTATTAATTCTGGGGCCTGTATTAATTCTGGGGCCTGTTTTAATTCTGGGGCCTGTATTAATTCTGGGGCCTGTATTAATTCTGGGGCCTGTATTAATTCTGGGGCCTGTTTTAATTCTGGGGCCTGTATTAATTCTGGGGCCTGTTTTAATTCTGGGGCCTGTATTAATTCTGGGGCGTGTATTAATTCTGGGGCCTGTATTAATTCTGGGGCGTGTATTCTGGGGCATGTATTAATTCTGGGGCGTGTATTAATTCTGGGGCCTGTATTAATTCTGGGGTGTGTATTATTCTGGGGCCTGTATTAATTCTGGGGCCTGTATTAATTCTGGGGCGTGTATTAATTCTGGGGCGTTATTAATTCTGGGGTGTGTATTAATTCTGGGGCCTGTATTCACCAAAAAATACTGCGCTCACAGCAAAATTCCCGAGACGTCATTCGCAAGAGAGAGCATAATGTGTGTTATGGTCCAAATGTTTTAAATTGGAAAAGTTACTCACAAGTTACCCAATTGGGATCACGCACAGCAACACTGTCCCCAACTGCGAAACTACTGTCGACTGAAAAACAGCACCTTCCCTCGTGATAGCCCTGCGCGATGAGAGTGAAAGCGCGAATGCTCCATGTACTGAATTATTGTTGTATTTAGACACCAGGAGGTGTCAATCGTGTCGTTAAGCCACCTTTTCTCAGAATGACGACGGCTTGCGTTCATGAAGTGTGGACAATGGCAGCTGGTTGCTCAAATTATTCTGGAACAATTATTGCCATCACCCCACTCAATGATTAAATGTACTCCACACTCTAATTCCCTGTTCCCTGACTCGTGATAACGTGCACTGCACATTTCTGCTCTACTGTCTAGACATGCCACTTGGTTTCCATCTTACCTGCCCAGACCCTCCACGGCCTTGTAGCCATTTACAAAGCTCATCTCACTCTCTCACGTTCGCTTTCCCACCTGATCCGCTCGAGAGAACGGTGCTCTCTCTCCCAATGCTCGACAGTAAAAAAAAAGCACGGTGAATTTAACACTTGTAGGCATTTACGACCAAAAGTATTATTCGTAATAGATTTTTGGGTCAGATCGCGTTAAGGAAAGTGTGTGTTGTAAACCCTCCTCTAACAACAGCCTCATTAGATGGCTGCCAGATATCTGATGATGCGCCACCGGTAACGTTCGCCAACATCACCGGTGGTGCTGCTCAAGCGGTCATTAATCGGTCACGTTTATTCACGCGATAACTTTATTAATTGGCCACGTCGGGTGGAGGAGGGTGTACGACATACATTTTACAAGCACGATCTTACCCAAAAAATCGATCATTAATCGCCGCGTGGTGAGAAGTAGCCAATTCAAGTCGCACGTTGACCAGCAATCGGGAACTGCCTTGCTGCTGATGTTCAGTCTACCCCCCTGTTTATATCTAACTGCCATAGCTCTTCTTAATTTCACCCGAGTTTCTAAAATTGATTATTAAATGTGCTCGTATAGCACTGTATATTCTTGACGCTTCGTGCTCATATCGTAAACATGTTTTGTATTTCACGGTGGTGACATGCAAGGGGGCTCCATTTCCACCAATCTTAACACGCGGGTTACATCTGTTAAAGACTCTTGTGTAAGGTATAAAGCCATTGTTTGCACAATATTCACTCGGCTGTTGAGAAGTGAGCGGAGGATTAGACATCAACAATTGGGTATCTCTGAAAAAATTGCCCTGATAACATTTGCGGTATTACTGTACACATTTAATTATACTTTGGGACGATATTCAACAATCAAGTGCAACTGGAGTGGTGATCAATGCATTCATTGTGTGGTGCGTAGAGGTGGCCTGTGTGGCGTGCAGGAGCTCTGCTCCTTTAGGGAGGTCTGTACTCTCGGTGTGTTTGACCAAGATAAGGACACCGCATGTGGAAGTTGGGTTTTTTATGTACACCATTTGAATAGCAGGGCTGTGATTAATTAATTAATTGCATGGATGCGTAGAGGTGCGGCCTGCGTAATAGTGCGAGGCGAAGTCTCCGTCAGAGAGGAACGAGCACGTAGCAGCGGGCAGCCTCTGGTGCAAGCCGCTACGGGGACTGCGCGAGCAGTGAAGATGGTTTCAATGGAGTGGCACCCATCAGAGATTCGCTTCTAAGTGATTTAGCCAATCAATTACTCTGTCTTAAGAGTTGGTGAATTGCAGATAGACCTACTAATTCGGTCACTTGCCCACTCACTCAGTCACTCACCCACCCACTCATGCACGCACGCACTCACTCACCCACCCACTCTCTCATGTACTCCCTAAACCACCCCAATCACTCACTCACCCACCCACACGTTCACTCCCTCAACCACCCACTCACACACGCACGCACTCACTCATCAACTCACTCACCCACCCACTCACCCACCTACTGCCTTCACATGTATATTTGGGGCAGTGCGAAGTTCGATGATCCATGGTATGCTATTCGTAGCGGCTGTCGCACACAGGAGAGAGTCTCTTATTCTGCACATGTGCACTAGGATTCTGTACAAGTGAAAATAAACGAGTTTAAAAGCGTTGTTGGTGCATGTGACGGAGGTGCTCTCAGCTCCTTGTGGACTGAAGAAACATCGCTTATAAACTTCTGTACTCCACCGGATTACAATACATGTCACACGGCCACCAATAATAATAATAGCAGCAGCAGAAGCTGATACAATTGTCCTCTCTATTAGAGCAAGCAGTGATAATCAGTTGTTGTGGTCATTAAAGACCTCAACAACTGACTGATAGATAGCAGCTACAAAGTGCTGTTGAACCGCAGCTATGCAAAAGCAATTTCACGCTAACGTGAATGGAATAACATGTAAACCGCTGTCAAACACATCTCTCCAGCACAGGCACGATCACAGTGGTTGGAGTGGCTACGCGACACGTTGGCTTGGCCAGGGCACGTGGAGACGTCCCCCCCCCCCCTCTCGTGTTCCCCAGCAGGAGAGGCGACAGATCGTTGGCTCGTCCGCGACAGTACCCGGGCTGCGTCTCACCTGGTCTCCCACGATGCGTCTGTGTGAATCACGCGCCAGTTCCCGGCTTGGGGATTGTGCCACTCCACCGTCAGGAAGGTCCCACCTCGCTGGACAGACGCAGTGCGAGCCGAGGCACACAGAGAGACAGAGAGCGACAAGGCGCACAGACACAGCCCCACAGAGAGACGCAAGCACACATACACAGAGACACAGGCACAACGACACGAGCAGAGAGACATGGGCACACAGAGCGAAAGAGACGTAGGCACATAGACAGACACAATACAGTGACACAGGCACACATACACAGAGACACAACAACAACAACCGCCATTCGCCACTAAGTGGCAGTGATGTCACCACGACGCTTGTGCCAGGCCATGTGCACCTTGAGGCCACGTGAAGTGTCGAATGCCCGTGGGCAGGAGCTCACGGGGCAGACCCAAGTGCCACGGGTCGACTGACTAAGATGACTGAGATGACTGACTGATGCACCACCTGTGCCCCCTACTGTGCCAACCTGCTGTGCTTTAGCTACCCGGTGCTCCGCTCGTTGTTGTGAGCGTCGCTCCTCCGCCCTCCGTTGTTGTTGGAGGGCGACTACCTCCAACTGCCCAGTAGCATCCTTCACGAGCCTCCTCCACAGAGGCCGATCTTGACACCGCTGGTACCAGTCATTGGCAAGTCCACTCAGCTCCACGTCCTCATGTACCACATCACTCCATCTCTTCTCCAGCCCGTGCCGCGCCCGTTTAGCCCCCTCGATCCGACCGAACAAAAGCTGTTTCAGCACGCGGTGGCTGGGCATGCGGGCTACATGACCCAGCCAACGCAGCCTTGCCTGCCGGAGGAGCTCACCGATGGGACCTTGCCCAGATCTTTCAAGGATTTGTGAGCTCCTCACACAATCCAGCCTGGTTAAACCCAGGATGGATCGTAGGCAGGCTAGCCTAACTGTTTCTAACCGGCGAAGATGTCGCAAGCGTAGAGAAGGGAGGGAATGACCGTGGCTGAGAAGACCTGAAGCTTAGTGCGGAGCGAAAGACCAGGTAGCTTCCACACAGCGTTATGCAACCGATGAAAAGATATTGCCGCTCGACTGATTCGGAGTGAGACCTCTGCTGTTAAACTGGAGCCGGTCATAAGCACACTGCCCAGGTATGGGAAACTCTCCACTCTCTCCACAACTACCCCATCACCGATTGGGAGTTGTGGGGGTGGAGTGTCCGATGGTACAAAATACCCAGGCAGATGCTTAGTTTTGGTGGGGCTGATGGTAAGGCCCCATCTCTTAGTGGCACGCTCCAGTCTCAGCAGCAGCGTCTCCAACTCCTCCTGTGAATGAGCAGCTATTACCAAATCATCGGCATACATAACGTGGTTGAGCAATAGGGAGCCATCCCTTGACCGCACCCGGGGATCGATCAGCCTCCCATTATATCTGTACCATATGGAAATTTACCCGGTACAGCTATTGAAGGCTTCACGAACTACGTGGTCAAAATAGATGTTAAATAATGTGGGAGCCAGAGGACATCCCTGTCGCACCCCAAGGTGTACAGGGAATGGCTCTGACTCTTGGCCACGTAGATTTACCCGGGCCCGCTCACCATCATGAAGGTCCTTAATGATCATGAGCAGAGGGTCAGGTACTCCAAAAGCACGAAGAACAACCCAGAGCCCAGGCCTACTGATGATATCATAGGTCTTGACCAGGTCAATAAAGCAGAGATGTAGGTCTTGCTGGAATTCCCTACACCTCTGCTGTAGCAGACGGACAGAAAATATGGCATCTGTGCAAATTCACGATGAAATGTCCACCCGAGCTGATAGGTGTGGTAACCGAGGGGTCAGAGCGTGTAATGTGTAGGAGCGGCTCTGCGCGCATCCGATGGCGATGGCACACGAGCCCAGCGACGGCTCCCTGTCATGTCGCGAGGCAGGGAGGCATCGCCACCACAGTGTCGCGAGGCGATAGCTGCAACGACATCTTAACGATGTGCGATGTTATAAAAATTTTCTCACATGAGGTGTGCCAATAAGTAGTTCCAATGGCTGTCTCTTACTGATTGCATTGGCATGGACACTAAGTTTCACTATACTCTCCAGTAAGACTAATTATTTCTGGATTATGAGATTTAGATTTTTTTCCTCCCTGTAGTTTAAAGCGAGAGTTGGGGGGTGCGTCTTATATCTGGGTGCCTATGTGTCACAATATTTCAGCCTCAAATAATTTGAGTATCCGGTGCGGTGTGTAAGCATCACCACGAGAGAGGAAAAAAGCGGCCGGGCGTGGTGTTGGCCACCCAGCCCCTCGTGTGCCGTGTTGGCCTTCATAGGTGCTCGCTAACAGCACTTGCCCCAACAATCTGTTAAGGCTATCGGGGGAATCCCTGTCTTTGTCACTTATACGATTTATTGGCAAGGGGCACATGTTTTTGGTGCAGCTTGAGTGTCTCGTGATCTGCAGGATATGGCGGCACGCTGCCTTCCCAGCATTGCCACACATTGCACCATTTCTCTATGCCCCGGTGGCAGGAGCGCGAACCAATCGTGTGCGGTGGGCACGACCACACGAACGTCTACTCTAAATTCCTACGATACTGCATATTACAAACACTTGATTGCACAAATGACCCACTTAGCATTTACTTATCTCCAACTGCAAATAGTTAACCTAACCGAGTACAGTAACATATAAATCTACATATCACTGATGGAGCCCAAAACCGCGGCTGTAGGAGGAAGACCAGATTGCCGAAGAGGAACCTCTGGTTTCCATTGCCCACGCATTTAACAGAAGAGTCGAGATTGGCAGTCGGTCACATTTCTCAATCGCATTCACAGTGCTGCGCACAGCTTGTAAATGTGTAGAGGTTACCTCGTCCCCTGACCATTAGAAAGTGGCCGAGGCCAGATCCAACCGGGACTGGCGGATTCCCACTTCTCACAAGATAGAGCTTGACTATGGCACATCATGGGTGCCAGTCCACTGGTGCACGACGACTTAGATTATTCCTCCAAGGTCCTCTGGGAAATAAATTAATGGAACAGGGGTTGCCGGTTCCTCTCTCCGCACCAGCGCCCAGACGTGAGCCCCCATTTGCCATCAGCGGTGGATATCTATCGGCACGCGGCTGTTCTGGCCTGCGCCAGTCAGAGGTCAGGAGGTCACAACCAAACTCTGCATCGACCTCTGCTGTGTGGCCGAGATTTGAGGTCACAGATTTCAGGGCTTTGAAGATGAAGTGAGAATAACGTTTCTATAAACGTCGCAATGTGAGGTAGTCAGCCTCCTATACAAGGCTACGATTTTGTCATGGAGGTCGCCAGGGTCACAGAAAGCGTGAATTTAAGTGAAATCTGTGGAATCCTGGAAACGGCTGTAGGAACAGCTAGATCAGGTGGTTCCTTAAGTTCCCGTGAAGAACTCCGTACGTGACGGACGGCTCGTCCTGCGCTGGCACCCGTGCCCTGGCGGCCACGTGGTGGTTACGGGGGTGGGAGGGACGTGGCGCCGTCAACAGGCTCACCGGTGCCCACGTGGCTCTTCCAGCGAAATTGATTCCAAAAAAACTAACAGTGGCTTAACTTGTCCACTTGGTTTCAGCAAAATAACTTTTAAATGGTTATATTAACCGGTTTTTAAATATTAAAATAAATTAAACTCCATCTATTAAAAGGTAAACGAATGAATTTGTCGGCGGGGCACCGCCCACCTTCCTCCGTGACTTTTCCGTAAAATCACAAAAAAATGTCCTCCACCCACACCGCTTCTGTTAATTTTACAACAAATGACTGAGACAGAATCTTAATCCTACGCTCCACGTGCACACGATTGCCCAAGCGTGTGGGCACACGCGAGGCGTGAAGGGAGCGCTGCTGCTGCTGCCCCCTGCTGCAGCCGTGGCCAGGGTGAGGAGGGAGGTGAGGAGCCCAGGCTGCCAACGCTACCTTCATTCTCGCCCCTAGGGGCATGCACATGATGATGATGATGAACCCCTGCACTCGGACACACTAGCCAATGCGAAGCCGAGTTCTCCAAGGCGACTGCAGAGTTTGGCTGCGAACCCTTCGTGTGTGGAATGAAGGAACGAGGCATGGACGTGGACAGTGGCGCTGCCTCTGCTGATTGACGGCGCTTCGTGCGCGCACCGCTAAGCGCTGGCCGAGTTTGCGGTCGCATTCTGGGAATGCACAGGCAGGTGAAGCTCCTTGCTCTGAAGTTCAACTGGAAGTGGCGCATGCGATAAGGTAATGTAATATAATCTTAATTTTCTTCATTTAAAGTCCTTTTGCATTGATTATTCTTGTAGTGGCTTTTACATTTTACATTCTCACCTGATTAAAATCATCCATGTTAAAATATCAACATTATGTACTTACCATGAATTCCACAGAGTTCCTTGGATTGCCACTGACGAATGTGATGGAATATACATCTCCCTGGAGTGCACGTCAGGAACAACACGCGGAATGGCAAACACGTGTCACAGTAACTCGTCACAATTTCCACAAACAACCAGTTCCATTCTCTGGCGCAGTAGCTGCTGACATTAATTGATAATTGTTTAAGGTAATACTGAACAAATACTGCGGCGCGTTACAAGTTGCAAATATTATTACAGTCATGCCGGCAATAGGCGTATATGTATGTTGAACTTCTTTCGCACCGTACGTAGCCAACTTCGCTAATCGGAGGTGCAAGGGAAGGACAACAAACTAAACAGTTAAAGCAGTTTTAAACACATTTTCAATCTATATTTAAAAGTACATAGCTCCTACTAAAATAGTCGTGCTGCGCGCCCGCTGGTCGCCACTCGCACCCGGCCACGCACCTTGCCGTAGGCCGGCTGCGTGGCCGTCAGCACGTCACCAAAGGTCGTCCCGTCCGGGGCCCTGTCGGCCAGAGTGTCTGGCAGGTTCGACGAGAGTTGGGACTCGTTGAAGAGCGGCGGGCTGGGACCTTGTGGCAGGTCATGCGCCGAGCCCTGGAAACGAAGGGCGACGTCACGTGCTGCGAGTTCAACCCAATGCGGCGCTAGTTACAATGTGGGAAATTTACGTCGTCCTGAAATGTTGTTATGATTGTCGTTACTAAATTGTTGTTGTGTTCTTTCATTGCTTCTTCATCTAGCCCGGGTTACCCTTTGCATCTGCAGTCCACATCTTCAACACCGACACCCAGCTTTGTGTCACTGCCATTCGCCCTTTGGCCTGCCCTCCTCACTCCCCCCTAACGATACATTTTAATTTCCTCTCAACCTCGGAATATGAAGTTGTCACCTTGCTCTTCACGCCAAAAACTCCCTTTGGTGATAATGTCGATGGCCTGCCTGCCTGCCTTTGCCCTCTACATTGTGGGGAATTTCACGGGAAAAGTTATAGCCTCTCGTGTGCTCTCGTAGTAAACTTGGTGCGACAGATGACTCCGACAATTACCGCCCTATCTCAAGCCTCTCCCCTCTCATTGGGATCTTTGAGAAGAGCTTAATATAAAAATAATAATCTCAGAATATCCCCTCTTCTATCCTAAGCAATCTGGCTTTTGATTTTTTAAAATACAGCACAGCCCCTGCAGTACTCGATACTCTTCACATTGTCTTCAACAGTCTCGAATCTCGTCGTCATTACGCCATCCGATTCCCCGACTTGTCAAGAGTATTTGACACCGTGGATCTAATTGCCATGTTGCAAAGTCTAACATGGCTACATTCTTTGGATCGTGCAATCAAACGAATGTACAACTACTTATCTGACAATTTCAAATTTGTCTCCGTCCAATAATAATACATCATCTGATAGGACTCGCCATGACTAAGGGAGTTCATCGGGGCTCTGTTCTTGTCCCTTTCCTGTTTCCTCTGTACATCAGCAATCTACGCATCTCCAGTCTGCATTCTGACATTTAATCCTTTTGCTGATGACACATCCCTGATGGCCTTTGGAAATTCCGTGGAGGAGTTACAACAGCATCGACTTCAGGTCTTTTATAATCTTCAACTTTAACTAAATGTCCTAAAACTGTTTGTCAATGCTAAAAAGACCAAAGTTATGATATTCCATGGCTGACACAAACCTGTTTCACCACCTGTGCATATTATGGCTCTGGACTCGCACCTTATTGAGCAGGTTGATAGCTTTACATATCTAGGCATTATCCCGGAATCAGAACTCTCTTTCAAGACCTACATTGTACACGTGGCCAACAAGATAAACAGAAACAAATGGATTTCAACTAAAACTAAATTTGGGTAAGGAAGCCAAGCTGTGTCACATGTCTCAATGAGATTACGTCATCTCCTGGTTAAATAAAGGTTAGGACTACGCCCTATATTCGTCAAATCACTACGCCTCGTTTGCATATCTGTGTCTCGACATACACGATAAAAGTGTTTTTTTACAAATCTCATCAGCCACACGGCCTTCTGGGAGCACTAATTTCAGCAGCATTGGTTCAACGTGAGCAATCCTCTGGATCGGTTTTGACATTCAGTGTCTCATCAGCAGAGTCAGGCTTGCTTGAACCAGTGGTGTTAAAGAGCTGGGAATTTATTTGGGCTAAACCTTTGCAGCTTCGACAGTTTCACTGCCGACGTCAGAAGTCACAAAGGTGAAGAGACAACCTTTTGGTTATGTGATCATCGGTCGGATGTCGAGAGAGTGTGGCAGTGGGGGGTGCGAGAGAAGGCCCAGAGGGTTTGTAAAGACAAAACAAATGGGACCTAGTGTGTAGCTGACGCGCGAGACAACGTGCAGTCTCTTTGAAGGAGGAGGAGATTGTGCCCAGGCCCGTGATGTTTCACTGTGCTGTTTTGAATGCACATTCCACTCAACCACGTGCGTGCGACTTGCAGAGAGCATCAACATCAACTCCACGTGACTCCCAGATAAACGATTTCGAGCTGCTCAGTGCTCGAGTGGGAGGCGGCTGGGGAGTAGCAGCTGCTGCATGGTTAGGGCTGCGAGGTGGCCAGGAGATGTAAGCACAGCCACAGAATCTTGAATCCGAGTGTCGCCCCCTCCTGGGCGTGCTGGGTTTCCTCCGGGTTCTCCGGTTTCTTCCGACACGGAGCCAAACTACCACGACTGGAACTGGCCACATCCCAATGTAGCAGTGCCCTTCTGACACAGAGGCTTGAGACTCGGCAAGGCTTCCCAAGGTGAAAATGCATGATTATTATAATAATTTCAAAGTGCCTGTAACACATGAAGGCAATGATTCATAATAGATTTTTGGGTGAGATCACGAAAATAAAATGTGCTGCACACCCTCCTCCACGGTTGTTTTGGTGACAATTGTATTACCTCGCTGCTTCTAGTGGAGGAGGGTGTATGGCACACATTTTACAAACACGATCTGACCCAAGCATCTATTGTGAATCGTAGTCACTCCCTGGCGGCTTCGGTGAACAAGCCACAACAAAACGTCACAGCACCACGGGGGGGGGGGGGGTGGGGGGTGATGGCACAACGTCCCGGAGACGCACGAACACGCACGGTCACTCACGAGTGCGAGGCGCATGCGGCGACGTGCTTACATTGGCGATGGCGCGGGCCAGGCCGCTGTAGAGCTGTACGTACGCTGCGAGGGTGTGTGGGCCGTAGATGGTCGAGGCGCCTTCGTACCGTTGTATCTGATGACACAAAATGCAATCGCGACGCGGTTTGCAAAAGCGCAAAGGTTACGAAATAAAGCATCTCTCGTGTGTGCGTGGCGCATCGGCGGACCTAACAGAATTAGTAAAGTCACGTAGAAGGGAAACAATAAAATAAAAATATGTATTTTATTGTTTCCCTTCTACGTGACTTTACCGAAAGAACCAAGAATATGAATCCCTGCAGTCACAAAAGTTTTGAATCAGAATTAGTAAAGTTACATTATAAGGTCGCACTCATTACACAAAGTGCTTGGCATGAATGAACCACGATACTTTGCTGATCTCGTCAAGTAGCATAAGCCATCGTGCAAACTCCGGTCATCCTCGCAGTGGCTTTTGGTTTACTGTCAAACAGACGGTTACTGCATCTTTCATTTTCATCTGTGCTTCTGCAGCCATCTGGAACGCTCTTGCTCTCTATATTAGGAAGCCACTGTAGCTATGCACTTTAAAATCTAAATTGAAAACTCCCTTCTAAAGAAGTTTAGTTTGTTGTTCTTCCGCCGAATCTCCGATTAGCACGGTTGGCTACGTAGAGTGAGGGAAAAAAAGTATTTGATCCCCTGCTGACTTTGTACGTTTGCCCACTGACAAATAAATGATCAGTCTATAATTTTAATGGTAGGTTTATTTGAACATTGAGCGACAGAATAACAACAACAAAATCCGGAAAAACGCATGTCAAAAATGTTATAAATTGATTTGCATTTTAATGAGGGATATAAGTATTTGACCCCTCTGCAAAACATGACTTAGTACTTGGTGGCAAAACCCTTGTTGGCAATCACAGAGGTCAGACGTTTCTTGTAGTTGGCCACCAGGTTTGCACACATCTCAGGAGGGATTTTGTCCCACTCCTCTTTGCAGATCTTCTCCAAGTCATTAAGGTTTCGAGGCTGACGTTTGGCAACTCGAACCTTCAGCTCCCTCCACAGATTTTCTATGGGATTAAGGTCTGGAGACTGGCTAGGCCACTCCAGGACCTTAATGTGCTTCTTCTTGAGCCACTCCTTTGTTGCCTTGGCCGTGTGTTTTGGGTCATTGTCATGCTGGAATACCCATCCACAACCCATTTTCAATGCCCTGGCTGAGGGAAGGAGGTTCTCACCCAAGATCTGACGGTACATGGCCCCGTCCATCGTCCCTTTGATGCGGTGAAGTTGTCCTGTCCCCTTAGCAGAAAAACACCCCCAAAGCATAATGTTTCCACCTCCATGTTTGATGGTGGGGATGGTGTTCTTGGGGTCATAGGCAGCATTCCTCCTCCTCCAAACACGGCGAGTTGAGTTGATGCCAAAGAGCTCCATTTTGGTCTCATCTGACCACAACACTTTCACCCATTTGTCCTCTGAATCATTCAGATGTTCATTGGCAAACTTCAGACGGGCATGTATATGTGCTTTCTTGAGCAGGGGGACCTTGCGGGCGCTGCAGGATTTCAGTCCTTCACGGCGTAGTGTGTTACCAATTGTTTTCTTGGTGACTATGGTCCCAGCTGCCTTGAGATCATTGACAAGATCCTCCCGTGTAGTTCTGGGCTGATTCTTCACCGTTTTCATGATCATTGCAACTCCACGAGGTGAGATCTTGCATGGAGCCCCAGGCCGAGGGAGATTGACAGTTCATTTGTGTTTCTTCCATTTGCGAATAATCGCACCAACTGTTGTCACCTTCTCACCAAGCTGCTTGGCAATAGTCTTGTAGCCCATTCCAGCCTTGTGTAGGTCTACAATCTTGTCCCTGACATCCTTGGAGAGCTCTTTGGTCTTGGCCATGGTGGAGAGTTTGGAATCTGATTGATTGTTTCTGTGGACAGGTGTCTTTTATACAGGTAACAAGCTGAGATTATGAGCACTCCCTTTAAGAGTGTGCTCCTAATCTCAGCTCGTTACCTGTATAAAAGACATCTGGGAGCCATAAATCTTTCTAATTGAGAGGGGGTCAAATACTAATTTCCCTCATTAAAATGCAAATCAATTTATAACATTTTTGACATGCGTTTTTTCTGGATTTTGTTATTGTTATTCTATCTCTCAATGTTCAAATAACCCTACCATTAAAATTATAGACTGATCATTTCTTTATCAGTGGGCAAACGTACAAAATCAGCAGGGGATCAAATACTTTTTTCCCCCACTGTACGGTGTGAAAGAAGTTCAACATACATACATAAAGTGTATCAAGTCTTGTCGAATTTGCGTGGTTACATAGTGAGCATTACTGTGAAACACGTTCATGCAATATACATTCGTGATCGTGAGTTCAAAGTGCAAATTCGTTTTGGAATTTGGGGGAATGAACTTTGCTCAAGAAGACAGAACGTTGTCCACTCCTGGAACAATCTCATGGGGCCTCTAATGCCACGTTAGGGTGTGCGGAGCATGTCTCAACACATGCGACATTGAGCTCTCGCACGGCTGTGGGAATTGCGTTGTCAACTGAACAAATAAAGACAAAGATCCCCGTATAGCCGTAACAGACTGTTGGGGCAAGTGCTCTTAGCGAGCACCTATTAAGGCCGGCACGGCACATAATGGGGCGAGTGCTCAACACCACGCCTGGCCGTCTTTGTCTCCCCAGTGGCGATGTTTACGCATCGCACCAGGTACTTATTTGAGACTGAGTCGACATAGGGCAGGCCCATGACAAGTTCAAATAATCGTCACTGGTGTTGGCCGTGAGCGGGAATCGAACTCGGGTCGCCGGATTTGTAGTGCAGCGCACTAACCAATCATGTCAGCGTGAGAATTCAATGTACAACGTGCCAATTGCAAATGAGCATTTCCCTTTATTGGGCACTTAAACCCCACAACAACTCAAAGCCCCTTACATCTCATCTCAAGCGTCCCAATGCCCTGCTGCAGTCTAGCCAAGGGGACCCCCCCCCCAACGGCAGCTGTACCTACGCGGCACAAGGTACCACGGAGCACTACCGGCTTGCCAAATGGTCATTAGCCAGTAAGTAGGGGACGGTGTTATGCACGTACGTATGTTGAACTTCTTTCGCACAGTACGTAAACAACCGTGTAAATGTATTTGTTTGTCCTAGTGAGAAACCTGTGAGTATGTTAAACAGTCTCGGAATTGGAGCTGTTGAGGAGGAGTCGGCGGAGGAGGATTTGTGCGGAGGCGGCAGTGCTGACCTGGTACTCCTCGAAGGTGGTCACGTAGTGGGTGTAGACGTTGCTGAGTCCTGATATCATCACGTCCACCGACTGGAAGAATTCATTCCTCTGCAGTTCCTACGGAAGAATAATCGGGAGTCCTGATACGCGCAACTCTACCATGCTGCACAAACTACACAAGGGGCATTTGGTAGCAGTCACTTCTATGACTGTTAAGTGCACGATGCGGAGATCGCTGCTGTTCACATTGCAAAGAGCGAATTTCGATACAACACATAAGCCTTCAAAGACACATTTGTTGAGTTATACAATCTTCCTCTGCCGCATGGTAATAACGTTTACAACGAATAACGACGCTAGATCGAGCTTAGATATCCGGACAAGAACGTGATGACGTTCCGAATGAACTTCAGTCGCGATCGATTTGCCGCACTGCACCAACAAGTGGCGAGTCAAACCACGCGATGCGTTTACTCGGATGGCTTTGATATTGTTTTGGTTTTTACTCCGGGGTACAGAAGAAGAGTTACAAAGAAACATGGTCTCTGTTCTCCCAGGAGCCACGCAACTCGCAAATCGTCTCCTTTCCCCCAAGCTCTGATGGCAACAATCTCGCTCAATCCAAGGCATGTTAATGACGCTAATCTATTACAACGTTAATGGCGCTGTTTGTTGCCGACCGCTCGACGTTTTGGGCCCGGGCTTATGCCCAGCAACGGTTGTCAAACACTGCGTGGCCGGCCGCTCCGGGGATATCCCCACGTGTGGTGGGCGTCCTAACGCCGAGGCGTTTCTTACCTTTTTCACAGCTTCTCTCAGCCTCCTCCCCGACATCGTCCTGCTCACCGTCACAACAACATCGAGAACCGCGACCACCAAGTTGACCTTGCCATCATCACCATCACCACAGGCGTCGTGCCGATTCGAACGCACGATTGCAACAGATGTTTATTTAAGGGCTCATCGTCTGAACGTGACATTATTTTAAGTGGTGTCGTCGTGTTTGGTTTGCGGCGAGTGTCAGCGCTGTGTAAAGGGGCTCGTACGTGAACTCTCCAGGCACGGCCAGGACGGCAAAGTCCCCAAACGTCACCATTTGGACGTCGACGATCTCAGGATGCCATGGGAGAGGGCGAGTCATCTGCTCGACACAATAACACATCGCTCGCTGCACCGACGCACGCTACACGGACGCACTCATGGTTTTTGTTACGCGTTTCTTACTTTGTATTATTATTATATATGTACAGATCCCATCAGCCATACGGCCTTCTGGTAGTGGCATACTTTGAGCAGCACTCACTCCCAGAAGGCCTCGTGGCTGATGGGATGTGTAAAACAAACCTTTTTATTTATTCTTTATGCAGAAACAGAGATATGCGTAGGAACAGACATGTGGAGGCATACATTGTTTGCTTCGTTCATTGGTCAAACCCCACGACCGTGGAAGCAGCGCATTCCCACGAACAGCAAAGTCGCGACTCACATCTCCAGTGTCGAACAGGATGGGTTTGGGAGCCTGGCATTCCGTGGTCTCATTGGATGGAGGGCCGGTGAGAAAGTCCCGAATGGCGTCCCAGAATGCGTTTCCCTCCGTGGTGCCTGCAGAGGGCAAGGGTCAGTGCGCGCGACGAGGCGAATTCCACGTATCTATCTCCCTGCCGAGCCGTTTTCACGAAACCAAGGGGTTAACAAGAAAGGAATCGGTGGATCAATTAGCATTGAGCAAACTAACTCCCTACCTTACAATCGTCAACAATTAATTGTTATTATGAGGCAATCATTGACCTAAATAATTGGTCACACCTACTTGATCTCCCTGGGCTGTGGTCAGTGACCTGGTTTGCTCTTGGTAGATTCTGGTGGAGCACCTGGCAATATCTTACAACACTGGAGCACATTGCAACATCTAAGCACTCGATGATTTGTTCCGGTTATAAGAGCAGCACTACTCTTGTGAGTATGGATTACCAACTGGATCGTAATAAAGACGACAATATTTGTTTATTTATGCCGGAAGCCACTCCGATTAGTATTTTCAGGAGGATCCTAAATTGTATGTGTTTTATATTAAGATGTGTTCACACAATGAATGAGTAAAGTAGAACACCCAGAGAAAGCCCAGAGTCTGAGGGGGTAACATTCTATTCCTTTCAGATGGAACAGATGATACAGTAAACCCTCTATCCGTGAGCGGTACGTTCTGGAAAACGCCCGCAAATGTAGAAACCTTGTTCCAATGGGAAAAACATGGGGTTACGTTCCTGGTACACGTGCACATGGGGGAAAGTGGTAAACATGATGATGATTTGACGACGATTTAGGTAGTGGTGATGAATTCAGGAGGATGACTCTTCGGGAGATGCAGGTGTTTGATAACAACGCCGCACAGTTCGTTATCAGTTTAGCTCTGGGGGAGGGCTCGCCGCAACACACTTTTCCTGATTGCATTTCGCATTATTTTGAATGGACCTCACAATCGACTCGTTTCTACCAAAATGTATAAACGAGTCGACTGTAAGTACGTATAAAGTAAAAGTGCAAACTGGCGAGTTCTGAGCGGGATGACTGCGAGACTTGAGGACTAAGCGGGCAGCCGAGGAGGCGTGCCCAATCTTGGCGGCAGACCGTTTCAAATGTAGTAACAACATTCTGCACGCACCTCCCCGGTGTGAGTGGTCTGTAGGCACTACGTACAACTCGTGAATACTGGAGTCTGGCGGGTAGCGAATTGGGAATTTAGTAACTCGCGAATCCGCCTCCTCCTGGCGAGCCAGGCTACGGCTCCCTGATGCCCATGGGAAGGGAGTTTCACAGCATTTGTGCGGTGATCCACCAACCCTTGCTGGCTCCATAGAGCTGCATTACTGGCCACGTGCACAGCTGCCACCGCCAGGCTCTGCAGGTAAGGTTAACCGAAGAACTTTCAACATTTTAACACCAGCACAAGCCGTAAACACGAAGCTCGCGCATTGCTCATTCAAAAGGCACGTGCACATAACCCTTTTTCTTACTGCACAACTGAGCCAGCTAGGGCTGTGCCGAGCCAGCCCTGGCAACTCAGGGGGCACCAGGGTGTATTTCCGCTGCACAGGCCGAGCCGCCCTGTGGAAGTCCCACGTGACGAACAAGTGATGATGTCTTGCATGTCCAAATTCACCGACCGACACAACACACGATGAAAGCAATTAACCCCACCGCTGGCCCTGCTTGGACCTGAGACAGATTTGCACGTCTCACGAGGCCAGCGTATCACGATATTTGTTCTGTATCAGAGTTTGTAAGCCAGGCGAAAACCAAACCACTATGGCGTGGCTCGAATGTGCCAATGGAAAAAGGGTAAGAGAGGTGCAGCTCACGTGTATGAGATACACAGAGCCAGAAAGGTGCCTGGAGACAGCGGTGGAGGTAATGCAACGTAGATGTAAAGAGGTAAAAATGCCACCGCATCTCGTGATGCTGTGTGAGAGTGGGGCCAACCCTGTTGGACACGATGATCATCGTTGGTCAGGGAGGAGCGGAGTGGTGGGACTATTTTTGTAAACACAGTCGTTGAGCACAGGCACAAAGGCCCAAAATGTCAAGTGGCCAGGAACAAACAGTATTCTCAAAGTTATTTTTGTTTAAAAGTAAACACAGTTCTGGAAATGAGTTCCGGCCAGAACTCCACTTTCCTGCAATTATTGGAAAGAGTCATCGAAGCCATTGGTCAAATACTCTCATAGAAGGACACTCTGGAAACAGCCTCCAGAGTTGAGGCTTCCACCGGTACGATATTATACTCATAATAAAGGTTTTTGGGTTAGATCGCGTTTATTTATAAATGTGTCGTAACCCTCCACCACCCGACACGGCCAATCAGCAAAAAAAAAGTGTCACGTTGACAAAAGACAAATAATTCACTTCTTCAGCCCACCGGTGTGTCGAAGAGTTAATCCACATTTACAGTTTGAGTACGACGTTTCGCTGGTAAATACTTCCAGCATCATCGGGCAATTCACCAGAATGGTAAAGCCCTCGCTTGCTCCCGGTTTTATATAGAGCAGCAGGGTGACGTCATCACTTAACTCATCAGGTGCAGTGATTAGAGGCGGAGGGGGGGTAATGTAATTATATAATCGATTAGTAATCAGTCATTGGTTATGATTAGTAATGAGTTGTAGATTAGTAATTCTTTAAATCAAAATGTAATGTGTATTATTTAATAATAATATTATTAATATTATTAATAATAATATTATTAATTATTATTATTATTAATAATATTATTAATAATAATATTATTAAATAATACACATTACATTTTGATTTAAAGAATTACTAATCTACAACTCATTACTAATCATAACCAATGACTGATTACTAATCGATTATATAATTACATTACCCCCCCCTCCGCCTCTAATCACTGCACCTGATGAGTTAAGTGATGACGTCACCCTGCTGCTCTATATAAAACCGGGAGCAAGCGAGGGCTTTACCATTCTGGCGAATTGCCCGATGATGCTGGAAGTATTTACCAGCGAAACGTCGTACTCAAACTGTAAATGTGGATTAACTCTTCGACACACCGGTGGGCTGAAGTAGTGAATTATTTGTCTTTTGTCAACGTGACACTTTTTTTTTGCTGATTGGCCGTGTCCGGTGGTGGAGGGTTACGACACATTTATAAATAAACGCGATCTAACCCAAAAACCTTTATTATGAATAATATTGGTCGCGAAAGCCTACGTGTTAAACTGACGATATTATACGTTTGAAGATTTGATAAATGGATGTATGTACATTGAACTTCTTTCACACTGTACGTAGCCAACCGTGCTAATCGGAGGTGCAGGGGAAGGACAACAAACTAAACACTAAAAGCAGTTTTGAAGAAATGTATTTTCAATCCCGATTTAAATATGCTTTAAGGAACCCATTCTCCATGTTGTGATTAGACCGCTGTGTTACTGCTTCCCCATTGCCGTAAACCGACATTTTCCACTCTAATCCATCTGATGCCATGTTCTCCACTTTCCTCTAATTTCCTGATGTCGTTGCATCCCTTCCCAGTCATCACACATTCCCCGTCTCTTATACATTTAATGTTAGTTAATGTAATTCTCCCTATATTTATCGAATTAGTATGACATTATTGCTAAACGTAGTCTTGGATCTGTTTAATTTGAACCGGTGTTCAATGATTTTATGATGTATTCTAAATGACGTGATGCGAACCAGGTCGCCAAAGAAAAAGAGGTCACGTTCGTGACGTGTGTCTCACTGGGCCTGTGTTTCATCTGGCTAAATAATGGAGTCTGCCGTTGCTGCTACCGCTGCTCCTACAGCAGGGGGTGTTTACCCTGCGTAAAGTTCAGTGACCCCGGGCCGTCGGTGGTGCCGGCTGCAAAGCTGTATCCCAGGGCCGGTTTGCACGTCTTCGCCTGGAGAACGAACAACGACAACAAGAAGAAGAACAACAACACAACTGCATCTCTCGTGACGAGCAAGTACCACTCGTAGCGCTGCCTTGCAGTGCAATGCCCGGTGGAGACTGGTACGATACGTCCAATCAGATCAACAGGACACGTGGTATTCGCAGCATTATTATAGCACAGTGCTGTCACGAACTCACACTGTGTTTCATGCAGGGGTGTAGTCTGTCATCACACGTGACATGGGTTTACCCAGTCAGGTACTTTGCGGGTAACTTTTCAAATTTGAACCATCACGCTAGCACGCGATAGCCTACTCTTCTGCTAATGACATCAGGGGATTTGTTTACGTCTGTCCGTGAAGCAGATGGTGCATCTTTTACGGTTAACACACGTGCAGTATTCACCAGGGTGGCCTGCCAGAACGGAATCGTGAACTTCTGCAACAAGCGGCGAGGGCACTACCGCGGGGCCGCGTCACCACTCCGCGAATTTTTTGACGGATGTCTTACTGTGTGAGTGGAGTTGAACCGAACAACAACATCGGTCATGTTCACCCACTGCTGGGCAGAATTCACCGGACCGGTCAGCGTCCTCCCCTCTCCCGAGAACAGCTCCTGCAAGTCGGGAAAAGGGCACCTCAATTTGTCATACCCCGGCGCAAAGAAGCCATTCATCCCGGGCACAGAAAGCACTGTCACGGAACAAGTTATATCATAGTTATATCACAAGTTATATCATATATCATAGTGTTGGGCAGAGGGAATCAACCGTCGTCCCATTTTAGTCAGGTTCCAAAGTTGACAATGGTGAAACTCTAAATGAGTGGTGGCCCTGATTCGTGTTGAGGTTTTGCTCATCATTCCTATCTTCGATTCGTGAAATAATGGTCACTTGTGTAGGAAATATGCTCAAATCTGTACTTACCAATTCATTGGTGTAATTTCACCGTTGGAGGCAAGGCTCAAAGTGGGTGGTGGTTATGGCAGGGGTCAGGGCAGTGCCAGGACAGTTTGTCACGGCAGAGCCGCCAGGTAATATGAGGACCATTCCAGCACTGGTGGAAAGTTTCCCCAACGGCCGAGAGTCAATTCATGTTTGTGTCTGAGGCCTCTGGAGGGAGCTCGGAGTGGGTGTGTGGTGACCCACTCCATAAGGTACATGCAGCAACATTGAGCAGCATATTACAAACACACTGTGGAGGACTCTCCAATTTCCTCAGCAAGTTTAGAGCGTCTCTGGGTTTCCGGGAATGCTGACTTGGAATTATTTCTCTCCGACAGAGATGAAGGTGAGAATGAAGATTTGACCAAAGATAGTAATTATTTTTATGGTAATGCGAATTATATTGCCGACGACGATGATGGTGATGATGGCCCCAATAGCTGCATGAATCTGGCCTGTGTAGTACGCAGATGTTGCAGGTTAGTTGGCGGCCTGCGTCTAACAATAGAAAGCATCGATTACTTTAATATGGACGACCACGGTGGCTCCAATCCTGACCCTGACTCCTATATATTTGGAGTTTGAATGTCCTCCCTGGTTGATGATGAATTTCTCTCTGGATCCTCTAGTTTTTCTTTACACATTTAGAAACATCCGTTTAGATTATTTGGCTGCTCCAAGAAATTCCCACATGTGACGATGATATAAGCCATTTCGATGAGCTATTATGTGTGGCCAGGTCAATTCTGAAAAATAGCTAATAGTTCGCTGGGGTTTACCTGTTAAATAAAATAAATTAGTTTTAAAAGACTTCAGTTGTTGTATCGTGAGAGTATGTGTGAACATACATACAGTGAGGGTAAAAAGTATTTGATCCCCTGCTGATTTTGTACGTTTGCCCACTGACAAAGAAATGATCAGTCTATAATTGTAATGGTAGGTTTATTTGAACAGTGAGAGACAGAATAACAACAAGAAAATCCAGAAAAACGCATGTCAAAAATTTTATAAATTTATTTGCATTTTAATGAGGGAAATAAGTATTTGACCCCCTCTCAATCAGAATGATTTCTGGCTCCCAGGTGTATTTTATACAGGTAACGAGCTGAGATTACGAGACCACTCTTAAAGGGAGTGCTCCTAATCTCAGCTTGTTACCTGTATAAAAGACACCTGTCCACAGAAGCAATCAATCAATCAGATTCCAAACTCTCCACCATGGCCAAGACCAAAGAGCTCTCCAAGGATGTCAGGGACAAGATTGTAGACCTACACAAGGCTGGAATGGGCTACAAGACCATTGCCAAGCAGCTTGGTCAGAAGGTGACAACAGTTGGTGCGATTATTCGCAAATGGAAGAAACAAAAAAAGAACTGTCAATCTCCCTCGCCTGGGGCACCATGCAAGATCTCACCTCGTGGAGTTGCAATGATCATGAGAACGGTGAGGAATCAGCCCAGAACTACACGGGAGGATCTTGTCAATGATCTCAAGGCAGCTGGGACCATAGTCACCAAGAAAACAATTGGTAACACACTACGCCGTGAAGGACTGAAATCCTGCAGCGCCCGCAAGGTCCCCCTGCTCAACAAAGTACATATACATGCCCGTCTGAAGTTTGCCAATGAACATCTGAATTATTCAGAGGACAACTGGGTGAAAGTGTTGTGGTCAGATGAGACCAAAATGGAGTTCTTTGGCATCAACTCAACTCGCCGTGTTTGGAGGAGGAGGAATGCTGCCTATGACCCCAAGAACACCATCCCCACCGTCAATCATGGAGGTGGAAACATTATGCTTTTGGGGTGTTTTTCTGCTAAGGGGACAGGACAACTTCACCGCATCAAAGGGACGATGGACGGGGCCATGTACCGTCAAATCTTGGGTGAGAAGCTCCTTACCTCAGCCAGGGCATTGAAAATGGGTCGTGGATGGGTATTCCAGCATGACAATGACCCAAAACACACGGCCAAGGCAACAAAGGAGTGGCTCAAGAAGAAGAAGCACATTAAGGTCCTGGAGTAGCCTAGCCAGTCTCCAGACCTTAATCCCATAGAAAATCTGTGTGGGGAGCTGAAGGTTCGAGTTGCCAAACGTCAGCCTCGAAACCTTAATGACTTGGAGAAGATCTGCAAAGAAGAGTGGGACAAAATCCCTCCTGAGATGTGTGCAAACCTGGTGGCCAACTACAAGAAACGACTGACCTCTGTGATTGCCAACAAGGGTTTTGCCACCAAGTACTAAGTCATGTTTTGCAGAGGGGTCAAATACTTATTTCCCTCATTAAAATGCAAATCAATTTATACCATTTTTTGACATGCGTTTTTCTGGATTTTGTTGTTGTTATTCTGTCTCTCACTGTTCAAATAACCCTACCATTAAAATTATAGGCTGATCATTTCTTTGTCAGTGGGCAAACGTACAAAATCAGCAGGGGATCAAATACTTTTTTCCCTCACTGTAGAGGAATATCAGTCCATGCACATGTTAATTTATAGGCAGGTGTGCCACTCTTGGCGCTTGCTTCATGGCCGGGTTGCCGAATTCCCTTGCCTGAGTGCGAGGGAATGGGCTGGCATTCCTGGTTGGGTTGTAGTTCAAGTGCAGGCTAACCCCTTGCAGTCATGACTCAAGGAGGTGTTTCATTAAAAATTATGATGATCATCATTAAAGTAGGAGTGCTATGATGGCAATATGACAATGCTATGATTATTATTACTACGTTTGTTTACCCAGGAAAGCCGAAATGAGTTCCAAGACTCTTTTTCAGGAGGGTCCTGCCAAGTTTTCACAACAGCGGTTGCTGCTGTGAGTAATCTCAATTGAGTAATTTTAAAGTAATCTTTGAGCATTGGGATGTTTTACATTTTGCAGTGTTTTGCTTTGCAGGGAACTGGAGAACCCAGAGGAAACCCACACAGAACAGGGCGGAAAACAAAAAACTTCCCACAGAAAGATGCCTCAAGTGGGGAATCTAACCCACACAGAACAGGGCGGATAACAAAAAACTTTCCACAGAAGATGCCCAAGTGGGGAATCTAACCCACACAGAACAGGGCGGAGAACATAAAAACTTCCCACAGAAGATGCTCAAGTGGGGACTCTAACCCACACAGAACAGGGCGGAGAACATAAAAACTTCCCACAGAAGATGCCCAAGTGGGGACTCTAACCTAGGCCCTTCTTGCAGTGAGGCACGAGTATCGCCGCTGTGTCACCACCTCCCTGCTGCCACCGTCATGATAACAGTGTTAAGATGGCACTATGGCAATGTTCATGTTGATAATGATGAAACCGACTTACCTTGGCCTTTGAGTAAATGTTTTCCCCAATGCGTTTTGTACTTTCGAATATGTCGTCTCCAGGTCCCATGCTGATGCACGTCTTTGACTGTGACAAACAAAGACGCTCGCCGCTTCAACAAATCACCCTCCGGGTACGATGCACACCTTGTTCACCACGAGAGGGCGATGGTACCCAGAATGCCCCAGTCTGCTCCGTAACCCCGAGGGACCACCACCTGGTCACATAGTTTGGAAACTGCTCTTCTGGCTTCAATAACCATTCCTGACGTTATTATTATTTAGCCTCACTGAGTCTCAAGATTATTTATTTCAGAGGGTCCTGCAAAGCTTTCACAGGAGGAGGTGGTGATTGCTGTGCCTAATCCCCATTGAGTAACTTGCGGGTAACTTTTCAAATTAGAAAAATGTGGAGCATTGTGCTCTCTATTGCGAATGACGTCACGGAAATGTTTACATCCACTGTGACGGAAATATTTTTTGTTGTTAATACACATCTCAGCGTTAATTAGGGCGGCCACAGGAATTGAACCGTGAACCTCTACAACAAGCGGTGAACGCACTGTCACTGGGCCTTGGCACCACCCAGAGGCCGTGGCATCCACCACACGCATCTCTATTCAAAGCCCAGAAGACTCTCTCCTTCGTGGCTTTGTTGAATTCAAGCTTCGTGACCCACATGGTCACGCAGACACCTGCCTCTACAACTGTCTCTCGATACGAGAGTTGACTTCTGTTAATCCACGATGGTCTAATCTACATCTGCAGTCTCACTGTCTACTGCCACCTGTGGTAGACGCAAAGGCCGACCCCTAACTACGTTATTGACAAAACATCATACTGGGGAAGCTAAACATTAAAACTGCAGTGTCCAGTTTCAATCTGTGAAACAGCCGGAATAGCACAAGATACCCAGTCCACGCACAATCGGCCTCGTGTATTAAAAGACTGTGGGACGTTGCCACAGTGATGTGATGGACTGAACACCGGACTTGAACAACAGAGGTCACCGGTTCGATTGCATCTCCTTGTGCGGCATTTAAAACAATGGCTGAAGTTTCTTAAATCCTCCCCGCCTCTGTTCACCCGGCAGTATAAATGGGAACAGCACAATAATTTGATTGGCAGGTCTTGTGTAGTGGGGTAAAGTGTGGGTACTCCCACCTCTTCTAAGACTGGCGTGGAGCAGTAGGCCAAATACCCTCTACAGCAGCTCCCTTTAGTGGAGGCCCTTCCACCAGCAGTGGCGCGCGTTAAGCATCACAGCTGTTTACTGCGATGTGGAGCAATTCTGTGGCAAGGCAAGACACGTACCCCTCCAACAGCGCAGTAGCTGTTTAGGTTGGCACAGGAAACCCCAGTCTGGCTGCAGTGTGGGCCCTTGGTGTTGGGTGAGGAATCTCCCAAATTCGATGAAGAAAACAGCGCCACAAACGGTCCCTGCAGGGCAACAGGCAGACGCCGCGGACGACAGGTTAGTGCAGTCGCTTCCACCAGTCGCATGGAGGGTCACCGAGCGGTTCGAGACTCTACTTATCAATGCGAACAGGCTAAACACTTGGATGTGGTGAGGCTACCAAACGTCCCCTTTTGGCCAGCACAATGTACTGGTTTCAGAAATCACAAAATAACTCTCAACACATTCGTCAATAACGCCGCGGCTTTAAAATAAAAAAACACGCAATCGGCGCTGCGTTCGAGCTATCGCCCTTCCACCAAGCTGCTTGGCAATGGTCTTGTAGCCCATTCCAGCCTTGTGTAGGTCTACAATCTTGTCCCTGACATCCTTGGAGAGCTCTTTGGTCTTGGCCATGGTGGAGAGTTTGTAATCTGATTGATTGCTTGTGGACAGGTGTCTTTTATACAGGTAACAAGCTGAGATTAGGAGCACTCCCTTTAAGAGTGTGCTCCTAATCTCAGCTCGTTACCTATATAAAAGACACCTGGGAGCCAGAAATCTTTCTGATTGAGAGGGGGTCAAATACTTATTTCCCTCATTAAAATGCAAATCAATTTATAACATTTTTGACATGCGTTTATCTGGATTTTGTTGTTGTTATTCTGTCTCTCACTGTTCAAATAAACCTACTATTAAAAATATAGACTGATCATTTCTTTGTCAGTGGGCAAACGTACAAAATCAGCAGGGGATCAAATACTTTTTTCCCTCACTGTAGCACATAGAGAGGGCAGAGAGATCGAGTGGCTACGAAGAATCTGAAACATGTTTTCCTGATGACCAGTTTTCAAATTGGCGTATGAATAATGATCGATTAAGTAGCTACTGAGCAAGAGGAAAACCCTTCAAAAATAATCAACATTTCCTCGATATCTCCCGGCCGGGCTCCGCTGCCTCCATCTCCTCTGTGGCGGCAGGGGTTGTGGTATGGGCAGTGGGAGTGCTGTGAGTCTGCAGACGAGTGGTAAGAAGGAAAAGCTCAACACGACCATTAACATAACAGTGGCCTTACAGGGGGATACGTATATATAATCGGCGTATCAATGGCTGGTATTTTGTCTTCTATTAAAGAAAAGACTTGCTTGTGCGTGCGGTTGAATGCACACCGGTGTAGTATCCGTGGACACACATGTCCACAAGTGAATTGTTATACATGCTGGCACTCACCTCCCCAGGCAGGAAACCAGGGTTCATCTCCTGCTCGAACAGGTAGGCGGCATAGCCCATGTTGTCGCTACTGATGAGTTTATTCGTGAGGTTCATGCTGACAGCGTGGACCGCAAACCAGCTGTAGGACACACATAGGACACAGCACACACACCTATTAAGGCTAGCACGGCACACAAGGGGTTGGTGGCCAATACCACTCCAGGCCACCTTTGTCTCCCCAATGCTGATGTTTGAGTCGACTGCTCTATCACTCACGCCGTACAATAGAGGAGTGTCTGGGTTACCTCCGTACTGAGGCAGCTTTGCGTCTGAGTGCGACTGTTTGGGTTTATAAACTGAAACTAGAAGCCTCTTTTGTTTCACCAGGTAAGGCCCACTGAGCTATATTGTTATTTTTCAAAAGTGACCTGGCCACAATTAATAGCTCAATGAAGTGTGGCTTATCACGTGGAAATGTATAGCAGCCAAAGACTCTGAACGCGTGATGTTGATTCTAAATAGTTTAGGTAGATACTCTTTGGTTCTATTGGGTAAAGTCACGTAGGTGAAAATAAAATAACAAAAAATCACGACGTTTCGGCCACAACACAAGCGGCCTTCATCAGGTGAAGGGACGAGATTGTCTGGAGGACAACGCTGACAGTCTCGTCCCTTCACCTGATGAAGGCCGCTTGTGTTGTGGCCGAAACGTCGTGATTTTTTGTTATTTTATTTTCACCTACGTGACTTTACCCAATAGAACCAAAGAGTATGGATCCTAGCAGTCACGAAAGCTTTAAATCTAGAAAAGTTTAGGTAGAGTCGACCTTGGGACTGAATAGCCGAGGTAACGTTGGAGTGATATGATAGTTGTTGAGGTTATAACGATAGTGTTTAATATTATATACAGTACAGACATGAAGGCACTATTCTTAGTGCCACACCGTCGCTTTACCAGCAACAGTGTTGAGTATGCCTCGTATCCGCAGGAGTTTTAAATAAACGTACACCGTACAAGTTGGTGTCCTTGTGGAGAATATCGGCAGCAAAATAAGTAAGCAGGCGCTACCTCCTTCTTCCCATGTTGTCCCGTGGCAAACATTGCACGTGTTGATTTGACACCTCCCATTGGCTCTGCACGGCCTTGTGGGAGCTGCGATGTCTCTCACTCGCCCATGCTTTGGTGACGGAAATCGCCGATCGTGAGAGAACAGCGTGGGGTGACCTGAAACACCCCTCCAGCAGACAAGTGTCACCTCGAACACCGTCTCGCTTGCTCCAAATTATACTCCAGCTCTGCCCATTGGCATCGTGTCTTGGCGTCGGCAGATTTCTCCGTTTGGGACTCTTGCAGCGAGCAGCGCATTACCTTTGAAGAGGAGGCTCGAGACGGTTTAAGCAGGATCTTTATTCTCAAGGCAACTCACACCGTTCTTCCCACTCATCATCGAAAACCAACCCCGAACCCTCCAAATCGTCTCTCTTATGTAGCCCGTCTGCCATCCTTTTTTTAACACGCATTCCCTTCTCGGGCTTACCGCTCTACTGCTAATCCTGCTGGGGGCCAATCCGACCGGAGTGCCCTCCCCTCAATCATCGCAATGGGTGGCGTACACGGCAGCGCCCCCGTGACCCTTAACCCGCGCTCCCGTGACCCTTTACCTGCGCCCCCGTGGCCCTTAACCCGCGCTCCCGTGCCCCTTTACCTGCGCCCCCGTCGTGACCCTTAACCCGCGCCCCCGTGACCCTTTACCTGCGCCCCCGTGACCCTTAACCCGCGCTCCCGTGCCCCTTTACCTGCGCCCCCATCGTGACCCTTAACCCGCGCTCCCATGACCCTTAACCCGCGCCCCCGTGACCCTTAACTCGCCCTCCCGTGCCCCTTTACCTGCGCCCCCGTCGTGACCCTTAACCCGCGCTCCCATGACCCTTAACCCGCGCCCCCGTGACCCTTAACTTGCGCTCCCGTGCCCCTTTACCTGCGCCCCCGTCGTGACCCTTAACCAGCGCCCCCGTGACCCTTAACCCGCGCTCCTGTGCCCCTTTACCTGCGCCCCCGTCGTGACCCTTAACCCGCGCCCCCGTGACCCTTTACCTGCGCCCCCGTGACCCTTAACCCGCGCTCCCGTGCTCCTTTACCTGCGCCCCCATCGTGACCCTTAACCCGCGCTCCCATGACCCTTAACCCGCGCCCCCGTGACCCTTAACTCGCCCTCCCGTGCCCCTTTACCTGCGCCCCCGTCGTGACCCTTAACCCGCGCTCCCATGACCCTTAACCCGCGCCCCCGTGAGCCTTAACTCGCGCTCCCGTGCCCCTTTACCTGCGCCCCCGTCGTGACCCTTAACCCGCGCCCCCGTGACCCTTAACCCGCGCTCCCGTGCCCCTTTACCTGCGCCCCGTCGTGACCCTTAACACGCTCCACCGTGACCCTTAACCCGCGCCCCCGTGACCCTTAACCCGCGCTCCCGTGACCCTTAACCCGCGCCCCCATGACCCTTAACCCGTGGTTGTGTGGCATTTGTGTGTGAGGATGTCCCGAACATCCTCTACACCTTGTATAACAGACTGGCCCAAATTGAAGTGCCCCTGTTGAAGTGCCTTTATTAGGCGTCCTCAATACTGGGGCTACACCATTCATATACCCAACAAGGAGGTTTCGCTGGATGTCAATAGACCCACTACTTAATTTACAGAGCTGCATAAGACCAATTCAGAAAAAAAACAATGTTTATTTTTGTTCTGCAGTCTTTGTTCAACCAATCAGGGATGGATGTGGGAGTCTGATAGGTGGACACATCTTCCGGCTTCACGGTTGACTGATGATCTGGACAAAGTGTGGGGCTACCGGAGTAGTGGGCGAGGCTGGCAGAGTGGCGAGCGGGGCCTATGGGCACAAAGTGGGGACCAACATCCAGACAGTGTAAGGAGGCCACTCTCACTGTGAGCGGTGGGGGTAGTGACTAGGTAGGCGTGGCTATGTGAAAGTGGGCGTGGCTGGAGGAGTGAGGAGCTGCCACCGGAGAGCCTCCTGGTTGAGCCTCCCAAAAATGCTTCGTGAGGAGGAGGCCTGTAAGAGATGTGGGCCTCACGTCACCACTCCGATGGGTGTGCCCTCCTGGTCCACGAGCTTCAGGAGCAATATGTCCTCATCGGTGTTGGTTTTGTACCTGCAGAAATAGAACACCGCTCAATATATACGTTTCCCGTGATAATTTCTGGATGTTGACCACACAACACAGTTAGATTCCTTCAGCGACGACCATGGGAATGGGTGCACTTTGTTATATTGCCATGGCAAGTGGGGACTCGGAACACATCATCTTTCTGTAACCAAATGTTTTTGTAGTTTTAAACTGCGTTTAACACGTAGACTTTCGCGTAAATATAAATGTGTTGTAAAACCCGCCACCATTCGACACAGTCAATTAGTAAGGTTTGTCATCTAAAAAAAACGAAAGGAAAATTAATTATTGGGGCCCCCATTTGCAATGAGATATAAAGTATAAATAAATGTGAGAAATGTAGTAAATGGAGAGAGATGTAAACTAGAGACAGAGATGACGTGAGCTGGACAAATGGAGATGCAGATATAGGTGTTAACGGGATGTAGGATAGAAGACCATTTGAATAGATGAGTTACAAAAAGAGAAGAGCAGAAAACTGGCAATGCCGATGCCTGGCTGCGTTGCGATTGAAGTGAAATTTCCTCCTGCGCAGGGACGAACACAGCGTGAAAAATAATCAGAAAAGGATCTTGGCCCTGTAAAGACCACAAGATAAAAACAGATGCTGCTACGCGCCCTCAGCGCCGTTCCATAAAGTGCCCGGATCGCTTCAGGGATCATCGGCGGCAGAGCTGAGCCATCGTTCGGTGCCATCAGCACACAACGCTCCAGGGAGTTGGCGCTGTCCAATTTGAACGTACCGAGACGAAGCCAAGTGTCACAGCCTGGCACATCTGCGTCTCCGTATCCTCCGTCACTGTTGTTGTTGCTGTTAACGAATTGCCTCGTGACGTTTTTATTTCGGTATATGAAAGTATTGGTGGTACACCGGTGCAGCATAACACACCGGTCCTCATAAAACAGTCTCTAAGCAACATTTGAACCGACATTCCTCTTCCGACTGCTTGGATATCACGAGAACTGATGTTGACGCATCACCACTACCACCACCCCGCAAGATTTTCTGACCAGGGTTGCGAATCGCGGTGTGTGTACCGCTCAATAAGTTCATATTCTGTCCGGTTTTATGGACTCCAACGATCGTAACGGCTACTCGTGTAACGTGTCGGCACCCCGTGTGGCAGGAAAATGCAAACATTGCGTAATGTGAAGTGGGGCTTGTTTACGGCGCGAAGAACGTTCCACGCGAGGCACTGCAGTTCAAAGGTTTCCTTCCCGTGGTCGCGAGCGGAGCGCGGAAAGACGTGCAGAACGGTACCTGCTTCTCTCCGCTGCTGGATTATTCAGGTAGGAGAAGGGGCTGCGGTTGATGTTGCTTTCTTTCACCTCCCCTCGGCTGAGAAAGAGATTGCCTGGTTTCATGTTTCCATGGGCAATGTCAATACTCTGGAAAACAGATGCACTTTGAATAAACAAAAAATTACCGTACCGGTAGAGTCAAGCATTCCACGCCATTCCAGCAATTCATGGGTTCCTGGTCATTGGCGGCAGCAATTCTTCCAACATTTTTTCTGCGAGCGGTCACAATCTGCTGCTCTGGCGAAATCTTTCCGTTTCACGCATGGCTCACCCGAGTTCCGATCAGTCCGTGTGAGCCGAGTTTGCATCAGAGCAGAGGTGTGTGCCAGAAGAGAAGTTTCGCGTGGAATCGTGCTGATGTGCTGTGCAAGGCTCACGTGAAGGATGCCTGAAGTGATGGCTTCAAAGCAGGGTTTGATGAATCCTTGAGAAGCAACCACGAAGAGAGAGTACTGGAAGTATCCTCCGGGTCCCGAGTGAGTGTGGGTCCCACTCAGAACCACGTTCGACTCATTGTACTGTGATCCGTATTTATCCTTTAGCCGCATTAACACCTAAAAAAAGATCATTTCAACATGAACACTGTAACTCAACGGCACTGCACAGCTGTAGTAGTATCCTTTATTGAACATAAGTGTCCTGCATTTAACCGAGCAGGAGATATTCAGGCTTATTGAGATACACAAATAAAATAATAAAAATTTACATTTTTTTCAATCCGCTGCTGGATGGAGGCCACACCGTGTCGGTTACAGGGGTTGTTTGAACATACTTCACCACGGTGGGCATCGTTCATTGGTGAAGGGTGGACCCAGGACCGGTCCAGATATATCTCGCCACTGATGTCAGCCGTGGCTGAAACTCGGGTGGTCAGTATCACTTAGTGTCGACGTTAGTGCACTGCTGCAGCAACTGCTGTGAAATGCCTCTGAATCTCGGCTCATGTTGTCCGCACGCCATCTGCGGATCAGTTGCACGTCAGACAAAATGTTTATATTGCCAGGGACATCACGGGCGATAGCGGGAGAGACTGACGACCATCGGTAGAGGCTGCAGATAAGATGGAGATGCGGTGTCAGGGGAGAGAATGCATCTTGGCGATAACGCCAGAAAAACGAACCAGGGGCTCCCATCTCGTCTCCTCGTCAGTGGGTCGCGAAGTGAGATCGGAGAATGGTTCAAATGTGATGTGGGGGATCCTTGTTTATCCAGGAGAGACCCACTGAATCTCGGGACACTTTTTTGCAGGAGTGTCTTGCCGATTGTTTTTTGTTTGTTTGCAGTAGAGGGTGATACTGCCGTGTGGAATCCCAATGGAGTAGTTTGCATGAATTGTTTCGGCATTGGAGTGTTTGGCCAATACGAGCTGCACTGTCGACGTTTTGTTTAGCTATGGGTTGGAAAGCGGGCGATTGGGAGAAAACTCGTGCACAGCAGGAGAAGACCGTACAAACGCCATGCGGAAAGGGCCCGAGTTTGATATCGAACCCAGATTCTTCTTGCCGTGAGGCAAAAGTGTTACCACCCTCCCGCCATATTTACCCTGTTGTTCGAAAGCGTCGTGTGACGGATAGCACACTGGACCTGCGATTGGTGGGAGTACATTGTGGGTACTCCCTGCTCATCCAAGATACCTGGCCAGTGTGGAAGAGTAAGCCAAGTCCCCCCAGAGAAAGTGACTCACCTCAAGCCTGACCTTCTGCGAGATCATGCCGACATCAACGCTGACGAACACGACCCGGTTGCCGCTGAAGTCGGCCGCGATGAAGGCGCGGCTGTAGAGGCGCGTGTGGATTCCCTTGGAGACCTGCGACGGGCTGGCGTAGCCCATCTGGTGCACAAAGCGTTCACAGTCTCCTCACCGTGCGGCACGGACCTCGACGATGCCGCTCCCTCGTGCATTCTGCTCCGTCAGCAAGGGCCCTCTCAGCTCTTCTGAATCCGGCTGCTGGTGCGCTGCTTTTGCGATGGGCATTCATTTTCATCAAATACAAATTGGGATTAAAAGAGCGAATCAAGTGTGTGTGAGTCGGTGTGTGAGTGGGTGTGTGAGTGAGTGAGTGAGTGGGTGAGTCGGTGTGTGAGTGAGTGGGTGAGTCGGTGTGTGTGTCCGGCAAAACAACCCCCTACCTCCTCGCGGTGCCGGACAGGCAACTCTGTCGTGGACAGTGCTGTGGGGAGAGGGCTAATTCTAATTGGCCTCTCCCCTCATGGCGTCTGTGATCACCACAGTGGCTAAACGGGGGCTCTGGATGGGTGCGAGGGGCTGGTAACCCCTCCACGTTCAAAAAATTACCACGAAACCACGACTTAAATATATAACTAATAAGCTTGTGCCGGAGGCCCCGGGGGGACAGGCGTCTATGATGTCTCCTGCCCAAACCCCAATTGACGGAGCCAGGAGATTGAATCTCTACCCTCGGGGCTCCTCCAGAAACAATGAAAAGCCACTTCGTGTGGCCACGTGGAATGTTCGAATGCTCACTGCGGAGGAGAGGCTGCCACTCCTCTGTCGGGAGCTGGATCGGTACCGCCTGGATCTTTGTGGCATTCAGGAGGTCCGGTGCACCGGTTCTGGCTCCTGCCACCATGAGGGGTGGACAGTCCTCTACTCGGGGCAGCAGACTGCCAAACAACAGGGTGTGGCTCTTCTTTTGAACAAAAGAGTGAAGGGGGCGTGGGAGCGTGGCGGTAAGGTGTGGGAAGCTGTAAGCCCCAGGCTACTTTGGGCTCGCCTTCTCATCAACCGGAGGCGAGGAGTGGTGGTCGTGGTTACTTATGCCCCCACCGAAGACGAACATCCGTGGAGGGAAGCAGGCAAAGCCGATGAGTCAGATGCCTTCTATGACCTCCTGTCACAGGTGCTGGCTAAAGTGGCACCTCGGGATAGAGTCATCTTGTTGGGTGACTTCAATGCCGGAGTTGGTCATGATGATGGCACCTGGTCTGGAGTGATTGGAGGGCATGGGCCAGATCAGCTCAATAACAATGGTAGGAGGCTGCTAGATTGTTGTGCAGCCCATGGGCTTGTAATTACCAACACGCTGTTCCGGCATTGGCGCATCCACACAACATCATTGATGCATGCCGGGTCCAAGCAAGAACATCTGCTGGACTACATAGTGACGGACCAGTGGATGCGAGCCCATGTCCTTGACACCAGGACCTACCGTGGAGCTGATCTGCCTTCTGACCATCGACTTGTCATCTGTAAGATGCGCCTGCCATTCTTCCACTCCGGTGGTGGGTGTACACCCAGGACCCCATTCCAATCTAAAGTGGCCTGGTCTCAGTTATCTGATGAAAGTTGTAAGCGAGAATTTCATCATCGCTTGCAGCTGGGGTTGGCATCGTCCCCCACTCCTGATGTCGAGGGTAAATGGGCGAGGTTTAGGACTGTGACTCATGCAGCTGCATTGGCTGCTTTGGCTACGCGGCCCAGACCTCCCCAGAGACCCTAGCTAACAGAGGAGGTGTTCATGATAGTTGAGAAAAAGCGACAGGCCCACTGTCATCAGCTACAGAATCCCACGTCAGAGAATGAGGAGGCTTACCGCAGCCTTCGCTCGGAGGTTTGGAGATCCGTGAAAAGGCGCTGCGAGGATGGGTGGTGGTCGCGGGTTGCTGAGGAGATGGAGTCTGCCTCAGTGGCCCGCGATCACAAATCTCTATTTAACTCCATCAAAAAAGTAACCTGCAGCGCCACACCTATTACCATTATTAGAGGAAAAACCGGTGATCCAATCTCCGACCCCCAGCAACAGGTTTGCAGATTTGATGAGCATTTCTGCGGTCCCTCAAATATTGGAAGAAGTCACCCCTGTGAGTGGCTGGCTGAGGTGCCATCTGTTGAGGAAGTACTGAAGGCGATCTGGAGTCTGAGACCAGGAAAGGCACCAGGCAGAGATGATCTCCCAAGCGAAATGCTGAGAGAGGGTGGCGTTTGTGCACAGACTGCCCTATATGACATCATAACAACAGTCTGGACCACTGGACGGGTTCCGCAGGATTGGAAGGATGCCCTGGTGGTCCCCCTCTTTAAGAAGGGGGACCGCACAGACTGTAACAACTACAGGGGCATCTCACTCCTCAGTGTGCCGGGAAAGGTCTTGGCAAGGATTATGCAACATTGCCTTGCCAGGCACGCTGAGGAGAGGCTTGCGGAGCCCAAATGCAGTTTCAGGAAAGGGCGGTCCTGCACAGATGCCATATTTTCTGTCCGTCTGCTACAGCAGAGGAGTAGGGAATTCCAGCAAGACCTACATCTCTGCTTTATTGACCTGGTCAAGGCCTATGATACCATCAGTAGGCCTGGGCTCTGGGTTATTCTTCGTGCTTTTGGAGTCCCTGACCCTCTGCTCACGATCATTAAGGACCTTCATGATGGTGAGCGGGCCCGGGTAAAACTATGTGGCCGGGAGTCAGATCCATTCCCTGTACACCTTGGGGTGCGACAGGGATGTCCTCTGGCTCCCATATTATTTAACATCTATTTTGACCAAGTAGTTCGTGAAGCCTTCAATAGCTGTACCGGAGGAATCTCCATTTGGTACAGATATAATGGGAGGCTGATCGATGCCCGGGTGCGGTCAAGGGATGGCTCCCTATTGCTCAACCACGTTATATATGCCAATAATTTGGTAATAGCTGCTCATTCAGAGGAGGAGTTGGAGATGCTGCTGCTGAGACTGGAACGTGCCACTAAGAGATGGGGCCTTACCATCAGCCCCACCAAAACTAAGCACCTGCCTGGGTATTTTGTACCATCGGACACTCCACCCCCACAACTCCCAATCAGTGATGGGGCAGTTGTGGAGAGTGGAGAGTTTTCCATACCTGGGCAGTGTGCTTATGACCGGCTCTAGTTTAACAGCAGAGGTCTCACTCCGAATCAGTCGAGTGGCAATATCTTTTCATCGGTTGAGTAATGCTGTGTGGAAGCTACCTGGTCTGTCGCTCCGCACTAAGCTTCAGTTCTTCTCGGCCACGGTCATTCCCTCCCTTCTCTACGCTTGCAAAACGTAGACCCCCCTGGTGGAACATCTTCGCCGGTTGGAAACATTTGGGCTAGCCTGCCTACGATCCATCCTGGGTTTAACCAGGACGGATTGTGTGAGGAGCTCACAAATCCTTGAAAGATCTGGGCAAGGTCCCATCGGTGAGCTCCTCCGGCAGGCAAGGCTGCGTTGGCTGGGTCATGTAGCCCGCATGCCCAGCCACCCCATGCCGAAATAGCTTTTGTTCGGCCGGATCGGGGGGGCTAAACGGGCGCGACACGGGCTAGAGAAGAGATGGAGTGATGTGGTACAGGAGGACGTGGAGCTGAGTGGACTTGCCGATGACTGGTACCAGCGGTGTCAAGATCAACCTCTGTGGAGGAGGATCGTGAAGGACGCTACTGGGCAGTTGGAGGCAGTCGCCCTCCAACAACAACGGAGGGCGGAGGAGCGATGCTCACAACAATGAGTGGAGTGCCGGGTGGCTAAAGCACAGCAGGTTGGCACAGTAGGGGGCACAGGTGGTGCATCAGCCAGCCATCTCAGTCATCTTAGTCAGTCGACCCGTGGCACTTGGGTCTGCCCCGTGACCTCCTGCCAGCGGGCGTTCGACACTTCACGTGGCCTCAAGGTGCACATGGCCTGGCACAAGCGTCGTGGTGACGTCACCGCCACTTAGTGGCGAATGGCGGTTGTTGTGTGTATGAGTCGGTGTCGTGGTAACGTCATCGCCACTTAGTGGCAAATGGCGGTTGTTGTTGTTGTTGTTGTGAGTCGGTGTGTGAGTTGGGGTGTGAAGCGCTGTGTGAGTGGGTGTGTGAAGCAGTGAGTGTGTATCATGAATGTCTGGCCAATGCATTTGGCCTTTGGTACCATTGCCACTTCAACAGCAGGGCCTGTGCAGTCCGCTCGTCCAACACCAATCATATAGTTGATCTGCCGACTCTCTGTCTCTGAAATTCAGTAACATTATACGTTTGTATATACAATGATAACACTAATTTTGGCTTATTTACCAAGGAATTAGCAACACTTTTTCACGAGGGCACTGCATTGTATGTTTGTATATTAAGGTGTGTTCAACCAGTTGATGAGTGGGAGTGAACAGGAGCACCCGGATTTAACTCATTCATGCGAGGGGCAACACACTATTCCAAACAAATGGATCAGGTGGAGTCCAAATTTTTCCTTTGGAACAGATGAACATTCGTCCGTACTTGCTGGAACCCCTTCTTCTGGCAAGTCTCCACAGATGTGCTATAGCACGTGCCATGTACATCAACATCCCGTATGCGTCAGCATCTTGTGTACCGCAGCACCTCGTGTACACCAGCATATCGTTCATCTGTACAAGAACACAGCCATTACATACTCAAGCCTCACAAATCCATCTCTATGACTACTCAACCTGACCTCTCCAATATTTCCGAGTGGCTCGTGTAGGTTAATCAAAATCCCAGCCGGTGAATGCAATTCCTCTCTGGACCCCTCTCGCTACAACCCCTGCGGTGTTGAAATTATCCCCGAAACTATATCGAGGTTTTTTTTTTACATACGAGATCTACGCTCGGCCCGTGAGTGCAGTCCCAGAAGATCCTCGGGCTCCAACATCCAAACTGATGAGAGAAGGCGCCGGGTATTTGTTCTCCATATCTCACTGAGCGGCGCCACGGCTCAGCGGTAACGGGTCTTCGCCTGTTGCAGAGGCTCGTAGTTCGAATCCGGCGGCCCACCACGGTAAATACTGCGTGCGTGTGTACTCGAACCACGGTGAAACTACGCGCCGTCTTCTCCTCCGTGTACGTGCTTAAGATCCCTTGACGTCATTCGCAAGGGTAGGCCGTTGTGTGCTGGCATGATGGTCCAAATTTAAAATGAACTCGCATTTGGAACGTGCATCGTAATCATCGCCCCCTCCTTCAAACACATAACAGGAGTGACGAGATTCATTGAGACTGGCATTACAACGTTTGATTATTCTTTAAGTTAATATTTAATCTCATTATCATTATTTATATTATTATTCTTCCTGTGGGGTGGTCACCTCAAACCCGTAGTTTGTAAAACACGACCAAGACCCCTGAATGAATTGAGGCTAAACATAATTGTTGAATGTTCAAAGATTTTACTGGTAATCTTTAAAAAAAAGTTCTACATTTAATTCAAAAGAGCATTCATTAATGCATTGTTAATGGAAGTCAGTTTGTTAAAAGAAATAACATCACCCTTGGGTTTCAGTAAAATAAATATAATCCCTTGTGCCCTGACCTTTGGGTCACCCTGTATATTTAGGAAATTAAAACTCAGTCAAAATTACAAACTCACGTAGCCAAATAAAACGCGATAAATATTTACGCGTATATTTGTATATTACATATATTTGTTATATATTTATACGTATTTATATTCCGGATTTATTTATATTTGTCCATTACATACTAGGATTTCACGCGCGAAACCCCTTGAGATGGTTTACAACAGTGGTCAAGCGCCTTGACGCGTCCATCGAAGCAAACATGACGCGTACACAGATTAAAATATCACGTTGAGTGTCCCACTGGAACGATTCATTACATTTCACCGAACTGCATTTAGACCGGGTTAAGCAAGTATGTCTCTTTGGTGTTTGAACACCTTACCGCCTGTGCTATTGCCAGACATGGCATCTTAACAGACTTTGCACATGCGTTTCAATTTACTGATGTGTGTGCAGCGCTTTATATTACCTGGTTGAGTTTCAGTTGTCTTTAACCACAGTAGCACTGACAGCGACACCGCGACCGCCGTCATCAACGTCAGAATCGCCGACAAAATTGCCACTAAACCCTTGGCCATTTTTCACAAAATGCGACATCAAGCGTCGCCGCGCGGATGCTGCTACGGGGTCTGGTGGAGGTTACCGCACTGTATTCGCACCTGCGGATTTCACCTTCGTCGAGTCTGAGGTGGGGGTAAAGGTCAGCTTCCCACTCAGATAACGATATCTGTGTTCAGGTGTGGACCCGATAAGGTTTTTTGTAATTGCATACTGTATGAGCGTGTATTTAAGAGTGTAGAATCACGGAATTCTGTCTGCAGTTCGTACCCTACAGATCAGAGGTTTACAGCTTGTTTTTCAGCATGGTTACGGCAGCACAATTTGGTCCTCCAAGATCTGCGGTCTAAGAGTGCCACGCACGCAATGGTGATGTCACAAACCCATTATTTAATAACACCTTCATGATGAAGCAAATGTAAGCAGAACTCCATTCTGCTTTTGCAAAAAACGTATTTATCTGAAGACTAAATATTACTTTCCATGAATGAAAATTCAGATTCAATATTGAAAAAAAATTAATTACAAAGTTAAATTAAATATGATGTTTCGTTTTGTTAATTACAAAGTTAAATTAAATATGATGTTTCGTTTTGTATTACACTTAAGTTATATCCTCTGGATTCGTGTGTTGTATGAGTGTGGTTGATCGTGAGGGTATGGTTGGGCTTTTTGGGGCTGTCACCTCCAAAAGGCGGAATTGGAGAAGCTCTCAAAGGTCCCAAAACCAAGAAGCCATCTATGAACACAGGTACTGCTTGGTTTTGTAGAGATGAATTCTCAACCTCACGAGTGGGAGCCCAGGTACTGCTTGGTTTTGTAGAGATGAATTCTCAACCTCACGAGTGGGAGCCCAGATACTGCTTGGTTTTGTAGAGATGAATTCTCAACCTCACGAGTGGGAGCCCAGATACTGCTTGGTTTTGTAGAGATGAATTCTCAACCTCACGAGTGGGAGCCCAGATACTGCTTGGTTTTAGAGAGATGAATTCTCAACCTCACGAGTGGGAGCCCAGATACTGCTTGCTTTTAGAGAGATGAATTCTCAACCTCACGAGTGGGAGCCCAGATACTGCTTGCTTTTAGAGAGATGAATTCTCAACCTCACGAGTGGGAGCCCAGATACTGCTTGGTTTTGTAGAGATGAATTCTCAACCTCACGAGTGAGAGCCCAGGTACTGCTTGCTTTTAGAGAGATTAATTCTCAACCTCACCTACAGGAAACGGTCACTGCCCAAATGTAAAATAAACCACAATACAAATGATACAAAGTTCTAAATTGCTTTTGTTTCAAACCACAGACCCATCAAGGTAAGCAGATTCCAGGGCAAGGATTAAGGGAAAGAGAACAGAAGTAATGTAACCGGAGGTGTTGCAAAGGAAGGGAATATTTAAGATTTTCCAGCAGTTACAATGTAATGAGATAACGCAAGTCACAAAAAACCAAGGTCAACATGAATGGCGGTAACACAATTTGGTCAGATTATATCTCTATCAACAAACAGCGATGAAAGTTCAAGACCTCCACTGCTCAATGACGGCAGAAAGAGTGTTGTGAACCGAAGGTCACAGGTCACAGGTCTCAGACGAAAGGTCCAAGTGGGGGCCCGCCAAATTGTCGCAAGGTCAAAGGTCTCAGACTCGCAGGTCTCAGACTCGCAGGTCTTGGCACTCGCAGGTCTTGGCACTCGCAGGTCTTGGCACTCGCAGGTCTTGGCACAGGCCGTGGTGCAGAGGTCACCAACTCGCAGGACTCAAAGGTCTCGGGCAGGCACCCAGTCGAGTTGTGCAGCTCGGAAGAGCGCAAAGTTCTGCTGGGGCAGCCACCGGGAAGAGGTAGCAAGCACCGAGCAGAGGTGGCAAGGTTGCAACGCCGAGTTGCACGAGGAAAGCTCCCCACCCCCCCCCCAAGCAATCTGCTCCTAACACGGTACCGGCATCGCCTGTGCAGGCAGTCATCGACTTACGAACATAATTAGTTCCCGAGGCCCGTTTGTAAGTCGAACAGTTCGTAATTCGTAACATAACAATGTATTGTATTTAAGAGTCCATAGGTCAGTGTTATGAAATGTGGCACGGTAAAACAAAGAAAAAATATTGTGCATTTGAATATTATGCTGTAATAAATACTGTACAGTAATTAAAAGAAAGTAACAAAAAATGTTAACAAATATTTTCACTGACCTTGAGTCCTGATGCTCGCTTGCTTGTCAGAAGGGGCGCAATGAGTCACCACAATGGGACACACACGGGGCACGCGTGCACGCACACAACAATAACAGTGCTTGTGCCAGGCTAGGTGCACATTAAGGCTACGTGAAGTGTGAAACGCCCGCTGGCAGGTCACGGGACAGACCCAGATGCCATGGGTTTACTGATTGAGATGAGTGGCTGATGCACCACCTGTGCCCCCTGGTGTGAAAACTTGCTGTGTTTTAGCCGCTGTTTGTTGTGAGCGTCGCTCCTCTGACTTCCGTTGTTGCTGGAGGGCGACCACCTCCAACTGCCCAGCATCGTCCTTCACGAGCCTCCTTCACAGAGGTCGATCTTGACACCGCTGGTACCAGTCATTGGCAAGTCCACTCAGCGCCATATCCTCTCATATTGAGTACATTGATTATATTGATGTAGTTTATATTTAGGTTTTTTTCACATCGGTTTATTGTATGGTAGTAGGGTATTTGTAGTTATTTAGAAACTCCCTTTTTGTTTCCCACATAATACACTAGCTTGATACGCGGTGGTCTGGCTGCTGCAGTTCTTTATTATTAACATTTCCCTCCCTTTATTACTGCTAATCCTACATAATACACTAGCATAATATGACTTTGAGACAACCCACCGCCTACACACTCCGCAAGAAGTGACTAAACCCATATCTGCATTTATCATCAATATCCTGAATTCCTCTGTTGATATGTAAACTCATTTGTCAAGGCGCTCTCCTCCTCCCACCCAGCTTAAAAGACGCTGCCAAACTTAGCAGTGTTCATTGGAGCGCTGTCTTTCCGACAGCTCTGTTTCTTCACCTGAGGACGGCTGCTTGCGTTGTGGCCGAAACGTCGTGAGAATTTTATTATATTATGTTTTATTTTTATTATTTTATTATTTCCCATCTACGTGACTTTACCGAAAGAACCAAGAATATTATATAACTGTTCGTACAATATATCTGTTAGAACAGAACTTGCTACTGTCAGGGCAGTACCTATAACTGTTAATACCTTGGCTGTGAGCGGCCAAACACAAGGCAATGTCCACGAACCCTGCCTCTGTATCTGACAGGGAGTGTGCTGCAAAACAAAACATGCACACATTTACATTTGCACCATTCGCAGAACCAGGGCTCAATCTCCCCGTAAATATTTCCCGGATTGTTGCTCGACTGGCGTGGAGATTGTCGACGTAAGCCACTACCACGAGCGTACGAGGTATACCAACACTGTGCGTCATATTATACTACCGTACCCTTTATTATTCCAATGGTCCTATGAGGACAAAATACATTGTGGTGGGTGTGGCTTGGTGTCAAAATAATTCCAGGACAGCGTTGTGGACTGTGTGCTGCCGCGGCTGTGGAGCCACCCGGCTCCCGTCACAGCGCTCCCCCCACCACCCCCCACATAAACACACACGCATGCCCTCACGTAGGGCCTCGTGGGGGGGGTCGTCTGCCCCTGAGTGTTTACCCGGGAGACCCCCTCGTAGGGGTGCTCCACGGTTTCTCAGAGCCAGGGAATTGGCAGAACCCCTCCCAGGCCGAATGACACTGCGGCGCCGTGGAGTGACTTAAAATTGTATGGCCACGGCGAACTCACTGAGGACCGCATTGAGGAAATGCCCAAGGCACCCGCGGACCAGCAGGCAGGTGGGGGGTGGGGCGGCACCGGTTGACCCTTTGGGAGGAATACACGACAGGGGGGCGGAGCGGGAGAGGCGAAGCTACCGATTGGATAAGGGGCCAGCGGGTCGGCGGCACGTAGGCTCTGAAGCTGGGGATGAAAAGGAGTGAAAGTGGGAAGCAAGCTCTCTTTTCGCTGGGGATCAACAGGAGGGAGGAATCGAGGAGTCGTCATCTCCCTGCTTCTGGAACGTCCGTGAGACGGGTCAGAAAGCAGACGGATTCAGTTTCCCCAGCAAAAGCCACGGGTAACATCATCTTTCCGCGACCCCCCAACACCACGAGGTCGGACGGTAAAGTACGAAGAGGAGAGGTAAGGCAAGGGGAGATATCCTGAGAGAGAGAATAGAGGGAGGACAGGCCACTTGAATATCAGACCGTAGGGGGATAGGTTAGATCTGTCCTGCTGGTCCACACCGACACGGGTAGATTAACTCTAATTGAATAGAGAATAAACCACCAGTAGACACTAATCCGTGTCGTGTCGTCTCTGTGAGCACGGGGAGGGAGAGGAGTGTGTGGTGCGGTGAGCCTGTGCGTTGGGTGCTACAGCTATTTGAATCATGCTTCTGCGAGGAGCAGCGGTGGGTGGGGGAGCGGGGGGGGCACAGGAGAACGAGGAGTCGAGGGGCAGCAGCCCTAACAACTGCTCTGGCTCAAATGAATCACTGGTCATACACTCAAGGCTATCCCATCGACACTGTGTCTTGCGGAGTCTGCGGTAGTTTCATCACAGGGGGCATTGCCGCTCTACGGTTCATTCCCAAGTCGGGGTTCGTCAAGTCGCTCGTCCCTCAATCCGCTTGTCCTGGCGAGGGTCGCGGCGGCAGCTTTATTGAGTAGGGCGTTCCACAGCTCCCTTTCCCAGTTATTTGCGACTAAATGGCAACGAGTCACGCTTGCATCACTTGCTGCACTGAGTGACTTTACGAACGTTCTGGTGGCGATCGCCATAATCAGTCTCGGATGTTGTTGGCCAGTGCTCTGCTTTTAGTTCTGGGTTTCTAATACATTACCCACAATGCAGAGAGCTGGTGTGTTGGCCGTGCATTATGAACACAATGAAACAAAAACATCCATCGGTTTATAGTTGCTGTTTTAATAGAGTACAAATATTTAATCACGTTTTCCATAGCCACTTGAAAAAAGTCCACTACACCACACAACACAGAAATGTTGGGTGTAGTATACTGCAGTTACAACATGTGACGTCACTATCCCGATAGATTTAAAATGCATGCAGCTGATTTTGGAATTATTGTGAGTGCAAATATTAAAAGTGACATAACTAAAAGTGTACCATGAACATCCACGTGATTGTTGTGTGAGATCGGTGAGCCATGTAATTTACCACGGCCCTGAGTTTCGTGGTCCCCAACGTGGCGGTGGGTGGTGGTGGATGGTGGTGGTGGGTGTTGGCGTGTGGTGATGCGGCGTGGGTGGTGGTGGGTGATGGTGGGTGATGGTGGTGGGTGATGATGCGGCGTGGGTGGTGGTGGTGGTGGTGGTGGGTGATGGTAGTGGGTGATGGTAGTGGGTGATGGTGGTGGTGATGCGGCGTGGGTGGTGGTGGCGATGGTGGTGGTGGGCTCGATGGATCTACACAGCCGTGGGGCGTTGGTTGTGCTGCTGGGTCAGTTGTGAGCCGCAGGGAAGAGCCCTCACACTCCGGATCAAGCCTCACAGTTGGGGCTCTCCGTCGCCATGTACCACACTTCATTGTGACGATTCAGCATTTTTGTCGGTCTGCAAAGAGAATCATTCGTTTGCACGGTGGTGTCGAGCATATCGCACCACTGACACATGCTGCAAGCAGACTGCAATGACGATGGCACTGTAACAGCGAGCGTGCATCCCCTTGTTGCTGCTGCTGCGAATCGAACATGCTTCATACCGACACTTCCACATTGACATTTCAGCCACTGGTCATAATCATTCACGTCAATATCACTTTAGAAGACTTTCATGAGTACAGGGACACCACGTTGTGGCTGTTAATTGATGTGTGGATCCGTGCGGTAAGCGTCCACCTTGGCAAGCGTGCGCCTTGGCAGCGGGACGAGATCTCTCACCTATTATATGAGGCCATGTAGTGGAAGCCATTGTCGAAGTTCTTTTTCTTATCTTTGAGGTCGTTGGAGAGGAGGCCAGAGTAGATCTTGGAGGTGACTGTGAGAATCCAACCTCCAAACGACTTCACATACATGGTCATGGCTGGCATGCGCACAAAGTACACCTAAGGCAGACACGGGCAGAAAACGACGGATTCGTTAGCAGCGCTCCGCTCGCGTCCTCTTCGCCACCCATAATTATTATCCCGCTTTTGGTTATCCGGTAAAGTCTCCCTGAGTCTCAAGACTTGTTTACGGGGAGGGTCCTGCAAAGTTTTCAAAGTCGGGGGCCGCCATGCAGCTCTGTGTATTCCCAATTGAATAATTAGTAGGTTAACATTTTCAGCCACAGCACTACTTGGAGGTTTATAAAGACTGTGTGTGTGTGTATTGGTACGGACCGGTGGTGCGTCGGTTAGCACGCCGCGCTATGAACCCGGCGAACCGAGTTCGATTCACGCTCACGGCCAAAACCAGTGACGACTATCCGAACCGGTCCTGGGCATCCCCTAGGTCGACTCAGCCTCAACTGAGTACCTGGTGCGATGCGTAAACATCGCCACTGGGGAGACAAAGGCGGCCGGGCGTGGGGCTGGCCACCCACCCCCTCGTGTGCCGTGCCGGCCTTCATAGGTGCTCGCTAACAGCACTTTCCCCAACAGTCTGTTATAGGTTATACGGGGGATCTTTGTCTTTACATTTTTATGGACCTGCATCGAGCTGCTGGATAATTGCAATTTCTCAACAATGGCTGGTGCCACTGTGTGCATGTGTAGGGACGTTTGGCTCATACCTCGGGGTTGAAAGGTGAAGGCGGGTTCTCGGCCACGTAAGAAGGCAGCATAAAGTGAATCGTGTATTTGGTTTTCTGCCAGAATTTCCCGCCGTGGGGAACTTTAATCAGCACAGGGGCCGTCATGTTGATTTGTTGCACTGATGAGGGAAGACCGCGGCAAGCAAAGCAGCTGCATCAGATTTCATCAGTCATACCGTGACAGCATTGAGGCACAAGTTCATTATTTCTGTCGCGTAACATGACACAAACAATTTGCGGAAAAATCTTGATTGGCTGCAGGTATTCACATTCTTTGGGTCTTTCGGTAGAGTCACGTAGATAAGTTCGAAGAAAACAACAACACAAACTACCCATCATCGCTGATGATGACGATCGCTTGAGTTGCGATCGAAACGTCGTCGGTTTTTTCGTTCTTTTTTGTTATTTCCTTTGAACCTATCTTCGTGACTTTACCGAAAGACCCAAAGAATATGAATTTGCTGAAAGAAAAGCAAAACACTGCATGCTGCCTCGCACTTTTCCTCTTCACGTGAATGATGTTGATGCAGAGCAGTGACTGCAATTTGACTCCGAGTCGGTTGAGGTCGAGGATTGGGTCAGGAGCAAGTGGGGTTCTGCTGCCTCGCTGCCGTGGGAATGCCACCTCAGCCGTCGTTAGATCTTGGGTGGTGCTTCTCAATGCGCATCGCTTCCTCCCGTCTTTTCACACTGCATTAAAGGGCATTGTGCAACAACTTCTTTGGTAAAACTAGGTACGGAACTGCGCATTTAATTGTGGGATTGAGTTTAGTGTGTTTTTATCGTGGTGTTTATTTGTATAATTTGAATGTATATGTCTTTTCAAGCTCCAAATCATGGGTTTGTTACTGGGCTACTGTACAAACAGAAGTTGCTGCGATGTGTTAATAGTTTGTACTGTAAGCACAGCAAAGCTTCACATCAATAACTTAGTAAAGTACAATTACAGCGAAACTGATGTGATAATACTCATGTCGTGATGACGTGTGGTATTTTGTATGTGTGTGCTTCGATGTGCATCCAGCACAAATACCGATGACTTTAAGTTCTCCAACTGTAATCTGCTCGACAGCAGCCAGCACTGAGTGTTCTAACCATTGCAATGTTACAATCTAGAATCATACAAACATTGGCTGTTATTTACACAGCACATCATTCACTGGTTAAACAAATTCTAAAAACTGATGACATCTTATAAATGCCGTCGATTACTCCAAAGAAACATTTCACAAAGCACTACTTTCAAAGGGTGGTAGCTACTTATGTATCTTGCGTATTACTCTCCCTAGATTTGAAGCAATTAATTTCGCATTTATTGTGAAGAGATTAAAAAAAGTTCTTCCAAATTTGATCGACCAGCTTCGATTAATTACCACAATGAATCGTATCGTGACGAATTCTATCGCAGCGACGCGAGCGGCAACCCCGAGGCCCTTGCAGGTGGCAGAATGCCCCCTCCACTCACTGGCATCATTGTCCCCCGTGATGTACTTGAATGCCCCCTCCACTCACTGGCATCATTGTCCCCCGTGATGTACTTGAAGAGCTTGCGGAATCCCGTCATGGAAGCGTGCTCGTACACCAGGGACTCCACGTCCGTTGCCACCCAGACCGACTTCTCGTACCGCCGAAGCTGCAACGAGGCAAGATACAGAACGGCGGCGGTGATGGGCGCACCGCCGGCGGGCTGGTTGCGGTGCGCTGGCCCGTGGACCACATCCTGCTCCACCCCCCCCCCACCAACCCCCCAAATGGCTGTGCAGTTATCAACCTCCAGCGTGTTAAAACACACACACACACGAGGATTAACGCTTCTTGTGATGTCCTTTTTTACTTTTAATTCATACCCTGGTAGTATATTATTTTCTGTTTATATTGGCGTCAATTGTAAATGTTGATGACCAAAACGTCCGTGATAGCAAATTGTTGGCAAGATCGCCAAGTGTTTGGTGTGACTGTCGCTAACTCAGCCCCAACCCCGACAACATAAACCCGTAACCAGAATCCCTAAACCCCAAAGCATGAACTCTAACCACTGACCATAACCGTGAACCACAACGCTAACTTATCAACACAAACCCTAAACCATAACATTCAAACCATAACTCCCAAGCTTAATCCAAATCGTGACCCTAACCACCGAAACATCTACCCCAACTCATAACCTCTTAACCCTTCACGCAAACTACATCAGCAGCATCCAGACACAGTTCAAAAAATCGCAAGGCAAGCTCGAGTGATTGGATAAACATGTGGTCTCGGGATGGTTACAAAAGTATTCAGGGAGAGTAATCGCTTTAACATACACGTAGAGCAGTGATTCTTCTTCTTAAGCTGGGGTGCGAGACATGGCCAGATTTTTTTGGGAGGTAAATAATCGAAACAAATTCAGCACGGGCACGTAAGTACAACTTACTTTGTTTCATGAAACCCTTTGTGTTCATGAACATTGTATGTATTTTTTTTACGATTGACAGGCAGAGTATATCTAAACGTGTAGCTCCTAAGTTTACTCTGGAAGGGGCCCAGAGGGCATAACGGTTGGACGCCCCTTAGCAGAGAGGAATGCAGCGCATCGCTTTGGAGCAAAACAAGAGCGGTTTTGTAATGTGTCAGGAATCTTTGTGAAACACATACGAGTGGCAAATTAATATCACGCGCTGCTGCGTAGGTGCAGCAATGAAGTAGCGCTTTCACAATGCTCCCCAGCCCAGAATACGGGAGGAATTACCGTACGGAAACAATGTTACCACACATTGCCGAAAACCCTGTGCTTAATTTTATTTTAATATCCACTTAATACGAGAGAGGTTGATGGGCAGCCTGCCAGACAAAGAGATACAAACCACGTGTGTGGTGGCTGGGTGTTGCTAACGCTCCACCACAACCGCAGGATAATCAATCACTGCCCTCTATTATAATCGAATCACGGCGGTCGTAAAGCGCTCAGTAAGTCGGTGGTGGTGATGCTACAGCCGCTGCGTTGGCGGGCTGCACATGGTCAATGAGCTGAACAATTTCAACACGTCCGTCAAAGACAGCGTGTGGCCTTCAGAGTAAGCATGCGTGAGACGCAACGTTGCGAGCGACGGGCCGACTCCACGGAACGTGAACACAGAGGCCGAGAAGGATGGCATGGATGGTGAGAGTTTAGAGGACTGCACTTGACACCGCGAGACCCCGCTCCTCCGATGAGCACGGTTGGCAACGTACGGTGCGAAAGAAGCTCAACATACATACAAACGGGCCTAATTATAATGAATACGCTTTAAAATAATACCTGATGAACTTTTTTTAAAATTATGCATGTAATAGTTAGCTATTGCGTAACAACCCCTTCAATAATCAGAAATGTAATCACTGCTAAATAAACACATTTGCGTCCAAACTTAAATGATAAATGGTGCTGGCACAATGGAGCTATGGGTAGTGGCCCCGTTTGCAGTGAGCGCGACTCGCGCAGTGAGCCGGGGCCAACACAAAGTCGCCGCCAAACGAATACCTTCATCGTGCGCCTTGTCAATGATGCAGCTTACGACGGCGGTGGCCGAAAGTCGCAATTTAAAGCTAAATGTGCACATTACGATTTAACGTCACCACACCTCGATAACCCGCACGGTTACCGGTGACGACTTGGCGTATTTACCTCGTACGTGTCAGCTTCGCAGAGGACCTTGAACTTGAAGCATTCCGTGGTCTCGGTACAGAACCCCGGTATCGCCCTGCCACAACAACAACAACACACATCCAGGTTAAGTGGCATCACGTGCTGCTGCTGCTCTCTTATTAACAACGTCGCGCTGTGTTTGCGTGCGTGCGTGTGATGATCGCATGTGCTTCTCCTTGTTTATTTACTCCTGGGCAAAAGCAGCAGCGGTCAGGACCGCGACAATGACCGGATAAAGCATCTCCGCTCGCTTTTCTTTTCTTCTTCCCCCTGAAACGATCAACTCTCTGAAGAGTGCACGGGGAAATCAGTCTCAACTCCTCGCCTGGCGCCTGGGTGGTAATGCGCCGCTATTTATAGACGCGGACGCGCTCCAAAACGGCGGAGACCTCCTCCTCCTCCACGCACAGACTACAATCGAGGGGTGGGGGGGGGCACCGGGGCAGCCCCCCCCCCCCCAGTCAACAGCGAACAGCCACGTGCCAGCACTCTCGGGAGTGGCCAGTGCCGTGGTGCTGGCAGTGATGCGCTCCAGATGTGGTAGTGCTGGGTGGTTCTGGAAGGGGGGGGGATGTCCGTCAGCGCCAGTGGGGATTGTTTTTCAACGCAGGGCTCGTTGCAAAATGGATTTCAAACCATGTGTGTGGCTTTAGTGCCACGGTTCTTTAAAACAACAACAACAAGCCTTGTGAACGGGGATTTAAATAACTCGCTGCATAGTCGTGCAACTGTGGTCCGTCTGCAGTTTAATAAATAGATATTGTGATTCTGTAATTGTGTTACACAAAAAATAACATTCGAATTGCTTTCCCTTAATTCTACTCGAAATGCGCTGTGTCCACTATGGCAATGCTCTGCGTGGCGTGGGTTTATACCATCATCACGATCACCAGCAGCACCACCAGCACCACATCAGTGTGTGATGGCATCATGATGAGACACGTTTCCTCTGCTTGCATGAGACTGTGGGCTCATTAGGCCAGGGCAACTTTGCTGAACACGATATGTTATTCACAGTAAACCCAAGGTAACACATTTGTTCACCCCTAACCTTTTAAACACACGGAGTTTCTTTTAGGTGCCAAGATAATTAGTGTACACGCCGTACTATAATTACCCCTGCTAAACACCCCTTCGCCACTTGGTGTAGAGGTTCGCGGTTCAACCTCAGCAGGCCGCCCTCGTTAATAGCGGTGGAAGTTAAATATCCCACGACGTCATGCGAAGTATCACTCGCGGCGTTGTTACATTGAGACACGCACACAGCAATCGCTGCGACAAAGCCGAGCATGGCCCTTGTGACGCGAGGTCTTGAGACTTTGCGAGGCGAACCACGTGTCATGTACTCGATCCGTCAACACTAGGTCGAGTCGGTATCTTTACGTTTTCTATAAACAAAAACCGATGCCAAGTGAAAAGCGGGCCCTCTCTATGACCTCCGGTCACGAAACTCATATGGAAGCTGAAGAATGTTCAGGAGGCTTCGAACCCCCCATGTCGGGCTTGAGAATCAACAAGCCCGAAGGATGCAATGGGTGCAGGTTCAAGAGGGCCCGCGACGTCGTGGGTGGGGGTTGGAATCTCGGGGTGGTGGGCGGGCGGGGGGGGCCACGGGGTGCTCTTTGCGCGGAGCACAGAGAGGTTCCTGTGTGCGTGTGGGCTTGCATGTGAGTGGGGAGGGTGAGTGGGTAGGGTGAGTGGGTAGGGTGAGTGGGTAGGGTGAGTGGGGAGGGTGAGTGGGTAGGGTGAGTGGGAAGGGTGAGTGGGTAGGGTGAGTGGGTAGGGTGAGTGAGTAGGGTGAGTGGGGAGGGTGAGTGGGTAGGGTGAGTGGGAAGGGTGAGTGGGTAGGGTGAGTGGGTAGGGTGAGTGGGTAGGGTGAGTGGGAAGGGTGAGTGGGAAGGGTGAGTGGGTAGGGTGAGTGGGTAGGGTGAGTGGGTAGAATGAGTGGGAAGGGTGAGTGGGTAGGGTGAGTGGGGAGGGTGAGTGGGCAGGGTGAGTGGGAAGGGTGAGTGGGTAGGGTGAGTGGGAAGGGTGAGTGGGGAGGGTGAGTGGGTAGGGTGAGTGGGAAGGGTGAGTGGGGAGGGTGAGTGGGTAGGGTGAGTGGGAAGGGTGAGTGGGGAGGGTGAGTGGGTAGGGTGCAGCTACCGTCGGTGCGGTTCACCACCAACCACCACCACCAACCACCACCACCAACCAACACCACCAACCACCACCAACCACCACCACCAACTAACACCACCAACCACCACCAACCACCACCAACCAACACCAACCACCTCCAACCGCCACCACCAACCAACACCACCAACCACCACCACCAACCACCACCACCAACCACCACCAACCACCACCACCAACCACCACCAATCACCACCACCAACCACCACCAACCACCGCCAGCCACCACCACCACCAACCACTACCACCAACCACCACCACCAACCACCACTAACCACCACCAACCACCACTACCAACCACCACCAACCACCACAACCACCACCAACCACCACCAACCACCACCAACCAACACCAACCACCACCATCAACCACCACCAATCACCACCACCAACCACCACCAACCACCACCAACCACCGCCAGCCACCACCACCAACCACCACCAACCACCACCACCAACCACCACCACCAACCACCACCACCAACCACCACCAACCACTACCAACCACCACCACCAACCACCACCAACCACCACCACCAACCACCACCAACCACTACCAACCACCACCCACCACCAACCACCACCACCAAGCACCACCAACCACCACCACCAACCACCAACCACCACCAACCAACACCAACCACCACCAACCACCACCACCAACCACCACCACCACCAACCACCACCAACCACCACCAACCACCACCAACCACCACCACCAACCACCACCAACCACCACCACCCACCACCACCCACCACCAACCACCACCAACCACCACCACCAACCACCACCACCCACCACCAACCACCACCACCCACCACCAACCACCACCACCCACCACCAACCACCACCTGGAATGCGTCTGTGAATGAAGAGTCCGCATGCGAGTTATGAAAGGGGTGGAGGGTTTGTTTACGAATGATTGGTAAACGTTCCGGGAATTCCACCCACGCATGGCAGAGTGGCCTTTCCCGAAGTCACGAGCACGCTGCTTCATGGCAGATCTGCGAGTTTGACACATTGAGGAATTAAATAAAAATGTATTCGTATGCAAGCCTGCATCATACTTTATCTCGCACAGTCCTACATATGACACAATGCTACATCTGAAAAAATACTAAAACTGGCACAACACTACATCCGTCACAATGCTACATCTGACACGATGCGACATTTGACACAATAGTACAACTGACACAACACTTCACCTGACACAATCCTACATCTGACACGTCTTCACACATCATGTCATCGCTGTGATGCTCTGTCTTCGGGCCTTGAGCTGCACAAGGCCACGGATCTCAAGCGCGTGGACAACTCCCGTCACGTACTACCAACCCGCCAGCGGTTCGCAACAGAAGACGTTTGTTCGAAACTGCCCTGGAGCTCGCGATTCAGTCCAACACTCGGAGGCCCGCTGGCTTGGCACGGCTGAGCCGACCCTGCCCGGGATTCTGATCGCCCAAGAATATCTCCTCTGCAATATCGACTCGAGGTACCTTTTTCGTGTGAACTTTATACGTTACATCCCCCTTTTTCCTTCCAGATCCCCTCTAGGTGTCCCCCCACAGCTAAACGAACAATAGAACTGGCATTGGCCAAACATTGCAGTGCTTTCAAACTAAAAGTGCAGCTGCACATTTTTCAATTGCGATTACACACAGAGCAGCGGCCCACGACTCGTGAAAACTTGTCATGATGTGACATGATGTGACATGATGTGTCATGATGTGACATGATGTGACATGATGTGTCATGATGTGACATGATGTGTCATGATGTGACATTATGTGTCATGATGTGTCATGATGTGACATGATGTGTCATGATGTGACATGATGTGACATGATGTGTCATGATGTGTCATGATGTGTCATGATGTGACATGATGTGACATTATGTGTCATGATGTGACATTATGTGTCATGATGTGACATGATGTGACATGATGTGACATGATGTGGCATGTGACATGATGTGACATGATGTGACATGATGTGGCATGTGACATGATGTGACATGATGTGACATGATGTGGCATGATGTGGCATGATGTGGTATGATGTGGCATGATGTGGCATGATGTGACATGATGTGGCATGATGTGGCATGATGTGACATGATGTGGCATGATGTGACATGATGTGGCATGATGTGTCATGATGTGACATTATGTGGCATGATGTGGCATGATGTGGCATGATGTGGCATGATGTGGCATGGTGTGGCATGTGACATGATGTGGCATGATGTGGCATGATGTGGCATGATGTGGCATGTGGCATGATGTGACATGATGTGGCATGATGTGGCATGATGTGACATGATGTGACATGATGTGTCATGATGTGACATGATGTGGCATGATGTGGCATGATGTCGCATGATGTGGCATGATGTGGCATGATGTGACTGTGTTCCCTTCCCGCAACACCCCTACACCTGTATAGCCTGACCAGACTGCTGACGCAAGTGCTGTTAGCGAGCACCTATACGTGCGTGGCCAACACCACGCCCGGCCGCCTTTGTCTCCCTAGTGGCGATGTTTACACACCACACCAGGTACTCATTTGAGGCTGAGTAAACCATGTCCGGTTCCAATCATCGTCACTGGTGTTGTCCGTGAGAGGGAATCGAACTCGGGTCGCCGGGTTCGTAGCGCAAGCGAGCTATCCAGTGCACCACTACCGCACGACCCACATCAACTCGCCGTTTGTCGGGCAGGCTTGGGATTTACGAGTTGTTCGCCTACAACGTACACCTCTTCCGCCCTCACTGTGCTGACGGAATCATCCCCAAGGTCGCACATCAGCGGCCGTGCTCTGTTTGGCAGAGGTTGACAGAGCGCATCCTTGATCCCAGACGCTGCACTCAACCCAGTAGCTTAACTTAGCGTGGAGCAGGCTGGGGGGGCCTTGCCCCCCAGCTCCCCTGGTGGCCGAAGCTATGAGTTCGGGCCCCCGTGACAACCACCGTGAGATATACGAGAAATAAGAACCGGTTTTAGCCTTTCTGGCAATAAAACAGGAGGTGTGAAGTTGTTCAAACACCAAATAGAAACCTCTTAGTAAGGAATGAAGTGACTGCATTAACCACACACGGTACTTGTGGTGAACATGCAAACAAACATGCTCTGCAAAGGCAATGCGTAATATACGCATTGCCTTTGAAACTGATTGGCCGACACGAGAGATTGCCTTCTTAATGGTCAACACGCGTTCTCTGGTGTGATACTGTTGAGACTTGGCCATACAAAACGGTGTGGCGGGGCCAGGATTTTCACGTAGGGGGGCAACCCCTCCAGCAATGAAAAATGATAGAGGAGTTGTTAGTAAGTAAGGAGTTGTTAGTAAGTAAGGAGTTGTTAGTGAGTAAGGAGTTGTTAGTAAGGAGTTGTTGGTAAGTAAGGAGTTGTTAGTAATAAGTAAGGAGTTGTTAGTAAGTGAGGAGTTGTTAGTAACTAAGGACTTATCCCTTGCTTTTTATTCAACGCGTGTGCGGCGATGTCGCCGCCATCGATCGAGGGTCGAATTCGAACCGCGTTGTGTGATCGGCATCGCACTCGCTGAAGGTGAATGCCTTCAGGGAAGTCGTGTACTGTATACGCAACTTTGCACAATTCTGAGTCACTTATAACTTCTTTGCCGTTACTTATTGCCAATTATGGACTCGGACTATTGTCCTATCATCTCATAGAGTCCCTGGCACGTAATAATATACTACAGTGGCAGTGGGGGTCGCAAAACGCCGATTTATTACTAATAAACCCCAATGATCCGATCGAAATTATGGATTTCGATCGGATCATTGGGATGCCACGTGTCACCACAAGTACGAATGGTTAATGCAGACTTAATTCCTTGCAAAAGGCATCTGATTGTTGTTTGAACATCTTATCACCTTTTGATTTAAAGCTTTCGTGACTGCAGTAATTCATATTCTTAGTTTTTTCGGTAAAGTCACGTCGAAGGGAAACAACAAAATAATAATATATATATAAAACAATAAAAAAATTCTCACGACGTTTCGACCATAACTCAAACGGTCGTCTTCAGGTGTGTTGGTTTGCATAAATTTATTTTTAAACGGCGCATTTATTTATTTATAAATGTTATAAAAAATTATCTTAGCAATCATTGGAAAGATTTGATAAACCATTTCAGGTCTTAATTGATTGTTCACGCTTACAGTGGCTTTCAGACAGCATACATTATAAAAAATTTCGTCTCCCCCCTCCTCTTTTCAGAATATAGATGGACTAGTCCTAAATAAACTGCCAAATCGTTGCGCGTGGCGCTAACGTTTTTATAAATAAATAAATGCGCCGTTTAAAAATAAATTTATGCAAACCAACACACCTGAAGACGACCGTTTGAGTTATGGTCGAAACGTCGTGAGAATTTTTTTATTGGTTTATATATATTTTATTATTTTGTTGTTTCCCTTCAACGTGACTTTACCGAAAAAACTAAGAATATCTTATCACCTCTTCATTTTGATCATCGTACTTTGATACTGGCGAAAAGGTCCCATGACACCGTGAGAGATGTTGTCCACAGCGGCGTAAAAGAACAACAGACGTATTTCATGATGTGATGAGGCAAGAGGAGCCCCGACAGCCTTGGCGTGACCGTGCGAGACAAATCAACTATCGGGGCCCCACCGGACCGATTGCGGCACCCCCTGAGCTGATAATGTCGCCACTATGCCACTGACCCAACCACACCGTCACAGGCAATGACCATTTGAAATCTAACGACGAATTTAAATCTATGCACGAATTGAAATCTATGCACCGACGAGACCGCAGATTTGCACGTGTTTTTCTTCCTTCGTGAGAACACGTGGTAGTTTCACGCCAGTTGTCGGGTACTTAAGAGCGCGGAGCCACGCTGGTGATGCAGCCTCACTCGATGTCCCGGCTCGGTACCTGATGAAGCTCAAGGCAGTTTGGGTAAAGCATCATACGTTGGTGTTAAACTCAGGTCATGAAAAGTCGTAAGCCACCTCATTGGTCATAATTCACGACCAATACACTGACGCGACTATCTTGGCTGGAGGGTTAAGGAGAAAGAAGTTCGGCATGAAACCACGACCACGTGGCATGAAACCACGACCACGTGGCCCGACCCAAAAAACAGACGACACGAATCGTGGCGTGGACGACGGAAACCTTCGCCCCAAGTTCGACGGCAGTCGCGTGGGACTGCGACGGCACCGCCGAAGACTTCACGCAACCTGCTACCACCACCACCACCACCACAACCACCACAACCACGTCTCCCGCACGCCACCCCCTCAACCACCACCACGACCACCACGTCTCCCGCACGCCACCCCCTCAACCACCACCACCACGTCTCCCGCACGCCACCCCCTCAACCACCACCACCACCACGTCTCCCGCACGCCACCCCCTCAACCACCACCACCACGTCTCCCGCACGCCACCCCCTCAACCACCACCACCACCACGTCTCCCGCACACCACCCCCTCAACCACCACCACCACCACGTCTCCCGCACACCACCCCCTCAACCACCACCACCACCACCACGTCTCCCGCACACCACCCCCTCAACCACCACCACGTCTCCCGCACGCCACCCCCTCAACCACCACTACCACCACCACCACGTCTCCCGCACGCCACCCCTCAACCACCACCACGTCTCCCGCACACCACCCCCTCAACCACCACTACCACCACCACCACGTCTCCCGCACACCACCCCCTCAACCACCACTACCACCACCACCACGTCTCCCGCACGCCACCCCTCAACCACCACCACGACCACCACCACGTCTCCTGCACGCCACCCCCTCAACCACCACGTCTCCCGCACGCCACCCCTCAACCACCACCACGACCACCACCACGTCTCCCGCACACCACCCCCTCAACCACCACGTCTCCCGCACGCCACCCCCTCAACCACCACCACCACCACCACGTCTCCCGCACGCTACCCCCTCAACCACCACCACTCGTTCCGCTGCCTCTGTCTGCTTGGCCAAGGGACCAGCGACGGCTCGACACTTCCCCTGGACTTTGATTGGGAAAAACATCGCGATTTAAGAGTGGGAAATCGGCACTCGCACGCGTCCTGGGAAACAAAAAAACACTCAATGCTGCCATTTACCTATAAAGTTTAATTTACATCGTCATTGTTAATAGTATGCACAACATATTTAGGAAAGTATCCAATCAATAATGCTTAGATCTCTGATTTTGTAAATTACTGCAATTAAGAAATGGACTGAGGATTACGTATGTACAAGATAGGACACGTGTTTTGGGAAAGTGACAAGGTGACTGTTGATTCCACGTCAACCGGAATGTCGCTCACCATACTCTGCGACCGTCGGTGGATCGTATTGATCTGTCCAACCCCCAGATCCACTGGAGTGCGAGGTGGCCAGCAATTAAGAGCAATCGTATGCATCTATCATCTGTTAGTGTTATTATCCCCCTGTGTGTGGGATTTTACTCACCATCACCACGTACAATCACTATAAACACGGACGTGGCCAAATGCCCCAATGGAGGAACATCTGGAAAAAAGAGTCTTGAGGTCTTTGTGTAGATAGTAAATAAATGATCAGTATTCCTCACGCATATCAACTCGTAGCCAACGCTGGGCCATGGTTGCTCACCAAAGTATTAATGCTAATTAAGTAGCGTTCCCAAGGTCGTGTACGCACTAGTCACTTGCGTTGGGTGTCCTGTATGCGTATGCACATACAGGACAACCAAAGCCTCTTATCTACAGTAAAGTGGGGGAACAATATTTTGCGAATCCTATTAGCCTCCACTTATCCAAGGAGGAAAAATATTCTGAATAATTGGGTGAATTTTCCCCGCAAACTCCTCTTATCCGTGAAACTTTAGCAGATAACTGGAAAATTATCGGCACAGCATGATGGGAAAATCTGTGCATAATTGTGGATAAATAGGAATACGGCCACGGAAAATAGGTGTTTATGAGAATAATAGGAATCGTGGGTAATAGGGTCTCGGATGACAGGAGTTCTGCTGGACAGGACTGTGCATGCATTTTTTATTGCGGATATCTGTGATCAATGCCACACAGGTATGCACGAAACCTAGTTATTAAGACTTAGAAACCAATTCTTGAAATGAAGTAGTCTCACGCACTCATGACAGAAAGCACAACGAGGTGAGACAAGTCCGGCTTCCACTTGAGTGCATAGGGAACCACGGCGCAGCGCGCTCGAGCCTCAGGGTTCAGAGTTTTGCGGACGAGAGCAATCAAAGCGCCGCTCGTGATTGCGCCAACGAGGCCACGGTTTGGCAAGCCCAGTGGCCGCATTGCTCCGACGATTTCAGTTCCGCAGCGAAAATGTCCACCCGCTTTAAACAAAACGTGGCCTTCATCCGTTGACAGCCCCGAGCGAGCCGTCAACATTTGATTCCTCATTCCAGCGGCAGGGGCCAGCCCATCCTTAAAAAAAGATTGTTGATCGTTCATCTCCGAGGGTTCGTGTTTTGAGTCAATGACTGAGTGGGATGTGAATGTTCACACATCCCGGAGCGCGAGAAGTGCACCGGAGCGAGCGATGCTCCCCATGGCAGAGAAGTGTAGGTGGAGAGATTGCACCGGGACACGCACGCACACACACAAAGATCCCCCGTGTAGCCTTAACAGACTGTTGGGGCAAGTGCTGTTTGCAAGCACCTGAAGGCCGGCACGGTAAACCAGGGGGTGGATGGCCAGCACCATGCCCGACCACCTTTGTCTCCCTGGTGATGTTTACACACCACACCAGGTACTCATTTGAGGCTGAGTCGACCTAGGGGAGACCCAGGACCGGTTTAAATAATCGGCACTGGTGTTAGCCGTGAGCGGGAATCGAACTCGGGTCGCTGGGTTCATAGCCCAGCGCGCTAATCATCTTACTACCGCTCCCCACACGCACACGCGCACACACGCACACGCGCACACACACACGCGATTGTTAGCGTAACCCTTCCGGGGCACACGCACATTACAATTCCTGTGTCCAGGTTATATTTCTATTCCTTTGGATTATTCTCTCCCTATAGGAACATTTCATGTTCTTCACATGGAGGAACAAAAGTGGAATTACCTTGTCCGTAAGCAGCATAAATAATTACACAAGGATTAGGGCGAGGGTTAGGGTTGCATAATTTGAGTCTGTTATGTTTTCGTATTGCGTTATGTAAGGAGGAGAGCAAGTAGCAGTGGGGAGCGGGGTCTAGTGTTGTTATGGGCAGCAGCTGTTGCAGAGCGGCTATGAGTGTGCAGTCTCTTCCGGAGTCTCTGCTCTCAGCTGGGCCAGCAGCTCTTCGCAACTGTTCCGCATTTCCTCAGCAGCAGACACCAGCCTAGTGCACACACCACATCCATAGCAACGGTGGTCAGGTGGCAGCATGGGGTAGAGGCGGCCGGGACGCCGCGCCGGCACTTCTCACAGCGCCGAACGCGCGGACCGGCGCCGTTCAGAACGGCTCCCTCTCCTCCGCCGCGATGTCTTCGCAGAGGGGAGAAACGGCAGTGAGCGCCGGCTGCTGCAGGACCGATGGGTTTCATTCGCAGCACTTCTACGTTAAGAATTCGGCCACGGGAATGTATTTAAAGTGTACACACTCACAGTACGTAATTTTGTGCTTTATTCACTCGTTAAAAAAATGTTCTGCTCGACGTTTAGTCCGACTGGCAGTCAACGAGAAGGCCCTGCACGGGGCGGTCGAAGGTTCCTGTGATGACGGCAATCGGTGATCACTACGCGCGGGGAAACCAGTTGGACGTAGCAATTGTAGACGCGCGTGAACTTCCTCACGAATGCATGCTGTACGCGCGTAACAAACCACCGCGCAGCTCACGATCGATCTCCGGTGTCGAATCGGCGCGACTCACCCGTCCAGCGTTATGGGCTCCTGCGAATGCGGCGACCAGATGGCGTGCTTCACTCCGTCCTCGTCCCGGGCGCGGGCATCTGGCCGAGCCCCTTCGTCCGCTGAGCCAGTGGTCCCCTCTCGCCGCCGTGCCCTCTGCGCTTCGTCCTCGCGTGCTTGAGGAAGCCGGCAAGGAGCGGCTGCCGTGCCGCCCCGCGGCCCCGCTTGGTCGCCCTCCCCGTAGCCGGTCGCTCGGTCGGTGGTGGGTGGCGGAGCAGCGTCGCTCTCCCTGAGTGCGCCCCCGAGCGCGACGTCCCAGCCCCGCTCCTGCTCCTCCGGAGTCGCCTCCCCCGCGTGAGCGTCGCCTGCAGAAGGAGCTCCGGGCTTGTTCCAGTTTTCGGCTGCTGTCCCCCCCGTTAATATCATCTAGGAAGAAAAAGGATTTGAGAATGACGGGGGTTTTAACTGTTTTGGTTTATACATCAGGAGGAAAACGTACCATCATAAGAGCATTTTCAGTCTAAATAATAATGATACATTAATCATAATTTCCACTTGTAACACGCTGCACAGTATTCGCTCGCTCTCAAAGAGAGAGAACGACTCAGAGGCGCGAGGAAGCACAGACAAGCAGGAGGCAGCCACGCGATGAGCTAGAACCAACAGTTACCCAAGTTCTGTGCACCTCTGTATATTAAGGTGTCATCGGCTAATTAATAAGTGTTTACATGTGGAAGGAAACCAAACCGTCCCCAGAAAAGCCACGCGTGCGAGGGGGAAACGCTCTATCCCATACACACGGACCAGGTGGAGTCCACATGTGCTGGACCGCCGTCACCTGGCAAGCCACGGAATGGCTCCTCCTCGATCCCCACAGCAAGGGAGTTTTACAACATTTGTGCAAACTCGGTGTTTGTAGCTACCACTGTCCAGCAAAAAAATGGAATCTACTGCCCAAGCTTCATCAGTGTGTAGAGCGGAACAGAAATAAACATTGAGAGGAGCATGGTCCACAAAAGGAAGCAGCATATACTTTGATGTGGTTCAGAAACGGAGACAATCGTCGGCTGCATCATTACAGGACCGTGACGGTTCGACTGAGCCCGTGAACCAACCTAATGGAATCTACAAAGAATGCAGCCGTGGGCGAAGGCTACGTGGGTAGAGCTAACGGAATTGAGCCCCTCGAACCTACTGACCAGCCGGCGCTCTTCACACACGACGGCCTCTGCGAGCCGGACCCGGCGAGGGTCACGACTGAGCGGAGCGCGGGGATGGACTCACGCGGTAGTTTCCACATGACCTAACTAAAACCATGAAACTATTAATCATTCTAAAAAATATATATATATTTTACCAGGTAAGACCCATTGAGCTATGTAGCTCTTTTTTAGAAGCGACCTAGCCACAAATGATAGCTCAATGGAGTGGCTTATCATCACGTGGTAATGTAGAGCAGCCAAATACTCTAATTGCACGTTTATTCAAAATGTGGAGGGAAAAAACGGAGAACCCACAGAAAAATGGACGTGACCACGCGGAGAACATGCAATCTCCAAATATAGAGGTGTCAGGGTCGGGATCCAAGCCACTACCTCCTGTATACTAGGTGAGGGAGTCAACATCTCACCACCAAAACTTTTGCATTTGTGTGAAACAAGGAAGTATATTTTACTGAGAGAGATTATAGATGTATCCGGCACAAACCGAAATAACATGTTGGATTAAACATCTTGATTTGAGGCTTTCGTGACTGCAGGAATCCATACTCTTTGGTTCTTTCGGTAAAGTCACGTAGTTAGAAATAAAATAAAATAAAACAAATCACGACGTTTCGATCGCAACACAAGCAATCGTCATCAGGTGGGACAACTACAGCAAGAAAAGCTGCTGAAGTAGGCTGAAGTAGGCTGAAGTAGGCTACTTCGCAACACAAGCAATCATCATCAGGTGGGACAACTACGGCAAGAAAAAACTGCTGAAGTAAAACTGCTGAAGTCGCCTACTTCAGCAGTTTTTCTTGCTGTAGTTGTCCCACCTGATGACGATTGCTTGTGTTGCGAAGTAGCCTACTTCAGCCTACTTCAGTAGTTTCACTTGCTTTAGTTGTCCCACCCGATGACGACTGCTTGTGTTGCGATCAAAACGTCATGATTTGTTTTATTTTATTTCTAACTATGTGACTTTACCGAAAGAACCAAAGAGTATGGATTAAACATATTTCGTATCATATTTGCAATCATGTGATTGAGTCACATCTCAAGTTACAAGGATTTCCCAATTTTTGTCCGAGCTCACAAATGCTCTTGCTGGTTAGACGATTACGCCCTAACCGCCAACATCACAAAAAAACGACAATGGACGTTAAACACTCACCGCGTGCTGACCGCTCACTTTATCTTTGGCAGTGCTGAAAACGAGCTGCGTTCTGTACTGTAAGACGTATTGCCTCTCTCTCTCCACGGACGGCGCTCCCGTGGCCGGCACCTCGCGGGGGAGCCGTCGCGCCGGCTCCGAGCAAAGGCTCGAGGCGGAATCTTCCGCCGGCACCGCCGCCACCGCGCTGGACGGGTGCGGCGCCGGCCGCGTGCTCGCGGGAGAGGAGCGAGGGGGGTCCCGTCCGTGATCCGTCGTGCCATTGGGTTCCCCAGAGGCTGGGCTCAACCACAGGCTATCATACAGTGGGTTCCGGAAGAAGAGTGACGGCCGCGCGGTTTTATCTGTCGCAAGGCTACGTGGCTCTCTGTCGCTCGGAGCCCTTCTCTCTGGAGGCGTCTCTGCGAGCTGGTGAGGAGCGTTTACTAATCGCAAGGCCGGCCGTTGACACGTTAGCAGCTCGTGGTCCAGTGACGGAGTGCTTTGAAGTTGTTCACGTGGCGCGTCACTGTGGGCGCCAGAACCCCCTTCTGCTCCTTCTTCAGCTGTGACGCTTCCTGCCATGGCTGTGGAGGGAGGGTGGCACAGAGCAGACACCTGGGACGCGCCGCCAGAGCCGCCCGCGGCTGAGACCGCGGAGTTCAGATTGCGGCTGATGTCTTCCAGGATTGTGGCAAGCTGGCCCAGCGTGTTGTGCTCATCCTACAAGACAAAGGGTAACACGAAAGTGCCGTCGCAGGAGACAGATATCAGGGACGTACACAATAGGTAACGTTTCAGGCAATGGCCCTTTTAAGGCCACAGTATTATTGATGAATGCGTTGAGTTTCTGTTGTCTGTGCTTGCCCACCACTGCCAACACAGCAGCTGCATCACCAGATGTTTCATCATCGAAAGAACGTAACACAGCGGAGAACCGATCCTCACAGTGGTCGGTCACATCACGCAGATTCTGTAAGATCGCAGAATGGCGAAACGAATCTTAACTTGTATTAACAGCCAGAAAGCACCTGGCCCTTAATAATTATGTTGGATCAACATTATAAATGCATGATAACCACTCACTAAATGAGAATATTTCCACATATGTAGTTCTCTTGAGCCGGTGGTCTGGACAATGCCGAGAGCTGTCGTACATGCACTGCTGCCCAGTTCGCCTCTGCATCCAGGGCGGAGGCTGAGTGTGCCGTGCGTGTAGCGGGTGCGATGCGGAGTGATGCGGAATGCCCCTCATGGTGTCGTGTCCGGAGGCGGGGACCTCGCACGGTGAGCGCTGGGGGCCTCGTGTGTCACGTGGTGGTCGGTGTTCCACGGTGGGGGCCCCGTGTGTCACGTGGTGGTCGGTGTTCCACGGTGGGGGCCCCGTGTGTCACGTGGTGGTCGGTGTTGCACGCTGGGGGCCCCGTGTGTCACGTGGTGGCCGGTGTTGCACGCTGGGGGCTGGGGGCCCCGTGTGTCACGTGGTGGTCGGTGCTGCACGCTGGGGGCTGGGGGCCCCGTGTGTCACGTGGTGGCCGGTGCTGCACGCTGGGGGCTGGGGGCCCCGTGTGTCACGTGGTGGTCGGTGTTGCACGCTAGGGGCTGGGGGCCCCGTGTGTCACGTGGTGGCCGATGTTGCACGCTGGGGGCTGGGGGCCCCGTGTGTCACGTGGTGGTCGGTGCTGCACGGTGGGGGCCTCGTGTGTCACGTGGTGGTCGGTGTTGCACGGTGGGGGCCCCGTGTGTCACGTGGTGGTCGGTGTTGCACGGTGGGGGCCTCGTGTGTCACGTGGTGGTCAGTGTTGCACGGTGGGGGCCCCGTGTGTCACGTGGTGGTCGGTGTTGCATGCTGGGGGCCTCGTGTGTCACGTGGTGGTCGGTGTTGCATGCTGGGGGCCTCGTGTGTCACGTGTTGGTCGGTGTTGCACGGTGGGGGCCCCGTGTGTCACGTGGTGGTCGGTGTTGCACGGTGGGGGCCCCGTGTGTCACGTGGTGGTCGGTGTTGCACGGTGGGGGCCTCGTGTGTCACGTGGTGGTCGGTGCTGCACGCTGGGGGCCACGTGGGCTGCGTGCTAGGTGCGACGTCTCTTCCCGTGAGGCGCTAGGCCGCCCGATCGAGCACTGGGCTGCCCAGCCCCACTCCACTGTGTGCCGTGCTGACCTTTATAAGTGCTCGCTAACAGCGCTCGCCTCAAAAGTCTGTTAAGTGTGTGTGTGTTGTTGTTGTGTGAGCGTTTTGTTGCACACTTCACGTGGCCCCCGAGTACACCTGGCCTGGCACAAACGTCGTGGTGACTTCACCATCACTTTTTAGTTTTATAGTTTATAGTTTACTTCGTGATGAATGCCGGCTCTTGTTGTTGTTGTGACATGCGGCACACGGCGGCTGGACACGGTGTGGATCGGTGTGGTGCGTGCCGCTCCATGTCGCGTACCTGCGTGGGCAGGGTGGTGTCGCTGAGCAGGGAGTGCAAGCTGCAGAGCTCCTGGGCCGGGTCCACGACGCCCTGCAGGGCGAGGGCGCTCGGATTGCCGCTCTCCTGGGACGTCTCCTCCAAGAACTGCTTCATGGGGCTCCACTCTCCCTCCAGGAAGCCGTTCATGAACGTCATGTAGTCCTCTTTGGTCCCGAACCTGCATGCCAATGTACGACGCCACAACGTTTATCCTGGTAAAATTTTCTTTTTGAAATAAACACTCATTCGAATGGGCGATTGAAGCCACCCCAGTTCTCATAAATGAATGGCCAACCCCCGTCGAAAACCAAAGACCGACGAGACGAGCTTTGTTGGCTTGAATATAAAAAAGAAAATATCACCAAATAAAACAGGGGTCACGTAACTTATCAATCCTGAGAGCCAGCAATGTTGGCATATTCTAAGAACAGCTCGGGTTAAAATAACCACACGTGGCCTGAAAACCTCTAGCACTGTCGAGGCAGTTAGGGTTGGTGGATCACACACGTGTTGTGACGGTCCCTTCCTGTAGGCGTCGAGGAAGAGCCATACTCGAGTGCGGACCAATCTCCACCGGCTCCAACTCCCTTCCCATGGGCATCGAGGAGGAGCTGTAACCTGGCTCGCCAGGAGCAGGCAGTACAGGAGTATGTGGACTAATCTCCATGTGTTCCAACGTCATGTGTGGACTGCACAGCAAAATGTGGACTCCACCTATTCCTTCTGCATGGGATTGAGTGTTTCGCCCTCGCACATGTGGGTTTTTTTCCAGGGGGCTCCGCCTTCCTCCCACATTGTAAACACTCATTGATTGGCCAATAACACCTTCATATATCGAGAATCGCAGAACTTCTATCTCTACGTGGTGCATTGAAAATGTACATTATTTATGACAGTTTTAACATGTAGTTGGCTTTCGCAACCAATATCCATAATAGAGGTTTTTTTGGGGTTAGATCACATAAATATAAACGTGTCGTTAAACCCGGCTGGTGAGGCTGGTTGTTGTAATCACCAGCGAAACGTCACAGTGCTCAAATTGTCAATGTTGTGGGTTTACTCTCCAATACACAACCAGTGAGCTGAACGAGTAACGAATTGGCACGTTTTGTTTACGTGACAAACCTTACTTATTGGCTGTGTCGGGTGGTGGCGGGTAAACGACACATTTATATTTACGTGATGTAACCCTAAAAAAAAGCTACACTATGGTTATTATTTGTCATCATTGTGAACGCTGCTGATCTACGCCGCGAGAAGCCTCTCCTCCCGCGTTGCGTGGCCACGTCACCTGGAGAAGTTGGCGAGGTTCTGGACGACCTTGGCGATGAGCGTGAGGGTGCGCGCCGTGCGCTCGTCAGGGTACTCCTGGCTCAGGCCGAAGAGGCTGGGGGACATGATGGCCGGGCACAGGAAGCGCAGGAAGAGCGACGCGCTGATGAGCCGCTCGCTGATCTCCGCTCGGCCCCGCGCCTCGCACAGCCTCCTCCACGACGAGAAGACGTCCCGCAGCTCGGCGGGGAACACGCTGCAGCGCACGCACAGAGACAAAGGTCCCCCGTAGAGCCTTCACGGTTTGTCGGGGCAAGTGATGTTGGCGAGTTGCACCTATGAAGGCCAGGACGGCACACGAGGGGGTGGGTGGCCAGCACCACGCCCGGCCGCCTTTGTCTCCCCAGTGGCGATGTTTTTACACACCGCACTGGGTACTTATTTGAGGCTGAGTCGACCGAGGGGAGGCCCAGGACCGATTCAGATAATCGTGAGCGAGAATCAAACTTGGGTTGCCGGATTAATAGCGCAGCGCGCTAACCACTGCACCACCGCTCCCCACTACACACGCTACACGCACACACGGGGCCAGAGTGTGAGCGAACACCACACGGTGCACATCTGAAAACTTAGTGGATTTTCCCCTGGTTTTGATTAGGCCTTAGACAGGTGCCTGGTGCAGGGCATAAACATCAGCACTGGGGAGACAAAGGTGGCTGGCAGTGATGCTGCCCACACCACCCCGGCTTCGATATGTGCCGCCAGACAGCATGTGCCTCCACGGTCCATAAAGCCAAGTGAGGAAGCTTTGTATTTAAGTAACAGAACTGAACTTTTATAGGATACAAGAAGCAGAATCAGAATATTTATTTATACTGGAGGAATCCGATGAGCTATCAAGCTTTTTCACAAATGTTCAGTAGGGGCGGGTAAGAACGTTACAACAACAAACAATACAAACATATCATATAAGTGCAATGTACATTAAAGGTAAACAAATCACCCAAACACATACAGATACAACTAAACCAAGCCCTTCAGGCCTTTAAATCCAGGAGCATGTGGCAAATGTTATTTAATTTATGCAAACCAACACACCTGAAGACGACCGTTTGTGTTATGGTCGAAACGTCGTGAGAATTTTTATTGTTTTAGATATATTTTATTATTTTGTTGTTTCCCTTCAACGTGACTTTACCGAAAGAACTAAGAATATGAAATAAAAATCAACATCGTTGGAGAAATTTTTATTTAAAGCTTTCGTGACTGCAGGGAATCATATTCTTGGTTCTTTCGGTAAAGTCACGTTATTTCTGAGCAAAACTCTTGAGTTGAATCTATCGCGTGCACTTCTCCCTATATATCTCGTTGGAGAAGTTGATATTTTTATTATTATTCTGGCGCTTGTTTACCCAGGAAAGCCTCATCGAGTCTCATGACTATTTCAGGAGGGCCATGCCAAGTTTTCATGGTGCGGGCCAAAATGTTCCTAAGCGTGAAACCCATTCGAGTAATTTTCAGGAAACTGTTCATCATTGGGCCAATACCAGTTACACTGTGGGTTTTTTTTTAGCTGTGGGAGGAAACTGGAGAAACCCGGAGAAAACCCATGCATAACAGGAGAGAGAGAATGTACAAACTCCACGGAGAAAGGTGCCCAAGTATGGAATTGAACCCAGGACCCTTTTTCCGGCCCCATAAACAGGGAGAATGTTGCGATGAGCAGTATGTTGCACTCGAGGGGGGGCAAGGTTACCGAGACCGTTATTTCTGAGCATAACTCTTGAGTCGAATCTCTCGCGTGCACTTCTCCCTCAATGTTTACGCGCACACAACGCTCAATACAAACGCTCGGACTTCGCTTGTAAACGTGCGTGGTGTGTGTTTGGACGCTTCCTCCGCGTTGCTGCCAAAAGGTAGTGGGGCTACAAAATCGGAGGTGCTTGAAAAGCTGGCCACAGGATTTCACAAGTGAGTGAGGAAACTGGCAGGGCTATGAGACGCAGAAAAAAAACAACATCTGAAGTGAGGTCTGGACAACGTATCCATCACAAGACACTTATCACTGGCGAGGGCGACCACCGTCAGACTCTCTCAGCTGTGTTTTGTCTCTGTTGTTGATGCGAAATGGAGATGGGGGTTGTCGTGGCTAGTCTCCGCACACTGTGGACGAAACATACGGTGCAAACCGTGGCTTTTAAAGAAGCGCCCACCCCACTGGCGACGGGAGCGAGTGTGCTCACAGAGGTGGCAGCCAGGGTGGCACCGCTTGCGGTGGGGAGGAGAGCTCTCAGGGTGCGTGCAACGTGTGCCGAGTGAGACAGAGGATGTTAGCGGTGTTCTCCTGCAGGAGATTAATATAATACAGTTGATCATAGATTATCCGGCTTCCAACATTATCCGGCGAAACCGCTCCAAAGGCTGTTTGTAACCAGTCCGGCGATCGGCACCGTGTGTGTGGCAAAAAAAGTAGCTATACTTGATATCAGTGTTAAATATCATATACACTACATTATACACTACGTACAACTTAAACAATTCAATTACTGCACCATACACATTACCCCATGCAGAGTCTTCGAGATTGGAGTGGTCAGTATGGTACAGTGAATAAAGTGACTTTTTAAAGTAGGATATTTATTTTGTCTATGTGTATGTTTATTCATCCCAATTTCATATAGTGAACAAATTTAAAACACTAAAAACATACAACACCTAGAAACATGTCATACAGGAATGTTCAATAATAAGCTTTTTTAATAATGATTCGTGATTATCTGGCATTTTTGAAAATCTGGCGCCCCCTTCCCCCTGAAGCCGCTAGATAGATCGATAATCTCCTGTAACAACAATAATAATAATGAGAGTGATTTCGACAGAGCGCCCTACTTTATGCCGGGGCATCTCAGAGTGCCTTGAACGAGACGACCGTTTCAAAGCACTCACCTCTCTGCACCGCAAGGGCGCTCTCAGCGACAGCTGTCCCGGTGCGGCACCAAGAGACCCAGCACACGGGGGGGGGGGGGGGGGGTGCCTGCCAGCGGGCATCAGTCTTCCAGCAGGTCGTGGGTGAGTAGTGACTTTGGGGTGGATCAGGGTTGGCGACTGGCCGTGCGACATGAACAGGAGGCAGCTGGTGCATGGTGCAGAGGGTTCTGTGACGAGGCTGCTGAGTCATGGGTCGAGTTAGGTGGCCGCTCGCGATGGCCGGTGCAGGGGACCCGTGACAGTGTTCAATGTGGACGGTGGGAGGGAAGAAGCAGGGGGTAGTCGGTGTTTGTGGTCAGGGAAGTGGGTGTGTGGTGGTATCGGTGCATGGTGGGGCGGGAGTACAAGTAAGTGGTGTTGCCATGGTAGTATGTGTGGTAGTGTAGGAGTTCTGGGTGCTGTTGCCATGGTAACGTGTGTGGTAGTGTAGGAGTTCTGGGTGGCGTTGTCATGGTAGTATGTGTGGTAGTGTAGGAGATCTGGGTGCTGTTGCCATGGTCGCGTGTGTGGTAGTGTAGGAGTTCTGGGTGCTGTTGCCATGGTAACGTGTGTGGTAGTGTAGGAGTTCTGGGTGGCGTTGTCATGGTAGTATGTGTGGTAGTGTAGGAGATCTGGGTGCTGTTGCCATGGTCGCGTGTGTGGTAGTGTAGGAGTTCTGGGTGCTGTTGCCATGGTAACGTGTGTGGTAGTGTAGGAGTTCTGGGTGGCGTTGTCATGGTAGTATGTGTGGTAGTGTAGGAGATCTGGGTGCTGTTGCCATGGTCGCGTGTGTGGTAGTGTAGGAGTTCTGGGTGCTGTTGCCATGGTAACGTGTGTGGTAGTGTAGGAGTTCTGGGTGGCGTTGTCATGGTAGTATGTGTGGTAGTGTAGAAGATCTGGGTGCTGTTGCCATGGTCGCGTGTGTGGTAGTGTAGGAGTTCTGGGTGCTGTTGCCATGGTAACGTGTGTGGTAGTGTAGGAGTTCTGGGTGGCATTGTCATGGTAACGTGTGTGGTAGTGTAGGAGTTCTGGGTGGTGTTGCCATGGTAACGTGTGTGGTGGTGTAGGAGTTCTGGGTGGCGTTGTCATGGTAGTATGTGTGGTAGTGTAGAAGATCTGGGTGCTGTTGCCATGGTCGCATGTGTGGTAGTGTAGGAGTTCTGGGTGCTGTTGCCATGGTCGCGTGTGTGGTAGTGTAGGAGTTCTGGGTGGTGTTGCCATGGTAACGTGTGTGGTAGTGTAGGAGTTCTGGGTGGTGTTGCCATGGTAGCGTGTGTGGCGGTATAGGAGTTCTGGGTGGTGTTGCCATGGTAACGTGTGTGGTAGTGTAGGAGTTCTGGGTGGCGTTGTCATGGTAGTATGTGTGGTAGTGTAGAATATCTGGGTGCTGTTGCCATGGTCGCGTGTGTGGTAGTGTAGGAGTTCTGGGTGCTGTTGCCATGGTAACGTGTGTGGTAGTGTAGGAGTTCTGGGTGGCGTTGTCATGGTAACGTGTGTGGTAGTGTAGGAGTTCTGGGTGGTGTTGCCATGGTAACGTTTGTGGTAGTGTAGGAGTTCTGGGTGGCGTTGTCATGGTAGTATGTGTGGTAGTGTAGAAGATCTGGGTGCTGTTGCCATGGTCGCGTGTGTGGTAGTGTAGGAGTTCTGGGTGGTGTTGCCATGGTAACGTGTGTGGTAGTGTAGGAGTTCTGGGTGGTGTTGCCATGGTAGCGTGTGTGGCGGTGTAGGAGTTCTGGGCGGTGTTGCCATGGTAACGTGTGTGGTAGTGTAGGAGTTCTGGGTGGTGTTGCCATGGTCGCGTGTAGTGGGATGGCAGTACTGCGAATCGTTGGCGAGGTTAGAACGTGGGTAGAGAGTCTTTCTCCCCTGGGCCCGGCGGTGGCGGTGAGGGCGGTGAGGGCAGTGGACGCTGGTTGCTGTCAGGCGGCTGCACTCACCCCATGGAGGCCATGATGCTCCTCGTGGCCTCGCTGCACAGCTGCACCAGGGTCTTCTGATTGTGCTGCAGCTCCGATTGAGTGCATTTACTGGGGTCCACTTCACATTTAGTCCGTCTGCTGATGATGCCTTGCAGAAAAGCCCCTGCAATAAAACGCAAACGCACAGTTGAGGGGGCAACATTCAATATCTTATTATGAATTCAATATCTTGTCGCTTCAAATGCAACAGTTATGGTTACAAATCTCTCAGATGATATATTTTTTAATATTCATTTACAATCTTGCGCATTTAAAAGAACAATGAGTCAGCACCCGCTGTGGCGTATTGCAAGAGCTGTTTTCCCCCTCATCGTTGTGTCCCGGGGCCATCTCTATCAGGGCTCCGCTAAATTATCTCTTTGTCTCGACCACTCCTCACGGGAGCCACGGGTGCCCCGGAAGGAACAGCATGCACGTTGCAATGTCGCTAATGTGGAGAAGTTTCACATTTGTATCGTGACACCAGATTAGAAACGCGGTCACTGATAAAAACAAAAGTGTGAAAATATGCCAGGCTGTAACAACTGGACCACGAAAGTGCGAGGTAGCATGGGCGCGTTGCGCGCCAGTGTTTGGTGCGAAAATTCACGAAGGAATGTGAATTTGGAAGATAAAACTGCTATTTTCATTCATATACAAAGACTGCCTGTATAGCCTGTAACGGACTGATGGGGCAAGTGATGTTTGTGAGCACTTATGAAGGTCGGCACGGCACATGGTGGGGGTGGGTGGCCAGCACCACACCCAGCCGCCTTGGTCTCCCTAGTGGTGATGTTTACAGACTGCACCAGGTATTAATTTGAGGCTGAGTCGACCTCGAGGAGTCCCAGGACCAGTTCCAATAATCATCACTGGTGTTGGCCATGAGCGGGAATTGGACTCGAGTCGCCAGGTTTGTAGTACAGCCCGCTAACCGCTACACTATCACACAACTATACATACACACACACCTACACATACACACACCTATACATATACACAAGACCAAAGACAAAGATCCCTCATATAGACATAACAGACTGTTGGGGCAAGTGCGTTTAGTGAGCAGCTATGAAGCCCGGCACAACACACGGTGAGGGTGGGTGGCCAGCAACCACGCCTGGTCGCCTGTCACCCCACAGTGCTGATGTAAACACAGCGCACCAAGTACTCATTTAAGGTTGAGTCGACTTAGGAGAGGCCCAGCACGAGTTCAACTATTCACCCGCTGTTAGTGGTTGCGAGTGAGATTCGAACTCGGGTCACCGGGTTCACAGTGCAATCCACTACCCCACTGCGCCACCGCTCCCCACAGTGTGTATCGTAAACAAAGGCACACGCACACTAACTGTACCGTGCACATCCACTAAACTGCCTCGAGGCCTGGCCGCTTATGTGGCGGTGACGGCACGCGTACGGAGCCGCGCTTAATTTCTCACTCGTTACAGATCCCGATGCTGCTCGGCTGGCCAGCTGTAGGGAATACCTGCACGACATAAGGCACTGCCACTAGAGTACAAGGCACGCCTGTCCGTACTAGTCACAACCCCCGGATGGTTCCAGCCGACGCGACGCACGGACACGAAGAGGTTGGCCAGCAGCAGGGCATGTTCGCGCGTGGTGGCGGGGTTTGAGTATCGAGGAAACAGGGCTGAGATTCAGGTCCCCGTACAAATGTTATGGGATTGGTACAAATAGAACAGCACCAAAACACAGTGTGTTTTTCTTCTATTGACGTAACATTAACTCCAGCCATTCTCCACCGAACACTGCATGAAGGCCTCCCCATGCCATGATGGTCGTGGGGTTTTCATTTATTTACCATACTTCACCACTCTGGTCCTTGTAGGTCAATTAAGAGGCGACGGTGGGGGAAGACAGCAGCGGTTCTCATCGGGGCCGGATTAACTCATAGGCCCTCATATTTAACAGCTGAGGGACGGCAGCACGGCCATCTGGAAATTTTTGCCTTTAAATTATGATGACATCATTCGAGACTTTTCCACAGTTAAAGCTGGGGATTGTTTCATCTGTTTGAAGAAATAAGTGTAGCGAGTGATATACATTTGATGAATTTACCTCGAGTCGAATACATTTGCTTTACTTTTACATGGTCCTGACGTAACTCGCTGATGATGTAAACCACGGGCAGGGATCAAACACAGCGCACCAGGTTCAAAGTAGAGTGCACTGACCACCGCACTGACCGCCACACCACCGCTCCACGCAATATTAACATTCCGCTTGGAAATACACTGACAAGTGAGCCCGGAACCATATCGAATTTTGGAAGAGCTTAGAACCTAAATTTAAGGACTTAGGATTCAACCAGCAGCAAATGGGGCATGGCAACAGTGGGGCTGACCCAGCACTTGGTGCAGGTACGGCTGGCCAACGAGACGCAGGAACTGCTCCACGGACTTGCTGGCCAGGGTGTTCTGTCTGAAGAGGACGTCCGGGTCACAGCGCTGCACCTCCTCCATCACCAGCTCTGTCAAGAAGCCCTGTGCAAGAGGAACGCAGCGTCACTCGCGGTCCGTTTATGGGTAAACTCCGAAAAACACCCACGACTAAAACCACATTTATATTTCCCATGTATGAGGGGGCGAGGTATTTATGTGGGATGCTGCCGTGGTTGCCGCCTGTCTGGGTTTGAGCCACTCCGAGTGGCAGGACTTAATTTGTCCCGAGATCTGGTACGTGTATTGTGTAGTTAACTATACCGTATTGATAGACCCAGGCTGACTGAGAAATATTAAGTCTGGGTTTGTTCAAAAGTGTAAAATGTGGCCAACCTTTGTCTAAAGTTCAAATCCAGAACTTTAAACACCGTCCGTAGTTTCCTGTACGTTTCAAAGAGCACACTAGCTCGACGTTTGTGTATATGACTGGCTTATTCCAGGCGAATATAAAACGTGTTCAATTTAAAGTCTGGCAGACGTCGTACAATCTGTAATGAAAAAAATAAAATAATAATAGAATACGACGTTTCGGTTGCAACACAACCAACCATCATCAGCTAATCATTTTTATTTGATTGTATTTTCTAAGTGACTTTACCGAAAGAACCAAAGAGTAATTCCTGCAGTCATGAAAGCTTCGAATCTAGTTCTGTCATGAACTTAAACCTGTGAACAACGAGACCCCATCACAACAAAGCCACGAGTGCCGGCCGGAAAACAAACGGATTGAACTGTTGGACGGTCTGTTGGTTAATCCACTACAACTTCTTGAGCTTTTGGTCTCAAGAAACAAAATGGCCACACACTGCAGTTATTTTGCGTTGGTGGTCTATACAAAGCTGACCTCTTTTTACGCATGCATTGCTGCGCATCTCTGCGTGTCGTGACAACTACAGTACTCCTATAATTGCCGCTTATTGTCGTTCTGCCACAGAGTGACTCTGCATGATTTCTGTGGCTTGTTATAGAGCGACTCTGTCTCCAGCAGCTGCTTGGCCGCTCGGCCACGGTGCGCGGCGACGCCTGGGTACCGTGACCCTGCCAGCGGTGTGCAGGAAGCGCACGAGCGCCCGCGCCAGCTCCTCCTTGCTCTTGACGCCGAGCACCGGCTCGAGCAGCAGGCAGAGCGGCAGGCAGCTCGCGCTCAGGAACTCGGCAAACTCCTTGTAGCGCTCCATCGGCAGGATGCTGAGCTGCTGGTGCCGCCACTTGATGCGCACCGTGGGCACCGCGCCCTTGCCCTTGCCGAGGTTGGGGGTACTGAAGGTGTACCACTGCTCCACGAACTGGTGCCACTTTGTTCCGCTGCCCAGGGGTATGGAAACCAGCCCCATGTAACTGCTCTTTCCCTTCCTGTGCTTGTCCTTGCCCTTGTACAGGGAAACCAAGACCTGCTTCACAGCCGAGAGGTCGCTGAATTCGAAGTTCTCGCCCCAGAAGACATCGGGCATCGTGCGCTTGCTGGAAGTTTGCGCACACGGTTGGTCGGCTGAGAACGAGATTTTACAGAAATATTCTCCGGTCCCAGGTAGGTCTCTTGCCTCAAGAATCCATAGTTTCAAATCATTTTTAATCCTCCTGGAATTGTTCTGCGTAAAACATACCAAAAAGTGGCATTAATAAAAAAACACATGTCACAGCTAAGCTAGAGGTATGTAAGTGCACAGCATAAAAAAGCTACAAACCATGAGCCGATTTGGAAACTTGCTTACCATCATACGGCACTGTAATGTCATTGTATGCACACCAGCAAATGCACCATATGCCACATAGAGGGTTTAATCATTTATGTAAAACTAAAACCATGCACTTGTTCATTGCCTTCTGGATATAATTGTATACGACCCATGCTGTAGAAGAAGAGGCGGTGACGTTTTTGGAGTTGGCGCAGAGTTTCAGAAGACTGGGGTCCAAGTATACTGGAGATGCAGTAATGCACAGCGATTGTTCATCAGAATATTCTGATCCTTTAATACCACGAATGCCACTGCTGATAAGCGTGTTTATATCGCACACGGTTTTGCACTTCGTCTATTTCGCGGTGTGGTGCCGCTGACCTCAGTGCAGCAGGCTCTCTACAGGCTGCTCAGAATTTTTCCAGTACAGGCGGTCCCCGAATTATGAACGCCCAACTGACGAACATCCGCACTCATGAACGAGCTTCCACAAGATATTTATTTTTTAACCATCTGATTTGCGAACCGAACTCTGGAACTATTTACATTGTTACACGCAAATGTACAATATTTCTTATTTGTGAGTTTTAACGATGCTTCCCTTTTTCGTTGAACCTGAAACATATTTTATAACCCTGACCGTTTGTGCATTTAAACAGTGCATTGTGGTGTTCCGAGTTATGAACCGCTCCACTTGCAAACGGTGGACGGAACATGTTCGTAAGTCGGGGATTGTCAGTATTGGCAATTAGCACTGAGGTGCTGTGAGTGAGTGTTCCATGTGTACCGCTTCCCTTTGGCTCACGGGCCATACAGTGTAAACCAGTGTACTCTGCGCTCCTTCGACGGGGAAGGAAGAGGTAAATCTACACGAACGAACTCTCCTGAAACCCTCTCGCCGTGGCCAGCAGAGCTTGACGTTGGCATTTAGCTCATACATGTTGCTGCCATTCGCAGGGATAGAATGGAATCTGCCAGTTTCTACCTTCGCTGAAGAACTCCAGAGATTTCTATGACGGTACTTAATATCAACATATATTTTGTGTTGAATTTAGAGTATTGATAACATATCGCTTTCATACTCTTTAACAGTAATTAATATATATCGTGTAGTACAGTACCTTTAGTGGGTTTTACATGGAATGCTTGTGTTTCTGCTGTAAATCACCTTATTGTTTCTTCATGCAGCCATCAGTCGACAAGTTTGGAGCTCACACATTTAGACCAGTGCCGTAAATTCCACATCACAAATAAGGTGATTGCGATACATTGATCATTTCACTCAAGGCCCGTTACAGATTGTACAGTGATTATCAAGATGCATAGAGATGGTCTCTTCGCATCTTGGGTGACATTATTTTTAAGATGGTTCCAGTGAAAATGTTTAGAAAAATTTGTTGTAACTACTGAAATGTAAATTTTGATTTAAAGCTTTCGTGACTGCAGTAATTCATATTCTTAGTTTTTTCGGTAAAGTCACGTTGAAGAGAAAAACAAAATAATAAAATATATATAAAACAATAAAAAATTCTCACGACGTTTCGACCATAACTCAAACGGTCATCTTCAGGTGTGTTGGTTTGCATAAATTAATTTTTAAACGGCGCATTTATTTATTTATAAAAAAAACGTTAGCGTCACGCGCAGCGATTTGGCAGTTTACCCAGGACTAGTCCATCTATATTTTGAAAAGAGGAGGGGGGAGATGAAATTTTTTATAATGTATGCTGTCTGAAAGCCAATGTAAGCGTGAACAATCAATTAAGAACTGAAATGGTTTATCAAATATTTCCAATGATTGCTAAGATAGAATCCATCTTCTCGGTTGAAATTGTCTCTGTGCTTGTATATGTGGATAGCCTCATGAACGAATCTCTCATGGAAGCCAGATGGCTTACAAAGAACCTCTGTCTTGGAAAAGTCAATGGCATGTGAGCCTACTGAATTAGAACAATGATCTGCTACGGCCGAGGTGTTGGTCCTACCGTGTTTAAGGTCTGCTTTGTGTTCACGAATGCGGTCCGAGACATGGCGTTTGGTTTCTCCAATGTAACTACTACCACAGAGGCAACTTAGTTTGTAGACACCAGGGTATTGTATGTCCGGAATCACATCTTTTACAGACGGAACCAGATCACGGATTTTATGTAATGTGTTGAAACGGACCTGGATCTTGTGTTTATTCAGACGGAAGCTTTTGGAGATCTTTTTTGTGATCCCAGCAATGTAGGGTAAAGTGATGGTTTTGAAAGGCTCCTCAAGAGGGTTCTTCTTCATGGTTTGAGTGATAGCTTTGCGGATTGTATAGTCGGAGTAACCATTAGCCCTAAGAGCTTGGTGTACGTGCTTGAGTTCACTGCTTATGTGTTCCTGGTCGGATATGCATTGGGCTCTATGATACAGAGTCTTGATGAGATAATTCTTCTGTGATGGATGGTGGTGGGAATCCGGTTTCAGATAAGCATCCGTATGGGTAGCTTTCCTGTAGACAGAGTGGCTCATTGAACCATCAGGTCTCTTTTTAATTAGGACATCCAAAAAAGGTATCTTGCCATCTATTTCGACTTCCATGGTAAATCTGATGGCTGGGTGTATGGAATTGATGTGGTCGAAGAATAGGTCTAGAGCAGGCCGGCCATGTGGCCAGATGACAAAAGTGTCATCCACGTACCTCTTCCATAAGGTTGGGCGCAGAGTGGCAGTCTGGATGGCGTCAGTCTCAAATTTCTCCATGAAAATGTTAGCTATAACTGGAGAAAGGGGGGAGCCCATTGGGGTGCCCTCAGTTTATTTGTAGAAAGTTCCATTCCAAGTGAAGTATGTATTGGTTAAACAGTGTCTCACCAGGGGGGGTACCTCAGTGTTTAGTCCTTGATGAACCAAGTCTTCAATGATTGCAATGGTGTCAGGTACAGGAACCTTGGTGAATAAGGAAACTACATCAAAACTGACAAGCAGGTCGTCTGGGGACAGGGAAATACCCTTGATTGTCGAAACCAGGTGAGTAGAATTTTGTACCGCAGAGGTGGTCTTTCCAGTGAAAGGACGCAGGATTTCAGACAAAAAACGAGCTAGTTTGTAGGTGGGGGAGCTGATAGTAGAGACTATGGGACGAAGAGGTGTATCAACTTTATGTATTTTTGGTAAGCCGTATAATCTTGGTGGCCTGGCAGCAGAAGGTTTCAACGAAAACTGTTTAGATTGATCAATTAATGCGGTTGAATCAGAAATTATTTTGTTGGTTTGTGTGACGAGGCTGTTGGTGGGATCTCTTTTTATTTTTGTATAACTACCATCGTCGAGTAATTCTTTAATTTTGTTGTTGTATTCTATTTTATCCATGATGACAGTAGCATTGCCTTTGTCAGCTGAGAGAACTACAATATCATTCCTCTTTTTTAATTTATATAATTCCAAACGCTCATCTTTGCTGAGGTTGCTAGCTGGCATCTTAGCGTTTTTGAGAGTTGCAGCGATTTCAGATCTTGCTACGTCTGCAGCGATGTGACCCAGGCCCCTGAGAGCAACGTCTACTTGGGCAATTATATCATTAACTGGTATGTGTTTAGGTGTGACTGCAAAGTTTAGACCTTTAGCTAAAACGGATTTCAGACCATCGGAAATAGAACTGTTACTGCGATTAATTACGACTTTATTAACGTCTAACTTTTTGGTGTGTGGGTCCGGTCTTTTGTTGAAGAGGTTAAATTTGGAAATAAGGTTTTCCTTACATTTGGTCGACATAGTAGCAGCTGAAGAGGCAGTCATATTGTCTACATGTTCCCAATCCGATGTGGACATTATTGCCGTCAATGATAAGTGTGATTTGTAGAGTGTCTTGTCTAACTGATCTAGTTCTGTGCGTATAAGTCTGATTTTTTCTGAGATAAGAGCTAAGCTAGTTTTGAAAAGAATTCGTTTTGCATTAGAAGAAGTTACAGCAGCAGAGGTCAGTGTAAATGCGATTGGTATTACCCCAGAGTCGCGGCATCTCTTCAGTTATGGTCGAAACGTCGTGATAATTTTTTATTGTTTTATTGTTTTATATATGTTTTATTGTTTTATATATTTTATTATTTTGTTGTTTCTCTTCAACGTGACTTTACCGAAAAAACTAAGAATACTGAAATGTAATATGATGCAATACTTGAATGATCAATCACAAGGAACGCATGTTTATTTGGTGCTTGGTTTGAGATTCCATGTTAACACAAAAAAATGCCCCCTTCTGATTGGAACCATGTTGATAACATGACTGCGGCCTCTGCTGATTCAAAATCATCACACTGCCATACATAGCAGGCGTTACCAAAAAGATTTCCAAAATTCTAAACAAACACAAGATGCAGGTTCGGTTCAATACAGTACACAAAATCCGTGATTTGATCCCATCCGTAAAGGATGTCATTCCTGACTTACAGTACCCCGGTGTTTACAGACACAGATTTGTATCTGCGGTGACTGCTATATCGGGGAGACGAAACAACATATTTCTGACCGAATTCGCAGGCACAAATCAGATTTGAAACACGGCAGAACGAATTCTTCGGCCGTGGCTGATCATTGTCTCAACACAGCGGGTTCTCATGGCATTGTTTTCTCCGATACCAAAGTACTATGCAAACCTCCCGGTTATAACCAAAGATTTGTCCATGAAGCCATCCAGATATACAAACATAGACACAACTTCAACCGAGTGGATGGTTATAAATTAAGCAACCACTGGAAAGATGTCATAAACCAAGTCAAAACTTCAGCTACCTTATAAGCGCACAGCCTTTTTTTACCATTTTTTCATTGCCCCCGTGCAGTGAACCACCGCTTCCCCTGAACCCTCAACATAACAAAAGACGGATTAACTTAGCCCCGCATGCCATCGTCGTCCATCGCCCCCTGCTTGGCTCCTCCCCCCCCCCTTAACCTGTATATAAGCTCGAGGGTCTAAGAGCTCCCCACTTGATGCAGCTATCTTGCTGTGACTGTTCCACTTGAAGACGGAAGCTTGTGTTGCCTCCGAAAAGTCGTGATTTAATTTAGTTGTTTTCTTTTATTATAAATTTTATTTTACCTACGTGACTTTACCGAAAAAAAAACAAAGAGTATTTTCCATACCTTGTCTTTAGTGCTGTCATGATCCAGATCAGGATTGTTATGCACGTTTGGCAGATAATCATAGGAACTGCTTCTGTAAAACAGAATCGTGTATTACAAGAAAGTCAAAGGTTGTCATGCAGCATCCTAAACCAACAGAATAGAATAAACGTCACACACACACGATGCAGCCCGCTTTGACAGCGACAAAAATTAATGTAATACATTTTTTTTACAAATTATATATCAAGAAATACCACAAATACCTCATCAAGAAAGGAAGCAAACTAGTTTCATACAAGGTGAAACGATTATAGCAGCAGCAGCAGTAGCAGGAACAGAGTGACCCTGTACAGAGTACATGGTAGAGGCAGGCTAGTGGTAGAATCAGCAGTGGACTCTTGTTGTCTCTTACTCCCCTCACCTTACTCACCCCGGCAAGGTGAACATCCCCTTATGGAGGGCCAAACAGGACTCTGAGATACCATCGAGATGCAGTCACACATTGACACACATCTTAACGTTATGTAGTAACATTGCAGAAAACATATTAAATATGTACGTATGTCGAACTACTTTCACACCGCACGTAGCCAACCGTGCTAATCGGAGGTGCGGGATCACTTCTGCCGCACTCATGCAACGCAGCGCCTGCTCTACTCTCACTAATAGAGGCGATATATCTGGGTGAGAGCTCCAGAGTACACACGCGATTAGGTTGCTCGTAGTGAGGGACGAATATCGGCCGTGAGCGTGTTTTGAAGAGAAAGGCCTCGTGGCCACGGGCCAGATGAAATACAAGTCACGGGTCGCTTCTGACCCACAGCCCATGAATTCCCCCGGCGCTGAGATAGAAAGGACATTGAGTCAAAGGGTCAGGCAGATGCAGACCACATTTGTGTGGGCCACAAGTAGGGTTGGGACACTGAGAGAAAAACAGAGATACAGTTGATCATCGATTATCCGGCGCACGATTATCCGGCTGCTTCCAACATTATCTCGTGGTCCCGGGCCGATCCGGTGAAACCACAAAACCATTCCAAAGGCTGTAACCAGTCCGGCAATCGGCACCATGTGTGTGACAAAAAAAGTAGCTGCGCTTGATTTCAGTGTTAAATATCATATACACTATATTATACACTACATACAACTTAAACAATTCATAATAACGGTTTTTGGGTTAGATCGCGTTTATTTATAAATGTGTCGTAACCCTCCACCACCCGACACGGCCAATCAGCAAAAAAGTGTCACGTTGACAAAAGACAAATAATTCACTACTTGTCAACGTGACACTTTTTTGCTGATTGGCCGTGTCGGGTGGTGGAGGGTTACGACACATTTATAAATAAACGCGATCTAACCCAAAAACCGTTATTATGAATAATATTGGTCGCGAAAGCCTACGTGTTAAACTAACTTAAACAATGAAAATACTGCACGTATATACATCACCCCATGCAGAGTCTTCGAGAATAGAGTGGTATGGTACAGTAAATACAGTAACTTTTTAAAGGAGGATGTTTATTTTCTATTTGTATGTGTATTTATGCTGTTACATAGTAAACACGTAAAAATAGACTAAAAAAACATGTAACAACACCTAAAAACTTGATGTCATAGAAGAATGTGCAAATAGAAGATATTTTAAATAATGATTTGTGATTATCTGGCGTTTTTGAAAATCCGGTGCCCTCTCCCCCCGGATAAATCGATAATCGACTGTCGGACACTCCATGGTCGTGTCGGGTGGTGGAGGGTTACGACACATTTATAAATAACGCGATCTAACCCAAAAACCTTTATTATGGACACTCCATGTTTCTCATGAAAACATCGATGTGTGCTAAGAGATCGAAACGAAAATATCAGGTGTTTTTGGATGTATTTTTCTCATACACTAATTATATACATAAAAGGAGTCATAATGTCTTGCTTTATTTTGGCCACAGGTCATAACCCCATTGGGCAATGAACTTTCATTTTCAATGAGGACCTTCGTCACACTGAAGAAAGCCACAGAAATCATGCACCTAATACTAATTTAAAAAAATCTGCTAAATTCACACATCTCTTCCTACACATAAACAATACAGGCATTTTTTTACACATCCCATAAGCCACACAGTCTTATGGGAGTGCATAGTTTCATCAGCATTGGCTCAAAGCAAGAAAACTCTAAATCTGTTGCAATTCACTGTCTTATCAGCAGAGTCAGGAATGCTTGAACCAATATTGGTGAACTACCAGATGTTTATAGGCAATTACCCATCGGCTGGGTATGGGTCCTAGTGTGATGTAAAATGAAATAATACACAAATGAATCATCAGCGTCGTTGTGATGGCTGATGGGATGTGTACAAATACTTTTTTAATTTTCCATGTGGAGGAACAGATATGGGATGTGGAGGTGGCGGCGGATTGCTTGGTTATTTATTTTGTTACTGATATTATCTTCACAGCAACATCATGAGCAACATTTTGGAAAAATATCAGTCACAAGATACAGCCAAAATGCCTCCTGCACATACATGTGCTTCGTGGCTCCAGAATAAACACCACCTCATTCAAGAACCAAACATCATCGCAACTCCTCCTGGCTTTGACATTCCTCCTCCTCGTCGAAGGAAATTGTGGAATCATCAACCGCATGAGAACATCAAGAGGCCGATGGGCACATCTCCTTTATGAATGGAAATTTTACGACAAGCCACAGGAGTGTGGGTTTGCATGGCCACAATCAAACTATGGACCATATAGGAAACCCATAGAGACTCATAGATACACAGAGATACATAGAGAAACATAGAAATAGTATCCATAGAGACTCAAAGAGATACATTGAAGACCAGCCACAGGAGTGTGATTGTTGACATGCAACCCAAACTATGGATGGTATAGTATGCTTCCAAATTCATTGCTATACAAAATAATTGAATAGTCTATGGGCAATGAAAGTCTATGGGCCATATAGTAAATCACTGTAGTCTGTATTCAAAGGCGCCATTTAGACCCGAGTGGCATACAGAATTGCTCGCCCACATTAACAACGGACTGCATGGCCACACAGTGGAGCGCAAATTGTAACTCACATGTCCAGGTGCCAGATTTCAGGCCCGCATCTCCTTCAGTAATGGAACATTAAAGACCAGCTGCAGCAGTGCGATTGTGGCCATGCAACCCAAACTTTTAAACCATAAAGTTTAACCACTGCCATCTGCACCCCTTCAATGGAGGAGAAAGAGCACAACTACCAGAACTATCTCCTTGAAGCCCTCTCATCGAGGCAAGCAGATCTCGACATTGGCATTTAGCTGCTGAACATGTTGCTGGCATAATACGCAAGAGCAGAATTTAATAGCTTCATAAATAGTCACTGACATGCACCCTATGAGTGCTCACATCTCATGCCCCACACGCCACGTCACTAACCTTGGCTTGTGTTTGAACCAGTCGTACACGTTGGAGCAAATCATGAACTTGGAGAGTGCTTTCAGGGTCCCAGATGAGTCTTTCCTGTCTTGTTCCAGCATAACCTGCATGCAGCAAGCCAAGTGTAACCAGGAGAGTGCTCAAGAGTGACCGTGGTCACCAAAAGTACATCAGCAAAGCTAAATTAAATAACGTATCGTAGTGAAACAAATCGAAATCAGACCAAAAAACAACCGCGCCACCTAAGAAGTCTAACATCTTGCACAAACACAAATCAATGTTCAATAATATAAGTTCCATGTGGCGCAGCAGGTTGGCTCGGGCAGATAATTTTTAGATCGATTAAAGTACATTTACAACATTACACTACAGAAACATGAAACAGCTATAGGGTGAATTTTATACTTGGGCTTACATGATCGTGTTGGCACAATACTGATGCTTTACGATAACCCTCCAACACACAACAGAGATAATCAAAATGAAAATCTCAGTTGTCACGCTGAGATGATGATGCTGGATGTAATCTCCAGCGAAACGTCCAATAAAACTCTCAAAATGTTGTTTGCCTCTCAACTTTCCTCCGGTTTTTTTCCTGATAAACCAAATTAATCCATTTAAATAATTGCCCACGTGGTTCTGTCGGGTGGTGGAGGGGTGTAAGTTAAGAAATTGTTATTATACGTGCACGATAACCTAACCCAAAAATAAACTAATTGTGAATCAGCTATGGCGTGACTGTGGGTCACTTCTGCCCACTCTGTTGAGTTGGCAACCTGATCAAACACAATTTTAATCTTGCACTCGTCTGTAAACAGACAAGGGTGGCACATGTGAAGAGTCATCACACATCCCAGAAGGGTGGGCCGCATGGGAAGGAGGGCATCATTGCCGGTATGTAATTAAGGCTCTCAGTATTGAACAAGACTGGAGGTGTTATGGAGTTAAAGAATGTTAATGAGGAGAATAAAACACCGCTTTGTGAGAGGAGCCGCACGACTTGTTGACACAATAAATTGCGTGCTGCTGCTGCGTTGGCAGCGGTGCTAAAGCATAACGCAATAAAGTCCTCAACACAATCCTAGATCCATAATCGCAGTTTTTTGGGGTTATTTATTTACGCGATCTAACCCAAAAAACCTCTATTATGGATATTGGTCGCGAAAGCTCACGTGTTAAACTGACAAGCCTAGATATTAACACTGTGGCCTTAAAAATAGAAGTCTATGACAGGTGACGTTTCGGGCAATGGCCCTTCTACACAGCACACGGAGAGGCCAGAAGAAGGGCCATTGGCCGAAACGTCGCCTATGAAGTATCGTCTCCCGCTCACCAACACCCCCTCGCAGCGAGTTACCTGCCGCGTGCAACACAAATCAATAAACACAAATACAATAAACACAAATCAATAAACACAAATACAATAAACACAAATCAATAAACACAAATACAATAAACACAAATACAAATCAATAAACACATCGCCCTTGGTGCGAGCCACCTACCCACCCCCCTCGCGTGCCACACAGTGCCAAGCCTTCATAGGCTGCTGCTGCTGCTGCTCCACGTCTGACAGCACTTGCCCCAGCAGTCTGTGGCAGGCTACACGGGGGACCTTTGCCTTGACGCGGGCTGCTGCTGCTGCTGCTCCACGTCTGACAGCACTTGCCCCAGCAGTCTGTGGCAGGCTACACGGGGGACCTTTGCCTGGACGCGCGCCGCTGCTGCCGCTGCCGCTGGTGGTGAAGACGCCGCGGGGCGGGTGCCAGGCGCTATTATATATTTTTTTTACATTTTTATTAAAAATAAAACAATAATTGTTTAGCCCTTATTATTTGTATCAGTTCTACTTTATTATTTTCTATCTACGTGACTTTACCGAAAGAACCAAAGACTGAACCCCTGCAGTCGTGAAAGTTTAAAGTAAAAAGGCGAACTCGGGACGGTTGGGAACCGCCGAGTGGCGGCCCCGCGCGCATGCGCAGTGGCGACTCGAGGCCGGCCCCGTGGCAACCGGCCCCGACTCTCGCCTCTCCTGGCTCCGTCACACTTTGTTATTGTTGTTATTGTTGTTGTTATTGTTGTTGTGCTGCTTGTTTGCACTTTAGTTTCACGCTAGTTTGACAACGCCCAGCTCTTCAGTCGCGTGGAATTTTGCCGAAGGTTGCTCGCGGTTTTAGAATGTGGTGCAGTGACTCGGGTTAAGCTGTGACCCACAGTTATTTTAAATAGTTGTATTAAACGGTGTTTGTTTAATTCAGTCATTTGTAATTAATAACATCGCTTGTTAATCAAAACGCGTTGGGCGTTAATTACGCGTGAACGAAATTGGAACGTAAACATTGTAACGCGTTATTTACGGTTTGCCGGACTTGGCGTGGCCGTGCGGCCTGGAGAGGTTTCCTCTGTGTGGTAGACCACCACGAGCTTGCTGTGGTGGTGTGGTGGTGGTGTGGTTGTTGTGGTGTGGTTGTTGTGATGGTGTGGTGGTGGTGTGGTTGTTGTGATAGTGTGGTGGTGGTGTGGTTGTTGTGGTGGTGGTGTGGTTGTTGTGATGGTGTGGTGGTGGTGTGGTTGTTGTGGTGGTGGTTGTTGTGGTGTGGTGTGTTTGTGGTGGTGGTTGTGGTGTGTTTGTTGTGGTGGTGGTGTGATGGTTGTGGTGTTGTGGTTGTGTGGTTGTTGTGGTGTGGTGGTTGTGGTGTTTTTGTGGTGGTAGTGTTGTTGTGGTGGTGTGGTTGTTGTGGTGGTTGTTGTGGTGGGGTGGTGGTGTGGTTGTTGTGGTGTGGTGGTGGTGTGGTTGTTGCGGTGGTGTGGTTGTGGTGGTGTTGTTGCGGTGGTGTGGTTGTGGTATGGTGGTGGTTGTGGTGTGGTGTGTGGTTGTTGTGGTGGTGTGGTTGTGGTGTGGTTGTTGTGGTGGTGTGGTTGTTGTGGTGGTGTGTTGTGGTGGTGGTGGTGTGGTTGTTGTGGTGTTGTTGTTGTGGTTGTTCTGGTGGTGTGGTTGTGGTGGTGTGGTTGTTGTGGTGTGGTGGTTGTTGTGGTGTGGTTGTAGTGATTGTTGTGGTGTGGTTGTAGTGATTGTTGTGGTTGTATTGGTGGTGTGGTTGTAGTGATTGTTGTGGTGGTGTGGTTGTGGTGATGTGATTGTAGTGATTGTTGTGGTTGTATTGGTGGTGTGGTTGTAGTGATGTTGTGGTGTGTTCTTCTTTGGTTCTTTCGGTAAAGTCGCGTAGAATGAGAATAAAATAAAACAATAAAATTCTCACGACGTTTCGGCCACAACACAAGTAGCCGTCCTCAGGTGAAGAAACAGGACTGTCCAGAAGACAGCGCTGTTGTGGTGTGGTTGTTCTTGTGGTTTGTGATTATTGTAGTGGTGGTGTGGTTGTAGTGGTGGTGTGGTTGTAGTGATTGTTGTGGTGTGGTGGTGTTGGCGTTCGTGGAAATGGTGTTCCTGGTGTTGGTTGTGGGGAGCGGTGGTGCAGCGGTTAGCGCGCTGCGTTACGAAGCCGGCGACCCGAGTTCGATTCCTGCTCACGGCCACCAACACCAGTGACGATTATCTGATCCGGTCCTGGGCCTCCCCTAGGTTAACTCGGCCTCAAATGAGCACCGAGTGCGATGTGCATTCAACGCCACGAGGGAGACAAAGGCGACCGAGTGTGGTGCTGACCACCCACCCCCTCGTGTGCTGTGCCAGTCTTCATAGGTGCTCGCTAATCGCAAGTTAGCCTCAACAGTCTGTAGGGGGGATCTTAATCTTTGGGGAGTGGTGGCGCAGTGGTTAGTGCCCTACGCTCTGAACCCGGCGACCCCAGTTTGATTCTCGTTCGGGGTCAACACCAGCGATGATTATCCGAACCGGTCCTGAGCTTCCCCAGGTCGACTCGGCCTCATCGTACCTGGTGTGATGCGTAAACATCGCCACTAGGGAGGCAAAGGCGGCGGGGCGTGGTGCTGGCCACCCACCCTGTCGTGTGCCATTCCGGCCCTCGGGTGATCGCTAACGGCACTTGCCCCCAACAGTCTGTTAAGACAACACGGGGGGTCTTTTGTTGGTGGTGGTACTGTGAAACGATGTTCTTGTTACCCCACAGATGTTACACACCGCGATGTTTGGCACAGATGTGGCGGCCATCTCGGACACCATCTTGTTGAGACTTTTCTGCATGGCGGTGTCAGTGTCTGGGTCCTGCACTCAGCAGCAGCCAGCAGCACACACAGCACACGTGATCACCACTCGGTAAGAGACAGCAGCACACACGGCACACGTGATCACCACTCGGTAAGAGACAGCAGCACACACGGCACACGTGATCACCACTCAGCCGCTGACAGCCAGCAGCACACACGGCACACGTGATCACCACTCGGTAAGAGACAGCAGCACACACGGCACACGTGATCACCACTCGGTAAGAGACAGCAGAACACACGGCACACGTGATCACCACTCGGTACGAGACAGCAGCACACACGACACACGTGATCACCACTCGGTACGAGACAGCAGCACACACGGCACACGTGATCACCACTCGGTAAGAGACAGCCAGCAGCACACACAGCACACGTGGTTACCACTCGTTAAGAGACAGCCAGCAGCACACACGGCACACGTGATCACCACTCGGTAAGAGACAGCAGCACACACGGCACACGTGATCACCACTCGGTACGAGACAGCAGCACACACGGCACACGTGATCACCACTCGGTAAGAGACAGCCAGCAGCACACACAGCACACGTGATCACCACTCGGTAAGAGACAGCCAGCAGCACACAGCACACGTGATCACCACTCGGTAAGAGAAAGCCAGCAGCACACACAGCACACGTGATCACCACTCGGTAAGAGACAGCAGCACACACAGCATACGTGATTACCACTCGGTAAGAGACAGCCAGCAGCACACAGCACACGTGGTCACCACTCGGTAAGAGACAGCAGCACACACAGCACACGTGATCACCACTCGGTAAGAGTCAGCAGCACACACGGCACACGTGATCACCACTCGGTAAGAGACAGCCAGCAGCACACAGCACACGTGATCACCACTCGGTAAGAGACAGCCAGCAGCACACACAGCACACGTGATCACCACTCGGTAAGAGACAGCAGCACACACGGCACACGTGATCACCACTCGGTAAGAGACAGCCAGCAGCACACAGCACACGTGATCACCACTCGGTAAGAGACAGCCAGCAGCACACAGCACACGTGATCACCACTCGGTAAGAGAAAGCCAGCAGCACACACAGCACACGTGATCACCACTCGGTAAGAGACAGCCAGCAGCACACACAGCACACGTGATTACCACTCGGTAAGAGACAGCCAGCATCATACACGGCACACGTGATCACCACTCGGTAAGAGACAGCCAGCATCATACACGGCACACGTGATTACCACTCGGTAAGAGACAGCCAGCAGCACACACGGCACACGTGATCACCACTCGGTAAGAGACAGCCAGCAGCACACACGGCACACGTGATCACCACTCGGTAAGAGACAGCCAGCAGCACACACAGCACAGGTGATTACAACTCGGTAAGAGACAGCAGCACACACAGCACACGTGATTACCACTCGGTAAGAGACAGCCAGCATCATACACGGCACACGTGATTACCACTCGGTAAGAGACAGCCAGCAGCACACAGCACACGTGATCACCACTCGGTAAGAGACAGCCAGCAGCACACACGGCACACGTGATCACTCAGTAAGAGACAGCCAGCAGCACACACAGCACACGTGATCACCACTCGGTAAGAGACAGCCAGCAGCACACACAGCACACATGATAACCACTCGGTAAGAGACAGCCAGCATCATACACGGCACACGTGATTACCACTCGGTAAGAGACAGCCAGCAGCACACAGCACACGTGATCACCACTCGGTAAGAGACAGCCAGCAGCACACACGGCACACGTGATCACCACTCGGTAAGAGACAGCCAGCAGCACACACAGCACACGTGATCACCACTCGGTAAGAGACAGCCAGCAGCACACACAGCACACGTGATCACCACTCGGTAAGAGACAGCCAGCAGCACACACGGCACACGTGATCACCACTCGGTAAGAGACAGCCAGCATCATACACGGCACACGTGATCACCACTCGGTAAGAGACAGCCAGCATCATACACGGCACACGTGATCACCACTCGGTAAGAGACAGCCAGCAGCACACACAGCACACGTGATCACCACTCGGTAAGAGACAGCCAGCAGCACACACAGCACACGTGATCACCACTCGGTAAGAGACAGCAGCACACACGGCACACGTGATTACCACTCGGTAAGAGACACCCAGCAGCACACACGGCACACGTGATCACCACTCGGTAAGATACACCCAGCAGCACACACGGCACACGTGATCACCACTCGGTAAGAGACAGCCAGCAGCACACACAGCACAGGTGATTATCACTCAGCAGCAGACGGCCAGCACCACTTGTAGCACAGGTGATCACCAGCAGATGAGAGACATAATCTCAAGATTCATATTTGTTTTGTTTAACCAGGCGAGAACTCGAGAAACACAGATGAATCACATTTGTAAGAGTTGCCTGGCTCAGAAGCAATGATATAAAATAAACATGAGCAGCAATGAAGCAAAGAGCAATCGGACCCATAAAACAACCATGTATAAATTATAACAAAAACAACTGTGTTTCAGAAAAAGTTGATCAAGAAACTGTCCACAAACATAAATAATTTTAAGTAAGATATACAACTTTGTAAGCACATCACTTTACAGTATGTTTGAGAAAACAGGCTTTTTTTCCAGAACAAAGCTCCAGTAAAAAAAATCCTAGCTTTTACACATTTGCTAAAGATGATGATTTGATTATGATAATCGCAAGCAACTTAGCGACGCATCTCAAGAATAACGTTTAAATCGGTACATGTTGCGTGTCGGGAAATATCGGTCAGAAACTTGCACTTGTGGAACAGTAACTGAAAAGTGCGCACAGGAGCAAGAATACATGCTTGGAATTACACAGAAAGAGGAGCACATGGATCAGTGAGCAAACACAAACTAGAGACAACATAGTGACGACTGAAGAAGAGCAAGTGGACTTAGGCAGGGCGCGTCGCTTGCAGGGTTGATAGCTGATGGCCGGGACTGGGGATGGAATGGCAGCCAAAGGATGGAAACGTTGTGTGAGAGAGCAACTACAGCGGAAATTGAACAACGAGATCAGTTTACGTGCGGGAGTGAGGTGGGTTTGTGGCATCGCAGGACCAACGTGGGGAGGCCCCTGTGCAGCAGTGGATAGGCCATTGGTAACGATGAGTATGTAGCCTTTGGATAACCACACGGACATCATTTACCCGATACAACTACACGGTGCCGTCCTCGCCCCCCACACGCAGTGACTGCGATGCGTGCGCCGCCTCGGCTGCAGATAAGGAGTTTAGTGGAGGTCGGCGATCATGGGTGGGTGGTAATGTGGATAACGGGAGCACAAGATAGGACGAGTTTCCTTGTCGAGTCAAACTAATCAATGTTTGTGTGTCGTCTCTCTGTCTCTCGGTTGCTCTGTGTATATCTTTGTCTCCCTCTGTCTCCCTCATCCACTGCCTCCACTTCTCTCAGTCGACATCAAGAGGATGGCACCCGGTGAAGGAGACAACGTCATCTCACTACCCCGGTCCCATTCCTGACTCCCCTCCACACAACAACGTACACAGGGAGTTGCCCTGTACTCTCCTCCACACCGCAAGGTCCACGGGGGAGTGCCTTGCATTCCCCTACACACAACACATATACGGTGAAGTGCCCAGTACTCACCTACCCAGAACAAGTTACACGGGGAAACGCCCCGTACTCTCCTACTCACTACAAGATACACAGGGGAAACGTCCTGTACTCTCCTACTCACTATCAGCTACATGGGAGAGCACCCCGTACTTTCCTACTCACTACAAGATACACAGGGGAAATGCCCCGTACTCTCCTACTCACTACAAGATACACAGGGGAAACGCCCCGTACTCTCCTACTCACTACAAGATACACAGGGGAAACGCCCTGTTCTCTCCTACTCAATATCAGCTACATGGGAGAGCACCCCGTACTCTCCTACTCACTACAAGATACACAGCGGAAACGCCCTGTTCTCTCCTACTCACTACAAGATACACAGGGGAAACGCCCTGTACTCTCCTACTCACTACAAGATACACAGGGGAAACGCCCTGTACTCTCCTACTCACTACAAGATATACGGGAGCGTGCCCCTGTACTCTCCTCCACCGCTTCATCCCGTGTGCACTCCCAGGAGGAATGGCGCTAACCCAGTGTGAATTCGATGTAACCGCATTGACCGGACGCGCGCTGCGAGTGACTCACGCCGCCGCCTCGCACCCCGCGCCACCGGCCCAGCACCGTCTCCACGCCACGCTCGGTGCCCCAAGCCGATACCGCCTGGGCTCGCTGGGGTTCACGTCATTAAATTACTTACGAGCACGCCACTCAAATATCCCAACTCCTGCACTCTCCAAACGAGGGCTCCGATCGTCGTGAACTCACCTCGAGTCTCCCTAGCCTGGATCTCCGCACGGAAAGGTGACCGCCTGGTCCTCGCCGTCACTTTCGGACGAAAACTGCATGCCGCGTCACAAAGGAGCGTGTACCGCCTCATCGCTGTGCGTCCACTCCCCACGCGGCTCGGTCAACGGTATCTCGCTGTTTGCTGCCCCCTGCCCCCGGTATTGTCTTGTCTCTGTCTGTCTATCCTTTAGTCCACGAGCCCAGACAAGATATTTCACTTGTCGATACCACCTGAGCAAGGTGACATCACTTCAGTGGTTTCAATCTCGATGTGGCCAACATAAAATTACGTGATAACCTACTCAACCTGAAGTTATCAAATAATCCAATTCATGTTAAGCCTTGTAAATAAATCAGAGCGACTGGGAGTTTTGCGACCTTACGTAGTACTAGTTTGTGCTCTGGCCCATCGACTTTTTATCGGTCCCTGTGTCTCTCCCCGCTTCTCCCTCTCGTCGTCGCGCTCGCCACGTGCTCATGCTCCTGTTGAGTGTGGCTGTTGCAGCTCCAGTCCATTGCGCTACCCTTTTCCCTCCCTGCCCTACCAAGGGTCACGTGACTGCAGTGTTCAAAATATTTGGCGTCGCGTATTTATATATTGCTTCCATTTTGTCCAATAATAAAGACATCTTTCTATTCTGCCAAATGCAAAGTAGATATGCGTGCAGCCCGAATACCGGGGTACGTGTCACACGCACACTGGAGACATTTAATCAGTGGAATTTTACCAAAGGACATTCCATGAGATTCACATTACCAGTCCACTCGCGTTAATGATATGGTAATGAGCAATGTCCCAGCCATGGTGGAACGGGTCTTGTGTTTCGCGTGTCTGCACGCGAGGTGCCCAAGGGTGGCAGTACATCAAATGGATTCGTTCACTTTGAGAGTTATCCCCTCATGGGAAACCGTGCGTGACACTGCTGAATAAGTCTTGAAACTCTGTGAGGCTTTCATACATTTTATTTTAATGCCATATTTGTTTTAATTCATAAAGTCTCGAGACTTGTATTCAGGACGGTTCTGTCAGGTTCTTTTTGCAGTAGGGGCGATGTTAACTATAACTTAACTTTATTTTACCAGGTAAAGCCCACTGAGCTTTTTCAGAAGCGACCTGGCCACAAATGATAACGAAGTGGCTTATAATGTGGAACGTTATTGCAGCCAAATACTCTGAACGCATGATTATAAATGTGGAGGGAAAAAATGGAGGACCTGGAGAAAAATCCACACGACCACGTGGAGAAGATGCAAACTTAAAATATACAGACGTCAGGGTCAGGACTAAACTTATGACCTGCATAGCAGGCGAGGTATTTAACATATCGCCTATGTGTTGTGTGTGCAATCCCAATTGCGTGATTTGAAGGAAAAAATATCAAAGTTGCCCAATTGGGACCATAACTGGCACAATGGCCTGCGAATTACATCAGGATCTTTAACGTCCACTGTGAACGAGGCAGGTGGCGTGTAGTACGTATTTCTATGGTTAATTTGCCCGCACTACTAACCAGGGCAGCTGCTAGATTAGAACCAGCAACTGCCCTGGTTCACAATATACTGGGCCATGTCGCTATGTTCACAATATCTATACAGTGTACATGTATCGACACTGTATGGAGTGTTTTTCTGTTTGCCGTCAGGTAACAACACCATCAATCTGCAGTGCATTTCACTTGGATACAAAACAATGGACGAAACATTGTCAAGAGCGCACGGTCACAGCACTGTGTTCGAGCGCCTTGTCGAATGTGGGTGTTACGACTTAATGATTTGGCTTATTCCTTTTAAAGTATTATTTACAGTTTCTCTGCGACACATTACCACCTGTGTTCATAAACCGGCAACGATGTGACGGTGACATCGTCAGCAAGCCGGCCTCGAGAAGGCGATAAGGCCACAAAGTAAACTGGTGACACCGAGAACACCACATTCTGCCGGTGAAGAAAACGAAAAATACAGAGATATATTTACGAAACTGGTGGTTCTAATCATCCCCTCCGAAGGACTGCAAGGCAGGAGTTGGCATTGTACTTGTTCGTGCATGGAACTTGTGCCCTGGCAGCCCGTTCAGGGTCAGCCCACTGCGAACGTGTTAAAAGGTCCCATTTAGGAGAGGCGTAATGTATGAATCTGACAAATAACGACAAGCCGTGCTCACAAACACGTGCGTGCCGCACACAACAAACAATCCTCAAACCAAAACTTGACGCGGCTTTCCAGGGTGGCGCTGTTGGAATTCCCCCACCACAGCGACGACGCGAGTCGAAGTCAAGTCCACATGCGCTGTGCTTACCTCCAACACCGGCGTGTCCCGACCTTCATGTCCCAAAGGAGGACGGGGCTCCTGTTGTGACTCGCGGCGACCACTCGGCGCGTTCACCGCATTGCTCGTTCAGCGTTTGTCTACGACAAAGTTTCCCTTCGCTCGGCTGTCCCCGGCAGCAGCTCGCCACGGACCCACTGTACTTTACACACAAACCTTTGTCCTCGTGTCGTACAGCAATGTTTACACAGCAACTTCTCACCTTAAGTTACAGAACTGTACACCTCTTGTTTAATCATTTACCTGGTCTGGCCAGGCTCCAGGGCGCCTCGAGCACCCGGAGTTGGATATCCGCGTTATTCAGCTGGGGGTCGATGGAGGCAGTTTCACACGGAGGAGGCTTGTTTGGGTTAGATCGCGTAAATATACAAATGTGTCGTTAATCCCGCCACCACCCGACACAGCCAATTAGTAAAGTTTGTCACATAACAGAACATGCCAATTCGTTACTAGTACAGCACACAAATGTGGCTGTCGCCTGATGAAGCTGGTTGTAATTACTGGCGAAACGTCGTACTCAGAATGTAATTGTTGCGGCTTTACACCCCTACACACCGGTGTGCTGTACTAGTGACGACTTGGCACGTTCTGTTACGTTGGCTGTGTCGGGTGGTGGCGGGTTTAACGACACACATTTACGCGATCCAACCCAAAAACACCTTTATTATTGACGGTGTCAGTTACCAGTGACTGCACAAGGATCGCAATGATGTCACCTTGACACGCACACACTCACAACCTCACCTGCACATCCAAATCCGCACGCTCGCATCAACTCACTGTGCACCGCGGTGCGAGTCTGGCGGGCCGAGTTCGATTCCTGGCGACGGGAAACATCTCTGACGCTGGTCCCGAGGCACCCGAGGTAAACGCACGGGATGGTGGATGGAGGTGGGGGTTGGTGGATCAACAAGAGATGGAGGTGGGGGTTGGTGGATCAACAAAAGATGGAGTTGCAATTGGTGGGGTTTGATGGATCACTAAGATATTGTAGGGTAGGGGTTGGTGGACCACCAAAAGATAGGGTGGGGTTGGTGGATCAGCAAGAGACGGGGGGTATAGTTTGTCAGGGTTGGTGGATCAGCAAGAGCTGGGGGGGCGGGGTTGGTGGATCAGCAAGGGATGGGCGTTGGAGTTGGTGCGGGTTGGCTGTGGGGTGGGCCTCGACTCGTTTTTCCTGGCGAATGGGACCAACAAACGTCAGAAAATGTTTGAAGGGATAACTTTTGTGGAATAATAATTTATTATAATCAACTTTCGGCAGAATCGCACGAAAGAATGGATGTAAAAACTATGAATGTCGCCCCGAATCACTGAAGGCGATGTCAGGAGGGCGCGGTGGTGAGACTCGTGAACACTCCTCGACCGAGGATGTCTCCCGTGCGAGAAGTGACCCTGGGAAGAAAAAAAAACACGCAGGTGGACAGAGACGAAACAAAATGATTAAAAACCAGAATAGGTTTTACCCTTTCTGGCAAGAAAACGGAAGGTTTTAAGATGTTTAAACACCAAATATAAACCTTTTTTCAAGGCATCAAGTCTTCTTTTCAAGGCAAAAATATGCAAACACGCTCTGATAATATAGCAAGGCTGTAGCCATGGGATTAACATGGGGGGGGACCAAATCCTTTAGGGGGTCCCCCCCCCCTAGAAAAACATAAATTTGAAAACGAATTTCCTGCCTAAAATATAATGGGATTGACTTTTTTATTTATTTTATACAATGTCTAATAGTGTATATTATTACATTGCTCTGTTTTATTCTTTTTTTTACATTTTATTGTTTAATTATATGTAATGGAAGAGATTAGGGATTTATAAAGTATAACCACAATCATATAAACAGAAATCTATTTTATAGCAATATACTGGGAGGGACATTTTGAGCATATTTGAATATTGGGGGGGGGGGGGGGATGTGTCCGGGTAGTACAGCTCGTTATAATATACATTGGGGATGTGTCCCCCCCAATATATATTATAACGAGCTGTATTACCCGGCTTCGCCCGGGACTTGGATTCACCACACCCGGCCGCCTTTGTCTCCCCAGTGGCGATGTTCACACCACAACAGTTACTCGTTTGAGGCTGAGTCGACCTAGGGGAGGCCCAGGACTGGTTAAAATAATCGTCACCGGTGGTGGCCGTGAGCGGGAATCGAACTCGGGTCGCCGGGTTCGTAGCGCAGTGTAACGCTAACCACTACACTGCCACTCCCTCCACACACAGACAGACACACACACAGACAGCGCGCTAACTACTACACTACAATGCGTTACACTTCCACGTGCGCGGGTCACGTGACAGACGTGACGTCACAGCTCACTTGCCGTGCAAAAAAATATGCATTATTGAGCTCCCCCCCTAAAAAAAAGTGTTTTATGTTTGCATGGTGTACAGTCTGGAAAGTACCCACATGGAAAATTTGCAGTTTGTTGCATGTCGGCAAGTACGCTAAACATTTTAAACAGACACACATTCACAACTTTGCCTTTTATATATATGGAGATTATTATAATTACGGCCTTGTAATATAAGCATTATCTTCCAAACTGATTGGCCTACACCAGGTATCTATTTGGTGTGTGAATATCTTAACGCCTGTTTTATTGCCAGAAAGGGTAAAACATTATTTTGGATGCTTGCAAAGGAGACACGAAACCAAAGTCTGTGACAACCTGCTGGGCTGACCACGTGGCTGTCTAGCGCAATGAAACTTCTTAATAACGACAGAGTGGACAATACGCCTCCTTACATCCAAAATCTGTCCCTCGGCATACAACAATATATACAAGTACGTTTTACACAACTCATCAGCCATCACAATGACGTTCATTATGAGTTTGTGCTATGCGTTACCAAGTTGAGAGTCAAACCGAGTGGGACCCTTATCTCATGGAGAGGGTCAATAAACCCCACGACTATCTGGGCCGTCCACTCCCCCAGGGGACACTAAAGACCCTCTGCCGTCATTCGCAAGAGTAAGCCTTTGTGTGCCGGCCTCGGGGTGGGAGTGCAAAATTGCCACGTTTCGAAAACGACGCCACAAATTACTAAATTGAAATAATGCACAACAACCGCCAGTCGCCACTAAGTAATAATAACGTCACCACGGCACTTGTGCCAGGCTATGTGCACGTTAAGGCCACGTGAAGTGTCGCACGCCCGCTGGAAGGTCACAGGACATACTCAGCGAGTGCTGGGCCTGTAGCATACGTTAAATGGGGCCCGCAATTAAAACATCAATATTAAAACACAAATGTTTAACTTGCATAGTAAAGTAATTATGTTTTCATTTGCTATACAGCCAGATAATACGGCAAATCGCTAACCTTAAACACCCAGTCGTTCATAAAAGTTGAAGGCGGTATAGTACTATAGTAAGAGCAAGTGCAGAATCACTGAACCGGAATTGATCGTTTGAAAGCATTTAGCGCGTGGCCCTTGAAAGTGCGGGGCCCGAAGCATTTGTAGTTACAGTACTTGGATAATACTGGTAGGAACGAAGTTGTAAACTGAGTGTACCAGCCTGCAATAGATTAATGTGTCCGTCCGTCCCCTTTCAATACTTTTAACGAAGTGAAAAATTCCAATGTTCCTACCAGCCCACCCTGCAGGGACCTGTTCCGGCACTGCCCAGGTGCCATGGGTTCACTGAGATGACCGACCAATGCACCATGCGTGCCCCCTACTGCGCACACTCGCACATCGCTCCCTACTCACAGCAGACTGATGCCCCAGGTCACTCGCAAATGAACCTATCGTCGGCTCTCGACTTCTCACCTGTTTAAAATAAACTTAAAAGGTTGTTTGGTGCACCATCGAGATTCATTCCAGTGTGGCCAAAAACTATTATGCGTGGCAAAATGTTTAGCAGCTAAATGCCGGGGTCTGCTGCTCGCAATCCGAGGGCTTGATGACAGTTTGTGTTGTTTTGCTTTTCCTACTCTGTTCAAGGAGTGCAGACCACAGTGGATTACTTTTATGGTCCAAAGTTTGGTTTGCATGGCCACAATCGCACTGCTGCGGCTGGTCTTTAATGTTCCATTACTGAAGGAGATGCGGGCCTGAAATCTGGCACCTGGACATGCGAGTTACAAATTGCGCTCCACCGTGGCCATGCAGTCCGTTGTTAATGTTGGGCGAGCAACTCTGTATGCCACTCGGTGTAAATGGGAAATAGATGAAAGTCATGCGTCTCACTGAATACTGGAAGTGTTTATTATCGCATTGAAACTTTGTATGCATGCGAGCACATGGGCACGCCGAGACTGCAAATGAAAAACAAACTTGATATACCACTAACGGCGGCTTTATAAAGCTTCAAGGTAAACACATTTCATAATTGCAAGTATAGTACAAAAAAACCTACGAAGTACAAAAACCGTTTCAATAGCGGACGTTTGCAATGTTTTGATTATTGATCTCGTTTGCCCAGGAACGTACTACCGAGTCTCGTAACCAGAGTTCGAATCCCGCTCACGGCCAACACCAGTGACGATTACCTGAACCGATCCTGGGCCACCTCCCCTAGGTCGACTCGGGCTCAGATGAGTAGCTGGTGCGGTGTGTAAACATCGCCACTGGGGAGACAACGGCGGTCTGGCGTGGTGTTGGCCAGCCATCCACTCGTGAGCCGTGCCGGCCTTCATTAGATGCTCGCGAACAGCACTTGCCCCTACAGTCAGTTCAGGCTACACGGGGGATCTTTGTCTTTAGTTACTATAATCCCAACCGAGTAATTGGCGGGGAATTTCGCAATTTTAAAAGTTTGGACCATGACGCCAGGATGGACGAGACTTTGTTTTACTTCTTTAAACAATATTCAATCATCTGCTTCAGCAGTTCCACTGCTGGATTTTTTTTTCCGCCTGAGGACAACCGCTTGTGTTGCGATCGAAACGTCGTGATTTATATTGTTTTATTTTGCCACCTACGTGAGACTTTCCCGACAGAACCAAAGAGTAATATACAATAAATCAAATCGTGTCAGGGTGTGACCATGAACCTTGGTCACTCCACAGTAAAGGAATGGCTTAACCGATATGCACAGCATTACTCAATTTCAAATGAGTTTCGACTTATTTGGCAAATTATTATGCACTCGGAGAATTCACAAAAAGATACAATACTTAAAGGTTAGTCGTACAAACATGGTGTGGAAATAACTGTTTTCATTGTACGTTCAATCGATGCTCTCAGCGGTGTGGATGTGGCCGTAACGGGACTTGCCACAGCACGAGGTGGACCGCCACTCTTCCGAACGGCTCCTATGCTACGGTGTTTAGGGAGATGAGAAATTGCGGTAATTGTGCCAGTCGAGTGTAGTGTGTGCGCACGAATGTGAACGTCAGTGCATGGGTGAAAGGGAGTGTTTGAGATTGTCAGGGTGAGGGTCGCTGTATGGATGAGAGGGTGTGTGTGTGCTGCACTACAAAGAAGGGCAACCGAGTTTGCTTCCCGCTTCCACCCAACACCAGAGTTGATAATTTCAATGGGTCATGAGCTTCCCCGAGGTCGACTCGGCCTCAAGGGAGACAAAGGCGGCCTGGCGTGGCGCTTGCCACCCACTCATGTGCCGTGCTGGCTGTCACAGGTGCTCGCTAACAGCACTTGCCCCAAAAGTCTGTTGAGGCTCTACGCAAGTGGGGTCCGTCAGTTTAACACGTGGGCTTTCGCGACCGATATCCATAATAGGTTTTTTGGGTTAGATAGCGTAAACATGAATGTATTGAACCTACCACTACCCGACACAGCCAATTAGTAAGGTTTGTCACGTAAAACAACGTGCCAATTCGTTACTAGTACAGCACACCGGTGTGTTGGAGAGCAAATCCCAAAGGGTTCACAAGTGACGGCATCACATCTACCCCTCTATTTAAGGAACCAAACAGGAGGATTTCTCCACAAATCTGGCTGTCGCCTGATGAAGCTGGTTGTAATTACTGGCGAAACGTCGAATTCAGATTGTAAATATTGTGGCTTGGCTCTCCAACACACCGGTGTGCTGTACTAGTGACGAATTGTCACGTTCTGTTTACGTGACAACCCTTACTAGTTGGCTGTATCGGGTGGTGACGGGTTTAACGACACATATACCCGATCTAACACACACACAAAACAACTATATTATGGGTTCTGTGTGCGACATCACTGCCACCTAGTGGCGAACGGCGATTGTTGCGGGCGAGAGGGCGCGAGTGTGAGGTTTGTGTCGGCGTGCGGGTTGCGAGCGAGTGAGGTGAACATGGGCTGCAGGAATCAGCGACGTTTCACGCCAGGACCTCGCCATTTACATCGCGGCCACTGCGCCACGTGTGGGGTCCACCGGTTGTGGGTTTCCGTTGGGCCGTCGCCGGCGGTGGCACGAGACGACCCCTATGAGCCCTCCTCGTCCGCTTGCTTGGCAAAGGGATTCCTGCACATTTCAGTGGCGAGGGAAGGCGGATGAAACGTGAACACGTGCGTTTCGAGAATACATACCACGCGTCAAACATCGCACAGTAATTTGTTTCCACACAACCCACGTTTCACCGTTACACAAATGCAGTCTGTTCTCTTATAACGCGGTAGTTGCGTTCCTGAAGAATGTAGGATTAAGCACAGTCCACGATAAACACGTGAGATGCGTACGCAGGCTGAACAAAGACCAAGGCGTGTGGATGGCATCCAGCAGCATCCCGCTCTGTGTGACGCTACGCCGAGGCAGCCGTACAACCGCTTATTGCTACTCGCGCGATGTCGTTCCGCTCGCTCGATCGCGTCGTAAAGAATGCGTCCCCCTGGACACATTCATCGCGGTATACCCAACTCGTGTCACGAAAACACGTGGCGCTATCGGGAAAACGGATTGCGAAACAAAATAAATGTAAAGTTGCGGCCTTGCAATGGCTCGCTCACTCCACTGCTGGCGGAAGGGCCTCTGCGAGAATGAGCTCGCTTGTACGGAGTGGTCGACCCCAACATCGCCCAGGCGTCTTGGAACTCCACCGCACTCGACCCGCCGACCGACCAACCGTGGGCACTCCACCGTCGAGGAAGGCGTCGCTTCGACTCGCGCCTTGTGTTCGCTACAGACGCATCCTTCACTGCCACTTGATAAACCTGAATTTGCTTTGTAATTTTTTTAACTGCTGCTGGGTTTTTTTCCGTTCTTATTGTGTCCGTTTGTACGAGTATATGTAGGGTTGAGTTTACGCACGATTGAGTATTCACCGTTATTGAGTTTACGTCCTATTGAGCGTGTGACGTACGGTTGAGTTTATGCGTGGTGATTGAGTTTACGATGCATGCTTGCGTTTATGATCTCCCCACGTGGCCTCCTCTGTAAGTTTCCGTCATCGTCGACCCCAGCCTGGCTGGACACCGGCGTACGTAAATTATTAGAGCTTCACAGCTCATCGGGTTCTTCCGGCTTAAAATCAAATCTCCACGTCTGTGTCTGTTTATGCTGCCGGCTGGACAGAGGCTTGGGAGGGCATTTAATAAAACCGGCGATTCAGTTGCTGCTGCCGGCGCTCTGGGAGGCGAGCTGCCCCGGCGCCCTGCCCTGCAAGTCCAGCGTGCAGGGCCCACGATAGCCGCGCATTCCAACATCAGTGGCGTGCAATTAACGTACACGCTCTCAAAACGGAACCACGTGTTGTAGAACAATTATTTCAATTTTAAAAGCATTTAAAATGCCATGGCATCTCAAGGTAACGTACAAATCAGCCACACAAGAAACACACAATTAACGATACGTAATGCAATACAGAAACACTCGAACAATTGCAAATTTTTTGCAACAGTCAAACCCATTAATTTAACTATAAACTATTAAAAATATATATTACCAACTAAGGCCCACTGAGCTATACAGGGGTTTTTTTTCAGAAGCGACCTGGCCACAAATGATAGCTCAACAAAGTGGCTTATCACGTGGACATTTGAACCTTATGGCGGGACCCCGGGGTCCCATAAGCCCCCGGCTCCCACACAAAGTGCGTTGCGACGTCATTTTATGTCTATTGAAGGCGAACGATACGGCAATTCGGTCCTCTTGACGAGCTCTACACGATGCGCTAATCAAAGTTTTGTTTCTTCTGCGCATTCGTCCACGCTGCGCTTGGACATGACGACAGAGTGATCCGCGGCAGGTGGGTCGCGGCGTTTACGTGTGCGGTGGGACGGAGTCACCAAAAGTTAATTAATTACGATTTTGACTTCCGTTTATTCGGGACCCTGGGGTCCCGCCATAAGGTTCCTTTATAGCAGCCAAATACTCTAAACGCATGTTTTCAAAAATGTGGAGGGAAAAACCGGAGAATCCGAAGAAAAAAAATCCACGACCACGGGGAGACACGCAAACTCCAAATATCCAAATACACAGCAGGCGCCAGGATCACGATCAAAGCCACGACCTGTATACCGGGTGAGGGAGATAACATCTCGCCACTGTATTTAGGACTGCGCACACTGTAAATTGGAGGATTGCCGTTGCCGTGTGGGCAGTGGTGAAAGAGGTAGCGCTACCACGTGGTAGTGCGCCACGTGGTAGCGCGCCACGTGGTAGCGCGCCACGCGATGGCGCGCCACGCGATGGCACGCCACGTGATGGCACGCCACGTGATGGCACGCCACGCCGGCACCGGACAGAAACCCACGCGACCACAGCGAGAACACGCAAACTTTAAATCTACAGCAGCAGGCGTCAGGGTCGAGATCGAACCCACGACCTCCTGTGTACCAGGCGAGGTAGTTAACATCTCACCACCGTGGTGCCACTTGCGCCACAACTCTCGTGAAGAGGATCAGAGCAGCGGCTGCCGACGATGATGCCGCTTCTGCCGATTGTGAAGATGACGCTGCTGCTGATATTGCCGATGAAAACGTTGAGGACGATCATTGAGGCTGTCGCTACTGCTGCCGCTGAAGCAGTTTAAGAAGCAAAATGTCACAGAAAACTCCTTGCAATGATAAATTTGCATGTGGAAGGGAACTGGAGAACGCGGAGAAAAGCCACGTGCATAGTTGGGTAGTAAAGCCCAAAATCCCCGAGGTGCCAGATGTGACCCAGAGGTCACGACACGGAGCTTGCAACCACCGAGATCCTGAGATCGAATTCAGGCAGCCACCCACGATTCAACAAAAACTCACATTCCTCAAGAACACTGACATTTTCAGGACAAACATTTACATAATAGGGGACCCTTTCTGGCAATAAAACAGGATGTGTTAAGACCTTCAAACAACAAATTGATACCTTTTTCAAGGCATCAAGTCTGCATTAACCATATGTACTGGTAGAAAAATATGCAAAAACACATGATCTGATAATATACGCATTGTCTTTGAAACCGATTGGCCGACACCAGAGACAACATTATTTACGACCTTGTCTCACTACCAGTGGTAGACGAGGTAACGACAAACGGAGTCCATCTATTTGGATACTGGAATAAAGGTCCCATGGATGTAATAGACGACGTTTTGGTCCTTCATGAAAAGTGTGCCCACTGCCAACCCAGTACCGTATCACCAAATAAATGTGTTTAATCATAAACCAGGTTCTCAATTGTAGCGAGCTGATGGCCTCAGCCCGGTCCACAATGACTGCACTACAACGCGCCCCCTCACCATTACATTTGGTATTCCGCTTGATTTGGCTAAATCCCAGCTCCGTAACAAAATCACGATTAAAAGGCCATTTGAAGGACATTTCAGGGACACTCTCTCCGACACACGGAATGCATCGCTCCGCTATTATATTTGCGACTTGATTCTTCATCTCGCGGTATTACACCGATGGCGACACTTGGAATTGGAAATGAAACGAAGGCGCCACGTACGTACAGGGCCACGGCCGTCGACCCACACTGCCGCGGTCATCGCACGGCTGAGCGGCTCTGGGAATTTCCATCTATTTGGATTATTCGCAAGCCCTTGCCTCTAAAGCGCTTGATTCAACAATGAAATAAAATTTTATCAGAGCATTTTCCCCAGTTTCTCCCTCTCGTACAGAAACAAACGAGGTACGGGCACGAGCAGCTCACTCACTGGTTACGAGGATGAATCGGGGATCTGAATGGCTCACAAAGAGTCGGGCTTTATAATTCCATGAGATTTCCACAACTGTTTCAGAGCTATCAGAGATCAATAAACTATTGCGAAGTGAAATGAGTTCAGTGATCATTTCGATCGTGAATTCGGTTTCCCCTGGATGCTGCACATAAACACGCGTTTAGAGTAGTATTTGGCTGCTATAAATTTCCCCGTGACAAGCCACTTCGTTGAGCTATCATTTGTGGTCAGGTCGCTTCTAAAAAATAGCTCAGTGGGCCTTACCTGGTAAAACAAAAAATTGAAATAGTAAAAGAATACTTGGTTTGTCATTCCCATCATCTGCTCACCAGCTGTTATTATTATTCACAGGCGGCTGGAAGAAAATCGTCCTGGCAAGGTTTTGGTGATAATAATAAAACTTCTACGGCACCTGATGTAAGATCGTGATCCATTACCCAGGTGCTTAACAAACAAAAAACGTTTAACAGGAATTATTATTTTATTGTTATGATAACTTTTGTGTTGTGCCTTTTGTTTCAGGTGCCATTTCTTGATTTGCTTATAAAAAACATTTGAGGGTTTTCATTCCCTCGTAATTGTTATAAATAGCATTTGGCCCCAACATATAATTCACGCGCAGCATTGTGGGAAGCAATTAGCGAGAGCGGCGCTATATACAATGCCATTATTATTATCATTGAGGCGACATCCAACGGCGAGGTTTTGCCAACATGCGTTTGAACACCAACTGCTAAGGGGCAGCCCACTGTGCGCGTTAACGGCAGTGATGGAAGCCATCGGGGGGGAACGCGTTGCACGCTATAATAAAACTACAAACTTTTTTTGTTTTTACCAGGTAAGGCCCACTGAGCTATACAGCTCTTGCTCAGAAGCGACCTGGCCATCACAAATGATAGCTCAACGAAGTGGTTTATCACGTGGAAATTGTATCGCAGCCAAATACTCTAAAAACACGTGATGTTGATTCTAAATGCGGAGGAAAAACCCGGAGGAACTGGAGAAAAATCCACACGACCACGGGGAGAGAGACATGTAAACTTAACATATACAGCAGGCATCTGGGTCGGGATTGAACCCACGACCTTTTGCATGCCAGGTGAGGCAGTTAAACATCTCACCACCATAGCGTACCCGGGATCAGCACGGTGGTCTTCGCTCGCAGCTGCAGGGCGATGGGCACAGTCGCTCTTCGGCGTGGCGGCTTGCGGTAACCCCCCGCTGCCGTTGGCCGCAGTCGATGACAGAGCCTGCGAGGGCGTGGGGACAGCACATGTCACGAAGACGACTGACGTGTACTGTTATATATCAAATTAATCTCACACAATATCGTATATACGGGTGATTATAAATTAAACCTGGTCCATGTCATGCGATCACATTTAAAAAAAAATGTTTATTTATTCCACGTCACATGAACTTTATAGGCTAAGACCCAAAATATAGTCAGACATTGATGGTTGGGATCAGTCGATATTGACAGCCAAAACTGAATTTGGATTAAATAAATCAGGCCACGTAAATATCTAATCCGATCAAAGTTACTGAACGCCCTAATAGGCCAATCACTTCGTAATTATCTGATTGTGTAGAAGAAAAGAAAACATCATTGCAAGATTCATGAGTGAATTTTTAAACTGAAAACTGCTTTTCAACCAATCTATATATTGTTACAACACAAAATAATCAGCGTCGTTGTGGAGATTACAAATAGTAGTAGTAGTAATAATAATAATCACAGCTTATTTAGCGCCTTTCATAAACTCTCAAGGCGCTTTAAATCAGGGAGGACGAGGGTGCAGTTTGGCAAGTGTCTCTGGGGTAAAATAGGAAATGCCGTCTGAAAGACATTTTTAGGCGGAATAACTCGTCAATCCCAACCAAACCGGACTCCCTGACAGCACATAAGTTACTATTTCATTTATTTGTTACTTATGATACCTGTATCCTTGGGTGAGACCTATCCCCGCCATAAGAATGTGGAATTTCCACCACTGCCTCTGTGCTGTAAACAGGACATGCGCACTAGTGCCTCAATGTTTATTTGAGCAGGAAACCAATTCGGCTTTTATTATGTATTAAAATACACTGCCATGAATGATCATCTCTATGACCCTTGATCAGTAGAAAGGCAATGCGAGTATCAAAGCATTAATATCTTGCTTTGAGCAATTATATCGATGGGACCTTTTTGGCAGTATAAAAATAATGAAAAAAGAGTAGATTTTACCCTTGCTGCTAATAAATCTATTTTGTGTTTGAACATTTTCATGCCTGTTTTATTGGCGGAAAAGTTAAAGCCTATTCTTATGTATTTCATCATTTTAAACTGGAAAAAAGGTCCCATTTTGTAGTTGTTTGAGTTGAGTTTAAAATTGTATTTCCCCAAGGGTCATAGAGATGATCATGCCTTGCAAAAAGGTATCTATTTGGTTTAACACCTGTTTTATTGCCATGAAAGGTAAAGCCAATTCTTACTTGGTCCATCAAACGCCGCCTTCATTTCCACCAAACAAAAGTATTGCGCACATTTGTGGGTTTTTTAAAATCCAGACCAATTTAAATGTACACAGATGGCAAAACTACAACAAATGAAGCTCAATCTGGGCAACAACTGAGAATGTGACAATGACCAGACGAAGCGCACCTGGCAGAGCGTCTCTGCCGGCAGAATGCGCTTGGTGTAGGCGATGAGGTCCGTGGCCATCTCCAGGATGCAAATGCGGTCGCTCCTGAGGTCCCTGCAGGCGGGAAGGAGCCTTTGCAGCTCGATGCAGCTCTCGTTAATCCGCTCTCTGCAAAGTGGGGAACACGCGGCTGGATGAATGGCTTCACGCGCACAACCGACTGGACGGTGACGCGGCACTGCGACTTCGCAGCACTGCTCGCTGCCTGCTGCAGATGTTCACCGTTCGATCCCAGGGGCCGTCCTAGTTTTTGGGGCGCCACAGTGGCGAGATGTTAACTACCTCGCCTGCGATATGCAGGAGGTCGTGGGTTCGATATACTACCCTGAGATCTCTTGTATATTTAGAGTTTGTGTGGATTTTTCTCAGGGTCCTCCAGTTTTTCCCCCCACATTAGAAACATGCATTTATAGTATTTGGCGGCAATCAATTTCCACATGATAAGCCACTTCCGTTGAGCTATAATGTTTGGCCAGGTCGCTGCTGGAAAAGAGCTATAGAGCTCGGAGGGTCTTATCTCATCAAATAAAAAGTCAATAATTACCGGTTTATTCACCGTAAAGTATTACTTTCCGTCTGCTTCACAGTGGGAGTAAAAAAAATCGCGTGACGTCATTTCAAAGATTAGACCGCTGTGTGTCGGCGTTACGGTCCGTACTTGTCAAATTTTAAAAATTGCCTGCAAATTACTCAACTGGAATAAGCATAGCAAGCATCACTGCAACAAACTTGGCAGGACCCTCCAGAACAAAGTCACGAGACTCGGGGAGGCATTCCTGCCAAAACAAGCGTAATAATGATAGTAAGATGTGGGGGGCGAGGGGACAGCCATGACCGGCTGGGCGGTGTTTGCTAGGTAGACTGCTTTTGACACAAGGACGGCTGCAGCAGACTGGGGCACCGTCGGGCGGATGCCGCGAGTCAAACGGGATGCTGCGGGGGATGAAAGGAACAGTGCAGCAGAAGCAGCTTGCGAGAGGCGGCCGCGTTTCAATTGCAAAGGAGCAATCAAGTGTGGCCGAGGCAGTGGTTGTGTTAACCTGGGGTGCGAGAGATGCCCTTTCTGGGGGTGAGACATGGCCAGATTTTTCTTAAAGGTAAATCATCGAAAACACAAATTAAGAAAGGGCACGTAAGTACGACAACTGTGTTTCATCAAACCGGTGTAGTTACTAACATTGTACATGTTAATCATTGAGAACCAAAGGGGTGTAAGGCTGCAGGAAAGGTTAAGAGCCACTGCATTAAAGGTGAGCCGCGCGCCATATGTTTGTGAATGCCACGGGAAGGCGCCTCTCAAGACGTCTCCAATGATTTCGTACGACCTATGAAGAGCAGCCGTTAGATTCGGTTCCAAGCAATTTAACGGTCAAATTGCTTTGACCAAGAGCTGGTGAATTTCAAATACACCCACTCACCTCGCTTACCTACTCACCCACCCACCCACGGCCTTCAAATTTATATCTGGAGCAATGGAAACTTTTGAAGTCCACGATTTCGTGTTCATTGCCACAGAGGCACATATTAGACATCCGCATCTTAAGATGCCTCCACTATGGACAAAGGATGAATAAAATCCTGGCCTGTTGCATATCATGGCTGCAGGAAACCGACTGCGCTGTATAGGGAAGTGATTCTCAACCTCTGGACACGCGGATCGGTGCCAACTCTCAATAAATCTTTGTGCCCACCACGCAGCAGTTACACTTTTGTCAAAGGTAAAACTGTCGTACTCCAAAAGGCGCGGCAAGCCAGTATCCAGCTGCCGTGTTGATAAGTCAACGAATATGAATTTAAATAAGCGTGCGATCGGCAGTAAATACAAATATGGGATTATGAAGAAAACGGAAATAATCTGCAAAAAGTTATGTGGACCCCTTTCCATGGACCTTGTGGACCAACAGGTTGGGATCCACTGGTGCAGGAAGAGATTGGCGAGTGAATCTGAGCAGTAATGGAGGGTAGATGTCTGGGAGAGGCTGGGCAGGCAGGCAAGCACGGCGCAGCACCTGGGCAGTCAGGGCGCGATCTGCTGAAGAGGCGAACGAGGCGGCCTTGACCCGTGCATCAAACTACAATACTCGCGTCATCACACGCAGCCACCGCCACACGGGAGTCGCTCACTCTTGCAGATAACGACTCGAGGCGCAAGCAGGAACCACAGACAAGCAATGGAGAGGCAGCCACACGACGAGCCGGCATCAATTATTGCCCAAGCTCTGCGGTTCTCTATATAGCAAGTTGTTGGAGGCCAACTAATGAGTGATTAAATGTGGGAAGAAATCGGAGCACCGCGCGTTGCGAAGGGACACACACTCTGTATGCATTGAACTGCCCATATAGGACTCGCCACTGTGATCTCTACATTGGGTCAAACTTAACATCTCTTAATGTTCAAAGGCTTGTGCATCAGGTCTTATTTATTCACGATGTACTTGCAAAAAAATTCGCAGACTACCTGCTGGATCTCCTCTCTGTTTCAAAAAACAAATTTGACCTCAGGTCTTCGCTCATTTACCAGCTTCAAATTCCCTATTGCCGTACAAAAACTGGAGGAAGGGCCTTTGCTATTGATGCCCCCAGGGTCTGGAATGCTATTGCCAATAGACTGCAACTTGAATCACTACCTATGAGATCTTCACTCAAAACTGCTCTAGAGGAGTTGTACACCCCTAGCTGCCACTGCTATTCAGTGGCCTAAAATAAAATAAAATGTTTCGCTCCGGATGACGCTGCAAAGTATTATCTGTATTTTAAATTAGTGTGCTGATCTTAAAGGTGCATCGAAAAATTTGATACGCTGACTGATGCTCCTGTTGTTGTGTAGTGACTCATGCAGCCAGCTATGGCTCTAGGGTTTGGTGTTACATATTATTTATGTAGTTTATTGTTAAAAATTCGGTCACAGTCCCTATGATCACTGTTACATTGCATTTATGGCTTTATTTTGGTGATTTCGAAAACGTTTTTTGGTTTGGCCATGTTTGTTTGTTGTAGTACGGAGTTAGACTGATGGCCTTAATCTAAGTTGTCTTGTGGTTGTTGTTGGTGTTGTTTGACTTGCATCCCACTGGGATTTTTGCACATAGCGTTGGTGTACAGTGCCTTTTCAGGAATATTTTGCTGTTTTTTCCTGGATTTTCTGTTTGCAGTCACATAGTCACTTTAAGATGTTTTCTTGTCCATGCTTTATTTTTTTGTTTGTTGCAGTTGCACCCGATTCAAGAGCCGAATGGCTCACAGGGCTATACCAAATAAATGAAAATTTAAACTGAAACTGTTCCCCCACACAGATGGGACACAGGTGGATTCCACGCGTTTGCTACCTTCTGGAAAGTCAGGAGGAGGTCATGGCAACTTCACGCCCACGGAGAGCGTTTGACAACATGTGTGCGATTCACCCTCGTTACCTCCAGTGCTGGCCAACGTGGATAACCACACCCGTCCGTCTAAGAAGACAAAACCATCCCCCCCCTTCCCATATCTGTCTCTCCAACACAAAAAATAAAGTATTTGTTTTTATACCATCCCAATTTCAGCAGCATGAGTTCATCATGTACAAACACTCTGGTACTGGTTTTGACATTCAGTGTCTCACCAGCAGACTCAGGATTCCTTTAATCAGTGCTGGTGAACTGCCAGATTTGTATTGGTAAGGTCCCTCCCTACCCGTTATCTTGATATAGTTTAGTTAACAGTAACACATCTGGGTACGGTACTCTGCACAGGGCGACTCGACCGTCACTGCAGACGCCGTGACTGGTAACAGCAATACCCCGGCTTACATCGGGCGATGCGTTCCCAACAGGTGCGACGACGAATATCGAAACAGCGTAAAATCAAAGCAATTTAATTATCAGAATATTTATTTAGACTGCAGGAGGAATCTGATGCCCAGCGGGGGCGGGACAGACGCCCAGGTGGGGGCGGGACAGACGCCCAGGTGGGGGCGGGACAGACGCCCAGGTGGGGGCGGGACAGACGCCCAGGTGGGGGCGGGACAGACGCCCAGGTGGGGGCGGGACAGACGCCCAGGTGGGGGCGGGACAGACGCCCGGTGGGGGCGGGACAGACGCCCAGTGGGGGCGGGACAGACGCCCAGGTGGGGGCGGGACAGACGCCCAGGTGGGGGCGGGACAGACGCCCAGGTGGGGGCGGGACAGACGCCCAGGTGGGGGCGGGACAGACGCCCGGTGGGGGCGGGACAGACGCCCAGGTGGGGGCGGGACAGACGCCCAGTGAGGACGGGCAGGTGGGGGTGAAGGTTGATAGGCGGACGGTCGACGCTGTCGGCGACGTGGGGGGTAGTAGCGGTGTTAATATCAGCGACGCCGCTTTAGCGAATAGTTAAACTGGGGGGGGTGCAAGACGTAAATGGGGGGGGGGGTGCATTCCTGGCACCGACTCACGCACGAGCCACACCGCACCTCCTCCGCTTCTCGTTGGCCGTGTTGCGCCTGGACGAGGAGGAGTCCCCCTGACGGCGGGGGTCGTTGCCGTCTCCTCCGCCCGCCTCCAGCGCAGCCGCTTCCGCGGTGCCCTCCATGCGCCTCAGCGCCGCACTCCGCCCAGGACTCCGCCAGCACGGGCGCCTGGAGGGGGTGCATAGAGCGAGCGGCAGGCGCTACTTGGTGCTTGCGGGGGTCTTTTACCTTCAACTGGGACCCTTGGCCAGCGCTCGTCGACCCGGCAGCTCTCCGGCATCGAGTCAAGCAAAAGCCCGACTGCTTTGAGACACCGAATGTCAAAAGCTGCGGTTTTTTTACTCCGCACATTTCAGCGTTCTCCAGCATTGGTTACAGCAAGCCCCGACTGCTGATGAAACGCCCAATGTTGAACCCGCTGTAGTTTGTTGAAGCCAGTGCCCTGGTGGTGGTTGAGATTCGTCCGTGCGCTATGTTACGAGCAGATCGCCACCCTGTGGTAGAAGTGAAACGTCGTAGCAGCATCTAACGGCACTAGTCAACTCCACCGACTGACTTCAGGCCGAGTCTACCCAGGAGAGGACCCAGGCCCGGTTCGAATGCAGTATTGGTCACCATGGGTGCCGTTCGCTCGCCACTCACGCACATCGACAGAGATCCCCACCCTCCTTTAACAGACTGCTGGGGAAAGTGCTGCTGGCGAGTGGCTCGGCGAGGCCTCAGGACCGGTTCAAACATGCACACGTGCTCACGAACACGTGCCCGTGAACCGCCGTTCGACAGTACGTGGCGGGAACGTCACCACGGCGCTCGTGCCAGGCTAGGTGCACCCTTGAGGCCACGTGAAATGCCGAAGGCTCGCTGCCGGCAGGTCACGGGACAGACCCGGGTGCCATTGGTTGACCGAGATGACCGCCAGAGGCACCAGCTCTGTGCTAACTTGCAGAGTTTTGGCTGCCTGGCGCTCCCCGCTCGTTGTTGTGAGCGTCGCCCCCCCTCTGCCCTCCGTCGTTGCTGGAGGGCGACTGCCTCCAACTTTTCAGCAGCAGCAGCGTCCTTCACGATCTGACGCCGCTGGTTACAGTCTTTGGCAAGTCCACTCGGCTCCACCTCTTCTCGAGCCCGTGCCGCGACCATTTAGTCCCCCTGCATGCGGCCAAACAAGCTGCTTGGGCATGGGATGGCTGGGCATGACCCAGCCAACGTAGCCTCGCCTGCCGCAGGAGCTCACCGATGGGACTTTTGTGTCCTAACCTCCTCAACAACAAATCCTGCCTAGTTAAAACCCAGGCTGGATCGTAGGCAGGCTAACCTGAAGGTTTTAAACCGGTGCAGACGTCCCTTTAACAAACAAACAAAATGCACGCTTCGCAAAGAGAAAGAAGGGAGAGTTGTAACCGTGGCAGAGAATACCTGGGGCGGGGGGGGGGAAGCTTCGTGTGGAGCGGTGGGCCCGCTCGTTGTCGCACAGCGGCGTTTGGCGGCAGATGAGAAGACGATGCCGCTCCACCGACTCGGATCACTCCTCGACCAAAACCGGAGCCGGTAGTCAGCACACCGCTGCACGGACACTTCTCCACGCTCTTCCACAACTGCCTAGTCAGTGATGGGGGAGTGGAGGTGGCGGGAGTGGTTAAAGACACACCCATGACAGGTGTTTTGTTTTTGTGGAATTGATGTGGCAAGGGTGGCAAGGGCGCCCCCCCCCCATCATGGACACACCTCTCCATGATGGACACACCCCCCCCCATCATGGACACACCCCCCCATCATGGACACACCCCCCCATCATGGACACACCCCCCCCCATCATGGACACACACCCCCCATCATGGACACACCCCCCCCCATCATGGACACCCCCCCCCATCATGGACACACCCCCCCCATCATGGACACACCCCCCCCATCATGGACACCCCCCCCATCATGGACACCCCCCCCCATCATGGACACCCCCCCCCATCATGGACACCCCCCCCCCATCATGGACACACCCCCCCCCCATCATGGACACACCCCCACACGTGTTCTTAATTCGCGCCAGCGCGAAATGAATGACCAGCCACCAACTGCAAGGCAATGAACCCTGGTGGAGGCGCGGTGGTGAGCTCACCTGTGATTCATCGCACGTGCGTAATTGTGCACGCTGTGGCATATGGGAACCTAATAAACCATTTTGGGTAGCCGCGTGCGTTTCGTTATTATGATTCTAAGTGAATGCAACGGTGATCAGAGGTGTGGGGTTCTACAGCGGTGGTTCCAGTTCGATTCCTGGCTCACGGTTCCGGCCATCGGTGGCGACGGCTGGAATGGCAGAGCCGGACCTGCCCTCACCTCCCCGCGGTGTTCACCAACCGTCCAAGCCCCATTGACCATCGCGGTGAAGTATGGCCAAAACCCCTCCGTGGCCACACGTGGGGCTAGCCGGCAGCCTTTCACCGTCGGTGGATTGAGAGTGGGCGGACGAGGCACAGCTGTAACGTGGCCACGGCAGCACATCGCATTCTTCGTGGGGAAATATTCAACAGCTTGGCGACGTTTCGGGCAAAGGCGCCTGCACGGCTATCAAAAAGGGTCATTGCCCGACACGTCGCCTATCTATATTAAAATATATAATTCGCCTTTTAAGGAGCGCTGTTATTGACGAATGCGTCGATGTGTTTTGGTGATGCTGTGCTTGTGCAGCCCCACTGCCGACGCAACAGGCTGCAGGAACGACAGCGGCCTGTAGATGGGGTGGGTTGGTAGAGGGGTGCGCCGCTGGATAAGAAATGAATGTAAGAGGCCTTCCTTGCACACAGATCGATGCTCTCAGGTGGCCTTTCTGAGAGCCATCGCATGCGGCTCGCTGCACCTCGGCCTCCCTTTATCAACAGCTGCGCATGATAAAGTATTACCGAAAAAAACAATGAGTAGCTGCGCTGAACCACCCCGCCCACCCCAATCATTCAATCCGACTTCCCACAGCGGGGTCACACCGAGCTACGCGATATTAATTACAGGGTAATTATTTTTCGTCGTAAATCATTTTAATTACTTTCCACTGCCATTGTCCTGGGTCCACGACAGACCTGCTCCTCCACCCCACCTCCCAGCGTGCTGTAGTAAAACAAACCACTGTTGTCTCTGTGCTCCTTCCGGAGGAGTGCTAAAACGACACGGAACCTCGGTGTCCTGAAGGGCTCTCGTCGTGGCTAGCAGATACTCGACATTGGGGTGTAGCTAGCCCCTGAACGTGTTGACACCGTCATGCGCAATAATTGTGCAGGACGGGAAACGCGTCTCGGTGACGTTGCGAGCGCAGAGTCAGCTGCGGACAGCTTTGCGCAAGGTGTCACAAGGTGATCACTTCCCACACACAAATGCACCCTCCCTTCCCATGTCTGTCACTACACATACATCAGCAACACTTACCACACCCAATTCTCAGAGTGAGCCTGCAAAAATGCGTTTTCAGATGGCCACAATGTGAGAAGTGCACGATCATCATCACCATCAGCTGTTTCTGCTGCTGATAACATGATTAGTCTTCATGCTGCTGCTGATAACATGATTAGTCTTCATGCTGCTGCTGCTGATAACGATAACAATACAGGAGATCATCAATTAATTATCCGGCGACTTCGGCGGGGATGGGTGCCGCATTTTTAAACACGCCGGATAATCACTAATCATCGTTATTTAAAATAGCTTATTTTTGCATATTCTTGTATGACATTATATTTGTAGGTGTTGTTATATATTTTCGCGTTTTTTTTATTTGTTTACGATGTGAGATTGGCATAAATAAACATACAAATAGACAAAAATAAACATTCTACTTTAAAAAACGTAAAGTATATACTGTACCATACCACTCCAATCTAGAAGATTCTGTATGGGGTGATGTATACACGTGCAGCATTTTCATTAAATAGTACGTAGTGTTTAATGTACTGAATATAATATTTGACACCTAAACCAAGCATGGCTGCTTGGTTTTTTTTGTCACGCACGCGATGCCGATCGCCGGACTGAAGCGGTTTTTTTCTGGATCGGATAATTATCAATGATCAGCTTTAATGTCATTTATCGCGGGAAGTTTATTCGAGTCTTCACTGGTTCAAGTGGGTCCTGCGTTGAAATGATTTATCCAATTCCGAGTTTTAGTCAACATTCTGCATGTGGGAGGAAACAGGAACGCGTAGAAGAAAAAAAAACCCCACATATCCACAGACCCGCACAGATGGGTTCTTGGACACCCTTGCTACCGTGGGGCGCGTGGACGAGACGGACGACGATGGGATTGGCAGCCGGAACAGAAGGCATCCGAGAACAACTGCCGTGGACATTGAGCGGTTTGCGTTTCGGAAGATGGATTGCGGTGTCACGGGATTGTGATGGCAGCGATGCGTTGTGATGGCAGCGATGCATTGTGATGGCAGCGATGCATTGTGATGGCAGCGATGCATTGTGATGGCAGCGATGCATTGTGATGGCAGCGATGCATTGTGATGGCAGCGATGCATTGTGATGGCAGCGATGCGTTGTGGCTTCCGTGGAAAGGCGGTGGCAGGTGATAAGGATGAAAACCAAATGACTAGATGATGAGGACGATAATGAAAATGTATATTAATATTTTATGATGGTCCTGGTTTGTGAGAACTTGGATGACTGCAGAAATCTCTCCGGAGTCGATGCCTTGTCATAGACCACAAAGGCCATCCTTTGCATGGCATTTGTTATTTGATTTTGAAACCCATCTTCAAAAGTGGAACAATTCACAAATGTCACAATCACCCTCCTGGCAGGACGCCTTGCCCCTGGTTCGGGAATCCTGTTGAAGTGTGGCCCCTATTTATTTGCGAGAGGCACGATAGCAATGGCGTGTACATTAATGCGAAACAAAAACAACTCTGCATTGCACAGTCGTGAACGACGTTTCGAATAGGTGTCGTTTCTGCTGTGTCCAGAAACGTCACCAATTTATAGCAGACAAGGGCAATGTTGTTGACGAATGTTTGTGTGCTCTTTTTTTTTAGCATTCCAAGTGCGTGTGCTGTGGCAGGCGCAGCATGCTGTGCCAGGGGCAGCATGCTGTGCGTAGCATCGCCCACGAGGGGGCAGTGCCCGCTGTGGCCCGCGTGTGGCGAGGCAATGCTTCATTCCCACCTAATGGAGTTGGTGGCATTGCAGGGAAGGGGGTCTCCCGTTGAAGAAGAAGAATAAGAGTCATGATACTGTAATGATGATGACATTTATAACGCGAAAGCCTGACCCAAACAGAGATAGAAGCCTTTAGATTTTTGATTTAAAGCTTTCGTGACTGCAGGGATTCATATTCTTGGTTCTTTCGGTAAAATCACGTAGAAGGGAAACAATAAAATAATACAAATGTAAAACATTAAAATTCTCACGACGTTTCAACTGCAACACAAGCAATCATCATTAGGTGTGAAAACCACAACAAGAAAATTTGAAAAAAGTGGCGGTTTGTTAACGTTAGCACCACGGAGAGCGATTTGGCAGTTTGTTCAGATGGATGAGTCCATCTATGTTCGGAAAAAGAGGAGGGGGGAGACGAAACTAATGGATGCGGTGTGAAAGCTACCGTAAGCGTGAACAATCAATTAAGACCCGAAATGGTTGATCAAATCCTTCGAATGATTGCTAAGCCAGAATCCATCTTCTTGGTTGAAATTGTCTCTGTGTTTGTATATGTGGATAGCCTCATGAACGAATCTTTCATGGTAGCCAGATGGCTTGCAAAGAACCTCTGTCTTGGAGAAGTCAATGTCATGTGAGCCTACTGAATTATAACAGTGATCTGCCACGGCCGAGGTGTTGGTCTTACCGTGTTTAAGGTCTGCTTTGTGTTCACGAATGCGGTCCGAGACATGTCGTTTGGTTTATCCAATGTAACTACTACCGCAGAGGCAACTTAGTTTGTAGACGCCAGGGTACTGTATGTCCGGAATCACATCTTTTACTGACGGAACCAGATCACAGATTTTATGTAATGTGTTGAATCGGACCTGGATCTTGTGTTTATTCAAGATTTTGGAGATATTTTTTGTGATCCCCGCAATATAGGGTAAAGTGATGGTTTTGAAAGGCTCCTCAAGAAGGTCCTTCTTCATGGATGGAGTGATAGCTTTGCGGATTGTGTAGTCGGAGTAACCATTAGCCTTAAGAGCTTGGTGTACGTGCTTGAGTTCACTGGCTATGTGTTCCTCGTCGGATATGCATTGGGCTGTATGGTGCAGAGTTTGGGATGGATGGTGGTGGGAATCCGATTTCAGGTAAGCATCTGTATGGGTAGCTTTTCTGTAGACAGAGTGGCTCATTGAACCATCAGGTCTCTTTTTTATTAGGACATCCAAAAAAGGTCGCTTGCCATCTTTTTATTTTTTATGTTTTATTTTTATTATTTTATTTCCATTCTACGTAACTTTACCGAAAGAACCAAGAAGATGAATCCCTGCAGTCACGAAAGTTTTAAATCGAAATTTAACCGCCTCTACGGGAAGGGATTCCACATAACCTTGAGATCCTTCAACAAACTCCGGGATAAGAAGGCTCAACTAATCGAGTCTCTCACCTTTCTAAAGAGATGCCGCGACTCTAAGGTAATACCAACCGCATTTACACTAACCTCTGCTGCTGTAACTTCTTCTAATACAAAACGAATTCTATCTAGAACTAGCTTAGCTCTTATCTCAGAAAAAAATCAGACTTATGCGCACTGAACTAGATCAGTTAGACAAGACACTTTACAAATCACACTTATCATTGACGGAAACAATGTCCACATCGGATTGGGAACATGTAGACAATGACTGCCTCTTCAGCTGCCACTATGTTGACCAAATGTAAGGACAACTTGATTTCCAAATTCAACCGCCTCTCCAACAAGAAATCGGACCCATACACCGAAAAGCTAGACATTAACAAAGTCGTAATTAATCGCAGTAACAGTTCTATTTCTAGTCCTTTAGCTAAAACCGTTTTAGCTAAAGGACTAAACTTTGCAGTCACACCTAGACACATACCAGTTAATGATATCATTGCCCATGTCGACGTGGCACTCAAGGGCCTGAGTCACATCGCTGCAGACGTAGCAAGATCTGAAATCGCTGCAACCCTCAAAAACGCTAAGATGCCAGCTAGTAACATCAGCAAAGATGAGCGCTTTGGATTATCTAAATTAAAAATGAGGGATGATATTGTCATCCTCTCAGCCGACAAGGGCAATGCCACTGTCATCATGGACAAACAGCCTCGTCACTAAAACCAACAAAATAATTGCTGATTCAACAGCATTAATTGATCAAACCAAACAGTTCTCGTTGAAACCTTCTGCGGCCAGGCCACCAAGATTATATGGCCTTCCAAAGATACATAAATAAGATACACCCCTTCGTCCCATCATCTCTACTATCAACTCCCCCACCGACAAACTGGCTCGTTTTCTGTCTGAAATCTTGCGGTCTTTTATTGGAAAAAACACCTCTGCGGTACTAAACTCTACTCACCTGGTAACGACAATCAAGGGTATTTCCCTGTCCCCAGACGACCTGCTTGTCAGTTTTGATGTGGTTTCCCTATTCACCAAAGTTCCTGTACCTGACACCATCGCAATCATTGAAGACTTGGTTCATCAAGGACTGCATACTGATTGTACCCCCCTGGTGAGACACTGCTTAACCAACACATACTTCACCTGGAATGGAACGTTCTACAAACAAACTGAGGGCACCCCAATGGGCTCCCCCCTATCTCCGGTTGTAGCCAATGTTTTCATGGAAAAATTTGAAACTGACGCCATCCAGACTGCCAATCTATGCCCGACCTTATGGAAGATGTACGTGGATGACACTTTTGTCATCTGGCCACATGGCCGGCCTGCTCTAGACCAATTCCTCGACCACATCAATTCCATACAACCAGCCATCAGATTTACCATGGAAGTCGAAAAAGATGGCAAGCTACCCTTTTTGGATGTCCTAATTAAAAGGAGATCTGCTGGTTCAATGAGCCACTCTGTCATCAGGAAAGCCACCCATACGGATGCTTACTTAAAACCGGATTCCCACCATCATCCATCCCAGAAGAATTCCCTCATCAAGACTCTATACCATAGAGCCCAATGCATCTCCGACCAGGAACACATTGCCAGTCAACTCAAGCACGTACACCAAACTCCCAAGGCTAATGGTTACTCCGACTACACAATCCGCAAAGCCACCACTCCAACCATGAAGAAGCATCCTCTTGAGGAGCCATTCAAAACCATCACCTTACCCTACATTGTGGGGGTCTCCAAAAATATCTCTAAAATCCTGAATAAACACAAGATCCAGGTCCGATTCAACACAGTACATAAAATCCGTGATCTGGTTCCGTCGGTAAAAGATGTGGTTCCAGACATACAGTACCCGGGCGTCTACAAACTAAGTTGCTTCTGTGGTAGCAGTTACATTGGAGAAAACAAACGACATATCTCGGACCGCATCCGTGAACATAAAGCACACTTGAAACACGGTAGGACGAACACCTCAGCCGTGGCAGATCACTGTTATAATTCAGTAGGCTCACATGACATTGACTTCTCCAAGACGGAGGTTCTCTGCAAGCCATCCGGCTACCATGAGAGATTCGTTCATGAGGCCATCCACATATACAAACACAGAGACAATTTCAACCGAGAAGTAACCATTGGAAAGACGTTATAAACCATTTTGGTTCTTGATTGATTGTATTTTACGGTGACTTTCAGACAGTCCATTCGCTGGCACTGCCTCTTAGTACCTTTCATACGACGGTCAATGGTATGGTTTATAGCATGTTGTATAATAATAAATAGCATAACAGTGTAATGTTTAATATAATTCATAAGGCAATATATAGTATCGTAATTGTATCGTGAATATCCAGCAGTGTGGTATACAGTAGGGTTGATAGAATAATACATAGTGTAATATTACAAGTCTAATCTTTTATAGTCTAATTTATAGGGTAGTGTATAGTAACGCATTGTATAATTCAAGGGTGGGGTTTGTCTTTGGCAGTGTATATTATGGTGTATAGTCGTGTAATGTAGAAAAAAGTTTAGTTGGAGACATATCAATATAATGCATAATGTTAGAGCTTACATTGGGCTGTGTATACGATATTATACAATGTAGTTTAGATTGGAAGGTATAACATTGTAATGTATAGTAGTCTAATTTATAGCATAGTTGTAACGCAACACAGGACAGAGCAGCGCATCGTGGCTGTTTCTCTCTCTCCCCCCTCCTCGGTTCCGAGCATAGATGGACTCGTCCGTCTGAACAAAGCTCGTCGCTTTCCGTGGTGCTAATGTTGAAAAGAAAAAAGAAACCGCCACTTTTTCCGACACAGTTACATGCTAATCCCTCACACTAACTCTCCCAGTTACATGCTAATTTCTGACTTTAACATCCTAATAATCCAACACATTAACACAGCTATTTCAATGCTAAATTCTTTTGTTGATGCGTAAAAACTCCTTCGTCAAGGTGCTCTGCTCCTCCCACCCAGCTTAAAAGACGCTGTGAAGCTTGGCAGTGTTCACTAAAGCGCTGTCTTCCCGACAGTTCTGTTTCTTCACCTGAGGAAGGCTACTTGTGTTGTGGCCGAAACGTCGTGAGAATTTTATTTTATTATGTTTTATTTTTATTATTTGATTTCCATTCTAAGTGACTTTACCGAAAGAACCAAGAAGAATAAAATAGTTAATAATGAAAATTAATAAAAGTTAGTGTTATAACAATTATATATTTATTTAAAGTCGAACATTTTGACGTGACGTCACATTTCTCAAACCCCACCCCGCCCCTCGTCACACATCGTCACACATCGTCACAAATGTTTGCCCCCCCCCGCAGGTGCATGACGTCATTTATGGACGGCCCCTTATTGTTAAAAAAAAGTCCATCCCATGTGTTAGTGAATTTTAAAATATTTTAGGCAGGAAATTAGTTTTTAAATTTAGATTTTTTTCTGGGTTGGGACCCCCAGACACCCTGGAAGATTTGGTTCCCCCCAATGTCGACTCCATGACTACGGCCTTGGTGTGTATTGCCCTCGACATGTGTTTATATGCGGTAAAACCGGACACCGGTTGATTCCATTCGGTTACCAGTAATACAAAACAACAAAAACAACGGCATCACACAGTTCTGTTACAAATCAATTCCCGCCACGCAAAACGCAGATGCCAATTGTCGGACTGTCCGGGCCACAGGTGGCAACCACATTTGTTGAGCAGAGAGGAACGGGTGTGTTGGGCTGAAAGCACAAACAGACGCAGTGTCTCCCCTGGGGATAGGATGTGGCTATAGTTCATTATCAGCGTCAGCCATGGTTAATCCACTGCTCGATGAATGCCTGCCCAATCCGTCACCATCTCCACACGGTCGTGCGATGTTAAGGGTTCATCTCACTCCTGCACAAGCTGATTGTGGTTGCTCCATCTCCGCAGTGGAGGCGCTCTTGGGCGCAATCCCTCCCTTGGCTGCCACTCCGTGGTGAGTCTCGACCACCGGCTATCATCACCCCCCCCCCCCCCCCTGAGTCGTGACGTGTCCTCCCTAAGCCCCCATTTTATTAATCGGCAATGCGATGCCTTATCGGCGTGCTCCTCCTCTGCCGCCAGTGTGCGCCTCTCCATCATGCTCCGTGCACGTTCAGGATTTAGTTTCATTGTCGTTGATTCAGGCACAGCTGGTAATTTTCTCTTCCGAGCCACTCCATAGCAGGTAATACGCACTGCTTGATATTATCACATTAACACAAACTCAACGCATTCGTCAAAGTTAGCGAAATGAGCTTTCCAAAAGGGTCCATGCTGTTCCTGGTGTGCTCTGCGTATCGCCTTTCCATCGTGGTATAGTCCTTGAATCATCGCTTAAAGTTTACAAAACCTGAAGCGTTTCCCATTGTTATCCTTTCAGCAAGGATAGCCTCTTTTTTCGGCGACGTGACGTTCGTGTTGCTCATATTGCTCGTATTGCTATCTCCGTGTCCCCGAAGCCGTCTGTGTTTAATCATGCAATCATTTCATCTCTTCCATTACCATCTGTTAGCACTACTATCTATGCCTTCACGACGTCTGAGTGGATGCATATTCTACAGCAGTTCACTGCATATTCATGACCGTATTTCTCGCATTTTTTCATTTCTGCATATCCGTCGGTGTCGCCGCCGTTGCTGTTAATCTTTCTCAACATCGTTCGTGTGGCGCTAACGATCCCATCGTTCGCCATGACATCTGCAATCATGTTTGTGTCACGCTCTCTACTTTATTGTAGCTCGTTATTAACTAGTTTACCAGACTGTGTAATGTGTTTTAGTTTGTTCTTGCCATGTTCGTAATGATCGTGATGGTGATTTTCGTGGTTTCAGACTTAACTTTGTCCTGTTTTTGTTTACATTTCACGGGTTATTTTACTCCTCACTGAGGAGTGCACCGTCGATTACAATTGCACAAGATCATCATGATCTCTCATCCAGCAAGGCGGCCTTCATCCAGCAGTGCATGGACCATGCGTGATGATGATTGTGCTGTTTTATGCATATATGTGACAATAATTGTTTTCTCACTCAGCCGGTGAAGTCGTAATGGATTTTATGAAGCTGTTCAAACTGATAACAAATCAACTGCTTACGTAATTATATGGATTATAAGACGCACTTTTTGCCCCGTTTTATAGCAAACGGTTCGGGGATGCGTCTTATAATCCGACACGCGTGTGTGTGTCTGTGTCACCAGACGCGTGCAAGTTCATTGACGGTGATTGTGTCTTATAATCCGACACGCGTGTGTGTGTCTGTGTCACCAGACGCGTGCAACTTCATTGACGGTGATTGCGTCTTATAATCCGACACGCGTGTGTGTGTCACCAGACGCGTGCAACTTCATTGACGGTGATTGCGTCTTATAATCCGACACGCGTGTGTGTGTGTCTGTGTCACCAGACGCGTACAACTTCATTGACGGTGATTGCGTCTTATAATCCGACACGCGTGTGTGTGTCTGTGTCACCAGACGCGTGCAACGTCATTGACGGTGATTGCGTCTTATAATCCGACACGCGTGTGTGTCTGTCTCACCAGACGCGTGCAACTTCATTGACGGTGATTGCGTCTTATAATCCGACACGCGTGTGTGTGTCTGTGTCACCAGACGCGTGCAAGTTCATTGACGGTGATTGCGTCTTATAATCCGGAGTTCGAAAAAAATGCACGTTGTGCTTTACACATTTTGGAGAGTTGGGGGAGGGGTTTTTTCAGTGACACGTTGATTTAGTGCTGCCGAAGGAGTATGGCCCGAAACGTCTGCTATCTCATTTATCTCGAATTGATGCGTCGTGTGACTGCGAGAGGTTGTGGAGTTTCTGATTGGCTCGTTGAGCCCCCCCTCCCCTCCATAGCCCCTCCCCCCCTCCATAGCCCCTCCCCCCAGCTGGAGTGGCGCGCGCCAGTTGACGAGGGGCGACTTGCGGCGAGCTCGATTGGTCGCGCCTGCCTCAGCCCCTCCCCCCACACACGGCGCTCTCGACTGTTCGATTGCTCACGCCTGGGCGGTGTGGGTGGGGGGGGTCGAGGGGGCGGAGGGGGCGCGGGGGAGGGGCGGGGCTGCTCCACCCACAGGAGGAGCACGAGGAGGAGGAGGAGGGATCGGAGCCGCGCTGCTGCGCTCACGTGCGGCAGTCGGGGACCACCGCTCACACGTGCGGCAGAGTCGTGCGGCAGAGTCGGGGACCCCCGCTCACACGTGCGGCAGAGTCGTGCGGCAGTCGGGGACCCCCGCTCACACGTGCGGCAGTCGGGGACCCCCGCTCACACGTGCGGCAGTCGGGGACCACCGCTCACACGTGCGGCAGAGTCGTGCGGCTGAGTCGGGGACCACCGCTCACACGTGCGGTAGAGTCGGGGACCACCGCTCACACGTGCGGCAGAGTCGTGCGGCAGAGTCGGGGACCCCCGCTCACACGTGCGGCAGAGTCGTGCGGCAGTCAGGGTCCCCCGGCTTCTCGCAGGGGCTCACGGCACAGGGAGTTGGGAGAGCTTCGCTCAGGGGTCCAGGGAGCCAGAGCGGCGGGGAGCCTCGACCCGGGGACCTGAGGATACAGCTCGCGGGGTGGGGCGCGACCGATTCTCGGCGAACGCCGTTGCCGTGACCCCCCCCCCCCCCCGAGTCCCGGAGTCATCTCCGGCGGGACTCGGGGATCGGAGAGTACCGGGCGGAGCGCGGTCGACTCGGCCGGGATGGATGCGGCCGCTTCCTCGCCGCGCCAGGGCTGGCTCCGCGTGCACGGTGAGTGGCACCGCGGTGACACAAGTGTGTGTGACACAAGTGTGTGTGACACAAGTGTGTGTGACACAAGTGTGTGTGACACAAGTGTGTGTGACACAAGTGTGGGTGACACAAGTGTGGGTGACACCCTCATTACACGGTGACATCCGTACCATAACCTACCTCACCAACACCTTCACCATCATCACACAAACTATAACCTCCCCTCACCATCACCGCCCTCAACATAACCACCATCTCCCTCATCACTATCACCCTCATCACTATCACCATCATCATATCCCTCACTCACCATCACACTCCTCACCCTCCCTGCCCTGCGTCACCAGCCCCTGCTCTGCGCGATGCAGCAGCAGCAGCACCAGGCAGGTGTCACGGGGATCAGAGCATTGGTCCATGCCCTCACGGTCCCGTCTCTTCATCAGCCACCACAGCCACCACCACAACAACCACAATCGTGGTTAGCAAGCGCCTATCAAGGCCGACACGGCACACGAGGGGGTGGCCAGTACCACGCCCGGCCGCCTTTGTCTCCCCAGTGGCGATGTTTTTATTTACATCGCCACCAGGTACTCATTTAAGACTAAGTCGACCTAGGGGAGCCCCAGGACCAATTCCAATAATCGTCACCGGTGTTGGCCGAACTCTGCTCGGCTGCTTCGTAGTGCAACGCGCTCACCGTGATTCCCCCCACTACAGCTCCCCCCACTACAGCTCCCCCCACTACCGCTCCCCCCACTACAACTCCCCCCACTACAGCTCCCCCCACTACAGCTCTCCCCACTACAGCTCCCCCACTACAGCTCCCCACACTACAGCTCCCCCCACTACAGCTCCCCACACTACAGCTCCCCCCACTACAGCGCCCCACACTACAGCTCCCCACGACCATCACGACCACCACAACAGCCATCGCTAACCACCACAACAGCCATCGCTAACCACCACAACAGCCATCGCTAACCACCACAACAGCCATCGCTAACCACCACAACAGCCATCACGACCACCACAACAGCCATCGCTAACCACCACAAGTGTCACGCTGCAGCACGCTTATCGTGCCCGCTGTTTGTGTGTGCGCACGCGCGCGTGTTACACGTGTCGCTGTTGTTGTTGTCGCTGTTGTTGCTGTGCTCACGTCGGTACTGATCGCGGTGTGTGCCCGCACCACACGTGGTAGGCGATGGAGATGACATCAGCTGTGTGTGTGAGTGCGTGCGCGTGGCGGCACGCTGTGCTGTGGTGTTGTGCTGTGGTGGCACACATTTCAACCCCTTATCAGTGCCCTCCCTACCTTATTACAGACCAAGTCACACCTTATTGGTCACTCCGCGCCCTTCTAAATTCAACGTTCATCCTACAAAGTCCCATCACAAAGGAGAAACACAAACAAATACGAACGGCTGTACGCCGTATGGACCTGAACACTATTTCCCTGTCCAAGAATACGGGTAAACCGTGTGGGTTCACAGCTATTTGGTGATGGTGGTGGTGGTGGTTGTTGTGCTGCCACCACGCACTGAACCCCACTCAGGCTTGGGCGATGGAGATGGCATCAGCTGGCTGGGCAGCGGCGCAGGCAGACTTTGTTAAACACAAGTACGTGGGGAGACACACACGGGAAGGAGGGGGTTCATTGTCTCAGCATCATTAACGTAACGATGGCTCTGGTGATGATTATGTAATCGCTTGCGTCACTTCGTGTGTGCCCAGCTCCATCACTGGCGGCGTTTGCCTTGGCGCTGCCCATACACAGACCTCTCTCACTCGCCCACCACGCGGCCCCGCGCCTTTAAGGGTCGCGGCTGCCCCGTATCCGCGGATCAGCCTAATCTGGGGGGGGGGGAGGGAGGGCGCTCATTCTTTCGTATGACAATGTGAAATTATGACACATTATACGCGTGTGTGTATATTGAGGTTATGAAGCCTCTGTGGAGGCGTGTTGGATGTCGGTGAAGTTGCCTGCAAATCGGCCGTGCAGGGAGAGGGGTAGTGTGCGATTCATGGTCTGGCTGTGGTGACCGTAGCAGTTGCATTGTTGCGAAGTCCGTTCCTCGTTTTCCATCGATGGAAGGAGGTGACCGCATCTGCCGTGCCCTGTTCTGCACTGGCTAGGGGTCGAACCGGGCGGGGGGGAGTTTTGTGCGGGGTCCGTTACGAGCTCCTTGTTTGATAAATCGCTCCAGGTCGTCCAAGATGCGCTGGGTTATATAAAGTAGGTCTGGCCATCTCTTTGGATCTTGGATGGGTGATTTTTTTGGGGCCAGTGTGGGGGGGGGGGGAGTATTTGCACGGAGGGGGGGGGGTCAATATAAGTTCCCCTGCTTGTGGTGCCCATTGCAGAGTTGAGTTGTGGGTCCCAAGGGCTTTGCGACCGTACAGGGAAGCAGTACTCTGCGGTTGAATAGACCAGCAGCGCCAATGCCGCTGCTGTGCCCGCTCGGTCTCTGTGAGACTCAACCCAGACCGTGGGGTTTGTTGAGGGTCCCTTTGAGGTGGCTTCTGAAGCTCCGGCTCCTATCCAGGTTCACGCCGAGGTGTTTTGGGCCGGCTTCACGTTTTACCCTCCGCGCCCCACAAAAGTCACCGTCAAGCAGTCGGGCATCCCTGTCGTTCAGATGGGAAGCTGTTGCCAGTCTTCGCCGTGTTGGAGAGTGGTGTCCGGGGGGTCTTGAGGCCGCCTGTAAGAGTGCGGCCGTGGGGAGACTGCTGGTTGTTGTTGTTGTCTTGTACTGTACCACAAGTGCGATCTCGTCTCCATAAATTCATGTCCGGGATACCATCCTGATGGTGTCGCTCGTCACTACGTTGACGAGCAGTGGAGGCCATTGTTTTGTCCATCTAGAATCAGGGGTGGGGAACGTCCGGCCCTAGGGCTGTATGAGGCCCGCGAAATCATTTGGTCTCTGGCCCTGCCAAGGCAACCGCAGGCGGGACTCGAAATTCAATAAATCTAGGAGCAAACCTGGAAAAGCAGTTGCGAGCAGCAACATCATCAATAGCAGCCAACATCACCACACGCCTCGCCAAAGAGGAGCAGTTCCAGCCATCACATTAGGGGCGAGTTAATTAAATGTGACCAAATATAACAGGCTAATTTTTAAGTTGATAATTTTGTATGGCCCGCGAATGATGTTATAAATATCCAAATGGCCCTTGGCAGAAAAACAGTTCCCCACCCCTGATTCTAGATGCACGCGATACCGGCGGTTTCCGAGTAAGGCTCTGATGCAACCGACGGTTTTCTGGCATTTGATGAGCCTCGATAATTTCTCTACGTCGCCACACTTGTCACAGGAAGATGATAAATCCGCTCGTGCCACGCCTGTTTTCTGTGTTCATCGGCAAGCAGCCTCAACATGTCTTGTGAGAGCAACGAACAGCCAGGTTTAAAACCGGCGTGTTTCTTCGGCAAGCTGGAATCAGCGATCGGTTGAGATCGCGCCAAAAGCGCGTTCTACTCAGGGTTACCTGCGGTGCAGAGGAGTGCGATGGGGCAATAGCTGGCAGGATCCCACACCTCCGATTAGCACGGTTGGCTATGTGCGGTGCGAAAGAAGTTCAACATACATTCATCGTCTGGTAGTTTACCGTCTGGTGGACTACCGTGAAGAGGTCCGATAGCCAATGTATAGCTTTAGTCCCCAGATTTTAGAGAAACCCTGGGTAATTCAATCCAGGCCAGCATCCTTGCCAGTTCTTCGTGGCGAAGATAGCCATGTTAATTCCTCCAGCGTAAATGGGCCAGATAGAGGGGATGACACTGGGCTCTGCTTGTAGGTTCCCTACATTATTTCTGGACCCTGCCCATCTTTTGTCCACTTGTCTGTTGAGATTGTTGATGCCTGCAGGAGGTGTGAGGCCACAGAAAGTTGCAGTCGAACGCTGCTGTGTCCCATCAGCAGAGTCACGGACGGTCGTGTTTGGTCCGTTTTTTGCCAAGCGTTGACTTTATGTAGTCCCAGAGGACCATGCATTTGATGGGACATTGAAGACATTATTTTACGCGAATGCGGCATTGGTCTCTGCTTTATTTATTGTGTTGCGTATGTTGTCCAGAGCAAGGCTGTTTATGTTTGCTGTGTGGGGTCGTTATGGGTACGTCAGCCTGCTGCGAGGACAGCAGCTCCCTGGCTATATAACCACACGTGGGAGCGTGTCACCGGATTACACTCCGCATCTCTCCCACCGTGCGTTTGAAAGCGAACGTTGGCGGTGCGTCTTACTGTAGATAATTGCGGTAGCCACGTGCAAGCGTGTGAGACCAGATGCTGTGTGAAGTTGTTGACTCCCGGGTACACGTTTGGGGTGCGTCTCACCGTCCGGCAGCATCTCACAATGCAGAGAATGGGGGTACCGACCGAAGCGAACCGAACTCTGCTCCTCTGTACGGAACAGACCGTGCGCTGTGCGTAGGGGGAGCAGCTTTCACTGCTACGTGAGCGCTCTGCGCGTGCGATTCATTTGCTTTACAAGGGAGATGTATTGAATCTCTGAGCGTTAGAGCACCGTTACTTCAATTCAAACGAGAGTGACCGTAATTGTAATCTAACACGGGATCCGATCGTAATACCACTATAGAGAGAGAGAGAGAGCGAGATGCGTGGGATGGAGGGATTGTATAGGCGCGGGAGGGATGATGGGACGGAGCGATGTAGCGGAGAGTGATGTAGGCGAGTTATTTAAGGGAGGGAGCGATACAGGAGAGGGAGTGATGCAAGCGAGGGAGTGATGTATGAATGGGAGGGTGGGGGGGGGTAAGGAGCGAGCGATGTCGGGGCGGGAGTGCTGCTGGCTGTCCGCGCGAGTCGGATGATGCAGCAGTGCGTGGCACAGCTGAGCGCTCCGCTCTGCAGCAGCGGGAATGTGCTGCGTGTGCTGCAGGCTCGGAGCCAAGCCACAGCGCTGCGGATCCTCACAATCTGGTCACGCGGGCTTTGAAGTTACGCATATTTACTGTGGTGCTCGCACGCAGCGCGTCTGCCTCGCCGTGCTCTGCATATTATAAGACGCTTGGGAAAGTCGAGAGGCGCACCAAAGTTGCTGCCCGGTGTCAAATAAACGTTGTACACAGCTGGTGACACGCGCGCGTACCCGATTATTTTTACACGACACATCCTCAGCTTTTGCTTTAAAATACAGGTTGCGAAAAAGTAAGTTGCGTCTTTCATAACACAGATTAAGACGGTGCTGGTGTACCGCTACCCGCACGCTCCGTCTTAGAATGCGGAGAGTAACTACGGTCAATGGCACAACTCCGGGACGTTGTTTTCACAACAAGTGATTGTTTACAAAGACGCTAAAGTGAATCTATTCGTGGGTCGGTCCGGCTTGCGTGCTCCTTGCATTGTGAAGAGGGCTGCTTCTCTACGCTGGCGTCAAAACGACTTCTTACAATCTTTGTGTCGTTTGTTGTTGCTTCTTTACATTGGCAGGGTTCCTTGGCTGGCTGCATCGATCCGTGGAATTGGAGAAATGTGCTGTGCCAGCACTCGCTGTCCCTCTATAAAATCACGCCTTGTAACTCCGAAACGTTAACCACAACCACTGCGATGTGCTTTGCTATTTTAGCTGGAATAATATGCACGCCACTATAGCTGTATTTGTCGTAACGGACGCATCGCATCATCAAGACGCTGATGCTCGCCTGTCCTTTGTAAATGTAAAATGAAAGACAAGCCACAAGTATTGCGATTGTAGCCATGCGGCGCAAACTGTGGAACATAAAGTTAACACACAGAGACGCATGGAGACACATCGAGATGTATAGAGACGCATAGAGATACATAAAGATTCAGAGATGCGTAGAGATACACGGAGCTACAGTAAGATACATAGAGACTCCTAGAGATATGCAAAAACTCGTATAGATGTAATTATGGCCATGTAACCCAAACTATGGACCATACATAATTCATCCCTGTAGTCTTCGCTTCTTCAGCGGAGGACGAGCAAAACTGCACGGGCTCTCTCCTGAAGCCCTCTCGTTGTGGCCAGCAGATCTCGATAATGTTGTCTAGTTCCTGAACACATTACAGCCATACACAATCACAGAATAGAATTGTCTAATACACTAACAACAACGTTAACTTGAATCCCATTGTTTATACAGTGTTGGATAGACGTTACGGTCACATTAAGTCAAAATCATTCAAAGCCATCACGTTGTCATTGATGCGTGACCAGCTTTTTAAATTGAGAGGCCTGGACTGTTCCTTGTACTTTGCTTGATGACTGACACTTTTCCGCATCCTCTGACATCGGGCCACGGTTATCACGGGGTGTAGAACCACAGCGATTATGTTCGTCTTGGGCATGAAGACAGATTTCCCCAAAGGTTATTATGTGACTGTACTCGCACATCTTGTGTGAATTTGTGACATTTCATCACCTGTAAATTGTCTTAATTTAGGGGTCTTTGCTGCCTAATAACGATGGTTAAGTTTGTAATTTCTCTCAGTGGGGGGTAATTGCACTGCAGATGAAACTGGAAAATGTCACTAATGCGGCTTGTTTATTCACAACGATAGTGCATGAGGGAGACCGACCATGGGGAATCTCCTCTTATCCGCGATGACGTGCGGGTACCGGTGTCTCGGATCCTGTTATCCATTGGTTTATTTACGGGGAATTTGCTCCGCTTGCCTTCCGCGGCCAAATATTGCAGGTAATTGGACGCCTTCGACGTAACATTGCATAATTGTAAAATCAGGGCCTCCGGTAATAGAAGTTGTTGCGGATCCTACAGCTTTCGTGAATGACAGGAGTCACAGATAAGACGGAGAGAGTTCTCCCGCCCTCTTTTCCTCATCTCACACCCTTCTCTGATGCCCCCAAAAGTTTCTCCTTCGGCCGCCCTCACCCTGGCCACCCACTTCACCATCCCCTTGTCTTCTCGTGCAGCCACATGGCATCGCAGCAGTATTGATTGTTATCTCGCTCGTCCACCGTGTGCTTGCGATTCCCCCCCCCCCCCCCCAATTAATCAAATAATTTTTTGAAGAAACTTTGTACGAAGCAGACGAAAATTTTTCCACAATCAATCATAGCAATGTCCTGGATCATTTGCCCTGTTTTGAACATCCTCTTGTGTACAGGCGTGCCAACGTAGAAACTCACACGGTTCGCCATCAATCACGCCAAATGGTTTCATCAGGGTCACGGGCGTTTTCCAGAGCGTATCCTGTGCCCACGATGTTATTCTTAAAATGTTTCCCGTGTAGACCACGTCCCGAAGAACAGACGCACGTCCTCGGGCGCCAGATCTGGGTTTGTACGGCGGTGGAATGGGGGGAGTGGCGCAGGTCAACCCCCAAACCGTGCGATGGCCTCCGACGTTTCGAGGCTCGTGTGCGTCCTGCCGCTGCGGGTGTCAGTGGAGGACTTCTGCCCGTCTGAATACGCATGCGCTTTACATTTCGAAAAGAGCGTGCGTGCGTGCGTAACGTTTAAAAGGAAAACGATAAAACGTTACGGACGGCGAAAGAAAACTGGGAGCGAACGCTTTGGGTATCCGCGATTTATAAAAAAAAACCTCGTCCAGTGTACAAAAGGGGAGGACAGAAGTGGCAGACCGCCAAAGCGGGAGGAAATGAGGTCAGAGAGGTGTACAGTTAGGTGGGAGCGGACGCCACAATTCGTGTTGAGAACAATGAGCGCGAGATGGTGAAACCGATGTCCCGTGTCAGTGGGGGGGGGGGGGGGAGACTCGTGGAGAGTTGCAGCGGTGGCGGCGGTGTCCGTCCCACGCATCCCAACTGATGAGCCCAACGGCAGCACGCCGCGTGAGATCATGTTTAAGTTTACAGTCAATCAAGTTACACAAATCTGGTTGTGCGCTCGCCCACGCGATGATACGATGCGCCGCCGAGTTCTGCTTTAAAATAAATCAACATGAAGTGCGACAATCGGGTTTTCCACTTTCTGGTAATAAAACAGTTGTGTTAAGATGTTAAAAGAGTTGTGTTAAGATGTTAAAACACCAAACTGAAACCTTTGCAAGGATTCGTGTCTGCATTAACCACATGTACTTGTGGTGAACATGCAAACAAAAGCAATCTTAACACAACTGTTTTATTGCCAGAAAAGGTAAAACCCTATTATCAGAATTTAATACCGGCAAAGGGGAGGTCTCATGATGCAACATGAAGAGCGTTTCATAATCTAGAAAATACGGCGGAGTTGTGGACCGGGCGTGTAACGTTTTCCGGGGTGTACCCCGATATGTGTGTCCTTGAGAACCTGAATGCAAAGTGAAACATAAGACATTATATCGAAACGTATTTTCCAAAAGGTCCCATTACATAACCTAAGATGCGTTCCCAAGAAAAGATTCTCTGAACGGAAACCTACTAAAATAACACCTTTTCAGCACATCTGAGATATTATCACGCTTGAATATGGAGAACATTAACTAGGCGGGTAATACAAAACAAATGTTGTACGTTGTAATTTACTGCGGTGCACGTCGTGTGAGGTCGGTGTGAAGGTGTGGAGGGGTGACTGGGGGTGGGCTGGTGGAGTAGGGGGGGTGGGTGGCGCTCCTGCACCCTCCTCGTCCTCTGCTGCACCCTCCTCGTCCTCTCCTGCACCCTCCTCGTCCTCTCCTGCACACTCCTCGTCCTCTCCTGCACACTCCTTGTCCTCTGCTTCACCCTCCTCGTCCTCTGCTGCACCCTCCTCGTCCTCTGCTGCACCCTCCTCGTCCTCTGCTGCACCCTCCTCGTCCTCTGCTGCACCCTCCTCGTCCTCTGCTGCACCCTCCTCGTCCTCTGCTGCGCCCTCCTCATCCTCTCCTGCGCCCTCCTCGTCCTCTCCTGCACAGTCCTCGTCCTCTGCTTCACCCTCCTCGTCCTCTCCTGCACCCTCCTCGTCCTCTGCTGCACCCTCCTCGTCCTCTGCTGCACCCTCCTCGTCCTCTCCTGCACCCTCCTCGTCCTCTCCTGCGCCCTCCTCGTCCTCTCCTGCACACTCCTCGTCCACTGCTTCACCCTCCTCGTCCTCTCCTGCACCCTCCTCGTCCTCTCCTGCACCCTCCTCGTCCTCTGCTGCACCCTCCTCGTCCTCTGCTGCACCCTCCTCGTCCTCTCCTGCACCCTCCTCGTCCTCTGCTGCACCCTCCTCGTCCTCTGCTGCCCACTCCACGTGTGTGGAGCAGTGAACCGGCGGTGGTGGTGGCAGCCAGCAGGCAAACGGCCTGCGGCACCGTATAAAATGCACGCACAGACACACGACATGGACGTGAATTTGCAACAGGTATTTAAAAAAAATTCCACCCAAACAAATAATTTTTAATTTAAAAAACCACGGAAACGAACGAGACGCACGCCAAAAAACCGTGTTAATCTCTGACGAACGTAATAATGGTTAATTGTAAATCCCATTAACGTATATAATCGGTGTACACTTGTAAATATAAATAGTTCTAGGTAGGGGGTAGTTAATTTTTTTTTGTACTTTTGATGAGGACCGTTTTCTCTCAATTCTGCTTGTCAAAGCGGTATGAGGGTCAAATTTTCAGATAAATCGTCAGACTGGCAGAAAGTAAGCCACCGGTCTTGTCTGCGCGGTGCAGAATAAGGACAGCAAGTTCCGTGCCGCGGCTCCTGTACACGGTGGGGGAGCGGGCAGATGCACCAGCGGCACGCACACTCCTCGGCTGTTCCACCCGACCCACCCGAGGACACGTCTCGCGCGCGCTCAGCACGTTGTTCCACTCAAATACAGCGCTCCCTCGGTCAACGATATTCATTTGTTCCACGAAAACAATCGTTAATTGAAATGACCATTTAACCGAATATGGGAAATACACGTTAAACGGCTTAATTTGTACCGAGATGACCGAAATTTGACCTTATTCAGCCTAAAAACACAGTTTATAATATGTGAACATGTAATTTTAATAAATAAACGTTCTAAGAACATAGAAAAGCATTACTATTAATATAAACATGGATAACTAATTAATAAATAGAGCATACAATTACAAATATTACCTGAGGTTCTTTAAACGCCAATAAATGGGTGGGTAGCTGTCTGGCTGAGGTCTGCCGAGTTCACTTTGGAGCGGTCTGATTGGCCCAAGTAGGCGGCCACGTGACATTGTAAAACACGTGACTCGACAATGCATCATTACTGGACACAATGGGATCCTCATGAAGGCGGATCGTGAATCTAAATATATTTAAACGACGGCACCGCAAACCGAGGGAGCACTCTGTATTGGTAGATTTCTAAGAGGTAAAGAAACATTTTTCGTCCCTTGTTGCTGAAGATGCAATCGGCATCCACTCGGTAAACCCGCCTAACTAAATAAATAAGCCTGAAGATTCTAAGACTTTTATTATTATTACACGCTTTTATTTAACTCACTCTGTTGTTGTCATCGTTGTTGTATCCTCAAATCTTGTAACTAAATGTTAACCCACTTCCCAATGTGGTATCGACTGCAGACTTGGTATACTTATGTCATACTGATGACAATACTATATTCTATCATAAAAAATATATTTTAAAATATTTTTTATACGTTATGTTTCGGCTTGGGTCTAATTGTCCACGCTAAACTGACGTTGGCTGTAATTGCCCACGGCCCCGTTACGTTGTGGCGAGCTTCGGGGCCACTTCCTGGAGTCGTGGAGTTCTTACATTACTAGTACATTTCATAAAAGCGTGTTTAAAAAAACGTTTTGTTTTAATGTATATTATTTTGTTTTAATGTATATTATTTGTTTTAATGTATATTATTTAATCGAGGCATTTTTGAGGAGCTTCGAAAGCCAAAGTGTGTCTCAGGACACAAGCAAGTGGTTGGCGCTCATCTCAAACCCCGGTGCAAATTCCACATTTCCATGGAGGTGGCCCAGTCTGTTTACATAACCAACCCCGCTGTGGTTCCCCCAAAGTGGTACAAATGTTTTATGTATTGTTTATTTAGCAAATGCTTTTACAAGTGATTAATTTTTTAATTACCATGGAGCGATGCCAAATCATCCCGTTGGCTGAATGTGAAGAGAAGGATAACGGGGATATGGAGTTGAGGTCAAATCTAGATTGAAAACTCATTTTTTTAAACTGTTGTGTTTCGTTTGTTGTCCTTCCCCCCACACCTCCGATTAGCACGGTTGGCTGTGTACGGTGCGAAAGAAGTTCACCATCGTGCATGCAAGGGGGAGGAAAGGGCGAAACGAAGTTAAACATTTAAATTCCACGAATATCATCAAGTGGCTGTAAGGGGAAGAGTGGCAAGAGAGCCTGGGCCTTGGCGTCGCGTGAAACGGCGTGACTGAGAGTTTGCAGAGAGGCTGCGCATGCTATACCCATCGCCCATTTGGGGAAAAACTGCGCCGACTCTTTGAGCACGCGACGGCGTGAGGTTAGGCGGCAGAGCAGAGAGCTCGAACGCGCCTCGCGGTAAATCGCTCAACACATTATGCCTCGGGGGGGGGGGGGGGGGGGGGGGACCCTGCAAAAATGATGGTCGCAGTGTAATTAGCACGCGCGCCACGAATATTAACATCGGTTCCACCGACCACATCTATGTATACATTTATTGTTTTGGACCCATTGCACATGCGACGGTTTCCAGGCGAGCAGAAAACTCGTTGGGGGGTGACCCTGTGGGTTGTGCCCTCTGGGCTGATGACTCTCCCAGTGGGGCGTCTGTGCACGTGGGGTGGGCATTCATTGTCGTCTGGGTGAGTGGGGGTGTTCCAGGACTGGCTGTAAGGTTACTTAATTCTCAATCACTCCCCCCCCCCCCCCCCATCGTCTGCATATTTCAGAATGAAAATCTTCATTTATTTATACTGGAGGAGGAATCCGATGAGCCTTGAAGCTCTTTTCCACAGATGTCCAGGAGGGGCGGGTCAGAAAGTTAAAATAACAAATAATGCAACAATAAAATAACTGATAGGAGTGCAAGATATAGGAAAGGTAAGGAAATTACAAACAAATAAACTAAAAGTAAATTTTAATTTTTTACCAAGTAAGACCTACCGAGCTATACAGCTGTTTTTCCTAAGTGACCTGGCCACAAATAATTGCTCAAAGCGGCTCATCACGTAGCCAAATAGTCTAAACACATGTTTCTAAATGTGAACGGAAAAACTGGAGAAACCTGGAGAAAAATCTACGCAACCACGGGGAGAGAGACGTGCAAACTCCAAATATACAGCAGGCGTCAGGGTCGGGATCGAACCCACGACCTCCTGCATACAAGGCGAGGGAGATAATATCTCGCTACCATATTTACGACTGTGACAGCTCATTTGAGCAGCTCTCAATTTCTGGGCACGCTGTAAATGGGACGACTGTCGTGTGGGCAGTGGTGGAAGAGGTAGTGCCGTGCAATGGCACGGCACACCGGCACCTCTCACGGCACCGCACCACGCGTACCGAGACTGTTCCAAACGCTTTCTCCCGAGGCAACACCCATGTTTGGTGGGCCGCAGGACAGATATTGGTTTCATCTCGCGACTTCTGCATTTCTATGTTGACCATTGGCTATTATTGGAATTTATATTATTGCTGGCAGCCACAGATATCGGATGCAATGCAGGTAATAGTTAAATGGGTTTCATAAAGCGCATCACTGAACGGCTGACACATTAATGTAAGAATAATTTCATGCACGTGTTTCCTTTGTGTCTTTTGTAAATAAATATTTCGATTAAAATTATTAAGAATGAGGGGCTTTGTGGCTTTCCTCGGGATAGTGTAGAGTAAGTATTATAATGTTGTAGAACAAAGTGGGATGATAGGATGAATAATTTATGTTTATACATGGCCCTCACATCTATGTGGTTTCCATTTGTTCCAAATGTTCATAGATGCCGATTTATGACGACGCTTTATTATCGCGACGATGCGATTTACAGCGTCAATCACACCGTCGTCACGAACGACAGCGATAATGATGAGTGCAAACCCCGTGGATATATTATCATTTAAAAAAAATAGTAAAGCCGTCATTAAGGACGCTGATGTAAACCGTGACGGCGCTGCAGGCGCAGAGGCCGCTCTCCGGAGCTCAACGGCCCCATTATCATTTCCGTTCTCGGCGAGCGCGAGAAAGTAATCGCAGAGTGGGATTGAGCGCACGTTTAGCGACTCACGAGCAATACTAATGCGGGGTGAACTCGCCGTTTAGAGACTCGCGAGCAATACCAATGCGGGGTGAACTCGCCGTTTAGCGAATCACGAGCAATACCAATGCGGGGTGAACTCGCCGTTTAGCGACTCACGAGCAATACTAATGCGGGGTGAACTCGCCGTTTAGCGCCTCATGAGCAATACTAATGCGGGGAGAACTCGCCGTTTAGCGGCTCGCGAGCAATACTAATGCGGGGAGAACTCGCCGTTTAGAGACTCACGAGCAATACTAATGCGGGGAGAACTCGCCGTTTAGCGGCTCGCGAGCAATACTAATGCGGGGAGAACTCGCTGTTTAGAGACTCACGAGCAATACTAATGTGGGGTGAACTCGCCGTTTAGAGACTCACGAGCAATACTAATGCGGGGTGAACTCGCCGTTTAGCGACTCACGAGCAATACTAATGTGGGGTGAACTCGCCGTTTAGAGACTCACGAGCAATATTAATGCGGGGTGAACTCGCCGTTTAGCGACTCACGAGCAATACTAATGCGGGGTGAACTCGCCGTTTAGTGACTCACGAGCAATACTAATGCGGGGTGAACTCGCCGTTTAGCGACTCACGAGCAATACTAATGCGGGGAGAACTCGCCGTTTAGCGAATCGCGAGCAATACTAATGCGGGGTGAACTCGCCGTTTAGCGACTCACGAGCAATATTAATGCGGGGTGAATTTGCCGTTTAGAGACTTGCGAGCAATACTAATGCGGGGTGAACTCGCCGTTTAGCGAATCGCGAACAATACTAATGCGGGGTGAACTCGCCGTTTAGAGACTCACGAGCAATACTAATGCGGGGTGAACTCGCCGTTTAGCGACTCGCGAGCAATACTAATGCGGGGAGAACTCGCCGTTTAGTGACTCACGAGCAATACTAATGCGGGGTGAACTCGCCGTTTAGAGACTCACGAGCAATACTAATGCGGGGTGAACTCGCAGTTTAGTGACTCACGAGCAATACTAATGCGGGGTGAACTCGCCGTTTAGCGAATCGCGAGCAATACTAATGTGGGGTGAACTCGCCGTTTAGCGACTCACGAGCAATACTAATGCGGGGAGAACTCGCCGTTTAGCGAATCGCGAGCAATACTAATGCGGGGTGAACTCGCCGTTTAGCGAATCGCGAGCAATACTAATGCGGGGTGAACTCGCCGTTTAGCGAATCGCGAACAATACTAATGCGGGGTGAACTCGCCGTTTAGAGACTCACGAGCAATACTAATGCGGGGTGAACTCGCCGTTTAGCGGCTCACGAGCAATACTAATGCGGGGTGAACTCGCCGTTTAGCGGCTCGTGAGCAATACTAATGTGGGGTGAACTCGCCGTTTAGTGATTCACGAGCAATACTAATGCGGGGTGAACTCGCCGTTTAGCGACTCACGAGCAATACTAATGCGGGGTGAACTCGCCGTTTAGTGACTCACGAGCAATACTAATGCGGGGAGAACTCGCCGTTTAGCGAATCGCGAGCAATACTAATGCCGGGTGAACTCGCCGTTTAGCGACTCACGAGCAGTACTAATGTGGGGTGAACTCGCCGTTTAGCGAATCGCGAGCAATACTAATGCGGGGTGAACTCGCCGTTTAGCGAATCGCGAGCAATACTAATGTGGGGTGAACTCGCCGTTTAGCGAATCGCGAGCAATACTAATGCGGGGTGAACTCGCCGTTTAGCGAATCGCGAGCAATACTAATGCGGGGTGAACTCGCTGTTTAGAGACTCACGAGCAATACTAATGCGGGGTGAACTCGCCGTTTAGAGACTTGCGAGCAATACTAATGCGGGGTGAACTCGCCGTTTAGCGAATCGCGAACAATACTAATGCAGGGTGAACTCGCCGTTTAGAGACTCACGAGCAATACTAATGCGGGGTGAACTCGCTGTTTAGTGACTCGCGAGCAATACTAATGTGGGGTGAACTCGCCGTTTAGCGACTCGCGAGCAATACTAATGTGGGGTGAACTCGCCGTTTAGCGACTCGCGAGCAATACTAATGCGGGGTGAACTCGCCGTTTAGCGACTCACGAGCAGTACTAATGTGGGGTGAACTCGCCGTTTAGCGACTCACGAGCAATACTAATGCGGGGTGAACTCGCCGTTTAGCGAATCGCGAGCAATACTAATGTGGGGTGAACTCGCCGTTTAGCGAATCGCGAGCAATACTAATGCGGGGTGAACTCGCCGTTTAGCGAATCGCGAGCAATACTAATGCGGGGTGAACTCGCTGTTTAGAGACTCACGAGCAATACTAATGCGGGGTGAACTCGCCGTTTAGAGACTTGCGAGCAATACTAATGCGGGGTGAACTCGCCGTTTAGCGAATCGCGAACAATACTAATGCAGGGTGAACTCGCCGTTTAGAGACTCACGAGCAATACTAATGCGGGGTGAACTCGCTGTTTAGTGACTCGCGAGCAATACTAATGTGGGGTGAACTCGCCGTTTAGCGACTCGCGAGCAATACTAATGTGGGGTGAACTCGCCGTTTAGCGACTCGCGAGCAATACTAATGCGGGGTGAACTCGCCGTTTAGCGACTCGCGAGCAATACTAATGTGGGGTGAACTCGCCGTTTAGCGACTCGCGAGCAATACTAATGCGGGGTGAACTCGCCGTTTAGCGGCTCGTGAGCTATACTAATGCGGGGTGAACTCGCCGTTTAGCGCCTCACGAGCAATACTAATGCGGGGTGAACTCGCCGTTTATTGACTCACGAGCAATACTAATGCGGGGAGAACTCGTCGTTTAGCGACTCGCGAGCAATACTAATGCGGGGTGAACTCGCCGTTTAGTGACTCACGAGCAATACTAATGCGGGGTGAACTCGCCGTTTAGCGACTCACGAGCAATACTAATGCGGGGTGAACTCGCCGTTTAGTGACTCACGAGCAATACTAATGCGGGGAGAACTCGTCGTTTAGCGACTCGCGAGCAATACTAATGCGGGGTGAACTCGCCGTTTAGCGACTCGCGAGCAATACTAATGCGGGGTGAACTCGCCGTTTAGAGACTCACGAGCAATACTAATGCGGGGTGAACTCGCCGTTTAGCGGCTCTCGAGCAATACTAATACGGGGAGAACTCGCCGTTTAGCGAATCGCGAGCAATACTAATGCGGGGTGAACTCGCCGTTTAGCGACTCACGAGCAATACTAATGCGGGGAGAACTCGCCGTTTAGCGAATCACGAGCAATACTAATGCGGGGTGAACTCGCCGTTTAGCGACTCATGAGCAATACTAATGCGGGGTGAACTCGCCATTTAGAGACTTGCGAGCAATACTAATGCGGGGTGAACTCGCCGTTTAGCGAATCGCGAACAATACTAATGCGGGGTGAACTCGCCGTTTAGAGACTCACGAGCAATACTAATGTGGGGTGAACTCGCCGTTTAGAGACTCACGAGCAATACTAATGCCGGGTGAACTCGCCGTTTAGAGACTCACGAGCAATACTAATGCGGGGTGAACTCGCCGTTTAGTGACTCGCGAGCAATACTAATGTGGGGTGAACTCGCCGTTTAGAGACTCACGAGCAATACTAATGCCGGGTGAACTCGCCGTTTAGCGGCTCGTGAGCAATACTAATGCGGGGTGAACTCGCCGTTTAGTGACTCGCGAGCAATACTAATGTGGGGTGAACTCGCCGTTTAGTGACTCGCGAGCAATACTAATGTGGGGTGAACTTGCCGTTTAGTGACTCGCGAGCAATACTAATGCGGGGTGAACTCGCCGTTTAGCGACTCACGAGCAATACTAATGCGGGGTGAACTCGCCGTTTAGAGACTCACGAGCAATACTAATGCGGGGTGAACTCGCCGTTTAGCGAATCGCGAGCAATACCAATGCGGGGTGAACTCGCCGTTTAGCGACTCACGAGCAATACTAATGCGGGGTGAACTCGCCGTTTAGCGACTCACGAGCAATACTAATGCGGGGTGAACTCGCCGTTTAGCGCCTCATGAGCAATACTAATGCGGGGAGAACTCGCCGTTTAGCGACTCACGAGCAATACTAATGCGGGGTGAACTCGCCGTTTAGCGCCTCATGAGCAATACTAATGCGGGGAGAACTCGCCGTTTAGTGACTCACGAGCAATACTAATGCGGGGTGAACTCGCCGTTTAGCGACTCACGAGCAATACTAATGCGGGGTGAACTCGCCGTTTAGTGACTCACGAGCAATACTAATGCGGGGAGAACTCGTCGTTTAGCGACTCGCGAGCAATACTAATGCGGGGTGAACTCGCCGTTTAGCGACTCGCGAGCAATACTAATGCGGGGTGAACTCGCCGTTTAGAGACTCACGAGCAATACTAATGCGGGGTGAACTCGCCGTTTAGCGGCTCGCGAGCAATACTAATGCGGGGTGAACTCGCCGTTTAGCGAATCGCGAGCAATACTAATACGGGGAGAACTCGCCGTTTAGCGAATCGCGAGCAATACTAATGCGGGGTGAACTCGCCGTTTAGCGACTCACGAGCAATACTAATGCGGGGAGAACTCGCCGTTTAGCGAATCACGAGCAATACTAATGCGGGGTGAACTCGCCGTTTAGCGACTCACGAGCAATACTAATGCGGGGTGAACTCGCCATTTAGAGACTTGCGAGCAATACTAATGCGGGGTGAACTCGCCGTTTAGCGAATCGCGAACAATACTAATGCGGGGTGAACTCGCCGTTTAGAGACTCACGAGCAATACTAATGTGGGGTGAACTCGCCGTTTAGAGACTCACGAGCAATACTAATGCCGGGTGAACTCGCCGTTTAGAGACTCACGAGCAATACTAATGCGGGGTGAACTCGCCGTTTAGCGACTCACGAGCAATACTAATGCGGGGAGAACTCGCCGTTTAGCGAATCACGAGCAATACTAATGCGGGGTGAACTCGCCGTTTAGCGACTCATGAGCAATACTAATGCGGGGTGAACTCGCCATTTAGAGACTTGCGAGCAATACTAATGCGGGGTGAACTCGCCGTTTAGCGAATCGCGAACAATACTAATGCGGGGTGAACTCGCCGTTTAGAGACTCACGAGCAATACTAATGTGGGGTGAACTCGCCGTTTAGAGACTCACGAGCAATACTAATGCCGGGTGAACTCGCCGTTTAGAGACTCACGAGCAATACTAATGCGGGGTGAACTCGCCGTTTAGTGACTCGCGAGCAATACTAATGTGGGGTGAACTCGCCGTTTAGAGACTCACGAGCAATACTAATGCCGGGTGAACTCGCCGTTTAGCGGCTCGTGAGCAATACTAATGCGGGGTGAACTCGCCGTTTAGTGACTCGCGAGCAATACTAATGTGGGGTGAACTCGCCGTTTAGTGACTCGCGAGCAATACTAATGTGGGGTGAACTTGCCGTTTAGTGACTCGCGAGCAATACTAATGCGGGGTGAACTCGCCGTTTAGCGACTCACGAGCAATACTAATGCGGGGTGAACTCGCCGTTTAGAGACTCACGAGCAATACTAATGCGGGGTGAACTCGCCGTTTAGCGAATCGCGAGCAATACCAATGCGGGGTGAACTCGCCGTTTAGCGACTCACGAGCAATACTAATGCGGGGTGAACTCGCCGTTTAGCGACTCACGAGCAATACTAATGCGGGGTGAACTCGCCGTTTAGCGCCTCATGAGCAATACTAATGCGGGGTGAACTTGCCGTTTAGTGACTCACGAGCAATACTAATGCGGGGAGAACTCGTCGTTTAGCGACTCGCGAGCAATACTAATGCGGGGTGAACTCGCCGTTTAGTGACTCACGAGCAATACTAATGCGGGGTGAACTCGCCGTTTAGCGACTCACGAGCAATACTAATGCGGGGTGAACTCGCCGTTTAGTGACTCACGAGCAATACTAATGCGGGGAGAACTCGTCGTTTAGCGACTCGCGAGCAATACTAATGCGGGGTGAACTCGCCGTTTAGCGACTCGCGAGCAATACTAATGCGGGGTGAACTCGCCGTTTAGAGACTCACGAGCAATACTAATGCGGGGTGAACTCGCCGTTTAGCGGCTCGCGAGCAATACTAATGCGGGGTGAACTCGCCGTTTAGCGAATCGCGAGCAATACTAATACGGGGAGAACTCGCCGTTTAGCGAATCGCGAGCAATACTAATGCGGGGTGAACTCGCCGTTTAGCGACTCACGAGCAATACTAATGCGGGGAGAACTCGCCGTTTAGCGAATCACGAGCAATACTAATGCGGGGTGAACTCGCCGTTTAGCGACTCACGAGCAATACTAATGCGGGGTGAACTCGCCATTTAGAGACTTGCGAGCAATACTAATGCGGGGTGAACTCGCCGTTTAGCGAATCGCGAACAATACTAATGCGGGGTGAACTCGCCGTTTAGTGACTCGCGAGCAATACTAATGTGGGGTGAACTCGACGTTTAGAGACTCACGAGCAATACTAATGCCGGGTGAACTCGCCGTTTAGCGGCTCGTGAGCAATACTAATGCGGGGTGAACTCGCCGTTTAGTGACTCGCGAGCAATACTAATGTGGGGTGAACTCGCCGTTTAGTGACTCGCGAGCAATACTAATGTGGGGTGAACTTGCCGTTTAGTGACTCGCGAGCAATACTAATGCGGGGTGAACTCGCCGTTTAGCGACTCACGAGCAATACTAATGCGGGGTGAACTCGCCGTTTAGAGACTCGCGAGCAATACTAATGCGGGGTGAACTCGCCGTTTAGCGAATCGCGAGCAATACCAATGCGGGGTGAACTCGCCGTTTAGCGACTCACGAGCAATACTAATGCGGGGTGAACTCGCCGTTTAGCGACTCACGAGCAATACTAATGCGGGGTGAACTCGCCGTTTAGAGACTCGCGAGCAATACTAATGCGGGGTGAACTCGCCGTTTAGCGAATCGCGAGCAATACCAATGCGGGGTGAACTCGCCATTTAGAGACTCACGGGCAATACTAATGCGGGGTGAACTCGCCGTTTAGCGGCACACGAGCAATACTAATGTGGGGTGAACTCGCCCTTTAGTGACTCACGAGCAATACTAATGCGGGGTGAACTCGCCGTTTAGCGAATCGCGAGCAATACTAATGTGGGGTGAACTCGCCGTTTAGTGACTCACGAGCAATACTAATACAGGGAGAACTCGCCGTTTAGCGAATCGCGAGCAATACTAATGCGGGGTGAACTCGCCGTTTAGCGACTCACGAGCAATACTAATGCGGGGAGACCTCGCCGTTTAGCGAATCGCGAGCAATACTAATGCGGGGTGAACTCGCCGTTTAGCGACTCACGAGCAATACTAATGCGGGGTGAACTCGCCGTTTAGCGAATCGCGAACAATACTAATGTGGGGTGAACTCGCCGTTTAGTGACTCACGAGCAGTACTAATACAGGGAGAACTCGCCGTTTAGCGAATCGCGAGCAATACTAATGCGGGGTGAACTCGCCGTTTAGCGACTCACGAGCAATACTAATGCGGGGAGAACTCGCCGTTTAGCGAATCGCGAGCAATACTAATGCGGGGTGAACTCGCCGTTTAGCGACTCACGAGCAATACTAATGCGGGGTGAACTCGCCATTTAGAGACTTGCGAGCAATACTAATGCGGGGTGAACTCGCCGTTTAGCGAATCGCGAACAATACTAATGCGGGGTGAACTCGCCGTTTAGAGACTCACGAGCAATACTAATGCGGGGTGAACTCGCCGTTTAGCGACTCGCAAGCAATACTAATGCGGGGTGAACTCGCCGTTTAGCGGCTCGTGAGCAATACTAATGCGGGGTGAACTCGCCGTTTAGTGACTCGCGAGCAATACTAATGCGGGGTGAACTCGCCGTTTAGTGACTCACGAGCAGTACTAATACAGGGAGAACTCGCCGTTTAGCGAATCGCGAGCAATACTAATGCGGGGTGAACTCGCCGTTTAGCGACTCACGAGCAATACTAATGCGGGGAGAACTCGCCGTTTAGCGAATCGCGAGCAATACTAATGCGGGGTGAACTCGCCGTTTAGCGACTCACGAGCAATACTAATGCGGGGTGAACTCGCCATTTAGAGACTTGCGAGCAATACTAATGCGGGGTGAACTCGCCGTTTAGCGAATCGCGAACAATACTAATGCGGGGTGAACTCGCTGTTTAGAGACTCACGAGCAATACTAATGCGGGGTGAACTCGCCGTTTAGCGACTCGCAAGCAATACTAATGCGGGGTGAACTCGCCGTTTAGCGGCTCGTGAGCAATACTAATGCGGGGTGAACTCGCCGTTTAGTGACTCGCGAGCAATACTAATGCGGGGTGAACTCGCCGTTTAGTGACTCACAAGCAATACTAATGCGGGGAGAACTCGCCGTTTAGCGAATCGCGAGCAATACTAATGCCGGGTGAACTCGCCGTTTAGCGACTCACGAGCAATACTAATGCGGGGTGAACTCGCCATTTAGCGAATCGCGAGCAATACTAATGCCGAGTGAACTCGCCGTTTAGCGACTCACGAGCAATACTAATGCGGGGTGAACTCACTGTTTAGCGAATCGCGAGCAATACTAATGCGGGGTGAACTCGCCGTTTAGCGACTCACGAGCAGTACTAATGTGGGGTGAACTCGCCGTTTAGCGAATCGCGAGCAATACTGATGCGGAGTGAACTCGCCGTTTAGCGAATCGTGAGCAATACTAATGCGGGGTGAACTCGCCGTTTAGCGAATCGCGAACAATACTAATGCGGGGTGAACTCGCCGTTTAGCGAATCGCGAACAATACTAATGCGGGGTGAACTCGCCGTTTAGTGACTCGCGAGCAATACTAATGCGGGGTGAACTCGCCGTTTAGCGGCTCGCGAGCAATACTGATGCGGAGTGAACTCGCCGTTTAGAGACTCACGAGCAATACTAATGCGGGGTGAACTCGTCGTTTAGCGAATCGCGAGCAATACTAATGCGGGGTGAACTCGCCGATTAGCGAATCGCGAGCAATACTAATGCGGGGTGAACTCGCCGTTTAGCGGCTCGCGAGCAATACTAATGCGGGGTGAACTCGCCGTTTAGCGACTCACGAGCAATACTAATGCGGGGAGAACTCGCCGTTTAGCGAATCGCGAGCAATACTGATGCGGAGTGAACTCGCCGTTTAGCGAATCGCGAGCAATACTAATGCGGGGTGAACTCGCCGTTTAGCGAATCGCGAGCAATACTAATGCGGGGTGAACTCGCCGTTTAGCGAATCGCGAACAATACTAATGCGGGGTGAACTCGCCGTTTAGAGACTCACGAGCAATACTAATGCGGGGTGAACTCGCCGTTTAGCGGCTCACGAGCAATACTAATGCGGGGTGAACTCGGCGTTTAGCGGCTCGCGAGCAATACTAATGCGGGGAGAACTCGCCGTTTCGTGACTCACGAGCAATACTAATGCGGGGAGAACTCGCCGTTTAGCGAATCGCGAGCAATACTAATGCGGGGAGAACTCGCCGTTTAGAGACTCACGAGCAATACTAATGCGGGGTGAACTCGCCGTTTAGCGACTCACGAGCAATATTAATGCGGGGTGAATTTGCCGTTTAGAGACTTGCGAGCAATACTAATGCGGGGTGAACTCGCCGTTTAGCGAATCGCGAACAATACTAATGTGGGGTGAACTCGCCGTTTAGAGACTCACGAGCAATACTAATGCGGGGTGAACTCGCCGTTTAGTGACTCGCGAGCAATACTAATGTGGGGTGAACTCGCCGTTTAGCGACTCACGAGCAATACTAATGCGGGGTGAACTCACCGTTTAGCGACTCGCGAGCAATACTAATGCGGGGTGAACTCGCCGTTTAGCGACTCGCGAGCAATACTAATGTGGGGTGAACTCACCGTTTAGTGACTCGCGAGCAATGCTAATGTTGGGTGAACTCGCCGTTTAGCGACTCGCGAGCAATACTAATGTGGGGTGAACTCGCCGTTTAGCGACTCACGAGCAATACTAATGCGGGGTGAACTCGCCGTTTAGTGACTCACGAGCAATACTAATGTGGGGTGAACTCGCCGTTTAGTGACTCACGAGCAGTACTAATGCGGGGTGAACTCGCCGTTTAGTGACTGACGAGCAATACTAATGCGGGGTGAACTCGCTGTTTAGCGACTCGCGAGCAATACTAATGAGGGGTGAACTCGCCGTTTAGTGACTCATGAGCAATGCTAATGCGGGGTGAACTCACCGTTTTGCGACTCGCGAACAATACTAATGCGGGGTGAACTCGCCGTTTAGAGACTCACGAGCAATACTAATGCGGGGTGAACTCGCCGTTTAGTGACTCACGAGCAGTACTAATGCGGGGTGAACTCGCCGTTTAGTGACTCACGAGCAATACTTATACGGGGTGAACTCGCTGTTTAGCGACTCGCGAGCAATACTAATGCGGGGTGAACTCGCCGTTTAGTGACTCATGAGCAATGCTAATGCGGGGTGAACTCACCGTTTTGCGACTCGAGAGCAATACTAATGCGGGGTGAACTCGCCGTTTAGTGACTCACGAGCAATACTAATGCGGGGTGAACTCGCCGTTTAGTGACTCACGAGCAATACTAATGCGGGGTGAACTCGCTGTTTAGCGACTCGCGAGCAATACTAATGCGGGGTGAACTCGCCGTTTAGAGACTCACGAGCAATCCTAATGCGGGGTGAACTCGCCGTTTAGAGACTCACGAGCAATACTAATGCGGGGTGAATTCGCCGTTTAGCGACTCGCGAGCAATTCTAATGCGGGGTGAACTCGCCGTTTAGTGACTCACGAGCAATAATGCGGGGTGAACTCACCGTTTAGAGACTCACGAGCAATACTAATGCGGGGTGAACTCACCGTTTAGCGACTCGCGAGCAATACTAATGTGGGGTGAACTCGCCGTTTAGAGACTCACGAGCAATACTAATGTGGGGTGAACTCGCCGTTTAGAGACTCACGAGCAATATTAATGCGGGGTGAACTCGCCGTTTAGAGACTCACGAGCAATATTAATGCGGGGTGAACTCGCCGTTTAGAGACTCACGAGCAATATTAATGCGGGGTGAACTCGCCGTTTAGCGACTCACGAGCAATACTAATGTGGGGTGAACTCGCCGTTTAGAGACTCACGAGCAATATTAATGCGGGGTGAACTCACCGTTTTGCGACTCGCGAGCAATACTAATGCGGGGTGAACTCGCCGTTTAGAGACTCACGAGCAATCCTAATACGGGGTGAACTCGCCGTTTAGTGACTCACGAGCAATCCTAATACGGGGTGAACTCACCGTTTTGCGACTCGCGAGCAATACTAATGCGGGGTGAACTCGCCGTTTAGTGACTCACGAGCAATACTAATGCGGGGTGAACTCGCCGTTTAGTGACTCACGAGCAATACTAATGCGGGGTGAACTCGCTGTTTAGCGACTCGCGAGCAATACTAATGCGGGGTGAATTCGCCGTTTAGTGACTCATGAGCAATGCTAATGCGGGGTGAACTCACCGTTTTGCGACTCGCGAGCAATACTAATGCGGGGTGAACTCGCCGTATAGTGACTCACGAGCAATCCTAATGCGGGGTGAACTCGCCGTTTAGAGACTCACGAGCAATACTAATGCGGGGTGAACTCGCCGTTTAGCGACTCACGAGCAATACTAATGTGGGGTGAACTCGCCGTTTAGAGACTCACGAGCAATATTAATGCGGGGTGAACTCGCCGTTTAGCGACTCACGAGCAATATTAATGCGGGGTGAACTCGCCGTTTAGAGACTCACGAGCAATACTAATGTGGGGTGAACTCGCCGTTTAGAGACTCACGAGCAATACTAATGCGGGGTGAACTCGCCGTTTAGAGACTCACGAGCAATACTAATGCGGGGAGAACTCGCCGTTTAGTGATTCACGAGCAATACTAATGCGGGGTGAACTCACTGTTTAGCGACTCACGAGCAATACTAATGTGGGGTGAACTCGCCGTTTAGTGACTCACGAGCAATACTAATGCGGGGTGAACTCGCCGTTTAGAGACTCACGAGCAATACTAATGCGGGGAGAACTCGCCGTTTAGTGATTCACGAGCAATACTAATGCGGGGTGAACTCGCCGTTTAGAGACTCACGAGCAATACTAATGTGGGGTGAACTCGCCGTTTAGTGACTCACGAGCAATACTAATGCGGGGTGAACTCGCCGTTTAGAGACTCACGAGCAATACTAATGCGGGGTGAACTCGCCGTATAGTGACTCACGAGCAATCCTAATGCGGGGTGAACTCGCCGTTTAGCGACTCACGAGCAATACTAATGCGGGGTGAACTCGCCGTTTAGAGACTCGCGAGCAATACTAATGTGGGGTGAACTCGCCGTTTAGCGACTCGCGAGCAATACTAATGTGGGGTGAACTCGCCGTTTAGTGACTGACGAGCAATACTAATGCGGGGTGAACTCGCCGTTTAGCGACTCGCGAGCAATACTAATGTGGGGTGAACTCGCCGTTTAGTGACTCACGAGCAATACTAATGCGGGGTGAACTCGCCGTTTAGTGACTGACGAGCAATACTAATGCGGGGTGAACTCGCTGTTTAGCGACTCGCGAGCAATACTAATGAGGGGTGAACTCGCCGTTTAGTGACTCATGAGCAATGCTAATGCGGGGTGAACTCACCGTTTTGCGACTCGCGAGCAATACTAATGCGGGGTGAACTCGCCGTTTAGAGACTCACGAGCAATACTTATACGGGGTGAACTCGCCGTTTAGTGACTGACGAGCAATACTAATGTGGGGTGAACTCGCCGTTTAGCGACTCGCGAGCAATACTAATGTGGGGTGAACTCGCCGTTTAGTGACTGACGAGCAATACTAATGCGGGGTGAACTCGCCGTTTAGCGACTCGCGAGCAATACTAATGTGGGGTGAACTCGCCGTTTAGTGACTCACGAGCAATACTAATGCGGGGTGAACTCGCCGTTTAGTGACTGACGAGCAATACTAATGCGGGGTGAACTCGCTGTTTAGCGACTCGCGAGCAATACTAATGAGGGGTGAACTCGCCGTTTAGTGACTCATGAGCAATGCTAATGCGGGGTGAACTCACCGTTTTGCGACTCGCGAGCAATACTAATGCGGGGTGAACTCGCCGTTTAGAGACTCACGAGCAATACTTATACGGGGTGAACTCGCCGTTTAGTGACTGACGAGCAATACTAATGCGGGGTGAACTCGCTGTTTAGCGACTCGCGAGCAATACTAATGCGGGGTGAACTCGCCGTTTAGTGACTCATGAGCAATGCTAATGCGGGGTGAACTCACCGTTTTGCGACTCGAGAGCAATACTAATGCGGGGTGAACTCGCCGTTTAGTGACTCACGAGCAATACTAATGCGGGGTGAACTCGCTGTTTAGCGACTCGCGAGCAATACTAATGCGGGGTGAACTCGCCGTTTAGCGACTCGCGAGCAATTCTAATGCGGGGTGAACTCGCCGTTTAGCGACTCACGAGCAATACTAATGTGGGGTGAACTCGCCGTTTAGTGACTCATGAGCAATACTAATGTGGGGTGAACTCGCCGAGTGAGAATGTGCATCAAGATGTTGACATTTCTGCAGGAGGAGCGCGGCGGCGGCGGCGCTGCTAAAATTGGCAGAGAAAAAAACATTTCCCTGCCCCCCACCCCCTTTTCTGTACCGATGCCCCAGGGGGGGCCAGCGTGTGTCACCCACGCGAGCGCCACCCACGCTTCGCCCCCCGGGGTTGGGGGGGGGGCGTCTCGCACGTCCGCAATGCTCGCCGCCGATTTCATGTCGGATTTTTTTTATTTAAGGCACCCAAAACCTCCTTCCAAGCGGTCCGCAACAAACAGCCCCGATGAAAGATGATGTGGAGCAGGAGTGTAACGCCTTTCTTGAATCGAGCAAGGTTATCTTTATAAGAGCCTGTGGGGAGGCGGGGGGAATTCCACAGTGCAGCTGTGCGAGCGAAGCATTAGAAAGTGAAGTGTTGTGACCTTCAGTGTGGTGAGTGAGTGAGTGGGTGAGTTAGCAGGTGTGTTGTGACTTGCAGTGTGGTGAGTGGGCGAGTGAGTGAGCGAGTGTGTTGTTATTACCTCTAGTGGGGAGCAGTAGTGGTTTAGCATGTTGCCCTATGAACCCGTCGATCCGAGTTCGGTTTCTGCTCATGGCCAACACCAGTGAGGATAATCTGAACCGGTCCTGGGCCTCCTCGATTCGGCCTCACACGAGTACCCGGTGTGGTGTGTAAATATCAGCACTGGGGAGACAAATGCGGTCGGGCGTGGTGCTGGCCACCCACCACCTTGTGTGTTGTGCCAGCCTTGATAAGTGCTCGCTAACAGCACTTGCCCCAACAGTCTGTTGAAGGCTATATGGGCAATCTTTGTATTTGCTGTTGTTACCTGTAGTGTGGAGGGTGGTGAGCACGCTGTGGATGATATGAAACAGTCACGGGTGGAGGAGTCAATGAGTGACGTGAATGGGAACAGTGGAGTAATAAGGGAGCAACTGATTGGCAATGAGACACTCCGAACTGGTCCTGGACCTTCCCTAGTTTGACTCAGCCTTAAATAAGTACCTGCTACAGTGTGTAAACATCAGCGCTGGGGAGACAAAGGTGGCCGGGCGTGGTGCTTGCCACCCACCCCCTTCTGTGCCGTGCCGGCCTTGATAGGTTCTCGCAAACAGCACTTGCCCCAAAAGATTGTGAAGGCTGTACGGGGATCTTTGTTTTTGTTGTGAATCGGTGAGTACTCGATCCTCAACCAAGCTGACTGCTTTACGTTGACTCCCATCAATTCCATTAAGAGGTGGGCACTGGGAGTGAATCAGTGACTGCTGGATCATCAATCAACTTGTCTGCTTCACGTTGATTTCTATCCAGTGCAATTGACGTATGGATAGATGTTTTACAATTTGCCATTGTATGCCATGCCAAATTTAAGTTTCTTCACCTCGGTCTGACGAACAGAAAAAGCTGAAGGTAAGGGCGCAACCCTGCAATATCATTGCTCGTGCCACCGCTGGCGGAAAGGGGCCAGCACATTGACAAAATATCTTGGACATGATGGGATTACTCACACTAAAGTGACGCGATGTTAACTCCCTCGCCTGGTATACAGGAGGTCGTTGGTTTGATCCCGACCCGGATGCCTGTATATTTGGAGTTTACATTTTCTCCTCGTGGTGGTCTCGTGGTTTTTTCCTCCACATTGAGAAAGACGCCTTTAGAGTATTTGGCTGCTCGACATTTACACACAACGATAAGCCACTTGGTTGAGCTTTAATTTTTGTGGCCAGGTCGCTTCTGAAAAAGAGCACAATAGCTCAGTGGGCCTTGCCTGGTAAAATAAAAAAAAATAGTTTTAGTAAAAAAAATGTTTAACCCCACCACATGTGGCTTGGTCTTTGTATAACTGAGGTGCACCTATTTATACTAACAAGGCAATGTTTAAAATGGTCACATTCAGGAAGGTACCTGACCACTTCGTTGATATAAAGTCTTGTGATTACTTTTATAATTTTGCGGAGTTTGTATGTTCTCCCCTGTTCTGTATAGGTTTCCTCGCATGGCTAAAAACACAGAGTTTGGTGACTGGCATTGCCCAAAGTAGGTCAGTGTGGAAAGGTTACCTTTAAATTACTGATTTGGCGTTACGCACAGCAGCAGCTACATCGCCCCGGACTGCAAAAACCTGGCAGGACCCTCCTGAAAATGAGTCTTGAGACTCAGCGATGCTCTTCTGGGTAAACGAGCATCGTCATAATTATAATAATATATTTTAGCAACCAATGTTTACGTTCTATCTTGAATATGTGAAATGGTTTAAGGGACTACCATGCTTTGACGGTCAATTTACGTCGGAATTGAGTTTAACAGTTGTGCAAAAGCAATCGTTATTGTGCCAAGCCAGCAAGCAATGTTTACATTTTATTTTAAATGTGTTATAATGGTTTAAAGGATTACCATCCTTAGATGGTCAATTTATGTGGGAATTGAGTTTAGCAATTGTGCAAAAGCAATCGCTACGTGGTATTGTGCCAAGCCAGGCCCGGGCTGTGTGCGCGTATGTGTCTGTGTGTATTATTAGCGCGCTGCACTACGAACCCGGCGACCCGAGTACGATTCCCACTCACGACCAACACCAGCGACGATTATTTGAACCGGTTCTGGGCCAACCCTAGGTCGACGCAGCCTCAATTGAGTACCTGATGCAGTGTGTAAACATCGCCACTGGGGAGACAAAGGCAGCCGGGCGTGGCGGTGACCACCCACCCCTTTGTGTACTGTGGCGGCCTTAATAGGTGCTACTCGCTAACAGCACTTGCCCCAACAGTCTGTTGAAGCTATACAAGGATGTCTTTGTTGTCCTTGCTGCGGGGACACGGATGCTCGGTGATACATCGCTGACGTTTCCTTCTCCTAGTACCGGCACTTCCTTACAGGAAGGAAGCCGAGTGGCTGGCAGGGGAAGTGAATGTCCTGCAGGATTTCCAGTAGATTTGACAACATACACGAAGATGTGCTCTGCTCGTACAGATGTTCTCAAAATAGTTGAACGTGTGGCCAATTTGTAATTTAGACTGCCAAATGAAAGATTTGAGAAATAACTTAATTTTTAACTTCAGCATGACATGGACAAGCAGGCAAGCTGCGGCTTGTAGTTGGCTGCATAAAGAGCTGTTGATTGCAGTGGCAGTTGCACTCCAGCTCGGGTGCAGACTGTCGCGTGTCACCGTGCTTGGCTGCCGGTCCGCGTTGCCCGTCAGCTCCCTGCGCTTGTGGCTGGCAGCGTCCATCACGCGAATATATGTTAATTACCACGCCTGCTGTGCCGGAGTATCCTCGTAGCAAAAGTGCCACATGCTTACGGGCCCCGCACTTTCAAGGTCCCCGCGCTAAACGCTTTCAAGCTTATCAATTCCGGTTCAGTGATTCTGCACTTGCTCTATTACTATAGTACTATACCGCCTTCAACTTTTATGAACGACCGGGTTGTTTAATGTTAGCGATTTGCCGTATTGTCTGGCTGTATAGCAAATAAAAAAATACAATTGCTTTACTATGCAAGTAAAAAAAATTGTCTTAATATTGATGTGTTTTTTTTTATTTAGGGCCCCTTTATAACATATACTACAGGCCCAGCACCAACTTAATCCGGCACTGCACGCCTGGTATACAGGATGTCATGGGTTCGAACCAGACCCTTACGCCTGCTGTATATTTGGAGTTTGCGTGTCTCTCTCTTTCTCCCCGTTAGCGCGTGGATTTTTCTCTGGGTCCTCCGGTTTTTCACTCCACATTCTGGAACATGCATTTAACAGTATTTAGCAACTTTACATTTCTACGTGAAAAGGCGCTTCATAGCTCAAGTGGGCCTTACCTGGTAAAATAAACATGGTTTAGTTGAGATCCACTGCTACAGCGCAGTGGTGGTTTTATGGTCCCCATCGACAGCCGCGCATGTCTTTAGTCGCACGCGTACAGTGTTCTTCTGCACACCCCCCCCGTTAGCTTTGCGGGAGGCGTTGTGGAGGAAGGCGCATCGTCGTCAGCGGTGCACGCACGGCGCTCGCGGAGCCGCACGCCTTCGTCTCTCCCGACGCGACTGTTTGGATAACCAGAAAGCAGCACCACCCCCCCCCAACTCGGCTGTTGCAGACCAAATAATAACAGGCACATTCACAGCGCTCCGTGACTTGTAACGAGGTACAGGCGCAGCCCTGCAAGTGCCCGCTTGCGCCACCTGCTTCAGCGGAAGGGCCTACCGCGAGAGGAGGCTCTCTCGTGAGCGTGGGGTGGACAGTGAAGAAAATGTCACCATTTTCTTTCAACTGCCACGCCGGGAGATCCAATCGGATTGCCAGGCCGGTGTTACTGACCCTTACACCCCTGTGGCAGCCGTGATTGCAATGCAGAGTGAGGAACGGCGTGGCAGCGTTGCCCGTGCTGTGTCATCGCAGTACAAAGGCAACGCGAGAACAATGGTGTTCAGATCTCCTCCGTGAAATTACAAAGGACCATGCAGGATACCGCCGTAGAATTGATTCTCCTCGCGAGTCGTATCCCGGGGGTGTGCTTGGTGAACGGGCGAGAGATGCACGTGAGAAACCGCGTGGTTGGCGGTGGATGACAAATGTAGTGGACTTTTTTTTGCGCTCCTCTTTTTGCTCTGTCTCGGACATTTGAAGACCACGTTGTTAGTCACGGCTCGTCTAGGCTCAAGATTGAGTTGCCCTTGGTACTAGGGCTCGAGCGAGCCGGCTCAAAGTCGTTGCTCAACTTGAGCCGGCTCCAAACACAGGTCCCAGTCGCTTTCAGGATTTGCGTGAGCTGGGCCCGAGCCGGGCCATGGCAGAGCCACTCGCTCGTGCGCCGTCTTCGGATGCGCCTCAGCCGAGCCGTGACTAAGACACGGGGGCCATCGGATACGGATACCGCTGAGCGTTTTCACGCTGCCTTTGCTTGTCCTTTCAAGAGCGATGGGGGGGAAAAAAAATCTACGCTTGCGTCAACACTTTCTCTCCTCCTCCTCTCCTGCCAAACTTTAGAGGAAAATTTTTTTTTTAAGTATTGCATTACCATCTGGAAGTAATCTGAAACGTAGTAAGCTGTATGTTGCGTCTGCGTGCCTGACTTGCATTGTAACCTTTGCTACAGCAGGACCATGAGGGTAAACCTTTGGTACAGCAAATCCGTGATGGTAAACCTTTGCTAAAGGAAGGCCGTGATGGTAAACCTTTGGTACAGCAAAGCCATGATGGTAAACCTTTGGTACGACAGGGCCTTAATGGTAAACCTTTGCTAAAGGAAGGTCGTGATGGTAAACCTTTGGTACAGCAAAGCCATGATGGTAAACCTTTGCTAAAAGAAAGCCGTGATGGTAAACCTTTGGTACGGCAGGTCCGTGATGGTAAACCTTTGGTACGGTAGTGCCATGATGGTAAACCTTTGGTACGGCAGGTCCGTGATGGTAAACCTTTGTGACAGCACCGCCGTGTGGGTAAATCCCAACTCAAGCCTGAGTAGTTTTGTGCTGTGATGTAGTTAAAATGTTCTCTGTTCCCGAAGCCAAAGCTAACAATGAGTTCACAGGAAGCACAGACGAATCGTTGTGTCTACAGCCTTTCCTCCCAGCTCGAGTTAAACTCCAACACGTTAGCGTTGTGCTCATGGAAGATAAAGTACGACAAAATATTTTATTGCATTTGGATGATTATTTTTTTCTATTTTGAGGTTATGAAACATAGTTAATGTGACATTATGGGTATGATTCACCAGCCCCGTAGCGTCGGGGAGATGGGGAGGAGGGGAGAATACCGCCCCCCTTACTTGAAGGCTCAGCCACTGCTCATTCCGACGAGCGTTTCTCCATCGTCTGAGAGTTTGTTTAACGTTGACCGCACGCTACGTCACGCTTATTCGGCTGTTGGACGGTGCCAGTCACAGGCACAGGAAGCCGGTGGGGAACGCAGCACCAGTGGCAGCGGGAACATGGACCAGCAACCAAGCACGATGACACGCGACAGTTCGCAATCGGGCTGGAGTGCAGCTGCCACTGCGGACAATCAACAACTCACTATGTAACCCACGGCAAGTCGCGGGTTGGGTCGTTGTAGAAATATATATCATGGGGGGTTTTATTTAGCAATTTGGCGCAGGATCATTTTTCCGGTTTGGGGGAAAATGGTGTCTCTCTCTCTCTCATCAAAGCAGAGGGACAATCATCCTCCTTGAGAGCATTGGCATTGGATCCCTCACTGCCCCTGTTGCACTTCGAGTTGGCCAATCGCTCTCGGAATCGTCGCCGTTCTCGCTCGGTGGGGGTCAAAGTGTCGGCTCCACACCGTCTCGGCTCAGGAGAGCAACCGCCGCCGTTTCGTTCCACTGGGCAGGATAATCCCCGCGCCACGATACAGGCAGAGCCGTCCCATGCCTGCCGCCGCCGCCGCGAGCTGAACTATTATGTAACAGGCGTTGCAGAAAATACAACAAAACGCAAATGAGGGGAGAATGCACAAAAAAATAACCCCGTAATACTTCTGGAGCAAATTCACAGTCGTGTAAGCAATCCCACGTGGTAATGGTGTTTCCACCCTAAGTGGCTTTTCCACATGAAAGCGAGTGCAGGATTTAGTTTGAATCACTCCAGTGCAGAAATAAAATACCACTCGGGGTGGATGTCTGTGTGTTCTCAGAGGCCATGTGATGTTTCTAGGGGAACGGCCGCAGATCGCTCCACTGTACAGGGATTGAATCTCGAGCGCAAAGCTACCCTCGCATGTCGAGCGACGCAATGGTTGCAAACCGGACTCGGGTGCGCATCGTACACCACGCGCACCTCTCACATCGGGGGCTGACCTCATGCAGGCGACGTGGCCCAGCGGTAGCGCATTTTCGCCGCTTGCTGCAGAGGTTCACGGTTCGATTCCCACGGCCGCTCTGGTTTTTGCTGCAGCCTGTGAACCGCACTCGTACCGTGCGCTCTCCGTTTGGCAGTGAACGTTAAAGGGTCACGTGACGTAATTCGTAATTGCCGGCCTCACGGTCCAAATTCGCAAATTACTCAATTGGGATTGTTCGTTGCAACAATTGCCCCCGTACTGTGAAAATTTGGCAGGACCCTCCTGAGAGAGAATCATGAGACTCCGCAGTGAGGCTCTTCTGGGTAAACATGCGGAGTTCTAATTATAATAATGCAGGTTGGGGATGTTTAGATCGTCTTGGCTGTTGCGATGGTTCTTTCCCAGATGTCTCCTGCAGAGAATTATGGGATTATTTATTTATTTTCAACCTTACCTTAATAACAATAATGAGCAGTCTCGGGGAAGAAACCAATGTTATGATTCCAGGCCACGTAATGAACTGGACAAATCTGTGCCATTAGGAACCCTCCATGGCCCGACCACAGCCAAGCAAATTGTCATGTATACAAGTGTTTTAACAACGTGCCAGTTATTACCGGAGTCAGAGTAATGCTCGAGGAGGTTGGAGACCTTCTGGATATTGTCCTGATGACGCTTGTCGTAGTTTATGGTGAAACGTTGCGTGTCTAATTTGAGACGTGTTGTTGTGAAGATTGTTCAACTCACCGGTGAGCGGGATGAAACAACCATAATTGGCGCGTTATTTTACAGCTCTCATACACCACGTGATGATTCAAATTATTTTGTTGTCGGGTGGTGAAGGGTCTTAAGGACACAAATTTGGTCAGATCAATACATGGTCTCACCCTATGTTGTAAATGAATGTCTGCCGTACTAATGCCGTCTGACCTAATGAATGACTTTTCTGTCGCTTGGATCTGTCGCAACGCTAGAGAAAGTGCCTGCTGCATGCGTTTCAAATGTTTTTGTATTTTTTGCAAAACGTTGTATATTTGTTTTGCCAGCTGAAGCACAAGCCGACAAGTAATCCGGAGCCAGTTCCATAAAAAATAACTAGCCTACAAAAGCCGGCACTGTGCTCGCCGTCGCACCCCGGGTCCACGTGGAAGATGTCTGGGCCCAGGTGTACACACATATTACGCACGTCCCAGGGAATCCTGCAGCCCAATTTTAAATCCAATTTCCTATTCCGCACAGGAATTTGCACGGCCGTGCGCGGCTCCTCCCGTCTGCATAAGCGATCGTCCCTGGTTTTGTGTACAGCGCCCAATCTGTAGTCTGGGGTGATGCTGATCATGCCGCCATGCAGGGCAGGGCTTGCACAATGTTGGCCAGTTTAGTTTCGTTTTTAACGGGTCTATTTAACCGGGATAAATATTGAATCTTCCTGACCAGCACCTGCTTTGCACTTCTGCGGGATTCGCGTGTATTTTTGCAATGCCTTCTTTGTAAGCCTAATGTCAACACCGGCGTGGCCCCATCTATAAAGGTTGTTAAGCTATTGCATTGGAACACAAAGACAAAGATTCCCCGTGTAGCCTTAACAGACTGTAGGAGCAAGTGATGTCAGTGAGCGGCTATGAAGGCCGGCACAGCGCACTCTCGGGGGTGGGTGACCAGCACTTCAGCGTTATCTCCCTAGTGGCGATGTTTACGCACGACGAATGTGGCGACCCCGAGTTCGATTCCCGCTCATGGCCCATACCAGGTGAGGATTGCCTGAACCGGTCCTGGGCCTTCCCTAGGTCGACCCAGCTTCCAAGGAGTACCCGGTGCGGTGTGAAAACATCACCACTGGGGAGACAAAGGTGGCCGGGCATGGTGCCGGCCACCCACCCCCTCGTGTGCCATGCCGGCCTTCACATGTGCCACTCGCGAACAGCATTTGCCCGAAAAAAAGTCTGTTAAGGCTACAAGGGGGAATCTTTGTTTTGTTGTTTATCTTCGCATGCATGTTGTACAATACAACCAGCGGAAACCAGCGCTTTGCGAACCGCGGGTGTGTAAATCTCCTTTGCGCAATCTGATGGATCCTTATTTGTCGCGGTAACACTGCAGAGCTGCACAGCCGATGGTGCAGGGCGCCGTGCAATGCCGGGGCCGAGCTGCGGCTGGAGGCAGCCGTTGCAGGGCGTGTTGCCGTGCACACGGCCCTCTACGGCTGCGAGAAGCTACAAGTCTGCGGAACGAGCACATTCACTGCTTCGCATGCAGCTGGGCAGACTAATGCATCCAGCGTACCGAACGCAACGATATTGTGTCGCGGAACGTGGCGGGCACGCTGCAAAACCCGATTTCCCTTTAAACATCCAACGCTGCAGTCCACGCGCCCAGACACTGTTGACCCTTGCAAGCGGCAGGCTCGGCCAACATTCGTTCCCTGGCTGTGCACTTGGAGGACGTGCAAGTCGGTGGTTGATGTTGGTCGTGCGTGTGCCTTGGGAGCGGTGGTGCTGCAGCGGTTGGCGTTACGCTGCCCTACGAACCCATCGACCCCGAGTTGTTCGGTCCCTGCTCGAGGTCAACGTCGGTGACGAATATCTGAAACGGTCCTGGGCCTCCCCTAGGTCTACTCGGCCTCAAATGAATACCTGGTGCTGGTGCGTAAACATCGCCACTTGGGAGACAGAGGCGGTCGGCCGTGGTGCTGACCACCCACCCCCTCGTGTACCGTGCTGGCCTTCATAGGTGCTTGCTAACTGCACTTGCCTCAATAAGTCCGTTAAAGCCAAAAAAGGGGGTCTTTGTGTGAGCGAATGAGAGAGTGGGTGAGTGGAGTCTGCGTGTTCTCCTCCTGTCCTGCATGAGTTTTTTTTTTCTCGAGGTCCTCCGGTTTCCTTCCATAGCTGGATACAATGCACAATATCACTGGTATTGCCCAAAATTATCCCCATGTCGAAACATTTCCTACCCCCCACCATGAATACCTGGCAGGACCCTCCTAGAAATGAGTCTTGAGACTCGATAAGGCTTTATTTGGTAAGCTGTGATAATAATACAATAGACTTTCGATTATCCGCATGCGGTTTATCCGATTTGCGGATTAACCGCGCACCTGAGGCTTTGACAAATTAATAACTCATAGATTTTCCCTTAAGCCCAAGGTAATAATCTAAAAACAGTTATACATTGTTATTCTTGGAAATGTTTATTACAAGTCACGTGCTTAAACCAATCAAATATGTGCTCCGGTTAACCCGAAATCCACGTGATCACCTCTACGGTACAGTAGTTGCATATTTTTAAAACAGTGGGTGGTGGAATTTGATTGATGTTGATTGGCATGGCTCTGCTATCATCCACTTAGTGGCCAGAGTCTTCTGCTCGGGAGCAGGAAAGTGTTATCACTGAGCACACGCATCGATCAATCGATTGTGAGTATTTGTTTTGTTCGTTAATAAACAATTTTCTTAACCTAAATATGGTGTATATCTATATTAGTGTTTTTTGGCATAGAAATCCACAGAAAATTGAATTTTTTGGATTAACCGCAATTTAGAATTATCCATGGATAATCGAGAGTCTGCTGTAATATCATCTCAATCAGCTGTTTAGGAAAGCAGGAGCTTAGGAGGAAGGGTCTTCCAAGCAGGGTCCATGGCATATGAAATTATTGATCTGTGAAGGGTGATGGAAAGTGCTGCTTTTTTAAATGCCTTACGTTTTGTTTCTTGGGCATCTGTATCACTTCCCGGCTGCCTCACTCGAGTGGGTTACAGATGGATTCCACGGCATCACTATATTTTAAAGGCGTTAAGCTATACCTCTGGGGCGGAGGAGATGGAGTGATGAGGCTGCCCGTGTGCAGGTCTTGGGATGGATTGTTGCGTCACGGGATCGTGAGAGGTGGCGGCGGCGGCTTGGGGAGGAGGCCTTCATCCAGCAGTGGATTGACCATGGCTGATGATGATTGTGATGAAGCCAACCTTTGGTGTGGCATGAAATGTTTTGTCAGGTTAGTGTATCCATCACCTTGGCTCTAATGTAATCACGGTGTTACCCAGCTGCTATATCCGTGCTCTATTGTGCCCTACAAGGCTATGACCTTGGTCTCCTTTTTTTTTAAACGCACCTCCCCATTTGTTAAACCTTTAGCTTCACATCTGCTTGCACAGGATACAGGATTCAACTAATTTTATTTCATTTTTTTCCCACCGTTGCCTTTGCACCGAGTTAACACCTTTGCTGGATCAGACGAAGCAATGCGCTGTGCCATGCGATAAAACCTTTACGCGTCTCTCTGTGTGCGTGCTCATCGCGTTGTGGACGCACGTTCTGCCTGCCGACGTTCTCTCTTCTGCCCCCCCCCCTCCCCCAAAAAGTTACAGCCGCCTCCCACGATCTCTCGTGTTTTTGATGTGTCTGTGTCATCGTCCGCCCGGCCCTCTCTTCCCGACTGCCAGCCGTGGCCACTCGGCCGCTCGGGAACGGCGTCACCGCCGCTCGGGACCCGCGCGTGTGCAGGACCTGTCTCCCCTGTGGGATGGCTGGCGAAAGAGTTGGCACAGTAGAGGGGAGGACAGGTGGTGTGCATCTGCCAGCCATCTCAGTCAGTACAATCCATGGCACCCTGGGTCCGCTTCCGTGACCCCCTGCCGTAGCGGGCATACGACACTCCACGTGATGGCCTCAAAAGTGCATCACTTGGTTAAGCTATCATTTGTGGTAGCCAGGTCTAATGAAAAATAGCTAAATAGCTCAGTGGGCCTTAGCTGGTAAAATAAAAAAAAATGTTTAGTTTATAGTTTACCTAGCATGGCACAAGTGCCGTTTTAGACGTCACAGCCATTTAGTAGTGAACGGTTGTTGTTCTCCCTACTGGATTGTTGTTGTTGTTGTTCCTACTGGATTGTTGTTGTTGTCCCTACTGGATTGTTGTTGTTGTTGTCCCTACTGGATTGTTGTTGTCCCTACTGGATTGTTGTTGTTGTCCCTACTGGATTGTTGTTGTTGCCCTTACTGGATTGTTGTTGTTGCCCCTACTGGATTGTTGTTGTCCCTACTGGATTGTTGTTGTTGTTGTTGTTGTCCCTACTGGATTGTTGTTGTTGTTGTCCCTACTGGATTGTTGTTGTTGTTGTCCCTACTGGATTGTTGTTGTTGTTGTCCCTACTGGATTGTTGTTGTTGTTGTCCCTACTGGATTGTTGTTGTTGTTGTCCCTACTGGATTGTTGTTGTTGTTGTTGTTGTCCCTACTGGATTGTTGTTGTTGTCCCTACTGGATTGTTGTTGTCCCTACTGGATTGTTGTTGTCCCTACTGGATTGTTGTTGTTGTTGTTGTCCCTACTGGATTGTTGTTGTCCCTACTGGATTGTTGTTGTCCCTACTGGATTGTTGTTGTTGTTGTCCCTACTGGATTGTTGTTGTTGTTGTTGTCCCTACTGGATGGGTATTCCCCTCCTCTGCTTTTACCGGTTCCCAGCAGCCTTCACTTCCTGTACATTTCTGCCTCTCACTTCTTCGTACGTCCACCTCCCTCCTCGGGGATTATCTATAAACTCGCATCGACTGCAGCTTCAATGGCGCTGTTTTGTTTTTGGCCACTTGGAGTTTTGGGCGTCTTGGCACGTGTTCAGCACAACGTGGTTTAAAATAAAATACAATTTACATCTGGTTCGCCTGTGGAGATTTATAGGCTCTGGCACAGGTGTGATATATAGACCTTATTAAACAGGTTTATTTTTTCTCCATTTGTAGTCTTATACAGAAGGCAAAGGTGCAGCGCTGTAAATGATTGTCCCACTTATATACAAATATCTCCACTGGAGGGAGCTCTGTAGTGGCTAGATGCCTTTTTGAAGAGGTGGGGCAGCACCTAAACTTCACGCCACCGCATTCGACCTATCGGTTGAATAACAGCGGTGTACCCATTTGTACTGCTGGGTAGGACAGAGGTAGGCGGGGGTGGGTTTACAAAACTTGCTCCGTTGTTTCAACTGCCGCACCGGGAATTGGAACCGGTGCCCTCTAGATGGCGAGTCCAGAGTGCTGACCGTTACACCCAGGACGGTGTCCGTATGCCTGTGGGAAACTTCATACAAGCAGAGATGCACCAACTTTTAATGCAGCAGCCCTCTCTCCCACCTCCAATGTCGCTGCTGCTGGCTACGCCTGCTCTCTTGTGCTTTGCAGGATTTGCACGCCAAGCAGATTCCATGTACATAATGCAGAGTGCCGGTGAAATGTCAGCACTGAGGAGCGATGGCTGTGCCATGGTCACGCCATGAATGGCGGGGTGCAGATGTGTGTGTTGAACCTCTTTCGCACCGTACGTAGCCAACCGTGCTAATCGGAGGTGCGGGGGAAGGACAACAAACTAAATGAAAAAAGCAATTCTAACGAAATTAGTTTTCACTGAAGAAGATTTAAAAGTGCACAGCTCCAGTGGCTTCCTAATATCGGAAGGAAGGGCATTCCAGACGGCCGCAGAAGCGCATCTGAAAGCGCGCGATGCGGTGGCCGTCTTTGTTCGATGGCCAGCCAAAAGCCGCTGCTGCTGCTGCTGCAAGGATGACCGGAGCTTGCGTGGTGATGGTTTACGCTCCTTGACGAGAAAAAAATGACAGATGTGTCCCAGCTGTGGCTGGGCCTGGCACCACAGTCTACATTCCAGCACCACAGACCGCCTTCCTGCCCAGAACATTCACATATTTTAACCCTGCACCTTTTATGGGTTGGAAAAAGGCACGAGGAATTTTTGGTTCGATTACACGCAAGCCAGCCTGAGTCGCAAGGAAGCTGCGTAGCCGTTAACGGTCTGGGCGCACGGTCGGACTGAAAGCTCTGCTGTTCATTGCTGTTTATTTGTTGTCTTGCTGCGTTGACCTTAAATTCCAGTTGTTGCGCGTCAAACGTACGTGTGCTGCGCGTCAAACGTATGTGTATTGCGCGTGCTGCTGATTTATATACGGTGCGGTGTTACTCGTAATTAGTTTCTCTTGAGTCGGATTGCGTAGGCATTGTCATTGTTTTCTTTTAACAATAACCCGCCGCCACCCGATCGAGCCAAGCAGTTTGTGCAAACACGCGAATGGAGTTTAGGTTTTTCAGTTGAACCAGAGGAATGTTGAAAAGCGAGGAAGCTGTTGACGTTTGTCTCTGTGACCTTCCTTCAGCTGGAGATTACATCCCCACATCGGTCAGGTGCCAGCGAAAGCTCAGCTCTCGTGTGGTGCGGCACTGTTTCTTTATTACGGTGACATCGTATAATAATCATCCCCCAGTACCGTACTGAAGAAGCTTCACCCAATTTATCATTCGGCCTTAAGATTTGCATTGAACTGCCCATATAGGACGCACCACTACGATCTCTACAGTGGGTCAAACTTAACATCTCTTAATGATCGACGGCTTGTGTATCAGATTTTATTAATACACGATGTACTTACAAAAAAATCAACAGACTACCTGCTGGATCTCCTCACTGTTTCGAAGAACAAATGTGACCTAAGGTCCTCGCTCATTTGCCAGCTTCACATTCCTTATTGCAGTACAAAAACTGGAGGAAGGGCCTTTGCTGTTGTTGATGTCCCCAGGGTCTGGAATGCTATCGCCAATAAACCGCAACTTGGATCACTACCTATGAGATCTTCACTCAAACTGCTTGAGAGGAGCTGTACACCCCCCGCTGCCACTACTATGCTGAGTGGCCTGAAATCAAATGCATCGCTCCGGATGTTCGCTACAATGTGTGACCTTGAATTTTGATTATAGTGTGCTGATCTTTAAAGGTACATTGAAATAGTTTGATACTCCTACTGATGCTCCTGCTGTTATGGAGTGACTCATGCTGCCAGCTATGGCTGCCGAGTTTGGTTGTACATGTTATGTATATCGTTTATTGTTAAATTTGAATCGCAGTTCCTAGGATTACTGTTGTTACATTGTTTTTATAGCTTTATTTTGGTGATTTCGAAAACGTATGGCCCCCAGGGTCTGGAATGCTATCGCCAATAAACTGCAACTTGGATCACTACCTGTGAGATCTGCACTAAAAACTGCTCTTGAGGAGCTGTACACCCCCCCCCCGCTGCCACTGCTATGCTGAGTGGCCTGAAATCAAATGCATCCCTCCGGATGTTCGCTACAAAGTATGGTCTGAGTTTTGATTATAGTGTGCTGATCTTTAAAGGTACATTGAAATAGTTTGATACTCCTGCTGTTATGCAGTGACTCATGCTGCCAGCTATGGCTGCCGAGTTTGGTTGTACATGTTATGTATATCATTTATTGTAAAATTTGAATCACAGTTCCTAGGATCACTGTTGTTACATTGTTTTTATAGATTTATTTTGGTGATTTCGAAAACGTATGGTTAAGCCATGTTTGTTTTTTGAAGTACAGAGTTAGCCTGATAACGTTAATCTAAATTGTCTTATGGTTGTTATTGTTTGACTTGCATCCCACTGGGATTTTTGCACACAGCGTTGTTATACGGTTTTTTTATCTGGAAGATTTGACTGGTTTTTCCTGGATGTTTCTGTTGTGCGTCGTCAATTTAAGATGTTCTTTGTTCATGTTTTTGTTTGTTGCGATTGCACCCGAGTCAAGAGCCGCATAGCTCACAGGGCTATACCTAATAAATGAAACTTGAAAATTTGATCGAAAGAGATTCCACAAACAGCGTTGAATGGGAGCGGAGGTGGGCCACGCAGAGATTAAGTTGGCACACTCGGGGTGAATTTTCAGAATCTGAATATATTTTTCCAGGAGGAATCTGATGAGCTAAGAAGCTCTTTTTCACAGATGTCCAGTAGTAAACTATTATTATTTTTACCAGGTAAGGCCCACTGAGTTATGTATCTCTTTTTCAGAAGCTACTTGGCCATAAATGATAGCTCAATGAAGTGACCTATCACGTGAACATTTAAAGTAGCCAAATACTCGAAACATATGTTTCTAAATGTGGAGGGGAAAACAAAAGAACCCGGAGAAAAATTCACGCGACCATGGGGAGAACACGCAAACTCCAAATATACAGGCGTCTGTCAGGATTGAATCCACGACCTCCTGTATACCAGGCGAGGTAGTTAACATCTCGCCACCGCGGCACCCAGTAATTTCACAAACGTCCAGTAGGTATTCATGCCTTGTTCACAGAAGTGTGAAGCACAACTTACTTTGTCCCAACACAAGTCACGGTGATCTACCGTCCATGCACGCGCAGCGCTGCATGTGAGTGGAGACGGAGCAGTCTGGGCTCAGTTCTCACCGTCTCTGGGCTCACGGGGCTCTGCGCAGCATGCTGGGCCGTGTCCGCGGCCTGCTGCAGGCCACTCAATGCCTGCTGAGTGTGTGTGGTGTCTGCCTAGCACGGAGTTATACTGGTAAGAACTTTCTGGTTACACCAGCCCACAGGGGATTATTGTGTCCGTCCGTCCGTCGTGCATCCAAAAATGGAAGGGGTGGGGCTGGGTGGAGAGGGGAGGGTGGGGAGGGGCTGGGTGGGGAGGGGCTGGGTGGGGGGGTGGGAGGAGTGGGGCTGGATGGGGAGGGGCTGGTCACCCCGTGGTGCCCTTATAAAACTCAACGTTTAACCTACTCACGCCGGCTTGTGCCCGCCCTCACAGTCGGGCATATTTGCGGAATACACCACGTGGTGCCGCCGTTGACCCTGGCCATTGACCGAGCAACCCAACGTTCCTACCAGCTCCCTCCGCAGGAATGTGTTTTTGCGAGGTTCTCAAGGCCTTTGCCTCTGTGCCTGCATTCTTTGTGCCTGCATTTTCTGCCCTGTGCCTGCATTCTGTGCTCGTGATTGCGGTGGAAGAGACCGCTGCATGATCATCGCCAAGACCTAGCTTCTTTCATATTGCAGGATGGAAATGCAAGTGTTGTAATGCGTTAGAGTTGAAGGATAAGTTTTTGTTTAACCGATCCAAGGAGACAGTCGACGCTGTGTGGATCGCAGTGGACTTTGATCGTTGCAGTTTGGCGATTCTGCTATTTGTGGAAGGTGGCCGCGTCATCTCCCACGCTGCGTTCAGCGCGATGTGTCGAGCTCCATGGTGGTGGTGGTGGTCGTGGGAGACAGGAGCCCGGTGCTTCTACAGTCGAATCCTAAATGAGATTCTTGATCATCACAAACATCCATGGCTGCCCACGACTCTGTCCAGCGAGTGCCGATGTTTTTATTTATTTTCGACTGGGAGAGCGGATGCGCGCATCCGGGAAAAGGTTTCCTGGATTCAAGCGGGAAGACGTGTGGGGGTTCTTGTAGGGGTAGGTGTCGTTGGGGCGTCACGGTGGTGAGATGTTAACTACCTTGCCGGGTATACAGGAGATTTGTGGGTTCGATCCTGACCCTGACACCTGTATATTTTGAGTTTGTGTGTTCTCCCCGTGGTCGTGTGGATTTCTCTTTGGGTCCTCCAGTTTTAACCCCCCCACATTTAGAATCCATGCGCGTTTAGCGTAGTTGGCTGCTATACGTTTGCACGTGATAAGCCACTTCGTTGAGCTACCGTTTGTGATAGCCAGGTCGCTTCTCAAAAAGCGATATATAGCTCAGTGGGCCTTATCTGCTAAAATTAAAAATAGTAAATAGTATTCGCCGAGTCGTTGTGGAATCTCATTGGATGTCCGCTGGGGCGATGTGCTCCAGCACAGGAAGCCACGAAAGTGGAGTGGATTTCAGTGGCGGTGGTGCTAATGACACAAAAGTGCGGCGTTGATTTTGGTATCAACGAGGTTCGTACTCCACACTGGGGGCGCGCAGTTACTCCACTGTGGAGTGGGACCAGAGCTTGCGTCGATTTCTTCAACGTGCTCGTGCATTTACCGACATCGTTCCCGCAGGTTTATGAATCATGTGTACTTGACTAAGGCCGCAATAATGGATCAAAGTGATTTTTCCGAGATCAAATGAGCGATGATGCACCGGTGCTCGACCTTATGTTCACAGCCCTGCAGAGCCACAGTGGTAGAATTCCACTTTCCAGTGGCGGGGGAAATATCTATCCAAAGGACAACCACTTTCAACTTTTTTGCAAAAATGATATAAGGGGTTACCATATTAGTGTGGAATTTCCACCGCTGGCTATGCAGGGATATGAACAGGAGAGGAAGCACCGATGCCTCACTGCTGGTTCGAGCAGGAAACCACCCTGACTATAAATACATTGAACTCATCGAATTCTGGAGTTAAAACAAACAATTATTGCCGGTTGCGGTTATTCGGCTGCTTAACCTCTCGGCTATTCTTATGCCTTGATGTGGCATTACTCGGCACAGAGTTGTGCCTTTTACCAAATGCTGCTCACCATTTGTATTTGCAGTCTTGGCAGTGCGAATCTCTCATCGCCCTAGCAATCACTGCTGAGCTCGCCTCGAGTGACACGGGCCTTCCCAGCCAGAGTTCCCTCCCATCCTCTCTCTCCCTAAGCTCTTATGATCTAAACTCAACTCTTTTTTAATGTATTCTTGGTTCTTTCGGTAAAGTCACGTAGAAGGGAAACAATAAAATAATAAAAATATAAAACAATAAAATTCTCACGATGTTTCGACTGCAACACAAGCAATCATCATCAGGTGTGAAAACCACAGCAAGAAAATTTGAAAAAAGTGGCGTTTTTTTATTTTAACATTAGCACCACGGACAGCGATTTGGCAGTTATTCAGATGGACGAGTCCATCTATGTTCGGAAAAGAGGAGGGGGGAGACGAAAATAATGGATGCGGTGTGAAAGCCACCGTAAGCGTGAACAATCACTTAAGACCCGAAATGGTTTATCAAATCCTTCCAATGATTGCTAAGCCAGAATCCATATTCTCGGTTGAAATTGTCTCTGTGTTTGTATATGTGGATAGCCTCATGAACGAATATCTCATGGTAGCCAGATGGCTTGCAAAGAACCTCTGTCTTGAAGAAGTCAATGTCATGTGAGCCTACTGAATTATAACAGTGATCTGCCACGGCCGAGGTGTTGGTCCTACCGTGTTTTAGGTCTGCTTTGTGTTCACGAATGCGGTCCGAGACATGTCATTTGGTTTCTCCAATGTAACTGCTACCGCAGAAGCAACGTAGTTTGTAGACGCCAGGGTACTGTATGTCCGGAATCACATCTTTTACAGACGGAACCAGATCACGGATTTTATGTAATGTGTTGAATCGGACCTGTATCTTGTGTTTATTCAAGATTTTGGAGATATTTTTTGTGATCCCCGCAATGTAGGGTAAAGTGATGGTTTTGAAAGGCTCCTCAAGAGGGTCCTTCTTCATGGTTGGAGTGATAGCTTTGTGGATTGTGTAGTCGGAGTAACCATTCGCCTTAAGAGCTTGGTGTACGTGCTTGAGTTCACTGGCTATGTGTTCCTGGTCGGATATGCATTGGGCTGTATGGTGCAGAGTCTTGATGAGGGAATTCTTCTGGGATGGATGGTGGTGGGAATCCGGTTTCAGGTAAGCATCCGTATGGGTAGCTTTTCTGTAGACAGAGTGGCTCATTGAACCATCAGGTCTCTTTTTTATTAGGACATCCAAAAAAGGTAGCTTGCCATCTTTTTCGACTTCATGGTAAATCTGATGGCTGAGTGTATGGAATTGATGTGGTCGAGGAATTGGTCTAGAGCAGGCCGGCCATGTGGCTAGATGACAAAAGTGTCATCCACGTACCTCTTCCATAAGTTTGGGCACAGAGTAGCAGTCTAGATGGCGTCAGTCTCAAATTTTTACTTAACTTGACTCATTTGTCGTGGTCAAAACGTCAAATCTTGTAATCTACATTTCGTCCACTTCCCATTGTCCAAAAACGCCGCGGTCCCTAAACTCTGGAATCGGCTTGCCCAAGAAGCAGGCTCCACGTGTCTCAGACGCACCTGCTCCGTGTCAACGAGTTACAGGCACCTTCCACACAAACAAAAGTTGTACATTCAAGATTAATTCATAAAATAACCTATTAATTCGAGTGTGTGGATGTGGGAGCAGGCGCCGCATCATTGACATACTTCTCGACGGTGAATTAAACGAAGTTGTGAAAAAAATTCAGTGAATGTCGTGGTCAAATCTTGTAATCAAAATGTCGTCAAGTTACCGTTGTCAAATCGATCCCAAATTTTACACACATACTGACATCCAGACACAATGCATGCCGGAATCAATATCGCCATCAATTAATCAATTACTTGGCGCGTTTAAACCAATTAATATTTGGTATGGAAGCCTTATACTGGTAGGAACCTCCTGGTTACACCAGCCCACAGGGGATTATCGTGTCCGTCTGTCCAAAAATGAGAGGGGTGGAGAGGGGAGGGTGGGGAGGGGCTGGGTGGGGAGGGGCTGGGTGGGGAGGGGAGGGTGGGGAGGGGCTGGGTGGGGAGGGGAGCGTGGGGAGGGGCTGGGTGGGGAGGGGAGCGTGGGGAGGGGCTGGGTGGGGAGGGGAGGGTGGGGAGGGGCTGGGTGGGGAGGGGAGGGTGGGGAGGGGCTGGGTGGGGAGGGGAGCGTGGGGAGGGGCTGGGTGGGGAGGGGAGGGTGGGGAGGGTCGAGGTGGGGGGTGGGAGGGGTGGGGCTGGGTGGGGAGGGGCTGGTCACCCCGTGGTGCCCTTATTAAACTCAACGTTTAACCTCCTCTCGCCGGCTTGTGCCTGCCCTCACAGTCGGGCATATTTGCGGAATGCACCACGTGGTGCTGCCGTTGACCCTGGCCATTGATCCTGGCCATTGACCGAGCAACCCAACGTTCCTACCAGCCCCCTCCGCAGGAATGTTTCCACGAGTGCTTTGCAAACAGGTTTTGTTACAAAATATATATTAATACCAACGTAGGAGTCGACACTTCTAAACTTGCCTGGAACATATTTTTTTTTATTTTTTTCCTTCTTTAAGGTAAACAGTCACATCAAATGCTTTGCTGTGTTTACATAAGTTGTTTATTATGATGTAGTGCATCCAATGGGACAATGTATGGATAGGGTCACTGACGTCATTTTTGCACTCACCCCATTGAAAGTTAACTTTGAACATTTCTATTGATGTTTTAACCATTTACATTTTAAAATTAAGCTGTTTGTGGTGGACAAATCGCTTGAGTGTTGGCCTTTCGATCTAAAGCTCAAAAGTTAAAATCTTTGGTATGAAATTAGTATTTTTGTTCAATTTACATTTTTGGTACTTTATATAGAGCTTTAAACTCTAGCATATTTAAGAGTGAGTTGTCTGCTTGATAAGTTGGCTGAGGTTTGGAAATGTGACTTTTATATTAAAATTTTCAACTCTCAGCTCATCACAAGTTGCCAGCCACTCTTTGACCCAAAGTCATTTGTCCTATACTAGTTTGTCCTATACTCGTGCCAACAAAAATGCAAACCAGCAAATAAACAAACAAGGACCTACGGTAACGACAAATGCTAAACAAACAATGGATCATGGGAAGAGAAAGCGAAAAGAAACTGCAATGCAACGAAAGTGACGGTCTGAAAAGGCTCGGCAAAAGTACCAAGAAAAGCGTGCTAATGAATAGGCAAAGCGCGGCAGACTTCACAAACGACGTAATCGTTTTCATGATGAAACACCAGAAGCACGTAACGTCCGATTGCAACGAGACCGTCAACATCACATACAATCAAGGAACACCAGAAGCTCGTGATGGTCGATTGCAATCTGTGCGTGAACACGCGTGACAATTCAGAGTTGCAGAAAGGCCTGAAGCACGTGATGTCATATTAAAGCGAAATTGTGAATATCAATCGAAACGTCTTCAAGCACTCAATGCTGAAATGACAACATTTGACAATGCAATCAACACATTCTGTCATAAAATCTGTGAAGTCTGCACCAAACACTCCTTTCCAAATCAGATTTACAGAGTACGACGTAATGAAAATGCATTGCACAATCTACCAACCGTCTTGTCATCAAAGCAAACATTGGAAATGTGTTCACGCTGCAAGACACACATCAACAGTGACAAGAGAGCCGCACCGCCAAAAGCTCACTGGAATAATTTGGATTCTCGTGAAATTCCAGATGTGATGCGAGTCTTATCACAGCCAGAACGTCTATTGTCAAGAGTTCTACCATTTGTCAACATCATCAACTTCTGTGGAGTCTTCGGTCAATATGGCTTCCGTGGACAAGCAGTGCTCTTTGCTATGGACATCTTTCAAGTTGGTGACACACTTCCACGAGCAATGGATACTACTGCAATGGTTGTCATCGCAAAACATCTTGACAATCTCAACATCACACGTGAATTCTCTATAAATCGGGAACAAGTTTACAATGCACTCAACTGGCGAATTCAAAACAATCCACTTCATTGGGATGCAATAATCAATTAAGACGCAACACATCGCTGATGTACATTCAGTTGTTATTCCTGCGCAACGACCAGTGGAACAAAATCAGCCGCAATAACCTGCTAATGCTTACATGGCAATCAATGAAAGATCTAGAATTGTTTGCGCTGCATGGCATCAGGCAAATGAAGATGTGTTTACATTGGCCAATGCAGGTGTTCAGTGTTGTACAATGGTGTTGGCAAATATTGTAAGAGCTGCTATACTGCCACCAAGCATAGACCACAAACACATTGAACGTGAACTTGATTGCAGGTATGAAACCATTCTATTGGCCAAACTTGACAATCTAGGATATCCAATGAAAGCAAATGGATCTCTGCAAGTCAAACATTTAAATGTCATAAGAAACGACTTCATTATGTTCTACAACTCATTCTCAATAGCCTATGATGAGCAAACACTACTCGTTGGAAGTCTAGAAGACTCGGTCAATGAAGGGGATTCACAAGGAATCGCTTTGGGCGATGCATTTTTAATTGATTTATTCAGAAATCATCAGGCTGGTGTACTAATAACAGGATCTAAATCACTATGAATTATGCTTTACGATGACAAATACCAGTTTAACACGTCGGCTTTCGCGACCAATATTATTCATAATAAAGGTGTTTGGGTTAGATTGCGTTATTTATAAATGTGCGGCTTGGAAGCGTATTATTAAATAGTACATATTACAATTCCTTATAGGGGAAACACATTAATTAACGGATTACTAACGTAGCATATAATCACAATAACACATTACAACTAATTACTAATCTACAATTCATTACTAATCATAACCATTGAATACCAATCGATTATATAATTACAATACCCCCCTTCCGCCTCAAATCACTGCACCTGAAATGAGTTAAATGATGACGTCACCCTGCTGATCTATTTAAAACCGGGAGCAAGTGAGGGCTTTACCATTCTGGCGAATTGCCCGATGATGCTGGATGTAATTACCAGCGAAACGTCGTACTCAAACTGTAAATGTTGTGGATTCACTCTTCAACACACCGGTGGGCTTAAGTAGTGAACTAATTGTCTTTTGTCAACGTGACACTTTATTTTGCTGATTGGCCGTGTCGGGTGGTGGAGGGTTACAACACATTTATAAATAACGCGATCTAACCCAAAAACACCTTTATTATGACAAATACTACTTCACTGATTCACGTGGTCAGAAAGGTTCACCGGCAAGCAATGGCAGAGCATGCATAATTGAGTGTCACACAATTTAAGAACTTGCAAGAATCTGCAGACGCTCAACAGGATAAAGAAAGTTTCAATTCACCCTCAACTTCATAGATGTTAATCAAAAATATTACATTGCCGATCCAGCAATGCGGGAAGAAGAAGATTCATCGGCACATCTGCAAGAGGCAATGCAAGAAAAGATGGCACCACAAGTTTAATCGATGCCTGTGCAAACATCAGTCATGGCTTCGATAGATTGTGATCAGCCAAATATGGAGGAGGAATACGAAGTCTCTGATAATACTCGTGAAATAAGGCATAAAACAACCAACAATATTCTGAACGAAGCACATTAATTAAAAGCAAAAGAGTTTGCATGGTTCTACCTCTTCCCAAAAGGAATCAATGGACTCAAAGAAGTAAGACCTGTCAGAATCACTGCATTGGACTAATTTCAATTCAGAATTCTGCATAGTGATACACGATTTCAACGAAACTGCCTCTTCTATGCATTATTAATGTTCGAGTATTATCGGATCTAATCGAACATCTCAGCTTGTAGAAAGAAGGTTCAAGGACAAGATGGTAGAGTAGAAGATCTTCACCTCTACCTTAAGAACCTTCAAACATCAGCTGCATATTGGCAAACAGTGCTGAATTAATTGCTCAGACAAATACGTTCAATAGGACCACCAACATACTTCGCGACAGTTGCAATGATTTGAATTGCCTTGATATCCGCAAGTCACTCTTAATAGCTGATGAAAGACCTGATGAAGATCCAAATGAACTCAACATATATGCCACACAACGATTGGTCAAACAGTATCCTGTCATAGTCACTCGACACTTCATTATTCGATTGAACGCACTTAGGAAATTCTTGACAAATAATCATGGTGTTTGGTGGTCAATTGAAGGATTACTGCTGGCGAATCGAGTTCTGAAATCGTGCAAGTCCACATCTACACATGCTGGTGTGGATAGAAGATCATCTCTCATTCAATATACCTGAGGGAATCAATCAAATTGATCAGGTGTGCCCAGCAAAAAAGTCTGACGGGAGTTTCTGAGCTTTTTTGAGCTCTTTAAAAAGTGTCAGGTTCACCATCATACTAACCATAGCCTTAAACTGAATCTCTATTTTTTTGCAAGTATTTTTAAAAACTATCAAAGAATAGTCCTTGTGAAAAAGCCATTGTTAAAATAAAGACTAAAAATAACAAAATAAACTCCTTAAACATTTTTTTAAACAACGGTTTTATTTTAAAGTGTACTGAAAAGTGACAAATTTATTTTTTTCAACCGTCACCAGCTGACCAGAATATTTTTCGACATTAAACTAAAACATAAAACCGTGGGGCGCTCCTTTAATATCACTTATATCTTCATCGATGACCAAGAATTGCTAAAGAAAGTTATCAACAAATGTTACTCAATAGGATAACAAAATACTATAACATTTCTAATAATAGAGCACGGCTCTCTCTATTTGCTATTAACAATGTCATGATGCTACTTGCTTGACGTGACTTGATGTGTTGGTACCACGTTTGGAATCGTCTAACCTATTCCATGCTAAAAGAGTTGGAACAAACTATTATATGAAATAGCTTCTAGTGTTCCTTTGTAAACTAAAGTCTCACAATATGAAGGGAGTGCTATCTGATTTCACATTACAAAGGTAAGGTGTAAGGTCCTAGGCAATGTAGAATATGCGTGATATGGAATATCACCTATCAATAAAAAGCCGAGTATGCAATTATAATAGGTCACCATTCATCTGCAAATCTTGACGAGCAATCTTTACTTATCAAGAGTGAACACTTAACAACATAAGTAATACATATTTGGAGCAATTTAAACCCACTTGTCAACTTGATTATGATAGGGAAATAAAAAAAAAGCATAAATAATAGCTAAAATAATTACAATTACAAACACTTGACAAATACCTTCGAAATTATTTGTTACAAATCTACTACGCTTTTATAATATTTTGGGATAACCAAAGATACATTTTATTATCGAAATATAGCAATTACATGTACATGTAATTTATGTACTTATCTTCCCTTCGACTAATATACTCTCACCAAGAATAGAAGTTGCCATAGGAAGGTGAGAAAATAATAATGGGTGTAGGTATACTGTACTTTTCATCACTTTTCAGTCAACTCTTCTTAAAAGAGCACTTGAACACGGATACGAGGACTAAGAGCTAGTAATACTGGATTTGTAATTATACTCAAAACACTTGCAAATGTTCTACACTTGATGGCAAACTTAAATTACGTAATTATCACCATTATCTCTTCTACTGCTAATGATTGACAACAATTTTGACATACATTGTATAACACAAATAAACTTTTATGAAACTACATTTTTTAAAGCAACTCATTATGCATACAAATATTAAAGGAGCGCCCCACGAGTTTATGTTTTAGTTACAAATGTCTAAAAATATTCTAATCAGCTGGTGACGGCTCAAAAAAATATATTTTTCACCTTTCAGTGCGCTTAAAAATAAAACCGTTGTTTAAAAAAAAACGTTTTTTAAGGAGTTTATTTTATTTTACCAGGTAAGGCCCATTGAGCTCTATAGCTCTCTTTTTTTATAAGCGACCTAACTACAAAGGATAGCCCAGTGGCTTATGTGGACATTTATAGCAGCCAAATACTCTAAATGCGCGTTTCTAAATGTGGAGGGAAAATCGGAGGACCTAGAGAAAAATCCACATGACCACGGGGAGAACATGCAAACTCCAAATATACAGGCATTAGGGTCGGGATCGAACCCGTGACCTCCTGTGTAACAGGTGAGCTATTTAACATCTCGCCACCGTGGCACTAGTCATCATGATGATAACCTTGGTCAAGTCAATGTACGTCTTTTAACTGTCACCCTATTTATACTCTTTGGTTTTATTCGGTAAAGTCACCTATGTGACTTTACCGACGTGACTTTACCGAATAGAACCAAAGAGTGTGGATCCTTGCAGTCACGAAAGCTTCAAATCTAGAATTCTCACCCCATTGCAACTTTAAATTGTGCTGTTTGTCTCCTGGCCGCTTGCCGTTTTGGGGCCACCTTTGCGCCTTGCGTGCTCGGCAACGGGTGTGGGATCGAGTATGTTCTGGCGGCAGCAGTGGCACAGTTTGTGACCTCCTGTGCTGGTTTCAGTGCGTAGCGGTCCGGAACACCTTCACACTTGTGTGGTTTTTTTTGTCACACGTAGGCTTCTCTCACCCTGGCTGGGGGCCACGGACCCAAGGGTGGGCCCCAACGAGGAGATCGGGGGGCCCACCCAAAAAAAATAATTTTGCTTGGTGCTTCATTGCAGCCGGAACTGTCCGGGACGCTCTACCCGGGAATTATCTTGGCACCCAGCCACATCCATCTTGCCTTGTTCAGCCCTTAGTTACCTACCCGTTCATGTGATTATGTGAATATATAGTGCTACAATATAGAATGATTATTCTAATAATTATGGATAGGCATACCTTGTACAGGTAACTTTAGTGGTAGTGCCTTACTCCGATAATTATCCTTGCCGAGCGCCAGCCTCCGCAGTGTCGCGGGAAATGCCGAGGTCGAAGTGGAGCTCTGGCTCGCTCGCTCGCTCCTTTGTCGCTTTACATGGCAGTGGCCGCAGCAGTGGTGCAGGTTGTCCGTGGACAATGAACGTTTACTTTGTGTTTGACCCCTTCCATTCGGAGGGTGTGAAGCCGATCAGGCGTGAGTGGGGATGAGACGTCTGTTGTGCTGCTACTGCACTGTATCACGCCGCAGCCGTGATTTGGCTCGTGAGCCCAAGACGTGATTTTTACTGCTATATTTTATTGAATTGACACACATTTAAACAAGCCGCTCGCTGAGAAAAACCAGGCCTCCGATGTCTCCTGTCCCTTCCCTTTCTCCCCACCTCTTGCCGACGCCGAGTCCAAACAAGGACACGAGTGTGCCACGCTGACAGATTGTTTGTGGAAATGACCTGCTGTTTGTCGGTGACCTGCCAGGGAGAAGTCCTCCCTGTCCTGTGGTACTTGGCCCCACAGTGTCATTGCAACTCCATTCGACCCCACGTTCGATTGTCTACCGCCCTTAGCAGCCGCCTATAATAGGATTCTGCCGCATCATCCGCACGTGGCTCGATTTGTTCACTGCGCGTGACTCCAACGGCACGCCTCGGCTTCCGCAGTGGAAAAAAACAACAACCTGGCGCCTCCTGAACCGTGACGGGCTGGCTCGACACGGCTCGGTTGTGCATTGGAGAATAATTATAGGAGCCAGGCTCGGGTTGGACCCAAGATGTGATGTCACATGGTCAACACAGAAACGAGACACGTGCCGTGTCGTCGCTCACTCGGTGGAAGTTCCTGGCCATTGCACGGTTAAAAACACGGCGCATAAACATGACAACATTCACATATTCTGAATTAAAATAGTTTAAACTAAACATTGACACTTTTTAGCTAACTTCTGAGATTGCTTTTCCAACGCTCGCTTCCGTCTGTTGAGGAGCGTGAGCAGGGAGCCTGCGTGGACGTTTGGGGAGCTGGAAGCTCGCGTTACATGCGGCTGGTGCCTGTGCAAGTGCAGCGCTTCCTCGGGGTGCGGAGGTGTCAGGATGATCGTATCCCATCGTTCCATCAAACTGAACAGGTGGCCTCGGCTCTTGAGCAAGCGACTCGCAAAAATAAAATCGGAAGGTTGCGACTTGAAATTTGGGCTCAGGGTTCCACTGGGCCCATCGTCTTTTTGCGGGTCGATAAAATGTCTGGAAGTCAACAGCGGTTGTGCTTTGGACAGATTTACTGCATCGTAAGGAATGTGGAATTTCCGCCGCTGGCTCAGGACTGTGGACTGGAGATACGCACTCTGGGCCTGAACTCACTTTGATCATCAAACACTTTTGTGGCGGTGCCTCAATAAGCACGTTCCTCACAGCAGAGCCCCACGATTACCGAACTCATTATTTACAGAGTTTAGATTATAGGTATGATGAGCCACCGTGGTATTCGTTCGTACAGGAATACTCGTGACCCTGACCACGCCGTAAACAAAACTAGTTGGATTATTTCTCAATTCAATCGGCAGGGAGACACCAACCTGAAATGAAAAACGGTGTTTAATCAGAAATAGTTTAAGCTGGAACCTTTCAAATATCGTTCAATTCACGGCATTGTGCATATAGAGGCCGTCCATAAACGACGTCATGCACCTTGGGGGGGGGGGGTCAGACATTTGTGACGATGTGTGACGGGGGGGGGGGGTTGAGAAATGTGACGTCACATCAAAATGTGCAACTTTAAATAAATATAGACGACACGTTCTATTTAATTCGATTTTTTGATAAATGTTTTCTCCTACAACATCGGAGTGCAGCGGCACATTAAATACGCACTACAATGACAATAGTTTAAAGCGATTTGAAGCGTGTTTTATTTTCAAAATGGAAATATGGTTTTGGGGGGGGGGGGCAGAGCTTTGTGACGTCATATTTGAGGGGGGGTCTGACTTTTTGTGACGCCGCGTGACGAGGGTGGGGGGTAAAAAATCGTCCAAAATCGCGTGACGTCATTTATGGACGGCCCCATACGAGTGGGAAAGGTTCGTGCCGAGAGGATTTTGTGTCGCTGCGGGGGTGTGTGGCGAGCACCTCCCTGGTGCACCTGATCCTGCGTGGACAACGCAAGGCGGCATCGTGCAGCACGTGACAAGGTGACTTATTGTCGCTATTTGTGTGATAGCATTATTCTCCTGTTTGTGTCTCAAATATTTTATATTCCTCTGGTGAAAGTCTCTTTTGTCCTGGTTGCTTTACTTCATTGCTTGAACTTTGTTTTGTCCGTTTTTGCTTTTGTTATTTTAGTGACCCGATGACGCTCTTGCAAATGAGACTCTAGTCTGGCCTTCTGCTGTCACCCCAGTTAAACAGACTCTGCTTTGAAACTTAATCTTTTAACGTCATCGACTTCAACAGAGGCTGCTCTCGGTTACAGAAGGCAAAGCAAGGCAAAGCGTCTTCATTTGCCAGAATTGCAACACCAGTGAACCCGGAATTGTCGGAGAGTCGGAATACATGTTTATCTTGTCGTTGTTGATATCGTACCGCTGTTTCCTGACGTTGCCCACATTTGCCAATGTCTGTCGGAAACACCAAAGCCTCGCTCGAAGGCTCTCCAGCCCACTGTCCCGTCAAACACCATCGGGATGAATAAAAAAAAACCTAAATATATATAAAATATATAAAACCCCTACAATACGGTGTCTTAACAAAGCTAATGAGGTGGACGTGGCCCAGCGGTAATGCACCTCCGATTTTAGCACGGTTGGCTATGTACAGTGCGAAAGAAGTTTAACATGCACGTGTACATAATGTAAGATGCAACAATCGTACTTGCTATTAAAAAGTAATCGGTGCCTCGAGTTTCCTGGCTGGATGCTGACTGTGCTCCTCTCCACTTCAACGATAACTCTGTTGCTAGTGTCTGTCGGCCGCTGTCACCGAAACTAGCTGGGTAACTGGCTACATGGGTAATAAATACATATTACATTGAAACCGCGGAAGAAGACGTTTTGGAGACGTGTAATAGATAGCGACAGCCAAGAGGTGGGAGTAACGACTGCAGAAGATTGACACGGTTCATTTAAAATTGCTCACAATAATATTTTGTGCTGATGTTTATGTAACGCTTGTGCCAGAATAGTCTTTACATCATAGAGCATAATAATGAAAAATCACCCTCGCAATACATTTTATCTTGCCATATTATTGTTACATAAAAAATCAGATTACTTTTAGTGCTCCGAGTCCAGGAGGATTATGAGAAGTTTCACAATGGCAGCTGTCTCTTATTTTCGGTTACAGAGCAACAACGGGTTCTCTACTATAGTAGCAAATATAACCATCGTAAACATTAAAGCAATGAGGATTAAAATGTATTCAGCACTGAAGAACCCAGGTATCTCAAAGTGCCTTACACGGCATCTTATCTCGTTCCATTTCTCTACTGCGTCACCGCTGGGCCATGTCCACCGCTAAGCAATACTCGGCTTTGCCGTTCAATGTGAAAACAAAACAATCTATCAATGCACCGCTGTATAATATGTAATATATGATCAATGTATAATTTTGAATCTATACTCTTTGGTTCTTTCGGTAAAGTCACGTAGGTAGAAAAATAATAATAGATCACGACGTTTCGATCGCCACACAAGCAACCGCATTCAGGTTCCTTGTGAAGACGGTTGCTTGTGTGGCGATCGAAACGTCGCGACCTATTATTATTTCTACCCACGTGACTTTACCGAAAGACCCAAAGAGTATGGATTCCTGCAGTCACGACAGCTTCAAATCAATTTCGAATATGTCCAACTACGAACTAAATGTAATCAAACCCCCAACATCTGCGGTGTTTATTTAATCCCGTTTTCTTATTCGAAGGTAGAGTATTGGGAGTGTCGGAGGCATGCCGCCCAGGGCGGCCGTGGTGCACGGAGAGACACGGCAGGCCTTGGACATGGATCGCACCGCACGCACGATGGCAGGCTGTCGTGCGTGGTGTGCAACGATTCCCATTCCCCACCCCTCCTCCACATTTTGTATGAGATTTCACAAAAGTGTGATCAAGCGTTTCTGAAGCTTGATTTGAATCTTTTGTGACTGCAGGAATCCATACTCTTTGGTTCTTTCGGTAAAGTCACGTGGGTATAAAATAAAATAAATCAAATCACGACGTTTCGATTGCAACACAAGCAATCATCATCAGGTGGGAAATCCACAGAAATATATTTTTTTTGTTGAAGTGGGAGAGAGCTGCCGTGGTAAGAGGTTATATAGGTAAGAGAGGGGGGAGGGGCAAGGAGAAGAGAGGGGGAGGGGCAAGGGAGGGGGGAGGGGAGCGTTGCGTGGACGTGAAGCTGGACGGGGGGGAAGTGGGCGGGGCTAGCGTCCACGCAACCCCCCTCCCTACCCCCCTCTCCCTACCCCCCCTCTCTCTCCCCTACCCCCCCCTCTCTCTCCCTACCCCCCCCCTCTCTCTCCCTACCCCCCTCTCCCTACCCCCCTCTCTCTCCCTACCCCCCCTCTCTCTCCCTACCCCCCTCTCTCTCCCTACCCCCCTCTCTCTCCCTACCCCCCTCTCTCTCCCTACCCCCCTCTCTCTCCCTACCCCCCTCTCCCTCCCTACCCCCCTCTCTCTCCCTACCCCCCCTCTCTCTCCCACCCCCCCCTCTCTCTCCCTACCCCCCCCCTCTCTCTCCCTACCCCCCCTCTCTCTCCCTACCCCCCCCTCTCTCTCCCTACCCCCCCCTCTCTCCCTATCCCCCTCTCTCTCCCTACCCCCCCTCCCTCTCTCTCCCACCCCCCTCTCTCTCCCTACCCCCCTCTCTCTCCCTACCCCCCCTCTCTCTCCCTACCCCCCCTCTCTCTCCCTACCCCCTCTCTCTCCCTACCCCCCCTCTCTCTCCCTACCCCCCCTCTCTCTCTCCCTACCCCCTCTCTCTCTCTCCCTACCCTCTCTCTCTCTCCCTACCCCCCCTCTCTCTCCCTACCCCCCCTCTCTCTCCCTACCCCCTCTCTCCCTACCCCCCCTCTCTCCCTACCCCCCCTCTCTCTCCCTACCCCCCTCTCTCTCCGTACCCCCCCTCTCTCTCCGTACCCCCCCTCTCTCTCCCTACCCCCCCTCTCTCTCCCTACCCCCCTCTCTCTCCCTACCCCCCCTCTCTCTCCCTACCCCCCCTCTCTCTCCCTACCCCCCTCTCCTCCCTACCCCCCCCCTCTCTCCCTACCCCCCTCTATCTCCCATACCCCCCCTCTCTCTCCCTACCCCCCCTCTCTCTCCCTACCCCCCCTCTCTCTCCCTACCCCCCTCTCTCTCCCTACCCCCCCTCTCTCTCCCTACCCCCCCTCTCTCTCCCTACCCCCCTCTCTCTCCCTACCCCCCCCTCTCTCTCCCTACCCCCCCTCTCTCTCCCTACCCCCCCTCTCTCTCCCTACCCCCCCTCTCTCTCCCTACCCCCCCTCTCTCTCCCTACCCCCCTCTCTCTCCCTACCCCCCTCTCTCTCCCTACCCCCCTCTCTCTCCCTACCCCCCTCTCTCTCCCTACCCCCCTCTCTCTCCCTACCCCCCTCTCTCTCCCTACCCCCCCTCTCTCTCCCTACCCCCCCTCTCTCTCCCTACCCCCCCTCTCTCTCCCTACCCCCCCTCTCTCTCCCTACCCCCCCTCTCTCTCCCTACCCCCCCTCTCTCTCCCTACCCCCCCTCTCTCTCCCTACCCCCCTCTCTCTCCCTACCCCCCCTCTCTCTCCCTACCCCCCCTCTCTCTCCCTACCCCCCTCTCTCTCCCTACCCCCCCTCTCTCTCCCTACCCCCCCTCTCTCTCCCTACCCCCCCTCTCTCTCCCTACCCCCCCTCTCTCTCTCCCTACCCCCCTCTCTCTCCCTACCCCCCTCTCTCTCCCTACCCCCCTCTCTCTCCCTACCCCCTCTCTCTCCCTACCCCCCTCTCTCTCCCTACCCCCCTCTCTCTCCCTACCCCCCTCTCTCTCCCTACCCCCCTCTCTCTACCTACCCCCCCTCTCTCTCCCTACCCCCCCTCTCTCTCCCTACCCCCCCTCGCTCTCTCCCTACCCCCCTCTCTCTCTCCCTACCCCCCTCTCTCTCCCTACCCCCCCTCTTTCTCCCTACCCCCCCTCTCTCTCCCTACCCCCCCTCTCTCTCCCTACCCCCCCTCTCTCTCCCATACCCCCCCCCCCGTCTCTCCCCCCTTGCCAAAGAGGATGTTCTGAAGCTCTTAAAAATTCTAAACGTAACAATTTTCCTTATTTTACACCGGTAATTATCAAATGTACCTTTTTCACACATCACTGGCGCCATCTCTGCTTCTGCATTTATTGGTAAACATGTGTTGGGTTAAGTTAAACGTGACGGGCTGGGTTATTTGCATCAATATACATTATTGGGTGCTCGTGGCGGATATGGACCACAATATCAGTTTAAAACAAGAGGAGAATTCGTAAAAAAAATTATGTGGCACGTGCGCGGTGACCCTCAGAATATCAAATTACCCCTCAAGTAAACTGATAAAGAAACAGTAAATCACTGAGTGCATAACATACTCCACCAGACTCGTTCATCATACCATGGAAACAATTTACTTTCGGACGACACTTGTTGGTAAACACGGTGGCGCGCAAGTGGTGACGCGCATGCACGTGTTGGCCAACGCACGCGGGTACACGTGGGTACACTCGGGTACACGTGGGTACACGTGGGTACACTCGGGTACACGTGGGTACACTCGGGTACACGCGGGTACACGTGGGTACACGCGAGTACTCGTGGGTACACTCGGGTACACGTGGGTACACGCGGGTACACGCGGGTACTCGTGGGTACACTTGCACTGGGCATACCCAGTGTTGGCAGCCAGAGTTGTGAGAACTCAAATCAAGATGTGAGGGGACCTAGCCTTGAACTTCGATGTCATCGTGGTCGGCCGTGGCTTCACAGGTGCCGCACCATCGCTCACGTGACCATATGAACGCGCTCACCAAGTGCCAGTCAGTGTCTACGGTGTTAAGCGCACTTTGGAAATGGTCGTGTTATTTATTGCGAACTGTGCGCGTATACTTGGCTGGAAGAGAGACGAATATAAGTGCGCCACTGTGTGCGTGGCTCAGCAGTGTCCATCAATTCGCAGATCTCTCTCGTGGCAGCCCCTGGGATAATGAACGTGTCGTCTGGGGAGGCCTTCGTCAAGCGGTGGATTGACAAAGCGCTGTAATTTATTAAAATTATTTATTGAGCGCGAGCGCCAGATGTGTGTCCCGGCGGAGGAGGGCGGTGTAGGGGCTGTGGGGCCGTGAGCACTCCCCCAGCCGCTCCTTGGCTGCTCTTGTCCCCAGTTGCTGCGCTCCTGCGTCCGGCTTCTCCGCTTCGTTGCCTTGTCGCGGGTCACTGCCCCCCTTTTGTCTCCAGCTCAAGTGAGTTTAAAGCCAGGCAGGCACTCGTGATGCTGGTGTAGAGTAAAGGTTTGTTTTGATAAATATTCGTTAACAATAAAAACCCAACTTAATCCAGTCACAAAAACATGTTTGAATGGGAGAGTTTTCCTAACTCTAAATCTACTTCCAAAGACTCGAGATTGTTCATTAGGCAAAAGGCAAACGTATTGGTAACAAACATCAGATGGCTTTGACTGGAGCTCGCCTGTCGCCCGCCACACGAGTCTCGTCAGCAACAGTGCAAGGATGCCCTTGTGTGCTTTCGGAATATTGCGAGCAAAGTGTGAAATGGGGCGAGAGCACACGTTAGTGATTTACTTGACGATGTGCATGCAAGAGTGCGCGCGGTGGGTGGAAAGATCGAGAGAGAGCGTGTGTTGACACCCCCCCTTGGTGGTGTAGCGTGAGAGCAGGAGACGATGGCTTTAATAGACGGAGGATGCCTGCATTTATAACTCCGCGGACTCGTGTTCCACCCGTAGCGCTGATCGTAACACGGATACCCACGATTGCAAAGCCAGCAAAATTCACTCAATGTGAATTTTGTTAAAATATTCATCGCACGGACCTTTGAAGACAAACTCCCACCGATGCCGACGACGTCTCGCGATCTTGGTCAAGGGCGCCACGGTGGCGAGATGTTAACTACCTCGCCGAGTGTACAGGAGGGTCGTGGGTTCGATACCGACCCTGACGCCTGCTGTATATTTGGAGGTCGGTGTCTCTCCCCATTGTCGTGATTTTACGCGGGTCCTCCGGTTTTTCCCTCCACGTTTGTAATTAACATGCGATTAACATGACTATTTGCCTGCTATAAATTTCCATAGTGATGATAAGCCGCTTCGTTGAGCTATCATTTGTGACAACCAGATAGCTGCTGAAAAAGAGCTGCATACAGCTCAGTGGGAGGGGGGGGCCTTACCTGGTAAAAAAAAAATGTTTTTTTATTTTCAAGGTGCTTGTGTCAGGCTCCTCGTCAGTGACGGCTGAAGCGGCTGTGGGAGCTCTGCACTGCCGGGCCGTCCTCCCTCGCCAGGGGCCCGTGTTTGCTAATCTGCATGTTTATATTTCACGCGTGCGTTTAATATTGCATATTGGCTGTCGGGGTAATGTTTTATGCGGGCGTTTTTTTTAATACGAATTAATATTCTACCGTTCAGAGGTTTTTTTTTAGGCTCGCAACACCGTACGTGTCTGACGGGGCACTGTCACTGCTGCGCCAGGATGGTGGCAGGGAACGTGCGAATGCGGGGCGATTGGATTTCATGGCAGGAAACTGCTACACCTTGGATTTTGACCACCGGGTATGGGTGAGTTAGTCGCACGTATCTGTAGGATTACAATAATCCGTTGCTTAAGCCTCCAGTCTCGTTAGTCTCCATGTCGAGTCTCAAGGGTCACCCATGGGACCCACGGTTCTGAATGTCTCACGGCCATGCATGCTTCCCTGAAACTAGTTCACTCGGCCGTATTCATTGCAGCATCTCACAGCAGCTGCTGCTGATGGCTCGGGTCTCAAGCGCCACGCTGGCAAGATGTTAACTCCCTCGTCTGGTATGCAGGAGGTCGTGGGTTCCGTCCCGATGCCGAGCCTGACGCCTGCTGTATACTTGGAGTTTGCATGTTCTCCCCGTGATCGTGTGGATTTTCCTCCGGGCCCTTCGGTTTTTCCTTCCACATTTAGAATATTTGGCTGCTAGAAATGTTCACGTGACAAGCCTTCGTTTAGCCATCATTTGTTGCCAAGTCGCTTCTGAAAAAGAGCTCAGTGGGCCATACCTGGTAAAATAAAAAATAAAGTTTAATAGTTTATGCAAGGGTAGGCCCCGAAAGTGTTGTCTATACTTGCAGCCTTTGTGTGCAAAAACCAGCAGCAAACTGATTACAACTATCTAAGGTGATTGTTATTGTTATTCTTTCATTTACTATGGGGGTGTTCACTAAGTGGTAGTGGACATCAGCCGAGTGCTGCTGCACAAACTCAATTTGTAACCCCCCTTCCCCCGACTTTTCTCCGCAAGCCGACTCGCCCTTGCCTGCAGCGTGAGCGACAGTTTTGCCAATCTCCTCTCTGTGCACAAATCGCTCCGAGTGCCGTTTAGGGAGCGAGAGACGGAGCCACCTAAGCGACAGCGGAAGATCCGTTCTCTCTTCTTAATGTTCGAAATAGTGGATAGAGCTCCGTTTGGCTGTGTCATGGCGTCCGAACACTCGGAGGATGATGGTGCTGCTGTGTCTGTACTGGAGGCGGGATAGCAAAAGCAGTGGATGTCAGCGGTTGTGCAACAATGCCGAGTGTGCTGTAAGAAGTACGTTGTTTGGGTGAAGGGTTTAGCAATCAACGTTTACTTGTCTGTAAAGTTATTTCGTTTGGTCAGTTTTAATTTTATTTTGGTCTGTACACAAATTATTAGTAATGTATTTACCCCAAGGTTTTTTTCAGTAGGGCTCTCAGCCCTTTTGGATTTAACATTCATGAATTTTCAGTTATTGTGCCTGCGCTTGTTTACCCAGGAAAGCCTCACTGAGTCTCGTGAATCTTTTTTAGGAGGGTGCTGCCAAATTTTCAAGGGCAAGATTGCTGTGCGTAGTTCAATCACGGGTCATTTTTCAGATTTGTCAAGATTGGACCCTGACGCCGGCAAACGATGACCTACTCTGTCGAATAACGTCACGGAATCTTTAACGTCCTCTGTTAATCATGCCATGCGATATTTTTTGGTTAATACACAATGCAGTAATAACCGGGGCGACCGCTGGCTTTCGAAATCCGTGAACCTCTGCAGCAAGCGGCGAACGCAGCGCTACCACTGGGCCATGTCACCTGCTTTCTAGCAACTAGGCCCAGGCATCACCAAAAAAAAACGAGAACACATATTAATTTTAGGTTGCAGACGTCACCAGAAAAAAAAATCAGACCAACAGAAGTGGCAGGCAAGGGCAGGCCACGGTGGGAGAAGCGTCTGAGCGCCGTGGGAGAAGCGTCTGAGCGCGGTGGGAGAAGCGTCTGAGCGTGGGCCACGGTGGGAGAAGCGTCTGAGCGTGGGCCACGGTGGGAGAAGCGTCTGAGCGCGGTGGGAGAAGCGTCTGAGCGCGGGCCCGTGGCCAGCGGAAGTGAGCACAGAGAGTAAGAGAGTGAACGAGCCGGTGCATCACGTGACAGCCAGTCACAGGTGTACGCATTGGGGATGTTGACTCTGGAGATGGAGCATAGAGGAGATGAAATCCAAAGGGAAAATCAATCGGGGCGCACCGTGCAATTATGTGAGCAGATATGCAGATATTGAACATTGATGCAGAAAAATAATTTTCATTTAACCGTGGAATAATTTTCTTGCATCTGGTAATAAGTATAATGATTTCCGAAAATACGGCACTGAGATGTGTCGGAGTGAAAGGAGGCGGTGATCCTTGGCAAACACTGACTCGTAGAGAAATGAGAAACTGCTTTTGAACAGCAGTGACCGAGTTTAATAAAAGCACTGGCATAACAACTGCTGCTTGAGAGAAATGCTTATAATTGCAAGATTTTATCCAAATTGGTGCATTGATGTGTACAGACAGCAAAACTCTACAAGGAATCTACAAAGTCCACTGGAGTGGGTCGCAATAAGTGTCCGGCGAGGATGACAATTACAGCCCATTACGGTTTACTGCCGTGACATTTCGGTCTCCCCTTGCAGCTCCGGAGCAAAAAAAACTTAACACGTTCATATACAGGACGCCGTGGCGTTAAAAGGGCAACGTTTTGTGTAAGGGCCGTTTTCTCATTTCGTGCCATAAAGAAGGGTAATCGCCTGAAACGTCACATTAGTTTTTTTCCCCTTTTTACGGCCAATAAAACAGGAGGTGTGAAGTTGTTGAAACACCAAAGAGAAAGCTTTTTGCAAGGAATAAAGTCGACGTTAGTCGCCACGCGCACTTGTGGTGAACATGCAAAGACGCATGCTCTGAAAATATATGCGTTGTCCTTGAAATGTTCGCGTTTGGCGTTCTCTGCTCTGACATTGGTGAGACTAGGCCATGCAGAAGGCCGTCTCTGGTGTAGGCCAATCAGTTTCAAAGACTATATATTGTCAGAGCATGTTTGTTTCCATGTCCACCACAAGTACGTGTGATTAATGCAGACACGATTGCATACAAAAAAGTGTATCTATTTGGTGTTTGAACATCTTAACACCTGTTTTATTGCCAGAAAGGGTAAAACCTATTATTATTCATATTTTAATACTGGCAAAAAGGTCCCAAATGATACGGGTTTGCTTGCACTTGTTTTCCCGTGCCGTCTGTGCAATTTATGCCAGCGAACAAGTAACAGGGGGAACGCTACACAAAGTAATCTCATTTTTTTTTCAAAGCTGTCGCTCGTGGCGGTACAGAATGTTCTTCTTTCTCGGCTCACACTGGCGCCTGCCCGCCGTGTCACTCGGATCGCCCATTCGGTTTTCAATTAAAAAGCAAATTAAACAGCTGTTGACCTACGGCGTACGTCGGGGTCCTGTAAGTGAATTATTTAAGAGCGATGTTCAAAACGTAACGGCGAAGTGAAGCTTGCGCAATGCCGAAGCCAAAGGGAGGGGGGGGGGGGTCCGTGCTGCAGTGCGGCCCGGGTGCTGAATGTTTCTCTGCCGTGTTGATGAGTCCAACAGAGGGTCCCTGTTCCTCCGCCACCTTGCACCAATTCTATGACGGTAATTGCGTTGCTTGCAGCTGTGGCCCATGAGCGTTTATTATTTAATTCTAATCGTTATTATTTTACTATTATTGTTGTTGAGCAATACTGCAAAATCAGCGCTGTCCGCTGCATTTAATAGTTTTCTTTAAAAAACACAGACGCCTAGTGGATAGCTAAAGCAAAATTGACAATAATCACGCATGATGTTTTTTTCCTTGCAATGTAACGTGTGGGGTGAGTGAGCGGGCATCAGAGAACGCGTGCTCTCTAACCCCCGGGTGCCATTGCGGTTAATTTTATCTTTAACGGTTCGTGTGAAAAACAAACCGGCTCTCTTGCATCACTGTGCAAGGAGCGTACACTCGGGCTGAATGATAAATCGATTTCAAATCGAAATCGCAGTTTGAACAATGCGATTAGCAAATCGCAAAGGCTGTGATTTTTTGCGATTTGAAATGTCCTATTACTTTCTTATTGGACTTGTATTATTGTTTTATTATAACTTTATTTATTTAACTTAACAATTGTTGATTGTTTTATTTAAATTATTTTTATATAATAAATACATGTTGGAAGCAATTAATATATTTAAAGTTATCATCCTTGCATTAGAATATAAAGAGCAGTTAATATTTTGATGCAATCATGCGGTAATGCTCCATCACGTGTTTTAAATCTATTACACAGTGAATATTGAACTGAAGCTTGACTTCAACATTTTTAATCGCAAATCAAATCGCAATCGTAATATCTGTCAGAAAAATCGCAATTAGATATTTTCCCCAAATCGTTCAGCCCTAGCGTTCACATTCGCTTGATGCCGTCCGATCCGGACCTTCACGGGATGCGCCCCCTGACCCTGAGGTCTACGCGCAATTTTGGACCGCGAGCCAAAGGACCACGGCCGCATGAGCGCGGTGCGCAGCTGCGGTGCGTGGTGCTGCTCGGGGTGCGTGCGCTGACGCGCCGTAGATTATCGGGACCAGAATAATCCGACATAGCCATAATCCTGGCCTCTAATTGGCTGCTGGCAGTTGCCAGTTGCCAGTAGAACGAGCAGATGGTATATTCTGTGCATCTTGGGATCAGCAGGCAATCCCAGCTCTCCTCGAGGGTCACATTGCCATCACAGGGTATCATATTCCAGCAATTATGCAAGAGAAAATGCGATGCGGTACCGTCCTGACATTTTGGATTCTTCCAAAAACATTTTGGCATTTCACGTTTTTGGCAAAAGCTAAAGGGGCAGTCCTGCAATTGCGTGCTGACGCCACTGCTGGCAGAAGGGCCTCGACCAGAGGGAGCTTCTATAGAGAGCCCCTCTAAAGAGTATTTGGCCTACTCTTCCATACCGGTCAGACGTCTCAGAAGAGCTGGGAGTAACTCACACTTTACCCCACCGCATGGAAAACCTGCCTGTCGACCGACCGTGGTGAACCCATCCACGCTGCCGGGTGGACAGAGGCAGGGCAGGGATTTAAAAAGCCGTGCCATCATTGTATCAACTGCCACAACGGGAGGTCGCATGGAACCATCGACCTCTGGATCGCATGCTTAACGGTGTATGTATGCACGTTGAACTTATTTCGCACCGTACGTAGCCAACCGTGCGAATCTGAGTGATGGCGACCGCACCACCCAACAGCTCACGATAGACTCAGCCAAGCAGCTTGACATGCCGACCCGCACCGTACGGGCTCTTACCATCGGGATGAATCATTTGTTGAGCAGCATCGTTCCAAATGGCCACGGCCAATATTTTCATACTCATTTTAACATGTGGTAGTCGTTGTAGTAGGCTTTCGCGACCACTGTTATCCATAATAGAGATTTTTTTGGGTTTGATCGCGTAAATAGAAATGTGTCCATTTAAACCCGCCACCACCCAACACAGCGAATTAGTAATGTTTGTCACGTAAACAATTGTAATTTTGTATTGTAAATGTTGTGGGTTTACTCTCCAACACACCGGTGAGCTGAAGTAGTAACTAATTGGCACGTTTTGTTTTTGTGACAAACCTTACTAATTGTCTGTGTCGGGTGGTGGCGGGTTTAATGACATATGGATATTGACCCGATCTAATCCAAAACAGCTCTGTGGATTTTCATACTCATTGACCCCGTGTGGGTTTATGGGATTACAAGATGAGGCAGGAACGGGGCGTGGAGCAGGATGAGTGAGGGCCGACTGGCGAGACCGCCACTTGGAGCGGTCTCCCCCGGGGTCCGGCGACCAAGGGGTAAAGAGAAGACGTCGGAGCAGATGGTGGGACATCCGCTTTGGCGTGTTTACGTATCGTCGTCGTACCGTACACACCGTGTATGTTGCGACTCGTAGAAATTCGCACGAAGCGCAAATCTGTACGTTTTGTGGGTCGACTCGATAATTGGATGGTGCCGTCTTGGCTCTTATTTACAGGGCGATCGTGCGCGCACACACACGCGCAGCTTCCACTGCCAAACGATCGCCGAATAAACACGCTCAGTGGAGACAACGCGCGGCTCCTCAAGTTCGCTTCTCCAGCAGTGAGACCAGGGAGGGGTGAACACCATTTCGGGTAACCCATTCTGTTCCTGCAGGTTTGAAAGAGTCGATCTCCTCTCGTATGCGCTGGGTAACTCCGTCCCTCGCATCTCTCACCTGCCTCTGCATTGGAGTCACACCCATTATGGTGGTGTACATGGTATGCCTAGCCCGCCTTCCCTCCCTCACTTCTGCCTCTTCATGGCTCGTTATTGGATTTATAGATGTCAATTTATATCTAACTCGCAGTGGTACGTACAAGAGCCATGCTACTCGCCAGGGAACTCTTCCTCGAGCATTCTTAAACAATGCAAGTCTATGTTTGATAGTCGGAGAGACGAGTAATCCCGCTGCTCGATAATTACCGTAATATCTCTTGTAAAAAATTTGAATGCTACCCTGTTACGAATACAGCACTGCGCAAATGCATTTTTTGCAGGTTTAAAATAACGTGCAACGAACCACGCATGTGTTTTCATACAGATAGCTGAACGACCCTGCCGTTGTTGTATTGTGAGTTGGCGACGCGAGCCGCTCGTCCTGCGAGGGTGCGAGCGAGAGGCCCCTGTGTCCGCGTTGTGCCGTTTGTGTAAATCAAAACCCAAAGTGGTGCAGCAGCGGCATCCTCATAGCGCAAGGCCAGCGCGAAGCCGCTGTGTCTCACAGACCAAGTCTGCAGTAATACCTCTCTGTACTGCATATTTAAGTTTATATATAAATACTATAAAGAATATATTTGCATGTTTTCAAGAGAAATTGAGATAGCTGCACATGCCAGATATGTCACTTAAAAAAACCAATTATGATTACACTTGTTTACCCAGCGAAAGCCCTCACCGAACCTCCATGGCTCGTCTGCAGGAGGGTCCTGCCAAGTTTTCACACCAGGTTGGGGCGATGATTGCTGCTGCTGGCCATAATCCCAATTGGGCTATGATATTCTAGACTCTTTACTTTAAGCGATGCTGCGAATGTTGACTGCGGCCTTTCGGTTTGCTCGGCAGCAATAACCGTCACGTGACTGCGCGGTCACAATGGATGCCATATAACACGATGGCGAATCTTCGTCAATCCGGACAGGTGTTTGCACACAGGAAGCTACCCCCCCCCCTCATTGCTTTGGGTAAATTGTCAGTAAAAGCGGTCATTGTCTCGTGGTTATCTTTACGGCCTCATAACAGTCTTCCTTGTGAGCAGTCGAGCTGGAGTGGACCGCCTCTCACCAGCTGCTCCCATGAAGCGCGCCCCCCCTGCCCTCTGCGCGTGTCGTTCACAGCCGCGTGCCAGTCTGCGGTGCCAACGCAAGCCGGTTTGGGATCCCTTTTTGCTCTCCCTCGCAGCTCTTATCTCTCTTTGCCGACAATATCCTGCCCGTCCCCGCACGTTTTACAGGTCGGTTACTATGGGGGAAATGAAAAAGAGTGAATGGGCGAAATTAATTTCGCTTCGTGCTTATGAAATTCACAAAGGGCTGCAATGACTCATGTGTTGTGGGGAAGAGAGAGGGAAAAAGCCATCCGTGCAAACACAACGCCTCCCCGTGCCCCCGGGGGAAGAGTTGCTTAGCCCTGGCTGGTAATTTACCTGGAGTTGTAACAATTGACCGATTCTTATGTTCTTAGAAAATGGGCTCTAAATGGTTTGTAAACACGGCAAAAATTATTTTTTTTGTGTGCAACTGCAGGGGTGTCAATGCCTTGATTGCAATCCATTCTTTAAGCTCGCCGTTGATCATCATAATCAGCCATGTTCAGTACGCTGCTGGAGGAAGGCCTCCCCCCCCCCAAGCTGCTGCCACCTCTCACAATCGCGTGATGCAACAATCCACCTCGAAAACCCATGCGATTATTACTTTGTATAAGCGTCAATTATTACGTTTTTATACATACAGTGCAATTCTATGTACTGCACTTCTTCGCTCCCACATCTCCGCCGCCTGTTTTTGCCAACCCGCACTGTGGTCAAGTACGGTCGAATAACGCTCGCAATCCCCATGGCCCGGGGAGACCCTCACCCAGCCGGTGGATTGACAAAGGTCTGCGAGTTGGTGAATTCTGAATGGGTTCGTGTGAGCTCGGCCGCTGCAAGGGGGTGGGGGCGCGAGTCGCCCAACGTGAAGACGCACTCGGGACTGAGACCAAGACTCCCGTGTGCATTTGTGTGTGGCCCTCGATCGCAGCGGTGCATCCAAGCAGCGCAGTGCGCTCGTAACACGATCGCTATTGGTGCCTTCCTTGGCTTGCCAGCTTCAGCTATGCCATGTATGTGGATCTTTTTTGTTTGCACCGTACGTCAGCCAACCGTGCTAATCGGAATTGGGCAACGAAAGAGCTGTAACCGAAACATAATCATTCATCATGATCAATTCATTGGGTCAGATAATGTTGAAGACCATCACCAGCATTACGTTGATTTGCATCTGAAATCATTATTGGAGGCGTTGCTTACAAACATTACAATCACTTTGACAAAACGACGTCACTCTTCACCACGTGTGAAAGGCCACACGATGGACGTTCAATGGATCAGTGTACCCTGTGTGGTTTAAAGTGTACATTGATTGCTTTTTTGAATGCTGTTTGTAATTTCATTGTCTTTTAAATTACTGCCTTTGCAATGTATCTAATAATAATAAAAAAAACAATCGGTGTCATATGTATAATATTTATATATAGCATCATTCTTACAAACTGCATCTCAAGACACTGTAGAATTTGCACGGAGGAGCGGAAACCCACGGGACGAGCGGCACAACATCCACAGCCAGCGCTAATAATTGCCCGAGCTCTGTGGTCCTATATGTTGCGGGATATTTGGCCAATGATAGCAACGTAGCCATTAATTGATCGAGTCGTTTGCCCGCAAACGTGCATGAACTTCGCATGTGCAAGACATTCTTGCAGTGGCGGGGCCTTCTGGCTTACACGAGCAGTGTTCACTCAAATCCAATAATGCAGCAAGAGTATTGGTTTAACAAACCTTACTCGGCTGATGAAGTCCTTGAGGTCGAAACCTGTCACGATTATCATCATCAACATTGTAATCAGCAGCAACAGCTGCAGATTTTGTGGTCAGTGGTGCGTATCTGTGTGACGTGCGGCTTTGGAGACTAATGGGGTTGGTGTATGTTGAACTCCCAAAGCCGCTCCGCTGTGAGTAGGCAAGGAGATGGCAGTGCTTATGCGCCTGCCTTTGTCATTGCCATGCATGCTTAGGTTTTCTCTGGCCATTGTTAGCTCCCAAATGGCATTCCCTCCCATTGTCTTCCCCAACCAGCAGCAGCAGCAACGTCATTGTCATCATCAGCAGCAGCATCGTTGAATATCAGCAGTAGCATCAGGTCAGGTGTGTGGGGTAGAGTTGCCACCCATCCCAGGTTGACCTGGACAAGCGTGGGAATCGGCGTCTGTGTTCGGGCGGTAAGAATTGATTTGTACTGTACTGGAATCTGGCACTGCTATTCTGTTGAACTTTATCGCAGTGAACTGCACAGCGTTGATAGGCCCGGGCTAACAGAAATATGTCTGGGTTTGGTCTACAGTGGAAAAGGTGGTGACCCTCGGAAGAACGGTGATAGCTTAAGGGATAACACTTCCCAAAACCAATCGTCTCTTTGCAGAGATGTACCTAGGCCGCTGGGGAGGAGGGTGTGTGAGCGTGGGAAGGGTTAGGGTGGAGCGTGGGGTAGATGCGTGGTAACGGAGGGTTGGGGTGGAGTGTGGAGGGGACTTCACATTCAGAGTCCCTGAAAAGGCCCAAACCAAATCGGACTTGCACCTGGATGTAGAGTCAACCCCATTTCCTCATCGTTGCTTTGTAAGCAATGCCGAACAATCTACGGAACGCATTTGGTAACCAAAAATGTGCCATGGCGGCTGCGTGTTTGACAATAGCGGTACTGTGTTTCCTGAGCCTTTTTGCAACATTCCCGGGCTAGGTGCGCACCGTCACACATCACAAGGGCGGCCCCTGTGTGTGGCCGCTGTAACAAACTACGCGAAGCTGCCGCTGCTGCTGCACTGTTTCCTGCAGATGTGATGTGTGGCAGAGTTGTGTATTTTAAAGTTTAAAAAAATATATATGAAAGCGTGGCTGGAGCAAAATACCGATATTGTTTTTTTTCTCCTACAAAACGTCGCGTGTGTAATTAGGAGAGGGGTTCTGGTGGTAAAAAACATCTTTGTCGGTTTTTTGTTCATCTTTTGCAATGATTCGATCTTCAGTCTGTCTCTGGGCTCACAAAAGGTCACTCGCGGTCGGGTGACCGCACGGTTTCGGGGCGGGGGGGTGGAAAAAACTATTCCCGATGCGACGTCAAATTAGTTGAGCCGAATGCTTTTACACGTGACCGTAGTCATCCAGTGAGAGCGCCAGATATATGCGATGAAAACGAATAAATAAAGATGCTCGTCAATGTTAAATTAGTGACCTGTCTGTTTTCGTCTCCGGTTATATTGCATATGGAGCGTCATTCATGCATACAGCATCCAACACGCTGATCATCACCATCATCATCATCATGCAGCCTCGACCACAAATAATTACTTCCAAGTAAAAATTCCAACAAGGTTAAAATCGCAACAGAATTTAAAATGGTGAAGCTCACGTGACATTGAGATGAGAACTCCGCGGAAGACATGCCGGCGGTAAAATAAATAAAGGCGGCTAATTAGTGCTGGAGACATTCAGCTAAGACGATGATTAGACACGGTATGGCACTTGACGTACACACTCTGAGCTTGTTCAAGGTGAAGTTGAGTTCATTATTCTACACACAATGGTCGATAACGACCCCTCATGCGCTGTTGGCTTTAACAACAGGCTGTTGGGACAAGTGCTGTCAGCGAGCACCTATGAAAGCTGGTATACGGCACACGAGCATGTGGGCGGCCAACACCACGCTAGGCCGCCTTTGTTTCCCCAGGGGATTGCCGTCCACACACCGCACAGGGTACATATTTAAGGCCGAGTCGACTTAGAAGATGCCCAGAACCGGTTCAAATATTCGCCACTGTCATTGGCCGTCGGCGTGAATGGAACTCGGGTCGCCGGGTTCGTAGCGCAGCGCGCTAACCGCCGTGGGACCTTGGATCGATCGGGGGGGACTGTATCGGTCACCCGCTCCGAACGTGCCCACCACCACCACCACGCGCGCGAGCAGCATCGCTGTAGCGGGCCCTGCAACGTCGGAGGGAATTGGCTGCCGTCCGTGGCGCGAACGGCAGCAGCTGTGCACAATCCTCCTTTGCAGATCCGGCCGTAATTGTGATCGCGACTGGGACGCAACGAGCCTCGCGGGGAGAGCGTCTGCCGCCGCGTCGGTGTTCCGGTCGGCGCGCTGCGGTCCGGCTTGTGTGTTAGTGCCGGCTCGCACACACACGTGTTTGTGTATTCTGTGCTGCGGCTGCTGATCGCGTGCTCGCGATCTCCTTTGCAGAGCCGTCGTCGGTAGTCGTATCCAGGCCACACAGCGTTATTGACGAATGCGTTGAGGTTCACTTGTCATTTGTGCTCGTTGCTGCACGCACTATCGACACAGAATCGCCAAATCGCCAGTTTTGATCGTTCAGCTTTTTATTTATTTTTAAGCGTCGAACTTGGAGCCATAATATCGAACAGACGGATTCCTTGCCTCGGAACGGGAGGGGGCGGGGGGGTAATGTGGGGCGATGTGGAAGTGTTTTCATCCTGGTTTATTTTCTACGCGTTTAGCCCAAGAAAATAAAGAAGCAAACATTCAAACGGAGAGAGCGCGGAGTTTTCCTTTTGTTTGTAAGCCAACGCTCTTTCTAACAACTTGGGATGGAATCGCTCCGACCTGTGCGACATTCGTGGGCTGACAGAGGCGACAGAAGCCATTGTGCCCAAGATCGGCCTGGTGCTGCTGTATTTAATATAATAATGCTAATTTAAAATGCGCGCAATTTTCACTTGCCCGAAGGCAGCGACCCTGAGGCGTGGAGCCCAGCTCGGAGATCAGCTCGGTTCAAGTCAAATAAAGAATATGTTTTTTTGAGAAGGCGCTTAAAGGCAGCTAAAGAGTCAGCGCTGCGAATGTGGAGGGGGGTGGCGGTGGCGTTCCAGTTGGAGAGGCCGACGACGGAGAAACGACGCAATGGCCATCGTGGCACCGACTCTCGGTCACGTTAATTTTGCCTTGCGCATGAGCGTGTCTTTATTAATTTGCACAATGTACTGTATTTAATTGCCTTGTAAAGGCCATTCCTTCAGTCGGTTAAGCAGCCTGCCCACATAAATTTGCCACGTCTTGCTTCAAGTCGGCTATTCGGGTGCGGGGAGGCCATTAAAAGCTTGAGCATCGTCACTTAAAAATTTTCATTTCAATTTTTACTGTTTTTTGAACAGTAAAAATTGAATAATAAATTAGATTGCCAAGCTCTGCGGTTTCAATTAATTTATTTCAAAGACAAATCCGAATGTTGCTCCGGATGTTGATGGGCTATCCACTGAAGGGCCTCCTCCCCCACGCCGCTTCGTTCGTGTAGGTTTATTTGACCATACTTCACGCCAGTCGGTGTGGGTCAGTGAAAGGTTGCGGGGGAGGAGGCCCATAGTCGCTTCTTATAATCGCTCGACCCCAATGCACACCGGTGCCGGCAGTCGCATTCGGGTCGCCGGGTGTGTGGTGCAATGGGCTTTGCCGCTGCGTCACCACTCCACTTGTGAAAGTTGTCATTATCTGCGAAATCTGCATGGGTCCCACACGTAGCATGTTGGAACATGCGACCCGTGGGAGGACGCCTCCATAGCCATCGCTGCATGTGCGGTCGCGATCTGCCACGGTCCAGCGGGAGACGTCTGTGCCCAATTAGCCGACTCGTGGAAACTGAGCCGGCTTCCACCGAGATGCTGGGTTCGAATCGGGGGTTGCAGCAACCAGTGGTCGAACTGGGCTCTCATGCCATAGCCAGTTCGCGATATCAGCCCGGCCAGCAATGGTTATACTTTGACAAAAGAAACCTCATCACGTTAAATTTAGTTGACCTTAATTTGGCTAAATTCCAGTTCTGAGGATTAAAAATACTGACTCAGTGACCATGCTACGAATTTTTTTTCTTGCAGGGAGTGTGGGGTAGTGCAGCTCTCTCGGTGTGGATAAGAGGTCACTTGAAGGGATTCCAGAAGCAGTTCTGTGATCCCTTCTTCCCCGTATTATTAAATCAATTGACATAAAAGCACGTAACAGACAAAAAAAGCTACAAAATGATCATTAGAGTTGTGATGAATTTTACAAGTAACAAGATAAATAAGCAGACAATACACCTCCTTTACATGTCTGTCCCTCCACGTAAACAATGCATTACATTTTTTTGGAACAACCAATCAGCCACACTGCCTTGTGCAACTGTATAATTTCAGCAGCACTGGTAGAAAACAAGCCAATCTGATGAAAAATACGAACAGGTTTAACCCTTTCTGGCAATAAAACGGGAGGTGTTAAGATGTTCAAACACCAAATAGAAACTTTTTGCAACGTACCAAGTCTGCATCAACCACACACTTGTGGCAAACAAACATGCTCGAATAATATGCATATATTATCCGAGCAAGGTCCGATACATGAAAGCAAATGTCCGGATCGTTTTTGACCTTCAGGTGTCTCGTCAGCAGGGTTTCTCGAACCAACGCGCTTGCAAACTCCCCGATGTTCTTTCTATCTGGCACGAGTCCCAGCGAGCTTGGCGCGATACACGACGCAGCTGACCCACGAGCTTCGTCGTGGGTCAAAGCGAAGCCCACGCCGTTTCCACGATCGTTGTGCTCTGGTCGCGTTGGAGGTCGCCGTGCAGTCGTCGATGGTCCAGGGCACATCGCCGAGGGCGTCACGTCTCTCTCCATCGTCTCTCTCCATCGTCTCTCTCCATCGTCTCTCTCCATCGTCTCTCTCCATCGTCTCTCTCCATCGTCTCTCTCCATCGTCTCTCTCCATCGTCTCTCTCCATCGTCTCTCTCCATCGTCTCTCTCCATCGTCTCTCTCCATCGTCTCTCTCCATCGTCTCTCTCCATCGTCTCGAGCAGAGAGACGAAGACGCGGCGGGGATGCTTCCCGCGGCTGGTCTCCTCAACCGTGCTCTTCCGTCCGTCACCCTGATTTTACCCTGCAAATTCTTGGGGGATGCGCGGTTAACAAGAGAAAGACACCGTGAATTGCCAGGCACCGTGAATGACAGGATCTGCGTGTTGGAGCGAGACGTGTATATATAGGAGGAGTTTCACTCGATACGAGTCGACTTTTGGATTTACACAAGGGTTGGGTTTGGCTCTAGATCAATGCTCCATGTGGCATTGGTCACCTGTACGTAAATTATATATTTTTCACAACTTTTCAATCGTTGCATTTGCAAGCCAATTGAAGGGAATACAAACTGCTTTTTATCATGGTAAGTATCATTGCTATTTTATAAAACATTTAAAATGACTCCAATCGAACTGTCGGCACCCAGTCATGTGACAGGCTTCATCCGGGGCCCTCGGAGTGAGCAGTGCATCGTGACAGTTCGCATGCCTCAGGGGCTTGACACCGCGGGGGAGTGCTATTCTCATAAAATAAAGTCGCTGAGGGAAGACTAATTGGCGAGTATTGTTTCTAGGTCCACAAAGTTTTGACAGCGGCAACAGAATCAAAATGACTTCATCGAATGTGTTTGTCGCGCCTGGCTGCTGCTCTCCGGATAAAGTTAGCTACACTTTCCCTGCTCCTCAGTTTTTAGATTTTGCTAGTGTATAAACTATTGCTTTTATTGTAACTTATTATTGAAACTAATTTTTTACGTCTATAACTTCATGGGTCTAGCTCAGGCGTCAGGCCTCACCACGGGCCGCCGCTGGCCCCTGTCTGCACCACATTCACGAGCGTCCCCAAGTATGCACCCCTCTCACACGTCTCTAACTATCCCAACCTATCCTCATGAGCCGTACATCTCCTGCCCACCCTGAGCATGCACCGCCACTGCACATCCCAGCCCGACCACCCGACCACTGAGGCAGTGATGCGCCCCAGTGGCAACGCATCTGTCACTTGTTGCAGAGGTTCACGGTTCGAATCCAGCGGCCGCCCTGATTAACAATGCGGTTGTATTAACGAGACAACACCGTCTGTTCTCTTATAACGCGGTAGTTGCGTTCCTAGCGAACACCGCATTATAGAAAAATCGCGTTACGATAAATTATATATATGGGATAAAGCACAGTCCGCGATAACACATAGGATGCGTACGCAGGTTGAACAAAGACTGAGGCGCTTGGGTGGCATCAAGAAGCATCCAGCAGGACCCCAAAGCCTCGTGCGATGCTACGCCGAGGCAGCCGCACGACCGCTTATTCCTCCTCGCGCGACATAGTTCCGTTCACTCAGTCGTGTTATATCCACTTCTCATTCGCGTGATAAAAATGTGTTCCCTAATACATTTATCGCGTTTTATCCAATTCACGTTATGAAAACCACGAGTTATAAGAGAACAGACTATACATGCGCTGGCTTCTTCAAAGTAAACGGTAAAGATCACGTGGCTTTATTTGCAAGAGTAGGCCAATGGTTGTGCCGGTGTCACGGTCTAGATTTTCTGAATTTTTAAACATGACCCGCAAATTACTCAAGCGGAATCGTCGCCTGCTGTTGCGAATACTCGGCAGGACCCCTTCTTCAAAAAGGTTATGAGACTCGGTGAGGATTTCCTCGGTAAACAAAAATTATAAACATAAAATAAAGTAACATATTTGGTAAGTTTCTCGGAAAAAAAAGTATAAGTACATAGCACGAAATGTATAGTAGCCGAATACTCTAAACGTATCTTTCTGAATGTGGAGTAAAACACCGAAGGATCTGAAGAAAAATCCGTGCAACCACGGGGAGCAGGCATCGGGGTCGGGATCGAGCCCACGTTCTCCTGTTAACATCTCGCCACCACGGCGAGATCTTAACGACGTCGTGGGCCACACTAATTTGTTTACAAGGATTCGTTTTTAGACTCTCGACTCGGCACACGCTGGTTGTACCAAATGTCTGGCCGGCGGGCTCATTCATCAGCTCCGCCGGAGCGTTGCTCCAGCAGGACTGGCAAGCGAGCCTTATTGTGGCTCTCCGTTACGGTTAAATACATGTAATATTCTTATAGGAGGGCGAAAACCCAAATGCAATCATGAATGGATGACGTGGAGCCTGTAAAACTCACCCTGGAGAGAGCCCCCACGCACAGCAGGGCATTGCCCCCGTTCTGCCTCCGCAGGGCACGAGTCTCCCTGCTCGCGAGGGCTGCTTCAATTTCCTTAATTAGAACCCCGAGCGTTCCACACTCATCCCCTTGATATTGCGCATAGAGTCATTACTTACCACTCAAGGTTGTGAAAGTCTGCACTGGCATTATTCCAGTCGCTGCCTTTTTTGACCCGATCAAAAATGCACGAAAGTCGCGAGCAAATGCAAACGCATTGCAATCATCATTTTCGTCATCATCATCATCAGCAGTAGCTGTGCTCGATCTTCTGCTGGATGACGAGCCTCCCAAAGCCACCTCTCACGATCCCACGATGTGACAATCCACCTGGCACCTGCCGCACGAGGAGCTGATTTCATCGCTCCATTTCCTCTGTTGACGTCCTCTCGAGGGTCCATTCGACTCCTCGTGCAGATTGGATTATGATTAACCCGGCGGCAGCACAGTCACAGCGCCCCTTGGCAAACACACGCACACAAAATAACGCACTCGCAAAGCAGCGATCTATCAAATGTGGATCCACAACAAGATGAAACGATAACACGTCAGTAGGGATGCGCCTTAGACATTGGGAGTGATGCAGTGTCACACGACGAGGCTGCTCTGTCTCTGTGTCATCGCGGTAGGTGGTTGCTGTATCGATGGACCCCTCTCTCCGTCTGTGGGACAAATGGGAAAGCCACGAGTTTTTGTGCGGGCGGCAGTTGTGGCTACACACACGGCCCGCAGTCCAGCGCCGTGGAGGCAGTCGCTGGCGACGTGGGCCCAGCAGATGGCGGCCAGTCGCTCGTGGAGTTGGCGGCACCGCACGCGGTCCCCTCCCCAGCGTGCCATCGCCGTGATGACGCCTGGGTGGCGCCCGTGGTCACCGTGCTACCGTGGCCCTGTGCGGCTGTCGATGCTTGCCGTTGCAGCTGCCCAAGTCACGACAGGAACACGCGTGTCCCGCTCTGAACGCTGTCTTCACGTGGGGATGCGCGTTTTAAACGGTTGGACGGCTGTACGTACGTGTTACGTGGGAGCTATCACGGACGTGGAATTTATTCGTTTTTGACTGAGCGTGGCTTGTTAACCGTGCTGCAGTGAGGTGGCCGGATGGCTCCGTAGTTAGCACCACAGAGATCCTGCGTGTGAATCCGGGCAGCCGCCTGCGATTCGAGTGGAGCAAGTCAGTGGGCTCGGCCCAATACTGGCCTCGCGAAAAAAACATTTGGTTGTTGCATTTTATCGTGTTTACAAGTTCAGCTCCGATAAAGAAACAAGAATACAGCGCCAATATTTAGTTTGACTCTTGCGTCAGTCTCATAGCAGACCCTGGTGGAAAATCGCGCCCCCTGCTGCGCTAAATGAATGGAATGGCCACTTGTGGGGATCTCCCCTGGGAGTGCCGAGAAAAAGCTTTGCCCCTTCTACGGGAGCCGTCTTCCGCTCTCAGAGATTTCCCAACGGATTTTTCGCCTCGTGTTATGAAACCGAAAGCACAATTAGAATAAACTGGGAGGAAAGAGAGACTCCCCCCCCCCCCCCCCCCATTTTTTAAATAAAAACCCCTCTTTGGGAAGCTGGACATGTGCGCTCTCGCTGCATTTCTTTTTTATCAAGGCGTGTGTGTGTGTGACAGATGTACATCTTCCTCATTATCACCCCGACAGCACAGCGTGGTGCACAGTGGGAGTCGTGCACGGCCGCTGTGAAGTCTCTGCAGGACTCGGCCTCAATGCGCCAATTCACCCGCGCCTGTCTGCAGTGTTAGCAGTGGCAGCAGTGGCAGCCACTGCACATGCATGGCGACAGTACTCCTGCGTTTGATGACCACCTTGATGCGGTCGTCACAAACCTACTTCCTGGCAAATGCATATTCCGCACACGCTTTGCGAGTGTCCACAACAGTAATGATCACGTTACGCTTCAATCCCTGTGGAATGTGCGGAAAGATAATTGTGCCGCCTGAAGCCGGTGCCGAGTTGTAAGTGAAGCATCGATTCTGTCATGTGCCTGCGTTTTTCTTTTGCCCTGGTGGTGCTCGGTTACCACCAAGCTGGCTCTGTTCGCTCTCCGAACACGATCCAGGAGGATTTGTAATTTACGCTCCTGCAGGACTGCTACCAGGAAAGGATTATTGTGCAGAAGTCGGAAAAAGATTCGAGGTCGGTCGGTACCTGATAACTCGCATTAGACGCCACCATTGGGCCGGAAAGTGAATGTGGAAGTGCCGGTAATGAAGCACATTCTCCAGTTAGCACGGTTGGCTACGTACGGTGCAAAATAAGTTCAACATACAAACATCGACTCGCACGGAGACCCATAGTTTGTTGTCCTTCCCCCGTACCTCCGAGTAGCACGGTTGGCTATGTATGGTGCGAAAGAAGTTCAACATACGGTATATACATGTTGAAAGAAGTTCAACATACGGTATATACGTGTTGGCTAATTCAGGGTAATGCATGTATATATCCCCTAAGGAATGTCTAAGCCTCAATCTGCGTATCGTGTAATACTTTCCTCTGTAAGATATGGACCCTTCACTCCCACTGTTCAATCACCTGTTGAGATGAAAGAGGGCTATCATAGATCTGTGGAGTATCTATAAATGGATCGCTCTTGAACTGCATATGAAGTTGAAATGTCGAAGTCCTTAAGCAGTTGAGAGGGGGGGGGGGGGTGACCCGTATAGATTCACGATTTGCAATCGCCCACCACGACGAGGATCATCCGATTGCGGCCCTGTCGGATCACGTGCGGTAGGATGTGCAACGTTTATTTGTAGTGCGCACGTGTTGTTGATGGAGTCGTCGCATTATGCAAAATACTCCATCGCAGTTCAGTGACACCGGTTGCTGGCATCACGCCCATAGGTGACCAAGATTGATCAATTTATCGCAGATGTGTTAATTGGGGATAACCGTGGCACCACGGTGGACAGATCTCAACTACTTCACCTTTGTATACAGCGGTTGTGGGTTTGATCCCCTACCCTGACGTCTGTATATTTGGCGGTTGCGTGTTCTTCCCGTGGTCACATGGATTTCTGTCCGGGTCCTCCAGTTTTTCCCCTCCACGTTTAGATTCGACATGCGTTTAGAGTATTTGGCTGCTTTACATTTCCACACGGATAAGTCGCTTCCTTGAGCTATCATTTGTGATATCCAGGTCGCTTCTGAAAAAGAGTTACATAGCTCAGTGGCCCTTACCGGGTAAACTAAAAAAAATAAAATGTATTTTAGTTTATAGTCTTAACACCGTCTCCTACTGGCAGAGTATGGCCCACTTGCAGGCCGGTGCTGCGTTCTCCTTGTAACACACAGGGACAGCTGCCACTGAGGGTCCCCTTGGATGGACTGCCACGGGGCATTGTAATGGTTGGGATGGGTTGGGATGTAAGGTGCTGTGAGTTGCCGAGGCATTTAACTTTCTCTATAGAGGGGAAATTATTCCCCTTTAGATGAACTTGCTCATCCTTACAAGGGAAATGGTTATTGAAATATATATGTATGTTTTGTGTTATGTATGTGATGAAGTCGTTTTTGTTCTGACTTCTATTTCGCTTCATTGTTGCACATCAACGGAGGAGCAGCAAAAGTATTCAAACTTCGCTCCTGAAGCCATCTCCTTGCTATCAGTCCTCGACATTGGTGTTTGGCTCCTGAAAATATTGCCATACGCTTGAATAGAATGACTTTACAGTCCATTTTCCTATAATGCTTCGTGTTGCTTTCATAACGCGAATTAGATGTATTAGGCAAGACATTGTTTATAACGCCGATGCGACTTGGATATAACTCGATTAAGTGAACGGAACTACGTCGCGCGAGGGAGGAATAAGCGGTTGTACGGCTGCCTCGCCGTAGCGTCACACGAGGCAGTGGGATGCTGCTGGATGCTTCTAGATGCTACCCACGCGCCTCAGTCTTGGTTCAGCCTGCGTACGCATCTCACGCGTTATTGTGGACTGTGCTTTACGCCATCTTCTATATTATAACGCGATTTTTCAATAACGCGGTGTTCTTTAGGAATGCAACTACTACCGCATTGCAGGAGAACAGACTGCACTTTATATCTTGACTTGAAGCTTTTGTTTTTTGTTATTTACCCAAAGAATAAAACTGCACTTTGCTTTCCTCCTGGCATTTGGTTGATTCGGAACACACTTTGCAAAAATGAGACTCCCTGTCTCTTGAGTTCTCACCCCCCTGGTTATACAAAATAAGCTTGCAAGTTGAACTGTAAATCATACAATCTGGATTTACAGAGCATTTCAATGCAACTGCATCCGAGGATACTGCTGCAGAAACAGCGACGTACGTTCTGTTATTTTTACAACGTGCCGTGAGCGGCATCTGAAGCAAGCGTTGCTCGTTCATACAATGAACAAGCGTTGCTCGTTCATACAATGAACAAGCGTTGCTCGTTCATACAATGAGCAAGCGTTGCTCGTTCGTACAATACAATGAACGAGCGTTGCTCGTTCATACAGTGAACAAGCGTTGCTCGTTCATACAATGAACAAGCGTTGCTCGTTCATACAATGAGCAAGCGTTGCTCGTTCATACAATGAATGAGCAAGCGTTGCTCGTTCATACAATGAATGAGCAAGCGTTGCTCGTTCATACAATGAATGAGCAAACGTTGCTCGTTCATACAATGAATGAGCAAGCGTTGCTCGTTCATACAATGAATGAGCAAGCGTTGCTCGTTCATACAATGAATGAGCAAGCGTTGCTCGTTCATACAATGAATGAGCAAGCGTTGCTCGTTCATACAATGAATGAGCAAGCGTTGCTCGTTCATACAATGAATGAGCAAGCGTTGCTCGTTCATACAATGAATGAGCAAGCGTTGCTCGTTCATACAATGAATGAGCAGGCGTTGCTCGTTCATACAATGAATGAGCAATTGTTGCTCGTTCATACAATGAATGAGCAAGCGTTGCTCGTTCATACAATGAATGAGCAAGCGTTGCTCGTTCATACAATGAACAAGCGTTGCTCGTTCATTGCCGGCAGACGCACAAATTGCGAACGCAGAGCGCCGACTTCACGGAGCGTCATTGTCAAGTTAAGGCGTTTACGTTTACAACGAGCGCCGCTATCCCAGTGATATGGCCCAGTTTTTGGTCATTTCAATCAATTAGAGCTCCCCTTGTCAGGGATACCCCCACCAATAGGAGGAGCTCCATTTGACTCGAACGTGCTCAATGAGATCCACGTGGCAGTGAGTGCAGGGACGGTCATGCGTTGGTGTCACGTAGCATCGGACCCTGAAACCGGATCCTCGATGGAGCTGCTGCTGGACATTAACGTTGTAAATGATCACTTCCCGCGTGTCAGTTTGGAAGATAAATTGGTCATTCCCGTGGAGCAATCAGTTCCAGATTATTTTGCACAGGACTTTTCTCTCTCACGTTGTAAAGCACCAAGTGGAACTCTCTTATCTGTGTTTGTGTGCCGCTGATGCTGCTGCGGCTGCTGCTGCATTAGCCATGGTGGTGTGCACACACGAATTTGAAAAATACCCAACGCCTCCTATAACAACACCTGAGTGTGAGCGGTAGCGTGGTCCAAACTAAACTTTTTTTTATTTTACCAGGTAAGGCCCACTGGGCTATGGAGCTCTTCAGAAGCGACCTGGCTATCACAAATGATACCTCAACGAAGTGGCTTATCATGTGGAAATTTATCGCACATTTAGAAATGCATGTTTCTAAATGTAGAGGAAAAAACTGGAGGGCCCCGGAGAAAAATCCACACGACCACGGGGAGAGAGAGAGAGAGACACGCAAACTCCAAATATGCAGTGGTGAATTCTGCTATCTGGCTGGACCAGCCCCATCTGTTGACGGCTTCTGTCATCTCCATGCACCTCGCCGACTTTGATTTTCACATGGAGTTGCCAGAAATGTGGTGAGGTTGTTTGTGGCTCACGTGTAACGTGTTCCGTTGTTTTGTTTGTTTGTGAGAACCCACGTGGTTTGGAACGTTGCATTTTGTACAAAGTTGGGTGTTTCGCAGGCAGAGCCCTGAATAAATGGAGATTCAACTTCCCCAGCTGAATCCTGAGTTAACAATTATTATAAGTTTGGTCACGGGTTAAGTTGATAATGGCGCAAGAAATACATAGGCCCACATTTGTGGACGTTGTTGTGGTTGAATGTAGACGTGTCAATCGTAAACTGCCTTTTGAGGCAAGTTTCAAAGGAGGTTCAGTGCCACTTCTTGTCCGGATGTGTCATGTAAGAGTTTGGATGACAGCAGAAGTGTAAACGGAAAGCTGAGAGTCATGCACCCTATCCTCGGGACTACTCTACGAGGCACACTTTTTCCTCCGGTACTTTAAAGAAAAGTTAGGGAGTGTGCGTCTCGTACTCCTGTAGCTGTGCGTGTGTGTGTGCGCGTGCATGGCCAGATGTATATTGACACCGGACATAGCTTCGGAGACTTCGGTAATTGTGACTGAGGTGGTCATCGGCTCGCGAGACGGCTTGGCACTGTCCTTGCCCGGGCTCCGTGTGAGAGAAGACACGCCATTTGTCGAGGCGAAGAAGAGGGTGTAATGTACGTACGTATTTTGAACTTCTTTTGTGAATGTACGTAGCCAACTGTGCCTAATCAGAGGTACGGGAGAAGACCAGCAAACTAAACACAAAGCAGTTTGAAGGAAATGCGTTTTCAATTTACATTTAAAAGCGTATAGCTCCCAGTGGCTTCCTAATATAGGGAGGAAGAGCGTTCCAGACGGCTGCAGAGGCGCGCACCGTCTTGTACGATGAGAGGTGCGAAGGGAACGAGGCCCGCAGCGGTGTCTGGTAACATCGGCTGTCTGCCCGTGGCAGAGGAGAGCGGCGAGTGGCGGCGGCGGCGGCGGCAGCAAGGGCGACGCAGAGGTCAAGGCGGAGGGCACGCAAGGTCGTGGGATAGGAGATTATCGATTATTGGCAACACGGAGTGGGGGAGGGGGCACCTGAGCAGAGTGGCGTGCGGGGATTAGACACGGCGATGAAGACTGTGAAGGGCGAGGCCGTTAGCTTGCCGGGAAGGAATAATCATTTCGGTGATTTTGCCGTGGGACGCGAGGTTAGAGGTTGTTAGCAGAATTACATCGTTGGGAGAAAAACCTCGGCTGGATTTGTAATGAGCTGACCCAGGGGCGCCTGGCTACGAGCAGGGACCACGATTGTTATTTGCAGCTCAAGCATTATTCCAGCAACGCACGTGCATGGACTTGGCGTGTCTATTTTAACGCACTACTGCGACATCGCATGCAAGCGGCATATGAGCACTGTGACAAGGGACTTGGTTCAGGGGCCGCAAACGCTGTTTTGTCATATTTTGTAAAATAGGATTGAATTTCCTCTGCGGTCCATGAAGTGAGTACCGCCTTTGCAGGAAGTCGACTGGTTGTTGTTTTTAACGACGACATTCTACAATCGGAATGTGTAATTTCCACCGCTGGCTCAAGGCAGCCAACGGGGATGAGCTGTGATGAGGACGGGGAAGCTTTGAGGTGGCTATTAGCTGGGCGTGATGGTTCACGTCTGCGGTCCAGCATTTTGGTCGCAAGGTCGTGTTGGTTCTCACTCACTGGCGGAGCTCCCAAACCGTCCTGGGCTGTGTGGTGGCCATGTCCACGAGACACTTGAAGGTACCTGTTGGAGGGATGCCAATGGCAATCCCATCAGAGGGAGGTCACCCAGGGCAGTCGTCGGAAGGGGACCCGGATCGAAACGATTTAACAGCGGAGTGAACAACAGCAGGTTTTGAGTATTTCTGGTAAACTGACACGAACAGTGAAAACCAACTCAGAAGTGTGCCTCAAAGCACACTGTGTTTACTCCCTGCTGTGGACAGACGGAACAGAAACATGGACATTGACAAAGAGAAAAAAAAGGGTGGGGGGGGTTGGGGCGATGCACGCTCGGAACTTTACTCTGAGAGGTGGGGAGCAAAGGGGAGCACACGGAGGAGAGAAGAACGTACGCAGGTGAAGATACATCGCACTGCCGCTCAAGATGGGTAAGCGGGCTTGGGCAGGGCACGTCACGAGGACGGGGCGACGGCCAGCGGGTCGAGACTAACGACGGAGCGGCAGTAAAAGAAGAAGGGGGGAACGTGTCCCAGACGTGGCGCGAGGAGATCGGCTCGTGCGCAGGGGCCTTGTATCGGGTGGCCCTGGGAGATGGCGACGGCTTGGGAAGGCCACTTCCATCGAGCAGTGGATAGATGATGGCCGTACGATGATGGTAACCTCGAGAAAATGCACACACTGTCCATAGTCGAGATGTTTTGGGTTAGATCACGTAAATATACAGTGAGGGAAAAAAGTATTTGATCCCCTGCTGATTTTGTACGTTTGCCCACTGACAAAGAAATGATCAGTCTATAATTTTAATGGTAGGTTTATTTGAACAGTGAGAGACAGAATAACAACAACAAAAATACAGAAAACGCATGTCAAAAATGTTATAAATTTATTTGCATTTTAATGAGGAAATAAGTATTTGACCCCCTCTCAGTCAAAAAGATTTCTGGCTCCCAGGTGTCTTTTATACAGGTAACGAGCTGAGATTAGGAGCACACTCTTAAAGGGAGTGCTCCTAATCTCAGCGTGTTACCTGTATAAAAGACACCTGTCCACAGAAGCAATCAATCAGATTCCAAACTCTCCATCATGGCCAAGACCAAAGAGCTCTCCAAGGATGTAAGGGACAAGTTTGTAGACCTACACAAGGCTGGAATGGGCTACAAGACCATTGCCAAGCAGCTTGGTGAGAAGGTGATAACAGTTGGTGCGATTATTCGCAAATGGAAGAAACACAAAAGAACTGTCAATCTCCCTCGGCCTGGGGCTCCATGCAAGATCTCACCTCGTGGAGTTGCAATGATCATGAGAACGGTGAGGAATCAGCCCAGAACTACACGGGAGGATCTTGTCAATGATCTCAAGGCAGCTGGGACCATAGTCACCAAGAAAACAATTGGTAACACACTACGCCGTGAAGGACTGAAATCCTGCAGCGCCCGCAAGGTCCCCCTGCTCAACAAAGCACATATACATGCCCGTCTGAAGTTTGCCAATGAACATCTGAATGATTCAGAGGACAATTGGGTGAAAGTGTTGTGGTCAGATGAGTCCAAAATGGAGCTCTTTGGCATCAACTCAACTCGCCGTGTTTGGAGGAGGAGGAATGCTGCCTATGACCCCAAGAACACCATCCCCACCGTCAAACATGGAGGTGGAAACATTATGCTTTGGGGGTGTTTTTCTGCTAAGGGGACAGGACAACTTCACCGCATCAAAGGGACGATGGACGGGGCCATGTACCATAAAATCTTGGGTGAGAACCTCCTTCCCTCAGCCAGGGCATTGAAAATGGGTTGTGGATGGGTATTCCAGCATGACAATGACCCAAAACACACGCCCAAGGCAACAAAGGAGTGGCTCAAGAAGAAGCACATTAAGGTCCTGGAGTGGCCTAGCCAGTCTCCAGACCTTAATCCCATAGAAAATCTGTGGAGGGAGCTGAAGGTTCAAGTTGCCAAACGTCAGCCTCGAAACCTTAATGACTTGGAGAAGATCTGCAAAGAAGAGTGGGACAAAATCCCTCTTGAGATGTGTGCAAACCTGGTGGCCAACTATAAAAAAACGTCTGACCTCTGTGATTGCCAATAAGGGTTTTGCCACCAAGTACTAAGTCATGTTTTGCTGAGGGGTCAAATACTTATTTCCCTCATTAAAATGCAAATCAATTTATAACATTTTTGACATGCATTTTTCTGGATTTTTTTGTTGTTATTCTGTCTCTCAATGTTCAACTAAACCTACCATTAAAATTATAGACTGATCATTTCTTCGTCAGTGGGCAAACTTACAAAATCAGCAGGGGATCAAATACTTTTTTCCCTCACTGTAAATGTCGTTCAACCCGTCACCACCCAAGACAGCCAATTAGTAAGGTTTGTAACGTAAACAAAACGTGCATAATGTTGGTCGCGAAAGCCTCACTACGTGTTAAACTGCACACATTGTGTTTAGGCACGCGGAGGGATGGATTGAGGGATGTAACATGTGATTAATGGTGATGTCGAAAGGGTTAAATCAGAGGCAAACTGTGATAGACTTTACAGCTGCTCGGCAGCACTGTCGAGTGGCTAGGAATCTGCTCGTTAAGATTAGGTTTGATTTACAGATAAACTACTTTGGAGATTAAAAAAGAGAATTGCAAGCAAGGTGTTAAAGGATTGTTTTTTTGCCCCTGGGAGGAATCGATAACGTTTCAGCTTGCCGGCCATGTCAGAATAAGACATTTTAGGACACCCAAAAATTATGTTGTGAGATTTATTTTTTTCCACCCAGAAACCCCTCCCAAAAAAAATGTGTTTTTTTTTACATTTTCAAGCGGCATGTGTACGGTCACCGCAATAGCGGCAATTGAACGCGTCTCACGTGTCACGTTACGTAAATCATCAGGGGAGCGTGCGACGGGCCGGAGTGTGTGGGGGGGGGGCCCTGTGCCCTCATAAAGGGGGGGGGGCTGCTCTCGTCACTGCCGCACGGAACGTGAGGGCTTCTCATTCGACACGCTGGGCATCACGGCAGTGTCCCTGCTGCTCGGAACAGATCTGCGCGCGCGAGTGCGTCATCCCCTGAATAAATCATTATGCGAGCACCGAACGCCACAAAGAATTATTATTGGACGCATTTAATTACTTTCTTCTAATGTAACAGAGTAAACGTGCCATCCAACTGCCGTCAATTTCCCTGTGGCAAATATATATTTTAAAAAAGTAATTTCACATCAATTGTCTCTCTGCCTCTCTTCGTTAAGCCCGGTGTCAAACGCCGAATGGCTCGTTGGCAGCCGTTGGATGTGTGCCGCACGCCTCGCTCCTTTACGCAGTCGATGTGGCCCTTGCCTCGCGTCTCAACGTCGCTCGCCTGTTTTCAACGAGACAAACGTTTCATGTGTAGGTCCAGCCAGTCGCACCTGCCTGTCCCTCGGCACCAAAGCAACCGACGCAGGTGCAGGCACGGACACGGTGCTGCTGTGTGCGGTGCACCTGGCCCGCCGCGTGGAACGGCCGCGGTTGCGCAACGCAGCGCCGCCCTGGCATCGGATCAAACGAACGCTGCGGCGCGTGGCGCAGCGCGCTGTCGAGCGCCGTGCGCGCGTGCAGGTGACGCGTTCTGCTCGTTTGTATTGAGCAAAAACTAATACGACGTCGGACAGCGCATCTCCAACTGTACATTTAAGATGGTCACTGCATCGCGCGCTTTCAGAAGCGCTTTTGCGGCCGCCTGGAACGCTCTTCCTTCCGATATTAGGAAGCCACTGGAGCTATGCACTTGTAAATCATCTAGATTGAAAACTCATTTCTTTAAAACTGCTTTTTGTGTTTAGTTGTCCTTCCCCCGCACCTCTGATTAGCACGGTTGGCTACGTACAGTGTGAAAGTTCAACTTACATGCATGCATATGCATGATCGTTATGGCTTGTTTGGCCAGGAAAGTGCTGCCCAGTCTTTGCAGGCGGAGGCAGCGGGGCCGATGTTACTGGCTTGGGTAAATCGGAATTGAGTAATTTGCAGGAACCGTAGTTTTCAAATGTTGGCTAAATTTGGACCGTGATGCTGGCAACATGCAATGGCGTCACGGGATCTTTAACGTCCGCTGTAAAGCAGGTGGCGCGTAGTATTTTTACGGTTAATACTCTCACACCGCAGTAATAATCAGGGGGCGGCCGCTGGAACTGAACCACGCAGCTCTGCAACGAGCGGTGAACGCGTTACCGCTGGGCGGTAACGCGTTCACCGCTTCATGTGTACATGAATAATGTACGGCCTTTTTTGTCAACTCTTGCCGTGTCAGTCGTGAAATTCCACATTCCTATGGCGGGGGTCAGTCCGTAGCACAACCTCTAATTTGTCTCTTCACTTTTGAAATTATGCAATGGCTGTTACTAGGTGACAATCGGATGACATTCCAATGAATTGCTGTTTTTTATACCAAGAATATACCATAATGTTCATACAGGTGCCAGCCAGTATGAAAGTATTGTAATCAAACACCAGTTTAAACTGTTACGATTAAATGTAGGTAACATATTCGTTATCTACTTAAAACATTTTACCACCAGGTGTCAAACAAGTAGGAGACAAAAATGCGTCGACAATTGTAGTTTTTGATCTTGTTATGTGGCACATTCCCACACTGCATTGCCCTGTAACCGACGGTCGTAGGCTGTGCTTGTCCTTGTAACAGAGCTGCTTAGCTCAATGGTGCCTTACCAGCTGAAATAATAAAGGCTGAGTGTACAACGTTTGAAAGTATTACCAGTGTGAAATTAGAAAGCCAAAGATTACTTGGCAAATCCATCTGCAGGGGGATCTAGCATTGCCCTCACCACCCCTCACGCTTGTGTGGTTTTCTCCGGGTTGCTCCGGTTTCCTCCCACGCTTGTATAAACACAACTCATCATTAAATGGCTGAAAACATCTCAAAATTAAAAACCCAATGAAGCAGCAGGGACCCTCGTGAAAAGAGTCCTACAACTCGGTATGTGGCTCTCCTGCACAATTAAGTAAATAATATAACAATTTAAAAAGTTAGAGAAGAAGAACAATAATAACAATTTTTTTAATATATTTCAATTAAAAGTGTGTAGGCAGTGTAACTACACCAGGGCCCATGGGACAGAGGGGAGGGACTCAGGTGGTGGGCGGTGAAGGCGGGAGGAATTGGACTGGGCTCCCCTATTCATTCCTCGCACCTGGGGCCCATGCCAACCCGCGCCACTTCGGCACTGGCAGAACATTTTGTGCTTGTGTAGTTATTTGGGAAGTATGTGGCACGTTGACGTGGCCTCGCTTGATTGTTGTTGGCAGGCCCTCGCCGTCCAGGGAGACCGGTGGACGTGCCGAAGCAGCCATCGCGCGGTCGATCCTTTCCCGGCGTAAACGAGTGCAATAATAAAATCCACGCAAGTCGATTGGACGCTCTGGAACCGAGTAATCCCCGTAGCACAGTTAACCAAAACTGTGCGTAAGAATCTCTCGATGTTGGCTAAGTATAGACAGCAATTGGACAGAAGTGAATTACGAACATCGCAGAGGCTTTTGAAACAATCGGCGGCGGAGACGTGGCCGGTATGCGACGGTACTCAATGTCGGCGGCACCTCCCGGCACAACGCCAGACGCATTTGTACCGCCACTTTTGAGGAAGTCTTCCGTTGCCGCGCCGTAATGTCTCCACAGTAGAGGGAAATGGTGGTGAGCGTGCGCTGCCGCAGGACTAATGGGATTCATAGCGGCACTTCCCCGTTGGCATTTTGACCGATCACGGCCGAGATGTTTGCGAAGACCTGGGACTCTGTGAAATCACAGTGCGACAACTGCCATCAATGCTGTGGCTACCACGTGGGGGTTCAGAGGGATGAGACTCGCGTGATAAAATCTTAGGGCTCCGCAGTGGCGAAATGTTAACTAACTTCCCGTGGCATCCAGGAGGTCGTAGGTTTGATCCCGACCCTGACGCATGTATATTTGGAGTTGTTGGTGTCTCTCTCCACGTGGTCGTGTGGATTTGCCTCCGGGTCCAATGGTTTCTCCCTCCACATTTAGAATCAACATGAGTTTAGAGTATTTGACCTTTCACCCTGCATATCTCTGCGTACGTCGTGGAGATCTTGACCGTGCGTTTTGCCAATAGCATGGCAAGAATGAGCACGAATAGATCAGGTTATACGTTGAGCTTCAAGTTAATTATATTTAACCAGGCGAGGACTTAGGAGGTCAGGATGCAGTCTCATTAACCAGGCGAGGACTCAGGAGGTCAGGATGCAGTCTCATTAACCAGGCGAGGACTCAGGAGGTCAGGATGCAGTCTCATTAACCAGGCGAGGAATCAGGAGGTCAGGATGCAGTCTCATTAACCAGGCGAGGACTCAGGAGGTCAGGATGCAGTCTCATTAACCACGCGAGGACTCAGGAGGTCAGGATGCAGTCTCATTAACCAGGCGAGGACTCAGGTCAGGATGCAGTCTCATTAACCAGGCGAGGACTCAGCAGGTCAGGATGCAGTCTCATTAACCAGGCGAGGACTCTGGAGGTCAGGATGCAGTCTCATTAACCACGCGAGGACTCAGGAGGTCAGGATGCAGTCTCATTAACCAGGCGAGGACTCAGGTCAGGATGCAGTCTCATTAACCAGGCGAGGACTCAGGAGGTCAGGATGCAGTCTCATTAACCAGGCGAGAACTCAGGAGGTCAGGATGCAGTCTCATTAACCAGGCGAGGACTCAGGAGGTCAGGATGCAGTCTCATTAACCAGGCGAGGACTCCGGAGGTCAGGATGCATTCTCATTAACCACGCGAGGACTCAGGAGGTCAGGATGCAGTCTCATTAACCAGGCGAGGACTCAGGAGGTCAGGGTTCAGTCTCATTAACTAGGCGAGGACTCAGGTCAGGATTCATTCTCATTAACCAGGCGAGGACTCAGGAGGTCAGGATGCAGTCTCATTAACCAGGCGAGGACTCAGGTCAGGATGCAGTCTCATTAACCAGGCGAGGACTCTGGAGGTCAGGATGCAGTCTCATTAACCAGGCGAGGACTCAGGAGGTCAGGGTGCAGTCTCATTAACCAGGCGAGGACTCAGGAGGTCAGGATGCAGTCTCATTAACCAGGCGAGGACTCAGGAGGTCAGGGTGCAGTCTCATTAACCAGGCGTGGACTCAGGAGGTCAGGATTCAGTCTCATTAACCAGGCGAGGACTCAGGTCAGGATTCAGTCTCATTAACCAGGCGAGGACTCAGGAGGTCAGGATGCAGTCTCATTAACCAGGCGAGGACTCAGGAGGTCAGGGTGCAGTCTCATTAACCAGGCGAGGACTCAGGAGGTCAGGATTCAGTCTCATTAACCAGGCGAGGACTCAGGTCAGGATGCAGTCTCATTAACCAGGCGAGAACTCAGGAGGTCAAGATGCAGTCTCATTAACCAGGCGAGGACTCTGGAGGTCAGGATGCAGTCTCATTAACCAGACGAGGACTCAGGAGGTCAGGGTGCAGTCTCATTAACCAGACGAGGACTCAGCAGGTCAGGATGCAGTCTCATTAACCAGGCGAGGACTCTGGAGGTTAGGATGCAGTCTCATTAACCAGACGAGGACTCAGGAGGTCAGGGTGCAGTCTCATTAACCAGGCGAGGACTCAGGAGGTCAGGATTCAGTCTCATTAACCAGGCGAGGACTCAGGAGGTCAGGATGCAGTCTCATTAACCAGACAAGGACTCAGGAGGTCAGGGTGCAGTCTCATTAACCAGGCAAGGACTCAGCAGGTCAGGATGCAGTCTCATTAACCAGGCGATGACTCAGGAGGTCAGGGTGCAGTCTCATTAACCAGGCGAGGACTCAGGAGGTCAGGATGCAGTCTCATTAACCAGGCAAGGACTCAGCAGGTCAGGATGCAGTCTCATTCACCAGGCGAGGACTCAGGAGGTCAGGGTTCAGTCTCATTAACTAGGCGAGGACTCAGGTCAGGATTCATTCTCATTAACCAGGCGAGGACTCAGGAGGTCAGGATGCAGTCTCATTAACCAGGCGAGGACTCAGGTCAGGATGCAGTCTCATTAACCAGGCGAGGACTCTGGAGGTCAGGATGCAGTCTCATTAACCAGGCGAGGACTCAGGAGGTCAGGGTGCAGTCTCATTAACCAGGCGTGGACTCAGGAGGTCAGGATTCAGTCTCATTAACCAGGCGAGGACTCAGGTCAGGATTCAGTCTCATTAACCAGGCGAGGACTCAGGAGGTCAGGATGCAGTCTCATTAACCAGGCGAGGACTCAGGAGGTCAGGGTGCAGTCTCATTAACCAGGCGAGGACTCAGGAGGTCAGGATTCAGTCTCATTAACCAAGCGAGGACTCAGAAGGTCAGGATTCAGTCTCATTAACCAGGCGAGGACTTAGGTCAGGATTCAGTCTCATTAACCAGGCGAGGACTCAGCAGGTCAGGGTGCAGTCGCATTAACCAGGCGAGGACTCAGGAGGTCAGGATTCAGTCTCATTAACCAGGCGAGGACTCAGGAGGTCAGGATTCAGTCTCATTAACCAGGCGAGGACTCAGCAGGTCAGGATTCAGTCTCATTAACCAGGCGAGGACTCAGCAGGTCAGGATTCAGTGTCATTAACCAGGTGAGGACTCAGGAGGTCAGGATGCAGTCTCATTAACCAGGCGAGGACTCAGCAGGTCAGGATTCAGTCTCATTAACCAGGCGAGGACTCAGGAGGTCAGGATGCAGTCTCATTAAACAGGCGAGGACTCAGGAGGTCAGGGTGCAGTCTCATTAACCAGGCGAGGACTCAGGAGGTCAGGATTCAGTCTCATTATCCAGGCGAGGACTCAAGAGGTCAGAGTGCAGTCTCATTAACCAGGCGAGGACTGAGGAGGTCAGGGTGCAGTCTCATTAACCAGGCGAGGACTCAGGAGGTCAGGATTCAGTCTCATTAACCAGGCAAGGACTCAAGAGGTCAGGATGCAGTCTCATTAACCAGGCGAGGACTCAGGAGGTCAGGATTCAGTCTCATTAACCAGACGAGGACTCAGGAGGTCAGGGTGCAGTCTCATTAACCAGGCAAGGACTCAGCAGGTCAGGATGCAGTCCCATTAACCAGCCGATGACTCAGGAGGTCAGGGTGCAGTCTAATTAACCAGGCGAGGACTCAGGAGGTCAGGATGCAGTCTCATTAACCAGGCGAGGACTCAGGAGGTCAGGATGCAGTCTCATTAACCAGGCGAGGACTCAGGAGGTCAGGATGCAGTCTCATTAACCAGGCGAGGACTCAGGAGGTCAGGATGCAGTCTCATTAACCAGGCGAGGACTCAGGAGGTCAGGATGCAGTCTCATTAACCACGCGAGGACTCAGGAGGTCAGGATGCAGTCTCATTAACCAGGCGAGGACTCAGGTCAGGATGCAGTCTCATTAACCAGGCGAGGACTCAGCAGGTCAGGATGCAGTCTCATTAACCAGGCGAGGACTCTGGAGGTCAGGATGCAGTCTCATTAACCACGCGAGGACTCAGGAGGTCAGGATGCAGTCTCATTAACCAGGCGAGGACTCAGGTCAGGATGCAGTCTCATTAACCAGGCGAGGACTCAGGAGGTCAGGATGCAGTCTCATTAACCAGGCGAGAACTCAGGAGGTCAGGATGCAGTCTCATTAACCAGGCGAGGACTCAGGAGGTCAGGATGCAGTCTCATTAACCAGGCGAGGACTCCAGAGGTCAGGATGCAGTCTCATTAACCACGCGAGGACTCAGGAGGTCAGGATGCAGTCTCATTAACCAGGCGAGGACTCAGGAGGTCAGGGTTCAGTCTCATTAACTAGGCGAGGACTCAGGTCAGGATTCATTCTCATTAACCAGGCGAGGACTCAGGAGGTCAGGATGCAGTCTCATTAACCAGGCGAGGACTCAGGTCAGGATGCAGTCTCATTAACCAGGCGAGGACTCTGGAGGTCAGGATGCAGTCTCATTAACCAGGCGAGGACTCAGGAGGTCAGGGTGCAGTCTCATTAACCAGGCGAGGACTCAGGAGGTCAGGATTCAGTCTCATTAACCAGGCGAGGACTCAGGAGGTCAGGATGCAGTCTCATTAACCAGGCGAGGACTCCGGAGGTCAGGATGCAGTCTCATTAACCACGCGAGGACTCAGCAGGTCAGGATTCAGTCTCATTAACCAGGCGAGGACTCAGGAGGTCAGGATGCAGTCTCATTAACCAGGCGAGGACTCAGGAGGTCAGGGTGCAGTCTCATTAACCAGGCGAGGACTCAGGAGGTCAGGATTCAGTCTCATTAACCAGGCGAGGACTCAGGTCAGGATGCAGTCTCATTAACCAGGCGAGAACTCAGGAGGTCAAGATGCAGTCTCATTAACCAGGCGAGGACTCAGGAGGTCAGGATTCAGTCTCATTAACCAGGCGAGGACTCAAGAGGTCAGGATGCAGTCTCATTAACCAGGCGAGGACTCAGGAGGTCAGGATGCAGTCTCATTAAACAGGCGAGGACTCAGGAGGTCAGGGTGCAGTCTCATTAACCAGGCGAGGACTCAGGAGGTCAGGATTCAGTCTCATTATCCAGGCGAGGGCTCAAGAGGTCAGAGTGCAGTCTCATTAACCAGGCGAGGACTGAGGAGGTCAGGGTGCAGTCTCATTAACCAGGCGAGGACTCAGGAGGTCAGGATTCAGTCTCATTAACCAGGCGAGGACTCAAGAGGTCAGGATGCAGTCTCATTAACCAGGCGAGGACTCAGGAGGTCAGGATTCAGTCTCATTAACCAGACGAGGACTCAGGAGGTCAGGGTGCAGTCTAATTAACCAGGCGAGGACTCAGGAGGTCAGGATGCAGTCTCATTAACCAGGCGAGGACTCAGGAGGTCAGGATGCAGTCTCATTAACCAGGCGAGGACTCAGGAGGTCAGGATGCAGTCTCATTAACCAGGCGAGGACTCAGGAGGTCAGGATGCAGTCTCATTAACCAGGCGAGGACTCAGGAGGTCAGGATGCAGTCTCATTAACCAGGCGAGGACTCCGGAGGTCAGGATGCAGTCTCATTAACCACGCGAGTACTCAGGAGGTCAGGATTCAGTCTCATTAACCAGGCGAGGACTCAGGAGGTCAGGGTTCAGTCTCATTAACTAGGCGAGGACTCAGGTCAGGATTCATTCTCATTAACCAGGCGAGGACTCAGGAGGTCAGGATGCAGTCTCATTAACCAGGCGAGGACTCAGGTCAGGATGCAGTCTCATTAACCAGGCGAGGACTCTGGAGGTCAGGATGCAGTCTCATTAACCAGGCGAGGACTCAGGAGGTCAGGGTGCAGTCTCATTAACCAGGCGAGGACTCAGGAGGTCAGGATTCAGTCTCATTAACCAGGCGAGGACTCAGGAGGTCAGGATGCAGTCTCATTAACCAGGCGAGGACTCCGGAGGTCAGGATGCAGTCTCATTAACCACGCGAGGACTCAGCAGGTCAGGATTCAGTCTCATTAACCAGGCGAGGACTCAGGAGGTCAGGATGCAGTCTCATTAACCAGGCGAGGACTCAGGAGGTCAGGGTGCAGTCTCATTAACCAGGCGAGGACTCAGGAGGTCAGGATTCAGTCTCATTAACCAGGCGAGGACTCAGGTCAGGATGCAGTCTCATTAACCAGGCGAGAACTCAGGAGGTCAAGATGCAGTCTCATTAACCAGGCGAGGACTCAGGAGGTCAGGATTCAGTCTCATTAACCAGGCGAGGACTCAAGAGGTCAGGATGCAGTCTCATTAACCAGGCGAGGACTCAGGAGGTCAGGATGCAGTCTCATTAAACAGGCGAGGACTCAGGAGGTCAGGGTGCAGTCTCATTAACCAGGCGAGGACTCAGGAGGTCAGGATTCAGTCTCATTATCCAGGCGAGGGCTCAAGAGGTCAGAGTGCAGTCTCATTAACCAGGCGAGGACTGAGGAGGTCAGGGTGCAGTCTCATTAACCAGGCGAGGACTCAGGAGGTCAGGATTCAGTCTCATTAACCAGGCGAGGACTCAAGAGGTCAGGATGCAGTCTCATTAACCAGGCGAGGACTCAGGAGGTCAGGATTCAGTCTCATTAACCAGACGAGGACTCAGGAGGTCAGGGTGCAGTCTCATTAACCAGGCAAGGACTCAGCAGGTCAGGATGCAGTCCCATTAACCAGCCGATGACTCAGGAGGTCAGGGTGCAGTCTAATTAACCAGGCGAGGACTCAGGAGGTCAGGATGCAGTCTCATTAACCAGGCGAGGACTCAGGAGGTCAGGATGCAGTCTCATTAACCAGGCGAGGACTCAGGAGGTCAGGATGCAGTCTCATTAACCAGGCGAGGACTCAGGAGGTCAGGATGCAGTCTCATTAACCAGGCGAGGACTCAGGAGGTCAGGATGCAGTCTCATTAACCACGCGAGGACTCAGGAGGTCAGGATGCAGTCTCATTAACCAGGCGAGGACTCAGGTCAGGATGCAGTCTCATTAACCAGGCGAGGACTCAGCAGGTCAGGATGCAGTCTCATTAACCAGGCGAGGACTCTGGAGGTCAGGATGCAGTCTCATTAACCACGCGAGGACTCAGGAGGTCAGGATGCAGTCTCATTAACCAGGCGAGGACTCAGGTCAGGATGCAGTCTCATTAACCAGGCGAGGACTCAGGAGGTCAGGATGCAGTCTCATTAACCAGGCGAGAACTCAGGAGGTCAGGATGCAGTCTCATTAACCAGGCGAGGACTCAGGAGGTCAGGATGCAGTCTCATTAACCAGGCGAGGACTCCGGAGGTCAGGATGCAGTCTCATTAACCACGCGAGGACTCAGGAGGTCAGGATGCAGTCTCATTAACCAGGCGAGGACTCAGGAGGTCAGGGTTCAGTCTCATTAACTAGGCGAGGACTCAGGTCAGGATTCATTCTCATTAACCAGGCGAGGACTCAGGAGGTCAGGATGCAGTCTCATTAACCAGGCGAGGACTCAGGTCAGGATGCAGTCTCATTAACCAGGCGAGGACTCTGGAGGTCAGGATGCAGTCTCATTAACCAGGCGAGGACTCAGGAGGTCAGGGTGCAGTCTCATTAACCAGGCGAGGACTCAGGAGGTCAGGATTCAGTCTCATTAACCAGGCGAGGACTCAGGAGGTCAGGATGCAGTCTCATTAACCAGGCGAGGACTCCGGAGGTCAGGATGCAGTCTCATTAACCACGCGAGGACTCAGCAGGTCAGGATTCAGTCTCATTAACCAGGCGAGGACTCAGGAGGTCAGGATGCAGTCTGATTAACCAGGCGAGGACTCAGGAGGTCAGGGTGCAGTCTCATTAACCAGGCGAGGACTCAGGAGGTCAGGATTCAGTCTCATTAACCAGGCGAGGACTCAGGTCAGGATGCAGTCTCATTAACCAGGCGAGAACTCAGGAGGTCAAGATGCAGTCTCATTAACCAGGCGAGGACTCTGGGGGTCAGGATGCAGTCTCATTAACCAGACGAGGACTCAGGAGGTCAGGGTGCAGTCTCATTAACCAGACGAGGACTCAGCAGGTCAGGATGCAGTCTCATTAACCAGGCGAGGACTCTGGAGGTCAGGATGCAGTCTCAATAACCAGACGAGGACTCAGGAGGTCAGGGTGCAGTCTCATTAACCAGGCGAGGACTCAGGAGGTCAGGATTCAGTCTCATTAACCAGGCGAGGACTCAGGAGGTCAGGATGCAGTCTCATTAACCAGACAAGGACTCAGGAGGTCAGGGTGCAGTCTCATTAACCAGGCAAGGACTCAGCAGGTCAGGATGCAGTCTCATTAACCAGGCGATGACTCAGGAGGTCAGGGTGCAGTCTCATTAACCAGGCGAGGACTCAGGAGGTCAGGATGCAGTCTCATTAACCAGGCAAGGACTCAGCAGGTCAGGATGCAGTCTCATTAACCAGGCGAGGACTCAGGAGGTCAGGGTTCAGTCTCATTAACTAGGCGAGGACTCAGGTCAGGATTCATTCTCATTAACCAGGCGAGGACTCAGGAGGTCAGGATGCAGTCTCATTAACCAGGCGAGGACTCTGGAGGTCAGGATGCAGTCTCATTAACCAGGCGAGGACTCAGGAGGTCAGGGTGCAGTCTCATTAACCAGGCGTGGACTCAGGAGGTCAGGATTCAGTCTCATTAACCAGGCGAGGACTCAGGTCAGGATTCAGTCTCATTAACCAGGCGAGGACTCAGGAGGTCAGGATGCAGTCTCATTAACCAGGCGAGGACTCAGGAGGTCAGGGTGCAGTCTCATTAACCAGGCGAGGACTCAGGAGGTCAGGATTCAGTCTCATTAACCAAGCGAGGACTCAGAAGGTCAGGATTCAGTCTCATTAACCAGGCGAGGACTTAGGTCAGGATTCAGTCTCATTAACCAGGCGAGGACTCAGCAGGTCAGGGTGCAGTCGCATTAACCAGGCGAGGACTCAGGAGGTCAGGATTCAGTCTCATTAACCAGGCGAGGACTCAGGAGGTCAGGATTCAGTCTCATTAACCAGGCGAGGACTCAGCAGGTCAGGATTCAGTCTCATTAACCAGGCGAGGACTCAGCAGGTCAGGATTCAGTCTCATTAACCAGGTGAGGACTCAGGAGGTCAGGATGCAGTCTCATTAACCAGGCGAGGACTCAGCAGGTCAGGATTCAGTCTCATTAACCAGGCGAGGACTCAGGAGGTCAGGATGCAGTCTCATTAAACAGGCGAGGACTCAGGAGGTCAGGGTGCAGTCTCATTAACCAGGCGAGGACTCAGGAGGTCAGGATTCAGTCTCATTATCCAGGCGAGGACTCAAGAGGTCAGAGTGCAGTCTCATTAACCAGGCGAGGACTGAGGAGGTCAGGGTGCAGTCTCATTAACCAGGCGAGGACTCAGGAGGTCAGGATTCAGTCTCATTAACCAGGCGAGGACTCAAGAGGTCAGGATGCAGTCTCATTAACCAGGCGAGGACTCAGGAGGTCAGGATTCAGTCTCATTAACCAGACGAGGACTCAGGAGGTCAGGGTGCAGTCTCATTAACCAGGCAAGGACTCAGCAGGTCAGGATGCAGTCTCATTAACCAGCCGATGACTCAGGAGGTCAGGGTGCAGTCTAATTAACCAGGCGAGGACTCAGGAGGTCAGGATGCAGTCTCATTAACCAGGCGAGGACTCAGGAGGTCAGGATGCAGTCTCATTAACCAGGCGAGGACTCAGGAGGTCAGGATGCAGTCTCATTAACCAGGCGAGGACTCAGGAGGTCAGGATGCAGTCTCATTAACTAGGCGAGGACTCAGGTCAGGATTCATTCTCATTAACCAGGCGAGGACTCAGGAGGTCAGGATGCAGTCTCATTAACCAGGCGAGGACTCAGGTCAGGATTCAGTCTCATTAACCAGTCGAGGACTCAGCAGGTCAGGATTCAGTCTCATTAACCAGGCGAGGACTCAGGAGGTCAGTGTGCAGTCTCATTAACCAGGCGAGAACTCAGGAGGCCAGGATGCAGTCTCATTAAACAGGTGTGAACTCAGGTCAGGATTCAGTCTCATTAACCAGGCGAGGACTCAGCAGGTCAGGATGCAGTCTCATTAACCAGGCGAGAACTCAGGAGGTCAGGATTCAGTCTCATTAACCAGGCGAGGACTCAGGTCAGGATGCAGTCTCATTAACCAGGCGAGAACTCAGGAGGTCAGGGTGCAGTCTCATTAACCAGGCGAGGACTCAGGTCAGGATGCAGTCTCATTAACCAGGCGAGAACTCAGGAGGTCAGGGTGCAGTCTCATTAACCAGGCGAGGACTCAGGAGGTCAGGATGCAGTCTCATTAACCAGACGAGGACTCAGGAGGTCAGGGTGCAGTCTCATTAACCAGGCAAGGACTCAGCAGGTCAGGGTGCAGTCTCATTAACCAGGCAAGGACTCAGCAGGTCAGGGTGCAGTCTCATTAACCAGGCGAGGACTCAGGAGGTCAGGATGCAGTCTCATTAACCAGGCAAGGACTCAGCAGGTCAGGATGCAGTCTCATTAACCAGGCGAGGACTCAGGAGGTCAGGGTTCAGTCTCATTAACTAGGCGAGGACTCAGGTCAGGATTCATTCTCATTAACCAGGCGAGGACTCAGGAGGTCAGGATGCAGTCTCATTAACCAGGCGAGGACTCAGGTCAGGATTCATTCTCATTAACCAGGCGAGGACTCAGGAGGTCAGGATGCAGTCTCATTAACCAGGCGAGGACTCAGGTCAGGATTCAGTCTCATTAACCAGTCGAGGACTCAGCAGGTCAGGATTCAGTCTCATTAACCAGGCGAGGACTCAGGAGGTCAGTGTGCAGTCTCAGTAACCAGGCGAGAACTCAGGAGGCCAGGATGCAGTCTCATTAAACAGGTGTGAACTCAGGTCAGGATTCAGTCTCATTAACCAGGCGAGGACTCAGCAGGTCAGGATGCAGTCTCATTAACCAGGCGAGAACTCAGGAGGTCAGGATTCAGTCTCATTAACCAGGCGAGGACTCAGGAGGTCAGGATTCAGTCTCATTAACCAGGTGAGGACTCAGCAGGTCAGGGTGCAGTCTCATTAACCAGGCGAGGACTCAGCAGGTCAGGATGCAGTCTCATTAACCAGGCGAGAACTCAGGAGGTCAGGATTCAGTCTCATTAACCAGGCGAGGACTCAGGTCAGGATGCAGTCTCATTAACCAGGCGAGAACTCAGGAGGTCAGGGTGCAGTCTCATTAACCAGGCGAGGACTCAGGTCAGGATGCAGTCTCATTAACCAGGCGAGAACTCAGGAGGTCAGGGTGCAGTCTCATTAACCAGGCGAGGACTCAGGAGGTCAGGATGCAGTCTCATTAACCAGACGAGGACTCAGGAGGTCAGGGTGCAGTCTCATTAACCAGGCAAGGACTCAGCAGGTCAGGGTGCAGTCTCATTAACCAGGCAAGGACTCAGCAGGTCAGGGTGCAGTTTCATTAACCAGGCGAGGACTCAGCAGGTCAGGATGCAGTCTCATTAACCAGGCAAGGACTCAGCAGGTCAGGATGCAGTCTCATTAACCAGGCGAGGACTCAGGAGGTCAGGGTTCAGTCTCATTAACTAGGCGAGGACTCAGGTCAGGATTCATTCTCATTAACCAGGCGAGGACTCAGGAGGTCAGGATGCAGTCTCATTAACCAGGCGAGGACTCAGGTCAGGATTCATTCTCATTAACCAGGCGAGGACTCAGGAGGTCAGGATGCAGTCTCATTAACCAGGCGAGGACTCAGGTCAGGATTCAGTCTCATTAACCAGTCGAGGACTCAGCAGGTCAGGATTCAGTCTCATTAACCAGGCGAGGACTCAGGAGGTCAGTGTGCAGTCTCATTAACCAGGCGAGAACTCAGGAGGCCAGGATGCAGTCTCATTAAACAGGTGTGAACTCAGGTCAGGATTCAGTCTCATTAACCAGGCGAGGACTCAGCAGGTCAGGATGCAGTCTCATTAACCAGGCGAGAACTCAGGAGGTCAGGATTCAGTCTCATTAACCAGGCGAGGACTCAGGAGGTCAGGATTCAGTCTCATTAACCAGGTGAGGACTCAGCAGGTCAGGGTGCAGTCTCATTAACCAGGCGAGGACGCAGGAGGTCAGGATTCAGTCTCATTAACCAGGCGAGGACTCAGCAGGTCAGGGTGCAGTCTCATTAACCAGGCGAGGACTCAGGTCAGGATGCAGTCTCATTAACCAGGCGAGAACTCAGGAGGTCAGGGTGCAGTCTCATTAACCAGGCGAGGACTCAGGAGGTCAGGATGCAGTCTCATTAACCAGACGAGGACTCAGGAGGTCAGGGTGCAGTCTCATTAACCAGGCAAGGACTCAGCAGGTCAGGGTGCAGTCTCATTAACCAGGCGAGGACTCAGGAGGTCAGGATGCAGTCTCATTAACCAGGCAAGGACTCAGCAGGTCAGGATGCAGTCTCATTAACCAGGCGAGGACTCAGGAGGTCAGGGTTCAGTCTCATTAACTAGGCGAGGACTCAGGTCAGGATTCATTCTCATTAACCAGGCGAGGACTCAGGAGGTCAGGATGCAGTCTCATTAAGCAGGCGAGGACTCAGGTCAGGATTCAGTCTCATTAACCAGTCGAGGACTCAGCAGGTCAGGATTCAGTCTCATTAACCAGGCGAGGACTCAGGAGGTCAGTGTGCAGTCTCATTAACCAGGCGAGAACTCAGGAGGCCAGGATGCAGTCTCATTAAACAGGTGTGAACTCAGGTCAGGATTCAGTCTCATTAACCAGGCGAGGACTCAGCAGGTCAGGATGCAGTCTCATTAACCAGGCGAGAACTCAGGAGGTCAGGATTCAGTCTCATTATCCAGGCGAGGACTCAGGAGGTCAGGATTCAGTCTCATTAACCAGGTGAGGACTCAGCAGGTCAGGATGCAGTCTCATTAACCAGGCGAGGACTCAGGAGGTCAGGATTCAGTCTCATTAACCAGGCGAGGACTCAGGAGGTCAGGATTCAGTCTCATTAACCAGGCGAGGACTCAGGTCAGGATGCAGTCTCATTACCCAGGCGAGGACTCAGCAGGTCAGGATTCAGTCTCATTAACCAGGCGAGGACTCAGGTCAGGATGCAGTCTCATTAACCAGGCGAGGACTCAGGAGGTCAGGATTCAGTCTCATTAACCAGGCGAGGACTCGGCAGGTCAGGATGCAGTCTCATTAACCAGGCGAGGACTCAGGAGGTCAGGGTGCAGTCTCATTAACCAGGCGAGGACTCAGGAGGTCAGGATGCAGTCTCATTAACCAGGCGAGGACTCAGGAGGTCAGGATGCAGTCTTATTAACCAGGCGAGGACTCTGGAGGTCAGGATGCAATCTCATTAACCAGGCAAGAACTCAGGAGGTCAGGATTCAGTCTCATTAGCCAGGCGAGGACTCAGCAGGTCAGGATGCAGTCTCATTAACCAGGCGAGGACTCAGGAGGTCAGGATTCAGTCTCATTAACCAGGCAAGGATTCAGGAGGTCAGGGTGCAGTCTCATTAACCAGGCGAAGACTCCGGAGGTCAGGATTCAGTCTCATTAACCAGGCGAGGACTCAGGAGGTCAGGATTCAGTCTCATTAACCAGGCGAGGACTCTGGAGGTCAGGATGCAGTCTCATTAACCAGGCGAGAACTCAGCAGGTCAGGATGCAGTCTCATTAACCAGGCGAGGACTCACCAGGTCAGGATGCAGTCTCATTAACCAGGCGAGGACTCAGGAGGTCAGGATGCAGTCTCATTAACCAGGCGAGGACTCAGGAGGTCAGGATGCAGTCTCATTAGCCACGCGAGGACTCAGGAGGTCAGGATGCAGTCTCATTAACCAGGCGAGGACTCAGGAGGTCAGGGTGCAGTCTCATTAACCAGGCAAGGACTCAGGAGGTCAGGGTGCAGTCTCATTAACCAGGTGAGGACTCAGGAGGTCAGGATTCAGTCTCATTAACCAGGCGAGGACTCTGGAGGTCAGGATGCAGTCTCATTAACCAGGCGAGAACTCAGCAGGTCAGGATGCAGTCTCGTTAACCAGGCGAGGACTCAGCAGGTCAGGATGCAGTCTCATTAACCAGGCGAGGACTCAGGAGGTCAGGATGCAGTCTCATTAACCAGGCGAGGACTCAGGAGGTCAGGATGCAGTCTCATTAGCCACGCGAGGACTCAGGAGGTCAGGATGCAGTCTCATTAACCAGGCGAGGACTCAGGAGGTCAGGGTGCAGTCTCATTAACCAGGCGAGGACTCAGGAGGTCAGGGTGCAGTCTCATTAACCAGGCGAGGACTCAGGAGGTCAGGGTGCAGTCTCATTAACCAGGCGAGGACTTAGGAGGTCAGGATTCAGTCTCATTATCCAGGCGAGGACTCAGGAGGTCAGGGTGCAGTCTCATTAACCAGGCGAGGACTCAGGAGGTCAGGATTCCGTCTCATTAACCAGGCGAGGACTCAAGAGGTCAGGATGCAGTCTCATTAACCAGGCGAGGACTCAGGAGGTCAGGATTCAGTCTCATTAACCAGGCGAGGACTCAGGAGGTCAGGATGCAGTCTCATTAGCCACGCGAGGACTCAGGAGGTCAGGATGCAGTCTCATTAACCAGGCGAGGACTCAGGAGGTCAGGGTGCAGTCTCATTAACCAGGCGAGGACTCAGGAGGTCAGGGTGCAGTCTCATTAACCAGGCGAGGACTCAGGAGGTCAGGATTCAGTCTCATTAACCAGGCGAGTACTCAGGAGGTCAGGATTCAGTCTCATTAACCAGGCGAGGACTCAGGAGGTCAGGATTCAGTCTCATTAACCAGGCGAGGACTCAGGAGGTCAGGGTGCAGTCTCATTAACCAGCGAGGACTCAGGAGGTCATGATGCAGTCTCATTAACCACGCGAGGACTCAGGAGGTCAGGATGCAGTCTCATTAACCAGGCGAGGACTCAGGAGGTCAGGATGCAGTCTCATTAGCCACGCGAGGACTCAGGAGGTCAGGATGCAGTCTCATTAACCAGGCGAGGACTCAGGAGGTCAGGGTGCAGTCTCATTAACCAGGCGAGGACTCAGGAGGTCAGGGTGCAGTCTCATTAACCAGGCGAGGACTCAGGAGGTCAGGGTGCAGTCTCATTAACCAGGCGAGGACTCAGCAGGTCAGGATGCAGTCTCATTAACCAGGCGAGGACTGAGGAGGTCAGGATTCAGTCTCATTAACTAGGCGAGGACTCAGGAGGTCAGGGTGCAGTCTCATTAACCAGGCGAGGACTCAGGAGGTCAGGATTCAGTCTCATTAACCAGGCGAGTACTCAGGAGGTCAGGATTCAGTCTCATTAACCAGGCGAGTACTCAGGAGGTCAGGATTCAGTCTCATTAACCAGGCGAGGACTCAGGAGGTCAGGGTGCAGTCTCATTAACCAGCGAGGACTCAGGAGGTCATGATGCAGTCTCATTAACCACGCGAGGACTCAGCAGGTCAGGATGCAGTCTCATTAACCAGGCGAGGACTCAGGAGGTCAGGGTGCAGTCTCATTAACCAGGCGAGGACTCAGGAGGTCAGGGTGCAGTCTCATTAACCAGGCGAGGACTCAGGAGGTCAGGGTGCAGTATCATTAACCAGGCGAGAACTCAGGAGGTCAGGGTGCAGTCTCATTAACCAGGCGAGGACTCAGGAGGTCAGGGTGCAGTCTCATGAACCAGGCGAGAACTCAGGAGGTCAGGATTCAGTCTCATTAACCAGGCGAGAACTCAGGTCAGGATTCAGTCTCATTAACCAGGCGAGAACTCAGGAGGTCAGGATTCAGTCTCATTAACCAGGCAAGGACTCAGGAGGTCAGGGTGCAGTCTCATTAACCAGGCGAGGACTCAGGAGGTCAGGGTGCAGTCTCATTAACCAGGCGAAGACTCCGGAGGTCAGGATTCAGTCTCATTAACCAGGCGAGGACTCAGGAGGTCAGGATTCAGTCTCATTAACCAGGCGAGGACTCTGGAGGTCAGGATGCAGTCTCATTAACCAGGCGAGAACTCAGCAGGTCAGGATGCAGTCTCATTAACCAGGCGAGGACTCACCAGGTCAGGATGCAGTCTCATTAACCAGGCGAGGACTCAGGAGGTCAGGATGCAGTCTCATTAACCAGGCGAGGACTCAGGAGGTCAGGATGCAGTCTCATTAGCCACGCGAGGACTCAGGAGGTCAGGATGCAGTCTCATTAACCAGGCGAGGACTCAGGAGGTCAGGGTGCAGTCTCATTAACCAGGCAAGGACTCAGGAGGTCAGGGTGCAGTCTCATTAACCAGGTGAGGACTCAGGAGGTCAGGATTCAGTCTCATTAACCAGGCGAGGACTCTGGAGGTCAGGATGCAGTCTCATTAACCAGGCGAGAACTCAGCAGGTCAGGATGCAGTCTCGTTAACCAGGCGAGGACTCAGCAGGTCAGGATGCAGTCTCATTAACCAGGCGAGGACTCAGGAGGTCAGGATGCAGTCTCATTAACCAGGCGAGGACTCAGGAGGTCAGGATGCAGTCTCATTAGCCACGCGAGGACTCAGGAGGTCAGGATGCAGTCTCATTAACCAGGCGAGGACTCAGGAGGTCAGGGTGCAGTCTCATTAACCAGGCGAGGACTCAGGAGGTCAGGGTGCAGTCTCATTAACCAGGCGAGGACTCAGGAGGTCAGGGTGCAGTCTCATTAACCAGGCGAGGACTTAGGAGGTCAGGATTCAGTCTCATTATCCAGGCGAGGACTCAGGAGGTCAGGGTGCAGTCTCATTAACCAGGCGAGGACTCAGGAGGTCAGGATTCCGTCTCATTAACCAGGCGAGGACTCAAGAGGTCAGGATGCAGTCTCATTAACGAGGCGAGGACTCAGGAGGTCAGGATTCAGTCTCATTAACCAGGCGAGGACTCAGGAGGTCAGGATTCAGTCTCATTAACTAGGCGAGGACTCAGGAGGTCAGGGTGCAGTCTCATTAACCAGGCGAGGACTCAGGAGGTCAGGATTCAGTCTCATTAACCAGGCGAGTACTCAGGAGGTCAGGATTCAGTCTCATTAACCAGGCGAGGACTCAGGAGGTCAGGATTCAGTCTCATTAACCAGGCGAGGACTCAGGAGGTCAGGGTGCAGTCTCATTAACCAGCGAGGACTCAGGAGGTCATGATGCAGTCTCATTAGCCACGCGAGGACTCAGGAGGTCAGGATGCAGTCTCATTAACCAGGCGAGGACTCAGGAGGTCAGGGTGCAGTCTCATTAACCAGGCGAGGACTCAGGAGGTCAGGGTGCAGTCTCATTAACCAGGCGAGGACTCAGGAGGTCAGGGTGCAGTCTCATTAACCAGGCGAGGACTCAGGAGGTCAGGATTCAGTCTCATTATCCAGGCGAGGACTCAGGAGGTCAGGGTGCAGTCTCATTAACCAGGCGAGGACTCAGGATGTCAGGATTCCGTCTCATTAACCAGGCGAGGACTCAAGAGGTCAGGATGCAGTCTCATTAACCAGGCGAGGACTCAGCAGGTCAGGATGCAGTCTCATTAACCAGGCGAGGACTGAGGAGGTCAGGATTCAGTCTCATTAACTAGGCGAGGACTCAGGAGGTCAGGGTGCAGTCTCATTAACCAGGCGAGGACTCAGGAGGTCAGGATTCAGTCTCATTAACCAGGCGAGTACTCAGGAGGTCAGGATTCAGTCTCATTAACCAGGCGAGTACTCAGGAGGTCAGGATTCAGTCTCATTAACCAGGCGAGGACTCAGGAGGTCAGGGTGCAGTCTCATTAACCAGCGAGGACTCAGGAGGTCATGATGCAGTCTCATTAACCACGCGAGGACTCAGCAGGTCAGGATGCAGTCTCATTAACCAGGCGAGGACTCAGGAGGTCAGGGTGCAGTCTCATTAACCAGGTGAGGACTCAGGAGGTCAGGGTGCAGTCTCATTAACCAGGCGAGGACTCAGGAGGTCAGGGTGCAGTCTCATTAACCAGGCGAGGACTCAGGAGGTCAGGGTGCAGTCTCATTAACCAGGCGAGGACTCAGGAGGTCAGGGTGCAGTCTCATTAACCAGGCGAGAACTCAGGAGGTCAGGGTGCAGTCTCATTAACCAGGCGAGGACTCAGGAGGTCAGGGTGCAGTCTCATGAACCAGGCGAGAACTCAGGAGGTCAGGATTCAGTCTCATTAACCAGGCGAGAACTCAGGTCAGGATTCAGTCTCATTAACCAGGCGAGAACTCAGGTCAGGATTCAGTCTCATTAACCAGGCGAGGACTCAGCAGATCAGGATTCAGTCTCATTAACCAGGCAAGGACTCAGGAGGTCAGGGTGCAGTCTCATTAACCAGGCGAGGACTCAGGAGGTCAGGGTGCAGTCTCATTAACCAGGCGAAGACTCCGGAGGTCAGGATTCAGTCTCATTAACCAGGCGAGGACTCAGGAGGTCAGGGTGCAGTCTCATTAACCAGGCGAGGACTCAGCAGGTCAGGATGCAGTCTCATTAACCAGGCGAGGACTCAGGATTTCAGGGTGCAGTCTCATTAACCAGGCGAGGACTCAGGAGGTCAGGATGCAGTCTCATTAACCAGGCGAGGACTCAGGAGGTCAGGATGCAGTCTCATTAACCAGGCGAGAACTCAGCAGGTCAGGATGCAGTCTCATTAACCAGGCGAGGACTCAGGAGGTCAGGGTGCAGTCTCATTAACCAGGCGAGGACTCAGGAAGTCAGGGTGCAGTCTTATTCGCAACAGTGACTCGGGGCACCAAAATGACAAAAATGAACCGATGCCCAAAGATTAAATGAAATCCTTGTTATCATCTAACGAACTATTTGCGTATCTAAAATAAATAACAATTGAATGACTTCAATATATTTTAATAAATCTTGTATTCACGTAAAAAATGTGCATTAGATCACGTAAATATAAATGTGTCACTAACCCACCACCACCCGACGCAAGCCAATGAGTAATATTTGTCACGTGAACAAAACGTGCCAATTAGTTTCTACTTCAGCACACGGGTGTGTTGGAGAGTAAACCCACAACATTTAAAATGTTGAGTACTGTGACGTTTCGCTGGTAATTACATCCAGCTTCATCGGACGATTTGCCAGAATTTGTTCGCGATCTGACCCAAAAAAACCCTTTTATTAATATTGGTCGCAATATCAGCAACGCACATCGCATTTGCATCGGACAGGGGTCGTTGTCTGTGACTATGAACTGAAGGAAATGACAAAGAATGCTGTCGTGTGGTTATTTTTTCAGAATTGCCCGTCGTTGAATAATGGTTTGACATTTGGAATATTGATTTCATTCCAGGTTTACTGACATCGGAGAGCCTGTGGCCAGGACGGGCCAGGCTGCGTACATGCCCTGCATTGGTGTTTAATTTCATGCTTGCAGGATCACAAGACACGAATGGCATTAACTGTAGCCGACATCACAGAATTAAAGCCAAGCTGCCATAAACGCGCACAACCTACAAGCTCTACGGACCTATATAATTTTCCTCATTCTGTTTACATCCCACTACTATCAGACCAGTGATAGAAATGGGATGTAAACATTTGTTTTTAATAGGGGTGTTCAATAAATTGGTTATTATGAATGGCATTATTATTCAGATGTTATGAATAATTTAAGCGATGAAATGATTGGACATAATAGGTGCAATACCCAGCTACAGCGCTGCATGCGGCTGACAACGCAGGGAGCAGCAGCAGCAGCCTCGCAGTCGGACGCGTGCGACACCACATCGCTACGATGCTCACACGTCGTCGCTTGCTCTTTTCTTTCTCTCAACTTTGCCGCCGTTTTTGTTTTTCTGCACTGCAGTATTTTATTTTCTCCCCGTGCGCTGTACAATTAGTCCGTTTTGTTTTGTTGCCTGGGTGGGCCCTCACAAGAGGCGTGTGTGTCTGGGTGGGCCCTTACAAGAGGCGTGTGTGTCTGGGTGGGCCCTCACAGGAGGCGAGTATGTATGGGTGGGCCCTCACAGGAGACGTGTGTGTCTGGGTGGGCCTCACAGGAGGCGTGTGTCTGGGTGGGCCTTCACAAGAGGCGTGTGTCTGGGTGGGCCCTCACAAGAGGCATGTGTGTCTGGGTGGGCCCTCACAAGAGGCATGTGTGTCTGGGTGGGCCCTCACAAGAGGCGTGTGTCTGGGTGGGCCCTCACAGGAGGCGAGTATGTATGGGTGGGCCCTCACAGGAGACGTGTGTGTCTGGGTGGGCCTCACAGGAGGCGTGTGTCTGGGTGGGCCCTCACAAGAGGCGTGTGTCTGGGTGGGCCCTCACAAGAGGCGTGTGTCTGGGTGGGCCCTCACAAGAGGCGTGTGTGTCTGGGTGGGCCCTCACAAGAGGCGTGTGTCTGGATGGGCCCTCACAAGAGGCGTGTGTGTCTGGGTGGGCCCTCAAATAAACAAATCATCTGGCGATGCTGCTGCTGCGTTGGCACTGGTCCACAAGCACGAATATCAAAACCACTCAACACATTCGTCAGTAACACCGTGTGGCCTTGAAAGAAAAACATAATAGGCGGCGTTCTCCGAAGCAAATCTAATGCTGTGAAGAAGGGACTTTGCGCGAAACGTCACCGCTGTTTTATGGACTTTTCCTTTTGAGGCCACTGTGGTGTTGACGAACGTGTTGGGTTTTTTGAGCAGAGAAAAAAAAACCTTCTGACATTAAGTGAAGTGCCAGCGGAGTTCCACGATGTGTACACACAGTAGCAACAACCTTTCTGGGATCACTGGGGCATGAGAAAAGTTATTATCAACCATGCGCATGCGAATCTTTTTGACCCTTTAGAGGTGACCCATGTACAAACAGTCGGGTTTATTGGCTTCATATGTCCTTATTGCTTCACTCTCGTCTGATTGTGAAATTATACGTGCTGAAAAAAAACCAAATCAATGAGTCACGAGTCTTCAATGCCATGCCATAACCACAGCGGGGGCATCACGATTCTCCAGCGGCACGCTTCGCAAATTGTCATCGTTTTTGGCCGTGAGTCAACTTGCGCAATGATTCAGTTTTCTCTTGTTGGTGCACGTGGGCTGTTGAATGGTGCTCATCCCTTCAAGGACGTATGCTCAAGTGTAATACATACGAGCTGGAAGTAGTACAGTTTTTTTTAAAACGTGCATGTATGTTACATGTATCATGAGCGTGATATAATCCGTTTATCGGCCCGAACGAATTCATGGATTCTTCACTAAATCGGAAAATGAGACGTTAACAGTGCAGGGCAGCGTGTGACGTTCCCAGCTGTGACGGGGCCGATCCACGCTGAGTGAGAGCGGCGGCAGCGTGGCCTAAATTACACTTTTTATTTTACTAGTGAAGGTCCACTGGGCGATGCAGCACTTTTTCAGAAGCGACCTGGCTATCACAAATAATAGTTCAACGAAGTGGCTTCTCGTCATATGGGAATCTAGAGCAGCAGCTAAATACTCTAAACGCGTGATGTTGAGTCTAAATGTGGCGGGGGAAAACTGGAAGTCGCGGAGAAAAATCCACACGACCACGGGGAGAGAGACACCGCAAACTCCAAATAGGAGGGGGTGGCCTGGCGTGCCAGGAGAGGACGATACGGCAAAGCGTGGACTCAGCTTTTTTCCGTCTGTATCATGGGATAGAGCGTTGCCCCCTCGCACGCGTGGGTTTTCTCCGGGTGCTCGTTTATCCTCCCACATGTAAACAATTATTAATTGGCTAAACACATGTGAATATATATAGAGGACCGCAAAGCTTGGGGAGTTGTGGGCACCGGCTCACCGCGTGGCCGTCTTCCCACTCGTCTGTGGTTCCTCCTCACACCTCTGAGTCGTTCTCTCTCTTCTAGATTTAAAGCTTTCGTGACTGCTAGGATCCATACTCTTTGGTTCTATTGGGTAAAGTCACGTAGGTGAAAATAAAATAACAAAAAATCACGACGTTTCGGCCACAACACAAGCGGCCTTCTCTCTCTCTCTTCGAGATTGAATGCCGTGTGCTTTACAAGTTGAGACTCATTATTATTTAAGAAACTTGCCCCATTGCATCAACTGCCGCGCTAGGAGTTTGAACCCGCGACCTCTGGATTGCACATGCAGCGTGCTCACAGTTACACCACTGCAGGGGTCAGCGCAAGCTTGCGGCTATTGCCGCGCGTCACTTGGTGGCCTCTCACCGTGCCGGCTCCAAGCCTCGTAGCGAACGATGCCGGGGGCACTCGCAAGCCAAGCGAAGGTGCCGCGGTGGCCAGATGTTAACTACCTCGCCTGGTATACAGAAGGCCATGGGTCCGATCTCGACCCTGACGCCTTTATATATCTCTCTCTCTCCCTGTGGTTCGCCTGGATTTGGCTGCTATGATACATTTGCACATGATGACAAGCCACTTAATTTAGCTATCATTTGTGATGGCCAGGTCGCTTCTGAAAAAGAGCTGTATTGCTCAGTTGTACCTTGCCTGGTCAAATAAAAATGGTGTGATAGTTTAGTTATTTTCACGTGAGCCGGCTGAACCTCGGATCGCGTAGTAATTGGTTCTTGGGGGGGGGGGGTGATGATGACGGACGGCGCTCAGATCGATGCCCCCCATTCCTGGGTGGGTAGAGCTGCTGCTGCTGCTGCCTTGTCCTCTGTGGGGGGCGGGGCGATGGCGGTGGGGGGGTGACCCTCGGTCCAGCACAGAGGGCTCTCTTCCCTCTACTGCTGTTCTTGTTGTCTTGTTGGTGTGGTCTCCATACTTTGTGTTGTTGTTGTTGTTGTTTTGCCGCCTTGCCTCAGGCTTGCGTATAGTGTTGACAGATCCACGGGAATTTGTGCACTTTAAAATTCTCTACTTATATACGTTCTTTATTTTAGTCATTTGCTTACCTTTTTCTCCACATTGCACACTCCTTTCGTGCGTGTTGCATCGTTTATTGATGTAACTCGCTGACCCCCCCCCCCCCCTCCTTGCTGGACAGCTGTGATAAGAGCTTCATAGCTCATCCGATTCGTCCTGCAGTCTAAACAAAGTCTCTTGGTTGTGAGCTGACGGGCGCGTGGCCTGGCCGCGTGGTGCGTGGGTTGTGGTTGTGTTGTGTCAGCAGGATTACACCAACAGCCTTCGCTTTTAGGCCTCTATCGTTTACATCCAAGGAATGGATCGCAATCAGAATCTGAACATTTATTTCGACTGGAGGAGGAAATCCGATAAGCTATGAAGCTCTTTTTCACAGATGTCCAGTATACACCCTCCTCCCCTCCCGTTTTTCCTATGCAGACTTAAAATAAATATTTGGAAGAGAAGATACAGAGCACATTATACACAAAACGAGCTTAGGCCAGCTGTTTGAGATGATGGGTCTAGTTATGTTCGTGTGTGCATGACAATCTGAAATTGCTTGGCTGTGATACTGGGAAGGGCTTCCCAAAGTGTGGTAGTATGGTCACGATGCACTCTTGTGTTGTACCCCATGGAGACATACAATAGAAATGTGCACACTGTATTGTGTTTTTTAGGTTACCAGGATTAGATTACAGAATATCAAGGTCTGTTTTTTTTTAATCAGCGTCTTTCGTCCGAGTTATTGCTGGTAAAATGATCTTGAAGGAGCTTACGTCATCGCACTATTAAAGCATGTTGTAAAAAAATGCGAGACATTATAATAACGTTGTTATTATATACACACACAGTACTACACACAGTACTACACACAGTACACACAGTACACACACAGTACTACACACAGTACTACACACACAGTACAAAGACAAAGATCCCCCATATAGCCTTAACAGACTGTAGGGGCAAGTGCTGTTAGCGAGCACCTATGAAGGCCGGAACGGTCCACAAGGGGGTGGGTGGCCAGCACCACGCCCGACCGCCTTTGTCATTTGAGGCTGAGTCGACCTAGGGGAGGCCCGGGACCGGTTCAGATAATCGTCACTGGTGTTGGCCGTGAGCGGGAATCGTACCCGGGTCGCCAGGTTCACAGCGCAGCGCGCTAACCGCTACACTACCGCTCCCCACAACATACAGTACACACACAGTACTACATACAGTACACACACAGTACTACACACAGTACTATATACAGTACTACACACAGTACTACACACAGTACACACAGTACTACACACAGTACACACACACAGTACTTCACACATAGTACTACATACAGTACACACACAGTACATACAGTACTGCATACACAGTGCTACACACAGTACACACACACAGTACATACACAGTACACACACAGTACTACATACAGTACACACACAGAACACACACAGTACTACACACAGTACACACACAGTACTACACACAGTACTACATACAGTACACATACAGTACACACAGTACTACATACAGTACACACACAGTATTACACACAGTACTACACACAGTACACACACAGTACTACACACAGTACACACACACAGTACTACATACAGTACACATACAGTACACACAGTACTACACACAGTACTACATACAGTACACACACAGTACTACATACAGTACTACATACAGTACACACACAGTATTACACACAGTACTACACACAGTACACACAGTACACACACAGCACTACACAGTACACACACAGTACACACACACAGTACTACACACAGTACTACACACAGTACTATACACACAGTACACACACACAGTACTACATACATTACACACACAGTACACATACAGTACACACACAGTACACATACAGTACACACAGTACACACACAGTACTACATACAGTACACACAGTACTACTTACAGTACACAGTACTACACACAGTACTACATACAGTACACACACAGTACTACATACAGTACACACACAGAACACACACAGTACTACACACAGTACTACACACAGTACTACACACAGTACTACATACAGTACACATACAGTACACTCAGTACTACATACAGTACACACACAGTATTACACACAGTACTACACACAGTACACACACAGTACTACACACAGTACACACACACAGTACTACATACAGTACACATACAGTACACACAGTACTACACACAGTACTACATACAGTACACACAGTACTACATACAGTACTACATACAGTACACACACAGTATTACACACAGTACTACACACAGTACACACAGTACACACACAGCACTACACAGTACACACACAGTACACACACACAGTACTACACACAGTACTACACACAGTACTATACACACAGTACACACACACAGTACTACATACATTACACACACAGTACACATACAGTACACATACAGTACACACACAGTACTACATACAGTACACACAGTACTACTTACAGTACACAGTACTACACACAGTACTACATACAGTACACACACAGTACTACATACAGTACACACACAGTACTACATACAGTAGACACACAGTACACACACAGTACTACATACAGTACTACACACAGTGCTACATACGTACACACAGTACACACACGCAGTACTACATACAGTACACACACAGTACTTCACACAGTACTATACACACAGTACACACACCCAGTACTACACACAGTACACACACCCAGTACTACACACAGTACACACACACAATGTTGTCCCCACGTCCAACCGCATATGACTGAATTGAAACAGCATATAAAGAAACGTTATATTTAGGTAGAAATAGGTTAGCTGCATATACAGCGCGAAATACAACTGAGCCCTCATTGAAGGGAAAACCTGCAGTGTATGCACGTACAATCTGGCATTATTTTACATCATTCGTAAAATTGTTAGTATAATAATCGCCGACATATAAATATAAAGAACATGCTATTTTGATACAGCATTGCGCGAATTCCACGTGTGTTTTTTTAAAGGTTAAGATGTTTTCCACCTTGATAATAATCCTTGGAGGGGAACGTCTGGCGAACGGCGGGGCAGCAGGGGGGGGCCCCTTCAGTGGTCCTCGTGGCGGGACCCCGGGGTACCAAATAATACTAAATGGCCGAGGCAATTAAATGTTTTATTTCTGGGACACTATTTTTGTCCAGGGGTGTACTTAACTCCGCGACTGGGGTGCCAATCAATCCGACGTCGGTGCTACTCCACGATGTCGAAACGAGCGAGGACGATTGAGCCGAAACCCTGAACGCTCGCAGTACCCACCGTAGTGGCGGTGCACCGTAGTGGACCGTAGTGGCGGTGCACCGTAGTGGACCGTAGTGGCGGTGCACCGTAGTGGACCGTAGTGGCGGTGCACTCGTCGAGATGAGTCGATTGTCGCATCGCCGACCATCAACAGACTAAACACGACTGCATCACGGACATCGTGGTACCCCGGGGTACCGCCGTTAGGTTAAATTGCTCAGCAGTAATGTGCCCTTAGATGGCAGCCACGCGACAGGCATCATGGGCCACCACGGTGGCACGGAGATGTCAACTACCTCGCCTGGTACGCAGGAGGTCGTGGGCTCGAGATCCCGACCCTGATGCCTGCTGTGTATATTTGGAGTTGGCGTGTCTCTCTCCCTGTGGTCGCGTGGATTTTTCTCCAGGTCCTCCTTTTTTTCCGCTCTGCATTTAGAATCAATATCACGCGTTTAGAGTATTTTGCTCCTCGAAATTTCCACACAATGATGAGCCATTTCTTTGAGCTATCATTTGTAATAGTTCGGTTGCTTCTGAAAAAGAGCTATATATCTCAGTGGCCCTTACTTGGTAAAAAAAAAAAAGATGATTCTGCTTGTTTACCCAGGAAAGCCTCACTGGGTGTCAAGACTGCTGTTGTGTGAAATTAATTTCGATTAATTTTCAGGTAATTTTTTTCAGCATTGGACAATTTCAGGTACATTTTGTGGGTTTTTAAAAAGGCTTTTGGGAGGAAACCACATTCACCTCCATCAACAGCATACTGCGGCGGTGTGCGTGAATATGTATCACACAATAATAATATATTTACGTATCGGTGCACCTTGTGCTCTTAGTGTGTATTATTAGTGCCTTACGCTGATAGTCCCAGCTCAGAGCCAGTCTCGCCAGCGTTCTGGGGGAGAGTCCGCTAAGCTGTGCCTTTTGTAGGCGAATTCACAGGGGGGCAGTCGGGATGACAGTGCCCACTCCCCTTACAACACCACCACCAGTAGTATTGATTGCTCAGATACTTGCATTGTCTTTGCACTGTTCGCCTTTTGTCGTTCTGTGGTCTAACACTGCTATCGAGACCAGAGCATGAAGAAGGCTGTCTCTTGGTGTAGGCCAATCGGTTTCAAAGACAATGTGTATATTATTAATAGCAGAGCACGTTTGCTTGAATGCTTTGCCACAAGTGCGTGTGGTCTACTGCAGCCTTGATATCGTCCTTGCAACAATTTTACACCACCTGTTTTATTGCCAGAAAGGCTAAAACCGGTTCTTATTTCTCGTATATCTCACGGTGGTTGTCACGGGGGCCCCGAACTCATAGCTTCGGCCACCAGGGGAGCTGGGGGGCAAGGCCCCCCCAGCCTGCTCCACGCTAAGTGAAGCTACTGGGTTGAGTGCAGCGTCTGGGCTCAAGGATGCGCTCATTTTTTCAGAATTTTTTATAATCCCAAAACAGGTCGCATAGCTAGTACAGTATTTTAATGACGATGAACAATCTCGGCATGAGCAGTGTCACAGTAGTGGGGTTAGGTCAGAGGTCGCGGCAACCTGCGGCTTGCGGAGTCATTTATTCAGGAGGACCGCCGTCTCGTATCACCACAGTGCATTGTGGTTCTTGAGTCCGTTGTGTGTGTGTTTTTTAGTGAACCGAAGTCGGAATAAAACAAAACAAAAAGTATCTTCAAGAAGGGCGGCTCCTGGTATTGTTGGGTGCCCGCGGTGGGGGTTGTGTGAGTCGTAGCTCTGCGGAGTGGCTGCAGTGGAGGAGCCGCGACACGAGGGGGCGACACGCGGAGGGCACGGCCCGGGTCACGGCAGTGAATCGCGTGGCGCTGCCGCCTTGGCTGCGGTGCCACACAGGCCCGGCCACCAACGCAATCCACTCCGCTCCGCCACAGGAGCGCTGGGGCGTTGAAAGGGAAAGAAATTATATAAAGCGGGCGACGTTTTGGGCAATTCACCTATTATTTTTCTTGTAAGCCCACAATGTTATTGACGGATGTGTTGAGTTTTTTGTTGTAAGTGCAATAAATTTAATGACAGTTGGCTGCTTTGTTGTTAAAACGACCGTATTACTGTAATTCACTCTCATAGCAAGTTAAATAATAATTACGAATTCTAATACATTTTCTGTTAGCTATTATAAAACATTGCAGACTCATTATAGGGCGACAATCAGTCTCTGACAGAATAACTGCAGTTAAGCATGGAGCCTCACTACCTTCTGAAACTGCTATTCTGCTGGCGTGCGTTATGAACTCTTTCACTGCTGGCGTGCGTTACGATCTCTTCACTCTACTGGCGTGCGTTACGATCTCCTTCACTCTACTGGCGTGCGTTACGATCTCTCTCACTGCTGGCGTGCGTTACGATATCTCACTGCTGGTGTGCGTTACGATCTCTCACTACTGGCGTGCGTTACGATCTCTCACTGCTGGCGTGCGTTACGATCTCCTTCACTCCGCTGGTGTGCGTTACGATCTTTCACTCCGCTGGCGTGCGTTACGATCTCTCTCACTCCGCTGGCGTGCGTTATGATCTCTCTCACGAACACCCCCCGCGCGTTGTTTACTGCGCAGAGCGGCATCAGCCCACCTCGCTAATGTACGGCAATAAAACGGCGAGCTCATAGTTTTTACGGCTTTTAATTAACATTTTGCAGCACTTTTAGAGTAGCTTTCATGTCAAAAATGCATGTTATTGGTGCATGGTGTTCTGCAATTCATATTTTGAGAGTTGACGGCGGTGCCAGGGTCAAGCAAGGTCGAGCCAAATGTATATATCGAAACGCGTTTAGAGTATTTGGCTGCGATAAATGTCCACATGATAAGCCACTTCGCTGGCCTATCATTTGGGGCCAGGTCGCTTGGGCTTTATATGATGAAATAAAAAATAGTTTTAAGTTTCATAGTTTTAGTAGAGTTTTATTTAACCAGGTGGCAACCGGGGTAGTCTCATGTGCAAGAGTGAGCTGCATCACTGCTGCTCTGGTGTGTGGGACAGCTGGGAGCCCGGTGGTCTCCGTGGTCCTGGCGGCCCAAGTGGTCGTCCAGAGAGCCGGCAGCGAGTTTAGCCGGCCGCAATCGACCGGAATCGCCACGGAAACGTAATACGTAGGTGTCGGCCATGCAACTCACGAGGCCAGCCAGGCCTCATGGGCCCTCTCCCATCTTGGCTGAACATCACACACCGCAATCAGGGGTGGATATTGGGCCATATCCCTCCACACCCCAGGTATTGGGTAATGTAATTCAGTGGCGATTCTGGCTGCGTCTTGGAATTGGTCTAAATTGGAATTCTGCTCTTCCAGAATTGGCGACGCTCGGATAAACGTAGCATCGACAAAGCTTTACTTCGGATAGATTCGAATTTGAATCGCTAACCGAATATCATATTCTCCTACCGTAGGCTTCCTTGGCAGAATCCTTGTTGAACTCCCATTCCGGCGAAGAGGAATTTTAACGTGCGGGGAATCATCCGGCTCCAGTCGCAACGGCTTTGCGTCCCTTGGACACCTCAAACTGACCTCGCTGCAGATCTGCGCCTAAACAGAAACACAAACGACCAATGGCGGAGCCAGGATGCCTTCAGGGAAGTCGTGAACTCTGTAGACGCAACTGCGCACAATTCTGTGAGTCACTTATAACTGCTTTGCCGTTACTTATTGCCAATCATGGACTATTGTCCTATCATCTCATAGAGTCCCGGGCACAACAATATGCTACACAGTGGCAGTGGGGGTCGAAATGAGGGATTTCGATCGGATCATTGGGGGGGCACGTGCCACCCCCCCCCCCCCCCCCCACTTGTGCTAAACGGGCACAACGCAGCGGTGGAGATGCGTGGCCGGTACGCGAGGTTCGAGCCGGTACTTCTCACAGCGCGTGGACCGCGACGTCTCCCCAGAGGGTAGACGTGGCAGTGAGTGTGCGAGTGAGGGGTTGTGGTGGTCTGCGGGCGAGAGAGGGTGTGTGACAGTGTTTGTCTTGTGTCAGTGTGTGGGTGTGAGCGGTGGTGCAACGGTTAGCGCGCGCTGCGCTAAAAACTCCGGTGGTCCAGGTTCGATTCCCGCTCACGGCCAACACTGGCGGTGACTATTATCTGAACCATTCCTGGGCCTCCCCTAGGTCGACTCGGCTTCAAATGAGTACCCAGTGCAGTGTGTCAACATCGTCACTGGGGAGACAAAGGCGGTCGGGCATAGTGCTGGCCACCTACCGCCTCGTGTGCCATTCCAGCCTTTGTAGGTGCTCGCTAACAGCACTTGGCTCAACAGTCCGTTAAGGCTACACAGGGGATATTTGCCTTTGTGAGAGTGGGGAGTGGTACTGTTGTGGTTAGCGCACTGTGCGATGAACCTGGACACCCGAATTCAATTTCCGCTCGCGACCAATAACAGTGGTGAATATTTGAATCTATCCCGGGCCTCCCCGAGGCCGACTCGGCCTTAAAAGAGTACATGGCATGGTGTGTAAATATCAGTACTGGGAAGACAAAGGTGGGCGGGCGTGGTGCTGGCCACCCACCCCGTCGTGTTCTGTGCCAACCTTCATAGGGGCTCATTAACAGCACTTGCCACAACAGTCGGTTTAAGGCTATACGGGGGATCTTTGTCTTTGGGTGAGAATTGTGATGTCGTGAAAGCGTATTGGGCACGACTTGTCGCGAGTGCAGCCCACGTTGGGTGTACACCGTCGCCATGCGAGCGAGAGAGTTTGATGCGGAGGTTAACGACACCTCGCTGCGTGTCTCCTGGCGCGTGCGAGTCGTCCGAGTCGTGCCCGTGTAGGCAGCGATGGGTGCGTGGCCCCCCTGCCCGGCCACAGGGCGGAGCGCCCACGGCTCCCGCGGTGGTGCACGGTCGGCGCGGGCTGCGCGTGCAGCGGCCCCTCTGCTAGAGCCGCCTTAGTGTCGGCGCGGCTCGCACGTTCATACCCCCCCCCCCCCCCCCCACTGTAACGTAAGCGGTGTCAGCGGTGATCGACTCGGGTGTAGCGGCCAGCGATCGCACTGGGCGGCAGGTAGGCGCGGTGGTAACATTCGTGCCTCGCAGCAATACTTTTCTGGGTTCGATTCCCGACTCGGGCGTCTTTCTGCGTGGAGTTTGTACGTTCTCCCCCCCCCCTTCTTCTGCACGGGCTCTTCTGGGTTCTCAGGTTTCTTCCCATAGCAAAAAAAACACCTCATGTAAAGTGATATTGATCAAACATCACAACGCTTTAAAAACAAATTTACCTGCAAACTACTCGATGAGGATGACATCCCCCCCCTCGCTGCTGTGCCAACTTGGCAAGGAGTCTCCTGGAAAGGAGTCTTGAGACTCGGCGAGGCTCTCATGGGGTAGACGAATGTAAAGATATAAATTGAAACACCTCCTATAGGACAGAGAGTCGCCCACCGATGACCTTACCAGGAGGGCCGGCCGGGCGGCGGTGGCTATGCACCTGCGTGTCGTGAAGCTCCCTTCCCGTGGGCGTCGTCAGTTTTCTCCGCGTGCTCCAGTTTGCTCGCCCATGTGTTACAGTAGTCCCTCGGTCAACAGTGACATCGGTTCAGGGTTTTTTCGCCTCCCCACAGGAGACCCCATGGCTTCAACTCGCGTTAACATTTTGACCAGTGGTACGTTTACGTTGTGCACGCGGGCACCAATATCGGCCAATCCGAGCGCTCGTATGTGGAGCTGAGCCATGCCCTCAGCCAATTGGCGATGCCCATCCATGAGCGTTTGGACCTCGACTGACTTTGTTTACATTACGTCTTCTGTTTTGGCAGTGGAAAACAGCTCTCTCTTCAATTAACAGTTATTTCGGTTAACAGTAGTTTGAGTGGAACGGATTAAAAACCGTTAAAAGAGGGACTTCTGTACACACACTGATTAATTGGATGGCAACATCTCAATTTATGGAGGACTGCAGAGCTTGGGCAATTGTTGGCGCCGGTTCAGCGCGTGGTTGCAGTCTTCCCCACTCGTCTGCGGTTCCTCCTCGTGCCTCAGGAGGCGTTCTCGCTCGTCGAGAGCGAGGAGTGAATACTGTGCGGCCGTGGCGCATTACAAGCCTAAATTATATTCTCAGTGCGTTATTTTACGGGCAGATGTAATTGCATTATGCTGTACAAATGTGTTCCCTCTCCCGTGTGCTATCTAGTGCTCGGTGGAAATTGCATTGTTTGCGGTGACAGGCAATGCGGAGGAGCTAAACGCTTTGTCTGATGTGGCATTCAAACGTCGCCAGATGCAATAAATGGGCCCTCGTTTAGAGAAAGCTCTATCTCAGCAACTCAGCCGCAGATAAATAATGGGAGTCACAGAAGCTGCGATTCATGTAAATCTAGTGCTTGGCGCAAAGTAGGTCACGTTTCCCCCGTGCCAGTAAATTTACGGCATTTTCAAAGGAGAAAAAAATGTCCTCGACAATGTAAGAACGCGCACTTTGTCAGCCGTACAAACAGAGGCGCAACGAACGCGTGAGTTCATTGCACACGAATCCCGAAGGCTCGGCCTTCGCTGTTGGGCTGCAGACTTTCGCGGGGCGCCTTCCCCGTGGCCGCCTTCATCACCGCAACCGTTGGCTGCCTGACGTGACGAGCCGCAGCGACTTTCCCCCCCGAGAGATGCCCTAGGAGTTTAGTGCTCGGAGCTGACTCGGATTCCCACCCGCTATACCCAAGAAATGCCACACACAGCTGATCGGTTACAACTTTCACACGATTTTCCTGATCTCTACGAAACCTCTAAAGCAGTCGCTCGGAACAACCTTAGCACGGTAGATTTAACACGTTGTAGGCTTTCGCGACCAATATTATCGATGATCATGGTTATTGGGTTTGATCGGGTAAATGAAATGTGTCCCTTAATCCACCACCACCCGACACAGACAATTACGAAGGTTTGTAATGTGAACAAAACGTGCTAATTAGTTACTACTTCAACACACCGGTGCATTGAAGAGTAAACCCACAACATTTACAATTTGAGTATGACGTTACGCTGGTGATTACCACCGGCTTCATCGGGCGATTTGCCAGAATTCTGGCAAAATCCCCTAATGAAATAATTGTGACGTAATAGCTTATTGGCACGTGTTTTTCACATGACAAACCTTACGAATTGGCTGTGTCGTGTGGTGGTGAGTTAACGAGACATTTATGTTTACGCAATCGAACCCAAAAAGGCTCAGCCAGGTGACCTACGTGGGCCTCCCTGCGGGTCACTGCCCACGGTCCGTCGCTCAACTCCCAGCCAGCGCCGCGGTGGGCACCGAGGAGGAGGAGGCGTTCTGAGAAGCCTGCATGGCGTAACGATGGCAGGGCCCTCCTTGGCGGCAGCCCTCGCGCGCACAGGGGAACGTCCATGTGTGTATTGAGCGAGACCGTTGCCCCGGTCCGTGTATAAATACGTAACAAATTATAATTTCAGTGAAGAGCATTGCGCTGCACGGCGGCTCGTGCTGGCGACCAGACGCACCCTCTGCCACGCGCTCCGCGTGGTTCTTTGGACGTTGGAATCCGCGATGGAGCGGCGGTTCCCTCGCTGAGCCTCCGCTGCCGGTTCGACCGAGGGTTCGGCTGCAGAGTGGAATTCATCGATTATCATTTATAGTTATTTATTTAAAGCGGTTTTATATGGTAGCAAAATACTTGCCAATGCCAAACAAAGGCTGAATAAGAAGAGAACAAACTAATTTGTATGGAAACATTCCCGTGCACCACCATTCCTAGCAGCAGCACTCGCCCCTCACAGCAAGAAGCCACCTGGGTTCGACTTCTGACCCTGGGGCACCATTCTGCATGGAGTTTATATGTTCTCCCCCTGTTCTAGAGCGAGAGTGCGTGGACAGACAGTGTATGTGTAAGAGTGGCTATGAGTGAGTTTGAATGAGTGTGTAAAGTTTGTTCTCCCTCTGTATGGGTTTCGAACACACACACAACGCAACTGGCATTGGCCAACACTCCCAATGCTGAAAAATTACCTGCAAATTACCCAATTGGGATCGCACACAGCAGCAGCAGCATCGCCTCCTGACTGTGAAAATCTTGGCATGACCCTCCTGAAAATGAGTTTTGAGAGCCTTTCCTGGGTGAATACAAAAAAGTGTAAATAAAAGATTTGCAATATCCACACATTTATAGTATGGGGAAGTGTCTGCAGTCTGTTCACTAATTCTGTAAATAACATGTCGCTAAAATGTGTGGTCACAGCTGATATGAACTCACACATGGCAGTCTATATATAATTATTATTATTATTGACACCAAGCTGCTGGCGAGATAACGCGGTGACATTTCCAGCGATTTACGCGAAGAGGGCGCACGTGTGACCGGAGCGTGGTGGGGCTAACGGTGCGGACCCGTGGTGGTGGTGGTGGTGATGCAGTGGCCATCCACGGTCCGCGACAGACCTGCCCACCTGAATTCCCAGCCGTGGCTAAGATCAGTGGCAAGCGATGTCTGAACCCATCCCGCCCCCCCCCCCCCCTTTCTCCAACCCGTACTGAGCTGGATGAGGGAAGTATGGGCTTCTTGGAGGCCTTCATCCAGTAGAAGATTGACCAAGTGCCGTCAATGAAGATGAATGTATTGTATGTGATGTTGATTTTTCACGTGAAAAATATTGCACAGAGAGACAAATTGTGCTTTGGAAGTTATTTTAGATACTTCCGTTACTCTCGTCGCTATTTTATGCTTGCATCATGAATATTAGAAACACAAGAGGGGACCAATAATAAACATTTTCGACTCGTTTCGTTTGTCGAGTTTGTGAGCACGGCTGGCCAGGTTTGAGAACCGCGACACAGCACCACCAATTTTCACCCAGACAACCAGAGAGCACGACGCACTTGGCTCATCGCTATAACAACAACAAACACATTTAAGAAGCACACACTGAAAGAAAAAAAACCCGTACAATTAAGAATAAGGCTTAACGCAAATGTTTTTTCATTGTTAAACGTATTATCTTAATATCTTCAGAGTATGCGGTTGGCTTCAGTCTGTCATCTCCACCCCCCCCCCCCATGTCTCTCCGCGGGGGGCCGAGTAGCCCCCACCCTGCATGGCGGCGCTGGGGAGAGGACTTGCTCCTCTCGGGGGGCGTGCGCTCCAATCGGTTTACGCCGCTTCGTGTTTCTTCCAGGCAGAGATCCGCTCCTGATGAACAGACTGTGCGGCACGCACGTCGCGCTCTCGCACACGACGAGCTCAAATAAAAACCTCCGTGTTAGTCAGTTGCTGGCTTCCCTATTTTCTCATAAAGGCCACCGTGTAGTAACACCGTGGTGTAGATTTAACCTCCTAATCGTCACCACAGTTCATCACTTATCCGCTGCTCGATCAAGATCCCTCGTGGAGATACCAACATCAATACTCCGATGCAGCTCCAATCTTTGTTCCCTATCGTGTGCCCTGATGTATTTCCCTTGGATCCATCTCATCGCGCTGCTCCCTGATGCGCGTCCTCTCTCGGCTGTGCTTTTGTTGGCTTATGTAACAAATTGTCTGGCCGCTTCTGGAGGCAGCGCTTTATGAAATATCCAATAGTTTCATTTCCTTCCGGTCCTTCGCAGGGCAAAGGGAAAATGACCATTCTGGCTGAGCACCGATTCTCTGTGGCCACGACAGTCATCTGGAATTCCATCTCGCTGCACAATTGCAGCATCCAATCGCCCCCCACCGCCCCGTTTTCAAGAGACGGTCGGAGGCTCAATCCGTCCCCTCCGCCGTACGAGGAACTCTGAGGCTGACTCCACACCCGCGATTGGCGATCGGACGTTGATCTGTAATTTTTGAATAATGTGTGTGAAACAAATATATTTTAAAATTATTATTCAACTTCTCTTGTGGCAGACATCGTAGCATCATACAATTGCTCCAGCCACACCGGCGTGGACTCCAGTTTAGTTTAGAAAAAAACTTCTGCTCCGATAACAAGGATAAAACAAAATCTTTAATTTATAACTAGTGCCCCCACCCGGTCTCTCCAGTTGCCCTGCCAGCGGCGGGCAGCACCGCGCCGCAGGCTCCGTCGTTGGCCCCGCGCTCAAAAGCCGTCCCGCCGTTTACCCTCGTCCATGTGCGTGGGATGGTTCACCGTTGCCCGGAGTTTATGGGGAAGCGACACGAAGCGAGGATGGGGCTCAGTTGGCTCGCCGATGACGACTCCGTTTGTCCCGCCACTCCGTGAGCGCCACTCCGTTGGTGCCACTCCGTTGGTGCCACTCCGTTGTTGCCACTCCGTTGATGCCACTCCGTTGATGCCACTCCATTGGTGCCACTCCGTTGGTGCCACTCCGTTGGTGCCACTCCATTGGTGCCACTCCGTTGGTGCCACTCCGTTGGTGCCACTCCGTTGTTGCCACTCCGTTGATGCCACTCCGTTGATGCCACTCCGTTGATGCCACTCCGTTGGTGCCACTCCGTTGGTGCCACTCCGTTGGTGCCACTCCATTGGTGCCACTCCGTTGGTGCCATTCGGTTGGCGCCACTCCATTGGCACCACTCCGTGTGAAAGTGGAGCGTTGCGTTCGGTTTGTTGAGTCACCGACCAGGCCGTGGCCCTGATTGAGGCGATGTAAGATGCTGCTACATATAATCCACTGAATTTATGCCACGATTTTTCATATGAATCACATTTAACGTGGCCAACACAATCTGGTAGGTGTTGGCTACTTAATTTAATTATTTATAACTGAATTAGAAGTTTTAGTTCAGGTAATTGAATAGTGCAGCTTACAAATATATCAGATAATTTATGATGGATTTTACCCACTGATAATTCACTTTGCACTTTGAATAATTGGATTGTGGATGATTAAGCATTCTGATGCTCATTTGCTTTGGGGATTAAAAGTTCTGCTGCCCTGCATCCAAGTAAACTGGGGTCTGTTAAGATCGTGGCTGAAAGTGATTTCTAGCTTATTTTTAATCTGTGCGCGTGCGTCCATGTTTTGTACGGCATTCAAACGTACAGCTTACGGAGGAAAACAAAAAAACCGAAAATAATAACTCGAGTGATAAGAAAATGATGAGGATGGGAAACGACTTCACAGGAAATTTGGAGAGAGAGAGGCGGCCGCTGCCGCAATGGTTTGTAGGTGCGTCAAAGAGGGCCCCCCTCCGCCTGAAGGCGTGTCACTCGCGGAGATACTGAGCGCGAGGAACGCGGGATCAGCGCGCGGGGGCTTTGAGATAGTCGGGTGGATAACGCGTCGGATGGATACGATTAAGAGTGACGGCGACGAGGTTACGGTATGAAGGAAGCCGGCAGGTGGCACGAGATAGAGAATGGTGGAGGGGGGGGGGTCTTCGCGTGCCCCCCCCCCCCATCTGTCCGTCCGCGAGTGCAGCTGCCAGATGGGAGCGTGAGAGATAGAGATGCAAGGGATTGTCAGAGACGTTGGCTTCTCGGTTTGTTGCAGGGTCGGCATTAAGCCATTCGTTGTGGAACGTTCTGCTTTTGCGTCCGTGGCGTCGTGCAACCATTCCCTTGAACAAACGATCATTACCGGCCCAATGGGAAAACTGCACTTTCACTACGGATTGCCGTAGTCGTACAACATAGGGGTCTAATGGCGATAATCACCAGGCATTTAATGAGTACGCACCGCGGGATCCACAGGATGTGTGCTGCGCACAATGCTCAACGTGACATATATGTATATACGAGCGTGCGGGCGTCCAGTAGTGCGCAAGCGATAACGCGGAGCGTATTCTTGTACGCATCTTAAAACGCTCACGTTTGAGGTCTGTGTGTGGAGGGGAACGTGGACGCGATGAGCCTTAAAATATAAATGCAACTCTTTAAGACAAATCAACATTAGAAAAAAATATCCCCGGTGTGCCGCGCGGGAGGCGCCTGCGAGCGGGCGGCGGTGATGATGAAGGCATCGTTGGCAGCCGCGTGACATTTACACGGGGGCTGCCAAGCGACGGGCGGCACGGTGCCACTCGTCACGGGGAGTGGGCCGATGGCCCTGGGCAGCCGTGGGATGGAGACGTCGACTCTACTCGTCCGCGCGGCCTCTAATGCACACGCGCGCACACACGCAGTCCCAAAGGGGCATCACTCACGACAGCCTTATACTAATTATGTATAGTAATGCATCGCATTATATAATACAGCAACTAAATTCGCAGTGAAGTGGTTTTACGCATCTTGCGCTTTCTTAAATTTTAATTCGTTCAAGTATTTCGCCAGCGTACGACGTTTCGCTCAAACTGCTTTGATGGGAAAAAAATCGTAGGGCTTTGCACTTTCTGAAGATGTTCAAACACCAAATAGACACCTGTCGTCGCAAGGCATCACGTCTGCATTAAGCACATGCTGGTGGTAAAACATGGGAACATATTTGCTTTAATAATGTATGCATTGTCTTTGAAACTTTGATTGGCCTATTAAAACATCACGGCATTAATCCATTTTAATTCTTTATTATTTAAGTGAATATGAAATCTATTATTTATTTATGAACACAGTAGGACCAATATCTCAGCCGTGGCTGATCATTGTTTTAACGCTGTGGGCACACACGAAATTGATTTCTCCAAGACGAAGGTACTCTGCAAACCCACTGACTATCAACAAAGATTCGTTCATGAAGCCATCCAGATATTTACACACAGTCAAAATTTCAACCGAGAAGATGGGTACAAACTGAACAATCATTGGAAGGACGTTATGAACAACCAGTTTAAGACATAACTGGCTGTGATGTTTCCATCCTACCTGCCGATGTTAGCAGTTATTTCCGACTCTCTGAGTTGCATTGCTGGATGTGGCGGTGGCTACATTGACATGCTAATCTCTCACCAATATAATGGCGTGCCCAACAACTTTGGGGTGCCCTCGATCTGCCTTCTCTAACCCCGCCCACTTACCCTTGGGCTGCACACATCTCAGGTCTATATAACACCCTGCTGCTGCAGCAGCTCCCTTGCTATATTTTTTCACCTGAGGACGATTGAAACGTAATTTTTATTATTTTTCTATCTACGTGACTTTACCGAAAGACCCAAATAGTATTTATTTATTTGTCTGCTTCCTTTTCAGATGAAATATTTCATAATAAAAGTCTGAAACTCATTGCAAAAGATAATTCATGCATCGTGCATGAATGTTAATGGAAGTCAGTTTGAATATTTGTTAAAATAAAAAAAATCACCCTAGACGATTTGTTGGAATAAATAATAAATATAATAACCCTCTGTGTCCTGACTTTTGGGCCATTCTGCATAGACTGTTGGGCCATTCTGCATATACTGTTGGGCCAAGCGAGCGGGCAGGGGCTGAATCCCCGTCACTCGCCCGGGGACGGCCGCGTGACGGTCGGCGTTCACGATGCCACCCTCCAGCGGGGACCACGCCCCGAGAGGGCTGCCCGCTGTGGAGACGGAGCGATGAAATGGGCACGCGTGCCGGAGCGCGGTGAGTTGTGCCAATCGCAGGGCCGTTTAGGGGTGGCGACGGCTTGGGGAGACTTTCATCCAGCAGTGGATCGGTCATGGTCGCTGCTGATAATAAAGTACTCGTATTATTTTGCTCGCCAAGCCAAGTGTCACCTCTATGCAAGTGTAACGCTCAGAGGATGCCGTGTTACGTTATTGTAAAATTATAAATACATTTAGAGCTGTTGCCTGCAGCAGATGTTCGCTGCTGTGCGCGTGCCGCGTGTGCGCGTGTCCCACGGCCGCGTTACATAACACGGACAAACGCGCGGACGCACGGGAGTGCTCGCATCTCACCTGCGGCTTGATCCAAGATGTGTCCGTCCGATTATTATCTTCTTTCGTATGGTGGTGATGATGATGATGAATGGCGATGGTGATTTCGTGTGGCCAATGAAGAGATTCAGTTCCAAGTGACTTAGCCGTTCAGTTGCTCTGAGAGTTGGTGAGTTGCAGATACACTCACTAACTCACCCATGTACTCACTCATCCACTCACTCACTTACTTATCCACTCCCTCACTCAGCCACTCACACGCCGTCACGCTCACTCACAAACGCCCTCGTTTATCCACCCACGCACTCACCCACTGCCTTCAAATTAATATTTTGGGGCAGCGTGAAATTTTGTGGTGCATGGTTTGGTATTTGTAGCCACAGTCACGCACAGGAGAGAGAGTCTTATTTTTCACTTGTGCATTAGGAATCCCACTGCATCATCTGCAGTTTGTGTTGGTGATGTGGACCAACAACAATAATCAGACGTTCAATTTGAGTTTGACTAAGCCACTGGATTGAATCGGCCCGAGCGCTTCGGAGGGCTGGTGTCGTCGTTGCGTGTTCTGTTGCCTGGTGTGAGCGAGTGACAACGCTGGCAGGGCAGGGCAGCTTTTCAAATTAATTACCTTGCCAGATGAGTCTCTCTGTGTCCTCTGCGGCAGCCTCGTGTGGCCCACTAACGAGACAGTGATGGCCGCACACGTCATTTGCGGTGAGGGTATGATTTGCACAGGTCATAATGTTAATACTTTACTAATCACAGAAAACATTCATTAGTATACCTAAATATTAACTTAACGTATAAATTAAAAAAAATGCGATAATAAAAAAAATATTGGTTTTAGGAAAAAATAAACAAAGGGACACTACTGGGTTTGTTGTTAATGGGCAACGCGACGGACTTGCAACCTAGAGGTCTCCGGCTCGATCTCCTGCCAGCTAAAACATTGCAGAAACGTTTCTTGAAATCCCTCTGCCTCTGTGCACCCGGCGGTATCAGTGAGTAAGCTGCAGTTGATCGGCAGGTCGCGTGTGGTGGGGTAAACTGTGGGTGTCTTCCACCTCTTCCAAGACTTCTGGCCAGCATGGGAGAGTGGGCCAAACATTGCCTCTAGAGGAGCTTGAGAGAGGGGGGCTCTCTAGAAAGGGGGGCTCTCTAGAGGGGACTATCTCTAGAGAGGGGGGCACTCTAGAGAGGGGGGGGGCTCTCTCTAGAGGGGCTCTCTAGAGAGGGGGGCTCTCTAGAGGGGACTATCTCTAGAAAGGGGGGCTCTCTAGAGGGGACTATTTTTAGAGAGGGGGCACTCTAGAGAGGGGGGGGCTCTCTCTAGAGGAGGGGCTCTCTAGAGAGGGGGGCTCTCTAGAGGGGACTATCTCTAGAGAGGGGGGCACTCTAGAGAGGGGGGGGCTCTCTCTAGAGGAGGGGTGTTCTCTAGAGAGGGGCTCTCTAGAGAGGGGGGCTATCTCTGAAGTGCCACACTCAAAACGTACTATATGGTCTATTGCAGTGAACTTGATATCGTTCAAACAATGGAATACTCACGTAAAAATCCTGGCAACAGTCATTAACCAATGTCCTGTAATGCAACCGTAAAGATGTACTTAGGTTAAATCAAGCATCGCAATTAAATAATTGTACTATTCTCTTTGGCCTGGTAATTGTAGACAGCGTGTGGATGGAACAGCAATTCATTATTCGTGTGGCTGTGATTGGTGAATCGAAATGAGGACGTGGGGGATTAGGGAAGAGCACCTCCCGGCAGCATCGCCACTTGCCAGCCTTCCTCCCCAGCTTGCAACATCCGCGTGCGCGCGCCCCCCGCTCCGTAGGACAGCGCTGCCTTTTGAAACGGCGCCGGAAAACGGGGACCCTTCGCAGCGCGCCCCCACCGAGACCCTAAAAATACCACGGTCTGCGCTATGAAATATTGAGCAGGGGGAGAGGAGTTTAAAAACCGCCACTTTAATTGAATGCCTGCACAGCGAGAGAGGCATCCTCTTTTTTACCGGCGGCTGTAGGTGAATTCCATGATCCTTGGGGAGGAGGAATTCAGATGAAGAGGTTGGGGACGATGCGTTCCTCCGTCGCGCTGCCGCCGTGGGAGAGTCCCGTTGAGCGACAGTCGGAGTCCTGCGGCGAGTGTCAGAGCGCGGGGCCGCAAGGGAGGCACTGGGGAGCGGCGGAAGGGCGGGCGGCGTCGAAGCCGAATCACCGGAGCGAGGCCGCAGCCCCGCGGCGTCTGCAGAGGCAGTCGTGCCTGGACGAGGAGCAGCATGGCGGCGCGGTGCAACGTCCGGTTGGGAAGATGTGTCGAGCGAGATGGCAAGGACCTGGCACGGACAGACTGCCTTGCGACGAGCCGGCTCCCCCGCGTGAACGTTGGCATCTGCCAGCGCCGATGGGCCCTCCCGGAGAACTCGGAGGGAGCGCCCGGGACGCGAGCGAGCGGCGGTGTTGCTTTCGCGCAACTGAACAGCGTTCGGTGGACGCCGGCATTTCGGCTTTGCCACGGCAAGATTTAGACATTGCAAAAGGCGCGGCGTCGCCAATGGAGAGGCACCATCTCCTCTGTGGCGACAGAAGTCATCTCTGCGCACCAGAAGGGAACGTATCCACAGACGCTTCGTATTTGGCAATGTCCATTCTAGATGTGAACGCATGCCAAGATAGTGGAAGAATGATTTTATCAAAGACATCCCCATCATCATCACCTGATTGCAAAATGGTTACTGATCAGTGCAGTGGCAGTCTACCAGTGTGCACAGCACAGTTGCCACTGACAAACCCAGCAGGTGGCAATCAAGGGACTCTGCCTTCACTACCTGGCCGTCATCCCAGTGTCCTGAACGCGGAGGCCGCGATCCGTCCACCCGCCACCAACACGGGCGAGGCCACGTCGAGCGGCGCGCAACGCCGCCTTGCCGGCTCGGCCCAAGCTCCGCAGCTGGCCTCGGAGGCCCGGCCGCGGCCTGCGGCGGCGTTTGCAACAGCCGACACAGAGGCCAACGGGGACCGGGGAGTCGCGTCCGCCGGGCCTCGAGCGCCGCACGCCGCGTGGCTCAGAATGCGCGGCCCTTTCCTGCGGTCGGCGTCCGCTCCGGTGCCCGGGGAGAGCTCTCGCACGGCCCGCCGACTGCGCAGCGTCACCGCGGCCATGGTGAAGCCGCTCTGCTGGGTGTCGCGCAGAGCCATCGCTCTGGCTACCGGCACCACCGCCACGGCCTCCAGCAGCAGCAGCGGCCTCCAGGGTACGGTCCAGTGAGAAAAGTGCCAGAACCTTTGCGAGGGTGTTCGCGGCCGTGTTGTTTGAGCGCATCCGCCGCGAATTGAGCGTCCGTTGTTTGGTTGTTTTCTCGAGTTGATAGATCGGAACCCACCGTGCTGTGTACGTGTTTGAGCACCGCAGCCTGAAGGGCAATCGAGAGTGGTGACTGGGATGAGGGCTTGGGGTTTTGGCCGCTCTGTGCGAGACGAGCGATGTCCTTCCACGTGGCATTTGCGATGCGCGCCGTACCACGCCGTATCACATCGTACCACGCCGTACCACGCCGTACCACGCCGTCTCACATCATACCGTGCCGTACTGCATTGTACTGCGTTGTACCACAACGTATCATTAATTGTCCGTAGCCACATTCTGACGTTTCGCTCTGCACGAAATGCAAGAACATATCGCAGATTTTGTCAAGCGTTGGGTTAAATTCCCTGGGACACAAGTCGACTCGGGCACATTTATTTTTTCGACCGGTCCTAGTATAATTACAAATGAAGTGACAGAAACAGGCCGACTGTTGTACGAGGGTATAGGAGCCGTCACTTTGGCACGTGTGCTGGTCACAAGACTTCCGGACAGACTTTGTTGGTACCAATATGCGGTAAGTCGGCGCGTTGGGGTCACGGTAGACAGAGTGCAAGCCGTGGACGTCGATGCTGTACAGCAATAGCCCAGTGGTTGTTTCTCGCTGCACAGTGCGGCGCATAAACTGCACTAAAAGGCATTGCGAAACTGTTTTTTATTTTATTTTACCAGGTCAAAACCACTTGAGCCACAAATGATAACTCAAACAAAGTGGCTCATCACCACTTGGAAATTTATCGCAGTAAAATACTCTGAACGCGTGACGTTGATTCTAAAACGTGGAGGACAAAAAACCGGGGGACCCGGAGAAAAATCCAGACGACCACGGGGAGAACATGCAAACTCCAAATATACAGGTGTCAGGGTCGGGATCGAACCGACAACCACCTGTATACCAGGTGAGGTAGTTAACATCTCCTAACTACCGTGACGCCGACAACGACGCATCCATCTGTCGCCTCTCATTAAGTGATGGGGGATGAATGCGAGAGACGTCGTCACGCCACTGGCCCCCTGCATCGCACCGTTTGCCGCCCCCGAGTGAACCCGAGTGCGCCGGGTTTTTAGCCGGCCTTTTGTGCCCGCGATGAGACGTGGCGCCACCTCAACGTGGCTTGTGGCGTTCGGCAACCCCGGTCGTATTCGCCAAAGAAGAGAAACGCCGCTCGTCGTCCACTTCACGGCGCGCCCGTTAAATGATTCCGTGACCTCTCCGTCTCGACCACCGCTGCGTGCCGGCGTCACGGTGCCCATTTTGAAGACTGGCTCGTCAATTGCTTAAATTGGTAAACGCTTAGCGATCATCGCCCCCCTCCCACCATCGCGACTGGCAAAACCTTGGCGGCCACTTCTGACGAAGAGTCTTGAGGACTCGGTGCGGCTTTCCTGGGTGAACAAACGTAGCAGTAGTCGTAATAATAATCGCAACAACAAGGTCCTGCCCTGCTGGCCACGTACGCGGCCTCTCTGCGCACCAGCGTGCCGCGCGTGGCGATGGTGCCGTGGGTTGCCCTTGGGGGGGCGCGTTATCTCCGACAGACATCGCCGAAGGCAGCCGTTGGTTTTTATTTTCGTGCCACCCTTCAACTTTAGCCGTGAATGACCGCGCTGGTGGACGCTTTCTGGGAACTTGACAGCCGCGGGGGCGCTTGCGCGGAAGGGCCGATGCCTCGTATCGGCCACGGACGACGGCGCCTCCCTAACTTGAAGGTCGGGGCACGCAAAACCCCGAATAGCATCTCCTCCTCGTATGAAAAATAAGAATAGGTTTTTACCCTTTCTGGCAATAAAACAGGAGGTGTTAAGACATTCAAACATCAAACAGACGGCTTTTGCAAGGCATCAAGTCTGCATTAACCACACGTACTTGTGGCATAACATGCAAACGAACATGCTCTGAGAATAATATACTTGCATTGTCTTGGAAACGGATTGGCCTACACCAGAGACGGCCTTCTCTACGGCCTCGTCTCGCCGGTGTCAGACCAGAGAACGGCAAAAGGCGAACAGTACAACGACAATGCAAGTATCAGAGCACTTCTATCTCGGGTAGAGCAGTCACATAAATGTTTAGTTTCCCCACGCGAAGGATAAACGGTGCGTACACGCCGCCTTCTCCTCGGTGTGTGCGCCCGAGAGAGAGGCAGGGCAGCTCTCCCACTCGCTTCTCCATCACACTCTGGTGTTCACCTTTCCTTGGCTGGCAAACGTTCACGTGTATCGTCGGCATGTCCGTGATCATTCGTGATGATAATATCAACTTGCTGCGCCACCAGCGCCGCCGGGCAGTGTGTTCGCTCGCTCTCGAAGAGACACGGAGAGAGGGGCCCACTCGAGCAGCGAGGTGTCGAGCCAGCGCTGCCTAAGATTGCCGAAGCTCTGCTGTCCTATATATGTATCCTGAGATGCTTTCAGCCAATTAATGAGTTTAATACGCGCAGGAGGAAACAAGAGCTCCCGGAGAAAACCCCACACAGATGTAAACAGATGGCAGGTTAACCCCATTGCTATACTGCCTTCTCATGGCGAGCCATGATATGGAACCCCCTCGACGCCCGTGGAGAAAAGGGAGTCCCTCCACCACCTCGCTGCTGCTGCTGCCTCCACGGTTCTGGATCGCAGCAGTCGCTTACAGCAGTGGCACCACCACCACAAATCTCCAGTGCCTGCCGGGTTTTTAGCTCGTGAGCTTCTGGGGAAGGTGTCACGTTGATGTGCATTTTTTTTTATCAAAGGAACTTTTTTCCGTCTCCACTGCTAGAGGATCCTGCACTTCCTATGTGCACGGGTGGCTACGTGCGGTGTGAAAGAAGTTGAACATCCGTGCATGTTTTACGAGGAGGGGGCTGTGTGTAAAGTTTGCAGGGGAGGGATGCTGTGTGTGTGTGCTGTGTGTGTGCTGTGTGTGTACTGAGTGCATGTGCTGTGTGTGTGCTGTGTGTGTCTGTGTGTGCTGTGCATGTGCTGCGTGTGGCATTGTGGCCGCCACCACTTCCTGTACCAGCCTTGCTCGTGTGCACGATAAGTGCTTTAAGCTCTTTATCTTCACTGACCACACGTCAGCGTCAGCCAGAGCATTGCGGGATCGAGCGTTGCCCCCCTCGCTCGTGCGGGTTCTCTCCGGGTGCTCCGGTGTCCTTCCCCACGCGTACGAAGGAAACCCCGTTTAACACATCGGCACGGCGGTGTTATTTTGTGAGCTTTGTATACTTGGGTGGCGGCAGCAGCAACTGGCACAGATCAACGAACAAAATACAGAGACGGCGTCGTCTGCTCGAGCGAGTGCCATTCGAATCGCTCTCCACCCCCCCCCCCAACTGTACACGACTTAGACGACGGATTGCACCAAATAGTTCACCCTCGTAGATTTGCAAGCGAAGAGCACGTGATCTTCAGCCGCTGAATGCTGCGTAGCATTTGGATGTTGCGTCGTGCTGCCCTTGCAAAAGGGACCGCTTGGCCTGCGACGCAAAGATGTGCGTTTAGTTTGTTTAATGATTGCAATGGCCTATGGCTGGTCATGGATTATTGCCGGTAATGGATTAACGCCGGTTAAGGATTGATGTTGGTAAGGGAGTATCACTGGTAATGGATTTTTGCTCGTTATGGACTTTGCAATAAGTAGTTTGGAACCTGTGGTTCAGACGGCCTCTCTCTGATAATATCTTATTTACAAACCACTAATTTACGATCGCGGATGGATCTTCCTCTTGGGATGCGAGCGGCATTACGCCGCATCATTACCGTTCACACCACCACCACCACCGTAGGGAATGAACACGCATAAAGACAAGGCAAAGATCCTCCGTATAGCCTTTAACAGACTGTGGGGGCAAGTGCTGTTAGCAAGCATCGATGAAGGCCGGCACGGCACACGTGGGGGTGGGTGGCCAGCACCACGCCCGACCGCCTTTGTCTCCCCAGTGGCGATGTTTACACATCACACCAGATACTCATTTGACCAAAGGGAGGCACAGGATCAGTTCAGATAATATAATCGTCACCTGGTATTGACCGTGATCGGGAATCGTACCTCGGGTCGCCGGGTTTGTAGCGCAACGTGCTAACCGCTACACTGCCGCTCCGCACGCATGCGCACGCACGCACACGCGCGCGCACGCACACGCACGCATGAGCCGGAGCCACAGCGCCTGGAGCTGGGTCTAATCTGTGCGCGATTGGACCCTCTCACTCCGCACACAGCACACACAGATGCTCCAGCAATTATAGACGGAACATCACATATACAGGAAGGCTTTGATAAATCAAAGGCTGGAAGGGAAAGGTCATTACATATCAAAACGCCACGGTTGACTTTTATGCTGCGCTGCGCTGCGCTGCATCACCTGCTGAAGGACGATGGCACGCGCGGAAGTGGCGGTGCCAGGCTCCAGGGCAACTGCTCATCCACAAAGATTACACCTCCACTGTAATCTTGAACAAAAAGTTCCAAATTCATTTCAAAAGATCATGCATGCATTAATGCTGATGGCAGTTAGCTTGAACATTTGTTAAAAGTGAATTAACCCTGTGATTTGTCAACGTAAATCAAACAACCCTACGTGTCCTGACTTTTTTGGACCACCCTGTATAATACGTAACGAAAACAATACTCGTCGTCGTATATAACGAAATGTGGAGGGATAACCCGGAGGACCTGGAGACAAATCCACACGACCAGAAAGAGAACTTCGTGCAGGAGTTTGAGTCAGGATCGAAACCACGACCTCCTGCGTCCCGGGCGATGGAGATCTCGCCACGTAATCTTTTCACTATACCAGGAGTGACGTTAACCTACCAGTTATTGGCTCCTCATAGAAATGATAAGCAATAGACATTTTAGAGTATTTCATAAAAAATATAGATCCGTTTAACTAGTGGACTATTATTATCTATAATAAAGGGGTTTTTGGTGTTAGATCATGTAAATAAAAATGTCGTTAATCCCAGCGTACTTTAGTAAGAGCCTAATTGTCACGTTTTGTTTACGTGACTAACCTTACTAATTGGCTGTGTCGCGCGGTGGTAGGTTTAACGACGCATTTATATTCTTGGTTCTTTCGGTAAAGTCACGTAGAAGGGAAACAATAAAATAATGAAAATATAAAATAATAAAATTCTCACGACGTTTCGACTGCAACACAAGCAATCATCAGGTGTGAAAACCACAGTCGAAACGTCGTGAGAATTTTATTGTTTTATATTTTTATTATTTTATTGTTTCCCTTCTATGTGGTGACTTTACCGAAAGAACCAAGAATATGAATCCCTGCAGTCACGAAAGCTTTAAATCAGGACACATTTATATCTACGCGATCTAACTATCGATGATATATATTGGATTTACATTTTGTTTTCTTGTGCCGATAGGGCAAAGTGACGCACTCACTTTAATAAAACATTCAAGGGAAAGGAGCAGCCCTGCAGAGAGAGCCTCTCCAGATGGCATTCGGCCTCCTCTTCCACGGCCGGCCTCCGAAGAGGTGGGAGTGTACCCACGCTTTTATCCCACCGCCACGCGCGACCTGCCGATTCACTTGTGTGTTGCACCGCTGGGTGCACACAGGAAGGAGGGTTTCATGAACTTGCCCAGTGCTGGGCTGCCCCGCCGGGAGGTGGCGTCGAACCGGTAACACAGAGGTCCATAATAGAGGTTTGTGGGATAGATTTCGTCAATATAAATGGGTGACAAACGTAAACTTTACGTGACAAACTTTACTAATTGGCTGTGTCGGGTGGTGACGGGTTTAACGACGCATTTATATTGATGCAATCGAACCCAAAAACCTCTTGTGGATAATATTGGTCGTGAAAGCCCACGTGTTAAACTAACACAGAGGTCCTCCCAATGCCTCACGCACGTGTTCTCTCCCCCTTATCGCCACTCTCTCGCCTACGTGGCGCCGACTCCGCGTTTGCATTTGCAGCCAGCCAATCGCTGCCTCTTTCCCTAATTGCTGGCGTCTCTCTGTCTGCTGTCACCCAGGCTGTCACCCGCCTGCACCTGCTTATCCTGAGCTGACCTCACTGTCTGCAGCCCCGTACATAATGCAACTGCTGTTTGCAAACCCTGCGCGCGTTACGCCACTACACATGTATACGTGGCAACTAAAAATCACCCCACAACTTATCTCATCGCAAACATTCCAAGGGCACCCCCCCCCCCCCAAGTGGCAGCTGTCCCCGCGCAGCGTAAGGGGATAAAGCCACCGCCGGCGTGTCAGTGAGCGCGAGTCTGCCGGGAGAATAAGGGGTGATGGTCGCTGCTCTCTGTGTCATCCCAATGGAGTCGTCCGTTTCACAATTTGTTGTGTACCCCCACCGTGTGGTGGGTGAACAACAGTGTGGACGGAATCCTCAGCATGGGAGGAGGAATCCGACGGGTGAAGTTCACAGCAACAATAACCACGGCAGGAGTAGTATCAATAGAAGAGTGATAAGGAGGAGGTGGCTCACCGTTGGTGAGCGAGTGAACGAGTGAGTGCTGGATCATCGATCAACCTGACCGTGCTCAAGCGGGAGGTGTGTGTGTCGATTCAGGAATTCTGGGTAGCAGATGCAACAGGCTTTGTGTCGAGGAACACTGATAACCAGCGGAGGTGATGGCCAATTGTTTGTGGGCCCCATTTATATTTATAAACTCCCAGTGAGAAGGAAACGTGTGTGCCGCGAATAGAGATGTAATGATACGGCTGCAGAGTAGACGAGAGATTAGAGAGGTAAAGATGAAAAGGTTTCAAAAATAGAGCAGTGTGGCGAGATGCGAGAAATGCGGCCAGACGGGAGACTCGTGTGGATGCGAACTTTGCAGACAGCGCAGAGGTGTCGTGAGATGGGGAGAGATGTGAGATTGAGATGCAAAGAGACCATAAATGTTCGATGTACCCTGTGGATATTTGATGCTCACTTCTTTTTAACCCATAAAAGTCTGGGGCCCTCGAGCCTCTTGTGTCTCCCCAAGCTTTTGCTTATTCTTGGTTATGCCGTGCGCCACTACTGCAGCTGACGATGCTAACTCCACACCCTTCCCGTGGCTTAACGAGTACGTTAAAGCAAGCGGACCTCTCCGGCATCGTCGCAACGTTAAGAGCGACGTCAATAAGCGGGCAATGGGGCCTCCATCGCACCTCCGACGGGTCTTTCTCCGGCGCCAGCATTATTCACGCCCGGGTTTCTCATCGAGCTCCCGTTCTGGCGCCCCAAGGTGGCGTTTGAGCGCTCCCTCTGATGGTGTGGCCGTTCCAGCAAGCGAGCGGTGGACACCGTGAGTAAAGTGCGCTGTCTAAAAGCAGGATGACGTTGAAGGGCATTTTGAGCTTGCGACGACCTCTGCTCTGGCTGCGTTCTGTCCCGGCATTTGTGATGTGTGGTTGGTGTGCTGATTGATTTGGATAATCAATGCATACACTCAAGGCCACAGGAACACACAAATACAGGGTGGCCCGAATGTCAGCACACACCGACATTAAAACATTTCAATCTTTTAAATTAATATTTTAATATAGTATAATTGTTAATAATAACAAATTTTGTTCTTCCCTTTTCAGATGACATTTAACGATTGAAAGAAAATTGAGACAAAACACGAATGTTCAAATATTACACCTGTTCCCTTTAAAAGAAATGTCCTAAAATAATTTCAAAAGGTAATTCATGTACGCGTTAAATGTTCATGGAAGTCAGTTTCAACATTTGTTACAATAAACTAAATAACCCTTTTGTGATTTGTTAAAATAAATATAATAACCCCGTGTGTCCTGATTATTTTGGGCCACCCTGTATATTTCCCCCACCCGCAACAGGCAAGTTGAGATCATGGAAGAATGGACAGAAGCTTAATCCTGCTCTGTTGTGAGCTCGGCTGCACGAGCTTGCTGGTGCTGTCTCATTGCAGCCAGGACGGGTGGGCCTGTGAACTGGTTGTTAATCGGATTTCCTGGGATGGAACGGAAGGTTGCAGAATGCGTTGGCAAGGTTGTGCCTGCACAAACAAAGGTCCGTCACCGCCAAGTTTGTCAACAGAGGCATGTTGATAAAAGGCTGACGTTTCAGGCAATGGCCCTTCAGAGCAGGAAGAGAGGGCAGAGAGATTGACTTGTAGTTTTTAATAGACATGAAGGTTTCCCATTCATAGACAATGAGTATCACGCAACATTCTACTCCAATTGAAATTGGAGTAGAATATCGGTCTGCTATTGATAAGCAAATGATTGTGTGATCCAGGACATGAGAGGAAAATCATACACACCGGGTTCTTGGTCGGGTTTGTAAATACCATCTGAAAAGGAAGAAGAGCAATCGATATGAATAATGATAATAGATAACATATGAACTTGAAGAATATCCTTTTTTTCACAGTCTTAAAATAAATGAAATAACCCTATGTGTTCTGACTTTGGAGCCACTCTGTATAAAACTGCGAGCGCATGGTGGTGGGTTTAGAGCCCTCACCTGATCCAGCAACACACGCCTCAGGAAGGCCTCTTGTGACAGAGCCAATGGGCGCAGTTCAGTTGCTGCTGAATCCGCACATCACGCTGTTCGCATGAGCAGCTGGTGAATATAAAATTATAAATGTTGCGTGTCTCAAATTTCCCAAACTCATTTTTCACAGCGCTATGGATACAATTTTGCTTACTGAATTGCCTTTGTCTAAACATATTTCTCAAATACTACGGATCCTAATTAGACTCACTCGAACCATTTCTCAAATGCACAGGTGCCATGCTATTAGATGTGTTTTGGTTAATATTGCAATGAACTTGTAAGCAATTGTGAAACAAATTGCATTCAAATTGCACTGTCTCGTACTAAATTATTTTTATTTTACCAAGTAAGGCCCATTGAGCTATCTAGCTCTTTGTCAGAAGCGACCTCGCCAGAAATGATAGCTCAACGAATTGGCTTATCACGTGGACATTTCTAGCAGCCACATACTCTAAATGCACGTTGCTTCTAAATGTGGAGGGAAAAAAACAGAGGACGTGGAGAAAAATCTACCCGACCTCCCGGAGAGAGACACGCAAACTCCAAATATACAGCAGACATCGTCAGGGTGGGATCGAACCCATGACCTTCTGTATACCAGGCGAGGAAGTTAGCATCTCGCCACCGTGGCGCCCCGTGCCTGTGTAGTGATGACTATTTTTTAACAAATGGTTTCAGGTTTCAGTCTTTTTATTTTCCTCATAGCTGGCCGGGCTGCTCATCGGCAGAGCGAGTGACTCGTAACGGAAATGTTGCAAGTCTCAATTCACGGTTGAAGCTTGATTCAATTCACCATTCCTCAGGGGCCAATAAAATAACTACCTCTTTGTGGGGAAGTCATCAGTCGTCCGTTGAATAGAATTACTCCTACCACAGGAACGTGGAATTTCTGCCACTGACTCAGGTCTGTAAACAACGGGCCATGGGCCCTGCTCAATTCTTTGAGTTGTGGTTTATTTTCTCATCCTTGGGCATGTTTGCTGAATTGTGGTGGGCACTGGCATTGAGCGAATACAACAATGTGACAGTAAACACAGTAGTGGCGCAGTGCTTTATAGCCGCTGTGATACTCCAAAGTTTTTGTGGTGCGTTGCAAATTTTTCGGAAAGAAACGTGCCGTTCGCAAGCCAGGGCGGATGAAACCGGTCAGTGGCCGATGGAGCCCCCCGACCTGCAGCCCTCCACCGGTCACGGCGCGGAACGCCGGACAGCCATTGGCTGCCACCCTCGGCCCCTCTCAACTGCCAGGGTCGCAGAGGATTTCGGCTGAAGACCCCAAAACCGCGCCGGACGTATCGCTGCACACGAGTTTTGCGTACGGGCCCAGCAGCATGATCGCCCTGGGACGCGGATCGTAGATGGCGTTGGATGGGGCTCTGTTGAGGCTGCCACTGCACGCTGCTCATCGGAATAGGACGGAGCGGATTGATGCGGACTCTTGATAGCTCAACGAAGTGGCTTTATCGGTGCACGACGGGCACGGGGCGCAGTTTGTCGAAGCCGATAGAAGCACCGTCCGGTGAAGCGCCTGGCGTGAGCGGCGAGCGTCAAGCTCGCTGTCGACAAGGGGACACGTGACTCATTCGACACCTGGGAAGATGTCACGGCCATTGAGGTGAATGGACGTACGGTGGACCCTGAGCGAGCTGGTGGCAGGGTCCTGAGTGAGAAGTCGCTCTTGTCGGGGATTCAGCTTCAGGTGGTCTGACGCCAATTCGGCTGTTTATGTCGTGAATGCACGATGTCATGTCGTGAATGCACGATGTCATGTCGTGAATGCACGATGTCAGAGCGTGTAATTACGCGGGACAACAACCACCGCTCGCGAGCGCCCTCCGACACCGCGACGACATCCGCGGTGGAGAGCAGGTAGCGCGCTGGCCCGAGGTAGCCTTCCCCTGCGGGACACGGCGTGTCACCGTTGACCTGGTTGGCTCCCGGCAAAAGGGGTGCCACGGTGGCTAGGAGATGTTAACTACCTCGCCTGGTATACAGGAGGTCGTGGGTTCGATCCCGACCCTGATGCCGCCTTTTTTTGTATTTGGAGTTTGTGGGTCTCTCCCTCCACGTGGTCGCTTGGATTTTTCTCCGGGTCCTCCGGTTTTTCCTTCCACATTTAGAATCAACGTACTATTTGGCCGCTCTGCATTTCCACTTGATGATGAGCCACTTTGTTGAGCTATCATTTGTGGCCAGGTCGCTTCTGAAAGAGAGCTACGTAGCTCAGTGGGTCTTACCTGGTCAAATAAACATTGTTGAGTTCGTAGTTTCGGTGTCCGACCCGCGATGAAGGACTCATCCTCTGAAGGCGACGACCGACCACGCTGCCGTGACTGTCCGTGCGGCAGGGCAGCCTGACGACTTCGCCGTGCTGTGAGTGGCCGCAGCAAACGTTGGCTCGTGGCAAATTACTTTTTTGAAAAACCCATTGATAGTAAAGTAAACAAATAATGGTGAGACATCCGAATGAATTTCAAGTGATTGTTGCAGTGGTGTTTGAACTGTACGGTACAGTCGTATGTTAGTGATGGAACCGTGACTTATATTTTGGTTGGATTTACATCGGAGCGTTCACTGCCAGTATATACCCGCGGGCAATCTGTGGACTTCGAAATGTGGAATGCCTGTAACATGTCACGTCGAATTAACAGGATTTTTAATACGGTACAATGTGTGCAATATTTACATGAAATGTAAGTACTGCACTCGTGATTGTTGATAAATCAAGCTGCCGAGCTTCAAATACAACCCTGTCGGCTGTACGCACACAGTCGATATCATTTGACATCGTCACCCCTCCCAACGCGTCTGGCCAGCGTGTAAAGAGAAGGCGAATGGCGCTCTCTGGAGCTCCATCTGGTGGAGGTTTCTTCCGTCAGCAGTGGGGAATGAGCAGCCAGTTGCGGGGGGAGGGGCTGCGCCTTCAGCTTCTTGGGCCATCACACACAGGGTGTGTGCACGGCCGTCACCCACACACAGGGTGTGTGCACGGCCGTCACCCACACACAGGGTGTGTGCACGGCCGTCACCCACACACAGGGTGTGTGCACGGCCGTCACCCACACACAGGGGGTGTGCACGGCCGTCACCCACACACAGGGTGTGTGCACGGCCGTCACCCACACACAGGGTGTGTGCACGGCCGTGGTTACAGCGAAGTCTCTTATCGGGGGGGTGCGTGTGTAATGTGGACGTGAGTGGGTTGTTTTTACAGGCAGCTGTTTGCCAGAAGCCGTGAAGGCTGCGCGTGTGCGTGCACGTGTGTGTGTGTGCATCCGTGTGTGCGCGTGTGTGTGTGTCGGGTGCTGGGGTTGTGGGAGGGCGTAGAGGCTGCACGCAGCTCACACCCTCACCACAACTCGCATCACCACCACCATCATCATCGCGGCTCACACTACCACTACCATCATCATCACAGCTCACACCACCACCGTCATCATCGTCACAGCTCATACCACCACCATCACAGCTCACACCATCACCATCATCACAGCTCACACCATCACCACCATCATCATCACAGCTCACACCATCACCATCATCACAGCTCACACCATCACCACCATCATCATCACAGCTCACACCACCACCACCACCATCACAGCTCACACCACCACCACCATCACAGCTCACACCATCACCACCATCATCATCACAGCTCACACCACCACCACCATCACAGCTCACACCACCACCATCATCATCATCACAGCTCACACCATCACCACCACCATCACAGCTCACACCACCACCATCATCATCACAGCTCACACAACCACCGTCATCATCGTCACAGCTCATACCACCACCATCACAGCTCACACCATCACCATCATCACAGCTCACACCACCACCATCACAGCTCACACCACCACCATCATCATCACAGCTCACACCACCACCACCATCATCATCATCACAGCTCACACCACCACCGTCATCATCGTCACAGCTCACACCATCACCATCACAGCTCACACCATCACCAACACCATCATCACAGCTCACACCACCACCACCATCATCATCACAGCTCACACCATCACCATCATCATCACAGCTCACACCATCACCACTACCACCATCACAGCTCACACCATCACCACCATCATCATCATCACAGCTCACACCATCACCACCACCACCATCACAGCTCACACCACCACCACCATCATCATCATCACAGCTCACACCATCATCACAGCTCACACCACCACCACCACCATCATCACAGCTCACACCATCACCACCATAATCACAGCTCACACCATCATCACCACCACCATCACAGCTCACACCACCACCACCATCATCATCACAGCTCACATCATCACCACCACCATCATCACAGCTCACACCATCACCACCATCATCATCATCACAGCTGTCACACCATCACCACCACCATCATCATCATCACAGCTGTCACACCATCATAACCACCATCATCATCACAGCTCACACCATCTCCAACACCATCATCATCACAGCTCACACCATCGCCACCACCACCATCATCACAGCTCACACCATCACCACCACCACCACCATCATCACAGCTCACACCATCACCATCATCACAGCTCACACCATCACCACCATCACAGCTGTCACACCACCACCATCATCACAGCTCACACCATCACCACCACCATCATCACAGCTCACACCATCACCACCACCACCATCACAGCTCACACCATCACCACCACCATCACAGCTCACGCCATCACCACCACCACCATCACAGCTGTCACACCATCATCACCACCACCATCATCACAGCTCACACCATCACCACCATCATCATCATCATCACAGCTGTCACACCATCATCACCACCATCATCATCACAGCTCACACCATCACCAACACCATCATCATCACAGCTCACACCATCACCATCACCACCACCATCACAGCTCACGCCATCATCACCACCACCATCACAGCTGTCACGCCGCCGTGGGCGCTGAGGATGGAGCGACGGCAGGCGTGGCGCCGTGCGGTGTCTGACCCCGAGAGGAGGGGCGCTGCTCCCTCGGGGGCCACCACCTTAGGAGGCCTCAGCTCAGGTACTGCAGCGAGGTGGGGCGAGGTGCGGAGAGGAGCGGGGTCGTGCGGTGAGGTGCAGCATGGGCATGGCCAGGCTTGGCAGGCGCCGAGGCTGCTCATCTTCTTTGGTTCTTTCGGTAAAGTCACGTAGAATGAGAATAAAATAATAAATTGATAAAATAAAATAACACAATAATATCTCTTATTTAATTTTATCAATTTATTATTTTATTCTCCTTCTACGTGACTTTACCGAAAGAACCAAAGAAGATTAATCCTTGCAGTCACGAAAGCTTTAAATCGAGGCTGCTTATGTTGTGCAGCATCCAAAATTATTGCCTGGTTAAGTGCGGAGTGAACCGGGTGCTGCTGCCACCCGTCCGGGTTGACCCGGACAGTCCAGGAATCGGCATCTTGTGTTCGGGCGGCAGGAGTCGATTTGTCCCGAAATCTGGAACCCGGTGTTGTGTTGAACTTTTATCGCAGGATTCTGCACGGTGTTGGTAGACCCGGGCTGAGTGCAAAAGGTCGAGGCCCTGTGACCTTCCAGTACTTCAGCACTCGACATTGACCCTTGAGTGCAAGATTAAAATAATACTTTACAAAGACCGATTGCTTGTGGTACAAATGTAACAGGTAGCCAAAACCGTATACGTGCGTTGTACACTCTGATGGTGGCTTGCCAATTTGTTGGGAAGTTATTCACCGTTCACTTTGAATTCAAGTCAGCAATGTTGGGCTGCTGCTTCATCACAACATCATGAACAGTAGCTTTGCGATTTGAAAAATATATCATGCCTTGATCCAAATGTTACAAAACTAATATGGATTTTTGTAATTCATATGCAGTATTTGAATATTTGAGATGGGGTAAATTATAGGCAGCGCGTCAGCTATCCGTAGATCCCCTCCAGAGGATTTTGGATTGCTCTTCCATGCTGGCGATTTTGGATTGCTCTTTGAAGATAGTTCATAGTTCCATATATTTGGTATAGTCCTGTGAGCCATTCGGCTCTTGAATCGGGTGCAACCGCAACAAACAATAAACAAAAACATGAACAAGAAGACATCTTAAAGTGACGATGTGACTGTGCAAACAGAAAATCCAGGAAAAAAACATCAAAATATTCCTGAAATAACACCGTACACCAACGCTGTGTGCAAAAATCCAAGTGGAATGCAAGTCAAACAACAACAACAACAACCACAAGACAACTAAGATTAAGGCCATCAGTCTAATTCCGTACTACAATAAACAAAAACATGGCCAAACCAAAAAACGTTTTCGAAATCACCAATATAAAGCCATAAATGCAATGTAACAGTGATCATAGGGACTGACCGAATTTGTAAAATAAACTACATAAATAACATGTAACACCAAACCCTAGAGCCATAGCTGGCTGCATGAGTCACTCCACAACAACAGGAGCATCAGTCGGAGTATCACATTTTCCAATGCACCTTTAAGATCAGCACACTAAATCAAAATACAGTTAATACTTTGCAGCGGTCATCCGGATCGAAACATTTTATTTTATTTTAGGCCACTGAATAGCAGTGGCAGCTAGGGGTGTACAACTCCTCTAGAGCAGATGCTCATTCGTGTGACTAACTCTCACCTCTTCAGTCTTCGGTTGTTCAGATAGCAAAAATTTACAAGTTGTAAGACATTTTAACGTTTTAAATAATTTCCAGAACGGCTCTGTGGTATATATATTAAATCAGTTGAATGTTCGAGTCCACGGATGACGGACGTTCTTTCGCGGCCGTTTCTCTCCTCGCCGGGGGCCTCGCTGGCGTCCTCCGCGTGGGGCAACAACACCGCGTACCCACGATGCACTCTGGCTGCCTTTGACGACGTAGCTGGATGTTGGGGGCAAGGCAAGTTGATTTTATTCCGTGCAATTGGGCGATAGGTCAAGAGGCCACGGGATGTGAGCCTCATTTGCCAAAGGCTGACCTCGATTACCCATGTGACGAGAGCGATAGCATGAAAACAAGTTCGACAATGCAGTGAATAGAAATTCGAGCAAGAACATACATCAATATTCATTTTAAGCCAATGAGTAAGTGGCATAGTTTGTTATTGGCACACTCTAATGGGTGGAGTCCATCACGAATGGGATGGACTCCACCCAATGTTAGTCGGTAAGAGACGAGGATAGGAGTCTCATTTGCAAGCGTGGCTTGGGTCGTCAAAATTACAAAAGCAAAAAACTAATAAAGTATAGCAATGAAGCAAAATGAACTTGTTTAAGAGGGAGCAGGGAGGGGGGGGCAAACAGAAACTCAGGGTGATGGGGGGGGCAATAGGAGTCGGAGTGCCCTTGACAAGAACGTCGGGTAAGCCAGCAGCATTCGCTTAGCCAGACTCACTGGCGATGCACGTGTGTGTTGAACTTCTTTTGCACCGTACGCATTGCAACCGTGCTAAATCGTAGATGAGGCCCAGAAAATTTAATCCGGCCCAGCGTATGGTGGCATGAACAAACGCTGCCGGATGTTGGTCAGGAAAGCTGATCGGTCGATGAAAATATAAAAAAACAAATTCCCCCTTGATCTGTGGAGAAATAGAACAACATTCTGCTTATCAATTACTGTACTTTAACACGACAGTAATAGTTGGTGAAACAGCCATTGGCGTAGACGCATTGGAAAGCATTGCCGAATTCTCCAATCGATTACGCAGTGCGTGTACGTGTACAGCACACCCCGGCGTGTAAACCTGCGAAGGGGACCAGCAATATATCGTCTCCCCACAAAATATACATTTGATGAATTTCAACAATTTATGGAACGCGCGGCTCCCGAGAGTTCGTCACGAAATCACCAGAGTGAAGACGACGCGTTGAGCACACCCCGGATTGGCAGGCACGTGAGCACGTGCCTGCCAATCCACGTGAGAGCACGTGCCTGCCAATCCACGTGAGAGCACGTGCCTGCCCAATCCACGTGAGAGCACGTGCTTGCCCAATCCACGTGAGAGCACGTGCCTGCCAATCCACGTGAGAGCACGTGCCTGCCAATCCACGTGAGAGCACGTGCCTGCCCAATCCACGTGAGAGCACGTGCCTGCCCAATCTACGTGAGAGCACGTGCCTGCCAATCCACGTGAGAGCACGTGCCTGCCAATCCACGTGAGAGCACGTGCCTGCCAATCCACGTGAGAGCACGTGCCTGCCAATCCACGTGAGAGCACGTGCCTGCCAATCCACGTGAGGGCACGTGCCTGCCAATCCACGTGAGGGCACGTGCCTGCCAATCCACGTGAGAGCACGTGCCTGCCAATCCACGTGAGGGCACGTGGATAAAGCAGCGCTTACAGTGGCCTCTCGTTCGAGTCCCGACGTTACGGTTTCCCTTGCGGCGTTTTAATCACCTGCTTAAATTGCGATGTGCCATATCAATCTTTCACATCACGCAGGAAGTGCAGAATGTAGATTCCAATCAGTTACCAATAAATCATCCCCCTTTAATGCCCCAGCTCCAAGGGCTGCCACCTGCCCGCATTTGACCCGGACTGTCTGGGAATTGGCATCTGTGTTCGGACGGCAGCAATCGATTTGTACCCAGATTCGGTATTGGTGCCGTGTGGTGAACTGCGCGGTTGTTGACCGAGGGACGCTATGTCTGGGTTCGGTCTACGGTGGAGAAGGTGGCAAGCAAGCCCCCGCCATCGGATGCCATTGGCGAGTGACGTACAGTCGTATCGCGTCGTTGTGAGCGATTCAGACATATCCGGTGTTGTATTGAAATGTTTTCACTTCGCTCTTGTGCAGGAGTGTTTTCTGCATCCCGTCGTGAATAATACGAGGAAGTAATTTGCAACTGTGCTGAGATTATAATGTTTTTTTACTTGGACTATCGTGGTGGTTGGGGGAAAGCCATCCTCTTTGGTCTGTGCGGAACACAACCCTCTCTGCATACAATAAATTACAACAGACAATCAGCCATTTGTGCTTCGATGGTAATTGTGAGAATTTCCATGGCAACGAGACGTTTGTTATCGTGAAACAAAGTTGCGACCGAGGCAGCCAGGGCGATCACAACACAGGGCCCTATGTGCGAGTGCTTTTAAGTACAGTGATTTGTAATTGCTGCACCTAGTTTTTTTAAAATATATAAAATATGATTTTTGACATCTACGGGGGGAAAAAAATATAATTCCCGACCCAGGTCACTCATGCAAGCGAGACTTCATCCTCATCTCTTGACCTCGCACCTGGTCAAACAACACGAGAAGTTGTATCATCACATCATCGTCGTCTCGTCTCGATACGTTGGCCTCCCATGCAATACTGTCCATCCCTTGGCGTCAAAATACTACCGTGCTTACGTACTGCAGTAGCCAATCGCAATGCGATATTGTTTAGTTTCCTTATGAATAATAAATAAAAGCCAATGCTGTGGCAGCTCAGCAGTCGAGTCTCATGAGAACCCACCCACCGCGCTACTGGCCCTGGAGCACACGTGGGGTAGCCACCTATCAGGGTTGTCCCTGTGAAGTGACAGGCAGGGATGGCTCCCACGTCGAAGCGCTGTTTGTCGAGTGGCGGCCACGTGCAGATCTCCTTGTCACTCTTCTGTTGCTATTGCCATGGTTACTGTTTCCATCGGCTTTGACGCATCGATTCCGCCTGGCACGTTGAGTTCTCTGTCAGACAGCTTTGGTCCCATCCGCACTGTGTTCTACCACCCCTCTGCAGGTCACAGTGCACTCGCTCACCCACCCACTGCTACTTTACTGATTTTATTTTACCAGGTAAAGTCCCACTGAGCTATGTAGCCCTTTTTGAGAAGCGACCTGGCCATCACAAATGATATTTCAACCAAGTAGATTACCATTTGGAAATGTATAGCAGCCACATACTCTCAACACGTTGATTCTCAATGTGGAGGGAAAAACTAGGGAAACCCAGAGAAAAAAAACACGTGGCCATGGGAGAACATTTAAAACTCCAAATATACAGGTGTCAGGGACGGGATCAAACCCACGACTTCCTTGTATACCAGACGAGGGAGTTTATATCTCGCCACCAACACGCACGCTCACCCACCGACCCACTTTGTCTGACACTGCGCTGCAGGTTACAAGTCCTCTCCTCCCTGTCCCACACTCACACACAGCCTGCCATCGCCGCTCCACTTTTGAATTCCCTGCCACTGCCTCTTTTCCCCAAGTGCTTAAAATAGGCGTGCTCACTTCAAGAAGTGACGTCTCCACACGTTACCAATTTTGCCCCCGGTAGTGCTGTTTGTTGCTGGCCACTTTGTACTTTGGGTCAGTGCCCAGCAGCCATGATTAGTAAATGAAGGCCCCATGGTGAGGCCTCGTCACGGCTGCATCATCGAAAAAATTGGCTTTTATCAGGGTGGAAGGGTGGCGGCTCAGTGGCAATGGTCGTGCCTCGCAGCAGGAAGCACCTGGGTTCGATTTCTGACTCCGGAGCCTCTTCTGTGTGGAGTTTGAATGCTCTCCTCCCATTCTGCATGGGTTTCCTCCAGATTCTGCGGTTTCCTCCCATAGCTAAAAAAACCCCTCCATGCACACAATGTATCTTGAACTTCTTTCGCACCGTACGTAGCCGCCCGTGTTAATTGGAGGTGCGGGGGAAGGACAACAAACTAAACACAAAAAGCAGTTTTAAAGAAATAAGTTTTCAATCTAGATTTAAAAGTGCACAGCTTCTAGTGGCTTCCTAATATTGGAATGAAGAGCATTCCAGACGGCCGTAGAGAAGCACATCTGAAATCGCGCGATGCGGTGACCTGGATTGGCCAAACATTCCACTGCATCACACAAAACTCGGCAAAACCCTCCTTAAAAAAATCGTTCAGACTCGGTGAGCCTTTCCTGGGTAAACAAGCGTCATGATAATAAAAATCGTACCGTCTCCTTTCACATGGCATGTCAGTAACAGTTTGTATATATGTCATAGTTGAATGTTAAGGGTCCTTCAAGCAATCCAAGGTGGCAGTAGACGCCGCATGGATTGCAGCGACACCACCAGGGGACGTGTGCGTGGATGGCGCCACTCGTCGGCGTGGACCTCGACGACTGCCAACTGTGGTCCGGCGCGTGCCGGTGATGGTCCCCCCCCACGGCGTTGAGTTCCCTCCGGCTGCGTGTGTCGGCCTCCGCGCAGACTCGGCCGGGGGCCTGCCCCGTTTTACCCCCTGCTCCGCCGTCATCGGTAATTGTGCGCCGGCGACACAAATGAAACACTTGCGGGCGCCAGCGGGCAGGGAGCAAAGCGGGCGGCGAGTCTCGGTGTGAGCGTGGAGAGGCTGTTGCTTTTTGACCACCCCGGGGCCTCGTGGCCTCTGTGAGTGCGCGTGCGACGGGTGGCTCGTCTCAACCGTTCCCAGAAATCAACACCGGGAGAGGGGGGGAGGGGTCGGCAACGCCGGGTGGGAGGGATCCCACGGCCAGAAAGACGTGACCGTCAGCCAAGTGGGATTATAAAGCATGGCGAGCAATCAGCGTCCAGGCCCGGTGCGCGACGTGGTGGCGGTGTGCGATGGATGTCTCGTGATCAAGCGGTACCCCCCCCCCGACACATTGACCTCAGTTCCGCAGGTAGCTGCTGCGGTGGTGGTGTGGCTGCTGCGGTAAAGAGCGTCGGCACGCACCGTTTGACGGGTAAATGTTTCGTGGGTTTTTCTGAGTTTTTTGTTTGTTTGCGGTCGTCGTTTGTTTGAGTCGTGACGTAAACGATTATGTTTGTCATAGGTCATATTTGATGCGATCATCAGGCAATGAAACGGAAATAATACGGTTAGGTTTTTCGAGTTAAAAACAATTACGGTACTTTGTTTATGGTACTCGTAAAGTGCCTTTGCCGGAAATATATTGTGGGACGGATACCGGAAGTATCAAACTCTTTATTCGCAACGTTTTGGCAGACACACGCGTCAATGACGATGCGTTATTAGGACACGGCTGGGTCTCGTCTCCAAAAAGAAATGACTCCTGCTATCGTGACACCAATTTAAAGATACCAGAAGCGGGGTGGAGCTCCGGTCCGGCACGTCACAACTACCGTTGCCTCTCAACCTGAACCCCATCATCGTTGTCCTTGTCAAACTGTTGTTGTCGTCATCATCACCATCAAAGTGTCTCACTGATTTCCTCTCATGACGTACACAATTGCGAGGAGCCTCCACACACAATGCACAATCGATCCCCCGTCAATATCAGCAACCGACACACGCCCCTCGCTTAGAAAGCTCATCGCAGCTTTCTGCTTGAATGGCACGTCCACCTCAGCCATCCTGTTTGTGGGGACGACGCCACGGCTGGTAGGCTGCCGGGCAGCACGGAGAAGCACCACAGCCGGAGGCGACAGGCTGGCGCTTGGGAAGGCAGCAGCCAGGACCGGTGCCAACAATTTGGCCAAGGTCTCTGGCCGTGAATGCGTGCTTCTACTTGTGTGGGACTTAGCCCAGGGTAGCCGGATAAAAACCTGTGGGTGCTTTGGGGGGTCAAGCCGCTCTATCCCCCGTACAGATGGACACGGATGGAGATCAATCCACTTGTCCTACTGCTATCTCCCGGCGAGCCAGGGTATAACCACCTCCATGCCCACGGGGAAGGGAGTTTCGCGACATTTGCGCGGTGATCCACCAACCCCTCGCCGCTGCCTCCACAGTGCTGGGTTACAGAGAGCCACGTGCGAGGTAGCAGCCACCGCCACCCACCCCGGCACTCGAGCATCACACTGCACAGACGTGTGTGTGTGTGCAGTATTCCACACGTGTGTCGGTGTAAGTTGTCAAACAACGCATCTCTCATCGCATGGACATCGTACATGTGCACGGTCTGATTAAATTACCAGCCGGTGGTGGAGCTTCCCTTCATCGACCCATTCGGAACAGTGTGGTGAAGTATGGTCAAACAAACCCCCCCCCCCCCCCCCCCATGACGGACAGGGCCTTGGAGAGGCGTTCAGCCAAAGGACTCTACATCATCATTATTTTAATCTTGACCGAAAGCTTGGCAGGCTCCGCTCCACGTACCCTGGACTCTGTATGACACCAGGCCAGGGGTCACGTGCGGCTCTTTTAAGGACTGCTGCGTCGTGACGTCACGCGTTGAGGACCGCCGACTCATGTTCACCACATGCATTGCGGTGATTTGAATATGGAGGTATTTTGTTTTTACCGAATTAGATTTAGAAACAGTCTCTGTTGTTTTTGTTGGCAACCCTTGGCCGATTGTCAAACCTCTGCGTGTGCGTGCTCATAATCGGATATATGGAGGAAAACTCAAAATGATAAATATACGACCACGTGATCTGTCAAAATAACAGCTCGATTGCAATAGAGACTGCTGCTCAGTCGTGTTTTTCTCGATACCGAGATACCATTCTACAGCGTGCAGGATGCGGCACGCGCTGCTAACGCTCATGTTTCATGCGTGAATTTGCACGGCGCATTTCACAATTGGTTGAAGGAAAACACATTTCGCTGTACTGGTGGCGAGACATATGGCTCATTAATAAAACATGAGCCTTTGTCAACCGGTATAATGAACGACTTACTGCGACTGTTCGTGGTGTGAATCATTTTACCGTTAATAGCCCGGCCGTTTTTACGCGTTATCGTTTCGTGAGCGCCAGCCCAGCCGCGTCGCATGTACCCACACTCAGACACAACACGTGACACACTCACACACAATACGTCACACACAACACGTGACACACACACAACACGTGACACACTCACACACAACACGTCACACACAACACGTCACACACTCACACACAACACGTGACACACTCACACACATCACGTGACACACACACAACACGTCCCACACTTAGACACAACACGTGACACTCACACACAACACGTCACACACAACACGTGACACACTCACACACAACACGTGACACGCTCACACAACACGTCACACACTCAGACACAACACGTGACACACACACAACACGTGACACACAACACGTCCCACACACACACACAACACGTCCCACACACACAACACGTCCCACACACACAACACGTGACACACTCACACAAAACACGTGACACACTCACACACAACACGTCACACACAACACGTCCCACACACACACACAACACGTGACACACACACAACACGTGACACACTCACACACAACACGTGACACACTCACACAACACGTCACACACTCACACACAACACGTGACACACTCACACACAACTCGTCACACACTCACACACAACACGTCCCACACTCTCACACATCACGTGATACACTCGCACACAACACGTGACACACTCACACACAAAACGTCACACACAACACGTCACACACTCACACACAACACGTCACACACACACAACACGTCCCACACTCACACACATCATGTGTGACACACTCACACACAACACGTGACACACTCACTCACAACACGTCACACACTCACACACAACACCTCCCACACACACAACACGTCCCACACTCACACACATCACGTGACACACTCACACACAACACGTGACACACTCACACACAACACGTGACACACACATCACGTCCCACACACACAATACGTCCCACACTCACACACATCACGTGACACACTCACACAACACGTGACACTCACACACAACACGTGACACACATCACGTCCCACACACACAATACGTCCCACACTCACACACATCACGTGACACACTCACACAACACGTCACACACTCACACACAACGTCACACTCTCACACACAACACGTCACACTCACACACATCACGTGACAGACTCACACACAACACGTCCCACACTCACACACAACACGTGACACACACACAACACGTGACATACTCACACAACACGTCCCACACTCACACACAACACGTGATACACTCACACACATCACGTCACACACTCACACACAACACGTGACACACTCACACACAACATGTCCCACACTCATACATCACGTCCCACACTCACACACAACACGTCCCACACTCACACACAACACGTGACACACACACAACACGTGACACACTCACACACATCACGTCCCATACTCACACACAACTCGTGACACACTCACACACAACACGTCACACTCTCACACATTACATCACACACTCACACAACACGTCCCACACTCACACACAACACGTGACACACACACACAACACGTCCCACACTCACACACAACACGTGACACACTCACACAACACGTCACACACTCACACACAACACGTGATACTCACACACATCACGTCACACACTCACTCACATCACGTCACACACACACAACACGTCCCACACTCATACATCACGTCCCACACTCACACACAACACGTGACACTCACACACATCACGTCACACACTCACACACATCACGTGACACACTCACACACAACACGTCCCACACACACAACGTCACACTCTCACACACAACACGTCACACTCACACACATCACGTGACACACTCACAGACAACTCGTCACATACTCACACAACACGTCCCACATACACAACACGTGACACACAACACGTGACACACACACAACACCTCCCACACTCACACACAACACGTGACACATTCGCACACATCACGTCACACACTCACACACAACACGTGACACACTCGCACACATCACGTCCCACACTCACACACAACACGTGACACACACACAACACGTGACACACTCACACAACACGTGACACACACACAACACGTCCCACACTCACACAACACGTGACACACTCACACACAACACGTGACACACACACACAACACGTGACACACACACAACACGTCCCACACTCACACAACACGTGACACACTCACACACAACACGTGACACACACACAACACGTGACACACTCACACAACACGTCACACACTCACACACAACACGTGACACACTCACACACAACACGTGACACACTCGCACACACAACACGTCCCACACACACAACACGTCCCACACTCTCACACATCACGTGACACACTCGCACACAACACGTGATACACTCACAACACGTCCCATGGCCGCATGATGGCTGAGCAGCATGGTGCATGCCCCAGTCACCGGGGCGGCTGCTCTCCATATGCTCATGCTAATCGCAGGTGACGAGGTCAGTGACAGACTTGACGAGGTTAAATACGAAGCAAAGCGTGCCCAACGAGCAGCCCCTCCTGTCTAAGGGTTTGAAGGTCGCTGAGAATGCATCAACTGGGACCTAAGCACTGTCCATGAACTATTCATGATAATCGAATCCGGGTATTAAAAGCAATCGTTTTAACGTCTACTCTGCTGTGTAGTACACTTGATTGACCATGTTTGTAGGGGACATTACTGGAAGCTAATGCATGACAATTGATGTCGACAAATGGACGGATTGGCGGGACACCGATGCAGCGTAACGCACCGGTGCTCATAAAACAGTCTGACGAAGTTGCCCTTGAGTGAGCTGCAGACTCTCCATCAGAAGTTGCACTTAGATTCAGCAGCTGCCTTCCCCATCCGAACGTGTGGAGGTGACACCACGAGACGTAATCTTGTGATGCCACCGTCCGCCAAGAAATGATTTCGGAGATGAATCGAGGAACCGTCCGACCAAGTCTAGGGCACGAGGAGTCGAATCTCGCTGCCGTTGGAACACGGAGCCAGCCAATCGGCATCAGGCTGGGTGCTGCTCTACAGCAACAGACTGTGACACTTCGTGGTCTTGCCGTTGGAACACGGAGCCAGCCAATCGCCATCAGGCTGGGTGCTGCTCTACGGCAACAGACTGTGACACTTCGTGGTCTTGCCGTTGGAACATGGAGCCAGCCAATCGGCATCAGGCTGGGTGCTGCTCTACAGCAACAGACTGTGACACTTCGTGGTCTTGCCGTTGGAACACGGAGCCAGCCAATCGCCATCAGGCTGGGTGCTGCTGCTCTACGGCAACAGACTGTGACACTTCGTGGTCTTGCCGTTCGTTATAAACATTCGTCTTCCGATGGCTTCGACTGATTTTGACGCACCACCACTACCACCCCGCAAAAGTTTCTGAGCGGGGTTGCAAATCGCGGGAAAAGAAAGAATGATTGCGAACATTTGGCTTTTATTTTTATACACCGACCGGTGTGTACCACCAGATACGTTCGTTTCAGCTCCATGATAGGTGACAGTTATTACTTGCACGGTCCCTGCTCTGGTGTCCCAACAAGCGAGCGAACGGTGACGCAGCCCAGCCGCAGCACCGTTTATTGCAAAGGTTCACGGTTCGAATGCAGCGGCCGCCCTGGTTATTACCGCGGGTGTGCGTCCACCGTAAACATCACTTTGCGCCATCTGCTTCGACAGTGAACGTTAAAGAACCCGTGACGTCGTTCACAAGAGCAGGCCCCTACGGTGTGCAGGTGTCGCGGTCCAAACACTTCCCATATCTGAGGAATGATCTGCAAATTACTCAATCGTGATTCTGCATAGCAATCGTCACTCCCCCCCCCCCCCCCTTTACCTCCCCCCGCCCCCCCGACTGTTAAAACTTGGCAGGGCCCTTCTTAAAAATAGTTTTTGGACTCGGCTACGGTTTCCTGCGTGACCTCGCGTACATGATTATAATAATAATGAAAGTGCGGTAGTACTCCACGTGATGCTGGTGAGTGCTGGTGAGTGGTGCGTGACGCCGCGGTCGTGAGGGTGTGACCAGCAGAGGCACGACGGCTCCGAGAGTTGCTGTTGCGATTGGTGCTGCGAAGCGGAGCTCGCTTCTGGGGAGTGGACGCTCCCGTGGCCGCTCACGGACGGATCGTCGCCTCGAGCGTTTGCCAGGAAGGGCCGTGCGGCCCGTTGGAGTGACGATTCGTGTGCCCGATGGGGGTTTGTAGCAAACGCGTTTGTATTTCACGTGCATAGAGAGACACGGAGATGGAACGAAGGTTTTATTTCGTGATTACGGTTCTCCACGACAACGCTTGATGATGATTGGTTGTTGCGCATCAAATAAGTTTTCTGCATTCGAACTCTGCAGTTAATTTGGCACTTATACGTGGCATATGATAAAACAAAAACCTTCCAGGCTATTGTGACTTTTTTTTATTGGGCCCTGCCCATTTGTTTTTGGGTTGAGCTTTGTACTTTTCCTGGGGTGTGCGTTTCAGTAGAGGCTCGTTCTCCCAATGGGCTGGCTGCTCACGGCCAGTTTGGCGAGGGATGATGTTTCAAAGTTTTTTTTCTGACTTTGACGACGGCTAATGACACCCGTCACAATCTCAGCAATGTGGCTCCTGTACGGATTACTCAAAACTATTGACGTTGGTAATGTCAAATCAATTGTTCCCACGGCCCTGCTCCTCGTTAATTGCACGATTGAATGGTGGGGAGATATGAATCTTACAGGGTATTTACTCTTCATTACGAGGAGATCTTTAACTCGCAGATGATGAACGTGCATCTTGGAGCCGCGATTATAAATCAATGCGCGCTTCCTTCCTCTACTCCCTTGGCCTTTTGGACCATTGGGGAATGACTGATTTCCCTCCCTGTGGGGTCTCCTCCACTTCTCTTCGTCCTCCGCTGCGCCTCTCAACTGAGACAACTTCCATCCTGTCCAGTGTTTGGTGTCCAGTGTTTGGAGTTTGAGGCCCAGTCAGGTCGCGGTGTTCCTCTTCCCCGAGCTTCTCCCGTTGTTCCCTCCGTCACCGACCTCAGCGTCCGGGCACCATTCAACCCCCGGTCACGCCTCCGGCACCTTGCGGCCTCCTGCACGTGGCCTCACTCGGCAACCTCGAGTCTTCGTCTCGATTTCTTCAAGGTTTCCTCGTTTGGGTCGCGTGCATCTGTAATAAGATGTTTGAAAAATACTCTGCGTGTGATTTTCCGTGTTGCACTTTGCCTATTGTACCCCTTGTGATGCGTGCGTATGTGGCACTTCTTTCACACCGTACGTAGCCAACCGCGCTCATCGGAGGTGTGGAGGAAGGACCAAACAAACTAAACACGAAAATAAGTTTCAAAGAAGTGAGTTTTCAATCTAGATTTAAAAGTGCATAGCTCCAGTGGCTTCCTAATATCAGAAGGAAGAGCGTTCCAGACGGCCACAGAAGTGTATCCGAAAGCGTGCGATGCAGTGACCGTCTTTGTTCAATGGCCAGCCAAAGGCCGCTGTGAGGATGACCGGCGTTTGCATGTGGTTCATGTGTGACAAGCGCTTTGTGTGTGTGATGAGTGCGACCTTATAACAACAAGCTGCAGTTGGAAGTGGAATTTTGCATGCGTGCGACTCATTTTGCGTGCGTGGTCCAAGCGAGTCACCGTGGATGTGTCGACAGAAATCTTCACGGAGACTCTGGGCAGGAGCGCTGTAGCGGCGTGCTTGTGTTAAATTGGTGGGGAGCGGTGGCGCAGTGGTCAGTCCACTCTGCTACGAACATGGCGACCTGAGTTCGATTCCTGCTCGCAGACACAAATCATTGATGAATATCTGAATCTGGGGCTGCGCCAAGTTGACTCAGCCTTAAATAAGTACCTGGTGCAGTGTGTAATCATCGTTCCGGCCTTTTTATGTGGTCGCTAACAGCACTTGCCCCAACACTCTGTATGCCTATATGGGTCATCTTTGTCTTTGCTCACACAGGCCATTATACAGGGTTATCCAGTCATAGATGGCCCACTGATTTCCAACGTCCCTTCGACTTTGTTCTCAACAGCTGAGAGAGAATATTGCGAAAGTGATGGCTCCGTGTCAGAGGAGAGGGTTTTCAGGATTTAATAATTGTGGTCCGATAGAGTGGACACGTCTAGAGGCTGTGGAGTCACGGTGTTTCTCATTACCAGCCAGCAGCCCTGGCGTCTTGTCAAACGGACGTGCACGTTGATCAACTTGTCTGTCAGTCGGCCACGGTCAAAGTGCTTCGCAGTGGCGGACCGGCGGCGCTCTCGCCGCGGTCGGCCGCTTGCGGGAACAGGTCACACCGACCCGCGCTGCTTCGCTTCTGCCCTCGCGAAGTGGAGCGTCCGTGTTCATGTTCCGTCGGCGGGCGACGGTAATATCTTTACAATCGTTTTTCACGGCTGTTTGGCGAGACCGTGGCCAGAATAAAAAAATAAATCGAGTTTGACGCCTTCACTGTGGTTGTCACCCGGCTAGATAGCAGTCGAGCTGCGAGCGGTTTCTGAGTGCGGCAAAACTTTTCCGGATCGCTTGGCCATTCGAAATGCTCGTCGCTTAGTGACGGTGTAACGCAATCGTCGTGCGACAGGTACAGATAAGCAGACAGTGATGATTATATTTAACAACGTTAAAATGTCTGTAAATTATAGAACGTTGTGCAGTCCGTGTCCATGGTACGATTTAATGAATACAGTGGCAACTGCTGCAGGGTTTGTGCCTGCTCGGTGGCTAGGAAATGGAATCGCATCCAAGGATTTTTTTTAATCTGTCTGTGCGGAACTTTGGGTGTTGCCCCTTCCTATGCATCCTGGGGTTTTTGTGGGGCGCCACGGTGGCGAGATGTTAACTACCTCGCCTGGTATGCAGGAGGTCGTGGGTTCGATCCCGACCCTGACGCCTGCTGTTTATCTGGAGTTTGCGTGTCTCTCTCTCTCATCCCGTGGCTGTGTGGGTTTTTCTCCGGGTCCTCCGGTTTTTCTCTGCACAGTTTGAAACATGCGTTTAGAGTAATTAGCTGCTGTCTATTACCACGCGATGATAAGCCATTTCATTGAGCTGTCATTTGTGGCCAGGTCGCTTCTGAAAAAGAGCTATATAGCTCAGTGGGCCTTACATGGTCAAAACATATATAGTGATAGTAATTTCTGCGGGTTTTCTGGTTTCCTCCCACAAACAAACTCTAATGACTGTATTGGAATTGGCCACACATCCCAGTGTAACAGGGCCCTCTGGACTTTGGAATTCCCTCCCGTTGTGGCTTTTCTCAAGTCCTTATAACTGCCCTCAATTCAATAAACGTATTCATTGTCACCTGTTACACCTTTAACGGTGCTATTTGTTGCTGGCCGTTTGGCGTTTTTAGGCCTTTGTGATTGTGCTCGGCAAATATGAAACCAAGTATCGTGCTCTACACATCGACTTGTTTGTGCTGCATCCGTAAAACTGAGTACATAAAAAAAATCTCAGTGATTTTCCTGCTCCAGTGGACATTGAGGCAGGCAGCGGTCACCTGCGTTTACAGCCCCGAGCTAGTGGTAGAAGTTCCCCATTCCTATGGTGGGGGCAAGTCTACCCGTGTAAAAGCTCACCGCGTTCATTCACGTTTGGTGCCGCTCGCTGCTCTGCTCCCTGGATGACCGCTGCGCCCACCCTCGCCCCCTGAGTCCAGGCCTGAGCAATCGCGCTCAGGCGCACAGTGCAGACTCTGGGGCTCCGGGTGCTGGTAGCTGCTGGAGAGGAGAGCGCTGGCGCAGTCCGGTTGTGTTTCGTTTGTTGTATTTCCCCCCGTAACTGCAAACAGCACGGTTGGCTACGTACAGGGCGAATGGAGTTCAACATACATACATACGTACACACGGAGAGACGGCGATCACATTAACTCGCCGCGATGGACGTGCGCGCCGCACCGGCTAGGCGCTTCCGGCGTCCTGCGAGCGCCTCTCCCCGAGTTCGCCGCCAATGCCTCCGGACGCGCCGCCAAGGCACCGGTGGCTTCTTCCCGTAGCGGCTTCCGACGCTGGCGGTCGCTCGCAAGAACACCCGCCTCTCGTGCGTGTGGGCAGGGACCACGTTTGTGCAGGGCGGTAGTGCGCCATGCGGCGGTACTGGCACAGTAAGGGGACAACAGCTGGTGGTGCATCTGCCGGTCATCTCAGTCGGTCGGCGCATGGCACCTGCTGTATCTGTCCCGTGACCTCCCGTCAGCAACGAGCCTTCGACACTGCACGTGGCCTCAAAGTGCACCTGGCCTGGCACACGTGACGTGGTGATGTCACCGTCGTTCAGTGGCGAACGGCGGATATTGGTACTCGCTCCTCTGGTGACATTCGAGGCAGGGCCTTTATAACGAAATCAGTGTTCCCTCCCCGCACTCATCAGCGAGCTGCGGATGTCCTGCTGAGGCTGCTGCTCGCGGTAATGGCGCCGTGTGAACTGCGATGGCTGCTTACGGGGGTTCTGTGACATTGAGAATGGCGAAATCGGCACGAGATGCCTCTCTGTGCACGAGAGGCTATTTCACGTGCAGATTTTTTTTCTCAACCTTCCTTTGCAGACCGTGTTTTGCCACGTGGTTCCACACGGCATGCTGCCCATGGCACGATTCAAACAAAATCGGTAAAAAATATGATTTTATTGTTTGAGAAATTAAATCTTAAACTTTTGAATATCACTTGTCTCAAGGGCATCACGACCCCTGGCTATTGCCTGGTTTCTCCTGCTGCCACTGCTCTCTCAGCTGATGCAACATTGTAACCACCCTCCTCCTCCCTCCCTTCCTTCCTTCAAACGCAGCATCTCTTGCAGGCATCGCATCGTGAACCCCTCCAAACCACAGCTACACTTTCCATAACCTCTCGCCCTGACTGCTGGGATTCCCTCTGCTACAGCCTCCCCATTAATGTCACCTCAAAACTCGAGGCGAATCCTTGTCGGGCCTGACCACTTCTCCCCACTGGCTCCGCTGGCTCCGCTGGCTCCGCTGGCTCGCTGGCTCCGCTGGCTCCGCTGGCTCCGCTGGCTCCGGTCTAGTGGCAAATCGGCCACGAGGCTGCGCTGAGTCATCGAGATCCTGTGCGTGCTCGCGTGTCTGCGTGTGTGCGCATGCCATCTCTCGGCTTACTCAACCCCTCCCCATGCTCTCCATGTCCTGTGTCCTGGTAACTAATGTCTTCTGTCAAATTCCCCTGTCTCCCCTCGCCTTCATGGGATGTCTCCCCTCGCCTCCATGGGATGTCTCCCCTTCTGTTATCTTCATCCCAGCGTTTGGAAGGCGCCCGACGGACTTTCCGCGCTGCTCACTGCCGTCCCTTGTTCACGTCACAACTGAAGACTTTCCCCCCCCCCACCCTCTCTCTTTCTGCTGGCAATGATTGATTGATTTTCTTTTCACCATTGAACTTGGTCTGCTTTCATGTATAAATAAAGGGTCCCAGTGCATTTCATCGTTAGCACTGCCTCATAACATTAAGCACATTCGTTAGTAGGCTGCAGTGGTGGCCTCGGGGCAGTGGCGTTGGTTGGGACACGGACCCCTGTGGGGGGAGCGGGGGGGGGGTGGTGGACGGGCGGAAGATGGAGTGGAGGGGGGGCTACGGATCCTATACACGCGTGGAAACTCACAGCCAGGGAATGCAACGTGTGTGAGAGGGCGCCCACCGTGGAGATCGAGTTTGTACACACAAGGGACACGGGATCGCTGTCATCGTGAAGATCATCAACAGAATGTGTTTTTTCTTTCTTGTTTTACTTGCTGCAGTGCGCACGTGCCATTGCTGCCGGCAAATGACCGCCGCGTTGTGCATGCTCTGTGCTGCAGATGTCAAGGGCCCTCCCACGCACCACATGTCCTGCGGCCAGTCGCCGTACACGGAGCGAGGCGACTGGAGCCAGCGCTTCTGCATCCTCTCCGACAGCGAGATGCTTCTGCTGGAGCGGGAGGAGGTGGGTACGCTCGTGCCAGTGAGTCGCTGGATTGGGACGCCGCTACGCGTCGATCCGCTCGAAACTATCGCGGGGCGGCGAGACTCTCTCCCTGTTCGGGAACCCCCCCCCCCCTCCCCCCGTGGAAGCGGATGTCCACGGAGCTACCTCTGAGATCGCCTTCTGCAAGTGGCCTCTGATCCACGCAGAGCGGGGGGGGGGGCGGCACTTTCCCACCCGCTCTAGCAATGAGAGTGATGTTTGCCTGGTGACAGTAAAACCGATTCATTCCCGGAGCTGGAATTTGGCCAAGTTAAGTTCGGAAACTAAAATTAATGTCATGGTTATTCGATCTGATTGGGGAGCTTTCACTTGTTCCCATCCTGCAAAGAGGCCTTGGCTACTTCGGTAGAATATCCAGAGCGTCATCCTCCTCATCCGAGAAATGCTCATTTGCCCGGTGGAATTTTAATGTTCAGTTGGCAGTGACCAGCATCACATTCTCGCACGAGTCATATGATTCCGTGTGTTATGGTTCCACCTTGCTCTCCTCGGGCTACCAGGAGTGGTTCCCCAGTTGGCGTCCTGCTGCTTCGTGCTGCCATTGTTTATGATCGCAGTCACTCACTCGGGCATGCTGTTCGTGTGCTCAATGCACACTTGATGCCTTTTCAAAAGGTATCTATTCGGTGTTTGAACATCCTATTATTATTTTTCAATATTTTGGATACTGGTGAAAAGGGTCCCATTTCGGGTCCCATTTTGGGTCCCATTTTCGCACGTTTCTGGGGGGCGGGGAGGGTGGGGGGGGGGGGAGAGACGATGGGAGGGAATTGCAAAGTGGAGCGGTGCGAGGAGAAGAAGCAGAACGAGACGGGTGGTGACCTGCGTTGCGGTGTTTGATTTGAGTGAGCGAATGAGTGGGTGAGTTGTGGGGAGCGGTGGTGTTGCGGTGAGGGCCCTGCGTATCGAATTCGGCGACCCGAGTTCGATTCCCGCTCACGGCCAGCACCGGTGACAATCCTGGGCCTCCCCTAGGTCACCTCAGCCTCAAATGAGTACCTGGTGCGGTAAGTAAACATCACGACTCGGAAGGCAAAAGGTCGTGTTGGCCACCCGGCCCCTCGTGTGCCCTGCCGGCCTTCGTAGGTGCTCGCTAGCAGCGCTTGCCCCATCAGTCTGATAAGCCTATGCGGGGGATCTTTGTCTTTGTGTTGTCGTGACCTGCAGTGTGGTGAGTGAGCACCGTACAGGTGCGACGAAGAAGTCAGATTGGTATACCCGAGTCCTCGCCGTGGGTGGACGAATCGACGTGTGATGTTCGATATGGGCGCTGCGGCGTGAGACCGCATCCGACGCCGACTTCGTACTTTCCCAGAGCGTCCGATGATCCAGAGAATACGATGTTTACTTCTTGTTACTTTACACGACCCGTATGGAGTAATGAGGCTCCGCGATCAGCAAACGAGGGGTAGCAGCAGCAGTGGTGCGAGATGTCGTGGTGAAGACAAAATGCACCGTACATAACCAGCCGTGCTCATCGGAGGTGCGGGGGGAAGGACAACAAACTAAACACAAAAAGCAGTTAGAAAGAAATTAGTTTTCAATATAGATGATTTACAAGTGCATAGCTCCAGTGGCTTCCTAATATCGTAAGGAAGTGCGTTCCAGGCGGCCGCAGAAGCGCGTCTCAAAGCCGTCTTTGTTCGATGTTCCAGACAAAAGGATGACCGTGGTTGGCGTGATTGTTTATGCTCCTTGACGAGTCAGAGTTGGTGAGGTCTCAGAATGAGACATTCAGTTGAGCTGTTAATTGAAAGCGGCGATAAAAGGGAAGATTTTTTTTTTACTCGTTAAACTTTATTAGCCATGAAAAGCCTCACCGAGCCTCGTGACTCTTTTTCAGGAGGGTCCTGCCAATTTTTTGCGGCAGTGGCTGATTATTGCCGAGTATAAACTAAAACTAACGACGAAACTATTTTTTTTTATTTCACCAGGTAAGGCCCGCTGAGCTATATAGCGCTTTTTCAGAAGTGACCTGGCCACAAATGATGGCTCAACGAAGTGGCTTATCAAGTGGAAATTTTATTATTAAACCCGTGATGTTGATTTTCAATGGAGAGGGAAAAACCGGAGGACCCAGAGAAAAGTCCACACGACCACGGGGAGAGAGACACGCAAACTCCAAATATACAGCAGCAGACGTCAGGGTCGGGATCGAACCCACGACCTCCTGTATACCAGGCGATGTAATTAACATCTCCTAGCCACCGTGGCGCCCCTCTAGGAATTGATAAATTTGCGGTGTCATTTTTCAAATTTGGCGAATAATGGGGTCTGACGCCGGCACACAATGGCCTACTCTCGCCAATGACGTCACGGGATATTTAATGTCCGCTGGGAAGCAAGAAGGCGCGTAGCATTTTACGGCAAATTTGCCCACAGTAATAACCACGCTTGTCTCTGCAGGCATTCTAACATTGTGCGCCGTGTTAAAGATAACTTACAGAGCCGTGTGACGCGATTAAGGGAAGGCACTTGGCAGGAGTTACCTTCTTTGGCACACATTACATAATGTGCTTTGACAACACGCTCGTTGCTTAGCAACCAGCAATTACCCAGATGTTAACGTTGCTTTCCCGTATCTGGCGACAATCCCGTGATTATTCATCTTGCGGTAACACAAAGGTTATCAGTAAGAGTGTATTTAGTTCGAGTAATAATTATAATCATTACTTTGCCCCGTTTGCCTCTATGCAGGAGAGTCTATAATGTGCCACGCATTTACATTGTTTGCAGTGTTGAGCGCTTACCACCGCACGTCCACCTGTTTTTGTTGACGCACGGTGCTGCTCCGTAGAGGTGAGCGTGTGTATGTGTGTGCTCGTGCGAACATTCTACAACGCGTTGCTCGTGAGTTGGGGCACTCGTTAGATTGTAGGTAATGAGTTGGTTGACAAGAGGGCCACAGTGCAGTTCTTCGGGAATCAGCGATGGTTTTCGCATAATGCACAAAGGTGGAGTGCCTTTTCTCTATCCCGCTGTGTGTGGAGAGGAGCACTGCGCAACTTCAGCATACGGGACAATCACCCGCGTGGGCTGGGTACTCGGCACAGTGCGTGAGCGGTGCCAGGCTGGTGGCAAGGGGTGCGCGGCGGTGGCGCTGACGGTGCGAGCCACACGCAGCGTGCGTGCGGTCGGGGCGGTTACATCGCCAGCGCGAGTTCACGCGGGGTTCGTGGAGAGACGTGATGAGCGAGCGGCATTCCTGCTGGGAGCGAGCACGGGACGAGGCGGTGGACGAGAGGGAAACTGACACGGGAGAGAGACCATCACCTTGGCCAGGGGGACACGACAAGGAACTTGCCCTTTCTGTGCCTTCCGTTCCCGGCTCAGGAGCCTCTCGATATGGGGTTTGTGTGTCCTCCCCCTCTTCTCTATGGGCTTCCTCTGAGTTCTCTGATTTATTCACCAAGCTAAAAACATAACCATACCATCTAACTGCTTTTGGCAAAATCATCCCCAATGCATACAAAAAAATCCCTGCAATTGACTCAATTGGGATCGTATCCAACAGCAGCAACATGGCAGGATCCTCGTGAGAAAGGGTCCTGAAAACTGAGTAATTATTTCCTGATAATAGCGAATAGTACCTTGATGATAATAATACCTTGCAAGTGCAGGCTACTGACCAACCCGTGTGGCATCTGCTGGGCATGAACTCGGCCGGTCGTGCCGGCTCCACGCAGCCCGGTCGGCCCAGCCACACGTCCCCTTCATCGCGTGAATTGACATTCTCGTCACAGTAATTACAGACGGCTACTCGTTGCTTAATTCCTGAAGGGTCATCTGGGTTTCATGTCAATTATTGCAATAAATTAGCTTCGCGCATTTTCACAACACGCAGAGATGTTAATTGCCTTATTCAAAAAACAATCTTTACAGGATTACAATCAGTATTATTATAACGTGTGAACATATTTCTCGAGCACACGCTCGTTACGATATCGTACTGGCCGTTACACCCAATGCCCACCGTGACCGTAAACTAGGCCAGCGGGGGGGGGGGAGAGACAGCGCCGCACGTGCCAGGAGCAATGAAGAGGACACCCGAGAAGTCATAGAAATGGAACAATTAAAGGGGCCGCAGATAATTGCGTGAGCTCGCCGTCGATCAATTCACCCCTAATGGATGAGCGTCAGCGTGTGAGTGTGGGGAGGAGAGTGTGTGTGTGTGTTCTCCTCCCCCCCTCCTCCTCCTCGGTGGCGGGTGGGAGTGTGGGGATGTAAATAGCCCAAGCCTGCCCGGCAACTGTCTTCTGCCACAGGGCTAGACTTTGTCTCCCCCAGTGACCACCTAATTAGTCTACTCTGATGTACGTCACGACCCAGAACCCCTTGCCATTAATAATGCACGGTCCCGCTTTGCGAGCCGTGAGCTCCAGCGAGCGCTGCTCCTGCGTGTGAACGGGAGGATGTCGGGATGGTCTGAGATTTACAACGTGCCAGGGATGAACTCCTGGCAAGGTGTGGAATGTTTTGTTAGGGCGCAGCAGTGACTAGGTTGATATTTACTTTCTCGCCTGGTATGCAGGAGGTCGTGGGTTTTATCCCGACCCTGACGCCTGTATATTTGGAGTTTGCATGTCTCTTTTCCCGTGGTCGCATGGATTTTTCTCCGGGTGCTCTGTTTTTTCCTTCCATATTCAGAATCAACATGCATTTACAGCATTTGGCTGCTATAAATTTCCACGGGATAAGCCAGGTTGCTTCTGAAACATAGCTACAGTGAGGGAAAAAAGTATTTGATCCCCTGCTGATTTTGTACGTTTGCCCACTGACAAAGAAATGATCAGTCTATAATTTTAATGGTAGGTTTATTTTAACAGTGAGAGACAGAATAACAACAAAAAAATCCAGAAAAACGCATGTCAAAAATGTTATAAATTGATTTGCATTTTAATGAGGAAAATAAGTATTTGACCCCCTCTCAATCAGAAAGATTTCTGGCTCCCAGGTGTCCTTTATACAGGTAACGAGCTGAGATTAGGAGCACACTCTTAAAGGGAGTGCTCCTAATCTCAGCTTGTTACCTGTAGGATTTCAGTCCGTGAAGGACTGAAATCCTGCAGCGCCTGCAAAGTCCCTCTGCTCAAGAAAGCACATATACATGCCCGTCTGAAGTTTGTCAATGAACATCTGAATGATTCAGAGGACAACTGGGTGAAAGTGTTGTGGTCAGATGAGACCAAAATGGAGCTCTTTGGCATCAACTCAACTCACCGTGTTTGGAGGAGGAGGAATGCTGCCTATGACCCCAAGAACACCATCCCCACCGTCAAACATGAAGGTGGAAACATTATGCTTTGGGGGTGTTTTTCTGCTAAGGGGACAGGACAACTTCACCGCATCCAAGGGACGATGGACGGGGCCATGTACCGTCAAATCTTGGGTGAGAACCTCCTTCCCTCAGCCAGGGCATTGAAAATGGGTGGTGGATGGGTATTCCAGCATGACAATGACCCAAAACACACGGCCAAGGCAACAAAGGAGTGGCTCAAGAAGAAGCACATTAAGGTCCTGGAGTGGCCTAGCCAGTCTTCAGACCTTAATCCCATGACTTGGAGAAGATCTGCAAAGAGGAGTCGGACAAAATCTCTCCTGAGATGTGTGCAAACCTGGTGGCCAACTACAAGAAACGTCTGACCTCTGTGATTGCCAACAAGGGTTTTGCCACCAAGTACTAAGTCGTGTTTTGCAGAGGGGTCAAATACTTATTTCCCTCATTAAAATGCCAATCAATTTATAACATTTTTGACATGCGTTTTTCCGGATTTTGTTGTTGTTATTATGTCTCTCTGTTCAAATAAACCTACCATTAAAATTATAGACTGATCATTTCTTTGTCAGTGGGCAAACGTACAAAATCAGCAGGAGATCAAATACTTTTTTCCTTCACTGTACATAGCTCAGTGGGACCTTGCCTGGTATAATAAAAAAAATTGTGTTTAGTTTTGTCATGAGTGAGTAATGATTCTGTAATCTGTCCTCAACTCAGTAAAGAGTTACGTGCAGTTGCATTTTACTCGGTGCATACGAGCTGTTAACGACACGTGGATCAGATACTTGACGTGGTAACGAGTGACCACAGAGAGACGCATGCTGGGAATGAGAGTGAGGGAGAAAAAGGGATTTTACAACAAACGCTGGTTCATGGAGCACGAGCAGGGGGCTTGGGTAGGACGCGTCGCAGGCGAGAAGGGACGATGGCCAGTGGCCGAGATGAATGATGCAAGTGACAGCACATCAGAGAGGACGTTACACTGGGGAGAGATGGAGCGATGAGATTAGCTTGCGCGCAGGCGTTATTTGGATCGTTACAACGCCGGATGACGACAGACGTGTGTACTGCTTGGGGAGGCCTTCATCCGCTGGTGGATTGACCAAGGCTGACAACGATGAAGCATTGCCTCCTCGTCTTTATAAACCAACGTTACTGCTTGTTTGTGTGTTTGAGTGGACGTTGTAATTAGTAAAATGCATGAAAAGGAAGACATCAGCCAGAAACGGTTGCCACTGTAAAGCAAAATGACAATCGGTGTGTGCGTCTTTTCTCGGTCTGTGCGCCGTTGATGTAAAGAGGGTCACAGGCAGGGGCTGTGCCAACAGAGACGTGTTTACACACGAGCAGCAGAGCGCCAGTTCCGGGCCTCTGTGAGCCGTGAGCGTCTCCAATGTTCAGTACGGGCTAATGAAGATAGGCTCGTGCTCCCGTGAGACACTTTGACTTATATTGACGTGGAAGGTAAATTTGTCTTGCAGAGGAAATGGCTTGGTAATTTGACATCCTCATCGTAATCATCACTTGATATTCACACCGCGGCTCCCACAAAGTGCACCTCGAGGCGCCCTGTGGCAGTCCAGCCTAGGGGACCCCCTGGTGGCAGCTGTCCCTGTGCGGCACAAGGGTGAATGCAGCACCGGTCGGCAATTGGGCGTTAGTCCGCCAGTAGTGCGCGATGTCGCCACGTGGCTTACCAAATGATTGATATGCGAGTCATTTGACATCACTGCACCACGATGTTCGTATGCGCGCTGCACTGCGGTGTTCGTATGCACGCTGAACATTGCATTGCATAAACCAGTGGCGGGGCCACCTGCAGCCCTTAGGCCGCATGCGTTCCATGCAGCCCCCCACGTGGTGGCCTGGTCTCGGTGTGTCTCGGGGTGATGCGCGGGGGTCACGATGAATGCACGGTGTCAAGCTAGCGGCCCACTGGGGTCGAAGGAGGGCAGCTCGCGTGGCCCACTGACTAAACTCAAACTCACCGATTTTTTTTTATTTTACCAGATAAGGGCCCCACTGAGCTACATAGCTCTTTTTTTAAAGAAGCGACCTTGCGATCACAAATGATAGCTCAATGAAGTGGCCTATCAATGTGGACTTTTATACCTGCCAAATACTCTAAATGCGTGTTTCTTAATGTGCAGGGAAAAACCGTAGGACGGGGAGAGAGACACGCAAACTCCAAATATACAGGCGTCAGGGTCGGGATTTAATCCACGATCTCCTGCATACCAGGCGAGGTAGTGAACATCTCGCCACCGTGGTGCCCCTAACTCGTCTTGGTCGCCCATCACTGGTGTAAACCCTTCACCATTTTTAGTTGGCTTGTAATAATGCATCGAATCATTTCTTAAAATCGGCCCTTAGCTCACGATACATTCAAGACTGCAAGGGATAATCGATTTGTTTATGATTTATACAATGCACAGTACAGCGTAAGCCAATTTTACACTTAGGCCCATGGAGCAAATGCAGGCGTGCGAATGAGATGGAGGAAACAAATGGAGCGATGCAAATGCGACGATGAAAAATAATACGAAAATAATGTATCCTTCGGTTGAGTCGTCACCCCAGATGGTGAGAGGGGGAACACACATGGCTGCGTGTCTGTCCCCTTGGGGTGCTCCCTGCGCCCTGTGGCCTGCCCAAGCATTACGTCGTCACCTCGCGATCGTCCTCTTCAGGGACGGCGACCGAACGGCTCTACATTCCACGGCGATGTTGCACACAAAATGTTACGTTGCTAGCTCGGCGGCGCACCACCTCGTGAGATTTCCACGCTTTGGCATGCGGTGGCCACGCGAGAGTGAGAGGTGTGTGTCGTTGTGGCAGGTGAAGATATATCTTCAAAGGAGGCTCCGCTTCGGGCGCTTTTGCTATCCAATCTTCTGCTTGTTTCATCACAAATGGAGCAGTTCTCCCGTAGGCCATCGCGGAGCTGGCAGCCTGCTATAGCGATATATGTCGGGTTTTGCTGAGAGTGGGAATGCTCGTGGCAGCTACCGGGAGGCGGCCTGGTTGTATTTTAATCAGGTGGGTACATGGGCTGGCTCGGCTCACAAGTCAAATACGAACACGTTTTTGTTGAAAAAATATATAGTATTACATTGGACAGTGGCAAGGACTCTGAGCGTAAGATTGGAATGCAGCGTGTTCTCCTTTAACACAGTAGTAGTTGCGTTCCTGAACAACACCACGTTATGGAAGAATCGCGTTATAATAAATAATATCATACAGGCTAAAGCACAGTCCGCGATAACACGTGAGATGTGTACAAAAGAGGGCTCTGGACGGGTGTGAGGGGCTGGTAACCCCTCCACCTTCAATTAATTACCGCTAAACCACGACGGAAAATTTTAATTAATAAGCTTGTGCCGGAGGTCCCGGGGGGACAGGCGTCTATGACGTCTCCTGGCCAAACCCCATTTGGTGGAGCCAGGAGACTGAATCCTTACCCTCGGGGCTCCTCCAGAAACAACAAAAAACCACTACGTGTGGCCACGTGGAATATTTGAATGCTCACTGCGGAGGAGAGGCTGCCACTCCTCTGTTGGGAGCTGGACCGGTACCACCTGGATCTCTGTGGTATTGAGGAGGTCCGGTGGACTGGCTCTGGCTCCTGCCACCATGAGGGGTGGACAGTCCACTACTCGGGGCAGGAGACAACCAAACAACAGGGAGTGGCTCTTCTTCTGAACAAAAGAATGAAGGGGGCGTGGGAGCGTAGTGGTGAGGTGTGGGAAACTGTAAACCCCAGGCTACTTTGGGCTCGCCTTCCCATCAACCAGAGGCGAGGAGTGGTGGTCGTGGTTACTTATGCCCCCACTGTAGACGAACATCCATGGAGAGATGCTGGCAAGGCCGATGAGTCTGATGCCTTCTATGACCTCCTGTCACAAGTGCTAGCTAAAGTGGCCCCTCGGACTTCAATGCCCGAGTTGGTCATGATGCTGGCACTTGGTCTTAAGTGATTGGAAGGCATGGGCCAGATCAGCTCAATAACAACGGCAGGAGGCTGCTAGATTTTTGTGCAGCCCATGGGCTTGTAATTACCAACACGCTGTTCCGGTATCGGCGCATCCACACAACATCATGGATGCATGCCGGGTCCAAGCAAGAACATCTGCTGGACTACATAGTGACGGAACAGCGGATGCGGGCCCATGTCCTTGACACCAGGACCTAACGTGGAGCTGATCTGCCCAATGACCATCGACTTGTCATCTATAAGATGCGCCTGCCATTCTTCCACTCCAGTAGTGGGTGTACACCCAGGACCCCATTCAAACCCTTCGTGGCATGGTCTCAGCTAGCTGATGAAAGTTGCAAGCGGGAATTTAATCATCACTTGTGGGTGGGGTTGGCATCGTCCCCCCACAATCCTCCTGATTTCGAGGGGAAATGGGCGAGGTTTAGGACTGTGGCTCATGCAGCTGCAATGGCTGCTTTGGGTACACGGTCCAGACCTCCCCAGAGACCCTGGCTGACAGAGGAGGTATTCAAGCTGGCAGAGAAAAAGCGACAGGCCCACTCTCATCGGTTACAGCATCCCACATCTGAGAATGAGGAGGCTTACCGCGGCCTTCACTCGGAGGTTCGGAGAGCCATGAGGCACTGCAAGGATGGGTGGTGGTCGCGGGTTGCTGAGGAGATGGAGTCTGCCTCAATGGCCCGTGATCACAAATCGCTCTTTAATTCGATAAAAAAAAGTAACCTGCAGTGCCACACCTATTACCATTATTAGCGGAAAGAACGGTGATCCAATCTCCGACCCCCAGGAACAGGTTTGCAGATTTGCTGAGCATTTCTGTGAGGTCCTGGGGGAGGGGACATCCCTCAGCCTGGATAACAATGTGGGACAAAGTGGGGATGACCCTGCTGAGGCTTCGGTGCCTCAAATATTGGAGGAAGTCACCCCCTGTGAGTGGCTGGCTGAGGTGCCATCTGTTGAGGAAGTAGTGAAGCCGATCCAGAGTCTGAGACCTGGAAAGTCACTGGGCAGAGATGATCTCCCAATGGAAATGCTGAGGGAGGGTGGCGTTTGTGCACAGACTGCCCTACATGACATAATAACAACAGTCTGGACCACTGGACGGGTTCCGCAGAATTGGAAGGATGCCCTGGTGATCCCCCTCTTTAAGAAGGGGAAATGCACAGACTGTAACAACTACAGGGGCATCTCACTCCTCAGTGTGCCGGGAAAGGTGCTGGCAAGAATTATTCAACATCGCCTTGATAGGCACGCTGAGGAGAGGCTTGCGGAGCCCCAATGCTGTTTCAGGAAAGGGCGGTCCTGCACAAATGCCATATTTTCTGTCCGTCTGCTACAGTGAGGGAAAAAAGTAATTGATCCCCTGCTGATTTTGTACGTTTGCCCACTGACAAAAAAATGATCAGTCTATAATTTTAATGTTAGGTTTATTTGAACAGTGAGAGACAGAATAACAACAACAAAAATCCAGAAAAACGCATGTCAAAAATGTTATGAATTGATTTGCATTTTAATGAGGGAAATAAGTATTTGACCCCTCTGCAAAACATGATGTAGTACTTGGTGGCAAAACCCTAGTTCTTTCGGTAAAGTCACGTAGAATGATAATAAAATAATCAATGTATTATTGATTATTATAAAATAACACATTGATTATTATAAAATAATACATTGATTATTTTATTATCATTCTACGTGACTTTACCGAAAGAACCAAAGAAGATGAATCATTGCAGTCACGAAAGCTTTAAATCGAAATTTAAAACCCTAGTTGGCAATCACAGAGGTCAGACGTTTCTTGTCGTTGGCCACCAGGTTTGCACACATCTCAGGAGGGATTTTGTCCCACTCCTCTTTGCAGATATTCTCCAAGTCGATTTAAAGCTTTCGTGACTGCAATGATTCATCTTCTTTGGTTCTTTCGGTAAAGTCACGTAGAATGAGAATAAAATAATAAATTGATAAAATAAAATAACACAATAATATTCTCACGACGTTTCGGCCACAACACAAGCGGCCTTCATCAGGTGAAGGGAGCGAGACTGTCTGGTAGGACAGCGCTGGAGTGAGAGAGCCACGTTCAGCGCTGTCCTACCAGACAGTCTCGCTCCCTTCACCTGATGAAGGCCGCTTGTGTTGTGGCCGAAACGTCGTGAGAATATTATTGTGTTATTTTATTTTATCAATTTATTATTTTATTCTCATTCTACGTGACTTTACCGAAAGAACCAAAGAAGATGAATCATTGCAGTCACGAAAGCTTTAAATCGCAATTTAACCGCCTCTACGGGGAGGGATTCCACACATCCTTAAGATCATTCAACAGACTTCGGGATAAGAAGGCTCAACTAATCGAGTCTCTCACCTTTCTGAAGAGATGCCGCGACTCTAAGGTAATACCAACCGCATTTACACTAACCTCTGCTGTTGCAACTTCTCTCAATGCAAAACGAATTCTAGCTAGAACTAGCTTCGCTCTTATCTCGGAAAAAATCAGACTTACACGCACCGAACTCGATTAGTTAGACAAGACACTCTACAAATCACACTTAAAATTGACAGCAACAATGTCTACATCGGATTGGGAACATGTAGACAATATGACTACCTATTCGGCTGCCACTATGTCGAACAAATGTAGGGACAATTTGATTTCCAAATTCAATCACCTCTCCAGCAAAAAATCGGATCCACACACCGAAAAGATAGACGTCAACAAAGTCGTAATTAATCGCAGTAACAGTTCCATTTCTGATGGTCTGAAATCCGTTTTAGCTAAAGGTCTAAACTTTGCTGTCACACCGAGACACTTACCGGTTAATGATAGCATTGCCCATGTCGACGTTGCACTCAAGGGCTTGAGTCACATCTCTGCAGACGTAGCAAGATCTGAAATCGCTGCAACCCTCAAAAACGCTAAGTTGCCACCTAGCAACATCAGCAAAGACGAACGTTTTGAATTATCTCAATTAAAAAAGAGGGATGATATTGTCGTTCTCTCAGCCGACAAAGGCAATGCCACTGTCATCATGGACAAAACAGAATATAACAACAAAATTCAAGAACTACTCAACGATGGCAGCTATACAAAAATAAAAAGAGATCCCACCAACAGCCTGGTCACCAAAACGAACAAAATTATCTCTGATTCGACAGCATTAATTGATGAGAACAAACAGTTCTTGTTGAAACCCTCTGCTGCCAGACCACCAAGATTATATGGCCTTCCAAAGATACACAAAGAAGATACACCCCTTCGTCCCATCGTCTCTACTATCAGCTCCCCCACCTACAAACTGGCCCGTTTTCTGGCTGATATACTGCGACCTTTCACTGGAAAAACCACCTCTGCGGTACTAAATTCTACTCACCTGGTATCGACAATGAAAGACATTTCCCTGTCCCCAAACGACCTGCTTGTCAGTTTTGATGTGGTGTCCTTGTTCACCAAAGTCCCGGTACCTGACACCATCGCTATCATTGAAGACCTGGTTCATCAAGGACTGCATACTGATGTACCCCCCCTGGTGAGACATTGCTTAACCAACACATACTTCACCTGGAATGGAACTTTCTACAAACAAACTGAGGGCACCCCAATGGGCTCCCCCCTATCTCCGGTTGTAGCCAACGTATTCATGGAAAAATTTGAAACTGACGCCATCCAGACTGCCACTCTACGCCCGACCTTATGGAAGAGGTACGTTGATGACACCTTTGTCATCTGGCCACATGGCCAGCCTGCTCTAGACCAATTCCGCGACCACATCAATTCCATACACCCAGCCATCAGATTTACCATGGAGGTCGAAAAAGATGGCAAACTACCCTTTCTGGATGTCTTAATTAAAAGGAGACATGATGGTTCAATGAGCCACTCTGTCTACAGGAAAGCTACCCATACAGATGCTTACTTGAAACCGGATTCCCACCACCATCCATCCCAGAAGAACTGCCTCATCAAGACTCTATACCATAGAGCCCAATGCATTTCCGACCAGGAACACATTACCAGTGAACTCAAGCACGTACACCAGGCTCTCAGGGCTAATGGCTACTCCGACTACACAATCCGCAAAGCCATCACTCCAGTCATGAAGAAGGATCCTCTTGTGGAGCCACTCAAAACCATCACCTTACCCTACATTGCAGGGGTCACTAAAAAGATCTCCAAAATCCTGAATAAACACAAGATCCAGGTCCGATTCAACACAGTACACAAAATCCGTGATTTAGTTCCATCTGTAAAAGATGCTCTTCCAGACATACAGTACCCGGGCGTTTACAAACTAAAGTGCCTCTGTGGTAGTAGCTACATTGGAGAAACCAAAAGACATATCTCGGACCGCATCCGCGAACATAAAGCAGACTTGAAACACGGTAAGACGAACTCCTCTGCCGTGGCAGATCACTGTTACAATTCAGTGGGCTCACATGACATTGACTTCTCCAAGACGGAGGTTCTTTGCAAACCAACTGGCTACCATGAGAGTTTCGTTCATGAGGCCATTCACATATACAAGCACAGAGACAATTTCAACCGAGAAGATGGATTCAGGCTTAGTAACCACTGGAAAGATGTGTTAAATCATTTCTGTTCTTAATTAATTGTAATTTTACGATGACCTTCAGACCGCAGCTCTTTCGCCAGCATTGCCTCTTAATACCTCTCACACCACGGTTAATGGTATGGTTTACAACATGGAGTATACTAGGGCTTCGCAGCTGTCTCTCCCCCTCCTCTGTTCCGACCATGGACGAACTCGTCCGTCTGAACGGGGCCCGTAGCTATCCGTGGTACGGAAATTTGAGGGTAAGAATCCACCCATTTTTTCGCCATATAGCATTGTGATATATAACGACTTATGGTTGGTAGCTTAGCTGATTGGAGAATATAGAGTTTATTGATAACATGAAGGTAATTTATATTTTAGTTTTTATTGGTTCACTATATAGTACTGTGAATAGCTCAATGCTAAATTCGCCTAGTTATTTCAATGCTAAATTCTCCTGTTTTGATTTGTACTAAGTGCCTCGGTGAATGTGTATGCTCTGACTTCAACGTAACTATTTCTGTAGCAGTTACAAGCGAATGCCTTAATTTAGCTATTTCAATGCTAAATTCTATGCTAATTCCTTTTAACAATGGGTGCCTCTGCGGAGGTGTATGCTTTAACTTTTAACATAGCAATTTCTGTGACCAGTCACAAGCTAATCATTCAGCCTTTTCAATGCTAAATTTTATGCTAATTCCTTCGTCAAGGCTCTTTGTTCCTCTCACACAGCTTAAAAGCCGTGATCTGAACGTGGCTCTCTCACTCCAGCGCTGTCCTACCAGACAGTCTCGCTCCCTTCACCTGATGAAGGCCGCTTGTGTTGTGGCCGAAACGTCGTGAGAATATTATTGTGTTATTTTATTTTATCAATTTATTATTTTATTCTCATTCTACGTGACTTTACCGAAAGAACCAAAGAAGATTCTCCAAGTCATTAAGGTTTCGAGGCTGACGTTTGGCAACTCGAACCTTCAGCTCCCTCCACAGATTTTCTATGGGATTAAGGTCTGGAGACTGGCCAGGCCACTCCAGGACCTTAATGTGCTTCTTCTTGAGCCACTCCTTTGTTGCCTTGGCCGTGTGTTTTGGGTCATTGTCATGCTGGAATACCCATCCACGACCTATTTTCAATGCCCTGGCTGAGGGAAGGAGGTTCTCACCCAAGATTTGACGGTACATGGCCCCGTCCATCGTCCCTTTGATGCGGTGAAGTTGTCCTGTCCCCTGAGCAGAAAAACACCCCCACAGCATAATGTTTCCACCTCCATGTTTGATGGTGGGGATGGTGTTCTTGGGGTCATAGGCAGCATTCCTCCTCATCCAAGCACAGCGAGTTGAGTTGATGCCAAAGAGCTCCATTTTGGTCTCATCTGACCACAACACTTTCACCCAGTTGTCCTCTGAATCATTCAGATATTCATTGGCAAACTTCAGACGGGCATGTATATGTGCTTTCTTGAGCAGGGGGACCTTGCGGGCGCTGCAGGATTTCAGTTCTTCACGGGGTAGTGTGTTACCAATTGTTTTCTTGGTGACTATGGTCCCAGCTGCCTTGAGATCATTGACAAGATCCTCCCGTGTAGTTCTGGGCTGATTCCTCACCGTTCTCATGATCATTGCAACTCCACGAGGTGAGATCTTGCATGGAGCCCCAGGCCAAGGGAGCTTGACAGTTCTTTTGTGTTTCTTTCATTTGCGAATAATCGCACCAACTGTTGTCACCTTCTCACCAAGCTGCTTGGCAATGGTCTTGTAGCCCATTCCAGCCTTGTGTAGGTCTACAATCTTGTCCCTGACATCCTTGGAGAGCTCTTTGGTTTTGGCCATGGTGAAGAGTTTGGAATCTGATTGATTGATTGGTTCTGTGGACAGGTGCCTTTTATACAGGTAACAAGCCGAGATTAGGAGCACTTCCTTTAAGAGTGTGCTCCTAATCTCAGTTGAGATTAGGAGCACTCCCTTTAAGAGTGTGCTCCTAAGCTCAGCTCGTTACCTGTATAAAAGACACCTGGGAGCCAGAAATCCTTCTGATTGAAAGGGGGTCAAATACTTATTTCCCTCATTAAAATGCAAATCAATTTATAACATTTGACATGCGTTTTTCTGGATTTTGTTGTTGTTATTCTGTCTCTCACTGTTCAAATAAACCTACCATTAAAATTATAGATGGATCATTTCTTTGTCAGTGGGCAAACGTACAAAATCATCAGGGGATCAAATACTTTTTTCCCTCACTGTATAGCAGACATGTAGGGAATTCCAACAAGACCTACATCTCTGCTTTATTGACCTGGTAAAGGTCTATGTTACCATCAGTAGGCCTGGGCTCTGGGTTGTTCTTCGTGCTTTTGGAGCACCTGACCCTCTGCTCACGATCATTAAGAACCTTCATGATGGTGAGCGGGCCCGGGTAAAACTACGTGGCCGGGAGTCGACCACGTAGTTCGTGAAGCCTTCAATAGCTGTACCGGAGGATTTTTAATCTGGTACAAAATACAATGGGATCGAAATACAATGGGATCGATGCCCGGGTATGGTCAAGGGATGGCTCCCTATTGCTCAACCATGTTACGTATGCCGATGATCTGGTAATTGCTTCTCACTCAGAGGAGGAGTTGGATACGCTGCTGCTGAACCTGGAGCTTGCCACTAAGAGGTGGGGCCTTACCATCAGCCCCACCAAAACCAAGCACCTGCTTGGGTATTTTGTACCATCGGACACTCCACCCCCACAACTCCCAATTAGTGATGGGGCAGTTGTGGAGAGAGTGGAGAGTTTCCCATACCTGGGCAGTGTGCTCATGACTGGCTCCGGTTTAACAGCAGAGGTCTCACTCCGAATCAGTCGAGCGGAGTTATCGTTTCATCAGTTGCGTAATGCTGTGTGGAAGCTACCTGGTCTGTTGCTCCGCAAGAAGCTTCAGGTCTTCTCGGCCACGATCATTCCCTCCCTTCTCTATGCTTGCGAAATGTGGACCCCCCTAATGGAACATCTTCGCCGGTTAGAAACATTTAGGCTGGCCTGCCTATGATCCATCCTAGGTTTAACCAGGCTGGATTGTGTGAGGAGCTCACAAATCCTTGAAAGATTTGGACAAAGTCCCATTGGTGAGCTCCTCCGGCAGGCAAGGCTGTGTTGGCTGGGCCATGTAGCCCGCATGCCCAGCTACCGCATGCCCTAAACAGCTTTTGTTCGGCCGGATTGAGGGGACGAAACAGACGCGGCACGGGCTAGAGAAGAGATGGAGTGATGTGGTACAGGAGGATGTGGAGCTGAGTGGACTTGCCAATGATTGGTACCAGCGGTGTCAAGATCGGCCTCTGTGGAGGCGGCTCGTGAAGGACGCTACTGGGCAGTTGGAGGCAGTTGCCCTCCAACAACAACGGAGTGCGGAGTAGCGACACTCACAACAACGAGCGGAGCGCCGGGTGACTAAAGCACAGCAAGTTGGCACAGTAGCGGGCACAGGTGGTGCATCAGCCAGTTGTCTCAGTCAGTCGACCTGTGGCATTTGGGTCTGCCCTGTGACCTCCTGCCAGCGGGCGTTCGACACTTCACGTGGCCTCAAGGTGCACATAGCCTGGCACAAGCGTCGTGGTGACGTCACCTCCACTTAGTGGCGAATGGCGGGTGTTGTTGCTATCACAGTGTGTGTTCACTTAACACGTAGGTTTGCATACCCGATATAATAATTTTAAACTTCTAACACACCGCACAGTATTCGTTCAATCTCAAGGAGACAGAACAACAGGCATGAGGAGGAACCACAGATGAGCGGGGAGGCAGCCACGCGATGAGCCGGCACCAATGATTGCCCAAACTCTGTGGTCCTCTATATATTAAGGTGTTATCGGCCAATGAATGAGTGCTTACATTATGATTCGTAATCGATGTTTTTGTTGATTGCGGAAATTCCATATTGCTGTTGCCAAGGTCAGCCCTTGGCATAGGATCAGCGATGTTTGGCTTCTCACATCGCCGAACCCACATCCACGTTGTGTCCCAGTGTATGCCTTCTGCCCACTTGTAGTCATGTCAAGTATAGATTTGACATTTCACTTTAGTTGCCGTGATTCCTCGTGTTCCCTTAAACACGTTGACTCAAAAAATGTTTACGCCTCTTTCTTAATGCTATCCCCAGCACGCACGTTCGATTAACATCCGCGCGAATACGCTGCCTCCGTTTATACATATGTAGTGGGTTCACGGGACACGGAGACGGTGGAGTAGAGGCAGCACTGTTTATTCAAGCTTAACAAGGGTTACACTGGAAGGGGTAACGGCCCCTTCACCCGTACACACGCTGGGACACCCCTAGGCTATCTAGCCTAACTAACTCCTGTGCTCCCAGTTCCTCCGCCACAGGCGCTAGAGGAGGCTATCTGCTCTGGCCCTGGTCATGGCACAGACCACGGCACCCCACCAACCAGACCGACCCTTAAAAGGGCTCCGGCTCTGAGGCTCTGGGGCCGCACCACTGGCTTGCCCTGCCGGCCCTCAAAAGGACAGCGGTCAGGGAAGTCCCAGGGTCTATCTAGCCGGCCTTCCTTCTTCACTGGTTCTTCATTCTTGGCCCCAACACACTGCCCCGAGCTCTCTGGCTCCCCGCCCTTTATACCCATACAGCACTGAGGGCGGGGCTATAGCAGCCGTGGTTGTAGCCACCATGGTGTGATTGTGTGTTACCTTCCCACACTGTGTTTCCTTCCCACAACACCCCTACACATTCAGTACTGAGCTAAATGGGGAGCAACTTTCGATCCATAGGCTGCCTCTCCATCAATTTGAACTTCCTGTGCCGCCCCTCTGTTTACGCATTTGTGGGGGGGCCACGGTCGGCTCGCTGCTGCAAAATAAAAACCCGACGGATGAACTCTTTCCCCCGTCCCTGCTGCTGCAGTGTGTGGCACTTTCCTGTCGCCAGCTGCTGCGTAACGGAATGTCCTCATCATGCATGGAGCCGTCTGCCTTCACGAAAGAGCCGTGCGGAGAGTGCAGGGTCATTAAGAGCTGGTTATTTTAATCAGGCCCAAATTTGAAAAGCGGTTTTGATTTTCATTACGGCGACGTTCGCACGTCCCACCGAACGTGTCGGGGGTTAATTAGGGTAACGGTTGAACGCGGCGGTAGACGAAGCGACGGTCGCAATTATCAAATTCGTTTTTTTATTGTTTTAGTGAAGAGAGATACGTAGAAAAAAACGACTCTAATTTCACTGTCTGAAAACGAAGTAAATTAGAGGTTTCACGAGTGCTCTCAAGTCGAGTCGGAGGGCCCTCGACATGTAACCGAGCAGAGCTCACCCCTATCGGCAAGAAGTGCTGCTCGTACTGCCAAATTGCAGAAATTCCACATTCCCGTGGCTGAGAGAAGTCTTTGCGCCCAAGGATAACCACCGATGACTTCCCACTAGGCCAGGGGCCAGCAACCTGCGGCTCCGGAGACGCGTGCGGTGGCTCTTTAATTAACTGTTGCTTTGTGACGTTATTTAGTAACGACCGCAATGTCGTATTCACGCCCGTAAGTGGCTCTTGAAATATAGATTTTTTTTACCAAAGTCGAAAAAAACGGCTTTAATTTTTATTTTGCTTGCCCGACCCCTGCACGACACATTAGGAACCATTTGGACCCCAGAGTGATGCAAACGGGCCGAGCGGAATTCACCACCCGATGTTTGTAAGTCACTCGGTTCAACGCGTTGGCTCCTGGCTGTTTGGAAGTGCCCGAGGCCTCCAGGGCCGGTGCGCCGGTGGCCAGAGTGGGCCCTGTGGCTGGTCGCGGAGCGGCGCTGGGCACGGTGTGTTGAGATGCTCAGTCGTGGGTGGGCACTTACGAGATCTAAGGTGTCGGCCGTTGTCTGGTACTTCAGTGCTAGTGCTGCAGGATGTGTCACTGTCTGTGCTACTTCAGTGCTAGTGCTGGAGGATGTGTCGCTGTGATGCCTTCAGGGGGTGTGGGGGTGCAAGTTCTGACGTGGACTCTCTGCAGGAGACATGTTGAGTGTGCTGGGGAGCATTACGGCCATAGACTCTAGTCGTACACAACATGAAATACAGAGTATATTTATAACACAAAACTCACAAATACACAACATGAAACACACGCCTTGTTGTACCTGTAGAACATGTGTGACACGTGATATACTAACGCGTGTGACATGTGACCCGCTAACGCGTGTGACACGTGACTCGCTAATGCGTGTGATACGTGACTCGCTAACGCGTGTGACACGTGACTCGCTAACGCGTGTGACACGTGACTCGCTGATGCGTGTGACGCGTGACTCGCTGACGCGTGTGCCGGGCAACGTGTGCCGGGCAACGTGTGCCGTGTGCGGCAGTGACGATTCAACTCCGCCGAAAAGGGGCGACTTTTGTAGTGCCGCCCATCTTTCACGCGTTTTGCGTGAAAAAGTGACTTGCGTGCATTGAACGCGGATTGATGGGAATCAAGCCGAAATTCCACTACGGTTCAATAAACCTATCGATGGCTGGCCGGCTGTAGGCGTGAAGATGCGGCGTTTGTGCATCGCCTCACCTCACCGCCTTCACGATGACATTCTCATTGGAGTCGATGGCGCCGTCGCGTTCAGGTCCTCAAACGCACCAGACCCCCATGCCGCACACCTCTGATGGAGATTAAATCAGAAGACGTCACCGTTTTACGTTTATTCGTATCCTGCTTGAGCCCTCATCGCACCAATAACTGAGTAAACCTCACGCGAGTAAAACGAGTACAGTACGCCACTTCTTGTACGTACAATTTTCGTTATTTACTTTTGATTCGGAAATTGCGGTTCAGGCACAACAATAATTGTGGCTATTTATTCTTTGCCAAATAAATAAAAACCCGCCCGGTGCGCTGAACGCATACCGCATACTCCTTGTGTCGTACGGACTGCCGACGATAGTTTTTCACGGAACTTGGAGCGCCTCGTTGTTTGTTGCCCGGAGCAGCACAAAACAGCCCTGACTCGATCGATCTCCCTGAAGCGGACCCGCCACCGCCACCGCTGCTCGGATATGCGCCCCCGTGCCTTCTGCGGCTCTGCATATCTACAGCGGCAGTTGCTTGCGCGCTCACGGGCCGCATGGTGAACACATGGCACCGGCTGTCAGTGAAATGTTGGGGCGAAAAAGCGAGAGGGAGCGACAGAAAGGGCCCCCTCATTGTTGTGTGATGAAAAGCTGGGCCTCGCCAGAAATGCAGCAGCGGGCTGTCAACGAACACAAAACACCGTACAATGTTATTCATTGCGAGGTTTTATACTTTTCTTTTTGCCCCAAGAGGCCGGTTATCACCTTCTTTCAACTCGCGGGGAGATTAACTGGGGCCAAATTCATATTTCACGTGTGAACAACGCCACACACTCCCTCACCTATAAAAAAATGTTTATTCAGGACCAAAACCCTCGGAATCTTCGATGGTCCGCCGCTCTGCAGTGCTTTGTAGCCGAGACAACAACAAAGAATCCCCACGTGGGTCCCGGGCAATCGGCGAATGCCCCATACGTCTGGAATTCCATCGCTTTAAAAATGTCCCCGGTTACTCTCCCTCCTAAGTCATAGTTTGACACTGAGCTGTCCATTCTTCACGATAACGTCACTTGCAATCACTTTTGACATGCATCCATGTCTGTTTACATATCAGTTGACGTTTCTATAATGCAACTTAATTGTAATTGTACCGGTCACCAGTCTACTCTTCCTGAGTTGACTTGTGCTACAGGGAATCTCTTATTTGGCATCATTATGTTTGTGGTTGTATGTGTCTCATTGACACAGCTGCTTTTGCACTGATTTCTATTCGCCTCATTGCTGCACATTCTTTTATTTTGTCATTTTTCGTGACTAAGGTGACTCTTGCAAAGGAGACTCTCCTGGTCTCTTACGTTGTCACCTAGTTAAACAAATGAAACTCAAACTTTAAGCAATTTAAGTGCCCAGTAAACGTGTTAACTGACATATATTAGGACTGTACTCTGCATTTGGATACCCAGTACAGGTACAGTAATCACCATCATCGTCGTAAATCCACTGCTAGATCGAGCAGTGTTTCTGCGATGCCACAGTCCATGTCGCTCCTGCGCATGAGCCAATCTCGTTGCTGCACCTCCGCAGTGGTCATCCTTCTTGGGTGCGTCATTTTCGTCTCCCTTTGCTGCCATCGCCAGTCGTCTCATCAGTCGGCCATCACCCCTTATGGCGGTCCGTCCTGCACAAGGCCCCTTTCTCTTTTCTGAACAGTGATCGGAGTATCTCTGCGACTCGGGCTTGCTCTCTGAACCACGTGTTCCTCTTTGCGCCAACGGCCGGATGTCCTTTGGATAGACTCTAATAACAGCTGTCTATATTTAAATGAACTAAGCAGCGCCTTGTACCCACAGCGCAAGTTTTCTAAACGCAAGTGAAATTATTTTCTTTTGTTTCCGTCCGCCACTGATAATCGCCACGAGTCAGTTTTCAGGATCTCAATACGAGTCAGCGGCATGTCCCATGTAAATCGATCTTCCCATATCTTGGGGAAAACCTCTCCATTGATGTTGGAAGCTGTGGCAGTGCTGCATGGAAATGATGGAGGTATTCTAGGAATCACAAGATCAGAGACCTAATAATTCAAAATACACATTGATTGATCCAGGAGAGCCACACTGAGTCCTATAACTCTTTGATCAGTAGGGTCCTGCTTCATTGGAGTTGTATATTGCGATGTTATCGGCCAATTAATGATGAGTGTTTTTTTTCACGTCCTTTTTTTACTCCATTCAACAACTGAGAGACAAACGTATGAAATCTAAAGCTCCCATCGCTTGTGAGTAATGCGACGCTGTCCGCTGCTGCTCTTCTCGTGAAACAATTACCAGCAGCTCTCGAAGGGTTCCAGGCACGGCGGTCCGGCACACTCATCGCGGCGAGGTCAAAAGGGCCCCACTCAAGGCTTCTAACTGATATCCCTGTGGGAAGGGATCATCCCTGCAGGGAACCAAGGACACGAGTGCTCTCACATGCGGAAAGTCGCTTTTTCCACGGTGATAAGGGGCGCCACAGTGGCTAGGAGATGTTAACTCCCTCGCCTGATATTCAGGAGGTCGTGGGTTCGATTCCGACCCTGACGCCTGCTCTATATTTGGAGTTTGCAGGTTTCTCTCCCCGTGGTCGTGTGAATTTTTCTCCGGGTCCTCCGGTTTTTTCCCTCCACATTTAGAAACGTGCTCTGCTATACATTTCCACATGATAAGCCACTTCGTTGAGCTGTCATTTGTGATGGCCAGGTCGTTTCTGAAAAAGAGCTTTATAGCTCAGTGGACCTTACCTGGTAAAGTAGAAATTGTTTGAATCGTTTTTAAATTGGCCCCCCACTCGGGCGTTCGGAATAAAAGTTCCACCACGGCACGTAGGTCAGACGCAGGGCGCCGGGCAGGGATTGCACCCACCTTGTACCCCGGGTTGTCCTGGGTTTCGGTGGACACAAATATTTTTTTGTGCCCAAAAGTGCAGGACTTGTACTCAGCTGTCGTGAGATACTTTAATTGCAGGTGTGCGCGCACGAGGATTTGTGAGCCTCGCTTCAGAAGTTTGCCTCCTACTCGCTCGTCCGCCCGGCGGACCACTCACCATCAGAAACTCCTTCTCCTGAACGGGTTGCATTACGTGTCAGACACGCCAATGCAGTCTTGGACTACGCGAGCTCCTCCGTCCGAGAGGAGTTGCGTACGTGTGATTACGTACGCACAGTGGGGGCCCGCTTTTCGAGGTCAGTCTTTTCTCCCCAGATGTAAGGAGGAGACGAGTGGCAATCGCATCTACCCTCTGAGTCGGGGTGACTGAGCGTATCCCCTGCCAGGTTCATAACGAACTCAAAGGCTGTATACCTGAAAGTGCGGCTTGAGTATCAACAGAGTGTAAACATTGCAAATTCACACTTATTATTAACTGGAAAGGTCAACTCTATCGGCACCCTATTGTCTGGCCTTAGCAGTGACTTGGATTAGCTCCCGGACCAATGCGTAAATATGATAATTAAGTACAAGTCAGAGCTGAGATTAATGCTTATTTTGGGACAGCAGTTTTTTTTAGGTCATGAATAGTTTAGGGAAAGCATGGTTGAGGTAAAGTGTGGAGACAAAGTACAGTACGTGTCACTCATGGCGTTTAGCAATTGTGCACGGTGTGCGCTGGTTAACGTGCGCGTGAAGGTGATCGCTTGCGCGTACGCAGGCCTGCCTGCAGACTAGCGATTTCATAAATCGGCACCATTCAGGGTCGCGATTGTAAATCTGGAGAACACATTTGTTGATGTTGTGGTGAGTGGTAACACTTGTGTTAGAGGCCGCAGGGGGCGGTGTGACCCGTTGCATCACAGACGGATCGGTGCCCTGCGTGCTTTGGCGCGTGTATCGTTCACTTGTGCATCAGTAAGAATCGACTAATCGGCACAAGGTTCCATCCCCGTGCAGACTTTTACGAAACTATGCACTGAAAATCGAAATTGTGTCTACTACAGGTACTCTGTCTCATTGCCCTCTCTTCCAGTTCTGGATATGTGATTTTTATTTTATATTCATTTACGATGTTTGTCGCGTCTGCTGCTTACTAAGCGGGCCCGGGTAGAGCAGCACTCTGTGACCCACCGTACGTGGGTTTGTGTGACCCACCACACGTGGGTTCGTGTGACCCACCACACGTGGGTTCGTGTGACCCACCGCACGTGGGTTCGTGTGACCCACCACACGTGGGTTCGTGTGACCCACCGCACGTGGGTTCGTGTGACCCACCACACGTGGGTTTGTGTCACCCACCGCACGTGGGTTCGTGTGACCCACCGCACGTGGGTTTGTGTGACCCACCACACGTGGGTTCGTGTGACCCACCACACGTGGGTTCGTGTGACCCACCACACGTGGGTTCGTGTGACCCACCTCACGTGGGTTTGTGTCACCCACCGCACGTGGGTTCGTGTGACCCACCGCACGTGGGTTCGTGTGACCCACCACACGTGGGTTTGTGTGACCCACCGCACGTGGGTTCGTGTGACCCACCACACGTGGGTTCGTGTGACCCACCGCACGTGGGTTCGTGTGACCCACCGCACGTGGGTTCGTGTGACCCACCACACGTGGGTTCGTGTGACCCACCACACGTGGGTTCGTGTGACCCACCGCACGTGGGTTCGTGTGACCCACCGCACGTGGGTTCGTGTGACCCACCGCACGTGGGTTCGTGTGACCCACCGCACGTGGGTTCGTGTGACCCACCACACGTGGGTTCGTGTGACCCACCGCACGTGGGTTCGTGTGACCCACCACACGTGGGTTCGTGTGACCCACCGCACGTGGGTTCGTGTGACCCACCGCACGTGGGTTCGTGTGACCCACCGCACGTGGGTTCGTGTGACCCACCGCACGTGGGTTCGTGTGACCCACCGCACGTGGGTTCGTGTGACCCACCACACGTGGGTTCGTGTGACCCACCGCACGTGGGTTCGTGTGACCCACCGCACGTGGGTTCGTGTGACCCACCACACGTGGGTTCGTGTGACCCACCGCACGTGGGTTCGTGTGACCCACCGCACGTGGGTTTGTGTGACCCACCGCTCTCGCGGGCTCACGCCACCCTTTGCTCACCGCCGCCTCAATCACGCAGCTGCAGTTCAGAAAAATAGTGAGAAATCCTGTTATGCTTCCGTACGGCCAACACGTACGGCTGTAGATATGGGTCAAGGATGAAAAATAAATGTGGAGGATTGCATAAATCAAAGAAGACTTATTAGATGGAGGAAAGTAGGCAATGTTTTTGGTATTGTAGACGAGTGAAATGTAAAAGTAACATTATGTAAAGACGTGCATAGTTTAGCATTGATCATGCTTCGACTTATACAGATGACATTTAGGGCACGACCTTTTTCTCAGAATTGTATAAACAACTGTCATTTCCGCTCTGCTGTGCATATTTGTAAAGACGAGATGATGGGTGGTGCTTCGGGTAAAACACCGGACATCAATACCCTGCTCGATCATTAGACGTGGTGGAGCGTTTGAGAGGGGCCAGAGTTGCGATGACAGCTTGACACGGGATGAAGGAAATGCCAATGGGATGATCCATCTGTAAATTGGTTCAGCCCCATCAAATGGGAAGAGCTGCGATGGAGCTGCAATTTCTCCGGGTCACTCAGAACAGCCACCAAAAAGAATCCACTATTCCCAGCGAAAGGGCGGCTCCAAAATGAATGGGGACGCTCACTTGGGAGCGCCGCGGTAAGCGGGGACCGTCGACACATCCTGCGGCACGGCGTCCCGAACGTCTGCTGCAAGGGCGCTCGGTCGTGCGAGCTACCCCAGAGCCGGCTCTGCCCGGACTCGGCCTCGCGGCCACTGCTCATCATCCCCTTGGCCGCGAGGCCCTCGCCTCTCCGAGGAGGGGCGTTAGGGGGGGGGGGTTAGGAGCCCATCGGGCGGGCACGCCGGGGGCATCGCCGGTGCTTTTGTGAAATTGGAACCATCAGAGGTTATTACTTCCCCTGTCACTGCCCGGGTAACAGGGCCCCCCTTGACAATGACTGCAGGGGGTTCCGGTGTCACTTGTGGGGTGTCTGCCTCCCTCGTCACCACACCACCACTGGTGTTGTCTCACTACTCACCACACCACCACTGGTATTGTCTCACTACTCACCACACCACACCACCACTGGTATTGTCTCACTCGTCACCACACCACCACTGGTATTGTCTCACTACTCACCACACCACCACTGGTATTGTCTCACCCATCACCACACCACCACTGGTGTTGTTTCACTACTCACCACACCACCACTGGTATTGTCTCACTCATCACCACACCACACCACTGGTACTGTCTCACTACTCACCACACCACACCACCACTGGTATTGTCTCACTCGTCACCACACCACCACTGGCATTGTCTCACTACTCACCACACCACCACTGGTATTGTCTCACCCATCACCACACCACCACTGGTGTTGTTTCACTACTCACCACACCACCACTGGTATTGTCTCACTCATCACCACACCACACCACTGGTACTGTCTCACTACTCACCACACCACACCACCACTGGTATTGTCTCACTCATCACCACACCACACCACCACTGGTATTGTCTCACCCATCACCACACCACACCACCACTGGTATTGTCTCACCCATCACCACACCACACCACCACTGGTATTGTCTCACTACTCACCACACCACCTGAGCCGTGGGTAAACAAGTGAGTTACAGCAGGCAAGAGCGCCATCGCTTCAATTCCTCACCACAACACGCCCCGTGGTGAGCTCCGGCTTCTCCTTACAACCACTGCTGTTGCCTTCTTCACAAAGCGGTGTTCATTTGATCAACGCCCCCCCCCCCATACCTGCGAGGGCTGGTGGGCCGAGTCGACCCCCAACCAGGATTTAAACTTCTTAACTGGCTGTGAGCAGCACACTCACAGCACATCTGGCTCGATTGTTGTAAATATAACCCCCCTCCCCACAAAAGGTTGCCTCAACTTACGGACACACGCACTTACGGACACACGCACTTACGGACACCCGCACTTACGGACACCCGCACTCTCACTTGCAAATTGAACTGTGGAACTATTTTATCCAGCTGTGCGATTCTCCGCGAGATGTAAAGGAGTCGGTCTCGTGCTGGGAGCGAGTGTTTATGTGTGCGTGGTCATTTGAATATACAGTACAATAGATGACCGTGTTCCGACTTACGAACATACTACACGGAACGAATTGTGGTTGTAAGTCAAGGACTTACCGCACGCTGTCGCATAATTAGGGAACACGTTTCTCGTGTAAGTTTTTAATGTGTAACAAAAATTGTGGATTTTTTTTTACACATTAAAAAGGGGGAGGGGGGGGATATGGAGATGAAGGAGCAAGGTTTAAAGATGTTGAACTTCCCCTGTAAAGGGTATGAGCGTAGAATCAAATACGTAGCAGTATTGTCCTGTATAGAGGATACAGTACATCGAGATTTTTTGTTCAAGGTCTTCCACCGTGACCTCTCCATCCTTCTCACTCGACGCGACGCAACACAGCGATGGGTGCCGCATCCGAAGGAGTTGGTCGAACAAACCCGGCCACCGTGCCCGCACCCAGGACTCTCTTAGCCGAGTCGCGTCTCTACGTCGCTGCACCTGCAGCCATCTGGAACGCTCTCCCATTGCACATAACTCAGCATCCAAGCACCTTCCACCTACACGCGGCAGCTCAAGGACCTCGCCCGTCCAGGCTCTCACCCGATCAGGCTGGCATATGAGCGACTTTGAGCTCTGGTTCAGCTCCTCCGAGTTCACTATTGAACATGCGTCCGATGTGGGAAATACGTGCGCATCATGAATTGCGCTTTGTGTTACGTGTGATTCGAACCCGTTTGTTCGTTTGTTTTCACATCCCCACATGTGATCAGAAGACACGACCCATAGCAGATGCCGTCGGCACTCATATATAAGTTGGTGCAATGCACAGGCTGGTGCAGTGCTTTTTCAATTTCTAGAAGTACGCGCCTAAATGTGATGTTTTCACGATAAGCAAGGCGGCATATCTTGACAATTAGAGCCCTCGTTCTTCCGGCTAATTAATCATTAGTGAGACGCAATTAGCAAATAGGGTATCTCTTAGCCAGCAACCATTATTATTTCCCATGAACATCCATGAGCACACTTAATTTAATTAAAACCTTGTTAATTATTGTAATAAAAACATTGCCTGTCAGGTTTTGAATGGAGTGAATGCTTGGGCACGCGGTGTTCCCCTCTGCCTTTTTGTCTGGAAGTTGGCGGGGGGAGGGGGTTGGTTGTTGAAAAATTTCATATATTCGGTGGCTCGGGCTTAATCCTGAGCCAACCCAGGGGAATAATGTGAGCGTAGGTGGGTGAGCGTAATGAGTTTTTTTTTCACCCTGACTCCGTGTGCCTGGACCCAGTGTCCCCTGGTATTTGCCAAGCGGCACTGTGGTCCAGCGTGTTCCGGGTTTGCGTCGGTGCAAAATTCTCCCAACATTTAAAAATAGAGATCCCAAAAACTTAACGAAACAAAAAACCGTGCTAAAAACTCGTGCAATAATGGAAATTTATCTTAAACCACTACATCATTAAACTTCTGTTGCCACTCATAGGGTTTAGTTGGATCTTGTTTTCATATGTTATTGAAAGTCTCCATTCATCCTATCATTCTCTCCAGGGCTAATCAAATCAGTACCACTTTGTGTAAAGTAAACAGATTTATTTTTCTCTCTGGATAGACTGGCCCCTGTTATAGCAAACACTCATGAATTGACCGATACCACCCTAATATACAGAGGACCGCAGAGCTTAGGCATGTATTGGTGCTTGCTCACCGTGTGGCTGCGCTCCCGCCTGTCCCCGGTTCCACACACCTCGGAGTCGTTCTCTCTGAGAGCGAGCGAACACTGTGACGCCGCAATAGCAAAATGTTAACTACCTCGCCTGGTATGCATGAGGTCGTGGGTTCGATCCAGACCCTGACACCTGTATATTTTGAGTTTGCACTTCTCCCTGTGGTCGCGTGGATTTTTCTCTGGGTCCTTCCGTTCTTTCCCTCCACATTTTCTTCGAGTATTTGGCTGCTATAATTTTCCACGTGATAAGCCACTTCATTGAGCTTTCATTTGTGGCCAGGTCGCTTCTGAAAAAGAGCTGTATAGCCCATTGGGCCTTACCTGCTCAAATAGAAATCGTTTATTTTACAGTGTACAAGCTGAAATTAATGTGATTAATTCCACCATTAGTTCAGGATTGCCAATGTAAGTGAGCGGTGCTGCATGCTAGCTTGGCCATAAAGACACATTCATATTTTTCCCCTTCTGTCTGGGATTGTATTCATGGGGTAATTTTAAGTCTGTCTTTTACTGGTAGGAACCTCCTGGTTACACCACCAGCCCACAGGGGATTATTGTGTCCATCCGTCGTGCATCCAAAAATGGGAGGGGTGGGGCTGGGTGGAGAGGGGAGGGTGGGGAGGGTGGGGGGGGGCTGGGTGTGGAAGGGCTGGGTGGGGAGGGGCGGGTGGGGAGAGGCTGGGTAGGGAGGGTGGAGCTGGGTGGGGAGGGTGGGACCTGGGTGGGGAGGGTGGGACCTGGGTGGGGAGGGTGGGACCTACTCACGCCGGCTTGTGCCCGCCCTCACAGTCGGGCATATTTGCGGAATACACCACGCCCCCGTTGACCCTAACCATTGACCGAGCAACCCAACGTTCCTACCAACTCCCTCCGCAGGAATGTGTAAAACTCGTCTCTTTAAACTGGCATTTACTCTCTAGTTCTGGCCGTTCACCCTGCAGGTTCTGTTTATTTCCTGTTTTTCATACGCAGTGATGCATTGGAATCTACGGATGAAATGCACGTTATAAATGTAAATTATTATCGTACAGTAATATGCTACTGATGCACTGTAATCACGCATCTATTCATCCGTCAAAATGCATTCCTGCACTTTCGACGCCGGCATTGATTGGCGCGAGTGAAGAGTCGTTGATTTCTAATTTGTTGTGGCGCTGTAGTGAGTCCGTGTCATCCCTGCAGCTACTAGAGGGCCACGATCACTGCTGCGTTTACACCGAGAAGGTCGTTGAGTTGAATCGCGACCCCCCCCCCCCCCCCCCAAAATGGTGACGTTTCACCGAATAGCGAGCGAGAGGCATTGTCACAGACCCGGTAACAGAACCGTCAGAGCGGAAGCTGCATACACGTTTTGTAACGTGGGTTATACCGATGCAGAATTGTAAGCAAGTGCACTTTTAAAGCTGTTGGATATTGCGTGTTGCCTTCCGCGTGAGTGTGGATGTGGCTGCGTGCCGTGTTTGCGTCTCCCTCCTTGGCGTCGTGTCGGCCGCATGCGTTTACTTTTTTGGGTTTATTTCGTGGCAATTTTCAATTTTGGAAAGTTCATTTTCATTTCAACAGGTTCAGAACTCCAGGGACCAGAACAGTCTCATCTTTCAAGTGTTACCTGGGTTTCAAAATATGACAAATGTACAAACAAACAAAACCAGGTAATTTGCAGGTAATTCGTCAGCATTATCATGTTTGGCCAATAACAGTTAAATTGTATGTTATTTTCAGATTTGTGTACTCCAGTACTACACAATCAGATCGTCATTTCGTAATTGCCCCATTCGAAAGCCAATTGTTGCCAATACAGCATTTGTTACTATAATTCTCAGGGATGATACTCTTTGGTTCTTTCTACGTGACTTTACCAAAAGAACCAAAGAGTATGGATCCCCGCGGTCACGAAAGCTTCAAATCTAGATTCTCAGGGATGATTGCACATCTGTAAGAATTGTACTGCAACGACAGCTCAGAGCTCCGGGCGGTGGTCCGGCTGTACCAGTGGCTGACTTGGCACACAGCAAGGCGTTGTGGATTGGTGGAGGTTTGCTGAGAAACAGTGAAGGGGAAACATCGAGTTCAGTAACTAAAGTATTCCAAAACTATTTTATTTTTGCAGGTAAATTCCACTGAGCAATAGAGTTCTCTTTCAGAAGGGACTTGACTACAGATAACAGCTTTACGAAGTGCCTTATTGTGTGGAAATGTATAGCGGCCAAACACTCTAAACGCATGTTTCTAAATGTGGAGGAAAAACCCAAAGGACCCGTAGAGAAATCCACGCGTCCACGGGGAGAGAGCCAGACATGCAAACTCCAAATATACAGAGCTAGACCCAGTCCCTCCACAACATTCCAAGTCAGCTGTGGCCTCTGGAGCGCACGCTTCCTGCGCTTGAGCTGTCCAGTATTATCAACGTTCTGGCTGCCTATCCCACAGCTGCCAACTGCCAACGTCAATGAGCTTCCTCGACGAACGTACGTTCCGTAAGCACTGACTGTGTTCCTAACGGCCAGTGACAAGCCCACTTGGCTCAGGATCCTCCTGGCGTCCGCCTGCTGCTTGCTGTGTGTCTTCACTGTGTCCGTGTGTCTTGCCTGTGTTTGTTTAGTCGACGTGGCGAGAGAACACGTGTCGGAACCGCCACAGCCTCACTTGCCAAGGAAAGTCCCTCCCGGGCGGATGGCCGCGTCATTCCAACCTGGGGGACCTGCTCGTGCAGCAGTATTAACGTAAATGGGTTCACCGCAGTCGATTGGCAGGCCAGTGTGGTGGGGTAAAGTGTGGGTACTTTCACCTGTTCCAAAATGTATGGCTGGGATGGAAGGGTATCCCAAAATACCCTGTTGAAGGGCTCGCTCGAGTGAAGGTCCGAGTGGTGTGAACGAGCAACTGCAGGGCTCCACCCTTACCTCCATTGGGATGTTAATCCAATGCAGTGCAGCCATTGAGTGTTTGGCTTCGTGTGGGAGGGGAGTCGAGTACCCGGAGGAAACCTCACACATACGAGGGAAGGGACGCTCAACACTCCACACACGTTCAATCCGCAGACGGGAGCAATCCAAAATATAATAGGGTCCGTGAGTCATAGGTCGCAGCCCCCTTGGCTCTGCCTGGCAGTCTTTGGCCACGAGACATCACGACGAGCTGCCCCTTCGGGCTGCTTGGCACACTTCTGTCTACCAGGTAACATCGTCCCAGTTCCGCAGTATGAAGCTTCGTGCGTGGTGGGGTCACAGACACCTCGCGCAGCTCCCCAATTACGCGCAGACTGCTGCGACAAGACTAGCGCCCTGAGCCCCCTGACCTCGCTGCGCACGAGCACACACGCACACGCACGAATGGACACGAACGCGAGCGTGCACGTGTGCATGGACACGTGCATGGACACGTGCATGGACACGTGCATGGACACGTGCATGGACACGTGCATGGACACGTGCATGGACACGTGCATGGACACGTGGCTACTGTGACCCCCCTTGTTGAATTTTGTTTCAACCGAGTACCCCCCCCCCACCTTTCCTGACCCATCATGGTGCTGAGAAATAAAATATTTTAAACAATTGTCAATTTTGTGAGGTATCCTAACTAGCTAGCAACTGCAATCGAGTAATCTGTTCGCGCCTGCTGGTTACGTTTGTAAACCACATTGTTTACGATCACTGAGTTTAGAAAGGTATTTTATATCGTTCTAGGTTACCACGTGGCTTTACACATTATCCTAGTTATTTTACATTGGCAGCTTCATACATGATTATTCACCAGCGACTCTCATGTACGATATAATTTCACACATTTATAAATCACCTCACGTACCCCTTAGGACATGGCCACTGCCCTTGAGGAAGCTCTGTTGCACAACGCACGCGGCTCCCCGTGCCTCGGCCGGGTCTGCTTGAGATGCACAATGCACATTCTAACGATATTCAAATGTATACAGCACGCTATAAACGAGGATTGCTACCTGTTTGGGAAGCAGGAATTAATTTGTGTCGAGGTCTGGTACTATTATTGTGTTGAACTTTATCGCAGAATACTGCGTAGTGTTCATAGGCACTATACAGCTTTAAACTATTTGTATTTCACCAGGTAAGGCCCCCTGAGCTATGTAGCGCCTTTTCAAAAGCGACCTGGCCACAAATTATAGCTCAACGAAGTGGCTTACCATCACGTGGAAATGTACAGCAGCAGCCATAGGCTCTAAACGCGTTACGTTGCTGATTCTAAATGTGGAGGGAAACACCAGAGGACCCGGAGATAAATCCACACGACCGCGGGGAGAGAGAGACATGCAAACCGCAAATATACAGGCGTTGGGGCTGGGATTGAACCCACGTCCTCCTGCGTACCTGGCGAGGGAGTTAACATTTCGCCACGAGCGGAGCATGAGTGTTTGAGCACGGGGAAGCGAGAGTGCTTGCTTGAATCTGAAGGCACAACGCCTTGCAAGTCTTCAGCCACGGCCGTGGCATCTCCTCTGCGGTACAACACCCCGACATCGTCTTGATGCCCACACCAATTAACGGGCTTTTGTTCCTCTCTCTCTAAATGTTCCCATGGTGAATTAACCAAAACATAAAAATCTAGGGCCCATGCAAGCTCTGCCTCCGTTTCAGAGGCAAATGGTGCAATTAAGGGCCCTGTGTAACTCGCCGGTGGGTGGTGGGCGGCCGCTCGAAATGTCGTTCTCATTAGCGAGCAACACAGTCGGCCACTCCTCGTGGCTTCCGCGCTCCCCTAAAAACCGGAGTGGGGGGATCAGCCCCCAAGTAAATTTTATTCCAATCGGTGAAACGCGATCAAGCGCGCGTCCCCTGCGACAAGTGGCTGTGACCCCCACGGACTCCTCAGCGCCGTTTGCAATTGCAGCTCTAAGAGATGATTTCGTGAAATTCCACAATGGTCGTGGCTGAGCAATTCGAGCGAAAGTGAGGTTTGTTGGGACCATAATTAGGCTCTTGACCACGTGCGCTGTTTCATTTGTATCCAAAGTCTCGCCAAGTGCAGAGAGAGAGGAGAGCTGCAATCAGAACTACATTCAGCAAAATCAATTGACTTGTGTGTGTCTACGTCGTGTGCCACTGCGTAAGAATATTTTTCTGCGCATTTGTTTTTGAAAGTAGATTGCTCCAAACACCCGAAACATATTCGAACAATTAGCCGGGCGGTGGTGGCTATGCTGGTTACAGGGCCTGTGATCCGGCACTGTGGAGGCAGCAAGGGTTGGTGGATCGCGTAAACGCTGTGAAACTCCCTTCCTGTGGGTGTCGAGTTGTCATACTCGAGATGTCATACTCTAGCTCACCAGGAGAAGGCGTGGGTTTCCCCCGGCTATTCCAGTTTCCTCCCACATGTGAACGCCTATTAATTAGCAAATTACACCTTCATATACAGAGGACTGCAGAGCTTGGGCAGTTATTGGTGGTGTGCTCACCACGTGGCTGCTGCTTCCCCGCTCATATGTGCTTCTTCCTGACGCTTCTGGGTCGTCCTGTTTGTCTCCCTCTAGGAGAGAGCGATGAGCAAATACTATGGGGTGGCACTTTACAAGTTTACATTATTATCATCAACACCTGCACGATGATGCGACCTTGGCATTTTGCCTTCCAAAACTTCCCAACCTTTACTCTTTGGTTCTTTCGGTAAAGTCACGTGTTGATGATAACGAAAGAACCTAAGAGTATGGATTCCTGCAGTCACGAAAGCTTCAAATTAAGAATCCCAACCTTTTTTTAATTATTTGTGGCTTTTGTTTGAAGAGCAATACGCTTATGGATCTACCTCTTAAATTGTTCAGCAGTGAGATAAGCTTCTGGGTGACGAAGACCTTTTATTCCTCCTCCTCCACGGGAAGAAGCTCAGAGGGGATTCGTGTTGTCGATTTGCTCCATTGTTGGGCCAAACGCCGGCGTGTCGTCTCGCCGCTCCCGCCTCTTCTGCCTTTCCTCTCCTCGTGTCTAGCTCTTCGTTTTATTTCTGGGTGAATGTTTTTTTACTTTTCGTTATTTTAATTAGCGCCCTGAGAACGATTGTTTGAGGGCGCTTTATAAATGATCAATTCGCGCGCGTTGGGGTTCTTGTAATGCACAACGGAGTATGATTCGCGGTAGATTTTTTTGGGAGAGGGTCGTTCGCGCAAATTCAAATGCGCGCCGTGGTACGCGAGTTGTCGCGTGAGATTAAGCGTGGACAACTTGACTACAGCTCCGGCAGTACCGGGGAGCCTCACTCAGTCTCAATTTTTTTTCAGTGGGAGGGGGATCCAGCTCACGTTTCTATAGTGGGGGGGGGGGGGGGCAATGACGACGTCGGATGCCGCTCTGTGGGATCCCAGTGCGGTATTCGCAGATACATTTTCAGCATCGGGATGTTTTGGCCAACACCGGTTGTATTGCATGGGTTGTTTATTTATTTATTTTGTTTTAGCTAAGGGAAGGAAACCGGTGGAACCTGGAAGAAAACCCCACACAGACTCGGGGGAGAACATACAAACGTACAAACTACGTGCGAAAAGGATCCCGAGCCAAGAAATTGAACCCAGGCCTTTATAGTTGCGTGGCACAAATGTCACCACTGGGCCACCTTGCCGCCCAACTAATAGAGCACTCTGTTGATGATCAATTTATTATTCAGCAATGTGGGTTATGTAATTTCGCATCAAAGTAGGATCCATATCTAACACAGACTGTGCCTATAAAGCAGCTAGTGGTTCACCAGCATTGGTTCAAGCAATCCTGACTGCTGATGTTGAAATCAGTCCAAAGTTTGGTTGTGTTGAACCAATACTGCTGATACTATGCACTTGCCAGTTGCCCGTGGGGCTGGTGTGATGTGTATAAAATACTTCGTTTTTTTAAGTGGAGCGACAGATGTGTTAAGGAGACATTCTGCCGTAGTATATATATTTACGTTTGTTACCGGGATGTTTTAAGTTTTACCGCGGCGTTAATGACGGACACGGTGAACATAGTTTGGTTTGTTCTTCTGCAGGCAGTGCCAGCACAGTCCCCGGACGATGTGGCTGAGTTTGCATCCAGAATAAACTCTTGCTGTGGCCGGCCAGCCACGGTCAGAGCCGAGCACGTGTGCGGCGCTGACGCTGACGCTGCCATCTGCTGCACCCCCTTCCCTCCCTGCCCTGCTCCCCGCAGATCCGCCCGGAGCTGCTGCATGAGCTGCGCTCCGAGTCGTGCAAGGGGCGCATCCTGCGTCGCGCCATCAGCGTGCCCGCCGACAGCCCCATCATCGTGCGTCCCGCCGACGTCGACGCGGGTAGGTGGCCTTGCGGCGCTCCCCCGGCAAAACCGCGAGTGCCCGATTGTGTGCGGGCACGCGCCCCCGGCGCAAGAAAGTTGCGGCGCGCCAACGAGGCCCTGTGGAGTTCGGGACGACGGTTCGTTTGAGACACGCTCCTGCAGGTCTGCGACGCGCGTCCGTGTCTCTCGTCTCGACGAGGAGGCCGCGGCACTGCCTGGTTTGCCCCTTGCGATCGGTTTGAGCAGCTTTTGCGGGACAATGCGAGGGGTGAGAGGGCGAGTGCAGCAGTGGAGCCCACGGGCCGTGCGGTCGCCGCCAAAGCCCGCACAAGACCGCACACGACCGGGATTGAGCAGAATTAGTCATTCAAGGTGAACGTGTAGGTTACATCACCGTGAGCCACCAATCCGAGCCAGATTCATCGTGGATTTAAGTGGAGTCTCCGATAGTTTGGCTACTCTGCAATGTTCACTCCTTTGAGTTCTCATTTGAATTTGATGCAAACGCAGCAATCAAACTTTTGCAAACGATTGCTGGACACCATTGCTGTGGTTGCTGTCCCGCTTGTGTTGATTTTTTTTTAAATCTTGCACCGATGCATGATGTTGGACCCGGTGTGTTCTTTTCTTTGACGTTCCTGAGCGCACTCCCAGAGAACGTGGCATGGAATATGTGAATGTGCCGTCTAAGACGTTTATGAGTTTCCACAAAATACTACTTTTGCTATTTTAATACCCGCAGCACTTTCTTCACGTTTAATACAATGCAGTTAATTTATTCAAAATGTTAAGTGTAGGTTCTGCACTTTAAATTCCTACTTATCTAGAAATACTACGTTTTTTTGTAAACTGCAGCAAGTTGCGGTTGTACAGTGCCAGGAAGGTGCCAGCCCCATTCCCTTGAGAATGGGGCTGGTGCGTGGCCTGCGCGTGGAGGCTTGCCGCTGCGCCTCTTTGCAATGCCTCCGTTGTGAGATGGCTCCTCTCCTAATGAGGCCTCCTGGGAGTAGCTGTCCCACGGTTTCCCGAAAGTTCAGGCCACAAAAGTGATTTTTCCTGTTGTTGAGGAAAGGGCTTTGGTGACGCACAGTAGTGAATCGACGGTGCGGGCCGTGATTGTGCTGTGAGTGGCTATGCCTACACGCACAAGTAAGTCAACCTTGAAACAAGGCGCTAAGCTTATCTTATTTTACACATTTATGCAGGGCGCCTATGATCAAGGCGCTTAACGTTATTAAAAAAAGGGTATCGACAAAGGAATAATTTAGATGGCGGGGGGCGTGCGAGGGATGAGGAATGGGCGAGCACGGTAGAGGGGCGCATGGGGGGGGAGTGGAAGAGGAAGGGAATGGGCAATAGAGAAGAGGGTAAGGCCGTAAGAGATGAGCGGGAAGGTGGTTAAGGAGGGGGGGGGGGGGGGCTGCTTCATGAATCTGTATGAACTGAGCGTGCGGTGGACGTTCGACATTCCCATGGCAGATACATTTTCATAGCTGGTTGAATTTTGCTGTCGTGTATTTTATTTCTTCACAACATATTGATGAAATAACAAAGTCAATAATTAAAGTTGTAAATAAATAGGCATCCATGATGTTAATGATTTGCATTCCAGGGTAATTGACGACATGGTGATTATAGGACGTCATACATATCGTAGTGAGTGTAATTGACAGCACGTGCATTACAGGCATTAGAGTGTATAATGAGAGGGAGATTTACAGCGGGCGTATGTTGAACGAAGGTCTAATAATGGCTCTCTACAGGCCTGTGCATATAGAAGGGTCTGTGTAATGCATTTCAGATAACATCTCATGCAAGAGAACATGTATACGCTGCTTTTCACGATCATGTTTGGTTTTGAGAAACCAAACCTGCTGTCACTCACCCCGCTGGAGTGCAAAGCGCCTGAAAAATATTCACGCTTAGAATCGCGCTGAGAAAATGGACGGACAGAGTACCACATGGGGTTTCAACAGACCGACACAAATCATGTCCCTCGTAAAACTGTTCAGGAAAGCAAGCGGCCCTGGGCAGGACGCATCGCTAGAAGGGGCAATAGCCGCAGGTCGAGGCCGGCGACGCAGTGGCAGCCGGACGATGAGCGAACACACCAGCGAGGGCGACCTCCGCGGAGACGGAGCGATTGCGCGCGGGAGCCGATTGGATTTGACGCGTCGTGACAGCACGAGGGATGGGGGGACCCCTTCATCCAGCAGTGGATGGAACGTTGTTGGTCAGACTCAAGGGAGCACAGGATGAATTACAAGTGCCGGATTTTTCGTTAACACTGCTTTACAATTACAAAAACAATGCATTTCAAGATAAAGTTTCGGGCAATGACCCTTCTTCCGATCACAGAGAAGGATATGATCTAAAATCCATGGAGGCATACTTTATTCAAAGGGGAAAGTTACTTTATTCACACACACACACACGCACGCACACACGCACAGCTAGCGTTAGACTGTGCGCTGCTGCTCCCTTTACCGCTGCGGGGCCATCACACACATGCTAATTCCTGAAGGTCGTGTCTCATTTCCCTAATACTGTATTCTCGCTGTATCAGACCATCCGAGCCAAAAACTCAACACGTTCGTCAATAACACCGAGGAACAAATGTGTGTAATTTGGCACGCCACGGTGGCGAGATGTCAGCTACCTCGCCTGGTATACAGGATATTCTTGGGTCTTTCGGTAAAGTCGGTAAAGTCACGTAGATAGGTTCAAAGACCCAAGAATATGAATTCCTGCAGTCACGAAAGCTTTAAGTCATGGTATACAGGAGTTCATGGATTCGATCCCGATCCTGACGATGCCTGGCTATATATATTTGGAGTTTGTGTGTCTCTCTCCCCGTGGTCGTGGAGATTTTTCCTCCAGATCCTCCGTTTTTTCCCCCCCTCCACATTTAGAAATCCGCGTTTAGACTATTTGGCTGCTATATACATTTACACTTGATAAGCCACTTTGCTTGAGCTATAATTTGTGGCCAGGTCGCTTCTAAAAACGACAGCTGTATAGCTCAGTGGGCATTACCTGGTAAAATAAATAAAAAGTTTCGTTTTGAGTCTTAATAGAAATAGGCGACATTTCGGGCTTTCCTCAACAACAGGAAAAATATCACATCACAGCACCGTAGCGGTGATGAGCAGCAGCTCAACACGCCCGCACGCACGCCCGCCCGCCCGCCGCTGTGAGAATGAGACGGACGGGCCGCTCCGCCCCACTGTCCCCGACGGACACACGGAGCTCCCCCGGCACGGAGCTCCGGCTCCCAACAAGCGAACCCCACGGTACAATGCCCGCGGACCTCTCGGGGGTCAGGCAAGAGACCTTCAGGATGAGTAATGAGAAATACACGTGCGGTGCATCCACGATGCAAAAATTGTACGACACTGTCGCTCCTCAAATTGCTCGCAACTGTCTGACGGAGCTCGATGGATTATTATTTTTAACATGTATATCATGTTCGGGAACTTGGTAATTTGCTAATGAAATCGTTTGTTTTCTTCCAAAATTATAATTTGCTCTTTGGAAAGGGCACGTCGTGTATCCGATGATTGCCATTTGGTTCATTACGTATTTTTCTCAAGTGTTGCGCAGTTATAACGACTAGATTTCTTAAATTTTGAAATTACATTTTTTACGAAAGTATAAATAGATTTAAAATGTCATTTTTAAATGTCATCTCTGCAATAGGAAATCGTTAACATAAATTACTCGAAGGATTACAATTGCGTTAAAGACATTCATAATCACGGTAATTAAAATTATTTTAACGGAGATGATTTAAAAACGTCAAACGTTACGGCATTGTTAAGTTGTGACAATGTTGATCATTTTGATCACAACTATGAAAATTACAGACAGACCTGAACAATACAAAAATCTCTCATCTCAAAAACTCTTTCCAGGAATCAATCCTGGGATACCAGGATTGTGTTGCAGTGTGCTAACCATTGTGCCACCACTCCCACCTAACCAGACATCCTTACACGTGGCTATAACGAGACACCCACACACTGACACTTATTAATAACCAGACACACACCCAGACTTTATTTTAACTAGAAAGGCAAACATCCCCCGTATGGCCTTTTAACAGACTGTAGGGGCAAGTGCTGTTAGCGTGCATCTATGAAGGCCGGCACGGCACACGAGGGGGTGAGTGGCCAGCACCACGCCCCCGGCTACCTTTGTCTCCATATTGCAAATGGTTACACGTTGCACCACGTGCTCATTTGAGGCTGAGTCGACCTAGGGAAGCCCCAGAACCAGTCACTGGTGCTGACCGTGAGTGGGAATCGAACTTGGGTCGCTTGATTTGTAGCGCAGCGTGCTCACCGCTCCCCACATAACTACGCACACTTACACGTGGTTAAGACCAGTCACCACACGCACCGCACGTCTTGAATGTGCAGTGGTAAAGCTGCACGTGGCATGGGATACACCTGGCAAGTGGCTTCTGGCTGCCTCGTGCCCACGGAGATGTGCTCAGACTGGAAGACAACTGGCCCTGAAGTGGAACAAAAGGCCAACTGCCAGCACCATGCCAGCCACTCACGGCCTTGACGAAGGATGATCAAGTTCACTTTCAGCTCTTGTGCATCGTTCGCACGACTATTTCGTATCCACGACAGGATCATTGCAAGTGTTTCTGAACGTTTAGAAACAAACGCCCATGTTATCCCTCCATCGCAAGCTAACATTTACCACCGAATGCCAACAGCGGTATAACAGGAGGGCAGTGATGTTAACCGGTTCAATTGCCAAATCGGTGACATAGAGTGTGGAAGATGTGACGTTCCGGGGGTGTTTTTTGGACCATGTGCCAGGCGAATGGCAGTGACTCGATTGTGTCCCCTCCTAAATGGTGCCAAAGCATCCTCCCGGATGTTAAAAGCAATCACGGGGTTATTTCCAGCGTTTTTCTCGGGAGATTAAAACACGCCTCGCTCTTCGTATTGACAGCGATTCAATCTTATCGGCGCGCAACCTGTACATTCTCACAATGGGCATTCCCGTGGGCGTGAAGGTGTCCCTCCGTCATCCCGACATCTCGGACACATTCTCCACGTGCCCCAAGTTCACCCCGGGTACAAGGATTAATTGGTTGTCTGTTTGTGGCAGGCACTGCACTGCGCTACCTTGTTGAGGAACGCTCGGCCGTTTGGGAGGTGATATTATACAGCACTCGCCATCGTCGCAGGGTTCATATGTCGCCGTTTACTTTGTAAACATCTAGCGCGGCGGTGGCAAGGAGCGATCGCGTGATGATGATGCTTCAATGTTTATCACCGTGGGACCCGATCCTGAGTCGTGGCATCGGTGAAATTATCTTGACGACGTCGCCTGGGTCTAGGAAGTGCAGTCACCGCTTGTTGCGGGTTGCCGTAACCGTAAAAATGCTGCGCTCCATCTGCTTCACATCGGACGTTAGAGACCCCGTGACGTCTTTCGACAGCGACAATAACAATGATAATATAATAAAAAAAGCAGAGCAGATTGTGGCTGTGTATTCAGTAAGCTCCGATTACCATGCAGAGTGCCGAGTGGTAACACTGATGATGCCTGGCGGGGTCTTATATTCAGCTTATTTTGGGTTCAGGAGTTCAGTAAAATGTGTCTCTACAAATTATGAATATTATTATCCTGTTGCACAACACCTGGATGTCGCGGCACTCTGTCGACCGGCTAGAATTGGCTTTCGGAAGGGATCGTGGCTTATCTCCCGCTGGAAGGCCACTGCAACTCGGCACAAACTCTGCGAGGACATCCGGGCGTAACTGTGGATTAAGGTAATTTTGTTGGCACGATATTAAGTCTGCATATCACTTTTCAAATGTAATTAATATAGTAATGCTGTTTACCACTCGCCCCAATGTAGCTGTTGTGGTCCATCTGCCACTCGGCGCACGTCGTCACGGGCAATGCAAGATCCGAGCGTGTCCGTCCAGTGCTCCCTGAGCTTCATTGCCTTCCGGTTGCTGAACGAAAACGTTCCGAAGGTCGCACTCAGTACACGCACAAAGTGCTTGCCACAAGTGAACCACAGTACCTTGACGATCTCGTCAAGAAGCATAAACCATCGGGCGAACTCCGGTTATCCTTGTAGTGGCTTTTGACTCGCCATCGAATATAGACGGCCACTGCATCACATGCCTGTGTGGCGAAGCTTTCGCCTTTAACTTCGAACAATCGTCACTGCTGCTACGCAAAGCACAGATGCGGGCCGAAGTTGGAATCCTGTTGTCATAGCTGGGGTGGAGCACCCAGTTCCTGCCTCACTCCAGTGGATGGGATTCACCGCAAAGCAGCAGTCGGGGTGACTGATGATCCAGCACCCACTGGTTCACCCCACTCTCTCACTCATTCACTCACCGGCAGTCAGTCACCTCCTTATCACTCTTCTACCACTACTACCATGGATACTGTTCCCGTGAACTTCACTCATTGATTCCTCTTGCCATCCACACTGTTCATCCACTACACCACAGATCACAACAACACACTCACGCACTCGCTCACGCACTTGCTCACCCACTCACCCACTGACTCACACACTCACTCACACACTCGCCCACTCACCACACTGCTGGTCACAACAACACACTCACTCACCCACTCACCACACTGTAGGTCACAACAACACACTCACCCACCCACTCACCCACATACTCAACCACTCACCACACTGCAGGTCACATCAACACACTCACCCACCCACCCACTCACCACACTGCAGGTCACAACACTTCTCTGTATGGTTTAACATGTAGGCTTTCGCGACCAATATCATCCATAATAGAGGTTATGGATGATATCTAACCCAAAAACCTTTTATGCACTTCTCTGTACGCTTACTTATTCCCTTTCACTGACGATGGGAATTATTTCGTCTCTTTTTTCCCATCTGCCTTTATCACCGTAACCTTTCTCAGATAAAATAACGTGTTACACCACTCGTATCGATTCACAGCTGGGATGGTGCTGCTTGTTGCTCGCCGCTTGACGTTTGTAGCATTTGGGCACTGCTCTTAGCAACGAGTGCTAAATACATAAAGTGACCCTTTGAACTTTTACTCGATTTGTTTTACGATTTTTTAACGTGCATTGTTTCCTGTATTAGCCAGTCAGACTCATTTAAAGGGCATTCTCCAGGTTTCACAGCGACCTCATTGTTGATGGCGAGATGTTAACTATCTCGCCTGGTATGCAGGAGATCGTGGGTTCGATACCAACCCTGACGCCTGTATATTTGGAGTTTGCATGTCTCGCTGTTGCCGTGGTGGCGTGGATTTTTCTCCACATCCTCCGGTTTTTCCTCTCCCCATTTAGAATCGACAACACACGTTCAGAATATGCGGCTGCAATAGAAATTTCCACACGACGTTGAGCCACTTTGTCGGGCTATAATTTCGGTAAAGTCGGTAAGTCACGTAGATAGGTTCAAAGACCCAAGAATGTGAATTCCTGCAGTCACGAAAGCTTTAAGTCATGGTATACAGGAGTTCATGGATTCGATCCCGATCCTGACGATGCCTGCTATAAATTTGGAGTTTGTGTGTCTCTCTCCCCATGGTCGTGGAGATTTTTCCTCCGGATCCTCCGTTTTTTTCCCCTCCACATTTAGAAATCCTGATTGGCTGCCCGATGTGTGCGCCCGGTCCTGCGGCACGTTCTCCCTCGGTCACTCTTAATGAGGGCCGCCACCTCCTCCGCCGTAGACCAAACCCCGAGTTATTTCTCAGTCCGCCCGGGTCTGTCAACACCGTGCAGTTTACCTCGATAAAGTTCAACACGACAGACACCGGGTAGCTGATCTCGGCACAATCAACTCCTGCCGCCCGAACACGGACGCCGATCCACGGGGACCGTCAGGGGTCAAACCCCGACACTTGACGCCGAGTTGTAGCCACTCTGCGACGTCCCCCTCTCTCTGCAGTGTGGGGACATCATTGGGCAAACCAGGAGTAGGAAGAGACTCTCTTGGCCTTCGCCTCGCCCGCTCCCCTTTGTTTTGGCCCCGGACGTGGGTTCTGTGAACTGCAGGTGTGCACTGTTGTAATACGAGTAGCAACATGAATAGGCAGCCAATACGCCTGGTTCGCATCATATCTGCCCCTGCACACACGAAATAAATGTTTATGGAAGTCACACGGGCTTCTGAGAGTATTTATGTACTACAGTCTGTTCTCCTATAATGCGTAGTTTTCACGACGCGAATTGGATATGACGCGATTAATGTATTTAGGGAACGCAATTTTTTACAACGCGCATGCGAATGGGATATAACGCAATTGAAAATAACTACGTCGTGCAATTAGCAATGAGCGGTTGTACGGCTGCCTCGGCGTAGAGTCACACGAGGCAGCGGGATGCTGCTGGATGCTTCTAGATGCTACCCACGTGCCTCAGTCTTTCTTCAGCCTGCGTACGCATCTCACGTGTTGTCGCGATGTTGTTCAGGAACGCAACTAATACTACCGCATTATAGGAAAAGACTGCATGTAAAACTTATTTCGCACCGTACGTAGCCAACTGTGCTAATCGGAGGTGCAAGCAAAACTCTGGTCCGGTTTCGACATTACGTTTCTCATCAGCAGGGTTAAGCTCACTTGAACCACTGCAGGTGGACTGCCAGATGTGTACAGTGAGGGAGAAAAGTATTTGATCCCCTGCTCATTTTGTACGTTTGCCCACTGACAAAGAAATGATCAGTCTATAATTTTAATGGTAGATTTATTTGAACAGTGAGAGACAGAATAACAACAAAATCCAGAAAAACGCATGTCAAAAATGTTATAAATTGATTTGCATTTTAATGAGGGAAATAAGTATTTGACCCCCTCTCAATCAGAAAGATTTCTGGCTCCCAGGTGTCTTTTATACAGGTAACGAGCTCCTCTTAAAGGGAGTGATCCTAATCTCAGCTTGTTACCTGTATAAAAGGCACCTGTCCACAGAAGCAATCAATCAATCAGATTCCAAACTCTCCACCATGGCCAAGACCAAAGAGCTCTCCAAGGATGTCAGGGACAAGATTGTAGACCTACACAAGGCTGGAATGGGCTACAAGACCATTGTCAAGCAGCTTGGTGAGAAGGTGACAACAGTTGGTTCGATTATTCGCAAATGGAAGAAACACAAAAGAACTGTCAATCTCCCTCGGCCTGGGGCTCCATGCAAGATCTCACCTCGTGGAGTTGCAATGATCATGAGAACGGTGAGGAATCAGCCCAGAACTACACAGGAGGATCTTGTCAATGATCTCAAGGCAGCTGGGACCATAGTCACCAAGAAAACAATTGGTAACACACTACGCCGTGAAGGACTGAAATCCTGCAGCGCCCGCAAGGTCCCCCTGCTCAAGAAAGCACATATACATGCCCGTCTGAAGTTTTCCAATGAACATCTGAATGATTCAGAGGACAACTGGGTGAAAGTGTTGTGGTCAGATGAGACCAAAATGGAGCTCTTTGGCATCAACTCAACTCGCCGTGTTTGGAGGAGGAAGAATGCTGCCTATGACCCCAAGAACACCATCCCCAACGTCAAACATGGAGGTGGAAACATGTTTTGGGGGTGTTTTTCTGCTCAGGGGACAGGACAACTTCACCGTATCAAAGGGACGATGGACGGGGCCATGTACCGTCAAATCTTGGGTGAGAACCCCCTTTCCTCAGCCAGGGCATTGAAAATGGGTCGTGGATGGGTATTCCAGCATGACAATGACCCAAAACACACGGCCAAGGCAACAAAGGAGTGGCTCAAGAAGAAGCACATTATAGTCCTGGAGTGGCCTAGCCAGTCTCCAGACCTTAATCCCATAGAAAATCTGTGGATGGAGCTGAAGGTTCGAGTTGCCAAACGTCAGCCTCGAAACATTAATGACTTGGAGAAGATCTGCAAAGAGGAGTGGGACAAAATCCCTCCTGAGATGTGTGCAAACCTGGTGGCCAACTACAAGAAACGTCTGACCTCTGTGATTGCCAACAAGGGTTTTGCCACCAAGTACTAAGTCATGATTTAGATTTAAAGCTTTCGTGACTGCAAGGATTCATCTTCTTTTGTTCTTTCGGTAAAGTCACGTAGAATGAGAATAAAATAATAAATTGATAAAATAAAATAACACAATAATATTCTCACTCCAGCGCTGTCCTCCAGACAGTCTCGTCCCTTCACCTGATGAAGGCCGCTTGTGTTGTGGCCGAAACGTCGTGAGAATATTATTGTGTTATTTTATTTTATCAATTTATTATTTTATACGAAGTCATGTTTTGCAGAGAGGGTCATACTTATTTCCCTCATTAAAATGCAAAACAATTTATAACATTTTTGACATGCGTTTTTCTGGATTTGTTTTGTTGTTGTTATTCTGTCTCTCACTGTTCAAATAAACCTACCATTAAAATTATAGACTGATCATTTCTTTGTCAGTGGGCAAACGTACAAAATCAGCAGGGGATCAAATACTTTTTTCGCTCACTGTATATGTCGTTTTTTTATCTTCCCTGAATGAAACGTATCTCAATCCGTGCCGCAGGGCCAAGACACTGCAAGCCAGGTCACAGTCCCTCACAACAAGGCCGCGGTGGCGAGATATTAACTCTCTCGCCTGGTATGCAGGAGGTCGTGGGTTCGATCCCGACCCTGACGTAAGCTGCTGTATATTTCGAGTTTGCGTGTCCTTCTCTTCCCATGGCGGCGTGGACTTTTCTCCAGGTCCTCCGGTTTTTCCCTCCACATTTAGAATCAACATCACGCGTTTAGAGTATTTGGCTGCTATAAATTTCCACCTGATAAGCCACTTCGTTGAGCTATCATTTGTGATGGCCAGGTCGCTTCTGAAAAAGAGCTACATAGCTCAGTGGGCCTTACCTGGTAAAATACAAAATGTTTTTTATCTTTAAATGTGCACGGTGTTTGCGTAATTGGCAGCATCTTGCGAGCCCCCCCCCCCTCCGCATCAATTCGAATGCACCCAGAGGAACCTGTTGCTCGTTTGAAACATTTTACAACACTGGACGCTGTTTAATAAATGTTATTATCTAAACATTTTCTTTTTTGGCTTAGATCGCGTAAATATAAATGTGTCGTTAAACCCGCCACCACCCGACACACCGGTGTGCTCTACTCGTAACTAATTGGCATGTTTTGTTTACGTGACAAACCTTACTTAATTGGCAGTGTCGGGTGGTGGCGGGTTTAACGACGCATTTATATTTACGCGATCTAACCCAAAAAAGAAACCTCATGGATAATATTGTGAAAGTGTTACACCAGACGTTACTTTAATTGGGCATCAGCGGTTGATTTAGAGTCCTGTTACACCCCAGCCGCTCCACTTGTGCCTGGTGGTCCTCGTGTAAATCCTGGACGTGAAGAGCAGTGCACAGCCTCAAAGTCCGGCTACCGTATCCCCCTGGGATATGAGACGCTCCGGAAAAGCGAGACGCCCCCAAAACCTGTGCCCCGTTGTCGATATCGTTACGCCGCCCAGAGTCCGTCCCCGAGGGGTGCACGGCGAATCGGGGGCGGCTGCCCTGGGCCCTGCGCTTTGGGTGGGGGGCCCGCGCTTCAACATCACGGTGTCCGATGGAATACATTGAAGACGTCAGGGGTGGGGTTTGCCCTGGAACCCCTCGCCTCCCCCCATGGACGGCACTGGCTACGCATATCTGGTCTGTCCCACACTCGTACGCTGCTCACGGGTTAGAAGACGCACCCACAACTTTTGGTTTAAATTATAGATTTGTGTGGGTGGGGGAAGTGCGTCTTATAATCCGGAGAATACGGTAAACACGCAGTGTTTCAGATGTTACAAATCTACAAGTGATTTGAAGGGATTAGGTCAGTTTCTCTATCACCCACTAGAGGGGGGAAATGGGCCACGTGGTAAATAAAGATGTGGCCTCCCCAATAGAGCCACCGTTTTTACGGCAGCCGTGCGTTTTCTTAGCACGATAGCAAGGTTGCATGTCGATTGCATGCAGGGGTGTGAATGAGAGTGTATGCGGCGTGTGTGCTTCAGGGGAGCGGTGGTGTTTGTGATTGTCACACTGCTCTACGAACCCGGTGTCTCGAGTTCAATGCCCGCTCACGACCAATAACAGCGGCGAATATATGGACCGGTCCTGCGTCTCTCCCCTAGGTTGACTCAGACTTAAATGAGTACCTGGTATGGTGTGTAAACATCAGCACTGGGGAGACAAAGGCGGCCTCGTGTGCCGTGCCGGCCTTCATAGGTGCTCGCTAACAGCACTTGCCCCAACAATCTGTTGATGTCTATACGGGGGATCTTTTTCTTTGTGCTTCAAGGTAATGCCAAATCAATTTAAATTGAGACTAATGTATGCGTGCATTTGTTTGAAATGATTGTGTGTGGTTTCAAACGAGCCCGCTTGTTCACCGTTGGTGATTGCATTTTAAGTCCATAATTGAGGACGGCCTTAAAAAGCAATTTTAACAGAATAATTATGATTCGGTGCATTTAAATGTAATGTTTCATTCATCACGCGCCTGTACTGGGGCGGCAGCGTGTTCCACGCTCGCTACGGAGGTTCACGATTACAGGGAGGAAAAAAGTGTGCCTTATGAATTGGGAGAATACGGTAAACATGCTGACAATCCATTATAGAGGGGGGTTCGTTTTGGGTTAGGTGGCGTCAATATAAATGTGTCGTTAAACCCGCCACCACCCGACACAGCCACAGGTTTGTCACGTAAACAAAACATGGCGATTCGTTTCTAATACAGCACACCGGTGTGTTGGAGAGTAAACCCACAAACATTACAATTCGGTAATTGCAACTAGCATTACCAGGTGACAGCCAGAATTGTGGAAAAATCCTCCTGTTTCGGTCTTAAATAGCGGCATGAATGCAACATCGTCACGTGTGAGGCAATCAGGTGCGAAGACCAGAGGGATAGGATGCCTTTTGGCGTCTTCTGGTCCAAAACCAGTGGAGACTAAGCTCTAAAGAAAGCCGTCTCGGGTGTGGCCCAATCAAATTCAAGGACAGTGCATATTATTATCAGAGTTGTCTTTTTGTTTGCATTTTGACTGCTTGTGTTGTGGTTATTGCAGACATGATGCCTTGAATAAAGGTGTCAGTTTTTTGTGCCAGTTAAAAGGGTAAAACCTATTACTATCGGATGGGGGGGGGGTTACTGTGTTTCAGATATTACGAGCAACACAGTCGGAATCCAGCGGGGGTGCCCACAAACAATTCCGCGCTTCACAATGGACGTTAAAAAATCCCCCGTGGCGACATTCGCAAGAGCAGACCCCACCGTGCGCCGGCGTCGTGGTCCCAAAGGTGACAAAAAACTCAACGGCGAACTTGGGATTGAGCACAGCGATTGTTGGCAGCGTAGATGGATAAGCTTGGCAGGACCCTCCTGAAAAAAACGAGACTCAGTGAGGCTTTTCTGGGTAAACAAAGGGTGGGAGTCATGATACGCTCAAGCCTAAAGCCACTTTACCCCACCGAGTGGATTCATGCCCAGACGCACTCGGAACGCAGGCTACACGGGACATTAAAACTGTCACGCACGCACACGACGTGTACACGCGCGCACACGACGTGTACACCGGCGCACACGACGTGCACACCGGCGCACGTGCAGTGGAGCCTGTTTACGGGCCGAGACCTTGACAGATATTAATGTTGGAGTCTATTAAATAAAATTGTTTCTTGTAAAAAAAAAGAGCAGGAATGTGGAAGAAGGTGATGCGCGCGGAGTTTCAAGTCGACGCAAACTCAGCGCCTTTTTACGACATAGGTTTTCACAGTTGTTGCTTAATGACTCCAAGAATCTCTCGGCATTTGGAACTAAACGTCTGACAATATTGGGTTCCTGGTGACAGTGGTGGAAGGTATAGCTGTTTTCCAGCGAACTGACCGATTAGCACATTTGGCTACGTATGGTGCGAACGAAGTTCGTACCATACGTATAATGTGAAGGTTGCGAGGTCAAATCCTGGTCAGGGGTTGACTCGGCTCAGTATCTCCCCTGGGTCTATAAAATCGGTACCACTTGCAGGAAAGGAACAGTGATTAACCTCACCGTGGGAATGTTGAACTTCCTGCACTGGCCTCAGGGCCCACAGCGTGAAAACCGACCCCAGCGTTGGGTTATTACAGTGACCGGGCTTCTCCCGTCAGCTCCTTACACTTGAGAACCCAGGTATAATCGTGGGTGGCTGCGCTGGCTAAGTTCAAGACGTGGGACATCGTTCTCCCCAGAGCCAAGCCTGGCCACATTAGCTGAAATGTAAATGGGATGTCGTTTTAAAGGGTTCTCTGCACGTGACGCGCAATTTTCCTGGTGCCTGGTCTTTCGCGACCGCGTGCGATGTTTTTAAATTACCCGACGCGTGCGACGCGGTGCAAATATTTTTTATCCCGAGGGAGCGGTCAAATCGGCCAGATTTGACCCTTCAAAGTGCCATTTTCAGCCCCGTGGCCATTTCCGTGTGTCCCGGGCCGACCTTACATGCCGAGTGATTAATGTGCGCCATCACAGCGGGGTCTCCCGTGGCGTGACGCTCGCTCTGCGTACGTTCTCAGTTGGCTTGGGGCTGGCGCTGCGTCCAGGTGGGGAGCCGCGTCTGTGCGTGTACGCTCGCACGCTTCTCGCTCGCCAATGGCAAAACATCGCCAACGGCGAACGCCGCTTACGCTGCGCCGACGGGAATGCGCAAGCCCCCGGCACCGCGCTGTGCGTCGTTTGCGCGCTTGCGAGCCGCTCGTGAAGACGCCATTAAGTCTTCTCCATTCAGTGCTCTTTCCAGTTCAGCTGCCCTCCTCTCGCGCGGCGCGGAGACGGGCAAAAGTTTACATGCGCGCGATGCCTGTTGTTCTTCTCCGGGCGTTCGCCGGCGCCGGCTGCCAAAGCCGCCGGCGAGGCGCTTTGGTGCCTCCGACGGGTAATCGGCCCTGACTGGCAGTCAGCGGTTGGCCGTGCGCTCAGGCGTGCGTGTTCCCGACGTAATGCCGAATCTCTGATGGCCGCAGCGGTAATTGCACGTAACGAGGTGAGCGCCCGCAGGAGGGGGCGACGTGTCTACGCGCGTCACATACGCTGACGCTTAAGCGGTCGCCAATGCGCGCACACGTGCCGCGTATTGCGCTGTCACAAGCCAACGCAACTCACGTAACTGGCCGGAGATGGCAGGGGGAGTCCTTGTGAGCATTCGTCAAACCCGCACAACCAAGGTGATTCGATTAGTGCTTAGCAATGCCTAGTTTGTTGTTGTTAAAGTGACGTGTGTGATGCCCTTCGACTAGATGTGAAAAGGTAAAAGTGCAGCCCTCCAATTTCTTGCTCGCACGACTGCTGACGGAAGGGACCGCACGAGAGGGTCCTGTGGAGAGCCCCTCCAGAGTCTATTTTGGCCTACTCTTCCATGCCGTTCAGGATCTTTTAGAAGAGCTGAGAATATCCACACTTTACCCCACCAAACGCGACCGGCCGATGGCTTAACCGTGGTGCACGAATTTATTAAACTTTTTTTTAAACCAGATACGGCCCACTGAGCTATGTAGCCCTTTTTAAAAAAGCAACCTGGCCACAAATGAAAGCTCAACGAAGTGGCTTATCATGTAGAATTTTATATTAGCCAAATACTCTAAATATTCTAAATGTGTGGAATGAAAAACCGGAGGATCCGGAGAAAAATCCACGCGGCCATGGGAAGAGAAACACGCAAACTCCAAATATACAGGCGTCGGGGTCGGGACTGAATCCATGACCTCCTGCATACCAGGTGAGGTAGTGTTTAACTTCCGCACCAGGAGATTGAACTGGCGACCCCTGGATTGCACGTTTAACGCGATAGTCATAACGCCACATCTGTTAACGAGAACACTGAAAACCTCTCTGAGGTCGCTTTTATTTCCCTCAGTCGACGGTTTCTTTGCGGGCGGCTTGGTGGCTGCAGAAGTGCTGATGCCTGCGCGTGAAGGCGAACTCCGGCATGAGCTCGTGAACGAGCACCGCGGTGTGAACGAGCGCACGGCTTGTGCCTGGTGGAAGATTCACCGCGCGCAGACAACATCCTCACTCGGTCACCTGCTGTTCAGCGATCGATTGCAACAGGGGGGCCGGAGCAGCAGCAACGCAATCGTTGTCTGCGTGCGCCGCCTTCGGGCACTCGGGCTCCGTCGGATGCGCTCGTGAGTGATGTTCTTGAGCAGTCTCGATTATTAAGTGCCGTGGGTTTATGTTTGCTGTTGTTGCTGAAGTCGACGCACGGCAGTGATTTTCCCTCTGCACAGCCAGGCTCGGATGAGTTAATGGCAACGATTCATTAGGCGCCCGGGATGCATTCCGCCCTGCTAACCACGTTGGCGCTGGACACGCGGATACCCGGGTACTCTGGTATACGGATACTCTGGTATATGGGTACGTGGGTACGTGGGTACGCGGGTACTCAGTAAGTGAGTACGTTGGTGAGCAGATACTTAGATACGCAGGTACACGGGTACGTGGGTACGTGGGTACAAGGTGGTCAATGTCTGTGTCGCGTAGTTGATAATTTAATGGCTGCGTTACGTGGACACACTACTGCCCTAGTTAGGATGCAGTGTTTTAGTTTATTTTTACACTTATTACTATATATTTTTTACCTAATTTACACGAGCGCCCTTCTTAAAACTATTATAATTAGCACTTTTAAAATTTTTAATATTTTACCTGAATATTCTCGTTGCAAGGGTGTCCAGGGTTTTGATTGACAAATAGCAAAGTGTAATGACAACTACACACACACATATACTCTGAGACGTATACACACTCACATATACATGTGTACATTGAGACATATACAAACACATATACAAGACAAAGATCCCCCGTATAGCCTTAACAGACTGTTGGGGCAAGTGCTGTTAGTGAGCACCAATGAAGGCTGGCACGGCACACGAGAGGGTGGGTGGCCAGCACCTCTCCCTTTTGTCTCCCCAGTGGCGATGTTTACACACTGCACCAGGTACTCATTTGAGGCTGAGTCGGCCTAGGGGAGGCTCAGAACCGGTTCAGAAAATCGTCACTGGTGGTGGCCATGAGCAGGAATCAAACTCGGTTTTCGGGTTCGTAGTGCAGCGCGCTAACCGCTACACTACCGCTCCCGTCTAAACTCATATACACGTAGACATGTTCACTCACACACTCACCACTAAGTGGCGGTGATGTCACCACTGCGCTTGTGCCAGGCTAGGTGCACTTTGAGGCCACTTGAAGTGTCAAAGGCCCGCTGGCAGGAGGTCACTGGACAGACCCAGGTGCCATGGGTTGACTGACTGAAATGACTGGCAGATGCACCACCTGTGCTCCCCACTGCCAACATTCTGCGTTTTAGCCGCCCTGCGCTCCGCTCGTTGTTGTGAGTGTCGCTTCTCTGCCCTCCGTTGTTGATGGAGGGCGACTTCCTCCAACTCTCCAGTCCCGTCTTTCATGAACCTCCTCCACAAAGGCCGATCTTGACACCACTGGTACCAGTAATCGGCAAGTGCAATCAGCTCTACGTCCTTCTGTACCACATCAGTCCATCTATAATAGAGAGGTTTTTTTTGGGTTGGATCGCGTAATTATATAAATGTGTCATTAAAACCCACCACCACCCGACACAGCCAACTAGTAAGGGTTGTCACGTAAACAGAACGTGGCCAATTCGTCACTAGTACAGCACACCGGTGTGTTGGAGAGCCAAGCCACAACGTTTACAATCTGAGTACGACGTTTCGCAAGTAATTACAACTAGCTTCATCAGGCGACAGCCAGATTTGTGGAGAAGTCCACCTGTTTCGTTCCTTATATAGAGGCGTAGATGTGGTGACCACCCTTCTGCACTCTTGCGCCACGTGGGGGGGGGGGTCTATTCTCCAGCTCATGCCACGCCCATTCATGCCACGCCCATTCATGCCACGCCCATTCATGCCACGCCCATTCAGCCCCCTTCTGTGCAGCCAAACAGAAGCTGCTTAAGCATTCGGTGGCTGGGCATGCGGGCTACATGACCCAGCCAATGGAGCCTCGCTGGCCGGAGGAGCTTACTGATGGGACTGTGTCCAGATCTTTCAAGGATATATGGGCTACTCACACAATCCAGTCTGGTTAAACCCAGGATGGATCATAGGCAGGCTAGCCTGAATATTTCAAACCGGTGCAGATATACCGTTAGAAGGCTCGACGTTTCACAAGCAAAGTGAAGAGGGGGAATGATAGACCAGGTAGCTTCCACACTGTTACACAGGAGCAGGGGGAGACATTGAAGCCAACCCCAGTTGCAAGCGATGATGACGTTCTCAATTGCGACCTGTGTCAACTAGACGAGACCAGGCTAGTGTGTGTTTGAGTGGGGTCCGACATGGACGATTGCCACCACAGTGAAAGTATGGTAGGTATATCTTGCATATGACAAGCCGATGGTCAGTCGGAAGATCAGCTCCATGGTAGTTTCTGGTGTCAAGGATATGGGCCCGGGTCCACTGTTCTGTCACAAAATAGTCCAGCAGATGTTCTTCCTTGGACCCGGCGTGCATACACCTTCCGTTATTACAAATATATACGCATAATAGACTGTTGGGGCAATTTCTGTTGGCGAGCACCTATGAAGGCCGGCACAGCACACGAGGGGGTAGGTGGCCAACACAACGCCCTGCCGCCTTTGTCTCCCCAGTGGCGATGTTGTTACACACCGTACCAGGTACTCATTTGAGGCTGAATCGACCTAGGGGCGGCCCATGACCGGTTCAAATAATCGTCACTGGTGTTGGCCGTGAGTGGGAATCTAACCTGAATTGCCAGGTTCGTAGCGAAAGTGAGCTAACTGCTACACTCACATTCCCACATGTCAATACTGTGCAAAATGCTGAAATAAATATTCATCACAGTTAAAGGTGGACATCCTATGTTATGACACAGCTTCCAGATCAAAGGGAACCTTTACTTTGAGAGCCAACTTGAGACAAGTCTGTGGTCTGGCAATCGCTCATCTCTGATAGGGGTACCGAGCTGCCTGTTACTTGTTCCAGACACACGTGTGTCTCGCTGCTAACATGCGTGTGTCTCGCTGAAGACGCACGTGTGTCCGCTGGCACCACAGGCGTGTCTCGTTGGAGACACGTAGGTTGAAGCGAGCGTTACTCGGTTTGTGAGAGGCCTCCACTGACCCTGAACACAACGCCGTTCCACACGGTTTACTTTAACAGACAGCATTCGCAGCACGGAGTGGAGGAGTCCGGGCCGCCAGGTTGGGTTTCTGCTACGCTGCGGCGGTGTAAGGGGTAGCGGCACGCGACCTGCTATCCAGAGGTCGCCGGTACAATCTCCCGGAATGGCAGTTCCAGCAACGGTGCAAGTTTATTAAATGTCCCTGCCTCCTGTCTGCCTAGCGGTATGTGTGTGTGTGTACGTTGAATGTCTTTCGCGCCGTACGTAGCCAACCGTTCTTATCGGAGGTGAGGGGGAAGGACAACAAACTAAACACAAACAGCAGCTCTAAAGAAGTGAGTTTTCAATCGAGATGATTATTTTAAAGTGCATAGCTCCAGTGGCTTCCTAATATCGGAAGGAAGGGCGTTCCAGACAGCCGCTGAAGCGCGTCTGAAAGTGCGCGATGCGACGACCGTCTTTGTTCGATGGCCAGCCAAAAGCCGCTGCTGCTAGCATGAGTTTGCATGATGCTTTATGCACCTTGATGAGATCAGCAAGGTATTGTGGTTCATTATGGGACCTCCTTTGCCAGTGCCAAAATATAATAATCGGGTTTTCCCCTTTTTTACTGGCAACAAAACAGGTGTTAAGATGTTAAAACACCAAACTGAAACCTTTTACGAGGAATCATGTCTGCATTAACCACAATGCTTGTGGTCAGAATGCAAATAAAAAAAACATACTCTGATAATATATGCATATCACGCCTTTTGGCGTCCACTGGTCTAACACCGTTTGAGACGAGGCTCAAAAGAAAGCTGTCTCAGGTGTGGACCAACCAGTTTCAAAGACAATGCATCATATTAACAGTTTTTTGTTTGCATTCTGACCACAAGCATTGTGGTTAATGCAGGCATGATTCCTTGTAAAAAGTTTCAGTTTGGTGTTTTAACATCTTAACACAGCTGTTTTGTTGCCAGAAAAAAGGGTAAAAACGTATTATCATATTGTGGTTCATTTGTGTCAAGCATTTTGTGTGTGATGAGTGTGACCTTATAATGTATGAATGGGTGCACTGGAATGAGTGGATTGGAAGGTCGTGTGTGATGGGGCAAAGTGTGGGTAACTCCCACCTTTTTCGACTTGCTTGGCCAGCATGGAAGAGTAGGCAAAAGTACACCACAGGGGGGGGCTCTCCAGGGGCACCCTTCTAGTGGAGGCCCTCCCGCCAGCAGCGGCATGAGCGGGCGATTGCAGGGGCTGCCCCTTTATCTCTCACGTTTACGGAGACTGGGTTTGCTTTTTTATCATAAAGTGTGCAGTTTAATTTTAATCAGACTAATAATTATTGTTAAGACTTCTTCATGCAGTGTAGTATGATAGTATTCTGGATAGGCTGTAGATCCACAGTGATTTAATTACAATCGTAGAACAATCTCTCTCTCTTGTTGAGACGTTTTGAGGTATGGAGCGCACATACAGAGTGAATGAAATGTAAATCAGAGCCTTAAAATATAACTTCGTGTCTGCGAGTGGAACAGGCAGCCCCTGTGTTCGCTTATCGGAGAATCCGAGTCGCAGATAAAAGTGTGAGTGCCAGCCCACAGACTTGCCTCAAAGTTGGCTATCGGATTGTGACGTCAACGTTGACTTTGATACGCCAACTGTCTCGTGCAAAGGATTGCCACCGTTTTACTATGTAGGAACGTTATCGCACAGACACCGCACGGCCTTCCTTAATAGACCTCGGCTGGCTGAGAAATGTCTGTGTTCGGTCGACAGTAGAAAGCCGTCCAATCTTGCTACAAATCAATTCCTGCCACCCGAAAACAGATGCCTCTATCCCGGAATGTCCGGGTCAAACCCGGACAGGTGAAGGCCTATCTGTACATCTTGCAAAACTCAAATTTAGTTACTTTTCACTGCAGTTTCGCCACAGTGGATGTGCTACTTGAAACTTGGGGGGGGGACCTGAGTGAAACACATTCGAAGGCTGAGTTAATGAAGTGGATCACAAGTATGGGGTCTTCTTTTAAGACGCGACCTGATGAGGTTAACGTTACAAAGATGAATTGCGGCAAAGTACTCGGTTATACACCACCGTAATTTACGGTGGATTGAAACATGCGGAGGGTAATTGCCACGGTTGCCCCGCATATCAGTGGCTTCTAGAAGAATATTCATCAAAGCATAAACCTCGATTTCTTCAGTGAATTTCAAACTATGTCGAAGTTTAGAATGATAATTTAAGCACGAAAACAATATTCCATGTAACTGATAAATCTCACTTGTTTGTATTTAAGTTTGAGATAAAACAGAGACATTTCATTCGCGTCTTCAGATTTCAAAGCTTTGCTTGTCCATCTGTGTTATGTGGTCATGAACATGTGTTTGTTTATACATCCTATGTGGTCTAGGCCTAGCGGAAGTACATTTCCCGTTTGTTACAGAGGTTCACAGTTCGCATGCAAGCGGCCGCCCTGGTTAATGCTGCCGGTGTAATAACGACACTCGTCGTCTGCTTCACAATGGATGTTAAAAGACCCCGTGACCTCATTTGCAGGGCCAGGTCATTGCGTTCCAGCGTCAGGATCCAAATTTGTAATAAAAATTGACATCGCAAATTACTCAATTGGAAAATACGTAGCAATCATTCGCTCCCTTCTACGAAAAAATGGCAGGACCCTCCTGAAAAAGTCATGTGACTCAGTGAGGCTTTCCTGAGTAAACGAGCATAATAATAATAAACGAATGACTGACTCTCGTGATGGTATGCAGGTGTATGTTTGTGGGGCCACACACATGGTGTGTTTGCTGCTGCTATCCAGTCGCAGTATCCAGAAAATAAGAAAACATATTTCACAGAAGGACTAGGGCTCATGCCGCATTCATTTTGACATTTAGAAGAAAAAGAAGAAAACACAAACTGAGAAATATAATTTAAAAAAAGTGTCCAGCTGCAGTGGAACGGCGCACAAGTTGGGCTAAACGAGGTGACGCGGTAGACACACCGGCAGCGTGACCTTGTTTTTTTTAAAAAACTCAGGGGGCACGACACGGTCGGTGTTAAACAAACATTAAATCAAACCCTAAACGGAATGAGGAGCGATTAGGATCGGCTCTGTCGTGCGCCCCCCGCTCTAGCTCGCCCTCTCTCACCCCCCCCCCTGGGTATAAAAGGAAACGCTGCGATGCCCATCGCGTAATTGTGATCGTTTTTGGGCCAACGTTTTTTTTTTACTTGACTCTTATGAACCTGGCAGGGGAGGGGGGCTGAGCTATTAGGAGGGTGGTGGGGGGGGTTCAGCCCCCTCCAGCGCACCCTACGCCACGTGGCTGGATGTAAACTAATCTTCAGTTAGGCCAGGGATTCGTCAACCAAAATAACAATTCGGTAAAAAACTCAAAATTTCAAGAGTCCCAATGCACTGTGGTGAATGCGAAACGGCGGTCCTTAATAAGTAACGTCACGAAGCAGCAGTCCTAAAAGAGCCGCATGCAGATCCGGTGCCGCAGGTTCCTGACCCCTGGGTTCGGTAACAGGGGTGCCGCGGTGCCGAGCTGTTAACTCCCTCGCCTGGTATACAGGAGGTCGTGGGCTCAATGCCAACCCTGACGCCTGTATATTTGGAGTTTGCATGTCGCTCTCTCGTTGGTCGCGTAGATTTTTCTCCAGGGTCCTCCGGTTTTCCCCATCCACACTTAGAATCGACATCACGCGTTTAGAGTGTTTGACTGCTGCGATGATAAGCTGCCATGTCGTTGAGCTATCATTTTTGATGGCCAGGTCGCTTCTGAAAAAGAGCTACAGCGAGGGAAAAAAGTATTTGATCCCCTGCTGATTTTATACGTTTGCCCACTGACAAAGAAATGATCAGTCTATAATTTTAATGGTAGGTTTATTTGAACAGTAAGAGACAGAATAACAACAAATAAATGCAGAAAAACGCATGTCAAAAATTTTATGAATAGATTTGCATTTTAATGAGGGAAATAAGTATTTGACCCGTCTGCAAAACCTGACTTAGTACTTGGTGGCAAAACCCTTTTTGGCAATCACAGAGGTCAGACGTTTCTTGTAGTTGGCCACCAGGTTTGCACACATCTCAGGAGGGATTTTGTCCCATTAAGGTTTCGAGGCTGACGTTTGGCAACTCGAACCTTCAGCTCCCTCCACAGATTTTCTATGGGATTAAGGTCTGGAGACAGGCTAGGCCACTCCAGGACCTTAATGTGCTTCTTCTTGAGCCACTCCTTTGTTGCCTTGGCCGTGTGTTTTGGGTCATTGTCATGCTGGAATACCCATCAACGACCCATTTTCAATGCCCTGGCTGAGGGAAGGTTTCTGTCTCTCACTTCAAATAAACCTACCATTAAAATTATAGACTGATCATTTCTTTGTCAGTGGGCAAACGTACAAAATCAGCAGGGGATCAAATACTTTTTCCCTCACTGTACATAGCTCAGTGGGGCTTTACCTGGGAACAAAAACAATGTTATTAGTTATAGTCACGTGTGAAACGATGGTTACGATGGCAGCTTCATCATTGGGGCGGTGTGGGGGGGCATGCTGGGCTCAGTGGGGCCTTGCCTGGTAAAATAATACATAGTTTAATAGTTTTTACAGTTGATAGACTCGGCACTCTTGACAACGCACGGTGGCGGCGTTCACTCCACGGGGAACTCGGTGACCCCCCCCCCCCCCGGTTCGTGAGGCAGATAAAAAAAATAAGCGGCATGCGATGATATCGCACGATTTACCCCGACGCCGACACGGGACTAATTTAAAGGCCTGCGGTTTGTCACCGCCCGCTGTTTCGTCACTCTCACAAAGGTCCGGTGTGTACAGTTTTAATGTTTTAAAGCAATTTTCGTTTTTTTTTCTTAAATGTGACGTGAGGTTAAGCTAAAGTGTTTTAATGGGACGATCATTTGTATGGATTTCAGTGGCTGACTGAGAAGCACTGCAACACAACCGACAAACACTTCAACACAACCGACTGTCGTGTTTTTATACTTGCCTCGACATTTTCCGATTTTGATTTATTTTTGACATCCAATCCTCCTGGTAAAAACGAGAATTCTAATTGGATTCGACAAAGGGAATCTGGGTTAGCAGTTTCCTGGCTCTAAGATGATTCCACGTCATTACCAATTCTGCGCAAAACAAGCAGATAATGGGACACCCTCTCGGGTAATGGGATGGAAACTCTGCTTAAGATCATTCATGCTTTCCTTATCTGTGAGCGAGTCTTCCTACTTCGTCATGAAAAATAAGTGGTATACCTCTCAGGAAAAAATCATGTTACCATGGAATGTGTAGGCCATTAGTGTACAGAGCATGGCTCTGTTTGTAGAAGCAGTATCTGAACAACTTCTTGGTGGCTTTGCACGCGTCCTGTAATCCAGCGCTGTGGAGGCAGCGACGGTTGGTGCATCGCCGCACGAATGTTGTAAACCTCCCTCCCAGTGGGGGCGTCGAGGAGATGCCATACCCTGGCTGACCAGGAGAAGGCGGTACAGCAAGTGGACTAATCTCCATCTGTTTCCATCTCTACGGAGATAGAGCGTTGAGCCCTCGCATGCGTGGGTTTTCTGCGGGCATCCCAGTTTCCTCCCACACGTATAACAATTCATCATTCATTGGCTGTAAACATCTTAAAATAAACATCCAATGTTACCCCTTCACTACCTCTCCTCCAGTGAGCATTTATTCTTAAGAGCATTCATGAGGGCATTTAGGCACCCCCCTTCCCCCCCTCCCTTTTTCCCTCTATAGGGGTATCAGCGCTTAAGAAGTCTCTAGGGGTTGTCGAGTTTATAGAATAATTTCATTGAAACGTACGGTTTAAACATGTTTCCATTGCACTGTAATTTGTAATATGTGTTTGTGCTGATGTCAACCCCCTTTCATATCCTGTGTGTAGCGGAATCGTCTTGTGAATAAAATACTTTCGAAAAAATAAAATAAACATCCAATGCGGGACCCTTGTGAAGAAGAGTCCCTCGGACTCAACGTGGCTTTCCTGGAGTATTATTTGTGATAATTGCGGGCCATTGGAAAAGTATAATCTTGGGCCTGTATTCCTAGTCACAAGCTCGGCGTGGCTCAGGGTTGAGCTGCTCCGTTGCTCTCACAGACCCACTACGGGTGGCTCACCGTGTCTACTTGGTTCACGCTCGGCTCGTTAAGATCCTGAGCGTGGCTGGGATCACGTCGAGGGACACGGGGAACCGCGGGGAGATATGGCGACACACACACAGAGAGGCTCAGGGTCTTGAGACTCGGGGATGGTTCCATGCTCGGAGCCCCAGCTCAAGACAAGGAAAGCAAAGAGAGATTCTTAAAAAAAAATCAGTGGTCAGCTTCAGCTCAAGTTAAACTACAAAACTATGAAACTACTTTTTATTTTACCAGGTAAGACCCACTGAGATATGTAGCTCTTTTTCAGAAACAACCTGGCCACAAATGATAGCTCAACGAAGTGGTGTATCACGTGGTAATTTATAGCAGCCAAATACTCTAAACGGACGGTTATTCTAAACGTGGAGGGAAATAAACCGGAGGACCCGGAGAAAAATGGACACCACCACAGGGAGAATGTGTGCAAACTCCAAATATACAAGCGTTAGAGTCGGGATCGAACCCACTAAGTTAGGCACAGCTTTGAGTTGGCTCATCTAGGGCAGAGCCAAGACTGAACTGAGCCGTGATTAAGAATTGGGGCCTGAGAATACGTTGCTAATTTGAACAACGTTTCATCGTTGTGAGTTTGGAAACAAATGACACGAGAGGGAACACATTAAAATACCTGCCTCAAGCACCGAGGAGTGTTTTTGTATTGCATGCTGCACTTCACTGCATGCAGCATGACGTCCATCCCATTTCCCAAGAGGACTGCAGAGAATGCATCCAGCACGGAACAGTCATCTCAGACCGGTGGATATCTTTAATTTACAAATGCCAAGCGAGTTTTGTGGCTTACCGCAGACCACCGCACGAACACTTAAATCACGCGACAGTTGCCCGATCAACTGGAGCTGTGCAGGTTGTTGATTATTCTGGAAGAAGTATTGGAAAAAGCGTGGGATGCAGCAAGTGCGTTGTGTTGTGTGAATGGGGCTCATGCGTCCCCGTATTCCTGTGCAGGCAGGATTCTTACTCTGCACAGCAGAGCACTCGACAAGTGTAGCACGACCTGAACAAAGCTGTCTCTGACGTTCATTTTAAAGCATCTTCGGGAGGCAGTCACGCCCGATTGAGATTAACACGATCTCCCCTCCCGCTAACCCTCGCAGGCCATCCCTGGTCCGTCACATTATCATTCACCTCTTGTGTTGCCCGCAAAAGCTTGGGAGTTTATGGTCTCACGGGCTCGCTAATCCAGCACAAGCCCCTGCCTCCCCCCCAGACACTGCCATTTGATTACACGCCCCTCTGTGTCCATCGGCAAATGGGAGCCGACAGTGCAGCTGTTTGGCGCCGTGCTACATGCGGGCGTGGTGACAAATTGAAATTTCTCCGTTTTCCTTGCCCCTGGTGGCTTGCGGCGTCTGCCTTGGGCTGGGTCCGGCTGCGCGTTGAACTCGAAGGCGGCAGTCACCCAGCCATGTCCGTGATTGCTTACCAGCTGCCCCATCTGCTGAGCGCTATTCTCTCAAGAATGCTCCGTTGTTTTTTTGAATGTCAAGCACACCACTCGGTTTGCGTCCGCACGGAGCGTGGTAACGACTTCACTCTTTTCAGTTACGAATCGTGATTATGATGATGATAATCCGATGATCGTGAACAATGTTGGCGAATTTTTTTATCACGTTAAATAAGTTACATCGGAGGCAGGCACAGATTGTGCATGTCTGCGACTGAGCATTACCGTGTGAAACAAATGTCTAATTCCACAGTACGGCACCTCGCAGGAGTGAACGGCCTTGCGCCCACCTACCTATTGCGTCCCCATGATCCGTCCGGACATTTGAGTCCCACGAGGCTTCGCGCCGCCTGGCTGCCCTCCCGCTCCTGTGGAGCGCCCTCCTTCCCTGCGGCGGTGTGTGGGACTCGGGCCCTGGCGATGTTTTCAAGTCGCTGATGGAAAGTCTCTCTCCTCTCCCGGTGCTCGTGGAGCACTTGGACCAGGGGTTCTGAACCCCCAGAGGGTGCGTGATGATGCCCTTTGTGGGGATGCGAGACATGGCCAGATTGCTTTAGAAGGTAAAGCATCGAAATGAAGCACGGCCACGTGAGTACAACTACTTTGTCTCATGAAACTTGTGTAATTAATCATTTATTTATTGCCACAAAGGGTAAAACCTATTCTTATTTTTTGTACTTTGATACTGGCAAAAAAGGTCCAATGATAGAGCTGCTCACCCCTAGCTATTAATGCTCTGATACGTGTATTGGCTTTGTGCTATTCACTGTTTGGTGTTCTCTGGTCTGATACTGGTGAGACAAGGCGATAAAGAAGGCTGTCTCAATGTAGGCCAATCAGTTTCAAAGACAATGCATCATACAGTACCAGCGCATGTTTGTTTGCATGTTCACCGCAAGTACCGTGTGTGGTTAATGCAGCATTGATTGATCCCTTGCAAGGAAACTATTTGGTGTTTGAACATCTTAATACCTTTTGATTTAAAGCTTTCATGACTGCAGTAATTCATATTCTTAGCTCTTTCGGTAAAGTCACGTTGAAGGGAAACAATAAAATACCTGTTTTGTTGCCAGAAAGGGTCAAACCTATTCTTATTTTTCGTCTTTATTAACATTATACATTTTTTAACGATTGCGAACCAAAGGGGTGCAAGGCTAAGTAAAGATAAAGAACCACTGACTTAGACCAAGGCCTCGACACAATCTCTTACACCCCACCTGTGTTGTCTCGTATCGGCACCTTTTTGTTTCAGAGGGAGTGTTGACATTTTCACACGTACAGCGCTTTGTGATCTTTAAATGATGGGTGCTGTATAAAAAATAAATAATAAGTGTTTGTATTAGTTTTGAGAACAGCTGCTAAGCAGACACGCGCTTGAGGCCTACAATACAAAGTGGTCATCAACAGAGAGAGAGAGAGGGAGCCAGAGGAAGGATGGTTGGTGGTACTTAACAAGATGCATGATTGATGCAATTGAAAATAATCGGTGCCTCGAGTTTCCTGGCTGGCTGCTGTTTGGGCTCCTCTCCAACCCAACGATAACTCTGTTGCTCGTGGCTGCTGCTTGCCATTGCCAATGGCACAGTGGAATAAGTTCGCAAGACATAAACTATTTTAAAACTATTTAAACTTTTTTTTTATATATATCAGGTAAGGCCCACTGAGCTACATACAGTGAGGGAAAAAAGTATTTGATCCCCTGCTGATTTTGTACGTTTGCCCACTGACAAATAAATGATCAGTCTATAATTTTAATGGTAGGTTTATTTGAACAGTGAGAGACAGAATAACAACAACAAAAATCCAGAAAAACGTATGTCAAAAATGTTATAAATTGATTTGCATTTTAATGAGGGAAATAAGTATTTGACCCCTCTGCAAAACATGACTTAGTACTTGGTGGCAAAACCCTTGTTGGCAATCACAGAGGTCAGACGTTTCTTGTAGTTGGCCACCAGGTTTGCACACATCTCAGGAGGGATTTTGTCCCACTCCTCTTTGCAGATCTTCTCCAAGTCATTAAGGTTTCGAGGCTGACGTTTGGCAACTCGAACTTTCAGCTCCCTCCACATATTTTCTATGGGATTAAGGCAGGGGTGGGCAAATTTTTTGACTCGCGGGCCACAATGGGTTCTAAAATTTGACAGAGGGGCCGGGCCAGGAACAGATGGATGGAGTGTTTGTGTGAACTAATATAAATGACATGTAGATATCATTACATGAAAGGATTTGGCTTTTAACAGGTAGCAAAGCATTTATTTGCAAGGCATTTTAACAAATTGCACGAACATGAACAATACAAAAACATGTCGTAACTCCCGGTCAAAGTGCGCCATCTAATGGGGAAATGGGGGCATTACAGGAGAAAGGTAAAATTATATTTAATAATAATATTCGGACAAATTCTTAGTTTTTTCGGTAAAGTCACGTTGAAGGGAAACAACAAAATAATAAAATATATATAACAATAAAAAAATTCTCACGACGTTTCAACCATAACTCAAACGGTCGTCTGGTCGAAACGTCGTGAGAATTTTTTATTGTTTTATATATATTTTATTATTTTGTAGTTTCCCTTCAACGTGACTTTACCGAAAAAACTAAGAATATGAATTACTGCAGGCACGAAAGCTTTAAATCAAAATTTATATTCGGACAAGTTCGGCGGGCCGGGTTAAAAAGCCCAACGGGCCGTACTTTGCCCATGCCTGGATTAAGGTGGAGACTGGCTAGGCCACTCCAGGACCTTAATGTGCTTTTTCTTGAGCCACTCCTTTGTTGCCTTGGCCGTGTGTTTTGGGTCATTGTCATGCTGGAATGCCCATCCACGACCCATTTTCAATGCCCTGGCTGAGGGAAGGTGGTTCTCACCCAAGATTTGACGGTACATGGCTCCGTCCATCGTCCCTTTGATGCGGTGAAGTTGTCCTGTCCCCTTAGCAGAAAAACACCCCCAAAGCATAATGTTTCCACCTCCATGTTTGACGGTGGGGACGGTGTTTTTGGGGTCATAGGCAGCATTCCTCCTCCTTTCCCCAACACGGCGAGTTGAGTTGATGCCAAAGAGCTCCATTTTGATTTAAATTTCGATTTAAAGCTTTCGTGACTGCAAGGATTCATCTTCTTTGGTTCTTTCGGTAAAGTCACGTCGAATGAGAATAAAATAATAAATTGATAAAATAAAATAACACAATAAAATTCTCACGACATTTCGGCCACAACACAAGCGGCCTTCATCAGGTGAAGGGACGAGACTGTCTGGAGGACAGCGCTGGAGTGAACACAGGTTGCGGTCTGAGCTTGGCTGTGTTCGCTCCAGCGCTGTCCTCCAGACAGTCTCGTCCCTTCACCTGATGAAGGCCGCTTGTGTTGTGGCCGAAACGTCGTGAGAATTTTATTGTGTTATTTTATTTTATCAATTTATTATTTTATTCTCATTCTACGTGACTTTACCGAAAGAACCAAAGAAGAAGCTCCATTTTGGTCTCATCTGACCACAACACTTTAACCCAGTTGTCCCCTGAATCATTCAGATGTTCATTGGCAAACTTCAGACGGGCATGTATATGTGCTTTCTTGAGCAGGGGGACCTTGCGGGCGCTGCAGGATTTCAGTCCTTCACGGCGTAGTGTGTTACCAATTGTTTTCTTGGTGACTATGGTCCCAGCTGCCTTGAGATCATTGACAAGATCCTCCCGTGTAGTTCTGGGCTGATTCCTCACCGTTCTCATGATCATTACAACTCCACGAGGTGAGATCTTGCATGGAGCCCCAGGCCGAGGGAGATTGACAGTTATTTTGTGTTTCTTCCATTTGCGAATAATCGCACCAACTGTGTCACCTTCTCACCAAGCTGCTTGGCAATGGTCTTGTAGCCCATTCCAGCCTTGTGTAGGTCTACAATCTTGTCCCTGACCTCCTTGGAGAGCTCTTTGGTCTTGGCCATGGTGGAGAGTTTGGAATCTGATTGATTGATTGCTTCTGTGGACAGGTGTCTTTTATACAAGTAACAAGCTGAGATTAGGAACACTCCCTTTAAGAGTGTACTCCTAATCTCAGCTCGTTACCTCTATAAAAGACACCTGGGAGCCAGAAATCTTTCTGATTGAGAGGGGGTCAAATACTTATTTCCCTCATTAAAATGCAAATCAATTTATAACATTTTTGACATCCGTTTTTCTGGATGTTTTTTGTTGTTATTCTGTCTCTCACTGTTCAAATAAACCTACCATTAAAATGATAGACTGATAATTTCTTTGTCAGTGGGCAAATGTACAAAATCAGCAGGGGATCAAATACTTTTTTCCCTCACTGTAGCTCTCTTTCATAAGCGACCTGGTCACAAATAATAGCTCAACGAAGTGGTGTATCGTGTGGAAAGTTATAGCAGCCAAATACTCTAAATGCAAATTGATTTCACTGTGTTATAAAAAAAATATTTTTTTTGTTCCTAGGTAGTGTTTTTTTCTAATTGCTTATGACTCAAAAGTACAGAAAATGGCTATTATTCCTCACAAACTTTGCTTTTGTGACCTATTTTCAACGAGAAAACGTGGTGTGCATTTGTGTCATTCCTTCACATAAAGTCCTGGTCACAAAAGCAAAGTTTGTGGGGAATAATAATAGCCATTTTCTATACTTTTGAGGCATACGCAATTAGAAAATAACACCTACTACCCAGGAACAAAAATCGTGTTACATAGTGAATTATCAATGACGAGGGAAAAACTGAAGGACCCGGAGAAAAATCCACGCGACCATTGGGAGATACAAATTAAAACTCCATAAATACAGGCGTCAGGGTCGGGATCGAAGCCACGATCTCCTGTGTGCCAGGTGAGGTAGTTAACATCTCCTAGCCACCTTGGCTAGATGTCGCTCTCTATGATTATATTGCAGCTATTGCTATAATTATTTCACCAGACTATTCTTTAAATACTAGGAAATAAATACATAAAGCTCACAAGGCGTATTACAATGCACATTATCTTGCCATTATATTGTTACATTAAACAGCGGATTACTTTTAGTACTCCGAGAGCGGATTGTGGGACGAGTGTGAATGCGACAGCTGTCTCTTTTGATTTAAAGCTTTCGTGACTGCAGTAATTCATATTCTTAGCTCTTTCGGTGAAGTCACGTTGAAGGGAAACAATAAAATAATAAAATATATATATATATAACAATACAAATTCTCAAGACGTTTCGACCATAACACAAACGGTCGTCATCAGGTGTGTCGGTTTGCATACATTTATTTTTAAACGAAGTATTTATTTATTTATAATAAAAAACCGTCAGCGCCACGCGCAGCGATTTGGCAGTTTGTTTAGAAGGACTAGTCCATCTATGTTCTGAAAAGAAGAGGGGGGAGACGAAAAATTAATGCATGCTGTCTGAAAGCCACCGTAAGCGTGAACAATCAATGAAGACCTGAAATGGTTTATCAAATCTTTCCAATGATTGCTAAGCCAGAATCCATCTTCTCGGTTGAAATTGTCTCTGTGCTTGTATATGTGGATAGCCTCATGAACGAATCTCTCATGGTAGCCAGATGGCTTACAAAGAACCTCTGTCTTGGAAAAGTCAATGTCATGTGAGCCTACTGAATTATAACAATGATCTGCCACGGCCGACGTGTTGGTCCTACTGTGTTTAAGGTCTGCTTTGTGTTCACGAATGCGGTCCGAGACATGGCGTTTGGTTTCTCCAATGTAACTACTACCACAGAGGCAACTTAGTTTGTAGACACCAGGGTACTGTATGTCCGGAATCACATCTTTACAGACGGAACCAGATCACGGATTTTATGTAATGTGTTGAAACGGACCTGGATCTTGTGTTTATTCAAGATTTTGGAGATCTTTTTTGTGATCCCCACAATGTAGGGTAAAGTGATGGTTTTTAAAGGTTCCTCAAGAGGGTCCTTCTTCATGGTTTGAGTGATAGCTTTGCAGATTGTATAGTCGGAGTAACCATTAGCCTTAAGAGCTTAGTGTACATGCTTGAGTTCACTGCCTATGTGTTCCTGGTCGGATATGCATTGGGCTCTATGATACAGAGTCTTGATGAGATAGTTCTTCTGTGATGGATGGTGGTGGGAATCCGGTTTCAGATAAGCATCCGTATGGGTAGCTTTCCTGTAGACAGAGTGGCTCATTGAACCATCAGATCTCTTTTTAATTAGGACATCCAAAAAAGGTACCTTGCCATCTTTTTCGACTTCCATGGTAAATCTGATGGCTGGGTGTATGGAATTGATGTGGTCGAAGAATTGGTCTAGAGCAGGCCGGCCATGTGGCCAGATGACAAAGGTGTCATCCACGTACCTCTTCCATAAGGTTGGGCGCAGAGTGGCAGTCTGTATGGCGTCAGTCTCAAATTTCTCCATGAAAATGTTAGCTATAACCGGAGATAGGGGGGAGCCCATTGGGGTGCCCTCAGTTTGTTTGTAGAAAGTTCCATTCCAAGTGAAGTATGTATTGGTTAAACAGTGTCTCACCAGGGGGGGTACCTCAGTGTTTAGTCCTTGATGAACCAAGTCTTCAATGATTGCGATGGTGTCAGGTACAGGAACCTTGGTGAATAAGGAAACTACATCAAAACTGACAAGCAGGTCGTCTGGGGACAGGGAAATACCCTTGATTGTCGATACCAGGTGAGTAGAATTTTGTACCGCAGAGGTGGTTTTTCCAGTGAAAGGGCGCAGGATTTCAGACAAAAAACGAGCCAGTTTGTAGGTGGGGGAGTTGATAGTAGAGACGATGGGACGAAGGGGTGTATCTACTTTATGTATTTTTGGTAAGCCGTATAATCTTGGTGGCCTGGCAGCAGAAGGTTTAAACGAAAACTGTTTAGATTGATCAATTAATGCGGTTGAATCAGAAATTATTTTGTTGGTTTGTGTGACGAGGCTGTTGGTGGGATCTCTTTTTATTTTTGTATAACTACCATCGTCGGGTAATTCTTTAATTTTGTTGTTGTATTATATTTTATCCATGATGACAGTAGCATTGCTTTTGTCAGCTGAGAGGACTACAATATCATCCCTCTTTTTTAATTTATATAATTCAAAACGCTCATCTTTGCTGAGGTTGCTGGCTGACATCTTAGCGTTTTTGAGGGTTGCAGCGATTTCAGATCTTGCTATGTCTGCAGCGATGTGACCCAGGCCCCTGAGAGCAACGTCTACTTGGGCAATTATATCATTAACTGGTATGTGTTTAGGTGTGACTGCAAAGTTTAGACCTTTAGCTAAAACGGATTTCAGACCATCGGAAATAGAACTGTTACTGCGATTAATTACGACTTTGTTAACGTCTAACTTTTTGGTGTGTGGGTCCGGTCTTTTGTTGAAGAGGAGGTTAAATTTGGAAATCAGGTTGTCCTTACATTTGGTCGACATAGTAGCAGCTGAAGAGGCAGTCGTGAGAATTTTTATTGTTTTTAATATATTTTATTATTTTATTGTTTCCCTTCAACGTGACTTTACCGAATGAGCTAAGAATAAGCTGTCTCTTTATTTTTCTGTTTCGGAGCAGCAACGGGTTCTCTTCGACTACCTTAGAAAATTACTCGGGGCTGCCACCTGTCCAGGTTTGGTTTCTCCTGGGGAATCGGCGCCTATGTTTGGATGTGCAGGAATTGATTTTGTACCGAGATCTGGTGCTGGTTTTGTGTTGAACTTTGTTAGTTTGCTGCACGGTGTTTATAGACTTAGGCCGACTGAGAGAAAACGTCTGGGTTTGGTCGACGGTGGAAAATGTGTGTATGTTGAACTTGTTTCGCGCCGTACATAATCAACCGTGCTAATCGGAGGTGCGGTGGAAATTACCGGGCGGCTATAACGGCAGTTTTTGTCGCGAGTTCACATCAGAAACGGGCATCCAGATGGCCCCGGCACGGCTGGTCACGCTTGCCCGGCGATTCCACGTGCGTGCCGCCACCGCCTCCGTGTGCGCCGTCAGTGAGTTTGCAAGTTTCCCCCGATGCTCGTTTGCCCGAGCGGGTGACGCGCGAGGCATCGGCGGTGAAAAGGTGGCAACCCCTACCCCACACTAAAAACGAGCAGGAGGGGCAGTACCCTTCGCCGTTGGCATTCCTAGGCCAGAGATTCCATCTCAAGATGACTATTGCAGCGGGGGGGGGGGGGGGGGTCGTTCTCCCCGTCGCTGTCGTGTGTGACGAGCTCGGAGTGGTAAATGAAAGGAGTCCCAGAAGCCGAGCTGTGTGAAGAAGGAAAGAGCGGGGAAACTGTAGCGTCCTGGAGTGGCAGGAGGGGCGATTGGCCAAGTGTGTGCGGAACACATCTCAGAAATCGGCTGGAGTCACAGTTCTTCCACGCGCTGCCATTTCCTGAGCGCAATCGCCACGCTAATAGTGGTAGGAGAGGCGCCAAAACTGGTATCCGTAATTGCCGGTGTCAGCAGAGCCGGGGTCATGCCCCCAATTTACCGCTCGTCTCGCGGCATGCGTGCAGGGAAATGTAGCGGCACCGAGTTTACGCAGGCGGAGCTTTCGTTTTGCGATCATTTTTACCTTCAAGGTCTTTCTACTCAATTTGAAGTAAATGTCAGTGGTGCATTCTTTCCTGAGCTGTAAGACAACGGTAAAAAAAAATTAAACAAGGTTTAAAAGTTTTGGTGGCAAATTTAGGAGGCTGTCCATCGGTCTGGAGGAGCGATAGTTTCCACACGATGCTCCACAGGCCATTGCCATGGGAATTGATCCCAGGAACCGTTTCAGATCCACTCTTTTTTCTCTCTCACAGCAGTCTGCGTTTAAGTAGCTAATGCTGTGCACAATAATGCTGTACACTATTATTACAAAAGGCAATTTTCCTCTGACGGCGTTTAAGCGTGTTTGGGATTTTGAATCTGTGATCCGTCGCTTCAGAGTGCAAGGGGGTTACATTCATGGCTGTCCCGAACATCTTTGATGGTGAGCAACTTTGTTCCGAATGCCGTGGCTCGACAGTGTTAAAAGCTAGTCAGAAAGCATGGTGCGAGCCAAACGCGCTGCGGGACCTGGCCATCCATCATGGTTGTGTGAGGGAAGCCATTCATTTATCAACGTTTGCAGGTGCATATGCCTTTGTGTGTGCACGCGCGCATGCGTATCGGCCCAATTCCCCGCGGTTGTTAAATACAATGTTAGTTATATTATTGGCTTCACACTAATGTAATGTGTTTAATTATATAACGCAGATCACTCATCCGTGTGCGGTTAGCGACCATGCAAAGCAAACTATCGGAGGGTGGCGTGCGAGAGATATCTGTGAATCGTATTATCAAAACATATGTGCCTGATTGCTCAATTTTATTCACATTTTCAATTAACCATTCTGCATTTATTAGGTGAAAGCAGTGTCCGTCTCCTTGTATCTTAGCAGATGGAGGAAACTCGCTGCAGGAGATTCTAACGCAATGTCTAGTTTAGGATTTGTATGCTCCTTACCAACTACTTATAATTGCCGTCTTTTCTGCGGCACACAAACGAAACAATACCTGTTCAATATGTTTGTGTAATAACATTGAGAGAGCTTTTGTTTTTAACACGGCCTTTGTGAACGTACTCAGTATTCATACCTTCTGTGTTGACATGAACACTCGTGCTGTATTGATCGCCTGTAGATGTGCATCGTGCGTGTGTGGTGTACTTTGTGGGTGGAAGGCTGCCCATGTGTGTTTTTGTGTTTCATTCCATTGGGCACAGGCTGAGTGAGGAGCGGTGGTGCAGTGGTTAGCTCACTGCACTACGAACCCGACGACCCGAGTTTAATCCCAGCTCTTGGCCAATATCAGTGACGGATATATGAATCGGTCATGGACCTTCACTAGATTTACTCGGCCTTAAATGTTGACACCTTCTGCAGTGTGTGAACATCACCACTGAGGAGACTAAAGGCGGTCCGGCGTGGCGCTGGCCACACCACTGTCTCTGCACGCCGTGCCGGCCTTCATAGGTGCTCGCTAACAGCACTTTCCCCAACACTCTGGGTCATTGCGTTGGGGAGCTGCATTAACAATCACGTGCCATGTGAATTAAGCAGAGTGACGGCTTCTCAGCACTCCCTTGTGTGGATACGTCAGTGCTCGTTTGTCTCCGGGGACGTTAGTGTCTCCACCTTTTCCACACAGCAAAATCCGGACGCATTTCTCAGTCGGTACTGGGTCTATTAACACGGTGTGTCGTCTACTGTGGTGAAGTCCAACGCAAAACCCGGTCGCAGATCTCGACACAAAATGAACTCCTGCCACCCGAACGCAGACGCCGATTCCCCCGTCAACCGTCCGGGCCGAATGTGGACCAGGCGGCGACCCTGGGGGAAGGTGGCCTCTTGTGGGGACGCGTTTGAGGTGACGGAGTTTGTGTTGGTGTTGGTGACACACACACACGCGCAGTTGCGCGCGCACATCCGAGCGTCAAACACACGCCGTGAAGCTTTGTCTCCGAGCGCCTATCGTGGTTGGTGACGAGCCATGGCGGCGCCAAGCCCTGGCTGCCATTGACTCCCTGACATTGGAGGATGTGGCTTGCGCGGTCTTGTTGACCAACTGTTCACCAGCTTCCCATTGACGAGTCCTACTATGGACTTGACGATGGTAATACAGAATAGGATACAGCACACACACTCGTACAAGAGAAGCACTGCTGTGTGATTAGAGTTGCACAGTGGTAACTATAACATAAACTACTTTATGTTATATTCTTAGTTTTTTCGGTAAAGTCACGTTGAAGAGAAACAACAAAATAATAAAATATATATAACAATAAAAAATTCTCACGACGTTTCGAATTACTGCAGTCACGAAAGCTTTAAATCAAAATTTACTTTATGTTAGTTTACAGTGGAGCTCTTTTGCAGAAGCGACCTGGCCATCACAAATGATAGCTCAACGAAGTGGCTTATCACGCGGACATTTATAGCAGCCTAATACTCTAAACGCGTGATGTTGATTCTCAATGTGGAGGGAAAAACTGAAGGACCCGGAGAAAAATTCACGCGACCACGGGGAGAGAGACACGCACACTCCAAATATGCAGGCGTTAGGGTCGGGATCGAACTCACGACTTCCTGCATACCAGGCGATGGAGTTAACATCTCACCACCATAACATGGGTTCGATTCCCGACTCGGGCACCTTTCTGTGTGGAGTTTGTACGTTTTCCCTCTATCCTGCGTCGGTTTCGCCCAGGTTCTCCGTTTTGCTCTCCCCCCCCCCCCAAAGCTAAAAAGAATCACCACACAATGTAACTGATTTTGGTGAAAATATCCCAATGCTGAAAAAAGTATACAGTATATCAGATTATCACGTTTGGCTACATATGGTGCGAAGGAAGTCAACATACAATGCAGTACGTGCATACATCAGCAAAGCCCTCTAGTGGGGTTTACACAACGCGGCAACATCACACCAGCTGCGAAAACTTGGAAGGACCCTCCCGACATAATGTCTTGAGACTCAGCGAGGCTTTGCCTGGTTTGCCGAGTGTAATGACAATAACGGCACAGCTATGGAAAGAACCAAGTTCGCTGGCGTTGCATCATCGCAGGACACTTAGTCGTGCACACAGCACGAATTCCTGTATGCTGTTGTAGCCATAGGAACCACCGCTGGGCCTGGCTAACACGGTGCTGCAACGTGTGCGGGACCGCTGGTTGCAGTGGAGTGTGGCAGGTGGGGACGTCAGTGATATGGATGAGGTATCTGGTCATGGTTGATTTTTTTGAGGTATCTTATGGTTGATTTGGATGAGGTGTCTTTTTATTGTTGATGTGGATGAGGTAGGTGTCTTGCGACGACTGATTTGGCCACGTTATATGAAAATCAGTGGTGCGGAGAAGAGACTGCACCAGTTCTAACACCGCGCCGTCTCTGGCTGCGTAGTAAAAGCAGTGGGTGAGTGTTGAGATGCAGCTTTGGCTTGTAGCAACACGATGCTGCTACTGAAGGGCTCTGATGCCAGTGTGTCTCAGAGCCCTGGACCTCTTTGACTGACGCATTTTTCACTTTTACAACCACGGTCTTCCCTCGTTTATTCGCGAGGGATATGTTCCGGATATGCCCGTGAATAGCAAATTTTGCGGATAATAATATTGAATGAATTGCTTTAATAAATCCGTTACTAAACTTTCTGTCTCATCACTTGATCTCATCACTTTCTTTCTCTCTCTCTCTCTCGATGCAGTCGTGTAGAGTTCCAGATGCACCTCCACGGTTGGCTACGTACGGTGCGGAAAAAGTTCAACATACAGGGATATGTGCGATTCGCAGATAGCCAAAATTGCGGATAGGAAGTTCGTGAATAACGAGGGAGTACTGTACACACGACCGTGCGCACTGCAGTGTACAAACATCTCTGGGCCTTCTCCATCATTTACACATTGGCATTTTTTACATGACGAGCGGCCCCATTAACGGGTGGTAACTATTTTAAATAGTTCAAGTGTGGTCCGGGTAGGAATATCTCTGACAGGCATGGAAATTTGATGCAAGCGATATTGCTGTAGAGCTTGACCGAATCCATCATGAAGCCAAATGACTCGACAATGGCTGCCTCAGTGCAGCCTCGCTGCTGGTGACAGGCCATCCCATCGCTCCGCTTGCCACGGCTGATATCTCGGGGCCCGGCGCCTCTCAGAGTGAGCGAATCGAATTCTCCTGAGACCCATCTGAGCTCATTCACCCTGCTCCGCTTCGACATTCCACTCAGACTGCCCATCTCTCTCTGTGCGTACGTGGGGAGCGGTAGTGTAGCGGTTAGCGCTACGCTGCGCTACGAACCTGCCTACCCGGGTTCGATTCCCGCTCATGGCCAACACCAGTGACGATTATCTGAACCGGTCCTGGGCCTCCCCTAGGTCGACTCAACTTCAAATGAATACCTGGTGTGGTGTGTAAACATCGCTACTAGAGAGACAAAGGCGGCCGGGCGTGGTGCTGGCCACCCACCCCCTCGTGTGCCATGCCTGCCTTCGTAGATGCTGCTCGCTAACAGCACTTGCCCCACAAGTCTCTGTAGGCTATACGGGGGTTCTTTGTTTTTCTACGGGCTCATGATGGTATACTAACATCGATACACATGCTCATACTGCAGAGTCATTGTTTTTCCTCACACATTTCTTGAGGGGGGGGGGACGGGACACTGTCACAGTGGTCTGGTGCTCAGCGCACCGGACTTGCAGTCCAAAGGAGGTCGTCGGTTTGATCTCCCGGCAGGGCATTTGAAACAATGCCGCACCTTTTATGAAATCCACTCGGCAGTATAATAAATGGGCACACTGCAGATGTCAGGTCGGCAGGTCGCGTGCGGTGGGGTAAGGTGTGGGTACTGACGCCGCTTCCAGGGCAATCTGCTTGGCGTGGAAGAGGAGGCCACAGTAACCTGTGGGAGGGCCTCTCTAGGGCAGTGGTTCTGAACTTTCTTTGGCTACCGTGACCCCCCCCCTTGTTTAATTTACCCCCCCCCCCCTTGCCTGACCCGTCATGGTTCTGAAAAGTAGTTTAAAAAGGTCTTTTATATCATTCTAGGTTACCACATGGATTTACACGTTATCCTAGTTATTTTATATTGGCAGATTCATACGTGATTATTCACCAATGACTCTCACGTATGATATAATTTTAACACATTTACCAATCATCTCGCGTACCCCCTCGTTGAGAATCACGAGCTCTCTCTCGTGGAGGCCCGTCCCGCCAGCAGTGGCGCGAGGGACCAACTTCAGGAGCTGCGCCTTTTTCCTTTCTCCCGATATTGTAAAGGGTTTTGCGTGCTTCGTGTAGAATGCGATAGGCAGAGGGAGTGGTATATATGTGTGTGTGTGGTGTGATGTGCGCAAATTCTGGGATTGTTTCATCAAAATGCGACATTGCTGCAAGCGAGCGTAGCAGCAATCGATATTCAGGGTGCCCCCCCCCCCCCAAGTCCTGTCTCTTGGGATGGGTTTTTCCTGAGGTGATTTTCATCCAAATACCCAGCTGCAACGCATCTCCTGGGGCTCAGGTGTCCTTACAAAGACAAAGATCCCCCGTGAGGCCTTAACAAACTGTTGGGGAAAGTGCCGTCAGCGAGTAGCGCCGATGAAGGCCGGAACGGCACACGAGCGGGTGGGTGGCCAGCACCACGCCCGGCCGCCTTTGTCTCCCCAGTGGCGATGTTTGCACACTGGACCAGGTACTAATTTGATGCTGAGTCGACCTAGGGGAGGCCCACGACCGGTTCAGATAATCGTCACTTGGTGTTAGCCGTGAGCGGGAATGGAACCCGGGTCTCCGGGTGCGTTAACCGCGACACTCCCGTTCTTTACACACCCACGCACGTTTATCTCTTCCTGTGAACACTGTAAACCTCTCTTCTCTCTCCAATTTCTGCCTTGCTTGACGTCTCTATTACCGGTCACCCGCAAGTCGCCTACATCTCGTTGTGCCGGAGTTTTGCCCTAATGCCAACACGTAGCCCCACAGCCGCCGATGACTACCAGGCATGCACGGTGGTCATCCATCCATGCGCCGTCCAGGCCTCAACCCTGTTGAGCGTCTGAGACTTGGCAAGATGGGGCGCATTCCCCGCGATTTTGGTGACCCTCAACGCACGCGGGAGCCGCTGCGTGGCGTCTTGGTGCAACGTCTTTTGTTTGCGCCCCCGGATCGCTGACAACGGTGGCGAGATGTTAACTACCTCGTCTGGGATACAGGATGTCGACCCTGATGCCTGTATATTTGTAATTTTCATGTTCTCCCCGTGGTCGTGTGTATTTTTCTCCGGGTCCTCCGGTTTTTCCCTCCAAATTTAGAAACGTGCATTTAGCGTATTTGGCTCTGATAAATTTCCACATGATAAGCCACTTTGTTGAGCTTTCATTTGTGGCCAAGTCCCTGTATAGGTCTGTGGGCCTTATCCGGTAAAGTAAAAATTGGTTCGTTTTAGTTTATTTTGTAATGTCTGAGCGGGCCACACTCTCAAGGTCTCCTGGCCACTGAGCCGTGCGTCCGTGGGGAGCGGTGGTGCAGCGATTAGCGCTACGCTGCGCTACGACCACCGGCGATCCACGTTCGATTTCTGCTCACGGCCAACACCGGTGACGATTATCTGAACCGGTCCTGGGCCTCCTCTAGGTCGAGTCAGCCTAAAAGGAGTACCTGGTGCGGTGTGTAAACATCGCCACTGGAGAGACAAAGGCGGTCCAGCATCATCTTGGCCACCCACCTCCTCGTGTACTGTGTCGGGCTTCAAAGGTGCTGGCTAATAGCACTTGCCCCAACATTCTGTTAAAGCTACAAGTTACATGGGTGATCTTTGTCTCTGGGCTCACGTATCACAAACACCTCCACTGCCAATGAGCCGGCGAAGCATGCACGGCGCTCCATGCACGGCGCTCCATGCACGGCGCTCTGCCTAGCCGCTGCCCCGACACGTCCTCCACGTGTTGGCACGGCGCGGGCTTGTGCGCGTGTGTGTGTGTGCGCGCGCGCGTGCGTGTGCATGTGTGTGTGCGTGTGCGCGTGTGTGTGTGTGTGTGTGTGCGCGCGCGTGCGCGTGCGTGTGCTTGTGTGTGCGCGTGCGTGTGCGCGTGCGTGTGTGTGCGCGTGCGTGTGTGTGCGCGCGTGCGTGTGCGTGCGCGCGTGCGTGTGTGCGCGTGTGCTTGTGCGTGTGTGCGCGCGTGTGTGCGCGCGTGTGTGCGCGCGTGTGTGTGCGTGCGTGTGTGTGTGTGCGCGTGCATGTGTGTGCGTGTGTGCGTGCGTGCCTGCGTGCTCGCGCGACGCGATGCTAACAAACGGCGCGCTCGAGTTGCATCACTCCATACCTGCGGGGCGGGCTCCGTGACGCAGCGACATGGCCACAGATTCTCATCGCGTCACTCGGAGAGAGGGCAATCGGGCGCCGTCGTGCGCAGAGCCTGGCCCACTTCCTTACGACCGCTGCCGCGTTGGAGCGTGGTTCTCTCGAGACACCCCGGCGCCGCCCCCGGCCCTCTTCTGCGTGGCACGGCACGGGCGTGCCGTGGTTTCGGCACGGCAGCTTGCTGCGGTTTGGAGTGACGAGCACCGGGCGGCTCCGCCATGCCGTTCGGTCGAGCGTGCAGTTTGAGCCCGCAGAGAACCCCACGTGTGGTACGTCACCTGTCACTGCGTGCTACCGAAAGCACAGGAGATCACCCTCCAGTGCTTTATGGCGTGGTCACGATTAGCCCGTGAGTCGAGCGGCTATATGGATGTGAGAATGCAGACGTTGGTTGCTGGAAGAACGGATTTGGAGCCTGGCCTCCTTAGTCCGGTGAGGGACCTCGTGCAGCAAGTTTAAACGATTGGTGCACGGCCCAGCGGCCGTGCGTTTGCCCACTTTATCACAGGAGGGTTCGCGGTTCGAGCCCGGTGGCCGCCCTGGTTAACAACGGCGGGTGTAAAAATCATAAACATACAAACTGGACATCCCCTTCACAGTTGGCACTAAAGATCCTGTGACGCGATAAGAAAACTAAGCCTTTTGGAAATCTCATATACCAGTGCACTCCTTGTGTGGGAGCAAGTCCCGCAGAAGCGGTTTTTCACACGGATTCCGCTAAATCCTTCCAGTGAATTTTTATCTTTTAAACTTTCCTACAAGCTCCACTATGATGTCCACATGTCACATGACTGGCATATGTAGTCGTATAGCTATGTTTGTCATTCAAATCAAGTCCAAAACCGAATTAAACGTGAGATCTGTGAAGACATTAATGAGGAATCTACCACTCTGCAAACTCTTGAGGGCAATCTGTTATTCGTTTACGGTTATCCAGAACAAATAGTGGTGGTTAACCCTGAAGGACCCGCGTGCGTATATAACCACCCCGCGGGCTTCCTCTGCGTGCATGAATGCCGGTGTGTTTCATGGCGGAGCGTTCACAGTGGAGGATTGCGTGCAGGGGGAACGGTGTGTACACGTCCGAACCCACGTGCTCATGGCACGCGTGTGTACACGTCCGAACACACGTGCTCATGCCACGCGTGTGTACACGTCCGAACACGCGTGCTCATGCCACGCGTGTGTACACGTCCGAACACGCGTGCTCATGCCACGCGTGTGTTGACATGTGCGCGCACGCGCCGCTTGTTCGAGTGCACAGGTCGCCCTGGACGGCATTTGCATGCGGTGTTGCTTTTGTGGAGGAGCCATTGCTTGTGATGAATATCAAGCAGCGGATGTAATTTGTCTGAATTAGGAGTCTTTTGTAGATCTGTGGATATCAAATATGAAAAACGAATGTTGGATGCGCGCCAGCAGTTCGAGCTATTTGTCCCGTGAATGAGAAGGAACAATCAAAACAATTTGAGTGTACGGTTAATCTCGGCAATAATTGATGATGTTTTTATGAATATAATCACTGTTGGTTTTTCTTGTAATGAAGGCTTTTACCTGCAGAGAGAGCGAGTAAAACACAATGAAACATAATCTCATCAGCAGACCTCTAATAAAAAGTAATTACATTTTCCACACAATTATACTGTCATTAGTGATTGATTTGAGTTTTTTTACGAAACTGCCATCGTGTTTCTTCAGAGCACGGTAGTCAACCTGTGGTCACACCATCTGTGTGGGCACACCATCGTTGTGACCACACCATCGTTGTGACCACACCATCGTTGTGGTCACACCATCGTTCTAGTATACACCATCGTTGTGGTCACACCATGGTTGTGGTGTACACCATCGTTGTGGTCACACCATGGTTGTGGTGTACACCATCGTTGTGGTCACACCATCGTTGTGGTCACACCATCGTTGTGACACCATCGTTGTGGTCACACCATCGTTGTGGTCACACCATCGTTGCGCTTTTCAAATGGTGCCGGCGTGTGCTTTTTCGTGCAAAAGATAATTTTGAACATTCTGTAAGTATGCACCTAACTGTACGTGGATTGGTCCATGCCATTGAACAAGGACCCATGTCGAACAGAGAGGGCCCTTGCCCATAGACATCAGGTTGTTCGCCAGCCATGGTTACACGAACTAGACTGCTCATGAGATACTTGTCAATAAAACTCGTCCAAAGTTTGCCGGTATCAACTGATTCTACTGACAAAAGTTGCACTCCCAGAAAGCCGTGTGGTTGATGAGATGTGTAAAGATTCGTTTTACTTTGTTTACATGGCAAAAACGAACAAGGGAAGGAGGCATATTGTTAATATTGTCATCAAATCGTTTACTCTCCTGATGGCCATTTGTGTATAGATATACACTTCACTTGCACATATTTACCACTGATTGAACTGTGGACTTATTAAGACAATGGTCCCAAGTAATTTGTTGGTGAATGTTCTGGAGGGAATCCGTGAGGTGGTCGCCCGTTCCAAGTCGTGAAACCTTCCCGGCGCTCTCCACGCCGACGCCCCCTCCCTGCGCCTGAGCTGGGACGAGGGTGGTGGTGGTGAGGGGCCAGTGGGTGGTGGTCTTGGCGGTGCCGGCCCTGCACCCTCCCTCCCTCCCTCGCTCTCTTTTTACGATCAGAGGAAACAAGAAGATGCTCGGTGTAGTCGGCACTTGGCTCCGTTCATCATTTCGTTTTTTTATGCTTTGCTTTATGTAAACCCACCCCCCCCCCTTTTAAATGAAAGACCCAACAAAATATGTTTTTTATTCTTTTTTTCTGCTCTCCTTACCCCTTCCCTCTCTCTCTACCCCCCTCTCTGCCCCTCCTCTCTCTCTACCCCCCTCTCTGCCCCCCCTCTCTCTCTCTGCCCCCTCTCTTCCTACTCCATTTCGCTCTCTCTCGCTCACTGTCTCGCTCTCTCTCTTTTTTTTTATAACTACGACAAGTGCTGCACCTGCACGCAGCCCTTTCCACAGTCAAATGGCCTCCGACGGATAGCTTAGATCTGCACGCAGAGCTCTCTACCGTCATCTGCCACCGAGCACACGGCCTCCTCCAGCGCCCACTGCTCCTTGAAGGCCAGCACGGCGTGGGTCAGCCGCGCACGGCGGAACTCCAGCCACACCCTGGCTCCGACCAGAGCGCGGAAGATGCCCAGGCTGCTGGCCGGACGTTGCCCCTCTAGGGCTACCTTGCTCGCCCTGTATATGGCGAGCTTGGCGTGGCCGAAAAGCACGTTGACCGGCCCCTGAAGATGTTGGGGTCCGTCGCCCCTCAGGTATCCAAAGATGAGGTCCGTCGGGGAAAAGTGGAGGCTGAACCTTAGGAGGATGTTTCCTCGCTCTCCTCCCTCCCTCTCTCCCTCGCTCTCCCTCCCTGCTTCCCTTCCATCCCCGGAACATTTCCCCGTGCGAAAGAACAACACAAGTAATAGAATAGCGAGGGAGTCCGCAGGCATGTTATTGAATAAAGTGGCACGCGATGTACAAGGGGGTTCAGGAGCTTTGGGGACATTCTGGGTTCTGTCCGGGAGAGCAGCCACGGGGATATTTGAAGCAGAAATTTGTCGACTGAATTGCCGGTCGCTCTTTTTTTTAATCTCAACAGTTTTTTTTTTGCTTCGATAAAACCCTCATGAAATTATAAAATAACGGATGTAGGCGTTCGGGGACATCAAAAAGTCTACTTCGCGTATCACAGCACTGAGCTAAAACATCATCAGATAGGAAATGGCACTAGAAGAGTAATAAAAAAATATCAATTGCAGCCAGAGCTCTCTTTATTAGAGGGTCACCCTTTAAATAATCAAATTACCAAGTCACTGATAAAGGTCCCGTAGAAGAACTATAAATCTGAATTATTCTCTGGCATAACGCAAGGCTCCTTCCTTGGCTGTTGGTGAGGTTTTGCTCGGGCAAAGTAGCCTCGGAAGGCTTGGTTTGTTCTCTTTACAAAGAGCCACAGCGATTTCATCCTGAGACCAGAATGATGAATTAAGAATGCACCGGCTGGTTAACACCTTCCTTTGAATGGCTGCAGTTTATAATTTTTCAGGAAACACACATCAGCAAATGTGGATTTCGAGCTTCCATGGAATCGACAGTGCCCATTGGCTTGTACAAGAGATTTATGTGTTTTAAGTAAAGATTATTTTGTTTGACCAGGTGTCAAGGAGGGACCACACATCAGTTCCGTGAGAGGCACTTTATTGCTCGAGTTTTTAAGACCTGCACTGCACTCTTTTTCTCACTGCGTCACTCCTTGGTTATCCCCGCAAGAGCCCCATGCTCACATTACACCCGAGTTTAATTCCCGCTCACGGTCAACTCCAGTGAAGAACATCTGAACCAGTCCTGGGCCTCCTGTAGGTCGACTCGGTCTCAAATGAGTACCTTGTGCGGTGTGTAAAACATCGCCACTCTCTCTCGAACCATCCAGAATCTCCTCGAACCTGCGCCCAAGTTCCTTCTTTCACCAATCCTCTCTTCGCAGAACTTCTCCACCACAGTCTCTTTCCCCATCCCGTCTCTCACACTCTTTTCCCTTTTGAACTCCCTGGAGAATCCCCCGCAGCCTCGCTCATCCCCGCGCTTGTCCAAGTGGCCAATCGGGGCTCTCGGCCTTGCGTCGCTGCCAGCCCGGGGCCCCCCTGATTCGCCTCGTGACGTCTTCAGTGTTGGTAACTAGTCCCCCCGTTGGCCCGTCGGCCGGTTTTATTCATTTATAGTTCGTGGGTAGCCGCCTCTCAGCGTCCCTTTACACACAGGTAAGAACTCAAGAGGCGACAATAGTCACCTGGGTCGACCGACGTTCCTTGTGCCTGTTTTAACTTTGCTCGTAATTCACCCTCTGAACCCGACTGTTGTGAAAGTGCAGTCAGAAGCTGTCATTTGGGAAATGATGGACAGTCTGCGGTGCCCCAGCTTGAAACACAATGCGGAGTGAATTCAGTACGTTTTTTTTTCTCACGCGTGAAGTCAAAAAGAACCCCCCCCCCTTTCCTTCCCTTGTCGATTTGCGTGGCTTGACCATTTCATGTGACGCAGTTTTGTGCTACGGTTTCGATTTGCTACATGGTTGCACTTTATTTTATTTGTTTTGCTTTTGCCGTTTGGTGACCGAGGTTACCTGGTTAAACTAAAAACGACTCAGTTCCCCCCCCCCCCCAGGCAAAGCCCCACTGAGCTCTGGAGCTCATTTCCATAAGCTAGCTGGACACAAATGATAGCTCAACAAAGTGACTTATCATCATCACGTGCGAATTTATCGCAGCAGCCAAATACTCTGAATGTATCTCGATTCTAAACGTGGAGGGGGAAACCGGAGAACCCGGAGAAAAATCCACACGACCACGGGGAGAACACACAAACTCTAAATAAACACCAGGCTCCAGGGTCGAGATTGAACCTACGAACTCCTACATACCAGGTGAGCGAGTTAACATCTCGCCATCCGTGATATACCTAAATAGATTAAGACACAACGCCTCCACATCTGTCCCTCCACGTCGAAAAAAACAACAATAAATACACATCCCACCAGTCACAAAGGCTTCTGGGAGTGTTTTAGCAGCGTTGGTTAAACACTCGGAAAGTGTGGACCGGTTTCAACATTCAGTGTCTCATCAGCAGAGTCAGCCTTGTTGGAACAGTGCTGGGGAATGGCAAGAGATGTGGGTCCTCGCTCGATTTGAAACCACATCAAACACAGCACAAACATTATAATTAACACCTTTGTTAAGAATGTAAATAACTAAATAAATAAGCAGACATTACAAATATTTATATGATCTCATCTATCACCATTTTTCTTTAATCATTTATCTCTGCTGTTCTCTCCTATCCGCCTTTTCCTGGCTTCCCGAATCACAGCTGGGGAACGCCATTCTCTTAATGTTTGTGTGTCGATCATGAGTTTTTAATAACCTATGGTTGTGTCCGCTTCTGTTTTCTTGTTGAAAAACATGAATAAAATATGAGAGAAGAACACACAAAGCTCCCCATCCATTTCCCATAATATAAACCTGATTCCGAACTCGCTCCGGGCCTTTCAGTCACAAAAGCGCAGCGGCTGGCACGGCTTGTGGCGCTGTGGTTGGCGCACTGCGATTTTTAACACCAGTGAGCTGAGTTTGATTCCGGGCCACAGTTGACATCAACGGTGAGAGACATCTAACCCAGTCTTGGCCGTCTACCCTTCAACCTGCACTGACCAGCGTGGTGAAGTATGGTCGAACAAACCCCCGTGACCAACTTGATATGGGGAGGCCTTTATCCAGCAGTGGACTGGCAAAACGAACGTCAATTTCAACCGTTGAAGTGCATCGCTGGGCATGTAACGATTTAAACCAATTGCAGTAAAAGCCTGATGATATAACGCAGATTCAGATATACTGCGGGTCACGTCATGGCCCCCGAAAAACACAAATAAGGTACGAGGATGGATGGAAAAAAAATGTAAATGAATGATTTGTTGATGGTGGGGATCAGTGCTTCGCAGCCGGTGGTTGTGGCACGGTGGCAAAGTCCCAGAAGTGTTGAGTGGCCGATCCAGCGCCCACCTCCCGCCCTTCCCTCTCCTTTGGTCGCGCAGTACGGCAGCCGACGGCCCCCACCACCGGCCCTCTCCATTCCCTCGGTCGCCCATGCGCAGTTGGGCAATACATACGCCGAGACAAAGACGCACGGAGACACAAACACAAAGGCAAAGATCCCCCCAATAGCTTTAACAGACTGTTGGGGCAAGTGCTGTTAGTGAGCACCTATGACGGCTGACACGGCACAAGAGGGGATGGGTGGCCAGCACCACGCCCGGCCGCCTTTGTCTCCCCAGTGGCGATGTTTACACACCACACCAGGTACTCATTTGAGGCTGAGTCGACCTAGGGGAGGCTCGTGACCGGTTCAGATAATCATCACTGGTGTTTGACCGTGAGCGGGATTCGAATTGTTGTCGCCAGGTTCGTAGCGCAATGCGCTAACCGCTACGCCACCGCTCCCATTCATGTCTAACTTTAAAGTTCTAAATATATGAATCTGAAATTAGTATAAATTGAAATTAAATTACCATTTATAATGGTCGTTTAATTAGAGGGCCTCAGACCATTATCGCCAGCTTATAGGAACTAAGAAAATCTATAAACAATTACAGTCTTAAGCGGCGCTTCCACTCGAACTAAAAACAATCTCCGTTCTTTAACGAACTCTTCAGCAGTTTGTATCATCGTCACCGTCAGCATCAGACATAGTCGTTCCACTGCTAGATGAAGGCCTTCCCAAGCCACCGCCAACGCTCGCAATCCTGCAATGTAATCACCCAGTACCTGCACACTAAAACTAAAAATATTTATTTATTTTACCAAGTAAGGCCCACTGAGCTATGTAGCTCTTATTCAGAAGTAACCTGGTCACAAATGATAGCTCAACGAAGCGGCTTATCATGTGGAAATTTATAGCAACCAAATACTCCAAACGCGTGTTTCTAAATGTGGAGAGAAAAACCGGATCACCCGGAGAAAAATCCACGCGACCATGGGGAGAACACGTAAATTCCAAATATACAGGCGTCAGGGTCGGGGTCAAACCCACGACCTCCTGCATGCCTCGGGCGGTGGTTAACATCTCGCCACCGCGGCGCCCACACAAACTTAATTAATGGCTCCATCTCCACGGTGGCTGTTCTCCGTGACATGTTTCATTCCGTGGCTCCCACTGAGGTATAAAAGAAATGAAGCAACTGTTATGAATGAGTTTTCATTGTGCCATCGCGTGTCTGTGCCAAGCACACGATGCCAACATTCACATCACGTTGTGATGAGAGCCCCACTCTAATCTCACATCTCCCCACTATACTCTCATCAACCAAACTATCCTCTCACTCACCCACCCTCTCACCCACCCTCTCACCCACCTACCCACCCTCTCACCCACCCACCCTCACATCTTCCCAACGCTCCGTTCGCCCAGCCACCCTGACCTCCCAACACTGCCGCGTGATTCCTGTAAAGCGGCAGTTCCTCTGTTTGCTCTCATCCCGACGATGTGTAATTACAATCTATGCAGCGCTCGGCATTGCGCATTTGTCATCCCGGAGCCCTGCTGCTGCTGCTGCTGCTCACAATGTGCATTATTGCAGCCTCGGAATGAGCTCATGCCCACTGTGGAGCCGTGCGGCACTGCTACGTATAATGATACATTCTAATTAGGTAAGCTAAGTGCATCTACTCTGGTGATCTGTTGAAGGTGTAAATAGCCCAATTTTGTCTAGCCAGATGCCAAATACCTCAGCCGTGCGGTCATAATGGGCTGCACAAAATCCCGCACGCAGCCGCACTTTCCACACCGATTGGGGGGTTGTGTCGCAGCGGGCCCCGGCGAGCCTCGTCCGTACGGTGAACGCGATGGCGGTGGTGGTGATGATGGTGGTGGCGTGTGCGCATGCTGCCTCCTGTCGCAAAGGGGCCGCTGCCGCCGCCGCCGCCACCCCCCTGCCCCCCCCCCCCCCCTCTGCCCTCCTCCTCGCTAACCTGCCGTGAACCGTTCCAATTGTGGTGTTGTGTTTGTATTCTGGTAATGAAGACACTCATTGGGAGCATGGGTAATGGATGAAGTTAACATTGGTATTGCGGTAAAGTTAGGAAAATATAGTACCGTGATTTATGACGCTACGTTCGCCGTTGCGCTTTTGCAGCGCAACGAGCTCACCGAATGTTTCGCCCATGCGGTGTTGATTGTTAAGCTCGGTGCTGTTTTAGCTCTGGAATGGTGCTCCGGCCAGAATTACATTTTTTGTGAGATTCATCAGTTACTAACTCTGCTGGTTCCATCCTCTATTCCGGTGCTTGGTCTCCCTGGATTAAACAGATGGAACGGCCACGGGACTCAGGGGTGGTGCTTAAGCCCTGTAAGCGAAGCCGCGTTTGGCTGTGAAACCCATAACTAATGCGCGGAGTTGCTGACGGTTCGACAGAGCATTGCTCCAATTCTGTTCTCATGTTTTTTTTAATGTGGGCTGGAGTTACTGTGCCCTCAACACCCGACATCTACAATACTGCTCCAGCTTTGACCCGAACGGTCCTGGAATAGATATATCTGCTTGGATGGCAGAAATGTATTTGTCCTGATTTCTGGTACCGGGTATTGTGTGCAACTGTATGACAATTTACCACATGGTCTTGATGGGCCTCGGCTGGCCGAGATCGACCTAGGCCACGTGGTCGGCACCCGGCGTCTCCGGGGCCGCATGCGGCTCTCTGAGGACTGTTTCGTGACGTGATCAAGGACCACCGTCTCGTGGTCACCACGTTGCATTGCGGCTCTTGAAGTATTGCGTTTGTTACTGAATTCGGAGGAAGAAAAATAACGTCTCTTGTTATTTTTGGTTTGCCGGCCCCCTGACCCAGGCTGACTGAGATTGACCAGGGCTGACTTTTGTATAGGGGACTAGGTGGCAGGCAACCTTCGCAGTTTTAAGCTGTTCCTCTTTATCTGCTCACACCACTCATCCAGCTTCCCTCTTCGCCATCGTTAGGCTCTCAAGTGCGAGCCCGCCGACGGTGCTCTGATTACACAGCCTCGTTGGAGAGATGCCGGCAGTGGTCAATATATATTATACTGTATAACCAAATTAGATTTTTAATCCAGTGGTAATTCGTTGATCAACTCCGGAGGGACGATGGGCTGAGTGGATTTCCAACTGTGGTTTAAAGTGGAGATACTTTCTGTTGGTGAGGTGAAGCGTTCTGCTGCAGGACCACCCCCTCCCCCGTTATTTGGAGCGCAAGAGGCTGCTGGGGCATGGGTGTGCACCTGGTTGAGGGGGTGTAGGGTACGGTTTAGAGTATGGATTAGGGTACTGTGTAGGTTATGGTATCGGGTATGGTTTAGGGTATGGTGTATTGTATGGTTTAGGGTACTGGTTAGGGTTTGGTTTAGGGTTAGGGTACAGTGTAGCGTACTGTTTAGGGTACGGTTTAGGTCACAGTGTACGGTACAGGTTTGGATACAGGCTAGGGTATGGTGTAGGTTAGGGTAGGGTACAGTTTAGGGTATGGGTTCGGGTATAGTGTAGTGTACAATTTAAGGTACTGGTTAGGTGTAAGGTTTGGTGAATGTTATTGACGAATGTGTGTTGAGTGTTTTGAGGTTTTTGGTTCAGGGTATGGATGGCTTCACCAGGTGGTGGCTTGTTGACGTTGCATCTCGTTTCTCACCATCATTGGGTAACACCTGTCCTGATTAGCATACATCAGATCGTTCTTTGCAGAATAGTTAACAGAATAGAATGTGTATTCTTCATGATGAGTTTCAAAACCAATTATTTATTGGAATCATTGGGTGTGCAGTCATCCTTAGACCTGAGCTCTCATGGTTAAGTCATCGACAGGGTGGCAGCGGTAATCTCTAAATGATCGACGGCTTGTGCACCAGATCTTATTAATACACGATGTACTTACAAAAAAATCAGCAGACTACCTGCTGGATCTCCTCACTGTTTCGAAGAACAAATGTGACCTCTAAGGTCTTCGCTCATTTACCAGCTTCACATTCCTTATTGCCGTAGAAATACTGGAGGGAAGGGCCTTTGCTGTTGATGCCCCCAGGGTCTGGAATGCTGTAATAAACCGCAACTTGGATCACTACCTGTGAGATCTTCACTCAAACTGCTTGAGAGGAGCTGTAAACCCCTAGCTGCCACTGCTATGCTGAGTGGTCTGAAATCAAATGTATCGCTCCGGATGACCGCTGTAAAGTATGATCTTGAGTATTGATTATAGTGTGCTGATCTTTAAGGTGCATTGAAAATGTTTGATACTCCTACTGATGCTCCTGCTGTTATGGAGTGACTCATGCTGCCAGCTATGGCTGCAATATTTGGTCGTACATGTTATGTATATCGTTTATTGTTAAATTTCAATCACAGTTCCTAGGATCACTATTGCATTGCTTTTATAGCTTTATTTTGGTGATTTCGAAAACGTTTGGTTTAGCCATGTTTGTTTGTTGAAGTGAAGAGTTAGTCTGATAACTTTTTATCAAAATTATTTTATGGTTGTTATTGTTTGACTGCATCTCAATGGGATTTTTTCTGGAAGATTTTGCTGCTTTTTCCTTGATGTTTCTGTTGTGCGTAGTCACCATAAGATGTTCTTTGTTTATGTTTTTGTTTGTTGCGTTTGCACCCGAGTCAAGAGCCGCATGGCTCACAGGGGGGGGGAGGGTACCGAGTGCTGCGTAGTGATTGGAAGGAGTGGACTCGATGTGAACCATTGTGTTGCCTCGGCATGACAGGTGACCACCTGAAGGTTCAATTTGGCTGAGGAAAGTTTAAAATCCGGAGTTGGCATTACGGCAACCGTGAACCCAAATGGAGGCCTGTGTATTTTCATAAACCACTCAAATAATTGGTCCCTACCCAACAACACTGATGCGGAATTCTACATTTGCGTGCTGAGCAATGATACTTACCACCGCAAACAAGTGTCAGTGTGGTACTCGGAATTGGTGATGAAGAGTCTCGAGCTATCGGAATGTTGCGTGGTGTAAGAGCGGATCTGGCAGGTCGGGTGTTGAATTTGCAACAGCTGCAGGATCTGGCACCAGCAAGGAAGCAATGGTGGTGCGGTGGCCATGACGACCTCTTGACCCCGAGTGGAAGAAACGTCTCAAGCAGCCGCCGCAGGGCAGTGAGCGAGGAATGCCAATGCAGCGAGATTGATTGTTCGCTACCACTAATCGCTACACTTCTCCCAGCAATGAGTGGTGGGTTGTTAAGGTGCGGGTGTGGTGAGTGGTGGTGCAGTGGTTAGTACACTGCGATTTTCATCCAGTCACACCTGAGTTCGATTCCCATCAACATCAGTGGTGATTAACTACATGTGTACCCAGTGTGGTGTGTAAGCATCATCATTGGGGAGGAAAAGGTGGCCGGCCATGGTGCTGGCCACCCACCACCTCGTGTGCCGTGCCGGCCTTCATAGGTGCTCGCTAACAGCACTTGCCCAGACAGTCTGTTAAGGCTATAGGGGTATCTTCGTCTTTGCGCGAGGTGTGTTTGCACGTGTGTGTGTGTGAGTGCCTCTGCTTCGAGACTTGACAACTACGCGGCCTACATGCCTACCCTGTTGTAAACGTTTCGAGAAAAGCCACAGTTCTAACTCACAGCACGCTTTCCTGCGTTTTCTCATTCGGCCTGGTGCGGGTTTTTATCTCAGAATGGAATATTTTACGAAAACCGAAAATGGAAAAATATTTTAGACTTCCAAGTGGAAAAAGTTTATTGAAATGTAATTTTCATAGCAAGATTTTTTTTAAAGTTAAATAATTCCAAATAAGGAAGTTACATGTCTTGAACAAACCGTTAGAAACGTGCTCATCTTTTAATACATGTTTATTATAATATTTTTCAGAAACATTTAAATAAATACTTGGGGGAAAACAAACATTGATGAAAACGCCCTCTGTGTGTGTACAGACGGAACCGAATGTCGCCCATAAGCATTTCCAAGTGAGATGCAGAAACAATTCACGTGAAATTAAATCTTGATCATGAATGTTGACGGATCATGCAACACCAGCTGAAGCTGGTGTGTGCGTGAACAGCTGAAGCTGGTGTGTGCGTGAACACGGAGTGGCAGCACGTGGAGTAGTAACGCTGGCTGGCAGCGTGGCGGTCCCACGACACCGGCCGAGTGTGGTGCCGAGGCAATGAATGTCTGCGGCAGTTACCGAACACCGATTCGGGAAGGCGCTCATCGCTCAAAACAAACAAAACAAAACGTGCTGTCTCTGCGACAAAGGCAATTCTCGATCAATGTGTTGCCGACTCGGAAGGAAAAAAATGTAACATCATGCCACCGACTCCGGCCCATTCATTGGTGGCACTTGGCAAATTGCTTTGGACATCGTTTCCACAACTCTCGACTTTATTAATGCAAATTGTACGACCGGCGCTTCCTTCACGCGCTTCAAGGGCACTCGCACAGCGTGCGCCGCCACGTCCACGCGGCGCAACGCTCGGCTCTCGTTAGCTCAAGCGCATTGTGCACATTCATAAACGGTTTGCTCTCGTGACGCGTACATGGAGGACTCTTGTGCCGGCGAGAAAAGTGGCCCATTGAGCTTGACATTCCATGAATTGGCCTCGCATGGCTGCCTCGGCCCTGTGTGAATCGGCGGTACAAAGGGGGCACAGCGGGGGACGGGGGGGGTGGTTGCGGCCATTCATGCGGGCCCGGGAGAAGGGGAGGGGGGAGGATCCGATCGCAGATTCCCTTACGAGTTTCTCCTCATTCGCAGATTTGAATTCGGTGTTGCCTTTCGGCAAGTGCCCCGTAGTGTCAAGGTAACAGCCCTCTCCATGTGCGGGGTTCCCAGAGGCACGTGGCAGCAGCGAACGTTGACAACTGTGCCGTACTGATGAGTCCTAATGAGATGTAAACTGACATCCAGTTGCGTCCTTGTTTCACCGCTGCCTGTTGCTGGGGCTGCCACATTTTATTGGCACTTTTGAGTCATTGGTGGAAACGACAAAATGGTTACACGTTCAGTTATTGTTGAGCTGGTGGTCTGGATAAGGCTGACAGTTGTTGTACATGCGACTCTGCATGCCTCTGCGTGGCGGTTCATCTAAAATTGAGACTGTGGCACTTAGGGCCACCACCTTTTCGCACTGCAGACCAGACCGGGGACAAATGTCTCGGTCAGCCTGGGCATATCACAGGGGTCGGCAAAACCAAAACAACGAAGAAGAGACATTTTTTTTTCTAATTCGGTAAACACCCCCCTCCCCCTTCAATATTTAAAAGAGTCAATACGAGATGGTTCTTAAGAAATAACGTGGCGAAACAGTGCTTAACGAGCTACAGGTTGCCGATCTCTGGTGTAACAAGACCGTGCAGTGAATGGTAATGAAGCTCAACACAACAACGGTGACCAGATCTCGGTACAAATCATTCGCTGCCACCCGAACACAGACGCCGCGAGTCCCGCCGGCATGTCCGTGTGTAACCGGGATGGGTGGTGGTAACCCGGCTATCGCTGGACCCTCCTGCCGCTGGGTGCCCATGACGATGATGATCATGGGGCAGGCAGTGCGCGCGTCGTGAGGCAGCCAAAGGTGGCTGTCAAAAGAGTTTGTTGGAAATTGAGAATTTTTTTTTTAAAAACCCAAGTTCTTTTTTTCAATTCCCAAGCAGGAAGTCGCTGTTTCTTTGGAGAACGCATTAGCGTCCCTGCTATTCATCATTTTGTCACCACAGGCATGGAATTACCCGAATACATTCAGGAAAAGGAACGTGGGTAGGCGCGTGATAAATGCATTACTGTTTGGTGTGCATGAGCACATTCGGAGGAGTCCTAAGGCGCAGCCCTGCAATTGCCCGCTCACACGACTGCTCCACGGAAGTGTTTCCACTAGCGGGAGCTCTAGACCGCCCCTCTAGATGGTACTTGGCCTACTCTTCCAACATGGCTAATTTACGCCTTGTAAGAGGTGGCAGTAGCCCACACTTGAGCTCACCAATCGACTGGTGAATCAATTGTTCCTCTGCTGGGTGGACAGAGTGGGGGTGGGGTCGATTTAAGAACTACCTTTGTGTCTCAGCTGCGCTCGCCTGGATATCGAACCGGTGACTGCTGGATGATATCGAACTGAGTGCGCGCCCACACCGCCACATCACGGGCCAAAGTGTCCCCCCCAGGTAGATGCGTGAGCCAAGTGCAATGTCAACACGTGGTTGTTGATGTGAGATGCCTTTTTTGGTTTTCTCTCTCTGCTCGCCCAAGCAGTTCAGCCGCGTGCCGTGTAACCACGTGACTCGCTGAGCATTGCTCGAACAAAGGCCGCGTGTTGTCGTCACGCGCGGCTCTCTCTGATCTCGGTGCCAACACGTGCTGTTGGTGGTGAGCACGGCACTTCACAAACCGACTGGCCTCCGGACGGTCGCCATGAGTCACAAACACGCCCCAACCACAAAGATCCCCCGTTACAGCCTGAACACACAAAGACACACACACACGCACAGACATACACACAGACACACAGACACAGACACACACGCACAGACACACACGCACAGACAGAAAGATAAGACAAAGATCCCCCGTATAGCCTTGACAGACTGTAGGGGCAAGTGCTGTTAGCGAGCACCTATGAATGGCGGCACGGCACACGAGGGGGTGGGTGGCCAACACCACGACCGGCCGCCTTTGTCTCCCTAACGGCGATGCTTACACATTGCACCAGGTACTCATTTGAGGCTGAGTCGACCTAGGGGAGGCCTGGACCGGTTTAGATAATCGTCACTGGTGTTGGCCGTGAGCGGGAATCGAACCCGGGTTGTTGGGTTCATAGCGCAGCGCGCTAACCGCTACACTATCGCTCCCCATGCAGACATACACACAGACACGCACAGACACACACAGACACACACAGACACACACGCACACACACGCATAGACACACACACACGCACAGACACACAGACACATGCACAGACACACACACAGACACAACAACAACCGCCATTCGCCACTAAGTGGCGGTGACGTCACCACGACGCTTGTGCCAGGCCATGTGCACCTTGAGGCCACGTGAAGTGTCGAACGCCTGCTGGCAGGAGGTCACAGGGCAGACCCAGGTGCCACGGGTCGACTGACTGAGATGACTGGCTGATGCACCACCTGTGCCCCCTACTGTGCCAACCTGCTGTGCTTTAGCAACCCGGCGCTCCGCTCGTTGTGAGCGTCGCTCCTCCGCCCTCCGTTGTTGTTGGAGGGCGACTGCCTCCAACTGCCCAGTAACGTCCTTCACGAGCCTCCTCCACAGAGGCCGATCTTGACACCGCTGGTACCAGTCATCTGCAAGTCCACTCAGCTCCACGTCCTCCTGTACCACATCACTCCATCTCTTCTCTAGCCCGTGCCGCGCCCGTTTAGCCCCCTCGATCCGGCCGAACAAAAGCTGTTTCGGCATGCGGTGGCTGAGCATGCAGGCTACATGACCCAGCCAACGCAGCCTTGCCTGCCGGAGCTCACCGATGGGACCGTGCCCAGATCTTTCAAGGATTTGTGAGCTCCTCACACAATCCAGCCTGATTAAACCCAGGATGGATCGTAGGCAGGCCAGCCTAAATGTTTCTAACCGGCGAAGATGTTCCATTAGGGGGGTCCACGTTTCGCAAGCGTAGAGAAGGGAGGGAATGACCGTGGCTGAGAAGACCTGAAGCTTAGTGCGGAGCGATAGACCAGGTAGCTTCCACACAGCGTTACGCAACCGATGAAAAGATATTGCCGCTCGACTGATTCGGAGTGATACCTCTGCTGTTAAACTGGAGCCGGTCATAAGCACACTGCCCAGGTATGGAAAACTCTCCACTCTCTCCACAACTGCCCCATCATCGATTGGGAGTTGTGGGGGTGGAGTGTCCGATGGTACAAAATACCCAGGCAGGTGCTTAGTTTTGGTGGGGCTGATGGTAAGGCCCCATCTCTTAGTGCCACACTGCAGTCTCAGCAGCAGTGTCTCCAACTCCTCCTCTGAATGAGCAGCTATTACCAAATCATTGGCATACATAACGTGGTTGAGCAATAGGGAGCCATCCCTTGACTGCACCCGGGCATCGATCAGCCTCCCATTATATCTGTACCATATGGAGATTCCCCCGGTACAGCTATTGAAGGCTTCACGAACTACGTGGTCAAAATTGATGTTAAATAATGTGGGAGCCAGAGGACATCCTTGTCGCACCCCAAGGTGTACAGGGAATGGCTCTGACTCCCGGCCACGTAGTTTTACCCGGGCCCGCTCACCATCATGAAGGTCCTTAATGATCGTGAGCAGAGGGTCAGGTACTCCAAAAGCACGAAGAACAACCCAGAGCCCAGGCCTACTGATGGTATCATCAGTAGATGTAGGTCTTGCTGGAATTCCCTACACCTCTGCTGTAGCAGACGGACAGAAAATATGGCATCTGTGCAGGACCGCCCTTTCCTGAAACCGCATTGGGGCTCCGCAAGCCTCTCCTCAGCGTGCCTGGCAAGGCGATGTTGAATAATCCTTGCCAGGATCTTTCCCGGCACACTGAGGAGATGCCCCTGTAGTTGTCCAGTGGTCCAGACTGTTATGATGTCATATAGGGCAGTCTGTGTACAAACGCCACCCTCCCTCAGCATTTCGCTTGGGAGATCATCTCTGCCCGCTGCCTTTCCTGGTCTCAGACTCCGGATCGCCTTCAGTACTTCCTCAACAGATGGCACCTCAGCCAGCCACTCACAGGGGGTGGCTTCTTCCAATATTTGAAGCACCGCAGCCTCAGCAGGGTCATCCTCACTTTGTGCCACGATGTTTTCCTGGCTGAGGGATTTTCCCTCCCCCAGGACCTCACAGAAATGCTCAGCAAACCTGCAAACCTGTTCCTGGGGGTCGGAGATTAGATCACCGTTTTTTCCCCTAATGATGGTAATAGGTGTAGCGCTGCAGGTTACTTTTTTGATGAAGTTAAATAGAGATGTGTGATCGCGGGCTACTGAGGCAGACTCCATCTCCTCAGCAACCCGCTACCACCACCCATCCTTGGGTGGTGGTAGCGGGTTGCAGCACCTCACGGCTCTCCGAACCTCCGACCCCCAGGAACAGGTTTGCAGCACCTCACGGCTCTCCGAACCTCCGAGCGAAGGCTGCGGTAAGCCTCCCCATTCTCTGACGTGGGATTCTGTAGCCGCTTTTTCTCAACTATCCTGAACACCTCCTCTGTCAGCCAGGGTCTCTGGGGAGGTCTGGACCACGTACCCAAAGCAGCCAATGCAGCTGCATGAGTGACAGTCCTAAACCTCGCCCATTTACCCTCGACATCCGGAGGGATGATGCCAACCCCAGCCGCAGGCGATGATGGAATTCTCGCTTGCAACTTTCATCAGATAACTGAGACCAGGCCACTTTAGGTTGGAATGGGGTCCTGGGTAAACTCCCACCACCGGAGCGGAAGAATGGCAGGCGCATCTTACAGATGACAAGTCGATGGTCAGAGGGCAGATCAGCTCCATGGTAAGTCCTGGTGTCAAGGACATGGGCTCGCATCCGCTGGTCCGTCACTATGTAGTCCAGCAGATGTTCTTGCTTGAACCCGGCATGCATCCATGATGTTGTGTGGATGCGCCGATGCCGGAACAGCGTGTTGGTAATTACAAGCCCATGGGCTGCACACAAATCTAGCAGCCTCCTACCGTTGTTATTGAGCTGATCTGGCCCAATCACTCCAGACCAGGTGCCAGCATCATGACCCACTCGGGCATTGAAGTCACCCAACAGGATAACTGTATCCCGAGGGACCACTTTAGCCAGCACCTGTGACATGAGTCAGAAGGCATCTGACTCATCGGCTTCAGTGGGGGCATAAGTAACCACGACCACCACTCCTCGCCTCCGATTGATGGGAAGGCGAGCCCAAAGTAAGAAGAGCCACACTCTGTTGTTTGACAGTCTGCTGCCCCGAGTAGAGGACTGTCCACCTTATGATGGCGGGAGCCGGAACCGGTCCACCGGACCGCCTGATTGCCACAGAGATCCAGGCGGTACCGGTCCAGCTCCTGATAGAGGAGTGGCAGCCTCTCCTCCACAGTGAGCGTTCGAACATTCCACATGGCCACACGTTTGGCCAGGAGACCTCATAGACGCCTATGAGGTCTCCTCGCACCCGTCCAGAGCCCCCGTTTAGCCACTGTGGTGAACACAGACGCCTCGGAATTGGATCTCCCTCCACAGCACTGTCCACGACAGAGTTGCCCATCCGGCACCGCGAGGAGGTAGGGGGTTGTTTTGCCAGACACACACATATAGACACACAGACACACACACACAGCCATACAAAGATCCCCCGTGTAGCCTCAACAGACTGTAGGGGCAAATGCTGTTAGCGAGCACCTATGAAGGCCGGAACGGTACACGAGGGGGTGGGTGGCCAGCACCACGCCCGACCGCCTTAGTCTCCCCAGTGGCGATGTTTTTATCCACCGCACCAGGTACTCATTTGAGGCTGAGTCGACCTAGGGGAGGCACAGGACCGGTTCAGATAATCGTCACTGGTGTTGGCCGTGAGCGGGAATCGAACCCGGGTCGCCAGGTTCATAGCGCAGCGCGCTAACCGCTACACTAGACACACACACACAGACATACACACACACACAGACATACACACACACACAGACACACACACAGACATACACACGCACACAGACACACACAGACATACACACGCACAGACACACACAGACATACACACGCACAGACACACACAGACATACAGACACACACAGACATACACACGCACAGACACACACATACACACACACAGACACACACAGACATACACACGCACAGACACACACAGACATACACACGCACAGACACGCACAGACATACACACGCACAGACACACACACAGACATCCTTGTGGCTCGGCATGACAACAACAGCAGCAGCACGATCTTCGCCGTTGTCACTGTGAGAGAGTGTGGCGGCGGCGGTGGTGGTGGATGGGACCCTGTGGGGGTTGTTGGGGAAAGGAGGAGGGGGAGCTTTTGGGATTTGGCTCAAACGGGATGGATGGGGGAAGGGACCCGGAGGATTTCTGCGAGGGGGTGGTGGTGGTGGTGGTCAGCTGATTTAAAGTTGCAAGTGCTTTTTGATTGGCTGGCGAGTGTCGGCTGGGACATTCCTCGCTCCCCCCCCCCCTCGGCTGCGGCTCCGTGCGGTGGCTGCGAGCGGCCCCTCCCCCCGGCCCCTCTGGCCCCGCGCGCGGACTCCCCCCCCCCACAACTCCCCCCACAACTCCCCCCCCCACACCCCCCCCCCACAACTCCCCCCACACCCCCCCCACAACTCCCCCCCCCACACCCCCCCCGCCACAACCCCCCCACAACCCCCCCCACCCGCCACAACCTCCGTCCCCACCACCACAACCCGCACCTTCAAAGTTCGCGATCCACTTCGCAAACGGCGCAGCCCCAACTCGCAAAGCTCCCACCACCACTACCACCACCACCACCCCCGCAGCCACCACCGCCACTACCGCCACCGCAGAGGATTTTGCCACGGGGCTCTCTCTCTCTCTTTTCCTTCATTCGCCGCTCACCCATTCACCACCACCGCGTCAAAGGTAAGGACGGGAGGAACAAACCTCCTCCTCCTCCTCGGCTCCCTCCCTCGCTCTCTCTTAAGGGCTTGTTCGAGAAGCCTACCCTCGTTGCGAATGGGAGTTTGCTTTGTTGGGCGAGAGTTGTTCAGTGAACTCGGCGTCTGTGAACTCGGCGTCTGTCTCCTCCTCCTCTTCTTCTGCTTCCACCGCGCCGCGATCTCGGGATGCCGTCTCGCTCCGCTGAGCCGCAACGCGCGCGGTCGTCAGTCCGCGGAATCGAACGACGAAGCGAGCTGAAGCTCCGATGATGAACATTGCCGAGACACACGCGTTGCTTGTGTTGTGGTTTAAAACAACAACAACAATCACTGCAACAGTCGTCCGTTTGCCGTGTTGAATCAACCGCGAAGTCACCGAACCAGTGAGGCAACAGGACGAATGCGTTCAGTTGGTTTGGTGGTATCTGTGGTGATGGTGGTATCTGTGGTGATGGTATCTGTGGTGATGGTATCAGTGATGGTGGTATCAGTGATGGTGGTATCAGTGATGGTGGTATCTGTGGTGATGGTATCAGTGGTGATGGTATCAGTGGTGATGGTATCTGTGGTGATGGTATCCGTGGTGATGGTATCCGTGATGGTGGTATCAGTGATGGTGGTATCTGTGGTGATGGTATCTGTGGTGGTGGTATCTGTGGTGGTGGTATCTGTGGTGATGGTATCTGTGGTGATGGTATCAGTGGTGATGGTATCTGTGATGGTGGTATCAGTGATGGTGGTATCTGTGGTGATGGTATCTGTGGTGGTGGTATCTGTGGTGATGGTATCTGTGATGATGGTATCTGTGGTGATGGTATCAGTGGTGATGGTATCTGTGATGGTGGTATCAGTGATGGTGGTATCTGTGGTGATGGTATCTGTGGTGATGGTATCTGTGGTGGTGGTATCTGTGGTGGTGGTATCTGTGGTGATGGTATCTGTGGTGATGGTATCTGTGGTGATGGTATCTGTGATGATGGTATCTGTGGTGATGGTATCTGTGATGGTGGTATCTGTGGTATCTGTGGTAATGGTATCTGTATCGGCCGGGCTAGGAGTAGATGTGATGTGTGCACGTGTTAGGACGCGTGCGGGTAACTCAGCCCGAGTGAATGTGGAAGCAACAGCCCCTTGCTGCTGCTGCCGCTACAAGGCGAGCAGTCAACTTTGGGGGCGGAGAGCAGAAGGGCCGAGTCGGTGTGGAGGATGGGAGTTGGGACGCCTTCATCGTTACAACGTGGGGCCTTGCTCTCCTGTACAACAAACCACACCGATGTGTTGGGGTTGTGACGACCATCTGTGAAACGTTTGCTGTCATCGCAACACACACAAAAAAAAACCCATTACCAAGTAGGTATGTTTATCTAGCCAACTATATAGACACGCTGCCTTTAATTCAAACGTACGTGTTGGTATTTAAAAAAAAAATGTAAACCATTGAGAATGTGCCTCTGTACGCGCATAGCTGCTGCTACGATGCAGCGTTGAAGTTGGCTTGAGACCGGTGGTGTTTGGGCTGCTTGGAAGGGGCGTCGTGGATTCGTGTGCGGGGCTGTTGATGTGGTAACAATACAGGGGGGGGGGGGGGGTTATGTTTTAACAATGTCCGGCTGTAACCCTTCTTGACGGGAGGAGAAGGCTGTGTTTGCTGTCTGGGTGGGTGGATGGGAGCGGTACCGGATTATCCGAGTAGCAAAAGTAGCTACATATGCTACGGGCCCCGCGCTAAACGCTTTCAAGCTATCGATTTCGGCTCAGTGATTCTGCACTTGCTCTGTTACTATAGTACTATACCACCTTCAACTTTGATGATGGACTGGGTGTTTAATATTCTTAGTTTTTTCGGTAAAGTCACGTTGAAGAGAAACAACAAAATAACAAAATATATATAAAACAATAAAAAATTCTCACGACGTTTCGACCATAACTCAAACGGTTAGGGATTTGTAGTATTAGTAGTATTATTTGTAGTATTATCTGGCTGTATAGCAAATGCAAAAATGCACTTACTTTACTATGCAAGTTAACAATTTGTGTTTTAATATCTGTGTGTTTTTTTTATTTAGGGCCCTTATAACACATGCTATAGGCCCCACACTAGCTTCACCCACCACTGGATGGGAGTGTGGCTCAGGTCGAAGGTTTCCCGTGGGATTTATTGGTTCACATTATTTTGGCCGAAATGAAAATCAACAAGCAAACTTAATTGCCGGCGAAACGTCACGATCCTCGACTTGTAAATGTTTCTGTGGTTTTACTCTCCAACACCCAACCGGTGTGCTGAACTAGTCACTAATTGGCATGTTTTGTTTACCTGACAAGCATTACTAATTGGTGGTGGGGGGTTTAACGACGCATTTTATATTTACGCGATCTAACCCACAATCTTTATGATTGATAATATTTGTCGCGAAAGCCAACTACTACTTACGACGTCTTAAACCAACAACGCGTTGTCTACCCAATTGCGGCCAGTTCCAGTTTCTCATTCAAAACCAAATGTCTCGTGAGTGATCAATCGCCAACACCACACGAAGGCGTTGGGTGCGTGTGTATTGTGGAGTCCGTATTTACTGGCAAACCCGCTTAGCGTCCGGGCTCACGCGGGCTTTTCAGCTTTACAGTGATTGGATTACACACACACACGGGCGTTCTACACGCTTACAGTGACGTTCATTGTGCTTTAGTGAAGATGACAATTGTTTTTTTTAATTTTGGAAAATGTGCCCCGTTAGCGTGCCCAGAAAGTTGCATCTCGAACGGTGAGTTTTGAAAGCGCTATTGAGCATAAACGAAAATTATACGCACTGTCTGCTTTCAGAGTGGACGTTACAGATCCCGTGACGTTGTTCGCAAGAGCAGGCCGCTGTGTACCGGCTTTCACTGTCCAAAATTGAAAAATCACCCGAAAATGAGGGAAATATAAAAGCAGGGGTCTTCTTAGGACAGACAAAGATCCCCCGTGTAGCCTCAACAGACTGTTGGGGCAAGTGCTGTGAGCGAGCATCTAATGAAGGTCGGCACGGCTCACGAGGGGGTGGGTGGCCAGCACCACGCCCGACCGCCTTTGTCTTCCCAGTGTTTTTACACTCCAAACCAGGTAATCATTTCAGGCTGAGTCGACCTAAGGGAGGCCCACGACCGGCTCGGATATAATCACCACTGGTGTTGGTGGCCATGAGCAGGAATCGAACTCGGGCGTCTGGGCTCGTCGCGCGGCGCGTTAACTGCTGCACCACCGCTCCCCGCTAGATAGACAACACTCCCGTCACACGCCGTAACGCTACACGCTTGTCTGTGCATGCACAGCGTCAGTTTAGCTCTAAAGCAGCAGGGGCACACAGTATGGACTATATAGTATTGGACTGTAGGGCGCAGTTTTAATTTACTTGGCTGCATTCCGCACAAGCGCTCGGATAAAGTGCATTTATACAATGATGGCTCGATTAATTGAGCGCTTAATGGAGTGCCCCATTAACTAATTTCAGCCATATACTGCCACTTACGATTTCAACTGTGCAAGTTACGACTTGTATTATCCCTCCGTCTTATTACCTGCGTTCTCCCGAGTGTCTCTGGTGCAGATTATCCACTGCGACACCGATGTGCACGCAGTTTGACTCCACAACGCAGCTGAGCAACGACCCTGAACAGGGTGGAGGACGATATACACAACCCTTGCCTGCCCGTCGCCTTACACCCGCACCGATGTGTCCCGTACGCGCACACAGGGCCCATGCCTCGTGTACGTTCGTAGGCATTTGTCTTATCTTGCCTGGAATGGCAAAAACAACTTGAAATTTGCATGGCTCGGAGTGTTCGCAGTGAACACAGTAACTGAACAGGATTTGCCAAAGGCAAGCGAGTACTTGCGGTAGCGTAGAACCAACGGAACTTTGAGAACTGTTAGAGAGATGGGATGACTACTGTCCTACCAGCCGCAAACCAACACTCACCACCGCCTTGACATGTTTATATAATACAAGTCTGCGGCTTTAAAGACGTGTCCATGCGTTGAACCGTGGTGACGTGTTGGGTTGAGTAGGAGTCGTGACTTGTTTAGTTCTGCATTTCCTCAGGTTGTTGTGGAGACTGTGGTGAGTTGTGGACTTGCCTCTCTCTCCTCCTTCCCTCCCTCCTCCACCTAGCACCCTTTCAGTTATCATTGGAGATGTACTCCAGATAATTATTCAGTTCTGCTGCAGGTATCGCAGATACGTATATCATGGCTTGTGATTTTGGGGAACAGCTTGGCAGTTGTTTGCTCACTGCCCTACTGTAGTTTGATTATCGGCCATGGCTAACATTGTTATCTGAACCCGTTTTGGGTCAACCTTCATCTCCATGAGCGACCAATGTGATATTGAGAGGCCTGTATCCAGCAGTGGGTCGACAAAGGACTAGTACGTTATATTGTAATTTATATCACTGTGGTTGTAATATTCGTGAGTATACGAATCACATTTTATTGCAGAGTTGAGTTTTGAAGTTGATCTGGTATGCAGTATGGTACCATTGATTGGAATTACTCGCATATGGAATAGGCATGTTTACATGCAGATTTGGGGTGAAGACACGACACCTATCATCTGCTGTTCGTAGTCGGCAAGGATCTACCGCGGTGTAACCGTGAGCGCGCTGAACTTGCGACCCAGAGGTCGCCGGTTGGACTCAGTCTCCAGGCACTGGCGGTTGAAACAAAGGGGCGAGATCTTAAATGTCAGCGGCTCTGTCCGTCGAGCAGCGTAAATGGGTGGTCCACCCGCAGCCCATAAGAAAGTTGTATGTGGTGGGGTTAAGTGTGTGAGTACACCCACCACTTCCAAGACGTCGAGCCAGCGTGACAGAGTAGGCCAGGGCTCTCAACAGGCACCCTTGAGTGGAGGCCCTTCCGCCAACAGCGGCATGAGCAAGTAATTCCAGGGCTGCGCCTCTATCTGTACGTTTACCATCGCTGAGCTTTGGTAAACACAGTGGGGTCTTAACTTGGGACATAAACCCAAGTCGGTGTATTCCTTTAAAGGCGCTAAAGCGCGGTAATCCTACTCAGGGGCGCATTTGCTTCTCAACGGGATGCGTGGTGCAAACTAACACAACGTTAGGCCAGACGTGCAATACCAGTTCTAATTGAGAAACAGCCCCACAATTACTTATGAGGAGTTTTTTTCTGCTTTAATTAACATAAGTTAATCGGTGCCAAGTTTCAAAACCTCGTCTGCAAATGCAGCGTTGCCTGATGGAACGTTCGTCTTAACAGAGGGTGTGTGTGAGGCATTGTGCCAAAAACTCAATTGCTCTCATTTATGAAGCAGCCGTAATTTTGTGCCAAATTCATGATGAAAGGAGTTTGCGTCTCTTGGCCGTCATTGAGGTGTTTGTTCTGCAGAGCTTGCGGGAAACACGGTCGTGCGTCGTACGTAGCAGTGGCCAGTGCTTCCGACTGAGAGATGTACGTGTGTATGCTGAACTTTCACGCCATACATAGCCAACCGTGCTAATCAGAGATGCGCGTGGGGGGGAAAAAAACTAAGACAAAAAAAGCAGTTTTAAAGCAATTCGTTTTTTATGTAGATTTCAAAGTGCATTGTTGTCCAGTGGCTTCTTAATATCGGAAGGAAGAGCGTTCCAGACGGCCGCAGAATCGCATCCGAAAGCTCGCGATCCATTGACCGCCAACGCCGCACCTGGCCTGCTGTTCATAACAATTCACTGCCTGACCCGAGTGTGGAACATCCGATACAAGTACTGTATTAATCTTGACAGTAATTCACGACCTTTTGTTAAGCCACTGCAGGATGCTGGATGAGAATGCCTGTCCACATCGTGTTGGCTACAGGGGTGATTTTAACCATGCTTCAGTATTGAGTCGCCACTGATGTTGGACGTCGCCAGATTCACGGCACAGTGTGCCCAACTTCTGTGTCACCTACCGATTGTGCCGTATCATGAATCGTTAGGAGACCATATTGCTCGGTCGTAGAGCGAGCCACATATTTTGTGAATTTAACAAATGCAGGTTGGAAGGGGGAGCATCCTACTGTATTGGTAAACGTTTGGGAAAGTAAGAAATGTGGAACTACATGAGAGTAGATGGTAGCCCCAAGTACGGTGACATCGTAATGCACGGCAAGTGTGGTGCTTTGTGCATGCGGTAGAAGTCTTTTTTAGTCTGTGGAGATCCTGTGGACTAACTTTTTTGGTTCTAAATTTTGATTGAAAGCTTTCGTGACTACAGGGATTCATATTCTTGGTTCTTTCGGTAAAGTCACCACGTAGAAGGGAAACAATAAAATAATGAAAATAGAAAACAATAAAATTCTCACGACGTTTCGACTGCAACACAAGCGATCATCATCAGGTGTGAAAACCACAGCAAGAAAATTTGAAAAAAGTGGCGTTTTTTTTTAAACCGCCATTTTTTTGGTTCTGTTATACACGGATGTTGTCTGCAAATTGACTCCTGACTAACCCGCGGTGAATCGCAGATACAATTCCTGATTTTGAGGCGTTCCACTCTTCTAGTTTGTACATTCGTAGAATGTTGTACTGGGAAATGTTTCGTGGTGTCCATGTTGTAATCAAAGTGCTTAGCAGTAGCAAGTCGCACGTTTTTACTTGAATAGCATGGTTTTATTAGACCTACACACATACTAAAACAATGATACCCATAAACATCGATGCAAAGATGAGTTAATTTCATGAAAACATTCATAATAAAGTTTTGTTGTTAGGTTGCGTGAATGTAAATGTGTCTTTAAACCCGCCACACAACCAATTGGTAAGGTTTGTCACGTTAATATAAAAACACGAATGTACATTAGCACAAGTTGTTACCTTTGCTGGGAATATTTTTATTGATACATTTTGCGTAGTTAATTCCGATGTTCGACTTGTCAAATTGACTTTATCCAGTCAGGAGTGGAACAAATTATTCAAGCGTGTGACATTCATAGCGAGGGGGGGGGGGGCGAGGGGGGGGGGTCCAGAGAAGTAAGGGGGGGTGTGAGGGGGGCAGGGGGGGGCGAGTGGGGGGGTCCAGGGGGGCAGTGGGAGCGAGGGGGGCAGGGGGGGTGCGAGGTGGGCAGGGGGGGGCAGAGGGGGTGCGAGGGGGGCGGCCCATGTCTCACTGACTTAGAGAGCGTGGGACAACTGCCGACGTGCAAGATGCCAGGCAGCTCTCCTCCACCTGCATCCTCCGCCTTCCTCCTCCCTTCACTCCCCAGTGCAAACCCAGCGTGGCTCAAGAGATGCACATTGGGGCACGGTGGGTGGGCTGTGTTGTTTTAGATTTAGCAGCACAACTGATTTGTATACAGTATTAGGCCCGGCGATCTGTGTAATTTGCATCTGGGTGGTGGCACTGGGAACGATTGCCCGGTTCAAACTCCCCCCCAAACCTCCCCATCAAAGCATGGCTCAACCCCTGTCTCTGAGCTTTATGTAAAAAAATGAAGCACAGTGCAACTTACTGTGTGGGGAAGTCAACAGTGGGGGTGTTTTTTTCATTATAATTTACACTTGTAAAGCGCGTTTCACAAGGCACTGCACAGAGCTAAAGGCAAGTAAATAACGAACTAACGCAATTCTAAAACCTAATATAAGCTCGCAGGCTCACGATTTATGGAGACTCGGGGGGGGACTGCCAACGGAGATGAGCGCAAGCCCACGCCGGGCAAGTTTGTGTGGGGGGGGGGGGGTCCCTACGTTAGCCTCGGTGCATTGTGCATCGCCATGTATGTAAGTATGTTGAACTTGTTTCGCACCGTACGTAGCCAACCGTGCAATCGCCTCCACGAGGACACGACGGCCGGTGCTTTACCGCACGCTGCCATGTCCAGGGCCCCCCACCCAACATGTTTTTGTACGCAGTGGCTGGCGACCGTGGCAACTTCGGCCAGGTGCTTTGCTCAACGATCGGCAACGATTTTTGCCCTGCTGCTCTGCCGTAAACCCAGCCGCATGTCTCCCAACGCTCCCAATACACGCGGGTAGCACCTTGTCAGAATGTGAGATGCTCTTTCCCATAGCTGCAGCGATCTTATAAAAAGGGCTCGCGTGTCTCTGCTCGCGACTTGTCCGTTGCGTTCTGCTCCGCAGTAGGGGAAGGGTGGCCTTGCCGCGATTACTACTGCCCTTGCTCTTCGCATTGCTGCGCGACGTAATTTTAGAGGCACGCGCAAAAAGAAGGAATCATTACCTAATATAGAAAATCCTGCAGCATTTTGTTGTTTATTTAATATCTGCTGTATATATACAGTACTCCTAAGCATTATTCACACAATTGATGTGTCATTACCTTTGAAGTTGTCTCTAACACAGTAAATCACGAGTTATTAACTGAAAAGTGTGCTAAAGAGCAGGGGGCGAGATGTGTGTTTGGAACCGCACTGAGAGACAGAAAAAAGTCACACATTGAATATAGAGCCCCTGACTTCATATTGATGGTTAAGAGACGTGAGTGTGCGTGGGCAGCACTCGTCGTGAGAGGGGACGATGGCTGGTGGTCAGCGCCGATTGACAGCGGCAGCCAAGGAATGGAACTGGTCCATCAAGGAGATGGAGCAATGAAATCTGCCCGCGTTCAGGTGCCAGGTGGATTTTTGCTACATTGTAGGATGGGGAGGAGGGGGGGGGGCTTCATTTGGCAGCGGATTGGTCACGGCTGATGACGAGGATCTCAAGTCGTTGTACGTCTTTGGCGAGATGAGTACCTTGCCTGTACCGTGACGCGAGCCTCTCTCTGCTCCGTGGACTTCCGTTCCGGCTGCGACGGGGATACGTGGCGTCCAGCTCGCCGTGGCGATGCTGCGCAGCATGGCAAACGAGGCAGTCTTTGTCGTACGCTCGTACAGCTTTGGAATGTTTCGTTGACCTCTGCTTCAAACTGTGACAAGGTAGGCAGTGATAAACTGCAAAAGGACATCTTTGTTGACAACCAAAGGGAAAAAGCAAATCTCTTGACACCACGCGAAATCGGGTGGTGTCGGCATGGGATGCGGTCGCTTCTGTGGAGATGTACGCTCGGTGCTTGATTTAAAAAAAGATCTTTAACGACTTTGTGGGAGTAATTATGTTGACCGTACGTTTCACTCCGCTGCCCCCTATTATTTTATTGCCGAGTTTCACTTTTCATTCTCTGAAGTTCCCCCGCGCGCCGGATTTTTCACGCACAACTGAGTCAAGGACGCAGAGCGGTGCGTGTCCATTAGTACCGTCCCGCTAATGACGACTTGTTCACCAGTGGGTTCTTGTGTCGTCTCAAACCTAATATAGCCCAAGCTTCGTGTTAAGTCGCCGTATTCTTGAAACCCACTCCTGCCACAAATACTCGCCAGAGCATTTGAGTTGTGGCTGGATGTGTGGTCCAGGCGAATGTCGGCTACTTTTTTTTGTAGCTCGTAGTTTAAACTTGACAATCGCTTGAGTTAAATACCTTCCCGGCAGCCCAATGTGAGTGCCTGCGAGCTGCATGTTTTTACTTTCATGGTCCTTGATTTCTCTTTATAATTTTCTTCCCTGGCAGCGCTTGGCACCCAAGGCCTTTGCCAAATGGAGCTGCTGCAGCCATCACAGCTCTGCCATCCACTGGGACTCATTGACTCTCACAAACTCCGAATTCTCTGTGATCTGGCACACAGACAGCTTGGGTATGACCAGTGATAATCAACTTTGCTGTGGGGAGCCTGTGTAGCTTTGAAAAGTCTACTTTAAAAATATATATTTGAAAAAACCTCTTCAACGTCTCCCGTGCGATTACTTTGCAAGAGTTTGTTTACAATAAACAAAGGATTGTTTTGTTTCATTTAACTTTTTCTCATTACTTTTTTTCCCCTTCCTCTGTCGGGAGGCTGAATTTATTATGCGACGAATATATCGCGATACAACCGACTAGCGGCGCACTGTACCGCTGTGTAAAAAGTCCTCACGTCTTGGCTGTCTGCCAACACAAATGCCATTTGGAAGCGCAGAGACATTCCAGAGTTAAGCAAAACCGAAGGGTTGTTCCATCGCCTTGGATACGTTCCTGTTCACCACACGCAATGTACATTCTCCCCCCATCCCGGCAACAGTTGCGGCCGTTTGATCCACCATTCTCAAATGTTCAGCTGTTTCGCAGCCGCTCTGTGCGAGTCTGTCGGGGAGCAGAGCAGTAATTCACCGTGCGTGTGACCCACATTCGTAGACGCGTCTGAGGGCCACGTGCGCCCGTTGTTCGGCGCGGGTGAGGCGTCGTTTAAATTATTCCTGTTGACTTGAGCCCCCTTTCTTTGCCACGCCGTGAATGGCATATTTGTTCATTTAGTAGCGAAGCCTTAAGAAGTTACCTGACCCCAAAGGGCAACCGAGAGCCCCATAATGCACCGAGGCTGTACCCGCGCTGTCACGCGCCACTACGGCTCTTGGCACAGCATTCTCACACTCCCGGCACACATTCACCGAATAATCCCTTGCGTTGGTGTTACTCTAGTTTAATTGACTTGGCTCGTCTTTGCTCGAAAACTGTGTTCGTATTCATCAGTTATAATCACCCAGTTGTTTATATTCATAATCCCTCAATTATTTCATACTAAGTATGCACATATTATTAACACACACACGCATGCATTGCATGTTACTGGGTTTAATCTCTTCTCACTGAAGATGAATGATGATAAGCTGCTAATAGGCACTGCTTGCCAGGGCAACATGGTGACCTGGACAAGTGGACCACAATGCAATTCTTCGAGAACTATTCATACGTTTTTGTATAGGGTGGTCCAGGTGGCTTTTGACCCCCATTCAATTCTCAAACAACTTCACATATTTTTTTAAAGTAAGGTTTTTATTAAAAACAGAAATGAATATGTAAAAGGTGGAAAAATGTTAGGGGTCAATGAATGGGGGGGGGGGGGGGGGTCATAAGACATCTGGACCACACATTATAATGCATGAGGCTGCACATTTGAAACGTATGGATGTTTGGGCTGCATTGTTTGTAGTAATGGGTTTTTCTCAATGTACAGATTGAATTTAGGTTACATTTTAGAAGGCACACGTGGACATGCAAAGACAAAGATCCGTTATAGAGCCTTAAAATATTTTTGGTGCAAGTACTGTTAGCGAGCACGTATGAAGGCCGGCATGCCACACGAGGGGGTGTGTGACTTGAACCACTCCTGGCCGAAATGGACATGCAGGCACATTCGCCAAAGATTCCTCATACAGCCTTTAGCAAACTGTTAGACCAAGTTCTGTTAGTGAGCACGTATGAAGGCCGGCACGGCACCTGAAGGAGTGGGTGGCCAACACCACGTCGAGCCGCCTTTGTCTCCCCAGTGGTGATGTTTACACATCGAACCAGGCACTCATTTGATGCTTGGTACACACGCACGCATTGCAGATGTGTGAACGTGCGCGCAAATGAGCATGACTATTTCGCCGAGGCCAGAATTGCGTGCGTTCAGCTGCTATACAACAGCAGTCGCCGTTCCGCACCAAGTAGTTGCGACATCGCCGCAGCAGCGGTGCCAGGCTAGATACACTCTGGAGGCCACGTAGAGTCGCTGGTAAGCGATCACGGTACCGACCCCAGATGTTATTGTACCGCGCTGTTCAACAACAGCAACCGCAGATTTAAAGAAAACGGCAACAGCAAACCGCAGTTCGCCACTAAATTGGCGGTGAAGTGACCACGGTGCTCGTGCCATACCTAGGTGCACTTTGGCTCAAGCGCTTTTAGGGGATGCGCAGCACTTGTGGACGTCTGCACACTTGCGCTGGTGCGCGCTGACCCTGCCGGGAACGTGTAGGGGTACCTGGAATGCCCAGCTTGTGCATGTCCTGCCGATCGCAGGGTTTGGTAGCATAGCTCACCTGGAGCTGGGTAGAGAGCCGTGCTGCGGACGATTGTCTGGGTTCCACTGTAATCGCTGATTGGATTGCGGGAATTCTGTGAAAATGACCCTCGCAACACCGACGTCCGTTCCCCAGATGTCAGATTTGACATGCTTTTTTGTTGTTTTTGCCCGCTATGTTTTCCTCAAAATATTAACGATGGGGTTGTCGTGGGGTCGCCAGCTGTCTGCATTTTACACAAGCAGCCCGGGAATCGGCGTCTGCGTTCGGGCGGCAGGAATTGATTTGTACCGAGATTTGTTACCGGTATGCGTTCAATCTTATTGCAATTTACTGCAAGGACGTTAATAGTCATTCTCATCCTTGTGAAGAATGTAAAATCAAACTTGATATGCAGACTGCGTCCCCTTCATATATCTGTCTCTTTACATAAAAAGATAATGTTTCCTGCACCCCACGGCCTTCTGGGAGTGAATATTGTGAGCGGCATTTATTCTGTAAATGACAACTCTGCACTGGTTTTGACATAGTAGAGGCAGTTGGGCTTGCTTGAATGAATGATGGTGATTTTCCAGATGTTTAAGGCAAGGACTGTCTCTTTAACACATGTGCCCTTATTGTATATGGGTGTATTAAATACTGTAGTTGTATCATATATACGTTTGGTGTCAGAATTGGTGAGCCCTTGAGATATCACCTGTCTTCGTATCATTCGGATATCTGCGTAGGTGTACTGCAGACACTGTTACGGTGCCACTTGTTTTATATCAGTGGTTTTCAACCGGGGGTGCGCTGACCCCTGGGGGTACGTGAGGTGATCTATAAATGTGTGGAATGATATCATACGTGAGTCATTGGTGAATAATCACGTATGAATCGGCCAATATAAAATAATGCATATGGCGACATTTATAAACTCATTCATCGTAAACGATGTGACTTCCGAGAGTAACCAGCGATCATGAACAAATTATGTCACTCGTGCGGAGCGTCTGTTGATTTTTTTTATTCGCTTGCAGTTACGAGCTAGTTAGAATACCTCACAAAATGGACAATTGGTTAACATATTGACATCAATTAGTCGTACATTTATTTCTCAGAACCATGTTGGGTCAGGCAAAGGGGGGGAGGGGGGGGGGTCGGCTCGGTCGATTAAAAATTCAACAAGGGCTACACAGTAGCCAAACGAGGTTGAGAACCTCTGGCTTTATGACTCACAGGAGGCGGTGAAGGAAGGCCATCTCCTGCCCGAAGGCCTGGCAGCTCTTTGGGGCGATGGAGGGGCGGGGGGGGGGGACACCCGGCAGGAGTGCCACTCCACTCGTTTTTGGGTCATGAGCAAAACGCGCGCAATTTTCTCCCCATTCACAGCAACTTTTGAGGCACGCCGAAGTGATCTCGTGCAGCGATTGCAGTATAAATAGATGTTTGAACTGTGAACGATTGAGTTTGGTGGGTTCTCTACGGGTGTGGATTATGTGGGAGATTGGACAGTCGAGAGGGGACTGCAGATTTAAAATACTCTTTAAACACTTTTTTTAGTTTACCATGCAAGGCCCACTGGACAGTGGAGCTCATTTTAAGAAGTGACCTGGCCACAAATGATAGCTCAACGAAGTGAATTATCACTTGGAAATTTATAGCAGCTAAATACGCGTGTTTCTAAATGTGGAGGAAAAAGCCGGAGGAGGGCCCGGAGAAAAATCCACGCGACCATCGGGAGAGGGACATGCAAACTCCAAATATACAGACATCAGGGTTGGGATCAAACCCATGACATCCTGCATACCAGGCGAGGGATATAACATGTCGCACCGAATCAATACTGCACATCACTGGTACCTTCCGCATAATCTCTCGAGAGAGCCTACCTTGATTTGTGCGGTAACGGGAATTAATGGCAAGTGGTTTGCTTTTTTCCCCCACCCCGTGCGGAGGTGATGTCGCTTGTAATTAAAATTAAATACAGCAAGTTTGTTCATAGACAGTGTTTGTACTGACATTTGACCATGGCTCATTAATTAACTTGTGTGTGCGCGCGCGTCTGTGCGCGTGCGGTCTTGACGGGCCTTGTTCGAGTTCCCCTGCCGTCCGTCCAGCGCAGTGGTTTCCCGGCACGCGGCCTCGTTAGCGTGCCCGCTGCGCGACAACGCCCCACGTTGATCACGCGTGACACCGGTGTGGTCTCGTTCACCTTATTATATTACTGCGTTGTTATGTTTCTGCTTGTTTACATAAGGAAAGCCTCGCCGAGTCTCGAGCCCTTTATTCAGGAAGTTTACTGCCAATGTCGGCTCTGCGTGTGATCGCCATTGAGTAATTTGCGGGCGAGTTTGATACACTGCACAGTATATGTACACTGCTGTACACTGGTATGTCTATGTATACTCGTGTTTGTATTTACACTTGTGTGAGTTTTGGCCAATAACAGTTGGCATTATGTGTGTGGGTTGTTTAGCGATTGGATGAATTCAAAAAGACCAGCAGGAAAAACGCGCAGAACGGGCAGCAATACTTTGCCGCTGTTCAGGGCCACGATTCCACTCAATAAATGGCCCCTTGCCATAGTAACGTGGAAGAAGATCGCCACTCCACACTCACTTTGGCGTCATGCAAACGTTTTGCTTCATGTTGAAAATTAAATTTTGAGTTGGATGTTTTACAGTGTACACTTATGCACTGTTCTGAATGGTTTCACCGCCCTTGATATTTTGTTTCTGGGGAAATCTTTTCGAAAAGTATGGGAGCCTTTTTGTAAGGGATAAGCAGGCAAGTGTCACGTGGTTGATGAATGCCCATGTTCAAAAATTCCTATTCATTCTCTTGCTACGCTGTCACCATTTGTTAGCCATGTACGGGGGTTGTGAGCTATTGTGCTTTTGTAGAATGGATATTGCCTTTACGTAGCGCATTCATAACGGTTGTCTCCTCTGCTTAACGCCGCCCGTTACGCTGGGAGATCGGGAATAATTACACGCGGGAGACGAAGGCGGAGTGCACACGTGGTGCGGATGAGACTGTGACCGTGCCCGCGGTGTCCCTTGACTGCCGCGTGTGCGGCCCACATTCATCGCGCATCCACGTGGAGCTGTGGTGGCCTCGCGGTCCCCGAGAGAAACGATTGTAAACGGACCGCAGGTCCGCGCGAGAACTCGAGGGTCCATTAGGGCCCTGCAACCGTGTCACTGCGCGTACTGTTTCGGGGGTCGTGGTCAAGAAGTCACAGTGGCCAATTTGGTTCAGGTTCAGAATACTTATTTATACTGAAGGAATCTGATGAGCTGTGCCACCACGCCTCATCATCGCTTCCTTCCTTTTAAATTAGTCGCTGCAGTGCGCCGAAGAAGACCAAACATGGTAGTTGCTTTTTTATGTATTTTATTGCCAATTACCGCACACCAGCATTCAATACTTTGTGAAAGGCCCAATGCAGAAGATCCCTGGATTTCATCTTCCACGAAGCTCATGGTCCACCCTAAATTGTATCCGGACAAACCATGGCAGCAGATGCGGATGCCTGATGCACAAATGGAAAATTAAATACTCTTTATTGTGTGACTGTGATCGTCCAGAACAGATCGTACAACATAATGACGCAATGCCCGATCTACAAATAAGAGGAGAGATCACAGCGACACACTCCGCTGTTCCTGACGTGGTTGTCTGGCTTAACCACCTGAATGCGAAATTATAATTGTTTTGCTCCGCATCTACATCAGCCATGCGGAAGTGGAATAAGAAGCATTCAATAACTAAGAGTGGGCTCCGTTTTGAAAATGAACTCCACGGACGAAGGACCGTGTTTTGAGTGTCGCACGCTTAGCCTGCGCCAAGCCATGGCTGAGCCACTCGCTCGTTGCGTCGTTGGAAAAGCAACTTGGCGAGTCACAAGCCTGAGCCAGGCTGTGTTCAGGGCCGAGCCTGAGCCGGGCCTCAGTGCGTGCGCCCTTGTTGTGTGCGTACTGCTTGGAGCCACTGGTGGAGCCAGTGGGGGGGGGGGGGTAGGGTGGCACGTGCCTCCCCAATGATCCGATCGAAATCCCTAATTTCAATCGGATCATTGGGGTTATTAGTAATAAACGGCATTTTGCGTCCCACACTCCCACTGTAGTATATTATTACGTGCCAGGGACTCTATGAGATGATAGGACAATAGTCTGAGTCCATGATTGGCAATACGTAACAGCAAAGCAGTTATAAGTGACTCACAGAATTGTGCGCAGTTGCGTATACAGTCCACGACTTCCCTGAAGGCATTCACCTTCAGCGAGTGTGATGCCGATCACACAACGCGGTTCGAATTCGACCCTCGATCGATGGCTGCGCCATCGCCGCACACGCGTCGAATAAAAAGCAAGGGACAAGTCCTTACTAACAACTCCTTACTTACCAACAACGCCTTACTTACTAACAACTCCTTACTAACAAGTCCTTACTTGCTAACAACTCCTATCATTTTTAATTGCTGGAGGGGTTGCTCCCCCTACCTGAAAATCTTGGCTCCGCCATTGCTTGGAGCAATTACTTAGTTCAAGTTTGAAATGTAATTTCTTAGAACCAGGTGAGATCTCAAGAGACCGCTATCTGCAAGTAATTTGTTTAGTTTCCAGGAGAGCGGGGATAGAGTTTCATTAGCGAGAGTGACCCAGGCCACCAAAATACCCAAAGGAATAGGATCAATAAAACATGGAACAACAATAAGGGAAATAGAACTTTTAGTAAAGACAACAGTTTTACAGAAGAAATGGAAAACGGTGCACTAATATAAATAACAATGAACAAAGCAAAACTTTTGATAAAATTTGGCACGGACAAATTACTTTTAAAAAACATTCTTAGTAAAAGTAACATTCAAATGAACGAATCAGCCATGCATGGCTGGCACGCTCAGCTGTGCCGACGAAGTACAACGCGGTGGGGCTCGATGTGACGGGAGGGGCTGCTCCACCAGGGAGCTGCTCCACCAGGGAGCTGCTCCACCAGGGAGCTGCTCCACCAGGGAGCTGCTCCACCAGGGAGCTGCTCCACCAGGGAGCTGCTCCACCAGGGAGCTGCTCCACCAGGGAGCTGCTCCACCAGGGAGAGGCAAGATCGCTTTAATGAGGCGATGGGCAACACTTAGCAGTGCTGACTTTGTACAATTTAAAACATTCAGCTGAGAAGGACAAATGTAGAGGATCGCAGAGCCCGGGCAATTGTTGGTAGCGCTGGCTCACCACTCGGCTGCTTCCTCTCCCGCTAGTCTGGTTCCTCCTCACACTTCTGAGTCATCCTCTCCTGAGAGCGAGTGGATTACACGTGGTACGTTACAATAACAAATATATTATGATGAGTATTATTATAAAGCTCTGCTCTATCTTGTGAATGCAGTGAACATGTCTTCTTGCAATGAAGTTTCATTGCCCAGCACGGAGTGGAATGAGTGCTGCTCGTTCAACTCTTCCTCTAAAGGACAGGGAGGAACGTTTATTTTCTTCCACGCGTGTGTCCCACTCACGTGGAGTCCGCTGTCCTTGCCAACCTTCTCCATGCTGGCCTGTCCTACGCCATTACTCAATCCGCTCCTCGGGCCACCGTATTCCATCGCACCACATCTTGCCTCACCTCTTCTTCTGCCTTCCTCTTGATCTCTTTCCTTCCACTTGCATCCTTATACTTGCATCATGTGTTTATCATCATACTTGCATCATGTGTTTATCATTGTCTGAAATTAAATTTCAACCAGCCGACCCAGCTGGGTAGTGCTGGGGCACAACCCTCCACTTGCGTTTGGTTTGGGGTCAAGTCAACCCATAAAAACTCTCCTGGGTCAATGAAATGAGAACCAATTTGTGGAACATCAGCAGCAATTGGTATGTCGCCACCATCATAAGAATGTGACATTTTTACTGCTTGACGATCCAGGGGAAATTATCCCAGGCAGAAGTGAACCTGAGCATGGCTGGGACTTTGTGAAGTTTCTCTGTTTTCACCCTTTCACCCCCATAGAATCCGTGTCTTCCATTTTGCAGCCTTAAGCTGTTCCTCCCACGCCATTTAACCGCTGCATCACGTTCAGAACAGAGAGGGCATGCAGTTTAATGGAGCACTCTGCTAAAATGAAACGCAGGTAAAATGTGAAAATATACAGTCTTAAAAGGGGATTAGAAAAGTCTAGTTGCTGTTTAATTTGTCCTCCTTAAATCAATTTAACCAATATGCATATATATCTTTTTATAAATGCGACCTTTTTATTGGTAAAAGAAAATGTTCAATGTTTTAAAATCTCGGTATAAGTCACTTCCTGCTGCCACCCAAACAAAGTTGCCACTTCCCAGACTGTCTTGGCAACTGCCTGGCTGCTGCTGCTGCTGCACACACGAGGGTTCTCACGTGTCTGGGTGAAAGCCAGGTCGACTCCGGGTCGAACCCGGGTTGATTTCTTGTCAAACCCAGGTTGAACCCAGGTTGATTTCGGGTCGAACCCGGGTCAAACCCGGGTCGAACACGGACAAGTGGCAGCCCGAGTGTCCACACAGAGGCTGGGATAGCCAGTGTATTACGGGCTGTGTATTGCTGGTTGTCTCGAGCAGTTTGTTACAGGAATGTGACTATCACAACATATTTTTGTTAATTAATTTCAAGAAATGTGCCCTTTTATTGGCAAAATAATTTCCAGTCTGATAGGGTCACTGAGTGAAGTCTGCTGCTGCTCCACTGCAGCACAAACGTTTTAAATTATGAATGCTTAATGTTATCAAACTAAATTCCTCCATAATATTTTTTACGTGATTCCATATAGACTGAACTGTAATTAATGTAACGTATTTATCTGACGATTTCCCAGGATAAAATTACTCCGGTGTGCCTCACAATTGTTCTATTAACTTTCAAGGGGAGCAGGACTCGTATTACTTAACGTGGAATTTTGCCAACTCTAAAAATGACACTTTCTTCAAGTGATATGAATCGTTAAGCAGGGTCACTTTTGTGCTTGTGTTTTTGTTTGTGGAGACACGGCTTGTTTATCGGCTCTACCATGGGAATATAAGTGCAACTGAATCAGTGCAACTGTTGGGCAGCCGTGAAACTGTGCTGCTCATCTTATCATCCCGCACGCTTGATTGCCTTCCTTTGACTTTGAAGCGGTTCTCTCCGCTGAATGCTAAACTAGTTTGCAAACTATGCCTGTTGTGCAGCTTCTCTTTCCTTTCTGCCCCTAACTTTTGGTATAACTCTAGGCTTTTGCGACCGATATTTTTCATAAATAAATGTTTTTTTGGGATAAGATTGCGTAAGTATACAGTGAGGGGAAAAAGTATTTGATCCCCTGCTGATTTTGTACGTTTGCCCACTGACAAAGAAATTATCAGTCTATCATTTTAATGGTAGGTTTATTTGAACAGTGAGAGACAGAATAACAACAAAAATATCCAGAAAAACGCATGTCAAAAATGTTATGAATTGATTTGCATTTTAATGAGGGAAATAAGTATTTGACCCCCTTTCAATCAGAAAGATTTCTGGCTCCCAGGTGTCTTTTATACAGGTAACGAGCTGAGATTAGGAGCACTCCCTTTAAGAGTGTGCTCCTAATCTCAGATTGTTACCTGTATAAAAGACACCTGTCCACAGAAGCAAGCAATCAATCAGATTCCAAACTCTCCACCATGGCTAAGACCAAAGAGCTCTCCAAGGATGTCAGGGACAAGATTGTAGACCTATACAAGGCTGGAATGGGCTACAAGACCATTGCCAAGCAGCTTGGTGAGAAGGTGACAACAGTTGGTGCGGTTATTCGCAAATGGAAGAAACACAAAATAACTGTCAATCTCCCTCGGCCTGGGGCTCCATGCAAGATCTCACCTCGTGGAGTTGCAATGATCATGAGAACGGTGAGGAATCAGCCCAGAACTACACGGGAGGATCTTGTCAATGATCTCAAGGCAGCTGGGGCCATAGTCACCAATAAAACAATTGGTAACACACTACGCCGTGAAGGACTGAAATCCTGCAGCGCCCGCAAGGTCCCCCTGCTGAAGAAAGCACATATACATGCCCGTCTGAAGTTTGCCAATGAACATCTGAATGATTCAGAGGACAACTGGGTGAAAGTGTTGTGGTCAGATGAGACCAAAATGGAGCTCTTTGGCATCAACTCGCTGTGTTTGGAGGAGGAGGAATGCTGCCTCTGACCCCAAGAACACCATCCCCACCGTCAAACATGGAGGTGGAAACATTATGCTTTGGGGGTGTTTTTCTGCTAAGGGGACAGGACAACTTTACCGCATCAAAGGGATAATGGACGGGGCCATGTACCATCAAATCTTGGGTGAGAACCTCCTTCCCTCAGCCAGGGCATTGAAAATGGGTCGTGGATGGGTATTCCAGCATGACAATGACCCAAAACACACGGCCAAGGCAACAAAGGAGTGGCTCAAGAAGAAGCACATTAAGGTCCTGGAGTGGCCTATCCAGTCTCCAGACCTTAATCCCATAGAAAATCTGTGGAGGGAGCTGAAGGTTCGAGTTGCCAAACGTCAGCCTCGAAACCTTAATGACTTGGAGAAGATCTGCAAAGAGGAGTGGGACAAAATCCCTCCTGAGATGTGTGCAAGCCTGGTGGCCAACTACAAGAAACGTCTGACCTCTGATTGCCAACAAGGGTTTTGCCACTAAGTGCTAAGTCATGTTTTGCAGAGCGGTCAAATACTTATTTCCCTCATTAAAATGCAAATCAATTTATAACATTTTTGACATGCGTTTTTCTGGATTTTGTTGTTATTCTGTCTCTCACTGTTCAATAAACATACTATTAAAATTATAGACTGATCATTTATTTGTCAGTGGGCAAATGTACAAAATCAGCAGGGGATCAAATATTTTTTTCCCTCATTGTACATGTGTCATTAACCCGCCACCACCTGACACAGCCAATTAGTAATGTTAATTAGTTACTACTTCAGCCCGCCAGTGTACAATTTGAGTGACGTTTCGCTAGTAATTACATCCAGCATCATCGGGCGATTTTGCCACGTTTTGTTTTCGTGGTGGCGGGTTAATGACACAATCATACTTACACACTCTAACGCAAAAACCTTTATTAGTAATCGATTGTTGTTATTATTCATGGCATAACTCATGCACACTTGCACACGTGTGTGCACCGTGCCAGCCCTGTCCGATGACTGACGTGCGGGTTGTGTACACGCTCTGTATGTCAATGATTCCTTGCTTGGCAGTGATGGTATTTGGTATTTTATCATCGGGTGCCAAATGCGGAGCAGTCACCGTTGTAGTTCCAGTGGTCGGTTTCGGGATGGAGATAGTCGTGTGTGCGGTATTCGTGTGCGGGTGGTACTCTAGACGCAGCCTTTATTATGTCCCCAGGTGAGTGCCCGCCACGTGTTAGTGACGTCTCTTTCTCAACAACAACAAAATAAAACCCCGGGCTAAGTTGCTAAACACGCGACGGAGAGCCGCACCTCCCCTTCTTGTCGGGGAGCGACTGGGGAACGAATGCGCGAAGGCTGCTTTAATGCGGCGGCGTGTCGCTTCCGTGCACGTGTGGCCACGGAACTTGCCAAAAAATAATCATCCCGAGCAAGCGTTGCCCAGCGCGACAGGGTCATGGCTGCCCAGCTCTCTTTCCCGCATCGTGGGCGACATCGCGGCGCGGTGGTCGCGCGCTCGCCGCTCGTTGCAGAGATTGGCGGTGCGACTCGAGCGACCACCCTGGTTGTTGCTGCGGCGGTGCCTTCACCAAGAGGTGTACCAACACGCGCCGTCCGCTTCGTAGTGGCTCTAACTTATTTCGCAAGAGTGGGGCCGTTTTTTTGTGCCCGCGCCATGGTTTAAATTTGCCAGCTTTGAAAAAGATACCGCTCAAATTAACTCCAGTTGTAATTATGCGTGGTAATCTTCGCTTCCTTCTGCGAACAAGAGTTGTGAGGCTCGCAAGTTATTTTCTTTGGGAATAGGCCCCCTTATTGAGAAGTCAATCTGCCGCTACGTGGTGTGCGGTGGGTGGGATAACGGGAGCGTGGGTGGGTTAAAGGGAGCGTGGATGGAATAACGGGAGAGTGGGCAGGACAAGGGGATCGTGGGTGGGTTAACGGGAGCGTGGGTGGGTTAACGGGGGCGTGGGTGAGTTAACGGGAGCGTGGGTGGGTTAACGGGAGCGTGGGTGGGTTAACGGGAGCGTGGGTGGGTTAACGGGAGCGTGGGTGGGTTAACGGGAGCGTGGGTGGGATAACGGGATCGTGGGTGGGTTAACGGGAGCGTGGACGGGATGACCGTAGTGTGGGTAGGATAACGGGAGTGTGGGTGGTGGTTGGAGTTGCTTCCGTAAAAGAGCGTCTCGTCACAAACACAAGTACGATAATGCGGTGCATCCCAGCCAACGTGAATTTCATCAGCAATTTGTTATTTTAGTCATAGTGGTAGTTTCGTGATAGTCTTTTCAACGGCAGCTTATGGAGTTTCAGTCAGGGGACTTCATGTTTAGTCGAGTCAACTCGAGCAGTCACGTACTTTTTGGTTAAAAACGTTGCTGTGGTAGGGGTGCAAATTCCTCATCTCGCAACTAGCGCTGTTATCAGGTGAGCCAAATAGCGAACTTGTTATTGTCTATAATTATATGTAAAAAAAAATTCTCCAAGGTCATTATTGTAAAGCAGCTCAAGTCTGAACTTGTCTTACTCGCGTAAACAAGTGAAAAATCGATCCATCAAATTTGTAGCCATTCGCCGTGTCGGTTTCGCTCATTCAGACCCGGGGAATAGTCGTCGCTTCAGTCGCTCGCACTTTGGGTGTTCGTCGGGCGGTCGTAAGCGTCGTCACGCTTTGACGGTCTCTTGTCCCTCCCGTCGTGTCGAGCCACTTGACACCGCCGCTCTGAAGTGGGCACGGAAGTCTCGCCACACCGCCAGCAGCCCGTGGGTCTACGTGGAGTGACAGTCAACATGCGGTGCGTGTAGTTCGCCCCCCCCCACCCCCAGTGTGCTGTGACTTGGCACATCCCACAGTGGACTTGGCGCAACAGTCTCCCCCCCCCCCCCCCCCCCAGTGTGCTGTGACTTGGCACATCCCACAGTGGACTTGGCGCAACAGTCCCCCCCCCACCCCCCCTGACGGCAGTGGCAGCCGAACGAGGGTTCGGTTTGATCCCCGCAGCTGCGTTGGTTTCGAAGTGACGGGCTGTAGGATGGCCCTTCATGGGCTTATCTCGTTCCACATCCGTCGGCAAATATCTGCGTGTCATGTATAATGATACAAAAATAAACCCTGTGATTGTGCCAGATGATAGGCGGTTGACATACGCATTCCCTAAGCCAGTTAAAAAGTTGAGCACTCTTATAAATAGAACAATTATCGAATCAGTGCTGAAAATATAATTGCTATGCCACAATAACTTTTACTGCCAACGCAAGGCGTGTGTTGGAGTGAGGAGTTCTGTTTTAACACGTCGGCTTTCGCCACCAGTCTTATCCATAATTGCGGTTTATTTTTGGTTATAGCGCGTAAATATAAATGTGTCGTGAAACCCGCCACCACCCGACAAACAATTATTTATGAAAAGGAGGACGACTCTGGCAGTCGCCTGATGAGGCTGGCTGTTGTTATTACAGGCGGAACTTCACGGTACACACATTCTATTCTTGGTTCTTTCGGTAAAGTCACGTAGAAGGGAAACAATAAAATAATAAAAATATGAAACATTAAAATTATCACGACGTTTCGACTGCAACACAATCAATCACACCTGATGATGATTGCTTGTGTTGCAGTCGAAACGTCGTGAGAATTTAAATGTTTTATATTTTTATTATTTTATTGTTTCCCTTCTGCGTGACTTTACCGAAAGAACCAAGACTATGAATCCCTGCAGTCATGAAAGCTTTAAATCAAAAGGTACACAAATTGTCAATGTTGTAGGTTTACTCTCCAACACAACCAGTGTGCTGAACGAGTAACAAATTGGCACTTTTTGTTTACGTGCCAGACATTACTAATTGGCTGTGTCAGGTGGTGGTGGGTTTAACGACACATACATTAACGTGATCTAACACAAAAAACCCCTTATGAGTAAGTAGTTAATCTGTTTGTTGTCGTGAGTGCCCCCAAATCGTCTGGAGACCCCCCCCCCCCCCCCCATTCTCTGGGCGTCTCTTCCCCCTCTCCCAGCAGGAGGCGCTCCTCCTCTCCTCCACTCCTCCACTCTCCCACCCCTCCACTCCTCCACTCTTCCACTCTTCCACTCCTCCACTCCTCCACCCCTCCACCCCTCCACTCCTCCACTCTCCCACCCCTCCACTCCTCCACTTTTCCACTCCTCCAGTCTCCCACCCCTCCACTCCTCCACTCTTCCACTCCTCCACTCTTCCACTCCTCCACTCCTCCACCCGTCCACCCCTCCACTCCTCCACTCTTCCACTCCTCCACCCCTCCACTCTCCCACCCCTCCACTCTCCCACCCCTCCACTCCTCCACTCTTCCACTCTTCCACTCCTCCACTCTTCCACTCTTCCACTCCTCCACCCGTCCACCCCTCCACTCTTCCACTCTTCCACTCCTCCACTCTTCCACTCCTCCACTCCTCCACTCTTCCACTCTTCCACTCCTCCACCTCTCCACTCCTCCACTCTTCCACTCCTCCACTCTTCCACTCCTCCACTCCTCCACTCCTCCACCCCTCCACTCCTCTGTTGTTCGGTTGTTTCCTCTCCTCCTGTAACACCCCCCCCTCCCCCCCCCCAATTGCAGTACGTTGTTATTGTTATTAAATTTGCGACATTTCAGGCAATGGTCCTTCTACATCGGAGACCTCGCTATGTTCTGGTCCGTTTGCTATGTTCTGGTCCGTTTCCCAAAAAAGCTCCGCGTGACTTGTCTCTTCCTCTGTGGGCAGCGTTGTTGACGAGAGTGTTGAGATTTTGTTGAGGACGTCGAATTTATACGTTTTGGCGATAGGAGACCGCTGCAGGATTTTAATATAATAACAACACGGAAGCTTAAACTTGGTTGACAATCTAGATGTTTTTCAGACTCCTGTATTTAGCAAGATTAAATGAGTCGCGTGACGTTCACCCTGGTTAAATCCTATTCCGGCTGCGTTCGTTGGATCCCTTCCCAATTTCTGTTCCGTAACAGGTTGTGAAAGAATAAATTGAGGATCTGCTTGGTGGATAAATGAAAATTATAAAGTGGACGCGCTCCCACCTTGGTGGATGTCCCGCCGTTCCGCTCGGGTCCGATCGCAACTCCGAAGGTTTGACTCGGTGAAAATTTAGTGGGATGAGGAGAGCGTTTCCCCGTGCCGGACTAAGTGGCGTGTTAATTGCCGCGACGCTCCCCGAGCCTGGAATGCCACGAGCGCGTGGGAGAGATGTCGCTGGCGCCTTCCTTAATAGCTAGCCCCGCATTCGATTACTGGAGAGAAGCGTTATTGACTGCCCCGGTGCATGAAATGTCATTTGTTTTTCAACCATAAGAAGGAGCAAACCCACTCTCCCCCCCCCCTTCCCACAGAAAGCCTCATTAGGCGTTCCCGTCGATTGCGGATTCACCACACGGTCGTGCCGCCTCGCACACTGCACCCACCGTGCGGTGCGGAGCTGCCGTGCTTTTTTTGGGTTCTAAAAGAGCAGAAGTCACGTTCGCCGTCCCCTTCGGTGGAATCCGTGGACGACTTTGGCACTCAGAAATATTGGGATGGTAAGGAGGGTGATTTTTTTCATTTTGAGTTTACCAGACGCGACCTGGCTATCACAAATGATAGCTCAACGAAGTGGCTTATCCGTGTGGAAATGTAAAGCAGCCAAATACTCTAAATGCACGTTTCTAAATGTGAAGTGAAAAACCGGAGGAACCGGAGAGAAAGCCACGCGACCACGGGGAGAACACGCACACTCCAAATATACAAGCGTCAGGGTCGGGATCGAACCCACAACCTCCTTCATACCAGGCGAGGTAGTTAACATCTCGCCATCATGGGATTAGCCACAAATCAACGGCGTTTTCACGTGCAAATCGCCTTCCTTTGCCCACCGCTTCACGAGAATACTCAGCTGCCTAATTCCTGATTAGCTCGCCATTATACGCGGGGGTTATTGTTATTGATCCGTGCGTTGTTAAGCTGCCAGAATGATTGGAGCGTTGGACGTCCAGTAGCTCTCGGCGGTAATCATGTCCCACCGAGTCATATTGAGTCTTTTCACAGCCGCAGGTTTATTTTGAGAGCATAATGGGAATGTGTTTTAAAGGCTGAATAAACTTTATTCAACCTTTAAACACAATTGTGTTTGTGCTATCAAGCTCGTCTTTGGAGCACCACAGGGGTATTTGTGAATGGGAGGGCCGCGCTGTAGAAGACAGTACAGCAAATCTCGACAAAAAAAATAACAAGTCAAACATTAGTCAAACATTATCTCCTCGTGTTTACGCTGTGAGAGATTCCTCAATGTAGGTGCCAGCCAGGCGGGTGGCATTCCAGTGAACTGGGCCAGTTCCGTTTTCTAGGAATCTGCCTTCAATGAGACGGCCCTTTGCCGAGTATTATCGGACTCTTTCTATTTCGCGAGACGTGCTCGCATCGCTCGTAGTATCTAGGTTTGTTATTTTCACTTCCATTTCGGGGTTGTCACTTTTTTTTTGCCTGCCCCACCTTCATAATTTGTGCAATCCTCGCATTCGGTGTTTGTAGCCACACATTTGACCAAAATCTCGGTGGACAAACTCATTTGCCGGCGCGTTTAACAGTCAGGGTGCTTATTGTGGCCAGAGATGAACCAGCAGGGCATGTGCGTGACCCGACAGTGAGCGGCTCCTCTCACTCCCTACTCTCATTCCTCTGCATCCACGCCGCCGCCGCCGCCGTCAACAATGGCCAATTCCTGTTGGGGTCCTGTGTACGTGATGCAGAGGAGAGTTCTCTGGGCGGGCACTCTGTGCCCAGCATCTGCCAACTTTGCTTCCCCTGCCCACTCCCCATGAGCCTCGCGGGGCGCTGCGCTGGCGAAATGTTACTGTCTCGCCTGGTATGCAGGAGGTTGTGGGCTCGATCCAGACCCTGACGCCGGTATATGTGAAGTTTGCGTGTCGCTTTCCCCGTGGTCGTGTGGATTTTTCTCTGGATCCACTGATTTTTTTCCCCCTCATTTAAAATCAACATCACCCGTTTAGGGTAATGTGGCTGCGATGCATTTCTACGTGATAGGCTAGGTCACTTCTGAAAATGAGCTTTATAGCTCAGTGGGCTTTACTTGGTAAATACAAAATTAAGTTTCTTTTAAGTTTTTCTCTGGCAGCGGTTTAGCCACAGCAAAGTAAAAAAAAACTAAATTTGATGCACTGAGGACCTTTAGACCGCCGACAAATTGCACGTAACATAACTTTCCTGCTGTTTCTTCATTCTCCCTGCGTCTTTTACTCCCGTGGCGGAGTTTCTTGCGATCGTCGTTATTGCACGCGTGGGATTTTAGGCAGTACGGTTGCCACCTTCGCCGGACTAATTGTCAGTAATCGTCAACCTCGAAATGCCTGCAATCACCGTCGCCCACTAATTGTGTGCAACAGCGTTGCGGGCACGCAGCCTGTGGCTCCTGGAGGTGTCGGATTCACAGCCCCGTTCAAGATGGGATAAGTCAATTGCTCCGCTCTTTATTGGTAATTTTCCACTTTCAGCTATTAAATTGGTTGGTTTCATCACTGTCCCACGTGATTTTGGCATACTCCCACATGATTGCACCCTCCCCTCGTGCTTTCATGGCTTCTGATGGAGAAACGGAGGGAGCTGATGGCATAATTGCAAAGCCGTAATGAAGCGCTGTCGTGCATGAATGTCTCATTCCACTCCAGTATCTCATCTAGGTGGGAGCTGTATTTAAGTGATATGATGCATCAGTGGCGCATGTTGCACAACTGCTGCGCAGAATTTTAGCCGCAGTGTGGAAGCAGAGCGGTGACCAAGTGTTGGGGTTGTGGGCATGTGGTGAGCGTGACCTTGTGTCCCCAAGCGGTATCATACGAGCACTGCACTGACCTTTACAGCAGTTCGTTCCCTTCTCCTGTAACGCGCAGTTTTCATAGCGCGAATTGGATATAACACGACCAATGTATTGGGGAACGCATTTTTTAGTAACGGGGATGCGCATTGGATCTCGCGCGATTGAGCGAGTGGAACGTGGTCGCGCGAGGGAGAGGAATAAGCGGTTGTACGGCTGTCTCGGCGTAGCATCACACGAGGCATTGGGATGCTGCTGGATGCTTCTAGATGCTACCCAGTCGCCTCAGTCTTTGTTCAGCCTGCGTACGCATCTCACGTTTTATCGCAGACCGTGCTTTACCCTATATTATTTATTATAACGCGATTATTTTTGTTCCATAACGCGGCGTTCTTCAGGAACGCAACTAATACTACTACGTTATGGGAGAACAGAGCGTACACAGATAACTCTGATGGGCACTGTCCCAAACGCCGCTCATAATTAATGGATCTAAATTTTTATACAGAAGACGGTGACTCGGTGTCAAGTCTTGTAATAACATGCTCTCTAAGCACGTTTACATTATTCAAGTACATTATATTCGTAATTACTGTTGTTAATATAAATGTTGTTAATTCCGTTACGTTATTAGTTGACTTTTTTTTCGGCTTTGACGTTGAGCAAACGACTTGGGAGCGTTCCCAACCACCTGTTATTCCTCTCCTGACTCAAGAACGTTTGCGAGTATCCAAACCACGAGGGTGAATTTGAGTTGTGGCCACATCTGATCCTACGCAATTTAAGTTTTTAATGCGCAAGTTGATGGGGGCTTCTCGCCGCCTGGGCAACGGGCGTGATTAAACCGTGGCGCTTTTATAAGTTCAGCCAATTACACTACAGAAATCCATTTTTTTATAGTGGCTGCGTGCAATGAAGCCTTCGCCACTTGAATGTTTTTTTTTTACCCTAAACCAGGAGAGAACTGTTTAAACTTGTTGGGTAAATGGCACACGGTGGCCCGCACACGGCAAGTGAGGGCCGGCGAGTGGGTTCTTGGACATGATGAGAAATCAGGCCTCACCGCCACGGGTCCAGGAAGGTTTTTTGCGCAGCGTACACGCTGCGCGGTGTCACCGAAACACGGAGGCCACAGCCTCGTGGTGCCACCTCGTGCGAATGCTCCATTAGCGGCGTCGGCTTTTATGCGTCCCCCCCCCCCCCACTCGCCGCGAGTTCCCTGTTAGAAAACCTTGACGGAGGGGGGGGTGGTCTCCCTACAACTTCGACCGAGGGGAACCGGGGGTGGGGGGGGGAGAAAGCCGGAGAACCCGGAGGAAAGCCATGCAGAACAGAGTGAGAACGTGTAAGCTCCACGCAGAAAGGTGCCCGAGTCTGGAATTGAACCTAGGCCCTATTTGCATCGAGGCACGAGTGTTACCACTGCGCCACCCTGCCGCTCTTATTAATGCCTTATTCATTCATTTAACTTATTTATTCCCAGCACACTGTGATGAATACAGTCTTGCGCATTGCATATCATGGGTGTCACTTCTTATTTCTCAAGTTGTTACACACCGTGTGAATGAAAGTTAATTGGAGTATTTCAGAAGCTGTTTCTTTGCATGGGTGAGTTATTGTGCAATAGGCTGCTCCAACTGCCAGTGAAAGGATTTCCTTTTGCACCACGCAGCGCTCATCTTACAGAGAGAACTTGACATGGAGTCCATGAAGCGTTTTCCTCGGCTCAATGACTCACTCACTGTTAACATGTTATTCAATGTATTCCGGAGCAGGACACAACGTCCTCGGATTGAAAACCTCATTCTGGACGTGACCATAATGGAACTTCTTTGAAGCGTATAACAATAAATGTTCAATCCCATGCTGGAGCATAGCTTTAACAAGTTAACTACCACAACTGACAGATGTGAAATTCAGAAATTACAGTACAGGGCAGTGTCTTAACACGTGTGTGAACCGCATTGTGAAATTAACAAGATGTGTTTCTTGTAAGTAATTGCGTTAACAAGTATGTTAAGTAAAAAATAATACTGTTACATTCATAGCAACATTTAACGTTATCACGATCTTTGACCAATCGTGTTATCACTGAAGGGTGTTTCAGCTGACCCCTTTTAATGTTCTGTGATTAACCGTGGCCGAGTTTGTTGTTGTGACGTTCTGACCCAGTGCCCCTACTGGGCATCTGTGAAAAATAGATTTGTAGCTGATCGGATTCCTCCAGGATAAATAAGTATTCTGATTCGACGAGCCTGTGTGCATGAGCGACGAGCCAAGCGAACAACGTCGGGGCAGCCTTCACCAAGCGCCAGCTGCAGCCCAGCCGGCGGCGCTGTCCGGTCGATCGAGCGAGAACGCGCACTTCCTCGTTCAGTTCCTGAAGAAGCTCCCGGCACGTGCAGCGAGAACGTTGGCCACGGTGCTCTAACAACGCTCGGTACAAGTCGAAAACTCATCGGAGAACAGCTGTTGGGGGGATGTCTCCTGAAACAGTGCAGCTGATTGTTCCCGGAAGGATTCCTCCTGTTATACCCGCGTCTCTTCGGAGATAAGAGGAGTCGCCCCCACAGAAAAGTCGTGGCTAATTGATCTAATTAATCTAATTTGCCACGTTTATCCGTCGGTAAACGACTGTGAATAAAGAGACGGACGGACGGATGGTGCCGCCCACATCAACACGGATGGGTGGGGGGAGCATCTTCCAGGTTCTCATGGGGGGGGGTCCAAATTTCAGCGCTCACCCGTGCGCTCCTCTGCTGTGCGGGAAAAAAATCGCTCGGCGGTTTTTTGAGGCCACCGCTTTACTCGACCCCAGCCTTTTTTATTGGGTGTTTATGTAACGACGACAAATTGTGCTTTCCCAGTTGTTGTTGAAATTTAATCACAGTGGAAGAGTAGCCAGAACGCGTTAGCATTACCATTGTAATTTCCCCATGGTACAGTTTCGAGTTTTTGCCGTAAGAACGTTTGGTCCGGTGGCGCTGAGGCGTGGCATCACTCAACCCGCGGTCAGAAGGCGGAGGGATCAAACCCCAGATGGAAGCCCATCACTCCTCCTGCGGTCAATAAAATAGGTACCATTTTTTAGGCATCCAAAACGGTGATTGCTTCTCCAGTGCATCAACGTAGGGCGCGGAGCGCCGCGCGTGATTCTCCGCGGTGGGGCTGCCCTCGAGGCGGAGGTTCGACTTCCGGGGGCGTGAGCGCCTCTTTTGCGAATTGAACCTTGGCGGGAAAAAAATAAAACTTGCGTTTGCGCAATTCCTTTTGGGGTTGTCAACAACTGACATCGACGGGAATATCGCACCCCCCCCCCCGTCAGAAACGATCCCCCCCCCCACACACCCCCCTTCGTCGAGTCAGCCCGAGAGTTTCTCCGCACCGCTCTGCAGACGGTGCGACGGCCGTGGGGAGGGTTGTGGGTAAACGTCCTCGCAGATTCGTCTGGAGAAAGTTCCCCCCCCCGCCCCGCTCATGGGACTGCACGGAAACGCCACGAACTCGCCTCTACTCCCGCGCTTTGCTTTGCTTGTACCTTCCAGACCTCGAAGCGGATGTAGCCACATGTATTATTGAGGCTCGCTTTAGCGAGGCGTGTTTTATTCAGAGAATGTCAAAAAAGAAATTGAACGTTTGAAATGGAAAAAGTCATGATCGCTCTTTTTGCCTTCTGTGACAAGAGAATGGTTTGTTAAATTGCACGACTCCAAAGGAAGAGCGCAGTACATCGATACATCCATGTACTGCGCTCTGTCTTAATCGCTGCTGATTATAGACAGTTTGATTGAGGCTTGCACGTGTTAGTAAAGCTGAAACGGAATTTTATCGTCCGCTCAATTACGTGTTCATGTGCTGTACGAACTTTATCTCCTGTTGTTGTTATGTATCCCATGACGGCGAGCGTGTCTCAGTGTTCCGGGTGCCTCCGTGGGGACGCTATGACTACGCCTCTCACACCTCCCCCCCCCCCCCCGCCAGTGAAGTGACGCGTCAGGCGAGGTGGTGCAAGTAACACCTCTGTGCGCAAGCAGCGGTGCAGCCAGCGCGTCGTTCAAGGGGAATGGCGACGACGGTGCTAGCCCGCGCCGCCCCTCCCTGAGCGTCGCAGCTCTGCGAGTCGCGGCCTCGCGGCGTGCTTTGCCGTTGACTAAAAAGACGTTCGTTTCTCTCGTGTGTTTGCTTTTTTTTCCTTTCCCCCGGCGCTGTCGAAACGACGACGACGTTCGCTCGCGCCCGCCGCTGCCGTCAACTCCGCTCGCGTTCTTCTCTGCCGCTCTTGTGAAACTTTCGACGAGAAGGTAAGCAGCAAACGTGAACGGTATTTGTTTACAGCCGTCACGGCACTTCCTTCCGCCAGACGTGCGCTTGTGGAGCGTGGGATGCTTTGCCGCGTTGCCGTCTCTGTCGGTGTCACACTTGCGAGCGTTGCATTCTGGGAGATTATTTAACAGCACTGCTGGGCGTGTCCACGTTGAACGCATACTGTGTATTGAATATCTTTGTTTTTTTGTTTCTTTTTGGATCACATGTAAAGTGTTTTACGATAAGGCAAGAACGGATGAGCTGTATCGTGTCATTTTAATACTAAGTACAGCAGAGTATTTTCAGTCGTGTGACTCTGCGTACAGGATTATTGGGTCGAAGGCAGCTAGCCCGGTGGAACAAAGGCTGGTGTGGGTAATGTTTTGCAGGTGTGCAGTTCGACTCTGTGCAATTACTTGTGTGTGTTCCTAATGGGCACCGTAATGGGCACCAGAGTGAAAGCCGTTTGTCCCGCATCTGGTGTGAGACTGCTTTGTGGCCTCGCAGCTGCCGGTGCCTTCGCTTGCTTCCTTCTACCAAGGGCTGCTGCACTGCTTCTCTGTTTGCCCCCAGCCCCTGTGAGAAAGCCCTTGCTGTGTACGCACACGTATGTGCGTGTGGGGAGCGTTGGCGCTCCAGTTAGAGTACGCCGCGCTACGAACCCCGGCGACCTGAGCTCGATTCACGCTCACGACCAACGGTGGTGGGCCTCCCCTAGGTTGACACGGCCTCAAACAATTATCTTGTACAATATGGAAACATTGCCGCTGTTGAGAGGAAGGTGGCCAGGCATGGTTCTGGCCACCCAGTCCCTCGTGTGCCGTGTGCGTGTGCGCCCGTGCCCTAAAGGCGATACAGGATATCTTTGTCATTGCATCTGTGAAGGTGGTGGGGGTGGCTGTTTTATGGGGATGAACCAACCGGACTCTCGTATGAATTTTAATTCTTCACTGACCCAAGAAAGTTGCAGCAGGGTCCTGCGTTTGGGTTGCTTGGCCAGCCCACTAAGAGTTTTGCAGCAGATCGTGATAACGTTCATCGTGATGCTCGTTACAATCTGTTCACTTGAATATTCGTTGCAACCTTTATCCGTACTTGGCATGGGCATCTCCTATTCCATATGCAGCCAGACAGTCTTTAAGTTTACCTGGCATCACCCTGGCCCGGTGTTTAAGTAGACCTTTACTGCACATGTGTTATCAATGATGCGTATTAAACATGTCACATTTTTGGCAGTTTTAACTGGCGGAGTTTATTCTGTTCATGTCGTTTTCCAAATTAGTTTTCCACTTGTGGTGTAAAGGTTACCCGGAGTGCGTTCCACTCCTTGAGAAGTCACCAGTGACTCTTTTAGATGGACTGGCCTCTGCCATATGAATGGAGAGTTCCCACTCACTGGCCCAGGGGCACCCACTGAGCAAGCACTGACCAAATGCACACTCGAGTGTGTACAGATTTGAGTATTTAAAAATGGAACATTTTATTTATTTATAGGTTTTTGCCAATTTATTGTTGTGCCTGGGGTGAAGCCATAAAAAACCTCCTGTTTGATGGTTGACACAAGTTCTTTTGTTAGCCAAGCAAACAGTCAAGCCTGTGTTCGTTTGTGCAGTGCTTGTTAAACCATTAAAACTATTTTTTTATTTTAGCAGGTAAGGCCCACTTAAACTCGATAGCTCTTTTGCAGAAGTGACTTGGCTATCACAAATGACCGCTCACCAAAGTGGCATATCATGTGGAAATGTATGGCAGCCAAGTACTTTATGCTTCAAGTAAGCATATTTCTAAATGTGGAAGGAAAAACCGGAGGACCCGGAGGAAATCCACACGACCACGGGAAGAGAGACACGCAAACACCAAATATATAGCAGGCATCAGGATCGTAATCGAACCCACGACCTTCTGTATACCTAGCGAGGTCGTTAACATCTGGCCTCTATGGCGCTTGCATGTGGATTGGAACTTGGCGGAGTATATAGTATTCCAAAATGTCGAGGGTTTACCAACTCCCTTTTTTTTTTTATAAACGACAATGAGGTGTTGATGGGGGGGTGGGGGGCAACGTGGCTTTGCATTCTCACAGTCAAGCAATTGATTTCAAGCACTGCGTGGGGAACCGGCCGTTCTTGCCAGACACACTGGCAATTCTTAAGATTGAAGTCACGGGCGCGGGTTGTTTTTATTTAGCAAGTAAACATTTACGTTTGTAATTGCACCACTAGGCATTGGGTAAGGGGGGGGGAGGGGTCTCCCCTCTTACATATTATGAGATTGTGATCAGCTGTTCCCGAACCACACACACACACAAGGAGCAGCTTTTGTGCCAACTGCGGGTGGGGGATGGTTGTTTTTTTCTGGGTCGTGAGCTCCTCAAGGCCGCCTGGCTTGGCCCTGTGAGCTCACCACGACTATGATGATGAAAATTTGGGTAAGGTAAATTTTATCTGTAAATCCCATTTTGCCACCATGGATGAAAAGCAGCTAATGAAGTGAACCTGCGGGGTTACATGGTCAGAACTGTGGGCGTAAAGCCCAGTTAAAAATATGAGCATTCATTTCGGAATATAAATTTCCGCACGATGCCCCCTTGTAGTTAATTTGTGAAATTGCGTAGAGCTCTGCTCACGAGGAGGATTTACTGCCTGCCAGTTTTTGGTTCATGCCCCTCAGGGTGATGGGACAGGTAAATCTGTGTAATGAGATGGCTATAAACACAAGGTAATGCTGCCAACGCGATAATGGCAAAGACGTGAACTGCAGGAGGAAACGCTTTTGATTGTTTATCATTATTATGATTTATGATTTGCATCAACGCCCCTGTACGTTAAAACTGTGCCCCATTTGTAAAACGACTCGTCATTGCGGCATCGCTTGTCAGCAGTGGTCATTGCCTCTCTCCGTTCAATGTTCGGCACCTTACAAGTTGCATTATTATATGTATTATTGTATAGTTTTGTTCTCGGCATTGACAACAGCAGGGCAGCAGTGTCTGGTGTTCTAGCAGGCCTTACCAATTGTGTCTAAACTGTTTGTGGTGTCAACTGTCAATGCCAAGCAAACACTTTTCTAAGCATAGGGGCCTCTGGGACGATACAGGAATGTTGAGATGGGGGGTTTGTCTCCACGTGGTGACCAACCACAGCATGCATGCGTGTTCTTCCCAAGGTTGAACGAGAGAGACGTTGCTGCACTCGGAACAGGGCGGGATGCCATTGCATATATTAATGCTGCTGTTGCTGCTAAGTGGAGCTTGATTGAATCCAGCCTGTTTGCTCCTGGAGGAGAATGAGTCCACTTATCATTCAGAGCGCTCTCCTGCCTGTGAACCTCACTCTGCGATCGTTTCTCTCGTGGTGCCATAGCACGCCAATATATTCCAGCTTTGGTGGCCTGAATGCCTTTGAGGATGGAACCTCTGTGGCCTCTTGGTCGCTCGCCAGTCGGCCTGGTGCACAAGTCAACCCCAGCGCGTTTTTTTCTTTGGTCTGTGTGGTTGAATGCGGTGGAACACTCGGCACGAATCGCGTTAACCAGTGTGTATTCGTGCATTTCACTCCCGTTATCCGAGCGGATGAACACGGCTAAGAGGGTAGCATTGCTGCCACTTCTGGGCGACTCCTTATCATTGGCTTGCTTAATAGGAATAATCTAGCGCGCGCATCGCCGCTTTCACAGACTGAATGTACGTGCGTCGTCGCAGAGGGTGCGCCGGTAATAGGAAACGTGCATAAGAGCGGTGTTTTTTTGGTATGAATTGGAGGGGAAGATGTTACGCAGCAGAGCTGTACGTATCTGGCCGCACGCATCTCCCCGTACCCCCCCCCCCACCCCCGAGCCGCCCTCCACACACTCCCGGTTGTGTTGTTTTCAAACGCGGTGCGGCGGGATGAACCTCTTGGTGTGTAAAGCGAGCAATTCCAAATCACTAGGTGGGTCTTTAAAAAGAATAGTCGTCGGGCCCTTCAGAGGGCATTGTTAAAAATTACATTCCATTAGATTGTGTTGCACTGCTGGGGTGCATTGGATTTCAATTACAGTCCCTGGCAAATCTTCTCACATCTCAGGAAAATGGGTCGTGTCTGGTAATAAAATACTCCAGTTGCTCGTCGCTAGACGTTGCCAGCCAAGGTCAGGCCTCTTACGCGAGGCTCTATAATACCGCCACTATATCTCTGTACAGCAGATATTCCAGCCAAAGTTAACCTTGCAAATATTATCTTTCCAATAATAGGATGCCACTGTTTTTTGCTCGTGATTTAAGTTCGGTTCATCTTCTCACAGAGGCATTCATTGGTGTGTTTGTCTGCATTTAGTTTCGCTTTATTTGTATTTTTTAATGATTGTCTTACATTTCCTATACGTCACTCTCCAGTCGTGTTTTTGTATTGTTTGTTGTTTTAACGTTCTGACCCAGTGCCCCTACTGCACATTCGTGGAAAAGAGCTGTATAGCTCATCGGATTCCTCCATTATGAATAAATATTCTGATTCTGATTATATTTTTAGGACCGGCATTGGCTGTCGCTTTGTCACAGAGTATATTATTATTATTACCTGGCCTGACACAGGCACAGTGGTGATGTTACCATCAATTAGTAGAAAATGGCGGGTATTGGTATTGATATGATTACTGTTGTTATTATTATTGTGGCAATGTGCCACCGATTTTGAAGCTTTCGCTGTTTGCCAGAGACCGTTGGCAAAAATAGAAAGACGCAATTTTAAGGACCGTTTGAATAATTAAATGTGTCAGGATCGCTAATGTGGTCCTAGTAGAGTGACGTGACCCGCATTGATGTCTGTGTTTGATGTGAATTTGTGTTGGCTGTCGTGTTCGAACGCAAAGTACGCCGCAGTGGCTTGATGTGAGATTTGGAGCGAACGGTGGAATTATTAAGCTGGCCCTTTTTTCTCTCCATTCGTAAGCGATGTGCACATTAGATCATCCTAATCCATCGTAATCCATCCGAATCAAACGTGGCCGCTTTATGTATTTCCAGTCAAAATTGTCGGCGTAGCAGCATAAGAGCGGTGTTTGCTTGGGATGAGTTGTTTTGTCGCACGTTCCAATTAATGTCTCCGTAAAAGTTTCAGATTTCACCATAATCAATATCCACCGGGGCTTTTGTCTTGTTGACCAACAGTGCATCTTTTTCATATTACGGGGTTTTTTTTTGCTCACCTTATTTGCATATAGCTAGCAATGAGGTGCATGTGATTGAGAGACCTCCCAGAAGAGCTCAGCAAATGCATCTGCAGTCTCTTTGAACACACTGCTGTTGGAGCTGCGTGTCTGTGCGAGTAAATGCAGACACCTCAAACAGCACGACCGCCGGGCAGCGGTCGTCTCGCGGTTAACGCGCCGCCGCCACCAACACCAGCGGTTATTATCTGAACCGGTGCTGGGCCTCCCCTAGGTCGACTCGCCCTCAAATGAGTCACTGGTGCGGGTGTGTAAATATCGCCACGAGTGAGACAAAGGCGGCCGGGCGTGGTGCTGGCCACCCACCCCCTCGTGTGCCGTGCCGACATTCATCGGTGCTACTCGCTAACAGCACTTGCCCCAACAGTCTGCTAAGGCAAGATGGGGGATCTTTGTCTTTGTAGGCAATACAATGTCTTTTTTTAGTCTATGCATGGAGATGTCCAAATTTGGTTAAAACCAGTCTTACATTTGAGTCTAAATATCCTTCGTCATTGATGATATCCGCAACTGTTGTTCGAGGCGCATTGTTTGTCGAGCGAGCGATGCTCGCCGTACGTATCCACAGCCGCTCGACTGCACTCCGCCGTGCAGGGCGCCCACGTGGGTCGCGTCCCCCCGGCTCCTTCGGCTTTCCGTCGCGTGAGCGAGACGGACGGCGTTGGCAAAGGGGACCAAACCCCCCCCCCCCCCCCCCCACGTGGGGGGCAGAGCGCCGCTTGCGGCCTCCTGCGCCGTCGGCGAATGAACGCGCCGCCTGGGTCCACGTCCAAACTCTCCCATCGTGGAGTTTGTTTCGTGCACGAGTAAAGAGAGCTCTTCACAACGGCTGCCAGCCAACTCTCATTGATTCCCAGGGATGCGGCCGTTTCCAGAATTCCTCGGTGTGTGGGACTTTTCTGTACGTTTGACCTCGGCAAATACGATGGCGGTTATTACTTTGGCTTTGGTTATTGCTGAGGAGGACTGGCCAATAGCAGTTGCACGAGTCTCTGGCTATGGACAGCGTTATTTTTAAAGCCACGATGAATCTCCCGTGTTTGGATAAGTTTCCCTGCTGTGCATGTCACACACTTGCACCATTTTAGGAGGTACAGACCATGTGAAAATTATTTTATAGATGCGATCTTCATATACAGTAGTACAGTCGTTTCTATTTTTTGTCATTTTCCACCAATTTTATCCCGATTTTATATTTTGTCAACGTCACGCCACAACATGAAGAATCCATCGGATCTTTCCGATTTATCATGGTTAGCTACGTACGGTGTGAAAGAAGTTAAACATGCTTACTTTACATACGTAGCCCTTTGTGTCAGTGCACGGCCTATGGAAGCTGATATAGCAGAGCTACACCTGAGATCCCTACAGGTGACCCCCGGTCTGCAGTAGAGGTCAGCACTTTCCTACCTGCGCTAGAGGTAAGTTATTTCTCACAGCTTGATTTTAGCAAAATTGTATATTTTTTCATTGTGGAAATGTTGGTGACAATATCGACTCGCTACGCTTGAGAAACTGGTTTCATCACCGGCGGCTGCCCGGATTCGAACCCAGGTACTCAGAGGTGTCTGCTCCGCGCTCTGACCTCTGAACCACCCTCCCATCTTCCAGATACGGTAGTTCCTGATACGTAATGTCATTGTTGTTTGTTGTGAACCAAAGTAGTTTGATGAATAAATGCAAAGTTTGGGGTTTAAGTGCGGCAAACACTCAACTTGCCCTATGCGTAGTATGTATGATTATGAATTGGATTAGCATGTGACTTCGTGCCTATGCGGCCTTTCGTGCTTTGGTGCCACTCACATGTATTGGGGAAATACGTTTATGCTATTGCGTAGGTTTTTTTGCGGTTGTGCCGCACAGCTCTCCGATGTGTTTTGGAGAGTCGTGTTCATGGTGTGCCACTGCGAACTCAGGGCTCCCTTCTCAAAGTAAACCAATTGGTGCCACCTCCAATTGCAGAGGTCGGGCAGTGGTACATCTCCAGTCACGTCTGCACAAAGACCTAGCGAGCGGCTTGTGTTCTCATCCATTCCCGGGCGCAAAGCGATGATGGCCGGGCTGTCCGATGCCACGTGGGCGCTCCCTTGGTGAGCTCTCCGGCGAGCAGCAGATGGCAGCAAGCGACAGAGAATGCCTGCACCGTACAGCTCCCTTCACACAGCGTTCGCGTGGACAAACATTTCTTTCTCGGTGAGCTCTCGGCAGCGCTCTTTTCGCTGTCCTCATTTTCACCGGTTAATTGCCAACGTTCTTCAGAGAAACGCCTCTTTTTTTAAATTCGCCCCTTCTCCTTGCTCAGCATCCATGCTCAGTTGATACGTACGCACGTATGCATGTATGTTGCGTGGATTTTTCTCCGGGTCCTCCGTTTTTTCCCTCCACATTTAGAATCAACATCACCACGCGTTTTAGAGTACTTGGCTGCTCTGCATTTCCACACGACGAGCCACTTCGTGAAGCTATCATTTGTGGTTAGCCAGGTCCCTGCTGAAAAAGAGCCATACAGCTCAGTGGAGCCTTGCCTGGTAAAATAAATAAATAGTTAATAGTTTTAGTTGAGGCCGAGTGGAGTGCCTCACCAGCTTCCTGTAGAGATTGGGTCTCGTGGGTCACGCTTGGCACCCCATTCGGGGTGGGGGGGGCACCCTTCTGTGTGTGGACTTTGTACGCTTCTCTTCCCCTGTCCCGCATTGGGTTCCCCTCCGGGTTCCTCCCGTTGCTACTGGAACATTTACAATGTGACTGTATGCATGCCAGTGCTGAAACATTCCCCCCAAATGTTACTCATTTGGGATCGCATGCAGCAGCAGCAGCGTTGCCCCCCTCCCCCCTTCCTTGCGGCAACTCGGCAGGACCCTCCGAAGCAAGTGTCTTGAGGTTCGAGAGAGGCTTTCCTGAGTAAACAAGCGTGGTAGTAACAATAATAAGCAAAGCTGCTGTGTTGCTCCTCTGTGTTTGCCAGACGTCCTGGAACAGGTGGTAACCTGCCTTTCATTTTGCTCACAATATAAATATTAATTGCTTAAATATTTGGCTTAATTGTAAAACGTCCGTGTGAGTTAAAAGCACGCATCTTTGCTCGCTATTTTTTTTCGCCTAACAAGCTAAGTACATGGAACCTTTGACTCAAGCGCACGTGCCCACAGCTGTTGTGGGAAATTTGGAAAGAAACCTGGGAATCATCTCCACTCATAATGGGATCTGCAGACATCGTCCCCCAAATCACCTTGGAGTGAGAGAAGGCGCTTCACCCGTGTGCAGCGGTGCCGGGCGCAGCGGTGCCGTGTGCAACGTTGCCGTGCAGCGGGATTCTGCAATCGTGATTTATTAACGTGCGTCCCCTTTGTTATGAATATTTTATCGAGCAAAAAAACACATTGAATGAGGCAAAACGTTAATCACTTGTGGGCAACGCGATAACCGTAAGCTGTGCGATGCTTTAGTTTCGTGAAGCCCTTTCAGTTTTCTTCAAACAAAGACGAGCCTGCCGGAGACGCCCACGGTTTTGCAGGCAGATTCCCGTGGAGCTAACCGCTTGGCGTGGCGGCGCACGTGAACTTGTTAGAGGATTGCAACAGGCAAGTATGACGTTGCCAAGGGTTTGGTACACCCTCAGTTTACTTTCAAGGTGTGCGATAATGTTTTTAAAAAAAATACAATAACAGATATTTACACTCTATAACAATGAATTTTGATTGGTGAGATATTTATATATTTCGGGTGCAACAAACACTTTTGTGATGCTACTCCATTGGCAGCGAGTGCCCCAAGCACAAACAACAACAGCAACAATGCAACACGCTCGTCAATCACACTGTGGCCCCCGAAAAGTAAAGAAACATGATTGGTTATGTTTCAGACAATTTCCTCGTCTTCAGAGCAGAGAAAGCATTGAGATGGGACTTTGCTGAGAAGCATTGAGTCATGTTGTGAGTTGGATCGTCGATGGGGGAAGAGACGATCATTGCGAGGGAGGTGCCAGAACTTTGCCTATTATGTTCGTGTTGTTTATTTTAGGGCCACGCTGACATGATTGACAACTGTTGAATTTGTGCGTTTTTTCTTCATTTCATCCATTGACGGTGCCACTGAGACGGCACATATTTACGTGTGACACCGTGAGCATATATATAGCGCCGAATACATCACAGTCTGCAACAGTTTTGACAGTGGAAATTGGTTGGTGCGGTGCCAGGTGGAGGGAACTATATGAAGACCAAAACAAAAAGCGTGGAAAGCCCAAGAGAAATTGAAAGCTTTTGCTGTACTCCGAGCAACACAATTCACTTCTTGTCGAACGCATGGATCGCCCGGGGTCTTATCAGAAACGAATCTCATGGCCTCTGCCTTTGTTTGTTTTTTTGCATCGGAGTTCAAGGTGAAACGGAACACGAGGGTTGGGCCCACAGAGTTCGGTTTGCAGCGTTTTTCCCATTGGTCGTATTTTTTTAAATTCTCGATTTTGGCTCGCCTTTTGCCAGACCGCTGAGCCGCAGCGCTGTTTTTGTTAATTCAGCAACAACTTTTGAGGGACCGCCAATGGTAGCTGTGCACAGTACTGCGGAGGGCTGACACACAAAAAAGAATTTGCACCAATGTCGTCATCAGCACTGACTTTGTCACACAGTGTAAAAGCAGCGCATGCCAGATCTGAGTTGGAAACATCTGCCGACTTAGGATATGTTTTGTTACAAATAAGTGATCACGACCAGTGTTGGGGGGAAGTGTTTTTAGGTGTGTTTTGGATTTTAAATGAAATAAATCCGCTTAACTTTGGAAGGACAGCGTGTGGTTTTTCTTGGGAGTGTCCGGGTTCTCGTGGATTAATGACGCTTACATCTCTCCGGATTTGTAAGTGGGGACAACGATTCTTACAAATTCACCCCCGAGGGTGGATCAATGAGCCAATTAAATCAAATCAGCACGTATCCTGCCCTCGGGGCTCCAATGACTTCTGGGGATTGTTTAATTTATTTTACCAATGCGTTTTCACATTCCTGGCCCTGTCACATTCCTGGCCCTGTCACATTCCTGGCCCTGTCACATTCCTGGCCCTGTCACATTCCTGGCCCTGCCACATTCCTGGCCCTGTCACATTTCTGGCCCTGCCACATTCCTGGCCCTGTCACATTGCTGGCCCTGTCACATTCCTGGCCCTGTCACATTCCTGGCCCTGTCACATTCCTGGCCCTGTCACATTCCTGGCCCTGTCGCATTCCTGGCCCTGTCGCATTCCTGGCCCCGTCACATTCATGGCCCCGTCGCATTCCTGGCCCCGTCACATTCCTGGCCCCGTCACATTCCTGGCCCCGTCACATTCCTGGCCCTGTCGCATTCCTGACCCTGCCACATTCCTGGCCCTGTCACATTCCTGGCCCTGCCACATTCCTGGCCCTGCCACATTCCTGGCCCTGTCACATTCCTGGCCCTGCCACATTCCTGGCCCTGTCACATTCCTGGCCCTGTCACATTCCTGGCCCTGCCACATTCCTGGCCCTGCCACATTCCTGGCCCTGCCACATTCCTGGCCCTGCCACATTCCTGGCCCTGTCACATTCCTGGCCCTGCCACATTCCTGGCCCTGTCACATTCCTGGCCCTGTCACATTCCTGGCCCTGCCACATTCCTGGCCCTGTCACATTCCTGGCCCTGCCACATTCCTGGCCCTGTCACATTCCTGGCCCTGTCGCATTCCTGGCCCTGTCACATTCCTGGCCCTGCCACATTCCTGGCCCTGTCACATTCCTGACCCTGCCACATTCCTGGCCCTGCCACATTCCTGGCCCTGTCACATTCCTGGCCCTGTCACATTCCTGGCCCTGCCGCATTCCTGGCCCTGTCGCATTCCTGGCCCTGCCGCATTCCTGGCCCTGCCGCATTCCTGGCCCTGCCGCATTCCTGGCCCTGCCGCATTCCTGGCCCTGTCGCATTCCTGGCCCTGTCGCATTCCTGGCCCTGTCACATTCCTGGCCCTGCCACATTCCTGGCCCTGTCACATTCCTGGCCCTGTCACATTCCTGGCCCTGCCACATTCCTGGCCCTGTCACATTCCTGGCCCTGTCACATTCCTGGCCCTGTCACATTCCTGGCCCTGTCACATTCCTGGCCCTGCCACATTCCTGGCCCTGTCACATTCCTGGCCCTGTCACATTCTCGGAGCGGTCGCATTACCGGCACTGTCACGTTAGGAGTGGTGGTGCGCAGCTCTCTGTCTGCGACTTCTGTGCCACTCTTCTGTGCCGCTGGCCCACATAACAGCCTCCAATTATGTGTCGCAAAAGCCTGTGCACTATTAACATCTGCGACTGTCGGTGATTCAATCTGGATTGAAATTGATCGGCACGGAGATGGCAATTGTGGATGCACTGTGCGTGATATTCCGTGTTTATCGAGGCATTGGACTCAAATTGTATCTTTTACCATTTGTTGACGTCATTTTTGGAACAGTTTGGGTGAAACGAGGAGGGGAGCATTAGCCTGCAGACAGCCTTCAATTTGCGTTCTGCCTGCTTTGCCGTGCATAATAATGCAATACGAATGTTTACGAGCGTTAGGCTTTGCCAAACAGCTGATTGTAGCGTGTCGGCAGATGCACACGCCAGATACAGACTCGCAAGCCGGAGCACGAGCCTGCGAATGCACCCAGCACGCAGACATCTGGCCACTTGAAGCTCGGTGTATTTGCCCATCACATTCTCTAAATCGGGTGAACTCGCCGCCCCTGGCGTGCCGGATGAACCAATGTGTAAATGCTCGTATCCACAATCTGCCGCACCTTGCGCTTGCATGCACTTGTGCAAGCACTCGCCATGTGTGACCCGCACACGGACGACTGCGAGCGGTGCTCACGCCGCACGCGGCCTCTGCGTTGTTCTCGATCACCGGGCGCTGTTGCATCGGCCGTTTGTCGGTGCTCCGTTTCTCCGGGCGTTCCCTCATGCTCCACGCTGGAGCTGTTTGTTGGCCTAGGCGGTTGCCACGAGTTGTTTTGCTTTGAAATGGTTTGCCTCCATATATTTGGGCACAGACGTGTTTTAGAATTTCTGTAGAGTGAGCGCAACCGAGTGTTTCTCGTAGTTATTTTTTTTAAATGGTCCTTTACATTGAACTAAATATAGCGGAGTGTATTTATGCGTAGAGTAATAGACATGTCTGTAAACACCATTGACCAAGGTAGGGGATCTCCTGTGAGTGAGCAACCGTGTGGATGGGACGTCCCCTATTCCGTTGAAGTGGATAAATTCCTCTCGCTATTATTTGTAATAGCGCCTCTGCAGTGTTGCGCTTGCAAGGATATATTTTCTGAGGAAACTTCGCCGAAAAAAATTGACGGATAACAACGTGACTTTCCTGTCATCCTTTTTGAAACTATCTAGCTGTTAGCAGGAGCCAGTGGGCGGTGATGGCATGCGGACGTAAGGAATGAAATGCAAGGAAGGCCGCACGCTCCCCCAATGCTTGGGGCCTGCAAGGCGTTCCATTGGCCCAACGTTGTACTTGCAAAGGCCTTTTGCCAACGTTGTTTCTTTCACACCGTAAACCCCTAACCCGACCTCATCTTATCTTCAGATGACAGGATATAAAATAGGTAAATACACGTGCGGTCCTGCATTTACTTTGTTCATGCCACTTGCTGGCTCTGTGATTGATCGCACACAGCTGGTCCACGGTGCTGCTATAATTCACGAGTTGTTGGATAACCGAGGGAGATGTCTCCACGCAACTTCACCCGACTTCTGGATAACGTTTCCGCGCCTCGCGTTAGAGCGAGCGCGCACCGTTCATTCTCCAAGCACACACGGGTTATTTCATTTCTCTGCATTGCCATTTTTTGTGTTTGTGTTTTATTTGAGACCGCTCCGTGCTTTGGGTCCTCCGCGTGGCGAGCGCACGACGCTCACGCTTCCCGTTTCCCACGAACGCCGGAGGGCAAAGGCAGACGCGTTGTTCGCTCTCGCAGGCATCTTTTGCTGCCTGCATACCGGGGGCGCCCGTCGGGGGTGAGATGAGTGCTTGCGCCTGCCTTCCCTGCACGGTCTTTGCTGCAATGGGCTGTGCATGTATTCGCAGAACCAGATCATCGTCCCTCCGGGGTCAATAAAATGGGCGAGATGTTATCTCCCTCGCCCGGTATGCAGGAGGGTCGTGGTGGGTTCAATCCCGACCCTGACGCTTGCGGCATATTTCGTGTTTGCGTGTCTCTCCCCCTGTGGTTGTGTGGATCAACGTGCGTTTAGACTATTTGGCTGATATAAATGTCCACGAGATCAGCCACTTCGTTGGGCTATCATTTGTAGGTCGCTTCTGAAAAAGAGCTACGTAGCTCATTGGACATTACCTGGCAAAATAAAAATAGTGAAGTCAACAGCAATTATTGTGGGCAGACTTGCCCCTGCCATAGGAATGTGTAGTTTCCATCACTTACTTAAGGCTGTAAGCAGGAGATGAGCACTTGCTCACTGCTTTATTGAGTAGTAAAGTATGTAAATCATGTAAATCATGCAAATTATTTAAATAATTTAAATCATGTAAATCATGCAAATCATGCAAATAATGTAAATCACTATTCGCACAGCTGTACTGAAATTATGAACCAAGCACAACGGGTATTTTTACATAATACTTCTCGCATTCATATTGACATGGTATTTACATTTAATCTGCCAGTAAACTGCATGTTTGTTTTCTAGGAATGAATGTTCTCGGGGGGTGGTGAGGGGTGGCTCGGAGAGCAGAGCGCCGAGCCGGCACCACTGACATACAGTTTTCCAATCTTAGCTTCGGCCGCTGCACCTCCGATTAGCACGTTTGGCCAAGTACGGTGCAAAAGAAGTTCAACGTACGTACATACATATTGCCTTTGACTGAACCGGGTCCTATCCAACGACTGCTCACACACACAAAAAAAAACGCCCGTCATACCAATTGCAGTTCTACAGTTAACTAAATTTCAGCTTGGTTCTTTCGGTAAAGTCACGTAGAAGGGAAAAAATAAAATAATAAATATATAAAAAATATAATTCTCACGACGTTTCGACTGCAACACAAGCAATCATCAGGTGTGAAAACCACGGCAAGAAAATTTGAAAAAAGTGAGAATTTTATTGTTTTATATTTTTATTATTTTATTGTTTTTTATTCTACTCGACTTTACTGATAGAACCAAGAATATGAATCCCTGCAGTCACGAAAGCTTATAATCAAAATTTAAATTTCAGCTGTGAAAATTGAATATCGGTTTGGCTGTCATGCGACGAACTTGGTTCTCATATCTCAGGTGAACAGCCAAGGGGATGGAAAAGAGTTGACCTGGAGTAGTCACTTTTGTGTGCAAGCTGGGCACGTGCGGAAAATCGCACGAGCGTTGCTCAGAAAAGGGCAGCTTCCTGCAATTACTCTTGGCAGTCAGTGCACCGGCCTCCCACTCCGATCCCCTCCATCCCACCCGCCAGGCCGCCCGCACGGCTGGCCGGTTGGCCGGCCACCTCCGACCGCCCCCTGCCACTCCCACCGCCTCCCTCGCCTCCTCCCTCCCGCAGCGGGGAGCCGCCAGAGTCATCACGGCCGCGAAGGTTCTCGTGGCGGTGTTGTGCACAGCTGCCCCGACGAGCTCGGTGTGTGCCGTGCCGCGGACCGCGGGCCCGGCTCCGAAGACGCGCGGTCCTGCCCCACTGTGTCGTCCGCACCGCCACCTCGATTTGTGATCGAAGGCAGCAAAGACAATTCGACAATGGCTTCGCAGGCGATCCGGTTGCAAATTAAGTTTTGCAATGAGGTAGCTGGGTATTTATACGGCGCAACCGTTGCACGCAGCTGCATCTCGAGAGGCGAGCCGCATTTAACGTTCCAAGAACGCGCGGTTCGTACTCGAATGTTGGCATTACAATGGAAGGGGCATTCGGATGGCAGCGCATTCCTCGTCACTGGTGGGAACGCGTTTCTTATTTCCACCTTCACAACAGCTCTTGAGCACAACTCTGCAGCTTGTTCATATGGTGGTCACCGGCAGCATTTCTTTTAATGCCTCTGTCTCGCAAGTAATTTTTTTATCCAAAGTAGAGAGCGAGAGAGAGAAAACAGCCACTTGCACGATTGTGGAGTTGATGCTATCTGAGAACGTTGAAGGAGGAATATTACGATGAAGACGACATTGAGTATTGCTCGTTTGGTTGTTTTACCTACGTGGCGCCAATAAAAATTCCACACGCACTCGTGTTGTGACTTGCAAATGAGGTGGTGCTTGATTAATTGTGGGTTGTGTGGGGGGAGGGGGGCAGTGAGGGGGGTGTTGTGGGGGAGGCTGTGTTGGTGGGGAGCGGTGGTGTAGCAGTCATCACCCTGCGTTACGAACCCGGCGACCCGAGTTCGATTCCGGCTCACGGCCAACACCGGTGACGATTATATAACCGGTCCTGGGCCTCTTCTAAGTCGACTTGGCCTCAAATGAGTACCCGGTGCGGTGTGTAAACATTGCCACTGGGGGAGACAAAGGCGGCCGGGCGTGGTGCTGACCACCCACCCCTCGTGTGCCACAGTGCTGGCCGTCGTAGGTGCTACTCGCGAATGGCACTGTCTGTTAAGGCTACACGGTGGATCTTTGTCTTGTTCCACCAGTGTGTCCCCGCGAGCTGTCGTCGGCAGTGAGTTGCGGTGTTGGCGGGAGGTGAGAAAGCCCGAGTGGGGACTCTGCAGGGACGGTAAACAATACATTGCAGGCAGGGAGAGGTGGCTTCATCCATCATGGTACAGAGTCATTAGTTAAAACGAGCACAATTAAATATAGAGGGCGTTCCTCTCTAAAAAGAGTACGTGGAATATTATTGCTCTTGTTAAAAAAAACTGACTTTTTGCAGAAGATTTATAGACTTTGCATTTTTTTCTCACTAAATGTGGCTATTTCTAATTTCAGCGTCATTTATTTGAATGGCAATTATTAAGCACATTCCGATTGCTTTTCAGAGAGGGCCAGCAGGCTTTCTTTAAATACATTTATCAAATGTAACGGACCATCTCCTCTAAGCCTCACGTGCAGTTATTCAGCGGGCAAACACTTGAATAATTCTGCGCGCGATTATGTGTAGCCATCAGATTAGAGATGGGAGAGAGATATCATGTGCAGTCACGTGTCAGCCCCTGGGCCATGTGAGGTCAACCCTGACTAATGTCTACCTATGAATGAGAGTGTATTTATAACCAGGCGAGAGAAACAATTTGTGTCTGTGGCTCTTATTTAAAGAATTCGCACCTGAAGGTCACCCCAGGGCAGTCTTAAATTTACCCGAGTAAAATATTCCCATTTGCACCACAGTCTAAGTTCCTCACTTTTTATAAATGTATCAATGTGACCTCTTCATTTTACTTGCATGTCCTGTAACTTTCCCAATACAAAACGAGCATTGTCTCATTCCTTTTGAATTGTCTCTCCTTTGCTTTAGCTGATTTACCAGAAATTTACAATAGCAACCATAACTCAAACATCACTTTCTGTCGCACTGCATCAATTCTTATGTTCTTCCCCATACAAGGTCCACTCATTTAATGAACCATGCCATCATCAGCTGTTGTCTCCACTGCAGGATGAAGGTCTCCCCATTCTATCGCCATCGGCCACGGTCCAACGCCGTGACCACCCACCCATTTTACTCATTGCTCTGTCTCTGTGGTGGTGGCTCCCCGCCGGATGCGTCCTCTGCCTTTTGGCTGCCGTTCTGTCACCAGTCTCATCCCTCAAAGCCCATGGGAGATGGGGGGCGGGGGCCCACCCATCCAGGAAATATTCCTTGAGAACTGAAGTGCTGGGGGAACTCCACGTGTTGTGGTGTTTTTCCAGGAACTCTGCTTCTCCTCCCGCGTGGAAAAATAAGAATTAAATATTCCAGCCGTTTTTCTCCTGAATAAGAATCTTGGGACTCTGCGAGGCTTTTTTGAGTTAACCAATATAATATTGCTCTTGTCTTGCATCCCACGTCACCGGGAGGGGAGTGGTGGTGTAGTGGGTCTGTGCACTCTTCTTTAGCCCAGGGCTCTCGCTCCGGATGGCCACATTAGCGTTAGCCACCCGAGCCCTCCAGCCACCACCCTAACGATACCCCCCACACTCGTGCAACATTACATGTTCAAGCATTTGCGTCGGTGGCGCGTGACATAATTATCAGATGTTTCTTGCCGTTGCTTTTCACACCTGATGATGACCGGTCAAAACGTCGTGAGAATATTTATTGTTTTATATATATTTTATTATTTTATTGTTTTTCTTCAACGTGACTTTACCGAAAGAGCTAAGAATATCGGATACCAGTTTGATCATGATGATAATGATAAGAACAATAAAGGTCATGCAATTATCTCATTTAAACGATTATTATTGCCTACTGTTTATGTTTTTTTAACGAAAGCAAACGGGGAGTTGATTTTGAGGGCATGGCCAGAGGGACGTTGCCTCTGTGCAGCGGCAAAGCGCCGTGCGCTCGTGGGGTGATCGCCTTCCCGCGCCGCTGATTGTGAGGCGGCAGATTGTGAGGCGGCAGATTGTGAGGCGGCAGATTGTGAGGCGGCAGATTGTGAGGCGGCAGATTGTGAGGTGGCACATTGACCCTTGCTCTTATTGAGCACATCGCGGCGCTCGTTAGCGCTCTCTCCAAGGATATGGCAATCGCGTCGCCGCGGGGCGCCCGCAGCTCTCCGCCGTCGTTACCAATCAGTGACTCGGTTAGCAGGAAGTGGGCTCACTGTCGTCGTTACCAATCAGTCACTCCGTTACCAGGAAGTGGGCTCACTGTCGTCGTTACCAATCAGTCACTCCGTTACCAGGAAGTGGGCTCACTGTCGTCATTACCAATCAGTGACTCGGTTAGCAGGAAGTGGGCTCACTGCCGCCGTTACCAATCATTGACTCGGTTAGCAGGAAGTGGGCTCACTGTCGTCGTTACCAATCAGTGACTCGGTTAGCAGGAAGTGGGCTCACTGTCGTCGTTACCAATCAGTCACTCGGTTAGCAGGAAGTGGGCTCACTCGTCATTACCAATCAGTCACTCGGTTAGCAGGAAGTGGGCTCACTGTCGTCGTTACCAATCAGTGACTCGGTTAGCAGGAAGTGGGCTCACTGTCGTCGTTACCAATCAGTGACTCGGTTAGCAGGAAGTGGGCTCACTCGTCAATACCAATCAGTCACTCGGTTAGCAGGAAGTGGGCTCACTGTCGTCGTTACCAATCAGTGACTCCGTTAGCAGGAAGTGGGCTCGCTGCCGTCGTTACCAATCAGTGACTCGGTTAGCAGGAAGTGGGCTCACTGTCGTAATTACCAATCAGGCACTCATTTAGCAGGAAGTGGGCTCACTGCCGTCGTTACCAATCAGTCACTCCGTTACCAGGAAGTGGGCTCACTGTCGTCGTTACCAATCAGTGACTCGGTTAGCAGGAAGTGGGCTCACTGTCGTAATTACCAATCAGGCACTCATTTAGCAGGAAGTGGGCTCACTGCCGTCGTTACCAATCAGTCACTCCGTTACCAGGAAGTGGGCTCACTGTCGTCGTTACCAATCAGTGACTCGGTTAGCAGGAAGTGGGCTCACTCGTCATTACCAATCAGTGACTCGGTTAGCAGGAAGTGGGCTCACTGTCGTCATTACCAATCAGTGACTTGGTTAGCAGGAAGTGGGCTCACTGTCGTCGTTACCAATCAGTGACTCGGTTAGCAGGAAGTGGGCTCACTGCCGTCGTTACCAATCAGTGACTCGGTTAGCAGGAAGTGGGCTCACTGCCGTCGTTACCAATCAGTGACTCGGTTAGCAGGAAGTGGGCTCACTGTCGTCGTTACCAATCAGTGACTCGGTTAGCAGGAAGTGGGCTCGCTGCCGTCGTTACCAATCAGTGACTCGGTTAGCAGGAAGTGGGCTCACTGTCGTCGTTACCAATCAGTGACTCGGTTAGCAGGAAGTGGGCTCACTGTCGTCGTTACCAATCAGTGACTCGGTTAGCAGGAAGTGGGCTCACTGCCGTCGTTACCAATCAGTGACTCGGTTAGCAGGAAGTGGGCTCACTGTCGTCGTTACCAATCAGTGACTCGGTTAGCAGGAAGTGGGCTCACTGTCGTCGTTACCAATCAGTGACTCAGTTAGCAGGAAGTGGGCTCACTGTCGTCGTTACCAATCAGTGACTCGGTTAGCAGGAAGTGGGCTCTCCGCCATCGTTACCAATCAGTGACTCGGTTAGCAGGAAGTGGGCTCACTGTCATCGTTACCAATCAGTGACTCGGTTAGCAGGAAGTGGGCTCTCTGCCATCGTTACCAATCAGTCACTCGGTTAGCAGGAAGTGGGCTCACTGTCATCGTTACCAATCAGTGACTCGGTTAGCAGGATGTGGGCTCACTGTCGTCGTTACCAATCAGTGACTCGGTTAGCAGGAAGAAGTGGGCTCACTGTCATTACCAATCAGTGACTCGGTTAGCAGGAAGTGGACTCACTCGTCATTACCAATCAGTCACTCGGTTAGCAGGAAGTGGGCTCACTGTCGTCATTACCAATCAGTCACTCAGTTAGCAGGAAGTGGGCTCACTGTCGTCGTTACCAATCAGTGACTCGGTTAGCAGGAAGTGGGCTCACTGTCATCGTTACCAATCAGTGACTCGGTTAGCAGGAAGTGGCCTCACTGTCGTCGTTACCAATCAGTGACTCGGTTAGCAGGAAGTGGGCTCACTGTCATCGTTACCAATCAGTGACTCGGTTAGCAGGAAGTGGGCTCACTGTTCTCGTTACCAATCAGTGACTCGGTTAGCAGGAAGTGGGCTCACTCGTCGTTACCAATCAGTCACTCGGTTAGCAGGAAGTGGGCTCACTGTCGTCGTTACCAATCAGTGACTCGGTTAGCAGGAAGAAGTGGGCTCACTGTCGTCATTACCAATCAGTGACTCGGTTAGCAGGAAGTGGGCTCACTGTCGTCGTTACCAATCAGTGACTCGGTTAGCAGGAAGTGGGCTCACTGCCGTCGTTACCAATCAGTCACTCCGTTTCCAGGAAGTGGGCTCACTGTCGTCGTTACCAATCAGTGACTCGGTTAGCAGGAAGTGGGCTCACTCGTCATTACCAATCAGGCACTCGGTTAGCAGGCAGTGGGCTCACTGTCGTCGTTACCAATCAGTGACTCGGTTAGCAGGAAGTGTGCTCACTGTCGTAGTTAGCAATCAGTCACTCGGTTATCAGGAAGTCAGCGAGAGCGGCGCACAAATATTCTTTAAATGTTTTTCTTATCCTCAGGTGCGAAAACAATTAGTGCCATTTATTAATATAAATAATCATGGAATCTACAAAGTAATTCAGCAACGTTAGACGTTGACTGAGATATGACAAAATGTGATATCACAATAAAGTGTGTGCTAAGCAGTTAGTAGACTACTAGCCTTTTGCCCGTCCAAGGACGGGTGTATTGCAGTAAATCTGAAACTTGCAAGCGAAAGCAGACCGCGTCGTGATATTCATTGCATCCATTCGTGTGCAATTTGTAAGGGCGCGGTGACACAGACCTATTTCATTTAAAGGTTATAATCCCTTGTGCATCATGACATCCTTTTTACATTGATGTCTCAACATCGTTACGGAGATCGCGTCACGTGAGGGTTCTGCCTTTGTAGTGAGGGTTGTGAGTTGACGCCGAGGAGGGGGGAGGAGGAGCCTCGCCCCCCCCCCCCCATGTGGAGTGACGTCACCCGCTCATGATTATTATGAATGGGGGGGGGGTGTCCATTTGAAGGACGTCACCTAATAATGGTTATTAATGAGGGGGGCTGTTCGATGTGGTGACATCACTTGCTCATGATTATAAATAATGAGGGGGGAGGGTGCTCCATTTGGAGTGACGTCACCTCATTATTATTAATGAGGGGGAGGGTCCATGTGGAGGACGTAACCTGTTCATGATTATTAATGAGGGGGGCTGGTCGACGTGGAGTGACGTCAGGAGCATTGCACACCGACATTCTTGGTTCATTATAGTAGGTAATAATAATGGGGGGTTGTCCATTTGGAGGATGTCACCTGCTCATGATTATTAATGAGGGGGGCTGGTCGATGTGGAGTGACATCGCGAGCGTTAAGGACAGACATTCCTGGGTGATTAGATTATAGTAGGTATTGTGATTGTTTTTACAGCCACTCACAAAGTACTTGTGAGCACCGGATGAATATGATGCTGATCACAATTGCGAAAGTCATCTGATTGTGAGAGTACTATAATTGTGATAGACTATAACGCATAATTTAAAATATTTTTTCGAAAATGTGCTGATGCATAAGATTGGCTACGGAAATATTTGTGTCACGTGGCGCTCCTTTAGTAATTGCGTTCGTGACGGTGGTGGAGATGGCAATGAGTGTGTTTATGTGTTATTGGAATACTCGTTTGAACACAAATATGATTTTCTTTCTCAAAATACCATCCAGTGGTTATGCTTATTTTCACAGTATCCACCGTTTGATGATATTTGGGTATGAGTCATTTGCTACGTTCACCCTACGTGCAGCTTCATTGTTGTGTTTATATCCATAGGTGATTCAACCATTAGCACCCGCCCGCCTCTGAAGCACAAAGAGCATTACAATTAAATCGGAATATCTTATAGTTCTGTACCAGAAGAGGGGGGGGGGACCTACCAGTTATTCTTATTGTTTTTGCACACGTGATAAAATACGGGACTTTGAATGTCACGGGACTACGTATGGCTTCCGCCAAAAGGAGGACGTTCCTGGGGAAAAACCAGGAGAGGTGGCAACCATGTTCACAATTTGTGAGGCATCAGCAGTGAGGCATGGCCTGTGCTCTTTATGGGGCTCCGTGTTTTCGGGGCCTCGGGCTCAAAGTGAAACCTTGAGAATGCGCACGCAGCCACGCAGACACCGACCGAGATGGATGTCCCGGCAACTCGCGCAATGAAAATAACTCCGTCAGCGCACGTCAAAGAGACGGGCGCAGCCTTCGCACTGCTCTGGCGGCGACGAGTTACGGTACGAGCGGGCGTTCTTCGTCATTCATTTCCGTCTTGGAAGGAACAAAAAAAAAAACGCTCGCTCCTCAAGTGGGAGCAAACGATGCCAGCAGCGCATGGAAGGGGGGAAGGTGGTGCAAGATTCGGGTTTGGCTGCTGGGTTGAAGCCTTCCCAATCCATTGAGAAATCCCTCACGGTTTTGTGATGCAGCAATCCACCTAGCACGCCTGCACACGAGCCGACTTCATCCCACTCTACGTAATTCACATTTAAAATAAACCAAACATTTTTTTATTTAACCAGATAAGGCCACACTGAGCTGCCGTGTGGAAATTTATTGCAGCCAAACAAATACTCAATACGCATGTTTCTAAATGTGGAGGAAAAAACCATGCGACCACAGCCAGAGAGACGCGCAAACCCCAAATATACAAAAGGCGTCGGGGTCGGGATTGAACCCCACGACCTCCTGTGTACCAGGCGAGGTAGTTAACATCTCCTAGCCACCGGCTGGCGCCTTATTTATATTTAAAGGCCGCAATTGTAAGTAAATGTATTAAAGAGCCAATTGTAGTTCTATTCTTAATTGTATCACGCAATTCCTTTAGTTCATTTAAAAAGTATTTAAACTATTTATTTTACCAGGTGAGGCCCACTGAGCTATTTAGCTCTTTTTCAGAAGTGAACTGGCTATCACAGATGATAGCTCAAACGATATGGCTTATCCATGTGGAAATATATAGCAGCTAAATGCTCTAAACGCATGTTTCTAAATGCGAAGGGAAAAAGCAGAGGACCCGGTAGAAAAAATCCACGCGATCACAGGGAGAACGTGCAAACTCCAAATATACAGCCATTGTCAGGGTTAGGATTAAACCAACGACCTCCTGTATATCAGGCGAGGTAGTTAACATCTCACCACATAATTGGAGCTGTAGGTGCCTACAGCAACGCTGCTGTTCCAGAGCCCAATAAGTGGGCCTAATAAGACTCCACGCCGGTTGTTTATACGCACACTGCAAAAGTTGCCGACCACGAATTCGGCTTCATTAAATGGCGGTGCTGTACCGTGGGGCCCGGTGCCGCTGTGGTATGGCGCGCGCCGTCCTACGGATCATGGCAACCCGTGCTCGATTCCTGGCTCGGCAAAATGTCAACGGCGAGCAGGGTTTGACCCCGGACAGTCCAGGGCCCGGCGTCTTGTGTTTGCGTGGCAGGAATTGCATTGGAGTTTATAGCAGCAAAAAAAACTGCGCGGTGTTAATTGACCTGGCCTGAGGACTACGTGTGGATTTTGCTCCCACGGTGGAAAGCGATGTCGTGGCGAGCGATATCAGAACCGGTCTGTAACACATTCGAGCGCATTAACACGTGTCCATCAGATCCTCGAGCGCGCGGGCGCGTTTCAGCTGGCCAGTGGGCCTCCGTGCGTCCCGACTTTGTGAATGACACCGGCCCGCCCGGCTTGTTGTACAACGCATAGTCAGACGTCGTCAGCGATGATACGTCCGGCCTGTCGGTTGAATGGAGCGAGCGACGGTTGTCGAGCCAAGTCGGTAGCTCCTATTTTTTTCTTAGCGGTGTCCTCATTAAGCCAACCCCGCGAGCACCCTCGTCTAGCCGCTTGCGCCGTCGGCCTGAATCGGCGAGCCGCCGCTCCCGGTTGGCGGCGAGGGTGGCGGGGGTCCTGGGTTACGTCGTCAAGGCAGTCGCGTCCAGCGGGAGCGAGGGGGGGTGGGGGGACGTCCGAATGGAACCCCCCCCCCCACCCCCGTTGCGAAAGCCGCGTGCGTGTCATGTAAATTGTCCACTGTGTGTAAGAGCTGCCGGCGCGTGCGCCCTGGCTAAGAGCATTAGGCGACGGTGACATCTCTGTTCGCCAGGATGGGAGCTGTGCCGTGGTGCGTTACCCCTCAAAGCCGTCTCTTATTTATTTCTTGTCGCCGGGTGCTTTGCCCCCCCCCCCACCCCCAAATCCCCGGGCTCGGCGCGTAGTGCATCGAGCTGTTGCCATTGAAATGCCGTGAGATAAAACCCGGGATCCTGCCTGGTGCTGGCCGCCACTGCTCGAGCGGATTGTTGTGTAAACGGTGCTGGGTAGGCAGGTCACACTGAAATGTTTGACAACTTTCATTCTGCGGCTTGTGAATAAATAGCGGCGTGAGCCGCGGGCTCGACGCGGTGTCATTTGAGATTGCCGGCACTTGCCTTTCCTGGTAGAAGGACTGGCGCAGACAGCTCATAAATATAATGCATGAAAATGCGAGTTTTTGCACAATTAGAAACACCGCAGGGTCCTGGTAATGTTTCTTTGTGAATGTAGGAGAGGTAGACGGGGGGGGGGGGGACATGGTGAATGTTTTATGTGCGTTGTTATTTCTGGCATGTGTTCTTTTATCTGTTATTGATTTTTTTAGGCTGTTCCCACACATCTGTCTTCAACCCAGTCCTTGTGCATCCCGCTCTCATCACAATCCCCTCCCAACTCCTACAAACCAGTTCACTTCTCCAATTAAAGCCACTGGACTTTGTTCCAATAAGAGCCCTGTCATGACAAATGCATGATGATATCACACAGCGCTACGAGTCGCCCTCCAGATGCCTTCACTCTCCAGTCCTCCCATCACGGGCTCTCGTGAAATCAGTGCTGCCTTGTACCGTCACAGCACCATGCAGCAAGTGTGACCCAATGTCCTCTGTGGCATCACAGTGGCCCCCAGGCTACTGATGAATGAGTCTGTTGAACAAAGGGAAAGTAACCTTTTCCCATCTCATACTGCTCCTCGTAAATTGCTCTAATGGTACACCGCCACGTCTTACGTTGCATTCAAACGCACATCCTTTCACTTTGTCTTCCGTTCAAATGCTGTTCACATTTTTTTCTTCTCCCACGAGAGCTTTCGTATCCAGTAATACCCCGATTCGCATTTCCTCCCTTTTACGTCATTTCGCAATTACGTCGACGCTTTTATCAACAACGCTACCCGATTTGTGTCGCCTCAATGCACATGTTGCTTGAAGCATAATCCGTCCTTTCTCGTATCTGTCGCCTTTCAGCCTTTGCCTCCACCACCTACCTCCTGTAAATCGCTTTGATTTACACCATTTCGATATTCGTCGTCGCACTTTTCAGGAGCGTATCGTCGACGTAAACATGCAATTTACAGCAGGTGTCAGGGTCGGCATCGAACCCACGACCTCCTGCATACCAGGCGAGATAGTTCACATTTCACCACCGATGCGCTACTATATCCTCCCACTGGAGGAGCATCAATCTCGTAGACTTGGGAAGAGGCCTGCGATGGCGACGGCACGCAAAGTGTCCCATTGACTTAGATAGGCCCTGAGGCCTGTCTCACCTAACGACCCCTTTAATGCTCTGAGAACATGTCTCGATGTCCAGTGTTATGGGACTTCTATCCTAAATATTTTAAAATGTTAGCTCCAACAGATACCAATGACTGAATCAAGGGTAGTACGTACTTTTATTATGGTGTTATTTTCAAGTGCAGTTCATTGCAGGCCAGACAGAGACGATCATTAAATAGTTTACACTTGAAGACAGGGTCTAATAATTTGCGAACTTTTGAAAGTATTATTTAAAACTTTTTTTGCTTTGAAAAAAATGAACATAAAATGTATGTCCTCTTCATATACAGTGATTAGTTTTTATTTTCAACATCTGCATTATTTTTAGATGTGGTTCCATTTAGGTGCTTTATCAATAATAGTTCTATTTAACATTTATTGTTATTTTAAACAAAGTCTGAGTGCTAAACCACGTCTGAGTGCAAAAGTTTATCTTTCTGGCTATTTGGTACTTGAGTGACAGGTATGCATGATGATCATCATGATAGTTAAAACATGCTTGCTGGGCTGTTTGTTGGTGACTATCAAAGTATTTTTTTTGTTGTAGGATGTCCGTTACAGACATTTGTCTCATGTAAAACAAGCCTATGATCTCTCAAAGGTGGAACACGCGTGTCCTGCCCGCGATGTCCCGGGGCGGCACTGCGATGGAGCGTCGCGGCGTTTGTTACCATGCCACACCCCGCTAGGATAGAGCAAAGAGCTGCTGGGAGCAGGGAAAGGTCATGGGGGTCGTGTAGTCAGAGAAGGAGGAGGTCTCGCCTGATGTCCTCACAACGCTCGTGGGGGTTCTTGTCTCGCCCTTGCCACAACCGGCAAGAGGGCAGCCGCGAAAGAGGAGCGTACGAAGAACCGAGAAGTGGGAGGAGGGAGAGGAGATGGAAAGAGTCTGGGGATTGGAGGGGCCTCTCTTGGCAGGCAGACGTGTGGTACGTACGTATGTTGAACGTCTTTCGCATCGTACGTAGCCAACTGTGATAATCGGATGTGCGGGGGAAGGACAACAAACTAAACATAAAAAGCAGTTATAAAGAAATTAGTTTTTAATCGAGATTAAAAAGTGCATAGCCTCTAGTGGCCTTCTAATATCGGAAGGAAGAGCTTTCCAGACGGCCGCAGAAGCGCACCTGAATGCGCACGATAGAAGTGACCGTCAATGTTCGATGGTTAGCCCAAAGCCGCTGCAATTATAGAATTGGTTTTGGTCAGGGTCAAGTTAATCTGAAGGAATTAATGCGTGATTGGGTGAGGTACACGTGTTCGTCTTAATGAATTCATATATACACGTGATTATTATTCACGTCAGCCCTTCCTGAGTCTCAAGGCTCTGAGTTTAAGAAGGGTCCCGCGTTGGCATATTTAGTCAATTCCTTAAAACGAGATGCAGCCCAACTATAACAGCTGTTCTGCTGCAGATACATACCGATGCCGTTCATCACTTGCTGTCAAACATGATCGTTAAACTTGGGTAATTAGAGAGCAAAAGACGATGAAGGGTCACTGGTCTTCTTCTTTAGTACGGCTGCTGATGGAGACGCAGAGCAACAACCACAATCTCAGGTTCAGGTGGCCAAGCCAGACAAACCGTGTCAGGAGCAGCGGAGTGTGTCATCGTCGCCGCGATGTCTGCTTCGTAGTTGTGGATCGGGGAATTGCGTCGTTATACGTTGTTACGGTCTGTTTTGGTTGACCGCAGTGGTACATTACTGGAGGGTTTTGAATTTTACATTTGTGTATCGGGTATCCGTCTACTCTTGGTTTGCGCAGCGGATGCGGTTTTGGGTGGACCACGATCTTCGTGGAAGATCAAGCGCGGGGATCTTCTGGTGCCACTTGCGAATGAATGTCGTAGCGCCCCCTAGTGGCGTCAACGGAGGCCCATTCCACGCCGCGGGACCTCCGTGACCCTCCCTGGCTGCGGCACGGCGGTGCAACGCGCCGTGCCGGGAGTTGTGTTTGGGCGCGCGCGCGCGCGTGGGTTCACGGCACTCAGAGGAGCGAGGGATTTGAAAGCCAGAATAGTGGCGGAAAGAGCCTGCACTGAGACCACCGCGCGTAGGTGAGATCAGAGTTCCTCTGCACACTCAGCAGCAGCTTTGTGTGCAGCGATGTTGCTTGGTAAAGGGACGTAAATATTCTGCCCAGTGTTTTTGGAATTCGTCTTCCTTTGAGGACACTCTTGTATTGCAGCTTCACTTTGCTCCAAATGTAGGTTAATACAACTATCTAAATATATATGTTAATGGAATATTTGTTTCATTATCATATTTTCGCAAAGTTGAAATGTACAAGTGCTCATAATTCATTACCGATATGCAACTTGAATGATTGTGTGCTAGTTTCTATTTCATGTGAGTGAAAACTTTCTTGCATATGAATAAAATACAATCCTGGAGCATCAACAATCTGTGCGTATATAAAAACCATGGTTCTCATTGCCCTTGCTTGTAAGTTTCACAGAGATGCAGAGGGAGGCCACTCTCTGACTCGTATCTCAACAGCACTCACCACTCGTAGTCGCACCCAACTCGCCACCCATACTCAGACACAACTCACCACTCATACTCGTACCCAACTCACCACTCATACTCGCACACAACTCACCACTCGTACTCGCACCCAACTCACCACTCATACTCGCACCCAACTCACCACTCATACTCGCACCCAACTCACCACTCATACTCAGACACAACTCACCACTCATACTCGCACACAACTCACCACTCATACTCGCACCCAACTCACCACTCGTACCCAGCTCAACACTCATACTCAGACACAACTCCGCACGGACATTCGTGCTTTTCTATTCGCGTCGTTACTTGTGGCCCTCACTTCAACACATCTCAAAGCAGCATGTTGGCCGTGTCGCACTTGTGTGTGATCTCACGTCCTATAGCCACCGCTACAGCTTCGGCACCCGGTTGGTTGTGTGTGAGCCCGTACTTGAGGCACGCTGCAGCCCCATCCAGGTCAACCACCCCGTATTAGCTGCCTCTCCATAAACCCGCTCATCACCATACTCCATTAGCCACTCCATCTCGCTTGAGCAGTAGCGTTTATGGAAAATGAGGGAGTGTTGTAAAACTCGTAATTTTACCTAACACGCAGCCACAAGAGAATACAATTGAGAGCATTTCTCTTCGCTGGCTGCAAGGCTGAAGGGTTGGGCCCCCCGCCTCTGCCGTACGCGGAGGTGATCACAACTTGGAACGACGTGGATTTATATAATGTACTAATGCAGCCACATCTCCGGGGTACCGTGCAGAACAATGGGACCGCGGCGTTGCAGGGCAAAGGGCGCGTGTTTGTTTATTTCACGTAGCGAAAGATACGGTCATTGGCAGAGGAGGAGGAGAGGAAGGTCTAGAGCTTGGACTTGAACGGAGGCAGGGAGCCGACAGCACAGGCGGCTGGGGGCAAAGGGAGTTCCAGACGGTGGGGGCAGCAGAGGAGGAGATTGGCTTCCACAAGAAAGCGTTGTTCTCTGGAGTGTAGAGTGTGTGGAGGGAGGGGAGTCGAGTGGGATGAAAGGGGAGAGGTAGCCAGGGGAGTGCACGGAGGGGATCTTGAAGGAGTGAGGTGTCACCTTGAATGCTATACACGTAAATGAAATGTCAACGTGTGACATTTGGTGTTTGTGAAAATGGGGGGAGGCATTTACTTGGAAGGATTTGAAGGAAATGCGTGGGTGCGACGTGAAGAGTGAGCAATCTGCATTGCTTATCTCTTGTCGGGCACCCGGAGCAAGTCGTGGATATTCCACATTCTTATGGCGGGAGCCAGTTTCTCTACAGGACAGCCACTGCTCGTGTCCCACATGGTCGCATGAATTATATCGACCCCTGGAGGGAAGACGAAAGTAGTTGACTCCCCCCCCGATCAAGATTTAGGACTCCAACCTTCAGCTTTTGAGATGACCACCGCACAGCACCGTGCGGATCCGCGAGGCACGCGGAGGTGGAGGGAAGGGTCGGGGGAGGAGCGGCACCACGTTCTGTCGGGCACGGAACCCCCTCCCCCCCCCCTAACGACCGTACTTAGTACTTAATTATTCACTCCGTCCATCCGTCATGGAAACCATACCTACTACTTGGGCATATTTAACCCTTGACACCGCGATAACCTACCACGCTGAACACCCGTTCATTATTCCACGCAGAATTTCTGTCAAACGCCGAATCGGCTCTTCGTCTCCGCAGGGGGTGGTAAATGAGCAGTATCCTCGTGCTACAGATGTCCCTGTCGAGGCCCCAGTCCCCGGCCATGACAATGTGGAATTTTCACCACTAGCCCAAGGCTGCCGATTTGTAGATGAACACTGCCCCGATGGCCGCTTGAACGGGGGGTCGGGGGGGGGGAAGATCCTTCGACATTGACTTGATAAGCGCAGTGGGGGGGGGGGAGGGAGTGTGGTGGGATGTGGCAGCTAGCCACACATCCGTACGTTTCTCGGCTAATGGAAATAGATGCTGAATTATCGAGGTCCCGTCGTCATGGACAATCAAGTGAATGAGGACTGTATTTGGCAATGCCACGTCCAATGGGCTGTGATTCCTGCAATGTAGGTCTGCACAATGGGTGTCCTGCCACTGCAGATGGACATTGTATTGCCTACAAAGACAAAGATCCCCCATCTTGCCTTAACGGACTGTTGGGGCAAGTGCTGTTAGCGGGTAGCACCTATGAAGGCTGGCATGGTACACGAGGGGGTGGATGGGTGGTCAACACCACGCCCGGCCGCTTTTGTCTCCCAAATGGTTTTGTTTTACACAGCACCAGGTACTCATTTGAGGTTGAGTCGACCTAGGGGATGCCCGGGACCGTTTCAGATAATCGTCACCGGTGTTGGCCGTGAGTGGGAATCGAACTCAGGTTCCCGGGTTCATAGCACAGTGCGCTATCCGCTACACCACCCCCAACAATCTTTATATTGCTTGCGCACACACTGCGCTCCTCTTACTATTCTGCCACTATGAGTAATGTTGAGTAATTTCCCACATTTTTCTTCTGATGATTGGTGTACAGGCTTCAGCATGCCTTTTAAATAAGTAAACGAACGTGCGTATTTAGTAAGAAGTCCATGCTCTGGGAAGCTGCTGGTATTTTGGATCATCTCAAACACGGACAAAGGCATCCGGGTGCAGGGAAGCTGATTCCATGATCCAGCTGATGAGCCTTAACACATCAAAGGTGTCAATGTGCACGTCAGAAATAACTCATTTTATTTTAAAAGCAAGTTCGTCTGTTTTTTTGTATCCCAATGGAAGCGTTTGCACACAACAGAGCCGCTTCTGGGTTTCCCTGCAGCAGCAGCAGCAGTCATCATCTAGGGCCTGCGTTCAGCCATCACTGGCCGTCATCTGCGTTAGGCCATCACCGGCCTTCATCTCGGTGCCTGCGTTAGGCCATCACCGGCCTTCATCTCGGTGCCTGCGTTAGGCCATCACTGGCCTTCATCTCGGTGCCTGCGTTAGGCCATCACCGGCCTTCATCTCGGGCCTGCGTTAGGCCATCACCGGCCTTCATCTCGGGCCTGCGTTAGGCCATCACCGGTGTTAGGCCATTGCCGGATGTAATTGCTGCTTTGCCATGGCCGTGCGCTCTGCGGCGCAAGTTGTTTGGCACAAGTGGCACGAGCTGCACGCTTGATCGTTTCTAGAGACACTCGCTCGTCACAAGCATTGCCCTGCCCCTCAGTCCAAAGTGGGCCTTAAGAAAACTGTCATATTAAAATGGTGTTTTATAATGTTAATAAGTAAATAAGATGGAACGTCCCTCTCTATGAACGAGCGACGCACGGTTCATAACACGGTGGAAAGTGCGTCTTGACGCAGCATTCGTCCTCATGATTGGTCTATCCACTGCTGGCTTGAAGGCTTCGCCGAGCCGCCGTTACCTCCTCTCATGATCCCGCGATGTGACAATCCACCTAAGATCTGCACACGAACCGATTTAGTCACTCCATCTCGTCGGTGCACGTCCTCCCAGATGTGTTCCATTTCGTGGCTGCCACTCCGTTATTATTCTTGAGACACATCACGAGTGGATGGATGACGTTCAAACATTGCACTTTGCTATTGAGCCAGTTTCACAAAGTCTGCGGTACAGGTCCTCAGGTCAACTGTGAATTTCTATCGAGGCTTTTTTTTTAAATCTCTTGCAGTCTTCTCTTTGTTCCTCTGCAACGAATAGAACATACACTTAGCAATCGTCACCTGCTCTCTCCACATTGGCGATTTCCCTTACAATGACATAACGGAGTGCAAAGGTCTCCCAGTTGCTTAAAGAAAAGTCTTTAAATTGGTTGTGAATTTGCGGGCATTTAATTCATATTCAAATTTAAACGTTGATGTTTGTTACAATTGTGCCTTGAACGCATCCAAGGGAAGGGAAGATGGTGCAGGATTTGGGTGTGCGTACTATGTAATGCTTTACTCATCATCATCAGCTATAATTATCTGCTGGGTTGAAGGCCTTCCCAAGCCGTTGCGAATTCCTCACGGTTCTGTGATGCAGCAGTCTGCACACGAGATGCCTTCATCACATTCCACGTAGTTCACATTTAAACGAAACTATTTAAAATATATATTTTACCAGGTAAGGCCCACTGAGCTATATGTAGCTCTTTTTTCAGACGCGACCTGGCCATCAGAAATGATAGCTCAACCAAGTGGCTTGTCATCATGTGGAAATTCCTAGTAGCCAAATACTCTAAACGCGTGCTGATGTTGTCTCGAATTGTGGAGGGGAAAAACCGGAGGACTCGGAGAAAAATCCACGCAACCATGGGAAGAGAGACACGTCAAGATCGGGATCGAATTTATGCTTTCTTTCCTTCTAAAGGTAAACCTTTGCACGTAGCGTTCACACTGAAGCTTGTGGCAGGGTCCCTGATGATTATTGGCGACTTTTGGACTTTTTCACACGGATTGTATTAGAAGAAAATACTCGCAGTTCTACAGCACCACTGCTGATTGGCTGCTGGTGATCATTTGCTGGCAGGCACGCAGCAAATGAGGAAAATGTCAACCTATCTGGTCAGGGATGAAACACAAGAGTTGGATTCTAGCTCTCTCTCCCGCTATGTCCTTCATAACGTAATGATGCACAGGCAAATAACAAGCACACGATGCAAGAACAAATTGTGATGTTACTCTGCTTAACAATTAAAGTGGGAGGCGGGTGGCCAGCATCCACGCGGTACTTAGAGCATCGACCGGCTTCCAAGCCTTTAATGAACGCTGGGATGTGTGGAACGCCACATACAACATCGCGGCAGGGCATTCTGCATGCGTTGCCGAGAATTTGATTAGCCTGCATAAGTCTACTCCTGGATGTGGACAGAGATGAGACCCTAAGTACGTGTACTTTTTAACTTCCGTACAGAGCACCCATTGAGCCTCGCCGACATTAGGAGCAGCTTGGCGGACAAAAATTTTGGCAAACGCAATCCTTTTTTTGAGATAGTGGCAGTCTTTATTTTACAATTTTTTCCACCCTAATGTCACACTCGAAGCGGTGCGCTGTCCATGAGGGCATTGTGAGTCACACCCAGACGTCGACGTCAGGAGCGTGGTTGCCATACCGGCAGTGGTAAGAATAATGGCAAGGCATCGTTTTGGTCAATAAAGACATTGAGGAGATTGCGCAGCACCGTACTGTGACCTCAATCCCCTACTTTCAGCATCACGCTCACGGCCACCGCGACCAAAGCCACTGCCATCGTCACTGCCGTAACTGGGACTTTTTATATTCTTAGCTCTTTCGGTAAAGACCATAACACAAACGGTCATCATCAGGTGATGATGACCGTTTGTGTTATGGTCGAAACGTCGTGAGAATTTTTATTGTTTTATATATATTTTATTGTTTCCCTTCAACGTGACTTTACCGAAAGAGCTAAGAATATGGATTACTGCAGTCACGAAAGCTTTTAATCAAAACTGGGACTTTGTTCATTCCACTTAATAATTGAGCTCGGATGGAAGTGGGCACACTATCACCACTATCATTTTCAAACATTGTAACGCTTTAATGTTTTAAAGACTGTGCCAGGTCATTGTCGAATGAGGACATCATATATCAAACTGCTTACAATTATTGGAAACCTTCGCATTGTACACCGTCAGATTCAAGCGTCTCTTAACCATTTGGAGTCCTTCCAGATGAGTGCTGGTGGGCAAAATTACAGTCTTGAAAGTGCACACTCAACAAGGAGTGCGATGCACTCAGAAACCTCAGCAGCAACATTGCCCTCTGCCGTGGCATTTCCAGAGTCGGGGTCTGTAATTTATCTCATAAAAAAATAATTATATAAAGGAGTAATATCGGCCAGCAAAATTAAAGAGCGCTATCACTGAAGTCTGTGTCACACGCTCACAGAGAGAGGCCGTGACATTTGGAGAGAGGGGGAAAAAAGGTAATTAGCAGCTTTTCTGCAATTTTCTCAAGATGCGCTCCACTGCAGACGCGATAGGTCTGGTTGTGGAGTTGTCCGCGTGACTTCGTGGTCACCGGGTCTCTGCACTGTGGTAGGACGCTGCCATGGGTTGGATAAAGTGGTGTAACACTGTTTACTGTTATAGCAACGTGTTTTTATCCCAGGATACATAAAATACACATTGTGGTGATGCAAGTGCGTTACCTTGTATTTTTTCATACTGGTCATATTGTGCTCCAAACTTGTGTTCCAGAAACGCCTCAGAATTGCGGAAGATGAGAAAATGCATAACGGTTTTTCAGGAGAAAGCAAACTTTCTGTGCTCTCAGTTTAACACGTAGGCTTTCGCGACCAATATCATCTATAAGAGATTTTTTGGGTTAGATCACGTAAATATATAGATATATAGGTGCTGTTAAAACCCACCACCACCAGACACAGCCATATGGTAAGGGTTGTGCTGTGCGTTCCATTATTTTATCTGAATTTATTTTATCAAGGCGGCACGAGTACTGGCGGAAACTACGGTTGACGAGAGCTGCTCTTGCCCTGCATCGCAAGCGAAGATACTTGGCTAACCTGAATTACGCGGGAGACGGCGATGTTCCTCCCTAGATGTTGAATGTGAATATTCCATTCCCCCTCCCCCGAGGGGCCAAGTCCGTATCCCCAGAGAGGGGTGTGCGTTTTGGAGATGGTTGCGCTCGTCCGGGAAGCGCTGACACGGCTTTGGCCCCAGGGAGAAGTCCTTCGCCCCCCCCCCCCCCCCCCCCCGAAGGGCAAAGTGGGGCATTGGTCATTGACAAGCAGAGTCTCTCAGGGGTCAAATGTCAAATCCGGCTTTGCCGTCCCAACGGCTCTGGCTGAGGTTTCTTCTCCCCTTTTGGGAGAATGAGTTCATGCCCAAACCCTGATGTAGGTTTCATGTTTCATGTTCAGTGCATGGAGGCTGTGTTCCGCCATCGAGTGGAGCGCCAGTGCAGCACGCTGCATTACGAACCCCGGCAACCCGAGTTCGATTCCCGCTCACGGCCAACTTCGGTGACGGATATCTGAACCAGTCCTGGGCATCGCTGATGTTGACTTCGCCTCAAATAAGTAACCAGTGCGGTGTGTAAACATCACCACGAGGGAAACAAAGTTGGCCAGGTATGGTGCTGGCCACTCCCTCAAATTGTGCCGTACTGGCCTTCATAGGTGCTGCTCGCTCACAGCACTTGCCCCAAAGGTCTGTTAAGGCTACACGGGGGAGTGTGTGTGTGTGTCTTCGTGACTCGCACAGTTGCCGCCCATTCGTCCATTCTGTAATAAGTATATTTCTGAGCAAAGAGCTGAATCTTTGGGGAAGACGTTTTGATTAAAGTTAAGAAACGTTATCGATCGCAGACGTCAGGAACCAGGGCTTGAAGGCCTCAGTTGTTTCCATGTGCTCCCCGGGCATGCCTGAGATTAAGGGGCTCGGCTCTCGGCACCATCCCTGAGGAGAGGGAGCTCTGGTGGGCTCCTACTGCAGAGGATATTGCAGGGATGCCAAATTGGCCTTCGGACGAAAAATTAAATGAATATTTGATGCGACTGTAATTAGTCTAGGAAGTCAACCGTGTGACCCATGTAGCCATGTTTGATACTTAACCCACTCGCTATCTCCGCCCATGGCTGGCCACCGTTTATTGTGATTGTAAGAACATGGTGCGACCCCCCCCCATGGGCTGAGAGCTCACACGGGGTGTATATATGTTTGTTGAACTTGCACCGTATGTAGCCAACCATACTAATCGTCGGTGCGGGGTAACTTAATGAGCAGGGCTGACTAAGGGCTTGTGTTTGGATTGTAGATTGATCGCAATACACTAAGACGCCAAACCTTTATAATGAGCTTTTCAAAAATATATACGAGGTGAGAGTGCCTTAATTTATACTTGTATTGGCTAGTAAATGTTAAAGAGGCATTTTTGCCTGTGTCATTTAGTCGTTCATTTAAAACGTCGAAAGTAATCTATACAATTTATATTTCAACATCAGCAAACTCAGCCAGATCTTATTACGATGGCTGTTTTTTTTGGACAAATAGCCACAGATAAACGCTTATACGAGCATCTTTTCATTTCGCTTGCAGACCTAAAGCAAAGTACGCCTCGTGCAGATTGCTCTGTGTGTGGTGCTTACGAAATGGAGTGGTTGAGGCCTCTGCCTCCTGAAGTCCCATCTGTCCGCTGCTCAACGGGAGCCTTCCCGTGAGCCCTGTAGGGAAACCGGGCTCATCCCTCGCAGTGACCCAAAAGCTTTTGCAGTCGCAGTGGGTCCCACTGGGGCGAGCGTGGCCATGCGTATGACTCTGCTGTGTTTGATCCGGGCACAGTGCACTGCATGATATGGATATGGATTTGTATTCCATCTCAATATGCTGTGTATATATATCAAAACAATCCATGGGGAATATTCATTTTGTAGAGAGAGGCAATCGGTCATAGGCAGAGGGAAAAAAGTAAAGTCTTCAGCCGAAGCTTGAACAGGGGCAGGGGGAGCCAGTAGCACGGATGGCTGAGGAAAGGGAGTTGCAGACATCGTGGGCAGCATAGGAGAATGAGCGACCTCCCACTGAGCAAATGTCAGCTTTTTTTTTACGTTCGTGCATTTTACATTGCGGGCCATTTAAAATGTTTAGTTTGTGGTATTGGCGGTGCTATCCGTGGATAGTGGAATGCGGAATGCATGTGTGGTGTTACAGGCGGGGGGGAGGCCTCGTCTGGGCTCATGGCAGCTGGCTTGCTCGCTGGCAGGAAGTGGTTGCCCCGCCAGTGCATCTGTTGTCCCAGGAAACTCGCACGCCACGCAGCACTCGCACATCCCATTAGCGCTCGGTGTGTGACACACACACAAAACAATGCTTAATTTAGCCCTTTTGTGCACGTTTTGGCAAGTGCTGTTAGAAGTCGCATGTTCATGCCGGAAGAGCCCCTAATGGTGGCTTCAGCCGATAGTCGTGGCCACGCCTGGTTGCCTTTTCTTTTCTGCCAATGTTGGATGTTTACACATCGTGGTAATAGGTGTACTTATTTTGGGCTGAGATAATCTAGGTCAGGGCAAGGTTATGTTCACATACAAAGTGTCGTGTGGAAAACTAGGAATGTAGCCCATACAGGTGCCAGAAACTATACCACCTCTCTCCACTCACAGACGCACACAAGCTCAGAAAGATTCCCCATGTAGCCTATGTAAGGCTGTTGGGTCAAGTGCTGTTCACGAGCACCTATGAAGGCTGGCACAGCGGTGCAGGAGGTGGTGATGTGACCAGCACCATACCTGGCCAAATTGTCTCCCCAGTGCTGACGCTTACACACCGTACCGGGTACTCATTTTGGGCTGAGTTGACACAGTGGGGAGGTTCAGGACTGGTTCAGTTTATTCACCACTGAGGTTGGCCGTGCATAAAGATCGAACTCAGGTTTGCTTTATTCGTAGCAAGGTGCGCTAACCACTCCGCTACTGCTCCCCCTCCCACAGATGCACACGCGCACATAAAATGCACTTGGCAGATGATGTAAGTTTCCCACTAGATCAAATCAATTAAATTTTTTCTGCCGAGCTCGCTGAATGCGCCTCAGCGCGTGCACACAGCCCAGCCGAGTGAGTGTGGGGTCAGGCAGCCTGGCAGTATAGTGACGATTACAAATGCAGTTGTGAACGATTTGAGATGTGGGCCCAAGAAGTGGGCACACATTGCCACGCAAACATCTTTTACGGGATTTGTGTCGCAGCTTTACAACAGATGGCGGGCACTGCTTTGGTGTAATGGCCATCGTAAAACTCTTCGGCAGCGGAGAGAAATATTTCGGATGTTGAATTTGCGAAGACTATCGCGTGCTGGCACTCGGCCATCCTAGTTGTAAACTTCCGCGGACGCACCTCGGAGGGGATGCTAGTGGTGTTTTCTCTGTGTCCGTGCCCGCTGCCCGTTGTTGTCGCGTTAGTTGACCTTCACAATTAGCCATTCCCCTGGTGCTTTCGTGTCTACAGGATGCTCCTCATGAAGGGTGAACAAACATCCTTATACTCTTTGGTTCTTTCGGTAAAGTCACGTAGGTATAAAATGAAATAAATCATGACGTTTCGGGCGCAACACAAGCAGTCACGAAAGCTTCAAATCAAGATTAAAAATCCTTATATTGGTGAAATTTCAGCTTGGGGGAAATAAGAGTCGTCTTAGGTTCCCGTTGTGTGCGTGGCGCTGCCTCCGTGGCACAGAGACTTTGTCCAGATACAAGCGGTTGCTAGTGACATTCATTATCTTCCCATAAACAACGGCTTGTGTCTGTATACAGTAGACTCTCGACTATCCGCGCTAAAGATGGGGAGGACGGCTGCGGATAATTTAAAATCACGGATAATCCAAAGATATCCAATTTGCGCGGAGCTCGATGCCACAAACCACTAACTTAGACATACATTATGAAGACCTTGCCCACTCTGGATAGCAGAGCCACACCAATCAACATCACTCAAACTCCACCCACTGTTGTAAAGAGCTACTGTACTCTAGAGGTGATCACGTGGATTTTGGATTAACTGGAGCACACAGTTGTTTAAGCACGTGACTTGTAATAAACATTTCGAAGAATAACAATGTAGAACTGTTTTTAAATTATGAATTTGGGCTGAAGGGAAAATCCATGAGTTATTAATTTGTCAAAATCTCAGGTGTGCATTTTATCCGCAAATCGGATAAACCGCACGTGGATAATCAAGAGTCTAATGTATGTTGAACTTCTTTCGCACCGTACGTAGCCAGCCGTGCTAAATTGGAGGCTTGTGTAGAGGCTGAAGCCTATTCATGTATTCGTCACCTTGATACCGGGCAAAAAGGGTCCCATGGATTAAACGGTTCAACCTGAGCCATTAACGCTTTGATATTTGCATAGTCTCTGTGCTGTTTGGCTTTTGTCGTTCCTTAGTCTAACACTGTTGAGACAAGGCCGTGCAGGAGGCTGTCTCTGGTCTTGGCCAACCCCTTTCAAGGACAATGCACACCATTATTAAAGCACGTTTGTTTGCATGTTTTACCGCACGCATGTGTGGTTAATGCAGAATTGATGCCTTGCGACAGGTGTGTCTCTTTGGTGTTCGAACATCCTGAACCTCTACCCCGTGAATGTGAGCAGAGTCGGACAAAAGTGCATGTGAGGCTCCCGATACCATGCCGTGGTGGGTAACGTGGCCGTGGTGGGTAACGTGGCCGTGGTGGGTAACGTGGCCGTGGTGGGTAACGTGGCCGTGGTGGGTAACGTGGCCGTGGTGGGTAACGTGGCCGTGGTGGGTAACGTGGCCGTGGTGGGTAACGTGGCCGTGGTGGGTAACGTGGCCGTGGTGGGTAACGTGGCCGTGGTGGGTAACGTGGCCGTGGTGGGTAACGTGGCCGTGGTGGGTAACGTGGCCGCGGGGCCTGTGCTCGGTTCAGAAGTTTTTTTTGTGGGTTGCAGAGAACCATCTCTGGATGTCTCCGTATGTTAAAGGCGCTCCAAGGCAATCGTGGGCAGCTTTTCGCGGTCCCCTCCAGAAGGAGCGTCACGTCCTCTCGCTTCTGCTCGTGATTCGGGAGCCTCGGGGGCTGGGGCAGCAGTGGAGGTCGCGTTCCCCGCTATTCCCGCTGACTCGACCCTGACGCCTGCTGTGTATTTGGAATTTGCGATGTCTCTCTCTTCCGTGGTGGCGTGGATTTTTTTTCTCCGGGTCCTCTGGTTTTCCCCTCCACATTTAGGACCATGCATTGAGATTATTTAGATTATTTTGCAGCTATAAATGTTCCAATGATGGATCCACTTTTTTGAGCTTTCATTTGTTATGGTCAGGTCACTTCTGAAAAATCAGTTAATACCTCGGTGGGCTTTACCGGGTATGACGGGGATGGTTTAGTGTTGTATTTGTTTGTGTTTGGGTGATTTGTTTATCTTTCTTGTACTTTGCATGACTAATGTTTTTGCATTGTTTGTTGTTGTAACTTTCTTATCCCGTGCCCCTATTGGACATCTGTGAAAATACAGCTTTATAGCTCATCGGATTCCTCCACTATACATAAATATTCTGATTCTGATACGCAGAGAACAGTGCGGAGGGTAGAGGAAGCGAGACGGACGAGGAGTCGGCTGGATTCTGGTCACCCCCCCCCCCAGCATAACTGGCCCTGGTTGTGCAAGGGCTACCAAACCTGGTCACCTTCGCAGTAGACAGAATATCTTGTCTTCTTGCTGACGAGGAGGAGGAGGAGGAATTATCCTGGTTGGCATTGGTAGGCAGCGGCGGAGGAGATGAGGTTTTCATGGTCGAGTCGGGGGGCTTGTTTTTAGAGTTTGTTAGGATCTTCAAGCCGGAGGCCCGTCGAAAGTTGGTGCCGTCATCACGGTTGCTTAGTCTCCCGAGTATTTGATATTTATACGTTATGCAGCAGTGCCTGCTGCCAGAGTGTGTCATTGTGTTTGCAATCTCACCCAGCGCCTGATAAATATTACTGCGTGATAAGCATATGTGGTGATAATGGGTTCCTTTGAATATTTACACAACATATTGGCCATTTTAAAATTAGCTTCCAATTTAAAATGTTTGTTTTTGGAGTGCGGTTAAAATAGAACACATGCTTGACTGCAATGTTTCCTCAACAACCATTGTCTAAATGCCTCTTTGTTTCGTCGTTTAATGGAATATGTTTGATTTTCCCATTTTAGCTTCAAATTACTTCCATTCATTGAGTTGCAATGTCAAGAGCAGCATTTGTTGTTTATGAGATGTAGGCATTTACGGCTTCTAATACCCATTCATACGACATGCTGCCATGGCAAGCGTGGAAGAGCAGGCCATATACCCGAACTCCCTCTAGCGGAGGCCCTTCCCCAGCAGTGTAAGGAAGTGCATGGCCACACATAAGGGGCGCCGCAGTGGTGCGATGTTAACTCCCTCGCCTGGTATGCAAGAGGTCGGGGATTCGATCCTGACCCTGAAGCATGTATATTTGGAGTTTGCGCGTTCTTCCCGTGGTCGTGTGGATATTTATCCGGGTCCTCCGGTTTTTCCCTCCACATTTAGAATCAGCATGCGTTTAGAAACATCACTTGGTGATATGCTTTTCCTTTTTATCAGCCATATTTAACGTAGTTTTAAAAGTAAAAATCCACAAAAACACTCGAGAATAACACATCTGAATCCGGACCGACTGTTGAAACGCGTTCCGAGTCACGTCAGACGCTGCGTCGGAAAATCAAGTGTCTGCATCGTAAATCGATCTACAGTGGCGTTATGTAAACGTCGCTCATGTGAAATCGTCAATCGGTCCATCGTAAACCGGAGAGCACCTGTATTGTTGAAAAAATATACACTCCCAGAAGGTGGCTGTGTCGCTGATGGGATGTGTAAAAAAAAAGTGTTTTTTTCCATGCCCACACACACACACGCATATATTGGAAGGCGGAGGCGCATTGTCCGCTTATTCATTATGTTGAGACAAGGGAGGCCGGCGTTTGTACTGGTCATAAGGTGCAACACAAGAATTGTAAAAATCAACAAAGAATAGCTGAGAATTTATGTAAAAAAAAACGACTTACAGGGTGCAAAATCGCTCCAAATCCCCTTTATCCATTTCATAAAAATTTCACAGAGCGCACAAGTTGCAATGGTTCAGTGCTCTGGGATCACACGTACATAACGAATATCACGCCGTTCCCCTTGAGCCACCTGGCCTTGTACGACAAAAAAAAACCTTGGTATTTGCTTTTGCATTGTGAAGCGCATTTTCTGCAGCTTCGCGTTGACTCGAAACAGAGCCGTGGCAGTGTCAGGTCTCGTGCAGATGCGTTACGTGGATTCCTGTGTCCAGCCTCACAGTTGTCGCGATTTCTTTTTTTTCTGGCCTGCATTCGCAGTCGTGTGACGGTGCTTACATCGGCAGCGTCGTTGTCTGAAAAGTCGGGTTGTTTTTGTTTAGCTGCCAAAATAAAATTACTGCTGAAGGTCCCGATTCTCTTCAGCACAATTCGTTTTGACGCAATACTTATTCTACTAATCGTCACTAACAAGTGTGCACACTGCATTAACTGGAATTCCAGCAAGTGTGTAATAATAATTGCATCCCTCAACGCTGCACATCTATCAGCCAGTCCATTACACAGACGATGCAAAAACAAAACCCCACTGCTTAGCAAATAAAAAAAAGCAAAAAATGAATACGCAAATAACGAGAGAGAAAAAAATGCACGTAGCAAGAAAATTATCCTCACAATGGCGGCACTCGCGCGACCGTGATGCGAGCGTCGCACTCTGGATGATGAGACCCATGTCTTTTTTATTCTGCTTCACGGAGAGCGTGTGGTGTGCGGCCCGCGGGCCCTGACCCCGTCTTTGTGAGCGGTTTTTAATTGTACGTGGAGTCGGGGACAGCCCCAAGCGGGGGTGAGGTGAAGCCACGGCGCTCTCCTAACACAACCGGACGAGATTCTTAACCCAAAATAAACCCACGAGGCCTTGACACCGGCCGCGGGAAGTAAATCCAAAAGCTTGAACTCCGTGCGGTTGAAAAGGCCACGCGACGAAAGGGCAGCCTGGTGAATTTGGGCCCGATTGCTACGACGCGTTTCCTGTTTGGTTCACGGGAGTCAGACCGGTAGTGCCCTTAAAGGTCACAGTGTGGAACACTTACGATTTTGGTAAAGAAATGCATCTGCACCTTTTCTGAGGTTTGCGCCCGTGGGTTTTATTGGGATGCAAGTGTCCCGTGGCCTGTTGTGGCTTTGGCGTGTGTTGGATGCCGTTTCCCTGTATTCGGCTGCTGTCCTGGACTCTGTGTCCACCCGCTGAGATGATTGTGCAGAGCCTCTCGTTGAAACAGAATCCCTCGAGGTGCAAACAGAGCGAGAATTATCAGCTTCATCACTAACAAATGCGGTTACGGCAGTGATCAACATACCCTAAATGGCTCGCTTAATGAAATAGTAAACCTGATACAGCGGCTTATAAAATACCGCGCGTTATTTGGCGGGGTCATGTGAATTCATGGTCCCGTGGTGTTGAACACGGTTTTCATAATGATGATGAACGCGCGTAATATCCCTGATCTGTGGTGGATACAGGATTACTTAGGGTGCGTGTGTGTGTCATTCTGCCAATCAGCCTTTTGTGCTTACACGGGTAAGTGCATCAGTGTCACAGGTGTGGATTATTACAAGTGAACCATACAGTCGTTTATTCCAAACCTAGTTATGTTTTTGTGGTAGTTGATTGAATGTGACACCTATTTGGTTAATGTAAAATAAATAACTATATTGGATGGACACACGACACACGAATGCACACAAATAGATGCTGTATCGATGGGATAAAGCATCGTTATATTTAGGCAGAAGCAACTACTTTATTACTATACATTTTTATTCTAAGGTAATTTTTAGCACTGTACAGTAATCGCCTTTCGTATGGGAGGACGGAAACGCAACAGTGTTGTAATGCGTTAGAGTTGAAGGATAAGTTTTTGTTCAACCGATCCAAGGAGGCAGTCGACGCTGTGCGGATCGCTGTGGACTTTGATCGTCGCAGTTTGGCGATTCTGCTATTTGTGGAAGGTGGCCGCGTCATCTCCCACGCTGCGTTCAGCGTGGTGTATCGAGCTCCGTGGTGGTGGTGGTGGTGGTCGTGGGAGACAGGAGCCCGGTGCTTCTACAGTCGAATCCTAAATGAGATTCTTGATCATCACAAACATCCATGGCCGCCCACGATTCTGTCCAGCGAGTGCCGATGTGTTTTTATTTACGGCTGCTAGAGCGGAGAAGCTGCATCCGGGAAAAGGTTTCCCGGATTCCAGCCGGTGGCTGCAGGGGGTTTCGTGGAGTACAACTGCACGTTCTCTATGTGTTGTGTAACGATGGCAATGTCACAAAAGGGCGCAGAGCTGATTCACAGTCGTTTGACTTTGGTTTTGCGGAGATCCCTCCTTGTGAACGTCTCCGCGCCGATTTACTGTTGAGAGTATCGCACTATCTAACCGTTTTGCGCACACGATTGAACAAAAATATCACTGCGTATTTTCTCCTTGCGAGTCACTGCATCGTTTACAAACCAGCGATGGTCCTTCTGCTGCGGAATCTGCCAGTGTCCTGAAAAAAAGAGTTTTAAGATTTGGCAAGGATTTTATTTTTTCCAATCTTGGTCTCGTGAACGAGAATACGTCTTGAGATTGATAAAAAAGACTAATTTATTGCAATTGTTGAAGCAGTCTAAGAGGAGTTCCAAACGAACTGTTGGGGCAAGTGCTGTTAGCGAGCACCTATGAAGGCCGGCACGGCACACGAGGTGGTGGGTGGCCAGCACCACGCCCAGCTACCTTTGTCTCCCTTGTGACCATCTTTACACAGTGCATGAGGTACTCATTTAAGGCTGAGTCGACCTACGGGAGGCCTGGAACTGAATCGGATAATCGTCGCTGGTGTTGGCCATCAGCGTGAATCGATCTCAGGTCGCTGGGTTTGTATCGCAGCTTGCTAACCACTGCACGATCGCGCCCCAGTCAACCATACAAACAAACATATGTATCTGCAGCCAATCAGCCTGCAGATATATATCCTAAATAACTACTGTTTCACCTTTGAAGAAATCATCATATCGATAAATGTATTGTGAATATTAAGAGACGTTGCACGCATACATCACTTGAATTGATTTAAATGATTACATTTATTTTGGCCATTATTCTTTTTCTGTCTTCTCTAAATGTCCGTGGTGGATCGCTGGAATAACTTGCATTGTCTGTTGTTGAACTCTGAGTTTATGCATCATCTGCAATGGGTAACTTATCTTGCTTTACAAAATCCACACATTTTGCCAAGGAACATTTTACCCTAATGCCAGCGAGATTCTGTCTGAAGTGACACCGTTCATCATATATTTATAGCACTGAAAACACGGTAGATGTGCAAGGCCTCGACAAAAACCAATACCGTTCCCAAATTATCACGGCAACTTTTCGTTCAGAAATTTTGTCGGAAAGCAATCTTGCGCGACGCGCGCACGCACGAGAGAGATGTGCTCGGGGATTGCTATTTTTCTTGCCTCTCTCCCACGCAAGGCATTCCTCCTCACCCACGGGCTCCCATTCATCCTGCCGCTCGCCGCCGCTCGACTGCGAGCGCTCTTCGGGTGGCTCGTTCGCACGACGCCTCTGGGCGCGCGCTCCAAAGGAACGGGGGAAGTTAATGCGTTTTAAATTGCCGCGATACGCCGCCGACCGCTTGTGAAAAGCGGAGAAAGGGGGCCTCCGGCGGGCCCGGTGGGAGCTCGCGGGGGCGGGACGGGGTAGAACCGCCGTAGAGGGCGGCCTTGCCCGATGGTGGCCAATCGTCGGCACGCGCGCGGAGGAGGGGACGGAGCTGCACTCTCGGCGAGCGCGGCACGGCGCGCTCGGCCCGCGGCCGGCCCTTTCGTCGCCCCGCCTGGCGTTTCTCAGCAGTGTAAATCACGATAATTTACCTGGAGATTATACGGCGTCGAGCACGCTGAGACGGGAGCTCGCGAGCAGGGCACGTTCCGTTTAGTGAACTCGGTCTGCTCTCGACTCTTGGCTGTTGAATATCGTCTCGTGGATTATTTATTTATTTGCACACGTGTTGCTGGAGGCCTCTGCAATTCAGTTTGTTTCTGCGAACTTGCACAAACTTTTTTTCTTCTATTGCAATTTTGATTTTCCAAAAACCTTCCAGGCATCGTACATGCGACGGGCGGCAAATGAGTTGGCTCGAGTTTGTCTCCTCGTGGAGCTGCTCGGTTGGGAATTTTGTGTGACGGTTCCCTTGAGGAAGGGAATTTCACCACTGCATCCAATGGGGAGACGGCCTCTTCACGCGGGAATACACCAGGTGACTGGTCTGGTGCTGGCTGCCAGTAATGAGCAATATTGTCTCGTGGTTATTGCTTGGTGAAAAACAAGTTGGTTTGACCTCCAGCTAAATGCAGAAGTTACTTTTGCATTCGTCCATTGAGGCACTGATCCAAATATAAATGTAGGAGGCCTGTGGTGTGAAACCTCGCCACCCTGAATCCCAGGTTTGTTTCACAAAAACAAAGATCCCCTGTGTAGCCTTTACAGACTGTCGAGGCAAGTGCTGTTAGCGATCGCCTATGAAGGCTGGCACGGCACACGAGGGGGTGGGTGGCCAGCACGACACCCAGCCATGCCGTACTATGTACTCATTTGAGGCTGAGTCGACCTAGGGGAGGCTCAGGACTGGTTCAGATAATTGTCACCGGTGTTCGTGGCCGTGAGCAGGAATGGAACTCGGGTTGCTGGGTACGCACTCGTGCTCCCCACACACATATGCCCACACACACACACCCACTGTTGTTTCATCTCCCGTAGAAATATTGTTGCGTAGGAATATGAGCCATTCTGAAAAGTGCCGGCGACACACAGGCGTTTGGTGCTGTGATAAGTGCCGGCATATCTTCACCACCGCGTATAAATGCACGTAATGTTTCTTTGACGCTTCTCAATCTATAGGATCCATAATAGGTTTTTTTTTTCCTTAGGGTTAGATCGCGTGAATATTAATGTGTCGTTAAACCCGCCACCATCCGACACAGCCAATTAGTAAGGCTTGTCACGTAAACAGAACATGCCAATTCCTTACTCGTTCAGCACACCCCTCTGGTCTTTGCACCTCCCTCTGGTCTTTGCACCTGATTGGTTCACAAGTGACAACATCACATTTATCCCTCTATTTAGACCGATGTTGTAACCAGTGGTGGTCACTTCGACGTGGTCCAGTATTGAAGTTGAGCTAAAAGCATCGGTCGAATGATTAGCTTCACGGAGAAAACAAATGTAATGCTCCAGGATTAATACTGAAAACAAACACAATTCAGGCATTGATGCAGTTGTGTTAGTCTGGGAATCTCTCCCTCCAATCTGGAATACATATATCCACGGTGACAATTATAACGTAGGTTATCAAAGTTTATTTTTATTTCTTTAGAATGTGATGGTGAAAATAATGATGCACAAAATGAAGCTTTCAATTTCAAAACAAATAAAGTGTCGAATCCTAAATGAGGCAGAACAGGAAACCGTGACACGTTTATAAGTGAACTGGGAAAGAACACGCCTCTATCTGTGTGCAAGGAGACAAATCGGACGCGCTCCACCGATGGAGGCGTTTTCAGTGTTGAAACTGATCTCATGAATGAAGACAAAATGGGTTGCAGCTGTTGCTGCGTTGGCACTGGTGCACAAGCACAGTGGTCAGTAAAACTGTGTGGCTTTAAAATAAACAATGTGTAATTGGCAACGTTTCGGGCAATTGCCCTTCTTTAGAGCATGAGAAGATTGCCTGAAACGTCGCCTATTACGTTAAGTTTTGATTTAAAGCTTTCGTTACTGCAGGGATTCATATTCTTGTTTCTTTTGGTAAAGTCACGTAGAAGGGAAACAATAAAATAATAAAAATATAAAACAATAAATTTATCACGACGTTTCGACTGCAACACAAGCAATCATCATCAGCTGTGAAAACCACAGCAAGAAAATTTGAAAAATGTGGCGTTTTTTTTTAACGTTAGCGCCACGCGCAGAGATTTGGCAGTTTATTTAGAAGGACGAGTCCATCTATGTTCTGAAAAGAGGAGGGGGGAGACAAAAAATTAATGTATGCGGTCTGAAAGCCATCGTAAGCGTGAACAATCAATTAAGACCCGAAATGGTTTATCATATCCTTCCAATGATTGCTAAGCCAGAATCCATCTTCTCGGTTGAAATTGTCTCTGTGTTTGTATATGTGGATAGCCTCATGAACGAATCTCTCATGGTAGCCAGATGGCTTGCAGAGAACCTCTGTCTTGGAGAAATCAATGTCATGTGAGCCTACTGAATTATAACAGTGATCTGCCACGGCCGAGGTGTTGGTCCTACCATGTTTTAGGTCTGCTTTGTGTTCACGGATGCGGTCTGAGACATGTCGTTTAGTTTCTCCAACGTAACTACTACCACAGAGGCAACTTAGTTTGTAGACGCCAGGGTACTGTATGTCCGGAATCACATCTTTTACAGACGGAATCAGATCACGGATTTTATGTAATGTGTTGAATCGGACCTGGATTTTGTGTTTATTCAAGATTTTGGAGATCTTTTTTTGTGATCCCCACAATGTAGGGTAAAGTCATGGTTTTGAATGGCTCCTCAAGAGGGTCCTTCTTCATGGTTTGAGTGATAGCTTTGCGGATTGTGTAGTCGGAGTAACCATTAGCCTTAAGAGTTTATTATGTACTTGAGTTCACTGGCTATGTGTTCCTGGTCGGATATGCATTGGGCTCTATGGTGCAGAGTCTTAATGAGGGAACTCTTCTGGGATGGATGGTGGTGGGAATCCGGTTTCAGGTAAGCATCAGTATGGGTAGCTTTCCTGTAGACAGTGGCTCATTGAACCATCAGGTCTCTTTTTTATTAGGACATCCAAAAAAGGTAGCTTGCCATCTTTTTCGACTTCCATGGTAAATCTGATGGCTGGGTGTATGGAATTCATGTGGTCGAGGAATTGGTCTAGAGCAGGCCGGCCATGTGGCCAGATGACAAAAGTGTCATCCACGTACCTCTTCCATAAGGTTGGGTGCAGAGTGGCAGTCTGGATGGCATCAGTCTCAAATTTCTCCATGAAAATGTTGGCTACAACCGGAGATAGGGGGGAGCCCATTGGGGTGCCCTCAGTTTGTTTGTAGAAAGTTCCATTCCAAGTGAAGTATGTATTGGTTAAGCAGTGTCTCACCAGGGGGGGTACCTCAGTGTTTAGTCCTTGATGAACCAAGTCTTCAATGATTGCGATGGTGTCAGGTACAGGAACTTTGGTGAATAAGGAAACTGCATCAAAACTGACAAGCAGGTCGTCTGGGGACAGGGAAATACCCGTAATTGTCGATACCAGGTGAGTAGAATTTTGTACCGCAGAGGTGGATTTCCAGTGAAAGGCCGCAGGATTTCAGACAGAAAACGAGCCAGTTTGTAGGTGGGGGAGTTGATAGTAGAGACGATGGGATGAAGGGGCGTATCTATTTTACGTATTTTTGGTAATCCTTGTAAAAAGGTTTCAGTTTTGTTGCCAGAAAAAAGGGGGAAAACCCTATTATTATAAGCCGTATAATCTTGGTGGCCTGGCAGCAGAAGGTTTCAACGAGAACTGTTTGGTTTGATCAATTAATGCTGTTGAATCAGAAATGATTTTGTTGGTTTGTATGACGAGGCTGTTGGTGGGATCTCTTTATTTTTGTAAAGGAGGTCTAATGATGTAGATGCTCACCCCGAGCCCTCATTACTTTGATAGTGCATTGTCTTTGAGCTGTACGCCTTTTGGCGTCATCTGGTCGAGCACCAATTGGGTCGAAGCTCAAAAGAAAGCCGTCCTTGGTGTGGACCAATCAGTTTCAAGGACAATACATATATTATCATAGTATGTTTTTTGTTTGCATTTTGACTGCAGGTATTGTGGTTAATGCAGACATGAATCCTTGTAAGAAGGTTTCAGTTTTGTTGCCAGAAAAAAGGGGAAAAACCCTATTATTACATTTTGGTACTGGCAAAGGAGGTCTAATGATGTAGAATTTCATTTTGGTTTATTTTTAACGCGATCCAATTTAAGGTAAAATTTAGCTCGTAGCCTTCCGCGACCAGTGCCATTCACGATGAAAGTTTTTTGTGTTTGTTCGCGTCGCTTCGAACGTAACGGTATCTAAAAACACAGTCCTTCCGAGAACGAACGCGTGTTGGAAAGCGTAACAGAACCCATGCTTGTAGCATGAATTTCCTTCCCAGTCTTGTATTAGCACATTCTATTCTATGTGCGTCCTGTGTTGAAGGTGGTACATGGCAGTGTACTGCTACTCTATCTGTGGTCACATTTGGTCTCCCACTTGCGTTGAAACCTCGTCGTCTCGATGTGTACTCCAGACAGACTCGGGTATCGTGATGTGCACGTGACATGCGGCATGGAAATTTTGGGATAGGCCCAGAACAAACAAAGTTTTCCTGCGTGAAAGCTTCGTAGTGGAGCCACGGAGAGCACACTTAATTTGCCCACCTGAACCCTCTGGCAGGCCGATGACAAGTGGTTTGCTAACGTGCAACAGAGAGCGTCCGAGAATGTCTCAGCGAGTTGTAATGGTACCACCTGCTGTGTGAGCAGCAACATCAGGGGTTGGAGAATAATATAGGCACCGAATTGAAGAGGCTAAATGATGAGCAACTCGCTGAGAAACGGGAATGGAATCTACATTCCCAACTACTGCAGGATACCACAGACCCTGGAGGCTGGGATAAGGGGAGGATACGGGGACAGCCAAGACAAGTATTATTCTGCCTCCGTCTCTCATAAATGGTGGGGAATTAGATGCCTGTTTTACTTCAAGTTGCCCATTTCATTACATGTTTTTTTTTAATCCTGTTCCCTTCTGTAATTTTCCATCTCGCTTTCTCTCGTAACGCATCCCCGATTTAAAGAGACCAATGCCGTTTGTGTGTCCGTGGTGTACGTTGCATGGCGATTTACATCTCTGTAACATCCCGAGTAATTTATGTCCCCATCCTTACACTCCGCGGCTCTGCGATTTCCAAAAATCAGGTGTTGGGGGGCAAATATTGTCAACACAAATCGTCAACGATGATTTCTAACGACCTCTGGAATTAGTGCCAGTGGTGCTTTCCCATACCGGTGACCGGCAAAGCTTTAATGGCGATCGTCTTTGTTTAATAGCCGAAGCGTGCACCCTCTCGCTTTTCACTCGATCTAAGCCTTGACCCGAGCCGGCGCGGTGTGTTGTTGCAGGAGAGAGAGAGAGAGGGGTTGAGGGTTTTTGTGGTGGGGTGGTCAAGAGGATGAGGCCATCGGGAGATGCGCCAGTCGATGGCAGCGATGTGTTTTTTTGTCGGATTGTCGTGGGCTTATGAGGGGCAAGGGGGAGGGATGTGAACTTTGACATTTTCATTGGCAATGTCTGGCTTAGTGTGTGGTGTGTGTGTTTATTTGCGCGTCGAAAAAAACGAATTTTGCATTTGTTAGTTTCCCGTTCGGAGACTTCTTTATCGATGTCCAACCGCTCGCCTTTCATGGCCCCGCACGTCGCCACGTGCGGCGCACTTCCAACGTGGTTTCCGTCTTCCTGGAGTAATTTCTGAGCTATATAGCTCTTTTTCAGAAGCGACTTGGCCACAAATGATAGCTCAACGAAGTGGCTTATGACGTTGACATTTATAGCAGCCAAATACTAGTCTAAACGCTCTGTTGATTCTACACGTGGAGGGAAAAAACCGGAGGACCCGGAGAAAAATCCGCGAGAACACGCAAACTCCAAATGTACAACAGGTGTCAGGGTCAGGATCAAATCCACGACCTCCTGCATACCAGGCGAGGGAGTTAACATCTCGCCACTGCAGCGGCTGTGGAAGGGCGGTGGTAATGCTCGCACCTCACGGCAAGATCTCGCTGGGTTCGATTCCCGACTCGGGCGCCCCTTGTGTGTGGAGTCTGTACGTTCTCTCCCCCCCGGTTCTGCATGGGTTTCTTCCAGGGTGTCTACTTTCCTCCCATAGCTACAACAAATAAACCACAGTGTAACATCCCAATGCTGAAGAACTACGTGCACTTCACCCCCTACTGCGAACAACTTGGCGGAACACTCGCGAGTCTCGAGACTCGGGGAGCCTTTCTTGCTGGGTGAACAAACGTCATGAAATAATAAATGCACTTCGTGGAGTTGGGAAGCTCGGCGGTGGTCGACTGGTGGTTCTGAGAGCGGGACATTGCCCGGACGCGCTCTCCTGCCAGACGCACATAGCCGACGTGCGTGCGCGAGCCTGTGTCACCGCTTATTCATGCCAAAGATCCCCCATATAGTCTTAACAGACTGTAGGGGCAAGTGCTGTTAGCGAGCACCTATGAAGGCCGGCACGGCGCACGAGGGGGTGGGTGGCCAGCACCACGCCCGACCGCCTTTGTCTACCCGGTGGCAATGTTTACACACTGCACCAGGTACTCATTTGACGCTGAGTCGACCTAGGGGAGGCCCAGGACCAGTTCAGATAATCGTCACCGGTGTTGACCGTGAGCGGGAATCGAACTCGGGTTGCCGGGTTCATAGCGCAGCGTAGCGCTGACCGCTACACTACCGCTCACACACACGCTTATACGCGTGTTGCTGCAACGCTCTGAGCGCTGAATGTGCATCGGCTGCTTATCCGCATCAAAATAACCGGTCTAACAACAAGTTGTTTTTTTAATCCACAGAGTCTAAGTTATATAATACAGTCTATTCAGTCGTCACGGGCTCATGGTATAGTTGATAACAAATTAACTGGAATCTTCGAAGCTGGAACATGATGCTCGGGCTTTGTTTTTGTTTTAAGAATATTGACATTTCAATGAAGCCGTTTTTGAAATGTAAGCCAGCAAACCATTGAACATTAACATCTTTTACTCACAAATTATTATTGCGATCGGCTTAGCCTCAAATGAGTACCTGGTGCGATGTGTAAACATTGCCACCCGGGAGATAAAGGCGGTTGGGCGTGGTGCTGGCCACCCACCCCCTCGTGTGTCGCGCCATTCTTCATAGTTTCTCGCTTACAGCACGTGACCCAAAGACTATACGGGGGATCTTTGAAGACTCCTTCATCGTAACACATCTTGTAAATCTATACACAAACATTTATAGTTTTCCCCGTTGCATTTCATGGCAATGCAACTTGGACAACAATTGCAATAGATGTAACATTTATTTGCTTATTTATCACACTCGTTCAGCCAGAAAAGCCTCGCCGAGTCTCTACACGGGTACGGTCCCGCCAAGTTTTTTGTCGCAGGAGGCGGTGATGTCGCTGCTGCTCAGTGTGTTCCAAATTAAGCCGTTTTTTGTCACGTAATGTTTCAGCATTGGGTTGATTTGGCCAATATCAGCAATATTGTTGTCTGCTTGTTAACTTTGGCGGGCAACCGAAGAACCGGGAGGAAACCCGTGCAGGGACCAGGGGGTTAAAGCGCAAACTCCACCCGAAAAGGCGCCCGAGGCAAGAATTTTATCCAGACGCTTCTTGCTGTGAAACCGCCACCCTGCCAGCCTGAAAATCTTACATTTTATAAGTCGTGTAATGCGGTCTGTTTCGGGGCATGGGCCGACTTGATTCCAGGCGCGCCCGGTGTGTCTGCAAGAGCCACATTCCGCGTCACTGATTGCCAAACTTTTTGGCCGCTTGTACGTACGTAAGTAAGCCAACTGTTCTGATCGGAGGTGCGATGACAACGCAGTGACCCCTGGGGAACCTCCATGCAAGCAGGAGTAGGAATGCGACTCTATTTTTTAAAATTATCTTGGCCTCTTGTAACGGGTGCACGCATGATATACGTGGTTTGTATGGCGTGATGATGATGATGAGGAACCTATTCTTTTAAAACTTACACATCCCACAAAATCATCAATACTGTGTTGCTGTAACAACAACTAAATCTACACAATCAAAATTCAGTCCGCTTTTAAAGCGCGTTTATTATTTCTCAAATGCTTACGGTTCTTTTTTAATCCGCCGAATCTCTCCGTTTGCAATTCCGCCCACGAGCGAGAGGGGCTGAAGGGAACCGCGCTCGACAAAGGTGACTCTGTCCCTGCGAGTGCCGCTTCTAACCGGTAAATTCCCAGCGAGGTGGCCTTCCTTTCATTGTAGAAAAATGCACGTGTCATGCACGCTTAAAAAAACAAAAATACCATAACGGTCAGCGCACTAGACCTGCAATTCAGCGGTCGACGGTTTGATCTCCCGGCGAGGCGGTTGAAACGAGTCGGCAGGTCGCGAGCAGTGGGGCAAAGCGTGGGTACGCCCCATCTCTTCCAAGGTGTTTGGCCAGTGTGGCAGAGTAGACCAAAATGACTCTGTGGAGGGTTCTCTCTAGAGCTCCGCTTTGCGAAGGCCGTTTGACCGGCAGTGGCGCGAGCAAGCGATTGTGTCACGGCAGCAGCGGACTTGTCCGAAGCGCCTCGGTGAAATGCCTTTTAATGTGAAAGCGACGCTGAAGGTGAACGTGTGACTGCATCGTTCCGTGTGACCGCAAAACCATTTACCACAAGTGAGCAATCGCGGTCGGGGCCACCAGACCGATTCGTGTTACAAGAATACAAAGTTATCCATGCTGCTTGCTACTGCTGCTGATTATTATAATGCTGCGCTGTTGTGGATGGCCCAGCCGCGGCGGCGCATTAGCCACTTGTTGCCGAGGCCCCGCAGTCCGAATCCCGTGGCCGCCCCCTGCTCAAAGCTTCGAGTGCAGTCAGCCGTCAAGTAAAAACATTGTGCTTTAAAGTGGATTTTAGAGATCCCGCAGTGTATTTTGCGAGGGTTAGTTCCGTCGCGTGCTGCCGTCGTGGTCCGGAATTTGACAAATTTGGAAAGTTACCCTCAAATGACTCAGTTGGGATTATGCATAACAATCGTTGCCCCCCCCCCCCCCCACTGCAAAAAACTTGGCAGGACCCTCCTAAAAATGAGTCCTGAGACTCAGCGAGGCCTTCCTGGGTAAGCAAGCAAACTAACAAAAATGATAATAATACATGAAAACCTACAGTGCGACACGGTCTAATTTTCGTCGCAAGTGGGAGGGAGGGGCTATCATCCCGACAGTGAACGCGTTAATAATAATAATAATGCGCGGATGTATGAAAGATTGAATTTGTCTTCAGCACTAAGAAGACGCTGGGCGCTCCGCTTCGTCTGCCACGTCTCGCTGATGAGCTTCAGGCGCTTCGCTCTCTCCTCCGTGGGTATTTTTTTTATCCGACCCCCCCCCCCCCCTCGGGGCTGTCACCTCGCTGCGAGGGATTGGATCTCTGTTTTCTCATTTCGCTGGATATTGTTTTTTGTGAATCAGAATTATAGTGTGGTCCAGCATATACACGGGGATGTGCCTCTGCAATCCTTTTCCATGACTGTTTTGTCCCATAATTGAGTTTTATTGTAACGAGTCTTAGACCCTGAGTCATTTCTAAGATGCTGATTTTAAGCACTTACTAGCAGTGCCCTGACAGTGTTGGGTACCTTATTAATGATACACAAATGTGATAACTGAATAATTCAGTGTTCTCTTTATAACTTGGCAAACCCAGTTGTTACTTAGTCACATGGCACAGTTGTTTAGTCGTACTTTGCACAAGAAATAACAATCTATTAAATTTGTATTCATGGCACTTCACATCTCAAGATGTTGTGCAACTGAATCGACGTGCATATCGTACTACCGTTCACATTAGTAGTAGTAACAGGGTTTTACCCTTTTATCTGGCACCAAAACTGACACCTTTATACAAGGGATCATGTTTGCAATAACCACAACACAAGCAGTCAAAATGCAAACAAAAAGAGACAACTCTGATAATAATATGCACTGTCCTTGAAATTGATTGGTCCACACCCGAGACGGCTTTTCTTAGAGCCTAGTCTCCACTGGTGTTGGACCAGATGACGCCAAAAGGCAAATACCGTTCACTTTAACTGCCCTCTCGAGTTTCCTGGCTGTGTGCTGGTTGGGCTCCTCTCCACCGAAACTAGCTGGGTAACTGGCTTTTCGTTCGTTCGTTTCTCAATCTGCGTGTTCTGGTGAGGGTTGCGGTGGCAGTAAGTTGAGTAGGGGTGGTCCCGACCTCCCTTATCCCTGGGATTCTCCGTGGTAACAAATACATAATGCATTGAAACGGTGGAAGAAGACGTCGAGATGCGTAATAGATAGCGACAGCTAAGAGGTGGGGGTAACGACTGCAGGAGACGGACGCGGCAATTAAACTTTTCAATTTGCACTCCTATTAATGGTCACTCTTTCGCCAGAGTAGTCTTTAAATACTAGAGAATATGAAAAAAAACCTAACAATACATATTATCTTGGCATTTTATTGTTACATAAAAAAGCAGATTACTTTTAGTTTTCAGTACAGAAGGATTGTGAGAAGCGTATAACAATGGCAGCTGTCTCTTATTTTCCGTGTCAGAGGTTCTCCCCTCGTCTGGATCATTTCAAACAAGAGGCACTTTTTCAGGTTCATGTTTTCTCTCAACAGATGATGAATGAGGAGGAGAATGTTACGGGTCCGAGAGGGACATGAGGCGGTGGTGGGATAGAGGTGCGAAGGCACTGGCTGGGTAGACTCGCAGAGGAAAAGAGTTGAGCTTGCTGCACCTGCAGTGGCAGAGGGAATTGGCACTGCGGATGCTCTAGAAAAGGGGAATTGCAGCCGAGCAAAATGCAGCCCCCCCTGTGTTGCGTACATTTCCGTTCTCAGTTTCTGGTCAAGTTTTCTTGAGAAACTGGAGAAGGGGTAGCGATATAGACAAGGAGGCTAATATAAAGATGCCGAACAATAACAGAATTTGGCAATCCTAAGGGTCAGGCCTCAACCCAGCTGATTGACATAGGTTGGTATGGCGTGGAGTGAGCGGGCACGATGTATGTAGACCCACCTCATGGCGGCGGTGACGGTGGCATAGTGGTTAGCACACTGCGCTATGAATTCGGCAAACAGAGGTTCGATTCCCGCTCACGGCTAACACCGCTGATGAATATCTGAACTGGTCCTGGGCCTCCCCGAGGTCGACTCAGCCTCAAAGGAGTACCTGGTGCGGTGTGTAAACATCATCGCTGGGGAGACAAAAGGCGGTCGGGCGTGTTGCTGGCCACCCAGCCCCTCGTGTGCTGTGCCAGCTTTCATAGGTGTTCGCAAACGGCACTTGACCTGATAGTCTGTAAAGCCTGTAGGAGGGGGATCTTTGTCTTCGGTAGTTGTGGTGGTGGTGTGCAACCGGTGGAGAGTTGTGACAGATGCCACTGCCTTCTAGAGGGGGCGGTGGGTTGGGGGCGTGGAGGGGTCAAACCCCACTGCCGGCTATGTCCCAGCTTGGTGTTCAGAGTGAACGCAAGGTCAAATTGTGTTTTCTTACTCCGTTGAGCATTGGGGCGGTGCTCATCTCCATCCCTGAGCCAGCGCTGGGACGCCCTCGTGTGTGCACGTACGGTGAACTTCTTTTGCACCGTACATAGCCAACTGTGCAAATTGCAGGTGCGGGTCTTTCCGCACCCTCAGCTCTGCGGGGAGAGGGGAATGATGAGCAGTGTCGACCCCCGACTGGGATTTGACCTCGGGCCCTCGGCGGACTGCCAATGGGGAGCTCTGCCGTGGCTCCGCGGAGCCGGGGTGAAGCGAGCTGCCCCGTTTGCGTCGCGCGCGGCGTGCCCTCGGTATTTCCCTGTTCGTGAGCGAAGGGTTTTATTTCAGAGTTTAGTCACGTACATATTTAACAGTTTGCTGTTATTGTTAGGCAGTGGATTTTTTTCAAGGTGGGATTGGCCACTACGTACGTATTTATTCACCTGTGTTTTCTGGGGGAGCCTCCCCTGTCTCTGACCTTTAACCTGGCCATGAGCTGCAGCCTCTTGTTATTTCGCTATTTTACCATCTGCCTCCCATAGCCCCCCCCCCCCGCCGCCCATTTGCCTCCCCGGTGATGTGTCACGAAAAATATTCTTGTTTATAAAACCCTAAACCCATTTTACCTTAACCCAATGTAAATATTTACGTGGCATAAGCGACCTTGGTTGAAGATGGACGAATCGAAGATAAGACTTAAGGGGGTGTTCTGTGGAATGTAATCCAAACAAGACTTGTTACTTGCATCGAGTGTCATAGATTACACAAAGCATTCTCCAAGTGCTGGTATCATACCTTACTGAATGCACTCACTTACGCCCTTTTATAGCAAAGACAAAGATCCCCGATATAGCCTTACAAGACTGTTGGGGCGAGTGCTGTTAGTGAGTACCTAATGAAGGCTGGCACGGCACACGAGAGGGTGGGTGGTCAGCACCACACCCAGCCGTCTTTGTCTCCCTGGTGGTGGCGATGTTTTACACACTACACCCGGTACTCATTTGAGGCTGAGTCGACCAAGGGAAGTCGCAGGACCCATTCAGACAATCATCACTGATGTTGGCCGCGAGTGGGAATTGAACTCGGTTCACCGGGTTTGTCGCACAGCGCGCTAACCGCTACACTACCGCTCGCCAAATTCAAACTGATGGCTATGCACATTCCTGCCTACTCAGCTCGTGCGGTCGACTCGCTCACCGCTGACCAATCTGTTGCGTACTCGGCGGATCTTTATTTTTTTTACCGGAGCTGCCCAGGGCTGAGCTACAAAAACATTTATCCACTTCCCTTCCTGCCGGGAGGAGAGTCGTGGGGGCCTGGGAGATAGCAGAAAATCTTCACTGAGCCACGAAGCTCTGGCAACAGAAGCTCCTCCGCCCGATCTCTGTGCTGGCTTTCGGGCTCCACCGGTTCCTCCACTCTCTCTGGGAAGGCCTCGCACTGCTGCAGCAGTGGAATAGTTGAGCCGTCATGCACTCACGGGCCTCTTAATGAGCATGGCTCTAGGATTATACAGGTCACGTCGCTTTTATATTGCCTATGTTTGAAAAAAACGTGCTTTAGATGACGACACGGTAAAACAACGACAACAACAAATGTGTGGCATTTTCTTACTTTATTAACCGATATCCACGGCAATGTAGCAGTCAAAATGTGTTTTCTATCAATAAAAACACCGCTGATTTCACCATTCAAGTGTCTGCTCCTGACTACCAGGTGGTGTGTGGCCGCTGTTATGGATTTCAAATTCCCCTCCGTGCGCCCCACTGCACGTGGGTTCAACGTGGAGTCAGCGTGGATTGACGCGCGCCGTGCGGTGCGAGCTGATGTGGCTGGAGCTACGGGTGTGAGCTGTGATGTGGCTGGAGCTACGGGTGAGAGCCGTGATGTGGCTGGAGCTACGGGTGTGAGCTGTGATGTGGCTGGAGCTACGGGTGTGAGCTGTGATGTGGCTGGAGCTACGGGTGTGAGTGGTGATACAGCTGGAGCTATGGGTGTGAGCGGTGATACAGCTGGAGCTATGGGTATGAGCTGTGATGTGGCTGGAGCTACGGGTGTGAGCTGTGATGTAGCTGGAGCTACTGGTGTCAGCCGTGATGTGGCTGGAGCTACGGGTGTGAGCTGTGATGTGGCTGGAGCTATGGGTATGAGCTGTGATGTGGCTGGAGCTACGGGTGTGAGCTGTGATGTGGCTGGAGCTACGGGTGTGAGCCGTGATGTGGCTGGAGCTACGGGTGTGAGCAGTGATGTGGCTGGAGCTACGGGTGTCAGCCGTGATGTGGCTGGAGCTACGGGTGTGAGCGGTGATGTGGCTGGAGCTACCGGTGTGAGCTGTGATGTAGCTGGAGCTACGGGTGTCAGCCGTGATGTGGCTGGAGCTACGGGTGTGAGCTGTGATGTGGCTGGAGCTATGGGTATGAGCTGTGATGTGGCTGGAGCTACGGGTGTGAGCTGTGATGTGGCTGGAGCTACGGGTGTGAGCCATGATGTGGCTGGGACTACGGGTTTGAGTGGTGATACAGCTGGAGCTACGGGTGTAAGCGGTGATACAGCTGGAGCTACGGGTGTGAGCTGTGATGTGGTTGGAGCTACGGGTGTAAGCGGTGATACAGCTGGAGCTACGGGTGTGAGCTGTGATGTGGCTGGAGCTACGGGTGACAGCCGTGATGTGGCTGGAGCTACGGGTGTGAGCTGTGATGTGGCTGGAGCTACGGGTGACAGCCGTGATGTGGCTGGAGCTACGGGTGTGAGCTGTGATGTGGCTGGAGCTACGGGTGTGAGCTGTGATGTGGCTGGAGCTACGGGTGTGAGTGGTGATACAGCTGGAGCTATGGGTGTGAGCGGTGATACAGCTGGAGCTATGGGTATGAGCTGTGATGTGGCTGGAGCTACGGGTGTGAGCTGTGATGTAGCTGGAGCTACTGGTGTCAGCCGTGATGTGGCTGGAGCTACGGGTGTGAGCTGTGATGTGGCTGGAGCTATGGGTATGAGCTGTGATGTGGCTGGAGCTACGGGTGTGAGCTGTGATGTGGCTGGAGCTACGGGTGTGAGCCGTGATGTGGCTGGAGCTACGGGTGTGAGCAGTGATGTGGCTGGAGCTATGGGTATGAGCTGTGATGTGGCTGGAGCTACGGGTGTCAGCCGTGATGTGGCTGGAGCTACGGGTGTGAGCGATGATGTGGCTGGAGCTACCGGTGTGAGCTGTGATGTAGCTGGAGCTACGGGTGTGAGCTGTGATGTGGCTGGAGCTACGGGTGTGAGCTGTGATGTGGCTGGAGCTACGGGTGTGAGCCGTGATGTGGCTGGGGCTACGGGTGTGAGTGGTGATACAGCTGGAGCTACGGGTGTAAGCGGTGATACAGCTGGAGCTACGGGTGTGAGCTGTGATGTGGTTGGAGCTACGGGTGTAAGCGGTGATACAGCTGGAGCTACGGGTGTGAGCTGTGATGTGGCTGGAGCTACGGGTGACAGCCGTGATGTGGCTGGAGCTACGGGTGTGAGCTGTGATGTGGCTGGAGCTACGGGTGACAGCCGTGATGTGGCTGGTGCTATGGGTGTGAGCTGTGATGTGGCTGGAGCTACGGGTGTAAGCGGTGATGTGGCTGGAGCTACGGGTGTCAGCCGTGATGTGGCTGGAGCTACGGGTGTGAGCTGTGATGTGGCTGGGGCTACGGGTGAGAGCCGTGATGTGGCTGGAGCTACGGGTGTAAGCGGTGATGTGGCTGGAGCTACGGGTGTAAGCGGTGATGTGGCTGGAGCTATGGGTGTGAGCTCTGATGTGGCTGGAGCTACGGGTGTGAGCTGTGATGTGGCTGGAGTTACGGGTGTCAGCCGTGATGTGGCTGGAGTTACGGGTGTGAGCTGTGATGTGGCTGGAGCTACAGGGCTTCGAACACGGAGTTCAGTCGGACTGTGTTACTCATAAGCCTGGATTGCGTATGACCCCTTAGCTGACGATTGTCGTTACATTTCAGGTTAGCCTAACCGAGATATGAAACGGGTAAAAAAACGCTCACAGGTTTGCCAGAGAAGTATTTAGGAGTAAGACAAAGGAATAGGTTAAGAAATTCAATAAATGACGACAATAAAAGGAGGTCACTGATGCTGTTGTGATTAAAGCAAAGGAAATCAAAATGGGAATGGGCAGGGCGTGTCACTCGGGCAGCTGACGAGCGATAAGAGACGAAGCATCTCGGGAGCGGAGACTGAAGAAGAAGGGTAAGAGAAGCGGAGGAAGGCAGCGGCCGATAGTGCAGCAGCAGCAGCGAGATGACGTCACAAGAGTTCGGAGGTCACTTCTGGACAGGGAGTAGTTGGGGAGCGGAGGCAGTGAATTAGAAGGGGAGAGCCCTGCGCTCAGCTGTGGGAAGTTAGAGACTCGCAGCAAAACAACTCTTTCCTATCAGTCCGAGGCTATCTCCCCTCTATTAAGCCTACCTTCACACTACCTGCATGTGATGCGCATCGAGGTCGAAGAGCCGAACTCTCTTTCCACGCTCACTTGAGTATGGGTGGTGCTAATCTCTGTTGGGAGGCGCTTACCCCAGTGGTGAAAATTGCACATCCCTGTGGCAGGAATCAATATATCCACAGGGCAACCATTGTAATGCTATTGTGCATTATTGTGAATTATTATTGCCTCTGCTTTTACCCTATACATTCTCTGCAGATAACTCGCTTTTGAAACGTGCGTTTTCGTGTTGTCATATATGGCATTGCCAATGCATGTTACTCTGAACGTTACCACTGCTAGATTTGTACTGTTTAATGACCATGGCCTTTCCAAAACCCGTGATCAATGGTAGTCAATGCGCGCGTGTGGTTGCACAGCAGGGGGGTTACAGCTGGTGCATCTGCCGATCATCTCAGTCGGTCAACCCATGGCACCTGGGCCCGTCCCGTGACCTCCTGCCAGCGAGCCTTCGACACTTCACGTAGCCTAAAAGTGCACCTGGCCTGGCACAGGCGCCGTGGTGATGTCACCATCACTTAGTGGCGAATGACGGCTGTGTTGGTATTGGTGTCTCTGCACGGCGCTGACCTTGGCGATCCATCGTCGCGTCCAGCCGGCGGCGCAGGCTGACGGAGGTCTCGCCCAGCGTTGACAAATGTCACTGGGCGCGCCGTTGCATATTGTATTTTTTTTTCCCATAAAAGATTCCTTTGTCGTGGTTTGTGCGGGGGAAGTCTAGACGTAATGCTGTATTGCCTCGTCGTGTTTTTTTGACGGTGCAATATGCCACAAAGGAGTAATGGTGCCGCGGTTCGGACTGCGTGCGTATTTTCAACAGGCTCGGGGAAAAACACATTACGTGTGCCCGACTCGTCGATGTGCTATTTGTTTAATGAACTATGGTCAATATGATGGAAATGCAAGGATGCGGACACTCAAGGACAAAGGCGTAGTCGTGGTGCTTTCTACGGGAAATGCGGAATGGTTGTTAAGCGCACGGGCTGAAATTCCCGGGACGTGGCGAGTCTGAAATGAAGGCAGAGGGCACGGTCTAATTCGTGACAGGAAAATAAAGATTTTTCTTCCATCGTCGGTCTGCTACAATTCTCTCCCTTCTCAGTTCTACGCATTGAGATGAGTCGGGTTTACAATTGAATCGAGAGATTGTTGTTGTTTTTTTCTGGGTGGAGTGGTGGAGGTGGGGGGAGGGGAGGGTATTATCATACATAATTCCAGGGGGGCGGTTGGAAGCCTTTAGATACACAGCTAATTTAAAAGTATCTGTTTTTGGAGCATTTTGAAAATGTGTCCTTTGATCTGTGAAAGGTACCACAATGTGCTCATGTCTTGATTTTCTTCTTCGTAACAGCGTGCGTGCGTGTGCAGCATGTGTGTGCAGCATGTGTGTGCGCGGGTAATTGAAGCAGTGGGAACGATTCTTCCAGTGAACCACTCGACTCATCGGATGCCCCCTCCCCCATGCCAGTCACGAACATTCCGCGGGGCGGCCTGCGTACGCCAACTTGCATGCGGCGGGCATGGACACCGAACGTGTCGTTCTGTTGTTCTCACGAGGACGAGCAAGAGGCCTCCCCCCCCCCCTTGCTTGCTGTGAGCTTTGTGATCGTTACGTGTGCACGGCGATACGCGCGTGGCGGGGAGCCCGCAGATCTACACAGCCACGTAGTTTCCTTGCGGCCTGTTCGGCTGCATTGCGACTGACCGAAGGCGTCCCTGACCCGTCGCATCTCCCTGTGCGTGCCCCCCCCCATCCCCTGCATTGAAAAGTGCCGCCTGTTCTCAGAGGGAGGTAACAACTCAAACTATTAACTATTTTTTACTGTACCAGGTAAGGCCCACTGAGCTATGTAGCTCTTTTACAGAAGTGACCTGGCCATCACCAATGATAGCTCAACAAAGTGGCTTATCACGTGGAAATTTATAGCAGCCAAATACTCTAAAGGCGTGAAGTCGATTCTAAATGTGGAGAGAAAAACCGGAGCACCTGGAGAAAAATCCACGCGACAACGCGGAGAGAGACTTGCAGGCTCCAAATATTCAGCAGGCGTCAGGGTCGGGATTAAACCCACGACCTCCTGCGTACCGGGCGAGGGGGAGCTAACATCTCGCCACCATGGCAGCCCTCTCCAGACGGCCACGAGTGCAAGATAAATGTGCCTCAATGCACAACGGCGAGGGCAGCACGTTTATTACAAGCGTCGTAATTTCAACGCGCCCGCAGGAGGGGATCGACTGCAGGGGAAGCATCCTGGTTACGCTGTTTAAATTCTTCATCTTGATGCGCGTTGGCTCGAATATATTAAATGCATTTACAGAATATGTACACACACACGTGTTAAATAATTGCCGTCGCGCTCGTCCGCGTAGAATGTGGATGTGAACAGTGGCCCTCGCGTGTGCACGGAGGGAAGGCAGGTGAAGAGCGGACGCAAGTGAGGCGTGACGTCGGCGCTCTGAAATCAATTTGATGAATGCGGCATGTGTTACTCGATAGCACTCTAGGTAGATTTGTGCTTAGCGAATGATACATTTATCTTGGTTTTACGCCTCGTTTCTCTACGTACGAGTCTTATGTGCACGCGCGAAAGGGGTGACCAGAGGTGATTATTACGCACACTCTTTGAAAAGCTTCATTTTACAGCCAAAGCTGAGACGTATCAGAAACGTGATCATTGCTCCCGTTACGTATTCCCCTAACTCTGACGTTACATTTATCATCAACAGCACATTGGAAAAGAGACATACACACATGCAATGCCCAAACATCCCAATACTGAAAAATGACCTGCACATTACTCAATTGGGATCGGACATGGAAGTGGCTTTGCCCTCTACTGCAACAACCTGGCAGGATCTTCTTGAGAAAGAGTCTTGAGACTCGCCGAGGCTTTCTGTTTTCCTGGGTAAACAAGCGGAATATTTATACTGTTCAGTTAAAGCGTTCGTGACTGCAGGAATTCGTGTTCTTTGGGTCTTTCGGTAAAGTTACATAGAGAGGTTAAAAAAAAAATAAACTGAAACTACGACCTTTCGATAGAAACACAAGCCACCGTCATCACCCTCCTTTTTTCCACCTGATGACGATCGCTTGTGTTGCGATGGAAACGCCGTAGTTTCTTGTTCATTTTATTATATTTTTACCTATCTACGTGACTTTACCGAAAGACCCAAAGAATAATAATATTGTTGTTCCGTTGTTATATTGGCAATTCTGGAGCATAACCTTGCCATGGAAAAGGCATAAATGCCTCTTTTAGACCCTCGCATTTCAACCGACCGTAAATCCATGAAGAGTATTGCATGATTATTTTCATGTAATTGCATCGTAGCATTCATGCTGACAAGTGCGCGCACAAGGTATAACCAACCGCTTGTGCGCAGCGCACTGCCTCTGCTGGTTGTCAGTGCAGCACCGCACCACATGTAGCCAACCGTGCAAATCGGTGGTTCTGGGGAAGGACAACAAACTAAACACAATAACAACAAGAAGCAGTTCTTAAGAAATTCGTTTTCAATCGGCATCACCCGGGCCTACATGAAGCCTACATGAAGCCGCCACAGTGGCCATAGAAATGATGGCTGAAGTGGACGTTCCCTTTCGAGGTAGCATTTCCCGTTTACAGCCCTGAGCCAATGGTGGCAATTCCTCGTTCCTATGGCGGGGGGGGAGTTGAGTCTCTCCGTAGGACAACGACTGTTGACTTCCCCCCCACAAAGTGGTGCTCATTTTATCGACCCCGGAGGGATGCTGGTGCATGTCCCAGGCACACCGCCGCGCGCGAGAGCGACGTCACCACCAGTCGGTCAAGGGGAGAAACACGGACGAGCCCATTTATCAATTTGCCTTTATTGAAATACTACGATTAATATCATTGCTCATGAATGGCATTCATCAAATGTTCTGAACCAAGTATATAATTGTATTGGTGAGGGAGACCCCCCGGGCTCCTTTGTGCCGCGGCCTCAAAGTGCACGGTCGCCGAGGCGGATTTCGAAAATCACTTTGGTTGGCGTTCACGTGGATGGAGGAAGGGAGATTGCGCTGCGTCTGGCACCATCGGTCACCGTCAGACCCCTTTCTCTCTCCCCCCCCCTCCCCCCCCTCTCTCTCCCCCCTCCCCACCGTCCCTCGTGCGAGAGCTCCCATGCGGCCGTGACTACGCTCGGCCTGTGCGGACGCAGAGGGCAGGGGGTTTTTGTGGGAGCGCTTCGAAGGGGTTAAAGGTGGCCACGTCCAGTGATTGAGGGAGACTCTTCGCCCGTGTTGTTTGCCTCGCTCCTCCACGCGTGGATAATCTCCACCGTATACAATGCGGGCAATTATACCGCTGTGGCAATGACACCGCCACGCTGCGGCCCAACTATGGCCCACCTATGGCCCACCTATGGCCCACCTATGGTCATCGGCATAGCCAATGTGTAATCTCGCCGGCGTTTCCTGAGCAAGTAATCAGCGGAGGGGGGGGGGGCACTGTCATATTTGGCGGGGGGGGGGGGTTGGGGAATATTCTCATGATTAAGTTTGTGAACTGATTTCACGCCCATTGCGCTGATTATGGGTAAAATAAATGCAACAACAAAAAATACACTTGAGCACCGTAACAGATTTTTAATGCTGACTTAACGATTATGGCGGTGGATGGTCCAGCAGCGAGACATGATGACACGCGTGCGTGAACGTGGCCGTGCGTTGGCAGAGGCCGTTTCTTCTTGCACGGAGACGTTTCTGCGGCACTGCCAGTGTGTGGGGGACACGATATAATAATGGGCGCATTCATGGTGCGTGTTTTGCGGTTGTTGTGGAACGCGAAGTGGCACGAAATGTGCAGGGCAAGTCGGGCACGTGCAGTAAATGCAGCGCGTGTGTGTGTGTGCTGCAACAGTACATGTACTTCACATTGTGAGACATTAAATGCAATGCAGTATATCACGAGATGCAGCGCAGCTAAGACAGGAGAGTGGGAATGGGCTGATGCACAATCACTGAATGACATCAAACACATGTCAGATCTGAGTCTGTAAATACGGTACTGCGCATGCAAATAGTAACCAACTTATTTATATGCAGGCATGTGGAGTGAAGGAGGCCCTAACAAAAACTATTACAAAAATCAATGTTATATTGTATGCATGCTTGCATGCTCTTATGTTTGTTCACTTTGGGCGGGTTCATCTTCTTTGGTTCTTTCGGTAAAGTCACGTAGAATGAGAATAAATTAATAAATTGATAAAATAAAATAACACAATAATATTCTCACGACGTTTCGGCCACAACACAGGCGGGTTGTTGTCCTTCCCCCGCACCTCCGATTAGCACTTGGCTACGCACGGTGCGAAAGAGGTTCAACATATATACAGTGAGGGAAAAAAGTATTTGATCCCCTGCTGATTTTGTATGTTTGCCCACTGACAAAGAAATGATCAGTCTATAATTTTAATGGTAGGTTTATTTGAATAGTGAGAGACAGAATAACAACAAAAAAATCCAGAAAAACGCATGTCGAAATGTTATGAATTGATTTGCATTTTTACGAGGGAAATAAGTATTTGACCCCTCTGCAAAACATGACTTAGTACTTGGTGGCAAAACCCTTGTTGGCAATCACAGAGGTCAGACGTTTCTTGTAGTTGGCCACCAGGTTTGCACACATCTCAGGAGGAATTTTGTCCCACTCCTCTTTGCAGATCTTCTCCAAGTCATTAAAGTTTCGAGGCTGACGTTTGGCAACTCGAACCTTCAGCTCCCTCCACAGATTTTCTATGGGATTAAGGTCTGGAGACTGGCTAGGCTACTCCAGGACCTTAATGTGTTTCTTCTTTTTGAGCTACTCCTTTGTTGCCTTGGCCGTGTGTTTTGGGTCATTGTAATGCTGGAATACCTATCCACGACCCATTTTCAATGCCCTGGCTGAGGGAAGGAAGTTCTCACCCAAGATTTAACGGTACATGGCCCCGTCCATTGATGCGGTGAAGTTGTCCTGTCCCCTTAGCAGAAAAACACCCCCAAAGCATAATGTTTCCACCTCCATGTTTGACGATGGTGTTCTTGGGGTCATAGGCAGCATTCCTCCTCCTCCAAACACGGCGAGTTGAGTTGATGCCAAAGAGCTCCATTTTGGTCTCATCTTACCACAACATTTTCACCCAGTTGTCCTCTCAATCATTCAGATGTTCATTGGCAAACTTCAGACGGGCATATATATGTGCTTTCTTGAGCAGGGGGACCTTGCAGGCGCTGCAGGATTTCAGTCCTTCACGGCGTAGTGTGTTACCAATTGTTTTCCTGGTGACTATGGTCCCAGCTGCCTTGAGATCATTGACAAGATCCTCCCGTGTAGTTTTGGGCTGATTCCTCACCGTTCTCATGATCATTGCAACTCCACGAGGTGAGATCTTGCATGGAGCCCCAGGCCGAGGGAGATTGACAGTTATTTTGTGTTTCTTCCATTTGCAAATAATTGCACCAACTGTTGGCACCTTCTCACCAAGCTGCTTGGCAATTGTCTTGTAGCCCATTCCAGCCTTGTGTAGGTCTACAATCTTGTCCCTGACATCCTTGGAGAGCTCTTTGGTCTTGGCCATGGTGGAGGGTTTGGAATCTGATTGATTGATTGCTTCTGTGGACAGGTGTCTTTTATACAGGTAACGAGCTGAGATTAGGAGCACACTCTTAAAGGGAGTGCGCTCCTAATCTCAGCTTGTTACCTGTATAAAAGACACCTGGGAGCCAGAAATCTTTCTGATTGAGAGGGGATCAAATACTTATTTCCCTCATTAAAATGCAAATCAATTTATAACATTTTTGACATGCGTTTTTCTGGATTTTGTTGTTATTCTGTCTCTCACTGTTCAAATAAACCTACCATTCAAATTATAGACTGATCATTTCTTTGTCAGTGGGCAAACGTACAAAATGAGCCGGGGATCAAATACTTTTTTCCCTCACTGTACAGAACGCGTATGCATTATATTATGTGTATGTATGTTGAACTTCTTTCACACCGTGTGTAACCACCCATGTTAATCGAAGGTGTGGGGCAAGGACAACACTTTGATGGGAGAGGTCCTAAACTTGCACTGCGAGGTCGCCAAGAGGCACCAGTACAGTCATGGATTATTGAATCCATATGTGTGGAGTGTCATCTCCTTGTATGCATGGAACTTTTTGGATGTTCCGGTTTCCTTCCACATGCCTCGCGCTCACAAATAGAATTGTGTCAACAAAGAGCATTATTATTGTGTTATGTTATTTGTATTGCATCTGTTATTGTATTTAGACGATCGTACATTGACCAACGATTTTTTGGGAAGATATGATTGTGAAGCTGGGGACAGATGCTTAAAGTTCACATAAGCTTTGACTCAACTTCTAATTAGCTTCGATAAAATTCACAGTAGTGGCCGTGTTAAGGTTGCTCCCTAAAGGATGCTGTACTCTTTGATGCTCCGTGAAGATTCACGTTCACGCATTGGGGTCCATTCCTTGACGTGGTGTGGGCTGTGATGTGTAACGGCTTTTGAACGAAGTTGTGATGACAGATGGAAGGTCCGCGTAACGGCAGCGGCGCACAGCGATGGACAAAGCAACGCCGAAAATCTCAACGCCTCTGAATCGACGACACTCGCTACCGTTGCCGTGTGCGTGCACGGAACGACCTCGCGCTGACAATAGCACCTGCGTTTGGGTTGATTCCACGAACGCGCGGGCCCTTGTGTTTGTTCACCATGGGCGGGGGCCGACGGGCGCGCAGGAAGGGCCTGCGGATCACGGTACGCCCCGTAGGCCGCCGCCGCCACCACCGCCACAACAATCGTCCGGATGCCGCCCGCCCCCCACGCACTTCCTGGGCCTGCGGGGCGTTGTCAGTTGCCTCGCCGATTGTTCCCCCGGCGCCGTTATTCCTCTCGCGCGGCGAGGCGGCGTGCGCATCGGATAGAACGCCGCTCGGAACGCAACGCGAGGCTTCGCGTGGCTCGCGCGTCCCCTTCAGCTGGCACCGCCCCGCCAGGAGATCCCCCAAAACCTTTTTGGGAATTGTGCAAAGTCGACGGCGGTCCAAGTGACCTGCGCACCGGGCCAGATTTTTTTGTTGTTGATGGAACTGGTGTTTTTGTTTCCGGTTTGAACAAGCCTGGGCGTACGTCAACAGGGATAAAACAGAATCCATTGGCAGGCAGTTTTTTTCTCAAAATAACAACGTTGTTTACCGGTTCATCAAATAGACTCATGAATTCTCCGTGTCTAGTCCACTGTTGTGGGTGTATCTTCCTCCTCCGAGCTCTGTCTCTCTTCACCGTACCACACCCTGTGCCACGATCGCTGATTTTTCATTTACCCATTGAGTGTATTGTGTTACCTCTGTGACATTTATCGACGTCACCATTAAGAGTGCCCCTTTTAATGGAAATTCAATCATCCATCGTGCCAGAAATGATACAATTATCCAAATTTATGGTGTTCTATTGTATCAACTAATGAAGACAAATGAAGGTATGATTATGTTATTATGAAAGCCTTGCTAATGGATGCAATAACTGACATTATGAGCCGATGTGAAGATATACTGTATGTGTCATATGAAATACATGATAGATTTCTGTATTCCACAGAATCAGTTATTATACAGGGGTTACACTCATAGATCCCCACACTCATAATTATCGGGAGGAATTACTTTAATAGAAAATAATATTTTAGTTCACAGCCCTGGACATGTCAAGAAGCGCTTTGTATGTACGTACAACTTCTTTCGCACCGTACGTAAACTAAACTGTCCTCAGAGGGAGATAACTTAAACTATGAACTACTTTTTATTTTAGCAGCTAAGGCCCACTGAGCTACGTAACTCTTTTTCCAAAGTAACCTAGCCACAAATAATAGCTCAACGAAGTGGCTCATCACGTGGACATGTATCATAGCCAAATACTCTAAACGCGTGATGTGGATTCTAAATGTGGAGGGAAAAACTGGAGGACCCGGAGAAAAATCCAAGCGATCACAGGGGGAGAGAGAGAACACGCAAACTCCAAATATGCAACAGGCGTCAGGATCAGAATCTAACCCACGACCTCCTGTATATCAGGCGAGGTAGTTAACATCTCGCACAGCCCTAACGCGTTCAGCCTCCGAGGGCCACCAGCAGGGCACACGCACGAGCCACTCGCCACTGTTGCCATGCACAATCATAATTGACCTGCAACTTACTCACTAATTGGGATTACGCAGCAGCAGCAGCATTGCCAAACAACTTGGTAGGACCGCCACCCCCCTTCCTGTAAAGAGAGTCTTGAGACTCGGTGAGGCTTTCCTGGGTAAACAAGCGTCATCATGAAATAATAATGCAACATTTTGTGGGGTAGATTGTTTTTCATTATTATAATTATTGGCTGTAATTGAGCTGCTCGGTGCAACTTGAATATACAGTAGACTCTCGATTTTCTGCATGTGGTTTATCTGATTTGAGAATTCACCGCGCACCTGAGATTTTGACGTGAATGAATAACTCACGGGGGTTCCCCTAAGCCCAATTTAATAATAAAAAAACAGTTGTACATTTTTCTTCTTGGAATTGTTTATTACAGGTCACGTGCTTAAACCGAACCAATATTTAGTCGGTTAATCCGAAATCCACGTGATCGCCTCTACAGTACAGTAGTTGCATAGCTTTATGACAGTGGGTCGAGTTTGATTGAGGTTGATTAGCGTGGCTCTGCTCGCCACTTCGTGGGCAGACTCTTCTGCACAGAAATTGGAAAGTGTTATTGCTGAGCACGCGCATCGATTGGTAATGTATGCCTATTTTCGTGGTTTTTGGCATACAGATCCGCGTAAAATTGATATGTTTGGATAATCCGCGATTTTTAATTATCCGCGGCCAATCCTCCCTGTCATTAGCACGGATAATCGAGAGTCTGCTGCGTTTATATCTAGCGTACAACAGGCAAGGTGTGTGTCGTGTGGCACCTCAGTGTAAGGCTTGAGTATTGGCGTTCTGGCATAATGCGAGCCTGCGTTCAGTTCGGGGGGGGGAAAGTCAGAGGCAGCAGTTTCATTATTGTCGTCGTGCAGACGAGCCTGGACACAGCGACACATCCTCATTACCGAATTACAATTTTATCAGCACTCCGCACGTGTCCAGACGCTCCGCATGGCCGTGCCGATTTGCATGTAATTAAGTATATACCACACTCCCGCTACAGACAGCTGTTACTGACTAATTGTTAAAGCAAGGTTTTTTTTGTATGAAAGTTATTTTTGCATTAAAATAACCGTGCAATATTTTTTGTGTAATAAAAAATGCGAAAATTTAAGCTTTAATTTGAACACGCTGGATGCATCTCATCCAACGTGATTTGAGCTCTTCAATAACTGAATACCTCCGTGGGCTTTGCCTAGTAGGATGAGGATGGTTTAGTTTTACGTGTTTGGGTGATTTGTCTAGCCTTTGTTGTACGTTGCACGACTGTGATGTGTTTGAACTGTTTGTTGTTGTAACGTTCTTACCCGCCTATACTGGGCATCTGTCAAACAGAGCTTTATAGCTCATTGGATTCCTCCAGTATAAATACAGTGGTACCCCGGAGATAGAACTTAATTCGTTCCAGAAGGCCATTCGAACACCGATTTGTTCAAACACCGAATTAATTTTCCCCATAAGAATTAATGTGAATTACATTAATTGGTTCCAGACACAAGAAATATCTCATTATAAAGCATTTTTACACGAAGTTTACAGTAATTACATGCATAAAAGCATACAAGCCATCTGGCTACCATGAGAGATTCGTTCATGAGGCTATCCACATATACAAACACAGAGAGAATTTAAACCGTGAAGATGGATTCTGGCTTAGCAATCATTGGAAGGATTTGATAAACCAATTCGGGTCTTAATTGATTGTTCACGCTTACGGGTGGCTTTCAGACCGCATCCATTATTTTCGTCTCCCCCCTCCTCTTTTCCGAACATAGATGGACTCGTCCATCTGAACAAACTGTTAAATCGCTCTCCGTGGTGCTAACGTTAAAATAACCCCCACTTTTTTCAAATTTTCTTGCTGTGGTTTTCGCACCTGATGGTGATTGCTTGTGTTGCAGTCGAAATGTCGTTGAGAATTTTATTGTTTTATATTTTTATTACTTTGTTTCCCTTCTACGTGACTTTACCGAAAGAACCAAGAATATTAATCCCTGCAGTCACAAAAGCTTTAAATCAAAATTTAAGAAAATGAATAAATGAATAAATATGTGTCGTGGTTGATTTCACTCGGACAACTTTTGTCTTTCTTCCAACACCACTTTATTTACAGTTCTCCACATGTCCTCAATGCTCCACAGTTCCCTTGTTGCCACAGCTCGCTCGCCGTGCTTCACTCGACTCGCTCGCCGCCTTTGTCTCTCCAATCTCCACTTCTCCGTCAGCCCCGATGTCTCTGTGCTTCCCCCACTACTGGCTGCTTCGTCCCTGCTCTCCGCTCTCCGCTATCACCGTGCTCTCTCTACTGCTAACTGCTTCGTCCCTGCTCCCCGCTCTCCGCTATCACCGTGCTCTCTCTACTGCTTACTGCTTCGTCCCTGCTCCCCGCTCTCCGCTATCACCATGCTCTCTCTACTGCTAACTGCTTCGTCTCTGCTCTCCGCTCTCCGCTATCACTGTGCTCTCTCTACTGCTAACTGCTTCGTCTCTGCTCTCCGCTATCACCGTGCTCTCTCTACTGCTAACTGCTTCGTCTCTGCACTCCGCTATCACCGTGCTCTCTCTAGTGCTGGCTGCTTCGTCTCTGCTCTCCGCTATCACCGTGCTCTCTCTACTGCTAACTGCTTCGTCTCTGCTCTCCGCTATCACTGTTCTCTCTCCACTGCTAACTGCTTCGTCTCTGTCTTCCGCTCTTCGCTATCACTATGCTCTCTCTACTGTTAACTGCTTCGTCTCTGTCTTCCGCTCTTCGCTATCACTATGCTCTCTCCACTGCTAACTGCTTCGTGTCTGCTCTCCGCTATCACTGTGCTCTCTCCACTGCTAACTGCTTCGTCTCTGTTCTCCGCTCTTCGCTATCACTATGCTCTCTCCACTGCTGGCTACTTCTCTCTTCAGCTGCTCCACGTCCTGCCTCGTCCAGCCCCCGACTCCAACTCCCGTTTCTCCTCACGTCTCCCCAATTTATCCCCGCTCTCATTACACCCCAATTAACCTGCGTCCCCATGGCGCTCCGCGTGCCCGTGCGCCTGTCACCTCGCCAGACTTTAAGACGCCACTCAGCCCTGACAACAACACCAGCCAATCACAGCCGTCCTTGGCTCCCCCAGCTTAATTGGCCCAATCGTTACCTCATTGTCCCAATATGACCCCTACTGCCCTGCTCCCGCGCAATCTCACCAATTACCCCCATGCGCCTATTTACTCCACTACATCTGTAATAAATATATGGAATACATGCAATAAATGAACATTGAACTTCACTTTTCCTGTACAGTAGTAAGGAGAGTTGATGGCTTGAGTGGAAGGTGGTGAGGAGGAGGAGGAGGTGGTGGTGTTATTGTTTGGAAGGGGAGTCTCCTTCCATAATAACGTCGGGTAACTGTCCTTCTGGTGTTCTTTCTCTTTTGTGCCTCTTGTCTGCCACTAACTGTGAGCCACTTGAGCTCTTTCTGACTAAGAGGTTTGTTTCTGCCTCCATTTTATGATGCTTCGAATATGACACATTGCATTATCATTAAAAAGATTGCTCACTCGGTTGGCTACTGCCTTATCTGGCTGATATTTTTCTGCGAAATTCTGTAACTCAACCCATTTTGCACACTTTTTTATCACTGAACTAGGGGCATCATCCCTTCCCTCCTCCTCCTCTGAAGATATTTCCTCAGCTACCGTCTGTTGCTGCTCCTTCTGAAGGTCTTGGAGTTCCTCAGTGGTGAGCTCTGTGCTGTAGTCCTCCACCAACTCCTCAACATCATCATCATCATCAACGTCCAAGCCCATGGACTTGCCTAGAGACACAATGTTCTCGACCACAGGCTCAGGCTGAAAGCCTTCAAAGTTCCTCTCTGCTACACAGTCTGGCCACAACTTCCTGCAGGCAGAGTTCAGTGTTCTGGAAGGCACTTCCCTCCAGGCTTTGTCGATGAGACTTAGTGCAAAATGTTTAAATGGTTTATCCATAACTCTCTGAGTGTTAACTCAGTATCAGAGGTGACTTCAAAAAGCGCTTTTGAAAAAGTGCTTTGGTGTAGAGTTTCTTGAAGTTGGAAATGACCTGCTGGTCCATGGGCTGGATGAGAGGAGCCGTTTTGGGGGGCAGAAACTTCACAGTTATGAAGGGAAACGCCTCCAGCAACTCGTTCTCCAAGCCTGGAGGGTGAGCAGGTGCATTGTCCATGAGGAGGAGGACCCTAAGTGGCAACTGCTTCTCCTGGAGGTATTTTTTTAACACCAGGCCCAAAAACCTCATGAACCCACTCAATAAAAAAATGGCTGGTTACCCAAGCTTTACTGTTGGCCTTCCACATCACATTCCGCTTGTTCTTCATAACATTATTTTTCTTGAAAACCCTGGGGTTTTTGGAATAGTAAACAAGTCGGGGCTTGACCTTAAAGTCCCCACTTGCATTCCCACACAGCAACAGAGTTAGCCTATCCTTCATAGGCTTATGCCCCAGCAAGGCCTTCTCCTCCTGGGTGATGTAGGTCCTCCTTGGCATTTTTTTCAAAAAGAGGCCCGTCTCATCACAGTTGAAAAGCCCTCAGCCTCTATGAACTCTTTAAATTGCCCAACAAAATTCTTGGCACCTTTATTAGCACTGGCACCCTCCCCATGCCTTACGACACTATGTATGCCACTTCTCTTTTTAAATGTATCAAACCAGCTTCGGCTAGCCTTGAAAATGTCACTGGGGCCTGCATCATCACGCGCTCCTGGTGTGTTTTGGAGGATGTCCGAATGCAACTGCTTGGCCTTTTCACAATATCATAGCCTCTGAAATGCTATCACCCGCCAACTGTTTTTCGTTGATCCAAATCAACAGCAATTTCTCAACCTCCTCGATGGCCTTAGTTCTTTGCTTAGATAGAGATCACACTCCTTTGGCTACATTAGCTTCTTTAATGGCTTCTTTATTTTTCAGTATCGTGCAGATCATCGATTTCGGCATACCGTACTGTTTGAAAATCTCGGTCACGCGGACACCTCTCTCTGCCTTTGCAATGATCTCTTTTCTTAATTCTATCGTGGTTCTCACAACTTTCCTTGTTGGCTTATCACTACCACTAACCTTCTTAGGAGACATTGTTTTTGGATAAACACCAAAAAACACTAAAATAATGGCAATTAACGAAAAAGTTCAGGAACGATGTTTTGCGAGTCTGCACTGGGTGAGAGCTACACGTTAACTGAGCCTCACGGTAAAACCTTTGTCTGGGCAAGCGTCATACACGCTGGGCCATACGCGTCTCAGCCGTACAGGTTATTTCAAGTCGCGATTGCCCGTTCGACCTCCGAATTTCGTTCGGTTGCAGGGGCGAAAAATGTTGGGAAATATCGTTCGAACACCGATTTGTTCGAGTTCTGGTGCGTTCGATCTCCGAGATTGTACTGTATACATTCTGATTCTAAAAATCAAGCCTACGAGGAGAGTCGTCCATGCCCTGGGGATGTGAGATTCCCACCACTGGCTCCGGCCGACAGTGGTGGGGGGTGAGCACCGTTCGACGCAGCTATACGCAAATTTACCCTCCCCTTTGAGACTGATTTTTTTTCAGCTTCCCTTAAAAATCTTTCATTTTGTGAGTATTGCAAGCAGAGTAATTTTGTGAGCATCACGGTGGCTTTCGCTTCCACAACATTTTTTTGGATGCGATTCAATTGGCAATCCTGTGCGGATGTTTATTTAAAAGTGTTCACTACGTGGCTTTACTTTACTCACAACGGCTCAATAGGTCCATCACACCACACACGATATCAGTGGCACTTGAAATTCAGGTTTAGTTTAATAGTTTTAGCTTAGTCCCAAGTGGATCCTTCAGCATGGTTATTTATTGGAATGTTTTGCCAACTCCTTTTGAAAAGTGACCCGGGAGTACATGGGGAACAGCCACAAACACGAGGGTCTGCACAAATGGATTCACAAATCACATTCCTGCACTGCCATCGCCTCGTCACCTCTCACCTCAGAAAGCTGCGTGATCCACTGACCGTTGCCGGGATTGAGGCCCGTGTGAACGCTGCTGTCACATGCCTGCACTGTTGTGATGAAACTAGACCACAAAGATTTATGCACATTAAGTGACTGAGTGCGGGTATTGCGTTATGATATTTGATGATCCCTATTCAGGTTCATCATCAAAAGCAATCGCAACGTCTGTGACACTTGATACCTTGATGTGGCCAGTCCCTACAATCGATTGCCGCAACATAAAATTATTACTTGAAGTGGTGGTGGTGGTATGTCACCGTGGGAGTGTAGCGTTTAGCACACTGCGCTATGAACCCGGCAGCCCGAGTTATCGCTCATGGCCATCACCTGTGACGATTATCTGAACCTAGTTCTGGGCCTCTCCTAGGTCGACTCAGCCTCAAATGAGTACCTGTTGGAGTGTATAAAAACATCGCTACTGGGGAGACAAAAGTGGTTGGGTGTGGGGTTGGCCACCCACCCATCCCATCGTGTACCGTGCCGGCCTTCACAGGCAATGGCGGAGCCAGGATTTTCAGGTGGGGGGGGCAACCCCTCCAGCAATGAAAAATGATAGAGGAGTTGTTAGTAAGTAAGGACTTATTCGACGCGTGTGCGGCGATGGCGCAGCCATTGATCGAGGGTCGAATTCGAACCGCGTTGTGTGATCGGCATCGCGCTCACTGAAGGTGAATGCCTTCAGGTAAGTCGTGGACTGTTTATGCAACTGTGCACAATTCTGTGAGTCACTTATAACTTCTTTGCTGTTACTTATTGCCAATTATGGATTCGGACTATTGTCCTATCATCTCATAGAGTCCATGGCACATCATAATATGCTACACAGTGGCAGTGGGGGTCGCCAAATGCCGATCTATTACTAATAAACCCCAATTATCCGATCGAAATGAGGGATTTCGATCGGATCATTGGGGGGCACGTGCCACCCCACCCCCCCACTAGCTCTGCCAGTGTTCACATGTGCTCGCTTAACAACACTTGCACCAGCAGTCTGTTAAGGCTAGGTGAGATGTTTTTCTTTTTATGTATGTATGTTAAACTTATTTCCCACCGCACATAGCCAACCATTTCTTTAGTTTGTTACCATTACCGATGGTGGATTAAGCAAAGCAATAATGTCGTGAAATATATTAATTTCAAGAGTGTTTGACACTTACCAATAAGCACAACTCTCACATAAACTAAACTAAACAATTTTTTTATATTTTACCAGGAAAGGCCCACTGAGCTATATCACTTTTTGAGAAGCAACCTGGCCACAAATGATAGCTCAATGAAATTGCTTGTCATGTAAACATTTCTAGCAGCCTCATACTCTGAAAGCATGTTGATTCTAAATATAGAGGGAAAAACCAGAGGACCCGGAGAAATATCCACACAACCACAGGGAGAGAGATGCACAAACTCCAAATATACAGGCGTTAGGGTCGGGATGGAACCCACAACCTACTGAATACCAGGCAAGGTAGTTAACATCTCGCCACCGCGGTGGTAGCGTACAGCATTGAGCTCCTACAGTTTGTGATACCGGCTTCTTCAAGACGAGTGCTGAGCTCACATAGGGAGGCGTGCGGAGGGAGGGCCGGGGGGGGGGCTGCACAGTTGGTGGTTTTATTTTTTTGTGGCTGTTCGCAAGGGAGCTCTTGGCCCTTTACTCTCCCCGCAGGCTTAGATGTCTCTCTCTCTCTGCGCTTGCATCAATACAAGCCAAACACCCCCCCCCCTCCTTTCTCCAGCTGCCTTGGGCACACTTACAGCAGGCGGGCGGGCTGGGAGCTGACAGCGCAGAGTGGGACGGAGTCCCGGAATGGAGTGTCGTCCAAACCCCGATTAGAAATCCCTCGTGGCGCCCACAGGATGCGAGGAACAATCGGTTTTGCTGCCGTGTTAATGTGGCTCCGAAGTCGCCCACGGTGGCCGTGACTCTCCGCGTGGACGTATTGGCGGTACACCAGTGCAGCGTATGACACACCCGCTCTCTCATAAAACAGTCTCAAATCACAATTTTAACCGGCATTCGTCGTCTGCTTCGACATCACGATAACTGATTTTGACGCACCGCCACCCCGCAAGATGTTATGACCGGGGGGGGGGGGGGGGGGGTGGGTTGCAAATCGCGGGGAAATAAATAATGATTGCAAACATTTGTTTTTTTGTTATTGCGTACTGCCCAATACGTTCGTATGTTTAAATCTGTAGGTGTTCTCTTTGAAAACGGATTTTCACTGTCCATTCTTTCGTTCAGTAGCGTGTTGTCGCTACGTTCCACTGGGTCTAACCGTGACAGCATGTGTTGGGCAGTCACGTGGACCAGATTGAGTTATGCATCCCGCAAAGCTCTTGGGAAATGCTAGAATCCGGGTAAACGATCTTTTTTGCGATGCTTTGGTTTTTACAAAACTGAAATGATTTTTTACATCTCGCACTGTCTTGTATGTGTGTTTGTAGTGCTCGGTATGCCCAGGCAGGCGTGATATTCAATATTTATTTGTTTAAAAATGCAATCAAAGCGGCTGTACTCTCTCTCTCTCACAGCGGAACACACACATTGTCTTAGGTTAGGCCTTGCTCAAAAAAGGTAAGCTAGAAATTCACAACACTCGTCTACAAATAAAAATCCAGGGACATGTTTATTATGCTTTTGTATTGTTTGTTGTAACATTCTTACCCGCCCATACTGGAAGTCTGTGAAAAAGCTTTATAGCTCATCGGATTCCTCCAGTATAAGTAAATATTTTGATTCTGAGATTTTAAAGTTTGCGCATGGTGAGGATTTGCACTTGTGGGGCTCTTTCAAGCGCCCGGCAACCCACCTTGCCTCATCATATCTCATCTCGACTGGAGAAATGAGTGAATCTTTTTCTGTAATTGTGGCAGCAGATGAACTTTTACCATGGGGTAGGTCTCCGTCTCGGATGGTGGGGCTGAACCACGGACGCCGCGCTCGCTTGCTCGCTCGCTCGTGCCATGCAGTGCGGTGCTCTCGGAATGGAATGTCTTTTTTTTGTGTTACTTTCGTCCCATTGGTTGCGGCCGCCTGATGGGATGCACCTGTGGAGGGAGGGAGCGCTGGGGCGGAAACTTTAGGATCGCCGTTTTTCCCAGGGCCAGGCCCCCGAGTGAAACTCCTGCGCACGTTTCCTTTGTTGCCGGGGCCCCTTGCGCGCCGTGCCCCCGACGCGCGGGGCGGAGGCGGCAGAGGCAGCGGGCCGCGGTGGCCGGGAACCTAAAACGTAAGAGACGTCAAAATCCGCGGCAGCCCGGGAAATGAAAGCGGCGGGAGTAGCGTGGTGCGTGGAGAGTTCCCCCGACAGAAGCGACGGCGGCGGCGTTGACAACGGCTCGCGAGTGCTCGTCAAGCTTGCTGCTCGCCGCGCGGCGTGCACGTGAACGCCGAGATGCCGCTGGCTAGGAAGGGCTCAGGAAAGAGCTACTACCGCCTCCTGGGCAAGCACGTGTTCCGCGGCGGTGGTGGTGGTAGCCAGCGGGCCAGCCACGCACGGCCAAGCAGCAGGCTGCTGCAGGGCACCTGGGGTATGTGTGCGCTCACCCCGCTCACTCTGCTCACCCCGCTCACTCCGCTCACCCCGCTCGCACCGCTAACCTTGTTGACCCTGCTCACCCAGCTCACTCTGCTCACCCCGCTCACCCGACTCACCTTACTCACTCCGCTCACACCGCTAACCTTGTTGACCCCCGCTCACCCCGCTCACCTCGCTCACCCGACTCACCACATTCACTCCGCTCATCCAGCTCACCCCACTCACCCTGCTCAGTCCTCTCACCCCACTCTTCCTGCTCACATCGCTCACCATTCTCACCGCTCGCCCCACTCATCCAGCTTGCCGCTCGCTGCTCACCATCTCCCAGTTCGCGGCGCCACGCAGCTCTCCTCTCCTGTCCGCGTGCCACGCTGAGTGGTGGTGAGGAGGCTGCCGTCGCGCCGTTTTTGACTCGATGTGAACGGCACATTTTCTAATTTCATTGCTTGCTTATTTCTTTACCACCCCCTCCTTGCCCTTCTCCACGAGGCTCCGAGTAAGATGTTCTGAGCCAGAGCGGCCGTAACCTTCGGCCGCTCTGGAGCGCTTTCGCTCGGAGTTTCGTGAGAGGCGGGATCGTTGCCGGCGTGCTGCGTGGGGCCGTGGGGCCCTGGGGCCACCTTGGCCGTTGTGAGCCGCGCGCACGCGAGAGCGGGGCACGGGGCCGCTCGCTGCCAACAGCCGCTCGCGTGTCGTCGCTGTGACTCGTCCGTGGTGTCATCCGTTTTGAGAAACAAAGCTTAGGGATGTCATGCAAAAAAAAACAATTGGGCAAACGAAATACTCCTGTTATGAGCTCACATGGAGAAAAACACACGCGATTTTTACGGACTATGGGTTCAAAATGTGTATGTCTGCTATATGAACATGCATTGAATGCGAAGAGAGTTTAGTTTAGTGTTTGTTTTAGTTGTTTAGTGAATGACTGAAAAAAAACTTTTAGACGATAAGTAAGCTGCCAAATCTCATTTCACTGGAGCAGAGTTGGATCAGCTTTTGTGTTTAGTTTGTTTTCCTTCCCCCGCACCTCCGATTAGCATGGCTGGCGATGTACAGTGCGAAAGAAGTTTGGGGAACTGTTGTTGCAAAGCAACCACAGTTCCCCGTGTAACGCGTGCCGCTGTTGCTTCGCCACCTCGGCCGTTCTGAATAATTCACGAGGACGCATGTGGAGATCGCGGCACTAGGGGTGGAGCGACGGCATCGTCGCATTGTTACAGTGCAGGCGTCCCACCTCGCTTCGATGGCTGCTTAGGGTTGGACCCCGGTAACGCAGGCGTCTGTGCCCGGCACATCTCCCGTCTTGGCTTCGCGCTCCTCAAACACCGCGTCGTTGCTACTCTCAACCCTCGTGCTGGAAGTACACGACTAACGTCCGCTGCAACCCTTTCCAGGCACGTTTAGCCGCGCCCGCCGTTCTGCCAAGTTTCGGGGCGGGGGGGGGAAGGTGACCGATCGTCGTCGAGGCGTTGCATCTGCCGTGTCCGATGTTCGTGCGGGGTTGCAACGTTTGTACGACGTCCAAACGCCTGCGCAGAAAAGTCCGGGGTAGGATATGGAGTGTGCTTATTGTGCTCGTACGAACACTGTCGCCGACTTCCTGATGTTGCCACGAGTGAAAGGCAAAGGGGATATGTGCGGCGCGAATCATCTGCGCGACAACAGTACAATACAATAACCGCTGACATCGCTGGGGTTGCCAGCTTTCATCACTGTGGACCAAACCCAGACATCTGTCTCGGTCGGCTCAGGCCTATATCAACACTGTTGATATGGTTCCAGATCTCGCTGCGAATCAAGTGCTGATTCCCGGACTATTGTCTGGGTCAACCCAGACAGATGGTGACCCTAGACGTCACCAAGGGGCCTGTGCAGTGCATGCCCCGTGGCAAGACTGCATTGATCGGTGAAGGTGACCTGACAAGGGGCGAGAGGGAGGGGGGGAAACTCCCCAAGTGTTAGGAGTTGACAGACTGAAGCGGCTGGCATCTGAGCTGGCCACGATCCCCAGCAACCCCACTCATTGCGTTTTAAGTGCTGCTCCGCCACCTTGTGTCAGTGCCATAGGACGGCTGCCGACAGCTGCCTCGTGGCACCTGTCCATAGCTCCCCTTCCTTCCTTTCCCAGAGGCCTGCCCAGACATCGCCTCCTTTCGCTGGTGGCAAGTCTACGTGCCACTGTTACAAGCCAGACCTGATGTCCACGCGTGGGGTCCAAGTTTTAGAATCGGAACCAGAATGTTTATTTATACTGGAGGAGGAATCATATGAGCTATGAAGCTCTTTTTCACATATGTCCACTAGGGGCACAGGTAAAAATGTTCCAACAAAAAAGATACACAGGGACAATGAGGGGTGTGGTAGTCCATAAACAGACCGGAAGCTTTGCTTAGAGTGGCAAAGTTTGCAGCAATGGTGGCTCACACCTAGGGCTTGACCCACTTTTCCATTGTAGACCAAACCCGGACATATTTACGGGTCAGCCCAGGTCTATCAACATTGCACGGTAAACTGATGAGGTTCACTAGACCACCGGTACCAGATTTTGGTACAAATCAATTCCTGCCACCTGACCACAGATGCCAATTTCCGGACTGTCCGGGTCCACTGAGACTGGTGGAAGCCAATTGGCAGAGATTGCCACATCTCAGGAACCTCCAGACCTGCTGGCTTATCGATGTGGCCAGGCGACTGCGGTAGGGAAAATGGGTTCCTGGCCTCCATTTGCATCGTTTTCTTTTTCAATTGTTATTCAGGAACCCAGAATACAAAGTAGATTTTGAAGAGGGGGGCCATTTGCGAGTGGCTTTTCCCCAGGTACACTACTTTCCTCAAGCATACAGAGTGCGCATTTAGAAGAATTTGACCGAATATTCCACGAAGATACCCACTAGAGCACGTCTTGAGCCACAATGTGCCTTTCTTCTATAAGTGAAGGACCATGTATTTCACTCAATGGACAGGCAATTCACTAGCATTCCCTATCAAGCCGTATATATATTAGCAGGACATGCACCTGAATATCCACGCTCAAAACCATGCTGTAGTATATTGGGTATTTGTCTTGAGGGTGTAATCTAAAATGACTGTGGCAAACTGTGTTGGGCTTCATAACGTCTCGAATCTTGTGACGTTACAACTCGACAACGCAGACTTTGAGCAGAGGTTTTGCGATCGGTGTTTGGTTAGCTCATTGTTTCAAGCCATGGAAAGAAAATGTCAGTTATTGTCGAGAGGGCCATGTGGCCTCTCCTTGCGATCATGGTGGCTGTGTGTTGTCGCTCCTTCCAAAAAGCTTCCCATGCTATTTCCGTGATTCACTCATGAGTACCTCTAGCATTATATATTTTATTTATCGCATGGTCTACACCATCTGTTCCCCAACCTCTGTTCTGCGGACCACTGGAGCTCCGCAAAGCTGTGGGAAGCGATCTGCAAAACTGTTGGAGATCCGATGTTTTTTTATTTCTTCACTCAACGGCACATTATTTTCGCTGCCTGGTAGTCCGCAACGTTTCTGTTGAGGATTGACGGTGGTCCGCGGTGTGCAGAGAGGTTGGGAACCTGCCGGTCTCCCAACAACCATGGCACGCAGCCCCTCTGACAGCTACAAAAACACGAGCCCATTGTTGGGGCTCTGCGCTTGCAGAGGAGTTGGCGGCGGTGTGCCATCGTTAATGTGAAACATCCTGGCCGGGATAAAAGCAGGAAGCGAGCCCCGGCCGTCAGCTATGAGCATCGGGTGAGAGTGCGTGGGCTACGCGGCGCCGCTGTGAAGGCCTACGTCCCACGTGCCCCAACACGATGTAAGGGCCTACGTCTCACGTGCCCCATCACGATGTAAGGGCCCGCGTCGCACTCCACTCTAGCACGGTGTCTTCCCACGAAGTCATGTAGCAGTGCATCTGGCTGGTCGTAAAAGCTTATTAAAAAGAGACCTTTTTAGAGTATTATTTTCTGTATTGTAACGTAGATTAAAGTAAATGTGAACCTGTGGCTTTCAAGATATGCCTAAATCAAACAAATGAATTGGCGTATCGTATGATATTTCACAAATATCACCGTTATTATTGATGTGTTAATAATTTAAGTCGATTTTAATCAATGAAATGAGAAGATTAAAAGTAATAGCATGTCCTTGATACGTGAGTGTTTTTGCATGTTTAATTACTGATGTTTTGTGTAGTGAAAATCAATACCTAAAGCAGTCCAAACTTCGCGTAAGTTAGAAACGCGCATTTAGAGTATTTGGCTGCTATAAATTTCCACGTGATTAGCCACTTCATTGAGCTTTCATTTGTGGCCAGGTCGCTTCTGGAAACGAGCTACATAGCTCAGCGGGCCTTACCTGGTGAAATACAAATAGTTTAGTTTTCATCTCCGCCTCAATATGGGAACATGTTATTGAGCATTAACACTTTATCATATCTCTGTTTTTTCCTTTTTTACCAAAAACGTATTCCCATTGAGCTGTCACCTCGAGATTAATCTTTTTGCCGGTCTCACAGAGCAACATATGCACCCCGTGTGTATGTGTGTTTGTCAGATATTGGCCCACAGGAGATTTCTCACAGCCACCTCCCCAAGATATCCTCTAAGGGTTGTTTGTATCTTTATTCGCGCTTTGCGATGAAATTCTCGCATGACATTTAAAGCTTTGTTTTTGATTCTCCGTGCTGGAATTTCGCCAAATCAACTTCAAAACCAAACTTAATATCGGGTTTTTTTTTGCATAGTCATTGGTGACCAGACCATCAGTTTGCTACACTATGAGCAGCTGTCTTGATTCCAACTCAATATATGTATGTATGTTTACCTGTTTTGTAACCGTAACCAACCGTGCTAATTGGAGGTGCGGGGGAAGGATAACAAACTAAACACAAAAATCAGTTGTAAAGAAATTAGTTTTCAATCTAGATTTATAAGTGCATAGCTCCAGTGATTTCCTATATCAGAATCAGAATATTTATTTATACTGCAGGAAGAATTCGATTAACTATAAAGCTCTTTTTCGCAGATGTCCAGTTGGGGCGGGTATGAATGTTACAATATTCTGGCCTCTCAGCTACCCGACCACCTCATTAAGCATTAACCCTTAGCAATATGTATTCAGGTTAATGTTTAAATACTGGGTGCAGCTGTATACCCACTCAAGCAGCCTTTGTGTCCACGGTGCTGATGATGTTGATTGTAAGCTCGAGAGGTGCTCATGCTAATGATGCGCAGTGCTTCATTGTCAGCACCACCTCTACAAACGTTCACAAGCGCACGCTCGGCGTTCGTTCGTAGTACAACTACAACTCTGGTTTCTTGGCGATGTGGGGAGCGACGGGTTAACTGCAAATAAAAAAAGAGAGGCCGAAGAATGTTTACTCAAGATAATTAACTGATTGAATATTTAGAATCCTCGACAGAGTATAATTTACAGCACGCGCACATCACAAAAAAAACTTCGGCTCAAAATGAACTATTCAACGCGGCGGAAATTAATTTGAAGAAGTTGACCAGGTGGGAGCCAGGAGCTCACGGTGTTCGTCACGACTTCTGCATCGATGCCGATGCCCACCGATCGCTGAGTTGAATATTAACGAGCCACAGAGCATATGCACGAAAGTATGTCTGCTGAACTTCTTCCGCATTGTGCGTAGCCAACTTTGCTAATTAGGAGGTGCGGGGAAAGGACAACAAACTAAACACAATACAGTAGTTCTGAAGACGTGAGTTTAAAGTCTTGACGATTTAAAAGTTGCATAGCTCCTAGTGGCTTCCTCATATCGGAAGGAAGAGCATTCCGGACGGCCGCAGAAGCGCATCTGAAAGCGCCGCGTGATGATGCGGTGGCCGTTGTTGAAATATGATGCAGAGAGAGCCCCCCGCGGTGTTTCGTCGGTATCTTGACACCGCGGCGTTAATTTCCTCGGCGACTGCTGCTGTTTGCGTGCCGCGCCAGTCGCACGGCACGCAAGCGCGGGGGGCGGCGCGCAACGGAAACGGCAAAGGTGCAGCGCAGAAAATGTGCACCGGCAGTTTCCTGTTGTGGTGGAGGTTTCTCGTCAATTGATATATTTTTCTCTAAGGCAGCAGCGTGATCAGCGGTAATAAATGTGGGCTTGTGTTATTTGCCTGATGGCAGGATTTTTGCTTCCAGAAGCCAGCGCTGTCTTGCAGTGCAAACCGGGTTTGGCGATTGGCATCTGCGCATTTTCCTGCAGGGTCCGCGGTCCGATGTGGGTTTTTCTGTCCCAACACCTATCAGATGAAATCTTTGTTTTTAAGTCATCCGATCCGTACGGACGAGTGCCTGTGAGTGCGTTCACCTCGCACGAGGGTGACGGGCAACGTTTTGTCAAGCTTGGTAGATTTTGACCAAACTTTGCGTGAAGAGTCGAGGGGTGTCAGTCGGCAGTAACCAAAGTTGGTGAATGAGTTGAAGCCAGACGCACCCTTCCCTGATTACAGGCTTTATGCATATGGGATTAGATTCAATGTGCCCTTCTACGTAGCATGAATATGATTTGAACGCATCTCTCCTCTTCCTTCGTTGCTGCCCGCCTCTCGCGTTGCTCGTACGGATGGCCTTGCGAGGGCCGTGGCTCCACTTTGTGTTTAGGAGATGTTTAAATGCATGCCCCGGCAGGGCCCTTGAGATCTTCCAATGGTGCCATACTTTGTACACCTCGATCTTGGCTGCATTCTTGGATAGATGGGACTGTTACTGTAGAGCTCTACTGGTGCCACACCCTGGTTGTGGAACTCCCTACTGTTGCCACACCACCTGGTTGTGGAACTCCCTACTGGTACCACACCACCTGGTTGTGGAACTTCCGACTGGGGCCACACCACATAGTTGTGGAACTCTCTACTGGTACCACACCACCTAGTTGTGGAACTTTCGACTGGTGCCACACCACCTGGTTTTGGAACTCCCGACTGGTACCACACCACCTGGTTGTGGAACTTCCGACTGGGGCCACACCACCTGGTTGTGGAACTCTCTACTGACTTTATGTTAAATTGGAGTATTCTATAATTTTTCCGTAATCTTTAACACGTGACTGCATTTTTGGGGGTTGCCAGCCACTATATTTACAGCGGTACTTTTTTGCCGCTGTGTACAGTAGTTCCTTTCTACTGTACTTACCTTACAAAGAACTGCTGTTCCGCTACCTGCCAGCGAGCGTGTGTAATTAACGCCCGGCTCTGGCACGATACCCACTCTGCTAATCTGCTCTTGCAAATGATGCTGCGATTCGCGCCCGTGCGCACGCAGTTAGGACATCCCCTGCACAGAAAGGGCTCATTAATTTCGTAATATCCCTGAGGTGCCTCACAGCATGCTGAACGGCAGCAATCAGGGCTGCCACATTTTCCACTGGAGACCATGCGCGGAAACACTTCTCAGTCGGCCTCGGTTGGTCAAAGCTGTGCAGTTGACTGCGATAAGCTTCAGCGACGTAATTCCTCCAGACCTCGGCACAAATACATTTTTGCCACGCGGACACGGATGGCGGTTTCCTCGACTGTCCGGGCAAGACCCGGACAGGTGGCGACCCTGTGAGCGATGTATGCCTTGGCACTTTGGCGAGGGCGCTGGCATCACCCCGTCCATGGCCCCATTGTGAGCTTCAAGTGGAGGTTTGAGTATCGCTGCGGCTCTCTTTCCTTGTAGCCTACAAAAAAATCGAGGTTAACAGCTGCAGTGCACACTGCCGTTGTTGTATGCTGACGTGCGCACGTTGCTCAGAGGGTTACGGTTGATGCAAGCTGATCTGCAGATGAATGACAGCGGCGTTGTGCGGTAATTGATGCTTGCAACATGTGCGCTGCACTAGACATGCGCGCTACACGTGCAGGAAGGAGGTGATGCTCTCTACCGAGTCGCTCTGCGTTGTTACTGCTGTGCACGCTCCAGCACGCACAGTGCATCATTCCTAAAAAGGCAATGTTTGTTGTCCATCATCATTCACCTATCCCACCGCGACGGAGCGGCGTCGTGTACCAATATTACAGAACCGCTTTTGTAGGTGGCCAATATTTGTTGCAGTGCCCCGCTGCAGGGCTGCGACCTGACGGCTCCGTCGCCGCTTGTCGAGTTCCGTTGCGCCGGAGCAGCGTAACGCGCGGCGCGCTGCCGTTGCACCGTCTCCCAGGCGAGGTGCGCGTCGGGTCTCGCGTGAGCGCGGTCGAGGTTGGCGGACTCGGGCGGCCCGTTCATACGGTCGAACGTGTGCCGTCGGCACGCCGAACCGCCGGTTCCTTCTGGCATCTCCTTGTGTCAACGTTCAGAGACGCATCGGCGGCGGCTCCGAGCTGCGCCACCATTCCTGGGCAACAAGCGGACCCGGACTTTTTGTCAAGCGGCGTCGCCACCGGGGGCGGAGTGGCGGCACGAGGCATGAGGGTGGCACGAGGCCCGGAGAACTGCCAGCGGTGGCTTTCTCCGCAAGCCATTACCACAGTGTCACGGTGCGCCGTCACCTGCCACCGCGTGACACTCGGGGGGGGGGGGGGTGTGGGGGGCGTGATCTCCCTTCATGAAAGTCTGGAACTTAGGGTGGTCTTTGGATCGTCGGCGTTCCGTGCGGCGTTCCGGCGTGAAGAGGATGGGATTCTACTCGTGCTGTGTTTTCTTTGGCATCTTCGCCACTCCTTTCCTGCAAAGACGCTTGCTTGGTGCTCGTGCCGGCCAAACTTGGGGAGCATATCATATGGGTCGCAGAGCTGCACGGGGGAGAGAGCTTACGTTTTTGGCTGCCTTTTAAAAAGAATCGGGAAAATGTAAAACAATATCCCATTGTGTAGATATTTTGGTTGAGGTACTAGTCATATCCCGAAGTGTGAAATAATTATAAAAAGCAGGGCTTTCATAAATGGCGAAAAATATTTTTCTCAGGGGTTTTTATTGGAGTCCCCATAAATATCAAGGCAATAAAAATGACTGCAGTGGAACGGAAAACATTTTGGCGATCAGATTCTCATCGGTGGCTCCCGCACAGCTTTGCAAAAATACGCGCGTGGGAGCAGAAAAGCAAGGCTTTATCAGCCTAGAGTCTTAACATAAAGTAGTCTCATGTTATTTAAGGCAACAAACGCATTCCTACCATGGTTTACAAGACTGATTAAGTCCAGGGTAGTAATGCCTGCTGGCCGCTCGGCGTGCCCTTCATTCAATTAGATGATCTTTTTTTGCTGACCGCAGCAGTGGCAAAGATATCGCAACGCATGTGCCAGGCTTCACCTGAGAGGCAGAAGAGGGTGGGGCACGGTGGGGCATGGTGGGGTCACGGTGAAAGAGGCGCCCCTAGCAGCGAATCTCGTTAAAGATCGCTAGGGATAATGAGCTCAGCTGGAAGTGTGCCCTGGCGGCGGAAGAGTGCAGTGACCGCTTTTGTGCGAGTGACCAAGCGGGTGTGCGGAGGAGTCGAGGGTGGTGGGGGGGAGCCGTGGGCGGGCGAGTGTGTGCCGGCCTTGCTTAGCTCAGCACAGGGGGGTGAGCGGGGTGGGGGGGGACCCTTCTTTGGGCGGCGCTGAACTCAACGAGTTGGTCGTCCCGTGGCCTCCTGTGTTTCCACGCGGGCCATCATTGCACGCAAACTTTCTCCGTTCGCTTGTGGGAGGAAGCCCACTCAGAACCGCAGAAGAAGGTACGGAGCTAAAATTAACTCTTCTCCCCGTGGAGTTTGCATATTCTCCCATTGGCGGAAGCGTGGATTTTTCTCCAGGTCGTTTGGTTTTTCCCTCCACATTTAGAATCAACATCACGCGTTTAGAGTACAGTAAAACCTTGGACTGCGAGTGTTTTGCAAGACGAGCAAAATTTTAAATAAATATTAATTTGATAAACGAGCGAGGTCTTGCAATACGAGTAGTACGTATACGCTTTGTCTGCCGAGCGTCACGTGATCACAACTGATATACGAGTGCTTTGATATACGAGTGCTTTGGATTACAAACACGTTTCCGGAACGAATTATGCTCGCAATCCAAGGTTTTACTGTATTTGCCTGCTATAAATTTCAGAAAAAGACCTATAGCTCAGTGAGCCTTACCTGGTCAAAATAAAAAAAAAATGGTTAAGCTTTTTTGTTTGTTTTAACATTGATTGACATTGGGTGGCAATGTGTCACTGTGGTAACACTTATGCTTCACACTAAGAACGTCCCAGGTTCGATTCCCAACTTGGTTGCCTTTTAGTGTGGAGTTTGTATGTTCTCCCACTGTTCTCTATGGGCTTCCTCCAGTTACTTCCTATAGTTAATGACACACACACATATAATGTAATTATATTGGCCAAAATTCCCTGGGCTGAAAAATGAACTGCAAATCACCTACATATTTTTTTTATAAACATCGCCAGATGTCAGCCACAGTGTCATGCGCGGTGTCACCGTGGGTGATGGAGCCGGTGAGAGGGTAAAGGCCCATAGGAGCCCTGCCATTGCCTGCTGCCGCCACTGCAAACCAAAATCACTGCGACGCCGATCCTCTTTTCAATCTGTAATAAAGTAAAATGTAACGTACATTTTCATAATGTGCTTATTTCGCTTTCTTGGCATACTTACAAAAAAAGAGTCTGAAGAACATTTTGCAATTACGTAGCACAGGCGAGGAGCAGGTTCAAAATGTTCACGGCCACTTTGCAGGGTTTAGATGGTATCGAATGTGGCGATCGGTGGTGCCGAGTGAGATTTGTCAGGATTGTACGCAGTTGAATACTCCTCCACGGGGTGAATCTCAACTCCTACACCGGGGGTGGAGGGGGGGGATTCTAGATTGAAAACAAATTTCTTTAGAACTGCTTTTTGTGTTTAGTATGTTGTCTTTCCCTCCCCCGCACCTCCGATCAGCACGGTTGGCGACGTACGGTTGCGAAAGAAGTTCAACATACGTACATACACAAATTTAATCTCCTACGCCGGCGGAAATCTCCAGCCCAGAGGGGGATGCACCTCGGCACATTCCAAAAGCGATTGGAACAACATCACTTTGTGAACCGAGCAGGAGCAGCCAGCTGCGTGTGTCCCTGTAGTCGGGGTTGGTATGGAGGGGAAATACAGGGAGAGGGAATGGGACTTGTACCTGCGCGGTGCAAATCTGTCTCCTGTGCCTTTTTAGGGACGTCACTGACTAATTGCCCAAAAACGTTTGGTGTCATTTCTCCTCCACGCGTGATAATAACCCAACAAGTAGTTCAATGTTGACGTGGCCATTTTATCGAGGGGCTACTGCGGCTGTGTGGTGTGGCCTGGGATTGTTTTGTTCTTTTTGCTGCCTTGCGTCAGCTTTATAAACCAGACTTATATCATTAATATCTGTATTTATTTATGTTTCGTGACTTGCTTGCCATTTTTCTATCTTGCACTCTTGTGCTTTTTGTATCGTTTGCTGCTGTGACTTTGCTGACCCCGTGCCCATATCTGAGACATCTGCGCAAAAAGAGCTTCATAGCTCATCGGATTCCTCCTCCAGTCGAAATAAAGACGCCGATTCTGACGAGTTTAAAAAGAGTCCATTGTTTGAGCCACGAGCCACTTCCAGCCAGCTCTTGTAACTAAGCCTAGTGGGCTGGGGCTGGACACGAGACGTCGTAAATGTCTATGGAAAGCGCGGGGAAGTTGGGAGAGGACGTGGGGGGGGGGAGCGTGGGTGCAGCCGCGTGCAGATGTAGGCTGCCCCTGTGTGCTCCCGGGGCAGCCTACATCTGCTTGTGCTGTGGGGGTAATGCAAGTTGGCTTCCCTTCACAGAGCCGTGTGACCCCGGCCTGCCCGCAAGAACGTGCAATGACTGCCTCTGACGTGGGGGAGGGTCTCGCATTGGTGCACTTTCACAAATTTCCATCCCTCTCTCTTCCTGTTTCAAATGAGCTCACATTTTTTTTTGTACAACTCCACCCTCTCTGTTTTAAGTGTAATTTCCCCGCGCCCGTGCTGCCGTCCAACGGTCCCTTCTTTAATCTCGACAGCGACAAAGCAATTTCCGCTAGGGGCCACAGAACGTGATGCAAGCGAGAGTTTTATGGCGCACTCGTAATTATCTTCATTGCTCTGCTTTCGCACCTCCGATTAGCACGGTTGGCTACGTACGGTGCAAAAGAAGTCCACATGTCATTTTGGTGACTCAGGGCACTCCTTGCAAATGCAATCTACCTTGTCCCTCAAGATCTCATATCTAATTCACAAAACAACTTAAATAAACTGGATGAACAAGTGACTGCGTGAATACTGTAGCAACAGGGCAGTTCCATTGAACAGTGCGTGCGATAGCAATCACCATACACCGAGATTTTTTGTTGCATGTGTTTTAAGGTATTGCATTACTCCGTGCCTCTGTGTTATGCATCCGCGCTTTGCTAAAGGGACACGGAATAATTCTGAGCCTCTGATTGGACGTTTCATTGAATTTTCTTACTGCTACTCGCACAGTGTCGCGCCCAAAACATTGCGAAGCGGAAATGTCGGGGCGATTTGACCACGAGCTCGCGGCACCGACTCCCGCATCTCTCGTCCGTTTTTTTTTATGCTCCTTAAAGTAGTGGGAGCGCGAGCTCGCACAATATTTGTTCACTCTCCTGGTGTCAAATGCGACTTTTTGCCTTTTTTTCTATGGATTCTCACTCGCTCGATAAGTAATGGAATTTCCTGGTGAACCCCAAGCAACGATGATGAGCGGTGTTCTCGCGCCCGTTAATCGTTATCGCGCGCGGGCAAGAAATGCGCCGTCCGTACCCCAGCACACAGCGCCCAATGCACTAACACCGCGAGTCACATGTCGGGACGCGGAGCTCCCTCAACGGCCAGGTGTGTTTACTGACACCTCTTTGCACACCTGGGAAACGAACCGCGTCAAGCAGCAAGGTCAGGGGCATGGGTCACCGTACGCTTGCAGAGGAGCACGTTGTGGCAGACTTACAGGCAAACTGTTTCACCCCGAAGTATGGATTTAAGTTTTTATTTTTTATTTAAAGGGCCCTGATATTTATTCCAAGGAATTGTCTGCCGCTATACGTATGGTGTGTAAAAAAACACGTTCGGCCCTTTGGTACAAGATGTTACCTCTCGTGCACGTGAGAGAATGGAGATTTCTACCTCATTATGTTCAAGCGGTGCAGGGAGAAAAGAGTTACGTTCTCGTGCACAGAGAAGTGGCGGTGTGCCCTGATGAAGCACTCGACAAACGGCCTTCACCTGGGTTTCGAGCGCTGGAAACCTGTACAACGTTTCCATTCGGCGCTCAACAATTTACAACAACGTGCATTGAAACGTCTTGACTGCATCGACTGCTGCTTCGTTCGAAGGCATTTGAAATTCATTCCATTTTGTCTTTTGTAAAAGGGGTTGTTTTTTTGCAAACCTGCTCTGGACGTGTTCTAGACATTTCCCCCCTTAATATGTTATCACGGGCCCTCTCTCTGCAATGCAGCAGTTCTCACCTTATGGCTCGCGTGAGCCCCCCCCCAAGGGGATGCAGAAGTCTTTCATGTGTGGGAGGGGGGGGGGGGCACAGGCTTCGGCATGGATACCGCGCTGGAGAAATTACTTGTAAAGGGCTCGGTAGTGTCCTGTCTCTACTATCCTCCACTTGATCATGATTGAGCCGCACGTGGAATTTATCATTGGCACCGGCGCTTCCATTATATCTAACATAATTTTCTGGGCGTTTTGCCAACTTTCCATTATTGGTTTGGTATTTTTTTCCTTCAAGTAGAGTGGACATCAAGGGAAGATTAACATCGAACGAGAAAAGTGGACGTGGGCAGGTTGAGTCGCTACCCGGGATGATGGCCGGCGGTCGAGACTAACCATGGCAAGGCAGTCAAAGGAGGGAAGGCGCCCGAGAGAATTCTCGCCGAAAGTTTGATGGACGTGTTCGAGCAAACCACGGGCTGGGGGGAGGCAGTGAGCGGTGGGCTTGATTGGGGGGCACCCGACGTCCCGAAATCGTTGGCAACCGCCACTGCGGTGCGGAACTGCGTAGGGCGTTAGCACGGCATGCGTGTGGCCGTGTGTATTTAGTTTGATGGCGAGGTCTCGCCGCGGACACCAGTGGGGAGGGACTGAGAGGACAAGCTTCGTCTCGGAACAGAGCCCAGAAACCATGCGAGTGTCGTTTACCTGCGAGTTTGACGAAAATGAGCAGGGAATCGACACAAATCAATTTAAACGCGTACAAAACATCCTGCGATCTTGAAACCTCGCAGCTGGATATGGTATAGTTCATGAAATGTCAATGGCCATTACCATGCAAATGGATGCGTTTAGAGTCTCGAGACGGCTCCGTTCGCAGTCGGTCAACATTGCTGACTCATGAAAGTAAACGGGGTAACATTTCGTACTGTGTGGCCCTCATTCACACCGGCTGGTATTTACATGGATGATATTAATAATTCAATATTCTCAACGAACCACCCGCTCTGTCATTTGACCCAGTTGAATTGGAGTAACGAGACAGCGACTGGAACAACGGTATGAGGCTGCTGGACCACGTCGCCCACGTTTGCCACGCAGGGGTAACCAAACTTGCCTCTTTTTATTTGTCTAAGCAAGCATTGCAAACAACTTTTTTCAGTGAGACTGTAATTTAAAATGTTGTTCCAGTGATAGGTGTGAGTTGTCATTGGTAGCTTGCGTTCTATGACCAGGACATGCCACTAAATCGACGTACGCACCGATAAATAGTCCATAAAGTAAGGATTCTCGGTTTTCTTTGTTCAGACAGTGAGGGAAGGTGACACTCGTTGTTTGCGTATAATTTCCAGGCAAAATGAAGTTTGAGCTAATGGGGCTGACAGACGTTCGTTGCTATTTATCTGAACAAATACCTCGCGTGGATTTTCGTATCCGGCGACGAACGAGGATTTTGTTTCTGAAGTTTTATCCGAGCATGAATATTTTTTAAGAAAGAAGTCCCCGATTGTTGTAATGACCTGAATGTGCTTTTACTTCCCGTAAACTCGGGAGGATTACACAGATCGCTGACATGTCACCGCACGCTCTTTAAAAAGGAGAGACTGTTGTGCGTACATTTCAGAGACAAAAATTGCACGTTTATTTACGGATGCCCCGCTGATTCCTAACAGCCATCTCACTTTATTCTCAACGAGCAATTGAGTACTGTGAAGGCGATGGCTTCGTGTGTCACGGAAGGGCGTTCTAGAACATTAAAGTCCGTTGAGACCGGTGGGAGACGTGTAGGGGCCTTGAAATATAAAAATAAGATTTCTCCCATATTTATTTAGAGGGGTATCTATACATGGATCGACCTGTATTTATATTTTTTTAAAGACGTTTAATTTTACATAAAATTTCAGGATGAGAATAAATTTTTGTTGTAGCCTGCACAGGTTTACATGGGCGACAGTGGCCAACAGTGGTGCTATGGAGAGAGCGCTGCTTCAGTGAGGAATTGCATGGCGGGGAGAGTCGAGGGCCTGCAGCATGAGTGCCATCAATTGCTGCCACCACTCAGATTTCACAATGAACAATGATTCTGGGTTGTCAGGATTGAAGGGGAGTGAAAGGCCACGAAAAAGCACAGACAGTAGAAGTTGGGAACTCCCGCGCTGCTCTTACCGATCGTGATGGAACACAGCCAAATCGGCGTAAGATGAACCAACAAAAATCCCACCGTTCATTTGGGATGCACGTGGGAAGTGGCTGCCTCTCAAAGAAGGCCAGGGGACACGGGCATCGCGCCTTCTAGCAGGCCACGACACACCCGAGGAGAGGCTTTGCGCCATGTTGCGCTTCCCTTTCGCGGCAAGGAGCGTCGTGCAATCCGGGAGAGACCGGCTGCCTTGCGCACCCTGTCCTGCCAGGCGCCACCCTCGCGGCAACGGTGCCGCGTACCGCAGAGACGCAGGGCGCCCCCCCCCCCCCCGGGCCCTTCCCTTTCCATCTCGCGTAGCTAGACGCAAAGTAGAACGTGAATTTAAATCTGACATCGGTGTTACGCTGACCACCGTCCCCCCACCGGCACACGAATTTTGCCCCAGTGTCAGTTACATAGCATTCGCTGTGATCGCTACTTGGCGTGTCATTGAAGGACAGCGGGAATTGATCCACAGGAGGACCTTATGGGCGCACACACAATTAAATGTAAGTGGGGGCACTTAATATCATCTGTACGCATGCGTGGTTGTCTACGCGCAGATGAAGGTCCGAATGCCTGCACAGACGCGTCGCTTCAGACCCCTCAACTAATTAGCTGCCATGGTTGCCCACGAGCGTCTGCCGAGACGCAGGGGTGGCAGAGGCCCAGGGGGTCGCACGTGGGTCAAGTGCAGTCTCGTACTCCTACAATGCGGTCGTAGTAGTAGTTGCGTTCCTGAAGAACTCCGCTTCATGGAAAAAACGCGTTGTAATTGAATAATAAATAATATAGGGTAAAGCCCAGTCCGCAATAACACGTGAGATGCGTACGCAGGCTGAACAAAGACTGAGGCACGTGGGTAGCATCTAGAAGCATCCAGCAGCATCCCACTGCCTCGTGTGACGCTACGGCGAGGCAGCCGTACAACCGCTTATTTCTCCCTCGCGCGACGTAGTTCCGTTCACTCAATCGAGTTATATCCAATTCGCATCCGCGTTGTAAAAAATGCATTCCTTGATACATTTATCGCATTATATCCAATTCGCGTTATGGAAACAATATGCAGCGTTATAGGAGAACAGACTATGTATGTATGTTGAACTTCTTTCGCACCGCGCGTAACCACACCGTGCTTATTAGAGCAGGGTTGAATAGCGAGCGTCGTGCAGCTCGGCCGTCAATGCCAACTCAGGGATCCTCCTTGTGAGGCCCGGCTGCCGTTCCCTCCGTCAGATGGCCTTGCCAGCGAGTCGTGCCAGTGTTGGATGGATGATTCTCATAGCATTAGGTTGCTTATTGGCATTTTTGCGTGTTTTTTTGCGTGTGTTAAGTTGGTTGTCCTTCCCTCCACACGTGATTAGCACGGTTGGGCTACGTATGTTCCTTGAGGAGGCTGTGCACTGCTGATGGGACGTAGTGAAAATTAAACCGGGGCGAAGGTTACCATTAAGACATTCGGATCTGAATGATTTGAGGTAATGATTCGCCCCCTGGGTGACTCCCATGAATGTCGTGATTAAGGATTGAGATAGGATTCAAGTATTTGGTCTCTCTTTTTTTATATTTGTGGCAAATGTAGCGGCCCTTGGTGGCTACCGGGGTCACAAAAAACCCATTACGTAGAGCGTGTGCAAATTGAAATGCATTGATTGTTCACCACGCGATTGTGATGCTTTTATGATGAGCTTAAAAAAATCAATATTAATTAATTGATGCGTCTTTACACCCCCACCTCCCTCCCTGCTGGAAAAAAAACCGATAGAGCACCCACAATCCACCAAGCCAGCGAATGTTTATCCTGTGAGATAATACAGCGGATTCTTTTTAACTTTCGGCAACAGGCGAGGCATTTTTCACATTGAATCGAGCGCGCATTAGGAGGGTAATGTCGGCAAGTGAGGCTGGGGGCAGAGTGTTTCTCAATCTCGGCTGGTTACGCAGGCTAGGCTGCATGCTAACACCGGCCGCCGAGGTGCAATCCTCTTAAAGATAATAGCAACAACAAACTCTGAAGGCATCTTGACACCTACCCTGAATTAATGTTTGTGGCTGAGCTGACACTGCAGCAGTTGGGCCCATTGCGTCAGCAGAATTAGCTTTTCTCATTATTTTGTAGGGTGGGAGAAGTATAACGCATGTAGAGCCGAGACAATAGAAAGTTTGCGTCCATGTGGTTATTATATAAATTGCCCCAAGGTGTTACAGCAACCAACATGAAAAATAAACTGCCTCGGTATCCTAGGTATGTTTTCACAGTGGATGTTATGCAGGTGCATTTCTTTTGAGAGCGTGAGCGTAACCCAGGACCTACAGCTGTGGGGTTGTAGGTCTATGTTAATGTTCAATTCCTGATACCTGGAAATTCCTGTTGAGTTATTTTTTTATCCTGTAAATACCAACAGACAGCCTACAATGTCGCCTTTACATATCCATCTCTTCACAACAAATATTTTTTTACACAACCAAATATGCCGCACGGTCTTGTCATTCAGCAGCATTGCTTCAAGACAAGTAAAACTAGACTGGTTTCGATATTTAGTTTCTTGTCAGCAGAAGGCTGTACTGTAAATGGCTGTACTGTAAATGTGTGCGAATACATTTACAGTATTTTTTAATCTGTTTACAGAATTTCCATAATTATGCCGTAGTTTGATAATTACCACATTGCATTGTGCGTCGCGAGGTCGGATTGTTTGTGACACCACCCTGTCGTAGTCGTCGCCGCCCCCATCATGCAAATAATGTCACGGGATATTTGTGGTGGTAATTTGGTAATTTTTCACGGAGATCACTTGGACGGCTGTGCAAATCAAACCACCGCCTCTATGTGGACCGGCTTATTGATTTATTTGGACGGTATGCTCATGTCCGGTTGAGCACCGCGGTTACCGGTTCGGCGCGTCCAGTAACCGGATGCTTGCATCCCGTGTGCCGACAGATTCTCCCGAGCCGCGCACGGGCCGACGACTCGTGGTGCCAGGCGGCGCCATGACGGAGAACGGGAACCCTGACGACACGCCCACCTCCTCCAAGGTGAGCTCCCTCCCCGTCTACCGGTTGCTGGAGAATTGCTTCGCCTGCGAACTGTCACGTTGAAGCGTCTCTCCTTCGCAAGTTGTGCCTCCCTACTTTTGGCTATTGGGTCGTTTCCGTCACTCCTCGCGGTGTCTCCGCCACTTCTCTCCGTCCGCCGCTGTGCCCATCAGCTTATACGGCTTCCATCTTCTCCATTGTTTTGCTGTTTGGTGTCCAGTGTTTGGAGATTGACGTCCAGTCAGATCGCGGTGTTGTTGTTCTTCCCCGGGCTCCTCCCGGGGTTCCCTCCGTCAGTGTCCTCCGCATCCAGGCACCATTCACCCCCCGGTCATGTGTCCAGCATCTTGCAGCCTCCTGCGCGTGGCATCGCTCAGCAGCCTCGAATCTTTGTCTCTTGCCGCGTCTTCAAAGGCATCCTTGTTAGTTACTACATTGCTCTTTGTATATATATAAAAAAAAGCTTTGATATAGAAGACAGTGGTTCTCCTGTATTCTTCTTATTCTTTTTCTATAATAGACTCTTAATGAAAAAATGCAGGAGAGCATTGAGCTACCCGACCATGTGTTTGTTGGCTTAAATATCAAATGGGTAAGAACACGTGGTCACAATGTATCCTCTTCTTTGCATTCCATGGCAAGGAGGAACTAGGTAAATTATGGCATCTGGGTGCATACGGAGAGACGGCAAAATCACGTGATTTGAATGGGTGGGGGTAGCCCAGCACCATTACTATGGGAATAGTGGGGGTATATTAATGGTAATGGGCCTGCCCTGAAACAATCAGCGTCTCGTTTCACTTCGCACTGAACGTAGGCTTGTCAGTGCGGAGGTAATCTGTGCATCGGCACTTCAGACCCTGCAGTAATCTTTAAAATTGCCAAACAGTTTAAGGACCGTCGTCATTGTGTCAAGAAGTGCTTCTTGACAAGAAACACACGAACAGCTTCATTATCTTTGGTTACATATATGATGACATAATGAGAGCTTCCACGTTACAAGAGACAATGGGTACGCAACATGTGGACACAGACTATGAAGTAACTGGTCCATACGGTTTAATTGCTTTATTTTTGTTTACTCGTTTCAAATGTCAGGTGAAAATGAGGTAGGTGGCGGCGTGGGAGGACACTGCAAAGGGAAACGTCGCTACAAAGATGAGAATTGATGGTTGCTTGAACGGGCCCGTTTTGTCGCGTGTGTTGGTGAAGTTGAACGCGGTTATTGATCATTATTGTGCGCCGAGCCGGGTGACAACCGCCTCATTGGCAGCACGGAGAGAGGGCCCTGAGCCCACCGGTGAGCCTGGCCATGGGGAGAGAGAGGGCCCTGAGCCCACCGGTGAGCCTGGCCATGGGGAGAGAGAAGGCCCTGAGCCCACCGGTGAGCCTGGCCATGGGGGGGGAGAGGGCCCTGAGCCAACCGGTGAGCCTGGCCATGGGGAGAGAGAGGGCCCTGAGCCCACTGGTGAGCCTGGCCATGGGGGGGGAGAGGGCCCTGAGCCAACCGGTGAGCCTGGGCATGGGGAGAGAGAGGGCCCTGAGCCAACCGGTGAGCCTGGCCATGGGGAGAGAGAGGGCCCTGAGCCCACCGGTGAGCCTGGCCATGGGGAGAGAGAGGGCCCTGAGCCAACCGGTGAGCCTGGCCATGGGGAGAGAGAGGGCCCTGAGCCAACCGGTGAGCCTGGCCATGGGGAGAGAGAGGGCCCTGAGCCCACCGGTGAGCCTGGCCATAGGGAGAGAGAGGGCCCTGAGCCAACCGGTGAGCCTGGCCATGGGGAGAGAGAGGGCCCTGAGCCAACCGGTGAGCCTGGCCATGGGGAGAGAGAGGGCCCTGAGCCCACCGGTGAGCCTGGCCATGGGGGGAGAGTGCCCTGAGCCCACTGGCGAGCCTGGCCACAGGGGGGGAGAGAGGGCCCTGAGACCACCGGCGAGCCTGGCCACAGGGGGGGAGAGAGGGCCCTGAGCCCACCGGTAAGCCTGGCCATGGGGAGAGAGGGCCCTGAGCCAACCGGTGAGCCTGGCCACAGGGGGGGGGGGGGGGGAGAAGGCCCTGAGCCCACCCGTGAGCCTGGCCACGGGGGGGGGGGGGGGGAGAAGGCCCTGAGCCCACCGGTGAGCCTGGTCATGGGGGGGAGAGGGCCCTGAGCCCACCGGTGAGCCTGGCCATGTGGGGGGAGAGGGCCCTGAGCCAACCGGTGAGCCTGGCCATGGGGAGAGAGGGTCCTGAGCCCAAGGGTGAGCCCGGCCACGGGGGTCACTCAGCGGAAGTCACATACGACTTGCTTTCTCATGTGATCCAGAGACAAGATGCCATCCGGAAATTTGTGAATGTTAGTGGTGTTCCTACGGTTAAGGGGTTTTAAATATGATAGTATGACTTGAATAGTCCAGTTTCTAGCAAAGCCAATCCATGATTTTATGGAATTAATCAATATTAAATGACTTGATTCAGTCTGGCATAGTTTGGATCGTATTGTAGACTAATAACACTTTGCTGTAATAATAAACGAGTGATGACAATAATACGCTCGTTGGTAGACAAGAATAATATAATAGATCAATAGTAGAAATTCACCAATTAACGAAGATAATTGAAAATTAGAAATCCATTGAAGGGCGAATATTTACCTTGAATGTGCTGCACGGTGCAGGCTGGCCACCTCGCCTACATCGATTTACGAACCGGAATGGATTCGCGAGAAAGAGCGCGCGTGGGATCGGGCGTCCACGAATCGGTCGCGGCGTTCACGAGCCATGCTAATTACAGAGTCAAACTGCCGCTACGTTGAGGGGAAAGAAAATGAAGGGGACAGGAGTAGTTATAGAAAGAGAAATGAGACCGTGAAAAGGAGTAAGTACGAATAACTGAATCAACGTGCCATCCAAAATCTTTAATTATAATTAATCACATTGGTTGTATTGCTGCGTGTTCACAGCAATTTTATAAAGTATAAAGAATCGGTTGCAAGCTGAGATGAGGTAAAATACTGTTTGCTATTCTATAAGCACTGTTTGGTTATATTTACTACTATTTCGTTTCTACTTACAAGGCAATCTCCTGATCTGATGCTGTGTGCGCCTATCGGAGGTTTCTGTGAGTGCCATGGGCAGCGGAGAACGTAGTATTTCCCCCATGACAAGAAATTAGACTTTGTGTGGTGGTGATGGGCGTGGCGAAAACCGTAACAATTCAGGTTCGTTCATTTTTCGTAATCCAAGTCCTCATGTAGCAGACGTAAAAATGTAAAGGCTAAAAATCCAATTTAGGTTTTTATATGAAAATCAACTGCGTTAACTTCTGATGTAGTTGTACAAAGTTTAATAGCAACGTGTTTCTCTAAATAACTTCGTGATAAAGATTACAATATGAACCCTCAGCATGATTTATAGGAAAATGTTTTAGGACTATATTCATTTTGAAATTCAAAACTTCGGCATTTTTTTAAATATATGATTATACGCCGTAATTTTCTGGACAAATTTACGTTATGAAGTTTTCTGAGTGCATACCCTCTCTCTGGGCCAGTATGTGATATGTTCGTGTGAATAATGGGTTGGTAATGATTTTGTATTGTCTGGGTGGTGTACGCGTGGTTTCCACTGCGTTATCAGTGATGTCTCTCCGCATCAGATGGGCTACATCATCATCACTGTCACCTTTTGATGGGACGGGCAGGGCTGTGTTTAGGCTGTCTCACCTGTCATTCCTACAGCGTCAGTCCGAGTGGCAGTGGTTATCCCATTTCCAATAAAGCCTCCACCATCCTTGTCGTGTGGTGACAGGAATACAAGCAAACCTCGCCCTATTTGCGCCAATGGCAATAACCTCTTTATAAATACCAGCAAGATGACTCTACAATAAATTTGTTTTTATTTGTGTAACATTGCAGAACGCATTTGCCTGCATGCAGATATGTGGACATCGCAAGGTTGGAACAGCTAAACACTCAACAATATGTGCATTTTAGCTTTTAAATTACTAAAAGATAACAATACATATAATTAGTTGAATACAGATGTTTATATGTACCTGACTAAAATACAGTAATAGGGTGAGAGTATAGAGGAAATGAGCATTATTCCACAGCTACACGCCTCCCATCGGTCTCTATACACTGGTTACATCTTTGAATCCTCTCCTGTCACATAGCAAGCCATCGCTATCACAATATCCAATCGCCCGTTGAGGAGACAGTGCATGAGGGTCATTAGAGAACTCGTGGAGATATGTATTAATGGATCACTCTTGTATACAATGGACACATTTAAATTAAAATTTCTACATATGTAACGTGTCTGCACAAACTCAAATAACATTGTCAGAATTGTGAAGGGTGTGATTGTGTGATAGTTACCTGCATATTGTGGATGCCCTTGTAATCCTTGCAATATCACCTGCCACGTCTTGTAACATGTAGAGTAGTCTGTATACATCCAAAATGGTCCTATTCAGGTTACGTCGTGAGGACCTCAGATTCCAAGAAAAAAAACTGGCCTGCATGTAGAATCATCCTCTATACTAGGCCACAGAGGTTCTGGCATGTAAACCCGCATCCCCCCGGCCTTGCCAAAACCACCAATCTGGCACAATCAGTGTGCCAGATGTAGCCCCGCACGTGATCCGAGTGTGAGTTGACTCGCTGCTGGTTGCCTCCAATGATGTCAGGATCGGCCTGTATGGGGCAGGCCCCGTGAGTCATGCCACCGGGGCAACTGGTGGCGGTTGTTCTACCGCGTCCAATGTGAGGCGGAGGAAAGGGTACGATTTTGAGCAGAGTGTCAAGCATCTTGGACACAGAAAGTGGCAGTGGTTGTGCCACTTAAGCTTTTGCTGCCGCCTCTTTGTGCTGCTTTTAGATTTCATAATGTGACGCCGTTATTCTTTTGCTTTTTTCTATTTTCTTCACTCCTGTTACTCCTTTTCTATTGCTTCTGTGACTTGGGACCTGGTCTCCTGAGTTCTCACTCGGTTCAGCAGGTACACTTGAACTTGGTCGTAGAACTGTCCGCGTTTGGTTTCTGGCTTTTCCCCCATCCTGCCAACCGCACTCCTGCAGCCGTTAGCCATGGTTAGTCCTCAACATGCCTTTGTGTGCTGCTCGATAAATGTCGCATTGTGAATGATGAGTTTGTTTGTGTGTGCATAGATATACAGGGTGCTTCAAAAACAATGTTAACACATATATGGGACTATCGTTTTTAATGTAAAAAGAAACGGATACTAATACACTGTAACATGATACATGTATGTTAAAATAAACTAAGTCAAAGAGTCTCCACTGGAATCTTCTCCAGGTGGTCTTCAGAGCCCAGAGGCACATTTCTCGTGGTATTATTGCAAATTCTCAGAAGTGTTACAATTTCTTTGAAGGCACCCTGTATAGAGAACCAAAATTAATTGTAAATACACTTACTAACGTTAGTGAGCTAGTGGATGGATCTTTCTCGGGCAACTCTCCTGAATAGATTGGGTGGTCTTCCTCTTCTTCGTGTGGATGATGTCGATGTGGAGCATCAACTATAATTTTTAGCGAGGTGGTTGGGCCAGATGATTTGGTCAGGAGTAGCGGAGTGGCACATCGCTGTGATGATGCCTCATTAGAAGTTTCATGGTTCTCTTCTGGGTGACCACAGTTGCCCACTGGGGAGTGTTTTTTTTATTTCCCACCTGTGAATCAAGTACTGTATCCACATCTGCTGCCATGGTTTTGTGCGGTGATTGCGGTTTAGGGCTGATTGGGTGGGGAATGGGGTGAAGGCCCCTACTTAATCACCCAATTGTGAGTGACAATAACGTGGATTGTGGAGAGACCCCTCGTGGTGCGGTGTGGGGTACAGACGTGATCACTAGCCAACGGGGGGCAGGCAGGGACGAGGGGATCTCCACGCTCTTTGTGGACACGACGCTGTCGTGCGTGCGTATCGTACGTCACGTACGATAAGTCCCATCGCGACGTCCTCACCGGACGACATTGCAACTTTGCGCTTCTCCAGTTTCATCATCCGGCCCGGTGCTACCGTAGCCAAACGCGCTTTGACTCATGTGCGGAAGGTCGCGGGTTCAAATCCTTCAACGGCACCATTCAGCCCATCAAATGCTCGGGGAATATAAAATGAGTACGGTATTCCCTCGTTATTCACGAACTTGCTATCCGGATTCTGGCTATCCGTGAATCGCATCTGGAAACTCTTCACGACTGCAACACGAGAGAGAGAAAGAAAGCGATGAGAGGGAAAGTAATGAGAGAAAGAGATGAGAGAGATACATCATTTTCATCTATTTTGTAGTTTCTTTAAGTACTTAAGGCAATTCATTACAAAGTTATGTTTTCGTTGGCCAATATCATTATCCTCTAAATTATCTAATCATGGGCATCTCCGGAACGTATCCCTCGCGAACGGCCAGGGAATACTGTGCCACAGTGGGGAGACTGGCCCCTGCCATAGGAATGTAGATTTCACTCATCTGCTCCGGGGATGAGCCCCCCCCCCCCGCCTGCACTTGTGAACATGAAGCCACCTGAACATCGCCGTTTCCAGCACGTCTTGTAAAACGTGTGCAATCGTTCGGTTTATTTGGGGTCGTAAAAATGATTTTGTCATCATTCGATGAAGTGCTTTGTTTTGCATCCAAGTTTACCCCCGGTCTCCGCGACATCCCCTGCACGGCGATGCACGAGGTCCCTTCTGTTCGGTGGTGAGCAGGATGTATTCATTTAGTCGCTCAAAGAGACGCCCCCCCCCCCGTATAGCCTGTGACAGACTGTTGGAGAGAGTGCCGTTAGCGAGCACCGATGAAGGCCGGCACGGCACACGAGGGGATGGGTGAGCAACACCACGCCTGGCCGCCTTTGTCTCTCCAGTGGCGATGTTTACACACAGCACCAGGTACTCATTTGAGGTTGAGTCGACCTAGGGGGAAGCCCAGGATCGGTTCAGATAATCATCAGCGGTGTTGGCCGTGAGCGGGAATCGAACTCGGGCCGCCGGGTCTTTTGCGCGGGCTGGTGCCCAGTTTAGTTAGGCACCTGTCGAGCTGCATTCTCAACCCCCCCTCGTGCATCCTAATTATGAACAGTTAAAGAGCGCTGAAGAATATCTGCCTGCCCCCCCCCCCTCGCTCTAGGGCAGCCCTCCTCAGCATGTGGTGCCCTCGGAACCCCCCCCCGAGGCGTTGCGGTAGCTCCTCTGGAAGATGGTGGACGGACGCTCATCCCCCCGGGGGGGCGGGCGGGAATTGGGCCTCATTGCTTCCTTGGGTATTTTTTTTCCTGTTGCTTTTTTTTTTAACTTTGAAACGATGACAGCTGCCAGTTTCGCCCCAATGCCCCCAGCACAGCAGTAGACGTCCGCATATCTGTTGTTTCACTGATGGATTCAGTTAATTTTCTGCAAAGCTGACGCTGTAATGTTTCCGGCTATGCCCGAATGGGCGCATAGTTTCCCCTTTATAGACGGTAACAAAGCATACTTAAACCGTAAACTAACATCTTTATTTTATTTTAGCAGGTAAGGCCCACTGAGCTATATAGTTATGTTTCAGAAGCGACCTGGCCACAAATGATAGCTCAACGAAGTGCCTTATCACGTGAAAATGTATAGCGGCCTAATACTCTTCAACACATGTTTCTAAATGTCGAGGGGGGAAAACCAGAGGACCTGGAGAAAAATCCATGCAAAATAAATCTTGCAGTGGATCGAAAATTACCACTGCTTCTCTTTCATAATTATTATGATGACGATGGTGGTGATGAATGAATGCATGAGATACTGAAATAAGGATATGAAATTAGGGTCGGCCTCCTGTTGATTAAATGTGATGTAGATGGTTGCTATGGCTTCTTTGGTTGGATAATTACACGCGAAAAGGCGTTATTATTTAATTATATATAGAAACAGTGTTATGCCAGCACCAGTGACCATGATATTAATTACCGCGTTAAAGTTGAGTGTTTTCATCCGTGCACTAATCGGCGTTAACTGTTACTCTGTTAACGTGGCGCTTTTCAATTCGGGTCAGTCATGATCGTGGAACGTGCGGCGAATAGCCACAGAGAACGGCTCAGGTTGCCCACTAAACCATTGTCTGCAGGGAAACTGCACACAGAAAACACAACGGCATGCACATGGTCACTCAGAAAAAAAACGGTAAGCACAGGGGAGATAAATTCACCCGCCTTAGGCTCTCGTGGCCGATATTTACGATTCACGATGGATTTTTCCGGGAACTAAGTCGTTTAACGTTGCGGATTGCTCTCGATCACACCGGTGTGCTGAAGCAATAATAATATATTGGAAAATTAGTTCCACGTGACAGCTTCAACATATTCAGATGTGATGGGTGGAGGAGGGACGTACGGCACATATTGGCATATTACTCGCGTTATCTGACCCGATAATCAATGTTGAATCGTAGAGGAGGTGTGCGACTACAAGACATTCATAAATTGTGCACCGTAGCATCCATCGTTGAGCCCACGGTGTTGTTTGTCGACCCACGCCTTCAATCGAGCAAATTGGAGGTGCGGGTGGTGGAACGCGTAAAGGCAGGACCACTATGCGGGTGAGACAGTAATATGCTTGGCAATGTGGTGCCTGAAAGTGGGTCAGTGGTGGCATCCTCGTGTGTGACAGGCATGGCCAGGCCAAGCGTGTTTTGCACCCGTTATTATGCACAGGTATATAAGCGGAGCGTCGTTTATTGGGAGCCTCGTGTGTCTTAATTTGTGGAAGATCCAGTTGGGGAGCCAGCCAGAGGGACTGATGTGGATTGTGGACTTCAGAGGGACATTTGGAGGCCCTGAGGGTGGAGTCCGGAGACTCGATGGAGTGAGTCAGAAGGCCCAATAAGTGTGATGAGGGGAGACGAGAAAAGGCACTGCGGAGACATGTGGGCCGTGGGGAGAGTGGGCTTTGTTTGTTTAGCTTGGAGGTCTCACAGTACAGCCACCTTAAGTTTGAGCGAAAAATCCTGGGGTGGTACGTTATTGCACAGATTCCAGAAGTTCGGCATGCACAAAGAAAGAAAAAAAAACTCAAACGAAGAAGAGGAGGAGGAATGTGTGGATCCGAGGGCGTATTTGAGACTAAAAAGACCCATTGAGAGAGACAAGGCCACTGCGATGGAGTGACCGTGTAGAGGGGTTCGGTCTTTGACGTGAAGGAGATTGACATTGACGGCGTGCTCCCAAGAGGGAAAGGGCTCCAGTACGGCGCCCTACTTTAAACAAAAATTCAATCGAGATGATGGTGGTGTCTGTGGTGACATTCGCAGAAGCTGTTGACTTCCTTTTCATAATTTGTCAGCAGAAATTGTTGGAAAGTTTTGATTTGCTCACACAGGCAGTTTTCAGGTAATGTCGAAGTTGTGCAATTCGGCTCTTTGATGCACAATTAAGCCACTTCAGCAGTAGATTGGCATTTATAAAATAAAAAAGCCATAAATCACTCCGATTCGAGTGCGCGCACGCGCGTCCACTTTCGTGTGTTCGTGAATTATTTGTAACTGACATTCACACGAGAAGCAAAGTGCGAAAAGAAAGTAAATCACATTTCAATAAACATGAGTTTAGGAAACGCGAGAAACCCAGGAGCCGCATGTGAGAGACGCCACAGTCTCCTGGCAACAGCACCAAGGACCCACTTTAATTTGACGTCTCGCAAAGTCCACGGGGAAAAGGCGCTCGCGGTTTCCCGTCAGCTTCGTGGCGCAACCTGCGTTTGCACCCTCATCACAACCATGCCAGGCGTGTGGCGGTCCCCGCTGCGGTGGTCCCCGCTGTAGCGGCGCACGCTCACAAAGCTCGGACCTCCGAGCCACCTTTCCCCCGTGGCCTCTTGCTCCCTGAAGTGGTTTTTGACGTAAAACTTTCCCTGGCTGCCAAGACTCGTGAAGACGCGTAACGAACGAGGCAGGCATGTGATCTGTCGCCATCACGCACCTGTCTCTTCCAGATAGAAAAAAGAAACCAGAAGTATTTCCTACACGGCCCGTCATCTCAACGGCCTTCTGGGAAGTTCATAACGCCAGACTCCTTATAACATGTAGCATAGCTTATATAAGCTATGTTACATGTTTGCCAGAGGCTTATCTGAATCAATTTTATTCAATCAGTGGATGCACAAAGGAAAGTAAATGCAATTACAAATGTACAGACATTTCCCATTGTTGCTTTAACACTAACAGTAAACATAACCAAACTATCTTACATCTGGCCATGTTGTCTGTGGAACTATTTTAATCAAATCAGTTACAGTTGCATAAAATGCTTTTAAGTTTCCACATGGACAAAATTGGCAACGCTTTATGCAAACATTTTTGCAGTTAATTTCTCTGGGCGGCAGGGTGCTGGCGCAGCAAGAAGTTCCTAGGTTCGATTCCAAACTTGGGGCACGATTCTGCGTGGAGTTTTGTGTTTTCCTCCTGTTCTGCATGGGTTTCCTCTGAGTTCTTCGGTTTACTCCCATACCTAATAAAACATTGGCTAAAACATCCCAATGCTGGGCTTTTTTGACGATTGCAGGATCGTAATAATTCTCAGTTTTAGTTTTATAACCCTTTAATTATTACATTACAGGAGACCCAGGAAATAGAGCAAATGGATGATATCTGTCGCATCACAGCTGGGTTAACAATTGGCGATCGGTGCTTTCAGTTTGGACAGCGGTCTAATAGACCGCTGTCATTTTGCATTGAAAACCAATACAGAGCAGATTGCACTGTGATGCGGATTCCTGGAGCAGCAAACTCCCCTCCCCTCCCCCCCCCCCCCCCTCTTGGCAAGGTGATGGGCAGTACAGCAAATGGGTTTATGACCTGTCTGGGTAGATTTTGAGTGCTATCTTTTCATGCATGGTTTTCTTCTGGAGTCCACAAAAGAAAAGCCCATCCAGACTGAGCCGTGATATCCAGTGAGCCTTCCTCGGTCAAACAAAGCCCCCGTGCTTGGCACATCATCGCACTCTACAGCCTGGCCAGGCTCTTATATAGTTTTGCATTAGCAGAGGGGGACAGCACCTCCCCCCATCTTGAGCGATGACAGGAAGATTCGTAGGAACAAAACGTATGGCAGCGGCCAGTGGGTAAAGTTACCAGTGGGGCATGGAAGCCTACTGGGGTTGGGGCAGAGAGGAGGGGGGGCAGGGGAGAGGAGGGGGGGCAGGGGAGAGGAGGGGGGGCAGGGAGGAGGGGGGGCAGGGGAGAGGAGGGGGAGCAGGGGGGAGGGGGAACGGGGCGGAGCGGAACGAGGGGCGGAGGGGAACGGTGTCCTTTATATTTTTAAATGAGCATTTTTCATCTTGTTTACAAACGGTACCAGATGCTGCTCTTGGTTGCTTCGGTACTCGTAAGACGCACCAGGGCACCAGGCGGTGGGGTGGGGGGGGGGCAAGAGAGGGGGATCTTGTGGGGGGCACCGCGATAGTTCACCTCACCTCGCCACGTCGTCGACTGAGCCCCCCACCCTCTCTCCCTTCACTTTCTGTGTCTGTCCTCTTCCTCCTGCTCTGCCCAAAGTGCCGCTCCTCTGTTGTTCGTTTCTTAGTTTGTGGGCAGCTGCTACGAGAGCTGCCAACACCCCCAATGTCCACAACCCCCTCCCCCTTTCTCCCCTCGGTCAACCTCACGCTGGCCCGGGCACGGCCGGCACCCGCAGACGACAAATCCACTGGGTGCTCAAATCCTCCTGCACCACGCCAGTCATCACTTTTACTCACCCGGCCTGTGCCGCCAGTAGTTTAGCCCCTCCTCTGTCATCCAAAATCAAAGATTACTTTGGAGCACGTGGTGCCTGGGGATGCGGTTTGGTTAAACCGGTCCTCCGCATTGCAGTCTTCTTTACCTTCTTGTGAAAACCCACCGACGGGACGGGACTCCAGACCTCCACGCAATCAATTAGATTTCGAATCCTACGTGCCAGACAAGCGAAAAGTCACTTCCAATTTAACGTTACAGCGTGTGGGCTGGCTGGGGTAGCCTGGTGGTTTGTGTTCAGCACCATGCGTAGGGTTTTGATGAGGAGGCTGGAGGCATCGCCTTACACTCGTAAAATAAATGCGCAGTATGGTTTTTTGCAAACTAATTTAGTCTCTAAGTTCAACCCAATGATATAATTTGCTATGTATAAATATAGATATGTAATAAGGACTAAATCGCAAATGGCGCACAAGCACAATGATTCTATGTTTTAAACCACCACATTTGACAAAAATAGAAAAAAAGTGGGTAATAATTCTGTAAATGTTTTTTTTAAAGTGTTTGTTCTCAACCCCTTGAAGAAATGTGCTCAAAGTGCTTATTAATTTCAGAGCAATTATTATAATTGTGATCGCAGGCAGTGTTCCTGATTAATCTTTTATAACTCCTGTTACCCTGCTCTCCTGCTCTCCATCATGACAACGCCAACGAACGTCTCTGGGTCCTCGGCCTGTTAAACTTGGGTCGCTTGTCTGTGAGACTCGAAGGTGTGAGGGTGTGACGCAGGCTGGTAAGCGGCTGGGCAAGTGAGGCTGGTAAGGCTGTCTTTCTTTCATATGGGTCAATAGTGGCAGATTAATGATGTAATTTTAGATTTGTTATCCACTCAATTGTCTGTTCATAAGCAGAGTGGATCTCGTCCGTTACGCCTTTAAAGGAGTGATGACAGCAGCGGTGGAGTGTTCACGATGCGGCGGTCGATGGTTTGGGATTCGTGGCCACACTACTCGCAGGCCGCCGAATCTTCGATGCGCCATTTGCGCATCACGTGGCCGCATCGGCCACGTGGCCCGGTCCTCATTCAGTTGACGGTCGACCATAGGCGCCGTGGAAGATTGAAACCGGGGAGGTTCGATGGTAGGGTCCTGTATTAGATGTTTATTTTTGATGTCGGCCGCAGTCCAGAGTTGGCTGTAAGATGGGTCGATGGGTTGGTGAATGGCTGAGTGATCAGGCAAAGCAGCCACGAAACAGGCAGGATGGGGGGAGGCTGTGTGAAAAGTACTACCCAGGTATTGATTATGCGACTTACCAGCAGTGGTGATGCTGCTATCCCAATTGGGGCTCGAAGCAGAAACTTGTGTTTAGGGCCCTGACTTTCAATCCACAAGCTCCAAGTGAAATGACAGAAGAGGTGTATACGAGATATGGAGATGAGAGGAAATGCAGAAAGCGGTAAAGATTGCAGTGTGGGTGATGTAAATGTCGACAACTGAGAGAGATGTGGCAAGGTCACGAGAGAGATAACGACGACAGACAATTGCAGTGGAGAGAGAGAGAGATCTAGACGAGAGACGGGTGGAATGAGATTAAATAAGAGATGTGCAGAGATGTAAGCGATAGGAGAGAGATGCGTTTGAATGAGTATAACTAGACGGATGCAGAAGGGGATTTAGAGCTAACGCCCGAGTGTGAAATACAACTGAAGTGTAAACCAATTCTGCTTCTCACTACCCATGTGTGCGTATTCAGGATTTTGAAAATGTGGCTCAGTGATGCCAAAGGACCTCTTACACCAGGGCCACCTTTTTATTTCTTTATAAAGAACCCCTCAACCATGACGGTGACCAGCTCGTGGCCTCCGGGTACAACCTAGCCTGGCACAAGCGCCGTGGTGACATCACCGCCACTCAGTGGTGAACGACTGTTGTTGTTGTTGTGTATCCTTCTTCTCTCTGGGCCGATGTGCATCATCGAAGGTGACAGTTTCCAGCCAGAACCGGATAATATCTGCAGACAATTTCCCAGAATGTGCACAACTGCTGGCAAATAACAAACATTGTTTTAAAGACCCTTCACAGCTTATCAATTGCAACCACTCCGCTCTTTTCTATTTGCGAACAGCTGCCATCTTTTCACTGCCCGTCGCCGGCACTCAACACTGGAGCTGCCACGGCCTCCTCCTCCCCACCTCCCTCCTCCCCACCTACTCAAGTCCTCTCCGAATTCTTCTCGTCGTGGCCACCCACTCTGCTGTGCTCCTTCCTCCTGCGCCCGCCCCGTTCCCTCTTAGACCCACGTGCTGCCTCACTCCACGACCTCCGCTCAACGTTGGCTCAAACTACTTTGGTGCAACCCCTTTTGTTTTATTTTCTCCCTCGAGGCTATCAACCAACCTGACCGACGCATTTAATTCGCTCAAGTGCCGTAATTTTTACGCGTCTGGATCGAATTGTCCTTCGCGCGTTTTTGTAATCCATCATCGTCTCGCAGAAACTGTTGCGTGTCCGTGGATTTGGACGCTCTGGAAATGTACATTGTGAAGCTTGCACGGGAGGCACGTGCAGCGGCTGTTGGCTCGCTTTATGCTCAAATCGTGTTTGGTGCTTAAGTTGTGGTAAATACATTATTGCTTCTTTTCCCCCTAAATGAGATTAGAGTTGTAGCCTTGAGCATCGTGGGAGCACCGTAGGAAGGGGCACCACTTGGCATCCTCCACGTGCATCATCAGCAACTGGATGAGGCGCACGGTTCGTCGATAAGCGCAGAGCCAACGTGAAAAATGTGAGCGGCGCTTTCTCCTTTTGTGAGGATGTCCTCCTCCTAAACGGCGCCGCCGAGGGCGCGTGACCTCGCCCGGTCCGCTCCGGCTCCCATCGGGGGAAACATCCCGGCCAGTCACAGGGAGAAAGGACCGATCGTCAGCAGGCCAGTAACGAGACGGCCCACGAAATGCTTCGCGTGAATATTTAGTAGTTCCGGCTCGACGTCGTACATCCGACTCGTCACGTATAATCCGCCCCCGACCAGTTAAGAGCCCGCGCCTAGTGGCGGTGGTGGCTTGCGGTGTGACGTTGTTCACAAACCCGAGCGACCCTTTGCGACGCGCGGGAATGTTTCCTTGAACGACTTGGCAGGACGGCGCAGTGGTGACCGCTCCACCCTTTGCTCGTGATGAGCAAACGCTGCTGAAATTTTGCGCTCCCAGAAGGCCGTGTAGCTGGTGGGATGTGTTAAATAAATAAATGAAAATTATGTTAAGGGACAGATAGGTGAAGGAGGTGTATTGTCTGTAAAGCTGCTGCTACACCCTTTCAATATATTTTGGAGAGAGCTCAGAACTTCTCTCAGCCAGCACTGTGTGCTGCTCTTGACAGAAATATCCTGGGGTCTGCTTCATCGGTTCTTGTGCCATCATACAGTGAGGGGAAAAAAGTATTTGATCCCCTGCTGATTTTGTACATTTGCCCACTGACGAAGAAATTATCAGTCTATACTTTTAATGGTAGGTTTATTGATACAGAATAACAACAACAAAAAATCCAGAAAAACGCATGTCAAAAATGTTATAAATTTATTTGCATTTTAATGAGGGAAATAAGTATTTGACCCCTCTGCAAAACATGACTTAGTACTTGGTGCCAAAACCTTTGTTGGCAAATCACAGAGGTCAGAAGTTTCTTGGAGTTGGCCACCAGGTTTGCACACATCTCAGGAGAGATTTTGCCTCACTCCTCTTTGCAGATCTTCTCCAAGTAATTCAGGTTTCGAGGCTGACGTTTGGCAACTCGAACCTTCAGCTCCCTCCACAGATTTTCTATGGGATTAAGGTCTGGAGACTGGCTAGGCCACTCCAGGATCTTGATATGCTTCTTCTTGAGCCACTCCTTTGTTGCCTTGGCCGTGTGTTTTGGGTCATTGCCATGCTGGAATACCCATCCATGACCCATTTTCAATGCCCTGGCTGAGGGAAGGAGGTTCTCACCCAAGATTTGACGGTACATAGCCCTGTCTATCGTCCCTTGGATGCGGTGAAGTTGTCCTGTCCCCTCAGCAGAAAAACACCCCCAAAGCATAATGTTTCCACCTCCATGTTTGACGGTGGGGATGGTGTTCTTGGGGGCATAGACAGAATTCCTCCTCCTCCTCCAAACACGGCGAGTTGAGTTGATGCCAAAGAGCTCCATTTTGGTCTCATATGACCACAACACTTTCACCCAGTTGTCCTCTGAATCATTCAGATGTTCATTGGCAAACTTCAGACGGGCATGTATATGTGCTTTCTTGAGCAGGGGTACCTTGGGGGCGCTGCAGGGTTTCAGTCCTTCACGTCGTAGTGTGTTACCAATTGTTTTCTTGGTGACTATGGTCCCAGCTGCCTTGAGATCATTGACAAGATCCTCCCGTGTGATCCTGGGCTGATTCCTCACTGTTCTCATTATCATTGCAACTCCACGAGGTGAGATCTTGCATGGAGCCCCAGGCGGAGGGAGATTGACAGTTCTTTTGTTATTCTTCCATTTGCGAATAATCGCACCAACTGTTGTCACCTTCTCACCAAGCTGCTCGGCAATGGTCTTGTAGCCCATTCCAGCCTTGTGTAGGTCTACAATCTTGTCCCTGACATCCTTTGAGAGCTCTTTGGTCTTGGCCATGGTGGAGAGTTTGGAATCTGATTGATTGATTGCTTCTGTGGACAGGTGTCTTTTATACAGATAACAAGCTGAGATTAGGAGCACTCCATTTAAGAGTGCTCCTAATCTCAGCTCGTTACCTTTATGAAAGACACCTGGGAGCCAGAAATCTTTCTGATTGAGAGGGGGTCAAATACTAATATCCCTCATTAAAATGCAAATCAATTTATAACATTGCTGACATGCATTTTTTCTGGATTTTGTTGTTATTTTGTTTCTCACTGTTCAAATAAACGTACCATTAAAATTATAGATTGATCATTTCTTTGTCAGTGGGCAAACGTACAAAATGAGCAGGGGATCAAATACTTTTTTTCCCTCACTGTCCGTGTCCGAAGTCCCACAAAAAAAATGTTAACGCAACATTGCAATGATAATATAATATCAATTTCTTTCATACTCACTATTTCAAAGAAAACAAATTATAGCTCTAAATCCTGAGTAGTTCGTGATTTTAAACACTCCTGAATTGGTAATGAGTGGCATTACATGCCAATGTGGCTACGATGGCTTTTAGAAGCATGTGGCTGCTATGGCTTCTAGAAGTCTAGAATTGTGCTCTTAATGGTAAGTAAGCAGTCACTATCACGCAGCCGTACCAAGCGAGTGTCTATATGAGCCATCTTGTGAAATATATACTTGCATGAAACTTTGTGAGTTCTGTTAGAGACGCATTGCAATTCTCACAAAGTACTCCCCGATATCGAGCGCACATTTCAAGACACTGTTGTAGTGTGCGGTGGGCATACATTTTCCCGTGATCTCGAATGAATGTTAGGCCGTAAGCTGTGCCATCTCAGAGGATTGCATAACATTGTCCCGAGTGCTTCCATGCATGCGATCGCCGATGGCAGCCTCGCCCAGTGGTGGGTGCGTGACGCAGCAAGTTCCCGTGGCGTGCGTGCGGGCGCGTGGGCGGGCGGACTCACTCACCCCAGCAAGGCAAGAGTTCGGCTCCCTCTGGGGCGATGACGGCGTCCCTGTTGTGGGAGCAGAGGCAGATCAAGGAGCTGATGCGCGACGACCTGGGAATGCGCGACGACCCCTAAATCTAAACAACTGTGGGCCACATCGGTGTCCTCGGGCACGAAGCGGGAAGGTGCACTGGAAACAGCAACTCATTATTGCGGCTCATTAAAACATTTCATCACGATGAGCCCCCGAGTTACGGCAGAGAGAGAGAGAGAGGAATTAATTCATTAATGGCTCTTCTGTTGCTGCTTAATCAAAATTAAAATGACTGCGATTGCAAATGTGTGCAAACCCTGCTGGGCATGAAATGGGGAGTGTGCAGCCACGCGAAGTGAAATGCCATCCTGTGGAAATCGTGGCGCTGATCACATCGAGGTTAAATTAGCATTTTCACTTTCGGTTACGTATTGTAATGAGTATTCTCATGATTTAACAAATAACAGTGAAGTGTGGTGATGTACGCCAGTGAGCCAGTGATTCTCAGGAGAGCTTTTTTGACCCACACGTTTGTTCATGCGGTGTAAGGCTCACAAGCAAGCGGGGCCTGGGAGGCGGCCGTGAGATCAGCCAGTGCATTTGTGACCCATCTGTGTGGATCTTTGAGTGATATTCCTTATTCACAAGAATACAAAAAAAAGCTCGGAAAATCCGTCAGGCTACGATTGTAATAGACTCCGAAATTCCGTAAGAGAAAATGTTGACTTACAAAAAGAGACAAAAATGCGAGTCTTCGTGAGATTGAATCGTGGCTTGGCAGCGGTTGTTCGGGTTCAGCCTCACTGCCAAGAGGACGGACCCAATGCAACATGGCTGCAATGAAGTTACTGGTGCAACCTGGCCACCATGAAATCATCACCCAATGTGCTTCGGGTGGTCTGTCGCTCAGGTAAGTGTATTTATGTTATTTACGAAGATTACATTCATTGTTATTGTCATTAATGTTTTATCTCAATTATGTTATTTAATTTATTAGCGGTTTACTTTTCTGTGTTTTTACATTGACACTCCACGTCATAGTTGTCTCGACCACCTGTAATTTCTATGCTAGCTGTATGAGGATTATTTCCAAACTCCCTTATGGAATCAGAGTGACTACAATTCCTATATTAAACAATTTATTTTAATGGTCTTGTAAGTCATTCTTTACTCGGTCCCCTGGTTTTTTCCCACGTGCACAACAATAACCCACTTGGTCTCCACAATGCGTTATTTATCAAGTTATATATACAATAAAAAAAACTCAACACATTCGTCAATGACACTGCCTTAAACATGAGTTTGTTTCCTATGACGTAGGGCCACTCCCTGAAACGTCGCCTTTCGTATGTTTACATTCAAGGCAGTGATATTGGTGAACTGCTGCCAACGCAGTATCAGCAAACAGCTTGTAAATACTCAAATTACGATTTTTATTAATTGTGTTTTATTGAATGGAAAAAAACACATGATTGAATAAAATAAATTGTGTGGACACGTGCAATATTTAATGAAAGATGGGTTGGTGTGTGAGCGTATATATGTACAGTGGTCCCTTGGTTTACGATGCCATCGATGAACGATGTTTCGATTAACGATCTGCCTCCCGTAGGGTCCTCGCCATTGTTTATATTAACGATACATTTTCGATTCACGATATGTTTACGATATCACCCGGCCGCCAATTTCGGTCAGCCGGAGCGCTCCTAAGTGGACTCAGCAGACCTCGGCCAATCAGCGACCCACCCTTGTTATGAGCATTTTGAGAGCAACTGGCTGCTTGCTTTTCAAATTTGTGTTTGTTTTATGCTCTATGTATGCCCCTTTTGATGCTCTTTATTCATTATGTATCATGTTTCCATTAATATCAATGCTTTAATATGTTCTTATAACGTTTATTTATGAAAATTGCGTGAAAAAGGTCAACTTCCGATCGTCTTGGAGCAAATTAAGCCTTTAAACGTGTATTTTCTATATTCTATTAACGCTAATTTCAATTAGCGATGGTTTTTGTGGAACCAGTTAATACCATTAACCGAGGGACCCCTGTATGTGAATCTGCTATACGTTTGTTAAATTGTATGGTGGCTGCTCATTTTTGTATGACAGATGTCATAATGAGGATCCGATGCAGCTGTGCAATCGTGACTGGGTGGTGTGAGGGGGGGGGGTTGTAAATTCCATGGAAAACCCCCATCAGGGAATGGAGTGTGGGCACATTTTAAAATTCATGTTGTGTATTTTTATTTCCCATCCCTGCACGGGAGACTGGCTGTGCCGAATATTGTGCATAATGCTCTGTTTATATTGCATGACCCAATTTACACCGCTTTTATTGATAGCGACCGCCACAGGTCACGGCGAAATGTTGTTAATCCTCGAATATGCCGATAATCTCTCATTTTGACAGATATCCACGAACCAAAATCGCTCTCTAATGCACTGGTGACTTTAAGTTGGTCGTGGCTGGGTGCGGCTGTCAGTGATAACAATCATCATCAGTCATCAGCGTTGCCTCGGTGAGAAAAATGCTACGAACGTTGGCACCGTTAACATCGTTTAGGATGGCCCCTCGTTAAGTAGCGTAATGGTGATGTCAACGTCTTGATCCCGTAGGAACATTACTGAGGTAATTATTATTCACCATTGCTTTAATGTTTTAACCATTTTTCATTCGTCGATGTATCGGCGAGCGTGATGTGCTGAAATTCTCACTGAAGCGGGGCCACCACTTTCAGTCGCTCACCCCCCCCATCCCCCCTCACGTCTTTGCTTTGTCTATGATGCGGCATTCCCCACGTTGTGCAAGGGGGACTGCTCGCGGGAATTTGATGCGCGAAATTCCACATGAAAATTAAAAGTACGCAGACCGAAGACTTGAAGATGCGCGGCCCCCGTTCCTGTCGCGTCTTATTCGCCGTTTAACCGCCGTGAATCTCGGGCAAGTGATCATTTTAAACTGCGCAGTTTCACAAATGGCTTTCTTGCCCCGTGCTTCCGCTGTGACGAGCATCTCAAATGTTCTCATTATTGTGATGAACCCAGCCGCGAACGCTCTATGAGCCCCGGCGCTTTTGGTGAGACACACGAAGTGCTTTGCCTCCCTCCTCCTGGGTCTGCCACTTGACTCATAATTTGGCTATTTCGTGTGAAGTTGGTATCTTTTTAATTAAAAATTAAATTATCTTGTATGGGGGTAAGGTGCATTACTTTAGCACGGACCAAACGTTGAATAGAGAGGAAATGGCATTGGTGGGATTTTATGAAAGGTGCTTGTTATAACGTGGAATTATTATCATTAGATATGAAACAAGGGCAGCTAAGTGTAACAAAATTGGTTGAGTTCCAAAATATCTTTAATCGCGATATGTCGTGACATTTTAATGAGGCCATGTTCTGTGCGTCACGCTCGTGTCCATCCCTGAGGCTTTTCTAATATTCCAGAGATCATTTCCTAAAATTCCTCACTCGGATTGCTTTTCACCCTCTCTCCTATTCACCTCGCTTCATCCCCTCCTGGTTTACAGGCCTATCCCTGCCCGCCGTGTGAGCCACCGTTTTGTCAGCCCTTCCGAGCTCTGTCCTTTCATAGGCCAAGTTTTGTTCCCTGTCTCTTAAGGTCTTGTTTGGCATGCGCTCCCCTGTCTGCGAGTGGCATTAATCTTCTCTTCTGAATACATTCGAAACTCCATTTTCAAACTTTACTGGTACCCAGGGGTAGTGTAAACTTTGTCTTTTTGCACACTGCAGCTTTGAATGAATAATATCACCTGTGCTGCGTAGTCAATTCCAGGAATGGCACACAGTGTAAAAGTGGAACTAAAGTAATACTTAAAAAAGTAAAACAAATCTCTCTCTTCAAAGGAATAAGAAAAAAAGCAAGGGAGAATGCTTTTGGACCTTCTTAACGTTAGGTGTATGCCCAACCTGAAACAATACCTATGTTATGCAGGGCTATGTTGTGGCTGTTAACCTGATCCCACGATGCAGGGGCAGCTGAGAGGGGTTTGCACAGGTGTATGTGTGTGTGGGCGCGCGCACGTCTAAAGGCATGCGACCTTTCTCGAAGCACTCCGAAAGTTTGTGCCCCTCTCTCACATTCTCTGCACAGGCGCCCACAGTTCTCTCGAGTCCTCACGTGTGCCGTGTACATTGAATGGCGCCGGTGTGTGTTTTAGTGGGGCATGTTGTTTTTATTTTACATCTCAGGTAGTGTTAAGGTGTGGCACTTTTGAGAATCTTGGCTTTCTGAGGTGGCTGGGTGACTCCTGATGCTAATGTTACGCGAGGGCACCAAGATGCCACCCATGATTATGAAGATGGCCCATTGCCAGAAAAGCCGCCATATAATATTGTTTTGTCTGTTTATCGATCAACATGTTGAGCTTTTTGTTATGTATGCTTGTGCACCACTGCCAATGCTGTATCGAACCTCCCATTAGCACGGTTGGCTACGTGCAGTGCGAAAGACGTTCAACATACTTGCATACTCTTTGGGTCTTTCAGTAAAGTCATGTCGATAGGTTAAAAAAAATGCAAAAAAACTACGATGTTTCGATCGCAACACAAGCGGTCGTCATCAGGTGGGAAAAAAAGAGGTGTTTGCCTCTAAAGTCAAACTGTTTATAAAGGTTTAAAATGGGCGTAGCCCAAGTGTCAGAATGGAGGGGGCAGGGTACAAGAGCCCTGGGGGAGCATGAGCAGAGGAGCTTATGTTAATGTGAGGGGTTAAATACGGTGGGCCTCAACATATTGAGCAGAGAAGGTTATGTTAATGTGAGGGATTAAAAAACTGGTGAGCAACGGACAGTGCTAAGACTAAAACTGGTTGATAACGTCCTTCCAGTGATTGCTGAGTTTGTACCCATCCTCTCGGTTTAAATTTTGTCTATGTCTGGATATATGGATGGCTTCATGAACGAATCTTTGTTGATAGCCAGTGGGCTTGCAAAGTACCTTCGTCTTAGAGAAATCAATTTCGTGTGCGCCAACCGCATTAAAACATTGATCAGCCATGGCCGAAGTATTGGTCCTACCGTGTTTCAGATCTACCTTATGCTCACGAACACGGTCCGAGACATGTCGCTTAGTTTCCCCAATGTAACTACTGCCGCAGACACAGCTTAGTTTGTAGACACCGGGATATTGCATGTCAGGGATCACATCCTTCACAGATGGGATCAGATCACAAATTTTATGTACTGTGTTAAATAGAACCTGTATCTTGTGTTTGCTCATGATTTTGGAAATATGTATGGCAAGGTGATGGTTTTGATTAGATCCTCAGATGGTTATTTCACAACGGTTGGGGTGATAGCTTTACGGATTGTGTAGTCTGAATATCCATTCGTCTTGAGAGCTTGTTGTACGTGTTCGAGTTCACTGGCTCGGTGATAATGGTCGGAGATACATTGAGCTCTATGGTGTAGAGTTTTGATGAGGAAATACTTCTGGGATGGATGGTGGTGGGAGTCAGGTTTTAGGCAGGCATCATTATGGGTTGCTTTCCTGTAGACACAGTGGCCCATTGAGCCATCTGGTCTCTTTTCGATTAAAACATCCAATAATGGTAGCTTGCCATCCTTTTCCACCTCCATGGTGAATTTGATGGCTGGATGTATGGAATTGGTGTGGTTGAGGAATTGGTTCAGAGCGGGTCGGTCATGTGGCCAGATGACGAACGTGTCATCTACATACCTCTTCCACAGGAACGGATGTTGAGTGGATGCCTGAAGATTTGGTCCTTGTTGGACCAACTCTTAAATGATTGCAATGGTGTCAGGAACAGGAACTTTGGTAAACAAAGATACTACATCGAAACTGACAAGCAAATCACCTGGAGATAGTGAGATGTCCTTAATTAACAAGGACTGGATGCTGATGTACTGGCTCTGGTTAGACACTGCCTCACGAACACTTACTTCACCTGGAATGGAACATTCTACAAACAAGTTGAAGGTACCCCAATGGGTTCTCCCTTATCTCCAGTTGTAGCCAATGTTTTCATGGAAAATTTTGAGACAGATGCCATCCAGGCATCCACCCTACGCCCCCCAATTTTATTCAATATTTAGTTTTCTTGACATCCAGTGAACTCTCATTGTAGGGCATCTGTTTACTATTATTTTTAATTACCAGGTAAGGCCCACTGAGCTATGTAGCTCTCTTTCAGATGCAACCTGGCCGCAAGTGATAATTCAGCGAAATGGCTTGTCACGTGTACATTTATAGCAGCCAGCAAATACTCTAAAAAAAACGTGCTGTTCATGTGGATAATGAGACCCGTCCAGGTGACATAAAAAATAATTGTCACATCTTGCAGTGTTGTTCTCTGGCACACAGTGGTGCACTGCTCACCGGAAGGGTTCCTCCTGGAACATCCTTTGTCGCATGGCACGCGCGACGTCAATAGCACAAGTGGAATTACATTTAAAAAATACAAATGCTAACCCAGGTTTTACCGTAGCAGTCAGCAACCTTGTCATTCTACGCATCTGTTCATAGTTCAACTTAAAGACAATTGCGGCCCAAGCAGCGATATAAAATCAAACAAACAGGGATCTGAGAGACTGATGAAGACATCGTTTGTGTCACTACAAAGAATGGCAAACTGAGATGTGAAATAATGGACAAAATGGCCACCAATCAACAGCCACTAGGGGATGAGCTCTGGGGAACTAAATCCATAAATAAGCCAACAACACAATATACCCCTCCTTCCCATATCTGTCCCTTCACATGATAAATTAAGTATTACTTATTAATTCCATCATTCACACGGCCTTCTGGGAGTGCATTATTTCAGCAGCATTGGTTCAAGCAAGCATGACTTTGCCAATGAGACACTGAATGTCAAAACCAGTCCAGAGTTTGCTTGTGGTGAACTAATGCGGCTGAAAATCAAACTCTGGACCGTTTTTGGCCTTCATTGTATCACGAGCGGCATCAGGCTCGCTTGAAACCATTGCTGGTGAACTACCAGACGGTTTTGGGCAAGAAGCCTCTCTTTTATTTGCTTCCTAGTTCACCAAAAAATCATCATGCATGTGGAGTGTCGCTGTGGAGAATATAATTAACACAATAAATAGAGGTTTTTTTTCGGTTAGATCGCGTAAATATATAAATTTGTCATTAAAACTCGTCACCACCCGACACAGCCAATTAGTAAGGGTTGTCACGTAAACAGAACGTGGCCAATTCATCACTAGTACAGCACACCGGTGTGTTGGAGAGCCAAGCCACAACATTTACAATCTGAGTACGACGTTTCGCCAGTAATTACAACTAGCCTCATCAGGCGACAGCCAGATTTGTGGAGAAGTCCACCTGTTTGGGGGGGGGGGATTAATGAGTCAACGTACATTATGCATGCGCATTATGTGATCCCTTTGATCTTGTCCTTCCTGTCCATTGTGTGTATTAAAGTAGCAGCACCAACGGTAATCCCTATTGAAGTTTGGTGCCCCTTATAGGCATACTTTTAAACAATGTGTTCTTTGATGATTCGCTTCCACGCAGCACTAAGGCGGTACCTATCTGAACGGTTAAATTATTTTTTTCTTTCAATTTCGATAGATTATCTAATTAGTCTTGGCCAGTAGTCGCTAGTTTTGCACACAACTTCAACATTATCAAAATCAATTGAGTGTCCTTGTTGGCACGCATGTTCTGCTACTGCTGACAGTTGTATTTGGGAGTATTTAATATTTCTCTGATGTTCTTTTAGTCTTGTGCCCATCATTCGTCCTGTTTGCCCAACATAACATTTACCACACGTGCAGTTAACCCTGTACACACCTTCTTTTGATAGCTTCGGTAATACATATTTTGTACCAGTTATTTCTGTATTTTATGTATGGATGATATTGGTCGCGAAAGCCTACGTGTTAAACAATAAATAAGCACACGATACTTTTTCTCCTTCACATATCTGTCTCTCCACATGCCATCAGCCACCGAGGCCTTCTGGAGTGCATACTTCCAGCAGGAGTGGAGCAAGAGTTCACTGAGGGCATGAGGAAGTGGGGGGGGGGGGCGATGGGGTGAGACCAATATAATGACGTCTCTGTGGCTCAGCGTATTCAAGACTGCCCGTGAAATTTCCACAAGTCCCCCCCCCCCCCCCACCGTAGCAAATCCATTTTGATTACTTTCCACAGCTGTATTTTACACATTAATGGCATCATCAAGTCCCTACTACCCCCAAGAGATGATGCCATCTGCAGTGAGCCCCATTTGCGGTTCATCCTCCGCGTGGCGATGTACAGTGAGGGGAAAAAAGTATTTGATCCCCTGCTGATTTTGTACGTTTGCCCACTGACAAATAAATGATCAGTCTTTAATTTTAATGGTAGGTTTATTTGAACAGTGAGAGACGGAATAACAACAACAAAAATCTGAAAAAACGCATGTCAAAAATGTTATAAATTGATTTGCATTTTAATGAGGGAAATAAGTATTTGACCCCTCTGCAAAACATGACTTAGTACTTGGTGGCAAAACCCTTGTTGGCAATCACAGAGGTCAGACGTTTCTTGTAGTTGGCCACCAGGTTTGCACACATCTCAGGAGGGATTTTGTCCCACTCCTCTTTGCAGATCTTCTCCAAGTCATTAAGGTTTTCGAGGCTGACGTTTGGCAACTTGAACCTTTAGCTCCCTCCACAGATTTTTTTATGGGATTAAGGTCTGGAGACTGGCTAGGCCACTCCAGGACCTAAATGTGCTTCTTCTTGAGCCACTCCTTTGTTGCCTTGGCCATTGTAATGCTGGAATACCCATCCACGACCCATTTTCAATGCCCTGGCTGAGGGAAGGAGGTTCTCACCCAAGATTTGACGGTACATGGCCCTGTCCATCGTCCCTTTGATGCGGTGAAGTTGTCCTGTCCCTTTAGCAGAAAAACACCCCAAAGCATAATGTTTCCAACCTCCATGTTTGACGGTGGGGATGGTGTTCTTGGGGTCATAGGCAGCAATCATCCTCCTCCAAACACGGCGAGTTAAGTTGATGCCAAAGAGCTCCATTTTGGTCTCATCTGACCGCAACACTTTCACCCAGTTGTCCTCTGAATCATTCAGATGTTCATTTGCAAACTTCAGACGGGCATGTATATGTGCTTTCTTGAGCAGGGGGACCTTGCGGGCGCTGCAGGATTTCAGTCCTTGACGGCGTAGTGTGTTACCAATTGTTTTCTTGGTGACTATGGTCCCAGCTACCTTGACATCATTGACAAGATCCTCCCGTGTAGTTCTGGGCTGATTCCTCACCGTTCTCATTATCATTGCAACTCCACGAGGTGAGATCTTGCATGGAGCCCCAGGCCGAGGGAGATTGACAGTTCTTTTGTGTTTCTTCCATTTGCGAATAATCGCACCAACTGTTGTCACCTTCTCACCAATCTGCTTGGCAATGGTCTTGTAGCCCATTCCAGCCTTGTGTAGGTCTACAATCTTGTCTCTGACATCCTTGGAGAGCTCTTTGGTCTTGGCCATGGTGGAGAGTTTGAAATCTGATTGATTGATTGCGTCTGTGGACAGGTGTCTTTTATACAGGTAACAAGCTGAGATTAGGAGCACTCCTTTTAAGAGTGTGCTCCTAATCTCAGCTCGTTACCTGTATAAAAGACACCTGGGAGGCAGAAATCTTTCCGATTGAGAGGGGGTCAATTACTTATTTCCCTCATTAAAATGCAAATCAATTTATAACATTTTTGACATGCGTTTTTCTGGATTTTGCTGTTGTTATTCTGTCTCTCACTGTTCAAATAAACCTACCATTAAAATGATAGACTGATCATTTCTTTGTCAGTGGGCAAACGTACAAAATCAGCAGGGGATCAAATACTTTTTTCCCTCACTGCACGTTTCCAAATGAAATGGCGCGTCCGTAAATTGGACAGAAGAATCGGATGCACTCCCTTTGTTAGTGTTCCCATATCTACATTAGAGACTTTTGTTGGGATAATATAAAAAAAAATATCATCTATTCTGTGTACATCCCTTGTTGCTTATTTGCATTTGCCAGCGCATTTATTTATAATTGAGGGTGTATTCGCGCATGCCAATGAGCCGGATAGGGTTTTGCTTAAGGCCTCTCGACTGGTCACAAAGTGCATTTCCATTATCGGCGTTGAACACTTCTGGAAGTTTCACGTAGGATTCCATGGATGCATTAAATAATTACAGCTGATGCTAGCTCACTGGTTTATTATGCATTATGTAAGCATTTTGAAATTCAAGGTTTGAGAAACGTTTGTTAAATTTGGCCTTCACACGTAATTAATTTCTGCTGATTTAATTTCACTAAGTATTCCTCTTACTCTATTTAATGCAATTGTGCCTTTTTTAATATGTGGACGATTAGAATAAGTATTGCAGTTAATGATAATTATGGCTAAGAGTTCATAAGAACTAATTTACAGAACCGTTGGCAGTTCACTCCTGGTTGAATTTCTCTTCATGCTGCATTTGTTTAACCATACTTCACCACGGTGCTCAATGCAAGTTGGTAGAGAGGGGTCGGTGGGCAGGCATGCTAACCACTGCACCCACCTACTACAATTATTTGTGCAAATAAAGCTCTCCTACTTTGCAGGCCCTCATAATGTGGAAGCACATTTGAGTATTCAACTGTCGTGCTACAGTAGTTTTAGTCGTATTGGGCCAGGCAGTGCTGTTGTTATACTCACGGATGGAAGATTGAAAATTCAAGTCTCGGTCTGGAGCTGATGTGACCCATTGTGCTTCCAGCACTGGCGTAAATGAGTTCCGCTTCGTGGGAGGTGAACAGTGCCTGTACAGCAGAGAACGTTCACTTGAGCATGGAGCACCTCGACATTTTGATTTTGGCTTTAGATATTTCTGATATACAGGGCGGCCCAGAAGTCTGGACACATGGTTATTCTTTTTATTTTAACACTGGCATGAAGCCATTTTTTGTGTTTATTCTTTAAGTTCATATACTCCTCTGGGTCTTTTGGTAAAGTCACGTAGATAGAAAAAATAATAAAAGAAAACAAGACGTTTCGGTCGCAACACAAGTGGCCGTCTTCAGGTGAGAAAAAATATCTCCTTTTCCCTCCCCCTCCCATTCCTATATAAAGCCACAACAGCAGATAATTTTTCTCACCTGAAGACGGACGTTTGTGTTGCGACCGAAACGTCGTGTTTTCTTTTATTATTTTTTTCTATCTACGTGACTTTACCAAAAGAACCAGAGAGTATGGATTCCTGCAGTCATGAAAGCTTCAAATGAAGATTTAAGTTAATATGTTATGTATTATCATTATCTATTTGTCTTCTTCCTTTTCAGATGACATTTAAAAATGGAAAGTAATTTCACTGAATGGAGATAAAACATGATTGATTAATCTTTAAAAAAAGTGCTACATTTATTTCAAAACAGACCCTGACGCCTGTATATTTGGAGTTTGCATGCCTCTCTCTCTGGTCGTGTCGATTTTTCTCTGGATCCTCCAGTTTTTCCCTCCACATTTAAAAAAAAAAACCATGCGTTTAGAGTATTGGCTGCTATTAATTTCCACGTGATAAGCCACTTCGTTGAGCTATGATTTGCGGCCAGGTAACTTCTGAAAAAGAGCTACATAGCTCAGTGGGGCTTACCTGGTAAAATAAAACAATAATTAAGTTTTTATAGATCCGCTCTCTGAGTCTACCACCATTCAGTAGGGAACAGAGAGTATCATACAGTATAACACGACGTTTTTTACTCTCACCTCAACTCACGTTTGCAGATCATTGCCCGTGAGAGAAAATTTACTTTCTGTACCCGAGGTGTTGTGTCTGGACACAGACAGGTGAAATAGCTCCATGCTTGGGCCATCTCTCTCTCTCGTGCGTGTGAAAATCGCTTCCCCTGTATTTCTCTCCGATCCACTCCAGCTCGGGTAATCGAAGCGCTTGTGCCGTGAATCCTCTCGAAGGACGGAGCCAACCAGGTTCGCCACTGCAAAGTTAAGAGGTGTCAAAGTTTCAGGGGAAAGAGGTAAATACGTCTCGATTGCCCGTGGATCGGCGCGGCGACTCGGGGAACCCCCCTCTCGCGCGCCGCGCATGCCCACCGCAAGGCGCCTGCGCTCGAGCGAGCGCTCCACTGTTGCCCAGGGTGGAATGAAGATGAATCGCTGCTGCTGGGGGTTTCATCCGAGAGGGCATTGCTTTTCCTCACCTTGCTGCCCGCAGCCGCAATTCTCAATAAAGCAAAACGCGAGTGAACTCGAAACTCCCGGCTCGAGCGCAACTTTGTAAACGAAGGGGAGTGAAGGTCACTGAAAAGCCTTGCTCTGGTCACAACGCTACAGCTACAGCGCACACCCGGCCAGTCTGTTTGGCTGTAACATTTCTGATGTATGAAAAGGTGTATAAGGGGTGACGGGTGGCACGTGGTGACAGATTGCGGAGATGAACATCGCCGAGATTCTAGGTTTGAATGCAGGCAGCTTGTGAGATGAAACTGGGTTTGCGTGTGTACACTTTGGATGGCATTGGTCTGTTGTTCGGTTACGAAGCAAGCATTCGGTGAAAACTCTGGACAAGTTTTGACATCATTAGAATCACCCCTTTTTCACTATATTTCTTTATGTTTTTATAACATAATGTCAATGCTAAAAGCACAACTCCGGTTTATTTTGTTGGTGACTTAGGTGGGGAAGTCGGACAGGGATGTCCAACACGTAATTTTGGCAGAGTTCCCAAAAGGTGATCTTGTTTTGTCTGATATAGTCTTGGATATTTGCACCAAAACCTATGATTCCTAAGTACGTCTTAATTTGGGTCGTTAAGAGCTTGCGCGTTTCCACTGAACCAAAACCAACAATGGCTCACATCCCGCTAAGCTCCAGCAAAGCGCATGTGAATGTCACGGATGACCTCCCGCATCATTCCCTGGGGCGAGCACCTCACGCCCACACCTCTTGGGGGAGGCTGCTGGCAGCGATCCTTGTAGCTCCGTAGCAGCTACAGAGCGAGAGGGAGATAGAGACGGATCATGTCCCATGCCAATAGGGAGTCGTCATTACCCTGCAGGAGAAACTGCTGAAGAAAAACAAGACAGGTGTTTTTTGTTGTTCTTGTTGTTGCTGTTGCTGCTGTTGTTGCTGCATCAGCTTGCTCTTGAAATGATTTCGTAACGGAAACATAAATACAGGCAAATGAACAGCAGAGCGTTTAATTAGCAGCACGACCGCAGTGTGAAGGCTCTCGCTCGTCAGTTGCGAGTTTCTTGTGTGCGCGTTTGATCTGTCTCCCTGTGTTTGTGTCCCCCGTGCGAGTTTACGCGCGCCCACCCGTTATCGTGAGCGCCGAAGCGGCGGTGGTGGAGTTGTGAACATTGGGGGGGGGGGGGGGCGTCGCCGTCGTGTCCCTCGTTGCTGGGGGGGGGGGGCTGGCGGGCGATGGAGCGGGCGACCGCTGGCCCTACCTGTTAGTGCACATCAGCGTGTCGCGTGCGTGCGTCATAACAGCGCAGAGCCGGCGAGGGCCGCGTGCAAACTCGCTCGGCCGGACACTGACGGAGCCGCCAGTGTCCGGCGAGCCCCTGGCCGGAGTCGCGGTCACACCGACTGGGGGCACCCCCACGCTCGCTCGCGGCTGTGGCGCCTGCTCCTTCCCCGGGTATCGCTGCCCTTGATCATCATCACCATCATCATCATCAGCCCATGTGTGAAATTAATTATTCGTTACACTCACTGTGTATTGAATAGATTCCATTCCATTATTACCGTTCCTAACCATCTTTTAAGTAATGAATTTTGAATGGTCATTAATTTAGTAGTTGCATGTTTATGAGAACATTTGTCGCCATGTGGAAACGCTCCGAAAAATGCACTGCATTAATCATATTTCAACTGATAAGCAAATGTTAACGTGCTGCAACGTAGATTTTAAGTCAAGGTGTCTCTTTGCTCAAATGGATATGTGGGGGTGGGGGGTGTAGTAGTAAAATTCCACATTTCCATGGCAAGACCAGTCTTCCCCATAGACAACCATTGTGGACTCCTTATAAGGTGGTATCCATTTGATTTAGCTTGGAGGGATGCAGGGATGAGTTAATTGCTGCTTGTGATTTGAAACCACAAACTTCTGATTGTGAGATGAGCACTGAAAGAGGACTACTCAGTCTCGTGACTCGGTTTTCAATGTTTTTTAAAACCGACTGTCCTAGTTTCCACTCGGATCTGTCCTTTTCTCAGTCTAATATGATTAGAGCGGAGGAACGCCGTGGCTTGGTGACGTGTCATAATCCAAGGTTTCTGATGTGACAGCTCCACCAGACGGGGATGCAATCAGTCAGTCTGTCAGTCAACGTCTCTTCAAATTGTGAGAACCCAATGAGACGGCGTCTCTCTTTGTCAAGAAACACGGTTGGTGGGCGGGGGGGGGGGTGGATTGCAGACTATGCAGGATATTGGTGAGGATATAATATTTAACGGTAAAAACACAAGCCGTGGCGCCATGGCTGGTATGCTAAAGCGGCTCACTGCAGTGGAGCATGCAGCAGAGGTGCTCCTCGTTTTGTGATTTTCCGGTCATCCTCGCAGCCGCAGCGGCTTTTGTGGCTGACCATCGAACAAAGAGGACGGTCCCCGCATTGCGCGGCACTTTCAGGCGCTCTTCTGCTGCCGTCTGGAACGCTGTTTTGATATCTATGCTTGTGTAATGGCGGCTTGACACACTTCTCTTGAGATGGCACTTCAGTGAAGACACGTTCGCTTGACATCAGGCGGAGACCCCCACGGTAACAGCCCCGACTCTCCTGCGCATCTCCCCCTTATATACGACCGAGGCCACGCCCCCCTTCTCAATCATTCTCGCTGACTCTGGACGCTCGCTCCACCGGCAGACTCCACCGTCCTCTTCCGTCGCCTGACCACGCTCCCTTCTCGATGTTTCCCGTAGCGACCAGTCCCTTCGCGCTCACAACTGATACCCCCGTCATTAACTCCCGTGGCTACTAGTCCACTCACACTGCATGCACGCTCTATTGCCATCACACTTGCTTGCCTTGTGACTGCTTCCAGTTTTGGCGCGTGTATTATTTATAATTGTTGTGCCATGAACGTAGAAACACCTTCAAATAGAGCTCATTCTTATGAGCAACACGACTGTGATGCAGCTTACTGTATAAACACACCACTCACATTCACGTATGACACACACAATTTACTGACACGGTCTTGAGACAAAAATCAATGATGACTTAGTTTGTAAGCCACGACTGGGAAAAAAAAAACAACTCGGCGAAGGAAGGGATGGAAGAGTGTGGGTGAAGTCATGTGCCCAGTCGTGGCAAGTTATTGGCTTACAACAAGAACGACGATGGCATATACACGGTGACTGCTCACGTGATTGGGGGCCCGCGAGATGTCATTACATGTCGGACGCCACCGTCACGCATATACACACACACAAGACAAAGATCCCCCAAATAGCCTGAACAGACTTTTGGGGTACGTGCTGTTAGCGAGTAGCACCTATGAAAGCCGGCACGCCACATGGAGTGGATGACCAACACTGTGCCCGTCCCCCTTTGTTTCCCGAGCAGCGATATTTACGCACCGTACAAGGTAATAATTTTAGGCTTAGTCGACCTAGGGGAGGCTCGGGACCGGTTCAAATATTCATCACTGTTATCGGTCGTGAGCAGGAATCGAACTCGGGTGGTCGGTTTTTGTAGCGCAGCGCGCTAACCACTGCGCCACCACTCCAAAAGACAGACACACAGAGTAGCACACCGACATCTGGCACTGTGGCACGTGGCTTCGCACCCAAAAAACAAATTTAAACTCCCGTTTAACATGCAACGCCATCACATTTGTCGAAATTGCTTAAATATTTGTAATTGGTTTAATTCCACCTCAATTGTAAATTACTGAAATACAATTTAACATTTGTCAAGTTATTTTAGCTGGTCGAGTATTTGCGCCAAGCACTTTTGCACCCTGGGCTAGCTCCTGTGTCTCTGCGTTTGTGTTTACACGCATGTTCTATTGCTGTAAGAAAGGGGATTGTAAACCCATCGAGACGTGAAGCAGCATTGCCTTTCCTTGCAAGGGCGACCTGGGTTAGATCAAGAGCAGTTTCAATACACAATATTATTTTAAATTTACCAATACAGGCAGTCCCCGAGATATGAACGTCCGCACTTACGAACGAACCGCAATGAGACATTATTTTAACCATCTGACTTGGGAACGTTCGGTCGTACTTATGAACCGAACCGCAGAACGATTTTGTTTGGTGGAGCGATCCTCCGTGAGGTGTAAATGAGTCCCAGCATCCCACATGATGCACAACGCAATGCAGCATCAGGATTCAAAGTAACATTGGTTGACATTGGATGGCGATCATGAGAGACGGACATCGGCTGCCTGATCATGGGGGTGGTGAGGAGGACGATAGGCATCGGCTGACTTCGGTGGTGGTGGTGAGCATATTTATAATGTTGGCAGTGGTGAGATGTATGTATGTAAGTTCTACATACATACATTTTGAAACCCACAGATTCACCTTTGTTATGCATTCATTTAATTTGCCGAGCCACGTTCGTCAATTAATCTTTTCCTTTTTAAGAGTGGTGCATGCTTCTCAGCTGTTACACGAAAAGGTAAAATGAACGCAATTACGAGAGATGTGGTACAATATATTGGCTTCACAGGGGACACTGCTACAGATTCTGTAATACCACAGATATATCTCTGAAGGGTAAGATGGGGGGAGGTATAGATGGGTGACTTCTGGGTTAATGTTTGTGCCAGAGATCTGGGCCGAGACCACTGGGGTGCCCCCCTGGGTTTGAGCCTGCGTATCTGCTGAGGTTAAACGAGGCTGTCAAATGGAACACATTGATGGTCTCGAGCAGGTCTCCAATAATGGCACGCAAAGACATCGTGTGCATTATGCTTTTCATGTAATTTAATTTAAATCGACTCCATGCGGAGGAGCAGTGGGGCAGTGGTTAGTGCACCGCTCTCTGAACCCCATGACCCAAGATAAATTCCCGGCATCGGCTAACATCAGTGGCGAGTGATACCTGAAAGAGTCTTAGGCACCACCCCCCCTTCACCAAACTACACTGACCAGCATGGTGAAGTATGGTCAAACAACTCTCATGAGCAACACAGCTTGGAGAGGGCTTCATCCGGCAGTGGGTTACCAAATAAATTAAAATTGCTGTGCTGTATATCACTTGATGAACATGTGCTGTGCTATGATTATCATGGCATAGTTGAGCCCTGTGTAATGGTAGGGTAGAACATCGCTGTCTCTGACCTGTCATTTGTCAAGGCTGCTGCCTGATGCTTTGTGATGTTCTGTCAATTATCAGAGCTCCACAGAGATGTGTTTAGCATCACACAGTAATACAATTAAACAATTATAGATAAAAAATAAATGGTTTAGATATGCGATGTTGCTTAAATACTCGGTACATTTTATAATGCAGCTAAACATCTAGTGGCTACGTTAGCCTTCTGCGTATGTTGTTCTGTAGTGAGCTGCAAATGGTATTGTGGGTATTTGTAATCGTGCACTCTTAAGAAACACCTCGAGCTTTGCTCGTTTAGGGATGTAACATTTAATCACAATTATAAACACTTGTCAAGTAATGCCTACAGTAATTACATTGGCGTATAATCACATGCTGCCCGTATTGTTTTTCCGCTTTAAGTGATACATAGCCGTGCACCTGATTTTGGAAAGGACTTATGTTGCAGGTCATCTGTCATGAAGTGTCATGATATTAAAGAAACAGTTCGCATGAGGGCATGCTAGGCTGGTCGTAATTAGTTTACCGGCCCTGGGTTGTCCCTGCTGGCAAAGCATCTTCTGTCCTCCTCACGTCAGATTGCTTTGCCTTCCCTCACTTTCCCTACCTCCCTCTCTCGCCCCCCTTCTCCCGCACTGCCGCCGCTCCTCTCTCCGTCTCCTCTCATTTCCCACTCCCACAAACCCGTCGCTTCCCCCTCCTGCTTTTCTCGACAGGGGCTGCTGCGTCTAAGGACATCGCTGAAGCGCAGGAAAAGCAAGCTGGAGCGCAACGCGAGCTTCCGGCTGCCCATGCTGCGCGCGACGGACGGCGAAAGGTACGCCCACGCGTCGTAACGCACACGCCCGCCGTGGCGGCGGGCGCTTCACGCGGCCGCGGGTCGTCAAGCCGGCCTGCTGACGGCACCCACCCTCTTGCTGGCGAGTGGCCGGCCCTTTTAACCCGTTTTCGATGACGTACGTGCATGTCATGAAAACGAAACCGGAAGAAAAACTAAACTAAACTAACTTAATCGGTACCAAGGCTCCCACAAGGCAATGCGGCAGGGCGTGTGTCACAGTTTGGCACCAGCTATCATAGAGTGCATTCGCGTCCTGACGGTTCTCTGCAGTGAGCACATTGTCTTTCGCGTTCCGAGATCCAGCGGTAAATGAGACGCCCAACTTGTAACTTGCCTTTCCCAGTGATGAGCCGCACCCACGTGTGGCACTGGAGAAACGGGCACCTTCCCCCCTGCCCCACCCCAATTATTTTTTCTTAGCCACAGTCTGTGCAAGTTGGGTTTCTTCATGAGGTCCATATTTGGTCTAGGTTTCAACAATACGTGTAGATACACGGGCGGCCGGTGTTAATATTCTGGCCAGGAGGTGGCTGTCAGGGCTCTTGAGTAGTAACCGTGCCATCCGCATCAGCCACCGTGCATGAAGGACGCCTGTTGTAGACCTGCGCGGTGTAATACCGCGCGCCATTGTTGCGTTTCCACAGGATGTTCAAAGCGAATGTGGGTTTCCATCGATCTGGAGCCCCCCCCCCCCCTTTCTTGCCGTCTCATTTCAAACGAGCAGCACTTGCAGTGCCGTTTTGCCCGCAGCTCGACCTGCCCGTTGCTGCTGTGCTTCGTTCAGGTGCACCGCGTTCGCTTTCCCAGTGCAGCCATGGTGACGTGCAGTAGCAACGTTCCATTCGCAAACAAAAAAAATCTCAATTGCATTTTTTGCACTCAAGTCCAGCGATCACAATGATTTGGTGCACACTGAGTTCAGTCAATTGTGCGATCGCCAAACAGCTGGTGTGACAGGTAAGATGTTGAAGCTGTGTCTGGAAAACAGAAGTTGGCTTCACACTGTGAGCTTAAATTGTATGCCACATGTAAGACTAATTACCCATTTGTTTACTCAAATGCAAAGATACTGTGATATAGACACCGCTTTTATTTTTCATGATCAAATATCCGTGCCTATTTCCTGCCATGACACGGACGTTGACAAAGAAAATGGGGGAAAAAACCCAGAAGCAGTGCACAGAGTTGCGTGGAGAAAAATGCTTTCTGGGAATTTCTCTGAGAGACAGAAAGAGGAATTTAGAAATAGGACGCAAGTCGTCATAGTCTTCTTGTTGACTGAAGAAAATAAAAATGGCGTTGGGCGGGGACATGTCGCTTACAAAGGATGAGGGCTGATGGACGAGACTGGTGATGGAAATGGCCGGAATGAGATGCATTGAATGTTTTGCATCAATCGTGAGACTATGAGGGATGGCGATTAGGTGGAGAGGCCTTCCACCAGCAGGGCAGCGATCGTGGCTGTTTTGACAACGAAGTGTCTTCATGCGGTCGTATCATTGCACGCTGTGCCGCAGGGGAGTGAAGAAGGACAGTCAAGTTGAAGGAGGAATGGGGGAATTAGAAACAGAATTTAGAATTTATGGGCACAGTAGACGTTTGTTTTGTATGTTGAACTTCTTTCGCACCGTACGTAGCCAACCGTGCTGATCGGAGGTGTGGGGAGACGGTGAACAGCTGTGCAAGCAGTAGGATGATTATTGCACACGAGCTGAGGTTGCATTGATCGTAAGCAAAAGCGTACGAGGAAAGTCTCTCATCTTATTCTCAACACGCAGAGGCAGGCTGAGCGAGGGAGTTCTGGACAGAAGACAAACCGCCCACAAAGCCACAAAACGTTGCGGAGATGCAGCATCTGCTTCTACCTGGTTGGGGCTGTTAGGTCGTTGGCCTCTCCTTATAAACGGTGGCATTGTTTCCTTGTCCATGGCCTAATTAACCAGAGCGTAGGGTGTGGAATTCACTCGGCCTGAAAGAGGAGGGTAATGTCGCAGAAGCGACATTGCAAAAGTTTTTTTCAGTATTCTGTGATTACGGTTTATTTGGCAGGGGGCTTTGATTGTGACGATGCTTTGTTTACGTGTATGTTTTGCAACGAATATATACTTCCATAGGCCCTGTTACTATAGATACCAATCTTCATGGATTCATTTCACACCGAAGCAACAAACGTTCTGTAATTTACACTGCTTAAAACAATTGCTGCTATAAACATGCACGGCTCTAACCGTTGTTTCCATCTCGCAGTGTTCACTCTGGAAATGAACTCGATTAGGTGGCTAAGTGGATTAGGATGTTCGTGCTAAGATCGTGCTGTTGTGTTCCTGGATTTCGACCCATACAGCCACCCAAGATTAAACAAATGTCTAAACTTAGACATTTTAATAGTCACAGCCCAGTCATCAGTGACTAATTCCTCCGTTTGGCAAGAAGAGAAGGTTACTATTCTGTACTGCTGTCCAGTGCAGTCCGATATTGTGGTAATATTTGGTCAGTAAGGCACTTCTTTGAACTCAGGGTTAATAAGATCATTTCCAAGTCACTTCTCATCGTGGCATTTGTTTGACATGACTGCTTCGGAAGCTTCGGAAGGAAAGTGCAAGCCTACAGCCCAGTTGGCATGTGATTGGTGAAAATCCAAAAGGAAAATAGATTAAAGATAGCAAGAAGTGTCGTATAATAATAATAAATGGATGCATTCATGTATATGCTCTACCTGAATGCACAAGTGTGCAGGGAAGGTTGAGTGACTGCATTTTGGTAATTACATGCCCCATGAAGAGATAGGTGTTGTCACTATCCTATGCATTCTGGGTGGATTGCTTTGCTCTCACCAAATGCCTTGCTGTTTAGCTGTGTACATCCTGACATGTGTCTCCATATGTTGCTGAAGGCGGTTGAATTTCTGAATTGTTCACCTTGGCACATGAGACATGATCACGTGATATTATTTTTTGAAAACGATGCAGCTTGTATTTGAACTTCTTTGTGTTTTGCCTGATAATATTCTAGAACTAGAGCACTTGTGAGTCATCATAGCGAGCAATTGAGTGCCTTATTAATTTTCCAAGCAATTCATGACTTTGGTCAATATTGTGGTCATTTATGATATCAATGGAGCCGCTTTATGGGCGTTTTGAGTTGGCTTGTTTGAATGGTGTCGTAAGGACACTGTGTGTGGGATAGGGACGTGCGGTCAGGGGAGGCAGGAGAGGCAGAGCCTCACCTTGGAGGTGCACGATGCTGGCTGTCCCCTGGCTGTCAACTGGCTTTCCGCTTGCTGTCCTCTCGCTGTTCGCTGTACTCTATGGCCCTGACTTCATTGCCATAGTTTTGACCCCGAGTCAAGATTGTCATTACAAGCAAAGTCATAATGAAGACGACTTCGATTTGACCCATGGAGGTCATCTGCTGTGTTTAACTCCACTGGTCTTGTAAGACACAGTGAATTGTTGCTGGTACTTTTGATTCAGAGCTTTCGTGACTGCAGGGATTCATATTCTTGGTTCTTTCGGTAAAGTCACGTAGAAGGGAAACAATAAAATAATTGTTTTATATTTTTATTATTTTATTGCTTCCCTTCTACGTGACTTTACCGAAAGAACCAAGAATATGTTGCTGGTACGTATGAGTACAAATCATGAAATCAAAGTGTCTTCATGCTCAACTGAGCTACGTGTTAGTGCTATATTTATTCTAGTGATGCAAAATCCACATTCTCATGGCGGGAACCATTACCTCAGTTGAATGACCACTGTGATTTCTCACAGAGTAGCACCTACTCTGTTGACCCTATAAGGATAATGGGCCGAGTCGGTTGAACTAATAACATATTTACTGTGTCTATAGTGCTGTGATCACAGCGTCAACTGGCTCGATAGAGTAAAAACACAAACATTTTTCTCGCTATGCCCACTTAAAATAGTGCTTTACGTCTTGGAAAATTCTGCACGTGTTTTAGCCTTCGTATTGATTGCAATATAGCCATTGCCAAGTGTGATGACAGCCTTCTATTCGCACCACTAGACGTATAGCCGAGTGATTGGCCACACCACCTCTTGATTTACTGATGTGCGTTTGATTGAGTGGTGAGATGTTTAATCCGGCAGTGCTATGAAAAATTCCATAGGCCTTGCGCAGAGGCAAGCACCCGCGAACGTTATTCTTATGCGAGCTTTGCTTTCCCGCTATGTGTAACACACACTTCCCCTGGTCAATTATGGGAACGCGCTGTGCAATACAAATACCGTGCCCTTTTAACTCAAATAATATCTCTATACTTTCTGGTAATTTATTAAATATTCAGACCTCATTAAGCATGCATTTCGTGTAACTATAATTTAAAATTTTCTGAAAATTACATAAGTCCAAACTTGTCATTCTCCAGTATAAACTGATATCACATCAGGCAGTACCATGAGCGTTGTTTATTTCAAGAATATTTTTTTCATATTTTTTTGCAGTTCAGCATTAAAACAATAAATGCTGTGCTAATGTCAATTGTTAAATGTATCTGAATATCACCAATGACATTTTGCAATGGTAAATATGTTGAATTTTGATTTTTACATTATTTATTACTTTACTTCCTCTGCAACTAATAACAAAAAAAGACAGATTTTCCTTCTTGGCCATTAATTGGTTGTGCCAGAAACTCTGCTGGACTTGTGCGACGTTGACGACACCACACTAAATTTTGATTTAAAGCTTTCGTGACTGCAGTAATTCATATTCTTAGTTTTTTCGGTAAAGTCACGTTGAAGAGAAACAACAAAATAACAAAATATATATAAAACAATAAAAAATTCTCACGACGTTTCGACCATAACTCAAACGGTCATCATCAGGTGTGTCGGTTTGCATAAATTTATTTTGAAAACGGCATATTTATTTATATATATAAAAATAACGTTTGCGTCACGCGCAACGATGGCAGTTTGCCAGGACTAGTCCATCTATTTTTTGAAAAGAGGAGGGGGGAGACGAAATTTGTTTTTATGTAAGCTGTCTGAAAGGCACTGTAAGCGTGAACAATCAATCAAGAACTGAAATGATTTATCAAATCTTTCCAATGATTGCTAAGATAGAATCCATCTTCTCGGTTGAAATTGTCTCTGTGTTTGTATATGTGGATAGCCTCATGAACGAATCTCTCATGGAAGCCAGATGGCTTACAAAGAACCTCCGTCTTGGAAAAGTCAATGGCATGTGAGCCTACTGAATTAGAACAATGATCTGCTACGGCCGAGGTGTTGGTCCTACCGTGTTTAAGGTCTGCTTTATGTTCACGAATGCGGTCCGAGATATGGCGTTTGGTTTCTCCAATGTAACTACTACCACAGAGGCAACTTAGTTTGTAGACACCAGGGTATTGTATGTCCGGAATCACATCTTTTACAGACGGAACCAGATCACGGATTTTATGTAATGTGTTGAAACGGACCTGGATCTTGTGTTTATTCAAGATTTTGGAGATCTTTTTTGTGATCCCAGCAATGTAGGGTAAAGTGATGGTTTTGAAAGGCTCCTCAAGAGGGTTCTTCTTCATGGTTTGAGTGATAGCTTTGCGGATTGTATAGTCGGAGTAACCATTAGCCCTAAGAGCTTGGTGTACGTGCTTGAGTTCACTGCTTATGTGTTCCTGGTCGGATATGCATTGGGCTCTATGATACAGAGTCTTGATGAGAGAATTCTTCTGTGATGGATGGTGGTGGGAATCCGGTTTCAGATAAGCATCCGTATGGGTAGCTTTCCTGTAGACAGAGTGGCTCATTGAACCATCAGGTCTCTTTTTAATTAGGACATCCAAAAAAGGTATCTTGCCATCTATTTCGACTTCCATGGTAAATCTGATGGCTGGGTGTATGGAATTGATGTGGTCGAAGAATTTGTCTAGAGCAGGCCGGCCATGTGGCCAGATGACAAAAGTGTCATCCACGTACCTCTTCCATAAGGTTGGGCGCAGAGTGGCAGTCTGGATGGCGTCAGTCTCAAATTTCTCCATGAAAATGTTAGCTATAACTGGAGAAAGGGGGGAGCCCATTGGGGTGCCCTCAGTTTGTTTGTAGAAAGTTCCATTCCAAGTGAAGTATGTATTGGTTAAACAGTGTCTCACCAGGGGGGGTACCTCAGTGTTTAGTCCTTGATGAACCAAGTCTTCAATGATTGCAATGGTGTCAGGTACAGGAACCTTGGTGAATAAGGAAACTACATCAAAACTGACAAGCAGGTCGTCTGGGGACAGGGAAATACCCTTGATTGTTGATACCAGGTGAGTAGAATTTTGTACCGCAGAGGTGGTCTTTCCAGTGAAAGGACGCAGGATTTCAGACAAAAAACGAGCTAGTTTGTAGGTGGGGGAGCTGATAGTAGAGACTATGGGACGAAGAGGTATATCAACTTTATGTATTTTTGGTAAGCCGTATAATCTTGGTGGCCTGGCAGCAGAAGGTTTCAACGAAAACTGTTTAGATTGATCAATTAATGTGGTTGAATCAGAAATTATTTTGTTGGTTTGTGTGACGAGGCTGTTGGTGGGATCTCTTTTTATTTTTGTATAACTACCATCGTCGAGTAATTCTTTAATTTTGTTGTTGTATTCTATTTTATCCATGATAACAGTAGCATTGCCTTTGTCAGCTGAGAGAACTACAATATCATTCCTCTTTTTTAATTTATATAATTCAAAACGCTCATCTTTGCTGAGGTTGCTAGCTGGCATCTTAGCGTTTTTGAGGGTTGCAGCGATTTCAGATCTTGCTACGTCTGCAGCGATGTGACCCAGGCCCCTGAGAGCAACGTCTACTTGGGCAATTATATCATTAACTGGTATGTGTTTAGGTGTGACTGCAAAGTTTAGACCTTTAGCTAAAACGGATTTCAGACCATCGGAAATAGAACTGTTACTGCGATTAATTACGACTTTATTAACGTCTAACTTTTTGGTGTGTGGGTCCGGTCTTTTGTTTAAGAGGAGGTTAAATTTGGAAATCAGGTTTTCCTTACATTTGGTCGACATCGTAGCAGCTGAAGAGGCAGTCATATTGTCTACATGTTCCCAATCCGATGTGGACATTATTGCCGTCAATGATAAGTGTGATTTGTAGAGTGTCTTGTCTAACTGATCTAGTTCTGTGCGTATAAGTCTGATTTTTTCTGAGATAAGAGCTAAGCTAGTTTTGAAAAGAATTCGTTTCGCATTAGAAGAAGTTACAGTAGCAGAGGTGAGTGTAAATGCGATTGGTATTACCCCAGAGTCGCGGCATCTCTTCAGGAAGGTGAGAGACTCGATCAGCTGAGCTTTCTTATCCCGGAGTTTGTTGAAAGATCTTAAAGTTATGTGAAAACCCTCCCCGTAGAGGCGATTAAATTTTGATTTAAAGCTTTCGTGACTGCAGTAATTCATATTCTTAGTTTTTTCGGTAAAGTCACGTTGAAGAGAAACAACAAAATAACAAAATATATATAAAAAACAATAAAAAATTCTCACGACGTTTCGACCATAACTCAAACGGTCATCATCAGGTGTGTCGGTTTGCATAAATTTATTTTGAAAACGGCATATTTATTTATATATATAAAAATAACGTTTGCGTCACGCGCAACGATGGCAGTTTGCCAGGACTAGTCCATCTATTTTTTGAAAAGAGGAGGGGGGAGACGAAATTTGTTTTTATGTAAGCTGTCTGAAAGGCACTGTAAGCGTGAACAATCAATCAAGAACTGAAATGATTTATCAAATCTTTCCAATGATTGCTAAGATAGAATCCATCTTCTCGGTTGAAATTGTCTCTGTGTTTGTATATGTGGATAGCCTCATGAACTCAAGCACGTACACCAAGCTCTTAGGGCTAATGGTTACTCCGACTATACAATCCGCAAAGCTATCACTCAAACCATGAAGAAGAACCCTCTTGAGGAGCCTTTCAAAACCATCACTTTACCCTACATTGCTGGGATCACAAAAAAGATCTCCAAAATCTTGAATAAACACAAGATCCAGGTCCGTTTCAACACATTACATAAAATCCGTGATCTGGTTCCGTCTGTAAAAGATGTGATTCCGGACATACAATACCCTGGTGTCTACAAACTAAGTTGCCTCTGTGGTAGTAGTTACATTGGAGAAACCAAACGCCATATCTCGGACCGCATTCGTGAACATAAAGCAGACCTTAAACACGGTAGGACCAACACCTCGGCCGTAGCAGATCATTGTTCTAATTCAGTAGGCTCACATGCCATTGACTTTTCCAAGACGGAGGTTCTTTGTAAGCCATCTGGCTTCCATGAGAGATTCGTTCATGAGGCTATCCACATATACAAACACAGAGACAATTTCAACCGAGAAGATGGATTCTATCTTAGCAATCATTGGAAAGATTTGATAAATCATTTCAGTTCTTGATTGATTGTTCACGCTTACAGTGCCTTTCAGACAGCTTACATAAAAACAAATTTCGTCTCCCCCCTCCTCTTTTCAAAAAATAGATGGACTAGTCCTGGCAAACTGCCATCGTTGCGCGTGACGCAAACGTTATTTTTATATATATAAATAAATATGCCGTTTTCAAAATAAATTTATGCAAACCGACACACCTGATGATGACCGTTTGAGTTATGGTCGAAACGTCGTGAGAATTTTTTATTGTTTTATATATATTTTGTTATTTTGTTGTTTCTCTTCAACGTGACTTTACCGAAAAAACTAAGAATATGAATTACTGCAGTCACGAAAGCTTTAAATCAAAATTTAATCGCCTCTACGGGGAGGGTTTTCACATAACTTTAAGATCTTTCAACAAACTCCGGGATAAGAAAGCTCAGCTGATCGAGTCTCTCACCTTCCTGAAGAGATGCCGCGACTCTGGGGTAATACCAATCGCATTTACACTCACCTCTGCTACTGTAACTTCTTCTAATGCGAAACGAATTCTTTTCAAAACTAGCTTAGCTCTTATCTCAGAAAAAATCAGACTTATACGCACAGAACTAGATCAGTTAGACAAGACACTCTACAAATCACACTTATCATTGACGGCAATAATGTCCACATCGGATTGGGAACATGTAGACAATATGACTGCCTCTTCAGCTGCTACGATGTCGACCAAATGTAAGGAAAACCTGATTTCCAAATTTAACCTCCTCTTAAACAAAAGACCGGACCCACACACCAAAAAGTTAGACGTTAATAAAGTCGTAATTAATCGCAGTAACAGTTCTATTTCCGATGGTCTGAAATCCGTTTTAGCTAAAGGTCTAAACTTTGCAGTCACACCTAAACACATACCAGTTAATGATATAATTGCCCAAGTAGACGTTGCTCTCAGGGGCCTGGGTCACATCGCTGCAGACGTAGCAAGATCTGAAATCGCTGCAACCCTCAAAAACGCTAAGATGCCAGCTAGCAACCTCAGCAAAGATGAGCGTTTTGAATTATATAAATTAAAAAAGAGGAATGATATTGTAGTTCTCTCAGCTGACAAAGGCAATGCTACTGTTATCATGGATAAAATAGAATACAACAACAAAATTAAAGAATTACTCGACGATGGTAGTTATACAAAAATAAAAAGAGATCCCACCAACAGCCTCGTCACACAAACCAACAAAATAATTTCTGATTCAACCACATTAATTGATCAATCTAAACAGTTTTCGTTGAAACCTTCTGCTGCCAGGCCACCAAGATTATACGGCTTACCAAAAATACATAAAGTTGATATACCTCTTCGTCCCATAGTCTCTACTATCAGCTCCCCCACCTACAAACTAGCTCGTTTTTTGTCTGAAATCCTGCGTCCTTTCACTGGAAAGACCACCTCTGCGGTACAAAATTCTACTCACCTGGTATCAACAATCAAGGGTATTTCCCTGTCCCCAGACGACCTGCTTGTCAGTTTTGATGTAGTTTCCTTATTCACCAAGGTTCCTGTACCTGACACCATTGCAATCATTGAAGACTTGGTTCATCAAGGACTAAACACTGAGGTACCCCCCCTGGTGAGACACTGTTTAACCAATACATACTTCACTTGGAATGGAACTTTCTACAAACAAACTGAGGGCACCCCAATGGGCTCCCCCCTTTCTCCAGTTATAGCTAACATTTTCATGGAGAAATTTGAGACTGACGCCATCCAGACTGCCACTCTGCGCCCAACCTTATGGAAGAGGTACGTGGATGACACTTTTGTCATCTGGCCACATGGCCGGCCTGCTCTAGACAAATTCTTCGACCACATCAATTCCATACACCCAGCCATCAGATTTACCATGGAAGTCGAAATAGATGGCAAGATACCTTTTTTGGATGTCCTAATTAAAAAGAGACCTGATGGTTCAATGAGCCACTCTGTCTACAGGAAAGCTACCCATACGGATGCTTATCTGAAACCGGATTCCCACCACCATCCATCACAGAAGAATTCTCTCATCAAGACTCTGTATCATAGAGCCCAATGCATATCCGACCAGGAACACATAAGCAGTGAACTCAAGCACGTACACCAAGCTCTTAGGGCTAATGGTTACTCCGACTATACAATCCGCAAAGCTATCACTCAAACCATGAAGAAGAACCCTCTTGAGGAGCCTTTCAAAACCATCACTTTACCCTACATTGCTGGGATCACAAAAAAGATCTCCAAAATCTTGAATAAACACAAGATCCAGGTCCGTTTCAACACATTACATAAAATCCGTGATCTGGTTCCGTCTGTAAAAGATGTGATTCCGGACATACAATACCCTGGTGTCTACAAACTAAGTTGCCTCTGTGGTAGTAGTTACATTGGAGAAACCAAACGCCATATCTCGGACCGCATTCGTGAACATAAAGCAGACCTTAAACACGGTAGGACCAACACCTCGGCCGTAGCAGATCATTGTTCTAATTCAGTAGGCTCACATGCCATTGACTTTTCCAAGACGGAGGTTCTTTGTAAGCCATCTGGCTTCCATGAGAGATTCGTTCATGAGGCTATCCACATATACAAACACAGAGACAATTTCAACCGAGAAGATGGATTCTATCTTAGCAATCATTGGAAAGATTTGATAAATCATTTCAGTTCTTGATTGATTGTTCACGCTTACAGTGCCTTTCAGACAGCTTACATAAAAACAAATTTCGTCTCCCCCCTCCTCTTTTCAAAAAATAGATGGACTAGTCCTGGCAAACTGCCATCGTTGCGCGTGACGCAAACGTTATTTTTATATATATAAATAAATATGCCGTTTTCAAAATAAATTTATGCAAACCGACACACCTGATGATGACCGTTTGAGTTATGGTCGAAACGTCGTGAGAATTTTTTATTGTTTTATATATATTTTGTTATTTTGTTGTTTCTCTTCAACGTGACTTTACCGAAAAAACTAAGAATATGACACCACACTAGTTGACCTATGGGAGGCCCACGCAAAGCTTAGATGGACGTTGCTTCGAGTGTGCAGGGCCAGGAAGCAAACCTGGACCATTGCGATTGTCAAAGTGCTTCCCTCTGTAACCGAGCGTTGAGGTCGTGCTCCGTTTCCACCCTGAGCTCGCGGTGGAAATTCAGCCAGAAGCAGCTGTATGGCCCAGCATCATGGCCAGCCCATTGTGACCCCGCCACCACACTGGGTACTTGGGGCGTGCAGACTAAGTGGCGGTCCTGGCCAGACGTACGCAGACAAAGACAAGGCTCCTCTTTATAATCTTCGGTGGAAGGTCGTGTTGGCAGTTGCCCAGACTGGCTGGCGCAATGCACTAAGGCTTTGCCTGTAACCGTGCAGACCGTAAGGGTAGGCTGTGTTCGCAAACACCTGTGAAGACAAAAACAGCCGCGCAATGTGGCATTCCTGTAACGTGGCGCTTATTCAGAGGGGGGAGCATACAGAAAGCCGAGGAAGGTGGGGGCCACGTGACACAGACCCATGTGAAACAAACGTCAAACGAGCTTTGAACAAATGTCAAAAAAACGTCAAACAAAATGAAGTAACAAGACGTTCCACTTTCATCCATCGTGCCTTCTGCGCTGACTCTCACTCGCTGGGTATGCGAGGAAAGGCCGCGACGCCCATCGCTTCACCCTACTCATTTTTATACCAACGGTTTTTTTTGGTTTGACGATAATAATTTAGCACAACCGGCTGAGCCTTAATTCGGGGGGGGGGGGCGTGGTGGGGGGGGGGCTTAGCACCCCTCTCCAGCCCCCTCCTCACTCGACCCCTACGATGGCTGCACGAAAGCGCAGCTCCCCACCCCAACTTTTGCTTTTTTTGTTGAGATAGGCGATGTTTAGTGACGTGCAGATATGCATCATTAGTTGAGAGAGATGTGGATGCGGTTCCGATACCCCGCATGCGCAGTCCTTGTGCGAGCGTCGTGAAATACAGGGGGTTTGCCAAGGAGCTCGGTAGATCTCACTTCACATGGTGGGCTAACGAGCAGCAGCAGCAGCTGCTGCTGCAGCCTTGACTGATGGAAATCGGCAAGCGAGGAAGTCGCAAATCAAATTACCGGGAAATATTGTCAAGTCACAATTAATTTTACAGAGTGGATAAATGAGCGATGCCTGCAACACACAGATGCTGTAATGAATATGCCCGACTCTTGCTTCTGCTGTGCCGATAGTGGCAGCGTATCTGGGTTTGTCGATGGCTTTTTCGTCTCGTATTTTCAGTAATTGCTCAATATATTGCGCTGCTCATTACGCCGCGGATTTGGATATGCTGTGGATTGCGTCATGTTCCCCCCATCAAAAATAACAAGGTACGAGGATAGATGAAACGAAGAAATTGAAATTAATATGATTTGTTGATGGTGGGGGATCAGTGCTTCGCAACCGGTGGTTGTGGCACGGTGGCAAAGTCTGGCCAGCCCTCTTTTAACTTCCTCGGTCGTGCATGCACAGTTGGGCAAAGAGACGCTGAGACTGACAAAAACTAAACAATTTTTTTTATTTTACCAGGTAAGGCCCACTGAGCTATGTTGCTCTTTTTATAGAAGTGACCAGGCCACAAATGTAGCTCAATGAAGTGGCTTATCAAGTGGAAATTTCTACCCCAAATACTCAAAACCAATGTTTCTAAATGTGGAGGGAAAAACCGGAGCACCCGGAGAGAAATCCACGTGATTACCGAGAGAACATGCAAATTCCAAATATACAGACGTCAGGGTCGAGATCAAGCCCATGACCTCCTGCATACCAGGCGAGGTAGTTAACATCTCGGCACCATGACACACACAGAAATAAGGAGAGACACAGAACAGAGACATGCAAGCACATGCATGATTGTTCCATTATGATGTGGGTAGCCTATAACGTGAGTCTTATTCATGTCTCCCAATGCTCGCGTTATTTTGGGCTTTTACTCTACATTCCAGTTGTGTTTTGGGCAGCTGGTCTTGACGTGAAGACATTTCTATTTGCAGCTGTTACAGCTCGTAGTGCCTTCAATATGCCTCTTATAATCACTATGGGCACACATCATAACTGAAATTGTGAAAATCGTCAATAGAAATTCTGATTTAAATGACAAACAAATAATAATTTCGATTTAACGCTTTCGTGACAGCAGGGAAACAATATTTTTTATTATTTGATTGTTTCCCTTTTACGTGACTTTACCGAAAGAATCAAGAATATATAAACAAATTATAATTACTTTTTTTCTTCAAGTGATTGGTGACCAGGTTGAGACCATAAACACAATACGCTTTATAACCCAGTTTAATAATTAATTGGTTGCTGCCCGGACTCAAACCCATGGTCTCAGTGGTTCTGGCTAAGTGGTCTGACATGCTTGTTGGTGCTCTGCATCACGTGACCATCTTGTTGGGCACTTGTGTTGCTTAACATGAGATCCGAAGGGATCTACAGAATGCTGAGTGCACACTCATTCATATATATTGGGTTTGAAAGTGATTTCTGAGAAAAGTAAATGTTTAACATTTGCAACAATCATTCGCAGACAAATGCATATTTGTTGCACAAGATGCTTGGAAAGCACAGTTTCGCCACGGACCATTCATTTGTTTCTTGTGCCAGATGACTGGCTGTGAAGTCGTGACGGAAATTCTCTTCTAACAACGCTAGTCGTGCTCCGTGTTGCATAATGGCTCTCGTTGCATTCAAGTCGATGCTGCAAATGCATGCAATCGCACGCTCGTGAAGTTCAAGCATCCAAGGAGGTCTCCATAAACATCGTTGTGTGTTGCAGTCTTACTCTGTTCACGTACGTCCCGTGACATTTTTAAATCATCTTAGTTTAATGCAATAAAATGTACCACACGGGGACCATCCACATGCTTAGGGCTAGTAACAATGAGAAATCGCTTTTATTTAAAATAGCTTTAAATTGAGCACCTTCAATTAGCCACGGCAAATATACCACAATTGACCCTCTGTGGATATGTCACTTATCTAAAGTGCAGAATTGTGTCCTTGCAATCCATGAAGGGAATTGGTCCGGATTAAATTGAAGTGATGCGGGGAGACCAAGTGAAGCGTTGAAGAGGAAATTAATGTCTGCGTTTTGGAATCGGGGTATGGGGACCCAAGTGACTTGTGATGTGAATCGAGTGGGTTTCCAACGAGACCACGTGGGGTCCATGCAATCTCCAGCTGGAGGTGTTACTCCCCCTGGCTCCTGGGAGCGAGAGTGGAGAGGGCCCAAATGTCCTCTTTGGCAGCAGGGCATTTGGAGGTGGCATGTGCTGCAGAAAACACACAGGACAGTAGAAATTATTTGCTTTGCTTTTCACTGCAGAGCACTTTGTGCGTTCGTGTAAGATCGCGGGACCATGAGGGATGGCGACGGCATAAACCAATCTTGGTCTAGCAGTGCATAGACCTTGGCCAATGGTGATGATGAAATGGTAAAACCGTACCACCTGTGTGACTGACATCGCCGTATAGCCAACTAAATATATGATCATATTTATGTGACACGTCGTTTTTCGAAGCTAATATTACGATTCATAATTTGTTTTTATTCAACAATCGTCAATGACACTGCAGGGCCTTAAACGAGAAAAAAAACACAGCGACATTCCGTGCAATGGTCCTTCTTCACAGATCATAAACGGAGAGGCCAGTGAAATTCACATATACAAAGGTGTGTTTTTTTAATTAAATAAGCATATGCGTCGATCATATGGCTATTTAAAAACTGATTGTAAACAAAAAAAGAATGCAATTCTCAACAGGCCACATGGTGTTAAGTGCAGTCTCCGATTCCTATAAACTCTGTCTCTGGCCTCCCTAATAATGCTATGTAACACGATTTTTGTTCCTGGGTAGTAGTAAGTGTTATTTTGTAATTGCTTATGCCTAAAAAGTATAGAAAATGGCTATTATTCTCCACAAACTTTGCTTTTGCAACCAGAGCAGTGATATTTAGAAATTTGCATATTTTCAATGAGAAAACGGGCGAATTTGTGTCTTTTCGTTCACATAAAGTCAGAAAAAACCAACATGAATCAAAATTAACATGTATTTATACTAAAGTAATGGAAGTAGTTTTTCGAGATTTACGATCATTCTGTAAATCACATTCACGAATCAGCCCCCAAATGTAGTCTCCCATCATGTTCTCGTTATACTGTCCTTGGTAGTGGCGTTTAACGTCCAGTATATCCTGGTGGAAGCGCTCGCCTTGCTCCTCCGAGTACGCTCCCATTTTCTCCTTGAATTTACAAAGATGAGCATCAAGGACATGTACTTTGAGGGACATCCTACAGCCCATTGTGCTGTAGTTCTTCACCAGAGTTTCAACCAGCTCCATGTAGTTTTCGATCTTGTGATTGCCCAGGAAGCCACAAACCACTGTGAAAAAGGTGTTTCAAGCCGCTTACTCCTTACTCGTGAGCTTCTTGGGGAATTCATTGCACTCCAGGATCTTCTTTTTATCTGTGGTCCGACGAACATATCGGCTTTGACCTTTGCCTCAGACATCTTAGAGAAGAAGTCTTAAAGGTACTTGAAGGACTCCTTATCTACAGCTCTGACAAATTGTTTCATAAGGCCCAATTTGATGTGCAGTGGTGGCATCAGCACCTTCCGGGGGTCCACCAGTGGCTCCCACTCGACGTTGTTCCTCCCCACAGAGAACTCGGTCCGCTGTGGCCAGTCCCGCCTGTGGTAGTGTGCCTTGGTGTTCCTGCTGTCCCAAAGGCAAAGATAGCAGGGAAACTTTGTAAAACCGCCTTGGAGACCCATCAGGAATGCCACCGTTTTGAAGTCTCCGATGACCTCCCAGCCGTAGTCATCATACTTCACGGCATCCAGCAAGGTCTTGATGCTGTTGTAATCCTCTTTGAGGTGCACCAAGTGAGCCAGGGGAAGAGACGGGTATTTGTTACCATTATTGAGTAGCACGGCTTTGAGGCTCCTGGATGAGCTGTCAATGAAGAGGCGCCACTCATTTTGGTTACAGGCGATTCAGATTGCCTCGAACAGACTGGTCACATTGTGGCAGAAGCAGAGCCCATCTTCAGGGGTGAAGAAGCTGCAAAAAGGTTGGTGATGCTTCCTCTGATCTGCGACTTGCACTCTTTTATCCAACAAGTTCCACTGCTTGAGCCTAGACGTCAAAAGCTCGGCATTGGACTTGGTGAGACCATGATCTCTGATCAAGGCATTGAGGTCTTTTTGGTTGGGGTAGTATGAGTTTCTCTCTTCATCGCCACCTCTGAAATTGTCATCTGGATCTACAACGTCTTCCTCGCTCTCTGACTTGCTGCTCGCTTCTAAAGACAGCTGTTCTCCCTCCGGCGGAGTAGGTACGGGGAGCTCATGGCAGTGTGGCACCGGGGCGATGGATGACGGGGTGGTCCAGATACGTGATAGCAGGTGCATTCTTGCCAGTCCGACGTTTGGAAGGGTCCACCATGCAGAAGTAGCAGTTGCTTGAGTGGTCAGTGGGTTCCCGCCAAATTCTTGGGATAGCGAACTTCATGGCTCCCTTTTCCCTTCTGTGCCATTCTACAAAAATACATTTATTTCACCCATGACTAATGTGTAAGAGATTCTCGCAACACTTTTCATATATGATATATTGTTTCAAAAACATTGAAAATTGTAAAGCATTTTACAATTTTTGCAAATTTTATAACAAGATTCCGAGCAAAAAAGTGTCCATCTTACCTTCTAGAGTTTTTTTTCATTGCTCGCAGGTGAAATGAGGTGCCCAGGGTTTGTTTTTTCTCCCGACAGGCATGCCGAAATATGCCTTGTAGGCCTCACACATCTTAGCAGATGCTTCCACAGAGTGCTTTTTCACTCTTGTCTTGATAAATTGGCCGCTGACATAACAAAATGCGTCTGCCGGATGCTTGCAGCCTCATGATGCCATCTCAGAAAAATGCAGATACTGTATGTATCCACTTAGGCAGCTGGAACTAAACTTAACTGGTCGGCTTAAGGCCCCTGTATTTATACTACTCTTTATATTACTGGAAATTTTTAGAATGTTCAAGAAGTTACTCCAAGTTTACTCAGCACTGAATCTATCTGGAATGTTCTGGAAAATAGGTAAATTTCAAAATATCACTGTCCTGGTCACAAAAGCAAAGTTTGTGGTGAATAATAGACATTTTCTGTACTTTTGAGGCATAAGCAATTAGGAAATAACACTTACTACCCAGGTACAAAAAAAAATGTTGAAGAAGGGCCATTGCCTGGAATGTCACCCATTAAATATTAATATTTTTTGTTTAAGGCCACACACTATTGTCATCAATGAACCATGTTGAGTGGTTTTGTTCTATTGTGCTTTGCGCACCACTGCCAACGCAGCATCGTTAGATAAACTTATCAATTGATTTGTGGGTTAGGCCACGTAATGATCTGGACGCATCTGTATCGTCAAGACCCACCACCACCCAATGTAGCCAAACAATGTCGATTGCCACGGGCACACGCGTTTAATAATGCGCCAATAATGATTGTGAGGCTCACGGGTGAGACAAAGAACGATTCTCACAGCCAAATGTTGCAATTACGTGGTTGTTGTTTTCCTTATTTATACAGACAGATGATGCACATCCATCCATACTGTGGAGTTAAACATGTGCAGTACATAGAGTTGTCTCTGTGTATGTTGTACAATGTGTGTATTGTTTCAAGCAGACTGACAACCAGCATTGCTTCTTGCTTATAACTCAGTTTTAGGATGCCCTTTCGTTGCCAATTAAACACATTTATGCATTTCTCTGGGGGCTTTTTCAAATGTAGTCATTATGGAAAATTGAGAAACAACATCGGCAAAAGCAACAAATATTCTATCCCTAATTTGTTTGTTGATGTGTCCACGGCATCGAGCCACTTACAGATCTCAATGAATGCGGTTTCTGCTGGAAATAACAAACGGTACCACGTACTACTGCTAATTAGCATTCATCACGTGCTGAGCATTGGTTTACACGGCTGCACCCCGTGCAGGCACAAAACAAACCGACGAGAGAGAGGTATATGATAATACTGACGGTACCCTCATTTATTTATGGCACGTTACATCTTAAAAAAAATACCTTTCGTAAGAATTATACGACTCACAAGATGTGACTCCCGCTCGAGATCCATTTGTGGTTTGCGGTGTAAATTTAAACTTTGAACGCTCTGCCCGGCTTTAACGGTCAATATTTTAGCCATTGGCCAAGAATGTTAACATTTTAGCCCAGCGCCCTCGCATTGTTTACTCAAACGAAGAGAGCATTGTTTCTCCGAGCCTTGGCGAGCGACTATGGAAACCGCCGTTTATGATCGACATTCATTCTGCTTCGCTTACCTGATGGCCAGAGCAACATTGTTGGTGCTAACAGGAGGGCACTTTCGAGGCAGTCGCAGTGCATTGTGGGTAGAGAGCCCACTGAGAGACGCCTCTCGTTTTCAGGGGACACCTGGTTAACGATGCGTATGTAATAAGAGACACGATTGTGCGGTGTAAAAAATGTAATACACAATTGTGAGAAACACGAAGACAAATATCCCCCATTTTAGCCTTAACAGACTGTTGGGGCAAGTGCTCTTAGCGAGCACCAAATGAACGCCAGCACGGCGTACGAGGGGATGCATAGCCAGCGCCATGCCCAGCCACCATTGTCTTGTGGCGATATTTAAACACAGCACCAGGTACTCAACTGAGGCTGAGTCGACCTAGGGAAGCCCAGGACTAGTTCATATAATCGCCACTAGTGTTGGCCGTGAGCCGGAATCAAACTTGAGTCACCGGGTTCGTCGCGCAGCACGCTAACCACTATAACAATAACAACCGCCATTCGCCACTAAGTGGCAGTGATGTCACCACGGCGCTTATGCCAGGCTATGTGCACTTTAACCACTACACATGGCCACGCAAAAACAATAATCATTGAAATTTCAGAAAGATAGATTCAGAAAACGCATTCTTAAATCAATGAATGAATAATCATTATATTGATGTGTTATTTGTGCATGTGCACCACTGTGAATGCAGCATCACCGAATAATGGGCACAACTGGGATTGTGTGTCCGAGAGCATCGCTCCTCGCGTGGGAACTATAACACCCCCCCCCCCCCCCCCCCCGTTAGCTCTGGCTGCGTGGTACTTTTGGTGAGAACGCGGCAGCTCACAATTGGAAGGTTATGCAGGTTCAGGTCTCAGTCCAGGTTCAGATCTCAGTCAGGGGCCAACTCGGCGTGCCGTCCTCCTGGATTCGAACGCCACTTTGTGGAAAGTCAAAAGTGGGTTGTGTTTTGTAGATACTGAAGCCAGTGGTGGGAATGTGGAATTTCCAATGCCACTGTGCAGGGCTGACAAAGCAGTTGAGCCACTTCTGCGTTATCTTGTTTGAACAGGGAGATACGTTTCCTTTGATCTTGATAGACCACTAACTGCAGCATATGCCACTTTAATTGTACTAAATGAGAACAAAGTTTTACTGACTGTCTGACTGCCTGGCTGGCTGACACGTGGGTGACACGTGGGTGGTGTCACCTACGTGATGACATCACCTGCGTCCCGCGGCGTTGAGCCTGTTTCAAGCATCGTGGTGACGTCAACACCACCACCACTCTCCCTCTCGGCATGGATCCCACGCTTTGTAGGGCAGTGCTCGTAAAAATATATATATTTTATTTTGATTTAAAGCTTTCGTGACTGCAGGGATTCATCTTCTGGGTTCATCTGGCCACATGGCCGGCCTGCTCTAGACCAATTCATCGACCACATCAATTCCATACACCCAGCCATAATATTTACCATGGAAGTCGAAAAAGATGGCAAGCTACCCTTTTTGGATGTCCTAATTAAAAGGAAACCTGATGGTTCAATGAGCCACTCTGTCTACAGGAAAGCTACCCATACGGATCCTTACTTAAAACTGGATTCCCACCACCATCCATCCCAGAAGAATTCCCTCATCAAGACTCTATACCATAGAGCCCAGTGCATTTCCGACCAGGAACACATTGCTAGTGAACTCAAGCACGTACATCAAGCTCTCAAGGCTAATGGTTACTCCAACTACACAATCCGCAAAGCCATCACTCCAACCATGAAGAAGGATCCTCTTGTGGGGGTCACAAAAAAGATTTCCAAAATCCTGAATAAACACAAGATCCAGGTCCGATTCAATACAGTACATAAAATCCGTGATGTGGTTCCGTCTGTAAAAGATGTGGTTCCAGACATACAGTACCCGGGCGTCTACAAACTAAGTTGCCTCTGTGGTAGCAGCTACATTGGAGAAACCAAACGACATATCTCGTACCGCATCCGTGAACATAAAGCAGACTTGAAACACGGTAGGACGAACACCTCAGCCGTGGGAGATCACTGTTATAACTCAGTGGGCTCACATGACATTGACTTCTCCAAGACGGAGGTTCTCTGCAAGCCATCTGGCTAACATGAGAGATTCGTTCATGAGGCTATCCACATATACAAACACAGAGACAATTTCAACCGAGAAGATGGATTCTGGCTTAGTAACCATTGGAAAGACGTTATAAACCATTTCAGTTCTTGATTGATTGTATTTTACGGTGACTTTCAGACCGCAGTCAATTCGCTGGCACTGCCTATTAGTACCTATCACACGACGGTCAATAGTATAGTTTATAGCATTTGTATAATAATAACTAGTATAACAGTGTAATGTTTAACATAATTCACAAGGCAATATATAGTACCGTAATTGTATAGTAAATATACAGCAGTGTGGTATACAGTAGGGTTAGTAGAATAATACATAGTGTAATACTACCAGTCTAATATTTTATAGTCTAAAGTATAGGGTAGTGTATAGCAATGCATTGTATAATTCAAAGGTGGGGTTTGTCTATGGATATGGTATTATACAATGTAGTTTAGATTGGAAGGTATAATATTGCAATGTATAGTAGTCTAGTTTATAGCATAGTTATAACGCAACATAGGACAGAGCAGCGCACCGTGGCTGCTTCCTCCTCTTCCCCCCCCCCCCCCTCCTCCGTTCCGAGCATAGATGGACTTGTCCGTCTGAACAAAGCTCATCGCTCTCCGTGGTGTTAATCCCTCACACCAACATCATGCTAATCCCCCAGTTACATGCTAATTTACTGTTGATATGTAAACTGCTGCTAATCCCTCACACCAACATTATGCTAGTCCCCCAGTTACATCCTAATTTATATGTAAACTCCTCTCCCCCCTCCCCTCGTCCGTCTGAACAAAGCTCGTCGCTCTCCGTGGTGCTAATCCCTCGCACCAACATCATGCTAATCCCCCAGTTACATGCTAATTTATATGTTAACTCCTTTGTCAATGCACTCTGTTCCTCCCACACAGCTTAAAAGACGCTTCCAAGCTTGGCAGTGTTCACTCAAGCGCTGTCTTCCGGACAGTCCTGTTTTTTCACCTGAGGAAGGCTACTTGTGCTGTGGCCGAAACGTCGTGAGAATTTTATTCTGTTATTATTTTTATTATTTTATTCCCATTCTATATATATATTTTATTAATACTGTAAAATGGTGATACGATTTGTCCTGTCTTCTACACCATGGCCAACTGTAAATGATACTGGAGGACTTTTGTGCGGGCTTACATGAGGATCATTTAGATATGAAAATTGGATACTTAAATAGACGAAATGTATTCGTGTGATCGCAGTGAACATCCTCTGAGACTCCAGTACCTGCACACAAGAGTCTTTGTTTACTTTTAAATGTCCAGAGTCAATGCACTTGAAGTGCTGTGAATCCATACATCCTGTGGTGTTTGCACGTGCATTGTCGTGTGTGCAAAATTGACAAATCGGTTTTGCACTTTGGCTTACCAAACCCAACATCATGGGTTTTTATGATCGGGTTCTGAAGGTCAGGAGGTCACCGTGGCAGTGTTGTCGATGCCACTCCACTTTTTCATCTCCTCCCTTCTGCCATATCGCCAGCTAGCGCCTGACCATCAGGCCTCCTCTTACAGGATCTTACGGATTCTTACGGAATCTTTTCTGCCTTTTTTAAGTTACCACGTGACCACCCTCTAGGTTCCCACTTCAATATCTGTTGGGCAATTGAATAAATGGAATCAATGGATATTGTGGGATCATTCCTACATGCCTGCATTTGCCGATGGCTATAGAGTACTTTTCAGTTATCTTCAGCAGTTGCCTGCGCCTTGTTGTTGATCACAAGTCATGTCATTTGAAATTGTGGTTTGGGCATCTAGATTGGCACGACATATGATTTAACAATTTGCCCAATCCAGGATTATTGCTTAATATCTCAAATAGCCATACTTGCTTTGAATTCTTCATAATATAACCACCAAATTGAGTATTGAAGAATGATAGAGATGTTTTATTCCACAAATACAAAACCACTTAATCATCAAATGTACCAATGCTATCTTGAGAGACCATGTATTCATTAATTTATGATTAAAACAAAATAACTCCCACAAATGTCTCATCCATATGGCCAATGAAGACTATGCATGCTGACCAAGCCTCCCACTGACTAACATGCTTATGTGGTCAATTGGATTTGGTCTTTGATGGTAAATCACCCGATTATATCGGCATTCGCGATTGCCCACTCGTCATTCGAGGTAGCAAAGTGCCCGTGTGCCGCCAGACGGTTGACATTTTCATATTTAGGAGATTGGCTGTGCGATACACAAGCCTCTGCAACAGCAGAGTAACTCGTAGTGAGACAATGTAATGATGCCAAGGCAGATCTATGAAGCCAGCTATGAATGCCGGTTTAAATATTCATGATATAAACTAAACTAAATTTTTATTTTATTTTATCAGGTAAGGCCCACTGAGCTATTTAGCTCTTTTTCAGAAGTGACCTGGCCCGGTTACAGCGGACATCAATAGCAAGTGATATCTTAAACTGAATTGGGACCTCCCCTTCGCTAACCTGTATTAACCAGCATGGCGAAGTATGGTCAAAGAATTCCGAAAACTGTGACTCAGAGTATGGAGGTCTTCACCCAGAATTAGATCGATAGATGGCAATAAATTATTGTTTTATGTCATTATGCAGTTGTGCTATGCGGTAAGGGGCCATCCATTTAGTACGTACACATGGAGGGGGGAGGGGGGGTTAACCCAAATGCGTACGCTTGCGTATGGGGGGTCTACTGACAATGTGCGTACGCATAGGAAACGGGGGGGGGGGGGTGAACCCTCGATAATAATAATGCAGCCGCCGGTGGACTATCTGTTTGCTTAAACACGTTAATATTATTAATCCTGCGTGGATTAAATATCGGCCGTATTATATGATTGGGGGGGGAGGGGGTGCGTCAAGCGTACGTACGCAGGTGGGGGGGGTGTAAAAAGTCCGCATGCGTACAAGGAGGGGTGAAGTTTTGACAGATTTTTGCGTACCTACTAAATGGATGGCTCCTAATGGCTCAAAGTCGCCATCCTCGGTGCAAATGAACAGCAGCCTTGTGCTCTTATGTGCATAGGGATGCACAAGAGCTGCATGCGGTAATGAATCTCATATTGCTTAATGGGAGGATTTGAGGAGTGCACTAAACGCATTGGATTTAATTTCAGGCAGTCCACAAGTGTAGGTAATTTTTAAAAAAAATATCTTCAATGTAAACCGTTTAAATGGTGAACAAGCACCACATTTGGCACTTACCTCCCTGGGTCTCTTTGATAAGAACAACGCATTAGCCGCCTAAACATCAAAGATGGCCGCTAAATTTCAGATTTTCTCTTTTTTTTTACTTTTTTTTTAGTCGACATTTTCATTCATATTGGTATCATTGTCTATATTTTTGTTTATGGTCTAATTTATATATTTTATAATCGTGAAGAACTCTTAAATGATAAAAGAATAAAAAAATCAAGATGGCCTCCATTGTATACCAACACAATACAAATATAGATGAATAGAGCCATGTCATTTTGTTTACACTTATGCTTTAACACCAGTTTGGTCTACAAATCAGATTAACTATATCTCAGCTAGTCTTGGCATGCACAGCTGCATAGAGCTGTGCATAGAGCTGTGCATCTGAGGCCCAAGCAATAACATGAGCATCTTTTATGACAGTCTCTCTTACAACCACATCTGATCAGTTTTTGGCTAAAGCGCAGTCAAAACTCTCCGCCCCATTTCAGCTTCCTTTGACCATCCCCAGTTAAGAGGGTCACTGAGTTTCTGGCTTGGCACACTCTCACCTGACTGGTGGTGGTACGCAGCACGTTTGGAATGTTGCGGGCAGGTGGGCGGGCAGGCGGCCAGAGGGATCGATTCATATGACCTCGGGTAAAAAAAGGTCAAGTCTTTCGCCACATGCATTGTGTCGGTGTACTAGACCTGTCATTCAAATTCTGAGGCTTATTAGGTTGTGTTTGGGACACTAAATTATAACTGCCTGCTAAGTACAAATATATTAGCTGACACTAAACACCATATTGAGTTGCACAGTGATGATGCCACCAGTGTGCCGTGGTAGTACAAGGACATTTACTATTTTAGCTTTTCCTTTAATGGTCACTGATGACACCTATTCTCATCACGTTCTCCTGAAGTGATGCATAAAAACTATTTTGAGAGGTTGCAAAAGTTGCGAATTCAGTCGCTGGATTCTCATAAGCATAGAAATGGATGCGTCAATTATCCGGTTTGCTGAATGAATGTAAGGTTGCGCTCATTACACACAAAGTGCTTGCCACAAATGAACCACAATACCTTGCTTATTATCTCGTCAAGGAGCATAAAGCATCACGCAAACTCTGGTCATCCTTGCAGCGGCTTTTGGCTAACCATCGAACAAAGATGGCCACTGCATCATGCGCTTGCAGATGCGTTTATGTGGCTATCTGGAACGCTCTTCCTTCAGATATTAGGAAGTCACTGTGGTTGTGCACTTTTAAATGTAAATTGAAAACTAATTTCATTAAAACAGTTTTTTGTGTTTAGTTTGTTGTCCAGCTTTGATTTTCATGTGGCTAACTTTTTATTCTCAAATGATACACTACCGAACATCTCTGGCAAGTCTCATGCTTGTATCACCATTTTAATTATCACAATTTGAATTATTCCCATGCTAAATAACAAAAATCACTCATCCGCTCCACTTGATCTCCTTCAAATGTATAAATGGGTATAGAGAATGTCACCATGAGTGAGTCTTATCATAGGGGGTGTAGAGGTGATCATGGGATTTCCAGGCCCCATTGAACCTGTTCACATATTGCTGGCCCAATCCGAGTATGGTACAGCATTAACGTTGCCCATGTAATAGGTACTTTCCAACAGTCTTGTAGCCCTAACCCCGTGACTAGGTTTACTGTGCATAGAGCTAACATGAGCTGCTCCATTCAATTCCTGAAGAAGCTCTCGGCATGTGGAGCAAATCGTCGGACATCGTGCCGAATAACACAATTTTAATTTTAGCAGGAAAGGCCCACTTAGCTATGTAGCTCTTTTTCAGAAGCGACCTGGTGATCACAAATGATAGCTAAACCAAGTGGTTTATCACGTGGAAATTTCTAGCCGCTGGGTCGGGATCGAGCCCACGACTTTCTGTATACCATGCAAGGTAGTTGCACGTGGGGCGCTATGTAGCTCAGCTGCGATATACAGTGTGTGCTGCAGTAGTATCCCCTCCGCGCGCCACAGTGGTGATCGGTCCGTGTGTGCTTCGTGTGCATAGACTTATATCCATTCAGTATTGGGGTTTATTAAACATTGGAGCCAGTGGCGATGCAACCCCCCTTTTTCAACGGAAATATATTTTAGAGTGCGCCTCACTCCACATTGTTTGCTAGTGAGTGAGAGATGTCGTGCAGCCGAGTTTGGGATTGGTTAATGAAGGGGAATGGCCCACGGGCTCTCGAGCACCAGTGGATTCTGCGGCACGCGAATGCTGCTGCAACATTGGGTTACGTTTAAGCACAGTGTTCCTTGTGCAGAGACTTGATTCAGGCTCCCTGGAGCAGGCTCATCTCTTCTCCTCCTCCATGGTTGGTGGCATGGAAGAGAGTTCTTGCTTTGTTATTGCCAAGACTTTAGTTGCAGGCCACATTTTATTTCCTCCCCGGCTGAGTTTATAAGCATTCTGACATAATAATCACCTCGGGTTTCAAATGTTTGTGCTTTTATGACTGCTTGTATCCTGGATATTGCTTAGTACTCATCGTACTGCTTGTATCCTGGATATTGCTTAGTACTCATCGTACGGAGTTTATTTTGAAATAAAGTTCAGACGTCGCATGCTGTTATTTACATTTTTTTTGGGGGGGGGGGGGGGAGGGGGGAAATAAAAACACAAAATATTCTGCCAAAATGTATGAACTCCAGTACATAGTATGTTCTTGTATACAAAGTACACAAAGAGACAACGTACTGAACCGAATATGTAATGCGTCTTTTTAACGAGTTATACGTGGTGTCTGTCGGGTTATGATGATGAAGTTGTATTTGTTCTTTAAGGTCAGCTTGCTTCTCAAAGCGCACAAGCGCTGATGAGGAATATTGAACGAGGGAAATGTATTGTGTGTGTGTGTGTTTAATAGTCCCTTCATTGTTATGCTCTCTGTTTCGGGAACACAGTCTGAGGTCAAATCAGGCATCCTTGCACAGTCGAATCTTTTAAATAAACTGTGAAAGCACATTGGTATCCAAGCTGAGTTTATTGGTCAGTGGTTTGTTTTATTGTCATAAATTGTATCGTGAATGAACATTAATTCCAGTTGGGAAATGGAAATCCCTAAATACATTCTAGAGGATCTATGTATTAACTTTTTAATGAAATATATGATAGAAAGCACGAATTGGCAATAAACAGATGGAATTGTTTTCTGATGTGAATAATTGGGGATTAAATAATAAATTCTCAGCTTAAGATAATGGCCAGAGATTAAGGATGTGGTTCTGGTGCATAGTTTGATTAAAAATAATACATTTAAAACATGGCTGCAGTTTATCAATTATATTTTTGGAGTGCAATTAATGTAGGACTAGCTTTTGTTTTCCCTAGTTTTACAGACGTCAACAACGGTCTTAGTAAAAAATTATCGCGTACATTATTTCCAACTGTAAGTGGACATTACCACTAAATTATGAAGCATTGTTTTCCAATGTAGAGCTGATTTATGTACTAAACTCATTGTCTAAACTTAACTCTTTTTTATTGTACAAGGTTAGGGCCACTGAGCAATATAGCTCTTTTTCAGAAGCGACCTGGATATCACAAATGAGAGCCCAATGAAGTGACTTATCACGTGAAAATTTATAGCAGCCAAACACTCTAAACGCACATTCATTCTAAATGTGGAGGGGAAAGCCGGAGGACCCGGAGAAAAATCCACGCAGTCACGGGGAGAGAGAGAGAGAGACGCAAACTCCAAATATACAGCAGGTGTCAGGATCCGGATCGAACCCACGACCTCCTTTGTACCAGCCGAGGTAGTCAGTACCTCACCACCGTGGTGCCCCACGGTGCTTGGCCATACAGCACCAGGCCGTGATGTGCAGGAAATTGCTTCAAAACAAGATCCCCTATATGAGTGATGGGCGACCTAGACAACTTAGTGGGCCACGTGAGTGTCCCTTCATCTCGGTGGGCTGCAAGATTGACATCATCCTTGTGTACTAATCATGACCCCACGCATCACCCTCGAGACAATGAGAACCACAACACCTTGCTGGTCTCCTCAAGGAGCATAAACCATCACGCAAAATCCCGTCATCCTTGCAGCGGCTTTTGTCTAGCCATCGAACAAAGACGGTCGCCACATCGCGCGCTTTCAGGTGCGCTTCTGCGGCCATCTGCAACGCTCTTCTTTTCGACATTAGGAAGCCACTGGAGCTATGCACTTTTAAATAATCTCGATGAAAAAATAATTCTTTAGAACTCTTTTTTTGTATTCAATGTCGTCCTTCCTCCACACTTCCGATGAGCATGGTTGGCTACATACGGTGCGAAAGAAGTTCAACGTACACTACAGACATACATCCAGACCAGGCCATTACCAGGGGCGCAACGGGCTGGATGCAACCCACCGCTCTCTTGTATAATCACAGAATAATGAGTTGTCGTTTTCCGCACAGCTCACCGTTACGCCTGCGGTTTAGATATACAGGATATATATTTTTTTATGATCTTTCTGTTTCACCTTTAACACTGAGCATTATGCAGATGAATAGTAAAATATACCCGAAACTGCAAAAAGCTGATAATTAAAATGACGGACTACTCGTTATTGCAAAAGCATTGCCATCAAAGTGTGTGCATGCGCATTATCTGAATAGCAATCGTATAGGGGGCCTACGATGATTTGAATGGAAAGTCTACGTTGAGCAATCTTGCCTGTGCATCGCGGGCAGAAGGATATAGCAATCAACTTACAGGCACGTTATCACACACCACGTGAAAGTGTCCGCTTAATAAAAACATTTATTGCCTGTTCTGAAAAGAGCGTGGGGTTTACTTTGATCGTATAGACACAGCTTCAGCCCCTCTCGGCTTTTTGAGTGGACAGGTGGTTTTGAAGCGTGGTAGCAATTACAGCTGCATTCCAAATGCCTCCTCCATTGAGCCCAAACAGCACTATAGTTAAGAGTAGAAATTGCCCTTTCTGTGTGATAATGAGAATCTGTATTCCCTCGCTTTGTTGTGTTGTTTAAGTAAGGGATTGGTAAGTTTGAGCACTGGCCTATGAGCCTGAGGTGTTAAGAGAAATATGTAGACTCTTAAACCTGTTGGGGTTCCTAGATTAATCCCTTAATCGTGGTTATTAATTGTAAGTAACAAACATCCGCCACACTTTAGAAAAATCAATTTCACTCGCCTAATTCAACATATTTGAAAGCAGTTTGTTAATTAAACTGTTTTTTTTATCCCAAAGGCACTGCTCTGACGAACCTATTGCAGGGCCATTAAACGTCCAATACTGTACTTGTGCAAAGAGTATGGGACGGTGCTCGGATCTATTGGTGACCCTGAGCCAGTGGCAGAAATTCCATGTTCTCATGGCAGGGGACACTCTATCCACAGGATGATGAGTGTTAACATCCCACAAAACGAACTCTTATTTTATTGACACCTGTGGAAGGATGGCCCGAGTCAACCCTAACCAGGATTTGAACTCGTGCCGTTGAGATTGTGAGACACTCACCCACAGGGGTCGCCTAGCGGTTTTCGTTCGAAGTGAATGATTCCTGTGGGTTTCTTGGCGATCGGAACTGATGTTCGGCAAGGCGACTGTGGACAAGAATACGTGTGAATACGTATTTAACGAACTCTGTTAAATTAGCCCCGTGGATAATATTGACAGATTCTAGTTTTGCTTGACTCTCTGAGGATTGCTCTGAATTAAAAAAAAAACAGCCACATGACTCATCTTGACGTTTCCTGTTTAAAATCGCATTCAAATGTAATTTAAACATATTTTGACATTTGCATTGACATGCCGCAATATACGGACGATTGCGTAGGAGTGATCTCGCCTGAACATTTTTTTACCATGGCCATCAGCAGTTAGTTGATACGACACACGTCAACATCATCAGCCATGATCTATCCACTGCAGGATGAAGGCCTCCCTAAGCTGTCATAACATCATGATATTTCAATGCAACAGTTCATCGAGCATCTGCACTTGCACTGCGTTGATTGTTCCATATCCGCAGTTGACGTACTCACGGTGGCCAGATGTTAACTACCTCGCCTGGTATACAGGAGGTTGCGGGTCCGATCCCGACCCTGGCACCTGTTTATTTGGAGTTTGCATGTTTTCCCTCTGGTTCGTGTGGATTTTTGTCTGAGTCCTCCGGTTTTTTCCCTCCACATTTAGAAACTTGCATTTAGATTCATTGGCTGCTTTAAATTTCCACTCGATATGCCACTTCGTTGAGCTGTCATTTGTGATAGCCAGGTCGCTTCTGAAAAATAGCTACATAGCTCAGTGGGACCTTACCTGGTAAAATAAAAAAATGGTTACATTTTTCAAATTGTCCACGTTTTGGTTGCCGCTCCGCTGTCAGCCGTGACCACCGGCCCTTGGTGTGGCGTGTTCTGCACGAGCCTGCCTGTGTTTATTAACGGTCAGTGCGATGTCTCTAGCGTGCGTGTATTCTCTAATCCATTTGTTATTTTTTTTCTGTGATTCCAAACGCCCACTACTCTGTGCTTCTTGGCACAATTTTTTTTCTTTTTGACGAACCGTTGTCATTGTCCATGCGTGCGTCTATTATTCCACATGTGTCACGGCAGAGAATGCTGGAGCTGTGTCTCCGAAGGACAACCGCAGTTTTCTTCCCGCAAAGTGGCGCTCATTATACCCTGCGCACTGTAATTACAATTTCTGCTTCCCTTGAGCGATTACGTTTTGTGGTATCCACATTATTAGGCATCGAGTCACCGTCCTTAATTGCTGAACGTGTGCATGTGCAAATATGCGGGAAGCACTCGGTGGTTCGAAATTCGACGTGACTCTACCGTGGGCATATAAAAAAACTCGATTGCCTTCATATGAGGGTGCGATCTGAGAAATTGACAGCGGAGGAGATGCCCGCCTCTCATTTCACAAGGGTTAAGTTTGGGAATAAAGTGTTTCGGGGGAACACGGAGAAGTATTTCAGACAAAGCCACGAAGGTTGCGGTGAGCTTATAAAATTGCCAACACGGGTGGAGATGCAGGAAATTTGAACGATATTGAAGCGGACAGTTGTGAGTGCCATAGTCTGCATTCGTCAAAAAAAATCCAAGGCAATGTATCAAAGAGTGACTCTCATCAATCCCTAGCAAGGACAGAAAAACAAGGGGTATTGCTGCACACACAGAGCACTTGACCTGCTACTGTAAGTTAGGAGAATGTTGATAAAAATATATATGTATATTCTGCCACATAAATAAAACAATATTTAACCTCGTGCCTCATTTCCATGACCATCTCTTGCACGTCTGGCTTGAAGTTGACCGAGAGCTGTCACCAAAGCCGGGCTACGCGTGTCACTTTGCAGGCGGCCGGCCTGTGCCCTCGTACGTGAGCTTGGTGACTCTTCGTTGAGAGGCACCCCGCTACAGCAGCTAGCCCAGCGGGAAGTAGGGGCGGGGGGGGGGGGTCGGCAACCAAACTAACAAGAAGAGACGTGTTTTTTTCGAATTCAGTTAAAAAAAACTCGATATTTCAAGAGCCGCAATGCATTGTGGTGAATATACGAGATGACGATCCTTTAATAAATAACGTCACGGAGCGGTTCCTTAAAGAGCTGCACGCCTCTCTCTAGCCGCAGGTTGCCGACCCCTGAGCTAGACAGTGACATCATTTTTCTTAGTTCTTTCGGCAAAGTCACGTTGAAGGGAAACAACAAAATAATAAAAAATATATAAAACAATAAAAATTCTCACGACGTTTTGACCATAACACAAACGGTCGAAACGTCGTGAGATTTTTTTTGTTTTATATATATTATTATTTTGTTGTTTCCCTTCAACGTGACTTTGCCGAAAGAACTAAGAATATGAATTACTGCAGTCACTAAAGCTTTAAATCAAAATTTAGTGACATCATTGCTTCACTCACGACACAATATCATTAGATTGTACAGCATATATAACTTATACATATATAGCTGTTGTTCTGTTCCGATGGCTCATAAATGTTTTTTTATTATTATTGTGTTTTACATTCATCATCCTCCACCTTTCAAAAAACGTCTTGGTATTTAGGGTACGTGGGCCGGGTCTGGTAGGACCTGATGATTAGCTGAATCTAATCTCAACCTCATCAGGGCTGATCCCCACAGTTTATCAGATCTAATGAGGACTGGATTTAGATGTATTTAATGTCGTGTTGGAGTGGTGGTAAAGTGGTTGGCACACTTGCGCTATGAACTCAGAAACCTGAGTTTGATTCCTGGACCACAGCCGACATTTGTAGTGAGTGGATGCCTGAACCGACCCTGACCTCTCCACCAACCCACACTGACCAGCACGGTGAAGTATGGTCAAACAACCCCGTGACTGACGCGACGTGGGGAGGCCTTCATCTGGCAGCACACTGACAATGGACTGGACATTATGATGACCATTCTCCGTAAATAACGGTAGACCCGTTTTGTCGGTGCGCGTGCAAGTTAGACATTTTACTGTAGGTGCGTAATGCCTGCACCCTAGAGCCAGCGCACGGCAGCAGAGGGCGTCCAGCCTGCTGCTCATCGGCGGCACCAATGAATTGTCAGGGGGTCGTTGTAACGTACTCGTAACGCTAAGCGTACTATTTGTGGCGTATTACAGATTGCGTTTCGAGCAGGAGAGATATATTTCTCTCGCCGTTAAAATGATCAGCGACGCTGCTCTCGGTTTGATTGTGCCAGAGAAAGTGTGGCCTGCCTGATCATCTGATTAGGACGTGGGCCCAACCACCCCCTCGGTGGGCCCACGTTTTTGTTGATCCGCGCAAGGGAAGGCCTCTTCACTCTCACAAAATAATTTTAAACGAATTCTGTTGCGCGGGGAGGCGCTTGTCGGCTCTCATTTATTTTGTCGCCAGGTCACGTGATCTACGAGGGATCGTCATGGTTGCCGGCTACTGAGAGCGAATCGTCTTGGGGTAATTGAAGGACTTGGTGCGATGAGCACGGTGCAATTTTCTGCAGGTGTCTATCAGAGTGCTCGGTGTCCTCCGCGCGGCGGCTTTGCCCACGCGGTGTGCACGGACGGCCGCGTGCGGGTCCCACAGTCCCACCCCTCTCGTCTCTGACCTCCGTTGACATTTAAACACAACTCGTCCACACCTCCGGTCTCCCACGTCTCCTTTGATCGAGAGATAATGAATCTCATTAGGCCATTGTTTGATTAAAGGACATTGAATTCAACATGTTTGGCCGTGAGTTAGCCACGTTATCAAAGGCATAGTTAAATCTATATACACGTAATTCTGTTCTTGCACGATAGCACTGTGAATAGCGTTGTGCTCGGTTAAAAAAAAACCCGCATAGGAACGATGGAGGCTGTGTTCTACCTGTAACTTCAGGTAGTTTGCTGATTTTAATAAGAACGTGACCCAGTTAAACAACAACTTCTTATCATATTCTTAGCTCTTTCGGTAAAGTCACGTTGAAGGGAAACAATAAAATAATAAAATACATATAAAACAATAAAAATTATCACGTTTCAACCATAACACAAACGGTCGTCATCAGGTGTGTCGGTTTGCATACATTTATTTATTTTTAAACGGTGTATTTATTTATAAAAAACGTCAGCGCCACGCGCAACGATTTGGCAGTTTATTTAGAAGGACTAGTCCATCTATGTTCTGAAAAGAGGAGGGGGGAGACCAAAAATTAATGTATGCTGTCTGAAAGCCACTGTAAGCGTGAGTAATCAATTAAGACCTGAAATGGTTTATCAAATCTTTCCAATGATTGCTAAGCCAGAATCCATCTTCTCGGTTGAAATTGTCTCTGGGCTTGTATATGTGGTCGAAACGTCGTGAGAATTTTTATTGTTTTATATATATTTTATTATTTTATTATTTCCCTTCAATGTGACTTTACCGAAAGAGCTAAGAATATGAATTACTGCAGTCACGAAAGCTTTAAATCAAAATTTAACTTCTTATCAGCCTTTTAATTGCACCTTGGCCTACCAGGTGCACTGAAACACAACGTGCTGTTAATAGTGGACTTCCAGGGACTTTATGCAAAACCTTTGTGTTTTCTATGTCACATAACTCCTTGTTGAAGAAACTGTCGCCTGGAAGTAGAATAGTGTGTTACAAATGCAGCATGATACATTCTTTACATTTGTTATGTCCGTGATGATGATTCGCATCCAATAATGTTTACACTTTTAATTGGCCTCAGGGTGGTGGCTCCGTTATAACACTCATGCCTCGCAGCAAGAGGCGCCTTGGTTTAATTCCCAAATTGGGCTTCTTTCCGCGTGGAGTTTTTTGCGTGAGACTTCATGGAGTGGTGGCGCAATGGTTAGCGCACTACGCTGCAAAACCGGTGACCCACGTTCGATTCCCGCTTGTAGCCAACACCAGTGACGATTATCTAAACTGCTCCTGAGCCTTACCCTAGGTTGACTCAGCCTCAAATGAGTACCTGGCGCAGTGTGTCAACATCGTCACTTGGGAGACAAAGGCGGCCGGGCGTGGTGCTGGCCACCCACCCCCTCGTGTGCCGTGCTGGCCTTCATCGTTGCTCACTTCCAGCACTTGCCCCAAAAGCCTGGTAAGGCTATGCAGGGAATCTTTATCTTGTGTGTGTGTGTCATTTATATGTTCTCCCCATGCGCTGCATGGATTTTTTCCGCGTTCCACCGTTTCCTTCCTTTATATAAAAAAAGATAATTTTAAAACTGTTATTTGCCAACTGTAGCTATGGTGAAAAGGTGCCTGCAAATGACTCAATTGGGATAACGCGTCACTATTTTGCCCCCCTACTGAGAACAATTGGCAGGGCCCTCTTGGAAAACAAAAGTTGAGACACAGTGAGGCTTTCGTGGGTAAAGAAGTGTGTAGAAATAAATAAAATAATTAAATGAAATTACTAAACAAAAAATGTAAACGTTTTTTTAAACAGATTGAATACGTTTCATAATTGAATAATTAAAAAAATAACTTAATAAAATAATTATAATGCTGAGCTAAATACGTAGTGGATTAATCCGCAGTGACGTCTGTTGTTCTGGATGCCCCCCCCCCCCAAACCGTACACGTGCGTGAGGTGGCGCCGTCTTTATAGCCGCTGCGCGTCCACGCACACGCTCACTTGTGCGTCGCTCGCCGGGTGAAGCGCCACACCCCTGTGCTGAGCGACGGCGGTCCCTCGTGACGTTGGCTGCAGCAAGCAAATAATTGGCAGACGATGAAACCAAATGAATCAATGCTCATTGAGCTATTAAACAATCTTTTCTGGGATATTAGGCTACAAAAGTCATTGGCTGGCATGGTCCCCGCAGGCGGTATAGATGCGCAGACGAGCGGCGTGCCTGCTCCAAATGATCATTCTTATTGATGCGCTGGTGATCAGGGCCGCTGTGTAATTTCCCGAGTATGTTCTTTTGCTGCAGGTGATTCTGGAATACTGATTTGTTTGGATGCGCTTTGGGGGCAGAGAGCCCCACGATATACTCTGGTGTAGGAGACATCAGATGCACCGCATGCATTCGTGTGCCAGTATTTGGCGACAGGAATGTTTTGTAGGGATGGAGTGAATGGTAGAACCTATTTTGGCTGCATGGGTGAGGTTGACCCATACATAAAACATGAAGACATTGAGCATCACCGATTGTTACACAAGTGATATCGTGCGTGCCATGAGCCTACACATCAATAAATCAATGCATTGCTTTTATTTCGTCTTCTGTCGGGCACATGTTTGCAAAATAAGAATTTCGATTTAAAGCTTTCGTGACTGCAAGGATTCATCTTCGTCAGTTCTTTCGGTAAAGTCACGTAGGATGAGAATGAAATAATAAATTAATAAAATAACACAATAAAATTCTCACTACGTTTCGGCCACAACACAAGTGGCCTTCATCAGGTGAAGGGACGAAACTGTCTCGAGGTTCGCTCCAGCGCTGTCCTCGAGACAGTCTCGTCCCTTCACCTGATGAAGGCCACTTGTGTTGTGGCCGAAACGTCGTGAGAATTTTATTGTGTTATTTTATTAATTTATTATTTTATTCTCATTTTACGTGACTTTACCAAAAGAACCAAAGAAAATAAGAATTCTCATATAAATAACCAAACAAATAAGCAGACGATAGTCCTCCATGTATTCATCCAACAGGGGCTTATTTATTTTTGTGTGTGTAAATTAGTACTTCAGAGATTTGTTTTCATTTCTGAGCTCAAGTAAACAAAACTTGAATGACTATTTAGGAGGATTACGCTCAATATATTTGGCCGATTATATATGGATGGATTCAAGTTCTGCGAGACGGAATGTGTAATTCCTGTAAAAATAAAGCCCCCTCTTCGAGGAGAGAATATTCGCGCAGATAGGTCCCGCGCAGTCTTGTAGGCCTTTTTGGTATCAACCATTTTTCACTGATTTCCGTTTGTGTGTGATTGTCACTTCATGAGTGAGAAATAAAATGGGCAGGTTCAGTTGGACACAAACTTGTTTCTGCTCTGAAGCAGGGGGGAATTTTACACAGAGACCCGAGAATCTAACCCCTCTTTGTAACACATCACACTCGAGAAAATCCACTCGTGTTCCTCTTGATCAAATGATTGAACAGAAATGTGTATAGCTCAACCATGCAGGGGTCACCGACACGCTCTGAACGTAGACATTAGAAGACCGTTCCGGTGCTCGGCACTCGGGGAACTCTGCTACCGGAGAAGAGTGAACTCTGAGAAGTGGAGCGATGAGATCAGTCGTAAGTGTGCAGGGGTTGTGGATGGATTGTGGCATTGCAGAAATGTGAGCAAATAGAGATGACTTGGAGAGTCATTCATCCAACAGTGGCTAGACCATGGCTCAGGGTGATCCTTGATGTAACCTTTCTTTGCTCCTCTTAAAGTCGTGGTTCATACGCAATCTGCTTGAAATCTCGGTTTTCATTTACAGTTCTAAAAGCGTGTTTACTTTTGTTTCGGAGTGCTTTATGCTGGGAATAATGAGTTCGGACCTGTGGTCATTCTGATACACTGTGGAGGTGGTGTCTCATTCTACGCTAGGAGTTCCACACTGAGCACTGCCCGTATGCAGTAAGTGCTCCCTGTAATCGCCTGCCATGCAATCCCCCCCTCCCGCACGGGATTATGTACAATTTTGGTTTATTTCCAAGCGGCAGGATGTAATAAAATGGCATGGGCAATGCGCTTTGCATAACCTGCATTCTGGGCTGTTAATCGCCATTCATCTCCAGATTGCAGCGCGCGAGCACAGATGATCTATGCCTAATCGCCTTTGACAGGTGTGTGCAGGTATTTGTTGTTGTCGTCGTCATCGTCACTCGAACGGATTGTGTTTCTGTGACCAGCACGCCTGCAATAACCGTGCACTCTGTAATCACTCTTCTCCGCTCTTCACTGTGTCAGCTGCTGCCAAAGCTGCCGTCCGTATTTAAAAGCTCTTTGATGACAATCGCAGTCCACAGCCAACAATTACACACGCATATCATGGCAAACGGCATGGGATTTTTTTGCACGTGTTAAAAAACCATTACAATATGTAATATGATCGCTTTTGGTGGGGCTAATCTCAAGACGGTATGCTTCCAGGAACATTCTCAAGGAGCTTTTGGTAAAAAAAAAATTCAAACGACGGTTAGTTACTAACGTCATTGCCGTTGCGGTTTATGAAAACAAAAGACACTCTTGCGAACATTTCCGCAAAGTGAAGATTGCTGCTGCTGCTGCTGCCGTGGTGTACCGGTGAGGTCGTTTCGACTCAAAAAGCCTGAGGGGTCACCGCGTCGGTCTCCTGGCACTCAACAGTGTACATGAGTCACACCACAGTAAGTCGATCGGCAGGCCGCACGCAATGGGGTGAAATGTGGGTCCCTCTCACCTACTAGGGGATGTCTGGCCAATGTGGAAGGGTAGGCAGAAAACACCTCTGCAGAGGGACTCTCACTCTATCTCTCTCTCGAGGGGCACGCTGAAGCTCCCTCGAGTGGAATCCCTCCTGCCAGCAGTGGTGTGAACGAGCAGTTGCAGGGCTGCGCCTTCATCACTTGTACAGCTCAAGGTGTAGTCGATGTTGTCGTCACGATGCTGTTGGTGGGTTGCACGGATCGTCGCGTGCTGTGAAGCTCTCTGTCTGCCGGGATGGATGGTGTTGAGGATGACGAGGTGGTAAATGGTGCCTGGTCACGTGCGGGGGAGGGGGGGGCGGGGATTTTGTTGGGGCGCAGAAGCATTCCTTTAACTTTACAAACAAGCCTCGTGAACAATGAATTGGCCCGTGCGTCCCAATTGAGGGCCCATCTGGCATTCAATTGGTGAGACAGATGTGTTACAGAAGGTGATATTTAACAACGGTTGGAGTTGGATGGTGAGTATAGTTTACCATGAATTGCCAAACATGTTTAAAGAAGTCCAGTCACCCACACTTTACCCAAGGGCAAATGCGCTGATAATATAAACCGAATGTGACCTTTACTTGTGAAGATATCACTTAAATAAGACTCTGCAGGAGAGAAGCTTGGTGTGATGACCTGCGTGTGTAAAGGTGCAGCCTAGTAATGTCCTGCTCAAGTGGCCAATGGCCACTGCATGTGATTGTATATACATGTGGGGAACGGTGGCGCAGCTGGTGAGTGCATTGTGCTAAGAACACAACGTTCCAAGTTTGATTCCCGCTCACGGTCAACAACGGTAACGAATATCTGACCTGGTTCTTGGGCTCCCCCTAGGTCGACTCAGCCTTAAATGAGCACCTGGTGTGGTGTGTAAACATCAGCACTGGGGAGGCGAAGACGGCCGGGCGTGGTGCTGGCCACACCGTCCCCTCGTGTGCTTTGCCGGCCTTAATAGGTGCTCGCTAACAGCTCTAACAGCCTCGTAAGGCTATGAGGTGGATCTTTATATTGATATTCGTATAGTCATCCTCCCTGTAAAAGCTAACAGACAAAAACATACTACACAGTTTGCAGTCTTCACTCCGTGGCATTACTCTACAGTAATTAACATGGAGATTCGAAATCACTCGTTTTTTTACATCATCATATATTTTAAAAACGTCAATGGTATAAGCGTGGTGGTATACCCGAGTGCGCGTGGTCAGCGTGTACACAAACCCAACGGTGTTGCCTCAGGTTGGCCCTCGAGAGCGATGACGGCCTGTGCCTTAAGCGACCGGCGGGAGCAGGAACCATATCGCAGAACTCGCATTCAGTCTGAGGCAAAGCTGGCCAGAGCAGGAGAAGAGCAGTGATAGCTGAACAAATCTTCCAAATAAATATATATGAACGTATTGGGCGGTACACCGGTGCGCGGTATAAAAAAATAAAAGCAAATTTTTTGCATTTTCCCGCGATTCGCAACCCCCGGTTAGAAAATCTTGCGGGGTGGTGGCGGTGCGTGAAAATCAGCTCTCGTGATGTCGAAGCAGTCGCAAGGCGAATGTCGGTTCAAATTTTTTATTCGAGACCGTTTTACGAGGACCATTGCGTTATGCTGCACCGGTGTCCCGCCAGTACCTCCATATATTCACCTTACCTGGGTTTGACGCCCGCCATAGATATGTAGAATTGTTTTCCAGCTGGCTCAGAGTTGTCGATGGAGTTGAGGGGCTCCCCGCTGCCGGCGTTGAGCGGCGGGCCAGTCACCGGCGCTGATGTGGAGCGAGCAGCGGCTCGTCAGTTCGGGCCACCGGGTGCTTCTGTCAGCAGCCGCCGACAATTGTGGCTCATAAAGCAAGCGATGACGAAGTCGGTGTGAATTCACCTTGCAAGAGAAATGCAGGTGCTTCACACGAGATGGCTTTTACAGTATTCCCCTTGTTATTCACGAACTTGGCTGTCCGCGATTTTGGCTATCCACGAAATCGCACCTGGAACTCGACAACGACTGCGTCGAGAGAGGGAAAGAAAGTGATGAGAGAGAAAGTGAAGAGATACAGTGATGAGAGTGAGATGTAATTTCCATGTATTTAACAACTTATCTACGTGTTTATTTCAGCTAATTCATAAAAAATGATAGGTTTCTGTAGACCAATATAATTCTCCGCAAAATGTCCTATTCATGAGCATCTATGGAATGTGTATCCCTCGCCAATAGTGAGGAAATACTGTATTTTATAGCGGTATTGTGTGCAGTCGTGGTGAATGTGATATGACCTTCGCAAAAATATCACTGTTATGGACCTCACAGCTTGCATCCAGCCATGGAAAATCAATTCTATAATTATTCTCCCTTGTGTACAGGGAAATCAACCAGAGGAACATTCCTTGTTTGTGCAGTTCCATGTAGGTGCCTGGAACATCTGACCAGAGATAAGAGCTGTAGTCCACGAGTATAAATATAACGTAACACAACATGCAACACGGAGGCACACAACTACCGTATTTTCCCGCATATAGCCCGCATACGCATATAACCCGCAAAAATAGCGTTTTGTGTAAAACAAATTTCAGATAGCCCACACCTCCATATACCCCGCATGCATTCATATATTTAACGTTGTTACCGCAGCTTAATTCCATCATATTAATACGAACTTTACATTTGTAATACATTCCACTATCAATTGTTACCATTAAAATCATAATGTGCACAAAGAAAACAAACTAACTGGAAACGAGTGAACTTAAAACAGTAAATAAGTAACAAAAGTAAATCTCCAATAAATAAGTAACACATAACTGGTAGATAAGTACAGTTTTAGCACTGGTAGATTGCGCACTGCGCAGACAATAGTGGCACTACGGTAACGCCGTTGCCTTGCCCCCAACCCCCCCACCTCTCTCTCCCCCTCGCTCTCCCGTCGCCGGTAAAGAAAGTGTGCCCACTTCAAACATTGTCGTTTCATTGTACAAACAATTCGAATAATTTAAAACGTGATAACATGTGCAATTTTAGTGTGAGTGGTTTATTCAGCAGTGCTTTAGTCAAAGGTAAGTGTTGCATAGTGGATAGTCCTACCATGACAAAATTAAACGAGTTATGACATGGCACACGTGTAAAATATTTTTGGGATAGCCCGCACCTCCAAAAACCCCGCAGAGTCTTGTTTTATTAATAAAAAGTGGTATACCCCGCGGGTGATATGCAGGAAAATACATTTATTCACAAGAGACGCTGAACTTGCACAATTATTGCGATCGCTTCTCTATATAATGCTGTTCATATAATATATTGTACATATACTGACTATATTATTAATGTTATATTTTATTTAGATTACCAAAGTGTTTTTTTAGTAGAAGTTTTTAATCTAGAAATATATATTGACTGGCGTATTGGTTAACGCACTGCACTCTGAATCCAGCAAACTGAGTTCAATGCCTGGCCATGGCCAACATTGGCAAGCCATATCCGCTGAACCAACCCACACTGAAGTACGGTCAAATAACTCCCATAGCCTACATGGTCAGCAGGCGATTGAGAAATAGCTCTATAATATTGTTATGAGTGCCATATTAAAGATGGCCTTTTTATAGCACATTTTTAAAATTAGAAGTCTAAAGCATGAGACTCATGTATTCCTAATTTTTTAAACATGTATTTGGTCTGTTAAAGATGACACAAAAAGGCCAGCTTGAGAAAATGAAATCACTGGATATTTAACTTTCAGTTTTGGGAGTCGAATGTTTTATTATTTTCCCCCTGAAAATCGACGATCCTCACGCGGGGGCGGCTTCAGCTGCCACCAGGCCGCTCTTATCGGGCAATTGTCTGTCCACAAGTTTTTCCGCCAAAATTATTTCCTACGAAATGGCCGCCACTGCTGCCTTTTCAACTGGCTTGTCCAACTTGTTAAGTGCCAATGCATGTTTTCATTTAATACAGATTTTGAGCAATAAAGTGCTTCTCTTTGGTCATTCCGAACGATAATAACAATGCATTTCAAAACGCCAGCAATATTTCGTGGACAATTGAGCGTTACTCTGAGGCGCGGGGCCAAGCTCCGTGTCGCTTGCAGGCCAGGCGAGAGAGGTGATAGCAATAACGATACATTCCATTAAAGAATTACTTTAGTGTGAATCGTTTTTTGTTTCAGACCAATCTGTACGAGTTTTTGGTACAGCGCAAATGTATATTCAACGGTGTGTCCTTTATCACCACATTATGGTTCTTACGTTGGCAATAAGTGGTTGGATATAATGCCAGCAATTGCACGCGTAATTATTTCATGGAAAATCAATGGAAGGAATTTCAAGCCGTGCTTAATTGTTTCGGTCAATATGGTTTTGTTAAATGTAAAGAGATGGTGAAGGTGCAGCCCTGCAATTGCTTGTTCAAGCCACAGCTGGCAGAAGGGCCCTGACTAGAGAGAGCCCTCACTAGAGAGAGCTCTAGTGGGCCCCTATAGAGAGCATTTCTGATGCGCTTCTGCGGCCGTCTGGAACGCTCAACCTTCCGATAATAGGAAGCCAATGGAGCTATGCACTTTTAAATCTAGATTGAAAAAACTAATTTCTTTAAACCTCCTTTTTGTGTTTAGTTTGTTGTCCTTCCCCCACACCTATGATTAGCATGGTTGGCTATGAACGGTGCAAAAGAAGTTCAACATACAACATATTTATCCCACTCTTCCATGCTAGCTGACCATCTTGAAATCAGTGGCAATACCCACGCCTTACTCCACCACACGTGACCTGCCAGTCGAATAACTGCAGTGCACCCATTGATACTGCTGGGTGGACAGAGGCTGGGGGATTTAATAAACGATCACCGTTGTTTTAACTGCAGGTAAAACGCAATCAGTGACCTCTGGATTTGCAAGTCTAGTGTGCTAACCAGTATCTGCATGGAAATTCGAAAAAGGGACGTAGCATAAAATTATGGGTTTAGATTCGATCTAAGAACATCTGAATAACATAACTATACAAATGCGAATTCTCATTTACCACTGGACGTCGTATTTGATGCACGTATACTTTTAGAGGTGAGTTACATTTAAAAGAAAAATAGCTAAATTATTGGAAGCCTTTTCAGTTGCAGTGCCAGACTGGGTTGCTGTGCTTGAGTTATTGTCTGAGCCTCTTGGGATCTACTTGCAACCTGGATGAGCAAATGTGTTTCTCATTAGGGCTTGCTGAGTCACAAATTCTGCTTAATCGCTTAATATCCATTCAACGGTAATGGTGTTGACATGTGAGACGCAAAATGATGGTGCTGTTCGCTTGCTTGGGAGAGATGGGGTTTTTTATTCTTATTGTTATAAATGTGGTTTCCACTCATTTCTTTACTCACAGGAATAACTCACACTTTTCCCAGTAATGTGATTCGTCTTTAATTATATTTGTGGGAAGGGGAAATCTCTGAGGCTTATCAGTGGTATTCCCGCAAGGTCTAAGAAATCTGGGGAAATGCTGAGGTCATATACAGTTACAACGTAACGCATTTACACGTAACAAAGCCAATTGGCAGCACTGAAGTTGAGCCCACGTGAATCGTGTTGCTTTTCACATCGGTCTCACGGCGCAGTCGGTGTGCGTGTCTAACATGAGGTTCGCCCGCGAACTTCTAAGCGTTGCTGAATGTCGGAGCCGCAGCAGGGAGGAGTGTTTATGGGTGAGATGCGAGCGACTACCGTGACGAGTGGTGCGGGGCCTCGGGAGTCGCTCGCGAGTGCGCAGAACGCCGGCTGCCACCACCAAGCGCGCGTAGCTTGGTGGCGGCGTGCAGAAAAGATGGGCGCAGTCGCCCCCCCAGGCAGAGCATCCCCGCCCCATCTGCTCCACCGGTAGGGATTTGTAATCTTTTTTGTACGCGATTATAATGACTTTTTGTTCTTTTTCTGCAATGCGCTGGGCTTAATTTTGTGGTTGTTTGCTCGTCTTTCTATTGTTGAACTCTTCAGGGGAGGCTGTTGGCGAATCTCTGGTAGAATGTTCGAGAAGGATTGTCATTTTTAATACGTAGAGTCTATATCATATTTTCAACAGCTTTTAAATGACATATCAATATATTTTAAAAAAATGAAAGTTACATTTTGATTTAAAGCTTTCGTGACTGCAGGGATTAATTTTCTTGGTCCTTTCGGTAAAGTCACGTGACTTTACCGAAAGGACAAAGAAAATGAAAGTTACTTTCATAATGATTTCGTCAGTCAATGTCATATTGTTTTGGATTTGTTTGGAGCACTTTATGAGCGAATAATTTATGAGCACATACAAACAATGAGTTTGTGTTTATGTTTTTAATATTTTTAAATATGTATGCTACCTGTGTGTGTGTGTGTGCTGTGTAGTGGGGAGCGGTAGTCTAGTGGTTAGCACGCTGCGCTACGAACCTGGCGACCCGGGTTTGATTCCCGCTCATGGCCAACACCCTGTGACGATTATTTGAACCGATTCTGGGCATCCCCTAGGTCGACTCAGCCTTAAACGAGTACCTGGTGCGGTGTGGAAGCATCGCCACTGAGGAGACAAAGGTGGTCGGGCGTGGTGCTGGCCACCCATCCCCACCCCCGTGTACCATTCCGGACATCATAGGTGCTCGCAAAGAGAACTTTCCCCAACAGTCTGTTAAACGCTCTACACGGGATTTTTGTTTTGTTTTTATGTAGATGTATATATATTTTAACACAATTTGCACGTGTTAAAGATACCAAATTTCTGGGAGGCTCAACCGAGACGCATGGTCAGCTGGCATTCCCTTCCTCCATCAGCCCCGCCCACTTTCACATAGCCACGCCCACTCAGCCACCAGCCCCGCTCACAGCAAGTGGGCTCCTACTGCTCATAAGCCCCAACCCTCTCCTCTGCCAACCATGTCCAATACTAAATAATTAGAACGCTGGGAACAATCTTCATGAAACTGTCCAAGCCAACCCCGTACATTTGTAATCTTTAGTATATGTATACAGCACTGCACACCTGTAATTGTTTGCACCCTATAACCTTTAGTCAAAATATTATTTGGGTCTTTCGGTAAAGTCACGTAGATAGTTGACATTTCATTAAATAGGTGCATAATTTGCGTTGATTGTATTGGGCATAAATCTATTTCATGCTATTTTTTTACCGTTGTATGCAGTTTACATTTGGAGATCCGCCAGAGGTGTAATGTGCACATTTTCAAGGTGATCAAGCGAAACCAAATCATGTGCATGCATCGAAAACTGTTGTAGTGCATTTCTAAATCTATCGTTGTGGTTCATACATTCACCTTCAAAGTTCGCATCTTTCATATTGTAAGTGAAAGGTTTTTTGAGGTTAAATATGTCCGGGTATAGTAGCCTCTTCATCTCACCCTAACATTTTCTGAGGTTGCCCGTCGAGTGTCTAATCAGCTCTGAGGTACAACTTGAAGTCTTTAGTTTTCGCTTTGGATAGGACAAGGCATAAATAGACGTGATCTATCAGGGTAAAGAATAAAAGTTCTTAACACAACCCAATAGCCCCATGGCCTTCTGGGAGTGCATAATTTCATTGAGTTGTGTAAAGAATACAGATATATGAAGGAGACATTCTCTGCTTTTTTATTTTTTTACTTATATTCTCCACAACGGACGCTAATTATCATTTAGTATCAGGGCAAAAGGGTTCTCTTGTGTAGCGAGTTTGATGGTCTCAGCTAAGTCGCCGTTGCTTGTACCAAAACCTCAGATACTGACTGCAAAGATTATTGAGGCAGGGAGAGCGATGAGAAAATCAAAGCATCAGCCTCCACAGCTGAGGCAGAGTGGAAACGAGATGGGCTCCTTGGCTATAATTGGAACCCCTGCAGGGAGCAAAGAACACCACCTTGGCTGGCAGTGGAACAGCCCCAGGTGTATACAACTTTGGTTCAGGCACTTGGCAGCTGACTATCGGACCCTGACAATGGGCGGCAGGGTTGACGTGGTGGTAACACGAGTCTCGACCCGCGCTCCGTTCTGCGTGGAGTTTGTGTGTTTCTCTCCAACTCTTCTGCGTGGAGTTTGTGTGTTTCTCTCCAACTCTTCTGCGTGGAGTTGGTGTGTTTCTCTCCAACTCTTCTGCATGCAGTTGGTGTGTTTCTCTCCAACTCTTCTGCGTGGAGATTGTGTGTTTCTCTCCAACTCTTCTGCATGGAGTTGGTGTGTTTCTCTCCAACTCTGCTGTGTGGAATTTGTGTGTTTCTCCACAACTCTTCTGCATGGAGTTTGTGTTTCTCTCCAACTCTTCTGTGTGGAGTTTCCTCTGGGTTCCTCTGTCCCCCCCATAGTTTAATAACAAGAAGAAGAAAACACGATTCAATGTGACTGGCATTGGCCAAATATCCCAGTTCTGAAATACGACCTACAAGTTACTCCATTGGGATCGCACACAGCAGCAGCAGCAGCGACAACGCCCCCCTCCTGCAAAAAAACATTGGTTGGACCCTCCCATACTTTCTTGGGTAAATGAGCATAATGCCAATAATGCTATAATATTTCTGTAAATGAGAATCTTTTTATTCCAGGCGAACTATGCAAATTCTCTCCACCCGTAACCGCTTCAGGCGACATGAAGTAGGTTTTGGCTCGGCATGGTTAAACGGACACGAAGCCCTGGGAATGCGTGCAATGGATTCAGTTGAAATTGGATCAACGTACAGTGTGTAGGATTTGTTTTATGTGAGGGTGTAAAGGCGCAGCCCTGTAATTGCTCACTCAACGCCACTGGAATCAGGAAGGGCCTCTGTTAGATGGAGCTCTATAGTGCTGCTCGAGAGGGTGTTTGGCCTACTCTTCAATGCTCCTATTTTAACTTCATCGCTCTAACGTGAGAAAAGGCAATGCATTTAATCACGCTATTAAATCACGAGCCATTGCTCTTCTCCGTCCGCGGCGCCACACTGCACAGGGAACAACACAAGCGCACCTTAGCCGAGACCCCCTGATTGCTTGAGATGGAATTCTCGCTTCACGTGCCAACACCAGCGCGCGGTGGTCTCTGCAAATTCATTCCATGTACAAAGTTGCTGTGTGTCCTGTGTCCTCAGCAAGCCGAGCCGCCCAAGCTGCCTCGAAAGTTCAATCTTGTGCTTTGTCGTGGTGTGTTTGTTTTTTGGGGTGGTGTGTTTGTGTTTTCGTGTGGTGTGTGATTTGGGGTGGTGCGTTTGTGTGTTTGAGTGGTGTGTGTTTTGGGGTGGTGTGTTTGTGTTTCCATGTGTTTGTGTTTTTATGTGGTGTCTTTAGTGTGTTTTGGGGTGGTGTGTTTGTGTTTCTGTGTGGTGTGTTTTGGGGTGGTGCGTTTGTGTGTTTGAGTGGTGTGTGTTTTGAGGTGGTGTGTTTTTGTGTATTTCTAGATTTAAATCTTTCGTGACTGCAAGGATTCATACTCTTTGGTTTTATTCGGTAAAGTCACGTAGGTAAAATAAAATAAAAAAACAATTATATTACGACGTTTCGGAGGCAACACAAGCTTCCGTCTTCAGGTGGAATAGTCACACATATTTTCTGCTGTGACTATTCCACCTGAAGACGGAAGCTTGTGTTGCCTACGAAACGTCGTGATTTAATTGTTTTCTTTGATTTTATTTTTGTGTGGTTTTTGTGTTTTGATGCTGCTGCTGCTGCCTGTATCCATGATCACATGCTATGGGCCACTCGTAATAATTATGCAATGTGAGCCCAGAGTTGTTTTTGACCTTTAGGGTCTAAATAGCGAATGCACAATTAATGTGTTTATTTTGTTCATTATTGTACTCCTGAAATAGAATGCCCCCATGTCGTGTGTAACACTGTAAGACCCTTGGAGAAATAAAATAAATATTTCACAAGGGAAGTTCACAGTCGAACAGCATTTTCATTTTTAACTCAAAGCAGTTGTACAAATGAAATGCTGTAACACGTACGACAGAAGTACAAGGTCAAAAGGAGTGGTGTGCCCATTTAGACCGCTGGGTGGACAAAGTGATGTGGGTGCAGTTTAAGAAACGTCCACCGTTATTTCAGCTGCCACTCCGGAAGATTAAACCGGCGACCTCTGAGTCTCAGTTCCAGTGCGCTAACCATCACACCGTGGCAGCAGCAGCAGCATCCCTCTGTGTCCGAACGCAAGTGGTGGAACCTACCATCACCACATTAATAGTATTAGATTAACACGTAGTAGGCTTTCGCGACCAATATTATCCATAATATAGGGGGTTTTTGGGTTATATCACGTAAATATAAATGCGTCGTTAAACCATCACATCACATATTTATCCCTTTATTTAAGACCGAAATAGGAGGATTTGTCCACGACTCTGGCTGTCGCCTGATGATGCTAATTGTAATTACCGTACTCAAATTGTAAATATTGTGAGTTTACTCTCCAACACACTGGTGTGCTGTACCAGTAACTAATTGGCATGTTTTGTTTACCTTCCAAACCTTATTAATTGGCTGTGTCGAGTGGTGACGGGTTTAACGACACAGTTATACTTACGCAATCTAACCCATTAAAAAAAAAAACTCTTATGGAAATAGTATGAGAGTTGGAGGCTCGTACGTAATGAGACTGTACAGTCCAGGGTTCCGTCCTGGAATATGGGATGAGCAGAGCTGATTAGCCAAGGGTGCCCACTGTGCGCGTCGTTGTGCCGGTCATGCTGCTGCTGCTGCGACAGATCTGAATGTTAGTTGGGGTCATGTACATCGTCACCCCATTTTTTTTTCAAATGTCCCTGCAAACGTACAATTTGTAAATAAATAGTCAAGTTTGCCGTGTATTCGATATGGAAAATACGGAATTTTCTTTTTGTAATGAGGAAAGATGCACCTCTCTATGACAGTTCAAGATCATTTGCATTAGTTCTGTCTGTTGCATTTTATCATCCACCAAACAGCATTCATATGCGTCATCAAGTTTCCTCTGATCATAGACTTTACTCTCTACAGTTAGTGTTGTGTTCGTTACTAGAATGTTTAAATTTGGTCTCGAATATTGGCAATGTTAATCCATTGGTGAACTTAAATTTCTTCATAAGTAAATAAATAAGCAATCCCACCATTAAATTTTGATTTAAAGCTTTCGTGATTGCAGGGATTCATATTCCTGGTTCTTTCGGTAAAATCACGTAGAAGGGAAACAATTAAATTAAAAATATATAAAACAATCAAATTATCACTACGTTTCGACTGCAACACAAGCAATCGTCATCAGGTGTGAAAACCACAGCAAAATTGAAAAAAACGCCACTTATTTCAAATTTTCTTGCTGTGGTTTTCACACCTGATGATGATTGCTTGTGTCACAGTTGAAACGTCGTGAGAATTTTATTGTTTTATATTTTTATTATTTTATTGTTTCCCTTCTACGTGGTGACTTTACCGAAAGAGCCAAGAAAATAGAATAATAATTTATTAAAAATTAAAATAATTGACCTTTTCGGGAAACACGACAAAACGTCTGCACGTTGGAATGACCGGCCTGGCGACGTGGAGGCGTTACCGTTGTGCTGTAGGGATGCTGTGACGACGCTGTTGCAGCCTCCCGGCTGGCTGCTCGTTTGATCTCATGGCACGTGGGCGCAGCGGAATTTTGTGAATGCGGAAATGCGATTTCGTTTATTCTCAAAAAGTGTCCATAATTTATCATTTGCGTTCACGCAAAATGTCATAAACCGAACGTTTCTCAAATCGAGGGATAGCTGTGTAGTGTTACAGCGCCGGCTGTTGACCAAATGCGGCAGCTGCGGTGTACAAACAGTACACACGCCAGTGAGCGACAGTATACATGGGTGTGTCGGCAGAGAGGAAGAACTGGGGCAAGGGTCATGGAGGGGTCCATCTGGAGGCCCCTGGAACCTGCTAGTGGGTTCGAGAAGGGGGACGTGGCCAGGGCGGAGCGAGGCCACGCTGCTAGGATAAGAGGGGCCGAGAGCCGTAGCTCGGGGTTGTTCGTGGGAACGAGATCATCTCGTCGCCGTTGTCGCTGCCATCTCAGTCATCGCCCGACGTCCTGCTGCTAGAGACTGTCAGCTATCTTAGTTAGCGCCGTCGATGCTAAACGGCTAGTGTTGTGTTAAGGCTCGCGAGTACCGAGTGTGTGTAAGTCGAGATCGTGTTTGTTAATAAGGTGCCTCCATAACTATCATATCCAAAGTCTTGCACTACAACTGTATTCATTTTTGTTCCCATGCAAATGCGGTAAAAACTGTCCTGTTAGAAAATAATGAATGGTAAGGCAATTTGGTAATAACTAAAAAAATATATCATTGCATTCGAATGAGGTTGATTATGTAAATAAGAGAATGTAACTCTATTACCATCAGGTTAATGATGAAGGATCCATTAAATTCCACTGCAAATGCACTCATTATCCACGCTTGATTCGGTTACAATGAATTAGGGACGTGCATTGTAAAAATCAAATTACAAAATGGAATTGAAACAACACCTATGCGTCATAAAACTAAAACGGTCTGAAGTGTAGCCCAATATATAAACTGTGTGCGGTGAGATTTCTCGTGCATGTCTCAATCTTTACATTCGACGGAATGCACTTCTCGCAGGCATGGTTAACATTACAAGCTAAATACGTAACATTTGTATTCAGAATGTAATATTTAAAATGGCCAATTTAATTTTTACTCCAGAAAAAACACAAACGATGTTTGAATACACCAAAAACTATTAATTAAAGTGCCATCCTCGGTGTGTACGTGTGATTACTGGCACGCACGTGTACACCGGGCATATCATCAAACAGTGAGGGAAAAAAGTATTTGATCCCCTGCTGGTTTTGTACGTTTGCCCATTGACAAAGAAATGATCAGTCTATAATTTTAATGGTAGGTTTATTTGAACAGTGAGAGACAGAATAACAACAAAACAATCCAGAAAAACGCATTTCAAAAATGTTATAAATTGATTTGCATTTTAATGAGGGAAATAAGTATTTGACCCCCTCTCAATCAGAAAGATTCATGGCTCCCAGGTGTCTTTTATACAGGTAACGAGCTGAGATTAGGAGCACACTCTTAAACGTCAGCCTCGAAACCTTAATGACTTGGAGAAGATCTGTAAAGAGGAGTGGGACAAAATCCCTCCTGAGATGTGTGCAAACCTGGTGGCCAACTACAAGAAACGTCTGACCTCAGTGATTGCCAACAAGGATTTTGCCACCAAGTACTAAGTCATGTTTTGCAGAGGGGTCAAATACTTATTTCCCTCATTAAAATGCAAATCAATTCATAACATTATTGACATGCGTTTTTTCTGGATTTTCTTGTTGTTATTTTGTCTCTCACTGTTCAAATAAACCTACCATTAAAATTATAGACTGATCATTTCTTTGTCAGTGGGCAAACGTACAAAATCAGCAGGGGATCAAATACTTTTTTTCCTCACTGTACATCATCGGATTTGAAATGTGTCAAAGACGGTTGTTAGGCATTTACAACCCAAAGTGCAGCAGCATAGTTCAGTGCACTGCACCATTAACCTAGAGGACCTGAGTTCGATTCCCAGCACGGCTCGCATTAGTGGAGAGTGATATCCAAACCAGTTTGGAGCATCTCCCCCGCTCACCAAACCACACTGACCCGTTGCGACACATTATGGTCAAACAACCCCCCAGGCAACGCTGGCGTTCATCCAGCAGGAGATTGACAAAGGGGGCTGTATATTGATATTAATATCATGGAAACTATTACGCACCCTGGGATGCATAATCAAACAGCGAAGGTGTCTTGTGCACCCGCGAATTAACATTGGCAATGCTGATCTCCATTGGCGGTCGTGAGACACGGGTGTAAATTTCCGCATCTGATGGTAGGGACCAGTGTTTCCTGAGAACAGCCATGGCTGATATAAAAATATAAATAAAATCTAATTATATTGCAATTTTTTTGCTAATTTTTCCTAAACATGCAAAGATTTGTGAGCTCGCTGCAAGAGGGAAAGAAAGTTATTCTATTTTTCTTGCGTAAGACACCAATGTGTTCGGGAGCTGAAGGCCAATGTCAAGGTCCACTAGCCACGATGAGGGGGAATCAGGAGAGAGTTTGTGTCGTTTTGCTATTCCGAAGGAGTACAGAGGACGAATGAAAGCAATGTGAGACGGGCACGAGAAGGCATGAAAGTTCATAACGGGAATGCCGAATTACCTCGGTGATGAATATCAGTCGGTGACAAATACGTGCAAGGTGACAAATGTGACTGATTACATTAACCTTGTGTGTACCCATGTAAGCTCGAGTAATAAAATGATATTGCAATTATTTAAATGTACAATATTTTACTCTTTTATTACCACTTTCTCAGAAATGTAATTAATCATTTTGGGAATAATTAAACATAAAAAACGCTATATTTCCATATTTTGGTTTTGGGATTAGGCACAACTTTTTAAAGGCAGAAAAATACCTGTGAAGTGAATAATGCAAAATGCATAGATAACGGGCGATGGCTGGGAGTAAGGGTGAAGGGTGGAGAGCCCCTGGCTGGCCTCTTGTCAATCACTCGTGTAATTTCATTTTCGCCTTGCGTCGCCTCGAGCCCGTCCAGCTCCGCGTCGCGCACGCTCTGGAAACGCCAACTGCTTGCTTGGCAAATTGGCTTTTATCGTTAAGCGAACACCGCCAGATCAACAAAAACACGAGAGGGAAACCAAAAGGAAGGAGTCAGCCACTACGAGTTGATGAGACGAACACACGACAGCCATGTTATGCCAACGCTTTGCTCTCGCCTGACGTTACGTCCGCAGAGGGGGGCGTCCAATTTAGAAAAGGCAAAAACGGTTTTGTGGTTGACCAACACTGGTCCATTTACTTTACTTGATTCGGATAATTACACTGCTGAATCTTTAAAGTGCGTGTTTCTTTTTGTACGTGGATTTATTTGAATGAAAATTGCATTGACTGTTTGTTGATTTATACATTGACGGGTCATTAAGTTACAAATGTAAAGTTGTGTTCATGACCATTGAAATCTCCAGCTGGATTTTACTGTGGCAGTGTGCGCAACTCAACATGGGGGGGGGGGTTGTTACTAAACCCAGCATCTTAAATAACAAACACAAATCCATGGTAAGTCAAGAGTGGTTGTAACAGATAGATGTTGCTACCACCAGGATCCTAAATTTCAGACGCTGGTTCAAAGGTGTGAATGGAGATGATTACGACCCTAAACTGCAACAAATATGCAGATGTAAAATTGGAATACTTTTTTTGATTAAACTAAGTGTTATTTGCTTAAGTTTTATTGGTTAAATTATTTAAGCTGAAATTGTATTATCGACAGTATAATTAAAGAGGAGTGGTGGTACAGTGGTGAGTGAGCTGCACTTTGAACCTGGCATCCATCCCAGCCAATCAATTCCCAGCACAGCTAACATCAGTGGCAACTAAAATCGGGAACTCGTCCTGCCTGCTCCTACACGTATGTACGTACGTATGTACGTGTGTATGTTGAGCTTCTTTCGCACCGTACGTAGCCACCCGTGCTAATCGGAGGTGTGGGGTAAGGACAACAAACACACAAAGCACTTCTTGTTGACCTTGCCCCCGCACCTCTGTAAATGATGGGGAAGAAACCACGACCAACATGGCGTTGAGGCCTTCATACATCGGTGGAATGAGAATGGTGGGATTCATATTCTTGGATCTTTTGGTAAAGTCACGTACAAGGGAAACAATAAAATGATAAAAATATAAAACATTAAAATTCTCACGTTTCGACTGCAACACATGCAATCATCATCAGGTGTGAAAACCACAGCCAAACTTTCTTGCTGTGGTTTTCACACCTGATGATGATTGCTTGGGTTTCAGTCGAAACGTCGTGAGAATTTTATTTTTTCACGACGTTTTTTTTCACGACGTTTTGACTGCAACAAATGAAATCATCATCAGGTGTGAAAACCACAGCAAAACTTTCTTGCTGTGGCTTTCACACCTGATGATGATTGCTTGTGTTGCAGTCCAAACGTCGTGATAATTTTATTTTTTATTATTTTGTTTGCCTTCTACGTAACTTTACCGAAAGAACCAAGAATATGAATCCCTGCAGTCACTAAAGCTTTAAATCAAAATCTTATTATGCCATTGTTTTAATGTTTATGTTCTTATTATTTTTGTGTTATGAAAAGTGATATCGGTGTATATTTTTAGATTCGGAGTAGAGTTGGAATGACTTTGACACACATGCCGCATTTTTCGTATAAAATTTATAGAAAAAGCTGGTCCGATTTACGAAATTTAGTGTTATGCTTGTCTCATTAATCGAGGGATACCTGTGTATGCCTTCAACAGCTGCTAGTAGAAGACATTGCAGGCTACCGTCTATTAAGATGTGCTCTATGGTGGCGAGAGTCCCATGTCTTCGTGTTCAGCAAAGTCAAACGAGAATGCAACACTCATCTTTGTTGGGATACCTACATACATTTTTGAAATTCAACCTTTCTGTAGTGGAGACCGCTGTCACGCTGTAGGCGAGCCACTGGATTTTCCTGAATTAGTACCAAATGTTATCGGCCCTGAAGAGATGATGGTTTAAGTTGATCACCCTTGTAGAATTTTAACTCTAAACCTTACGATAATTATTTGAGCGCTTAGTCACAATACCTGCAGATGCCAGATGTCCGGGTGAAACACACACGTGTAAGTTGTGGCAGTGTGCGTTGAAGGAAAGTTTGTTTCAAGAACATTTAATCGCATTAATGAAGAGTAAATGTATAAATATTTTGACATTACGATGGCATGCCACCATCAGTGGGGTAGCAAGGTGAACTTAAAGAGCAGTGGCCACTGCACCGGGGCCTCCAACTCAGGGTTGGGGGAGGGTGTACCAAAAAAATTACTGTACTCATTTATTTATTCACACGATAGTTGGCGAGGAAACATTGAAGCGATTTCTGTGATTAAATACTAAATTCAGCGCGCATGATGATGCGATTCTGTGGTTAATATTTCAGCCCACCTATATCATTAATGAAAACAATATTTAAGTTTAGTCTCTGGACCAAATGAATACAAAATAGCAGCAAAAACGCATACATTTAGCGAATATTATAGGTATGTTGGTAGCAATATAGCCCTGCAAAAGTTGCTACTGATGACAGTGGTGATGGGAGTGCCAGGTCAACATTGTTACGAACCAGGGCCCCCGCTCGTGCCTGTGGGGGCACGCGTGTCGCCTCCGATTACCACGGTTGGCTACGTACCGTGCGAATGAAGTTCAACACACACACGCCCGTGGTGAGTCCGCTTGTGCTGACTCGCCGATGCCTCGCGCGTCACCCACTCGTCCAAACGAGCATCGGGGAAACTTACAAACTCACTGACGGCACACGCGGAGGCAGTGGCGGCACGCACGGGGAATCGCCGGGCAAGCGAGCTTTGCCCCCAGGTCGCCTTGGTCACACCAATGTGACCGGCCGGGCCGGTGACAGCGCCGGCTGGCGGTAATCGCCGGCGAGCTGGCCGTCTGGGTGTCCGTTTTTCATGTCAACTTGCGACAAACGCTGCCGTTATAGCTGCCAGGTGCTTCTCCCTGCACCTCCAATTAGCACGGTTGGCTACGTACAGTGTGAAAGAAGTTCGGTCACTGCATCGCATGCTTTCAGATTTGCTTCTCTGGCCGTCTGGAACGCTCTTCCAATGTTAAGAAGCCAGTGGAGCTATGCAACTACCATACATACTTGGGGGTTGTCCTATGGAGTGCTAGGCCACTGCCATCGATGTGCAGAATTCGCAAAGGAAATTAGCACTGCTCATGCTCATCAGTTCGTCCAGGATAAATGAAGATTCTGATTGTGTGGAGACATTAAAGCTCTTCATGTTAAGACTGTCTACATTTTTTTTCATATCAAATTAGTTTGATACTAGTTTTTTTTTTATATATACGTAGGCGTCTGTACGTATGTAAAGTTTCCCATTGTTGTTGCAGAACACGCGTGGGTGTGTTGCTGGAGGTAAATCTATTAGTCAACAGCATGCTGATGGCGTGGGGGTGAATGCTGTTGATTGTCAGACGCAGAGCGCCTCAGCAACAACAGAAGCTGGAAGAGAAGCCCTTGCAAACAATTAGCCGTGCATCTGGCACTTCAATCAGAGCAAAGGGAAACTGGGGCACTGAGTGACTGCGATTCATTTTCCATTCTGATAAGCCTCAATATTTTCGTCTGTCCTATGACTTCCTGCACCCATGCATTGGCACCAGAATGCGCTGGGTTCTGTACCCTGTTGCGCTCACAGTGAAATTCCACGGGAACCGAAACGCACAAGAAATACTACACGAATACTTACATTGCGCGTGGATTTTGTACTAAGAATCGCCCAAAGGGTATGAATCGCGATGCGTACATAGCAGTGTCGCAGCCCTAGATAATGTGCATACAGAAAAATTGAATAAATATAAAATAATCTAATACATTATTATTTAATACATTTTATTATACTGTGCTCCAAACTGATTTGTAAAATGGGAGGGTATTTGGACTCGTCAAGTACAATATGATGAAAGTCATTCTGGAAATAATTACTGCTGATCACGGTTAATTCACTGTGCAACGTTAGGGTGTTGGTCACAGAAAACAATGCTGAGATAATTTGGTTGTAAATGTCAATATATGTGTATTTGTGTATTTTCTGGTCTCTGATAAAGTCACATCCATATAGCCTCCAGTCTTTTTTTCTAAACAGTACTGTACTCATACTCTTTGTTTTTTTCGGTAAAGTCACGTAGGTAAAATAATACCTGGAATGGTACCTTCTACAAACAAAATGAGGGTACCCCGATGGGTTCTCCCTTGTCACCAGTGATAGCCAATGTTTTCATGGAGAAATTTGAATCAGACGCCATCCAGACAACCACCCTTCGTCCTTCCCTGTGGAAGAGATACAGTGAGGGAAAAAAAGTATTTGATCCCCTGCTGATTTTGTACGTTTGCCCACTTACAAAGAAATGAGCAGTCTATAATTTTAATGGTAGGTTTATTTGAACAGTGAGAGACAGAATAACAACAAAAAAAATCCAGAAAAACGCATGTCAAAAATGTTATAAATTGATTTGCATTTTAATGAGGGAAATAAGTATTTGATCCCTCTGCAAAACATGACTCAGTACTTGGTGGCAAAACCCTTGTTGGCAATCACAGAGGTCAGACGTTTCTTGTAGTTGGCCACCAGGTTTACACACATCTCAGGAGGGATTTTGTCCCACTCCTCTTTGTAGATCTTCTCCAAGTCATTAAGTTTCGAGACTGACGTTTGGCAACTCGAACCTTCAGCTCCCTCCACATATTTTCTATGGGATTAAGGTCTGGAGACTGGCTAGGCCACTCCAGGACCTTAATGTGCTTCTTCTTTAGCCACTCCTTTGTTGCCTTGGCCGTGTGTTTTGGGTCATTGTCATGCTGGAATACCCATCCACGACCTATTTTCAATGCCCTGGCTGAGGGAAGGGGGTTCTCACCCAAGATTTGACGGTACATGGCCCCGTCCATCGTCCCTTTGATGCGGTGAAGTTGTCCTGTCCCCTTAGCAGAAAAACACCCTCAAAGCATAATGTTTCCACCTCCATGTTTGACGGTGGGGATGGTGTTCTTGGGGTCATAGGCAGCATTCCTCCTGCTCCAAACACGGCGAGTTGAGTTGATGCCAAAGAGCTCCATTTTGGTCTCATCTGACCACAACACTTTCACCCAGTTGTCCTCTGAATCATTCAGATGTGCATTGGCAAAGTTCAGACGGGCATGTATATGTGCTTTCTTGAGCAGGGGGACCTTGCGGGCGCTGCAGGATTTCAGTCCTTCACGGCGTAGTGTGTTTCCAATTGTTTTCTTGGTGACTATGGTCCCAGCTGCCTTGAGATCATTGACAAGATCCTCCCGTGTAGTTCTGGGCTGATTCCTCACCGTTCTCATGATCATTGCAACTCCACGAGGTGAGATCTTGCATGGAGCCCCAGGCCGAGGGAGATTGACAGTTCTTTTGTGTTTCTTCCATTTGCGAATAATCACACCAATATGTTGTCACCTTCTCACCAAGCTGCTTGGCAATGGTCTTGTAGCCCATTCCAGCCTTGTGTAGGTCTACAATCTTGTCCCTGACATCCTTGGAGAGCTCTTTGGTCTTGGCCATGGTGGAGAGTTTGGAATCAGATTGATTGATTGCTTCTGTGGACAGGTGTCTTTTATACAGGTAACTTGCTGAGATTAGGAGCACTCCCTTTAAGAGTGTGCTCCTAATCTCAGCTCGTTACCTGTATAAAGACATCTGGGAGCCAGAAATCTTTCCGATTGACAGGGGGTCAAATACTTATTTCCCTCATAAAAATGCAAATCAATTTATAACATTTTTGACATGCGTTTTTTCTGGATTTTCTTTTTGTTATTCTGTCTCTCACTGTTCAAATAAACCTACCATTAAAATTATAGACTGATCATTTCTTTGTCAGTGGACAAACGTACAAAATCAGCAGGGGATCAAATACTTTTTTCCCTCACTGTATGTGGATGACACTTTCGTCATTTGACCACATGGCCTCCCAGCTTTGAACCATTTCCTATACCACATAAATTCCAGACACCCATCCATCAAATTCACCATGGAAGTGCAGAAAGATGGCAAGCTGCCATTCTTGGATGTTCTGTTTTAGAGGAGGACGGATGGCTCTTTGGGTCATTCTGTTTACAGATAGTCCACCCACACAGATTCATACTTGAAGCCTAATTCCCACCACCACCCGACTCAAAATAACTCTCTCATCAAAACATTATACCATAGGGCTCATTGCATTTCTGACCAACACCACCTGACCAGTGAATTACAACATGTACATCTGGCCCTCAAGTGGAACGGATACTCTGACCGTACCATCCACCAAGCTGTTTCTCCCACCCTACAGAAACAACCACCTGATACTCCGATCAAAACCATCACACTCCCATACATAGCAGGCGTTACTAAAAAGATTTCCAAAATTCTAAACAAACACAAGTTCCAGGTCTGGTTCAATACAGTACAGATTTGAAACACGGCAGAACGAATTCCTCGGCCGTGGCTCATCATTGTTTCAACACAAAGTACTATGCAAACCTCCCGGTTATTACCAAAGATTTGTCCATGAAGCCATCCAAATATACAAACATAGACACAACTTCAACCGAGAGGATGGTTTCAAATTGAGCAACATCTGGAAAGATGTCATCAACCAAGTCAAACGTTAACTGGCTGATAATTGTACAGCCGTTTTCGTTCATACCAGGATGGTGCCTGCACTCGTGCGCACGCCATCGCCCTCCCCCCGAACCCCAGGCAGCATAACAAAAGGTGGGTTTTACCCGCTTTCTTGCAGTGCACCACCGCTCCCCCCGAACCCCCTGCAGCATAACAAAAGGCGGCTTAACTTAGCCCTCTTCTCCCCACCCACGTCCCTTCCTGGCTCCTCCCCCCCCCCCCCCTTAACCTGTATACAATCCCGGGTATTCCAAAGCCGTGTCATTTGAGGATACAGCGAATTTTTGCTGTGTCTGTTCCACCTGAAGACGGAAGCTTGTGTTGCTTCTGAAACGTCGTGATTTGGTTTTATTTAGTTTTATTTTATTTTACCTACGTGACTTTACCGAAAAAACCAAAGAGTATGAATCCTTGCAGTCACGAAAGCTTCAAATCTAGAAGTACTATACTCACCATAATGCCACTGACACATGATCAGCAGTCATATATTATTTAGTGCGTATGCAATAAAAACATATTTCGCTTCCAATACGCCGTGTATAGTAGTGATATCTGAACTGGTCCTTCATCAACCTGCACTGACAAGCGTGGGTGGTGAAGTATGGTCAAACATCCGCCACCACTGCCTCGGCATGCGTCGGCCTCTATCCAGTGATGTATTGACAAGAGCCGTAACATACTGTTTACTTATTCCGTTTATAGTATGTGTCTGCACATGCGAGATGATACATGCGAAATCAGATTTATTTGACAAAACGAGCCTCAGCTGTGTCTGGAGGACTATTTCATCGGTCCTGCTTGGGATGTTTGGCCATGGTTTTTAGTGTTTTTGTGTTTTTGCTGATAATTCATGAATACAAGGCAACATTCATGCTGAGAGGCAAGCAACAGACTATCTCTGCTGGACTTTACAGGCACATCGGTGCCTTGGAGGTGTGTGTGTGTCACCCACACTCTTTCTTCACCTTGAGGGCCTTTGACAATGGATCACCAACCGTACAAAAGGATCTTAATGTAATGCAACAATATTCACACATTTGTGGTTAATGCCAAAATAAAATAACAAGAAAAATGGTAATCCACTTATTCCATATGGCTCTAGTTTCTGGTAGCTTTCATCATATCCCGATTTTCTATATTTCATCTCTGTAATGCCTCCAAATCCATAACCGAAAAGTCATTCTCAATTCATGTTTACCGTGTTTGCTATTATTCCTTACCCTAATGTGCGCATTGATTTATTCAGCGATTTAAATGTATGAACTAAACTGAAATTCACATTCGGCACAACACACATTTAACACAAAAAGATGAATATGTTGAAATAATAAAATGAGCCTTTATAAAAACATAGATTTAATATTGATCTTGTGAATTATAAATTCACAATTCCGTCTGAGCGAACGTGGGTAGTAAGCACGTATAAACCAACAGGACACTTTAACATTCCCCTGAAATTGCTTGAAATATAAATGCAACATTATTCTTTTGTAGATGTTATTTGAAGAAAAGCAAACACAATTTAGCAGAAACCCATTTATCAGGTTGTGCTGTAGGTTAAATGGTACGACAGCCAAGGTCAGGTAATTTCACTTTTTTCGTTTACCAAGCTTGAGGGGAATTCCTTTCTTTCCACCAGTGCCATGGTCGTCCATTATCATGACTGCTGTTTAAATGTTACTAATGAGTCCTGAAATTAGAAGGTGCTCACAAAAAATGTAAAAAGTCTCGTTTTAATGTCTCTGTCTGGAACTGAGACAGTTGTTTGTTTCTGAGGGTTTTTGTCAGTAACCGAGGGGGTGCTTGGGATAAGTCGCAGGCCATCACGAGGCTTTGTCAGAGGAAAGTTTGTTAAATAAGCACGTGCAAATATTTCGTGCAGTAAATACATTAAAAAGTAGAACGTTGCACTGCAAGTTGTTAAATAACTGATATGACTACAGCGCAGCACTAGCAATGTACATCATGGCCGCAAGCAAAGATGCTGATGGAGTTTTCACTCCATTGCCACTTTTTATGTAACCACTGTGACAGTAAAGCGACGAGGGGGTTTGTGTATTTTCCTGACGAGGCATCACTGCTGACTGCGGCACAGCTGCTGGTGGAATGGCAGGGCCACAGTGAGCTGTTGTATAGCATGGTCAAATGTCGGGGCGCCCCAGTGGCGAGGAGATGTTATCTGCCTCGCCTGGTGTACAGGAGGTCGTGGGTTCGATCCCCAGACCCTGACGACTGCTTTATATTTGGAGTTTGCATGTCTATCTCCCCGCGATCGCGTGGATTTTTCTCCGGGTTCTCCATTTTTTTGTCACCTGACACATTTAGACGCAAACATACGTTTAGAGTATTTAGCTGCTACAACTTTCAACATAAGCCAGTTAATTGAGCTATCATTTGTGGGCAGGTCGCTTCTGAAAAAGAGCTATTCAGGTCGGTGGGCCTTACCTGGTAAAAATAAGTAATGGTTCTGTTTAATATTTGAACCTCCGCGTGAATCTGGTGAAATGCAAGCCGTGGGAGTTAATATCGGACAGAGTCCCCCAGTGCGGGCCTGGTAATTGGAGACATCCTGCTAATCGCATCCCTTCCTCCAGAGCGAAGCACATTATGTTTTCCAGTCACTTGTCACACCGTCGTCACCATTACAAATAGATTATTAATCTCACACTGATGTAATGGCCATCATTTATGTTTCCAATGGAAGCTGTCTCTCGAATCAGAAATATGTTTTGCTCCTCGACAAGCTTGGGCTAGCTCTGGAAATGTAATTTAGGGACAATTAAAAAGGTCTGAAAAGAACATTTCCAGGCTGCTCATTTAGTTCCAGTGTAACGTGCAGATGCCTTCTCCTACCATGTTCTTGGACATGTCAGCACCCAATAAAACTGTCCCGGCTAATGAGATACATTTTGATGAAAAGTATATTCTTTTATGGAATCAAAGGGTATTGTTCTCTGTTAAATATTACACGAATAATACAAACCCATCACATTCTCCGGTATTCTGTTCTCGTTAATATAATTGCTGGCTGTCAAAAGCCCGGTTAAGAATTGGTTGTGTTATAATGTCCTATTATAAAATAATCCTTGGTACTAGCAAGTATTCTAAGGAATCAGTTTAACATGCAGGGTTTTGCGACTAATATTATTCATAATAGAGGTTTTTTTTAGTAAAATCTGGTAAATTTAAATGTGAAAATGTGTAGATGTTGTGGGTTTACTCTCCAACACACCAGTGTGCTGAACGAATAACGAATTGGCATGTTTTGTTTACGTGACAAATCTTACTTAATTAGCTATGTCGGGTGGTGGAGGGTTTTAACGACACATTTAGATGTTTCACGATCTAACCCAAAAAAAAACCTTATTGATTCTAGACGATCGCTGGAGATTCCTGTCTGGCTCAATTTGTTTCAACACATTCAAAATTGTGGGTGTTACATTTTAGTAACGTCGCTACACCTGTGGTATTAAATACTCAACAATCAACTTGTCTGTTTTTGCTGATAACTATTAACGGTTTCCATGTACCTGAATACGCGGACTCCTGTGCACCCATCCGAATGGGTATTAATTAGATGATTAATGCGCCTTTGGATAGGTGCAGTGGAGCATGCCTGCAATCAATCGAGGGGGTGAGATGTGGGGGGCGGGCGCGGGAGCAGAATGGGATCACACGAAGATGGATCCATCGAGTGGCCTGGGGGCAACTATGGCCTGTGGGAACCTATTGCTGCAAGCGGGCTGCTGACCTCACCTGTCCGCACCTGTCCGCACCTCTCCGCAGGGTGTCAGCGTCGTCATCGTGTATGCATAGGTCTACTCAAAACGCTCTGTCCACCTCGCATGCTAATGCGTGCGCGTGTGTGTGCGCGCGTGTGTGCGCGCGTGTGTGCGCGTGTGCGCGTGTGCGCGCGTGTGTGTGCACGCGTGACAGTCGCCTCACCCCTCGGCGGTCGATCAACCCTCTGCTGAGGTGTAGAATTTGTAGCACTAGGACAAAAGACGTCTTGGTGCCGCTTAAAACAATGATGGTGGTGATCAAGTTGAAGACGATGATGACACTGATTATTGTTGCAATGATAATGATGAGGTTAGGCATCGATAATTGTGATGAATATGCTGGTGATGTTTATACTCATGATGAAGATGATAATGAGGAAGCTGCAGCTTATAATGATCCACACACCTCGAGGCCATATTAAATCCTAGCTTATGGCGAGGCATCAACCCTCGCCTCAAAAGCAATTGTGGCAGGAGTAGCAGCCGAATGCCAGCGTATTCTTTTCTCCCCACAGAATTGGCAGCAACACGAATTACACAATTGCGGAATACAACCCATTCCATTTCGGATGAAAGAGTTGCTCATTCCCCCCAAAAATGTCTCAAATGGCGGACAAAATGGGAGTGTGAACAATGCGGGAAGGTGTCTTCCCCGTATAACTGAGTGTGGCGCAGTGTTTTATTTGCGCTCGAGGGGCACTTCGTGGGGTGGCCAGCCTTTTTCGCAGGGCAACCACCGCTGTCACAGACTAAGTCGAGATTCGACGGTACACATGTGTACGCTGCAAAACAACCTCCCCTTGGATCCATGGCCCACGTCTTCTTCTGCCGCCGTCGATCGTGTCCGTTTGTGCTCTTGCGTTCAGCCGTTGGGCATCCATTGTTGTGCACTTAGTGAGAAGCTTGTGAAATTCTGGGAATCATTATCGCTGTTTTCAGATAGCTATTTTTGGTTTGTGAAATAAGCAGCATCGCGATGGATTTTTTTTTTTACAAATGATACTATCCGTGGGGTGGTGCTCTTAGCAAATACACCACACACCCAATATATATACACCAGGAAAAACGTTGGGCTCGTCACATTCCGCTTGTAATTTATACCAGTACTGAGCTATACAACCATTATTACAGTAATTAATTCCAACTATGTAAGTAATTGAGAACCCTTGCAGTTGTCAGTTTGATTTCTCGGTTAATTGGAAAGCATTCAAACATTTTGAGGAATCGTTTCGTCCCTGTACCCACGTGTGCCATTGGCCGCGAGGTGAGGGGCGGGGGCTTGGTGATGTCATAAAGTGTCATCAGCCGCGTCACAATGGCCCTGGGTTATCAAGGGATATCGGGGCAGCAGACTTTTAAAAGGCCCCCTAGTGATCGACCGCAAAATTGTAGTCTGTTGTAATCAGTCTGAGTCAACCTATTCGACTTATCGCCTCGGCTATAATTTATACAACACATTTTTTTCTAGGTGTATCGAGATATATGTTATACGGTAGAGGTATATATATTTATTCATTAATATAGCTCCAATATAGCTGAGTTGGTAGAAAAACAGACTCCAATTGTACTGTAATTTTGTGAGAAAAGGTCGTTGATTGTTTTATGGAGAGAAAGCAAAGTTAATTTCCACAACTCACAATTGATTTGAGTCACGTGTTTGCATTTCCCCAGTTGCAGGCAAGGCTATTGATGTTTTATTTACTAGGTTGCTTTTGTTTCGATAATATGTAAAATTTTTGCGTGGTGTCAAACATTCAACACAATTTCTCACACACACACATATGAAAGGTGTAATCAGAACAATACATTTCTGTATTCGATGGTTCTTTCGGTAAATCCACGTAGATAGAAAAAATAATAACAATAAAATAATAACATTTTTTATATTTAAATAAAGTGAATAAAAACAACACAAGCAATCGTCATCAGGAGAAAACAAAGCTCCTTTTTCTCCTGATGACGATGGCTTGTGTTGCGATCGAAACGTCCTGATATTTATTTTAAAATGTATTCACTTTATTTTCATTTTTTATTTATATTAATTTATTGTTATTGTTTTTTCTATCTACGTGACTTTACCGAAAGAACCATAGAATATGAATTCCTGCATTCACGAAAGTTTAAAGTAAAAATGTAATACATTTCTGATGCTGGCTGTGGGAGAATCTCACTCAAGTCATAAAAACAAAGAGGAACTGCATTAACTAATGTGCACGTTTTGATTTAAAGCTTTTGTGACTGCAGTGATTCATATTTTTGGTTCTTTCGGTAAAGTCACGTTGAAGGGAAACAATAAAATATATATAACAATATTTTATTTATTGTTTCCCTTCAACGTGACGTTACCGAAAGAACAAAGAATATAATGTGCACGTCTCAAATTTTTTTTATTGAGAATGCTCTGCTCGTCAAACCACTTGTTCTTTATTTACATTCCTTTTTCTAGATCGGAAACAAAATTGATATCCAAAATGACAATTTGCGATGAAAATCGGTCCCGTTTGCTTTTCTGCTCAACAAAATCAATTTGCTTTGCCCCTCGTTGCATGAATCATTATCCAGCGGTTACACCCACCGCGCATAGATGCATGCACGTACACAAAAAAATATCCCCCGTATAGCCTGTTGGGGAAAGTGCTGTTAGCGAGCACCTATGAAGGCCGGCACAGTACACGAGGGGGTGGGTGGCCAGCACCACGCCTGGCCAGTACCACGCCTGGCCAGTACCACGCCTGGCCGCCTTTGTCTCCCTAGTGGCGATGTTTACACACCGCACCAGGTACTTATTTGAGGCTGAGTCGACCTAGGGGAGGCCCCGGACTTGTTCAGATAATCGTCACTGGTGTTGGCCGTGAGCGGGAATCGAACCCAGGTTGCCGGGCTTGTAGCGCAGCACGCTAACTGCTACACTACCGCTCCCCACATGCACACACGCATACGCGCGCACACGCACACGCGCGCACACGCACACAAGCAAACACAGACACGAAGCCAGCACCTAGAAGATAAACAGTGCGAGATGAATGGGGCAGCTTTTAATAAACGAAGAACGGAGATCTCGAATGTACGATAAATTCATGCAATAAACGTGCAAGCGTGACCGCTATAGCGTGATTCTAAACTAATGCATGGCTTTGTAGAATCCTGTTATGCAACGTGCAGAGTTTATTGTACAGAAAACCGCATGCAGCCAATAATAACATTGCAGCTTACACTAACGGCTGCAGCGTGATATAATCCACGTGCTGTTCACCCCATCGTCCATGGGATGATTTTTCGTATTTCGTGTGATTACGGTCTTTGATGGTGAAGTCGCCGCTTATTGTATTTTTTTTCCTCTGGTTGCATGCATGGCAAGTCATGGCTTGTCGTCATTTTATACGGTTATTAATCATTTAATTCAAATTGTTACCGATTGGAGATTGACTTGATTAATAGAAATAAATGTCTGCTATTTAAGTGGCCGGGTTGCTTAGGGGACTTAAAAAGCATGTTTTGGGGCGCTGAGCCAGTCACCCCAACAGTGAGATGGTTGAGCGGGGTTTTTTTGAGCCAGTCATTGATGAAATGACAATAAATCCCATCATGCAACTGGGTAGCTGCACTTTACCCTTTCCCATTCCAATGGCGTATGTCATCGGAACGGAACCTGAAAAATAACGAAAGTAAAATAACTTTACATCATTAGACCTCCTTTGCCAGCACCAAAATGTAATAATAGGGTTTTTCCCCTTTTTTCTGGCAACAAAACTGAAACCTTTTTACAAGGATTCATGTCTGCATTAACCACAATACCTGCAGTCAAAATGCAAACAAAAAACATACTATGATAATATATGCATTGTCCTTTTGCATTTTGACTGCAGGTATTGTGGTTAATGCAGACATGAATCCTTGTAAAAAGGTTTCAGCTTTGTTGCCAGAAAAAAGGGGAAAAACCCTATTATTAAAATAACTTTATCGGTACCGAGGGTCCCACAACGCCACGCAGGAGGATGTGTTGCACAGTTTGGCGCCAGCTATCGTAGAGTGGTCATGTCGCTACGGTTCTCTGCGGTGTGTACAATGTCTTTAAGAAGAACGACGCTACGCCTCTCTAATTAAAATGAACGCTGAGCCGCTTGCGCCCTCCGAGATTCAACGGTGAGCGAGAACACCCCACCGCCCTGCAACTTCCAGTCGTCCCGGGAAAGGGTTGATCTGGCTGCACTGAAGCCTGAGGTGTTCAAGGAAAAGTGCTGCAGACTAAGAGAGATGCTCACTATCAGCTGTAAAGATTTTAAAAAAGGCGATAGAATTCCTGTTATCCGTTTTGATATGTGGAAAACCCGTAGGGTTTTCCGCTAATTTACTCCACTTATCGGCTTCGGGAAAAATCACGGATAATTGCGGGTACTACTTGGGCGATTTTGCCACGTGACTATTCTTATCCGGAATCTGTTTCACTATGAATTTTGGGTAAATTTGCAGATAGTTGTAAGAATATGGCGACAGTTAATAGGGGTTTCCATGGTTCTGATAGCTCCCGCAGATAATCATGGGAGTCAGAGATATGCGGGTAGTGGACAAGAGAGGTACTCCTTAACTGTAGTTGATGTAAGATATTGAAAGAGGTCTTGCGATACTTGTTCTGTGGTCGTATAAAATACCATTAATGAACAGGTAGTTGAATATCGCCAAAGGTTATCAGATAGACATTATTAGAATACCGTCTGTGTTGTTCAGGTTATTATGACATCAAATATTGATGTACAACTTGAGATTTTATTTTAGATATTTTATCTTAGAAACTCGCCCTTACTGCATTTGATTTTGTATCACTTGCCATTACAGTCAAACGGTCATATTTGCCAAGTCAGGAATACTTAGTTCTGGTTCATACATCCAGTGCCACATTCCATGGATACCCATGGCTATTGAGTCTGAGAGGCTCTTTCAATTACTTAATTTCACTTAACACTGGATTATGGAACATGTTTTGCCGAAATCACTGCCAATATTATTATAAGTTTGCTTTTCTTACGAATGCCTCACTGAGTCTGAAGACTTTGTCAGGAGGGTCCTGCCATGTTTTCGCAGTGGGGGAGACGTTGCCGCTGTGAGTAATCCCAATTGAGTAATTTGCAGGTACTTTTTTTAGCATTAGGATGTTGGGCCGATACAATTTACATTGTGTGTGTGGAATTTTTTTGCTATGGAAGGAAACCAGAGAACCCAGAGAAAACGGATGCAGAACAGGGCGAGACGTACACACTCTACACTGAAAGAGTCAGGAATTGAACCCACGTCCCTCTTGCTGCAAAGCACAAGTGTTACCATTGGGCCACCCTGCTGCCCAATATGTAGTACAGAACATTTGATTCCTGTGGCCAAAATACTCTATTACAATTGATTTTAGATTACAGTATTGTGTACGTATACCATATATCATTTGCTTTGAAGGTTTGGAAATGTTGATACGGTAAAATGCCTTATTTTGTGAATATATCACGTATTAGAGTGCAGTTTTAAAGAATGAAAATCGCAACGTTTATACAGTTTTGATAATTCATGCTCTATATTTTTCTATAGTAGACACAAACACGAGGGCAGTAACACAAATAATATTCTACTTCATGCAAGTGTTGACACGGATCACACTTAACGTCTTCCAGATCAGAATAGACGAATGCACTTATTGTGAATCAGTGCCTACTTATAGCGTGAAAAATACTCGGGCATTTAAATGCACGCCGCCGCCGGAAAAAAGGAAAGTTACTGCAAAGGCTATTTTCAATCCATTGTTCTGCCCGTTGCATTGATCTGCTCTTGTACCCACCCGGTGCATTTTACATTCGTGCCTCATGCCCGCCGAGAGCCACAAGCACGCAACAACGTGGTGATGCAACGCATTAGGGGTTGGTTTTTTGTTATTAGCCCAGGAATGCCCGTCACTACCACCGTTCTCCATCCATCCAGCCTCGTGTCCACTCACCGTAAGTGTAAATTTGCAAGAGACCAAAGTGTGTGGCCCCTTGCAAGCAATGGCTGCTGTCGAGGCGGTCAGAGAATTATATCATGAGACCATCGTCTGTAAACGTTGAGTTGCCTGATGGGAGCAGGGGGATAATGCTCAGCTCACGTCAGGAGCACTGAGCCCAGCGATGCTGTGACCCTGGGTTTTGATTTTTGGCAGCTGCTCGTTAAACCGGATCTCAAGTATCATGAGTTGACGTTCTCTGTCTGGTCACTGATGATTGCACGCCAATAGCAGATTTTACGAATGAATTGGGTTTTTTACTAAATGTATCATCATGTACCCATGAAACTAAATTTGTAAATAGGTATTTGATTATTGAGATGTGGTAGCCGCCATTTACGCAGGATGGAGAAACATCATCTTGCGCTGGGTGAGACTCCAGAAGTTGTTCTGCAGTGTCATCTTCCAACAGTCCTTCCTTGACGTGATGTAATGCTCCGATGACTTGGAGATTTAGAAGAAACAAATATTTACCTGTTGCCTGGAGGAAAGGGGCTTGGACTTTAATTTCCAATGGGCCACGTAATAACAAATACACCACACACCCAATATGCAGTATATACACCAGGAAAAAAGTTGGGCTCGTCGCATTCCGCTTGTGGCGGGCCACGCGACGTCATATAACAATGTCACATGGTGTTCTGACGTCACATCGTTCATGCATGTGACAACTAAGCTGTCCCTCTTGTCTCCAGATCCCCGATCCGCCTCGATTATCCCTGTCACTCACTTATTATCTCTCATGTCCACTTCTCTCATGGGTCGTGTGACTCCGTCATCTCCACTCGTCGTATCTCCGTATGTCTCGGGTGAGCCACATTACTCGGCAGGCCACAGGTCGGTGGGCCACTCTTTAAGAGCCTTTGCAGGCCCCATGTGGCCCACAGGCCGCCCTGTGAAAAACTCGACCTTGATTCATAGCCGTTTTGGCCTGTTTTGGGATTGACTCGTTTTTTCTGTGTGTATATAAGTGGTCCTTGATCTGAGTGTTTAAGTTGCAGGCTCATTTTACAGTATTATACAACTAGCATTTTCTGTAATTGTTACAATTGATTTACTTGCTGCATCTAACTCCTGCTGTAGAAAAGTAGCACTTGCGTCGAAAGCGTGCGAGTCGGTAATTGGAGGAGCGTCGGCGCGTGAAGCATTAGGCAATAGTCAATTTATCGGCACGCGGACGTTCTGATAATTGTTTTTTTTTATAAATAAACAAACAAACATTGCCAAGTGGTTACAGAACCCGTCACCAACAGAAACCGCTTCGGCGCTCGGAACACTTTTATCCAAAAGTTGAGAACGTGGGGCAATCTTCCCTCCTGGTTGCGCACATAACGGTTTCACGAATGACGCTAAGGATCCATTGGCGGGCGACTTCCCTGAAACGCATCCAGTGGGGAGAGAATCACCAGCACTGTGGCTGTACAAAGTGAAACTCGTCAGTGAAAAATATGAACAAGAATAATGAAGGAGATCCCAACGGTGCCCAAGAGTGAGCATTGAACCCCTTGGGTCTTCTATCACGCAAGCCAGGAATCCGCGCCTGAAGAAGAGTGAGCGTGCCATGTGTGCATCCGCTAACATCGACTCGTTAAGCCTCCCATCTGAAGAGTACTGCTCCCCTTTTGGCATTCACTCGTCTAACACTGATGGTGAGACAAGGCCATGCAGAAGTCTCTAGTGTAGACAAATCAGTTTGGAAGACTGCACATATTATCAGAGAATGTTTGTTTGCATGTTTTGCCACGAGTTTGTGTGGTTAATGCAGTAACTTGATTTCTCGCAAAAAGGTTTCTATTTGGTGTTTGAACATCTTAACACCTTTAGTTATTGCCAAAAAGGGTAAAACCCACTCATATGTTTAATTATGTTTATTTTGATTCGTATGTTGTTATTTTTTTACTTTATGTGAACGAAAAGACACAAATTCGCCTGTTTTCTCATTGAAAATAGGAACATTTCTAAGTATCACTGTCCTGGTCACAAAGGCAAAGTTTGTGAGTAATAATAGCCATTTTCTATACATTTTAGGCAGAAGCAATTACGAAATAACACTTACTACTACCCAGGAACAAAAATAGTGTTCCAGTATAATCAGTGTGGGTTGGTAAAGGGTGTCAGAACTGGTTCAGATATTATTCGCCACTGATGCCAGTTATATGCAGGAATTTAACTTGGGCTGTCAGATTCAGAGTACAGTGCCCTTAGCAGTCTTCATTCTGAATCTAGGCCATACTCATTGGTCACTGAACTGAAATGTTATTTTACTTCAGCCTTGACGCAATACACCACACCTCTTCATTTATTCGCCTATCATAGACAATTCACCAAGGCACATGGTTTTGCATATAGTATTTCCATATGCTGTCAACAGTTGCATCATTGAAAAGGAGATGTAAATTAAAATTGTGACCATTCCACTGGTGTCGGTCATCTTAGAAAACACGCCGCGTCTCTCCTCGTAAATCATGTTTCATGGCAAGCATGTCAACCGAGACTCCAATGCTGAGATTGCCATCAGGCTGGTGAGATGGATGGGTCGTAGCGGCGTCTCATAGAACTCATTCTTAGACTCTACAGGGGCCACTAGCCCGGGCTGTGGCACCTCTGGTGAATATCCACACCGCTTTCAAAACCCTTTGCAACAATTTTCGTTTGTCTTAAAATTCACAAACCTGGCTGGTCCCGACGACGATCACTCTGCTGTCCTTCAAGAACCCTCCCGCTTCCGCTGTTCGCATTGCGGCTGAACGCCCTGGTCTTTTTTTACTTCAAATAAAGATCGCATTTCCACCGAACACTGCCCATCGGATACGCACGTACGGCCCATTTGCCGCACTCCACAGCTAGATGACAGCCCCGTCGCGCCGAGCAGCCGGAGAGTGTCGTTGACCGTACTTCACCACGCTGGTCGGTGCGGGTCGGTGAAGGTGGGGGAAATGCTGAAAAAGTGAACTTTGCTGCACTGCACTCGACTGCCTGCTGCACCTAATAGGCCTGTCGTGCGCAGTGGTTGCCCATCCAGGTACTATCCTGGGTCAATTTTGCTTAGGCTCTAAGGTCGCACAGGATGGAGCACATTTTTGGTGATTTCGTCACAGGTTAACACACATTCCCACCATAATGGTTCAGTATTATCTCAAATGTTTACCTTGATGGCAAACAAAAAAAATACCAATGCATATATGTCCCGCTGATTTTAAAATGTCATTGCTGTAGAAACGTAAGTTATAGCCAACAAGTTGGACAAAAAAAGCATACAAATGTAATATCTCATTTCAGAAATGCTGCACGTTCGGTGGACCGCCGTTTCAAAAGCAGTGTGAATTGTTGTTGTCATATACTTTATTTCACCAGGAGATGAAATCACCCCTTTGAAACACATGAAACAGCATGGCCTCTTTTGCAATGATGACCAGGGCTACATGTTGGCATAATTATGGGTTTCAAAGACTTTGTCCCTGCGCTTCAATAATAGAACTGAAAGACGCCTGTGTCATACCACCAGTGCGGTTTTCAGAATTCAAGGCCGTTCCATATCCACGAATGGACGCTCAGTGTTGTGTGACAGGCAAGCGTGAATCCGGCACACCTTGCAGGCTGCTGGTTACAAGTTTCTGTGTACCCCGCGATCGTAAATGAATTCAACGTACCATGAAATTGTCCTCATCACTCCAACTGCTTGATGTATAACAATCACACTCCGTAGTTTTTTTTTCTCCCTTGAAGTGGTGGTTGGTGCGTGAAGCAGTTGTGCCGTGTCATAGGGCTGGTGTATTTGTTTTGTTCACACCGATTTCAGGGGGGGCGGGGCCAGGAGCGGGTTTGGGGGATGCGATGTTACCGCGAAGAACGAACCCGGCTCAAAGCCTCAGGTGACGTCACAATGCGCAGACGTGCGCTTTGGTGACGTCACCACAAAGCAAAGCTTTTTAAAATGTTAGAAATATGATAACGTAAAACAAAAATATTCCTGGAAGTTGTTAACGTCGTAAAATATTTGGCGATGAAGAAATGGTCAAATTGGTTTTACAATTTCAATCAAAAGACTGCACCACAATACGTTCTAACGAAAATAATGATTTTGCAAGTGACTTAATAATGCCTTTCGATGTAAATGACTTAATAATGCCTTTCGATGTAAATACAAACCAACTGAAGTGACACTATTTGTGTGTGTTCGGTCGCAAACGTGATGTTTCTGTTGGAACACAATTCCTCATGGCAAATAGACCTTGCGGAAGTACCACAGTCCATAATACCCATAATAGAGCTTTTTTGGGTTAGATCGCGTTAATATAAATGTGTCATTACACCTGCCACCACTCGACACAGACAATTAGTAATTTTTGTCATGTAAACAGATTAATGGGTATCCATTACCACCGTTACTAGTACAGCAACACCAGTGTGTTGGAGAATAATTCCACAACATTTACAATCTTGAGTACGACGTTTTGCCAGGAATTACAACTAGCATCATCAAGCAATAGCCAAATTTGTGGAGAAATCCTCCTGTTTCGTTCTTAAATGGAGTGATAGATGTCATATCGTCACGTGTGAACCCCCCACGTGTGAAGGCCAGGGGGTGAGGGTGGTTAATTAATGCATATAAATTACAATGGGTATCCATTACCACAGTCCAGCTGACAGTTTTATGGTTTTTATCTAAATAATGATGACTTGATTTATCATGATCGTAAACAAAATCACGAGGATAATTATTTTCACACCCCGCGAGGCTTGCGTATGCTTAAGGAGGGCACTGGTATTTTAAACAAAGTCCATCCACAAAACACAAGGTTACTGTCGTCAGTACCATCTGGCTTGACCACCTGAATTTAAAATTCTAGTCGTTGCTCTGCATCTTCATCAGCCGTACGAAAAAAGAATGCTACCTCTGTCGCCCGTTCAGTTGTGCACAGTAACCTAAACATAGGGAACACGGCTGCTCGTGGCCTCCGCTTGGCGCACGCCATTGCAGGGTTATCTTCATTCAGTCATGTGGGACGCTGCGGTGGTGATGTTAACGCTCGGCGTGCTGGACTCGCAATTCAGAAGTCCACCGGTTCGATCTAGCAGCGTGGGGGGTTGAGACAACGGTGCAAGTTCCTTAGCCGCCCCTCTGACAACAACCTCTGTTCTCTCCAGCGGTGTGTGAATACATCCACCACAATTAGCTGCTCGGCAGGTCGTGTGTGGTGATGCGACGTGTTGGGTTCCCCCAACTCCTTCAAGTTGTCCGGCCAGCGTGGAAGAGTGTGCCAAACATCCTCGAGACGGAGGCCCTTGGGTTATATCTGTTGTTTCATTCCTGCTTCCATTCCTCCATTAAAACCCATCTCTTCTCCCTAGCCTACTGCTCCCTGCCTCCACTCCCCAGCTATGACCAGGCCTACCCCTGCTCCTATCACGACTATCACTGTCACTACTCCTATCAGAGCCGAATGGCTCACAGGGCTATACCAAAATAAACTGAACTGAACTATCACTCCTCCTATCACTACCCTATCACTACCCCAACCCCTCCTTAAGCACTCCCACCTGTCCTCCTAAATATCACCATAACTACACCACCACTTTTAACCACTGTCTCATGCACAATGTTATAATTGTTGTAAAGCACCTTGGGTTAAGGTGCTAAATCACTATAAGATCATATTCATTTTATTATCTATTATAACCGAATAGAGCCCATGTCTGCAGAATTAATGTTTATTTCTCACTCACAGAAGATCTGTAATGCGATGGGGAAATGAAAAAAGTTTTAACTTACTACATTTCTTTTTTATACAAGGTTTGGTATGAGTGGCAAAATAACTCGCTTATAAGTAGGTCGCTGAACATGGAAGCAGGCGTCTGCTTTAGTCATCGCAAGGTGTTGTGCAATGTGTTTTGTACTCTGTAACACACTCGACACAGCCTTCTTTTGCATCTTTTAATAGGTTTTTAAAAAGTCTCACAGTTAAGAGCAACTTGGAATATTTCAACAGAGGCAGCAGCAGCAGCAGCATTGGTGCACCAGACAGTACCAATGGAGCATCCATCACGTCCAGCACCAGGGCTTGAGTTTATATTGCACATGTAGCGTGGGCAACTGCTGACGCGCAATGCCCACGAAACAATAACAGTGCAAACATTGTGATTAATTGCAGGCACATCTACGTATAAACGCGTTAAACGACTGTTGGATGCGGTTGCTTGTGTTGCGCTAATGCAGCTCCGTGTGCATGCTTTCGACGCCAATTATTATTTCCCCAATTGCGGTGTTGACATCTGGTCACAGTGTCGGCTCAAGCTCATCTCATCGGGCCCCATGGGGATGACACCTCACAACTTTTATTTTTGGTAACTCTTCGGTCTGCCTCTTCATCCACAAAAGCAGCCCCCTCGCTCTTCACCTTGATGCCCTGTGGGGTGGACTCTGCGTGGGTCAGTCAACAGATATTACTCGGTCGTATCAACGTCAGAGCTCGCCCTTGACTGAATTAAGTTGAAACTTAATTTCCAGAACTTTCCTTCTCAACGGTCATCTGTGTGTTTAACAGCGGCATTTGTGAAGATGGCCAGCTAGGGGGAGAATTCTTCTTCTTGTGTGATTTGCATCATGGACAAGGAGCTACAACGCTGCTCTGAGTAAGAATAATGTCACGAGCACTTTGTAGTTCAGGGTAACCTCAACAGTGACAGATGATAGGAAATTAGACTGGCAGGCAGATCAATGCATCACTAAATACCGTGTCTGCGTACACTCACGATGCAATGTTGATATTGCATTCACAGGGCCACGCACTCCTATTATGATAAGGGGGCAGGTTGTATTTAGCCTCCCTGGCAATTCCTTGTACTGATGAGGCATTGTACCGTTTCTCTGACGTGTGGTCTTTTCTCCTGCTCCTCATTCACTTTCACATTATCCATCAGGCTCCCAGTGTAATAATTTGTTATGGGGTCTGTCAGACAAGGCTGTCTGTCCATGGTTGGAAAATGGATTGCCCTCGAGTGCACGCCCATCCTTTTCCTTGGTGATTTAAAGAAGGTCTTCAGTAATTTTACAATTTAAATACAATGCACTGTTATTTATCATCACCGTATTATTATTCTTGCATGTAGAATATCATTTAAATAATTTGATCACATGGGTTAAAAGGGCACTAGATTTCACAATGAGAGTTTGTAACATGGTGGATGGGGCTCAACTACACCTGACCATTAATATTTGTTTGGACAACGTTGTAAGCGTTTGTACATGTGCATCCACGCAGCAACACGTGAACACGCACATATAAGCGCACTTCGATGCACGGACATACAAAAATACACAACCACAGAAAACCCACATTTATCCATAAAGCCATGGCAGGTACTGCTGGCACAAAAAACACAAAGATCCGCTGTATAGCCTTTAACAGAATGTTGGGGAAAGTTCTCTTTGTGAGCACCTATGATGGCCGGAATGGTACACGGGGGTGGGGATGGGTGGCCAGCACCACGCCGGACCGCCTTTGTCTCCTCAGTGGCGATGTTTACACACCGCACCAGGTACTCATTTGAGGCAGAGTCGACCTCGGGGAGCCCCAGGACCGGTTCACATAATCGTCACCGGTGTTGGCCGTGAGCGAGAATTTAACACTTATCGAGCCACCACAGCACGAGCAGGTGCAGTGTTACCTGCACCACACCGTGTCCACACTGGTGATGCCAACACACAGCACTCGGTACTCTAGCCCAGCTGGCTGGTCCAGAGGCTGGTCCAGAGGGTGGAGCGCACAGCTCGCAGCTGGAAGCTCGCAGCTGGAAGCTCGCGTGGAGAAATCTCGATTTGGGCTTCAACTCAGCCCTTCATTCGTCCGAGGTCATTAAAATAAGTACCCCTTACAATGAAATCAACAGCGGTTGAAGTCTATCCTACGCACAGAGTCGTCACCCCTGCCATGGAAATGTGGAATTTCCACCTTTGGTGCAATGATTTGAAAAGGAGATGAGCACAGCCCACATGCTCATTTGAGTGCGAAACACATTTGGGGTTTTCATCTCGTATTTGACCCGGCTGCTCAGTCAAATGAGACGAGCAAAAGGCCAAGTTTAGATTCCATCTGCCCACTGTGATGCGTGGCCAGGGAATTGATCCCGGGTCGCTGGAATTGTAGCATAGTGAGATAATCACTCCCGCCCGTGCTCTCCCCACTCCCATCCCTCCCTCCTCAAGCCTACTCGTGTCACCTGACACCGTTGGCGTGCCTCGAGTCGGGGCAGGGAAACTGAGCTGTCTCCTCCGGACAAAGCTTTCTCTCTATCGCTCCTGGCAGAAGCTGAAAGACGTGCATTTGACAGATGGTTGAAAATGCATTCCGTGTTTATTTTTAACGTGTACTTGGGGGAGTGTGTGGCTTCTTTCAGGGACTGTGAGTTTGTCAAAAAGTGTCTTTGCGTGTGCATGAGATATTCAGAGTTACAGTAGTAGGATTATCCACACTTGTATGATCATTGGACAGTATTTTTCCCAATGGGTGATACTTTACCCAATCGTATAAATTCCACACTTCTCTAATTGGAGGCTACTGTTTCTCCTGAAATATCCCCGTTGATTTCATTGTATCCACTCCAGAGGCATCATGGTTTCAGTCAACAAACCCTGACCATAATTGGAACTCACGGCCTGTTGATAGCGATATTAATGTTTTTTTTCCACCGCACCACTCGTCTTGGCCTATTTGGTTATAGCCAGGCGTTTAATGCTCTTGTCTCAAGATTAAAGATCCCTCCTTTTGGTGAAAGCTGGTTATGCGTTGTGTGAGACCATTAGCGAACTCATTTCATCCACTAATTTGTGTGCACGTAAACAAAAATCCACGACATCGTTTGCACGGGCAGGCTGGTGAGCGTCCGTGGCCAATTTGTGCATAAATATCGGTGCGGCACATTGTTACCGCATCCTCCTATGTTCTTGCCGAGATGATACTCCCACGTGCCTAGCCCCGGGCGTGCACGTTGCAAGTAATACTTGGAAGGATGATGATTGTGATCTTTGGAATAGACTCTGTAAATATAAGCAAATTATTTAAATTGCATGGGGTGTTTCTGGCGAGCTTTTTTGGAGTAAATCCTCGTGTGTTTTCTGTCATAATGTCACAAGGTAGTATTTGGGTTCATGATAATTATCGTATTGTTGGGCATGTAAATTATGTATAAATGATGTATAAACATGCGGCACTTTGGGACTGTAATTGGCAGGCACCACTGTTTCTGTTTAAACGTAGCGGCATTATTGATCACGTACGTGTAATTATATACGCACATGCTAATAGTGCCGTTAACTTGATTTTTTATTTTATGTACAACAAAAAACCTTGAGGATTATTCGTGGTGCATCATTATCACAGCACTGCATTGTTTGTTATTGGGAAGTAGAAATGAGGGAACGTGCAAATTCTCGCAAGTATATACAGGCAGTCCCCGAGATGCGAACGTCCGACTCGTGAACATCCGCGCTTAGGAACGATCCTCCACGAGACGTCATTATTTTAACCATCCGACTAGCGAACGGTAGGTCGTGCTTACCAACCAAACCGCAGAACTGTTTTGTTCGGCAGAGCGATCCTCCACGAGATGTAAATGAGTCCCAGTATCCCGCTGGGAGTGTGTGTGTGTGTGTGAGAGAGTGAGTGAGTGTGTGCATGTGTGAGAAAGTGAGTGAGTGTGTGTGAGAGAGTGAGTGAGTGTGGGCATGTGTGAGAAAGTGAGTGAGTGAGTGTGAGAGAGTGAGTGTGTGTGTGAGAGAGAGTGAGTGAGTGTGAGAGAGTGGGTGAGTGTGCGCATGTGTGCCCCGTGTGTGTGCTCTCAAGTGTGTGCAATTGTTGGGACGTGAAAATGAAATAGTTTTTCTTTTCATGTTAATTTATATTGTTTTATTTTAATTCTGCTACAGCATTACATGCAAAGGCACAATATTTATTCTTAAACATGAGTTTAATCATCGTTCCCGTATTTGTTGAACCATGATGACATTTTATAACACCGACTGTATGTACAATAACATTTTGAGTTCTGAGATATGAACAAATCGACTTACGAACGGTTCTCAAGAATGTAATTCGTTTGTAATTCGTCGACTGCCCGTATAAAATAGCATTATAATACAATAGTGCATGAAAACACACGTCCCAACTGCGATGGAAGTTTATATATGCAGGTAAATAAATAGTGTCTGATTTGGTACAATCGTGAATGATTCCAGCAAAATAATCAATGTTAGACGATTGGATACTGCTTGCTTCTATGTACATTGATTGGGGAGCCGCTCAATGTGTATTTGGGAAAGTGAAGTTTCACTTGGCTGGGGGATCGCACCCTGCCCTCGATTCGTTACTCGTGGTGTAAAAGTCAACGGCGGAAGCATGTCCCTGTGATCGGTTCGTATTCACGGGGTGCTCAGGGTCCCCTCCTCTCCACGCCTAAGCCCCTGTGTACCCACGCCCCGTGTGTGGAACGACCGCGATGCGTCCACTCAACTCCATTGAGCAATCAGAGGAAATAACGTGGGATTGCCTTTAAACTCACCGTGGCTGAAGGTGGTTAGCAAGGACATGAATGAGACTGTTGGGCGTGACCTTGAAAATAACAACGAACTTGAATTTTGAATGGCACTCAAATGCACGTAGTTGAAATTGAATCGATTATCTGACACTTTTTAAAAGGGTTTCGTAGATATTACAGGTTTTAGTTACTGTGAGGCTCACTGAACCCTATTTTAAATCATTTATTTGAGAATCCATGTTTAAGTATTTTTAACAACTGAAGTCGTGTAAATGAAAGAATGTTTTGATTTGAGTGATATTGATAATTATTTTCGGATTTTTTGGGATTAAAATGATAACTGTAAATGCGATTATCTAAATAATGCCTGATGTACAGCTGATCAGCATATATTACTGATGACATATATATAAATCAAGTCTTAAATCCAGCAGGGAATATATACTGGCTGATGGTGATAATGACAATGCAGCTGTTGGAGGTGAAACGATGGGGAAGTGGTGAGCACATTTTGCAATTAACCCAGTTACCTGAGTTTGAACCCCAGCCAAGAATAATGTCGTCGGTGAGTTATGTCTGAGCTGGTCCTGGACCCCCCTTCGCCAAACTGCACGGTGGGCCCCCATAACCGACATGGCGCAGGAAGGTCTTCAACTCGCGGTGAATTGACAAAGAGCTGGGAATTGAGCGGTCTGTAGAGAATGGATGGTGATGACGATGATGACAGCCAAGGTGTGCTTTGTCCACTGTGGGGGAGGGAGGGGCGGAGGGGGCGATAGTTTATTCCTCACTGGGCCCTGGGGATCACACCTGGAATTGCAATCCATCCGCCGCGACGCTGCAACGCTCCGGGAAGTCTTGCGAATCGAGGAAAACGGTCACCTTCCCATTCATCATCAAGACCTCGGCAACGTCCCTCGCCATCGCTTGAAGTCGCGCCAAGCCCCTGTTGGGCCCATGTGCTTCAACCTTAAACAATGCCAGTTCAACCCACGGTGAAGCCTGGCGAGCTGAATGGAGTTAAAAATAACTCGCAAAACACCACCTTGTTGTGAAAGAGCCAACGCAAGAAGATCCCTGGGTTTTGATCTTTCACGAAGCTCATGGTCCACCATAAAAAAAAACATCCACTGCACAACCCACAGCAGATGCGGATACCTGATGATGCACAAGTGGAACATTTTAAACTCCCCATTAGTAGTGTGCGACAGTGGTCATCCAGAACAGACCGTGCAATATATTGCGACACAATGCCCGATTCACAAATACGAAGGAGACATCACAGCGATGATGATACACTCTGCTGCTTCTGACTTGGTTGCCTGGATTAACCATCTGTGTGTGAAATTAAAGTTTTTGCTCTGCATCTACATCAGTCGTATGGAAAGCAGAAGTAGTCCTGGGGATACAAAACATTGGGGGAATCCCCCAATCCCAAATCCTGATAACGATGACGCAGCTTTGTATAGTTGTAATGTTTTCATGCATAATGTAAACATACACACACACACATCTTTACCCACACCCCCACGGCACACGTTTGCCCATCAAGTCCTAAACCATTCTTACTAATCTTTCCCAACTCCCAGCTAACCCTCTATAGATTTTAATCTCTACCCAGATTCCTCAATCCATCTTTTCCAATTACCTTCCATTACCCCCCCCCCATCAAGGCTGCTCCTTATCTGGCATGGCCGTGCTCCCCTGGGGTAACAAAGTGCTGGCCAGGTAATCTGGGCCATTTGAGCGGCAAATTAATTCTCCCCCCCCCTCCCCCACCACTCTGCAGCTCTCGTCGTCGCGCGATGATGAGGTTTCACCGGGCAGCCGGGTGGCGAGTTGGGACGGCCCCGGGTACATATTTGCCTGCGACAGTGTTGCACTCACTCGCAGTGCCGTCGCTCGCGGTAACAATGCATCGGACGATGGGCACTATCGGTTAATACTCTTTTTGGAGTCATCACCCATGTAATGCACGACGGGTTTAACGGCTGTTTCAGAGTTTCCGCCTTGTGTATTGTTTGTTTGGTCGCAGCATCATCGGCGGCAGCAGCAGCAGCAGCAGAAATGTCATGAACCCTGTTCTATCCAATGCTGGCTGAACATGTCCTCGTGACGTCACGATTCTTGTGTGGCCCCCAGATTGCCAATAGCCAATAGCCATCACGATCATTTACCTTGGGGGCAGCAGGGTCGCTCGATGGTGACACTCGTGCCTGGGTTCGATTCCCGACTTGGGTGCCTTTTTGCGTGGAGTTTATACGCTTTTTATTTCTTCTGCACAGGGTTCGTCAGGGTTCTGCAGTTTTCTCTCCAAAGCAAAACATACTTAAAAACATAACTGGAACAGCTCAACATCCCAGTGCTGAAAGATAACATGCAAATGGCTTAATTGGGATTACATGCAGCGGCCATGTCGCCCCCCAACTGCGAAAATTCGGCAGGACTCTGCTGAACAAAATGTCTTGAGACCTTGGTTGAAGCTCTCCTGAGCAAGCGAGTGGAAGAGCAGAATAGCTCAGCCATGAGCTGACCTCATCACTCCGTCTCCGGGGGTGGGCATCATCCCCTTGAGTGTGATTCTTGTTTTGGCTGACATTCTGACACCAGTCTCATCCGTGTCCAGCGACGGGTCCTGCGCCCGCCCCACTCGATCTCCCCAACATTCGTCTGATCCCCCCAGCTTGTGCTTAAACCACGTGATCCATCGTGTTGCCCATGCTGCCAGCACGGTGGAATTCCAAGCGAGCGCATCTTACTGTCTACCTACGTCTTTGTGTCGGAGATTTGCTTCGGTTCTACTTGTTAATGCGCGATGGTCTCAGAACCAATAATAATCGCGTGCGTGTATGGCAAGTAATTCACGATTACAGCGAGTTGTTAGTCCTCCGTTTAGAATAGGCAGCGGGTGCCAAAGACTTTCAGCAAAGCATGCTGGTGAATTGAAAATGATCATGTACACGTTAGCCTCGATAGAGGTGCAACGTTTAAATATTTCACCTTCCATTTTTTAATGTCTATTTTGCGTTTCATTCACTGCTGTCAAATGACCTGCCTCTCTCCGGCGCATTTGCATATCACTCCCATTTTGCCATTCCACTCGGTATTCATCATTGATGTCCTTTGCAAGAGACACTGGTCCGATGGGACATTGCCTTATTATAAATAAACATGTTTTTATTCAATGAGCCATTCACTTATTCATGGTTAATGTACACAGGTGCAGATAAATGAAAAATTAATTTCGAGCTACTGTTCTAAAAAATAACCATGCGATAGCTTCGGCCCTTAAATTGTTGCCGTATGATTGTGGCTTCATACATTTATTAATGTGTCTAAAGACAGCGCTTGTAGGCTAAAATATCTTATTTAAACTGCTGAATTATGTTGTTCTCACACCCATGGAGAATCGTGCAGTAGAATACTACTTGTTTTAGTAGCACGTGGGCCTTAGTATTTTCGGTCGGTGGTTAAATCTGCAGATTCCATTCATTCTCATTCGCAGGCGATGTCACTTCCGCCGTAGGGCAGTATATTTCCTCAAACGTGAATTTTATAAGAGAGAGCGGTGCTTACTCTAGATTGCTCTCGAATCAGGATACGAATGTCAGTGATTAGTACCCACAGCTGCGTGCTCGGCGATGCCTGTTTGCGACTTCAACGAGCAATGCAAACCGATCGGCCCCGTGAAAGTGTGCTGTAAGGGCTGCCATGTCACGTGGGCACCATGGCCAGATGTTCTGAACTAGATCAACGCCATGATCACCTGTGGTACATCACCTGTGATAAATGACCTGTGATAAATGACCTGTGATGATGGTGTCCCACGTGACATTCACGTGGGTTCGTCAGTGAGGCATTTTCTTTTGGTTTTCTCACCGAGAGATTGTCGGGGGGGGGGGGGGGGTGAGGGGGGGAATTTATGCACTCCCCCCTCTAATAAATGTGCATTTGCATCATCCTCCAAAATCAAATAAAAGTTGCAACAACAATCGCACCATTACCCTACTGGGAAGTTCAACTGTTGAACAACTCATATTTTGCTGACGAGTTCATGGAGGAAAACAACAATGTATCACTTTTCAAAGAAAAGTAATTTTGCAGGGAAAAGTGTTTATTTTGTAGATTTGTATATTGCCACCAATTTGCCATGCATTTGCTGTTCATCAAAGTGATATTCCTTGAAAGCCCTCTATGCTCAGAATCTGATGAGTATATATAAACTAAAAGCAGTGCTGTGTCTAGCTTGGCTCGTGTGCGGTAGCAATCAACCTGAAAATGCTTTCATTGCTGCAACACTGGTGGTGAGACGAGGCCATAAAGAATGCTGTCTCTGGTGTAGGCCAATCCGTTTCAAAGACAATGCAAGTATAGTATTCTCAGAGCATGTTTGTTTGCATGTTTTGCCACAAGTACGTGTGGTTAATGCAGACTTGATGCCTTGCAAAAGCCGTCTGTTTGATGTTTGAACATCTTAACACCTCTTGTTTTATTGCCACCTCTTATTTTTCATCATTTGGATACTGGCAAGAAGACCCCATCGATATATAATTGTTGTGAGTTGAACACGTAGCAGGCTTTCGCGACCATTATTATTCATAATAAAGGTTTTTGGGTTAGATCGCGTTATTCATAAATGTGTCGCAACCCTCTACCACCCGACACGGCCAATCAGTAAAAAATGTGTCGCTTTAATAAAACGCCAGTGAGTTGCTTCTTCAGCCCACCGGTGTGTTTGAAGAGTGAATCCACAACATTTAGAATTTGAGTACGACGTGAATGACGGTTTCACCCTCCCCATATATATCTTGCATTCCATAAAAATATGTGATTTGTATATTGTTTATGGCTGCGTCCTAACCTGCATGTAAATTAGCTTTGTGCTCTCATACAGTTTGTTTATTTTGTTCATTTTTGTTTTTAAAGACGTCATACCGCAGAGAACTGTAGCGGCACGACCGCACAATTATGAATAATGATTTTGGTTCGCTTTCTTCTTGATGTTTTCTCATAACTTTTTAAAAGAGCCGTTGTCACATTTAAAGACGTCATACTCACCGCAGAGAACCGTAGGGACACGACCACACAATTATGAATATTGTTTTGGTTAGCTTTCTTCTTGATGTTTTCGCATAACCTTTTAAATGAGCCGGTGTCACATTTATAGGCCACACAATTCTACGTTAAATACTGGAGCGGGAGAGAGTTAATGTATTCCCATGGTTTTGTGATGTAGAAAAGGCAAGTGTGCAGTTTTGGGGGAAACTAAATAAGTCAATATACTCCTCTGATTTGTTTTAATATAAATCTATGCTTGCTGTAGGAGATAATTTTCAAGTTTAATAAACGATTGAAGCCACGGAGACGAGATGGATTGACAAGTCGCACAATGTGGATGATATGTTCAATGGCTCGGTCTCAGGGCAGTGTCTCCACTGGCACGTCACAAAATGTCATGGGCGGAATCTTTCCGAATAAACCTGCTCCATCATTTTGCTTTGTGCGTGCACTTTTTTTTTCTCATTCACTTTCTATCTAATTTCACTGAAAGCCGAGGACACGTTTTGTTCAGATCTGCCACTTTGCTGCCGTGCCTCAGTAAAAATGAAATACTGCCGGTTTCACCCTCCCCATATATATCTTGCATTCCATAAAAAAATATATGCAATTTATATTTTGTTTATGGCTGTGTCCTAATCTGCATGTAAATTAGCTTTGTGCTCTCATGCAGTTTATTTCTTTTGTTCATTTTTGTTTTTAAAGACGTCATACTCACCGCAGAGAACTGTAGCGACACGACCGCACTCTGTAATATCTGGTGCGAAACTGTGCCACAATACACTCCCGCATGGTCTTGTGGGGGCCTCGATACCAATAAAGTTATTTTAGTTTTATTCTGGTTCCGTTCCAGTGATGTACACGTACGTTGTCGGAACGGGAAGGGGTGAAATTGAGACCTGGGTGAAACTGCTTTAGGATGCATTAACATTTTCAGTCATCCGGCTGCCTCCGTAGCACACGGAGGTGACCTGGTGGCACAGCGGGCAGAGCGCTGAGCCATCATGGTTGAAATCCTCGATTGGAAACCCGGCAGCTGGGTGTGCTTAAACCGGGTCCTCAGGTGAAGTGATTTGATGGCTTGGGCTTGGTCGCCAATAACTGCACATTTGAGTGAGTTCAAGCTCTGGGAATTCAATTGTAGGTTTTGACTGTCATGCGGCGAACCTCCGCGAGAATTCCGAAAAGATACTTCGTGTTGTGACACGACACGGACAGCACGATCAGGATGAACTGGGATTTTATTTTTTTTAAAAAAAGCAAGGCATATTGGTTGACACTGGTGCACATGCGTAGTCTTGGAGACCGATTCACCATTCACTTAATAGCAGATGCTACGCTTTGCTGTGTTCATTTCCTGCCAGAATGACGTGCTCAAAATCAGGGATTGAACTGTCAAACGGACACAGCTCAGTGGCAGGTGTGCTGAGCAAATGGGGATGATCCAAGAAGGCAATTGGCAGGGTAGACGTGCGTGACCGTTGGTGACGTACCCCGTGACCGTCGGTGCTCGTGCGCTGCCGTGTGCCCCGCGCTCCGCGAGCTTCGCGCAGCGCTTGTGTCTGTTCTCGCGATGAGAGAAGCCGCAGCCGTAAACACCGCGCGTGCACCCTGAGCGAAGGACAGTCACCCGTGCGGGCGGGCACCAGCAAAGAAAATAGAGGGAGAGCTCTTCCTTCAGGACGTCTTCGCGTCTCAACGTTGAAGTTGTGGTGTCGTGATTGGCTTCCACCTCTCCCTTCATGAAAGGCCTAAAGTCAACGTGCATCGTCTTTTTTGTAGTCCACCTGTGTATAATTGTTCCACTTTTTTTGTTTTAAAGCACGTAATGTTTATTATGTTTTAAGTGGGTTTCTATTAGCATGGACGTGAAGCGATGCACTTGTGGTCCTCCTCTGTCTTCCGCGCCCGTGTTCAATACCCACTGTGCACTCTGGCTACATTTTATTAATCGCGCAGTTATTTTCAGCGCAAAATGCATTGCAGAGGAGAACACGAGTAGATGAAGTGTTTTATATACATACAAATTGCCTCTACATTTATTTTGAGTATAAAATAACTTCAAGAGCTTCCTTTTACCAATTTCAGGCACATTCATGTGAACAAATTAATGAATTAGGCCTTTTTTGCCGTTTGCATTTCCTTTTGATAACACGAACACGTCTAATAGCTCTGCAGGCATGAGCGTTTACAGCGCGTGCACCGTACGAATGTCAAAATGGGAAGTGGATTAAGTGTATTTCTCTGAAGAGCAATGTTAGAGTTTAACGACAGATACTTATCACCGTGGAGAGACAATGTCTATTGGCTGTGCAGCACGCACAGAACATTGACACCGCAATGTGGTTGGGGGATGACGCTCGTGGTGCTTTAGTCGGATGCGTGAACACCTTTTGGGGAATCAAATTAATACATTTTTACAAATTGCTCACGATACCAAACGTCGAGAATACGTCCTAGCAAAGTGGTGTTCCTGCAGTGATGCCGAGAGGCAGGGAAGTTGGCTGGGTTACCTCGTGGACTTGGGCTGAGTTACCTCGTGGGCTTGGGCTGGGTTACCTCGTGGACTTGGGCTGGGTTACCTCGTGGACTTGGGCTGGGTTACCTCGTGGACTTGGGCTGAGTTACCTCGTGGGCTTGGGCTGGGTTACCTCGTGGACTTGGGCTGAGTTACCTCGTGGACTTGGGCTGAGTTACCTCGTGGACTTGGGCTGGGTTACCTCGTGGGCTTGGGTTGAGTTACCTCGTGGGCTTGGGCTGAGTTACCTCGTGGACTTGGGCTGGGTTACCTCGTGGGCTTGGGCTGAGTTACCTCGTGGGCTTGGGCTGGGTTACCTCGTGGGCTTGGGCTGAGTTACCTCGTGGGCTTGGGTTGAGTTACCTCGTGGACTTGGGCTGGGTTACCTCGTGGACTTGGGCTGGGTTACCTGGTGGACTTGGGCTGGGTTACCTCGTGGACTTGGGCTGGGTTACCTCGTGGGCTTGGGCTGGGTTACCTCGTGGGCTTGGGCTGAGTTACCTCGTGGACTTGGGCTGGGTTACCTCGTGGACTTGGGCTGGGTTACCTCGTGGGCTTGGGCTGAGTTACCTCGTGGGCTTGGGCTGAGTTACCTCGTGGGCTTGGGCTGGGTTACCTCGTGGACTTGGGCTGGGTTACCTCGTGGACTTGGGATGGGTTACCTCGTGGGCTTGGGCTGAGTTACCTCGTGGACTTGGGCTGGGTTACCTCGTGGACTTGGGATGGGTTACCTCGTGGGCTTGGGCTGAGTTACCTCGTGGGCTTGGGTTGAGTTACCTCGTGGACTTGGGCTGGGTTACCTCGTGGACTTGGGCTGGGTTACCTGGTGGACTTGGGCTGGGTTACCTCGTGGACTTGGGCTGGGTTACCTCGTGGGCTTGGGCTGGGTTACCTCGTGGGCTTGGGCTGAGTTACCTCGTGGACTTGGGCTGGGTTACCTCGTGGACTTGGGCTGGGTTACCTCGTGGGCTTGGGCTGAGTTACCTCGTGGACTTGGGCTGAGTTACCTCGTGGGCTTGGGCTGGGTTACCTCGTGGGCTTGGGCTGAGTTACCTCGTGGACTTGGGCTGGGTTACCTCGTGGGCTTGGGCTGGGTTACCTCGTGGACTTGGGCTGGGTTACCTCGTGGGCTTGGGCTGGGTTACCTCGTGGGCTTGGGCTGGGTTACCTCGTGGACTTGGGCTGGGTTACCTCGTGGACTTGGGCTGGGTTACCTCGTGGACTTGGGCTGAGTTACCTCGTGGGCTTGGGCTGAGTTACCTCGTGGGCTTGGGCTGGGTTACCTCGTGGACTTGGGCTGGGTTACCTCGTGGGCTTGGGCTGGGTTACCTCGTGGGCTTGGGCTGGGTTACCTCGTGGACTTGGGCTGGGTTACCTCGTGGACTTGGGCTGGGTTACCTCGTGGACTTGGGCTGAGTTACCTCGTGGGCTTGGGCTGAGTTACCTCGTGGGCTTGGGCTGGGTTACCTCGTGGACTTGGGCTGGGTTACCTCGTGGACTTGGGATGGGTTACCTCGTGGGCTTGGGCTGAGTTACCTCGTGGACTTGGGCTGGGTTACCTCGTGGACTTGGGTTGAGTTACCTCGTGGGCTTGGGCTGAGTTACCTCGTGGACTTGGGCTGGGTTACCTCGTGGGCTTGGGCTGAGTTACCTCGTGGACTTGGGCTGGGTTACCTCGTGGACTTGGGCTGAGTTACCTCGTGGACTTGGGCTGGGTTACCTGGTGGACTTGGGCTGAGTTACCTCGTGGGCTTGGGCTGGGTTACCTGGTGGACTTGGGCTGAGTTACCTCGTGAACTTGGGCTGGGTTACCTCGTGGACTTGGGCTGGGTTACCTCGTGGACTTGGGCTGGGTTACCTCGTGGGCTTGGGCTGAGTTACCTCGTGGACTTGGGCTGAGTTACCTCGTGGACTTGGGCTGAGTTACCTCGTGGACTTGGGCAGGGACCGCCAAGGGCTCGGAGGGACGACGGGCAGCCGGCCTGTGGTCGAGACTTTATGGATGCTCTCCAAAAGGGGGGAGGAGGGCGGGGGAATGCCAGAGAGGGTGCAGGTGGAGGGATTAAATCGGCTCATGTACAGCTGATAGATGGATTTATTCCTTTATTGTTTTTATCATACGGCCGTGAAGAATGGCGACCACTTAGTGAGGCCTTCATCCAGCAGTTGATCGGTTATGACGTGATGATGATAATGATGATGATGAATTTAGTTCCTATATATTTAATACATACTGTTTAAAAAAAGGCTCTGGGACCAGCCCCACCCATCTCCTATTTACTATTGCTGCTACTATTTTTATTTGACCAGGTAAGGCCCACTGAGCTAAATAACTCTTTTTTCAGAAGCGACCTTTCCACAAATGATAGCTAAACGAAGCCACATACTCTAAACGCATGTTTCTAAATGTTTCGGGAAGAACTGGAGGACCCGGAGAAAAGTACACATTACCACGGAGAGAGAGAGAACGTACAGACTCTAAATATACAGGCGTCAGGGTCGTGATCGAACCCACGACCTACTGTATATCATGCGAGGTAGTTAAAATCTCGCTCTGGCATATATGGGCGCTGAGAGAACCTTTGTAACGTTATGTAACGAGCGAGGCGTGGTCTGCTTCATCCAGATACGTGAGAGTCCTCTCATAGCAACAGGCAGCAGGAGCCAGCTATAATACAGGGCTCAGAGACTCACAGAAATTGACATGCTGGAAAAAATGTAGTGCAAGCTACAATGTTCACTGATGCTTTTTTTTTTACAATTTGGGGTTCTTTCTGAGCGGCGTGCCTCGTGGTATTACTTTTTTTTTTGCAAAGGCCACATTGTATTGGTGTGGGGGCCGATATTGTGCAGACAGACACAGAAGCGGAATGCAGAGCGTCTGCTTCTGGTAGAGATTTGTCATTTTTTTTGTTGGCTTTGAATTGTGCACTTCACTTGCGTGAAAATGTTTGTGCTGTGGTTTATCTGACAAGTTGAGTTGTTCAGACGGAGAAATAAAAACACCGATAAGAGACGGGAGGAAGAAAGGCGTGTGGTCTCGAGACACGGCGCCACACAACAGCCCTTCTTGCTCCCAGTCGTTTCAGCATCGTCGTCAGCCATAGCCAGTCCACTGCTGGATGAAGGCGTTCCCATGTCGATGCCCATCTCACACAACCCTGCATGTTGCGGTGGTTTCATGTGCAGCCAAAATGGTGAAATTTACAATTTGGTTCGGTGTTGGTGCATTTGTGGGTGTGTGCGTGTGTTAGTGGGGAGCGGTAGTGTAATGGTTCGCGCGCTCCGCTATGAACCCGGCGAGTTTGATTCCCGCTCATGGCCAACGCCGGTGACGATTGTATGAACCAGTCCTGGTGCCTCTCCTAGGTCGACTCGGCCTCAAATGAATACCTGGTGCACTGTGTAAACATTGCCACGAGGGAGACAAAGGTGGTCGGGAGTGGTGCTGGCCACCCACTTGTGCTGTGCTGGTCTTCATAGGTGTTCGCTAACAGCACTTGCCCCAACAGTATTTGAAGGCTCTACAGGGGATCTTTGTCTTTCGTGTAGTATGCTGGTAGGGAGCGGTAGTGTAGTAGTTAGCGCACTGGGCTACAAACCGGGCGACCTGGGTTCAATTCTCGCTCACGGCCAACATCAGTGATGCATTTCTGAACTGGTCCTGAGCATCCCCTCGGCCGACTCAGCCTTAAATGAATACCTGATGCGGTGTATAAACATCAGCAATGTGAAGACAAAGACGGCCAGGCGTGGTGTTGGCCACCCACTCCCTCGTGTGCCGCACGTGGTTGCCTTAAATTGCGCTCGCTAACAGCACTTGCCCCAAGAATCTGTTAAAGACTACATGGGGGATCTTTGGCTTATTTGGTTTGTTCGTGTGTGTGTGAATAGAACGAATGACTCAAAGTTACAGTGCATGTAGAACTGTAACGACTCCAGTCTAAGAAACCCTTTTAATTGTTTCCTTGACAGACGTCTTGTCATTGGCATTTGCTGAAATCCATTCCATATGTCTGTTGGCAGATTCATTTGAATCGTAATAACTCGATAAATGCTACAGCAGTTGCTGTGATGTTTTAAGGGTGCAGTATCCATACTATAATGAAGGAAAGAGTTTGTAAGGTTTTGGAAACATTTCAAAGTAAAATAACAGCAATACCGATACATTACAATGACTTAATATTTCAGTATTGTGTTCCTGACTCTGAAGCGCTCGGTGTTATATAATACTGTGCTAATATTAATGCAATGTGTGCCACACGCAGTCAGCTCATATGTACTCTCATGAAAGCGGTGGACGAGCTTTTGTAGGTAGCCATAGCCATGCGAATGGCAACTTTAATCAAATGAAGTGCTCTCCGTGATTGCTTCCAGTAATGAGCATTCTCGTCGTCTGACTCGATAAGTTCGCCTGAGGTCACATGATTCCGCCAAATACAAATTTTCTTCACAGAGCGGGTGGCGATGTGTGTAAAGCGATTTTAATTTAAATCGCTGTTTTGTGAATCGCTGTTTTTAAAGTGATTCTATGTTGAATGTTCTGCGCGGCAGTAGCGGCGTTGGTGGTGGCAGTGGTAGCGGCAGCCTCGCTGCAGTGACCTCTCTTCCTTCTCTGTTAAAGATGCTCGCAATGCAAAAGCGGAGTCAATCAGGCACGTCAGTCCATTACCGGCAATACTTGGAACCGCTGAAACCTTGGAAAGAAAGCGCAGAAAGCTAACACGGTTGTGTACAGTTGCTGAATTGCGTGATTCTTCATGATCGATACGTGCAGCACCATTGGTCTTAACGCCGTTGTGGTGGGGAAAATCCCGTATATTTCGTTTATGCCCATAAAAATGCACGGTCAACGTTGGTCAGTGTGGATATTGCACCGATGACTCCCCCGTTCAGAGACGCGGCGTCACACGTCGTGCGCGTAGCTTCGAGTGAGCGCTCGCAGCAAGCAGCAGCACGCCGCTGCGTTCAGCTGATAGGCAGCAGCAGCAGCAACGTGAGCTGACAAGGAAACGAATGGCTCGAGCGGCCGTTATCAGCCTCCGCCGACTCCAGCCGCAGAACACAAGGTTAAGGACATTACTGTATTTTGTATATGTGTCTGATTAACGGACTTAGTCAGCTACGGGCTGTAAGGAAGCCAGGATTAATGCGCAGATTAACCATTTAAAATGCAGCATTAGCATATTCGTCACTGTCGGCAACCACACTGCGTTGATGCCATTCTAGATGGATGGATTTTTGGCGGGTTGGAAATGTTACGTTTTCATGTTCTGTGAATGAAGAGGTGTGAAGGGGGACCACGCCGTGTGTCCAGTGGTGACTTGAAGGACTTAGTGTTCTAAAGACGATGCGGAACATTCGAATTGTTGAGCATTTTGAAATATTGCAATTCAAGCAATCTCTCTACTCTAATCTACAAATTGTGTAATGATATGCCATGCGCGGTGTGCTTCTACAATTAGCAGTGCAGGGCACTACACCTTGGGATTCTATCGACCGTATGATCAAGACATAGTCGTACCCGTCGCCTTATTTGAGATGAGATATCGACTCTCAGCACTGCCAAGCATCACTCTTCCCCAACTACTCCTGCAAGTACATCTACTCCGCAGTTTCGCGACATGACCCTCTGTCCCATCGCTCTTCTCGCTCCCGTCCTCCTGCCGTGCCTGTGGGCCATCGCAGTTGAGGGTTAACAAAGCCCATTGCCCCAAGGCGATCATTGCCCTTCTGGGCTTGCAAATCTGCCCCACCAGCCGCCAGCTCAGGCTCCTTTGCACCCCTCCGCCTAGACTCCTCCCGTCCACGCCGCTCAGCTCGCTGTGCGTCTGCAGCGACATCGCCGTCTCTCCCATTCTTCCACTGTTCACCCCCTCCCCCTCTCGCTTTGTAATTGACGCGAGCGCCAGGATGTGCCCACCACCTCTCGTGTGGGAGGTTTGAACTCGGATTTCTGTCGACGCTTGGGCGCTTGTGGAACTCGTGGCACTTCTTCCTTCGCTATGGCTGATGTCGATGCAGAGCAACAACGGCTGCAATTTCACATTAAGGTGGTCAAGCCAACTAACCGCGTCAGGAGCAGCGGAGTGCATCGCTGTGATGGCTCCTTCGTGTTTGTGGATCGGGAATTGCCTCCATCGTAGCACAATACGACTGGAGAGTTTTTTTATTTATTTCCACTTGTGCATCAGGTTTCAACCTCTACTGCTGTGGTTTGTGCAGTGGATGCAGTTTATGGTGGACCATGAGCTTCGTAGAAGATCAAAGCCAGGGATATTCTGCGTTGAGTCTTTCACAAGGTGTTTGTGAGTTATTTTTAACTCCGTTCAAGCCTGCGCTGAAGAGAAGGAAATGTGAACCTTTGGCCTTTTGACAAACTTCCCACCGGAGCTCAATGAAACAGACCTGGAGACACTGCGATGCACAGCTTGCTCATGTCATTAACCCCCACCCAGAGATGTAAAATCCTTTCAAGTGATATGTACACACGACGGTTGTGTGTATCGCGCGTCGGTTCGGAAATTAATGTGTTGAAGCCCCCTTTTGGAATTATTTGCTCATACTTGTTGACCAAATTTCTCTCGGCGAGGACAGAGGCACTGCTGTGTCAATGTGCAGTCGTCGATGGACGGAGAGTTTCCAAGCGCAGCGGTCAACATTTTTTTGGTGAATTGTAACTGTACAAGAAGGCGTCTGTCTGCAGCTGAGCTCCCGGCTGCAGCAGCAGCACGGAACCCCCCAAGTTGCTGCTATTGTACGAAATGTAATGAGATTGGTAAGGAAGTCCCAATTAGACAAGCATTGTAGTCAAATTTCAAGGAGTGCTGGCGGTACGGCTTTACATAATGACTATTTACACTTTTTTTTTCCAACCTTGCACTTTTGAACGTAAATTTGCTGATGCAGTAATTAATTGTCTGCAGTCAACATTGAGGCATTGCTAATATAATAATGTGGTCTCTTATAAATTACGTAATCCGTGGGAATCATTCACACGATGATTGCATGTGCTCACAAACATAATGTAATTTGTTTCGCATTGAGAATAGGTTTTTCCCCTTTTATCAGGGAGCAAAACAGGTGTTAAGTTACGTAGAAGGGAAACAATAAAATAATAAAAATGAAACAATACAAATTTGACGACGTTTCGACTGTAACACAAGCAATCATCATCAGGTGTGAAAACCACAGCAAGGAAATTTTGAAAAAAGTGGCGGTTTTCACACCTGATGATGATTGCTTGTGTTGCAGTCGAAACGTTGTGAGAATGTTATAGTTTTATATTTTTATTATTTTATTGTTTCCCTTCTACGTGACTTTACCGAACTGACCAATAATATGAATCCCTGCAGTCACGAAAGCTTTAAATCAAAAAGGTGTTAAGTTGTTAAAACACCAAACTGAAACCTTTTACAAGGAATCATGTCTGCATTAACCACAATACTTGTGGTCAAAATGCAAACAAAAACCATACTCTGATAATATGCATTGTCTTGTAAACTGATTGATCCACACCAGAGGACGCCAAAAGGCGTACAGCACAAAGACAATGAAACCTATTATATTTTGGTATTGGCAAAGGAGGGTCCCATGTTGTTTCGCATTATTTTATTCGGGTAAATTATTTTTTGCTGACCCTGCGAACGGCGTTCCGTGTGCAGGATTAACACAAAACGCAGTGCGCGGATTTACACCCTTGATTTATTTTCCTTTGAAATGAACGCCTTCGATGCTAAGGTACCATCTTCGTATCCTGGTGATCATTGTCACCAAATGTGGAGCATGCGATGAACTTTTTGCCCATCCTGCACGTGAACATTATTTAGCACGCAGGCTTTGTGCGTGTCTCTCTCGTCGTCCGGTTTTTCCCCTCCACATTTAGAATGACATGCATTGAGATTATTTCGATTATTTTGGTGCTATGAATGTCCAAGTGATGGGCCACTTTGTTGAGCTATCATTTGGGGCCAGGTGGCTTCTGAAAAATAAGTTAACACCTCAGTGGGCTTTGCCCGGTGGGATGGGGATGGTTTAGTTGTATGTGTTTGTGTCATTTGTTTACCTTTCTTGTACTTTGCACTACTGTTATGTTTGTATTGTTGTAACGTTCTTAACCGCCCCTAATGGAGATCTGTGACAAAGAGCTTCATAGCTCATCGGATTCCTCCAATATGAATACGTATTTATAATTGAGTTTTGGATCAGATCGTGTATATAACGTGTGTGTCGTATACCCTCCTCCACCTGACACGGCTCGTGAATAAAGTTGTCATGTCAAAATCAGAACGTTACAGGAGCAATACAAAAACACTGATAGGTGTGCAAAGTATAGTGAAGGTAAGCAAGTAACTAACAAATAAAGTATGTAAGTGCACATTGCAAAAGTAAACCAATGCCTTTCGACGATAAATGCACGCGAACAAACGTCCCCTTGTATTATTGCTTCAGCTCACTGGTATGTTGGAGGGAAATCTCACAAATATTTAACAATTGCGTAGTGCAACGTTTTGCTGGTAGTTACAGCTGCCATCATCATCATCAGGCTGTGTGCTGAAGCATTCCTCAATCGGCCACGTTTGTTCACGTGACAGCTTTATTAATTGGCTGTGTCGGTGGAGGCGGATGTACGACACTTTACGAACACCCTAAAATCGATTATGAAACTGAAGAGATCATAAACATGCAACCTTTAGCATTTCTTACCAATGCATCATAACATTTAACGTGAGCGTACGTATCCATAAGTAAAGAGCTGCGGGCTTTTTTTGTGTGTCTGTTATGCCCAAACCTCCTAAGAGCAGAGTATTGCTTTGGTTTACACGCGGAACAGTGTGTAGCCACGTATTAAGCACTGGTAACGTACACGTTGGGAGAATTTGTGCTGGGGAGCAGAAACGCGTTTTACTCGGAGGGCGTGGAGGAATGAAGTCGTGCAATTTTTTCCTCTCGACTCTTTACTCTTCCACGTTGGTCTCGATTTGCTTGCTACGCATTGGTCACGGGCTCACGTTTTGGTAACTGTGAATGTCTGGCGGCCAATCGGGGGTCGCGCGGACATTTGTTTGGTCGGAACTTGCAATTATGCAAGGAAATCAGGCGGGATTGTGACTCGCTTCTGCGTTTTTTAATCTGCCCAGTGAGGTCAGCAAACCGTGCCGAGGCCGTCGGCTCAGCGCCGGTTATTTATAATCTCGGGGGCCTGGAATGTGCGGCGCGGGCTCGAGGCAACAGAATGCGCGATTAGTGCGTGGGGCGGCAGCGCAGGGCTGCGAGCCGCTCGCTCGCTCGCCGTGCAGAGCTGGGGCGACGTGCGTCCTGCCGTGCGTGCGCTCACATCAGCTGTTCTCGCTCGGTCCGGCCGCTGCCGCTGCTACCACTGCTACCACCGCCGCGATTCCACAGGAACGCCAATAACGACGGCGGCTGTCGTCGTTCCCGAGGAGCTACGTTCATTTTGTTTAGCCCAGGGCGTTACTTGCATTTAAATTTTTTACGCAGAAGTGGGAGCACGGCGCCGGTTAGTCCTAGACTTGAATCAAATGAGGGCTGATTGGCGTGGATGTTGCGCTGCGCTCCTCTGTGAGGGCTCGTTCGCCGCCACGAAGAGGAGCCGCTGCTGCGTGAAAAAAATGAGGCGGTTCAGAGAAGTGCACGAAGCGGGCGAAGGGCGCTGAAACGTCGCGCGCGCGGCCGCCAGCGACATCGTCTCGCGCGCGCTCCCCCAAGTCAGCCTCGATCGAGCACCGCTCCCGAGTTGTGCGGAGGATTTGAACGCGCAGCACGCGGATCAAAACGCGTTTTGGGAAGACCCGACGCCGCGCTTTGCTGTGATGCACAGGCTTACTGCGATTGCAATGCACGAGACTACTGAGGGGAGCACGGAGCGCACGCTACGGGGAAGGCTTTGCTCAGAACCGCCGCTGCTCCTCCTCCTCCTCCAGGGCTCCTGTGACCGCAGCTGTGTTTGTGAATGAGACGTAAATTCTTCCTCCCCGCTGACATGTTCTGGTCGTGCCCAGGATCACATCTGGTGGGCTGCTGCCTGTAGGTATCTCTGCATACACGTGCACACACGCACATACACCACGTGCACGCACGCACATACACCACGTGCACGCACGCACATACACCACGTGCACGCACGCACATACACCACGTGCACGCACGCACATACACCACGTGCACACAGGCACATACACCACGTGCACGCACGCACATACACCACGTGCACGCACGCACATACACCACGTGCACGCACGCACATACACCACGTGCACGCACGCACATACACCACGTGCACGCACGCACATACACCACGTGCACGCACGCACATACACCACGTGCACACAGGCACATGCACCACGTGCACGCACGCACATACACCACGTGCACGCACGCACATGCACCACGTGCACGCACGCACATGCACCACGTGCACACAGGCACATGCACCACGTGCACACAGGCAATTGCTAAGTACACACACACACTAACTCACGATGCGCACGCACGCACTTGCACACGCACGCATCCATATGCAAAGCATGCGCACACACACTTGCATGGTACCACCTCAGGGAATTCCAGGAGAGATCCAGTGTCTCCACTGCATCTCCTGCAGCTGATTAGGCTAATGTTTTAGCCTAAATAGCCATCCAGTCGGTGCACTTAATTTGCTTCATATGTTCCTTTTATTTACCAAGCATTTAAAATTGTGACCGTCTTACAGTACCTTATAATGCATGGTGCATTTTGGTGTTTTGATTTACTAATCAGTAGCTGCTTTCAACCGTGGCATAGCTCATTATGTGCCGTTCTTGCCAGTGATGATCACGCTGTTTCTTAGATTTCAAGATGCGCAACTGCTTGCCTCGAGTACGTGTGCACAGGGCTTAATTTCAGCCGGTGCTGTCCGGGGCTGAGCTCCAGAAAATAATCTTGCCACGTCCCCCGCTCTCGCTGCCAGAATGGTGGAGGGGGAGGCGGGGTCCGAGTGATTGGGCGGGGGGGTGGCGGGTTGGCGGTTTCATGAGTCCTTGAGAAATCAATCTGTGTGTATGTATAATAACCCTGCCAGCTGGAGAAAGACAATACAGCAGTGCTCTCTGCGCCATGTAAACAATGGGATTGTCTCGCTCAGGCAAGTTGATGGCGTTTATTACTTGAATAAATCATTTCGGGGGGGGGGGGTGAATGGATCCTAAAGGCTGCAAAAAAAAGCGGCTCTAGTTAGGGCCCCTTGTCTTGTCCTTAAGGAGAACAGACGCGAGTGAGTAAAGTGATCGCCTATTTTGCGTTGGAGGAATTTGCAAGTGAAGGAGTTAACTGTGACTTTCCAGTGGCTCTCTACACATCTGCCGCCCCCCCCCCCCCCAGGCAAACTGGGCCTCCACGGGCTGGGTAATGAATCTTCCGAGTGTGGGCAGGTGACTTTGCCCATTAACGAAGGCAAGGCAGTCCTCCTCTCCTGCGGGAATCAAAATGAGGGGCAGTGTTTTTTTTCCACAACAAGCAAAAGCAGCTGGGTAGTAACGGGCTTTCTGTCACGATTTGTCACTGTGATTGAAACATGAAGCTGGTACACCTCCATTACTACACTTCTTCTTCGTCTTCTTCCTGGGTTCTGCCGTCACGTTTAATTATTAGCAATTAAAATGTAATAAAGCAAAATGATCTAAGCAATCCATTAGGTGTTGCAGGATTTGAATATTAATAACTCACATTCCGTTGGTTTAGCATCGATATTCTTGTGTGGTAATGCTTTTTTGCAAGCGTAATGGTCCCAGCATTGGCTTGTTTGCTGTGATAAATAATAAGAGACGCCACACGCCCAAAGGCCGATTTAACGATAGTGCAAAAGATGAGTTTGTTACACGTTATGCTGCATAACAAGCACTCCTGATGGCACGCTCACAAACTTTACACCATAGTCAATCGCATTGAAAGCCTTTGTACTTGGATTAATTATTGATATTTGGGTCAGATCGCCCGTGTGAGTATAATGTGTTGTCGTAAACCCTCCTGCCCCCCAACACAGGCAAGTAATAACGTTGTCACGTGAGCGAACGTGACAATGTTATTACTTGAGTGTGTGGTATCAGTGGGGAGCGTAGCGCTCCGCTCCCGCTACGAACCCGACGACCCGAGTTCGATTCCCGCTCACGGCCAGCACCGCTGACGATTGTATGAAGCGGTCCCGGTGCCTCACCTAGGTCGACTCAGCCTCAAATGAGTACCTGGTGCGGCATGTAAACATCGCCACTCGGGGGTGACAAAGGTGACCGGGGCGTGGTGCTGGCCACCCACTCCCTCGTGTCCTGTTGGCGAGCACCACTGTCACTACTCGTGTGTTGGAGAGCGATTGACACACATTTATTTAACAACTCGCCTTTTCCCCGTCCAAGGACGGGTGTATTGCAGTAAATCTGAAACTTGCAAGCGAAAAGCAGACCGCGACGTGATATTGCTGGCATCAATGCGTGTGAAGTTTGTAAGGGCGCGGTGACGCAGACTTATTTCATGTAAAGGTTATAATCCTTTGTTCATCATGACGTCCTTTTTACTTCGATGTCTCAATAGCGTCACGGAGATCACGTGACGTGAGGGTTCTGCCTTTGTAGTGAGAGTTGTGAGTTGACACCGAGGAGGGGGGAGGAGGAGCCTCGCCCCCCCCCCCCATGTGGAGTGACGTCAGCCGCTAATTATTATTAATGGAGGGGGGATGTCCATTTGGAGGACGTCACCTGTTCAACATTATTAATGAGGGGGGCTGTTCGATGTGGAGTGACGTCACCTGCTCATGATTATTAATGAGGGGGGGTCCATGTGGAGGACGTAACCTGTTCATGATTATGAATGAGGGGGGCTGGTCGACTTGGAGTGTCGTCACGCGCGTTACACACTGACATTCTTGGGTAAATATAGCAGTAAATTCGCTACCCAACACTCGATCTGATTGATAGCAATAATCGGTGAAATCCTGCGGGTTAAACTAAATACACTTGGGATTTAAGTAACGGTGGCGTTTGGCAGCTCGACACAGTCGCCTCGCCTCCAAAAGCTTTTGCGGGGTCGCGTTCCCCTGAGTTTGCTTTGCCCTCAGAAACGTTGACGTGTGGCAACGTGTGGCGTTTGGTCTGGTTTTGGTCGAACGTCCATTGTCGGCAGTGTCACCATGGTTGATAATCACGTCGGTTGAGGGTGGTGACTGGCCGACAACGACGATGACAATTGTCACTTTGTTGTTTGATCTCAATGCCAGTTTATGCACTGAGCGCGGTATCATTGCAAATTAGTACAAAAAAAGCGCTTGTTGTTTTTTTCCGTGCAGCACTGTGCGTTGGCTCGCCGCGCTGCCTGTGTTTTACACATCCCTGATGCCGTCTGACGGAGGATAGAAGCAAACGCTGTTTACGGCAGCACCTTTGCGACGTATCAAGTGCTGCACGGGAACGAAGAGGCCATTCTTGCCTTTCAGCAGTGTCCTCCATAGCCCGGACTGGCAGGGTCTATGAATAAAGCCCCGATGACTCACTGCTAGACTCGTGTTACACATCGACATTGCGTTGGTTTCACGGCTGAAGAACCACAATGCAATCACTTCCGTTGGAAAACAAAAGATGCATAATGATTTCGTAACATAATTTAAGACAAGTTGTGGAGAATATTTCAACGAATGGCAGCGCATAAATGTGCACACAACGGAAATCGCCTTACTTTTGCACACATTTTCCCAACAAATAGCTTTCCAAATATAAACGTATTTCTTGGGTACATTATCTTGGAGAATTGCTGTATGTAATAAAACTCATCATCATTATTATTATGATCATTATATCAGTTTTATCAAGGATAGCCTCACGGAGTCTCATGATTATTTTAGGACGTTCTGGCCAATTGTTCACGTATAATATATGTGCCGTATGTATAATCCCATATTAGTGATTTGTATGCAATTTGTCAGCATTGGAATGTTTAGCCCAATACCACTGATACATTGCATGCTTTTTCTCTGGAGGAAACTCCCTGCAAAAAATGAGACAATATACAGACGTAATACAAAAGAAGGGCACCACAGTCAGGAGTCGAACCCAGGTCCCTTCTTGCTGTGAGGCACAAGAGTTACACTGCAGCACACCGCCAACTGAAGGTGGCTCAAGGCTGTGGCAGAAAAAATTCACCATGACGTTTCCCACATATCTGAGTTGTATTGATACGGTGCTGTGCGTTGGGCTATCTGGACCGTGTGCCTGGGTCTATTGACATGAGAATATAAATGTAGGTGCTGATGCAAGGGGTTTCTGCACATGTGCTCTATCTAGTTTGCATTGTGCAGTTGTTTGAGTGGATGACATTAAGAACAGAGAAGCGAGATTGGTGCTCAGTCTCCGGCTTTTATGATGCTTGCTTTATTGAAGGGTGCATTAGTTTGGCGTGATGAGTCCGGAGAATGTGAAGACACTACTCGCCCCTTGCGTGGTAGGAATGGGTGGCTCTGCCCAGAATGCTAATGCTTGCTGTATTACTATTGACACATGCTTGGTTGAAACTAATTCAAACATTGTACTTTTTAACTTTTACCGTTTCTTTTTGCTTATCTTTGTCATTAAGAAAAAATGCGTTGCGAAGTTACAATTCGCGAGGAGCTTCTCGTCTGTAGAGGAATGCATTTATTGCAATTAACTTGCCATGCCGCAAGCCATGGGAGGTCGCATGTTCGCAAATATTATCAAATGCCGTGACACGAACGGTACCCCCATACAAAAACCAGTCATGTATTATTCAAAACCTCCTTGCTTTGGCATTTCTAGCGGTGTTGTTACTCCTTATCAATCCTGCACGCTCTACACCCTGCAGCCAGCTCTCACATGCCCCCTTCTACTCCCCGTCTGCGAGCCTTGCCAATGTCATCCTATCTCGCGAATTTTCCAACCCCTAGCATTCAATAATTCCCTGCCAATTCCGGTCCCTTCTCGCCCATGTTCCCTGACAGGTGAAACTGTTGCGCAGTGGCCTCTGTCTGCTGATAGTTGTCATAGCTGCAAGCCAGTCTTTCCCTGTTGGGCCTCTGTTAGCCGAGCACGGTGCTAAACGAAGGTAAAGGTGCATCCCTGCAATTGCTTGCTCACACCACTGCTGGCAGGGGCGTCTCCACTAAAGGAAAGCTAGCTTCCAGGCTGGGTAGAAGCGAGCGTACCCACACTTCATACACCACACACGAGACCTGCCGGTCAACTAACATCCCACGTAGTCTCTGTTTATTTGTTAGACCGTTAATATCCCTGCTGGCCATGATTACCGTCCGATTCCGTTTGTCAGTCAGCGCCCATGCCTCCCTCCGAAGCAGCTTTTGCCCTGCACACTCTCTTTCCTTTGAAGCTATTCACACTCTGGACAGTTTGGACATCTGTGACAAAGGGCTTCATAGCTCATCGGATTCCCCCAGTCTAAATAAAGATTCTGATTCAGTCTCTCAACCTTTTGTGTGCTCCATACAGCCTGCTTCGGCAAGCCGCGTAATTTCTCCTGCCCTCAACGTAGTCAATCTGCTCACCACGCCTCACTGGTGCTGGGGGGGGGGTCCCCTTTGCTCTCCTCCACTTCCCAACCACACGGTGTGGCACCGTTCCAGTTAGACTGCAAAAGAAAAAGCACTTGCGCAGAACACTCGTACTCCACTTTTATATTATCATCATTGCCAGCGCTGGTGTTTGTCAAAGTATGCCACATTGTAAGCCGAGCGTGCTGGCTATCTTCAGCGTGTGGGATATGAATATTAATATGCCACACTCAATCCGCTATAATTTATTTCCCCGAAGTAAAAACATTTCGGTCATATTTTCGTCTCTCGTCCCTGTTATTTTTGTTTTATCTAACGTTACCGCGTGAGAATACAACGCAGAATAACGGGGCCCTCGCGGTATTTCCTCGCCGTTTCACTGCGAAAGCAAAATACAAAGCAGAGCTCTGCCGCAATTCTGCAAGGATAGGTGAACATGATTCTGTGCACATGGCCAGTGCATCTTGTGTCACCGTCTTTGTTGCAGAATAATGGATTGGATAAAAACTTTGCGCGCAAAATGTCAATCGAGTTTTTCAAAGCAATTTGAAATTATATTTTTTTACGTTACACATTTTTTACTTTCTATAGGATGGCCTATTGTATATCTGCGAGTCACTGGATACCATTGAAAGGCCAGTGTACATGAAATAGACTGGGTGACTGTTATATGTCACCTTTGCAGGCTGCAGTTATTACCAAGCAATAACATTTTCTTTAGAAAAATCGAGCCTGGATATTTTTCTTTCATGCACCGTCATGCGGCGTAACGCGTGGTGCCTTTTCTTTTAACCATGCACGGCGATATTTCTCAGTGATCTGGATCGTAACCTTTGATAATATTTTGCAATATTTCCCTGAAACGTATTATCAACCCGGCGCGCGGCACCGTGGTAATGTGCGCTGCCCACAGTTGGAAGGCTGCAAGTTCAACTCCCAAGCCAGGTGTCAACTCGGCCCTTCTTGCATGCGGGCTTGGTACAATAAGTGCGGCTCTGTGGGGAATTTGGCGGTGGTTGCCCTGAGCAAAGACTCAGCCTCACCATACGAATGTGGGATTTCCACATTCGTAAAGCCAGTCCAAGGCAGTGTGTCACTCCCAAGACAGTGTGTCACACCCATCGCAGTGTGTCACTCCCAAGACAGTGTGTCACACCCAAGGAGTGTGTCACATCCAAGGAGTGTGTCACACCCAAGGCAGTGTGTCACACCCAAGGAGTGTGTCACACCCAAGACAGTGTGTCACACCCAAGGCAGTGTGTCACTCCCAAGGAGTGTGTCACACCCAAGACAGTGTGTCACACCCAAGGCAGTGTGTCACACCCAAGGAGTGTGTCACTCCCAAGGCAGTGTGTCACTCCCAAGACAGTGTGTCACACCCAAGACAGTGTGTCACACCCAAGGAGTGTGTCACACCCAAGTAGTGTGTCACACCCAAGGCAGTGTGTCACTCCCAAGGCAGTGTGTCACTCCCAAGACAGTGTGTCACACCCAAGGCAGTGTGTCACACCCACTCCCAAGACAATGTGTCACACCCAAGGAGTGTGTCACACCCAAGACAGTGTGTCACACCCAAGGAGTGTGTCACACCCAAGGAGTGTGTCACTCCCAAGACAGTGTGTCACTCCCAAGGAGTGTGTCACACCCAAGACAGTGTGTCACACCCAAGACAGTGTGTCACTCCCAAGGCAGTGTGTCACTCCCAAGGAGTGTGTCACACCCAAGACAGTGTGTCACTCCCAAGACAGTGTGTCACACCCAAGACAGTGTGTCACACCCAAGGCAGTGTGTCACACCCAAGGAGTGTGTCACACCCAAGGAGTGTGTCACACCCAAGACAGTGTGTCACACCCAAGGAGTGTGTCACACCCAAGACAGTGTGTCACTCCCAAGGAGTGTGTCACACCCAAGGTGTGTCATACCCAAGACAGTGTGTCACACCCAAGGAGTGTGTCACTCCCAAGGAGTGTGTCACACCCAAGGAGTGTGTCACACCCAAGACAGTGTGTCACACCCAAGACAGTGTGTCACACCCAAGACTGTGTCACTCCCAAGGAGTGTGTCACACCCAAGGAGTGTGTCACACCCAAGGCAGTGTGTCACTCCCAAGGAGTGTGTCACACCCAAGACAGTGTGTCACTCCCAAGACAGTGTGTCACTCCCAAGGAGTGTGTCACACCCAAGGAGTGTGTCACACCCAAGACAGTGTGTCACACCCAAGGCAGTGTGTCACACCCAAGGAGTGTGTCACTCCCAAGACAGTGTGTCACACCCAAGACAGTGTGTCACACCCAAGGAGTGTGTCACTCCCAAGACAGTGTGTCACACCCAAGGAGTGTGTCACTCCCAAGACAGTGTGTCACACCCAAGACAGTGTGTCACTCCCAAGGAGTGTGTCACACCCAAGACAGTGTGTCACTCCCAAGACAGTGTGTCACACCCAAGGAGTGTGTCACACCCAAGACAGTGTGTCACACCCAAGACAGTGTGTCACTCCCAAGGAGTGTGTCACACCCAAGGAGTGTGTCACACCCAAGGAGTGTGTCACACCCAAGACAGTGTGTCACTCCCAAGGAGTGTGTCACACCCAAGGAGTGTGTCACACCCAAGGCAGTGTGTCACTCCCAAGGCAGTGTGTCACTCCCAAGGCAGTGTGTCACACCCAAGGAGTGTGTCACTCCCAAGACAGTGTGTCACACCCAAGGAGTGTGTCACTCCCAAGACAGTGTGTCACACCCAAGGCAGTGTGTCACACCGAAGGAGTGTGTCACACCCAAGGCAGTGTCTCACACCCAAGGCACTGCCTGCCTCCCAGGGATTTGCTTCACCACGGTTGACCGTTCCTCAGGCGAGGGATGCGGTGTTGTTCATGCAGAACACGCGTGCAAGTGGTGCCAATAATTGGGCTTGCACAGTATCACTTTGCCACAATCTGGTTTAAACTATTATAGTACCTTCCCTCCGTCAATAATTTAATGACCATACTTTCCGGAAGGAGAAATTCCATTATAACATTGTTATTTTATTATTTATGCATCATTAATCTATGCATGCGTATAATGTAAAATGTGGTGGGGCGTTTGGATGAGATGTGACTACATAATGAATTAATCTATCTTGATTTGGAACCGAGTGAGATAGTATTGATAGGAAAGTGTATTTTCAGGCAAGGGTGATCTAGATGACCGTTGTTAGGTCGGGATAATAGCTGGTTTTGGATTTCAGTTCAGTTGAAGATAATGTTTAAAATCAATGTCTAGAGATGCAGTTCCATTTAGATGCTATATCATCAAACTTATATTGTAATTGTGTGGCAAATAAGGGATTTTTAGGCTCTGACATCGGCACTTAATTATTTGCCTTTGCAAATACGGTCACAAGATGGCAAGGTGTTTCGCATCCACTTCACGTTTGACGGTTTGTTTTGCTAATGTCCCACAGCATGGCTGGGAGTTTGGTGGAATGTAACCGCTGACCCTGTGTGAACCAGATTAAAAGCAAACATTCCAACCACGCGGAGGAGAGTCGGTGCTTTATAATGATTCAGAGTTATAGTGTCCAAATGCTCAATTCAGCATTGGGTTCAGTGCTCATTTATATCGGCAGCGCTGAGTCGGTGGTGGTAATTTACACATCGTTTTGGCGGGGCCCAGTCGCTTCATAAGTACCTTTCACCTCAAACCATCATACTCGGAAGGCTTAGATTTAACAACACACAGAGGTGTGCATTGCATGTGCATGAGCTGTCAGCCTTATGCAGACCACCAGCTCAAAATAACTGAATGTGTACCCATGTTGTCACGTGGACAAATATCTCAAAGAGCGGAGGAAAAGTGGCCGTCACAACTGGCAGCAGTGAAACAGAGAACCTGGCTGTAGACCGGTTTCTTCCTCGTTAGGACTCGTCCGTACAGACCGCCAATGCCAAGAGGCAGTTGGCGAGACAAAGACAAAACCGTAGAATAGTTGGGGGACTAATGGGCCGAAGCAACCACTGACCGGGAGTCGAACTTTTGCATTCTTCTCGTTGTAAGTGCAGCACCCTCTGAAAGTGACCCCCAGCCTGATATTGCTGTTTACTCCCAGAGGTTTTGTCTTCTCCGCTTGAAAAAAAATAACCCAATAGAAATCAATTCCAGCAAATAAGCCTACCGTCAAGAATGATTATTTTTGCCTTACTCCATATTACCTCTGCGTCTTCCGCTTCTTTTAAATTCAAAATAGCAGGTACTTTGCATGTGTGATTGTATGTTGAACTGACGATTGCTGTTTATATTCAAGTGGGTGCCATTAATGAGAAATGGGAGAGTAACTTCATGTAATGCTCCATTAATCCAAATTGCAATGACACGACCTCATATGTGCTGTATACCTGCTGCCCTGCTGGGGTCACGTAAACATTAAAATTGTCATAACCAATACACAGTGGATGTAATTTTTTTTAAGCATATATATTTTTGGAGCATTTTCTTCAACGCCGCTTCTTATATCGTATATTGAACTGTTTTATCTGACACTAAAATAAAGTGGCAATAAAATAGACACGCAGCTGAAAGCGCCAGCCCCGCTGAATGGAGGGAGTGTTTGTGACCCTTACGACGTGACCTCTGCTAACCTAGCGTGAATTCTGCCACCAAATTTCCTGACCGAATCACGAAAGCCCCGTAATTATAAATTGATTATCTTTTTTTTTAGGCCTCGTTGTCAGACGATGATACCCGCCATCCAGTTGCACAAGTTCAACGTTATCGGCAAATTATATGTGCTGTTTGTACATTCGCCCGGTTACCTTTGTGGAATGAAAAAAAAAAACGGTGGCAATCATTTTAAATACCAAAACGGTATGAAATCATTACTAGCAGCGGTATATTTCATAGTTGGCTCGCTCGTTGCAGTAACGACTGCAATGAAAGTGGGTGAGCGTGTACAAATATAATAATGTTTTCAGGGTACACGTTTAAGAAATGTTGGGTTAATGCTTAGCAAGAGCCATACATATGATCAATGCCACAAACTAATCTTTTGCGACGTTGTGGAGGATATATAAGTATTAATTACACATGCCTCCCTGTTGTGGGTGGGTGATGCATATTGAACATTGATAATCTCCAACCACATTACATCGCATCTTATCTCAAACATTCTGAAAGAGCACCCCCCGCGGGAGCTGTCCCTGCGCGGCACACGGTGACACAGCACCTGGCCTGCAAATGGACCTCAGTCGACCAGAAAGGGAGGCCGATGATTGCTATGTATGGTCCCAATTGAGTTAATGGGAGTAACTTTCGAATGTGACAAATTTTGATCGCACCAGTGGTTTTTGTTGTGCACGCTTGTCTGTGGCTGTTGAGTAATGTGGTGGTGGCGGTGGTTTCTCTGTGTCCATGCCACTGCCACTCACCGGTCGCTGAGTTAATCTGAACAATTAGCAATTCCCGTTCGGGTCATGGAACGTGACGCAGAGAGAGTTCTTGGGACGGGCATTTTGTGCACTCCGTGGTCACCTCGACCACCTTGCTTCCCCTGCCCAATACCCATGAGCTCCACCGTTTCTCTGCATCTCGGAGTGAGCCGCAGACAATCAGAATCAGAATATTTATACTGGAGGAATCCGATGAGCAAATGTCCAGTATTTCACAATGTTTTAGCCACAGCGAAAGTCTTACTACATCCGTGGACGTTGAGAAACGTCGTCACGGTGGTGGTGATGGTGGTTGTGTCGTTGTGATGTGCGCAGTAACCGGTTGAACGCGGCATCACCGCGGCTTACATCTGTGGCTGCTGAGCAGCGTTGTCGTGGTGGTAATGGTGATGGCGGTCGTGGTTGTGTCGTCGTGATGTGCGCAGTAACCGGTCCAACGCGGCGCCACCGCGACTGAAGTCGTCGCGCTCCCACGAGTCGCTGCTGAGCCCCAGCAACGCGGTGGAGGCACTGGACCTGAGCCTCGAGGACGAGGTCACCATCCGGCCCGTGCACAGCAGCATCCTGGGCCAGGACTTCTGTTTTGAGGTACGACGGCAGATTGAACAACACGACAGAGCATCATCGCGTGTATAAACAGCTTCTCCGCCTTGTCCACACCACCGGTTCAAAGGGAACTGAATGTGTGGCCTCGTTGTCGTTGAGACCACTGACCCTGAAGAGTTGGGGAAATGTAGCCGTCTCAACCAACGGGCAGCAGTGAGACAAAAGGACGCAACGGCTTCATCATCATTAGGACTCATCGGTAGAGCACAGTCATCAATGTTCGCTGCCACAGTATGACCTCTGGTGTGTGATGGGTTTTCTCATCACGTACAGATTTGAGTTATTGAGGTGCGCTGTGGCTACAGTGCGAGTTTATATTCTTGGTTATTTCGGTAAAGTCACGTAGAAGGGAAACAATAAAATAATATTATTTATTATTATTATAAATAATATCATTATTTTATTGAATATGAATCCCTGCAGTCACGAAAGCTTTAAATCGTGCGAGTTTAGTTCGCCAGTTGAACGTCTTATCATGGCTGATGGAGACTGTGAGCCAGAGAAATCACTGGTGGCAACGTGATGGAGTTACCACCTACTTCCACAGTGCAGCCACTACGAGTGAACGTTTGTGATGACTGTTCCGATGGTTTCCACATCCCCATGTCATATATGGTTATCCTCCTTCACCTTATCTGGAGATAAAACCAATGGTGTTGTCATTCTTTACACCGAGTGAAGAGATGTATGTAATTATTTTTTGTATGAATAACGACGAATATGATTATGGCAATCAAGTGTGTGACTGAGTATATTCCTGACCTGTGTGGAAGGTAAGTGTTATCCCCTCGTACACATTGGGTTTCCTGCTGGTAACCCGGTCCTCCACGTAGCAGACGTTGGCTTTAAAAATGCATTTGACCAAGCGACCCAAAGCAAGAGTGCCGTGAGATTTAGTGACGGGTTTTTTTCTGTCTGATCAAATAAATATATCGCTAATGTTAATTAATCAAATGATGGTTAACTGCGTCTTTTGGAAATGTGAGAGAGTTATGTCAGCAGTAACCAAGGAATTAGAACTAAGCACATCATCAATGGTCAGTTTCAGTCTACTGCTGGATCAACGCTTCCTCCAAGTTGTCCCCCTTTACTTGTGTTGTTCGCTATAGCCACGTCACAGGGCAGTGATTCCACACGCATGCATATGGGACCCCGTGTTTGCTGGCCGGCTACTCACCGTTTTCGTGACGTCTCTTACACCGGTGGCGCCTTGTCATCGCCCACACTTCTGACGTTTGTTGTACCCGATAGCTGTACACATCTAACGAATATTTAATCTCCAATCACATTTTTGGGTATTTATTCACGGAACAAAATGATCACGACGGAATACGCTTACACATTGGCCACAGTTTGTTTTATTGGAACATAGAAATTTGTTGGTCAGTATAAAAAAAATAGGTAAGTCAACTTTAAAAAAATGCTGCTCAGAATACTGGTCCCCATCAGAGGAATGTGCAATTTCCGCCCCTGGCTTTGGGCTGCGAGCGGAGAAGGGCACGACCTCACGATCGCTTGATCAGGCTAAGGGCAACACTTGGACTTTCGATGTGACCTGATGTAAAGTGCGAGGTGAATTGCACAAATATATTATTCATGCGAACCTTTAAAGTGTACGACGCTTAGTTCAAAACACTAGAAAACGATATCACAGGGCGACTACAATGCCGATGAGAAATGTCAGATCGCAAGCGAGCCGGGACAGTGAGGTCTGCCGTGCGTGTTGAGATGCCGACGCCCAGCACAGACATTCGCACGGCAATGCCACTCCCCCGGCATATGTGTTACACCAAGCTGAATAATGCAATGTGCATATAGTTTGTGCACTGTGTATACGCAATCCATTAAAACAGAAACGAACGACATTTGCACCAGTGGGGGAGCCACATTAAAGGGAAGGAATCTCATTAAAGAATGGCCCAGAGTGTTGTGGATCATGAGTTGGGAGAGAGTTCCGAGGTGATATGAAGCTCCATGACGTTGCTAACTGGACCCGCTAGGCAGCCTGATGTGTCTCTTGGATGCTGAAATCACACAAAAGCGGTGGTTCTGAGGAGAGTAGCCCTTTAAGGGCCCATCGATGTACAGATTCTGTGCACTTGTGTGACGATGCTGGACTGATAGCTGCTGATGAATCCCACGGAGTCTTGTTATTTCTTCACGCTTCCGGATTTTGTTTCCGAAATGCAGTTGTGCGCTTTTTCATTATTGTCAGTGGAATACATTTGTGATGTCGTGTGTTTTTTTTGGCATACGCGTAGCGTTCATTGAAAAATGAAATGGTCGGATGGAATATCGCACCATTAAAATACCATTAAATCACAAGTTCATCGATGCAACAACTGGTCTGCACGTATAAGTCAATAACACATTAACGCATTCCGATAAAAGCGCACCAATAATTTACCACCTAATTGCTACAATCCTATTATTCCTTCGGTGATATCCACTCCAGCAACTTGCATTTTATTGCTGACTGTAAGTCTGCTAAAATGCTTATTAATAATGATTTGTTCCAACATTGAACATGTACATCCATTTGCCATGATTATTCTCAAAGATGCTAATGTTTCCAGCGAATGGGTTACAATCATGATCAGACACAGCGAGTGGACTATCTATGGGACCTTTTTTGCCATTATCAAGAATGATGAAAAATAAGAATAGGTTTTACCCTTTCTGGCAATAAATCAGGTGTTAAGATGTTCAAACACCAAATAGATACCTATTACAAGGCATCACGTCTGCATTAACCACACGTACTCAGGGGCGGAGCCAGGGGGGGTGACAGGGGTGACATTCTGAGTATAAGTGTACGACACTCGGTCTGCCGGACTCCGTGCAACTGCATTGTCAGAGTGTGTCGCCAACTGATGGCGTCTAGTTCAACAGCCTGACTCTCTAATCATTCTTGAAATTAAAATTTGTTGAATGTCACCCCGGCCTGAAATCCTGGCTCCGCCCCTGCACGTACTTGTAGCAAAACAGGCAAACGTGCTCTGATAATTCGCTATGTAACACGATGTTTGTTCCTGGGTAGTAAGTATTATTTTCTAATTGCTTATGCCTCAAAAGTACAGAAAATGGCTATTATTATTCCCCACAAACTTTGCTTTTGTGACCAGGACTTTATTTGAAGGAATGACACAATGCACACCACGTTTTCTCATTAAAAAGAGATACATTTCTAAATATCACTGTCCTGGTCACAAAAGCAAAGTTTGTGGGGAATAATAGCAAATTTCTATACTTTTGAGGCATAAGCAATTAGGAAATAACACTTACTACCCAGGAACCAAAAATAAATTAATTTGTTCCACAGTTATATTAATGGAGTAGATTATTAACTTTGCTTTTGTGTCCTGGTCACAAAAACAAAGTTTGTGGGGAATAATAATATACATTTTCTGTACTTTTGAGGCATAAGCAATTAGAAAATAACACTTACTACCCAGGAACCAAAAAAAGATGTTTTTATTACACAGTAATTATATACACATTGCCTTTGAAACTGATTGTCCTACACCAGAGACAGCCTTCTGCATGACCTTGTCGCACTACCAGTGTTAGACCAGAGAACAATGGCAAAAGGCGAGTAGTACAGAGGCAATGCCACACTTGTCAGAGCACTGCTGTGTTAAAGCGAATGGGCCACAGAAGACCAACTCGATCAGAGTCGGCATGACCGACTTGTTAATTTTGGTCCTGCACAAAGGTTAGCCTAGGACACAGTTGCCACGGAACGCCTTTATTTCTACACTATACCCCCATGCTTTATAGCTCTCCTCATTTTATGACAAACTTGACCTTGCAGACCCTCCTATTTGTCATTTTTAAACGGGACTTTACTCGTAGACTCGCCGTGTTTGTCCTAGGCCCCGTTATCTGACGGCACTTTCGTGTACGGTAGTATTATTATCTGACGGTCCGCAGCCTCTCGCATGCAACCAACTATCGTGTTGCGTTTGACTTGAGATGAATACAGTCGTTGTGTCGTACAAAGTTAATAGATCTGATTTTAAACCACCTGCCCTTTTGGAGATGTACAGTGAGGGAAAAAAAGTATTTGATCCCCTGCTGATTTTGTACGTTTGCCCACTGACGAAGAAATGATCAGTCTATAATTTTAATGGTAGGTTTATTTGAATAGTGAGAGACAGAATAACAACAACAAAATCCAGAAAAACGCATGTCAAAAATGTTATAAATTGATTTGCATTTTAATGAGGGAAATAAGTATTTGATCCCTCTGCAAAACATGACTTAGTACTTGGTGGCAAATCCCTTGTTGGTAATCACAGAGGTCACACGTTTCTTGTAGTTGGCCACCAGGTTTGCACACATCTCAGGAGGGATTTTGTCCCACTCCTCTTTGCAGATCTTCTCCAAGTCATTAAGGTTTTGAGGCTGATGTATGGCAACTCGAACCATCAGCTCCCTCCACAGATTTTCTATGGGATTAAGGTCTGGAGACTGGCTAAGCCACTCCAGAACCTTAATGTGCTTCTTCTTGAGCCACTCCTTTGTTGCCTTGACCGTGTGTTTTGGGTCATTGTCATGCTGGAATACCCATCCACGACCCATTTTCAATGCCCTGGCTGAGGGAAGGAGATTCTCACCCAAGATTTGACAGTACATGGCCCCGTCCATCGTCCCTTTGATGCGGTGAAGTTGTCCTGTCCCCTTTGCAGAAAAATACCCCCAAAGCATAATGTTTCCACCTCCATGTTTGACGGTGGGGATGGTGTTCCTGGGGTCATAGGCAGCATTCCTCCTCCTCCAAACACGGCGAGTTGAGTTGATGCCAAAGAGCTCCACAACACTTTCACCCAGACGGGCATGCATATGTGCTTTCTTGAGCAGGGGAACCTTGCGGCTGCTGCAGGATTTCAGTCCTTCACGGTGTAGTGTGTTACCAATTGTTTTATTGGTGACTATGGTCCCAGCTGCCTTGAGAGTATTGACAAGATCCTCCCGTGTAGTTCTGGGCTGATTCCTCACCGTTCTCATGATCATTGCAACTCCATGAGGTGAGATCTTGCATGGAGCCCCAAACCGAGGGAGATTGACAGTTCTTTTGTGTTTCTTCCATTTGCGAATAATCGCACCAACTGTTGTCACCTTCTCACCAAGCTGCTTGGCAATGGTCTTGTAGCCCATTCCAGCCTTGTGTAGGTCTACAATCTTGTCCCTGACATCCTTGGAGAGCTCTTTGGTCTTGGCCATGGTGGAGAGTTTGGGATCTGATTGATTGATTTATTGCTTCTGTGGACAGGTGTCTTTTATACAGGTAACAAGTTGAGATTAGGAGCACTTCCTTTAAGAGTGTGCTCCTAATCTCAGCTCGTTGCCCATATAAAAGACACCTGGGAGCCAGAAATCTTTCTGATTGAGAGGGGGTCAAATACTTATTTCCCTCATTAAAATGCAAATCAATTTATAACATTTTTGACATGCGTTTTTCTGGATTTTTGTTGTTATTCTGTCTCTCACTGTTCAAATAAACCTACCATTAAAATTATAGACTGATCATTTCTTTGTCAGTGGGCAAACGTACAAAATCAGCAGGGGGGGATCAAATACTTTTTTCCCTCACTGTAAGGGGAGAATTTAGTTGCACACTAATGCTGTGAAAAAAATATAATTGAGGCGTTAAATTAGACCAATTTGTAATACCCAGAAGTTTTTGTGTTGTTGAGTTTTTCAATTGCACTTTATTTGTTAATCTAATAAGTTCCATGGTTCCCTGTGCAATCTCGAGGCTGCAAATTAATATGCATTGTAGGGTGCTCATAGTTAACCAGTTCCTCATTAAAATGTTTCGTATGACCCGTTATAACACATTGTCATTGCCAAATATTCTGTACGTTCTTTATCTTTAATTGGAAAATCTTATTTTATGGTTGTTCTTGGTAAAAAATGTTTTTAAATGTTAACACACATTCACATTCATCTAAAATGCTGTGCCCCACGAATTCAAATTGGTTTTAGTATTTTTCAAGTGGCACTTGTATTATTTCTCATAGATTAATGCTATTTAAACAATTCTTTGTTGTTGTATGTGCATCAAGTACACTCACTTGTGTTACAACCAGAATGGTTGTCTGCCTTGAACATGAAACACAGACCATCCAAAGTTCATCTAAACTATTGAAACTAAACTACTATTTTTATTTTACTAGGTAAGGCCCAATGATCTGAATACCTCTTTTCAGTAGCGGCCTGGCCACAAATGATAGCTCAACGAAGTGGCTGATGACGTGGAAATTTAGAGTAGCCAAATACTCTAAACGCGTGACGTTGAATCTAAACGTGGAAGGGAAAACCGGAGGACCCGGAGAAAAATCCACGTGACTACAGGGAGAACATGCAATCTCCATATATACAGCAGACGTCAGAGTAGGGATCGAGCTCATGACCTCCTGTATACCAGGAGAGGTCATTTTAAACTCATTTCAATGTCTCCTGTGTGCATACGGCAAAATGCGGTGTTTATTCAGGGGGCGTGTTGGACGAAGTTGCAAATGCAGAAAAGATGGGCATGGGTAAGTTTATGTTGCCTATTAATTTTGGTGCCTGGAAAATTACCTTTTGACCATGACACATTTGATATATATACATATAAAAAAACATAATGAGCAGAGCATTCACAAACACAGCGAAGCTGGTATTAATAGAATGCCAAGACACTTTTATGCATCAGTGGGGTGCTGACTAAAGAATGGGTTATTTCCATTACTTCTCAGCATGAGAACTGTGCAGGAGTAATCTGTGATAAGCAATGAGTATGAGAGTGCTTGAACGTGACAGTACATGCATATATGCACGTGCGTTTGTGTGTGCTTGTTGATGAGTGTGTGTGTCTGGTGCACAAGTGTGGGCGTTAGCTGTATTCCCATGCCGCTGTGGTTGCGAATGTAGACATTTGTTAAACAAAGGAACTTTTAATACTCTTTTGAAGTTTTCATCCCCAATGGTATTCCAATAATTTAAAGACACTTTTACTTGTAACTGTCACAGGAAAGGCTACATTGTGTCAGTCAATAGCCCCCTAATAATGTCAGGGAACTTCGGAAGTCATTTCATTTAGACATGAGCCAGTACTCTAAGCTACACTCTTTTGAGTCTCTAAACTGTCGCATGGCAATCAAACAAAACATTGGAGCTGGGTTTAGCTGAGTGAAAACCCAATTTAATATTTTTGTTGTGCAGTAATTGGTATCCGAGAGCCCATCGACTCACTGGTTTTAATTTTGATGGCTGTTCAGATTCAAACTCGCAGTTTCTGATCTGTGCCGATGGAACGCACCTCTCACACTCTTAATGAGATCCGCACCTTTACTTGCCTGGGCCACTGTTCCACGGTGGTGAGATGTTTGCTACCTCACTTGATATACAGGAGGACATGGATCCGATCCCAACGCTGATGCCCGTATATTTGGAGATAACGTACTGTTTTTTTTATTTCTTCCAAGAGAATGTTTAATTTGATTTCTAAAGGCAATGACCACCAAAAAGACAATTATTACATGTATTATTATCTTTGCATAATTTATTTTGGTTTAAGCACATGACATTTAAAAAGGACACACATGAAAATTAGTTTTGGCAAAATGGTTTGTCAATATTGATGAGAGAGAAACATACAAGAGGCCCAGTCCAAAGCTTTGTTTCCATGTTGGCTGGTAGCCAATTTAGATATCTTCACTGCGCCTGCCTCTCCTCCGCACACTGCCCAGGCTTCCGAAGCACAAACACGCAGCATTACGCTGATGTTTGGCAAATACTTCTGTTGTCAGGTTCCTGAGTGACCAGCCTGACATCTCTTCCCCATGCATGCATTTCTTGTACGGGGCTGCTGCCACGCATTCTGTATACATTGCTGATAAACACACACACACACTGGCTGCCTAGTGGAAACCTTGTGCTGAACCTTGCAGGAAAGCCGTGGCTGAGTAGCCCATTTAAAATTAGGCCCACGTGTCACACACTGGCAGCTCGACTACTATAGAGAGGGGGGAGGGGGCTAAGCATTGTCGCCCCTGCACACGATTGTCACATGCCAAATGGAATCTCATCATGAGAACATTTTCTTGGCTCCTTTTATCTACGTGGGGCTTGTCGTAGGTTCGTGTGAGAGGATTATTTAGTAGTTTTGGGGGGTTTTTTCCGTGAAAATTTTTCCATAGCGTGCATATAATTGGTGTTGAAGTTACCGTATTCATGTCATCAGACAAAACTGGTTACAGATCATTGCACCATACATTTGCATTACTACGTACAACAATAAATATTTTAAATTTGTTGGTAATGTAAATATTTAACCTGAATAGTTAGTGTGCCTCTCCAGAGCCCCTATGGAGGGTATTCGGCTTGTTTATCCACACTGGCTCAACATCGTGGCAGAGGTGGTCTCATAGCTGCCAATCAACTCACTGGTGTTGTGGTGCATCCATGCATACATACTGCTTGGTAGATATAAACATTCCCATTGTTTCAACTGCCGTGCCAGGAAATTGAACCGGTAAGCCTCGGGTTGCAAGTCCCCCGGTCTGTTAACCATCGCACCAAGGCAGTATGGTGTTCCCTGGTTATTCACGAACTTTGCTGTCCGCGATTTTGGCTATACGCGAATTGCATCTGGAACTCTGCACGACTGCATGCAGAGAGAGAGAAAGAAAGTGATGAGCTAAAGTGATGAGAGATAAGGTAAGTTCATTTATAAAGTGATTAATACTTAAAGATGCATTTTAATTTACTATATATTTATTACAACCAGTTTTTATTTTATTTTGTTAGAATTGTATTTTCTTGTGTTATAATTTTCACGTATTCAATAGTTTATTTATGGATTTATTTGAAGTAGGTAATTTATTAAATAGATTTTCGTAGGCCACTATCACTATCCACGAAATTTGCTATTCACGAGCATCTCCAGAACGTACTGCTCTCAGTGAATAAACGAGGCAATGCCGCACCCTCGAAGTTGTATCTGTGCAACGTACCGCACAAGCAGTGTGGAAACCATCAATTGATGGCGTTTGTATTCTTTGACTCTTTCGGTAAAGTCACGTAGATAGGTAAACATTTTTTATTTAAAAAAAACTGCTGATGACGACTGCTTGTGTTGCGATCGAAATGTCCTAGTTTTTTTTAACCTATCTACGTGACTTTACCGAAAGACCCAAAGAATATGAATTTCTGCAGTCACGAAAGCTTTAAGTCAAGATTAGATGACGTTTGATTCCACTACTGGTAATTTGACCTCAGTTTGGCAGTTTCCGTAGATACATCGGTTGTGAAAAAAGCACCGTATTTTGAGATTATTGTGAAACACAAACACACGCGCACATGTTGTGTCTCAATGCAAATTGTCAATGCTGAGCATTGAGCCCGAGACTCTGAATCACCTGCAGTTGGCATCACTTTCACTAAAAAATATACTGCAGAAACATTTTTTTGGAGGGAAATGGACAAACTGCACAAGCACTCTAATGTTAGCAGGTTTGCCCTTGTTAAATCGTACAGTTAAACCACTATCCAGTTATATCGTGTCATGCCATTAATCATGAGGAGGCTGTGCCAGACATCCTCTTGATGGAAATATTTAAATTGCCACTCTACAATCCTCTCCGCCAATAATACCTCAAAGCCCGGCGATGGCTTCCATTTGCGAGCGAAGCGCATAAAGACTCCTGCGCGGACAGAAGTAGCGTCAACAAAGCCGGCCACACAGACAATTACCAGACTCTTATTGCCTCATTTCCTCTCGACACATCTGGCCGAAGCACACAGGATTTTAACTCCCGTTTTAATCGAGGCAATGAGCTCCTTATTGTTATGCCCGCGCGGCATCGCGTCCGTCCTTCTGCCTCAAGACACCTGCCATTTTTACGACGACTACAAAGCCTCTCGACAAATCACTGTGTAACTTTTACCACGCAGCGGAACGGTACGTTACTACGCAGCGAAACAGTTCCTTACCACGCAGCGAAACAGTGTCTTACCACGCAGTGGAACAGTGCCTTACCATGCAGCGAAACAGTGCGTTACCACGCAGCTAAACAGTGCCTTACCACGCAGCGAAACAGTGCCTTACCACGCAGTGGAACAGTGCCTTACCATGCAGCGAAACAGTACGTTATCACGCAGATAAACAGTGCCTTACCATGCAGTGAAACAGTGCCTTACCATGCAGCGAAACAGTACATTACCACGCAGCTAAACAGTGCCTTACCACGCAGCAGAACAGTACATTACCGCGCAGCGGAACAGTGCGTTACCACTCAGCGGAACAGTGCGTTACCACTCAGCGGAACAGTGCGTTACCACTCAGCGGAACAGTGTGTTACCACTCAGCCGAAAAGTGCGTTACCACACAGCGGAACAGTACTTTACCACTCAGCGGAACAGTACGTTATCATGCAGTGGAACAGTACGTTACCACTCAGCGGAACAGTGTGTTACCACTCAGCGGAACAGCGCGTTACCACTCAGTGGAACAGTGCGTTACCACGCAGCGGAACAGTGTTACCACTCAGCGGAACAGTGCGTTACCACTCAGCGGAACAGTGCGTTACCACTCAGCGGAACAGTGTTACCACTCAGCGGAACAGTGTGTTACCACTCAGCGGAACAGTGCATTACTACGCAGCGGAACAGTGCGTTACCACTCAGCGGAACAGTACGTTACCACTCAGCGGAACAGTGTGTTACCACTCAGCGGAACAGTGCGTTACCACTCAGCGGAACAGTGCGTTACCACGCAGCGGAACAGTGTGTAACCACTCAGCGGAACAGTGTTACCACTCAGCGGAACAGTGTGTAACCACTCAGCGGAACAGTGTGTTACCACTCAGCGGAACAGTGTGTAACCACTCAGCGGAACAGTGTGTTACCACTCAGCGGAACAGTGTGTTACCACTCAGCGGAACAGTGCGTTACCACTCAGCGGAACAGTGTGTTACCACTCAGCGGAACAGTGTGTAACCACTCAGCGGAACAGTGTGTTACCACTCAGCGGAACAGTGCGTTACCACTCAGCGGAACAGTGCGTTACTGCGCAGCAGAACAGTGCGTTACTGCGCAGCAGAACAGTGCGTTACTGCGCAGCAGAACAGTGCGTTACCACTCAGCGGAACAGTGCATTACTACGAAGTGGCAACAAAACACTTTTTTTGCATTTTCAAGAATTTCGTTTTTGCTGTCTGCCAGAGCAAGTTGGCACCCTGGAAAGAGAATGTGCGTGTTCTGATGACAAACCCAACACGCGCGTCCAGTTGCACGTGTGTCCGTGTGTTTATCGGCAATAGCATTTCTTCGTACTGGTTGAAATCCCCCGGACAAAATGGAGGCTCCTTCGTAGACGAGCTTGGCAGCTTGTTAACTGTGCCAAGTCCAATCTGTGCAGCTGTGGCCCTACAAGATATCTGAATTTGGCCCCAGGCCATGGAAGCCCAGGTGCGGGCTCCATACAATTACATCACAACGGCGCTTGCCTATTCCTTGTAAGTTCCAGCAGGGGAATTCGTGATTTAGGGTTATGTGCATGATGTCATCTACCATTGCTGGAGATGATCCACAGGGGCTAGAATGGTGCCCGCGCTAGGGCTGCCTCTGACACTCTACTGCTACTCTGTGCAAACAAAGGCTTTGTGTATACTGCATGTGCTGAAATTATTACAGAGAAATAATGAAATGAAGTAAATATGGAGTAAATACTGTCATGAAGTACACTGCTGTACATTGCTAATGAATACATTCTTGTGGAAGCACGGTCTGTGCTTTAATAGCCGAATGACATAACCGGGCATACTCAAAGGGGCTTTATTTGGATACCAATTGGCTTAAATGGTGGTCACCGTTTTTAAAGAACAGTGAATGCTTCTTCAATACCACATGCAGTATTACCACACTGCAAAGTTCGCTTTTCTTTCATATAGCAGCCCTTTTTTAAATGGACGAGTTTTAAGACAAAATATGAACGGGAAATATTTTCCCAGTATAATTTAAATGTTCTTGGCAAATGTATGTTTCCTGATGTAACTTCTTTCACAAGCCAGACCCCTTACTGCATGTGGCACAGTACTGAGCCCATTAAATGAAATTTCATTCACGTAAAGAAGGAAAAGGACTGTCTCATTTCACCATTATGTCTGTCATCTGATGAAGTCGTTTGCCTTCTGTTCCATACCCTGATAGATGTCATTCAAGCACTGAACTTAAATTGCCATTTTTTGTAATAATCTTGGAGATCAGCTGGTATTTTGAGCAGGAGCCTGGTTCGATATTGGAATGGTGTCCCAGACAGTATAAGAACCATTGATAAGATTGGAGTAATAAAAGATATATTATTTAAATTCCTGTTCTTAGTTGTATATTTGTTTTATTGTCATTGTTATTTAAATTGTGCGTTCGTAAATATATGTAATTATTGTTAAGTCAAGAACTATCTAAAGTATGTTGCTGTCCGGTGTGCTGGGTGGAAAATGTCCTTGCCCAACCCTGTGCAGCTTGGCTAAAAAAACTCATCAAACAAAACGCATTTAATGAGTTATTGCAATACCCGTTCAATCAATTGGATCCGTTATTATTGGGAAAACAAATATTCATAATTCGCCTTCGGTCCTTGAGAATTTAGGAACCCAGAGAGCATAGCTATAGACATGGTACCGACATCAGGCACCCACGTTCGGATTGCGCATTGATGGTCCTACAACTGAGAGGAAAAAGAAAGCACTGTGTTACAACTTGATTTGGTGCCTTATTTTGAAGACATAGCCATTATAACAGCAAGTGGAAATTCACTGCGGAAAATTTATTGAAGAATTGAACAAAGAAGACAACAAAGCAGGGCTGAAGATAAACATGATCTAAGCAAAAGTCGCGAACAGCAGGTTGGGTAAACAAAAGTAAATGTGGTTTTCGGAACACAATTGGAAACACAACAGGGTTTATATATTTGAGAATTGACGAAAAGTGGAGCGTAATTAAAACTATGAAATAGTTGAGTGAGTGCAGGTCAGGGATACTGAAATGTAAAATAATAATTTGCAAGTATATGTTCCTAATGCAAGTACAGTGAGGGAAAAATGTATTTGATCCCCTGCTGATTTTGTACGTTTGCCCACTGACAAAGAAATGATCAGTCTATAATTTTAATGGTAGGTTTATTTGAACAGTGAGAGACAGAATAACAACAACAAAAATCCAGAAAAACGTATGTCAAAAATGTTTTAAATTGATTTGCATATTAATGAGGGAAATAAGTATTTGATCCCTCTGCAAAACATGACTTAGTACTTGGTGGCAAAACCCTTGTTGCCAATCACAGAGGTCAGACATTTCTTGTAGTTGGCCACCAGGTTTGTACACATCTCAGGAGGGATTTTGTCCCACTCCTCTTTGCAGATCTTCTCCAAGTCATTAAGGTTTCGAGGCTGACATTTGGCAACTCGAACCTTCAGCTCCCTCCACAGATTTTCTATGGGATTAAGGTCTGGAGACTGGCTAGGCCACTCCAGGACCTTAATGTGCTTCTTCTTGAGCCACTCCTTTGTTGCCTTGGCCGTGTGTTTTGGGTCATTGTCATCCTGGAATACCCATCCACGACCCATTTTCAATGCCCTGGCTGAGGGAAGGAGGTTCTCACCCAAGATTTGACGGTACATGGCCCCGTCCATCGTCCCTTTGATGCGGTGAAGTTGTCCTGTCCCCTTAGCAGAAAAACACCCCCAAAGCATAATGTTTCCACCTCCATGTTTGACGGTGGGGATGGTGTTCTTGGGGTCATAGGCAGCATTCCTCCTCCTCCAAACACGGCGAGTTGAGTTGATGCCAAATAGCTCCATTTTAGTCTCATCTGACCACAACACTTTCACCCAGTTGTCCTCTGAATCATTCAGATGTCCATTGGCATACTTCAGACGGGCATGTATATGTGCTTTGTTGAGCAGGGGGACCTTGTGGGCGCTGCAGGATTTCAGTCCTTCACGGCGTAGTGTGTTACCAATTGTTTTCTTGGTGACTATGGTCCCAGCTGCCTTGAGATCATTGACAAGATCCTCCCGTGTAGTTCTAGGCTGATTCCTCACCGTTCTCATGATCATTGCAACTCCACGAGGTGATATCTTGCATGGAGCCCCAGGCCGAGGGAGATTGACAGTTATTTTGTGTTTCTTCCATTTGCGAATAATCGCACCAACTGTTGTCACCTTCTCACCAAGCTGCTTGGCAATGGTCTTGTAGCCCATTCCAGCCTTGTGTAGGTCTACAATCTTGTCTCTGACATCCTTGGAGAGCTCTTTGGTCTTGGCCATGGTGGAGAGTTTGGAATCTGATTGATTGCTTCTGTGGACAGGTGTCTTTTATACAGGTAACAAGCTGAGATTAGGAGCACTCCCTTTAATAGTGTGCTCCTAATCTCAGCTCGTTAACTGTATAAAAGACACCTGGGAGGCAGAAATCTTTCTGATTGAGAGGGGGTCAAATACTTATTTCCCTCATTAAAATACAAATCAATTTATAACATTTTTGACATGCGTTTTTCTGGATTTTCTTGTTGTTATTCTGTCTCTCACTTCAAATAAACCTACCATTAAAATTATAGACTGATCATTTCTTTGTCAGTGGGCAAACGTACAAAATCAGCAGGGGGGATCAAATACTTTTTTCCCTCACTGAATGCGTTGTTTAAAACCAGCGCAGTTTGCAGCAGCTTGTTGAAGCCGGTGGTGATTCATCTTGCTGAGGCCAGCGTGAGTCACGTCAGGCCTTCAGCAACAAGCATCTGTAGCACTTTCCAGTCAAAGAGCGTTATCAGCTTTAACATCCTCACGTAGCATTGAGGCCACTCCGTGGCTTTCTTTCGCATATCTTGTTGATCGCCTGACCTCACACAACCCAACACGGTCATCCCTCTTGCACTCTGATGCCTTCCATATCGTTGCTGATCCTCATACCCAGCCTATCCACACTGGGGAACTGCCTGGAACATTTACCAGTCATGTACCAGGCAGGGAGTTGCCCGGTACATTGCTGCAATGCATTTCCACTGCCTCTTCAGGGATGTAGTTTTTTGTCAAATTACGAATGTATCCTCTCTCGAACGTTTGTTTTCTTTGATAGCTTTTGTAATTGATCTTCCGGGGGGAGGGGGGTGGCGGGGGTATGTTGAACTTCTTTGACACCGTACGTAGCCAACCGCGATAATCAGAGGTGCAGGGGAAGGACAGCAAACTAAAGACAAAAAGCAGTTCTAAAGAAATTAGTTTTTAATGAATATTTAAAAGTTCATGGCTCCAGTGGCTTCCTAATATCGGAAGGAAGAGCGTTCCAGACGGCCGCAGAAGCGCATGTGAAAACGCGCGATGCAGTGGCCATCTTTGTTCGATGGCCAGCCAAAAGTCGCTGCTGCTGCTGCGAGGATGACCGGAGCTCGTGTGATGGTTCAATGCTCATTGACGAGATCAGCGAGGTATTGTGGTTCATCTGGGGCAAGTTCTTCGTGTGTAATGAGTGATGCAGACAGTTAACAAGTTGTGCCATGAACCCTAGTTGTATTCCCAGTCACGGCTCACATGAGTGGTGGGTGATTTGAGTGATATCGGAACTGGTCCTCTGTCCCCCCCCCGACCCACCGCACTAACCATTGTGGTGAAGCAGGCTCGAACGACCCCATCCATGAGCGACAAGCGCAGGGAGGCATTCGTCAATCAGCTACGCGAGGTTGCGCCGTTCTGCATCCGCTAGTCTCCAAATAGATGCACAATCTATTTGGGACGGGCAACGATTGGTCAAGTGGTTGGCAAGCGCGGGGTGTCAAAAGCACGTCGGACGATTGGTCAAGCGGTTGGCAAGCGCGGGGTGTCAAAAGCACGTCGGACGATTGGTCAAGCGGTTGGCAAGCGCGGGGTGTCAAAAGCACGTCGGACGATTGGTCAAGCGGTTGGCAAGCGCGGGGTGTCAAAAGCACGTCGGACGATTGGTCAAGCGGTTGGCAAGCGCGGGGTGTTAAAAGCACGTCGGACGATTGGTCAAGCGGTTGGCAAGCGCGGGGTGTCAAAAGCACGTCGGACGATTGGTCAAGCGGTTGGCAAGCGCGGGGTGTCAAAAGCACGTCGGACGATTGGTCAAGCGGTTGGCAAGCGCGGGGTGTCAAAAGCACGTCGGACGATTGGTCAAGCGGTTGGCAAGCGCGGGGTGTCAAAAGCACGTCGGACGATTGGTCAAGCGGTTGGCAAGCGCGGGGTGTCAAAAGCACGTCGGACGTCCGCGCGTTCTCCCACGCCGGGGGCTCGCGCTTGCCACGTCCGAATGCGGTGCAGCAAAAGCTGCCCCTCCCGTGGCTGGGATTTTCCGGTTAGATGCATAAGAAGAGGCTGCAGGTCTGTAGGAATCGCCGTTGCCTTCCAGTCGCGGGACAGGTGGCTCGGTGCTAGAGCGAGCGGGCGGCTTGCAGCAGGAATGCTGCGAGTTTAAATCCTGTTTGGGGGTCGACTCGGCCCATCGTCCCTTCATGGGGTCGATAAAGTGAGAACCACTTTGTGGGGGAAATCAAGTGGTTGTGCCCTGTGGGTAGAATCACTCCCGCCATAGGAATTGGGATTTCCATCGCCGTCTCAGGGCTGTAAACGGGAGAAATCAAGTGGTTGTGCCCTGTGGGTAGAATCACTCCCGCCATAGGAATTGGGATTTCCATCGCCGTCTCAGGGCTGTAAACGGGAGATGATGACCGCCTCGATGCTCATTTGAGCTGGAATTCACTCTGGCTGTGTTTTACCTTTGAGTTTTGGTTGCATTTCTCATCAAGCAATATTCACGTGAATTTTACACGTTGTAGGCATTCGCAACCAATATTATCCAAAATACAGGGTTTTTTTTTTTTGGGTTAGGTCGCGTGAATATAAATGTGTCGTTAAATCCGCCATCACAGCCCGACATAAACAAAACGTGCCAATTCGTTACTAGTTCAGCACAGCGGTGTGTTAGAGAGTAGAACCGAGAATATTGGTGTGCAAGCTCAATGGCTCATGCTACTTTTCCACAGTGCCCATTCCATGACAAACAACAAAAATATTCAGTGATGCACACATAGCGAGAAGATGCTGGTCGGACATATTCTTGAATGTCACAGCCAATGCATGGGGTTTTATTTCCGTAAATGTTATCCATTAAGTGTTATTAGCCTTTGGTTTGTGAAGGGTTTCGTTTGCATGATATTTTCTTCCCACTACACTATCACTTCCTTTGTACCGTACGAACGCTTTTGAGATTATTTTATGGTAAAAATCTAAATACTGTAATAAAAATCTGGCGGCAGATGGTGAGTGTGGAATGTGTTGCGTGACATCTTGCACACTTGCCTCGTGAATTCCAATTCAGAAAATATCATGTCCTCTACTTATTGTTTGCATTGCGTTATGGTCCACAGCATGCAATCGTTAGGACTGGTTCAAAATTGTATTACAAACGTGTGAGGATCACCCAAGTTGTTGAGCTTAAGTGATGTATATACAGGAGGAGTTATGGCTGTTAAAAGAGGCCTCTGTGGAGGCTCAATATCTCCCATCAAATATCTACGGAATAGACAAGCGTCTGGCATGACGTGAGCAACTCGGCAGGAAGCAGCGCTTATGAAGCGGAGGCTGGCGTGTAGCGCGCAAGATTGTACGGCAGCAGTGCTGTGATTTCGCGCCCCCCTCCCCTTCCCTCGTGGTGTACATTCGTGCATCAACCTGAGTTTGGCGATTGCTCATGACGGCGCAAACAATTGCAGTGCTGGGTTAAAAATAAATCCATGAGCGTTGCCAAATAAAATGTGGGATGCAACTAGCACAGATTGTGAGGAGTGTTGGTAAGCCTCAATTCACCAAGTCCCTAGTATTTGTCTTGCATTCAAGTCTCTCTAAGCAGGGCTTGTATTATTTGCCTTAATGGTGTAGAACTAGATAAACCATATTCCCGCAGAATTTTGACGAGATGCGCGGATAGTTGAAAATGTCCCGTTAATTACACTGTGGGTGGCATTATTGAGTGAAAAAGATTGATTGGAATGTGTTGAGTAACTTTTGATGACATTTGTAATGTTTGATAGGCTCCAAAGCACATGTTAGGTATGGTTGCTGCGCTCTCACACATGGATGAGATTCCACGGAAGTGACGCCACATTTTTGTTACAAGCTCGGCATCTGTGAGTGGCTGATAACTGGAAACTTTGTTATTCATAAGGATATGTAATTAGATAATAATGCCTGTGTGGAAAAGACATCCGTTGGTTTGGTCTTTTGTCTCAAAGCAGAATTGCTAACTTAAAATATTTCGCTATTTTTATGTTACCAGGTAAGGCCCACTGAGCTACGAAGCTCTTTTTAAGAAGCGGCCGGGCCACAAATGCTAGCCCAACGAAGTGGCTTATCATATGGAAATATATAGCAGTCAAATACACTCGACGCATTTTTCTGAATGTGGAGGGAAAATCCACGCAACTACGGGGAGAAAATGCAAAGTCCTAATATACAGGCGTCAAGGTGGGGATCGAACCCACAACCTTTTGTATACCAGGCAAGGGAGTTAACATCTCACCACCGTGGCGAGAATCTGCCGTGGTGTGTGCATCCATCATACCATGTGTGTCATCATGCTGTTGGTGGAAAGTATCAAAAGGGAAAAATAAGTTTTCACTTACAACTGTCGTCAAAGCGAATGCTGCTGGATTTGCATTGCAATTAACCTTGAACGTGGCAACTGAGCCCTGTTGCCTGGAGCAGCCGGTCTTGAGGTGCAACTGGGCTCTGGGGTTTCTGGGCATCGTGCTGCCACCTTGTCGACCCTGCCGCCAGCTTTAACACCTCCATATGTTAAGACGCTTGCTGTCAAAAACCACAAGGGCAATGTGGAGGAATCTCCATTGAGTGAAAAGTAATTTTGCTCCGGGCAGAAACGATTTAAGCCTCAAGCAGAATAAATTCCCATCCATAAAGATATTACTGCCTTGGGCTGACAGAGGTCCCACTCGGCAGAAGCAGTGTCAGTCTGGGGTGAAAAGAGTTCCAGAGAAGTAGAGGGTGCGGAGGAAATTGAATTCTACCCAACTTCATTCAGGCCCAACCTCAGCCATGCACCCCTTTTGCTTGAGAACATGAGAAGATGCGAAATATTACAAACTAGAAGGGGCCATTCAGTCCATCCAGCTTGCTCAGTTGTCAGTGGCAGATGGATACTAGAATCTGATTGAGGTGTTTCTTGACGAGTCCCAGTGAATCAGCTTCTTCCACGTGTTGTGTGGGCCCTTAGCCTGTTCCACACTCCCACCGCTCTTGGTGTAAAACACAATCTCTTCCTCCCAGCCTCGGTCCTGAACTTCCCTACCACATGCGGTCTCCACCGTGGCCGCTCGTTCTCTTGTCTGTGTTGGTCTGGAAGCAGTAGCCATCCGGATTAACTTGGTCGATGTTATTATGATCCTCGCAGCGGCTTTTGGCCAACCATCGGATGAAGATGTTCACTGCATCTCGCGCTTTTAGATGTGCCTCTGCGGCCGTCTGGAATGCTCTTCCTTCCAATATTCGGAAGCCACTGGAGCTATGTATTTTAAAATAACCAAGACTGAATACTCATTTCTTTAAAACTACTTTTTGTGTTTAGTTTGTTGTCCTTCCCGCGCACTTCCGATATGCACGGTTTGCTACGTACGGTGTGAAAGAAGTTCAATATGCATGCATTTAGGATTGTACACACTTGGATTAAGACTAAAGCGATGTAGTGTTTTGAGGCTGTCTTCGTACGTCTCTGTCTTTAAGTCCACGGATCGTTCTGGCTGCTCCCTGTTACACTACTTCCAGGACAGCCTGACAGGTAACCCAAACAGGACACGGGACTCCAAGTGGGGCTGTGCGAGTGCGTGCGTAGGCTCATCGATAAGTCCCTGGATTTATTTTTAGACACTTTACACTGTGTACCCAAGCGTTTTATTGGTTTTCTTTATTGCTTCCCTGGTTTGTGTGGATGAAGACAATGCCTCGTCAACTTGAACTCCTTTATTATGTCGTCGTATCCACATGTTCCACACCCCCGCCCCATTTGATGTTAGTAGTTTTATTATTATTCGATACGTTTTGCTACCTAAATGTAACACTTTACATGTGTTTTAATTATATTTCATTTTCAAGATGTCTACTCAATTTGAATTCGGCCTAAATATTTCTGAATTTTCTTTGCTGTTGTGTCGTTTTTTGCCATGCCTCCTTAGTTTTGCGATCATCTACCAATTCACTAGTGGCGGAATCTGAGTCGTTGATGTAGATTAGAAACTGCAGTGGTCCGGAGTACTGATCCCTGAGGTAATCAACTAATTACAGGTCTGTTCTCCTATAACGTGGTGGTAGTTGTTGCGTTCCTGAAGAACAACGCGTTATGTAAAAATCGCGTTATAATAAATAATATATATAATATAGGGTAAAGCACAGTCCGCAATAACACGTAAGATGCGTACGCAGGCTGAACATAGACTGAGGCGCGTGGGTAGCATCTAGAAGCATCCAGCAGCATCCCACTGCCTTCTGTGATGCTATGCTGAAGCAGCCATACAACCGCTTATTCCGACCTCGCGCGACGTAGTTCCGTTCACTCAATTGCGTTATCCCAAATTCGCATTTTGAAAGCAACACGCATTACAGAACAGACTTTTCTTCTCCCCAGATTGAGGTGACTCCCTTTGTGATGGTTCTTTGTGTTCATTGTGTCAGCCAGCTCTCAATCCAAGTGCATTCTCTTTAATTTTGTGCGGCTTCGAGTTTTTGCAAAGGTCTTTTGTGTGGGACTTTGTCGAAAGCCTTTTGGAAGTCTTAAGTATATTACGTCATATGCTTTAAGTCCACTGCAGTTGTTGCTTCCTCAAACAAATCCAATACATTTAGTTCAGCAAAATCTGGCTTTTCTGAATCAATGTTGGCCATTGTGGACACCACTCTCCACGTGGCAGAAACACATTTGGATAATTTTTGAGTTTATGTTCATAGTTTCTGCTGTTTAGATCATTTTCTTCTGCCGTTGGTGGCAAAACTATATTTTACCGACACATTCAATGTGGCCCACATCTTTAATTTCCTTCACTTAAATATGTAAACAACTTGGGACCGCGTCATGGTTGTTTTGGTGAAAGGTGATCAACTTAAAATCCAGGCCCTTTAAAAGTCCACTCTCTCGCAGCACGTAACAGCCGGTATTGGTGGCTTTCTGAAATGTCTCCGGCAACTGGCCGAGCCGCTGCCACTCCCACGCCTGGTTGATGTGCCAGTACGGGAACAGCCCAGGGCTGCCTAGGATCAGAAACACACCCAGCCCTGTGACTGAGGCGCATCACCCACCGCGTTTGTCTCTGTGGGCCCATGCCCTTCTGCTCTATTTCCCTGCACCCTTTTCCTATCCCCTAATCCCCCCCTGTGGCCACGGGATGGTATTGGGAAGTGTTCTTCATAAGATTGTGAGCCCTCTATGGTTGTGACCGTGTTGTCGTGGCTGGTTCTGCAGTTGACTCGTTGAAAGTGTTTGTGTCAGATCACGTAAGTAAAATGTGTGTCGTACACCTTGCTACACCTGACGCAGCTTATTAATAAAGTTGTCACGTGGACAAAAAGCCACTTTATTCCTGACTCGGGTATCACTTCCTGCCCTTCTGGATGCATACTGATGAAATCACACCACCTATTTAAGGCCCAAGAATTGAGAAACGTTTTGCTCTTGTGGCAACTGCCTGATTCTGTTGAATGTAACTATACCAGAGAAACGTACCAATTGTTTGCTCTCCCAACATACCAGTGTGCTGAAATACAATAAAATTGTGTTAATCGGCTGTGCTGGTTGGACCAGGGTGTTCGACGCACAATGAATCGGCTATGAATCGTAATGCCGCTCGCGAGAGCCTGATGTGTGGAAAGTTTTTGGTTTCATAACAAGGACACACGGCTCTGGGGTTAAACTGAACCAGGCTGCCTTTGGGAACGAGGGTTCTGCAGTGTGGTCTGCTGTGAGCGGCACGTCGGCCCGCTTCCCCGCCGCTGGTGAACGCGAACGCGTTAGCCGTGCGTGACCGGATAGGCTTAGACTTTTGCAGAGCTGCTTACAAGATAAAACACATAATAAATTAGAAAATACACATTTCCAACTTTGTGAAAATAATTACGCACAAAATTAGAAGGTTTTGTGCAAAGTTTAGCGGTGTATCAGAGCACGTGTGCTTAATTGAAAGTGCAGGTACCAGAGGCCCGGGTGCCAGCGTGCACACCGAGGCAGAGCCAACGATGACTGCAGCCTGATGCAATCATTTTTACGTAAATATTTACCGCCTCCTCGTCCTTAGAGAACCAACCACTTGAGCTTCCGCAATAATTTGCCACTGGGGCTCCTCAAAAGCATAACCATCCCCCCCACCCTCCTGTGGAGAACAAACAAAAAATATAATTGTCATAAGCTGGTGATTGTTGTTATGGAGCAAGGATAACAAGCGCGGGACCTGTTCATGAGAGAAAACAATGTCGATCATTCCTGTAAAGCGCTCACAGCTCTGCTCTGTGATCCAGAAAAATATATTATTACGATTGTTTACCCAGGGAAGCCTCGCCGACTCTGAAAACTCTCTGTCATGAGGGTCCTGCCCAAGTTTTCGCAGTTTGGGGGGCGATGTTGGCACTGTGTGCAATCCCAATGAAGAAATTTGCACGTCTATTTTTCAGCATTGGGATGTTTAGCTGATCCGGTTATATTTTTACGTATTTTTGGCTCTGGGAGGAAACTGCAGAACCCGGGGAGGAACTCCATGCAGAGGAGGGGAAAAATATACAAACTCCACACAGAAAGGCGCCTGAGTCGGGAGTCAAACCCAGGTGCTTCTTGATGTGAGGCAAGAAGCACCTCACCTAGCCACCCTGCTGCCCTCATGTAAATTAGCATGATGGAGGGGCCGATGTTGCTACTGTGTAGTCCCAATTGAGTCATTTTGCAGGTCACTTTTCAGCATCGGGATGCTTGCCCAGCACCTGTTACATTGTATGTTTTTTTGCAGCTATAGAAGTAAACCGGAAAACCCGGAGGAAACCCATACAGAGCAGGAGGAAAACGTACACACTCGTCGCAGAAATGCACACGAGTCGGGCGTCGAACTCAAACTCGTTTTGCTCTGGCACAAGTGTGAACCACCGTGCCACCCTTCCACTGTGAAATGACTCGCAAAGGAGCAGGGGCCGGGCTGTGTTACCGTGCTCCCTACTCGTGCTGAGGGTTCACACAGACTGTTATCATGCGTGTATCTACTCTGTCTAAGCTCTTCTATAAGCCGTCCTGACAACGTGTATTTACTCTTAGCTATGCTGTGAGCCAATGTAAGGTTATTATTCTGTTTGTAAACATGCTCAACACACTTGATGTGCCCAGCTGTTGCGACGCTGTCTGGCCGGGCTCCCCTGGTGGATCCCATGCCATGCTTCATTCTCCACGGCTCGCAACTGTTGATTTAATTACGTTATGTTTGACAGCGTAGTACTTTAGGTTTGGATAATTATGGATGAGAAAAAAATGTCATTCAAATGTTATAAAAATTGATGAAATGGTAAATGTTTAATGTGAAGGGTCGATACATAATTATGTGTTGGGGTGACACAACGAGAGAGGTCCTTTGCATGAGAAGTGGAAATAATTTACGAATATTCACCTTCTATGGCAGAAGGGATGCTGCCATAGTGTGGATGGTCAACGCGCTGCACTTGCAATCCGGAGGTCCCCGGTTCGATCTCCCGGCGAGGGAGGTTAATTCATGGGCAAGCTTCGTAAACTCCCAAATCAGTCGATCGGCAGGTGTGGGCAACTCCCCCCTCTTCCGAGATATTCGGCCAGTGTGGAAGAGTAGGCCAATTACTCTCCAGGGGGCCTCTCTTTGGCTCCCTCCTGTGGAGGCCTTTCCATCAATGGCGTGTGCAAGCAATTGCAGGGCTTTGCTTCTATCTCTGATTTAAGATTTACGGTAGGAGTATACAATATTGCAAACAATTAGGGAAAAAAATATCTGTTGTCAAAGTTTCCTCTCTAATTCCTCTACAGCCACTCTGTCACTATTGTTGACCGTCAACCATCATCCCTTCTCTCGACATGTTCTGCCCAAGCCCGTTTACATTTATTAACAATTGTAATTCTTATTTATTTTACCACGTAAGGCCCATTGAGCTATGTAACTCCTTTTTTAGAAGCAACCTGACCACAAATGAAATCTCAACGAAGTGGCTTTATCATGTGGAAATGTATAGCAGCCAGTTTTTCTAAACGCACGTTGATTCTGAATGTGGAGGGAAAAACCGGAGGATCCGGAGAAGAATCCACGGGGAGAGAGACACGCAAACTCCAAAAATGCAGGCGTCAGGGTTGGGATCGAACCCACAACCTACTGTATACCAGGCGAGGTAGTTGACATCTCGCCACCGTGTGTCACTAACCTCCGTGCGTCACTAACCTCCGTGCATTCGCTATTCCACGTGTTCCTCTGTCTGTCTCTCAGTGTTATTCCATGCACGCATCTCTCCATGCCTCGTTTTGCACTTTTCAGTTTTTGTTCAAATTTGTGACTTTCTGGACCATAGCAGATAGAATTTACTGATTAAAACAAAACAAAAAACCCATCTCTTTAGGTATGGTGGTGTATTACTCTTTATTATCCAGTTCATCTTTCCAGAAACACTCAAGTGTGGGGGGGAAAGCAATTGGCATGATAAGTGGTTTTTCGTGCAGTAGAGTGATATGTCATTTGGCGAGTCACTCTCAATGCTCACTTATGTTGTGACATTTAGTGCTCTATAGACTGAAATTACAATGAATAATCAGGGCTGTGTTTTATAGGGGGGAAAGTATTTAATGCCAAAAGTAGGACGCATCAGCTCGAATTTGCAATATGATTGGTTATCACAGACTCGAGGGCCTGTGAGATGCACTGTGAACAGTGAACAGTGCATCTCGCGTCAACCATTGCGTGACATCTTCCTGTTGTGCGTTTCATCTTTTTTTAAATATATAAGAAGTAGAGATGAAGCGGATGCAAGTGTAATATTAGAAGGCATAATTGGAGCTTTTTCGATGAAACCTCTCGGTGATCGTCGTCAGCACCACCATTTACATCGTTGTCATCGTCATCGTGATCACTGTTTAATTTGATATGTCCATGTACATTTGCGTGTTTCAAAGCAAAATGGAGTGAAACTCCCTCGGGATATTACAAAGACAGAATGACATTTCCAAGGATTAATGAGTAACATTTTGACGTCTTAATCGTCAGTCACGGTTGTGGTGTCTGTGGTTCCCTCTTAGTTTCTCTCACAGCAGGAAACGTATCTTGTAGTTCAAGGGTATATGCAGTGAACGGTACTAATAATAATGTCAACTTGTAACGTGTGCAGTGTCCGCTCACTCTGGACGAGAGAGTACACTATCTGCAGTGCATTTGCACCATCAGCAAGCACCTCCACGATGGAAAGTTATTTGCGGAGGAAGTTTTTTGTACACCGCATGAAATGTGTGATGGATTGTATCATTAGACCACCCAATGAAGGGGGGCGCATTGAGAAGATATCGTTTAAAGGTAACTCGTGCGTTGGCTCAGAGCATTGGAGCGGTTGGAACTGGTGAAGGGTTTTTTCACAACGGGAATGGGGGGAGGATGGCTGGTGGCATGGTGGTGGCCACCTCCGCGTGCTTTTGCGATGAGTCCAGGGAGCCGGGAACAATGCCCCGCTCTCTCACACGCGTGATTACACGCGGTGATGTAAGCGCGTGCGTCACCCTGCCTACGGGGCCCGCCAAGGACTCCAGCCCGGCCGCTTCCTCGAACACTACGCAACAGTGCAGAATTAACGGTGGCTTTGATTACTCGGGGAAAACCATTGTAAGCTTTCTTTTGGTCCATAGCCAGTGTTACAGATACAATTCACGCATATTTTCTCGAGTTTATACATTTTATTGAGTAAATAAGTAAATAAATTAATGCAAGGTTTATTTAACAACAGATCAATTGTATTACTGTTTATCTGCTAACATTAAATTGTGTTGAAAAACTTGCATATGAACACATATACACTTGCAAGCTTGCACTGCTCAGCCATATTATTATTAGCCTACAAAAGTAAATGGAATGGGTTTTGCCATCTTGAGCTATGTTACATTGCATTTCAGCATTCGTGTCAAATTATTTATAACAATTAAAGTGCCTGAAATGTGCTATAGTGAAGTAAATTGTAGTGGTTTGTATAGTCCAATTAAAAGTGTGTTGTTGTTGTTGTTAGGGAACTGGAAAGAGAGGAAGACCTAACAGAGAATGGCTTGATGTCGACATAAGAGATTGGTGCCAGAAAGATGTGGCACGACTTGAGCAGATTGGCACAAAACAGAGGAAAGTGGGGACGAATGATCAAATGTGCAGGTTACACCTAGGGGCTATCTGCCCATGGATAGTGATGATGATGTATATTTCAGTTGTAAGCATTGTGTTACTGTGTCTAAAGCATGCCTCCTCTTATGCCGCCTAAATCATAACCTTTGGCGGTGAGCGTCGATGGAATACAGACATTTCCCTCTGGAATTTACTTCTGTGTGCAACAGCGATGCACGTGTTCCTTTTTAGTACCACAGATAACGCTTTGTGTTCAAAGTGTTATGCATGTTCATGCTTCTTTATCGTGTTTTTTGTCACACGAGGAGTTTACTCTTACACATTCTGTACAACTGGGTTACGCGTGTGATATTGCTGCTTCACAGAAACTGTACCAGCAAAGAATGTGTTTGGGCAGAGATCTATTCATGACCGTGTTTTTGATGATGATGATCTTACAAATTCACATCTCACTTATGATATTCTGCTGGAGATTGAACTTTCGCATAGTGTATTTCAACTTTTTTGGTCTTTTTTCCAAATAAAGTTTGCGCTATTAGCTTAATGTCATAGACTAAGAATCCATTTGGAATTCCGATAGAACTGTTTGACCCTGTGTATTTGCAAAATATGTTTCACGGGACTTACCCTTTGCACAGTGGGGGGGGGGGGGTCGCATTCTCCCACGCACTCTATGGGATTTTTCTCATAGCCGTCAAGCCAATATTTCCTAATTTTCACAATTGTAATTTTTGCCAAATTAAGTTGAGAACCAAATTTTATGTGAGGGGGTTTTTTGCGTGCAGAAATTTGGCTGAGACAATAAATTCACTACACTTGAGAACTGGGATTAAAACACACGGGACTGCCCAGATTCGAACCCAGGATCTCAACGGTGCCAACTCATTGGTCTGATCTAAGCCGGGCGGTGGTGGCTTATGCTGTACATGGACTGTAATCCAGCACTGGATGCGAGGGTTGGTGGTATATTCTTAGTTTTTTCTCTTCAACGTGACTTTACCGAAAAAACTAAGAATATGAATTACTGCAATCACGAAAGCTTTAAATCAAAAATTTGGTTGGTGGTATGTTGAACGTCTTTCGCACTGTATGTAGCCAACCGTGCTAATTGGAGGTGCGGGCAAAGGACAACAAACAAAACACAGACAGCAGTTCTAAAGAAATGAGTTTTCAATTTAGATTTAGAAGGGCATAGCCCCAAGGACTTCCTAATATCAGAAGAAAGAGCGTTCCAAACAGCCGCAGAAGCACAAGACGGCCGCAGAATCGCACCTGTTTTGCAAAACTCTCTTACCGTGGGCGTCGAGGAGGAGCCGTACCCGGCTTGCCTGGAGACGGCAGTACAGAAAAAATGCGGACTCCACCTGTTGTCTGTATGGGATAGAGCGTTGCCCCCTTGCATGCATGGTTTTTCTCTGGGAAGTTGCGGTTTCCTTCCACATGTAAACATTAATTTGCCAAGAACACTTATTTAATATATGGAGGACCGCAGGGCTTGGGCAATCTTTGGCACCAACTAATCACGTGGCTGCCTCCATGCTTGTCTGTGGTTCTGCCTCGTGCCTCTGCATCGTTTTCTGTCTACGAGAGCAAGCAAATATTATGCAGCGCGTTACAAGTTGATATTATTTGTATTATTATTATCTCTGAGCCAACAGGCCAATTCGGTACAGCATATTTGCATGGAGTAGTTCCCATGTGATAAATGAGGAAAAGGCAGCATATGCAATAATGATCCTGAGTGAAAAGAGACTTTGCAGTGTACGCACGTTGTGGCATACCACGCCAAGCCACTGAACTCAAGAGACGCGGAACTGAGGCAAGGCAGCCCAGTGACACCTTCCAAAAATGCTAAATATGCACGCATTATAAGTGGCTCACCTTTAATCTTAAAGATTATGAATGCATACTACCCCATACTCTGCCTTCACTCAGGCACACAATGATCCTGCTGAGTTTACTCAGAACTAATTTTTGTAAATGCAAAATGTGTTTACTTGCAAATCTTCAAAAGCACAGGGGTGTCTGTATTTAATGCCGTTATTATGGGGTGGATTAGATAGATAATGGACATTTTGGCGAGCTTTGACAACTTTGATGTTAATTTGTAGTGAAGGTTCATACATGCGTACACACACGCGAGCAGACGCCCACGCCAATGTGCCTGTGCGCACAACCCCAAGTGGGCCTCCCATGAGGCTTCAGCCACTGGTGCTCGCACACGCACGCACACACACAGACCCACTCACACACAACAACAACAACCGCCATTCGCCACTAAGTGGCAGTGACATCACCACGACGCTTGTGCCAGGCCATGTGCACCTTGAGGCCACGTGAAGTGTCGAACGCCCGTGGGCAGGAGGTCACGGGGCAGACCCAGGTGCCACGGGTCGACTGACTGAGATGATTGGCTGGTGCACCACCTGTGCCCCCTACTGTGCCAACCTGCTGTGCTTTAGCCACCCGGCGCTCCGCTCGTTGTTGTGAGCGTCGCTCCTCCGCCCTCCGTTGTTGTTGGAGGGCGACTGCCTCCAACTGCTCAATAGCGTCCTTCACGAGCCTCCTCCACAGAGGCCGATCTTGACACCGCTAGTACCAGTCATCGGCAAGTCCACTCAGCTCCACGTCCTCCTGTACCACATCACTCCATCTCTTCTCTAGCCCGTGCCGCGCCCGTTTAGCCCCCTCGATCCGGCCGAACAAAAGCTGTTTCGGCATGCGGTGGCTGGGCATGCGGGTTACATGACCCAGCCAACGCAGCCTTGCCTGCCGGAGGAGCTCACTGATGGGACCTTGCCCAGATCTTTCAAGGATTTTTGAGCTCCTCACACAATCCAGCCTGGTTAAACCCAGGATGGATCGTAGGCAGGCCAGCCTAAATGTTTCCAACCGGCGAAGATGCTCCATTAAGGGGTCCACGTTTCGCAAGCGTAGAGAAGGGAGGGAATGACCGTGGCCGAGAAGACCTGAAGCTTAGTGCGGAGCGACAGACCAGGTAGCTTCCACACAGCGTTACGCAACCGATGAAAAGATATTGCCGCTCGACTGATTCGGAGTGAGACCTCTGCTGTTAAACTGGAGCCAGTCACTCACACACACACACACAGACCCCACACAGACCCCATGTACATACACGCACACATGCAGCCCCCAAACAAAGATCTCCCGTATAGCCTTTACAGACTATAGGAGCAAGTGCTGATAGCGAGCACCTATGAAGGCCGGCACGACACACAAGGCGGGGGGAGGTGGCCGGCACCATGCCCGGCCGGGTTTGTCTCCCAGTGGCGATGTTTAACACACTCTTCCAGGTACTTATTTGAGGATGAGCAACCTAGAGGAGGACCAGGACTGGTTCAGATAATCAGCACTGATGTTGGCCGTGATCGGGAATCGAACTCTGGTTGCCGGGTTTGTGGCGCAGCGTGCTAACCGCTACACTACCTACCGCTCCCCACACTCGCACAGAGTGTGTGCACACACTCGCAACCCCCATCTACACACGCACATGCAGACCCCTACTCACACACAGACGCACAGACCCCCACGCACACACAGCACTCACGCATAAACACACACATAAACCAACACGATTCACGCGCACGCACACACACACAAGCACGCCTGCACGCAAAACCATCCACATCGGGCGAGCGTCTCACCAGGCTCCTGCGTCTCGTCCCACCCCCCCCCCCACTTCCGCGCGCAGGTGATCACGTCGAGCGGCAGCAAGTGCTTCTCTTGTCGCTCGGCCGCCGAGCAAGACAAATGGATGGAGAACCTGCGGAGGATCGTGCAGCCCAACAAGGTAACCCCCCGCGCGCATCCCAGGGCTCGGAGCGCCGTCCTGTGGCGGCGTCGCCATGGCCACACGGCCACGCGGCGCGAGCTCTCGTCGCTGCCGTTACCGCCCTCTGCCACGTCCGCCCGAAGGCGATTTTATCAGCGTAGTTGTTGATAACCCATTATAAATGTGAATTTACGCATCTGCCGCACGCGCTGCTTCTGTAACCTTGTTTGTTCGTGAACGAAGGCGTCCGTCATAGACGTCTTGCTTTGTAAAGGTTGTCTTGTTGTTGTCGTCGTCGTTTTCAGGCAGTTTTGTTTACGAACGCGTTGAGTTGCTTTGTTGTCTGTGTCTGCGTGGGGTATCGCCAGATGATTTTGTTCAAATTTGCAAGATAATTCTCTGCCAGTGTAAATAGTTTTATGTTCTTGTCATATTTGTGCGCATTGCACACAGGTGTAGTTATGCCTTGTGGTGCAGCGTGGGCAGCACTGGAGTACAGTTATACCTCGATATGCGTATATTCTATCAACAATTTTTGGGTATCACGAAGTTGGGAATTGTTATAACCTTTATTAAGCACCGAAAGCTAAAATTTCAGTAAAATAGTAAATAAATGCATTGAAATTAATAAATTATGCGTGCGCCAATCTCCAGTACTGCATACATAAGAATTAATTGTATTCACTGTTTCTTTTACTTTCGTCAGTTTTCGGTTTTAATACTGTGCAGCATAAAAGATAATATAATTTTCAATATTAATTGTTTTTGTTTACAATATTTTTGGTAAGCAATGAAATGTTTATAGCATTAAATGGTAAGTTGCAAAAGCCGGGAATGAATCCTCATCGTGCTGATGTTCTAAGTGATTCAATACACGAAGTTTCGATATACGAACGAAGCTCCAGGAACGCTTCGTCTGTCGAGGTATTGCTGCACTTTGTTGTTTATTTCTCCATGAAGTGCCCTCCTCGTGTGACTTTGCACAGGACAGTTTGGCTGGTGTGACGGGGTAAGACCGCTTGCAGATTCCACTCGCCGTGTATGAGCACTGAATTGCCTTCCTTCGATCCCGTGCACTATTTAAACATGACATTGGAGACATTGATTTCGATTACCATTTGTTGCAAATTTATCAAGTTCACACTTTGCTAATTCATATTTATTTCCATTTCCAAGTTTTGAAGCGGCCACCGTGGCGCCACCATGGCGAGATGTTAACTACCTCGCCTGATGTACAGGAGGTCATGGGTTCAGTCCTGACACCTGTATATTTGGAGTTTGCATGTTCTCCACATAATTGTTTGGATTTTTCTCTGGGTCCACCGGATTTTCCCTATACATTTAGAATCATCAACGTGTTGCAGTGGGTCAGAGTTCGAGGCAGCCGCTGGTGGTGCAGCTACGGAGAAAATGCCGCTCAGCCAGGACAGTCCTGCTACTGGGTTTGCGACGTGAAAATTGTCAGACGTGCTGGGGAGGATGCGGCGGTTGTTTGCTGCCGTCAGTCCAGCGAGAATGGTGGGAGGGTCAAGTATGGTGGGAGACCTCGAAAGAGAGCCCAGTGGCGCAGGATAGCGATGTTGCACTCCATCCTTGCGTTGACAAGGTAGCCACTTCAAAGTGTTTAGTGAAGCTATGGCAGCCACGTGGTTACGCACAATGCTTAGGGCAGCGCAATCTAGGTTGTGTTTTGGAGGCGCCTGTAAGTTTGCTGAGGTGTTTTTCTGATGTCCGATTACGTGGCTTTATTTTGTCGAGGACGTGGTTGTTGAGTGAGAAGACCGAGTCCAAGGTGACTCCGAGGATTGTAAAACGAGTTGACTGGTTTTTTCAGGAGCGGTGCCTGCAGTGAGGCGCTGCCTGTCGCCTGAGGAAAGGGCTATGGTTTTGTCCCGGGTTTAATGGGAGGTCATGGGTTCAGTCCTGACACCTGTATATTTGGAGTTTGCATGTTCTCCACATAATTGTTTGGATTTTTCTCTGGGTCCACCGGATTTTCCCTATACATTTAGAATCATCAACGTGTTGCAGTGGGTCAGAGTTCGAGGCAGCCGCTGGTGGTGCAGCTACGGAGAAAATGCCGCTCAGCCAGGACAGTCCTGCTACTGGGTTTGCGACGTGAAAATTGTCAGACGTGCTGGGGAGGATGCGGCGGTTGTTTGCTGCCGTCAGTCCAGCGAGAATGGTGGGAGGGTCAAGTATGGTGGGAGACCTCGAAAGAGAGCCCAGTGGCGCAGGATAGCGATGTTGCACTCCATCCTTGCGTTGACAAGGTAGCCACTTCAAAGTGTTTAGTGAAGCTATGGCAGCCACGTGGTTACGCACAATGCTTAGGGCAGCGCAATCTAGGTTGTGTTTTGGAGGCGCCTGTAAGTTTGCTGAGGTGTTTTTCTGATGTCCGATTACGTGGCTTTATTTTGTCGAGGACGTGGTTGTTGAGTGAGAAGACCGAGTCCAAGGTGACTCCGAGGATTGTAAAACGAGTTGACTGGTTTTTTCAGGAGCGGTGCCTGCAGTGAGGCGCTGCCTGTCGCCTGAGGAAAGGGCTATGGTTTTGTCCCGGGTTTAATGGGAGGTGATTTGGCCTAAGCCAGTGCTGTGAGGCTGAGGTACAATTTGCGAGATTGAGTGGGCCCTGATCGGAGGTTAAGAGTGGGGTGTAATTGAGTGTCATTGGTGTAGGTTCGATAGTTAATTCCGTGACTATCGATGACCTGACCAATTGGGAAGACGTAGATGGAAAACAGTGAAGGACCCAGGACCAATCCCTGAGGGGCACCTGCGGTGGCGTCGAGGACCTGCCGACCTTGACATGGAACCTCCTGTCAGTGAGATGAGATGTGAGCCGTTGTAGAGCTGTGCCGCTGATGGTGAAATCAGATTCTGGATGTGTTCAGTCCTACTGTTTAAAGTAGCGGAGGTGGCAGATGCGTTGAGGCCTACTAGAGCGACGGTGGCGCCGAAGTCCTGAGAGGCTAAGGTGTCGTTGGTGATCGTGACGAGTGCAGTCTCAGTCGAGTGAGCTGGGCGGTGGGTAGACTGAAGGGGGGCAGAAATTGGTGGATGAAGTGATGCGATCTTCCCTTCTGACAAGGGCGAGGCGCTCCTGGAGTTTTGAGATCGTTGATAAGTTAGTTGGTCATAGGGCAGGGTCCTCGGGGTGGAAGCCATGTTTCTTTAGTAGAGGAGTCACTTAGCCTAATTGGAAAAAGGCTTTAGCAAAATGAGAAAATCACCATTGAGAGTTTAACAGTGCAATGCTTTAAGCCGCTGGCTGGTAGGAGATCCAGGGTAGAGGTTTTTTTTATATACAGTTTTGGACTTTAGAATGAGAACCTCTTGACGTGCGACAGATGAGAGGAAGCAAAGTCCAGAGTGGAGGAAGGGGGGCGAAAGAAGGAATAGCTGGGGGTTGATCATGACTGGCCGAAAGAGGTTTAATAATGTTGGAGGCCATGCTGGTAATTGGCTCTTAAAATTTGAAATTTAAGAGCAAGTGAAGAGTCGGCTTGGTGACCGTGCCAAATTGTCTCGTGGTTGTGATGAGCAAGGTCAGTGCGGCCATGAATCCCAAACCATCGATCACATTGTAAACACCGACTGCTGTCTTTTCTCCCTTAAAGGAGGAATGGACGAACATTTGAGTGGATGATACATCTAAAAATACATCTTTAATCTGCTGTTATTAATCCACACGAAAGAAGGAGAGGAATGCCATTAAGTGTGGACCGGAGGTTGATGCGGGTGGCTAACTGCGGAGATGATCTGTTGGTTTATGTATTAGGCTCTTGAGGCCATGATGAGCTTGTTTGTGGCTTTGCAGCAAAACGATAAGTGATGCCGTCAGTTTCAAGTCTGGATCACAAGCACATGGTTCTTCTGCACTTTGATGCAACAGCCGATCCTGAGAGCCGCCGGTTGTCACAAGAGGGAAACCGGCTGGTTGCACGTTTAACGGGTTGCTGACACGTCGATGACATGTCTGAGGTCGAGGTCAAGTTGATTGGTGCAGATTGTGGCATTGGATGATGGTGAGGCAAAGGAGGAGGTGGAGGTTAGCGGCTTCTTAAATGTGCTGTAGTTGAAGTGGACAAAGGCCCGAGAGTGATGGGTGATTTTCTAGGGTGGCTGGTTGATAGATGATGCCTGGACAACCTTGGGGGGTGATCATCTTCATGAAAAGACTGTGAATGTTCTGAGTGATTTGGGTTGATATTTAATATTGGGCTCAACGATGAGGTGAAATGTTGATACCAACAGCCATGGTGTCGCGAAGGAAAGGATGTCACGAAGGCGATGGTCAAACTCACCTTCCGAGGAGCCAGGGCAGTGAAAATCACAGGCGATGATGAAACCTGAATCGCTGCAGAGGAGAGGAGGTCTGGAAGGTCGCAAAGCTCTGTCAGAAAGATTTATGTTACTGTCTGGTGGGACCTCTGCAGCTCAAGTGTTCCATATCAAAAGAGAATAGTCCTGTCGTTTAAGCGTGAACTGAAGTGTACGGCGGCATGTAGGATAATAATGATATGTGAAACACAGTGTGGGTTTGCAATTTTTATTTGATGGGTTTTTTTTTAATTTGTAAATATTGAAATTGGCAAAAAATATAAAAAAATACATTATATTTTTTCGGCAAAAAATAGTTACACTAAAGACTCCTGCAAATCCAAATTAATTGGGACTTGACCCCTTGTGGATTTGAGCATTATAAGAGGATTAGCAATTGTACGAGAAATCCACGAATTACTTGTGATTATTGTCCACGAATTGCTTTGGCGGCAGAGTGGCGCAGTGCAGCGGTAACACTCGCGGCTCGCAGCAAGAAGGGCTTCTCATCGATTCCCGACTCGGGCGCCTCTCTGTGTGGAGTTGTATGTTCTCCCCCCTGTTCTGTGCGGGTTTCCTCTGGGCTGTCCGCTTTCTTCCCAGAGCTAAAAATACACACGCACAATGTAACTGATATTGCTAAAAAAAATTTCACCTGCAAATCACTCATTCCCCACTGCAATAACTTGGCAGGACCCTCCCGCAAAAGAGTCTTGAGACCCGGCGAGGCTTTGTGATCTCTCTTGGCTTCATCACGCGCACTTTGGGAAACCTTGTTCTAGTCTCCACACCACGTAGGCCACGCAAAAGGACAACTGAGCCAAGTAGACAGTGAGCAGAAGTTGAACCCAGGCCGTCAGGATCACAGCGCAGTGTCTTGACTACCGCGTCACTGCTCCTCTTCCCCTCCGCTACAAAAGCTTGCACCTGCCTACGTAATTCTAGAACAGAAATTGGCACGTAGCTGAAAAAATATTCAATGTGCCTTTTCTGAATGTCGTCCTTCTGTGGGAGTAGCTCACCTCAAGCCAATGCCTGTTCCCATTCTGCCCCCATAGCCTCTCAATTCCCACCACCCCTCTCATTATCCTCCCGTTACCTCTTCACTCCACCTCCCCTCTCACAGCCTCTCCCCCCCCCCCATGACCTTTCTCATTCTCTTCAAAGTCCGCAGACATTGTCCTAGTTTCTCAATTCATGAGCATCTCTTTCGGTGTAAATACCTGCAAAAACACATGAGGTGGCAAATACTGAACTCACAGCCACAGCACACATCTGTGCTGCAGTATATATCTATGGCAAATGACCAATGACCCCAATTCATTAATTCTCACACCACGGAACCTTTGCTATTTTGCCAACGGTGTCGTGGAATGAGATTCGGCCTCTGTTAAAATAGGATCGCACAGAATGGGAAATGATGCATGTGCCCGTAGCCCCCCTTAAGAGAAAGAAAATTAACCGCATAAATTATGCAGAGGTAATCAGTGCTGCAGGTTGCAACCCTAACGAGTAAACTCTAAATCTCATCTTAGCGGTCACTGTGTGATTCACCGTGCGCGTGCGTTGAAGCAGGCTGTGGTTTTGAGAACGGATGCTGCCACCAACCGTATAACGGCAATCACATCACCTGACGTTGTCAGGTGATGTGATTGAGAGCGCAATTTGGCCGTGCTGCTCCAATCCAGATGAATCATTGTAATCTGTGAGGGGTGCAACAATCTCGACTCTGCTGGATTGGCTCTAGCGTGTAGAGAGAGTGGCTCTATTGAGACTCGCAGGAGGGAGGGGGGTCGCGGTGGGGGGGAAGTGGGGACCATTGTGGCTGAGGTCAAGATGTCTTGACGTCTCTCTTGGAAGAAGTTGGAATACAGCCGAGAATGGCATTTTTGTTCGAGAGATTAAGTGTGGAATTATTATTGACTGGATGGTAAGTTCGCTGTTCATTCAGTTTTGGGTATTTCTTTTTTTACATTTGTGCTTTTTGGTGTTGGGGGGGGGTTCACTCAACATGATTGGATTTCATCATTTGCCCCGATTAAATATTTTCAGCGTGATAAACAGTGATGGTATTTCAATACCACGTCAGTGCTTGTGCATGCGCAGAGTAATTGTATTTTAATGACAATTGGCACAGTGCTTGTGCTTCCTTGAATTGTAATACGGAATGTGTCGGTGTGCGCACGGAGAAAAAACTCGCGTTCGTGAATGGCTTTCGTTGCCGGTTCATCACCTGTCAAGGGAACTCAGACATTTCCACGCTCATTTACATTTGCGTGGATTTTCGTTCCCCCAAGGACAACATCCAGAGAGTGGAGAATGACCTGAAGGTGTGGATCATTGAGGCTAAGGAGCTCCCGGCCAAGAAGAAGTACTTCTGCGAGATCTGCCTGGACGACACGCTCTACGCTCGAACCGCCAGCAAGGCCAAGGTGGACAACCTCTTCTGGGGAGAACATTTCGAGTTCAGTAACCTGCCGGCGGTCAAGCACATCATGGTACACCTGTACAAGGACACGGACAAAAAGAAGAAGAAAGAGAAGAGCAGCTACGTGGGGCTCGTCAACATCTCGGTGGAGGGCGGCACGAGCGGGCGGCAGTTCGTGGAGAAGTGGTACCCCCTGAGCACGCCCAACCCGGGCAAGGGCAAGGGCGCGGTGCCCACGGTGCGCATCAAGTGGCGGCACCAGCAGCTCAGCATCCTGCCCATGGAGCGCTACAAGGAGTTTGCCGAGTTCCTGAGCGCGAGCTGCCTGCCGCTCTGCCTGCTGCTCGAGCCGGTGCTCGGCGTCAAGAGCAAGGAGGAGCTGGCGCGGGCGCTCGTGCGCTTCCTGCACACCACTGGCAGGGTCAAGGTAAGGGGGTGGAGCGGGGTGGGGGGAGGGGTTACCTGGCGACCTCCAGCCTGGCGCGGTAGCTGCGAGGGCGGAGCGAGTGTTTTCAAAAGGTGCCCCGTGGATTCTCTCCACTTGTGTGGTTATCTTCATGAGTGCCACGGTGGTGAGATGTTAACTATCTTGCCTGGTATGCATGAGGTCGTGGGTTCGATCCAGACCCTGACTGATGTGTATTTTGAGTTTGCGTGTCTCTCTCCCTGTGGTCGCCTGGATTTTTCTCCGGGTCCTCTTGTTTTTCCCTCCACATTTAGAATCAACATGCGTTAGGAGAATTTGGATGCTGTACATTTCCACATGATAAAGCCACTTCGTTGAACTATCATTTTTGGCTAGGTCGCTTCTAAAAAAGAGTTTTATAGCTCAGTGGGCCTTAGCTGGTAAAATAACAAATAATGAAGTTTTAAGGTCTCCAAGTGGAATTAACCCAGCATGCATAGCATCCTTTCCACTTACAGAACAGGAATAAAACGTGCCCTTCATTGTTGTTAACAACCACTCTCCAGCTAATTTCAAATTCTGTTGTAATCCAGTGCTTCAGGCTTTGGCTTTTCTTCAGAGCAGGGAGGGAGGTTAGAGGGGTGGTAATATGCTTTAAGTGCTTTCCCACTGGAAATTAATCCACACAATGTAGATTTTTCTGCAAAGTAAACTATTTTGAGTGAACCCTTGAGTAGCTGTAATTCTGTAGCGGAGTGAGTGGAGTGCTAAGTAAATCTCGTTTTAAACGCAAAGGTTACAGGTTTGACTGTTGCCTGGGAAGTAAATTGACTCATTCCCTAGACTAGTCCACGCAACCGGAGATAACTCTGCACTATCACGGCCATAGAGCTCATACCGTAATGCTTGAATAATCTGTTCTACATGACAGCCCGCTCTTCCTACGAGTACCGTGCATTAAACTTATTTTAGCATTTTGTTCGAATATTGGTAATTTATCGGCAAACATCCAGGTACCCACTGGTGTTCTTAATGTGTTTTTATACCCGTGAATTATTCAGCAGGGGTTGATGAATGCAGTGTTCTAAATCAGTGCAGGAGAGCGGCGGCGCAGTGGATTCGTACACCGGGCTGTAACGAGCACGGCTATCATCAGTGGCGAGTGGTATCTGGTCCGGTCTTAGCCGCCCTCCCTTCACCAACCCGCACTTAACCAGTGTGGTGACGTTTGGTCTAAAAACCTCCATGACCGACACACAATGGGAAGGCTCTCTCTCAGCGGTCGATTGACAGAAGAACAGTCAATTATTACACCTTACATTGCCGATGTGTATTTCATAATAATAATTACATCATTATTCTTCATTTTTTTATATAATGTAATATATGTGTGTGTGTGAGTGAACTGGTTGGGGGTTGCGGTGGTGTTGCGAAGCCACATTCTTCCACTACTGGTCAGGCACACGGTGACTCAATCACTGGCTGCAACAACAACAAAATCCATCATCCATCTGTGGTTGGTAAAATTGGTACCAGTAAAAAATGTGCCTTCCCCATGTGGATAGACTGGGCCCTGTCATGTGAATGTCGAATTTCCTCCCACTGGCTCAGGGCCACCAATGGATGTGGCCTCAGCCCACTGCTCGTTTGAAGGTTGAGACACTTTCGAATGTTGTGTTTTTTCTTGCACAAATGCTTGCACTATTTAGAGCTCCAAATTATTTCCCAGCTGCCTCTTTGTAAGAGTTGCACGTTTTCTATATTTGGCTCCTGCTTGGTTAAAAAAACATTTACTTAGTTGAAATAAGCACTGCCAAAAGTAAACGTGCTGAGGATATCGCACCTAACATACTGCTAAGTGCAGACTATTTGGTTCCCAAATGTGGCTTTTAGGAATGAAATATCTAGCTTAACCATGCGGGTTGCCCCAGGCTATGGTCATGTCCCTAATGGTCCGAGTGCACAAGAGCAATAAACCAGAGCAGGATACTCGCATTTGTGGGAAGCAATCACAGGAGCAGACTTTGCCGTGTGCCTCATTCTCACTCGCATTTTAAACATTAACTGCAATGAGTACAAAACAGCTGATAGTTTGGCAGTGATTGTTACTTTGAGAAGAAAATGTAGAAATTCCAGTGACTTTTGCTGTAATTGAAAACAGGACGTTGAGATTTACACATTGCACAGAGCATATTTTAACGTCACACATTTCCGTTGCAACGTTGTTCGTCATTTGGTCACTCTCTGGTGGAATTCGGCGATTTTTTGTTTTACACCATCGTCTCAATTCCACCATTCGCAAGTCACGAGGAAGCCGCTCTTGAAGAGAGAACGACGCGCGAGGAACCAGGCTTTGGGCCAGCGCCAACAATTGCCCAAGCCCTTTTGTACCCACTATATATGTCGATGTTTTCAGCCAATTAACGAGCGCTTACATGTAAGAGGAAAGCAGAGCACCCGGAGAAAACCCACACGTGGGACGGGGTAAATCTATTCCATAAAGACGGAACAGGTGGAGTCCACAGTATCGCCATGTACGGACTCCTCCTCGACACCTGCACGAAGGGAGTATCACGACATTTGTGTGACCCACCAACCATTGCTTTGATACAGTGTCGGGTTGCAGGCGTGCGCCACGTCCAAACGAGCCCATTCCGCTGCAGCCCGGGAATTGCCCAAAGTGAGCAGGGTTAGGGGCAGAGTTAGAGGGGGGTCAGCAGTTTAGGGTAGGCTTAGTTGCAGGTTCAGGATTTGCCTAGAGATAGGGGAAAGTTTCTGGCGGAAACTTTCCTCCACCGTGCAGAATCGCATCAAGGACACTTTGAGGACGTGGCTTGTGCGGGGAGCACTTCAGCATCGTCACCTTCCTCATCATCATCACTGAGTTTAAGTAGCACAGTATTCTTTTTACCAACCACTACAAATACACAATTCAGTGGAGGGCAGAGCAGCATACACACACATTCGCCTGTGTGTGTGGCACAGATGGGTGGGGAGCGGTAGTTAGTGTAGCGATTAGCGTGCCGCTCTATGAACCCAGAGACCCGAGTTCAATTCCCGCTCAGGGCCAGCACCGGTGACGATTATTCGAACCAGTCCTGGGCCTCTCCTAAGTCGACTCAGCCTAAAATGAGTCGACTTAGGGGAGTGGTGTGTAAACATCACCACTGGGGAGACGAAAGCGGTCTGGCGTGGTCTGGCAACCCACCCCCTCGTACCATGCCGGGCTTCATAGGTGCTCGCTAACAGCACTTGTCCCAACAGTCTGTTAAGGCTATATAGGGGATTTTTGTTTCTCACACATATGGAGCCTGATTGGTTGGCTCGGACCACCGCCCAGCGGAGCGAGCACGCTACCGCCAGCTGTTGATTGGCTGCGGGGGTTTTGTGCCAAATGGGAATAGGACCCAAATTCTGTGCACGGATCTGGCACGGTCGTTGTTGCTATGAATGTCCACCTATCGCTGAAATTGCTGCAAAAGCGAAAAATCACATTGCAGAATCCGAATATTTATTTATATTGGAGGAATCCGATGAGCTAATGTGCTCTTTTTCACAGATGTCCAGTAGGGATGGGTAAGAAGTCGGCAGTATGTTAGGTACACGATATCCCAGCACGTTCACTTTTGCCGGTGCATATTTCAACTCGGGAATGTATTTTTAACCAAGCAGGAGCCATATAAAGAAACGTGCATCCCTTAAAAAGGGCAGCTGGGAAATAATCTTGAGTTCGCATCGTGGTAGCATTTGTGCAACAACAAAAAACACAACATTCAAAAATGGCTCAATGTTCAAACGAAGCAGTGGGCAGAGGCTCCATCCATTTGTGGCCCTGAGTCAGTGGCAGGGACCAGTCTCTCCCTAGGAAAGCTATTTTTTTTTAAAAAATATCGCTTTGTAGCATTTGTGCAACAACAACAACAAATCCCAGACTACAAATGCTGCAATGCATGAGGCCGTGGGAGTCTCGAATTGCGGCTACGTAGTCGGGTGTCAGCACCGCTCGACCATAGCCACAAACCCCTTTGAGCAAAGGTGAGGCCTCTGCCCCCCCCCCCTCCCCCGTTCCTTACAAGCAGAACGTACGGAACGGGCGAGCGCTGGCGACCAGCGCTGGCTTTGTAGCGGCTCTCCCTTGTTGTTTCTGCTGCTGTTTGGTTGTGTGTTAGAAACAAGGACATCAATCGTCCATTGCACGCACAGTGAGGGAAATAAGTATTTGATCCCCTGCTGATTTTGTACGTTTGCCCACTGACAAAGAAATGATTGGTCTATAATTTTAATGGTAGGTTTATTTGGACAGTGAGAGACAGAATAACAACAACAAAATCCAGAAAAACGCATGTCAAAAATGTTATAAATTGATTTGCATTTTAATGAGGGAAATAAGTATTTGACCCCTCTGCAAAACATGACTTAGTACTTGGTGGCAAAACCCTTGTTGGCAATCACAGAGGTCAGACATTTCTTGTAGTTGGCCACCAGGTTTGCGCACATCTCAGGAGGGATTTTGTCCCACTCCTCTTTGCAGATCTTCTCTAAGTTATTAAGGTTTCGAGGCCGACGTTTGGCAACTCGAACCGTCAGCTCCCTCCACAGATTTTCTATGGGATTAAGGTCTGGAGACTGGCTAGGCCACTCCAGGACCTTAATGTGCTTCTTGAGCCACTCCTTTGTTGTCTTGGCCGTGTGTTTTGGGTCATTGTCATGCTGGAATACCCATCCACGACCCATTTTCAATGCCCTGGCTGAGGGAAGGAGGTTCTCACCCAAGATTTGAGGGTACATGGCCCCGTCCATCGTCCCTTTGATGCGGTGAAGTTGTCCTGTCCCCTTAGCAGATAAACACCCCCAAAGCATAATGTTTCCAACCTCCATGTTTGACGGTGGGGATGGTGTTCTTGGGATCATAGGCAGCATTCCTTCTCCAAACACGGCGAGTTGAGTTGATGCCAAAGAGCTCCATTTTGGCCTCATCTGTCCACAACACTTTCACCCAGTTGTCCTCTGAATCATTCAGATGTTCATTTGCAAACTTCAGACGGGCATGTATATGTGCTTTCTTGAGCAGGGGGACCTTGCGGGCACTGCAGGATTTTAGTCCTTCACGGCGTAGTGTGTTACCAATTGTTTTCTTGGTGACTATGGTCCCAGCTACCTTGAGATCATTGACAAGATCCTCCCGTGTAGTTCTGGGCTGATTCCTCGCCATTCTCATGATCATTGCAACTCCACGAGGTGAGATCTTGCATGGAGCCCCAGGCTGAGGGAGATTGACAGTTATTTTGTGTTTCTTCCATTTGCGAATAATCGCACCAACTGTTGTCACCTTCTCACCAAGCTGCTTGGCAATGGTCTTGTAGCCCATTCCAGCTTTGTGTAGGTCTACAATTTTGTCCCTGACATCCTTGGAGAGCTCTTTGGTCTTGGCCATGGTGGAGAGTTTGGAATCTGATTGATTGATTGCTTCTGTGGACAGGTGTCTTTTATACAGGTAACAAGCTGAGATTAGGAGCATTCCCTTTAAGAGTGTGCTCCTAATCTCAGCTCGTTACCTATATAAAAGACACCTGGGAGCCAGAAATCTTTCTGATTGAGAGGGGGTCAAATTCTTATATCCCTCATTAAAATGCAAATCAATTTATAACATTTTTGACATGCGTTTTTCTGGATTTTGTTGTTATTCTGTCTCTCACTGTTCAAATAAACCTACCATTAAAATTATAGACTGATCATTTCTTTGTCAGTGGGCAAACGTACAAAATCAGTAGGGGATCAAATACTTTTTTCCCTCACTGTAGAGGGGGGGTGTGCGCCACACACTCCTTTGTTGAGCACAGCGAAGGTCGTGTGTGAAAGCCTTAAATGCGTGTAAAAAGCGGCATTCAGAAACCCTGTAGGGAATAGGACTGAATATAGAACTACGTGTATACTTGCTTATTGTATAAGCAAGTGACAAACATCTTTCTCTGTAAAAGGCTTGTAACAGGCACGTGAATTAGTTCCACTCTACTAATACAGTTACAATCCTTTGTTGTGCATTATCTTTTTTTAAAAGTACATTCCCTGCATCATTATCATTTTTAAAGCTCATTTGCAGCTGTTCTTTTTGAGGAGAGTGTTGGTATTTTTCAACAACAGCATTTGGGAACTCTCCTCTTGTGGATTGTGATTGTATTCGTGATGGCCACGGCAGATATTCCTTCCCCAAATGAAATACCCCGGTGCAATTCGTGCCTCAGTTTATATATCTCCGCTCTTACCCCATCGAGTCCTCATCATCACCGAATTGCCATATGTTACGCTCGAGCATTCCCCTTGCAGTAAGCATACATATCCAGGGTATGTAACATGACGGTTTCGATGCATTGCACATATATAGCTGGCAAGTGGGGTATGCAAAATGCTCGCTATAATTTGGCTCTTTCCAGTATGTGCCAATAAATCATATATTAAATCCTGTTCCCACTGTATCTGCACTGCATCTTAACATGCATTTGCATATAGATTCTGTATAACTCCATATCTCTACGTATAATGCGCAAAATGTCCGTCCGTCACACTCCATATCTCGCACACGGTACGTCGTATGAAAACAAACACGAATCGAAAAACGTTTCTCTAGGAGAGAACATTCCAGCAAAAATTATCGCCTTTTCCCAATTAACAACATTTTTGCCCCAGACGTGTTTGTCAGTAAATGTCGAACGCAAACGAATGGGAGCCAAAATCTTCCAGAAGAGTGACTTGCTACGCTACGTTGGTAGATTCGCCCGCAAGTTGTATTCCCTATTGGTTTGTGTATAAACCTGTTCGGCATTACGTCAACGTGGTGAAGGGTTTTTTTGGTTAGATCACGTAAATATAAATGTGTCGTTAAACCCGCCACCACCTGACACAGCCAATTAGTAAGGTTTGTCAGGTACGCTAAATGTGCTAATTAGTTACTAGTTCAGCACACTGTTGTGTCGGAGAGTGAACCCACAACATTTACAATTTGAGTACGACGTCTTGAGACATTTATATTTACGTGATCTAACCCAAAAAACCTCTATTATGGATAATACTGGTCGCGAAAGCCAACTAATACGTGTTAAACTTACGCCAACGTCCCTTAAGCCACGCCAATTGTTTCGCCCTGGTGACGTCGCCCTGTAGGGCTGTGTGCCGCCGTGATGACGTCGTCGCACTGAATGCCGAACCCTTATGCAATGTGCACGCGAGCAAGGCCACGGTGACGTTATATCCCACGCAGATGTACGGGCGATGCTGGTTATGTTGCATCGTAAAGAGTTCACAGCCCTTCATTAATCCACTGCTGTGGGAAGGCCTGCCCACCACACGACGTGCCACTAGGCGTTGCTTTACCAGACTCCCAACGTCCCAGTCAGTGCAGGATGGTATAGAAAAGGGCACAACCAGTTCAGATAGCACCGCCACTGATATTAACCGTGGCCTGGATCCAATCTCGGGGTCGCTGGGTTTCTAACGCAGTCATTAATCATTGCACAAGCCGCTCCAGATAAGACAAAAAAACACTTCATTGATTGAAAGTGTAAAATTATAAACGCCAACTTTACATTGACAAATAATTTCTTACGCTCACGGTACAAGAATCCACGCTCATGCCACAAGCAAGGCGCGTGGGAGTTGAGCAGTTGACACGCGCATGCCCAACTCTTGCGTTCACGTGTGCGGCGATCGCTGACGCCGTGTGAATGCATCGTTTAATCGTGATGCGAGCAGACGTTACAAGTGTGTTGTGCTCCTGGCCTCTGCTCACGTCACCGTGATGGTGACAGCCCACTCGACAAACAACACTGGACCCACAGGGATAAACTCTTGGAGTTCGCAACAGATGGTCCGGGGCGACATTGCGGCTCTGCTCCATTGGGCCTGTGCACTAGCACATGTGGCAGCTCTTCAGCATCATCATACGCACTAAAGAGACTTATCTGTCAACTTTGCTTTTGCTAGGGATTTCAAACGCACAAACTCACAAGTTTGAAATCCCTGGAATATATGTTTGTACAGTCAATGAGTTCCTTCACTTTGAACACTTTGTTACCATGAATACTGTACATTAAAACATGTTATAGATATAAAATATATAATACAGACTGTTTGGCCATGCCGTGTTGATCATGGGTTTGACCATACTTCACCAGACTGGTTAGTGTGAGTTAGTGAAGGGTAACCCGAGGACCGGTTCAGATATTGCTTGCAAGTGACATCCGTGGCTGAGAATCGAGCTCAGGTCGCCAGGTTCACAGCACAGTGCACTCAACCACGGCACGATTCGTGTATAAAAAAACAATGGAAACACTTTTCTGATTAATACAAAAATAACCCCTCAATGTAAACGAAATTTCAAGCTTCAAAGCAGCAGCACAGCAGGGAAAAAGGAACACTTCGTACGATGTTTTCAAGTGATGGAAACGGCAATGCTTCTGGAGTGTTACGTGTGCAGAGAGAAATGTGTGTTTGGAAAATAAAATCTGAAAGGTAGAAGCAGGACCACATGAACGGGCATGCGATGTCAGCAGCGGGACTTGAAGGATCGATATTGTGTGGGTGTGTTGTGAACTCGAGTTGGGCAAAAATTGCAGCAGCTTTTGGCATCATCAGATAGTTGTTTAATAAAGCATCGGGAAAGTCGATAAAGTGAGAGCCGCTGAGATAAGTTGTAAAGAAATTAAAGCATTCATTAGGGGTGTCTGTGCTTTGGAGGCGACAGGATTTAGATAAGAACAAGATGAAGAGGTTTAAAATAACAGAAAATGCGAGGAAGGAATATGAGCTCAGGGGTCAGAGATACCATCATGGCGATAGCCACGGGTTTGTTTTGTCTATCAAAATGTTGGGAGTTAAGGAGATGTATGGTAGTGGTTGGGTGCTTACTGCTCATAATTAACGGCTCTATTAATCCACGGTTGTATGGAGGCCTCCCTATGACATGCTGCTCATGGCGGAGGGAGGGGGTGGGGTTTGACCATACTTCACCGTGTTGGGCATTGCAGGTTGGTAGAGGGGAGGATGACCCAGCATCCGTAATCAGAGCACGGGTAGCCGGATTTATAGTGCCGTGCGCGAATCACTAACCCAGTGTGATACCCCCGGTTGAGTGTTTCGACGGAGGAAATTACGATTCGGATGACAAAGCGTTGCTCCGTGCGCAAACGAACATTTAGGTGATATTCATCTCCGCCGCTCATCCCAATCAGCGGTTGAATCGCCACATTTCTCTGTTGCACGGCCAATGTTTTGATTGACTGCAATGTGACGATCATTTGGGTGGGCAGGGTGTGGCGCCGTGTGTAACAACTCGTGCCTCACGGCAGGAAATACCTGGGTTCGATTCCCGACTTGGGTGTCTTTTTTGTGTGCAGTTTCTATGTTTTCCCTCTGGGATCTCTGACCTCTCATAGCCAAAACAACATTAGAATGTAACTGGTATTGAGCAAACAACCCAATGCTAAAACAAACGACCTGCACGTACGTTACTTGGGATTACACACAGAAACATCGTGAGCCACTGTGAGAATTTTGCAAGACCCCCCTCACCAAGAGTCTTGAGACTCAGTGAGGCGTTCCTTGGTAAACAAGCATAATAATAATGTCATTAACCCCAGACAGATGAAAGGTTGGGTTCTTCACCTCTGAGAGGAATTTGAACATCACGTATCCTGCTATTCCAATTCCATTTGGAATCCCCTTTGATTCTGAGAGTGGAAACACAATTCCAGGCCGGGAATCATGAGACTCGCTCAGCGCTGTGACACAATGCATGTGATATTCAGACAATCCTTGGGCTTTTTCAGGATTTAGTAGCCAAACCAAGGTTACCGGCAATGCATTGTGGCGATGATGTACACCTTGTGCCAAACTCACACAGCGCATTCCGTGGTTCAGCAGCTGTCCCTGAGGCAGTCGTATCTTCTCTTCCGTCTTATCGTATGTATGTCGAACTTCTTTAGCACCGTACGTATACAACCGTGCAAATCGACCGGAGGTGCGGGGGGAAGGACAACAAACTAAACACAAAAAGCAGTTCTGAAGAAATGAGTTTTCAATCTAGATTTAAAAGTGCATAACTCTAGTGGCTTCCTAATATCTGTCATCTATCGTAGATCGATTCCAGCGTTTATTTTTCAGTATTTCCCGAGAATATTTGGCCTGAACTTTGAACCAATAATGCCCTTGCAGCCTCTCGAGACGTCTTCCACCGGAATACTGACTCCATGATGCCGATATCCCCCTGCTCGCTGTGCCTGGCGTGAGTGTATTTTTGCAAGTGGTTAAATGCTCCACTCCCCATTTTAAATCGCAGCATGGGGTGTAATTATAACGAGGAACGAAGACAATGAGCCATTTGCATACAGCCTGCGTGCTGGCATTGAGAGTGCAGAAAAAGCCAATTGTGTCTTTTCCAGGCAATTTAATTGGAAAATGTCGAACAATAAGCAAGAAGCAGTTGTGCAGAAAAAAACATTTTTTTAAAGAGGTACAGTATTTCAATTTAAATACAGAACTGGGACAATAATTTGCTTTGCACAGCTTATCTTACAGTTATGCAGTGCATAACTTATTTATGAGTTGCTACTTTAGATGATTCGGCGAAAGGTTTAGCTCATGATTTACATTTTTATACATATATATTTCAGTGCTGGATTATAGTGGATATGACATTTTAAATTACGCTAACTACTTGTCATATACACGGGCTATCGGAATAGCCCAGGAGATTAATTGCAGTGGCTATCACCGGACCTGTTTTTTTTTTTCCGTGAGCTGATAGTGTAATACCTGCAGTCGCTTTTCGGGTAAGGGCCCACTGAGAGCACCGTTCTATTTATTAGCAAGGCCTTCTTGTCCTCTGCCGCAAAGTGCACTGCAAAAAATCCATCGAGATCATTCACAGCAGCCTGCCATTGTACCTCAGTCCAAGGTCAATATTCAAAGGTCCTTAATTTAAAGCTCTGTTTAATACGTAGGCTTTCGCGACCAGTATGATCCGTAATGCAGGTTTTTTTTTGGGTTCGATCGCGTCAATATACAAATGCGTCGTTAAACCCGCCACCACCCGACACAGCCAAACTAGTAAGGTTTGTCACGTAAACAGAACGTGCCAATTCGTCAATAGTACAGCACCACCGGTGTGTTGGAGAGCCAAGCCACAACATTTACAATCCGAGTACTTTGCTCTCCAACACAGTGGTGTGCTGTACCATTAACGAATTGACACGTTCTGTTTACATGAGAAACATTACTAATTGTCTGTGTCTGGTGGTGGCGGGGTTAATGACACATTTAAATATTTACGCGATCTAACCCAAAAACAACCTGTATTACAGTTTAAAGCTCTGTCGGTGGTTAGCGCAGCCCATCAATCCTGGTTAGACCTCCAAGACAACTGGTTGTTACATATATGTTATTACAAATCCTTCACCTGAATGATCCCTTGAGGTCGTACAACTCATTTGCGCAGGGGTGTTCTGTGCAAATTGATACTTACAAAGCAAACATATACCTATCATGACGTGTTTGCTGTGGTGTGAACATGTTGTATCGTGGTGTATCTTGTTCTGTGTGCTTCTATCTGCAGTTGTGCGTACAGAGTCCCCACAATTGTAAGCTCTGCTTCATGCGTTTATATTTGGCTTCGCTTCCCAATTTCCCAGCGTAAATGAGCTTGTCGGTTCAATGGCAGGCGATCTCTCGTTGAAAGGAGATTGCAGGGATTGTGTGAGAATTAAAAGTTCAGGCTGGGTCCGCGTTCTCCTGTGCCATGGGCGCTATTTGGAGAGCAACAATCGAGAGGCGAAGGAAAAAAGGAGAAATACACGGCACGTGTAGAGCCCTACACTGTGAGCAGCATTGGCGAAAACAAAGCGATCAATGCCAGAGAAAACATTTAACAACTCCCGAGTTTTATTTTTAGTTGCGAGTCCAGTTGGGACATCACAGAGATGATGGAGCAAGACTTTGGTGTCTTAATAAAAAAAAAACAGCACAGGTGAATTTCTGAGTAATAGTTGTAATTTCTAACAATTGGTGCCACTTTACCGCCCTGCCCCAACTGTGAAAAAAGAGCTTCATAGCTCATCGGATTCCTCCAGCCTAAATAAACGTTCTGATTCTGAATAAATTTTCGTACAGCTAGGTGTGTTGACTATTGTGTGGAAGGGAATGCCTCTCAACTGAATTTTTATCCAGCTTATGGCATGAAACCGAGGGGTGATTATGCAGCACGATGATGTCCCTATTGGGCACGGGGAACCCACGCTGCTGCGTCTGCTCCGTGTAAACAATCCCTGGGGATTAGACTGTCACGTTTAATTGGCCGCCTCACAGCAGAAGGCACACCGGTTGCCTGAGCATTTAAACTGGGTCACCACAACGCAAGACATAAATCATTACAGTTGCCCAGCTATTTCAAGTAATTTTTGCAGGCAAGAGGATGCTTCCCGTGCCTCCGATATTGAGCGCCATCATTTCTGCACGTCGCAACCGAGATCACGCCAAAAGGATTGAAAAGCACCATTTCCACGGCACAACTAAACCCATTGCGGTCTCATTCGCGCTCACGCTCATGTAAATTTATCGTTTGCCCCGCTCAAACTTTAGCGGCATTATTCCATAGCAGGCTTTTTTTTTTCTCCTTGCATTTTTTCATAACGCCACCAGAGCTCAGACTGGGACAGTCTGGCAAAAGCCAAATTAGCCTTGGCATACATTATTGATTGGTATGAGATCCCTGTGGCTGTGATTGAGATGCATCGGCCATGCATTAGGAACACTGGCTTAGCCTAATCCTTTTCTGTCATCCTATAGAGAAAAATGGCCATCTCAGACTTTTTAACAAAATGCTTTTGCAAAAAGAGTGTGCGTGGCGCTGCAGTCTATTATGAAGCCTGGGCAAGTGCCCCCATTGACGCAGGTTTTAGCCCAAGGCACTACCTCCTCTAAGATTGCAAGTGCAGTAGTTTTTTTCTCCATGCCTCACCTCAACTTTCTCCATCTCTCACCTCGTCTCGGGATCACTCTACCTCATTCTGCCTCTCTCCGTGTGTCTCTCTCTGTCGCTCTCTGTCTTGCTCTGGGTATGTATCCTTGTCTGTATGCCTCTCCTTGCATCTCTGCCTCACCAATGTATCTCTGTGTCCGTTGCTCACAACATCTCTCTGGTTCCTTTTCTCCCAGCGTCCCCTTCCTCGCTCTCCTTGCCTATGTTTATTTTCCCTGAACCGTGCTGGCCCCGTGACATCGTCACTGGTTCCAGGGTCAGCCGAGGTGAAAGTGCACGGCGGCGCATGATGAACGCGTGCTCGGGAGCACAGAGAGCTATTGGGTCAGCCCAGGAAGGGCGTCTATTGGAAGAGGCAGGCTCATGGCTTAGCCAATCCGACAAATCGTGCTGGCGGTCTAGCTAGCACGATTTGTGTAATCACAGTTGTATAGTGTGAGGTTAATTTTTCAGGATTCGGGATGTTTGGCCAAGAGCACTTACATTCCATGTCGAGACAGGAACGCACTTTATTTCAATAGTATCTATTAGGCACACATTTATAGATTATATATGCAATTGAGAGCATGCAATGGTGTGAAAAAGAATAAGCGTAAGCATTTTCCACGTTGGGGAAATATAGTAACTAGTCTTGTCTAATTAGTTGTGCTGTGTATTTATTTATTAATATTCAGCCACAGACATCCATCAGAGAATTAACAACACTGTCATGAACATTACTCTGATGAGGACCAACATTGCATTGGAATAGTTGCTCATGGACACGACATTAAACAAGAACGTTGTGTTGTATCCTCTGAGGAGGCGTTATGGTGAATGCTGAAACATCTGTCATGCTTTCCGAGGAATGTGCTCATTAAATTCTAACTTAAATATCTCTCGGCAATGGAAAATCGTGGCCGTAACTTAGATCTATTGGATTTAAGCAGCATCACAGGGATTTTAGTCTTTTCGAGGCTAAAGTTCACATCAGGGCATTCTCCAAGGATTCTTAACTGCGTTGCCATGAGGTTCGTTTCATCTCTTGACATTTTTATGGCATTTCACATGTATTCATTCAAAGAGCATCGTAAACAATGCACCGGTCAATGTTAAAGGTAAAGGCGCAGCCTTTAACTGCTTGCCGGTGCAACTGCTGGTGGAAGGACTTCCACTGGAGGAAGCTCTCCAGAGCCTCTCTAGAGCAGTGGTTCTCAACCGGGGGTACGCCGACCCCTGTGGATATGTGGCAATGTCCCAGGGGGTACGTGAGGTGATCTATCAATGTGTGAAATTATATCGTACATGAGAGTCATTGGTGAATAATCATGCATGAATCTGCCAAATGTAAAATAACTAGGATAACGTGTAAATCCACGTGGTAACCTAGAGCGATATAAAATACTCTTTGGTTCTATTCGGTAAAGTCACGTAGGTAAAAAATAAAACAACAAAAATCACGACTTTTCGGCCACAACACAAGTAGCCTTCTTCAGGTGAAGGAACAGAGCTGTCGGGACGACAGAGCTTCAGTGAACGTTGTGGCCGAAACGTCGTGATTTTTGTTGTTTTATTTTTTACCTACGTGACGTTACCGAATAGAACCAAAGAGTATGGATCCTTGCAGTCACGAAAGCTTCAAATCTAGAAACGATATAAAATACCTTTATAAACTCAGTGATCGTAACCAATTTGGTTTACAAAAGTAACCACGCGTGCAGAGCGTCCGTTGGATGTTTTTTGTAGTCGCTTGCAGTTACTAGCTAGTTGGTTAAAATATCGATGTCTTTTATTTATACATTTATTTATCAAGGGGTCGGGGGGGGGTACTCGGTTGAAACAAAATTCTACAAGAGGGGTCACAGTAGCCAAAGAGGGTTGAGAACCACTGCCCTAGAGGGTGTCTTGGAAGAGGTGGGAGTGACCACACTTTACCCCACCACTTGGGACCTGCCCATCGACGAACTGCGGTGGCACCCATTTATATTTGCTGGGCGGAGAGAGGCGGTCGGGATTAAGGAACGTTCCCCAGGAGATCAAACGGGTGACCTCTGCATTACAAGGCCGTGGTGCTAACCATTATACCTTGGCAGCATCCATCAAATGGATAAACATCCAATATCGGTTGACAATACCTTCATGATGATTTTTATTTATTTAACAAACACCGGCTTTGTGACAAATGTGTCAAATTATTTTCGTGTTCATATGTTTTGCATGCAAAAGTATTGAATTGAATTTTGAGACTGAAAACAGTCAGCCACCTCCTTTGTGCCATGTGATCAGCAATGTCTCGTGTACACCAGGTCGTAGATTTTTTCTTTGATTTCTCGCATGAATGAGCAAGGAATTGAAAACAAGTGGAAATGTTTTGTGAGATTCAAGGTATTTACACAAATTAGATTAATGTCTTGTAATCGTAGTTCATTTCGTTATTACGATGGGTTATGTTGATAGTCTTCATTGAGACAAGATGAGTGTGGAATGATTCGGAAATTCTATTTAGGGACTGAGGCCGGGAGGTATACAGGGGAATGCACATTGAAGGGTATAGGGTGACAATATGGTACAAACACTTTAAACAATATAAATGCCGGCATAACTACCTTGTTCAGCTCTCGGTCAGTGTTTGTTGTGAATGTCTGTCGTGGTGTTTTCTCCATGTATATGCTGCACGTGTGTTCAAGTGCCTGTGGATAATGTGCATTTGTCCTCGGCTCATTTGAAGCCAAACAAACTCTCGTGACCCATTCTGTAATAAATAGATCCGAATGAATATACGTTTAACCATGTTGGATTTGACGGACACCATCGTGACTAGTTGAATATTAAAGCAAGAGTACGGCCTTCCATGGCCAATAGTAGCACACTTCGTTTAATAAAGTGGATTGTAATGGGAATTGAAAATGTAAGCTCCATTTATTTAGCAGTAATATCATGACATTAACCAGAGTATTGAATTGTTACAATGCGTGACTTTGGAATTCTTAACATGGTTTTTGGTAACAAAACTGAAACTTTTTTACAAGGATTCAGGTCTGCAAACCTTTTTACAAGGATTCATGTCTGCAGACATGAATCCTTGTAAAAAGGTTTCAGTTTTGTTGCCAGAAAAAGGGAGAAAACCCTATTATTACATTTTGGTACTGGCAAAGGAGGTCTAATGATGTAGATGCTCACCCCGAGCCCTCATTACTTTGATAGTGCATTGTCTTTGAGCTGTACGCCTTTTGGCGTTCTCTGGTCGAGCACCAATTGGGTCGAGGCTCAAAAGAAAGCCGTCCCTTGGTGTGGACCAATCAGTTTCAAGGACAATGCATATATTATCATAGTATGTTTTTTGTTTGCATTTTGACTGCAGGTATTGTGGTTAATGCAGACATGAATCCTCGTAAAAAGGTTTCAGTTTTGTTGCCAGAAAAAAGGGAGAAAACCCAATTATTATATGGTTTTTGGTCTTTGTAAATTCGATTTTTAGTTTATTTATAAAGAAATCCATCAATGGGCAACTGTGACAGTTAACAAGAAAAAAGGGCTGAGGAATTTAATGCGTTTACAGTGTTTGAATAAATCACATCACTCCAATTATCCACAATACTGCCATGAGTTAATTGAAATTTCACAGAGGGTGTCACGTTACTTATGAAAATGGAATCTTTGTGAACGGACATTGGTGCTGATCACTTGGTTAATGAAAAAATTGAGTTCAACAATGAATAAAATGCCTATTAATCCAAAATATTACTAATCAAAAATACCTCTCAAACTGTCAGGGGTGGAATATTTATTATTAGTAGAATTATAATACTTAAACTTGCAGCCAACTTGTATCTGCCATCTCGATCATAGTTTGCACAATCAAAAGTGACCACAATACATGCACAACACTTGAGCTACACTTGGCAAGCACTGTTTTTCCCCATTGACCGACAATGACACACACACATCACTGGTGTGTGCTCCGCCCTCAACCCCTCTTGCCTCTTTGTGTGCTGTCAAGAAGGGCGCCCCTTCTGTGCTCTTACTTTTAGGCAGTGTTGACAAACTTTTTTTTAAATGGACAGTCAACGAAAATGGTTGCCGGTCCCTGAAGTAATTTATTCTCAAAGAATTCGGACTAGCGGGATGCTGTATAACTTGAATTACATCCTCCAAACCTCAGTGCCCTTGAACAGTTATAAAGTGTGTTTGTGGTAGGATTCCAGTGACGTGGTATAGAAACACTATATAATGTCACACTGCAAGAAGTGACTGCTACATGAAAAAAAAGAACAATTATTGACATTCCTGACATGCATGCAAAATTCAATTGAAATCTGAACACGCGTTGCTGTGCTATCAGTGGCCATGAATAATTGAGAGCAGCGAGTGACATCACTGAATGCACTCATCTTTGAACTTGTCCGAGGCGCTGAGGTCCCACGGTGTGCGGAGTTGGTTTCATGAGAATCCATTATTCACAAATATCTTCCCCTGACATGTGGGGAGGACTATTCGATCACCTGCCTCTGCCAGGAAAGGCCCACTGAGTTATATAGCTCTCTTCCAGAAGCGACCTGGCCACAAATGAGAGCTCAACGAAGTGGCTTATCATGTGGAAATTTACAGCAGCCAAATACTCAAGGCATGTCGATTCTAAAACCCGAGGACCCGGAGAAGAATCCACACAATCACGGGGAGACATGCAAACTCCAAATATACAGCAGGCGTCAGGGGTGGGATCAAACCCACGACCTCCTGTATACCAGGCGATGTAATTAACATTCCCTAGCCACCGTGGCAGTAGCCGGACACCAAAGGCAGCTTTAGTCTGCCGTGCGTCTATGTCTTCAGCATGTGCACACTTCAATAAAAAAATATTTTCTGTGCTTCTCATGCACACACGCCTCTCAGTATGACCACCGAGTTATTCGGTTGCCATTGACTCTGAAAAGCATAATCACATCAGAGATTGTTTCTCATCCAGTGAGAGATTGAGTATGCGGATGCAGAAGATGCCATTTTCTGAGGTGGTCTTGTGGATGGTGGACTGGCAGTGACGATCAGATCCTCTGTATACCAAAAACACAACACATTCGTCACTAACAATGCCTCCTAATGTGTACAATCGCTCTCTCGCTATGAGGAAGGGCCATCGCCCGAGACGTCACCGATTACCTATAGTGTTATTTTCTTTTCCTTTTAAGCCCATGGCATTATTTGGCGAAGCACAATGAGCATTTGTTGTGTGTGCTCCATCATTGAGAATGCAATTTTCACCAAATAATGAGTTTCCCTTATGCACCAGGACTTTCCTGGCGACTCGGCGGTGTGTTTTGCTGCTGCAGCTAGCCCGCACTTTGTCGTGTTTCCATTCAACCCCCCCCCCACCGCGTTGTCTTCCCACCCCCATTTCTATTGCTTTGGGTTTACATTTTTGTTGTTGCTTTTATCGTAATAAAACGCGGGCACGTTAGGGCACGGTGCAAGACTCGCACAACCCGGTGTGACAAAAATTTGCGAGCAACAGTCTCGACGCAACTGAACCGTATATAAAAGACGGGGGTGGGTATTGAAAGACTTGGAAAGGAGCCCTGCATGCCCCAACAATGTGTGGACATCACGTCGGGGAGAGGATAGACATTTAAACAAATGGTGGGGGGGGGGGGGTATAACCGAATAACCTTGAAATCAAATAACATGCAGGCGGGCGATGTGCATTGATACTTTCCCTCTACTATTCTGCTCTCGCTTCGTCTCCCGAGGGGGTTTCACCCCCCTCTTTTTTCGGTCCCTGTCTCCCGGGCCCTATTCCGTTGCATCGTTACGTCCACGCTCTCCTCGCACTGTTGCCCCGCTGAAGCTGTGATTATTTCTGCGGCCTTTGTAAAAGCGTCTTGAGAAGCAGTTGTATTTAAGCGCGAAATAAATTCAACTCTGTATCCTTTGCAACGGGCCCCAAACATCTTCGTTTAACCGGACAAAATGCACAGCTCTGCATTAGTGCATTCGGAGAGCTACACATTGTTTAGATGCACGACGTTAATTGGGCCTTTTGGTGTTTCTCTCGAGACCTGATAATGAAGGCATATGTATTTTTATGTGCCTATATCGTGGGTACTTATCTTATTTGTTGTAATATTACTAATTAAATAAGTTATGCAGGTAAGCTTACGTGAGTCTCAAGACTCTTTCAAGGAGGGTTCGCTTGGGATGTTTGGCCAGTTACAATAGTGAACACGTGGCATCATCAACAGCCACGATCTGTCCGCTGCTATATCTACGGTACCTTTTTTTTGCCAGTATCCAAAATGATGAAAAATAAGAATGGCCTTTTCCCTTCCTGGCAATGAAACAGGAGGTGTGAAGATATTCAAACACCAAATAGATTATACCCTTTTCAAGGCATCAAGGCTGCAGACTTGATGCCATTAATGCCAACTTGATCCCTTGTAATAGGTTTCTATTTGGTGTTTGAACATCTTAACACCTCCTGTTTTATTGCTAGAAATGGTAAAACCTATTCTGACTTTTCATCAATCCACTGCTAGTTGAAGGCCTTCCCCAGCCACCGTATTGTGATTTGACGATGCAGCGGAGTGCTTGGCATGTGGCGGGAGACCGGAGTGCCCGGAGAGGACCCACAGAAGCGAGCATGTAACATTCTCATCTGCACAGATAGATTTCAAGAATCTCTTTCTGTAGTGTTACCTCCTGGCCACCTTGCAGTCCGAACCCTACAGAACCTGTCATTTGCGAGCAGTGTCCCGTCCGGTTACAAATTAGGCTTAACCCTGCGTGGCTTCCAAGATTTGATGAGATCCGGGTGCATTCAGGGTGATTTTTGTTCATCGGAATTTTGATCGTTTTTCTTTTGCTGTGAAGCATTCTGATGTCTTGGGCAAAATTCACACATTCCTAATGCTATTGAAATTCAATACCCTATCTCACAATGAGACTCATTAGGTTATATTTTCGCTGACCTACCAGATCACATTTTCTGCAGCACTACTACGTCGTGTGTGTTTTCCCATGCCGTGTGTACCCGTGTGTGATTGTTATTTCTACGCGGGGTGTACCAAGCACAACCGAGCGTGTTGTGTTCGGAGAACCGATGCATGGGTTTCAATAATAAAAATAAGTTGCTCCCCTATCCCCTGTCCCACCACTAACTTTAGATGCCATGCTGCCCTGAATGTTAAATAATATAATCTGCATCATCGGCGTTGTCAGTGAGCACCGTTGATCGTTACAATTGTAGAGTGTTGTGGCACCAATGCCTGCGATCCAGAATTTGCGTTGGGTGCAACATGCTGAGATTGATGGCAGCACAGGGTAGCACAAGTTGTAACACTTGAGCCTCACAGCAAGATGCGCCTGGGTTTGATTCCTAACTTTTGCGTGGAGTTTGTATGTTCCCGCTCTGTTCTGCATGGGATTCCCCCACGTTCTCTGGTTTCCTCCCATAGCTCAAACAAATTTTTACCCAAACAAAATAACTGGCGTTGGCCAAACATCCCATGGGGTGTCACCGTGGCGAGATGTTAACTACCTCTCCTTGTATGCAGGAGTGCATGGGTTCGACCACGACCCTGACGCCTGTATATTTGTAGGTGGCATGGTCTGCCTGTGGTTGAGGGTTTTTTCTCCGGGTTCCTCCTGTTTTTCCCTCCACATTTAGAAACATGCATTTAGGGTATTTGGGCTAAGTCACTTCTGAAAAAGAGCTATATAGCTCTGTAGGGCCCTTCTTTTGTAAACTAAAAAAATACTTTGATTTAATAGTTTTGCAAAGATTATCTGAAATAAACTTGGTTGAGATTACACATAGCAGCAGCAACATCGCCGGCAGCTGTGAAACCCTATCAGGACCTGGCTGTAAACGAGTTTTGCTTTCCTTGGTAACGAGCATCAAGTGCTAATCACTGCGCTACCACTCCACCACGTCGTGACAGTAGAAGCCTGATGTAAGCACACCTTGGGAACAATTCCAAGTGTGCTTATATCGGGAGTATGCTTGTATTGTAAGTTTATTTCGCCTACACCTCACCAATGTAATGTAAGGATGTGTTGCTTACACCGGAACTGTGTTTATATTGGGTGTGCTTATATGCGGCTTCGACTGTATTAACTAGACTAAACTAAACCATTTTTATTTTACCAGATAAAGCCCACTGAGCTATATAGCTCTTTTTCATAAGCGACATGGCCACAAATGATCGCTGAACGAAGTGGTTTATCAAATGGAAATTTACAGCAGCCAAACACTCTAAACTCACGTTGATTCAAGATGTGGAGGGAAAAACCGGAGGACCCGGAGAAAAATTCACACGACCACAGGGAAAGAGACACGCCAACCCCAAATATACAGCAGGCATCAGGGTCGGGATCGAACGCACGACCTCCTGTATACCAGGGGCGGTAGTTAACATTGTCCCGAGGTGCTGGCGTACATCCGTCAGGCTCCCAACGGTGGTATTGCCCTGGAGCTGAATTCACGCGCCGCCACACCCCCCCCCCCCCTCCCGCCCCACACCCCCCCAAGGCGTAACGCTTGTGCCGTGCGATGCGCGCAGGAGTTTCTGGCCGAGCTGGTGATCGCGGAGGTGACGCGGTGCAGTGAGAACGAGCATCTGCTCTTCCGGGAGAACACACTCGCCACCAAGGCCATCGAGGAGTACCTCAAGATGGTGGGCCAGTGGTACCTGCACGACGCCCTCGGTATGTTCCAACCCTCAGTCGTCACCGCGCACCACCTGTGCCTGCTCTTCCGCTCCCAGCCTACTGGGGGAGTCGTTACGCGAGACTCGCCCGTAGTTGCCGTAAATATTCAACTCTCAGTTGTCCGGGGTAATCGTGGGCTCGCAGGGGTGAACACAAACGCGGATAATGCAACATGTGCTTAGCTCAGGCGAGAAAGCTTTTTCTCGTTCGTCTACATGTAATAGGGGTAAAGATGTATCTATGTATGATGAAACTTCTTTCGCACCATACGTAGCCAACCGTGCTAATCAGAGGTGCAGGGGAAGATACCAAACTAAGCACAAAAAGATATTCTAAAGAAATGAGTGTTCAAATTATGTTTCTGTTGATTCTGAGAGTTATCGGTTCACTTGTCCGCGTACAAAACAGGATTCAACCGTTCTGTCCAAAGCATATCTTACAATATGGTGCCATTTACAATGGAGCAGGCATATCTTACAATATGGTGCCATTTTCAATAGAGCAGGCATATCTTACAATATGGTGCCATTTACAATGACGCAGGCATATCTTACAATATGGTGCCATTTTCAATAGAGCAGGCATATCTACAATATGGTACCATTTACAATAGGGCAGGCATATCTTACAATATGGTGCCATTTTCAATAAAGCAGGCATATCTTACAATATGGTGTCATTTACAATAATGCATGCATATCTTACAATATGGTGCCATTTACAATGGAGCAGGCATATCTACAATATGGTGCCATTTACAATGGAGCAGGCATATCTTACAATACGGTGCCATTTTCAATAGAGCAGGCATATCTTACAATATAGTGCCATTTACAATAGTGCAGGCATAAATACAATATGGTGCCATTTACAATAGTGCAGGCATATCTACAATATGGTGCCATTTTCAATAGAGCAGGCATATCTACAATATGGTGCCATTTTCAATAGAGCAGGCATATCTTACAATATGGTGCCATTTACAATAGTGCAGGCATATCTTAAAATATGGTGCCATTTACAATAGAGCAGGCATATCTTACATTCGGCGTTTGCTGCTGCTTGCACAGCAAATGGACAAAAAAAGTTTATTCCGAGACGGAAAGTGTTTTCAGCTATTTCTCATTTTTAATTGTACATTATTTTTAGCTTCTGCCGAGTTCGTAGACGTTGAAACTGACTTGTGCTTATCAACGCCATTGCTCATGGCCTTGCCACATCATCTGTCTGGAAGGATAATCGAGAATTCATAATTGGTGCAGTCAGAATTATATCATTTGAATTGAACAAGCCCAAGTCCCAGAGCGATAATCAAGTACATATATATGTATGTAAGTATGAGGGCACTTGTTTAAAAGCACACCACAATGCTTCTGATGTTTTGTGCGAATATAGCTGACGCTGCGCAAAGAGTGAAAATTTTAAGCCAAGCTAATATTAACCTCTTCTGTCAACACGACTCCCAGCACTTTCCCCCCTCTCCCCACCCGGAGATGAGCAATGTGCGTTACGTAAGTTGGCTCTGTTTTTGAAGGTCAAAGAAAAATACAAAATCTGCGAGAGCAGCAGTTCCCCTTCAGAGACGCGACGTCGCCTCCGGGCTAAAGTTGCACGCCGTGCTGCATGCGTGCCCGTGCTTTTGTCGTTGAAGGCGAGTTCGTGCGAGCGCTCTACGACTCTGACGAGAACTGCGAGGTGGAGCTGAGCAAGTGCTCGTCCGCAGAGCTGGCTGACCACCGCAACAACCTGCGCATGTGCTGCGAGCTGGCCTTCTGCAAGATCCTCTCCTCCTGCTGGTACCAGACGCGCACGCTCGCCATCCCTCTCCACCACACGTCCCTCTCCACCACACGACCAGCCGTTGGCACGAGGAATCGGCAGAGGCTGTGGCGTAGCGCACGGCGGCCGGGTACAGACCCAGCGTACCATGGTTCCCCAGGGGGTGCGACGTAGCTCCCCCTGCGGTGCTTTAAACTCGTACCGCGTGTTTGTTTGTTCGGCGCGACGTCCAAAGTTTCGCTGCACGCGCTGGGGAGCTGAGCGACACGTGGCACCGCGCAAACACGTCGGAGGGCTGTGCGCGCTGCTCGCCGGCACGCAGGGCACATGCATGGCACTGGCCCCCACGCAGAAGCTTGCGCGGTATATACGCACACACACGCAATGAATGTTCAAAGTTGCGTATAAACACAGTTATTTATATAGGAACACATTTACACATTCAACCATTGAAGAATTTATATAGCCTAATACTTATGCATATTTAGTGTATACGTCTGCCCAAGCACAGACTGGGATAGAGATGAAAGACTACCTTTCCACGTTTAGCGTCATGAGCTGACAGAGCTAGTTATGTTATTGAGCCTCTTATTGAGGTTCACACAGCGGTATTGCCAGCACTGTGTATGCATCTTACCCGCTGCCTTTGTCTCCCTCGGTACTTCTGCTAACTTATTGCATTGGGAGCTCGTTTAGGTTGCGTCGAGCTGTGAGAAACCCAGGCTAAATTATACAGAATTACCAATTACCAACCCAATGGAATTAAATAGTTTCTTGGGCAGATTGTGCAGTGCTTTATCCACCGTGTTAACCACTCTGTAAACCACTGCAATTCATAATAATACAGCTGGGTAAGATCGCGTGAATATAAATGTGTCATTAAACCCACAACCACTCAACACAGCCTATTTGTATTGTTTATCAGGTAAACTAAACGTGCCAATTAGTTACTAGTTCAGCACACCGGTGTGTCGGAGAGTGAACCCACAACATTTACAATTTCAGTACGACGTTTCGACACGTTTATGTTCACATGATCTCACCCAAAATACCTTTATTATGGATAATATTGGTCGCGAAATCGGCGAGGTTAGTTCGGATATCACTCATCACTGATGCTGCGGCAGCTAGCCAAGCTGCTGTGTGTGTGGTGACTGAGAGATCACCGCTAGCCAAGCTGCTGTGTGTGTGGTGACTGAGAGGTCACCGCTAGCCAAGCTGCTGTGTGTGTGGTGACTGTGAGATCACCGCTAGCCAAGCTGGTGTGTGTGTGGTGACTGTGAGATCACCACTAGCCAAGCTGGTGTGTGTGTGGTGACTGAGAGATCACCGCTAGCCAAGCTGCTGTGTGTGGTGACTGTGAGATCACCGCTAGCCAAGCTGCTGTGTGTGTGGTGACTGAGAGATCACCGCTAGCCAAGCTGCTCTGTGTGTGGTGACTGAGAGATCACCGCTAGCCAAGCTGCATTGTATGTATGGTGACTGAGAGATCACCGCTAGCCAAGCTGCTGTGTGTGTGGTGACTGAGAGATCACCGCTAGCCAAGCTGCTTTGTGTGTGATGACTGTGAGATCACCGCTAGCCAAGCTGCTGTGTGTGTGGTGACTGAGAGATCACCGCTAGCCAAGCTGCTGTGTGTGTGGTGACTGAGAGATCACCGCTAGCCAAGCTGCTGTGTGTGTGGTGACTGAGAGATCACCGCTAGCCAAGCTGCTGTGTGTGTGGTGACTGAGAGATCACCGCTAGCCAAGCTGCTGTGTGTGTGGTGACTGAGAGATCACCGCTAGCCAAGCTGCTGTGTGTGTGATGACTGTGAGATCACCGCTAGCCAAGCTGCTGTGTGTGTGGTGACTGTGAGATCACCGCTAGCCAAGCTGCTGTGTGTGTGGTGACTGTGAGATCACCGCTAGCCAAGCTGCTGTGTGTGTGGTGACTGAGAGATCACCGCTAGCCAAGCTGCTGTGTGTGTGGTGACTGAGAGATCACTGCTAGCCAAGCTGCTGTGTGTGTGGTGACTGAGAGATCACCGCTAGCCAAGCTGCTGTGTGTGTGATGACTGTGAGATCACCGCTAGCCAAGCTGCTGTGTGTGTGGTGACTGAGAGATCACCGCTAGCCAAGCTGCTTTGTGTGTGATGACTGTGAGATCACCGCTAGCCAAGCTGCTGTGTGTGGTGACTGAGAGGTCACCGCTAGCCAAGCTGCTGTGTGTGATGACTGTGAGATCACAGCTAGCCAAGCTGGTGTGTGTGTGGTTACCCAGAAATCACTGCTAACCGAGCTGCTGTGTGTGTGGTTACCGAGCCATCACCCCCACGACGTATAAACACATTTATCATGCACACCCGCACGAACGTCACACCAGTTCGAGGAAAAACAGATTACAATTCTTGTGCATTGAAACGACAATTATTACTGTATCTATAACCATAACAGGGTACACAATATAATATACTGTATTCATGTTAAATAGAATGTTGACGTCTTTTCAATCTCAACCAGATATTCTTGTTTACACTCTGGCTCGGGTTTTTTCTCACTTTGTTTATGGTTTGTTTGCATTATGATATTATTGCAATGAGCTAACTAAAGCCAATACCTTAATAAGCCCCAACAATGGCCTAATCTATTGCAGGTTTAATGGAGGGAGGGCAGTAATAGAGCAATGTCCATCATTTAAAGTTACTTTTGTGTTCAGTTTGTTGTCCTTCCCCCGCACCTCCTGATTAGCACGGTTGTCTTGCGTACGGTGCGAAAGAAGTTCAACTTACATAGAGCAACAGCCTCGGCTCACAACACTGAGAGCACCTCCCAGCCAGCAGCAACAGCTATCCACATTTTTATTGCAGCTAATGAAACAAATGTTTGCCCTTTTAATTAACAGCAACATCTATTATTGCAGTAAAAAATACAAAGCAGTTTTATTTGATGTTTCTCATCAGTGCCAAATGAGTGGAAATGTAATTTTTTGTGTTTTGGTAATTGCTGTTGAGAAAATTTGCTATTTCACAGAAGCAGATTGTTAATTCTAAGATGCAATGTGATTGGAGCTTTGGACAACCTACACAACTCGTAACTGTGAAATGTATACACGTATAAAAGAGCTCCTACGCATAGCTTCTTCTCCGTGATAATGTGGAATGTCCATTGCTGGCTGGCTCAAAGTCCCAAGCACACTTGAGAGGTGAGGCATTTTACCTTTGCCCTCTTGTGTCGACTGTACAGTCGAGCACCAACACTCCACGATGATTGTTGGGGGCGGCTGTTGTGGACCCTGTAATCCCACGGCACACCGCGAAAATGACTCCAAACGTCCGCGCCGGAAAAATCGCGGATTTTAGGAGGTTTTCTTTAGCCGCCATCAAAAAAAGTCCCAAAAAATATCTGCGGAAACTTCTTGGACGTGTGGGATTTTCATCCCCTGCCGATTGCTTCAGATTTTCCGCTAACCGCGAGGGCGTTGCAAAGTGCTTGGATTTGCGAATTATTGGATGACAGATTTTTGGACTTCTTTATTTACGACGACGCAAACTCAGAGACTGTCGTCTTTACCAGTCACGTGTCAACAACCCGGTGAAGGATCAGAACAGGTACAGACAACGGCACGTCGCTCAAGTTGCGCATCGCTAGGGGACGTAGCCCAGTTCCCTCATCTTCTGCAGCACACTGTGAGTTAAATAAAAACAAGATCATGCACAATAGCAATGCACAATGAAGCAGATGTGAGCATCATGCTAGAGCTATTACCGTTTTATAAAGAGTTGTTCCACAATGTGCTCAATACACATGCAAGTTATTAATTGAAGTAGTGTGTTCAGTATCACTAGAATTCTGGTGAATGGCCACAACCACCGGCCGAGGATAAAAATGGGTTGTCTGAAATAATGAAAGGCTCCAAAGGAATACATTTATTTACTTTACTGGAAGTGCAAAGACAATTTCAGCTGACAGCAGGAGACCATTGTTCAAGTGTGAAGGAGGTTGCAATGGCTGCTATCATTGCCCTTTTGGCAGAGCCATTTAGACCAAGACATTCCGCGTTTGCCCATTTGAACAAAACCATAAATGAACAAGAGTGTTTTTTTATTATTATTCATCTTAATAAAATAGACGATTGAAAGAAATTGGATATCCCTGTAGATGCCATTACACTGGGATTGAATGCCCAGCGATTTGCCAGTGGTTTGGATCTGCAGCTGTGCAAGTAAGTGCAGCTCGTAACAATGCAAGCGAGGATCTCAGGGATGCAGAGATAGTAGGGCATTCATTGTCAATTTAGCTCGTACAGTGAGGGGAAAAAGTATTTGATCCCCTGCTGATTTTGTACGTTTGCCCACTGACAAAGAAATGATCAGTCTATAATTTTAATGGTAGGTTTATTTGAACAGTGAGAGGCAGAATAACAACAAGAAAATCCAGAAAAACGCATATCAAAAATGTTATAAATTGATTTGTATTTTAATGAGGGAAATAAGTATTTGACCCCCTCTCAATCAGAAATATTTCTGGCTCCCAGGTGTCTTTTATACAGGTAACGAGCTGAGATTAGGAGCACACTCTTAAAGGGAGTGCTCCTAATCTCAGCTTGTTACCTGTATAAAAGACACCTGTCAACAGAAGCAATCAATAAATCAGATTCCAAACTCTCCACCATGGCCAAGACCAAAGAGCTCTCAAAGGATGTCAGGGACAAGATTGTAGACCTACACAAGGCTGGAATTGGCTACAAGGCCATTGCCAAGCAGCTTGGTGAGAAGGTGACAAAAGTTGGTGCGATTATTCGCAAATGTAAGAAACACAAAAGAACTGTCAATCTCCCTCGGCCTGGGGCTCCATGCAAGATCTCACCTCGTGGAGTTGCAATGATCATGAGAACGGTGAGGAATCAGCCCAGAACTACACGGGAGGATCTTATCAATGATCTCAAGGCAGCTGGGACCATAGTCACCAAGAAAACAATTGGTAACACACTACGCCGTGAAGGACTGAAATCCTGCAGCGCCCGCAAGTTCCCCCTGCTCAAGAAAGCACATATACATGCCCGTCTAAAGTTTGCCAATTAACATCTGAATGATTCAGTACAACTGGGTGAAAGTGTTGTGGTCAGATGAGACCAAAATGGAGCTCTTTGGCATCAACTCAACTCGCCGTGTTTGGAGGAGGAATTCTGCCTATGACCCCAAGAACACCATCCCCACCGTCAAACATGGAGGTGGAAACATTATGCTTTGGGGGTGTTTTCTGCTAAGGGGACAGGACAACTTCACCACATCAAAGGGACGATGGACGAGGCCATGTACCGTCAAATCTTGGGTGAGAACCTCCTTCCCTCAACCAGGGCATTGAAAATGGGTCGTGGATAGGTATTCCAGCATGACAGTGACCCAAAACACACGGCCAAGGCAACAAAGGAGTGGCTCAAGAAGAAGCACATTAAGGTCCTGGAGTGGCCTAGCCAGTCTCCAGACCTTAATCCCATAGAAAATCTGTGGAGGCAGCTGACGATTCGAGTTGCCAAACGTCAGCCTCAAAACCTTAATGACTTGGAGAAGATCTGCAAAGAGGAGTGGGACAAAATCCCTCCTGAGATGTGTGCAAACCTGGTGGCCAACTACAAGAAACGTCTGACCTCTGTGATTGCCAACAAGGGTTTTGCCACCAAGTACTAAGTCATGTTTTGCTGAGGGGTCAAATACTTATTTCCCTCATATAAATGCAAATCAATTTATAACATTTTTGACATGCGTTTTTCTGGATTTTTTTTGTTCTTATTCTGTCACTGTTCAAATAACCCTACCATTACAATTATAGACTGATCAATTCTTTGTCAGTAGGCAAACGTACAAAGTCAACAGGGGATCAAATACTTTTTTCCCTCACTGTACACCCAGGCACATACGCAGGGCCACCCACATTCGTACACGTTGTTTACATCCAGTACATCTATAAAACACTTGTGTGCGCGACCAATATCCAGAATATAGGTTTGTGGGTTAGATCGCATGTGTAGTGTTTACCATGACGAATAAACTTCTTGAGGCACACTCTGTTTATTGTAATACTTCTCTTTACACAGTCCTTAACACACAGAGGGGTATACGGTCCCCTCACCCTATACCATAAGAAGGTACAGCCTCCGGACTTAGCGTGACCTACACACAGGTCTCTTGATACCTAAGCAGGTACAGCCTCCGGACTTAGTGTGACCTACACACAGGTCTCTTCCTAACCTAAGGAGGTACAGCCTCCTATCTTGGCGGGGCTTACTCACACGTCTACCGCTATCCTAGAGTCCTCCGGCTGGGACCTAGGGGAGGCTATCTGACCCACCGCTTGCCCGGCGGGTCTTGACCACTGGATACGCCGAGCCTTAGCCCTCAGAAGGGCTGGAAGGCTGGGTCCAGGGTCCTGTCTATCTTCAGCCCGGGCTTCGGTCTTGGTGTAGGGAGAGAACTCCCTGCGCTCTGCGCGCTCACCCTTATACCCTTTTGTGACCAGGTCTAACCAATCCCACATTCCCACTTGGAACTGTCTGATTGGTTCTTACCAAACTGTGGCTACGATCCAGTTCACGTCGTCTGACCCCAACCGTTATTCACACAGAGGTAACGCTGCACTGCCCCTTTGATACCTAGTGGCAATGCAGGTTACCGAACAGTGAGTAGTTAACACCTCTACACATGTATAAATGTGTGGTTAAACCCGCCACCACCCGACACAGCTAATTAGTAAGGTTTGTCATGTAAACAGAACATGCCACTTGACTACTAGTACAGCATCCCGGTGTGTTCGAGAGCAAATCTACAACATTTACAATTTGTTGTAATGATGCATCGATTTAGCCTGTGTGGAGCTTGCATGTGCTCCCCCTGTTGTAATGATGCATCGATTTAGCCTGTGTGGAGCTTGCATGTGCTCCCCCTGTAGTGCATGGAATTTCTCCACGTTCTCCGGTTTCCTCTCTCAGCTAAACAACAACAAAAACCTCATACAGTGTAACTGCTATCGCCCAAACATTGCAATGTATAAATATTACCAATCAATTGGGATTTTTATGTATATGGCAACATTGCCTCCTACTGTGAAAACTTGACAGGACCTTCCTGAAACGGAGTGTTGAGACTTTGTGAGGCTTTTGTGGGTAAACATGCATAACAATTTACGTTCATTCTTCAGGCTCACAATACGTGCATAGAAGCTGGCGTGTAAACGATGAAACAAGAAAATTTTACGAAATGGGGAAATTACCCAAATCAGCGCGGAGACATGCATGCTGAGAGACGGGGGGAGGAATCAATGGATCGGAGCACAAACACGAATTAGAGACATCCTGTTGAACGCTGAGAGAAAGAAGCAGGCTTGGGCAAGACGCAACATGAGCAGGAGGTATAGTGAGTGGGAGATGAGCGATGGAGTGACAGCTAAGAGAGGGAGCAACACCCAGGACGCATCGCGTTCTCAATCTTCGCTCTCTCTGTTCCTCTTCCTCCTTGCGCTCAATCCACGCTTTCGCTCTTGTTCTCTTCTTGTCCCCCCCTTCACTGGAACAAAATTCCCCCTCCACATTAAGCAGTCGCCTTCGTTCACAAGTTTCCGCTCCTCACTCAAAACTCACTTATTTTCCCTTGCTCACCCCACGACCTCTTAATCTCCCCCTCACAACCGCCACCGTTACTGTTCCCCCTTCATATTATCATTACACGGCTTTCACTCATTCCCCGTTCATTCAATCCATTCATCATTGTTTACTCCATCAGTTTCGCTCTCACCGAATTCACGCATCACAGATTATATATTTGCCCATTGATTCCTCTCGTCATATTTCATTTACCTCATCGCCACCTTTACATTAACACCCTGTACCGTTGTTAATTCTCTGTAAATACATAAATTTCGTTAAGATAAGAGTGAGAGATGGGACGGGCGATGGAGCGGCAGCCTAGAGAGGGGAGCGCACGCCAAAGAGTACGGCCACCGGGGAGATGGAGCCACAAGTTCTGGAAGATCGATTCCGGCGTCGCGGCACCATGCGGGATGGAGATTTCGTGGGGAACCCTTCATCCAGCAGTGGGTAGGTCATAGCTGTTGATGGATTCGGCACTTTTCAATCGATGCAAGTGATGTGTTAATGTCACGGGTGGGCTAGCAGGACACCCAACACATCACTGCATCACGATGAAGAGATGCGTAGCAAGGGACCCACACTTGGTGACGTTTGCTTTGCAAAGGCAGTTAATAACGACGAACTTTCACCATTTTCTTTTAAATTGTTGCGTTATTAATTTTCACACGTGCTTTTTGATACTTGCATGTGAACTCATGAGCCAGTGACCGTCACGTGATTAGCGTCTCATTGCAGCCATTAATTCCGAATGGTTATTTCCATTCTGGGCCAAGTACGGTTTTACTGCAAATGTTCGCGTTCAATCTACACCAAACCATGTTTAACACATGCACCATCTTCAGTAAATGCCTGCAAGGCGAATGGCTCATGTGATTTGCACAGCAGTCAGATCTAGGCACCAACCCCGCACACATTTAATGCACGCTCTTGGCTTTTTAATTTTTTTTGGCAGAAACATAAATGGCGACTTAATAAAGGGATTACATTTTTTTACAGCAGGTGAAGGCGCAGCCCTGCAATAGTTTGCTCACGCCACCGCTGGCAGAAGGGCCTCCACGAGATCGCTCGAGAGAGCGCCTCCTAGAGGTTAGTTGGCTGATACTTCCTTGCTGATTGGACATCTTGGAGGAAGTGGGAGTACCCTCACTTTACCGTGATGTGTCAAAAGAGCGATCATGCGATATAAAAGTATGCAGAAGCATTATGGACCCTATACCTATAACGCAAGGCAATCGGTAAACGAGAAAGAGAGAGCCGGAAACCGTGGCAGTGAATGAAATTTGGCAATGTTTTTCAACAGAGGCAGGATACAACAAGGGAGTGAGGGGCCTTATTTTGGCTACCTCTTGTTTGGGTGCTCAGTGAATCCAAATAAACACCAAATACCAATGAGGCACGGGTGCATGCGGAATGTCAATCTCCCCGACAGCTCGACATGACCCCCGCATGCCAATGAGAATTGGTTCCAAGCAACCGATGGACAAGTCGGTCAGGCCAAAGTCTCCACGCTTGCATGACCGTGGGGTAGCGCTTGTCTTCATTGTTTGGGCCCTGAGCCGGCGATGGAAATTCCCACGTTCTTATGATGAGGACCAACCTCGTTGTCGTGCCCCGGAGGGACGATGGGCTGAGTCGAAGCCCAAGCAGAGTTCTGAGTTTCGTGCTCCACCCATGGCGCCGCTGGGCCTGGCCGTGGAGCCGACACACGGCCCAGCCAGGTGGCGGAATCGAGCAGAGGGGCATCGTGCAGTTGTGCAGGGTCGTTGCGCCCGTGCATGTGTACGTATGCTCTGTTTAAATAATTTTTCACCATAAGTAGTCAAACCGTGCCAATCGGAGGTGGGTGCAGGAAATGTATGTGGCCACACCACAGTGTCCAATGTATATTGACATCCAGGTAACATGTTATGATTGTTCGGTTTGAAATGTATCGTGATTACTGAGCTGTGGTGGAGTGTGTCCTCTCACTGTGTGCAGTGCAGAGTTCGGTGTTCACGAATACTCTTGCCCTGCGTGAATGTGTGTGTGGTCGGGAAGCAGTTGACGTGCTGCGCTACGAACCCGGCAACCCAAGTTCGATTCCTGCTCACGGTCACATCAGCGACAGTCCTTTCTGACCTGCCGCTACTGGATATATATGAAAAAGAGCTTCATAGCTTATCGGATTCTTCCAGTCTCAACAATAATTCTGATTCAAATGAGTACCTGGTGCGGTGTGTAAAAACATCGCCACTGGGGAGACAAAGGCGACCGGGCGTGGTGCTGGCCACCCACCCCCTCGTGTGTCGTCCTGGCCTTCATAGGTGCAACTCGCCAACATCACTTGCCCCGACAAACCGTGAAGGCTCTACGGGGGACCTTTGTCTCTGTGCGTGCGCTGCAGCGTGTTCCCCGCCGAGCTGCGGGACGTCTTCTCGTCGTGGAGGAGGCTGTGCGAGGCGCGGGGCCGAGCGGAGATCAGCGAGCGGCTCATCAGCGCGTCGCTCTTCCTGCGCTTCCTGTGCCCGGCCATCATGTCCCCCAGCCTCTTCGGCCTGAGCCAGGAGTACCCTGACGAGCGCACGGCGCGCACCCTCACGCTCATCGCCAAGGTCGTCCAGAACCTCGCCAACTTCACCAAGTGGGTCACCAGCGGCGCTATGCGCCCACACTCGGTCGACTTCGAGGTCATTTCATGTTAATGCTGTTGGTTGGTTGTTTCTTGCCTTCCATTTCAATATTTATAATTAAAATGACCCTGCCAACCCTGTTTCAGGGTTTTATTATATTTACAATAAACTCTGCCCCTGGGCATGCAGCAGTTATTCTGCCGTACTTTGCTGTGGACGTGTTCAGTTAATCGAAATCCCATAAGCACCAACATCTTCCTTTATATTTTCAATTAATGTTCCCAAATAGTTCTGAACGCAACATAATGTGTGAAGATTTTTTTTATGCTTCTGCAATTACTGCATATATTTAGTTTTAGTGAAGGGGGTTTATTTTTGTATTCCACCAGCTTAGACAGGGTTATTAGTTTTTAGCACCTGTTGGAAACTAATTTTAAATTATAATTAAAGTTACCTTGCCAACCTCAATAAAGAACTGTCATGTTTGATCAAAGCTGCTTTCCCTTGCCCCGCAGAGATTTGGCAGTGAGGACACCACCTTCATCCGCGATATTTGACGAAAAATATTCGATGAAATGTTCGAAGTTATCGAAAGATTTTTGATATTCGTTCATGTTCATTTCTGTTTGCATCAGTCTCTCTGCAAAACAACATTTACTATTCGCACATCCTGAAAATCGTTTCAATTACAGCGTAATGCCAGACCAGTTAATTGCAGTAATGTTAGCTGTAGAAGAAGACATGGAAATAAAAAATTATTCCAAAAACAACTAAAACAAATTGTGTAAATTGATGCTTTTTTAACCTTTTCCCGTTCCGAGACGTCTGCAAGTTGCGGGGTGGTGGGTCCCCCATTCGCCGCTGAATCTCGGAACGTGCAAGCGGTTCAGCGTGCACACACACAGTGACCCATCCCCCGCAACCTCTTCACAACAAAAGCATGCTAATCCTCCAGTTACATGCCAGTTTGCTGACTTTAATACTCTGCTGCTTCAACGCTTTAACACAGCTATTTCAATGCTAAATTCTCCTGTTTCATATGTAAACTCCTTTGTCAAGGCGCTCTGCTCCTCCCGCCGAGCTTAAAAAGACGCTGCGAATCTTAGCAGCGGTCATTGAAGTGCTGTCGTCTCGACAGTTCTGTTCCTTCACCTGAAGAAGGCCACTTGTGTTGTGGCCGAAACGTCGTGATTTTTTGTTTTATTTTTTACCTACGTGACTTTACCGAATAGAACCAAAGAGTATAGGCGTAGCACCGTTGTTTTTAAAGACATTGCACTCACCGCAGAGAACCGTAGCGACACGACCGCAGCTCTACAACAGCTGTCGCCAAACTGTGCCACGTGCCCTTCCCGCCTGGCCTTGTGGGAGCCTCGGGTACCGATAGAGCTACTTTATTTCAGCTTTTCTTGCGGTTCCGTTTTGATATGTACCCGTACGTCGTCGGAACGGGAAATGGTTAAGGTGCACGCATGGTGCCGGCGCCAGAGACGGCCGGCCCAAGTGACTCCTGGTTCTTGTCTGCATCCTACAGCTTTATTGTTAACTCCCTGATCCCTGTGTGTTCCACTCTGCCAGCATTGAGAGGCAGTGAGATCACTCTTGCTAAATGCACTGTCCTTCAACTATTTGTATTGCTGCCTTCAAAAACGATCCTTCAAGTAGCTCATCATCTTGACCCAGAGTAAACTGGGGTTGTAGAAAGACAAGACGGGGACACAATGCTGTGCTCAGTACAGAATACCAGAATTAAACTTTGTCTCCTAACGTTGCCGGATATGCACCAGCTAAGTCCTTTCATCAAGTATACATGGTACATTTTTGAGTGAACGTATTTATAGTGGAAAATTAATATATTTAATCGCTGCTTTCATTATTTCTTCTTACTCATTGTAAGACATCTAAGAAGCATATCTGTTTATTGCGCAAAGAGAGTGAAATGATATAATTTACAGTAAAAACCAATCGGCCAGTATAATTTTTTCTGGCTGGCCTCGTAATCATATCAATCGCTGTCCTCAAATAACACCAAAGGTCTCATAAAAGTCGCATGAATGGAAAAGTCATTCAATACTACCCGTATGGAAACACGTTACTGTACAATATTTCTTACCAAGGCATGACTTATAACCCACGGGTGGCTCACTACCACGCTCAGAGCCTCTTCCAGCGCCTGCCACAATAAATCAGGCGGCTCTGAGGCAGAGAGGAATGAGTTATGTGAAGGGCAATATCGAACCTCTCTGATGTATAGTTGATTGCTGTACATACCCAGCAATCAACATTGTGCACCGTGCATGGGCATGGTGCTTTATTAATGCGATGCAGGGTGGAATGTTTATCGAGTGAGGTTGCGTTATGAGCTTTTATATAAAATTGCCAGCCACACAGAAGAACCTCCCGGTTAAATTTGCCCCGTAAACAATGACCTGTGATGAACCCCATTAGAACATTTCTCCGGGTCCTCCTCCGGTTTTTCCCTACACGTGTTTACAGTATTTGGCTGCCATAAATGTCTACGTGACAAGCCACTTCTTTGAGCTATCATTTGTGGCCAGGTCGCTTCTGAAAAAGAGCTACATAGCTCAGTGGGCTTTTAGAACCTCATACATGGCAGGGATGCGGCTGTTTCCTACACCGGTGGACAATTAAGAACAGCCCACGGTGTGAGACTGTAGTCACCAGTCTCACACCGTGGACCACAGCAAATACACCGCTGACCGCTTCGATCATTCGCCTGCAGCGTTTCCACACCTTCACCGTGAGGCCACTCCTCAATCCATCCGGCGGCTCACTCGCCAGCCCCAGAATGAACGTGTGCATATTGCCGGTGAACTCTCCGGAATAAGAAGGGAGTAAAACTAAAGGGCAGTAATTGTGGGTGACATGTTTGTTCACGGCGGGTGAGTGTGCCTGCCTCGGGGCTATCGTGGGGTTCGCTTACGTCCACACCAATGTGACGTTGATCGGTGACGACGCTGGGAGGCCGTCATCCAACAGTGCGTGGACAGTGGTTGATGGTGATTATGATATACAACAGATCTACTAATGTAGACCTAGCCCTGACGTATATATTCCCTAGCCTCTGTCCATCAAAACTGTGCAATTTACGGTTATAAAGATGAAAACAATACTGGTATCGGATCTCAGTACAAATTGATTCCTGTCACTCGAATACAGGTGCCAATTCCCAGACTGCCCAGGTCAAACCAGGACAGGTAGTAACCTAGATGACCACCATGCATAAAACAGGTGTTATAGGTTGCGGGCCACAGCAGCATCTGTAGAATACTGCCATGTCCATGGCCACTGATCAGCAAGGTGAAGTATGGTCAAACAACCCCCACAGCACGCATAGTTGGGCGGTGGCCCTCATCCAGCAGTGGATCGACAAAATGGCTATACACGTGCATGTAACATAGCACAATTCTTGACGATGCAGATAGTGCATTAATCATATAGCCAAGTGACACTTTCAATCGTCATTTTATGGCCATTAAATTCAGATTTCCTGATAAATTCAGCCTATCATCCACACATTTTCACATTATCTCACTTCATAAAATGATTAGAATTATTACCGTATATGTATATTGCATCATCATACTATCTGAAGGAACGTAGGATGTTGCTCAATGTGTCTAAAAAATACGAGGCTCTGTCTTAAAGGAAAGTCCTCCCTTTGCAGGTTCGGAAACAAGGAGGACTACATGACGTTCATGAACGGCTTCCTGGAGCAAGAGTGGGGCCGCATGAAGCAGTTCCTGGGAGAGATCTCCAGCGAGGAGTCCAGCCCGAGCGCAGCGACCTTTGAGGGATTCATTGATCTGGGCCGGGAGCTCTCCACCCTGCACTCTCTGCTCTCCGAGATCCTCCTGCCAGAGAAGGCACGGACACAGCACAGCACGGACACGGCCCACCTCGTGCGCCGTGCATAATACACCGGCCGCGGGTTGCGGCCCACTCGAGTGCGTGGCGGCATTACGCATCGTAGCCCCTAAAGGTTGCGGGGCAAGCTCTAAAAGCTTTATTGACTTTGGCGAGCAGCTCTTCAGTATGCGCTACCTGCTCTGCGAGATTGTGCGGCCAAAACGAGGCACATCACCGCAAGACACATGGCTTGCGCCGCGCACTTGACACAAATCACGTATCCGGCCTCCCCCCCTCCCCTCCCGCGGTGCACGGTGAGCTTTTGAAAGCTCTGTCCACTGGGGGGTGTGAGCTCCGCAGGCTGTGATCCCTAAGCGGGAAGATGAGTGGTGCTGCTGCAAGTCGCCGCTTCTCTGTGGTGCGTAAAGATTGCAGAGTGCAAGTGCAACAACGCACTGGCCCGGATGAGGGGCAATATATATATATAAAATGGGTGCCTTTGAGCACGATGGCCCTTCTTCATACATCAAGGATAGAGAGGCCAGGGTGATTGATTAATATTTGAAGACTGAATTATACATCCTTGGACCCTGATAGAAATTCCTTTTTCAAAATGTTATTAGATTACACTGTAACCAAACCAGGTTCTCAAGCGTAGTGAGTTTATGGTCTCAGCCTGACCAACAGTGAATGCGAAAATAAACGATCATATCCAGTTTTATTCTGCTCTACCTTTTGCTTAATTCCATCTCTAATAATTAAATATCAGTTCACTCTCATATACAGAGTGGATGGGAAAATGCTTTCTCCTACCGAGTAAACAAAAAGATCACGTGAAGATCTCTGATATCTTCTTTCATGGGCAGTTCTCTTAACATGAAGGAAGCACAGCTCTGCAAGAGATTCCAATGGATACCTTGATACTTCGTGGCAAATAAACACACACGCGTGCACACACACCTCTCATCGCCTCTTGCTGATGCGCAAAACGTGTACTTGCACGCGTCCTCACGGCTGTCCCCTCCCCGTGCGCGCTGCAGGGAGAGAACCCGGCGGCGCATGCTGCCAAGGCCCAGCTGGAGCCGCTGCCGCGCATCCTGCGCGAGATCAACGAGGCCTTGATGAACAGGCCTCAGCCCTTGCAGCAAGTGAACCGGCGGAGCGCAGCGCGGCGCAGCAACGGCATTCAGCAGCGCTCCTCCGACAAGCTCGGCCTGCCCGTGTACGTACGCCCCGAGCAAACGCAACGGTTGGGCCTGTGGGTGGGGGGCGGAGACATTTTTCTGTGGATAAAGGAGCAGAGAGGATCGGAATCAGAATCTTGATTTAGACTACCCGTCACACCCGGGTAGTTTTCAGAAGTCTAGCAGCCAATGAGTCCAATCATCTGTGAGGTGGCTTTGGCTTGTATGCCCGTGTCTTGTTCGGCACGGTCGTCCGAATTTCACCGCGTTGCTTTTGAGGAGCTTTTTGTCGGGGAGCTGTCCAGCCGCTCGTGGAGCGAAATGTCGGGCATCAAGAAGCTTCCCAGGATGTAAAGCGAAACGTCGGACATTATACCGCACAGCGCCGCGGTACATTAAACAGCTGTACACCATGACCGTAAAACCCTCCTCCGCGCTAGGAAATGGATTTTATTTTTTAAAAGTGCTTTCCCATTCGGAGCAGGAAACGATATCACTTTTCTACTCTCCACAACCCCTGAGCCAATGGCGGATATGCACATCCGTCTGGCAGGAGCAGGTCATCACCTAGGACGAGCACTGCTGGCTCTCCCCACAGTATTCTTTATGTTCTGACCTAGGAGGGGTTAAGAGCCGAGTCAGCCAATGAATTGGGATGAGATCTTTTAACCTTTCCGATTTCAAAAGTACCGCCAGCTTTGAATTGGTTGTATTCCAATATTACGAGTGACTGTAATTTATGTTACCTGTCTACACATTGAATTACGCCTGCAGTGTCCTTTACCAAAGAAGGCTTTTGTTTTAAACTGACATTTTACGGTTATATTTACGTACCAGAATCTACTAGTTGAGAGTGAGGCTCTTGACCCTACAATATCATGAACAAGTCACAACGTGATTCCAGCTTGCAAGCAAAGAGAGTGGCAGTAATAATGCAGTATCTCTGCCCTTACAATAAAATTGCATGATGTAAACTTTCTTATCACAGCAGCCTATTTCCAAAAGCTCTGGTACACAAAGACTTATTTTAATTAGTTTTTAAAGTATATAACTGAATGTGCAACTTGGCAAAAATATTTTGCATTAATACTAACATATTAGGGATGCACTGGTCGTAAACCCCAGGCTATACTTTACGTTTGCAAGAAATTAATTTCGGTTATGTTGTAAAATGCTTTTCTGTTAAAAGTGCGTGTCTAATTGAAGGAACATGTTACACTTAATCGTCTAAATCACTGATTCACGCAAGTCTCTTAAATGCCCTCCTCAAACATTTATTCCGCAAGTTTACAAAGCTCAGAGTCTCCTCGCAAAGTTCAAACGTTTACTTTTATCTTACGGAGTCAATAGTTGGAGTTCCACATTGCTATGGCAGGGGATTCGCCTGTCCACATGACAACCACAGTGTCCACTTCCTTTCCAGAATGTGCAGCCTCACCAGGTGATGCACATCTTGCTGACCATGTTGGAGGGACGATGCCGAGGGTCTGAGTCAATCCTGGCCGGGGATGTGAACTCTCGGATGTTACCACAACTCTGGCGCTTTTTATTCTTGGTTCTTTCGGTAAAGTCACGTGACTTTACCGAAAGAACCAAGAATATGTATCCCTGCAGTCACGAAAGCTTTACATCAAAATTTCTGGCGCTTTAATCGCCAGTGCGAAATTTAAATTCTCTTGCAGTAACAAAGGCAAGTTGTCCACTGCCATGCTTACCAAACACTGCTATGTATTTGGCAATGAGATAAACCATTCTTCAGTGCTACAATTGCATCTTTATGATGACAACTGCTATCAAAATTAAATGTTACTTTGGTTTTATGGCAAAAAAATGTGTTTGACATTAGTTTATTTGATATCTGAATGAACCCCCCCCCTTTCACTACCAGAGTAAAGTATGGTAAAAAAACCTGAAGAGTGACATGACATGGGGAGGCCTTCATCCAGCAGTGGATTGACCCAGGGCAGCAACAGTGTTTAGTAACGGTAACAGAATATATTACCGCTACGTAGGAAGTCAACGGATTTTGATCTCAGAACAAGTTGTGGGACTTCCACCGCTCGTCCAGATGTCCCATTTGTAGATGAGCACCGCACGACGCACATTTGAACAAGAAGACACGTGAACGCCTGGACCTTATCATGACCGACGTGAACATGTTCATGGATTATCATCTTCTTGTTGTGAACGACAGCCCTGTTTTTTGATAACAACTCAAGTCGATGCTTTATCGCTGCCGGTTTACACAGTTCCTGACGATTATGTATGATTATGGTGATGATGATGCAGCGACGGCTGACAAACATGCACAGGGTGGCCTGACCATAAATAAATTATTTGAAGTCTGTAGAAATTTGGGTGAAGCCAACTGGCTTGAAAAGCAATCATGTCCAAAGCACACCACCATGACCTGCGGCAAGCGTGGGCCTTGCGGCTATCTATAGAGCAATTTAATAACTCATAATCCTCCACAAAATCACCCAAATAATTTTTCACAATTTTACAGTTTTGCACTGAAAAACGAAATTCTCCACAGTGTGTTGGTGTAGGTCAACATAATTACCATATTTGCCCACATATAGCCCGCATACGCATATAACACGCAGACGCATATACCCCGCAAAAATAGCGTTTTGTGTAAAACAAATTTCAGATAGCCCACACCTCCATATACCCCGCATGCATTCATATTTTTAACGTCGTTCCCGCAGCTTGATTCCATCATTATTACGACGTTTACATTTGTAATACATTCCACTATCAATTGTTAATATTACAATCATAACGTGCACAAAGAAAACAAACTAACCGGAAACGAGTGAACTTAAAACAGTAAATAAGTAACTAAAGTAAATATCCAATACATAAGTAACACATAACTGGTAGATAAGTACAGTTTTAGCACTGGTAGATTGCGCACTGTGCAGACAATAGCGGCACTACGGTAACACCATTGCCTTGCCCCCAACCCCCCCACCTCTCTCTCCCCCTCGCTCTCCCATCGCAGGTAAACAAAGTGCGCCCACTTCAAACATTCTCGTTTCATTGTACAAACAATTCGAATAATTTAAAACGTGATAGCATGTGCAATTTTAGTGTGAGTGGTTTATTCAGCAGTGCTTTAGTCAAAGGTAAGTGTTGCATAGTGGATAGTCCTACCATGAAAAAATTAAACGACTTATGACATGGCACACGTGTATACTATTTTTTGGGATAGCCCGCACCTCCATATACCCTGCAGGGTCTTGTTATGTTTGTAAAAAGTGGTATACCCGGCGGGTTATATGCGGGAAAATATGGTACTATTTTAATTGCATGGTTTTGAAGTTTAATTGGAGGATAACAATTCATGTTTAATTAAACTTCATTTAAAGAAGTGAAGTTTTATTGATTGATTGAATGAGCGCCACGGTGCTGGTGAAGAGCTCTAGCCTCTAGGATCTGGGGGCCCAGCAGCATGATAGTAACAGGTCTGGCTCAGCTCAGTAGGCTCCAAAGTCAATACCTGTCTAGAGTTTCCGGAGTAATGCAACGCTGCTGGAAAACATTGGTTCAGAAGGCATATATATGGAATCAAATTTCATATTGTTTTTGTGTGGTGATGTTTAATTATGTATGGTTAAAGCTACTTAAACGCAGCCTCTGTGAAAAGATATGTTGGAAATAAGGACTGCTGTTTTCATAAAGTCTGCATCATGGATATTGTGTTGTTACTTATCGCCTTATCACCAATGATTCCACCTACCTGTACGACAAGTCACCTGTCCGGCTGCTGTGTTGTGTCCTGGCAGTGCCGATGCAGTGACGAGGCTGCCCACACCCACCCACTCAAACGAGGAGATGTACTTCCTCACCAAAGCGGGGGGGGCGGCGGCGCAGGGCGGCCCCGCTCGCAGCCTCAGCTACACGGAGAGGGACGCGGAGGAGCACGAGCCCTCCCCGTGGAGGGGACGCAACAGCGGCTCCATGCTCGAGCTGCCCACGGTGCAGAGCTGCGGCAGCCACACCAACCTGCTGGAGCAGTCGTCGGGAAGCCAGTACTCCATAGGGCACCTCTCCAACGCCAAGCGGCCTCGCATCGCGCAGAGCGGCAGCCAGACAAGCACGCAGGAGCACCCCCGCTATCCCGCCTCGGGCCAGAGCAGCCCGCAGCCCGCGCACGCCAGCTTCGGCGCGACCGCGAAGCAGGAGCAGCAGAGATTCCCCAAGCAGGCGGCGACCGTCGGCGTCCCGTCGCAGCAGAACTTCCTGTCCCCGGGAGGCCCCACCGGCGTCCTGCCCCAGCGGCCGATGCTGATCAGCGGCAGCCGATCCCTCGACCTGCCCCCGAGCCGATTGCAGCCGCTGTCCTTCCACAACCCCATGTACCAGTTCGGCAGCGACAGCCCGCCGCCACAGCGAAAGCGGGACTCGGGCTCGGAGTACCTGAGCTCGCTGAGCTCCCGCAGCCCCAGCGGCGAGCACGTGTGCAAGCACAGCCTGCACAGCCACAGCAGCAGCGACGAGCTGAGCAAGCAGCACGGGGCGGCGCTCACCGTCTTCAATGCGCACCGCCAAAACAGCGGCGCCGGTGGCGGTGGCGGTGGTGGCAGCGGGCACCTGTGGGTGGAGCAGCAGGGAGAGAGGGCGTCCTCTAGGCAGAACACGCTGGCTGTGCAGCCTGGCTTTGGCGTGCCCAGACAGAACAGCGCCGAGCTGCAGCCGGAGTACGGCTTGCCGAGACAGGGCAGCACTTCGATGCAGCCAGATTACGTCTCTTCCAGGCAAAACAGTGTCGGGCTGCATGCCGAATATGGGTTGCCGCGACAGAGCAGCTTACAGCCAGATTACGGCGTGCCAAGGCAGAACAGTGCAGGATTGCTGCAGGAATATGGTGTGCCCAGACAGAACAGCGCCGCACTGCAGACGGACTATCCCATGTCGCGGCAAGAAAGTATGGGGTTACATCCAGATTATATACCGCCGAGGCATAACAGCGTGGGATTCCACGGTGATTTTAGTTCCGCGAGGCAGAACAGTGCTTGCTTGCAGCCCGATTTTGCTGGGTCGCGACAGAATAGCGTGGGGCTGCACCCCGATTTCGCATCGTCGAGGCAGAACAGCGTCGGAATGCATTCCGACTTTGTTTTGCCCAGGCAGAGCAGTTTGGGCATGCAGGGTGACCTGGCGGTGCCCAGACAGAACAGCGTGGGGCACACCGCTTGGATGGACCAAGGGGGCATGCTGACCCCGAGGCAAAACAGCACGTCCAAGCCGACGGACCAGGGGGGGCGGCTCACGCCGAGGCAAAACAGCGGAGCGCAGCAAACGGAGCTGGGAGGCCCGACGAGGCAAAACAGCGTGGGCATGCAGCAGGATGCGGGCATGCCCAAGCAGCAAGGTGGGGGGGGGCACCTGTGGTGGGACCAGGCGGGCAACGGGGCGCGCAGAAAGACCATGCAGCTCAACCTGTCGATGGGAGGGCAGCAGTCGGGCGCCGGCAACAACAACAACAACCCCGGTTTGATGCCGGGCGCGGACGCGATGCCGGTGGGTGGCGGTGGGCCCTCTCGCCAGCACTCGGCGGCGTCCCAGAGGGAGCGAGACACGGAGGCGCAGGCAGCCATGCGTGCGCAGCAGGTGAGGGATGATGATGATGATGATGGCGGCGGCGGCGGCGGTGGCTCTGGTTCCTGCTCTAATTCATTAGGTCTGGAGTCAAGTGTGAAATAGCTCCCAGTTGCTCGAGTAGAATGGCACGTGAAGGCTATTGGGGACGTCGAATGGGAGGTATTGGTATACATAGCTCTTCTGCTGCACGGACATTCATGTGGCATTCACACGAATATAAATTCTGAAAAGAAGTTTGTACAGTTAAGAATGTAAGATTTTTCAAATGCTTTAATTCATCAACGTAATAAATAAAATACACTTGTAACCATTGCCTTATGAGCAATATTGTAAAAAATAAAAAGAATCTACGTAAAGTTTCTGGGTATTTAAACATGAATGCGTAACTAACAGGCCGAACAATTAGTATGTGACTGTGTCAGTAGCACAATGCACGGTGTGTGTGTGTTGCACCGGGCAGTGATATATTCACAGGAGCTCGTCGTGTTATAAATGCGCCTGTATCCATGGCACTCTGGGTGAGCCACCCGCTGTTATTTCAGCCCTACGGCATTTTACAAATTTGCCCGATCCTTGTGGCCTGGCCTTGAGCACCAAACCCTCACCTCTTCTGTCCCACTCATTTAAACCTGCTGTGCGCCCTACATTCAGCATCGTTGGCCTGACAGTTATTGATGCCTTGCTTGTTTTACAACCATTGGTGGTAGTGGTGGCGAGGGCTGTGTGTCTGTGCGTGTGTGAGCCACACCTTGGGGAGCGCTAGTGCAGTGGTTAGCGCTCTGCGTTAGGAACCTGGCGACCCAAGTGACATATATCTGAATCGGTCCTGGGCCTCCCCTAGGTCGACTCAGCCTCAATTGAGTACCTGGTGCGATGTGTGGACATCGCCACGAGGGAGACAAAGGCGGTCGGGGGTGGTGCTGGCTAACCATCGTGTGCCGTGCCGGCCTTCATAGGTGCTCGCTAACAGCACTTGCACTAACAGTCTATTATCGCTATACGGGGCATCTTGAACTTGGATGCACGTTCATTAGGATTACTGAGCAAAAATGAGCACATAGTCTGGTGTATGAACATTGGAATTGGGGGAGACAAAGGTAGAGGCAAGGGTTTGTGAATATGACTTGATTTGTGAAAGCAAGGAGTGGAGCGGCAGTTAGCATGCTGCACTGTGGCCCAAGTTCGACTCACGACCATTGCTATCACTGGCAGGTGATATCAGAACCAGACCTCCCCCTCCCCCCTTCACCAACCACTCCTGACTAGCATGATAGAGTACGGTACACACACACATTACTCACGTGGTGTGGGGGGAGGCCTTCATCCAGCGAATGGGTTGAAGTTATTTATTTTCATTTTATTTGAAAACAGCACGTACCTTGACAATGTATAGGGACAAACGGGGAATCTGTGTGTGTGTGTCTGAGTGAAGCTCCGTTTGCACGCAATTCTGTAGATTCTCTTCCCAGCCACTTGACATTTGCGGCTCAGCGGCAGAATGAGCGACTCGCAATGCGAACGTTGCAAGTTCACATTCTGGTTAGGAGTTGACTCAGGTAAGGCCCCACTGAGCTTTATCCTGTAGTTCTTTTTCAGAAGCAACCTGGCTTTCACAAATGATAGCTCAACGAGGTGGATTATCACGTGGAAGTTCATTGCAGCCAAAAAATCTGGAGGACTCGGAGAAAAATCCACGTGACCACGGAGAGATACATGCAAACTACAAATATACAGGCGTTAGGGTCGAGATCAAACCCATGACCTCCGGTATTCCAGGCGAGGTAGTTAACATCTCGCCACTGTGGCGCCTATTGTTGACCATCCCGTCGGTGATCAACAATATCTCCCACTTTATGGGGAAGTCAACGACGTTTGTCCTATGAATAGACCCACCACTGACCATAGCAATGTGGGATTTCCACCACTGGCCCTGGGCTGTACACGGGAAGATGAGCACCAGTGCTCATTCTACGACGCTCATTCGAGCAGGAAATCACTGCGTCCGTGTTTTTGTTGTTGCTGCTGTAGTCACTCGACGGAGCCCTGTCCCCCGACGAACGCACGGCCGCTTGGCTCATCAACATGCTCAACCTGGAGGACGATGCCGACAAGCTGGAGCAGCTGCGCGAGAGCCGGGAATCCAGCGAGAAGGTACCCAGCAAGCACCACGAGGAATCCGTTTAAAATATCCCTCTCAGCTGTTCAACAGCTGAGCTGTCGAGCAAAAGGCGAGGTTTTGGCCGTGATGACCTCCTGGCCTCTGTAGGTTAAAAACAGTGTCTGTCACTGTAGCTCATTGGGTTCAGTGGCCTCAACTTGGACTGAATTGTTTTACGTTTTAAGCTCTTGCTGACTATATGTAAAATGTTATAATATTAAACAATAATAATCACGCTTTTTAACACCTAAGTTTTAACAATTACGTTTTCTGGAAAAACACACAATGAATATTGTTAAATACTTCCCTTGTTTTGTCTCATCTCAGTTATCAAACCAAAAATATCAGATTACGATGCAATGATCCCATTTGGATTGATAAATCATCTAAATGTGACAGCATCTCTGAGGCTGGGGGCACAATCTACTGAGCTACAGAGCACTGGGTGGCAATGACCACTTTAAAAAAAGTGTATTGTATAAAACGTTTACAAGTTTGTGTCCTAGTTTATTGCAAGATTCATAACTGTATGAGGAATAGAATTCTAACTAAAGAAGTCAATACAAATTGGATGCAGCTGTTAATCAGATCAGATAAGGACACAATACATTTTGATTCTGATTGGATGGGGTTTAACTTGACGTACGGTAATTAGATCAGACGAAAACTCGACCATGCACCCTAGTATCTGTGCATGTGTCTTCCGAGAGAATATGGGTCTACAAGTGTTTACATGCTGAATAGGAAAAGCTAACTGAAATTGGAGAATAGCTTGCTACAAATTTCACAATTGCCATTCATCACTCATCGAGTGAATGTGCACTATTTGTTGAGTAATTTTTTTTACATTATCCTGAAAGGCTTTTTTTATGAAAAGACACAGAAACGTTCGCTTATGCTAAAAGAGGCATACGTGTGCATCTCTGCCATGCCTACTCGTGCCACGCGATGCATCGTATCGTGCGTGCGTGTGCGCATGGCCGGGCGCGCAGTACGAACAGGAGATAGGGCGCCTGACCGACCGGCTGGTGAGCGCAAGCCGGCGTCTCGAGGAGTACGAGCGGCGCCTGCGGCGGCAGGAGGACCAGATGCGGCGCATGCAGCAGGAGTACCAGAGTCGCCTGGAGGAGAGCGAGGAGCGGCTGCGGCGCCAGCAGGACGAGAAGGACTCGCAGATGAGGGCCATCATCGGCAGGTGACCGTCGCCCCTCACGCCCACGTCTTGTGTTCCTGCCGGTGCACGGGTGGCATGTAGCCCCCAAGGGGGGGGCACCGGGGCGGGTTGCTCGACTCGCCAACACGTCTGGGGTCGACTCAGCCGGTCCTTCATCACACGAGCACCGCTCTGTGGGGAATGCCGAGAGTTGAGTCTGGGCCCTGTCGTAGCAATGTTGAATTTTCTTCCGCTGCCTCCAAGGTTGCCGAATGAGATGAGCAATACTTCTTTCACCGCAATTCACTTAAAATTTAATTTTAAAATAAACGGTAACATTTTCCGGGATTATTGAGCTTTGTGACTTGAATATAAATGGCACTAGCAGTAATAGGAATGCCCATATATGCATGTGTCATATGTGTCACATAAAATACAATGGATGTTTGATAAAACCCCAACCAAATATTACTTTCGCTGTACAGGGTTGTTGAGCATATGTACTTAAACTGCCTTTTCTGTGTTCAGAAATAATACAATTGATCCCTGCTCGATTTAAGCCATTGTTTAGGGTATTAAAAGGGCAGTGAAGCAAAATCCAATGTTCTACTCTGCTCCTGTGCTGCCAAGTCTGTTTCCACCGCCTTCGTCGATCCGCATTGACCAGCGTATGGCCAAAACAACCCCAGCAACCTGCGCAGACTTGGGGAGGAAGCCCTCGATCAGAGCAGGGCCTTTACGAAAGTCAGCACACCGACGTGAAAATTCGGCTGTTGTTGGCACACGACGGCGCGTGGAGTTGTTGAGCCAGGCAGAGTTGTTGAACCATGCGGTTTCCCTCGTCTGTCATACCACTCGCAGCCTGGTGATACAGTAGGTAGACTGGATATTAACGTATTGGCGGTATTCTTTTGGGTCTTTCGGTAAAGTCACGTTGATAGGTTCAAAGAAAATAACAAAAAAACGACGACGTTTCGATCCTGGTGACGACCGCTTGTGTTGCGATCGAAACGTCGTAGTTTTGTGTTATTTTCTTTGAACCTATCTACGTGACTTTTACCGAAAGACCCAAAGACTATGAATTCGTGCAGTCACGAAAGCTTTAAGTGAAGTATTGGCAGTACACTGGTGGTGCGCGGTATAAAATATTTTTATTACAATTTTCGCAATCATTATTTACTTTCCCGCAATTCGCAACCCCCGGTCAGAAAATCTTGCGGGGTGGTGGTGGTGACGGTGCGTAAAAAAACAGTTCTTGCGATGTCAAAGCAGTTGGAAGACAAATGTCGGTTCAAATGTAGATTTTAGGCTGTTTTATGAGGCCACTATATCCACATCCAGATTCTTGAGTGCCATCTCCTCTTGTGGCCGGGTGTTCTCTGGGTACTCCAATTTTTGCCCACACACTACACATCAAAACTAAGTTAAAGCACTTGACCAATCACCTTATTGTAGGACCATCCAAAAACAAAGTTTAGAGAAACGATTTCTTGGACAACTTGTGGACAGTTATCAATATTCATGTATTCCTCTACATTTGAATGTTAAATATTATGCATTAGAGTTTTTTGTTGTCTCCTTGACATTGTGTGACATTCATTTTCAAACTCTGAAATACACATTCAGTTATCTTTTTTCCAACAAAAACATCAAGTCGCTGGGTTACGTGCCACATTTTGCTTGTCAAGTGAAGCTGATGTCTCAGATGAACTTTCACGATTGCGTTCGTGTCGTGGCAACGTAACAAAGTTCCTCGTGAACAATTGGCCCAGATGATGCATGACTCTCTTATCGTGTTTGTTTACGTACTCACGACTGAATTCAGAATTACCCGAGAGGGTAATTAATGTTATACGAGCGAGCAATTTTGAAATAATTTCATTCCGCGTCCATAATTGTAAAGTTGAATGCGCGAGGGGATTAATTAATTAATTAATTCGGCACAACATTTTACTTTGCAAATGCTACTCATCTTGCAGTATGTACCACAAGCTCTCACTGGCAAGTGTGTCCACACATATACAGTGAGGGAAAGAAGTATTTGATCTCCTGCTGATTTTGTACGTTTGCCCACTGACAAAGAAATGATCAGTCTATAATTTTTATGGTAGGTTTATTTGAACAGTGAGAGACAGAATAACAACAACAAAATCCAGAAAAACGCATGTCAAAATGTTGCAAATTGATTTGCATTTTAATGAGGGAAATAAGTATTTGACCCCCTCTCAATCAGAAAGATTTCTGGCTCCCAGGTGTCTTTTATACAGGTAACGAGCTGAGATTAGGAGCACACTCTTAAAGGGAGTGCTCCTAATCTCAGCTTGTTACCTGTATAAAAGACACCTGTCCACAGAAGCAATCAATCAGATTCCAAACTCTCCACCATGGCCAAGACCAAAGAGCTCTCCAAGGATGTCAGGGACAAGATTGTAGACCTACACAAGGCTGGAATGGGCTGCAAGACCATTGCCAAGCAGCTTGGTGAGAAGGTGACAACAGTTGGTGCGATTATTCGCAAATGTAAGAAACACAAAAGAACTGTCAATCTCCCTCGGCCTGGGGCTCCATGCAAGATCTCACCTCGTGGAGTTGCAATGATCATGAGAACGGTGAGGAATCAGCCCAGAACTACACGGGAGGATCTTGTCAATGATCTCAAGGCAACTGGGACCATAGTCACCAATAAAACAATTGGTAACACACTACGCCGTGAAGGACTGAAATCCTGCAGTGCCCGCAAGGTCCCCCTGCTCAAGAAAGCACATATACATGCCCGTCTGAAGTTTGCCAGTGAACATCTGAATGATTCAGAGTGCAACTGAGTGAAAGTGTTGTGGTCAGATGAGACCAAAATGGAGCTCTTTGGCATCAACTCAACTCGCCTTGTTTGGAGGAGGAGGAATTCTGCCTATGACCCCAAGAACACAATCCCCACCGTCAAACATGGAGGTGGAAACATTTTGCTTTGGGGGTGTTTTTCTGCTAAGGGGACAAGACAACTTCACCGCATCAAAGGGATGATGGACGGGGCCATGTACCGTCAAATCTTGAGTGAGAACCTCCTTCCCTCAGCCAGGGCATTGAAAATGGGTCGTGGATGGGTATTCCAGGCAACAAAGGAGTGGCTCAAGAAGAAGCACATTAAGGTCCTGGAGTGGCCTAGCCAGTCTCCAGACCTTAATCCCATAGAAAATCTGTGGAGGGAGCTGAAGGTTCGAGTTGCCAAACGTCAGCCTCGAAACCTTAATGACTTGGAGAAGATCTGCAAAGAGGAGTGGGACAAAATTCCTCCTGGGATGTGTGCAAACCTGGTGGCTAACTACAAGAAATGTCTGACCTCTGTGATTGCCAACAAGGGTTTTGCCACCAAGTACTAAGTCAGGTTTTGCAGAGGGGTCAAATACTTATTTCCCTCATTAAAATGCAAATCAATTTATAACATTTTTTATATGCTTTTTCTGGATTTTTTCGTTGTTATTCTCTCTCACTGTTCAAATAAACCTACCATTAAAATTATAGACTCATCATTTCTTTGTCAGTAGGCAAACGTACAAAATCAGCAGGGAATCAAATATTTTTTTCCCTCACTGTACACCCAGGCACATATGCAGGGACACCCACAATCGTACACGTTGTTTGCATCCAGTACATCTATAAAACACTTGTGTGCGCACCTATATATTGACACTCATGCACACTGGTTTACCTTTACGAGCTCACCCCCATGCAAATACAAAGATCCCCTCGTATAGCCTTATAACAGACTGTTGGGGCAAGTGCTGTTACCGGGCACCGTTGAAGGTTAGAATGGTACACCAGGTGGTGGGTGGCTAGCACCACACCCAAAAGCACATTTGTCTCCCCAGTAGTGATGCTTCCACACTGCAGCCAGTACTCATTTGAGGCTCAGCCGACCTAGGGGAGGCCGACGACCGGTTCAGATAATTGTCACTAGCATTGTCCCCGAGTGGGAATCAAACTTGTGTCGCCGGGTTCGTAGTGCGGTGCGCTAATCGCTGCACCACCACTCCCACTCGTCCTCATGCACAACCACACGCACGCGCGCGCGCGCGCGCGCACTTTAATGTGGGCTCTTGGCGTGGTGGTGTGCTAACCTAGGCTGATGGTGGTAGAAGACCGGCTGAAGCGAGACTGTGCCGATGTGCAAGCAGACTTGGAAAACAAGCAGCGGTGTATGGAGGTACTGTACGCCCTACCCCAGGGAGCATTTTTTAGGTGGCAGCACCACATGGGAACGCTTGCACAGTACGGACGCCACCATTCTTGTGTACGCCTGAGGCAGCCCGCTCGGAGTGAGGTTGCTGTGTGGGCTTTCAGACAGAGCCTGCGTTATTGCTTCTCGTATCCTCACAGCGTTGGCTGCACACACAGTGGCAACGCAAGTGCTGTTTGCAAGTTCCTAGTAAACCACCGATGATGGCCATGGTTACAGTTATTCCTGTTATCGATAAAAGTATGTTTAATACCAAGTTATTTTATAAATTCATCCTTTTCACAGAGATTATGAACCGTTCCACGTATTACACATTTCACTTTCATTGCAGTTGCATGGTGGATTTGCCAATGGCTGTGTTTTTCAGTTGCCCGCTGGGAATGCACCACTTGCCCATAGTGGGTGTGTTGTCAAGCTAATATCATGAGACTGCTGGAGGCACGCATTGCTAAATCGCAGTGCATCGGGAGAGCTGCCATGAGACACACAAAGCCCCATGGTAATATTAAAGTGAGGCAGTTCTTAAGTCAAAATTTGAGGCAGTCTTAGGTTTCATTATGACCAAGGATCATAGAGCCAGACTAAACATGCAACATTTCTTGAGGGCCGTGTCAGAAGTTCTGAGCCATACACATAATTATTGGGTTTGAGCATTCGTGCTGTAGGCATAGAGACTCTGAATTTAATTCATTTTGGTCTGTTTAGCATTCAAATTGAATATACCCTGGCTGAATGGACCAGCTTCGCTGGATCGTTGTATATATGTCCGTGTAGTAGTGAATGCGATACACTGCAACCCTAGTTTAGGGTCTTTAACCCAGGCGCAACCTGAATATTCATTGGCATCTCAACTTATTCTGGGCTTCCTGTAGGTTGACTTGGCATAAATTAAGTAACATGCTCTAGTATATCCATTAAGTACAGCAAATTGTCAGTTTTAATCGGTGTTGCCTAGCAGCATGGAACCCTGTAATCTATAATGTGGGGGTAGTCTTTATTATCTGTGAATGTATATGTGTGTGTTGTGTGCGCATGGTTCACATAATTAGAACTGTTAGCCATCTGCGAAAATCAAACGTATGCATCCGGGTTTCATAGCGCAGTGCGCTAACCACTATTACTGGCCCTGTGCCTTCCCTAGGGTCGTCTCAGCCTTAAATGAGTACCCGGTGTCATGTGTAAACATGAGCAGTGGGGAGACAAAGGCGGTTTGTCGTGGTGCTGGCCACGCCGCTGCCTCGTAAACTGTGCCGACATTCATCGGTGGTTCGGTTACAGCACTTTCCGCAGCGACCCGTGTGTATTGTATGTTGAACTTCTTTCGCGCCGTACGCGTGCACATATTACACCTAGCCTCACGCAAGTGCCGTGGTGGCGACGTCGCTACCGCTGAGTTGCAAATGGCGGTTGTTGTTGTTGTCGTGTGTCGCGTGGCAGGACAAGCAAATCATGTCGATAAACATGGCCAACCGGCGGCTGGTGGACGCCGTGACCCAGCTGAAGGAGCGCTGCCACATGCAGAGCCGTAACGGCCTGTCCCCCGCCGCAGCCAACCCGCCGCGCCTCTCCATCACGGAGACGGGAGAGTTCCGCAACAGCAGCTGCTAGCGCAACCCTCGGCACGCGCACCACGGGACACAAGAGTCAAAGAAAACCTTGCGCTCGGCAAAGATTGGAAAAGTTTGTGTGTTTTTTCAGTGTTCTATTTCTTGTTGTTGATGTTTTCTTCTTCTTCCTAAAATTATAAACATTCCAATTGGACTTCCTCCGTTTTGAAAATGCATCCATTATCATTGCAAAGTTAACAGCACGAGAGAGAGGAGGTAGAGGGAGCAGAGGAATGAGTGGGCTGGAACCATCTCATGGGGACACTCGGGCTACGGAAAGTCGACTGACTGGCGACACGTCGCACCTCCACTCCAGAAGAAGGAGGAAGCCTCCGACGCTGCCCATGGTGCAAAACGAGGTGACGGGCTCAGACACAGAGCACCGACGAGGGTTCACGCGCCAACAACTCAGGAACACAAGTATGAGGGATCAGCAATAACCAGTGCTGGCTTCGAATATTTGAATTCCTAAATGCAAATATAACCAAGCATCTCAATTTGTGTAAATGTTGCAAAGTTCAGAAAGTCAAATGCCGAATACTGTACGTGAATTCGATTTTTTTTTTTGGAATATTCATCCGTAGATTTCAAACGTGTTAAGACCGGTAGGATGCATGTGATTCTAAGCTCCTAAGTTACGGAAAATATGTGACGGCGTTAAATACAAACATTCAAATGTTAATGTGACGGGAATCTGGTGTGGCTTCATTGACAGCTATTTGTACGTGTGCTACGCTGGTGGTGGCGTACGCGTGCGCTTAGGGTGTTATGTGAAACGTGAACCAAGGTCTCTCCAGAACGTGCGTGCACTGAAGCTCACCGCCAGCTACCAACATTGTCGTGTTGTGTTTAAACGTTATACAAGCAATTTTATAATTTCACGTGTTGCGTCAGTGTAGCTCGTCAAATAGCCACAGTAAAAAAGAATGATTACGGAATGAGATGAAACTTAAACTTACATGACAACTATTACGTAACTACTAAATAGTAATAACGTATTATATTTCTGACAGTGAACACAAATTATCGTACTGGAATCAAGTGCAGTGTTCGATAAGTTAAACAGACCAGTTGTTAACTAACACATGCCGAGAGTTGCTATTAAAATGTTGGGAGAGGGACATTCCTGTCTGGCACAGCAATCTGTGTCGGCAGAGCCAATGTTCAAATACAAGGTTCATCACTTGCCAGAATTTGCCATCCACGGGCATATGGGTGACACTACTAAACTTTTGGTTTGTGTGCCTGCTTTATTAGGGTATTTAATACACAGGGTGATATCTAGCACGACTTAGCACAGCTACTAATAGGCATAAGCACAAATGCTCTGGACACACGTGTGTGAGATCGGGATGCCCTCGTTGCTTCTAGAAATACAGACCAAACAGATTAGGCTATTGCCTTCCGGCGCCAGGGGACCGGCTCCAGACGTGACTGCGGCATTGATGTCATGGAAATTCCTCCACAAAAAACCTGAATGATTGAACAAATAAATTGGTAGATTAAACAAGACTGGGCTGTGTGTCCCTGTAGGTCTTAGAGCTTCGATTGACAATGACATGAGACAATAAAAGGGTTTTTTTTATTCCACGTAGAAACAAGAGTCAGCATTCAAGGCCAGCACAGACAATGTCATAAATCAGTGCGAGCTCCATTCAATTCTGAAATGTATGTTGATGTAACAACACTGTTTCATGTAAATTGTCTATTTTACCTTCTTTATCTTCTAATCAAATTAAGCCTACCATCTTTAAGAACACAAAGTAGACTTTATTCAGACATAGCTATGAACAATTTGCACTCAATTTTATTTCGTGCCCCTATTGATTTGTGTCTGTTCTATGGTCGAGGCCTAAGCACAGGTGGTCATCTTTGGCCTTGGTCATGGAGCTCTGCTTCGTGTTGATTTCATCAGCAACAAAGGCACAGGGACGGTGATGAACCGCACACCGCTAGCGTTTGTTGTCCTTCCCCCATACCTCCGATTAGCACGGTTGGCTACGCATTGTGCGAAACAAGTTCAGCACACATACGGTGCGCGTTGCTTCCTGCCCATTGCTGCGATAGGTATGCATTTGAGACTATGCCAAAATTATTTTGCTGCAAATTGAGTTTTAAGTTTACATTCTAATGGTGTTTCCCTTTGGGGTCGAGATTGTTCACCAGACGTTGTGCCACCCATCGCTCGATCTAAAGTCAAGTTGCAATCAGTAAGAACTTAGCCACATGAGACCACAACTTCCCTCACGTCGCTCATCCCACTACTCAACTCTCCTGTCTCTACATTTGGCATTGCCCTGAGTCATGTGCGCTGGGTCAACAACGCAAAAGAGGTCACTGCAGCTAGGGCCGATGAAGTTACCGCACTTCGCCGTTGCTCGTGCAACATAGGCCCCGCGGCCTCATTCATAATTAATCAAATGCTCGTGTGCAGTCCCAAAATGTTGCATTTACCCATGCAGAAAAAACAATAAACATAGCCTTTTTGGCTGTCATCTCTTTTTTTCATTAAATAGCCCAAATCGACAATCATCTCAGGAAAACATATATACATGTGACTTGCTGCATTATACATTTCTTATTTTATATGTTGCTTCAATGCAAAGTGACATTATTTCAAAATTACCATCATGCATGCATTGTTCCTTTTTATTAACACCCGTGTGCTTCAATATATCACAATGGAGCCACCTACTGGCAATTTATTGCATTGCGTCCACGGATATCGTGGTAGCAATGCACTAAAAATAATGGCATGAGTGCGCATGCCTCGTGGTGTACGGGCGATGTGCACAGGGCGATGTCTGCATCGCATATTTACCGTATCGGTGCGGCAAGTCCCAGCCACCTTCTGTCAACGCTGCCTCGTGCCGCAAATTCTATCCTCCACGGGTCTGGTTTTCTGGGGCCCTTTGTAATGCCATTTAAAAAAAACGACGCCAACCTCCTGTTGAGTCCATCGGTGTTTTTCAGGACAAAATCTATATTGCATTGAATATCTGTACAGCGTGTATTTTAAGCTGTCAAGTGAACAACACCATACGAAAGAAAAATTTGTACAGCCATTGATCCGTTGTGTTTCTTCCAAAGCATTACTTTTTACAGGGTTTTTGTTTGAATCGTAAAGTGCACGTAAGATGTTGTATCATAGAGTTGGTTGGGCCCGAGTGGTGGAGTAGAGCTTATGGTAGTCATGCTTGCAATATCGTTGTTTTACTTTTACCTTAAACTGTTTTCACGGTTTGTCCGTGTAGTGGCCTCCTGTGTTGATTCGATGCCCGAGGCTACCACGTGCTCCCCAAAGTCAGCTCTGACTTCGTCTTTGTTCACACTGTGCCTTATTCAGCATTGCTAAATCATTTCTTATGTATACTCACATGGCCTACGCATATATTTTTTAAACTTTGATTTACTGAATAATTTACAGAACGGACAAGTGTATGTTCCATGCAATGGAAATGCAGTCAATCTCTTGACCATGACTGTCGTATTTATGTGAATTGTATCGTATGTAATATAAATTTCAAGCATCGTCTTCTAGATATAAAGACACTTATAGACTTAATGAAACGATAGACATTCCTGCTTTCCCACCGGTTTCATCTAATCTATAAAGATGCATGATCTATGATTGGAAACATCAAGTACATTTGACCAGCCGCTGGTTAATAATTGGTCATATTTGTTGGCAATGAAATGCAACGGAGTAAATAATGTACAGTTCATTTAAAGTATGCCAATAACCAAAATTAGATGTGAAATGCTAATGGATATTATAGCAGTTCACTGAAGCAACAACTTTTACACGTTGCATCAACATTTCCTTTTCATCAGAAATAGCACAGATATACAACAAGTATTTAAGGAGTGTGTAGTATTCTCTAGATGGAAAGTTTTCATGAATTGGTAATATGAACCATTGACGCTGAAATATTTGTTGATAAACCCCTTTAGCTGAGCGATGATGGACACAGGAATATGATTTGTGGTTTATGAACAAATCAACAGGGGGCAGCTCAACTTGGGTCATTCTATACGGAATATTGGAGAGAGAAAGAATGGTCAGTGCTTATTAGAGTTATGGTAAACAATACATTATTTGAACAAGCCCTCACCTTACGCACTGGATAGGCCTTCAAACGTAAAGTTGATGCATGCGGAGTGCAAGGCCAGATGTCTTGGTCCTGTGAAGGACCGTGTCATTAACACGTTTGGCCCTTCGTGATTCTCAGAGCAGCAAGAGGCCATTTCGGCCGTCTTGCCGCAGGGAGGACCACGTGTGGGGTTGTCATCGTCTCCCCAGGGTAAACATTAGGAAATGAGCAATACACAGTAAACACAGGACTTGAATACCTACATAATCTAAAACAAACTAAAATAGAGAATACATAAGTTACGGAATATCATCCAAGAAGTAGTGTTTACACAATTCTTTGCGAAGAACGATGGGACGTCGGCGAATAACAGAAACAAGGTTTCGCATTCTCTCTGCATAATTGTAAATCTTTATCAAATAATTCTCAAAGCTGCATGCATTATCACAGCTTGCTCCGTGTTGAGTGAACAGGAAGTGACGCGAATCATAACCCTCATCCTTCAATCCGCATTTTATCAGAGAAGGGATCGTTAAAGGGGATAACTGACGGGTGGAAGGATGTCGCTTTTCCTTCAGATAAGAGGCTTGCAGATTACACTGCATTATGTTCAGCAAGATTACTCAAACGATGGCGGTTTTCTTGTACGTGCAACCGGTCTGATGTAAAATGGCATTGGTGTGGGAGGGACAGCGATTGCCTTCAATCGCAAATCTCAAAAATAAGCTTAATTGCTCTGTGTGCCTGTGTATACCGGGGTAGGTCAGTGTAACACTCCTTTAGAAGATAATGCTCGTCAGACGCGTACTCCAACAACGTCCTGCTAAAGGTTGTGCAACGCGAATGCATGGTTATTAAGAGTGTCATGTCTCGTAAAAGGAAGCAACACTGCAGGGAAAAGTCGGTGGGAGTAAAGTACAATGACAACATTGACGTGAAATAAATCACGCACAGCACTGCGACATTTATAACCCGTGAATGCATTTAGCAGCCAAACTTAGTGACCCGCAGCACACTGCCCGCTGTGGCCGTAACAAAATGCTTCTTCAGTTATGCATCCGTGCAAATCGTGGAAGTTGTTTACCTTTCTTCCATCGCTTCCACGTCGTATTTGCCTGCTCGACAATACGTGTTAAGGAAGAAGGATGTTGCATCAGAACTGAGAGTACGCGTGAACGTAGGCCTTCAAGTTATCACTGTTTGGAAACTACTGCTAGGAATTGCAAAAAAATAATGACTAATATTTAGACCGTCAGCATTTAAAGTTATCCGGTGTCATTTCTTGAAATTGTTCTATTACACTGTAAAGATTTCGTTTTTTTATATATTTATGAACAATTTGCCAGTGAATCCATTCAACTTAAAAAAAAAACTTTTCATTTCTTGAACCATTAAAATACCGCACCAGAATAAACTTACAAAATTTGGCAAATATCAACTTTCCTTTTAATTATCTGAATATATGCAGATCATTAAAGCTGATGATGAGCAGTTTTTATGAAACATAAGATTTTCTTTATACGCATTTGAAATGTACATTTATTTTTCAAAATCTTCTAGTGCTTTGACGAAAGAGGTCCTCCTGTACTTTAAGCAATGCTTCAGTAGCATCGTCATCACTGGGCCTGAATGCCCAGCTGAGGTTGATTTGGCTGGCAACATTCCATAGAGCCCTGCACCCATGAAGTGACGTTAGCCCACCCGTGCCATCTGCTTGCAGTCACTAAAAGCATCTCCCGACGATGCTTGCGAAAGAGAAACCTTCGCTTTAGAGTTTGGACAGTTAATTGTCAACACTGGAGATAAATTCCCGCAGCTGCTTAATATTGGTGGTGGAAAATAGTGTTCGGTTTCATCACACGCATTGTCTGCCAAATGAGATTCAAGTAGCTAAACCATTGTAACTTGATCGATTGTACTTGAGTGCGGAACAGGCAAAACAAAACTGGGCTCCTCTCAATGTGCCATTCCAGGCACAGCCACTCGCCATCCTCGGCGCCCCCAACCCACGTGTCACACTGGGCGTCGTCACACATGAACCAGGGTTGTTTATTGGTGTTTCTTGGTAGGCTGGACTGGAAGAAAAGCACTTATAACTTTCAGAAACAGCTGCACCGTTGTGTAACACGTAGTGGTGTCCTTTTTTGCAAATGGATCATTTATCCCTTTTATATAATAGTGTTGGCAAAATGTATGATTTTTTTAATAAACAGTAGTGTGTTTTTTTCAGAACAGCATATTTATTAATGGTATCAATATATTGGAACTGAAAGATGCATAGCAGTGTTTTTTTTCGTTTTCTGAGAGCTTACACAAGTTAGACTTATGAACACCTATATACCAATCTGATACATTTAATGAGGTTTATTGAAATTTATAGCACAGTATGATGGTAAATTATAAGACGTTTTTTATTAGAAGTTGTTTGAACTGGAGATAAATGTGCAGAGTCCTAGTACTTTTGTAATCTGACGGATTAAGTCCGCTAGTTTAATCTTTGCGGTTTTTACATTTGTTATTGGCTTTAAACAGAATGTTATGTACACTTAGAGAAGCTTTCAACGAGTTAAAGGGCGAGCAGCAAACGTTCACCATGGCCTCATTTGAACTCTCTCCGGATAAATAAACGTGGTAGTTGATACTTAATATCCGAATGTCATTCCCATGTGCAAGTCTATATTGAAAGCAACAGTGGTGGATTAACCGTGTGCAGAGTAAAAAAAAGATATAATCTGGGAATGTATATATTACATTTCTGCAAAAAAAAACACCTTTATCATCAAAGGGTGCTCTTTCAAATGGCAAATACAATTGTAAAATTAATTTGGCATAAGTCATAAATCACTCTTCTTCGGCTTCAAGGAGAGAGCCAATGGTCTAAAGGTGTAATTACATAGACGTGTCAGTGATTCCGTTTAGACTGCCACGCGTGTATGTTCTGGGTTTTCTGCATCTAACCACTTGAGATGTATACGTACCGACACCTGCATACGCACAGCATGATGGGACACAGGGTAGGTGCTGGATTCTATGCTCACTGTGTGTAGAATATTTCTAAAACGCTTGTCCAGGTAAACTAAATACAGTATTAAAAATAAGAAGCTAAGAAATCCTCTGCATAAATAATGCATACTCACTGCAGATGCGATTACGATGAAATGCATACAACCTTAAAAACGAAAGTCAGCATGTATGCAGAAGGAATTTAATCACTTGCATACTGGACCTCGCATTTAATGATAGTCATATGATTTCCTGGTGTTTATTCAATAACGCCTAACATTTTACCGTAATATAGATGCTCTAAAAAAGTGTACAGCTATAAGACCTGTTAACTTTACAGCTGTACATGTATAGTACAACGTTGATTGACCTGCTTACATCTTTTATTCGAACCGAGTGAAATATAGAGTCCCCTAGCATATATAGCAGCAGATATGCAATTTCAAACGTACTGACACATACCTTAAAGCCACTGCTCATAAACCGGTTACCTAAACATTGCGTGAACCATGACTGCAGCAGCAATAAACTGCAATAACATCACTCGTCTAAATCCAGACTGGGAATTTTTTGTAATGTCAAATCACATTGGCAACATTCCATTTCGTAGACAACACTGAATAACTCCATAGGCGATTTAAAAATAATAGTCACGCTCGGCTCCACTACACAAAGGGAGTTAAACTTAATCAACGTTGCATTATACTGACAGCATTTTGACGTAGTCGGCATAACTGTGCTCGCTAATATACCTAAGGAAAAGACGAGGATATGTATAAGATTACATGCAAACTTTTGAGATGAGAGCAATGTGGCCCATGAACTTGGTTGTGGGGGGGGAAAAAACATTGTTTGTGAATGTACGTTTGCCTGTGTTAACGTGGCAATAGAATATATCCATACAAAGTGAAGCCTTATTTGATGACTACGATATGTACAGCATTGGATCACAGTGTGCGTGCGAAGATGGGTCATTTCTATAACAATCCTTGTACAGCCCTTCTTTAACCTCCTGAAGTAGGTTACATTGTACAGAACACTTGTTTAAAATGTTGCTATCTTTTACTTCTGACGTTGATTTTAACGGCAATAATAGTATTTAACTCTTATGCTGCAGATCAGCACTGGCACAATGTACAGTACCAGAATTTATATTTCTGCTGATGGCTGAGTATGGAAGCATAAGCACACGTTGACATGCACTGTATATAGCCCCATGATGGAACCTTTGGAACTTGTATGAGCTTGTCCGACGCCACAGAGTACTGCAGGTTTCTGAAATGCATTATCTGGGACTTCCATTGAGAGCTGGCAAAGCAGCATCTCGGTATAGAGAAGGAACGTGCTTTAGATTATTTACCTTGCACATATGCAAGCGGGTATGTATTAATTTCCCACTTTATCGAGGTATGAGAACTTGTACAGATGTGGTATACCGAATAAAAGTACATTTAACTTTATCACATTGTTGCCCGTGTCGGTGCAAATGTACGACGTGATGGCGTTCGTGCGTACGTTGCGCGGTCGAGGTGGATGAACCACAACAGTTGAGAAAGGTGATCCAAGGGTTTGTCGGCTGATGACTTCGCTTCGGTGCCGCTGTTCAAAGGTCTCGATTGGGCCACGAGCACATGCTTCATTGTTGTGCTCCGCCATGCAGTCAAAGAACGGTTCAGTCCAGTGAGTGTTTTTCACTCATTTTCAGAGGGGGTGGGGGGGGGAGGGTGGAACTTTTCCTGATAAGACACCATCAGTGTGAGGGCCGCCACACATTTGAAACCATTGGGGGTTTGACAGCAGCACGATGATGATGATGTTGGGGGTGTTACAACAAGGCTATATATGTGGCGATGGGCAAGCAAGCGGGGTCTGAGCTGGAAAGGAATTCCAACCCTGGACGCAAGCACCTCAGTTGTGTTAATGGGGGATTATGGAGAGAGGGATTAGGAAGAGAGATTAGCATGAATGAGCTTCCGTCGCCGCATAAGAGTATCATGCCCGCATATGCGCACAACAGCAGTGTTAATGAGAGATTAGCACCATGAGTGTGCAATCCAAAGAGAGAGACAGCGAGGGGGGTGTGTTCACCATTTGGGTGTTAGGGGGCACACTAAATGAGGAACTCTGGTTTAGCCTCAGAATGTTAGTTACAGTACAGTATTATCATTCATGGTCAATTGGATTCAACAATCGGTTCTGTTTCATTTTTTTTTTACCAACGTCGTGTTTGTATTGGTTATCATTTCCGCTTTGTACTTTTTTCCTCCTCTTACTCCCCTAAATGTAACGACGTATAATGTCTAGTGGTCATGAATCGTTAATAATTGATTCACACGTCAGCAAGTTTATGCATCTTTCTGTGCAGATTTCAATAGTGACGCAAGTTGACATTCGCCAGGAAACAGATAATTTTTCGAATATAAAGAAACAGCTCGCAAACCGGATGACTGGACGTCAACAAAGGAGGACTGCGTGTTGGATGACATTTGGCGCACATTCACTCGACTTTTTACACAAAAAATGCACTAGTTCAGTTGTAAAAAGGCTCGATCATTATTTTATCAAATGATTTACAGGTCCACTAGCCTGGTATACATACACATTGCTTATAAATATCATAGAGAACCAACGCACAGGCACATATGAATAGGGAATCCAACCGCGTGATCAAGTTGGATTTTGAAAACTTTTCTACCATTCACCAACAACGCCCATCAATCGCGTTCTAGAAGAGCCACGTCGAATGCCATTATGCCTGGCTTTTTGTAGACTATGAAACAAGGCGTTTCATTAGAGTGGGGGGAAAACACACAACACACACAATACACACAACACACACACGTGCTGTCGATGAGGATTACGGGCAAATAAAACGCGACGAGCGCTGGCAAAGATGTGTCGTGGATTAGGGGTCGTCCATAAATGACGTCACGCGATTTTGGACGATTTTTGACCCCCCCCCCCCCTCGTCACGGCGTCACAAAAAGTCAGACCCCCCCCTCAAATATGACGTCACAACGCTCTGCCCCCCCCCCCCCAAAACCATATTTCCATTTTGAAAATAAAACATGCTTAAAATCACTTTAAACTATTGTCATTGTAGTGCGTATTTAATGTGCCGCTGCAATCTGATGTTGTAGGAGTGCTGTTATAACAATTAGTGTTGTTATAACAATTCTATATTTCATATTCTTAGCTCTTTCGGTAAAGTCACGTTCTATATTTAAAGTTGCGCATTTTGATGTGACGTCACATTTCTCCCCCCCCCGTCACACATCGTCACAAAAGTCTGACCCCCCCCCCCCCCAGGTGCGTGACGTCATTTATGCATGGCACGGCCTGTCGTCCTGGACTCAATGTGTCCAAGCAATTGCAACATTCAGTCCCGTCCATAATAGGTTTTTTTGGGTTAGATCGCGTAAATGTATAAATGTGTCGTTGAAACCCGCCACCACCCGACACAGCCAACTCGTAAGGGTTGTCACGTAAACAGAACATGCCAGTTCGTCACTAGTACAGCACAAGTGTATAGCGTAGTGCATGGTGTAGTGTATAGTGTAGTATACCAGTACAGCACACCGGTGTGTTGGAGAGCCAAGCCACAACATTTACAATCCGAGTACGACGTTTCGCCAGTAATTACAACTAGCTTCATCAGACGACAGTCCCGTCACGCAAATTGCCCGCTGGGCTGTCCAGAACGGTGTTCTTTCAGCGCTAAGACAGAACCATTTCGCTCATGGTTGAACAAATTGTTTCGTCATACTGAACGACATTCGTCGACGGTGATGGACAAGCACAACAACAAAACTGAACACATTCCGTCAGTAACGCTGTGGCCGTGAAAGGAAAAATATTAAGATGGGCGGTCGTTTCGGGCAATGGTCCTATAGGAAGGACCATTTCTGATTACAGTAGAGTATATATATATTTTTTAATTTAAGGCAGTTTTAGTGACGAATGTGTTCAGATGTTTTGTTGGTTCTACAATAATTCAGGGATATCAGGGAGGATAATGCTTCACAAATACCTCTTCGCGTGGCTGATGTTGACGTGGAACCACGAGTATCGTGGGGAGCGGTGGTGCGCCACAAACCCGCCTACCCGAGTTAGATTCCCCAACACCAGTAACGATCACTTGAACCGATCCTGGGTCTCCCCTAGGTCGACTCAGCCTCAAAATGAGTACCTCGTGCGGTGTGTAAAAAAATCGCCACTGGGCCCGAGCGTGGTGTTTGGCCACCCCATTCCCTCGTGTGCCGCTCTGGCCTTGGTGGGTGCTCGCTCGCAGCACTTGCCCCACAAGCCTGTTCAGGCGACACAAGTTGTTCACGTTGGCAGACGAACCCTCTGCACAGCTGGTGTCGACTTTCCACGCGTGGTTACGCTGCTCCCTGGCAGCGCGGACACGTGGCGCTGTGCGGGAGATGCGTCAACAATCGGCCGATTTGCGAGACAGCCATCGATTGATTGATCGGACAGTGGTCTCCACGACCATGGTGGGGAAGAAGACGAAGACCCGAGGCCAGATGGTGGGAAAGTGTCAGGACGGACCGTGGAGGTCTCCCCTGTGCAGTGCCTGCGGTTTTTGTGCAGAGGTGTTGTGCCTGCCAAAGTGTTTTGACCACGTTGCGTGCCTCTCGATCTGGCACTGCCCCCGCGCGGCCAGGAGGGCCGTGGTGGTTCACTGGGAGATGATAGTAGACGAAGTTTATGTTAACCGAGAAAGCCTGTGTGTAAATGCAGGTGAGTTATAAGACGAGATTTTAAAAAAGTGTAACAGAAGGGAATTCCACAATCGCGGAGCCTGGCTGCAAAAAGCTCCGTCTTCTCCCACAGAACAACAACACTCTTTGGAATAATGAGTCGACCGAAATAAGCAGATCTAAGTTTACGTAGTGGAATATACAACTTAAGCGGATCGGTGGAATATTTAGCAGCTAGCTCGTTCAAGGCCTCAGATGTGAGAATAAGAACCTGAAAGTCGATTCTGTACTTTACAAGAAGCCAGCGCAGGGAGGAAAGAGGAGGAGTAATATGGTCACAATTTAGATCTGGTTAAAACCCACGCAGCTGAGTTTTCGATATATATTGTAGTCTATTGAAAACACTTTTAGAGACGCCAGGAATCAAGGCATTGCTGCAGTAATCCAACCTTGATTAATTAAAGGCATGCACCAAGATCATGGAAGGGACAGCATGGGGGTCTAAGTTGAGCGGTGTTGCGTAAATTAAAAAACAAGAGATTTTGGTAATGGATGTAAGATTACAAAAGTTGACATGTCAAACTGGGGTCCAGAATAACACCCAAATATCTGACCTCGGAGAAACACCGAATTACAGTCCCGTCTATGGCCAAACTAAAACCATCCAATTTATGCACTTGATGTGGAGAGCCCAACAACATGATCTCTGTCTTGGCACAATTGAATTGTTTCAAGTTTAGGTGCATCCACGACTTGACCTCAGCAAGACAACGTTAAAGTATGGAAGCTGCTACTTTAGTATGAGTCGTAGTCTTAAGATACATCTGTAGTAGTAGTCAGCATAAAAGTGAATATTTTAGCCACGACGACGAAACATGTGGCCAAGAGGTAGCATATAGAGGCTGAACAACATCGAGCCTTGAGGAATCCCCGAGGACACTAAACCATTAACAGATAAAGTCACCCATTGAGACAAACTGCTCTCTTTTGGACAAGTATGACATGAGTCAACAAAGAGCAGTACCTGAGATGCCTACAGAAGTCTCAAGACGATTTCGCAAATTAAAATGATCCAGAGTGTCGAAAGCAACACTAAGATCGAGAAGGGCCAAGATGGCTCGTCCACCGGAATCGGCAATCATAAATACATAATGTACAACTTTAACAAGTGCTGCTTCTGTACTATGCATCGCTTTAAAGCCCGACTGAGCCACCACATGCTCAATAATTTTAGACAAAAAGGTAGATTAAATGTTGGCCCATAATTTGCTAGACTTTCAGGATTCAAGATGTGGTTTCTTAAGTAATGGCATAACGGTAGCCAATTTAAAAGCATGAGGAACCACCGTGGTACCCCATGATAGGCATAACCAAGGGACAAATTGCATGGAAAACCGATACCACCAGAGAAGTTAGAATATGATTTAGAGCACAAGTTGTAGGCTTTACTCTCGAGGCAAGGTTAGAGATGTGTCAAAGAAATTCCAGGAAAAAAAATCAGTGGATTGTGATTAAGGAGTGGAGAGGCAAATCATGTTTTGCTTCGTGGCAAAACACGGTGGCGAAATGTTAACTACTTCGCCTGGTATACAGGAGGCTGTGGGTTCGATCCCGACCCCGACCCTGATTGAGGTGTCCCAAAGCCATCTGCATCAGTCCCCCCTCTTCCCACATGATGGAATCACGAACGTACTGCCCGAGGTACGAGAATTCCTCCACCCTCTCTACAACCACCCCATTACTCATGGAGAGTGTGAACAGAGGGCTGTTTGATGACAAAGTACCCAAGTGGTGGGGCTGATAGTAAAGCCTCATCCCTTTGTGGCAAACTCCAGGGTTCAGCAGCAGTCTCAACATCCTCAGAGTAAGCAGACGTAACTATCCATGAGCATCGATCAGCCTCACATTATTTCTATACCAGACGTAAATTGCATTTTTGCAGCCAAGAATGGATTTTAGAACCCCCGTGGTAAAAGAGTATGTTAGATATATGGGGTTGAAGCCAGAGCACATAAAGGTCACCCGAGGAGATCCCTTTCCAAGGGGACTGCGGTCTTTCCCCAAGGCTTTCCCCAACACAACAAGCAGGGTCGATGTCCTTGCTTGTTGTGTTTAGTTTGTTGTCCTTCCCCCGCGAACTTCCAATTAGTACGGTTGGTTACGTACGGTGCGAAAGAAGTTCACCATACAGGTACGTATGGTGCCACGGTGGCGAGACGTTAACTACCTCGCCTCGTATACAGGAGGTTGTGGGTTCGATCCCTAAATTAATGTCTATATTTGGAGTTCGCATGTTCTCCTCGTTCTCCGGTACTTGCGGGTTTTCGCTCCACATTTAGAAACATGCGTTTATAGTATTAGGCTGCTATAAATGTCCGCATGATAAGCCACTTCGTTGAGTTATCATTTATGGCCAGGTCACTTCTGAAAAAGGGCTTAAATTAACTCCGTGGGCTTTACCTAGCAAAAGAAAAAAGGGTTTAGTTTCAATAAAAAATGTTATAGTTTATTTTTAGTGGAATACATTTTGGAATGAAAACATTCAAGAAACGTATTGCATTAGACGATGGAACCATCTAAGATTGGTTTATAATTAGATTTGAACATTTGATCAATTGTTGAAAAAAAGTTATTGGGTTTCTATATCCATCCGTTATGAGCATAAAGACTGCAGATCTTGTCAAATTTAAGGCATCCCTATAAATATCCCGACGTTGCTTCTACAGTATATCTGAAAATATCTCCAGACTTCTATCCCTCTACGCTCAAGCTTTCTCCCCGATGTGTTTAAGGGGCGCAGATGGTCAGTGTCCCGGGGAGATCGCCGATTGTAAGTATACAAGACGCGATTTAAGTTGCACCAAAGAGTCAAGTATTAGACTGTGATGAATTATAGAGAAGAAACTTGTCTTCCAAAGAATAAAACTGAAAGTTTTAGAGTAAGGATGTCGAAATTGACTCGGCATACGTCGTTGTGTTTGTAGATTTTAAGTTCATGTAGTTGATGGTACGTTTGATTCCGGTCAAGGAAAGTGACAAATCGAGTGATCAGATAAAACAACATTGCACGACTTTAAATGTAACATGGGCAAGCCAGACGTAATAACTAGATCAAGGGTATGACCAAGATTGCGAGTGGGAGAGTTCGCATGTTGGGATGAAACCAACACATTCCAGAATAGGAAAACAAATCCTCCGCAAATCAACATGAATATTAAAATCACCTAAGAGTGACGAGCGATGTAATAATGGCAATAAAGTGGAAAATTCTGTTAAAATTACGGCGTTATTACCACACCCGCTTAGCCCATGCCCATGCCAACGAGGCAGCCGCAATTGCGGCTGCCTCGTTAGCACTCTATGTGCACTTTTTTCCAGGATATTGTGGCCAGTGATGTCACGCTGCTACAGTGGAGGGGAATGGCTTTGGGCAGCTGACGAGGGTGAAGAAAATGCAGACACCCGCAGAGTGAGCTCCAGTGCTGCTGTTGGTGGTGGTACCGCAAGTCATCCCACGCAGCTCGCTAGTATAAGCACTAATGGAATAATACACTCAATCAATAAGACATAGGCGAATCGTAAAATAACGTAATTACTAAATGATAGTTATTCGATTGGCCGGTTGCGTGTGGTGGTGTAAAATGTGGGTACTCCGACTTCTAAGACATCTGGCCAGTGTAGAAGAGCATCCAAAATAACGGCGAGTAGGCCTCTAGAGAGCTCCCTGAAGTGGAGGCCCCTCTGCCAGCAGTGACGGAAGGGCCTCCAGTCAATAATTCCGCCTTTATCTCCATCTACCACCTAATTACAGTACAGTCTATGGTTCCAGTCATGTCATATGTATTACTGCCTGTGTACAGACTCATTTTGGGACAATTTCAAGTTTCACGTTTATTTTGTTCAGTCAAGAGACCAGGATGAGTCTCACTTGTAAGTGCAAGCCAGGTCACCAACGTTACAAAAGCAAAAACCGCAAACACAGGCAGAACAAAAAATTAAGCAAATAGGAATCAGAAGGAAAAACAATCGCGTCACAGGAGAAATCGAAAGAGTGCATACACGTCATCAGTATTAAACCAAATATATTTCCATGAAAAAAAAGCGTGGCTCGGCGTACATCATCGTGTCCTTGCTGAGTTCGTCTGTGGTTTATCCAACTACTGCAGGGCTACCACATATTAGAGGCCATCTGTCCCGAGCACACAACTCAACACATTCGTCAATAACACTGCCTTAAAATAAATAAAATTGGCGACGTTTCAAATAATGGCTCTTCACTATAGCACATAAACAGAGATGGCAATATGGATTATTAATAATCGGCGAATAATCGCCAATTGTTAAGGTTTTTTTTATCTTAAGGCAGTGTAATGTACAGGGTGTTTCAAAAAATGGACCTGAATAGAAATCGCTATATCTTTGCAACCACGAATCGCCCATGAATGAAACTCTTACCACTTCAAAGGGCGGGGCATAGAGAGGGCGGGGCATATAGAGGGCGGGGCATAGAGTTTCAAATGATTACCGCGAGATGCCTCTCCCAGCGCACAAACAGCCCCTAGCCTCAGTCATTGGCAAGACAATACTGCCTCAACGTTGGATAGGTGGCATGGGACATCAAGACTTGGCGCTACACTCTTGGCCCCCAAGATCTCCAGACATTACACCCTGCAACTTTTTCTTGTGAGGATACGTCAAAGACCCGTGGTGTTTTTGTGCCACCATTAGCGACTAATCTGGATGACCTCAAAAACAGAATCACAGGCGTTTGGGACGAATGCAACTATCGTCTCGATATTGTCCGTACAGCACGTGGAGGGCACATAGAACATTCATAACTCATTAAACCGTTTGTAACTTTTTGTGTAATTGTAACATGTTGCCATCGTGAAATATACTGCTTCGAAATTGGGGTCCATCTTTTTGAAACACCCTGTACTTTGTGCTCGTGCACCACTGCCAGTTAGGCAGCAGCGTCACCAAGTAGCTTGTCCCTAACACAAGCACTTGCGGATCCAGTGCCTTACTGCACATTTGTGAAACATAACTTTATAGCTCATCGGATTTATTCAGGAAAATAAAATTATGATTCTGATATGCCAGTGAAAAATACTACAATGCAGAACCTCTATAAGCTACCGGTGTTATGTGTATTAACTTACTTAACCAATTGTATGCTTTATTGAGTTCATGAATGACCTTGAGAATACGGATGCGTTTTTATACCACAGAATTCAAAGTAGAAAGACTAAACACTAAGTGCGTCAAACCATTGATGCGTGATTTATTTAAACCCTTAAACTATGTTAAGTGAAATTCAGAAACGGTTAAAATGGGAGGTTAATATCAAGAGGCTGATGTGGAGTTATCTAAGCAAATCCCACCTGAGGAGTGTAAATATTTGTGAGTTTAAGAGTTATTTTATTGTGAAAGCTACTGGAGTTTTATGTAAAATTGATTCAGACGTTACAATCACGCAAACGGAGGCATAGCGACGTGCAGGTATTTTGTGTACTGTTCCTTGTGTATGCCGACTACAAACGAAACTTTTGGTCATCTGAACTTTTTTTTCAAATCGATCTTAAAGTACGGCACTATATGGCACATTACATTACTTCCTCGCCTTTCCTGCCACAATGGTGTCACGTGAGATTGGGTGACGTCACTTTGTTAGTGCAAATACATGCAATCATTACATCATGAAAATGATCCGAAAATCGAAAGAAGCGATGCGAAACAATGATTAAAATTTGATTTTTGTTTTCGTCGAAACTCATCACTCTTCTATATAATTGTAGGTTTTTTTAAGAATAACATTATAAATAAGCCATCATCGTGTCTCCTGTTCAGTCAGGAACTGGGAATCATTTCCAGTGGAATGTTTGTAATGTACCAATTCCCTTCGCTTCGAAGTTAAAGGATAAAGGAGCAGCCCTGAAATCGGCTCGCCTGCCCACGCCACCGCTGGCGGAAGGGCCTCTACTAATGGGTCCTCTAGAACAGGGGTCCCCAACCCCCGGGCCGCGGAGCGGTACCGGTCCGTGGCCTGCTAGGAACCGGGCCGCACAGCAGCAGGAGGTGAGAGCGGTGAGTCCGCGCGTGGCCCGCCCATTATTGTATTATTTACCACTTCCGTCCGCGCCTCTTTCCCGCACCGCGCACTTGTCTGAGTCACAGTGTTGGTAAACCCACAAGCTAACCCCTAGTAGCCACAATGAGTAAAAAACAAACGTTGCTGGAGAGCTTCTTTGAAAAGGGGGAAAGACCCAATGATGACCCCCCCCCCGGTCCGTGACAAAATTGTCTTCCACAAACCGGTCCCTGGTGCCAAAAAGGTTGGGGACCGTTGCTCTAGAGTCTAGAGGGCATTTGGTCTACTCTTCCACGTTGATCAAGACATTTAATAACATTCCCCATTGTTTCAACTTCTCGATTTCCCAATGTGCTAACCGTTACTTCACGACAGTATCCGATCTCAGCAATTAGACATGCAATATTTAATTCGCTGGCAAAACCTGGACTAGTGGACACATACTGTTGCTCGTATTTGGATAATATAATAATTGCTCAGTGTCAAACATGTTCTACTTTTTTGTAAAAAAAACCTAAGAATAGTACAATAAACATTGCAGCATTTTTCTTGTCAAAAATACACATTACATGTTCCATACGGCCTCTATGTAAATCTACTTGGAAATGCATCGTCTGTACTATTACAGTAAGGTGAGTTGATTGCATGTTGCATACAGTCAACATGAACACAACGAAGGGTGAGATTTTAACTACAAATAAAAATATCCACAGAGCATATTATCCCAATGCACCAATATTTCACTTTTAAATTGCTTATATCGGTTTTAATGTTTATAATAACCATTGAGAAAACACAACGTATTAAATTATTGTATATATAGTGAATACCATATGAATTAGCCCATAATTATAGATAGAAAAATATATAATCAAACGTTACTTATTTGGAAGGCTGAATATATGCTGTACAATTTTGGACATAAAGACAGTGTAGGAACCAATATTACTTTGAAGCAATATAAATGAATGCTCGGCGTAACAAGATTCAACATGTGGAATATATAACATCATTCTTTGGTCTTGGGATCTTCACTATTGGCAGCGGCAGGATATTGCAATACGCTGTACACGCATTCAGGTGGCGGGGTTGGCGTCTGGTAATTTTGCTCATTTTCTGTAAAAGTAAATGTTGTGTTAATGTTGTTCATAAGACGTTCAGACAGAAGTTTACTTCCCAAGTGGAACCAGAGCCATGCAGCCAGCTGACAACAGGGGGCAGAAATGTGTTGTGTAACGCTTTGTATGAGGAATGCATGATTCTGTGTGCATCTGCCACAATCCCTGTGTACAATTCCATGCATTAGTTTTGTAAGTCCGAGTCCGCCCTTAGAGTGGAAATTAGTCACTTGATATGTAAAATGCCATACGGTTTGGTATAACATAGCAACAGTGTTGTTAACCAGTTATTTGTTAAAACAATTGTGTTTTACTTCCATGTATGGTGTGAAACACAACCACATGAACATTGTAATATAACAATGTCCGATTATTTATTTACTTGTTGCCATCATATTGCAATCTTTAAGATGATTAACAGGAAAGGGTGCGGGTGCTTTTTCAGCATTTTTTGTCGCCAAAATACCAAAGGTCGGAAGTCGACATTTCTACCTCCATTTCTGCCATGCAGTTCTGGGAACACACGTCGGCAGTTTTTTTAAGGCGATATTCCTCTTCGAATAATTCTGCTTACATTTTTATCCGATAAAATAATTAGGCTGCCTTAAGCACCGTGGTGTCAGGGAAATGTTCTGGTCTCTGATGGTAGCATTAAGGAGATTTCCACGGGAAGATACAATACAGGCTGCACTTGTAGCAGATAACCTTCCAAGACAGATGGATTTTGCTCATACTGGAACATCTCAATTAAGTTGACTGTTGTGGTAGACGTCTTCCTTATTTATCTTTAATTGTACTATTGTTAATTGAACAAATTATTTGGTAAAGCTGCATTGGCAGTGGTGCAAAAAGCACAATAAAAACAAATCTGAACACAATCATCAATAAGACCTGGCTACAAGTGATAGCTCATCGAAAGTGGCTCAAGTGGAAATATATAGCAGCCAAATACTCTAAACGCGTGTTTCTATGTGGAGGTAAAAAAACGAGAGAACCCACGCGACCATGTAGAGAACATGCAAACTCCAAATGTACAGCAGATGTCAGGCTTATACATGACTCCTTGCAATTTGGTGTTTTAACGTCTTAACACAAATGTTTTATTGCCAGAAAGGGGAAAACCCTATTATCACAATTTAATACTGGCAAAGGAGGCCTCATGATGTAACTGCTCACCCCGAGCTCTCGATGCCCTGATAGTGGCATTGTCTTTGTGCTGTTCTCCTTTTGGCGTCCTCTGGTCTAACACTGTTAGTGAGACTAGGCTCTAAAGAAAGCTGTCTCTGGTGTGGACCAATCAGTTTCAAAGGCAAATGCGTCACATACTGTCAGAGCATGTGTTTTTTTGTTTGCATGTTCACCACAAGTATATGTCGTTAATGCAGACATGATTCCTTGCAAAGGTTTCAGTTTGGTGTTTTAACATCTTAACACAACTGTTTTATTGCCAGAAAGGGGAAAACCCTTTTATAATAATAATAAGACTCTGTGTATCTGCAGTGATTGTTCCATGACTTGTGAGGTCTCTTACCTGGTGATCTCATCCGTGAAATATCTTGACTTCCCATCTACAATAAATTATGCACATAGCAAATTCAGATTATTACGTGGATAATATAGAAAGGTTTTCTTTTTAAATGTAAATGCTGGGATTTGAGAGCCATACAAAGCACTAACTTTAGGTCACAAGATGCAAATTACACGTTGTTTTGTTATGATTGTTGGCATAATTATATTATTACAGTTAGCAAACTTAAGCTAATAATACCTTAATAGAGTAATGTCCGTCATTTTAAGTTACTTTTGTGTTTAGTTTGTTGTTCATCCCTCGCACCTCCGATTAGCGTGGTTGGCTACGTACGGTGCGAAAGAAGTTCTACATACACGCAAACAATTTATCAAAACGAAAATGTATTAATCTCTTCATTTAATTCATGTCACTAGCCCCATTTGATCAATCTGTTGCATATTGGAAGGCATGGCACTTCATGTGTTATGCCATCCTCCATTCACAACAGGTATCCTGTCATTGAAAACTCCCCTTACAGTTATACACACACCGCTTTAGTGTGTAACAATGGCACTTTTGTGTAACAAACACTGTATTTCATACTAAATGTCATGTTTTTTATTGCGTATTTTAAGATATCAACATGCGTTACCTACAGCTCGTCGAAATTAAATCCCAAACACAATGAAGTAGAATTGGCAGGGGCGGCCCGAGACTCGCTGCTAGCAACTGGTGCCCAAGGGTGGACCATGCAATCGGTACCCCCAAAGGGCAGATCTAGGCTGAGGTTTTTGATAAACTGTGAAACATTTTGCTCCTATTTCCCTTTGAATTTTTTTAAGCGTATTTGTTTAAACAAAGGCATAATTATGTGGGTTGTTCGTCCGTCCGTCTGTCCAACCAATACATTCTCAGAAATTTTGAGAAATTAATTATAATTCATATTCCCTCTGTACACGCACAATTGAAATAATGACATGTACGTTATTTTATTTGAAAAAAAAATGTTCGATGTATTTTTTGGCGCTCCACTTAACTTGGCGCCCGAGGCCACCGCCGAGTTCGCCTCTATGAACGGGTGGCCGCCCCTGAGAATTGGCGTAGAACGCTTAACGCTCACGCCAAAATTTGCGAGTCAAGATACAAGAGCTCATATCGTCTCTGCGGCATTGTTCCCCGTTCTACACTGGATGCACGGTGAAATTTAGTGGACGTTGATGAATAAAACAAAGGCAGGCTTACACGAGGGAGGGAAAGTATATGGAATGTCACTGCTGTGGCACTTTTGAAGGTAACCTCTTACCCTGAGCTGAATTGCTGTTTCACCCTGTGGTAGCGTGCCAGGGTCTGTCTTGAGGTGGCCTGTGTGCATTATCAAAAGGCACAGTGCAAAGGAAGTTTAACATATTCTACATACATTATGGAAGGGCCTCCACAAGAGGGGGCCTGAGACAGCCACATTCGAGTGTATTTGGCCTACTCTTTCACACGGGCCAGACATGCTGGACATATCCACACTTTACCCCATCACACGCGGCAGTGTGAATAATACAGTACTGTACCAACGTACAACACAGTATTGCAATGAATGAGGGGGGCACAGTGCTAATCTGCACTATGCACACGCAAATTTGTATTTAAACAAAATCATACCACACATTTCTTGTGATGAAACGTAGGAATTGTTTATCCGTATTTGAAGAATCTTCTCACCTGTTTCAGAACTAAAACAATAAACACCACAGTCCATAATTGGCTTAACCTCATTAGACAGTGCGGTCCACTATGGTACAGACATATTTGGCATTCAATCCATAAAAAACGACGCTTCCAGCATGCAGAGTAAAACGTCGGACACCATGGCGATCTACAGAACTACACCGAGTATGCACTACACAGCACAACTGCGGAAACAAACGGAAAATGTAGTCCCCAGGACGAGGTCAGGCGTACACAATGCATTGCGCCAGGTGACAGTGTTTCCCGGTGAGCCGTGACCAACTGACACCAATATGTAATGCTTTTACAATCGGAAGCGATGTTTGTTTTCCAGTCACCAAAATGCCATGGCGACGGAGATCTTACTTTTACCCCCGAGTGGCATTTATTGAACAAAACAAATGTCAGAGAACTACGTTGCCAGCGGTGTAGGAGCGCATAGTACTTTACCGTACAAAAATACAATCTCAGCCCCTTAAACTTTAACACTGCCTCAAACAGAATGTTATGTTTTGGCTAAATAACAAAGATACATTTAGTCATTGACCTATGATAATTTGGTCCGATACTATTCGACTAGCTGCCCTACAGAATACATTTTAAAATGCATAGTTCGTCCATATTTACCTGTGATATTTGTCCTGTAAAATACCTGCAAAAACACGAATATTTTATACAGTAATTATATTTTTGTGACTTCACAATAAAATCAGTCGGGCCAGTGATGTCCCTTGCTCTTTGCAGTATTTCTATATAGTTCTGTAGTGCTGTGCTATCTTCATGCCATTGCTTCAGGGACACATTAATTAGGCACGTCTTATGCTAATTTTGTTAATGTATTTGCAAACTTAACATTAAAAGATTTTAGCAGCTGTCAATGAATAAAAATACCATGAATATTGACGACGTGAAATACTATGTTGAGTTGAGTGATAAGGCTTCAGCCACAATTAATATGTAGTGACCATTGTACAATGTATGTAAAATACTTCGTATACTGTCCTCTATGTACTATCTATAAAGAAAGCCAAGGCGTCTGTGCTTCAGACACACTTGGCATATCCCAAATCTCAGCCTCGGCAATCATTGGGAAAATGTTCTAATACAATATTGACGTCTTGGTGATCTCTAAGTATGTAGCCGGTTAGCATCCTGTAGCAATGTGCATGATTACATGAAACACTGCTTTTTCTAATAAATGACCGTGTAATATAATCCTCTAAAACAAGACAGCAGCAGGCCACCTTGGTTGTGTGTTCCCATTACTTTAAGAATTTGTCGTCAGTTGCTTAGGTTTGATTATTTTTGCAGCCTGTGGACTCTTGTCTCGTTTCTTTTTGATAACACATTTACTGCTGCAAGTTCGCACAGCACACAGGTATAGTGAGATTATGGGTAAAGCATGAGGCCTGGGTGTTCAAGCATGGCTTTGATAATAAAGAGCATTATCTCGTGACTATGTTGCACCTGGTGTATATTGTATGGATGATGTATGCGGCTTGGTGAGCTCTTTTGCCCTTGTTCTATGGAAAAATAAAAAGTTTACAACTCTGTAATGCAGTTTCCCCCGAAATGAAACAAGACATTTGTCCCGTGGGATTTGGATTGGAAAACACACTACAGATATCTGTTTATGGAAACCACTGCTTTTTTAACATTACTCAATTTAGATGAAAAAGTTAAAACAATTTCAAATAGTGGAAAACAGAGAGTTAACCCTTTTTGTTCACAGCCTACCCATGACGTTCATTTTACAATTTTACTATTCAGTATTCAGTGGGATGCCTTACGTTTCATGGCGGTTCTTTTTTGGTACAGACAACAGGCAACCAGTGTAGCCGCCAGAAGAGCCAAGGACAGCAGTGTCCCAACAGGCACGAGCCACTTCAGGGTGTCAGCTATTTGAGCCTGCTTGCTCCCATCCTGGTGAGCAGAATTATAGCTGGTCGTGAAGAGTGCTGTTGTTGGTTCCAGGGTTCTGTTCTCCGTATACGCTTTGACTGTTCCACTTGTAGTCGTGAGCTTGTCACACAGTGACTTCATGTACAATGTTCCTAAGTAAAATAGAGAAATGTGTGCATTTTCAACTGAATACTTATATCACTTGCAATATTTCTAAATATGTTAACACAGCATACAGAACATACTTATAGTTATAAATGTGAATCGTTTTTTCGTTATTCTGCATTATTAGCACGTTTTCTAAAAATGTAATCATTAAAAAAGAACATACAAAAGTACCAAGAATCAATACAAATAGTCATAAACGTGGACAGTATTATTCATCATGGAATGTTGTATTAGGTCACAATGATTGTGTCAACTTTGTGTCAAAGGAATCTCCACTACTCAACATAGCCAAACAAATGTAATAGCAACGAATGATAGAGAAGTAACCAATATATTTTTAACAAAAATTAAATAATTTGTAAAAGAAAGTTACCATAATGTATCTGATTTTATTCTATTTTGGATTTATAAAGCACCTCTCGCCAATGCACTTGGCAATGCTTGTTGACTACGGTAGAAAATGGTAAAATAAGGGACTGCTGGGTGGAATATTAAGGCCGTTAGTAATCGGGTTTGGAAAAGGAATGAGATGTGGCAGCAGGGGAAGGAGGCGATGGTGTAGGGGGTTGATGGAGGAATGGATGGAGTGTGATAGTGGATGAGGCTGATAGACGGGGGTAACGTAAAGGTGGATGGTATGGTATGAAGCAGTGGCAGGCCGTGTATTTTACACCGAGGCCTTCAGTGCTATCCTCCCGCAATTAAACCGCCTTCGAATAACCTCACGATGACAATAGGATTATAAGCTATTGTCATTCGACGTAACCACCCCATATTTACAGCGACAGTAAGCTTTATCGAGTGGAATAAAGTGATTTAACACGAGGCTCAACACTTATGAGAGTTACAGTACACTAATTGCAATGACATGAATACATGGTGACTGAAACCATCAAGAATGTACCACTATTGCGTAGTATGACAGGATGCTGCATCACACATAGACATCGCATAGCCCTAATCAATGTCAATACCAAAGAAACAAGAATAAACTCACAACAACCAGCCACATTTACTCATACGCCACCAAGCAAGCAAAAATGCCGTAAAACACATATAACACAATCAGGATTCAAAAGGCTTCCCCACAGAAAAAAAAACCTAAAAATCTAAAGCACGATATATAAAAATCTAAACGTCACGAAAGAAAGATTAAATAAATCTTAGATGATGCTACGTTACAGTGAGGGAAAAAAGTATTTGATCCCCTGCTGGTTTTGTACGTTTGTCCACTGACAAAGAAATGATCAGTCTATAATTTTAATGGTAGGTTTATTTGAACAGCGAGAGACAGAATAACAACAACAAAATCCAGAAAAACGCATGTCAAAAATGTTATAAATTGATTTGCATTTTAATGAGGGAAATAAGTATTTGACTCCTCTCAATCAGAAATATTTCTGGCTCCCAGGTGTCTTTTATGCAGGTGTAGTGTTCGATTTCACTCGGACAACTTTTGTCTTTCTTCGAACACCGATTTATTTACAACTCTCCGCATGTCCTCAATATTCCACAGTATCCTGGTCGCCACGGCTCGCTCGCCGTGCTTCACTCGACTCGCTCGCCACCTTTGTCTCTCCACTCCCCACTATCACTGCGCTTACTCCACCGCTAACTTCTTCGTCTCTGCTCTCCGCTATCACCGTCGCTATGCTCTCTCCACTGCTAGCTGCTTCTCTTCTTCAGCTCCGCTATTGCTACGCTCTCTCTACTGCTGGCTGCTTCTCTTCTTCAGCTCCGCTCCAAACTCCGTCTCCAAACTCTGTCTCCAACTCTGTCTCCAACCTCTGTCTCCACAGCTGCTCCATGTCTTGCCTCGTCCAGCCCCCGACTCCAACTCCAACTCTCTCTGTGTCTCCCCATTTTTTCCCCACTCTCATTACCCCTAATTAATTGGCCCACGTGCCTCTCCAAAACGGAGCTCTTTGGCATCAACTCAACTCGCCGTGTTTGGAGGAGGAGGAATGCTGCCTATGACCCCAAGAACACAATCCCCACCGTCAAACATGGAGGTGGAAACATTATGCTTTGGGGGTGTTTTTCTGCTAAGGGGACAGGACAACTTCACCGCATCAAAGGGACGATGGACGGGGCCATGTACCGTCAAATCTTGGGTGACAACCTCCTTCCCTCAGCCAGGGCATTGAAAATGGGTCGTGGGTGGGTATTCCAGCATGACAATGACCCAAAACACACGGCCAAGGCAACAAAGGAGTGGCTCAAGAAGAAGCACATTAAGGTCCTGGAGTGGCCTAGCCAGTCTCCAGACCTTAATCCCATAGAAAATCTGTAGAGGGAGCTGAAGGTTCGAGGTGCCAAACGTCAGCCTCGAAGCTTTAATGACTTGGAGAAGATCTGCAAAGAGGAGTGGGACAAAATCCCTCCTGAGATGTGTGCAAACCTGGTGGCCAACTACAAGAAACGTCTGACCTCTGTGATTGCCAACAAGGGTTTTGCCACCAAGTACTAAGTCATGTTTTGCAAAGTGGTCAAATACTTATTTCCCTCATTAAAATGCAAATTAATTTATAACATTTTTGACATGCGTTTTTCTCGATTTTTTTTTATGTTATTCTGTCTCTCACTGTTCACATAAACCTACCATTAAAATTATAGACTGATAATTTCTTCGTCAGTTGGCAAATGTACAAAATCATCAGGGGATCAAATACTTTTTTTCTCTTACTGTATGTGCTAACTAGTTTTACTTCAGTTAGCTAACTGGCCCTCCGATCACGCCACACGAAAAATGCTAACGTAGGCGGCTAGGCCAGCTAGAAGGCTCCGGCGTGTCAAAGAATACACCAAACATGGCAAACTCGAAATCTGATTGGTTAAATAATATGACATCGTCCCCATTTGCTTAAATAGCAGAGGGGATTCACTCGACATTCTGAAGGCCTCAGGGTACATTTTTCATCCGGAGAGGTGGAGACAGCACAGGTGGAAAATCTGATTGGATGAAAGCTCTAATTTATGAGCTGCACTGGAAGCAGCGCAACTGAGGGAGAGAGTAGCAGTGAAATGACGTTAATAGGCTGATGGTAACGAACTTTGTAAAATACATATAACATTAATGGAAATATATTAAATTATATATATAAAAATCTGATTCTGACAATCTCTAGACCAGCAGAGAAGGCCTTGCTGGCCCTGACGGCCCGCCTCTGGTATGGAGTGAGTGCACGGAATGACAGAGTTAATGGATTGCTAGGTTGAGCGTAGATGAGAGGAGATTGAGATAGTAAGGGCAGTGGTCTGGTGGCCAGGCAGTTGGGCTGCCCGGAAGGGCATGGGTGAGGTAAGGTTCAGGGAACAATGAGGTGGGGGCAGTGACTAGGGGTTGAGGTAGTGCTCGGGGAACATGGGGGATGGGGTAGTGACTAGGGTGGAGGGAGAAAGTTGGAGGCTGGGGCTGGTAGGGGTGGCGGAAGAGGAAAGGGAAAAGCAGTAGAGAAAGGAGATAGGACGAGAGGGCAGAGTGAAAAGAGGAAAGCGAGAGGGAGAGTCGGATTTGGAGAGGGAGTTTGTTCCAGTGGAAGGGGGCAAGCAGAGAGAAAGAGCGATATTAGAGGCAGGGCAGTGGAGGAACAACAAGAAGATGGGCATCTTGTGACCGGAGCGAGCGTAATGGGACTTATGAGGAAATGAGAGAAGAGAGGTAAGGGGGAGGGGGCAGTCCATGCAAAGCTTTGAAAACTAAGTTGATTAATTTAAATAGACAGCGGTGATACATAGGAAGCCAGTAAAGTTGTTGAATGATAGGTGGGAGCAAAGGGAGGTGAAGGGAAGGTTAAAGACGGTGGTGCATGCAGCTGAGTTGTTAATTTGTTGTAGAGGGGCAAGGGCGTAGGAAGGGAGACCGACTAGGAGCAAGTTGCAATAATCCAGATGAGCGAAGACTAAGCGGAATGCACAATAAGTTTGGCAGCGGTGATAGTGATGAGTGGCGAATCTTCCTGATATTGAAAAGATGGAAGCGGCATGTGCGAGTGATATTGGTGATGTGGGAAGTGAAGGAAAAGGAGGAATCGAAAGTGATGCCAAGAATTTGGGCGGAAGCGATCGAGGGGAGACTGAGCGTGGGGAAAGATATATGGAGGGGGCAGGAGGGGGAGAGCGGGAGGTGGGAAAGTAGAGCACCGTGGTTTCAGAAGTGTTAAGGGAAAGGAAAGTTTGTGTCATCCATACTTGGATGACCATTTGGCAGGATGCGATGCGGTCGGAAAGGTCGGGGGTGAGAGCATTCAAGGAAAATAAGATTTGTGTGTCGTCGGCAAATAGGTGATACGAGAGATTGAAATAAGACAGGATGGGCTCGAGGGGGGACACCTAGAAGGAGAATGGGAGAGGACCCAGTACAGAACCCTGGGGGATGCCAACCGCGACGGGAGAGGGGGAGGAAGAACCACGGTTAAAAGAGACGGTGGATTTTAAACTAAACTAAACGATAAAACGAAACAATGTTTAATTTACCAGGTAAGGCCCATTGAGCCATATAATAGCTCTTTTTTCAGAAGCGACCTGGCTACAAATGATAGCTCAACGAAGTGGCTTATCACGTGGAATTTTATAGCAGCCAAATACTCTGAACGCATGTTTCAACATGCCACTGCTATGCACTTTTCACAAACTTGCCCCCATTATTTATACTGCCAAATCAAGTATATCAAACCAGGTGATTGTGGAGGCGAGGGTTGGTGGATTGCACAACTGTTGTGAAACTTCCCGTGAGAGAATTAAATCCAGCAAAAATGTGGACTCCACCTGTTCCATCTGCGTGGGATAGAGTGTTACCATCTTTGATGCGTGGGTTTTCTCTGGGTGCTCAAATTTCCTCCCACGTATAAGCACTCATGAATTGGTCCGTACCACCTTCATACATAGAGGACCATGGAGCTTGGGCAATTGTTGGTGCCAGCTCGCCACGTGGCTGCCTTCCCACTTGTCTGTGGTTCCTTGCGCCCGAGTCATTCTCACTCTTTGAGGGTGAGTGAATACTGCACGTGTTATATGTTTAAATGATATTAATACACAGTCAATCAAATTAAATATTGGATGTCTTATGGTAAGAGTTTATGCAACCGTGGTGTTGCCCATTGTGCTCACCATTATACCGCGGTAGCAAACAAACTTAGGAGATACTCTTTGGTTCTTTCGGTAAAGTCACGTAGAAAGAAATTAAATTAAATAATAGAATACGATGTTTCGATTGCAACACAAGCAACCATCATCAGGTAGAAATGAATGAGAAACAAACCTAGTAAACTTGGAAATACAATGCAATACAACACAGATAGTCGGCTAACATAACAGTCAACACCCAACCTGGTTGATTACGTTCTTCCAAAGATTGCTAAATTTGAGAGAGAGACAAAACATAGACACATAGACACCTAGACAGACATACAAGCAGAGAGAGACGCACACAGAGACAAACAGAGAGAGACACACACATAGGCACAGAAAGACAACGTCTCTGTGTCGAGGCCTTAAATAGAGAGAGAGGAGGGGGGTTGGGGCAGAAGGGGAGTTGTGTGTAATTCCTGCCCTTAGGGGGACAGACGAGCTGGACACTGGACTTCTAAACAAACACGCACGGAGCGTTGTGTGGAATTACTGCCCCCATAGCGGCCGGAGGAGAGAATGGACCCTTAAACAAGCACGGTAGAAATTAAATTTAGTAAAATTAGGAAGTGTAATGCAATGCAGCAACAGTAATTCCTGCAGTCACGAAAGCTTCGAATCTAGTTAAAGCTTCGGAGATATACTCAATATTTAATGGGTAACCTGAACTAATGAACAGTACTGTATTGTTGCTAGTGTTTGGATAATTATTGCAGTGGCAAGCAACCATCATAGAGTTTTTTCATCAAAAATACAAAAAGTGCATTTATTTCAAGAATACGTGCCACCTTACCATTAAGACAACTTGTTTCTCTGAATCCTTCACTTGCAGAAACTTGACAATTTTGTGCTCCACGAGTGTTCTAAAAAATATTGAAACCTTTAAAAATGACAACGTATCTTAACGTATTATAACGTACAGTAAGTAAACATTCCAATTATATGGTTGAGGAAAACTTGACATGCATCCTTTACTCGGATTTGATTTTCTGTAAAAAATAAAATGGAGCATTGTTTATCTATGGAGTAATTTGCCGATAATTTCGTTACTGTAAACGTTCACACTGGCCATAGCTTAGATTCCTGTACCGTGTGAACGTCACGAGCATTACTCGCTGTCTGCCAAGTTCATTACACCTCCAATTAGCACGGCTGGCTACGTGCGGTGAGAAAGAAGTTCGTCATACGTACATACTCTGAAATCCAAACATTATTGGCAATGTTGGTGTGCAGCCCGTCTGTCAATACACTGTTGAACGAGAGCCTCCCCACGCCATTCAGGCAGTGAGGGTTTTTTGGCCCTACTTCACTTTAGTCAATGGAAGTTGGCGGATGTGGGGCAGAACAGAACAACAATGTATTTTGCTGCGCTCTAATATCGACAACACCTACTACTGTTTTAAATGTTTGGTAGTTGCCCATACAAGCACCATTCAGCTAATTAGGTAGCGGATTTACTGTAATTACAAAAAAAGGTTAAAACAATGCAGAAAATTAAGGCGTGAGCTGCTCTTAATTCAGCTGCTCCTCACTCGTCAAGGATCAGTGGCTCGGTGTGAACCTCGTGACCGTAACACGTTAAGTAATTCGATAACTTCAAGAACATTACAGAGACTACTTGTTTGACATATTCACCCCCATTCTACAGTATGAAGTTAATAAATAACATCGGCTTTATAGCCTAATTAGATGTTTTGAGTTATCTGTGTTTTTGTTTTATCTGTAACGCCCTCCTCCTTTTCAATGCGAGCCTTGCAGAGCACCATGCGTTCTCCATTCAATAAGCCCAGGATGGAGCACTTCACCAGGTTTGAATGGCCCTTCCATCACATCTGATCACATCCATTATTGTATGTGCTGTTACCTTTAAGTGGAGTCTAATTTTTCTTGAGCCATCGATCCATTCTTTGCATTCAAACTCGTAATGATTGTGTCCCTCGTAAACATCAATTGTGTCAAGGTACCAATCGGAACCCAGTCCTTGTTGGTTATGAGATACATTAAATTCCGTTATGCATCCAAGATCTTTAGTTTTTATCGTGAAGAAATCAATCTGGAACACATTAACACGTGTCATTTTCTTTCAAAGTCAAACTGCAATACTAAATACAGATAATATAAGACTAGGGTATGAATTATATATGCGATGTTTGAAATTACGGTTTATAAACATACCTGATTTCGTTCAAAACAGCTACATGATGAGTTGAAAAGCTCAGTTTCCAAGATACGTTTGCTTCCACTTATAAAAATGAAAACACGAGAATCTGTTCCAGCATGTAACACATCTCCTGTGTGCACCTTTATGATGTAAGTCTTTTCCACCAAAGCTGCAATATATCAACATATGATAATTAGTGTTCTCAATCGGGCAAATACAATGTTTCAGTCGCATGTATCTCATGAGCATTGTCCATTGACAATTATAAGTAAAACGCCATTGAATATTAACCAAATAAATGTCCAATCCACAATGCAAATCTTAGAGCTGTGTGGTAAAAAATAAACCACTTAGAGACACGTCTACATCCCGAAGCATACTTCCTTGCCAAACGTTGCAGAAAGCAGAGAGGCAGAGAGCTGCACACAAATGTTTCAATAGAGCATACGTATATAAACACCCAGCTCTGTCATTCTGTCACTCTGTGAATGTGATTAACGCGGCACGGATTGGTTGAAGTGTGTCACGTGACCGTGAGCAAGCAGCCAACCAGAGGTGCGCCCCTCCCAAACATGTAGCCCCCGGATTGGTTGAAGTGCGTCACGTGACCGCGAGCAAGAGATGGGTGAGTGAGAGTGAGGAGACGGGTGACAGTGAGGAGAAGGGTAAGAGTGAGGAGACGGGTGAGTGAGAGCGCCATAGGCGCCCTCAACAACCTAGTTATCACATAAAGAGTTGAATCAACTAAAGTAGTATTTGCATCAAAACAGAGGACCTGGTTAGACCAAAAGCTGACAATAAAGAATCTACCAAATTTACATTTTGTCATCCATACTGTGTTCAATCACCACCATGCAAGTTATAACACCTCTCTTTCTGCTTCTTTCTTCGCAATGCTCCACTTTGGAATTCCCTCCCATCATCTTCTTACAACCTTGCTCAATACGTGAAACCTATTATATCTTACATGTGACATTTAGGCTGACGTTCCTACTATCCATCCTGGGTTTAACCAAGGTGGATTGTGTGAGGAGCTCACAAATCCTTGAAAGATGTGGACAAAGTTCCATCGGTGAGCCCCTCTGGCAGGCAAGGTTGCATTGGCTGGGTCATGTAGCCCGCATGTCCAGTCACCGCATGCCTAAACAGATTTTGTTCGGCCGAATAGAGGGGGTTAATCGGGCTTGAGAAGAGATGGAGTGATATGGTACAGGAGGATGTGGAGCTGTTTGGACTTGCCGATGACTGGTACCAGCGGTGCCAAGATCGGCCTCTGTAGAGGAGGCTCGTGAAGTATGCTACTGAGCATTTGGAGGCAGTTGCCCTCTAGCAATAACGGAGGACAGAAGAGTGACGCTCCCAACAATGATCGGAGCGCCGGGTGGCTAAAGCACAGCAAAGTGGCACAGTAGGGGGCACAGGTGGTGCATCGGTCAGTCATCTCAGTCAACCCATGGCATCTGGTTCTGTCCCATGACCTTCACATGGCCTTAACGTGCACATAGCCTGTATGAGTTGGGCAGACTGTGGCATACTTCTAAAAGTTCTGGCTGAAGAAAATTCCACATGATAGATTATTCTCAATTATTTTGCACTGTTCCCCAAGGCAACGCGATGAGAGTTCCATTCACTGTCGTCAACAGCCAATCCCAACACAAAAAGAGGAGCTGGGATTTTGCGAGAGCATCATGAAGCCAAGGTGTAATCCACACCCACAACCAAATCTGGATCTAGCCAAGACGTGTACATTTTTTACGTAATGTGACTTAAACTATAGAAAACGCTGCTCTGCATCCTTATCCCCTTTGAGACCAGCATTAACGACCAAAACTTAGAAACGTTGACCAATGCACAACAGGATTTTTCAAAAGTAAAACATCAATGATCAATAGTGAGCAGGTTTAATGCATTGTAAATAAAATTATTGTTAAATAAAATGTATTTTCCTTTGTATGAATATGAAGTAGCTTCAAATCAAGATGAGGCTTTATCTCTTATTGACAATCTTCTCTTTTGTGAACCATGCATTGGATGTTTATTCTCATGGTGTGCATGTTTACGTTTCTTACCCGTCACAGTTAATCTTACACTCGTACTCAGTTTGTTGTGTTCAAGCCATGTGTGACTCAACGCATTCCAGTCATCTATGGTTGCTACATTATTGCACGAATATTCAGCAAGGGAGGCTGCAGTAGCACATCTGTACGTGCCCGAGTCAGAGACCTCCACGTTCCTTATGTTTAGGTCATGGTTTCTGGAGCAGGAGTACGTCGCGTGTCTGGCTGATGTCCCCTTGTCACTCTCACAAGAGAGCAAAAGGGCTCTGTCCACAGAGCACACGACCACAGGCACCGGTGGGCTTCTGTCTCCTTGTGTCGTCTTGAACCAGACCACGCCGCCTGGCTCCGTGCGGACATCTGGGCCACACGGCAGCCAGACCCTGTCTCCAACTTCCACAGAGATGGCAGTGTCCAAATTGCCTGCCAAAAGGTGACACATTTTGATAAGTATTTCCAGTTAAGAGTAAATTGCTAAATTTCTCATGCTAAAAAGATATAAACAAATATTTTACAGTCATCATAAGTATATACTCAATTTAAGATCCTGCAAGTTACAAATATTTTTCAAGATGTAAGGTTTGAGTGGCTTGAAATTACATGTTCACAGTTTCAGGTTCTGGACAACAACTTGTCGAATATTTCCTTCATACCACAATAAAAATCCCTGAATTCATGGGTAAACTTATTTTCGACTCACAACACAATCCAAATTTACACGTTTTGTTTTGCAGTGAAGTTAATATCTATTTTATTGTATTGTTATTATAATAATGAATTAGGCATAATTTCATGATTGAGCTATTTTATTTCTGTGTAAAGATTTAATATTGGATTGGAGAAATACATCAATATATATATAAATAGTTACATATTAAGCAGCTCATTACAACCCCGAATGGATATTAACTACAATGATAGAACTTAACAAAGAAAGCAGCAACGTTGGCCCTTTGATTACTATGAAAAAAATCGAATGCCACATACAAGTTAACAGTACATCTTATTTGTCATAGGGATAACAAACAAAAAACAGCACAAAGTGTGTTCTGTATGCACCTATTGAAGCGAGACCACAATCAATGTTACGTACAATATACATAAGCAAAAGCAGCTTGGAGAACAGCACTTTTAGAATAAACTATTTCACGATGAAGATAATCACACCAATGGGTCGAAAGACGTGAGCTTTCAATCGGTACAAATTGGCTGCAGGACGTGGATCGGAAACCTGGACTAAAATTGAAATGAAAATTGAAAATAACACGAAGAATGACACTCAGAGACACAAAGACCAACGTTGAGATGAGACAACCTAGCAAGTTATAAAGGTCATGCAGAGTGTTAAGTAAGTAGGCTTAGAGAGGACACATTACTTAGAATGATGCTGATGGATGAGACTGGTGATTGCAGCTAGATGAGGCAATACACCCGAGTAAGACCACCATGGAGATGGAGTAATCAAGATTATTTCATGCGAAGGAAATATTTTATTATGGCATCGAAAGAATGTAAAGGATGGAGAGTGTTCATCCAGCAGTGGAATGATAATGGCTGTTCATGATGATGAACACATTTTGAATTCGAGTTTTAATCAACCCAAACATCCCGGTGAAATACTCATTGGTTTTTTCCGGTAAAGTCACCTATGTTGAAATAAAAAAATACTTTTTTAACAAAATAAAATAAATCACGACGTTTCGAACGCAACACAAGCGATCATCAGGTGGAAATGGGGTAAAACACATAGCGAGGCAACACATCGCAACATTGCACATAGAGAACTGTAAACTGCACGGAGGCAAATACAACAGGAAGATGGGAGACGAGAAACCCAACAAACCTTAAAAATATATAACGTGATACAACACCAGTCGGCCAACAACACAGACACTAACCTGGTTGACCACGTATTTTTCAAAAGACTGCTAAATTCTATATCCCGGTGAAAGGTTGTGTCAAAATACGCATAATTTTAAAATAAATGTATGCTCAGAAATGTTACCTTACATTTTTTATATAAAATAATATTATTTTTTAAAATAATTGTCACTTACACTAAATATAGGAAACACTCCAATTAAACATTGATATACGCCACTTGTTCATACTTTCAGTAGCATATAAAACGTTATTAATTCATTACAATATCATATTTTTTTTAGGATATAGAATTACAATAAGTATTTTACATGCATGAGCTCAGGTTATCATTATTGCATTAGTCAATCATTTATAAACAGTTTTACCGTTTGCGTTGCTGCATACAATAGGCAATTATAAGAGACTACTGCTGTTTTCACAACGGGTTTATAGTCGTACTTACTCGCTCTAAGTTCATTTGTTTGTAGGAAATAAATGAAAAGTGTAAGGAAATAAACGGCCATTGCGCTTATTTTGAAATACATTAACTTCACGTTTCAGTACAAATGCCAAGATGCAAAGTTGAGGCTGAAGCAGGCTGCTCTCTTCCAGAAAACGGAAGATAAAGTATCGGCTCTGGCGAATTTGCCTCATATTATAGGGGAACACCGTTGTGATTTAATCTATCAACAGGAAATTAATCATGCGTGGTTTTACTTCTTGCAGTGTTAGGGAAAGCCATTTGTTACCACTAATATATGGTCATGCGAGTTGGGACTGATCAGAAAACTCAACGTGTGCTGACTTTGTACATGCACTCTTATAAATGTGCACATATACTGTGTTTGATTGGGAGGTACTTTTACTTCGTGTGTAAATTCAAAACTTTGCACAAGAGATGGTAATACATGCTGGCAGCGAGGCAGCAGGTGTATTTGGGTGGTGTGACATTCATGGTTGGCAGGAGAGAATGGGACAGAGGGGTTCAGGAGGCTGAGGGTTTGTAGAACTCTATTGTCACTGAGCATGACCTGGAGGCACATTTACAAGAGCAACATGGCATAGGACAGGCAGAAGGGAGACAAAGCAATAGGAACTGCGGCTAGCAACAAGTCAGTGGTGTATGTGACTAAATTAAGCTGTGGTAGGCAGTGGACCAAAGCAAGCAGTGGGCTCTAATGGCCTGGTATTGGTAGGGCCCAAGGTAGGCAACAAACCAACAGAGCCAACCGTGGAAGGAATCCATAATAGAGGAAATTCTGAAGAGGCATGCGGTTGTCAGGATCTGGGACGCAAGCCAATAAGGTCCGGGGTAGGAGGTAAGTGTGTAGTTCTGACAAGTGTAGAGGCAGTGCGTGTGTGGAGACAGTGCGTGGGTGGAGACAGTGCGGATGTAGAGACAGTGCAAGTGTACAGACAGTACCTGACCTCCACAGCTTGGGCATCAACACATCCACTTTTTTTCGGATGTAGTTTGTGTTAAGCTTTGCAACGCGTCATTGTAATTCGACCACCTGGAGAGCTTAAGATAAGGCCGCCAAGAAGCAAACTCAGCTATTTTTCCGTAAATGTTGTGTAAACTGCACATTTCCTCCTACGTCACTTTTTCATTTGCACACACGGGTTAAAGTGGAGCGGTTTCGGTGGTGCGAAGAGTCAAATGTCACGCAGTGGTTGCTCGGACTGTGACACCTGCTGCATGCCCGGCCCCAAGTTCTGTTGGTAGTCTTTCAGGTCAATCCATAATTATTTATTAAAGTACATAGGTACACTTGCGCCTACATTATTTTGCCTTTTGTGGCCTTAATATGCAGCACTTATGTATTTTAGAAAACAACGGAAATATATATATTCAAAACACAGCCATACCAGAAGAATGTAATGCGTTACAAGAAAGGCACGACAATTCCTGAATGAGTGATTTAACGAAGTAGATTAAAACCTCGGTTAGCAGGACTAAGACGGGGGGAGTCTTGGTCTGACGAACTACAAAGTCCGGATAGCTTGATGAACAAAGAGCTATGGAGACACACGGAGGAACAGAGACAGGGCTCCACGTGTCGCTTTGGCTGCACGACCGCTCAGGCTCACCACCTCTTTCCCTTCCACCTTACGCTGCCCCCCCCCCTGCACCCCCAGTCCCCCGCGGTCCCCACGGTCCGGGGAAGGGGCGGAGAGTTTGGTGGGGGCCTTGCAATCTGAGCAGTGAGAGCAGGGAGTGCAGCTCTTTGGCTGACCCCCTTGTGGCTCTTTGACTGACCCCCTTGTGGCTCTTTGGCTGACCCCCTTGCGGCTCTTTGGCAGACCCCCTTGTGGCTCTTTGGCTGATCCCCTTGTGGCTCTTTGGCTGACCCCCTTGCGGCCCTTTGGCTGACCCCCTTGTGGCTCTTTGGCTGACCCCCTTGTGGTTCTTTGGCTGACCCCCTTGTGGCTCTTTGGCTGACCCCCTTGTGGCTCTTTGGCTGACCCCCTTGTGGCTCTTTGGCTGACCCCCTTGCGGCCCTTTGGCTGATCCCCTTGTGGCTCTTTGGCTGACCCCCTTGCGGCCCTTTGGCTGATCCCCTTGTGGCTCTTTGGCTGACTCATTGTGGGTAGCCGTTAATTGTTTTAAACTGAATTTACTTTATTCGGCTCTTTACACTCTCAAGTGTTAGTACAGGCAGTTCCCGCTTGAACGAAAATGCGTTCGGGGAAACCCTGTTGTAATTGAGACCCTACGTTTCCATAGACGCAATGTTACTCCTGTCTTGGTGACAAAATGTACAGTTAAACTGTAGAATAACTACATCCCATGATGTAGCTGCTCACTCCGAGCTCTCAACGCCCTGATGGTGGCCCAAGAGTTACACGTACCACGTGGCTGGAAGCACGTGACCTATTAAACATAAATACTCCCCCACCCTGTAGTCTTAACAGACTTTTGGGGCAAGTTGTTGGCGAGCACCTATGAAGGCCGCTACGGTACGGGGCCGTCCATAAATGACGTCACGCGATTTTGGACGATTTTTGACCCCCCCCCTCGTCACACGGCGTCACAAAAAGTCAGACCCCTCCTCAAATATGACGTCACGAGCTCTGCCCCCCACCCCCCAAAAAAAATAAAACATGCTTCAAATCGCTTTAAACTATTGTCATTGTAGTGCGTATTTAATGTGGTGCTGCACTCTGATGTAGGAGAAAACATTTATTAAAAAGTCTAATTAAATAGAACGTTTTGATTTAAAGCTTTCGTGACTGCAGTGATTCATATTCTTGGTTCTTTCGGTAAAGTCACGTTGAAGGGAAACAATAAAATAATAAAAATATATATAAAACAATAAAATTCTCACGACGTTTCGACTGCAACACAAGCAGTCATCATCAGGTGTGAAAACCAACGGCAAGAACATTTGAAAGAAGTGGCGGTTTGTTTTCACACCTGATGATGACTGCTTGTGTTGCAGTCGAAACGTCGTGAGAATTTTATTGTTTTATATATATATTATTGTTTCCCTTCAACGTGACTTTACCGAAAGAACCAAGAATATAAATAGAACGTGTCTATATTTATTTAAAGTTGTGCATTTTTTATGTGACGTCACATTTCTCAACCCCCCCCCCCTCTCGTCACAAATGTGTGACTCCCCCCCCCCACCCCAGGTGCGTGACGTCATTTATGGACGGCCCCTACACGAGGCTGGTGCGGTCCACGAGGGGGTGTTGTGGGTGGCCAGCACCACGCCGGGCCACCTTCTTTCCCCCCTGTAACGATGATACAGCACAGCACCAGGTACTTGTTTGAGGCTGAGTCAACCTAGGGGAGGCTCAGGCCTGACTCAGAGACAAAGGCCGCCGGGCGTGGTTCTGGCCACCCACCGCTTTGTGTGCCGTGCCGGCCTTCATTGGTACTCACTGAAAGCACTTGCCCCAACAATAATGCCAAGGCTATACGGGGAATCTTTGTTTTTGTTTGTAGTTCTGGCGGGTATCTGCAATGTATTTTAATATTTGATTTGTCGAGGGGATGACTAATTCGTTAAATACAATGGTAGACGCAACCCTTATTGTCCAGATTCTTAAATATATTGCACTGATGGATTTGAAAAACTGTTCAACCACGCGGACAGACATTCAATAAAAACAAGTACAGTACAGTATCTTATTTATTAACAATCAGGGCACCAGTCATTAAACAGGCAACTGACATTCGGTCCAAGGAATACTCAATATTGTTATACAAATTAAGACAAAAATAAATTAATCAATGGCTTCATGCAGAATTTGAGCTTATCCGGCATTACCCAGTGCACAATATGTTCATGATTAGGCAAGCATCGCATCAAAGACAATCAGCATTCAGTCTCAAGCAGATGCTAGCGTTGACAAGCTGACACGGCAGACGTCTGGGGAATCTTCTGTGCTGTTGAATGTGAAGTCGTCGCACACAGCGCAGACAGCAGCTTGATGGGTGACGATACAGCAGCTGGTGACTAACTTGTCAGGTGTGGTCGGGTCTCGAGGACGTGAGAACGACGATGCTACTCTTCAACGTCTGACGCACAGACGCGTGTCTTCATCCACGGCACGTGGCCGTGTAGCACAGTTTGGCGCAATGCCTTTGATTCTCCTTCATCTCACTTGCCCTATGTATCAGCTCTGTATTATTAAACAACTGCAAACATTAAAGTTTGTTTTTAGGATTTTACTACTGCTTTACTACAATACCTCAGAGTGGTTGCTCGGCGTTTAATTATTTCTGGTGCAATTCACGGCTTCTATCGAGAGCAGCCGCACTAAGCGCGGGGCGAGTCCACGCTCACGCTGCCCGGCATCATGGATGCCAGGGTTGCCCCTGGCTCTCCGGCCCCTCTCTGGGTTCGGCTACCTCTCCCCCTTCAGGGTTCATAATTTATTTCTTATCGGATTCATGCTTTCTCTTGTGAGACATTGGAAACCTACAAATGTAGCCAGACCTCCACAGCTTGGCCCATCAGTCTATCCTTTTGTCAGAGATAAAGGTAGTTTATCTATTTGTTACCTTTCCAGACCTCATACACTTCATTTGGAGTTCTGTCGTCCCAACAGTTTTGTTACTTCACCTGAAGAGGGCTACTTGTGTTGTGGCCGAAACGTCGTGAGAATTTTATTGTCTTATTTTATTATTTTATTCTCATTCTACGTGACTTTACCGAAAGAACCAAAGAAGATTAATTGGGCCTCTCCAGCTTAGCCATCAATCTAAAGTGCTCTTCCTACAGGGTTCACATTGTTATAGCTCTCAAGTCAAGTTTTTCTCCTGTCTCTGGTGCCATGTTACCTTAGCAAAATAACATAGACATTGAAACATCCGTTAACTAATCAATTATAATTTTCCTTATGATTGGGATTAGTATTGAGACATTTAGTATTTAAATCGTTAACACCGAAAAGGATTTTTTAAAAAATCCGGGTATATCTACGACAGTCTGTATTTGTGACCCTCATGATGGCACGCTGCGTCGCTGGGAATCAGATTCATTTTCTATTCACCTTGGGGTGCGACAAGGATGTCCCCTGGCCCCTACACTTCTTTAACCAGGTCGTTGAATAAGCTTTGCATGGCTGTACTGGAGGGTTTTCCATCTGACACAGATACAATAGGAGGCTGATTGATGTCCAAGTGTAGTCAAAGGATAGCTCCCGATTCAGCACCAGACCTTTTCAACAATAAGGATGAATTCTACTAAATATGGTGCATATTAGAAATATATGTATTGTATTTGTGTTTCCATTGTGTTTTTATTAGTACAAACAAGCGTGCATATATAATTGTACGAATCTAATTAAGCGATATTCCTATTGGTTTGCAACCTTCTATATGGCTATATATATTATTGGCAGGTGTGCTCATGCTTGAATTGGATGTGAATTCCTGTGAAGGCAACGCATTTGTAATCCACACACTTGTGTTCGTTCATCAGGAGCGCGTGTGACTGCCACCTGTCCCTGTGACTTAATCCACTCGGTTGCAGGATGAGCTGCCCATTCTTGATGCGAATGTGACCTAAATATTTTCTAAAATACAAAAATAGAGGCATCAGATATGCGTGAACAAAAATTTACTGAACTTAAGAAAATGTATCATTAATTTGTGTTATCAGTCAAACATGATTCTTTATGTTATTTATGACGGCCCTGCTTGAAATATATGGTATACTGAATGTAATTGGTTGTTTATGCAACACAGAAGAAACCCCAACCTGCAGAGAACATATGGTGCCGCCGCAGCGGAGCCGCTCCATCGGGGCCGCACCCACCGGAGTTGCGATCCAAAGGCGGGAAAACCCAGACCTCCGATCAGACAGGGGGGCACGGAGTGTGGGAACAACGGGACGCCTCTGTTATAGGTAGGATTAGGGATCTAGATAGCAAAGGGACAGAAATAGCCAGGCCCCTGAATGGACAGGGTGGCACAGATGCGGAAGCAACTGAATGCCTTTTGTCATAGGTGAAATTACGGATCCAAATGACAACGGGGCAGGAACATTCCGACATCTGAATGGACAGGGCGGCACGGAGTGTGGTAACAACGGGACGCCTTTGTTATAGGTAGGATTAGGGATCTAGAAAACAAAGGGACAAGAATAGCCAGGCCTCTGAATGGACATGACGGCACGGGTGCGGAAGCATTTTAATATCTTTTGTTATAGGTGGGATTATAGACCCGAATATGAAAGGGACGGGTGGTCAAGCGCGAAAGCGACGTAATGCCTTTAGGGTGGATAAAATGCGGAGGCTGGGAGCAGTGGGACAGAGTTCTTCCTGTCATCGAGGTCCATTGGAGTCAGCCGTCGAGTCGTCCGTGTGACGAGTTTCAGCGCAGCCAGGCTCAACCCTCTACGGAGATGACCCACCGCATCGCCCTTCAACAGCTTCCAGCGCATCAGGGTGGGAATAAGCGTAAGTAGAGGAGAGGTAATCTTGGGCTATTTTACCGAGGGTAGAAAGCGGGGCTATAGGCAGAGTAAATTCAGTCTAGGATCCCAAGGGGAATAGGCTAGTATCCACTGACCCACACAATCACGCGTAGTTTAACGGGTGACTCACGGTAAATAAAATAGCTAGCAGGGGGATAAACTGCGTCGTGTGGTCTCTGTGAGTGTGAAGAGGAGGGTGGAGCGTGCTTTGTGTTCGCGTGCCTGCGCTGTTTACAACGAGGCGGAGTGCTTAGCGTGCGCGTGCCTACGCTGCTGTTTACGGTAGTGCTTAGCGCTCGCGTACCTGTGCGACTGTTTTGCGGTCGCGTACCTGCGCGGTTGTCTATAGCGAGGTAGCGAGCTAAGCGCCGGGTGTGCGCGTATATGCGCAGTGGTTTAAACGGCCCTTCAAACCGGAGCGGAGTCACGCGTCGGCGCGCTATACCCATCTGTGTCTGTGCGGGACGGAGTCTTGCTTCGCTAGCATGCTCACCGCAGCACGCCGCCGATCTCGCGTAGCGCGCCGCAAGCGCAAAGCGTACGAGCCACCAATTGAAACATGCCTACCCGGGCAGCCGCAAAGTCGGGGGCGCAAGGGGGCGAAGAATTGGGGGTTGGTAGCCCGGACCCCACAGAACAGCCGGGGGGTAGTGGGACGAATTTAACGGGGGAGTCGGGGGACAACGGCCCCGACAATTCGGTGATGGCGGGGGATGATAGCCCCCACAAACACACAGATATGAAAAGATTCAAAGCAACATATGAACGCTATCACCTTGTACAGAATTCCAAATGCTATAAAAAAAGAAGTGGCTGCGGGATATGGTGGCTTTTCGTGTGAACCACGAACCCCAGCTCAAAGTTTCTGCAGAGCGTTTTGGTTGACGCTCATTTACGTTGTGCTGTTGGCACACATACTGCTGCTGAATGAAAGTGACATATCGCTAAACAATGAACAAAGGGGTCAAAAACCAGCAGCCTACTGCTTAAGTCAATCGGGTTCATGAAGATGAAGTGATATTATTTGCTTGGCTGACACTCAGATTAAGAGTGCAGAATCAGTGTGGAATCTAAGTAGCCCTTTATCTCGTATTGCTGCATAAAATTAGCATCACCTTCTGGGATGTAGGCAATGATTTTATATACCAATCAGTGCTCTCTACGAGAAAAGATCTGTCCCATTCTAGTTTTAACAGGTAAATACAGAATTTTAACATTTGGAAATTTTTTATCAAAGATTTTATTATAAAACGAATTGGCAGCGATTGAAAAAGTAGTCTCTCTTTTTCAGAAACCTGTTATTTTAGGTTAAATATAATAAGGTAACTTACCATAGACACAAAACATGTCTGCAGCAGGCTTGGCAGGTCCGTTTATATAGCAAATAGTCTCACTCCGAGTGACTTTTCTGTGGGAAAAAGTCACGTGTTTCTCGTGTAATATGTGTACACTGTGTGCTGCATTTCTACATTGCAGTATACACACCGCTATATTGTATTATACATTTCTTGAATATACAGAGCATCACTTCGTCCCATCCTCATGAGCAATTCCTGTTGTGTTATACGTAGCAAAACATCAATGTATTCATACACATTTTTATGAATGATTTATGGACATGGCACACATCAATGAGGTTATATCCTGAGCCTCCGCTAGCCCTTGGAGTTGGCGAAATATCCCAACTGTTGGCACCGGCCGTGGCTGCCTTCCCGTTTGTCTGTAACCTCCGTGCGGAAACTGTACACGTTATAAATTCTACAAAGTCTCAAGAGGCAATTTTCATGATTGATACTACGGGATGTAAATATTATCTTAAATAGGTGCCTGGTGCGGTGTGCACTTCTCGAGAGGTTGTGGATAACTATGGGATAGGGGTTGGCGTGGGTGTGCAGTTTTAGGCTGGCGTAGTTGTAGCAGCACCATCATCATCTCCAATTGTCATCATTCATCATTACCATCATCATCTTCTTCATTGATCATTACAATCAACTTCATTATCATTAGAGCCACTTTCACAATATGTATACAAGTGTTTTTAAGCTGATTGCAATTTAGTATCATCAACGATACCATCATCTTATTTATATTCGTCATCATCATAATCATGTTTGATTCTAAGTAATGTTAAGCCCTCTTTCATTTAGCGCCACGTTCCGCACCTCAGCGACAGATGCCGCAAGACACAAACGCAATAGCAAGCGTCAGTACGCACAGCCTCGATTCCCATCGGCACGACCCCATCTACTAATTGGCTGTGGGGTTTTTGGGGAAAGGGGGCCCATCCATGCCACATAGCCAATCGTCAGCCAAAAGCTGTCTCATAACATGAATCGGTCCTTGTGTATGTTGAAAGGAATTAATTTATTTATATTCCGTATTTACCTGCATGTTATCTCCTCATTGCCTGCAAAGTTCAGAAAATGTAGAGAAATAAAATAGCTTGTTAGTAAATTGAGCTTCATAAAAAGCAAATGCAAGAACATCAACTTTCTTGGAACGCAAACTACCCACAATATTCAGAGCTATGACAAGGATCGTCAAGAGCCTTACATCATGCACTGGCGGAGCCAGTCGGGGGGTAGGGTGGCACGTGCCCCCCCAATGATCCGATCGAAATCCCTAATTTCGATCGGATCATTGGGGTTTATTAGTAATAAATCGGCATTTTGCGATCCCCACTGCCACTGTGTAGCATTATGTGCCAGGGACTCTATGAGATGATAATAAAAGTAATAAATCGGCATTTTGCGATCCCCACTGCCACTGTGTAGCATTATGTGCCAGGGACTCTATGAGATGATAGGACAATAGTCTGAGTCCATAATTGGCAATAAGTAACGGCAAAGCAGTTATAAGTGACTCAGAATTGTGCGCAGTTGCGTATACAGTCCACGACTTCCCTGAAGGCATTCACCTTCAGCGAGCGCGATACCGATCACACAACGCGGTTGGAATTCGAGCCTCGATCGACGGCTGTGCCATCACCGCACACGCGTCGAATAAAAAGCAAAGGATAAGTCCTTACAAACAACGCCTATCATTTTTCATTGCTGGAGGGGTTACCCCCCCTACCTGAAAATCCTGGCTCCGCCATTGCTTACATGCATTTATTATTGTGAATTGTGCAACAGTGGTTATCCTATGGAGAAGTTAACTTTTCAAGCAGGAAGATCACGTTTTAACTACTGCCCAGAACTACTAATAGAGGTGGCGACTGCCCAATCCTCATGTTAACATGGCACTGCTGACTTATGGCCATGTTTGCAAGGTTGCATGTGGTGTTAACGTTGGTTCCCTTGATCCTTTGTAATTAATAATGTTCTCATCCAAGAGGGGTAAGCCGATCCAGAAGTCCTCTTGATTGTATTTGCTAACACCTGCTGTATGCAGGGTTGTCACCATCCAAGCACGATGCGGGCTTAAAACTGCTTAGCCTCCAAAATATGATTTGATCAGTTGTATTCCAGGCAACCGGGTCATATACAGGATACTACATATACAGAGCTCCTCTTACATTATGAGACCTCCTTTGCCAGTAACAAGATATAGTAATAGGTTTTACCCTTTTAACTGGCACAAAAACTGACACCTTTATTCAAGGCATCATGTTTGCAATAACCACAACACAAGCAGTCAAAATGCAAACAAAAGAGACAACTCTGGTAATAATATGCACTGTCCTTGAATTTGATTAGTCCACACCCGAGACGGCTTTTCTTAGAGCCCAGTCTCCACTGGTGTTGGACCAGATGACGCCAAAAGGCGTACCTTAAAGGTGTCAGTTTTTGTGCCAGTTAAAAGGGTAAAACCTATTACTAGAGCTCCTCTTATCCGGAGAACTATCACCCATGGGAGCTGAAGGGTCCCTCAAAGCTTCGATTATCAAGCAGCCCAATTTCTTGCTCTTATCTGGGGTTATCTGAGATTTAACCCATCATTTGTAGTGAAGTGGCTTACTAATACTCGCGATATTCTCGCCGATTAAAGGAGTCATGGAGCAAATTACTTTCGAATATCCGCAGGGTTATCAGCAATTAAAGCAATGGCTTGCTAACAAAGCAATACACGGGTGGCACATGCTATGATCACGAGAAAGACACGCAGACACGAATATACTTACAGGCACACACAGACATGAATACAGACAAAGATTCACGAAGACACGAATACACTCACAGACACGTTGACACAGACAAACAGGAAGGCGTGGAGACGCAAAGACAAACATGGGGACACTAACAAAAAGACGAAGAATTGGAGACGTACACAAACATGGGGACTCAAAGCCAGAGTGAAAGAGACACAGACGGAGAGACAGGGACACACTGGCCTTTCCAGGAATGAGCTTGGACGGGACATGTTGCGAGTCAAGAACACATACAGTACACTCGAACAGCTCCACCCTTTTGTGTTAATATTGTTGTGTATCCCCAAGTCTGTGTGTTGTGTCTCTTTTCGGCTGCGTAATGCTGTGTGGAAGCTACCTGGTCTGTAGCTCCAGTCATGCCCTCCTTTCTCTATGCTTGTGAAACGTGGACCTATCTAACCGAACATCTGCACTGATTATAAACATTCAGGCTGGTTGGCCTATGATCCATTCTGGGTTTAACCAGCCTGGATTGTGTGAAAAGCTTACAAATCCTTGAAAGATCTGGACACATCCCCATCAATGGGCTCCTCCGGCGGGCAAGGCTGCATTGGCTTGGTCACATAGCACACATGCCCAGCCACCGCATTTCCAAGCAGCTTCTGTTTGGCTAGATCGAGGGGGATAAATGGGCATAACACGGACTGGAATAGAGATGGCCTGATGCGGTACAGGAGGATGCGGAGCTGAGTGGACTTGCCGAAGACTTGAACCAGCAGTGCCTCTATGGAGGAGGCTTGTGCAGGATGCTACTGGGTAGTTGGAGGCAGTTGCCCTCCAACAAAAACGGAGGGCAGACGAGCGACGCTCACAACAAGCGAAGCGCCGGCCAGTTAAAATTCAGCAAGTTGGCACAGTAGGGGCACAGTCATCTGCCAGATGCACAACCTACTACTGTGAACTATTCCTCCTGCATTGTCAAAAGCCTTTGATCCTGTTGACCATGATATTCTAGTCACAAGACTTGGTCAACTAACATTTTCAAACAGTATAATACAATTTTTAAAGCGCTCCCTCACAGACCATACTCAAGAGGTACAAAGTGATACAATCTCGTCTGGAAATATTGAAATAATGAACAGTGTTTCGTGCTGGGTCCATTTCTGTTCTCATATTTAAACAACCTTGGACTAAACTTACATTTCCAAACGAAGTAAAATAGAATCTCTAACATGATTTCCACTTAATTCAACATCAACATCTTTTTTGATTTGAAGCTTTCGTGACTGCAGGAATCCATACTGTTTGTTTCTTTTCTTTAAAGTCACGTAGGTATAAAATAAAATAAATCACGTTTCGGGCGCAACACAAGCGTCCAGCATCAGGTGGGAAAGCATGGTCTGCTGCTGAGTCAGACTGTTCTAAAAGGTGTGAAATGGGTGTAGCTCAAGGGTTATAAAGAAGTGGGCGGGGCTAGTGATGTTAAAGTGAGAAATTAGCATGTAACTGTAAGATAGAAGAGCGGCCTCCTAAACGAGGGCATGGAAGTGGCTATGTTAATGTGAGGGATTAGCATAATGTTAACGTGAGAAATTAAATTGTTAAAGTAAGCTAGGAGAGCGGCCTCTGAGACGAGGGCACGGAAGTGGCTATGTTAATGTGAGGGATTAGCATGATGTGAATGTAAGAAATTAGCATGTAACTGTAGAAAAGAAGAAGAGCAGCCTCCTCGACGGGAGAGTGCAACCCAACGGGTGTAATCCGAAGGGCCTGTGAGTATGAGAGTGAAATGCAACGGACATGTGAGCATGAGAGATCTAAGAGAGGCATAGAGAGAGAGACAGAGTCGAAATAACAGCGGACGTATGCAGGTTGGATGGAAACATCACAGTCAGTTAAGACTTTACCTGGTGAATAACGTCCTTCCAATGATTGCTCAGTTTGTACCCATCCTCTCGGTTGAAGTTGTGTCTGTTTTATATATCTGGATGGCTTCATGAACAAATCTGAAGGTAGCCGGTAGGTTTGCAAAGTACCTCCGTCTTGGAAAAATACATTTCTTGTGAGCCCACAGCGTTAAAACAATGATCGGCAACGGCAGAGGTATTGGTCCTACCGTGTTTCAGATCTGCCTTGTGTTCACGGACGCGGTCCGTCACATGTCGTTTCATTTCCCCAATGTAACTGCGTTCGCAACCACAGCTCAGTTTGTAGACACCAGGGTATTGCATGTCAGGTATCACATATTTTACAGATGGGATTAAATCACGGATTTTGTGTACTATATTGAAACGAACCTGGATCTTATGTTTGTTTAAGATTTTGGAAATCTTTTTGGTAACCCTTGCTATGTACGGTAAAGTGATGGTTTTGGTTGTATCCTCAGAAGGTTGTCTCTGCATGGCTGGGGAGACAGCTTTGCGGATTGTACGGTCCAAGTATCCGTTCATCCTGAGGGCTTGGTGTACGTGCTCCAACTCAATGGCGAGGTGGTGTTGGTCGGAGATGCAACGGGCCCTATGGTGTAGTGTTTTAGGGAGCAGAGCTCCCTAAAACCTTCGGCTGCTAGACCACCCAGATTTTATGGCCTTCCAAAAATCCACAAAGTAGGTACCTTGCTCCGTCCTATCGTCTCCACAATTAACTCACCCACCTAAAAACTGTCCCGATTTGTGTCTGAGACTGGTTCATTTTACTGGCAAGTCCACCTCAGATGTACTTGACTCAGCTCACTTGGTTTCTCTAATCAAGGACATCTCACTGTCTCTGGATGATTTGCTTGGCTCTCTGTCCAACAAGGACTGAGTCCAGATGTACCAACTTTGGTAAGGCACTGTCTTACCAAACATACTTCACCTGGAATGGTACATTCTACAGACAAAATGAGGGTATTCCAATGGGTTCTCCCTTATCGCCAGTGGTAGCGAATGTTTTCATGGAAAAATTTGAGACAGATGCCACCCAGACATCCACCCTATGTCCTTCCTTGTGGAAGAGATATGTAGATGACACGTTTGTCATCTGGCCACATGGCCTGCCAGTACTGAACCAATTTCTTAACCACATCAATTCCATACACCCGTCTATCAAATTCACCATGGAAGTGGAAAAGGATGACAAGCTACCATTCCTGGATGTTTTGATCAAGAAGAGACCTGATGGCTCGTTGGGACATTCGGTCTACAGGAAAGCCACCCACACGGATGCCTATCTAAAGCCTGACTCCTACCACCATCCAGCCCAGAATAATTCTCTCATCAAAACACTACACCATAGGGCCCATTGCATCTCCGACCAGCACCACCTCGCCATTGAGTTGGAGCACGTACACCAATCCCTCAGGTTGAACGGATACTCGGACCGTACAATCCGCAAAGCTGTCTCCCCAGCCATGCGGAAACAACCTTCTGAGGATCCAACCAAAACCATCACCTTACCGTACATAGCAAGGGTTACCAAAAAGATTTCCAATATCTTAAACAAACACAAGATCCAGGTTCGTTTCAATGTAGTACACAAATCTGTGATTTAATCACATCTGTAAAATATGTGATTCCTGACATGCAGTACCCTGGTGTCTACAAACTGAGCTGTGGTTGCGGATGCAGTTACATTGGGGAAACGAAACGACATGTGTCGAACCGCATCCATGAACACAAGGCAGATCTGAAACACGGTAGGACCAATACTTCTGCCATTGCCGATCATTGTTTTAACGCTGTGGGCTCACACAAAATTAAATTTTCCAAGACGGAGGTACTTTGCAAACCTACCGGCTACCTTCAGATTTGTTCATGAAGCCATCCAGATATACAGTATAAACACAGACACAACTTCAATTAAGAGGATGGGTACAAACTGAGCAATCATTAGAAGGACGTTATTAACCAGGTAAAGTCTTAACTGACTGTGATGTTTCCATCCAACCTGCATACGTCAGCTGTTATTTCGAATGTCTGTCTCTCTCTCTCTCTCTATGCCTCTCTCTTAGATCTCTTATGCTCACATGTCCGTTGCATTGCACTCTCATGCCTTTGGATTGCACTCTCATGCTCACATGTCTTTTGGATTGCACTCTCATACTCACAGGCCCTTCGGATTACACCCGTTGAGTTGCACTCCCTCGTCAAGGAGGCCGCTCTTCTTCTCCTTTTTTTCTACAGTTAAATGCTAATTTCTCACATTAACATAATGCTAATCCCTCATATTAACATAGCCACTTCCGTGCCCTCGTTCAGCAGGCCGCTCTTCTATCTTACAGTTACATGATAATTTCTCACATTAACATCACTAGCCCCGGCCACTTCTTTAGGACCCTTGGGCTACACCCATTTCAAACCTTTTAGAACAGTCTGCCTCAGCAGCAGACCATGCTTTCCCACCTGATGATGGATGCTTGTATTGTGCCCGAAACGTCGTGGTTTATTTTATTTTATACCTACGTGACTTTACCGAAAGAACCAAAGAGTATCAACATCATTGAACAAACAAAGTGCTTCAAAAACTTTGGCTTACTGATTGATTCACAATTTACATTCCAACCCTATATTGATCACAGCTCAAAGAAAATCAAATAAAAAACAGGGCTTTTATACAGAAACATTTTTTTTCCATTCAATTGTGCCTGCAAATTAATGAAGCTATCATGTTCCTACTTTTGACTACTGTGATGCTGCCTACAGATCAGCTACTAATAAATCACTAAACAGACTGAACTCCCTTCATCATTCTACTGTTCGATTTGCACTTGATGTACCATACAGGATACACCATTGTGACCTCTACTTAAAATCCAATCTCACATCACTTGATGCAAGACGAAATCTACATTGAGCCCTGTTCATCCATATAATCCTTATTGGCAAATATGTGTTTTACTTATTTCATTCATTAAACCCATTGTCAAACTTGCTTTTTAACTATCCCAAGAATGAGATTATAATATGTAGACAAAGCCTTTCCCGTTGCAGCACCACGTTTAGGAACAACCTCGTTTCCTCCCTTAACATCGTAAATCTTCCTTCAAAAATATCCTGAAGCAGAAGATGAGTGCTGGATACAACGACATTTGCCAATGTCATTTGTGACTTTGATCCTTACCCGTGTATCAATAGTTATTTTCCCTATACTTTGCAATCGAGGCAGTTTTTATTGTTTGTTGTTGTAACTGTCTGGCCCGCCCCTGCTGGACATATGTGAATAAGAGATTTATAGCTCATCGGATTCCTCCCGCAGACTAAATAAAGATTCTGATTATGATATCAGGTCGGATAAGAGGAGTTCTCCTGTACATGTCTCATGAATAACTTTACAAAGACAAATACACTCACATGACAGGAAATGTGGCACGAATGAAGGCAAAAAAAACTAATAATGAGAAGCAGAACTTACCTTTCAAAGCACGTCTTTTTTTTAAATGACAGAACACGCCTGCAACACCCACCACCAATACAGCTAAGAAGACCACCGCTCCTGTGGTGGCTAGGACCAGCACATTTGGAGTCTCGTGTTCACTGGGAAGCGTTGAGCTTAACAGCTCGTCCATTGGTCTCATAGAAGAAGGAGATGTAAACGTTTCAACTGTTCCATTTTGGATTGCTAATTTGTCACACAAAGCCTTCATGTACACCATGCCTGATGAGAAATAGCAACAGTAAGACACACTGTATCCTACAACGTGTAATGTAAACATGCAGACGAGTTAAGCACTTGCATGTTACAAAGGTTATCTTTGTAATATAATTACAGGGTTTTTTTTTGCAGACTGGTCTGCCTGAAATGCATCTTTTGGATTAACCATGATGGATAGTTTAAGAATCTCACATTGTTGAAAGCTCTGGACACAGTCCCAATCGTTGCCTCCTCTGACAGACCAGGAAGCAATGGCTGAGTCATGAAGTTGACATACCCAGCTACTGTTTTCTCAAGCAGGATCTATTTGGCTGTCTAGAGGGGGCTACAAGGGCATGACATGGGTTTGAGAAAAGCTGGCCTGAGGTGGTAAGGAACGAATTTAACTATGTGAACTTACTGAGAATGTTTGGTGTCTAGATCGACCTCTGAACAAGGCTTGTGAAGGATGCGATTGGGCAATTGGAGAGAATCGCCCTCCATCACGAATGGAGGGAGGAGGAACTTCGCTCACAACAATGAGAAGAGTGCTGTGTGAATAAAATACGGTGAGGTGGCACAGTGAGGAGCATAGCAGTGCATCTACCAGTGATCTCAGTTAATGATCCGATAATTCATGGGTCTGTCCCGTGACCACATGCCAGTGAGCCTTCAGAATTCCATGTGACCTCAAAGTACACCTTGCTTTGCACTGCAATCCTGGTGACATCACCGCCACTTAGTGGCAAAATTCCGGCGATTGTTGAATGCATGTATGCCCACTTTCTGTCCGATTTAATGTCAAACTTTTTTTTATGTTGTTCATTTGTATTGGGCATCCTTAAAAACATGCAGGTACAAACTTCCATAAGGCGTCCTGTTAACAAAAAATGTTAAATGTTTGTTCCCATTTAAATATCAGGTTATTGGATTTGCTTGTTATAATCATTTATTCCATTTAGAAGTGGGTCTGCCTATGCTGTTTCCGTGTCTGTGTTTCATCACACTTTACTTTTAATTTAGCAATCTTTGGAAGAACATGAATCAACCAGGTTATGCATTAACTGTGTGTTAGCCGACTCTCTGGGTTGCATTGCATTACACTTCTTAATTTTACTAACTTTGCTTTCTCAAACTTTCGATTTTCTTGCTCTAAACAATTGTCTCTCCTCCGGCCACTGTGGTCCGGAATTCCACACTGCTCCCTCCTTGTCCCCTCGTTTCTCCGCCTCCCCAGTCCTCTCTCTGCCCTAGCCCCTTCCCCCTCTCTCTATTTAAGGCCTCGGCACAGATTCGTTGTCCTTTTGTTTGTCTTGGTGTGTGTCTCGCTCGGCGTGTCTTTGTGTGTGTCTCTCTCTGCATGTGTGTCTGCCTATGCTGTTCTCGTGTCTGCATTTTATCATTAATTCTTACCTGATGATTGTTGCTTTTGTTGCAACCGAAACGTCGTATTCTATTATTATTTTATTTTCTACGTGACTCTACCGAAAGAACCAAAGAGTAATTCCTGCGGTCACGAAAGCTTCGAATCATGTTTCAGATTGACTACTGGAACATTCTTCTGCATGGCCTTTTTAAATCCCTCACAGCAAAACTCGAGGTAATCTAAATTTTACCGCCAGACTTCTGACCCAAAAAACAGATCTCGCATAACAAAATCCCTTCAACTGTCTTCTAATCCAAGATATGTTACAACATTGCCCTCAGTTTTAAACTGAACGGTCTTGCTGTGTGTGCCTACCTCTCCACGCTCAAAGTCATCCTCCATAGTGAGGGAGTTCACTCATCCTACTCTGTTGCTGTTTCGCATTCTCTCCCTCTGGTTGTCTCAACTGCTGTTTCCATCCTCTCCTCTTCAGATTTACACTCAAGTCCTTTCTTTTCTCATCGGTCATTGACTCATTTGCAGTGCCACATCCTGACGCACGGCTCGCACCTTCTCCCTGCCTATCCACTCCATTGGGGATAGCCGTCTGACCCCTTGCTATTTACTTGATCCATAAATTGTATTCATCCGAATCACCCCCAGTGGTCCGAATCACCCCCTAAACTAAAATCCCGAAGCTGGAGTGGCTTTGAATCGATTCCATTCAATTGATTCTGACATTTCAATAGCATGGGAATGGCATTTATAGTGAGAGCTTCTATCGTTCCTATTCCAAATCGATGACGACTCTAAATTTATGGACCTCTTTTCAAAGTGGTATCTCTTCCGGATCAATTCGGATTCGCAGGAAACAGCGACGCAGGAACCCGCTCCCCCACCATAAAATGCGGCCACTGCGGAGCTGTGATGACAGCCGCCTGTGCGCCAATCAGCGCGGGCCCTCCGTGACCTGCACCTGCCCGATTCGCAACACAGAGCAACCCACGCTGGTGTTTGGATAATAATTGCACAGTGACAAGCATGAACTGCATAAAAACCCTAAAAGTAGAACGTGTGTTATTTTTTCTTGTCAACAATACGTGCCGCCTTACCATGAAGACAACTTGTTTCTCTGGAGCCTTCACTTGTAGAAACTTGACAATTTTGTGCTTCACGAGCGTCCTAAGAAATATTTAAACTTAAAAAAATTACAACATGTTACAAAGTACAAGAAGCAAAAAATCCAATTGTATGGTTTAGAAAAATGTGCCATGCATCTGTTACTTATGAATGGAATACAATATAGCATTTATACATTTCACAATAAATCACACGGTTGGATTTAATTATCTGTAAAAATGAAATCTAACATTGTTTATCTGTGGTGTAATTAGTCGATAACTTCGTGACTGTAAACGTTCACACTGGCCATAACTTAGATTCCTGTACCGTGTGAACGTCACGAGCATTACTCGCTGTCTGCCAAGTTCATTACACCTCCAATTAGCACGGCTGGCTACGTGCGGTGAGAAAGAAGTTCGTCATACGTACATACTCTAAAATCCAAACATTATTGGCAATGTTGGTGTGCAGCCCGTCTGTCAATACACTGCTGAACGAGGTCCTTCCCACGCCATTCAGACAGTGAGGGTTATTTGACCCTACTTCACCACTTTAGTCAATGGAACTTGGCGGATGTGGGGCAGAATAGAACGACAATTTATTTTGCTGTACTGCGCTCTAATGTCGACAAGACCGACTACCGTTTTTGTGCTTGATAGTTGCCCATCCAAGCACCATTCAGTCACAGACATGCTTAGCTAATTGGGTTGTGGATTGTCTGTGATTGCAAAAAAAAGGTGAAAACAATGCAGGAATTTTAGGTGCGAGCTGCTCCTAATTCAGTTGCTCCTCACTCGTCAAGGATCAGTGGCTCAGTGTGAACCTCGTGACCGTAAACACACTCTTTAGGTCTTTCGGTAAAGTCACGTCATCAGGCCTGATGACGGACGATTGTGTTGCGTCCGAAACGTCGTGATCTATTATTTTTCTACCTACGTAACTTTACCGATAGACCCAAAGAGTATGGATTCCTGCAGTCACGAAAGCTTCAAATCAACACCGTAAACACGTGAAGTAATCCGATAACTTTCAGAAACATTACAAAGAGACTACTTGTTTGACATATTCACCCCCATTCTACAGTATGAAGTTAATAAATAACATCGGCTTTATAGCCTAATTAGATGTTTTGAGTTATCTGTGTTTTTGTTTTATCTGTAGCGCCCTCCTCCTTTTCAATGCGAGCCTTGCAGAGCGCCATGCGTTCTCCATTCAATAAGCCCAGGATGGAGCACTCCACCAGGTTTGAATGGCCCTTCCATCACATCTGATCACATCCATTATTGTATGTGCTGTTACCTTTAAGCGGAGTCTAATTTTTCTTGAGCCATCGATCCATTCTTTGCATTCAAACTCGTAATGATTGTGTCCCTCGTAAACATCAATTGTGTCAAGGTACCAATCGGAACCCAGTCCTTGTTGGTTATGAGATACATTAAATTCCGTTATGCATCCAAGATCTTTAGTTTTTATCGTGAAGAAATCAATCTGGAACACATTAACACGTGTCATTTTCTTTCAAAGTCAAACTGCAATACTAAATACAGGTAATATAAGACTAGGGTATGAATTATATTTGCGATGTTTGAAATTACGATTTACAAACATACCTGATTTCGTTCAGAACAGCTACATGATGAGTTGAAAAGCTCAGTTTCCAAGATACGTTTGCTTCCACTTATAAAAATGAAAACACGAGAATCTGTTCCAGCATGTAACACATCTCCTGTGTGCACCTTTATGATGTAAGTCTTCTCCACCAAAGCTGCAATATATCAACATATGTTAATTAGTGTTCTCAATCGGGCAAATACAATATTTCAGTCGCATGTATCTCATGAGCATTGTCCATTGGCAATTATAAGTAAAACGCCACTGAATATTAAACAAATAAATATCCAATATACAATGCAAATCTTAGAGCTGTGTGGTCAAAAATAAACCACTTAGAGACACGTCTACATCCAGAAGCATACTTCCTTGCCAAACGTTGCAGAAAGCAGAGAGGCAGAGAGCTGCACACAAATGTTTAAATAGAGCATAAACACCCAGCTCTGTCATTCTGTCACTCTGTGACTGTGATTAACGCGGCACGGATTGGTTGAAGTGTGTCACGTGACCGCGAGCAAGCAGCCAACCAGAGGTTATGAGATACATTAAAACATTTACGCCCCCGGATTGGTTGAAGTGCGTCACGTGACCGCGAGCAAGAGACGGATGAGTGTGTTGCATATGCCGGGTATTGAAAATTTGATGAAAATAATACAAATTATATGAATTTAAGGAAAAATGCGTAATTATCCCAAATTATGTTAATTACGGTAATGATGAGCATAAATTATGCTAATTCGAGAGATAATCGTATTAGTTAATGCGGATGTATGTGATTATGTTAATGTGAGCCGTTATGATAATTAGGCCCCGCCTCGCTGACGAGGGTAGTATTATCAATCGGTATAATACAATTATTCTCGCTTTAACATTTACTGATTATGTTTTAGTGTGTTATGTCAGGTCTCCAAATTCAAATCTCTCCGCAGGATACAGTTCTTATAATTAAGATTATTATGCATGAACTCAGGAAAGAAACACTCAGAGACTTCTGTGTTAAGCAATTTTAATTTCTAAACAAAACCTTAACACTCTAATATGCGATTCTCATGCTTGGAATTACCCCTGGTACCATCGGGGAATTTTCCTTCAGTGAGCAGTACATTTAACCATCAATGGTTGCGTTGTTTCACTTTGGCAACCGCACATATGATTAATTCCACCGCGTAACACGAGCTTATACAGCAAATAGCAATAAAAAGTCCTTAAAAATTCATGCGACGTTATTCATACGAAAAGCAATAAAAGCAATTATTATACCCCAAAGGGAAAAATATACGTCAATAGATTCGTCGGCAAGATTATGCAATTAAAAAGTGAAAAAAACGAACGGCTAAAATACGTCTAAATGACCGTATCCACGTAACTCAATGGGCAGCAATGTTCTTCAGGATCAGTTGATATTTAATGCACCACCTGGGAATGGCAACCCTTCTTGATTTGTCCCGATATGCGTGTTGTGTGTCTTCGTAAAGCAGACGCCGGGTGATGCGTCGTGAGGGTGTGAGTGTGGGGGAGGGTCATACAAACTGCTTCGTTCTCGCTCTTGCTTGGGGCGTCGGCTGGCAGATACAGGCTCTTTCCACTGCTGGAGGGGCTGCGTCGGCATGATGCCCTCTTCTTGAAGATGCTCGAACGCGCTCGCCACTGGTCCGCTGACACTCTTGCTCACGGGCGGCTGGTCAGGCTCTTTCCCCTGCTGGATGAGCCGAGTCGGCACAACGCTTGTCCGCTGGCAGCTGGCACCCTTGCTTGGTTGCGCTGGTTGTGCCGGTTGCACTGGTTGCGCCGGTTGTGCTGGTTGCCCGGTTGCACTGGTTGCCCGGTTGTGCTGGTTGCGCCGGTTGCGTTGGTTGCGCCGGTTGCACTGGTTGCGCCGGTTGCGCCGGCTGCATGCTCTCCCGCGGTGGACGATTGCTTTTGTTGCTCGTCACTCTTTCTCTCAAGCTGCAGCTGCTGCTGGGAGCTGGCACTCGAGGTAGACTTCGTCTTTCAGCTCTGAACTCACACTCGGTGACACATCGCTACTCTGCAAGCCTTGCCATCCTCGGTTGATTGTGGGGCCCACCCCGGAGCCTGCCGATTTCCGCCCTCTTCTGTCGCTCGCCGAGCTGTCCCTTGTTGAGCTGAATTGTTGAGCTGTGTTGCTGTTTATATACAAAAAAATCTTCCCTCTCCGCGTCTCTTGCGAGAGGGAAAATAAACAGATGCTTACTCTGTCATGTTCTTTCACAAAGGACCGGAACTTTCTTTGATCTCGCTTTGCGTTGTGGGGGGGGGAGGGGGGGTCGTGTGTCCGTGTGTGTGTCATTCATCAAGTCATCTTTTCATCCGTGGATGCACAGATGGCCCCTGCAATAAAGAGTAATTTCCCTCGCTCTGGTGTTACATTCTTTGCTATCCCGTGCTGCGGAAAGACAAAGACGGCCGGGAGGCTCCTTTCCTATGGAACACAGTCTATCTTGGCTGTGTAAGCCCAACCCATTTCGCCGCATCTCTTCTGGACAACCCTCGGTTCAACACTGCACAAATATTATTTGGTTGATGTTTCCCAAGATTTGTGATTTAACACCGTCATCACGATGCACTTCCTAGGGTTTATTAATTTTCGTCGCCCCGTCTGTATCCGGGGATCGGTGCTGTTATGCTTGAGTTATTATTTACTTAAATTTTTTTGTCTTGAGTTTTAGAGGTAAGTTTCTTGACTGTTGGAATTCATATTGCTTGGTTTTTGTAAGGTCATGTAACGGCAAGATGTAATATAATTTAAGGTGAATAACGTTAGCATTAATATTATGTGTGACCCGCTATGTGGATTGTAGTCTGTTTTTTTTGTCCTTCTGTTAATTAAAATTTGTCTGCCCGTTTTTCGTCTGATGTGTGTTTGTTCTATGGTTTATGGTGATGATGTCTCCTCAAGGCCTGGCCCCTTCCTTCGCGGGGGAGGGCGTGTGTGTGTTCTTTTTTTATTTGACTTTATGACTGACCCTTTCCGTTGGTGGGAGGGGAGGGTGTCATTATCCTTACGAGAGTGACAAGACAGCAAAATCATTATTCATATCAATTTTGGAAAAAGGCCTATACAAGTGACAGTGAGGAGAAGGGTGAGTGAGAGTGAGGAGACGGGTGAGTGAGAGTGCCATAGGCTCCCCCCAACAACCTAGTTATCACATAAAGAGTTGAATCAACTAAATTAGTATTTGCATCAAAACAGAGGACCTGGTTAGACCAAAAGCTCACAATTAAGAATCTCCCAAATCTACATTTTGTCATCCATACTGTGTTCAATCACCACCATGCAAGTTATAACACCTCTCTTTCTGCTTCTTTCTTCGCAATGCTCCACTTTGGAATTCTCTCCCATCATCTTCTTACAACCTTGCTCAATACGTGAAACCTATTATATCTTACATGTGACAATTAGGCTGACGTTCCTACGATCCATCCTTGGTTTAACCAAGGTGGATTGTGTGAGGAGCTCACAAATCCTTGAAAGATGTGGACAAAGTCCCATCGGTGAGCCCCTCTGGCAGGCAAGGCTGCATTGGCTGGGTCATGTAGCCCGCATGTCTAGTCACCGCTAGCCTAAACAAATTTTGTTCGGCTGAATAGAAGGGGCTAAACGGGCTTGAGAAGAGATGGAGTGATGTGGTACAGGAGGATGTGGAGCTGAGTGGACTTGCCGATGACTGGTACCAGCGGTGCCAAGATCGGCCTCTGTAGAGGAGGCTCGTGAAGCATGCTACTGAGCATTTGGAGGCAGTTGCCCTCTAGCAATAATGGAGGAAAGAAGAGTGACGCTCCCAACAATGAGCGGAGCGCCGGGTGGCTAAAGCACAGCAAGTTGGCACAGTAGGGGGCACAGGTGGTGCATCGGTCAGTCATCTCAGTCAGTCAACCCATGGCATCTGGTTCTGTCCCGTGATCTTCACATGGCCTTAACATGCACATAGCCTGGCACAAGCACCGAGGTAACGTCACCGCCACTTAGTGGCTAATGGCGGTTGTTGTTGTTGTTGTGCTAAGCAACTGAAATCAAAAGGAAGAAGAATCCAGAAATCCTAGGCCAAATGTATGAGTTAGGCAGACTGTGGCATACTTCAAAAAGTTGTGGCTGAGGAAAATTCTACATGATAGATTATTCTCAATTATTTTGCACTGCTCACCAAGGCAACGCGATGAGAGTTCCATTCACTGTCGTCAACAGCCAATCCCAACACAGAAAAGAGGAGCTGGGATTTTGCGAGAGCATCATGAAGCCAAGGTGTAATCCACACCCACAACCAAATCTGGATCTAGCCAAGACGTGTACATTTTGTTACGTAATGCGACTTAAACAACAGAAAACGCTGCTCTGCATCCTTATCCCCTTTGAGACCAGCATTAACGACCAAAACTTAGAAACGTTGACGAATGCACCCACAGGTTTTGTTTTAAGTAAAAAAAAATCTAAGATCAAGAGTGAGCAAGTTTAATACACTGTAAATACAATTATAGTTAAATACAATTGATTTTCATTTGTATATGATTAATATAAAGGTTTCATATTTTTTTGACAATCTGCTCTTTTGCAAACCATGCTTTGGCTGTTTATTTACATGGTGTGCATGTTTACATTTCTTACCCGTCACAGTTAATCTTACACTCGTACTCAGTTGGTTATGTTCAAGCCATGTGTGACTCCACACATTCCAGTCATCCATGGTTGTTACATTTTTGCACGAATATTCAGCAAGGGAGGCTGCAGCAGCACATCTGTACGTGCCCGAGTCAGAGACCTCCACGTTCCTTATGTTTAGGTCATGGTTTCTGGAGCAGGAGTACGTCGCGTGTCTGGCTGATGTCCCCTTGTCACTCTCACAAGAGAGCCAAAGGGCTCTGTCCACAGAGCACACGACCACAGGCACCGGTGGGCTGCTGTCTCCTTGTGTCGTCTTGAACCAGACCACCCCGCCTGGCTCCGTGCGGACATCTGGGCCACACGGCAGCCAGGCCCTGTCTCCAACTTCCACAGAGATGGCAGTGTCCAAATTGCCTGCCAAAAGGTGACACATTTAGATAAGTATTTCCAGTTAAGAGTAAATTGCTAAATTTATCATGCTAAACGATATAAACAAATATTATTCTGTCATCATTAGTATATACTAAATTTTAGATCCTGCAAGTTATAAGTATTTTTCAAGATGTAAGCTTTGAGTGGCTTGAACTTACACGTTCACAGACTCAGGTTCTGGACAACAACTTGTTAAAGATTTCCTTCAAACCACAATAAAAATCCCTGAATTCATGGATAAACTTATTTTCGATTCCCAACACAATCCACATTTACATGTTTTACTTTGCTGCAGTGAAGTTAATATCTATTTTATTGTATTGTTAATGTAATAATGAATTAGGCATCATTACATGATTGAGCTATTTAATATCTGTGTAAACATTTAATAAATATGATTGTATTGGAGAAATACATAAATTTAGATAAATACTCTTGGTTCTTTCGGTAAAGTCACGTAGAAGGGAAACAATAAAATAATAAAAAAATATATAAAACAATAAAATTAGCACAACTCTAAGTAAACAGACTAGCGATGTGTTACAGATTTTCAGATTTTAAAAAAGTTGGGTTGATTAAAACAATGTAATGTTAAAGTAAATATGAAAAATATTTTTCATAATATTCAGCGACTAATTAACAACATTCAGAAAAAAATATTAAACGCAAAAAAAATAAAGTGATTATTGCTTGATACGTTTACACGGGAAATAAAAAATAAACTAAAATTGGGCCTAGAAATCTGAAAATCCAATATTTGAGAAAATTAAACAAAAAAATCTCTAGAACACATAATAACCTTTAGAACATACACGTAAATAAATGTTTACATTCGTTATTATTTAAAAGCATTTTTAGGGGGTGAAAAAGTTCCCTAAACATTTACAAAAGCCGTTCACCTTTTTGTCAAGACGTTTTGTTTTAAAACGTAGAATTCAGTCTGTCTGGAACAGGAATACAAAAACACATTTCACTTAATTCTATCTAATCTCTACCCTTTAGATCCCACCATCATCGCATTCAGCGTTGATATATATTCTGAAGCCTAATTAAGTCTTTCAATGCTAAACAATGAACACGGGTGAATTAAACCTACTCCCCTTGGTTTGAAATTAAGGTGTGTACGTCCTTTCATTTTTTATTGATCGAGCGTTAAAAGAGCAGTGCCAGTCGGCTCTGAGCTCTTTGCCTTGCCTGGTGATCAACAAACGAGTGTATCCATGACGACGGATGGCTGAAGTCGCTATATTTACACACGTCTTCATGCCCTCTCATTGCCTGCCAAGCAGACAAATGGAACGGCTCTTGCGAAGGAAAAATAATAATTTAAAAAACGAGCTGTCATTTTATTTTGCCAACTTCAAATAAAGATGTTTAATGGGGCAACATTAGCAGTTTAGAAAGTTGAGTTAATTTTCTGACTTTCGTGAAAGATTATATATCCACACCATTTTTGATTCATTCACGCGTATAGTTGAGTATGGTGAATGGCATATGTTGAGAAATGTATTTAGAAACGGCCCTTTCGGAGGAACCGGCAAGGAGAAGCAAGCCTGAAGCTGGTGTCTTCTATGTCAGCGTTAACCTCGAACAAGAGTCGGCGACCTGCGACTCTGAAGCCGGCAGCGTGCGGCGGCTCTTTCAGGACTGCTGCTTCATAACGTCGTTTATTAAGGACCACCGTCTCAGATTCACCACGTGCATTGCGGATCTTGAAATACTGATTTTTTTTTACCGAATTCGATCAAAAATTGCTTGGCTCTTCTTGTTATTTTGGTTGCTGACCCCTGACCCAGAAGCACAATTTACAATGTATGTTTTTTTGACATGATATAGATAAGTGAAATTTCCACGAATATGTATCACATTTTCATAGGCAGTGTTCTTTCATGCTGTTTATGTAAACTGGATCAAGATGTAATCGTTATGGGCAAGGACTTTGATGTCACCACACCTTGCCAATGCATTCTACCTTCTGCCAGGTCCCACAGATGCTATACAGCAGACACTGTATACAGCAGATACTGTGTAGCAGCTGCCTTGTCCTCTACTGGTCTTCTGCATTGCTTATCTTATCTTTGCCGTGAAATTCATATGGCCTGTTTTACAAGCGTGCTCAAATGGCAACAACTTGTTATTAAACTGCTTTTTGTTACTTGTTTTTTGTATATTGTATTTCTCGGCTTGTCTAGAGGCCAGACCCCTTTTCCAGTGAAATGTTGGGATAAAGTAGGATCTCAAAGTAATGTGGACAAACTCCGGGATAAGAAGGCTCAGCTGATCGAGTCTCTCACCTTTCTGAAGAGATGCCGCGACTCTGGGGTAATACCAATCGCATTTACACTGACCTCTGTTGCTGTAACTTCTTCTAATGCGACACGAATTCTTTCCAGAACTAGCTTAGCTCTTATCTCAGAGAAAATTAGACTTATAAGCACCAAACTAGATCAGTTAGACAAGACACTCTACACATCACACTTATTTTTGATGGCAACAATGTCCACATCGGATTGGAAACATGTAGACAATATGACTGCCTCTTCAGCTGCCACTATGTCGACCAAATGTAAGGATAACCTGATTTCCAAATTTAACCTCCTCTCAAACAAAATACCGGACCCACACACCAAAAAGCTAGACGTTAACGGAGTCGTAATTAATCGCAGTTACAGTTATATTTCCAATGGTCTGAAATCCGTTTTAGCTAAAGGGCTAAACTTTGCAGTCACACCTAAACACATACCAATTAATGATATTATTGCCCAAGTAGACGTGGCTCTCAAGGGCCTGGGTCACATCGCTGCAGACGTAGCAAGATCTGAAATCGCTGCAACCATTAAAAACGCTAAGATGCCAGGAAGCAACCTCAGCAAAGATGAGTGTTTTGAACTATATAAATTAAAAAAGAGGGATGACATTGTCATCCTCTCAGCCGACAAGGGCAATGCCACTGTCATCATGGATAAAATAGAATATAACAACAAAATTCAAGAATTACTCAACGATGGCAGCTATACAAAAATAAAAAGAGATCCCACCAACAACCTCGACATAAAAACCAACAAAATCATTTCTGATTCAACCGCATTAATTGATCAAACCAAACATTTCTCGTTGAAACCTTCTGCTGCCAGGTCACCAAGATTATATGGCTTACAAAAAATACATAAAGTAGATACACCCCTTCGTCCCATCGTCTCTACTATCAACTCCCCCACCTACAAACTGGCTCGTTTTCTGTCTGAAATCCTGTGGCCTTTCACTGGAAAAACCACCTCTGCGGTACAAAATTCTACTCACCTGGTATCGACAATCAAGGGTATTTCCCTGTCCCCAGACGACCTGCTTGTCAGTTTTTATGTAGTTTCCTTATTCACCAAAGTTCCTGTACCTGACACCATCGCAATCATTGAAGACTTGGTTCATCAAGGACTAAACACTGAGGTACCCCCCCCCCCTGGTGAGACACTGCTTAACCAATACATACTTCACTTGGAATGGAACTTTCTACAAACAAACTGAGGGCACCCCAATGGGCTCCCCCCTATCTCCGGTTGTAGCCAACATTTTCATGGAGAAATTTGAGACTGACGCCATCCAGACTGCCATTCTGCGCCCAACCTTATGGAAGAGGTACGTGGATGACACTTTTGTCATCTTCGACCACATCAATTCCATACACCCAGTCATCAGATTTACCATGGAAGTCGAAAAAGATGGCAAGCTACCTTTTTTGGATGTCCTAATAAAAAAGAGATCTGATGGTTCAATGAGCCACTCTGTCTACAGGAAAGCTACCCATACGGATGCTTATCTGAAATCGGATTCCCACCACCATCCATCCCAGAAGAATACCCTCATCGAGACTCTGCACCATAGAGCCCAAAGCATATCCGACCAGAAACACATAGCCAGTGAACTCAAGCACATACACCAAGCTGTTAAGGCTAATGGTTATTCCGACTACACAATCCGCAAAGCTATCACTCCAAAAATAAAGAAGGACCCTCTTGAGGAGCCTTTCAAAACCATCACTTTACCCTACATTGCGGGGATCACAAAAAAGATCTCCAAAATCCAAAAAAAATAAAAACAAGATCCAGGTTCGATACAACACATTACATAAAATCCGTGATCTGGTTCCGTCTGTAAAAGATGTGATTCCGGACATACAGTACCCTGGCGTCTACAAACTTAGTTGCCTCTGTGGTAGTAGTTGCATTCGAGAAACCAAACAACATGTCTCGGACCGCATTCGTGAACACAAAGCAGACCTGAAACACGGTAGGACCAACACCTCGGCCGTGGAAGATCACTGTTATAATTCAGTAGGTTCACATGATATTGACTTCTCCAAGAGAGTGGTTCTTTGCAAGCCATCTGGCTACCATGAGAGATTCCTTCATGAGGATATCCACATATACAAACACAGAGACAATTTCAACCGAGAAGATAGATTCTGGCTTAGCAATCATTGGAAGCATTTGATAAACCATTTCGGGTCTTAATTGATTGATCACGCTTAAGGTGGCTTTCAGACTGCATCCATTATTTTTCGCCTCCCCCCTCCTCTTTTCCGAACATAGATAGACTCGTCCATCTGAACAAACTGTCAAATCCCTATCCGTGGTGCTAACGTTAAAAAGGCGCCACTTTTTTCAAATTTTCTTCTTGTGGTTTTCACACTTGATTATGATTGCTTGTGTTGCAGTAGAAACGTCGTGAGAATTTTATTGTTTTATATTTTCATTATTTTATTGTTTCCCTTCTACGTGACTTTACTGAAAGAACCAAGAATATGAATCACTGCAGTCACGAAAGCTTTAAATCAAAAAGTCATGCAGAGTCTTACGTAAGTAGGCGTAGACAGGACAAATCACTTAGAATTATGCTGACGGATGAGACTGGTGATTGCAGCTAGATGAGGCAATACACCGAGTAAGACCACCATGGAGATGGTATATCGAAGATTATTTCATGCGAAGGAAATATTTTATTATGGCATCGAAAGAATGTAAAGCATGGAGAGTTTTCATCCAGCAATGGAATGATAATGGCTGCTCATGATGATGAACACATTTTTAATTCGAGTTTTAATCAACCCAAACATCCTGGTGAAAGGTTGTGTCAAAATACGCATAATTTTATAATAAATGTATGCTCAGAAATATTACTTAACATTTTAAATATAAGATAATATACTTTAAAAAAATTGTTACTTACTCTAAATATAGTAAACAACCCAATTAAGGATTGATAAAAAAAAACCTTGCTCACATTTTCAGTAGCATATACAACGTTGCCAATTAATTAAATAAATAACTTTGGTGGGGGGGGGGATAGAATTACAATAAGTATTTACCATGCGTGAGCTCAAGTTATCATCATTGCAGTAATCAATCATTGATAAACAGTTTTACCGTAAAAAACTAAACACGGTACCAATCGTTTGCGTTACTGCATACAATAGGCAATTACAAGAGACACTACTGCTGTTTTCACAAAGGGTTTATAGTCGTACTTACTCGCTCTAAGTCCATTTGCTTGCAGCAAATAAATGAAAAGTGTTAGGAAATAAACGGCCATTGCGCTTATTGTGAAATGCGTTAACTTTACGTTTCAGTACAAATGCCAAGATGCAAAGTTGAGACTGAAGCAGGCTGCTCTCTTCCAGAAAATGGAAAATAAAGTATTGGCCCTGCGCATATTGCTTAATTTGGTTGGGGAATACCATTGTGATTAAATCTGCGAACCGGAAATGCGTCATGCGTGGTTTTACTTCTTGTAGTGTTGATGGAAAGGTACTCTTTGCCACTAAAATATGGTCGTACAAGTTGGGTCTTATCAGGAAGTTGAAGATAACTCAACATGTGCTTTGTTTGTATTTGCACTCTTTCAATTTGTACATACACAGTGTATTCTACCTCCAATTAGCACGGTTACAATTGAGAGGTACTTTATATAGTGTGTAAACTCAAAAATTGCAAAGGAGTTGGGGATATATTCTGCCAGTGGAGGAGGAGGTGTGTGTGGGTGGTACGAGGTATTCATGGGTGGCAGGGGTGAAGGGGACAGAAGGGTTCAGGACAGCTAGGAGTGGGCATCATTAGTCAGGAGGCTGAGGGTTGGTAGAGCTCCATTGTCACGGAGCATGACCTGGTGGCATACTGATGAGAGCAACAAAACATAGGACGGGCAGAAGGGAGACAAAGCAAAAGGAAATGCGGCTAGCAACAAGTCCGTGGTGCATGTGGCTAAATGAGGCTCTGGTAGGCAGTGGACCAAAGCAAGTGGTGGGCTCCCTGGGATCGTGCCCAAGGTAGTCAACAGACCAACAGAGCCACCATTGAAGGAATGCAGAATAGAGGCATTCTGAAAGGGCATGCGGTTTTCAGCATATGGGCCAGGTGTGTAGTTCCGACAAGTATCTGTAATTTAGTGAATTTAGTTAATTTAGTTCCGACAATTTGTTTTCCATAACCAACCTTATTGCCAAGATTATTATATATCTTGCATGTACACTGCTTTGATACATTGTTCAACCACATACCAGAGGCAGATTTTAATGCAAACGTCTCTTATAATAAATTAGAGTGCCAATCATCAAATATAGAAATGGCAATTGGTCAAGAAAATAATTGATACTTTTATACAAATAAAAAAAATCAATGAATCAATCGCGTAATTTGGAAATTGGTTAAACAGGGCATCACCCAGTGCCCAAAATCGTGTTAATTTGCACACAATGCCACAAAAGCTCTCAGTTTGTAGCAAATGGTCTCTTATGCAAGTGTAGTGACATTGAATGAGTCACTGGAGCACGTGGCGCTGGGAGATTGTTAGACAATGGGATTGGGGGTAGCAGCCCGCTCTACCAGTTGGACCTGTGGGCCAAGCCCGGAGCCTTCTGGGGGATCCAGAAGGGTGCGTGGCCGAGGGCGGATCCTGGTCACGCTGGGGAGAATAATAGGAGAGCTCCGACTCACAGTCGGGGCCGGCTGCCATCGTGAATGGAACTCAGTTTCAGTTTCATTAATTTGGTATAGCCCTGTGAGTCATTCGGCTCTTGAATCGAGGTGCAACCACAACAAACAAAAACAAATACATGAACAAGAAAACATCTTATAGTGACTATGCGCAAACAGAAAAATCCAGGAAAAAACAGCAAAATCTTTCAGAAAAATCACCGTACACCAACGCTGTGTGCAAAAATCCCAGTGGGATGCAAGTCAAACAACAACCACAAAACAACATAGATTAAAGCCATCAGTTCAATTCCGTACTACAACAAACAAACATGGCCAAACCAAAAAACTTTTCGAAATCCCCAAAATAAAGCCATAAAAGCAATGTAACAGTGATCATAGGAACTGTGACAGAAATGTCACAAAAAACGACATAAACAACATCTACCACCAAACCCTGTAGCCATAGCTGGCTGCATTAGTCACTCCACAACAGCAGGATCATCAGTAGGAGTGTAGTGCCTTGGATTCACTCGGACGACAGTCGCCTTTCTTCCACCGTCACTTTTATTTCCATCGTTCCGCACACACACACTATATAATTTCACACACACACACACTATATAATTTCACACACACACACTATAATTTCTCCTCTCCGCGTTCTGTCAACTTGAACACTCGAATTCCCCTCAGCACCGTCCGATCATACTCCTTGTCTCCACACAGTCTCTTCTTCTCTCACCGCACACACAGTGGTTCTATCTCTATCTCCTCACACACAGTGACTCGTCTATCTCTTCACACGCAGTGACTCTGTCTATCTCTTCACACACAGTGACCTGTCTATCTCCTCACACACAGTGACTTGTCTATCTCTTCACACACAGTGACTTGTCTATCTCTTCACACACAGTGACTTGTCTATCTCTTCACCCACAGTGACTTGTCTATCGCTAACTCTCCCTGTACCTACCTATACCGTAATCTCCACTCTGCTAACGCTAACTCTCGCTATCACTATTTATTGTCCTCTGGGTTCGGCTCTCAATCTATTTCCCACTAACACCAGCTTCCACTCTTCGCATCTCTCTCTACCCGCTGCTGTCTCCACTTCTCGCCAACTCCCTCGCCGTCCAAATCACCTAGCCTTTTTATCCCCTTTCCAATCAGCCTTAATTAATTGCCACGTGCCTCGCTGGCATTTTCCCGCCAGCTCCGCACCTGTCCAACGGCCCAGACTCCGTGACGCCGCCACTTAACGCTAAAAGCCTCTCGACCAATCACAGCCCTCGTCCCTTGACTCCCTTAATTACTTTGGCTTGTTTATGCCACCCGTGACTTCATCACCTGCCCGACCTTACATGACCCACACTGTTTGTATGTATTGTATATGGCCAATTTACCCATGTGTATTTTCTACTCAACTACATCAGTATAACAAAATTTCAATGCACCTTTAAAGATCAGCACACTAAATCAAAACACAAAATCATACTTTGCAGCGGTCATCCGGAGCGAAACATTCGATTTTAGGCCACTGAATAGCAGTGGCAGCTAGGGGTGTACAACTCCTCTAGAGCAGTTTTGAGTGAAGATCTCATAGGTAGTGATTCAAGTTGCAGTTTATTGCAATAGCATTCCAGACCCTGGGGGCATCAATAGCAAAGGCCCTTCCTCCAGTATATGTACGGCAATAAGGAATGTGAAGCTGGTAAATTATTTGAAACAGAGAGGAGATCCAGCTGGTAGTCTGCGGATTTTTTTGTAAGTACATCGTGAATAAATATGATTTGATGTACAAGCTGTCGAACATTAAGAGATGTTAAGTTTGACCCAATGTAGAGATCACAGTGGTGGGTGCTATATGGGCAGTTCAATGCAAATCTTAAGGCCGAGTGAAAAATTGAGTCAAGCTTCTTCAGTACAGTACTGGGGGCTGATTTATATACGATGTCACAGTAATCAAGTAGAGGCAGTATGGTAGCTTTTATAAATTCCAAACGGAACATAGGGGGGAAGCAGTGCTTGTGTCGATACAGAAAACCAAATTTTATTTTTGTCTTTTTACCAATATAAGCAATGTGATCTTCAAAATTCAGTTTGAATCAAGGATGACCCCAAGATACTTATAGATCTTGACTTGCTCTATTTGATAATTATTCAAGGAATGTAATTGGGGAAAAATAACTTCCTGCTTTAGTCCCGGTGAGAAGCATAGCACCTTGGTTTTGGAGGTATTCAGGACTAGTTTAAGAGCAACTAGCTGATGTTGTAGTTTGTTGAAATCACCCTGGAGCTTAGCAATCACGTCATCCGGAGAGCGGCCAGCAATAATCAGTATCGTGTCATCTGAAAAAGATATTCCCTGGAATGATCCAAGTCAGTGCCCAAGTCATTTACATAAAGAGAGAACAAAATGGGGCTGAGGATGGAACCCTGTGGAACCCCTTTTGTTATCTTAACACTGTTGACCTCCAACCATCTGTGAATACAGTTTGGGTGTTAGAATAGAGGTATTTTTTTAACCATTCTACTGCGTGTTTGGAGAAACGGAGGCAACTTAGTTTACTAAGCAGGGTGTTGTGGTCGACTGTATCAAGGGCTTTGGACAAATCAAGAAAAAGACTGGCGCACTACTGCTTATTATAAAGGCTACTGTAAATGTGATTCAGAGAGTATAATGAAGCAGATGCGGTGCTGTATTTTTTTCGGAACCCAGATTGTTTTCGATGTAATAGATTGTTGTCGGACAGGAAACTGCTAATTTGGTAGTGCAATAATTTTTCTAAAATTTTCATTAACGGGGACAAAATTGATGTAGGTCGGTAGTTATTTGGATCATCTTTAGGGCCCCCTTTGTGAAGTGGACGAACATAGGAATGTTTCCATTCTAGAGGTACTGATGCTTCTTTGATGGACAGGTTGAAAATATGGGCTATAGGTTTGTATATTAGGTGACCAACAGTTAGCAGAGCAAAGACGGGAATACTATCTGCTCTGGTAGAGGAGGACCCTTTGAGGTAGGACAGTTGTTTCAGAATATTACTTTCGTGGATTGGCTGGAAACTAAATTAGTTTAATGTTTGGACAGGGGTGTAGGAATGAAGGTTAAAATTGTCAACTATTTCTTGGGGCTCTGAAAAATATTCCCCATTTCGGTTAAGCTCAATGGGCAGATTTTCTGTTTTGGATGCCTTTTCGATACATTTGATTGTTTTCCAGAAAATCCTGGCATTTCCATGTGATTCCAAAAGAGTGGAGGAAAAGTAAGCATTTTTTGTTTCATGTATTATTTTGATGCATCTATTCCTTAAAATCCTGTATTCTAGCCAGTGATTGGCCAAATTACTTTTCTAAGCACATGCCCAAGTCTTGTCCCTATTTTTCATGAGCTTTGTAATCAAAGGATAAAACCATGGTGGGCGGTTGCCTTTAGTTTTAAATCTAACCAATGGAGCATGTTTGTTAATAATGTGGAGAAACGTGTACCTGAAGGTCTCCCAAGCCGTAGTCAGGTTAGGGATATCACAGACCTTGTCAATATCCGAGTGAAGCACATCATCAGTAAATGCCTGAATACTGAAGTGTCTCATGGAGTGCTTCTCAACCAATTTAGGGGGGGGGCTTTGGGTCTGGCTGATGATCTCACCCCAAATATGAAGGAGTGATCACTAAGGTTATTACCCAGAACCACAGTCAGTGCGAAATTGTGAGGGGCATTTGTCAATAGGACGTCAAGCAGAGATGACTGTCCCGGATTTTTGAGGTTAGGTCTTGTGGGGACATTTATTAATTAAAATAGGATAAATTCATCTGCAAAATTTGTGGCCACGGCCGGCGGGTTTAGCCAATTCCAATTCAGATCACCCATTAAAATGATTTCACCTTTAGGGAGGCCCCCAGCTCGAGGTCACGAAGTTGACTAGTTGTTCAAGTTCTTGCTGATTGTAAGCACACCTTTGTGCGTTGCTATTTCTCTACGCTACCGTGCATGTGACCTAACACTTCACTCTTTTTTCTCTCAAGGAGCATATTCGCGAACAGGGCAATAACCTAATCAAGCAGGTGAAGAGTAAAAACCTCAAGGAGCGGGTCAAGACGGTCAAGGGCTTCCTGCAGAAGCTTGGGCTCCTTGCTAACGAAGAGTGTTTCTGAGCAAACCAGGCAGCAGCAGATTAAGGCAGACCCAAGGAGCAGTAGCTCAGGCAGACCCGGGGAGCAGCAGCACAGGCAGACCCGGGGAGCAGTAGCTCAGGCAGACCCGGGGAGCAGTAGCTCAGGCAGACCCGGGGAGCAGTAGCTCAGGCAGACCCGGGGAGCAGTAGCTCAGGCAGACCCGGGGAGCAGCAGCACAGGCAGACCCAGGGAGCAGCTCAGGCAGACCCAGGGAGCAGCAGCTCAAGTAGACCCAGGGAGCAGCTCAGGCAGACCCAGGGAGCAGCAGCTCAGACAGACCCAGGGAGCAGTAGCTATGGTAGACCCAGGGAGCAGCAGCTCAGGTAGACCCAGGGAGCAGCAGCTCAGGCAGGCCCAGGGAGCAGCAGCTCAGGCAGGCCCAGGGAGCAGCAGCTCAGGCAGGCCCAGGGAGCAGCAGCTCAGGCAGGCCCAGGGAGCAGTAGCTCAGGTAGACCCGGGGAGTAGCAGCTCAGGTAGACCCGGGGAGCAGCAGCTCAGGTAGACCCGGGGAGCAGCAGCTCAGGCAGGCCCAGGGAGCAGCAGCTCAGGCAGACACAGGGAGCAGCAGCTCAGGCAGGCCCAGGGAGCAGCAGCTCAGGCAGGCCCAGGGAGCAGCAGCTCAGGCAGACACAGGGAGCAGCAGCTCAGGCAGCTGCAGGAAGCAGCAGCACAGACAGACCTGGGGAGCAGCTCAGGCAGGCCCAGGGAGCAGCAGCTCAGGCAAACCTGGGGAGCAGCAGCTCAGGCAGGCCCAGGGAGCAGCAGCTCAGACAGGCCCAGGGAGCAGCAGCTCAGGTAGGCCCAGGGAGCAGCAGCATAGGCAGACCCAGAGAGCAGCAGCTCAGGCAGACCCAGGGAGCAGCAGCTCAGACGTATACTGCGTTATGGGATTGCTATTCGCATGAATAACGCTCTATTAAAAATACTGCATGTGATAGCCACAGATCTTATGAGCTGTTATTGAAGAGTCATGTCTTGTTCCTTCATATCCAAGTTGAGTGAAATCATGTTACCTTGTTGGTTTACCCCATGAAGGCCGAGAGCATTTTGCATGCTATACTAGGTACTCATTTGAGGCAGAGTCGACCTAGGGGAGGCCCATGACCGGTTCAGATAATCGTCACTGGTGTTGACCTTGAGTGGGAATCGAACTCGGGTCACCGGGTTCATAGTGCAGCACGCTAACCGCACATGCACAAGAATGTACATGAATGCAGGCAATGTGAAAGCCAGCAAGTTTATGTGTACAGTATGTTGAACTTCTTTCGCATCGTACGAAATTGGAGGTGAGCGAGTATATATGTGTGGCAGAAGAAACTGGTGTGCGAGCAATTGGACGCTTTGGGTGAGTGGGTAAATGAGTGCACCTGTGGTGGGTCCCACCAAAGGATCGTAACCTTATCGTGGTGGTGGGGTTTGTTTGTTCCAATGACCCTCAGAGCTCTGTCGCCTGGAGTCTTGTATTCCTGGTAGGGTCTTCCTTGGCAAACAGTTCTGGGGGGTTCCAAACAAACAACGGTCCCCTTTCGGAGCTGCAGTTGTCCCCAGAGGTGCAGTATGCAGACCCACGATATGTGGACATGCCCTGGCATCGACCAACCACTGCCCCACTGCCTTGTAGGTAAGTCTGGGAAGACAAAGGCTAGGGGAGTCACCCTGAGAGAAAAGCAACGTGCTGGCGGCGCGTGACAGATGGTCCTCCGATAGACTGGAGCTCTGGCAGCCTCCGGCAGGTGAGGGGAGGTGATGGTCATCTTGGAGTTTCTCCTTGCCACTGGAGTCCATTCTCCCACAGGAAATAAATGATTTTGGGACACGCGCATCCCCCACATCACTCTAAATAATTTCAGTGCGCACAAGGTTACTGGTCGTCAGCAGCTGGGATTTGAGTGGAAGCTGCTCGTGGCAGACCCCTGTTCATGTCTGAGCAGCCCTATTTAGGAGCCATACTTCTCACCCCAGATTGGGAAAGGCCTAGAAAAGTTGGCCTAACCATTGCCCACTCTAGCTCTCCTGGATAGGCTGCCGCACCTATGAGGACACTCCGCTAAGCAGTCGAAAATGCTACAAGAAATACGTCCCTTTACGACTTGCAACATGAAACATAAAGACTCTCTTGGACTCCAACCGTGCCACTGACAGGCCCGAATGAAGTACTGTACTAATTGCAGCAGAGCTAAAGTGATATAACATCGACATCGCTGCTTTGAGTGAGACCGGACACCTGAGGAAGGAAGGAGGGATACACCTTCTTCTGGAAGGGATAACCGCTAAAAGGGCAACAGCTGCATGGTGTGAGCATTACCGTGAAGAACTGCCTCCTGCCAAATCTCACAGAAATACCAACTGGCATAAGCAAAAGGCGTATGTCACGCCGCATTCTCAATGACAAGCACTAACTGGACGAGGACCTCCATAGAGTCCCTATAAATGACAAAATCCTGTTATTGGGTGACTTCAACGCAAGAGCGGGGAGAGATTGTGAGATATGAAGTGGAGTGCTGGATATCATGGCACTGACCATGCTAATGCAATTGGATTGAGGCTGCTAAGCATTTGTGCTGAACATTAACTTACCATCACCAATACCATGTTCCAAAGGAAAAAGAGTTACTAAACCTCCTGGATGCACCCACAGTAAAAGCAATGGCACCTGATAGATTATATGATTGTCAGGTGCTCTAACATCAGGGACGTCCTCATGACACGAGCCATGGGAGGCGTGGAGTGCTGGATGGAACATCGGATGATCTTAGCCAAGCTCAGAATTAAGGTTTGCCGAGCCGTCCACCTCAAGAAGTCCACCACAAAAGGCTGCACTCTGCTCAAATTCAGGAAACAGAGGCATGAAATAACCTACACCGCTCTCTAGCAGAAAAACTAGATTACATTGAGACTCTACGGAATGCGGAGGGTTTAGTTGATGAAAAATGGTCCTCCCTTTGTTCAACACTCTATGAGTCAGCAGCCCACTCCATCGGCTACAGCAGCCAGAAACACCAGGACTGGTTCGATGAAAACTCCAAATACATCTCCACCCTACTTGAAAGCATGCACAAAGCGCGTAAAAGCATGCTCAACAACCCCGTTTCTGAGGCCATCAATTCCAGACATCCCGCCATCAAATTCACCATGGAAGTGGAGAAAGATGGCAAGCTACCATTCTTAGATGTTCTGTTTGAGAGGAGACCTGATGGCTCATTGGGGCATTCTGTCTACAGGAAACCCAGCCACACAGATTCCTACTTGAAACCTGATTCCCACCACCACCCAGCCCAAAATAATTCTCTCATCAAAACTTTATACCATAGGGCTCATTGCATTTCGGACCAACACCACCTGACCAATGAATTAAAACATGTACACCTGGCCCTCAAAAGGAATGGTTACTCTGACCGTACCATCCGCCAAGCTGTTTCTCCCTCCATACAGAAACAACCACTTGATACTCCGGTCAAAACCATCACACTTCCATATATAGCAGGCGTTACTAAAAAGATTTCCAAAATTCTAAACAAACACAAGATCCAGGTCCGGTTCAATACAGTACACAAAATTCGTGATCTGATCCCATCCGTGAAGGATGTCATTCCTGACTTACAGTACCCCGGGGTTTACAAATTGAGTTGTACCTGCGGTGATTGCTATATCGGGGAGACAAAGCGACATGTCTCTGACCGAATTCGCGAGCACAAATCAGATTTGAAACATGGCAAAACGAATTATTCTGCCGTGGCTGATCACTGTTACAACGCTGTGGGGGATCACGATATAATTTTATCCGATACCAAGGTTCTTTGCAAACCCACGGGCTTTTATCAGAGATTTGTTCATGAAGCAATTCAGATCTACAAACACAGACACAATTTCAACCGAGAAGATGGTTTCAAATTAAGCAACCATTGGAAAGATGTTCTAAATCGAACTAAACATTAAACTAATTTCAATGGTACAGTATATTTTTTCAAGTAGTGGTACCCCAAACTTTCGCAGCTCTTATAAATTCCCTTTTCACACCATCAATAGGTAAACTCCCCCCCCCCCCGCGCCAAACGGCAAGTCCACCGGCAAGTACACCACCTCTTTCCTAAAATTGGCACATACCCCAGAAGCTCGACAAGCCATCCTCATGGCAGCTGTGAGAGCATACAGCAGAATGGGGCTGTCTGTTAACATCCCAAAAACAGAAGTCCTATGTCAGTGGTCATCTGAGCCTCCACCTGAACCACCAGCATTCTCCATCTCAGACTCCACACTTTCCATCGTTCCATACTTTAAATACCTGAGAAACATCCTCTCAGAAGACTACAACATCGATCAGGATATCCAGCACCGGACCAAGCAGGCCTCATCCTCCTTTGGACGACTCGGGAGGAAGGTTTTCAACAGCAGTAACCTCCACCTACACATTAAATTTGCAGTATACCAGGCAGTGTGTGTTTCTACACTCCTCTATCGATGTGAAACATGGACAGTTTACAGCCAACACCTAAAACAACTTGAGTCCTTTCATATCAAATGCTTCCCAACGCATTTTGAAAGTGACCTGGCAGGACCGTGTTTTACACTCTGAGATCCTACAGAAACCAGCTGCAGGAAAATTGAGGCGACCATTGCACACCACCAGCTTAGATGGCTCGGTCATGCCACCCGAATGCCAGATCACCACCTGCCGCGAAAGATGCTGTACGGAAAGCTAAAGTTGGGCCGTCACTCTGCAGGTGGGTCAAAAAAACAGCTTAACGATCAGTTAAAGACCTCACTTAAAAAGTGTGGGATAGACCCTGCCTCCCTTAAGACTGTTGCATCTGACCGTTCCACCTGGCATGGCCTCTGCCATCAAGGAGTGCAGTTGGGTGAAGAAAAAAGGGCTGAACGTTGCCTGGCAAAGCGACAGAGGAGACATATAATCATGGTTGCATCGGCCTCAACGAGATAGGCCATTGTGTACTCTGTGGCAGACAGTGTGCATCCTGCTTCGGACTATACAGTCATCAGAGAACCCACAAGAAGTAATGGAAGTCAACATCATATGCAATGGAATACCTTAAGCAAGTAAGCAAGTACCTGTGGGAGAACGAGTGGTTGTACATGTGCAGGAGCAAGTAATTGAATGTACATGTGGGAGAACGAATGAGGTTTTAGTGAGATTGAGAGTAATAATGGAGATCAAATGAGGGTTGGTGAATGGCACATATCCATGAAAGTCCCAGGCCCAATGGAATGCAATGCGTTGAGATGCCAGTACAGCAAGTGGGCACTTGAAGCTAAATGCATTGACCTTTGTATAGACTTATTCCAGCCTTCAATGAAGGCATTATCTCAACCACACACTTAATGGAAATCTCCCGAGTTATGCCAATCGTGCATAACTCAGTGTACCGAGCTCCAGACTTGGAACCTAGGGTGACTAGACTTTTGTTTGTACGGTGCCCAAGATCTGAAATTCCCTGACCTTCGAGGTCAGGAATTCGTAGTAGATGGAGACTTTTAACTCCCAGCTGAAGACCCACCTGTGTTAATAGACATTTTCTCTCTAATTCTCGATTTTTTATTTAGTCTTTCCCTCCTCAGTTGCTTCTCACTTATTTTCCTCCTTTACATGTATGGCGCTCTGAGATCCATTGTTTGAGGACACCTTATAATTCTAACTTGGCTTTGCTTTCCAATACTCGTACTCGTAACGAATTGACATATGTGTAAGGTGGTGGTGGGTTTTAAGACACATTTAGATATTTACACGATATAACCCCAAAAAACCTGTATTATGGATTATCTTCCCAATTGCATAGGGTTTCTCTGGGTACTCTGGTTTGCTACGTGATGCAAAAAACTAGCAATTATGTATTTGGCTAAATATCCCAGTGGAATGGCCTCCTGAAAAAAACATATTCAGACTAAGCGAGGGTTTATTGACTAAATCATAATCAGCTTGCAACATCATTATTGTTGATATCATCTTCATCCATTGATTTATTTTCTATGAAACAAAACTTTCAGTGGTAACCAGAAGTTCGACTTTGCGACCAATTTCTAATCCGCGGGAAATCCCAATTAAGATGAATTTTCGATACATTTTATTCTTACAGATGTTTGTGTGAGATGATAGTTGGGTGGTCCTAATCTCCCTAGTTTATTGGATTCATTGTAACAATTGGTATGAGTTTATTGCACATTAGCAATACCTACACATGCTCAAACTGATCCACTTTTGTTGTGGATAAATAGAATTGACCTGCGAATACTAGAAAGATTCGCACATCGATTTTGAGTTGTAGATAATAGGAGTCATGGATAACAGGATCACAGGTAAGACGAGTTTAACTAAATATAATTAGTAGCTGTTAATATATACAACAAATGTTATCAATATTCACTGAGGAATAATGCAAATATTTTGAGCAGCATTTATTGGCATAGAACAGTCGAGTTTCTGACATTTTCTATCACTTAAAAAATAATACCATGTGATGCATGTAAAACTGTAGTACAATGTAAGCAGGCCAAGTAAGCAACAAGGTAAGTTTTGTAAAAAGCATTGTGCGCTTTGCGGAAATGCGACTAGCATCTGGAAAGATTGAGATAAGGCCACGAGGAAGCAAATTAAAGGTTAAGTGACCTTTAAGGTCGCTCTGCTCCAGGACCACTGCTGGCAATGTCACCTATTTCTCTATAAACGTAAAATTAACTGTGCAAATTTCCTACATCGGTACTTTGTTTCATTCAAAGGATTTAGCACTCATTTAGACATTTAACCTGGGTTGAAGGGCTTTAGTGGAGGTAGTGAGTGAAGGTAGTGAGTGAAGGAAAATGTAATGAAGAGATCATGCTTGCTTAGCCCGTGACAACTACTGCATGCACATGGTTGGCTATGCACGTACATACATGCCGGCCAAAATTTCCGTTTGTGGTCTTTGAAGTGAATTCATAATTAGTCAGTTGTGTACAGCGGTATGCATTTTCCTATCTTATTTTACTTGTATTGTGGACTTAATATGCACCACTTTTTGTATTTTTGAGAAAAAAACATTTTTTTTGTTTAAATGACAACTACAGTATTAGAACAAAACCATAACAGTTTCTAAATAAGGGACTTTAAAGCGGTTCAGTAATACTTCTGTTGCGCCATACCAAGGCACTTGTCTTCTTACTGTCACCACCCTCACAGGCCGATAGGAGGCGGCCGGGAGAGTGAGCTGGAAGTGTAGTGGTTAACCTGGGGTAACCCCCCACCCCCACTCCTGGGTACCCCGTGACCGGAGGTAGAGACCCCAGATCCCCAAGGGGTGGGGGCTGGGGGCCAACGGTTCATTCCCGACCCTTCCAGACCCTTCTGCTGACGTCACGCATCCCCCCCCCCCAACCCTCCGCGTAGGCCGTGTATTAATCCAAGACAAGAATCCAAGTCTCGGGCGAAGCTGGGTAGTAAAGCTCGTTACGGATACAAGAAACAATATCGTTGAAGAAAAAGAGTGCTTCAAATACTAAGGTTTGGTCATTGATTCAAAACTAATATTTCAACCCTATAGTCATCGCATCTCAAAGAAAGTCGAATAAAAAAACGTGGGTTTTTATACAGAAATAAACACTTTACCTATTTGATTGCACCTGCAAATTGTTGATGCTGTCATTCTACCACTTTTTGACAATTGTGACACGATCATTAACCCAATTGTCAAACCCAAGAAACCTATGACGTCCATCTATTTGCCTTTTAACTATTCCAAGAATGAGAAGTGAAATAGGGGACAAAGCCTTTGCCATTGCAGCACCATCGTTTTGGAACAATCTTAGTTCCTTCCTTAACATCCTTAATCTTCCCTTAAAAATATCCTAAAGCAGAAGATTAGTGCTGGATACAACCACACTAGCCAATGTGATTTGTGATTTTGATCCTTGCCCGTGTATTGATAGTTAATTTTAATGTGCCATTTTATTGAGGGACTGTGTGTTGTCTTGGTGTGGTCTGGGACTATTTTTATTATTGTTTAGCTGCCTTTCTCAAGCTTTCATTTAGGGTTGAAATATCGTCAGGAATGTATGTACTTAAGCAATTTGTACTCCACTCTCCTCTCTCGCGTTCCTTTTTTATCCCTTGGTCCACATTCCTTCTCTGTCAATTATTGCCCAGGGCTTTGTCCCCGAAAATGACTTACTAACCAAGCATCTCTGAGTCTAATACTAATATCTGCCCAGGGCTTTGCCTCTGCCTAAAATTATGAGTAACTGGTGAGGCGCCCGAGTAACTCAATGCCCAGGGTTTTTGTCCCAGAAGATGACTCACTGGCCAAGCACCACCCGCGTCTTCAACATGTGCAACGCCGCTTACTTTCATCTCAGTAAAATGTATTGTATCCACAACTATCCTTGCGATATGGCTGCAAAAACAATAATTCATGCCTTTGCAACTTCCAGGCTAGACTACTGCAATACTCTGTTACTTGTTCTTCCTTGATCTCTTATACAGTGAGGGAAAAAAGTATTTGATCCCCTGCTGATTTTGTACGTTTGCCCACTGGCAAAGAAATGATCAGTCTATAATTTTAATGGTAGGTTTATTTGAACAGTGAGAGACAGAATAACAACAAAAAAATCCGGAAAAACGCATGTCAAAATTGTTATACATTTATTTGCATTTTAATGAGGGAAATAAGTATTTGACCCCTCTGAAAAACATGACTTAGTACTTGGTGGCAAAACCCTTGTTGGCAATCACAGAGGTCAGACGTTTCTTGTAGTTGGCCACCTCGTTTGCACACATCTCAAGAGGGATTTTGTCCCACTCCTCTTTGCAGATCTTCTCCAAGTCATTAAGGTTTCGAGGCTGACGTTTGGCAACTCGAACCTTCAGCTCCCTCCATAGATTTTCTATGGGATTAAGGTCTGGAGACTGGCTAGGCCACTCCAGGAACTTAATGTGCTTCTTCTTGAGCCACTCCTTTGTTGCCTTGGTCGTGTGTTTTGGGTCATTGTCATGCTGGAATACCCATCCACGACCCATATTCAATGCCCTGGCTGAGGGAAGGAGCCCCAGGCCGAGGGAGATTGACAGTTGTTTTGTGTTTCTTCCATTTGCAAATAATCGCACTAACTGTTGTCACCTTCTCACCAAGCTGCTTGGCAATGGTCTTGTAGCCCATTCCAGCCTTGTGTAAGTCTACAATCTTGTCCTTGACATCCTTGGAGATCTCTTTGGTCTTGGCAATGGTGGAGAGTTTGGAATCTGATTGATTGATTGATTGCTTCTGTGGACAGGTGTCTTTTATACAGGTAACAAGCTGAGATTAGGAGCACTCCCTTTAAGAGTGTGCTCCTAAACTCAACTCGTTACCTGTATAAAAGACACCTGGGAGCCAGAAATCGTTCTGATTGAGAGGGGGTCTAATCCTTATTTCCCTCATTAAAATGCAAATCAATTTATAACATTTTTGACATGCGTTTTTCTGGATTTTTGTTGTTGTTATTCAGTCTCTCACTGTTCAAATAAACCTACCATTAAAATTATAGACTGATAATTTCTTTGTCAGTGTGAAAAACGTGCAAAATCAGCAGGGGATCAAATACTTTTTTCCCTCACTGTACAATGGGTCTAGCATGTTTCAAACTCAGCTGCAAGAGTACTCACTCATATTACACCCATTTTACAGAGCTTCAAAAATGAAAATCCATGGATTTCTGCTAGCTGCCAGCCACCACCATCCCAAGCACGGACTGGCAATGTACGTGAAATCCCATCTCAAGGACCTCACCACAACGAACCCAGAAAACAACACTGTGATAAATGTATACAAACCTCCAAGCACCGCACGAAGCCCAAACATGCTTCCTGCCACGACCCATCCCTTGGTATTCACCGGTGACTTCAACAACCATCACAGAGCTTAGGGCTATGCAACCGATAAAAGCTGTGGAGAACAGGTCATCGACTGGGCAGCAACTGGTAACCTGTTCCATCTTCCATTCCGCACGAAAGAGGAAAGATTCAAACCCTGACCTGTGCTTTGTGTTGTGTGCTTCCAGAATGGTTCTGGATAATTTCCGGAAAAGTCAGCATAGGCCGGTCTTGGTGCATATCGAGGTCGAAAATCCCCATGATCACGTCCACCCCTGTGCCACGATACAATTTAAGAAAGGCCAACTGGGAACATTTAACTGAAGACATTGAGTGCATCGTCTACCGGATTCCACTAAAGCCAGAAAACTATGAACGTTTCACGAAGCTTGTGCTCAAAGCGGTCCCACTCACACATCCCACGGGGTTACCGGGTAGAATATACTCCATGCTGGAGTGGCAAAGTTAGTCCCTTCTCCAGGATTACAAAGTCAGGAAACCCAGAATGCAGAAACGTTATCCTGAACTCCCGAAATGAATCCAGAATACAAAGGTGGACAGAAGCGAGGGATTCATTAGATTTCACGCACTCAAGCCGTAAAGCCTGGCACCTCCTGAGCAGACCCTCCGACTCCTTTCATCACTACTGTCCAACCATGTCTACCTAGGGAACACTGTCAGCAGAGCTTGATTACTCAATAACGGGCTCCCACATGAATCAGTGTGTGCTTAGGCACATTTTAACATATATAAGTTACTTTCCTGTCACCATCAGACGGAAATTTGGCTACGCCAATGACCTGGCACTTTCTGTCCAAAGAAGGACCCAAACTGAGGTTCAAAACGACCTGTGTGTGCGACAACCTCAAGACATTCAAAATGTACTTAAAGTACTGGAGGTTCCACCGAATCCAAAGGAAAACTGCCGTAACATCATTCCACCTGAACAATGCAAACGCCGACCATAAACTGGCCATCACTTTTTGTGGCGAAGAGGTCCAGCACGAGAAGTACCCAAAATACCTTGGTGTAACTCTCGACAGGAGCCTCACCTTCCACAACCACCTGCAGAATATTTCTGTAAAAACAAAATCACGAGTTAATCTAATGCATAAACTGGCCGGAACAACATGGGGAGCAAATGCAACGACGTTCCGGATGGCCACCACAGCTCTAGTTTTCTCTGCGGCAAAATATTGCGCCCCAGCCCGGAACAAAAGCATGCACACGACGCTGGTGAATACACAGATAAATGCAGCCATGAGGATCATCTCAGGAACACTAAAGAGCACACGGCTGCTGTGGCTTCCGGGTCTCGCAACCATCGCTCCTCCACGATGCCGCATGTGTGAGGGAGTACCGCAAGGACATCAGAAACCCAAAACTCCCAATAAAAAGGACATCTCCATGCCACCACCGCACAGGCTCAAAACCAGAAAACCTTTCTGGCAATATACAAAGAACCTCCATGACGACGACAAGACCACCGAAGCAAGATGGAGGGAAGCCTGGGCAAACACCAACCTCATGGGACCTCCAGTGCCAGTACCAAAATATGAGAATAGGTTTTCCCCTTTTTTTCTGGCAACAAAACAGGTGTTAAGATGTTAAGATGTTAAAACATCAAACTGAAACCTTTTACAAGGAATCACGTCTGCATTAACCACAATACTTGTGGTCAGAATGCAAACAAAAACATACTCTGATAGCATATGCAATGTCTTTGAAACTGATTGGTCCAATCCCCAAAAATGCAATATGAAGTAAGACCCATTTTACAATCCCTTTACTGGCTACGGATTCAGTCCAGAATCACCTTCAAGAGAAGGGATGGACTGATGTGATACAGATGGATGTGGCGCTTATTGGACTTGCCGATGACTGCTACCAGCAGTGTCAAGATCGGCCTCTGTGGAGGGGGCTCGTAAAGAATGCGACTGGACACTTGGAGGCAGTCCCCTTCCAACACCAAACAAAGAACAAAGGAGCGACACTATCGAAAATGAGAAAAGCGCCGGGTGGCTAAACACAGCAAGTTGGCACAGGAGGGAGCAGATGATGCGTCTGCAGTCATCTCAGTCAGTCAACCCATGGCACCTGGATCTGTCCTGTTACCTCTTGTCAGAAAGCACCTAACCAGGCACAAGTGCTGCGGTGATATCGCCAGCACTTAGTGGCAAACAGCGGCTGTTGTTGTCAATGTAAGAGTGATGAAATGTGCGGACATAAATAATGGAAAAATGAAGGCTACACACTATCGCTCATAGCATATCATGGATATGTGTGCATTCCCCCTGCATACATTCCATAAAGACTCCGAAACGGGACAAATGTAAGCCTACTCACCCAGGATGTGAAGTTGGAAGATGATAAGATGAGCTTGTTAAGATAGGGAGGGAGATAAGAGGGACATTTTGGCATGGGGGAGGTGAGTGGTCCACCAGGGGGCTGCCGATTGGGAAGCAGAGGAAGGGCTACTGGGTGGAGGGAGGAGTTTGATGAAGGGGCATAGTCATTTAACCAGCTGCGGTAATGTTTGCCACAAACCCCACGTGACGTTTTTATATTTCTTATCTGGGGTACCTTGTGATATAAATGTGCGTCATTTTATTTCAAATTAGCATTTTTATTGATTAATGCACAAGCAAATAACAAGATTAAAATGATTACATGTTAATTTCAAGAAAGTATTGTATCATCAAAAAGGTCCACGTTATCGTAAATGTAAAAACATTTAAAATGGTTTTGGGTTTTACAAACAAAAAACAAGATATAAATTATTATGAGCTGTAAATATTATCTGGCTTCCATCACATTTACCGAAAATCATCATCATCAATCCTTTTCAGCACCAGTATGATAAATTTATTTTAAAAAACCTGTAAAATAAAAATATGGTGCATATCAAAATATATTTGAAAAGATATGTTTTAATTAATACAATATTAAAATATTGAAAGGAAAAAGTGTGCATATATCGTATAATGCTAGTGAAGCGAAAGCAGTGCGTGTGACTCCGCCACTTGTCTCTGTGACTTTATCCACTCGTCATTAGACCTCCTTTGCCAGTACCAAAATATAATAGGGTTTTCCCATTTTTTCTGGCAACAAAACTGAAACCTTTTTACAAGGATTCAGGATTCAGGGTCGAGGCTCAAAGGAAAGCCGTCCCTCGGTGTGGACCAATCAGTTTCAAGGACAATGCATATAGTATGTATAGTATGTCAAAGTATGTTTTTTGTTTGCATTTTGACTGCAGGTATTGTGATTAATGCAGACATGAATCCTTGTAAAAAGGTTTCAGTTTTGTTGCTAGAAAAAGGGGGAAAACCCTATTATTCATCCACTCGGTTGCAGGATGAGCTGCCCATTCTTGGTGGGAATGTGACCTACATGTTTTCTAAAATACAAAAAGAGACATCAGATATGAGAAAACAAAAATATACTTAAGTGAAGAAAATTAACATGATTAATTTTTGTGTTCTGAATACATGGTCCTTCTTGAAATATATAGTATATTTATACTGGTAGGAACGAAGTTGTAAACTGAGTGTACCAGCCTGCAATAGATTAATGTGTCCGTCCATCCGTCCCCTTTCAATACTTTATTTCAATTAAAAAAATTACGTCTATAGCAAACGCAAAATTCCAATGTTCCTACCAGCCCACCCTGCAGGGACCTGTTCTAGTTGTTTATACAACATAGCTGAAAGCACAGCCTGCAGAGAACACACACATAAAAACACTCAAAGCAGTTGCATATAGGCAAAGCAACTTACGAATGCTATCACCTTGTACAGGATTTAATTGATCATGAAAATAATTGCCTCAGGCAGTTGGTGGCTCATTATGTGACCCACCAACCTCAGCTCCAAGTTTATGAATTACAGGTGCCCAAAATATTTGCAGAGCATTGTTGTTTATGATGTTCATTTACAATTGTGCTTTTGGTACACACGCTGCTGCCGAATGACTATGACATATCGCTAGACGAAAATGAAAGGGCTTAAAAACCAGCAGCCTACTGCTTAAATCAGTAGGATTCATTCGGGTGAAGTTATATTATTTGCTTGGCTGACCCTCAGGTTAGGAGTGCAGAAACAGCGTTAAATCTGAGTTGACTTAGCCCTGCATCTCGCATTGCTGCACAACATCAGCACCACCTACTGGGATGTCTGCAATGGTTTTCATATGCCAGCCCATAGGAATGTGTAATTCCCATCACCTGCCAGTTCTCTATACGAGAAAAGATCTGTCCCATTCTACTTTTAGCAGGTATAACCGAAAGAATTTTACCATTTGGAAAATAAGTTATTAAAAACAACTTTTAAAAAACACGCTTTCATGAAATGTACCGTACTCGTAATGTGTCAGAACTCCACGACTTCAGGAAGTGGCCCCGAAGCTTGCCACAACGTAAGGGGACCGTGGTCATTTACAGCCAACGTGAGTTGAGCGTGGACAATTAGACCCAAGCCGAAACATAACGTATAAAAAGAATGTAAAAAATATATAAAAACTTTTTTTTATGATAGAATATAGTATTGTCATCAGTATAACATACGTATACCGAGTTTGCAGTCGATACCACATTGGGAAGTGGGTTAAAATTGATTTACAAGATTTGAGGATACAACAACAAAGTGAGTTAATAAAAAGCGTGTAATAATAAAATAGGCGTAATAATAAAATAGGCATGGTTGAAATAAATAAAATGTCCCTCGTTTCAGAAACCTATTATTTTAGGTTAAATGTAATAACGTAACTTACCATAGATACTGAATAGCTCTGCCGATGGTTCTTTGTATTTTGCAGCAGGCTTGACATGTCCTCTTACATAACAAACATTCTCACTCGGAGTGACTTTTCTGTGGGAAATAGTCAAGCGTGTTTCTCGTGTAAAATATATAAAAAGTGTTACATTTTTACACTACAGTACAGTATATACTCTGGTATATTGTACTACGCATCTCTTGAATACACATCACTTCGTCTAATCCGAATGTGTTACACATTGCAAAACATGAATGTATTCATACGCACATTCATTATTCCATTTTGTTTTTCATTTGATTGCTTTCTGGCCACGGCATACATCAATGAGGTTATATCCTGAGCCGTCCCTAGACATTGGAGTTGGTGAAATAACCAAACTGTTGGCACCCGGCCGTGGCTGACTTTACCGTTTGTCTGTAACCTCCGTGCGGAAACTGTGCACGTTATAAATCTCGAGAGGCAATTTGCTTGAATGATACTGAAAAACATATTAAGTACTATCTTAAATAGGGGAGGCGGCTTAATCCGCACTTCTCGAAGGTTTGCGGATAACTACGGCATAGGGGTTGGCGGACCACCAGTAGCTGTAGCAGCATCATCTTGCTTGTCATAATTTTTCATTACCATCATCTTCATTGATCACTACCATCCACTCCATTGTCATTAGAGCCACTGTCACGATACGTATACAAGTGTTGTTGTCGCCGACTTTTTGAGGAACACAACGTAAAATGCCCCCGCATATAGACGTCGTTATGTCGTTTTTGAACCAAAAGCATTGTGTGTGGGTAGCATAGCGTGCTGCTTTGCGGGCCCAGTGACCCCGCTTCGATTCCCGCTCAGAGCCAACACCAATGATGATGCTCGTTTTTGATGATCGTTTTCGACTCGGCTCAGCTGAACTCGGCTCTGGGAGGGAGGGGGGGTTCTAGAAGTACTGTACAACTCGCACATGCGCCGCCATCTGCCCAGTCCCATCGTGTTCTCCTCTCGCTCATTGTCTTTGGCGCGGACTTCAACGCAACTCATCCACTCCTTAAGGTAAGATCATAAAAATGTTAAGTTAAGGTAAAATCTTTTTAAAATGCCGTTTGAGATGTTGTGCTTTTTTTAGACTAAAAATAATTTTGTTTGAGTCATTGCTTAAATATTTCACAAATACGTTTTCTATTAAAAAAATGTTTTTTTTTAAGTGGACAGGGATGCTTCGAAAATGCTCATAAAATCGTTTTCAATAAAGTGTTTGATAAGTATAAATGCTGTTTCAAAGGTTCTTGAACTCATAATTGGCTATAAATAAGGGTACATTACGTGTTGTACGGTGAAGTAAATGTACGTATTTTCGTTGCGAAGTATGAAACATTTACTCAAGTTACCGTCCCTTATCCCATTGTTTCTTATGGGAGAAAATTGCCGCGCTTTGCGTCGCATAGGCAATGTTTACATTATTCTTACGGGGGGGGGGGTGGAATTTCCCGTTATACATCGTTTCGTTATAAGTAGCAAATTTCTGGTCCCTAACCCCGACGTATATCAGGGACCCTCTATCATAAGCGATACCATCATATACTTTGTATTCGGCGTTTTCATTAAGTTTGATTGATTGGTCTCTCACCTCATCGACAGGTGGCGCAAGACACAAACGCAATAGCAAGCGTCAGCACGCACAGCCTCGATTCCCATCGGCACGACCTCATCTACTGATTGGCTGTTGGGTTTTTGGGGAAAGGGTCCCCGTCTATGCCACATAGCCAATCGGCCAAAAGCTCTCATAGCATGAATCAGTCCATGTATATGTTTAATGGAATTAACTGATTTGTGTTCCATATTTACCTGCATGTTCTCTCATTTCCTGCAAAGTCCAGACAATGGAAATAAATGAGCTTGTTAGTAAATTGAGCTTCATAAAATACAAATGCAAGCACATCAACCTTCTTGGAACACAATCTACCCACAATGTTCAGAGCTATGACAGGGGTCATCAAGAGCATTACATGCATTTATTATTGTGAATTTGTGCAGCAGAGGCTATCCTATGGAAAAGTTAACTCTTCAAGCTGGATGACGTTAAAAATACTGCCCAGAACTACGAATAGAGGTGAGGACTACCCAATGCTCATTTTAACATGGGAATACTGACTCATGACCATGTTTATAATGTTGTATGTAGTGTTAACGTTGGTTCCCCTGATCCTTTGTAATTTAGAATCATCTTATCCAAGAGGGGTAAGCCAACCCTCATGGTTGTCATGATCCAAGCATTATGCAGCCTCAAAACTGCTTAGCTTCCAAGATCTGATTCGATCATTTGTATTCCAGGTGACCTGTTATACATAGGATGCTACATATGCAGAATTCCTAATCTGCAGCTATATTACCCTTGTGAGCTGTACAGTCCGTCAAAGTTCTTATTATCAGCAGCCCTATTTCTTGCTGTTATCTGCAGTTATCTGCAATTGTACCCACAATACATAGTAAAGCGACTTCCTATTACAATAAAAAATGGCCGTTATAAAACCAAGTGCACGGGAGGCACATTCTATGATTACGAGAAAGTCACGCAGACACGAATACACTCAGACACCAAGGCAGACAAGCACGGAGACACAGAGGCACAACGACAAACAAAAATATAACAGAAACATGAACAGACATGGAGACACAAAGCCACAGAAAGACCAAGACCAAAAACACAGATATTGACCCTTTCAGTAATGGAGTTGGACAGGACAAGTGAACGAGTTGAGACTCGTGACACCAAGGCAGACAAGCACGGAGACACATTAGAGTACACGAGTTGAGACCTTTATGCATTTATGTCCTTGTGTCTCCCTGTGTCTGTATATATGTTGAACTTCTTTCGCACCGTACATTGCCAACCGTGCTAATCGGAGGTGCGTGTCTCCGTGTCTGTAGTGTGTGTCTGTATCTGTATTGAGTTGCTTACAAGGAGATACAAAGGTAGACACATATCTTCAATTGCACTTTAAAAACTCCGATTATCCGTGATTTTTTTCACGGACAAGAGGAGCCATGCGGCGACATTCATTGGCCGATTAGCCGCAAAATGTTTACACTGCGGATAATAGGAGTAAAATCGAGGATAACTCCTGTGGATAATGAATCCGTGATATTGGCCCCCATATCACCTCAGATAAGCGGAGTTCTGTACATGTTTTATAAATAAATAACAAAGGCAAATACACTCACATGATAGGAAATGGGGCAGAAATTATGGTTTAAAAAACTAATGAGACGCAGAACTTACTTTTCAATACACGCCTTTTTTTTAAATGACAGAACACGCCTGCAACACCCACCACAAATACAGCTAAGGAGACCACCGCTCCTGTGGTGGCTGGGACCAGCACATTTGGGGTCTCGTGTTCACTGGGAAGCGTTGAGCTTAACAGCTCGTCCATTGGTCTCATAGAAGAAGGAGATGTAAACGTTTCAACTGTTCCATTTTGGATTGAAAATTGGTCACACAGAGCCTTCATGTTCACCATGCCTGACGATAAATAGCAACAGCAACACACACTGTATCCGACGTGTAATATAAATATGCAGACTAGTTAAGCACTTGCACAATATAGCAGTTTATCTGGCACGAGGACATTCTTATTTTACTTTCTATTCACTGTTTTGAGCATTCAGACTGGTCTGCCTACAATTTGTCATTGGATTCACCATGATGAATTTTTGAGAAGCTCATATTGTTGAAATATCTGGACACAGTCCCATCAGTTTGCTCCTCTGGTTGACCAGAATGCAATGGCTGAATCATGTAGTCCACATACCCAGCCACTGTTTGCTCAAGGAAGCAGTGGTCAGACAGAGACGGCTACAGTTTAACACGTAGGCTTTCGCGACCAATATTATTCATAATAAAGGTTTTTGGGTTAGATCGCGTTATTTATAAATGTGTCCTAACCCTCTAACACCCGACACGGCCAATCAGCAAAAAAGTGTCACGTTGACAAAAGACAAATAGTTCACTACTTTAGCCCACCGGTGTGTTGAAGAGTGAATCTAAAACATTTACAGTTTGAGTACGACGTTCCGCTGGTAATTACATCCAGCATCATCGGGCAATTCGCCAGAATGGTAAAGCCCTCACTTGCTCCCGGTCTTAAATAGAGCAGCAGGGTGACGTCATCATTTAACTCATTCAGGTGCAGTGATTTGAGGCGGGGGGGGGGGGGGGGTGGTATTTTAATTATATAATTGATTGGTAATCAGTCAATGGTTATGATTACTAATGAGGTGTAGATTAGCAATTAGTTGTAATGTGTGTTATTGTGATTATATGCTACGTTAGTAATCCGTTAATTAGTATGTGTTTCCCCTATAAGGAAGACGCTCAAACATCTGGCTAAAACAGTGTCAGATGGTGAAAGTCTAGGGAGAGAGATCAAACACGTTAAAGAAGCACTACGACAGAATGGCTACAATAATGCTCAAATTAACAGAGCACTGAATGCCAAATCACGATCGCAAAGCAACACTGCTGAAAGCGATCAGATTGTTAAAATAATTAAAATTCCATATATCTCAGGAGTAACTGACAAATTAGCCCGTGTTTTGCAAAAGCAAAACATTACAGTAAGATTTGGTACAGTACACAAAATTCAAAAACTAGTATCGTGCACTAAAGACGAAATACCTAAATTATCAACAGAAGGTGTATATCGGATTAATTGTTTATGTGGCAGATGCTATATTGGACAGACGGGACGTAACATCAGCATAAGACTAAAAGAACACCAAAGAAATATTAAATTATCTCAAACACAACTGTCGGCAGTGGCAGAACATGCTTGTCAACAAGGACACTCAATTGATTTTGATAACGTTGAAGTGTTGTGTAAAACTAATTATTACTGGCAAAGACTAATTATAGAATCCATTGAAATTGAGAGAAATATAAATAACTTTAATCGCTCTGACAGCTACAGGCTTAGTGCGGCTTGGAAGCGTATTATTAAATAATACATATTACAATTCCTTATAGGGGAAACACATACTAATTAACGGATTACTAACGTAGCATATAATCACAATAACACATTACAACTAATTACTAATCTACAACTCATTACTAATCATAACCATTGACTGATTACCAATCGATTATATAATTACAATACCCCCCCCCCTCCACCTCATCACTGCACCTGAATGAGTTAAATGATGACGTCACCCTGATGCTCTATTTAAGACCGGGGGCAAGTGAGGGCTTTACCATTTTGGCGAATTGCCTGATGAGGCTGGAGGTAATCATCAGCGGAACCCGTTCCCGTTCTTTCTGAAGTGCCACAGCGGCACACGTCGACATCCTGTGGATTTCACAGCCACCCCGGGGTTTGCGAGGGCGCCAGGCCGGACGGCCAGGGGTGGCCTTGCTGCCGGAGGGTGGGGGTGCCACACGCGCTGCGGGGGAGGTGATTCCATCGCAACGAGCGAATGGAGACGGCAGGGAAGGAGACGGGGACGCGGCGTGCGCCAAGGACCATGGAGGATGCCCGCGGGGCTGAGAGAGACCGGAGGGACGGCGTGGTCCCGCCCAGGGCGGGCGAGGTGACGGGGGAGGTGCAGCGAGGGAAGGATGCAGGGATGGTGGATGGACCGGAGGGGTCGGTGGGGGGAGGAGCGAAGAGGACGAGGAGAAACGTCGGGAGGCTGGGGAAGGAGCGCCCCCGAACAGAGCACAGGGGACGAAGCAGGAGGGATGCTATCAAGCCAGGGGCCACAGGAGGAACAGAGGAGGAGGATGACAGCGGCGCTGGTCCGGTGGGGGCGGGGAGACCCAGCGAAAGAGCAAGAAAGTGGCGCAGTGGAGCGGGAGCGGGCTTGACACCAACGCACGCCAGGAGGCACAACTGCGTAAGGGTGGAGTTGAAGGACGACGTAGGGGAGGAGGTAACGATTGATAGAGCGACCTTTGTGAGGTCGGTGATGCTCGGGATGTTGCGGGTGGAGGTAGCGGACCTGTACTGTTTGATTGCTCTGCCGGGGGGGAGGGCTTTTGACGTGAGGTTCACTTCGAGTCTCCTGCTGCAGAATTTCCTCACCCGCTTCGAGAAGGCGGGGGAGAAGCCTCTGGCATCCATGAGGACGCAGCTGCTGTCGGATCTCGAAACAAAGGTTGTGACTGTATTCTTGTATAACGAGGCACTGCATGACCAGGATGTGGAGGTGTGGTTGAGGCAGCATTGCATGCTACTATCTAACTGCAAGAGGGTGCAAGACTCTGTGGGGATATGGACCGGGGCCAGGCAATGGAGGGTGCGCCTGAAGACGGAGGGGGGGGGGGGGGGGTGCTGAATCATATCCCGAGCACCTTAAACATTGGGGGGAACAAGGGGTACGTGGTATACGCGGGCCAGCCTAAACTGTGTAGGAGGTGTGGGGGAAGGGGGCATCTGGCGGCAGCATGTGAGGCAAGAATTTGCTACAGGTGCAAGGCGCCGGATCACACGGTGGAGGAGTGAAGGGAGCCGGTCCAATGCAACCTCTGCGGTAGCAGAGGGCACCTGTATAGGGACTGCCCGGAATCATATGCCAACAAGGTGCGGGCATACCGGGGTGGGCGGGAGGGGGAGGTGGTGGAGGAGGCGACCGGGCGGGGATCGGACCGGGAGCTTGTGGGGGAGGAGGAAGGAGAGAGGGCAGAACCACCCCACCCCCCCCCCCCCCGGGGAGGGAGACCTGCGGAGGGGGAAGCCATGACATCACCGGACCTGGAGGAGGGGGAGCAGGGGGAGGAGGGGAGGGAAGACGAGGGAGATACCACAGGAATCCCCGTGATCGACTGGGCGGAGGCAATGGGTGAGGAGGAGGGCGAGAGGGAGCAACGGGTGGAGGAAGGAGCTGAAGGGGCGTGGGAGGAAACAACGGAGAGGAATAGGAAATTGGACAGAACCCTAAAGGGGACTGGCCCCAGCATGACACGGATCCTTCAGGCTCCTCACCAGACACAGAGGTGTCTGGGTGGAGGAGGACAGAAGGAGGGGGGCGTTTGAACCGGGGGAAGCCCCGGAGGTTGAGGGGGAGGAAGAAAGTGCGAGAGAAGGCGGACAAGGACGGTTGCGGGGAGCGTGCAACGGAGTCGGAGACGGAATAAAGTACACACCAGCATGGACCTCTCGGCAGCGTCCATAAACGTGAGAGGAATGAAGGGGAAGGGAAGGAGGGGAGCAATTATGCAACTGTTAAAAGCCACCAGAAAGGACGTGACCTTCCTTCAAGAGTGCCACCTACCGTATACCCTGGACTCGGAAGAGCTGCTTGAAGACTGGGACGGCCACTACATATGGTCGGGCAGCAATCGGAATCGGTGCACTGGGGTAGTTACCCTCCTAGGCAGGAGGGAAATGAGGGTGGAGGGAACCCAAGAGATCATCCCGGGCCGACTGCTTTGTGTGGACGTGTCCTACCAAGGCGTGGAGTTGCGGCTGGTGAATGTGTACGCCCCTGTGCGATGCATGGAAGGGTAGAGTTGTGGGAGAACTTAGTGACCCTACTGGCTACTAGGCGACAAGTCATCGTTGGGGGAGACTTCAATTGCCCGCTATACTTAATGGACCTGGTGTCGGCAAAGGGGAGGAGGAAACTGGATTCTTCCTCCAGAAAACTGAGAGAGCTGATGGCGGACCTCGGCATGACAGATGCTTTCAGGAGGGTGCATGGTGTAAGGCCCGGGTACACATGGTCGGACAAAAGCGGGGGAGCGCAGTTGCGGATAGACTTTATCTTCACCTCTGCCAAAGTAGAAGTGGAGAGTGCGGGGGTGGAGCCCTTCCCCCTCTCGAACCACAAAATGGTCGTGGCAGGGCTCGTGATCCCAGGTGGGGCGAGGAGAGGAAAACGGATGTGGAAAATGAACGTGGGTCTATTGGAGGACAAGAAAGTGGTGGGGGACTTTGTGCAAAAATACAAAGACTGGAGGACCTTGCAGGACTGTTTCCCCACGAGGGTGGAATGGTGGGGCCAGGTGAAGGGCAGGGTGAAAGCGTTTTTCCAGTACCATAGTAGAAGGAGGGGAGTGAACAGGGAGTTGAGGCAGTGGAATGCCAGGCTGGAGATGATGTACAGGTTGCTTGAGCTAGGCTTCCCAATGGGGGAAAGGATAGAGGAATTGAAAGGGAGGGTAGCCTCAGTGTTGGAAAGGAGAGCTAGGCAGCTAGTGTACAGGGTGAGGGTTAGGGCAACGGAGGAAGGGGAGAAGTGCACGAGGTTTTTCTTCAAGGCGGGTAGGGAGGGGGATAACGCAATTAGGGAATTGGTAAGCCCTGCCAGGGGCAGCCAGACGATGACGGCAGGGATGATGAGCGTAGCGGAGGATTTTTATAGGGAGCTGTACAGGAGGAAAGAGACAGATGGGGGGAAGCGGAAGGAGCTGCTGGGGGCACTGGGGAGGAGGATTGGGAACCTGGAGCCGCTGGGGGAGAAGATCCGGCAGGGAGAAGTGGAAGGGGCGGTAAAGGGGCTGAATAGGAATAGAACCCCGGGCCCGGATGGTATCCCAGCGGAATTCTACGTCAAGTTCTGGGAGCTCCTGAAGGAGGACATGCTGCAAATATGTAGGGAAACTTTAGAGGAGGGCCGGGTGCCGGACGATATGTGGGAGGGTTTAGTTACACTGATTTTTAAAGGGAAGTGGGATCGCAAGGACTTGGGAAGCTGGCACCCAATAACACTCCTAAACACGGACTACAATATTTTAGCAAGGATAGTTGCGGCACGATTAGGGAAGGTGGTGGGGGAGGTGGTAGAGCCGGATCAGACGTGCGTGGTCCTGGGGAGGAGGATCGCGGACTCCCTGGTGGTGCTGAGGGAGGCCATAGAAGGGGAGAGAGAGAGGGGGTGCCCGCTGGGGATTCTGAGTTTGGACCTGGACAAGGCCTTTGACCGTCTTTCGCATGAGTATATGCTGGCGGTGATGGAGAGAATGGGAATGAGTGGGCCCCTGGTGGAGTGGGTGGCACGGCTCTACGGTGGGCTCAGGGCTAGGATTTTGATAAACGGGGAACGCTCGGGGGTGATTCGAGTGGAGTCCAGGGTGCGGCAGAGGTGCCCGATGTCCCCGGTCTTGTTCATCATGAGCATGGAACCTCTTGCGCAGACAATAAGGGATAACCAAAGGATTAGGGGGGTGACAATCCCGGGCAACAAGGAACAAGGGAAAGGGACTTTGTACATGGACGACGTGGCCGTGCTGTGCAGGGACGTTGCGTCGGTGTGGAGAACTATGGAGGAGACAGGGCGGTTCTGTGCGGCCTCTGGCTTAAAGATCAACACGAGGAAGAGCGAACTGATAGCCTTTGGGGACTCGAGGTTGTTCGAGGGTCGGCCGCCGGAGTTGAGACTGCAGACAGAAGAGATCACGGTGCTAGGGGTGACCTTCTGTCGGGATATATCAGCAGAACGTAATTAGGAGAAAAGGATAAGGAAGGCGAAGGGACGTTTGGGTAAGTGGGCAGGGAGGCGGTTCACGATGGCTGGGAGGATCATGGTGGTAAAGGTGGAGATACTGCCAACGCTAAACTACCTGGCGCAAGAATTCCCACCTGGTAGGACGGAGGTCAAGGCCTTGACGTTGACGCTATTCGGATTTATCTGGGGGGGAGGGATGGAGAGGGTGAGGAGTGCCATACTTTGCATGCAGGTTGGGAACGGGGGGAGGGGCGCCCCAAATGTGGAGTACACCCTGACCTCGATCTTTGTGTGTAATGCAATGAGACTGTTCTTCTTCGCAGAGCCGCGAGGCAAGGCAGCGTGCTATATGAGGTATCGCCTGACGTGGCGCCTGAGGGGCCTCGGGATGACCCAGGCTGAAAGGAGCACACCCTTGGACTGGCCGGGAGGCTGGCTGAGTGACGTGGTGGGGGGCTACGTAGGGCAGCACGGCCTGAACCGGTGGGGGGGGGGGGGGGCGGTGGAGCCCCAGAGAGGTGCCGGCTGAGGCGGAGAAAGGGGAGGCCTGTGAGGAGGTGCCAGGGGCGAGGAAAGCGGTACACCGGCAAATTTGGAGGAATATGTCGTCGGCGGCACTCACAAAAGAACAGAGGGACCTGTCCTGGCTGGCGGTCCGGGACAAACTGGAAACGAGGGGCTTCATGCACGCCCGCCAAATGGCACGCACCCCCAAATTCCAGAGGGGCTGCAACGGGGACGAGAGCACAGTACATGTCATGATGGCATGCCCCTTTGCCCAGGAGGTGTGGAGGCAGAGCGAACCGTTGTTGGCCCGGTTCGCCCCGTCGAAGGTGACAACATGGGACATTACGTGGGGGGAATTGCGGGGAGTGGGAGGGGAGGACAGGGACTGGGCATGGGCCATAATAGGTGCAACAAAGGAGGCCTTATGGAAGGCGCGCAAGAAGGAACTGGAGGGGTCCCAGATGTCCCCTTTGGAAACGTGTTACATGGCGAGGAGGTTGTTGGAGAGGGTGGTGGAGGTGGATTGGGTGAGGCTGGGACATGAAGCCGCACGGGAAAAGTGGAAGTGGCCACTGCCCAGGGTGGGTTAGGGCGGCTTGGGATGGGGGGCGGAGGGCGTTACTGGCGCCCGGGGGCGAGGTCGTGTGTGGCTGGAGGGGAGGTAGCCCCTCCATGCACAGATGTGACTCAGTGCTGTGTCGGGGGTGATTCCGGTCTCGCGGACGAGTCAGTGGCCGGGTGGGACCTTCGCGGCGTGCAGGAGGGGGCGGCCCCTCGATATTTGTTCCGTTTTCGCTTTCTTTGCTGTGGAACTGAATACAATTTTTAAAAAATCGTAATTACCAGCGAAACGTCATTCTCAAACTGTAAATGTTGTGGGCTAAAGTAGTGAACTATTTGTCTTTTGTCAACGTGACACTTTTTTGCTGATTGGCCGTGTCGGCTGGTGGAGGGTTACGACACATTTATAAATAACGAGATCTAACCCAAAACCCTTTATGAAAAGAGACGGCTACATGGGGATGGCATGGGTTTGAGAAGAGATGGCCTGAGGTATAGGAAACGAATTTAACTATGTAAATTTATGAGTAACTAAAGGTGTTTAGATCAGCCTCTGCGATGGAAGCTCGTGAAGGATGCGATTCGGCAATAAATTGGAGGCAATTGCTCAAGAATGGAGGGAAGAACGACGCTCACAACAATGAACAGATTGCTGGGTGGTTAAATACAGTGAGGTGGCACAGTGAGACACATAGCTGTGCATCTACCAGTGATCTTGGTTAATGAACTAATAAATGGGTCTGTCCCTTGACAGCCTGCCTGTGAGATATTCAACATTTCACGTGCCCTCAAAGTACAGGGCCATGATGACATCACTGTGCCACTTTGTGGAAAATGGCAACTATTGTTGAATGCATTCAGACGCTATTGTTGAATGCATTCAACAATAGCTGCCAGGTTCTCATGTCGCTTTTGTGGGTCGGGGATCACATGAGCCAGAATGCAGATCTGCTCTCGCTCCTCTATGGTGAGTGACCTCTACCACCACCACCCCATGCCACAGGCAGAGCCATGGGAAAAAGGTCGCCAAAGGCCCACCTACCGTGCCCTCCACTCGCAGAGGGCACGGTGAGACTCGGTCATATTGGGTCTTGTAATTGCACTGTGTATAGCTGCTTGGCCATGAGCCCCGGGAATGCATATCTGACATCTTCAATGACCCAAGACTCCCGCGTCTGATCCCTCTCACTCGGATCCACCTCGTACACCCCTTCACAATTCTTCCCTTTGTAGGTTGGTTCCTTGATCATTGATTGAATGAACAATGAGATGCAGTGTATTATTCATTAAATGTACGGGCAATCTTGGATTTTGCTTAAGAAGATGGTGATTCTTTTCTATGATAGTAAATATTGGCATAAAATGTGACTGTTATAAATTGTCTCTTTTAAGACATTGTCCAGTAATACACCAGCCTAAATACCGTAGTTTAATATAATAGTGGTCATACATTGTTACCAGTTTACCATTGACACAGTTGTCCATGTTTGAGTATGGTTCAGAGGAAGAGACGGTACAACCACATGATGGTGCATCGATAGCCTGCAAAAGATATCGACACGATTAGCCATTCTGCTGCTGGGATTTGTCCCTTCTAAATTGTAAAGTACGGAGCATATAGACATTTCTCCCCAAGTAAAAAAATTACAGATACATTTTTTAATAAAGTGACAGAATTATGCTAAAATTATCTAAATACAATAGGTGCCCAGTACTTCGTCATAGAGGACAGGGTCCCTAATATATACGTGGGAACGTAACAGAGCCTTTTTTAGTCACACATGCACGTTTACTTCCTACTCTGTTTTCCAGTCCTCTCCCAACTCTCTACGTACTTCGAATCTGGCAAGAAGGAATTCATTTCACATCATCACGCTAATTGATTAATGTTTGTTTTTCATATGTACTGTACCTGTGGATGTCTTTCTTGTACTAAATATCCAGTTCTATGCAGACAAGCAGAACATTATATTTCCGCGCTGTAAAGTTTTTTTTTTATATATAAAGGAAACAAGGTAAAGGTGCAGCCCTGGCATTACCTGTTCACACCACTGCTGGCGCAAAGGCCTCCACTCGAGGGAGCTCTAGAAAGCCCCTCGAGGGTATTTGGCCTACTCTCCCACACTTGTGTTAAGTACCATACGCGAACTATTCCACAGGCAGTCGTAGCCTCATGCGCAACCGTCTTATGCACGATTGCTATTAATGTACATGTGGAGTGTCATCCGTTTCTTTATGCTCTGCATTTGGAGAACCATCCTATTGGTGATTTAATGGATAAGACAAAGCGTGCAGGGGAAGCCCAACCCTCTTTGGTTCCCACAATAACAATAGTTGACTGTATAACGCCTTACCTTTAAGCGGAGTCTCGTTTTTTCTGGACCATAGATCCATGCATTCAATTCAAACTTGTAATTAGTGTGTCCATCGTAAACATCAATCGTGTCAAGGTACCAACCAGAACCAATTCCACCATTGTCATGCCATACATATAAGTCTGTTATGCATCCAAGATTTTTAGTTTTGGCTCTGAAGACATCAATCTGTAACACATTCACATCTTGCATTGTCTTACAACGTGTAACCGAAATGCAGAATGCACAGAAAATATCCATCTATTGGTCGAAAAATATATACGTACTTATTTATCCAGGAAAGCCACACCGGAGTCATGAGACTCTTTTTCAGGAGGGTCCTGAGTGGGCTTTTATGTTTTCAGCCAATTAATGAGGGTCCATACTTGTGGGAGCAAACGGGAGCACCTGGAGGAAACCCACGTGCACAAGGGGGTGACATGCTATGCCCGTACAGATGGAAACAGCTGGCGATTAGTCTACTTACTTTACTGCCTTCTCCTAGCGAGCTCAGTGTATGGCACCTCAATGCCTATGGCAAAAAAGTTTCACAACATTTATACTATCCACCAAGCCTCGCATCTACAGTACTTAATTACAGGCATGCACCACCATTGCTGTGTTTGAAATTGAAGCTAAAAACTATTGAAACTATATATTTTTTTTAACCTGGTAAGGCCCACTAAACTATATAGCTCTTTTTTCAGAAGCGATCTGGCCACAAATAATAGCTCAACACAGTGGCTTATCATATGGAGATATACAGCGGCCAAATACTTCAAACGCGAAGGAAAGAACCAGAGGACCCAGAGAATAATCCACGTGATCACGGGAATAGAGACAGGCAAACTCCAAATATACAACAGGCATCAGGGTCGGGATTGATCTCACGACCTCATGTATATCAGGCAATGAAGTTAACATCTCGCCACCATGGATTACAAACTTACCTTATCTCGTTCGAAACAGCTACATGATGAATGAGAGAGTTCTGATTGCCATATTTTTTTTCCACTTAGGCCAATGAACACACGGGCGCCTGTTCCAGCATAAGTCACATCTCCTGTGTGCACCGTTATGATGTACGTTGTCTCCACCAACGCTGAAATATATTAATACATGCTAAGTATAGTGCTTATAAACAAGAGACACCAATTATTTATTTAATTAATACTGTACACATTTTTGTGAATTCGATCTACTCATTCTATTCTACATAATATGGGATAAACATTCAAAACACCCTTCCATAGAATTCTGAATACAGTGACACTTGAGTTACCACACTGGTTTCTCTTTAAATTATCTAATACGTTAGTTGTCTATTAATTCTGTGGAAACTGCTCCCTTTTCCATGCATAGTGTGATTCATGAAGAGCTGGGTTATAACACTAAATAGCTTTAGAGCTAAACAGATATATTTTTAAAAATACCGTAGCATTAAAAAAGCTTTACTTTCATCATGCTAAATAATTGTACAGTGAGTATAAGCCAGCAGTTAGTCTTCCTTAAACCAATGCTGGTGGACTGCCTCTCATGGGGTGAACTTCACAGTCCCACAGCTAATCGATACAATATCTACACCCGGCAATGGGGGCAGCAGTATTGGAAACATGGCACTTCATATGGTCATCAGTACCAATTGGATATGATTGATAGCGCATGCGGAATGAGACAATCCTAGCGCAACAGGTGGAGGGGATGAGCCCTCCACAGGTGGGCACAATCAGCCATGGGGGGAGGGGGGGGCTGGCTGTGTGATTGGCTGCAAAATATAAACGGGCTAACTGAGCTTTCGTTGATAATGAATATTGGACCAGAGATGTTGCAGCATCTGGAGCGCGGTGTTCCAGGAAAAGCAACGACCAAAAGTGAAGTGTTGGTGCTTTTGATGAGGACCAGTCTCTAAGACTGGAATTGGAACATCATACTTGCTACAATAGCCTCCCACACACACATAAAAAGTATGCTCCCTGAAGGCCGTGCTATTAATGGAATGTGCAAAAAAATGTTATGTACGTTTTATGTGGCGAGATACATTTGAGAAGGAAGCATACATTAATTCCCTGCTTATTACACCCTTTTATTGAACTTGTCTTTATATTATATTATATATTATTTTATTGTTTCCCTTCAACGTGACTTTACCGAAAGAGCTAAGAATATGAATTACTGCAGTCACGAAAGCTTTAAATCAAAATTTGTCTTTATATTCTTTAAAATCTTTTTCACTTAATATCTTCGTATCTACGAAGCCTAATGAGCTGAAATTTTCCACACGGACTTGTCTCACTTGACGATTCAAGATTTCGTAAAAAAAAAAACGCTCTGGGTCCCGTCAATCATGGCCCTATTCGTGTGTTTGACTTAATTTTAATCATTAATACTCATACATTTTACCCACCCCTCCCCCTGTCTTGTCCAATGAGAGCGGCTGTTGCTGGCCATCCTTTTACCAATGAAAGGAGCGCTTCTATCGTCGCTCGTCATGACGCCGGAGCAGCCGCTGTACTTCCCTCTTCCTTGGCGCAAGACCAATAAGTACAATTTAAATAATTATTATATGACTACTTTTGCTATTCTTGACATAATTACATACTTATAATCGCTTTAAAGAGCGTTATGATTTGCTTCGTAACGCCCGTTCTGACGCGCTGAAGGCAGTAAGGTTATGCTGACGTTTGCGTGAGCAGATGAGAACCGTGATCACGATTTCGACTCAAATATCGTCACGTTATCACCATTGTAATTGACGAAATGTTTTAATGATCGTTGTTGCTATAAACACGTTAAATTAACATGCTCCCTCTGTGCACGTTGAACACGCTGTCGCGATATAAACACTGCAATTAAACGCGCTATACATATCGCATCGTTACTCCACTGTGTTATAGCATTGCACATGCTTTCAATTACTGTCGGTTCAATGGTTCACATAGACAAGCCATCATTGCCATCTCCACATGCGCATAACATCGGTTCCACTGCGTGCGCAGTCAGCAGTTGTTAAACGTATCCCCTGCCGTGGCAATACCCAATTTCGACTGGTCTAGATGAGTGCTGCACAATGCCCGTAGGACCACAGAGAACTTTTGTCTTTCCACTGCCGAGTGACGGTCTCTACACTGGCAGTGGAGGCCTTTTGACCACAATTCAACTCCAGCTGGTTGGTGCAGATTGCGAAAGGCGGCAAGCATAGACATATAGTACAACTGCATATGAATACAACGTGCTGCTCGCCGCCCCATGACAACCTGCTTGTGCATGGTGGGCACCCTTCCAGCCACTCTCCCGGCTCAGATTTGCTTTACATTCGAGGTTCAAACAGATTGGTAACATTCCAAGTCAGGGTGATTTCTTCATAGGCATTGAAGAAATCACCCTGACTTGGAATAGCCTAACCCTGACGCCTACATATTTACCGTTTGGATGTTCTCCCCCTGTAAATCACATTTTACATTTGCATAAACACAGGGACGAATGCTACTTCCATTTCTTTGCTGCACTTCAACATTACATAAGCTTACTGTACGCAAATAACCATAATTTACGTTTCAGTCTTTGTTAAATTAGCGACACACTTTTATTTGCACTCAAAAGTAGAAAATACATTATTTTGACCCCAGAAATAATTAACTTCAATGTGCTGAATAAGGAATCCACCCATTTTTAATCAGCACATCAAATTTGATTAATTCTGCGTCAAAAGAATATGTTTTAGTGCAAATAAAAGTGTGTGCATTGAAAATCTATTTTCTTTATATATATAAAAAAAATACGAGTGAACATATGCTCTGTCTCGTACAGCTTAATGAACGTTCGGACACTGTTCTTGTTGGAAGTTGTTAAATCTTCGTCATGTTCAATAGTCCACTGGCTTATTCCAAATTCCCATTTACGTTTGTCCAGTTTACAGAGGTGTTACTGTATTTTAAATTGGCGTTTACATTGAGTTACTTACCTGTCACCGTTAATCTAACACTCTTCTGGTATTGGTGATTGTTGAATTTATTCTGAGTCTCTTTCAACATATCCCACTCGCACATCGTCCTACTGTTACACAAACATCGATCAAGGTAGGATGCAGTAGCACAAATGTAAATTCCCGAGTCAGATACGTGCGTATTTCTTATGTTTAGGTCATGGTTTCTGGAGCAGATGAACTTCAAATCTTCGGCTGATGTCTCCTCGTCACCCTCACAAGAGGGGAAAAGGGCTGTTTCCCCAGAGCACGCGATCACAGGAACCGGCCGGCTGCCGTTTACTTGTGCGATCTTGAACCAGACCACCCAGCCTGGCTCTGTGCCGACATCGTGGCCACACGGCAGACAGGCCCTTTCTGCATCTTCCACAAAGATGGAAGTTTCCTGGTTGGCTGCAAAAAAAAGTTTATAAATTTGGGAGGATTTTTTTTCATTGTGCAACAATAATATAAAAAGTGGTGAGCTTTAGAGAGATAGACAGCTTAAAAGGGATAGATTAACGGAACTGCAGGGAGACAAGTGGAGATAAGAGACAAACTGAGCTGCAGAGACAAACTGAAATGCACTACAGACCTTCATATATATTTAATATTGCCCAAACTAACTACTAAATTAACCTGTTAAGCAGTTCAGTTTAGTTTATTTTGGTATAGCCCTGTGAGCCATTCGGCTCTTGAATCGGGTGCAACCACAACAAACAAAACAACAAAAACACGAACAAGAAAAACATCTTAAAGTGACTATGTGACTGTGCAAACTGAAAATCCATGGAAAAAAATATATATTCCTGAAAAAAGCACCGTACACCAACGCTGTGTGCAAAAAATCCCAGTGGGATGCAAGTCAAACAACAACCACAAAAATCTAGATTAAGGCCATCAGTCTAACTCCGTACTACAACAAAACAAACATGTCCAAACCAAAAAAACTTTTCCAAATCATAAAAAATAAAGCCATAATTGCAACGTAACAGTGATCACAAGGACTGTGACCGAATTTTTTACATAAACTACATAAATAACATGTAACACCAAACCCTAGAGCCATAGCTGGCTGCATGAGTTACTCCACAACAACAGAAGCATCGGTTGGAGTATCAAATTTTTCAATGCACCTTTAATATCAGCACGCTAAATCAAAATACAGATAATACTTTGCAGCGTCATCTGGAGCGAAACATTTTATTTTATTTTACACCAATGAATAGCAGTGACAGCTTGGGGTGTACAACTCCTCTAGAGCAGTTTTGAGAGAAGATCTCATTGGTAGCGATTCACGTTGCAGTTTATTGGCAATAGCATTCCAGACTCTGGGGGCATCAATAAGCAAAGGCCCTTCCTCCAGTTTTTGTACGGCAATAGGGAATGTGAAGCTGGTAAATGAGCGAAGACCTGAGGTCAAATTTGTTCTTTGAAACAGAGAGGAGATCCAGCAGGTAGTCTGCGGATTTTTTTGTAAGTACATCGTGAATAAATAAGATCTGGTGCACAAGCCGTCGAACATTAAGAGATGTTAAGTTTGACCCAATGTAGAGATCACAGTGGTGAGTCCTATATGGGCAGTTCAATGTAAATCTTAAGGCCGAGTGATAGATGGAATCAAGCTTCTTCAGTACAGTACTTGGGGCTGATTTATGCATGATGTCACAGTAGTCAAGTAGAGGCAGTATGGTAGCTTTTATCAATTCCAAACGGAACATTGGGGGGAAGCAGTGCTTGTGTCGATAGAGAAAACCTATTTTTATTTTTGTCTTTTTACCAATATGATCAATGTGATCTTCAAAATTCAGTTATCAATCGAGGATGACCCCAAGATACTTATAGATCTTGACTTGCTCTATTTGACAATTATTTAAGGAATGTTATTGGAGAAAAATAACTTCCTGCTTTAGTCCTGGTGAGAAGCATAGCACCTTGGTTTTGAAGGTATTCAGGACTAGTTTAAGAGCAACTAGCTGATGTTGTAGTTTTTTGAAATCACCCTGTAGCTCACGTCATCCAGAGAGCGTCCAGTAGTAATCAGTATCGTGTCATCTGCAAAAAATATTTTCCCTGGAATGATCCAGGTCAGTGCCCAAGTCATTTACATAAAGAGAGAACAAAAGGGGGCCGAGGATGGAACCCTGTGGAACCCTTTTTGTTATCTTAACACTGTTTGGCCTCCAACCATCTGTGAATGCAGTTTGGGTGCGAGAAAAGAGGTAAGTTTGTAACCATTTTACTGCGTTTTCGGAAAAACCGAGGCAACTTAGTTTACTAAGCAGGGTGTTGTGGTCTACTGTATCAAAAGCTTTGGACAGGTCTAGAAAAAGACAGGCACAGTACTGCTTATTATCAAGGCTACTGTAAATGTGATTCAGAGAGTCTAATGCAGCAGATGTGGTGCTGTATTTTTTCGGAACCCAGATTGTTTATGATGTAGTAGATTGTTGGTGGACAGGAAACTGCTAATTTGGTAGGTCAATAATTTTTCAAAAATTTTCATCTACGGGGACAAAATTGAGATAGGTTGGTAGTTATTTGGATCATCTTTAGGGCCCCCTTTGTGAAGTGGACGGACATAGAAATGTTTCCATTCTAGAGGAACTGATGCTTCTTTGATGGACAGGTTGAAAATATGGACTATAGGTTTGTATATTAGGTGACCAACAGTTAGTAGAGCAAAGACAGGAATACTATCTGCTCTGGTAGAGGAGGACCCTTTGAGGTATGACAGTTGTTTCAGAACATTACTTTCGTGGATTGGCTGCAAACTAAATTCGTTTAATGTTTGGACAGGGATGTAGGAATTTGCATGAGCAGGGGTGACTCCCAATACATTATCAAAAAGATTACCAGCTTCAGAAAAATGAAGGTTAAAATTGTCAACTATTTTTTGGGGATCCGAAAAATATTCCCCATTTCGGTTAAGCTCAATGGGCAGATTGTCTGTTTTGGATGTCTTTTCAATACATTTGATTGTTTTCCAGAAAATCCTGGCATTTCCATGTGATTCCAGGAGAGTGGAGGAAAAGTAGGCATTTTTTGCATGCCGTATTTTTTTGACGCATCGATTCCTTAAAATCCTGTATTCTAGCCAGTCATTGACCAAATTACTTTTCTGAGTACATGCCCAAGCCTTGTCCCTAGTTTTCATGAGCTTTGTAATTAAAGGATCAAACCATGGTGGGCGGTTGCCTTTAGTTTTAAATCTAACCAACGGAGCATGTTTGTTAAGAATTTGGAGAAACGTGTACCTGAAAGTCTCCCAAGCCGTAGTCAGGTTGGGGATATCACAGACCTTGTCAATATCCAAGTGAAGCACATCATTAGTAAATGCCTGAGTGCTGAAGTGTCTCATAGAGTGCTTCTCAACCTTTGGGTCTGGCTGATGATTTCACACCAAAAATGAAGGAGTGATCACTAAGGGTGTTTACATGAAAAAAAAACTTGGATACTAAGTCTGAAAGACAAACCTCGTTTAACACAGACCCATATGTTCGATATATTCCTTTTTTGGTTGCAGGACAACATGTTCAAACTCATAATCCACTTTTTTATGTAATCTCGTGCAATGCTTCCATCACCCATGTTCCATGAAATAATGTAGACGCTTGGCAAAACAAACCCATAAAAATCCGCGATTAACCACGATGGCTCATATTTGTTGCAGATTGTAAGATTATCTTGCATGGCGCACGGCAGATCCCAGGCTCCAAGTAGTTCCCCCCATAACACTGTTATTGACTGTAAATTTACTATTTTATTAACATATTTTAGCTTTTACAAAAATGTTCACTGCCATTTATAGTGTAGAATAGCATACAATATTTGACATTGCAAAACAATAACCCAAAACATTTGATCATGAAGGTACTTTTAGTACTTACTGTACCTGCTTGAAGTCCTTTAATAAAGAGCAAACAAAATAAATGTATACAGAAATGAAAACACATTTTAAGTGTTTTTTTTGGTGTTGTATCATCAGCTGATACACTCAGTAGGTTCTCTTTTTTCAAAATGGAAAATGAGTTGGGTCGTCGGCACTTTGAGGGTTTATCGCAACTTCCTTTTAATGTGCTTCATTTTTTTTTTACCAAACTGTGGTTTTGCCTGTTTACGTCCGATAGGAAAATCACGAATGTAATTAAATGTTTTCTTTTGTACATCAAATTAATCAAAAACCTAAACTTTGGAAGTTATTGTCTAACATCAATTATATGGGCAGTCCTCGGGTTACTGAATCTAATTTGTCCCTGAGATGCGTTTGTAAGTCAGAACAGTTCGTAAGTCGGAACACAATGATGCACTGTATTTAAGTGCCCATATGGTCAATGTTACAAAATATGTTATGGTTCAAGATAAAGGAAGCATTGTTAAACTCATTAAGAAGAAACATTGTACAATTGCATGTCACAATGTAAAAAAATAACTGTATAGTAAATACAATATTTTAAAAAAATAGGCAAAAAAACTAGTTTTTTAATGCACACACTTTTATTTGCACTCAAAAGTAAAAATACATTTTTACCCCAGAATTAATTACATTTGATATACTGAATAAAAGTGAGTGGCTTGAAATAAAGACAATTAAACATAAAAAGCAAGCCACCAACTTTTATTCAACACATCAAATGTGATTAATTCTGTGGTTTAAATTACATATTTTCTTCTTTTGATTGCACATAAAAAGTGTGTGCATTGAAAAACGAGGTTTTTGCTTTTTTATGGTGAAAATTTTGTAATTATTTAACTATTTCATTTTACCAGGTAAAGCCTACTAGAGCTATATAGCTCTTTTTCAGAAGCGACCTCGCCACAAATGGTAGCCCAATGAAGTAGCTTATCATGTTGGAATTTATATCAGACAAATGCTCGAAGCAAATGTTTCTAAATGGAGGGAAAAACCCTAGGACCCGAAGAAAAATCCACGCAACCACGGGGAGAACATGCAAACTGCAAATATACAGGCGTGATGTTTAGGGCAATGGCCATTCACAGGGGCGGAGCCAGGATTTTCAGCCCGCCATCGGTTGGCGACACACTGACAATGCAGTTGCACGGAGTCCGCCAGACCGAGTGTCGTACACTTATATGCAGAATGTTTCAGATTTTCGATTTTTTATTTTTTCGGGGGTGACAATTGTCTACCCTGTCACCCCCCTGGCTCCGCCCCTGGCCATTCATAGCAAATATAGACCAGAGAGATGGAGTGAATAATTAGAGAGACAGCTGCAAAAAGATAGAGACTAACAGAACTGCAGAGAGACAAATGGAGATAAGATACAAACTGAGCTGCAGAGACAAACTGGAGTGCAGTACAGACATTCATATATATTTTATATTGCCCAAACTGCTAACATGATGCGTTAAGCAGTTAAGGGTTTTTACATTTAAACATAACTTGGATACCAAGTCTGAGAGACAAACCTCGTTTAACATAGACCCATATGTTAGATGGGTTCCTTTTTTATTGTTGCAGGACATGTTCAAACTCATAAATATTTTTTTTCTGCAAGCACGTGCAATGCTTCCATAACCCACGTTTATCCCATAAAATAAAGTAGTCACTTGGCAAAAAAATCTACAAATCCGCAATAAACCTCAATGGCACAAACTGTATTTGTTGCACGGCAGATCCCAGGTCCCAAGTAGATCCCCCCATAGCACCGTTAATAACTGTAAGTTCACTTTTATTACAACATATTTTAGCATTAGTTATCTTTGCATTTTACAAGAATGTTCACTGCCATTTATAGCGGATAATATCATACAATATTTAACATTTGAAAAAACCCAACAAAATTTAATCATGAAGGTACCTGCTTGAAGTTCTTGAATAAAGAGGAAACAAGAAATGTGTACAGAAATACAAAAAATCATTTTAAGTGATATTGTGGTGTTTTATTAAGAGGTGATACACTCAGTAGGTTCTCTTTTTGCTAAATGGAAATTGAGTTGGGTCGGCACGTTGAGGGTTTATCGAAACTTCCTTTAAATGTACCGTACTATTTTTTTTAAACCAAACTGTGATTTAGCATTTTTCATCCTATAGGAAGGTCATGAATGTTCGTTAATTTCTCACTTCACTGGTCTCAGTGAGGGTCGCGGCGGCAGCATGTTGAGTAGGGTGGTCCAGACCTCCCTTTCCCTGGCGACAGACTAGCTCTTCCTGGGGAATTCCCAGGTGTTCCCAGGCCAACTGAGCGACATAGTCGCACCAGTGTGTCCTGGGCCGGCCTCGGGTTCTTCGCCCAGTGGGACGTGCCCCGTAGAGTTCCAGGGGGGAGTCTACAGGGTGGAGTCTACAGGGGGAAGTCTACAGGGGGGCATCCTTACCAGGTGCCTGAACCACCTCAACTGGCTCCTCTCGATCCGGAGGAGCAGCGGCTCGACTATGATGCTCTCCCAGATTACCAAGCCCCTCACCCGATCACGGAGAGTGAGCCTGACAACCCTGCGGAGAAACGTCATTTTGGCCAATTCTACCCACGATCTCATCCTTTCGGTTATTACTCAAAGCTCACGACAATAGGTGTGAGGTGTGGGAACGTAGATCAACCTGTAAACCAAGAGCTTTGTTCATGAAATTGGCTCCTGCTTCATTACCACGGAACGGTACAGCGCCCGCAACACTGCGGACGCGGCACTGATCTGCCGGCCGATCTCCCACTCCCACTTACCATCGTTCATGAAAGAGACGTCGAGGTATTTCAACTCTTCGACTAAGGGCAGATTTTTCTCCCTCACCTGGAGAGCAAAATCCACCACCTCAGATTTGGGAGTGCTGATCATCCCAGCAGCTTCACACTCGGCAGCAAACTGTTCAACTACACTCCCGTAGCACTACCCACATGACATTGCGGGGAACACGGTCATGTGCTTTCTCCAAGTCTACAAAGCAGAGGTAGACTAGGGAAGCATACTCCATAACCCCTCATATATGTGAGAGGGAAAGGAGATGGTCCATTGTTCCATGACCCTGACGGAATGTGCATTGTTCCTCCTGAATCTGAGGCTCGACCACTGGGCGGAGCCTCCTCTCCAGCACTCTGGCATAGGCTTTACCTGGGACGTTGAGGAGTGTGATTCCTCTGTAGTTGGAGCACACCGTCTGGTCCCCTTTCTTAAAAATGGGGACCATGACCCCAGTTTTCCAATCCGCCTTCTATGCAATATTGAATAGGCGTGTTAACCATGACACTGCTATATTGTCCAGCGCCTTTAAATTTTTTGGGCGAATCTCATCCACGCCAGCAGCTTTGCCTCTACAAAGGTCCTCAATCGCTGCAGCGACTTCAGTTATATGTTACGCCACCCTTACTGAAAACAGCCTGGGCCACGTCCTGTCGATTCCTCCTAAGGCGTCAGATGGTTTGCCAGAACATCTTCAAGGCTGCCTGGTAATCCCTCTCCATGGCCTCTCCAAACTCCTACGCCCGGACTTTGGCTTCAGTGACTGCTGCAGCTGCCGCCCTCTTGGCAAGCTTGTACCTCTCAATTGAGTCAGGAGACCTTTTTCCAAGCATGGCTCGGAAAGCCTCATTCAACTTGACAGCTTCCCTCACCACCAGCGGGTCCTAGGGTTGCTGCTATGACAGGCACCAACTGCCTTCAGGCCACAGATTTTTGCAGCTGCATCAACAATAAGAGGTCCTGAACATCGTCCACTCAGACTCAATGTCCATTACCTGCCCTGGAGTGTAGGAGAAGTTTTCCCAGAGGTTGAAGTTGAAATCTTTCTGCACTGGGTCTTCCGCCAGACATTCCCAGAAAACAAGCACTATTCGTTTAGGCCTTCCAGGTCTATCTGGTCGGTGCCCCAAGTGTTGGATCTAACTTGCCACCAGGTGGTGATCAATGGACAGCTCTGCCCCTCTCTTCACCCGGGTGTCCAAAGCACTACGGCCTTAGCTCCGATGATACAACTATAAAGTCAATCATTGACCTTCGGCTCAAGGTGCTCTGGTACCAAGTACACTTATGAGCATCCTTGTGTTCGAACATGGTGTTTGTTATTGACTTTCCGTCACGAGCGCAGAATTACAATACCATCTCACCATTCGGGTTCAGATCAGGGGGGTCATTCCTTGCAATCACGCCTCTCCAGGTATCTCCACCGTTTCCCACGTGAGCATTGAAGTCGCCCAGTAAGACTATGGAGCCAGTAGATGGCACTCTATCGAGCACTGCACTCAATGTCGCCAAGAAGGCCGAATACTCTGAACTGCTGTTTGGTGCATAAGCACATACAAGTCAAGAGTTTTCCTTTCTGAGACCCATAGTTTCATTGGGATGACCCTCTTAAATGTTTTCTTTATTTATATATGAATTCATCAAAAACTTAAACTTTCGAAGTTATTCCCTAACATGGCAGTCCTCGGGTTACTAAATCTAATTCATTCCTAAAACACGTTCATAAGTCGAACAGTTCGTAAGTTGGAACACAGTGCACTGCATTTAAATGCCCATACGGTCAGTGTTATGAAATGTGTCATCGTTCAACAAATAGGGAAGCATTGATTAACTAAAAATTAAGAAGTATTGCACATTTATATGCAACACTGTAAAAAGTACTGAATAAACAAAACAAAGTAAAGCAACAAATATAATTGAAAAAAATCATAAACTAGTGTTTCGATGCACGCACTTTTATTTGCACTCAAAAATAGAAAGTTAATTATTTGGACCCCAAAATTCATCAAATTTAATGTGCTGAATAAAAGTGGGTGGCTTACTTTCGATATGTTAAATTTTGCGTATGCTGATAAGGCAGTTGTGTGAGAAACTGCTTCGTTGGCATGCTGTAGTGACTGTGCTTGTCACTCTATGTTGCCGAGGCTTGTGAAGCCACATCCGGTGTTGTCATTACGGGCAGCCCGGGTTATGGGATGTAGTACCATCCCTAGCGGGGCTTGGGTGAGCGCTGGTTAGCGCGGAGGCACCACGATCAGTGTGCGGTGCGAACTCCCGGTGAGGGAGTGAGAGGAAGCGTCAGCCAGCCAGGGTTACCTTGGGGCATGATACGCTGGTTTACCTGCTGTCACATGACCAGATATTGGAGGAGGGCCACCGGTGGACGGGGGCCGTGGGGCGGTCACGTGGTCCAAAAGAGCTCTCGGGAACTTTCGAGAAGGAGCTCGAGAGACCTGGAAGATGGGCGAGGCGATGGGCGGAGCCAGCCTCAGCCCGGGGGCATATAACGAGGGCCCCGTGAGGAGCTCGAGGTTCTTTATGTGCTGGTGTTACGAAGATCCACGTCGGGGAGAAGAAGTCTCTAGCCACGCGGTCCAGACCCCGTTTGTGGTCCGGACCGGGATAGCAAACCTTGTCTAGTTCTGCCGTAGCGTGGTTAGATGGGCATTCGAGACCTGAGTGTAGATTATGTTATGTACTGTTGTGTAAATAAATAGTGTTGCTCCTAAGATAACGTCTGCGACTCGGTTGGACTCGCTACAATTCCATAAACTAACCCCTTTCACTGCTACCATATTTCTCTTAAAACCGAACAATTTGTGGATATGTAATACAGTACAAACCATAGGTCACCACCTTGGTGAAAAAGGCTTCTGGAATCGTGCAGAAAGAACGTTTTCAAATGGCGCAATGTTATTAGTACGAGCTGTCCGCGACTTATGAACGGGTTCCGGTTCGTAAGTCAGAACACAATGTACTGTATTTTAAATGCAGTTCAACAAAAAATAGAAACATTTTTCAACTAAAATGAGAAGAAATGTACATTTGCATGTAATAATTACTGTTGTAAATAAACCATACATTTCAATTTAAAGCTTTCGTGACTGCAGGGATTCATCTTCTTGGTTCTTTCGGTAAAGTCACGTAGAATGGAAATAAAATAATAAAAATAAAACATAATAAAATAAGATTCTCACGACGTTTCGGCCACAAAAAAAGTAGCCTTCAGGTGAATAAACAGGACTGTCCAGAAGACAGCGCTCGAGTGAACATTGCCAAGCCTCGACCGCATCTTTTTAAGCTGTGTGGGCGGAATTAACATATGAATTAGCATGTTACCAGCACCACCGGATCGGGGGAGGGTGGCGGCGGGTACACAGAAAAAAGGAAAGAAAAAAAAGGAATAGCATAGTCTAAAGTGTAGGGCGGTGTAGAGTAACGCATTGTATAATTCAAAGGTGGAATTTTTTGTCTATGGATATGATATACCATGTAGTTTAGATTGGAAGGTATAATATTACATTGTATAGTAGTCCAGTTTATAGCATAGTTAACGCAATACAGGACAGAGCAGCGCACCTATCCTATTCCTTTTTTCTTTCCGTTTTTCTGTGTACCCGCCGCCACCCTCCCCCGATCCAGTGGTGCTGGTGCTGGTAACATGCTAATTCATATGTTAATTCCGCCCACACAGCTTAAAAAGACGCGGTCCAGGCTTGGCAATGTTCACTCGAGCGCTGTCTTCTGGACAGTCCTGTTTATTCACCTGAAGGCTACTTGTTTTATGGCCGAACCGTCGTGAGAATCTTATTTTATTATGTTTTATTTTTATTATTTCCATTCTACGTGACTTTACCGAAAGAACCAAGAAGATAAACCATACAATTAAGGAGTTTTATCTTTGCTTACCTTGAGTCTTGATGCAGGCTTGCTTGTCGGAAGGAGCGTAATGAGTCCCCACAATTGCACACACACACACAACGATCCCCCGTTTATCCTTAGCAGACTGTTGGGGAAAGTGCTGTTAGCGAGCAGCGACTGTGAAGGCAGTCACGGCACATGAGCGGGTGGGTGGGTGGGTGGCCAGGACCACGCCTGGCTGCCTTTCCCCAGTGGCGATGTTTCCATACCGCACCAGGTATTCATTTTAGGTTGAGTCGACCTAGGGAAGGCCCATGATCTATTCAGGTAATCGTCACTGGCGTTGATCATGAGCGGGAATCTAACTCTGGTCGCTGGGTTGGTAGAGCAGTTGCTAACCATTCCACTGGCGCTCACCACACACACACACACACGGGCGCATGCGCACAAACGCGTGCAAAGTCATTTTCACACACGTACACGCAATCGACATTGTGACGCGCATGCCAGTCGCCTTCCATGTGGACTTTTTAAGAATGAAAATATTGATGACTGTTTTAAAGAAGGGCAAGATGCCATTAGAGAGATAAAGGGTTAACGAAGTCGGCAAGAATGCCACCGAGGATGTGAAGTTGGAAGATGACAAGATGAGCTTAAGATAGGGAGATGAGGGACATTTTGGCATGGGGGAGGTGGGTCGTCTGCCAGGGGGTCGTTGATGGAGAAGCAGAGGAAGGGCTGCTGGGTGGAGGGAGGAGTTTGATGAGGCAGTCATTTATCCATCCGCGGTAATGTATGCCACAATCTCCACGTGATAGTTTTTTTATTTCTCATCTGGGGTAGTTTGCAAAATAAAGGTGCATCATGTTATCCCAAGTTTTCCATTTTTATTGATTACCACACAAGCAAAACACAAGATCAAAATGATTACAATTTAATTTAAAGGCTGAAATAAAAAAGGTCCATGTTAGAGTAACGGTTTTGTATTTTTGTCAGTTTAATTGGAATGAAGAAAACTGTTAGTTATCTTGAGCTGTTAATGACATGGCTTCCATCGCATTTACTGAAATCATGATCATTTTCAGTATTGTTTCGTGTTTTACTTTTGTGTTTTAACTATTACATTACTTTTAAATAAAAAGCACACATATAATATTGTATACTTCTAATTAAGCAATAATCATATTGGTCTGCAACTTTATATATGGCTATATATCATTGGCAGGTGTTTTCATGATTGGAATTGGAAGTTAATTTCTGTGAAGGCAAAGCATTTGTAATCCACACACTTGTGTTCGTTCATCAGGAACGCGTGTGACTGCCAACTGTCCCTGTGACTTCACCCGCTCGGTTGCAGGATGAGCGGCCTTCTCTTGATGCGAATGTTACCTAAATATTTTCTGAAATACAAAAAGAGGTATCAGAAGAGTTAACAAAAAGAAACGTAACTTAAGAAAATTAACATGTTTTATGTTCTGTAAAATCTTATAGTTGACTTGTTATTTATGAGGGTCATGCTTGAAATACTCTTTATTTGGTTATTTATGCCACACAGAAGAAACCACAGCCTGCAGAGAATACACAAATGTGAAAAAATCTAATCGAGCACATAGGTAAGCAACTTGCTAACACTGCCACCTGAAAAATGATTCCTTTAGTCCTGAATATGAGTATCTAAGGCCTGTAGTGGCTCTTCATGTGATCCACCAACCCTAGCTTCAAGTTTATGAATTACAGGTGTCCAACAACACATTGGCATTATATTTTTTTGTCGATGCTCATTTACAATCATGCTGTCGTCACACGCGCTGCTGCCGAATGAACATGACACATCACTAGACAATGAAAAAAGGGCTGAAGCACCAGCAGTCACATCATGGGACCTCCTTTGCCAGTACCGCTGTACACCTTTTGGCGTCTTCTGGTCTAACAGCGTTTTAAGCCTAGACTCAAAAGAAAGCTGTCTCTGGCGTGGACCAATCAGTTTCAAAGACAATGCATATATTATCAGAGTGTTTTTTGTTTTCATTCTGACCACAAGTATTGTGGTTAATGCAGACACGATTCCTTATAAAAGGTTTCAGTTTGGTGTTTTAACATCTTAACACCTGTTTTCTTGCTAGAAAAAAAGGGGAAAACCTATTCTCACACCAGCAGCCTATTGCTTAAATCAGTAGAGTTTGTAAGGATGTAGTTGAAATTATTTGATTGGGTGACATTTTGTTTTGGGTGTGGAGCTAATATAAAGTGGATTAATAAAAGAAGTATCACCACCATCTTGGATGTAAGCTTTGAATTGTCATATGCTATAAGAAAGTTAATTTCCATCAACCCTCTGCTGTAAACTGGTAAAAGATCTGTCACATTTTATTTTGACCAGATAAATAAAGCCAAGTGTAATTTAACGTTCGGATGAGGTTAGAAATCATAATTGATTCAAGAAAACATTGGCACGTTTGACATGCGTAAAGTGTCCGTCTTTCAAGAAACAATATTTTAGATGTTAATGTTACTCACCATAGATACACAATATGTCTGGAGATGATTCTTTGTATTGGGAGGCAGGATTGGCATGTCCTCCTATATAACAAACATTCTCACTCCGAATGATTTCGCTGTTGGAAATACAGAGTTGTGTTTCTTCTTTCAAAAATGTAAATCGCGTGCTACATTTTTACATTTACAACATAATATACTTTTGATTTAAAGCTTTCGTGACTTCAGTGATTCATATTCTTGGTTATTTCGGTAAAGTTACGTTGAAGGGAAACAAATAATATATATAAAACAATAAAAATCTCACGACGTTTCGACTGCAACACAAACCCCGTTGGTTTTCTTACCTGATGATGACATTCGAAACGTGAGAATTTTATTGTTTTTTATATTTTTACTTTACCGAAAGAACCAAGAATATAACGTAATATACTGTTATACTTTATATTGTACTACACATCTAGTGCATACACAGATCACATATTCTCATTCCTCATGAACAAAATCCAATTGTGTAGTGTGCATAGAAAAAGTTAGTGAACTCATTCATGCACACGTTTTACATTAGTTTGATTTCTGGCCATGGCACACATCGGTGATGCCTAGTCCTGAGCATCCCCTAGGCAATGGGAGTTGGGCAAATATCTCAACAGAGGACCACAGAGCTTGGGCAATTGTTGACACCGGTTATGGCCGCCTTGTCTGCTTCCTTGCACACAAACACATTTTGTGTGCTACTCTGCAGGCAGCTGTCTCCTGCGGTTTCACGTTGTGTGCCCCTTTTTTGGAACATATCTACAGTACCACATAAAGCGAGAGAAACCTGTACTATGTCATTAATTTGGCAATTGTGAATTTAACACTGGAAATGCACAAAAGTGTGATAAATTGTACATGAATCGGCTCCTGCATATCGAATGGAATTAACCGAGTTTTATTAAATACTTTACCTGGGGCTGCTCTCCTTAATGCCTGCAAAGTTTCAGACAATATAGAGAAATAAATTAACTTAGTAAATTTAGTTTACATTTTATTCATAAAAATGCAACTTCCCATAACTCAATCTAACCACAATATTCAGAGCTATGACAGGACAATATCAAGAGCATTGCATGCAGTACTTATTGTTAATTGTGCAACAGTGGCTATCATATGGAGAATCTAACTCCTAAAATAAGCAGATAACATTTCAACTTTTGATTTAAAGCTTTCGTGACTGCATTTCAACTGTTGCACAGAAGGAGCAACAGAGATGGGGGACTGCCCAGTACCCATTTTAAGATGGGGATACTAATGGCTGACTGAAAAGTAAAGTTAACTATAAGCGTGTGTTATAATATGGTTGGAATTTCGTATATTGGGTTTCATTTGGTTCTCCTGATGCACTGACATAGTGAATCCGGTCATCTAAGAGGGTCAGACAATCAACATTTCATCTTGCTATACAGCGAACCTTTAAGATTTGCGGACATACGTTCCTGGACAAAGGCGTGAATATTACTACTCAAAGCTCATGAGGAAGATAGGATTAGGGGGCATAAACATATAACCTATAAGTATATATTAACGATCTTGATTTGAAGCTTTCGTGACTGCAGGAATTCCATACTCTTTGGTTCTTTCGGTAAAGTCACGTAGGTATAAAATAAAATTAATCACGACGTTTCGGGTGCAACACAAGCGTCCGTCATCAGGTGGGAAAGCATGGTCTGCTGCTGAGACAGACTTTTCAAAAGGTTTGAAATGGGTGTAGCCCAAGGGTCATAAAGAAGTGGCCAGGGCTAGTGATGTTAATGTGAGAAATTATCATGTTACTATAAGATAGGAGAGCGGCCTCCTCGACGAGGGCACGGAAGTGGCTATGTTAATGTGAGAGATTAGCATGCTAATGTGAAATCGAAGAGTGGTGCAATCCAAAGCGGCCTCCTAGACGTTCGTCATCTGGCCGCATGGTCTGCCAGCACTGAACCAATTTCTCAACCACATCAATTCCATACACCCATCTATCAAATTCACCATGTAAGTGGAAAATGATGGCAAGCTACCATTCCTGGATGTTTTGATCGAGAAGAGACCTGATAGCTCGGGACATTCGGTCTACAGGAAAGCCACCCACACGGATGCCTGACTCCCACCACCATCCAGCCCAGAAGAGTTCCCTAATCAAAACACTACACCATAGGGCCCGTTGCATCTCCGACCAGCACCACCTAGCCAGTGAGTTGGAGCACGTACACCAAGCCCTCAGGTTGAACGGATACTCAGACCATACAATCCACAAAGCTGTCTCCTCACCTATGCGGAGACAACCTTCTGAGGATCCAACCAATACCATCACATTACCGTACATAGCAGGGGTTACCAAAAAGATTTCCAAAATCTTAAACAAACACAATATCCAGGTTCGTTTCAGTACAGTACACAAAATCCGTGATTTAATCCCATCTGTAAAGGATGTGATTCCTGACATGCAATAGCCTGGTGTCTACAAACTGAGTTGTGGTTGTGGCAGCAGTTACATTGAGGAAACGAAACGATATATCTCGGACCGCATCCGTGAACACAAGGCAGATCTGAAACACGTTTGGACCAATACCTCTGCCGTTGCCGATCATTGTTTTAACACTTATTCAAAGACGGAGGTACTCTGCAAACCTACCAGCTACATGAAGAGATTTGTTCATGAAGACATCCAGATATATAAACACAGACACAACTTCAACCGAGAGGATGGGTACAAATTGAGCAATCATTGGAAGTACGTTATTAACCGGGTAAAGTATTGACTGACTGTGATGTTTCCATCCTACCTGCCGATGTCAGCTGTTATTTCCAACTCTCTGTGTCTCTCTCTATGGCTCTCTCTTAGATCTCTCATACTCATGTCCTTTGCATTGTACTCTCATACTCACATGCCTTTTGGATTGCACCCGTTGGGTTGCACTCATGACTTTGGATTACACCACTTTTCGATTTCACATTAACATGCTAATCGCTCACATTAACATAGCCACTTACGTGCCCTCGTCGAGGAGGCCGCTCTCCTATCTTACAGTAACATGCTAATTTCTCACATTAACATCATTAGCCCCAGCCACTTCATTATGACCCTTGGGCTACACCCATTTCAAACCTTTTTAAAGCAGTCTGCCTCAGCAGCAGACCATGCTTTCCCACCTGATGATGGACGCTTGTGTTGCGCCCGAAACGTGATTTATTTTATTATATACCTACATGACTTTACCGAAAGAACCAAAGAGTATATATTAATGAATACATATATTGTATCATATTACTAACTTACCTTTAATAATGACTAACATAATCATTTTAAAAAGTGCAAGTATCAATAAATCAATTTAGATTACACGGTATTACTTTAAATAATCATAATGATCTCACTGTCTGTTCACATATTGACTATGGTTAATAGTAAAACAGCCCTCGATCCACGTAGCTACCATGTGGCAGTACAGTATGCACAGTACTTGTCGGTTATATTTAAAAGGCAATCTTAGAATGACTCAAATATTAAGAGTGTATTTGCAGACCCTTGGGGGATTCGTGTTTTAAATGTTTAGCAGGACAAAAACATCCCAATTAAAGTTTCACTGATGTGACGCACATGTGATTCAATGGGGGAACAGACTCGGGAGCATAGTAGGGTACAACAAATTCAATTTTTGGATGGCCTACACTGTAGTCCGGTGGTCACCATCTATACACTATCCAGGCTCAAACTTGCTTGGTTTCCAAGTTCTGATGAAATTGGACGCATTGCTGGTGACTTGGTGATATGTTGCATAGAAGAGCCACACCCTGTTGTTTGGCAGTCTCCTGCCCCTAGTAGAGGACTGTCCACCCCTCATGGTGGCAGGAGCCAGAGCCGGTCCACGAGACCTTCTGAATGCCACAGAGATCCAGGCAGTACCGGTCCGGCTCCCGACAGAGGAGTGGCAGCCTCTCCTCTGCAGTGAGAGTTCGAACATTCCACGTGGCCATCCATAGTGGCTTTTCGTTGTTTCAGGAGCCTCGAGGGTAAAGATTCAATCTCCTGGCTCCGCCAAATGGGGTTTGGCCAGGAGACGTCATAGACGCCTGTCCCCCTGGGGCCTCCGGCCCAAGCTTATTAGTTGGATATTTCAGTCGTGGTTTAGTGGTAATTATTGAAGGTGGAGAGGTTACCAACCCCTCGCACCCATCCAGAGCCCTCATTTAGCCGCTGTGGTGGTCAGACGCCATGAGGGGAAAGGCCAATCGGAATTTGCCCTCCCCCCCCACAGCACTGTCCACGACAGCATTGCCCGTCTGGCACCGCGAGGAGGTAGGGGGTTGTTTTGCCATGAGAATGAAGGGGGCATGGGAGCGTGGCGGTGAGGTGTGGGAAGCTGTAAGCCCCAGGCTACTTTGGGCTCGCCTTCCCATCAACCGGAGGCGAGGAGTGGTGGTCGTGGTTACTTATGCCTGGTCTCAACTGATGAAAGTTGCAAGCAAGAATTTCATCATCGCTTGTGGCTGGGGTTGGCATCATCCCCCACTCCTCCTGATGTCGAGGGTAAATGGGCGAGGTTTAGGACTGTGACTCATGCAGCTGCAATGGCTGCTTTGGGTGCGCGGTCCAGACTTCCCCAGAGACCCTTGCTGACAGAGGAGATGTTCAGGATGGTTGAGAAAAAGCGACAGGCCCACTCTAATCGTCTATAGCATCCCACGTCAGAGAATGAGAAGGCTTACCGCAGCCTTCGCTCGGAGGTTGGGAGAGTCGTGAGGCGCTGCAAAGATGGGTGGTGGTCGCGGGTTGCTGAGGAGATGGAGTCTGCCTCAGTGGCCTGTGATCACAAATCCCTATTTAACTCCATCAAAAAAGTAACCTGCAGCACCACACCTATTGCCATCATTAGGGGGAAAAACGGTGATCCAATTTCCAACCCCCAGGAACAGGTTTGCAGATTTGCTGAGCATGAGGTCCTGGGGGAGGGGAAATCCCTCAGCCAGGCAAACATCGTGGCACAATGTGGGGATAACCCTGCTGAGGCTGCAGTGCCTCAAATATTGAAGTCACCCCCTGTGAGTGGCTGGCTGAGGTGCCATCTGTTGAGGAAGTACTGAAGGCGATGAAGTCACCCCCTGTGAGTGGCTGGCTGAGGTGCCATCTGTTGAGGAAGTACTGAAGGCGATTCAGAGTCTGAGACCAGGAAAGGCACAGGGCAGAGATGATCTTCCAAGTGAAATGCTGAGGGAGGGTGGCGTTTGTGCACAGACTGCCCTACATGACATCATAACAACAGTCTGGACCACTGGACGGGTTTCGCAGGATTGTAAGGATGTCATGGTGGTCCCCCTCTTTAAGAAGGGGGACCGCACAGACTGTAACAACCACAGGGGCATCTCCTCAATGTGCCAGGGAAAGGTCCTGGCAAGGATTATTCAACATCGCCTTGCTAGGCACGCTGAGGAGAGGCTTGCAGAGCCCCAATGCGGTTTCAGGAAAGGGCGGTCCTACACAGATGCCATATATTCTGTCCGTCTGCTACAGCAAAGGTGTAGGAAATTCCAACAAGACCTACATCTTTGCTTTATTGACCTGGTCAAGGCCTATGATACCATCAGTAGGCCTGGGCTCTTTGTTGTTCTTCGTGCTTTCGGAGTCCCTGACCCTCTGCTCACGATCATTAAGGACCTTCATGATGGTGAGCGGGCCCTGGTAAAACTACGTGGCTGTGAGTCAGAGCCATTACCTGTACACCTTGGGGTGCGACAGGGATGTCCTCTGGCGCCCACATTATGTAACATCTATTTTGACCACGTAGTTCGTGAAGCCTTCAATAGCTGTACCGGGGGAATTTCCATTTGGTACAGATATAATGGGAGGCTGATCGATGCCTGGGTGCGGTCAAGGGATGGCTCCCTATTGGTCAACCACGTTATGTATGCCGATGATTTGGTAACTGCTTCTCATTCAGAGGAGGAGTTGGAGACGCTGCTGCTGAAACTGGAGCGTGCCACTAAGAGGTGGGGCCTTACCATCAGCCCCACCAAAACTAAGCACCTGCCTGGGTAATTTGTACCATCGGACACTCCACCCCCACAACTCCCAATCGGTGATGGGGCAGTTGTGGAGAGAGTGGAGAGTTTCCCATATCTGGGCAGTGTGCTCATAACCGGCTCCTGTTTAATAGCAGAGGTCTCACTCCCAATGAGTCGGGCGGCAATATTTTTTCATCGGTTGTGTAACACTGTGTGGAAGCTACCTGGTCTGTCGCTCCGCACGAAGCTTCAGGTCTTCTCGGCCACGGTCATTCCCTCCCTTCTCTACGCTTGCGAAACGTGGACCCCCCTAATGGAGCATCGTCACCGGTTAGAAACATTTAGGATGGCCTGCCTACGATTCATCCTGGGTTTAACCAGGCTGGATTGTGTGAGGAGCCCACAAATCCTTGAAAGATCTGGGCAAAGTCCCATCAGTGAGCTCCTCCGGCAGGCAAAGCTGTGTTGGCTGGGTCATGTAGCCCACATGCCCAGCCACCGCATGCCTAAACAGCTTTTGTTCAGCCGGATAGAGGGGGCTAAACGGGCGCGGTACGGGCTAGAGAAGAGATGGAGTGATGTGGTACAGGAGGATGTGGAGCTGAGTGGACTTGCCGATGACTGGTATCAGCGGTGTCAAGATCGGTCTCTGTGGAGGAGGCTCGTGAAGGACGCTACTGGGCAGTTGGAGGTAGTCGCCCTCCAACAACAACGGAGGGCGGAGGAGCGACGCTCACAACAACGAGCAGAGCGCCGGGTGGCTAAAGCACAGCAAGTTGGCACAGTAGGGGGCACAGGTGGTGCATCAGCCAGTCATCTCAGTCAGTCGACCGGTGGCACCTGGGTCTGCCCCGTGACCTCCTGCCAGCAGGCGTTCGTGACTTCACGTGGCCTCAAGGTGCACATAGCCTGGCACAAGCATCGTCGTGACGTCACCGCCACTTAGTGGCGAATGGCGGTTGTTGTTGTTGCATAGGTATGTCGTATATTAATTAAAACAAAAATGCGAATAAATCCACTCGTGATATGAAAATGTGGCAAGAATGAAGCATTTTTAAAACAAATAACGAGAAGCATAACTCACTTGTCAATGTTTTTCTTTTTCGCAAATGACAGAGCAGGCATGCAACAGCCAAAGCGACAGGAGCTAAGATTATCAGAGTTCCTGCAATGGCTGGAACCGTCACGTTCTGCCTGTCGTGAATTGCCCCGGCTCGGTGATTATCGGGAAGCGCCGAGTTTAATGGATCGTCCCTTGGTTCCGTAGAAGATGTAAATGGCTTGGCTGTTACACGTCGGAATGCAAAACGTTGTTCGCACAGAGTCTTCATGTCCACTATACCTGATGAGAAATGGCGACAGCAACACGCACCGTATCATAAAATGTGTAATGCAAGTACAGTATGCACGTGTTAACTATTTACATATTATAGGCTTTTATGCTATTCGGAAATTCCCATACCGTATTACATTATATTAGCTGTTTTGAGTTTGCAACCAGTCTGCCTACAATCCCTGTTGGGTTTATGCACGGTGGATTGTGTGAGATCACAAATTGTTGAAAGATCTGAACACAGTACCATCAACCAGTGGGGTCCCGTGGCAGACAACAGACAGGATGCCATGGCTGGGTCATGTAGCCCACATGTATAGCTACTGCTTGCTGAAGAAGCATCTATTTGTCTGGATAGAAGGGCCTAAAGGGGCATGGCACAATATAAAAGATATGTCTCTGTTTGGCCAGATATACATTTTACATTTACTTTTCATCTCCTATGAGACTCATAAGGCTACAATGGCCTCTCTCCATCTTCTCCTGTCCCTGGCTGCATGCTGTGTCTCTCCGCATGCGAGGTTCATCTAACCAAGCTAGATGGGCCGATGTGGTCCAGAACTTGGGAGAAAATTAAACTGGCCTACAATTCGTAGCAGGGTGGTGTTAAGATCGGCCTCTGTGAAGAAGGCTCAGGAAAGATGCTGCGAGACCAGTTGACACAATCACCCTCCACCAACCATGGAGGGTGGAGATGCTTGCAACAATGAACAGAGCGCTGTGCAGCTACAACACAACAAGGATGTGCAGTAGGTCCCTCAAATAACGTTTTTAATCCATTCCATAAAAACGTCTGTTAACCGAAATACCTGTTAAGAAAATTCACTTCTAACTTGAGAAATAAGTTTAAAAAATAACTGAGTCTGCAAGAGAGCTGTTTTCCACTGCCAAAACACAGCGCGTAATGTCAACAAAGCCAGTCGAGGTCTCAACGTTCATAGATGGGCGTCGCTGGCTCACCCCATTTACGAGCGCTCGGATTGGCCGAAATTGGCAGCCGTGTGTTTGACATAAACGTACCACCGATGTAAATGTTTATGTTCGTCGAAACCAATCGGAGGGGGGGGGGGGGGTCCTACAGAAGGTGAAACGTTTACCCGAAAAACCGTTAACCGATGTCATTGTTAGCCAAGGGATCTTGGTCAGTGAACCCTGTAATATTTGGGTCTGTCCTGTGACCTCTTGCCAGTGGACCTTTGACATCCTATTTTGCCTCAAAGTGATCTGAGCCTGGCACGAGCACTAAAGTGGGTTTCACTGCCTCTTACTGGTGAATACCGGTTATTGTTGAATGCACGTAAGAGATACCGAAGACGTAACCTATGTATTGCAAAAAGCCCATAGGAGCATAATGGGTAGAGCAAAACTTTTTGCTTGCTCAATTAGCCACATTTGAGCACACACCGAATCTGTAAAGTGTAAGGAGAGTCAAATGGATTGGAAGGAAAGTTTGAAAAGAGAAAGAGTGGGAAAATGTTAAAAGGAGAGGTCGGCTGGAGACCGGCTGGAGAAAGGATGGCCTTATTGGTCAAGAGGGGGCAGTGGTTAGGAAGGTTCAATAAGTTGTGGATAAGGGTATTTACGGGATGTGCTATGACATCTCAGGGCGGTTCTGGCAACAGCTCTCTAAATGTGTGACTGTTGCCTGGCTTCAAATAAAACATGCAAACTACAATACTCATATTCTTGGTTCTTTCGGTAAAGTCACATAGAAGGGAAACAATAAAATAATAAAAATATAAAACTATAAAATTCTCACGACTTTTCAACTGCAACACAAGCAATCATCATCAGGTGTGAAAACCACAGCAATACAATTTGAAAAAAGTGGCGGTTTTATTAACGTTAGCACCACGGAGAGCGATTTGGCAGTTATTCAGATGGACGAGTCATCTATGTTCGAAAAAGAGGGGGGAGACGAAAATAATTGATGACACTTTTGTCATCTGGCCACATGGCCGGCCTGCTCTAGACCAATTCCTCGACCACATCAATTCCATACACCCAACCATCAGATTTACCATGGAAGTCGAAAAATATGGCAAGCTACCTTTTTTGGATGTCCTAATAAAAATAGACCTGATGGTTCAATGAGCTACTCTGTCTACAGGAAAGCTACCCATACGGATGCTTACCTGAAACCGGATTCCCACCACTATCCATCCCAGAAGAATTCCCTCATCAAGACTCTGCACCATAGAGCCCAATGCATATCCGACCAGGAACACATATCCAGTGAACTCAAGCACGTACACCAAGCTCTTAAGGTTAATGGTTACTCCGACTACACAATCCTTAAAGCGATCACTCCAGCCATGAAGAAGGACCCTCTTGAGGAGCCTTTCAAAACCATCACTTTACCCTACATTGCGGGGATCACAAAAAAGATCTCCAAAATCTTGAATAAACAGAAGATCCAGGTCCGATTCAACACATTATATAAAATCCGTGATCTGGTTCTGTCTGTAAAAAGATGTGATTCCGGACATACAGTACCCTGGCGTCTACAAACTAAGTTGCCTCTGTGGTAGTAGTTACATTGGAGAAACCAAACGACATGTCTTGGACCGCATTCGTGAACACAAAGCAGACCTAAAACACGGTAGGAACAACACCTCGGCCGTGGCAAATCACTGTTATAATTTAGTAGGCTCACATGACATTGACTTCTCCAAGACAGAGGTTCTTTGCAAGCCATCTGGCTACCAGGAGAGATTCGTTCATGAGGCTATCCACATATACAAACACAGAGACAATTTCAACCGAGAAGATGGATTCTGGCTTAGCAATCATTGGAAGGATTTGATCAACCATTTCGGGTCTTAATTAATTGTTCACGCTTACGGTGGCTTTCAGACCGCATCCATTATTTTCGTCTCCCCCCTCCTCTTTTCCGAACATAGATGGAATCGTCAATCTGAATAACTGCCAAATCGCTTTCCATGGTGATAACGTGAAAAAAACGCCACTTTTTTCAAAATTTCTTGCTGTGGTTTTCACACCTGATGATGATTTCTTGTGTTGCAGTCGAAACTTCGTGAGAATTTTGTTTTATATTTTTATGATTTTATTGTTTCCCTTCTATGTGACTTTACCGAAAGAATCAAGAATATGAATTCCTGCAGTCAAAAAAGCTTTAAATTGCAATACTCATGTTGATTCAGTATCATGTTCTTCTTTAAAGCACCCGAAACTTTGTTATCTAAAAGTTGTTTTTATTCTCATTTAACATCTTTAAAAACCTGCAGATATACACTTCAACAGGCCTGCTGTTAAAAAAAAAATCTAAACTGCGTCCACTCTTTGTTGGCGTCCAACATAGAGAGACACTTGTGTACATACAAGGACAATATGCACCTCTACGCTGATAATGCATTTTTGGTGTTGCGATGATTTACGTAACATGACTATCTGCTTCAAGGCTCATTTCCTGTAACCGAGCAGAGGGCCGGAGGCCGTGGGAAACCTGAGTGAATACTGCAGCTCGATAGCCGTCTCAATTATCTCTTTCCCACTGCTGCCAATTGCACAGTGATCACACCCACTCCAGCGTAGGGGCAAAGTGTGGTAGGAAATCATCAGACGCCAACAAGGTGGCGTCTGATGTTTCCCACGACTCTTTATGCCTCTGGCATTCTGCAGTCATAAATCATGCCATGAAGGTCATTTGCTTGTGGATGTGCAGCTTAATGCACGTGTGGACAAAGCCCATGTGTGCTCTTCGTATTCCGTTACGTTTGTTGCAATTGGGATCTCATAGACCAAGCCCTGTGGACTTGAGTATTAGGGTCTTGATATAAAATGTTAAATCAAGTACTGTTCTACAAGTGGCTCTGACGTAAAAAAACCCTGTACTTTTGTTTTTTAAGTTGATAACATTTCAGTGTATTTGTTACGTACCACGGATGCAATGTTCTTCCTTTGCGTGGTTTTGAAATTGGGAATTCATTATGATTTTCTGGAAGTAAAAACATGTATTGATACAATTTTTAATAAGCACCACACTACCTCATTTTGTTTATATAATGGCATGCAATTAAGAATATTAATTGCAATGAATATCAGATTTAATACATTTTGAGGGTATTTCACAAATGGACTCAACATTCTGTAACCGGTGTTAGTGCAGCTTTGGTAAATATTTTGTAACGAAAGGGGCATGACCCTGGTACTCTTGCACAATATTGTTTTCCAAGTTTTACTAATACATGGCAGATGTATAATGAGATTAGTGATGATGGTGCTCTTGCAAAATATACTATATTGTTTAGTATAGATAATGAGAGTATATGAAATGGAAACAGTAATTGACTTACACCCATGTTTGTGAGAATAATAAATTAGAACAATCGATTTAAAGCTTCGTGACTGCAAGGATTCATCTTCTTTGGTTCTTTCGGTAAAGTCACGCAGAATGAGAATAAAATAATAAATTAATAAAATTACACAATAAAATTCTCACGACGTTTCGGCCACAACACAAGTGGCCTTCTTCAGGTGAAAGGAACAGACCTGTCGGGACGACAGAGCTTCCAGAGCAGGTGAACACTATGCTCAGACTTTCCTTCCATTGAAGCTCTGTCGTCACGACAGGTCTGTTCCTTTCACCTGAAGAAGGCCACTTGTGTTGTGGCCGAAACGTCGTGAGAATTTTATTGTGTTATTTAATCTTATTAATTTATTACTTTATTCTCATTCTACGTGACTTTACCGAAAGAACCAAAGAAGAAAGAACAATCGACTTCAGTGCTTGCGAAATTTCATATCTTACAGTGTGCTACACAATCTGGCACCATCACTGGTGTGTAAGATTATTATACTCTGCCTGATTAGTTTGTGCTATGTCGTTTTGCTCCTGCTATTTGCTGAAAATTGCAAGCAGCTCTGGACATCTTGTCTGCTGCTCAGCTGAGCATATTGCTGGTGTATATCTTCAGGCCTGGCTTGTAGATGACATCAAGGTTGTTATGTAATATTAACAGTATGCTATTGGTTTAACATGTAGGCTTTCACGTAGGATTTTGCTCTATCACAAATAAAAAAAACTATTATGCAGCATGCTTTTGCTTTGGAGCACTCAAGATGTCCTTGGAAAAGGATACAGGAGGCTTGTGGTCTGTTTATGCTGCGGTCACTTCTCGGCCAGAGATAGTGGTGGAAACGCGGGCAGGTGAATACTATGCTCAGACTTTCCTTTTCAATCTGCAGATTGTTCCTTTCCATCGGGGTCCCAAGAACTTAATCAGGTCTCCTACGTACAGCTTCAGTTTGTGTCAATTGGCTATATCTGGGTCCTAAATGCTAGCTTTATCTCAACTTTCAGACTCATTACATGTTGTCTTAGAGTCCAGTTACCAGGTTTGTAGTTTTTGGTTTAGGATGAGGTTCATGAACTATGTCTGGCTTTTTGTATACTTAGCAGTGCTGCATTCTTTTGAACAAATTCCGTCGACGCTTTGGAGATCTTCATCTTCGGTCTCCTGGCCCGTGGTATGTGGCTTTTGCACTGACTTTGGCCGTCTGCATGACAGGCACACTGGGCAACATTTTCCTGTACGCTGGGTACTGCTCTTCCCTGTGCTGGTGCACATCACCACAATACTTGCACATTGTGGGCCTGGTTGAAGACGAGCTGCTTTGCTAACCATTTTGCAGTTGTTTGCCACGCCAGCCAGCTGTGCTTCACTGTCTTTTCTGCTGCATTGATGCTGTACATCTTGCTGTCCATCTGCCGTGTCTACTGTGTGTGTGCTGCTGCACCATTGCTTTCAAGTGTTTGACGGTTCGTTCCACTGTGTGGCACATCATGATTGCTGTACTCAAGTCCAAACCACGCTCTTACAAGACGTGATACCCTCGCTTTATAAGATGAGAACTTGTCCCAAATGAGTTGCGCATTCAGTGGGTCATAGTCACAACTTGCTGCGTTCTCTCTCACTTGCATAACTAAACTGTTCAGGTGGTCATCACTCACCTAAGTTTGGCTGCTAACACATCTATGAGTTTTTCATTTAGGCCTGTTACTATGGAGTCGTGTTCAAAGTCAGCTCTTGAAGATTTCCCAATTGCTCCTCTTATCACCACTCATCTTCATTCTTTCTGGAGCTGGAATAGTGATGGCAGCCGAAATGATGCTGAAAAAGTGCTTTCCTTCTATCCCTCAAGCCTCTTGGATATCATTGCAATCCTTTGTTTGAACTCGCAATGCTTCTGCCCACTGTACTCAGTAGCGTCAGATCCTCAATGGATTAGCATAATTGTGGGTCCATAAACTTCTAACACCATGTACTAAGTGCATGAAGTAATCACACCAGACTCAAATCTTAGTTAAACTGCCATGTTCACAGGCAATGATGTAATGCAATAAATTTATGTAACATCAGCCTCATCTTCCGAGATATGACAAAATCAGGTGCATTCTGGGTAGTATAACTTTAAACACCTACATTAACATGTAGTTTTCGATAATGCACCGCCACATTAACACATCTAATACAGTGTTGAATTGTGAAGTAAAACATGGACACGTATTAGAGAGTAATGGGAGTCACCTGAACATGGAGAACACGAGACCCTCCATCGATCCAGTCATTGAGTGGAAACATAAATGTGGTATGGGACTCTTCATCTTCCACCTCAATCTTATCAAGGTTCCAGCCTGATAAGGGTTTATACCAAGCACCACCATGCGATACGTTAATCCTCGTTATGTTCCCAATGTCTCTCGATTTGAGAATGAAGGTGTCCTTCTGTAAAGATTCATATTTCAAAGTTAACGTAATCACGTGCTATCTTTGCTTGCTGACCAAATGTTGAGTGACGAGTCAAAGATCTCATCGATAAATGATTTGTGAACATTTCTTTTTTAATTAAGCTGTTCTGGAGTCACTGCTCCACTTTCATGAGAAGAGCAGAGAGCCAGTCGTACAGCATTAGGTAATATTTGCACAAAATAAAAATGTTAGGCCTCTATTAAATCATAAGAAATTTTTGGGTTAAATCGAATTAAACCCACCAATTAGTAAGGGTTGTCACGTAAATAAAACATACCAATTCGTTACTAGTACAGCATACCCACAACATTTACAATTCGAGTATGACGTTTTGCCAATAATTACAACTAGCATCATCAGGCGACATCCAGAGTTGTGGAGAAATCCTGTTTCGGTATTAAATAGTGCGATAAATGTGATGTCACTTGTGAGCCAATCAAGTGCGATGGCCAGGTTGGGGGGGGGGGGGTGAGGGAGGGGGTTAATGTATGCATATCAATGAAATGGATATCCATTACTGGTGGGGTTATTTGGAAGGATATCAACATACATTATGCATGCATAAAGTTGATGCTAAATTCATCCTATCTCAATTCCAACAGATGAAAAAATGGACTTGAAGTGACATTTCTTGGTCCCACCAGGAGTTCCATTGCATGGAGAATAAAACATCGATGATGAGTTATGTATTAAGATCGGGTGTGCTGATGCCTTTCGAGTTGTATTTCAATTAAAGCCGTCCTATGACTTAAAATTATGTGTGCATGTGGAATACTGTACATGTATTTGGATTTATAAGCTGAAATTAGTTTACTATCGACAAGTATTTAGTTAATTATTCATGTCATATGCAGACATCGTTTAATGTCCAACATGTATAAATAAAATTGAGGTTTTATAAATTATTTGCAGACCAATTAATCCAACGTGAAGGCATCTTGATATGTCCATCGCAATTTAAATACAGAGCACTTAAAACCTCCTGTGGACAAAATTACACTGTAAGTGGATCCACTTAACAAAATTTGGTAACAGGCACAAGTGACTGCCCATGTTCAGGTGAAATTGATTGGGCACGGGGAGGGGGGGGCACTCATCTTCTCACCTGGAAACATATATTAGTGTGCTGGCAGAGCGTGCACCTCTCACACCACTGATTGTATAATGCAACACAGGACAATTCATACCAGTGATCACTGATGGGGTTCCACAGATGAAAGACGATTAACCTCCATCTGATCATGTGCAACATTGACGAATGCCTATTGTAATCACATCAGTATGTATGTGCTGTATGTTGAATGTATGTGTAGTGACATAGAATCAGTCACGGAGCAGCTTAGCGCTGGCTGCTGGCAGGGAAGGGGATCTGCAGCTTGCAGCAGCCCTGACTAATATCAGGGCATGTGATAGACCAGAAAGGAATGTAGAGAAAAGGTTATGGAAGGGACGCATCGAGAACCCGCTAGTAGGTTCCAGAAGGGGGGCATGGACGGAGCGGAGCCGCTGACAGTATAAGAAGGGCCCCAGGAGGGGACCTCGGGGCTGTCGTTTGGAGTGGGATCCCTGTCGTCGTTGCTGCTGAAGATCGTCGCCTTCATCTCTGTCGTCTTCACCTGATATTGCGTTGCTAGACGGTAGTTGGCTGTCTCGATTCAGCGCCGTCAGCGTTAGATGGCTAGTGTTGTGTATAGGCTAGCAACTTATGTAGAATTTGTTTTATAAACGAGAGAGAAGAGTGTGGACCAGTGTAGGGTGTGTATTGTGCAAAGGGTGTTCGGTTAAATAAAATAACTGCCTCTAAGAACTTGCATCTCCAAATCAGTCACTACATATGTATGTTGAAATTATTTTGCACCATACGGAGCTAACCGTGCTAATCGGAGGTATCGTATATTATGGAATTATTTACATTCGTATTTATGACCATCGCAATATTTTATTTTAAGTGATGCCACACCCACGGATTGCAATGGCTGAGCTGCAATTCATTTGTAAATGGATTTCTTATTTTTTCTCAGTGGGCAATGTTTGAGTTGGCTGTTGCAGACAACACCCCAAATACGCTCCTTTGCATTTGTGTAACTGCTTTGATCATGTGTGCTAAGAGCAGTGATACAGGAACAGTGAATGAAGGTCATCTTTTACAGTGGCCACCATATTGTGACTCAATAAGCAATTTACCTGATTATGTTCAAAAGGATTGTTGTGTGTCTTGGAGGAAGTTAGATCCGTTGCAGGATTCGCTGCACTTCCATGGATTGTAATAGAAACGGCTTCATCTGTTCCAGCTTTATCTTCAATTCCAGTATAAACGTGTATGAGGTATGTCTTCAGCGAGTCTGTAATTGAACAAAAATTCAAAGTAATTCAGAATATTGCTACACTTTGTAGTATTAACATTACTCTAAAACAGGGGTCACCAAACTTTTTTCACAGTGGGCCGGATAACTGAAAGAATGACGAGCATGGGCCGCATAATAAATAAATATTTCTGGAGCGTCGGACCTGTGTTGACAGCTGGAAAAACTGGGGGCGGGAAAGATGCGTGTTTGTGTGTGTTGCCATGGAAACCATGGTAACGTTAGAGCGTAGGCGGAGCTACCACGAGCCGGGGAAGTACTTGGGATGGCGCGAAATAAGCAAACATTACAATAAGCAAGAAAATCTAGATACAATAATTTAAAATAGTAAATTTAAGGAACATAGCAGTCAGGAGGTCTCCGCACGCGGGAAGATCTCCTAGTATTCTAAACATAATATTGAAATTGTATCACAACGTCTCGTGTTGCATACGTTTTATCAACCAAATTCAAGTACCGTCGGCGGGCCTGATGGACTGAACTACGGCCCGCGGGCCGCATCTGGCCCGCGGGCCGTAGTTTGGTGACCCCTGCTCTAAAACATTGCAATGTTCCATTACATTTGTATAAATACATCAAACTGTTCTATGCGAAAATTTGTCACATTCATTCAGGTCATGTCTTTTGATAGTGTATATTATTTCTCATGCTAGATCCCACAAATGTTGTGTAATTGACATTGAAGCTGTCAATTCTGAGCTCAACCTATTCCATCATCTGGCTTTAGGTCTCACCTTTTGTCACTGACCATTGAGTGCCACTACAGTACCTGTATCAGTAACCTGCCCTCGTCCAGCCTGCACACGTGGCCCACATATTGCAACATTCTCTTCATGATTATAATTACATCAGTCTTACCACAGTCTAGTGGACGCCATGGTGGCCATTTACAATTACAAAGACAGGAGGGTGGATTGCATTACTTACGCGTAACTGACAGTTGCATTGTCATCGTGTTGTACCTCTTGCTAATCTGACTTTTCTTCCAGAGGTCTGCCTCGCACACGGTGAGACTGTTGTTGCACACATGCTGGCCGAGGAGAGCCCCCGTGACACACGTGTATGTCCCAGTGTCGCCAGCCTCCACTCTTCTTATTGTGAGGACACCAGACCCAGAGCAGCAGAGCCTCCCCACCCCTGATGCGCCCCCTCCATCACGATCGCAAGAAGGGATGAAGGCTTCTTTTTCGGAACACAAAGCCACGGGGACCGGCTGGCCTCTGGCTCCTCGTGCCACCCTGAACCAGACCACCCAGCCTGGCTCGGCACTCCTACCTTGGCCACACGGCAGGGAAGCCGTGGTGTTTACTTTCGCATCCACATTGGTTGTGGACAATCCCTGTTGGCATGTGACTATGGAACAATGCAAATGTTAGTGATAAAATCAGTATCAAGAACATGGACAGTGCGGCACTCATTACCAGCCACTATAATACCACTGTTGGACAAAGGCCTCCCCAAACTGTCACCATCCCTCAGTCCCATGGTACAGCAATCCACCTACCACCTCCACATGGTCTAAACTGATAGTGCTATCTACACTGTGGACATGTTGCACATTCCCTCTTTTGGCTGCCAATATTTTATTTTATTTTCAGGTCATGAGCCCCTGACCAGATATTTTCTGTATCGATACCACACGAGATGGCATAATTTTAGTGGTTCAAATTTCTTTGTGGTCGATACTAGTGAGTTATGTGATGATTTAAATAGTTTAGGTCACTACTTATTAGCCATATAAATACATTGGTAACACTCAAGCGTTTCTACTTGAAGTGGTACCAATTTTTGCTCTGGGCCATGGACTAATTCCATCTGATTGGCCATCATCCCTTGAAGCGACGTGTTCTATTGAAGCTAACTTATATTCCTTAAGGAACAAAATCGAGCTTATTATCCATGATTACAAGAGGTGATGATGGATGACTATGATGATAGTTTGTGTAGTTCTTCATCACTACTATAGTCACTTCTCTCAATGCCTATGTTAATCACTCTGATGCAAGATAATAATGGTGGCAACTTTTGTCTTTACTGTTGCCAGTCACCATCAGTGATATGGACAGAGGTCGGCAAATATGCGGGAGATGAGTGGTCTACTCTGCTCACGGTGCGGGGTACAATAGAATAAGTCAATGAAGATTAGTGATAGTTGAACAGCCTGAGAATTAAAATAGCAATGACGAAGGAGATGAGGATGAGGAAATGAAAATGATGGATGATGATGTTTGACATTGGATGTCATCGTCTTTGTTGCTGCTGCTGCTACCGCAGCAATTGTGAAGCACAACGCACTGCACTACACTGCACTTCATGGCAACTGTTGTCTGCACAGTTTACGCAAAAACACAAGTGGTCCTGTATCACTTGATATTATCTTATTGACAATTATCACAGGTTACATTTACACACAACAGGATATCTCGGTGCATAACAGGAAAGCTCAAGTATTCTTCTTACATCACCGACAAGAAGAGTTCTCCTGTAGTTGGTTTGTAAATTTCACAATAGTTCCTCCTGAACATGTTGCTGTAACTGAGATAACAAATAATCAAAAGTACTTACCTCCTCCGAGTGCTTCGATAAGTAGGAATAGTTTAAAAACATAGAAAATGCAAGCCATTTTGTGGCAGCTTTTTTGTAATCTATCGTTAAATCGCTTACTGTTTATTTCTAGTTATATGCTGTTGTTTAAAATCCAAAATTAACCTTCTCATTACAGTTGTAAATTCCTTTGGCAAAAATTTGTGAGAAAGGAACAATAATTTTCCGTGACTACAGCTCCGTTTTGAGATCAACTGATAAGTTGCTTGCACATTTTCCATGCAATGCTGGACTTCCGTAAAACCATAAACCAATTTTTACATTAAATGGGCCCTCAGCTTCAGGTAAAGTATGCCAAGATATGAATCAAAAATTATTCCTAGTTACCACTTGGTATAATCTAAGTAAGCAAAGGCCAAACAACCAATACTTGACCTCAACGTGATGTGCTCCTACATTTCTACCTTTGCAGTGCACTTCCTAAAAGTTGATTTTATAATGAATTCACGTGTATCCAACTGGTGTGTAGGGTTACCAAGTTAATTGTCACAAACATTGCAGTTCCTCAGGGTTAGCATTCATCTGCGGGATTGGTCTTCACTGAATTATTATTATTGTCTCGGCCTCGCTGTGCGCTGCGTTGCACCACTATCCGAGTAGATAACTTCGCATTCAATAAACCTTCAGAGCCAGGGTGAACATCCGACTCCAAACGTATTTAATGAATTGAATGAGGTAAAACTGATGTAAAAACACAGCACAAATACAGCATCTGTCAATACTTTGAAATATCAATACATTGAATGAACACTACAGCATCGTAACATTGTCTTAGATAACATGAAACTCAACAATAGATCCTGGATGAACCAGGCACCTACATTAGTACTGAATAGCTATACAAGAGTAAGGGCACATCGTATAATCACCATGCTGCAGCCTAAATGTACAGCACTACACATAACACTGAACTGTGGATGAGATTTCGTCATCCTTGCTCTCAAGGTTGCAATAAGGTTACATGCGTACAAGTCTGACTTGACTTATTAAATTACAAGTAACATTCACAATAAGGCAAGTGGCATGCTTCGTTAACTAGGCCTCATATTTATCATAACAATTTAACAGCATTATCAAGGCATTTACAGCATTATAACGGCCATTCTAACATAACAGCATTCTCAGTATTATAAGAACATAAACGAACTGACAGACAATGCTTCTTAAAGTCCCACAATGAACAGTTGCACCTGTCTTGAGTGGGACGCTATTTGTGCCACCATTTTGTACTCTGTGCAATGGCCGATACCCTGCCGCATGGCTTAGAGGCTGTCAAATCGTAACTTCCTGGTCACGTGACCAAACTCAACCTCCAAACAGGACATTGCTGTGTAGACACACCCCCACACCTGCCGTGAGGCAGAACAATTGTTTTATCTGCCCCCACTGGGCCGTCTTAACCATGGACACCTACTCCAACCTGCTGTTTGGCAAGAGAGGTGAGCTGCCTCTCAGTTATTGTAGATTTTGTCATTAAAATGTGTACATACTTCTTTGGTTCTTTCAGTAAAGTCACGTAGGTAGAAAAAATAATAGATCACGACGTTTCGATCGCCACACAAACAATCGTCTTCAGGTGGGAGAGAGAAACAGGCAGCTGAAACAAGTCCTTCTGGTACAAAAGATGTATTACTGAAGCTATCAACAGAAGGTTTGTACAGGATTAACTGCACGTGTGGCAATGTTATGTTGAGCACCCTTCTGCGCTCTTGCACAATGTGGGGGGGGGGGCGGGGGGATTACTAAGGCAACGTACATTATGCATGTGCATTATGCGACCCCTTTGAACTTGTCCTTCCTGTCTATTGCGTTTATTAAAATAGCCCGACCAACGGTAATTCCTATTGAAGTACGCTGCCCTTTGTAGGCATGCATTTAAATAATGTATTATTTCATGATTCACTTCCACGCAGTACTAAGACGGTAACTATCCGAACGGTTAAAGTTATTTTGATTTCTTTCAATTTCGATAGATTCTATAATTAGTCTTGGCCAGTAGTAGCTAGTTTTGCACAATACTTCAACATTATCAAAATCAATTGAGTGTCCTTGTTGGCACGCGTGTTCTGCTACTGCTGACAGTTGCATTTGGGATAATTTAATATTTCTTTAATGTTCTTTTAGTCTTGTGCTGATCATTCATCCTGTTTGCCCAACATAACAGTTACCACACGTGCGGTTAATCCTGTACAAACCTTCTGTTGATAGCTTCGGTAATACATCTTTTGTACCAGATATAAAATTCTGTATTTTATGTACCGTGCCAAATCTGACTCAGATGTTTTGTTTTTCCAAACATCTGTCTAGTTTATCAGTTACTCCCACAATGTACGGTATTTTCATAGTTTTAATTACTTGGGCAGTTTCAATGCTCTCGTTATTTAATTTGGTTTTGGTATTTCAATGCCCTGTTGATTTGTGCATCATTGTAACCATTCATTTACAATGCTTCTTTAACATGTTCAATTTCACTTCTCAGACTGTCACCATCTGACACTTTCTTAGCTCGATGAATGAGCGTCTTGATAAGAGCAGATTTCTGTGCGGGGTGATGGTGTGACTGCATTCAGATAGGCGTCAGTATGCGTTTTTAAACACTGTGTGTTATTTTACCATTTCTACCCCGTCCGAGCAGAATATTCAATAGGAATTACCGTTGGTAGGGCTATTTTAATAAACACAATAGACAGGAAGGACAAGTTCAAAGGGCTCGCATAATGCACATGCATAATGTACGTTGCCTCAGTAACCCCTCCACCCCCTCCACATTGTGTTAGAGTGCAGAAGGGTGGTCAACACATCTACGCCTCTATATAAGGAACAAAACAGTAAGGATACTCCACAAATCTGGATGTCGCCTGATGAAGCTAGTTGTAATTACTGGCAAAACGTCGTACTCAGTTTGTAAATGTTGTGGTTTGGCTCTCCAATACACCAGTATGCTGCCCTAGTGACGAATTGGCGTGTTCTGTTTACGTGACAACCCTTACTTGTTGGCTGTGTTGGGCGGTGGCGGGTTTTAACGATACATTTATATATTTACGCGATCTAACCCAAAAAACTCTATTATGGGTGATATTGGTTGTGAAAGCCTACGTGTTAAACTGAGCTAATTGTCAGTTGATTGGAATGTGAGAGTCTGGGTGATGTGATCGGTGCTTGCGAATCCTGCACAACCCCTCCATCGGTAGCAAATCAGGGAGCTGTGGCCTAGAGTGGACGGAAACTGGGAAGGAGAGACAAATGGGTTGGAGGAACAGTCGGTTGGAGGGCAAGCTGGAGGGTGGACGTTTGTGAAGGAACTGGAAGGCGTTGGGTTCCATTGGAACGCACACCTTCTGGGTTGGAGAGCCACCACACTGGGCACACCAGGTTGAGGCATCCCAGAAAGCTCATCTAAGCCCAGCTAAACCCAAGGTGAGAGAATACATGTGTAATGGCTGACTCGGAGACTTATAAGAGGTGGAGGCACTTCTTTACTAACACTTTATAATTAGTCCATCTATTGTCAGCAACGTTACTCAGGACAGTTAGTAGGCTGCCTGACTGGTGACGCCCCGAGATGGTGAAGATGGAGACAATGACAAGAAGGATGATGAAGGCGACGAGAAGAATTGTGACCAAGACTTCAGCAGTACGACGGGGATCCCACTCCACTCAACAGCCCCGAGGTCCCCTACAGGGGCCATTCTTATACTGTCAGCATGGCCTGGCTCCACCTCACCACGCCTCCCCTTTCTAAAACCTACCAGCAGGTTCTTGGTGTGCCCCTTCTGTGACTTTTCCCCTAGACCCCCCTCTGGTGTACAACCTACCGTAAGCCGCAGACCCTTCCCTGCCAGCAGCCAGCGCTATACTGCAACACTACTATTCTATGCCACTGCACATGTTACACAGTTTGTGTCGTCTTTGTTTTTATATTGTTGCTGGTGCGTTGTGTGTGTATGTGTGAGAGTTGGTGTTAGGCAGAGTAGCTAACTCTATGAGAGGGTTCGGCCCAAACGGGAGGCCCTCCATTTAGAAAACCTTCCCTGTTGCCAGTCAGGCATGCACAGGGGATCTTCACCCCGAGGAACTGTCTCACTGAGCCCTGGGAAGGTCGCATGACCGCGGGTGGAGGGGGTATTTGGGGGTGTGTGCTTAAGGAAAGGGGCCGAATTTAGGCCATGCTCATGCTGCACGCAGAGGGACCACCACCGGGTAATTCGTATCGTAAACAAAGACATTTTCCCTCAAACAGGGGAGACCAGGCACGGTCTGATATAACTATGCCCCGCGCTGCCAAAGGTCGCGAAAAAGCAGGGAAAGTGCAGATTTGCTGTGGCTGTGGTGCAAGGGGCTGACGAGATTTTGCTCACGCTATCCCTGTAGAGATATACACATACTGTATATACATGCCCATACGCGGATAATGGTATCGATATATATAGCAACCACAGCGGCTGTTCACCACGAGATGGTGGTGACTGTGCTTATGATGCTTGTGCCAGGCTGGGTGAACCTTGAGGCCACTTGAAGTGTCGAAGGCTCACCAGCAGGAAACTAAGCAAGTTGCTGGGTATGTATACGCACATACAACAACCGCCATTCGCCACTAAGTTGCGGTGACGTCACCATGGTGCTTGTGCCAGGCTATGTGCACTTTAAGGTCACGTGAAGCATCGAACGCCCACTGGCAGGTCACAGGACAGACCCAGCTGTCATGGGTTGACTGAGATCACTGGCCGATGCACGTCCTGTGCCCTATACTATGCCATCCTGCTGTGTTTTAGTCGCCCGGTGCTCCGGTCGTTGTTGTGAACGTCGCTCCTCTGCCCCCTGTTGTTGCTGGAGGGCGTATGCCTCCAGCTATCCAGTAGCATCCTTCATGAGCCTCCTTCACAGAGGCCCATCTTGATAGCGCTGGTACCAGTTATTGGCAAATCAACTCAGCCCCATATCTTCTCATACCACAGCATTTCATCTCTTCCCTAGCCCGTGCCCATTTAGCCCCCCTTTATCCGGCCAAACAAAAGTTATTTGGATATGCGGTAGCTAGGCATGCGGGCTACATGACCTAGCCAATGCAGTCTTGCCTGCCCGGTAGGAGCTCACCAATGGGACTGTCCAGATCTTTCGAAGATTTGTGAGCTCACACAATCCAGCCTGATTAAACCCAGGATGAATCATAGGCAGGCCAGCCTGAATGCTTCTAACCTGTGAAGATGTTGCATTTGGCGGGTCCACATTTCGCAAGCATAGAGAAGGGAGGACATGACTAAATAGCATGCATCCACTACTTCCCAGCTTGTCTGCTTTCCCGCACCTCTGCATCATACTCTGTCAGTGTGAACAAAAACTGTGCATTGACTTTTAAATTACAGTACATTCTTGATTAGCTGCGTGCAGTTTATCCAATTTGTGGATTAACCACGCACCTGAGATTTTGACATGAATTAATAACTAATGTATTTTCCCTTAAGCCAAAATTAATCATCTGGAAATGTTTACTACAAGTCACGTGCTTAAACCGAACACATGTGCTCCAGTTAAACCGAAATCCAAGTGAATGCCCCTACAATACAGTAGTTGCATATCTGTACAACAATGGGCGGAGTTTGATTTTCATTGGAGTGGCTCTGCTATCCCCTTATTGGGCTGAGTCTTCTACGCGGGAGCAGGAAAGTGTTATCACTGTGCACGCGCATCGATTGGTCGATCATAAGTATTCGTTCTACATCGAAAGAGGAACCAACAAAATCATCAGTTGTGCTTCATTTTGATTAAGAACGTCAATTCACAAAAAAGGAAGCTAGCTCATTGAAGCATAAATCCATTTTATAAATTTTCAAACCTGTTTAAGTGAGTTCACTAGGTGCGTTGAGGCGCCACTACACCAAACAGCTGGAGATGATAATTTTTTTTATCTAATAAAAAATGCTTCTCTGTAAATTGCTTTGTTGTGTTTTCAAAAAAATACGATGATTCTTTCAACGCGAATTGCCTAATGAAGATAACATTTTAAGTTAATATTATAGGTCACCACAACAATAATCTGATTTGTGCCTCGGGGAGGTCTCGGGGCGGCTGTGAAGGCGTCCGAGTGAGAGATGGGGGGGGGACTGATTCAGATGGGTTTCGGACAACTAAATGCGAACGTCATTTTACCACTTCACAATAGAGGGATAAGAAGTTAATGTTTATAATCATATGATCTAGTTATAATATTTGTAGTGTCTGTTTTAGGCAAGCAACTTAAGTTGCCCAGACATCTGTGAAAAAGAGCAGTATAACTTATCGGATTCCTCCAGTATAAATACTCTGATTTTGATTACATTTATAATGGCAGTACAGTTGATTATCGATTATCCGGCTTCCAACATTATCCAGCGGCCCTGGGCCGATCAGTCGAAACCAGAAAACCCGCTCTAAAGGCTGCATCAGTCCGGCGATCGTCAAACACATCATGGTTGTTAAAACAAGAGCCTCGTACGTATGTGGGGGCCGACGTCCACCCCCTCCACTCCCCCCTCCTCCTCCTCGTCGGCCACCTCTCGCCGGGCCCCCGCCGATCGGGTGATCGCCTCCCCCCGCACCAGCGCCCTCTCTGAGGGGCATCGCTACACGGCTGGCTCACCACCGCCGGTGTTGTCCCGCACGCGCCGAGCGCTAAACAAAGAAAAACGGCCGCTGTATCCATAATACGCTCGCACCTCCCTAATCCGCTCGCACCCCACGACTAATGTTAAAGCACATGGCGAAATTACGCGCGCGCCTCGCCGCTCATGCTATTGCGTTAGCGGGCGGGTTTACTGCACCCCGCCCTAATTACTCACACAGCAAGCGGCAGGTGCTCGTCTCTCCCACACTCGCGCCTCGCCTTGAATGCTCGTGTTTTCGTGCGTAAATACGCGCGTAACGCCGGCGAACGGGTTTTGACTCGCCCTCCTCTTCGTCCTATTAATCGCGCGGGAGCAGTTTGAGTTACTACCCGCGCGCCGCGGACACACACTCCACGCAGACACTCTCCCAACACAGAGAAATCACACCGATATTCTGAACTTAAGTTTATTAAGGGCGCGTCTAAAGGAGCAGCGCCTCACCTATCCCTATTCAATCCCTAGGGGTACCCCCACTCACGGTGTCACACGGTCGCTGTGGTAGTCGGAGGGACGATGATCCGAGAGGTCTCTGCCTGGGGTCGAGTCGTAGCGGCACTCGCTAGCGTCTCTCGGACGCTGCGAGTGGCTAGGAGTCGGACCGGGCGGCTGAATGGTCAGGTGGTGTTACCCTGCGTGGCCAATCGAGCACCTACCTTTCGATTTTAAACCAATGCCCAGCCCTTACCTGGAGCGTTACTTTCCGTTACGCCTCGATCCATTATCTACGCACCCATCCTCCCCACCCCAGACTCAACCGGTTTGATGGGGTGGCCGTCCCGCGGAATACACATCTGCAATGTGTTCATGAATTTCCCTCCCACCTCCTCGTCTGCGCTGCCCGAGTAATATCCCCCCCTGGCCCCTCCCCCGTGATGTGAGTGTCTCACTGCGGTTAGCCCGGTGAGCTTCTGTGTGCCCATACAATGTTTAGCCAATTTAAGGGGGGCCGCAATGCAATTTGTCCTGGGGGGGTCGGCCAATCTCCTGGCACCGGGAAACCGTGGGACATCCCCGCTAGGGGCCCTTCGGATGAAAACACATGGTGCCAGGCAACCCCCCACCGGGGTCCTACGTGTGTGCATGTGTGCGTGTGGCGTGTTTAGTGCGGGGGGGGGGGGGGGTGGGAGGGAGTCGCGGCGCTTGCGGAGTTGCTCCACGGTCGTGGCACCACAAGAGGCTCGTGCGTACATCACCCCATGCAGAGTCTTCGAGATTGGAGTGGTAAATACGGTACAGTAAATACAGTAACTTTGTATAGTAGGATATTTATATTTTTTCTATTGGCAATATGCCAATTTCATATAAACAAATGTAAAAAAACTAAAAAAACATACACAACACCTAAAAACATGTTATACAAGAATGTGAAAAAATATGCACCTTTAAATCATGATGTGATTATCTGGCGTTTTCGAAAATCTGGCGCCCCCTTCTCCCTGAAGCGACCGGATAATCGATTATCTACAGGGACTCCTCTATTTACGAATGAGTTAGGTTTCAGAGTTCTGTTCGTAAAGTCGATATGTTCGTAAGTGCAACTTTACCCGTGTCGATTCCAAACACGTCCGACATGTACACTAAACACGGGAATGGCTTCAAAAGTTGAATAATCTCCTGGAGATGTCACGAGTTCTTCACGTTCTGCAGATGTAGATGCCTCCACTGTCATCTATTGCACGGCAGTTGAACTTACGACTCTCATTCCAAACAGGCAACTGGACATACAGTGAGGGAAAAAAGTATTTGATCCCCTGCTGATTTTGTACGTTTGCCCACTGACAAAGAAATGATCAGTTTATAATTTAAATGGTAGGTTTATTTGAACAGTGAGAGACAGAATAGCAACAAAAAATTCAGAAAAACGCATGTAAAAAATGTTATAAATTGATTTGCATTTTAATGAGGGAAATAAGTATTTGACCCCCTCTCAATCAGAAAGATTTCTGGCTCCCAGGTGTCTTTTATACAGGTAATGAGCTGAGATTAGGAGCACACTCTTAAAGGGAGTGCTCCTAATCTCAGCGTGTTACCTGTATAAAAGACACCTGTCCACAGAAGCAATCAATCAATCAGATTCCAAACTCTCCACCATGGCCAAGACCAAAGAGCTCTCCAAGGATGTCAGGGACAAGATTGTAGACCTACACAAGGCTGGAATGGGCTACAAGACCATTGCCAAGCAGCTTGGTGAGAAGGTGACAACAGTTGGTGTGATTATTCGCAAATGGAAGAAACACAAAAGAACTGTCAATCTCCCTCGGCCTGGGGCTCTCACCTCGTGGAGTTGCAATGATCATGAGAACGGTGAGGAATCAGCCCAGAACTACACGGGAGGATCTTGTCCATGATCTTAAGGCAGCTGGGACCATAGTCACCAAGAAAACAATTGGTAACACACTACGCCGTGAAGGACTGAAATCCTGCAGCGCCCGCAAGGTCCCCCTGCTCAAGAAAGCACATATACATGCCCGTCTGAAGTTTGCCAATGAACATCTGAATGATTCAGAGGACAACTGGGTGAAAGTGTTGTGGTCAGATGAGACCAAAATGGAGCTCTTTGGCATCAACTCAACTCGCCGTGTTTGGAGGAGGAGGAATGCTGCCTATGACCCCAAGAACACCATCCCCACCGTCAAACATGGAGGTGGAAACATTATGCTTTGGGGGTGTTTTTCTGCTAAGGGGACAGGACAACTTCACCGCATCAAAGGGACGATGGACGGGACCATGTACCGTCAAATCTTGGGTGAGAAACTCCTTCCCTCAGCCAGGGCATTTAAAATGGGTCGTGATTCCAGCATGACAATGACCCAAAACACACGGCCAAGGCAACAAAGGAGTGGCTGAAGAAGAAGCACATTAAGGTCTTGGAGTGGCCTAGCCAGTCTCCAGACCTTAATCCCATAGGAAATCTGTGGAGGGAGCTGAAGGTTCGAGTTGCCAAACGTCAGCCTCGAAACCTTAATGACTTGTAGAAGATCTGCAAAGAGGAGTGGGACAAAATCCCTCCTGAGATGTGTGCAAACCTGGTGGCCAACTACAAGAAACGTCTGACCTCTGTGATTGCCAACAAGGGTTTTGCCACCAAGTACTAAGTCATGTTTTGCAGAGGGGTCAAATACTTATTTCCCTCATTAAAATGCAAATCAATTTATAACATTTTTGACATGCGTTTTTCTGGATTTTGTTGTTGTTATTCTGTCTCTCACTGTTCAAATAAACCTACCATTAAAATTATAGACTGATCATTTCTTTGTCAGTGGGCAAACGTACAAAATCAACAGGGGATCAAATACTTTTTTTCCCTCACTGTACAGACAGGTTTGTTCGTATCTCTGAAAGTTCGTAAGTAGAGGAGTCACTGAATTGGTATTCTTATGTTTCTCGGTGCCAGCTTGTTTTATCGAAATTTCCAGTTCCTCCTGCATTCATGGGTTTTTTTTTCCTTTCTCCCCGTTTCACAAAACAAAACTTCAGAAAACTTTGTTATATAGTACTCGCATGATACTGTTTATTTTTTTTATAACATTTACAGAGAACAACTGTTGTACGTCAAGGTCTTTATGTATATTTTACAGCAGGTAAGTGTGTAAAGCAAATATTAAGGACTATATCAATTTGAAAGATTTTATCTTGATTTGAAGCTTTCGTGGCTGCAGGAATCCATACTCTTTGGTTCTTTCGGTAAAGTCACGTGGGTATAAAATAAAATAAATCACGACGTTTCGGGCGCAACGCAAGCGTCCGTCATCAGGTGGGTTGACACCCTCCCTTCGGAAAGCTTTCCCACCTGATGACGGACGCTTGTGTTGCGCCCGAAAAGTAGCGATTTATTTTATTTTATACATACGTGACTTTATTGAAAGATTTAGCAAAGGTTCAGAAGGGGTCTCGCTAGGTATGTTAGTCTAATTTATTTTTGTGATTAGAAAGAAACTAGAGTCAAGAGAACTCACGCACGCAAATAGCAATGTAAATGGTTGGCATACAAAATGTGATTGGCAGAAAGGCATGAACGTCCCATTAACGGTGTCCAGTTTACAGCAGAATGAATAAATATAGCTTGCAAATAAATCGATTATATATACCTCAATGGTTAATAACGGTGATGGTGATGTCAACTTGCATTCTGGATGGCTCTTGTGAGGGCAAATTCTGATGCCATACCAATGTCAGGTAACACAAAGCATTCACACAATTAAATTGAGCGTAATTCCTAGAACAACAGTGCAACGTGAATATAATATTTTATTCTGAATAACTAAAGCACGTTGAGTATGTTATTAACAATAGCGGGCTATTAAGCATTACAATACAAAAACTTAAGCTTGTATGATGTCTTGATAAAACATGTTTATCATTATTTGTGAAAGCAGACGAGTTTTCATAATCTACAGGTCACCAAAAGTAACACATGGTCACCCACGTGTTTTAATCTGCGTGGTTTATCGTGTTTCAGGCAAGCAACATAGTTGATTGATGCCACTGTGGCCTATGTCTAGCTTTGCCACCTCTGAGGAACAAAGCACCCGGACATCTGACGGTAATATATCTCACAAAAATCAGGAACCCGGGAGTACTACTCTACATGTAATGTGCACTGTCTTGAGTGGTTTATTGTTATGCATCCTGGAAAAACCGATAGATTTCCCAGGACAGCAGCTACCTAAAAAAACACGACTGTTGACAGCATATACAGTATGCACTATTTGCTAGTTACTGTATATACAGCGGATTGCATGCTTGTTTTTGGCCTATGGATTGAAATTATGCTTTAAATGGTTACAGTTATGACAAAATATTACCAAACGGAGTAATTTATACCCAGACAGCTGGATTCAGTTGATTATTTCGTGCTGAGAGGTAAGTGAGTGACTGTCTCAATCTCTCCCACCAAACTGTAGATGCATTCACTCGCTGTGGCCACCTCTGGTGTAACTTGATGCCTCCCATGTGCTGGGACAGACACAGGAACACAAACAAATCCCACATCATTATAACAAAGTCACCTTTTGTATACAGAATAAAACAAAATTATGAATGCCTCGCTTCTGTGGTTTTCCTGACACCGTTGCACTGCCACAGAAACGTTTCGGCACACAAGGCAACCACCGCAAGGAAAGTGGCACCTCCGGGAACAACCTTTGTGTCTCGAGTTGAACGTGAAATGACGGACAAACACGTTTCAAACATCATTAGCAGCGTGGTGTAATTCACCATCTGTAAATGTGACTTTAGTGAACAATCACAACAAACTAATAACATCATCCAATATTTTGCCCACTCTCCAGGTCAAGTCATGCCCTTGACTTGCACATTTTATAGGGTAGTTATTTTTTTACTTTACAAATTTTTGCTTTATTTCTTATCCTTGTACTATGTCGGGTTCTCAGAATATAAGTGGAATGTCAACCATCTTTCAAGTAATTAAATCGCTGTAATTTAAGAAAAGCATTTGGCAGGAATAATGGGATTTGGTCAGTGGTATAAGTTGGCAGGGCGACCTTTTTTATACAAAACAATCGTAGCTTGGAGACGAGCTACTTAACATAAATAAAATACATATTTAAAAACACTTTTTAAAACACGCTTTTAACATGACTGTACTGTAGTAAATGTAAGAACTCCACGAATCCAGGAAGTGGCTCCGAAGCTTGCCATAACGTAAGGAGCCGTGGGCAATTACAGCCAACGTGAGTTGACCGTGGACAATTAGACCCAAGCCGAACATAACATATAAAAAATAATGTTTAAAAATATATATTTGTTATGATAGAATATAGTATTGTTATCAGTATGACATAAGTATACCAAGTTTGCAGTCGATACCACATTGGAAAATGGGTTAAAATTGAGTTACAAGATTTGAGGATACAACAACAGAGTGAGTTAAATAAAAGCGTATAATAATAATAAAATGATTTCCTCCAGGTGCTTATTAACACATCTAATTTTCAGTAAAAGTGATAATGTAGTAAACGTGTAATGCTGCACTCACAGTACTCAACCATTTCACTGCTGGCTTGTGTGTTGCCTGACCTTAAAAGGTCAACATTACAGCAAGGAGGTTGCACAGCCAAACTCTGTGTGTTTGATCTAAGAAGAATAAAAAGCACACATCTTAGCAGCCATTAGCTAAGTACAAATATGCAATTGTGTTATTCATATGAATACTACTTGTCGAGATGTTTGGTTTTATATTTTAAGTTGCCATATGTGTTGAATATTGAATACAAGTAAAAATCAAGTCTAGAAAATCTTTTCTAAAATCAAATTTGAATTCACTATATTTATCACGTGATTTTCAACACACATGCTGCATGTTTTCTTCTTTTGTCCATTGTTTTCAATCATGTAGTATGCTATATACAGTCAACCCTTCCATATCACGAGGGTTAGAGGCGCAGGCCCCCCGCGATCTGGAAAAAACACTTAAAATATTTTGGTCCCCTTTGCGAGTGAAGCGAGCACCTCCAGCGGGGGGTTCGGGGGGACGCTGTGAGCCTTTGCGTGTCGTCTGCTGGCTTTCGCGTTCTTTTCGCAAACTTTAACTTTTTACAAAATGTTACTTCAAAAAACAATTGCGTATATTTATGGTATATAAAGATAAAATACATTAATATTATACAGTACTGTACATATGTAGTGGAATAAATGGGCGCATGGGGGTAATTGGTGAGTTTGCGCGGGAGCAGGACAGTAAGGGGTCATATTGGGATGATGAGGTAACGATTGGGCCAATTAAGCTGGGGGGAGCCTAGGACAGCTGTGATTGGTTGGTGTTGTTGTCAGGGCTGAAGTGGCGTCTTGAAGTCTGGCGAGGTGACAGGCGCACGGGCACGCGGAGCGCCGTTGGGACGCGGGTTAATTAATTGGGGTGTAATGAGAGAGGGGATAAATTGGGGGACGTGAGGAGAAACGGGGAGTTGGAGTCGGGGGCTGGATGAGGCAAGACGTGGAACAGCTGAAGAGAGAAGCAGCTAGCAGTGGAGAGAGCATAGTGATAGTGAAGAGCGGAGAGCAGAGACAAAGCAGTTAGCAGTGGAGAGAGCACAGTGATAGCGGAGAGCAGAGACGAAGCAGCCAGCAGTAGAGAGAGCACGGTGATAGCGGAGAGCGGAAGACAGAGACGAAGCAGTTAGCAGTGGAGAGAGAACAGTGATAGCGGAGAGCAGAGACGAAGCAGTTAGCAGTAGAGAGAGCACGGTGATAGCGGAGAGCGGAGAGCAGAGACGAAGCAGTTAGCAGTGGAGAGAGAACAGTGATAGCGGAGAGCGGAGAGCAGAGATGAAGCAGTTAGCAGTGGAGAGAGCACGGTGATAGCGGAGAGCAGAGACGAAGCAGTTAGCAGTAGAGAGAGCACGGTGATAGCGGAGAGAGAAGAGCAGAGACAAAGCAGTTAGCAGTGGAGAGAGCACAGTGATAGCGGAGAGCGGGGAGCAGGGACGAAGCAGCCAGCAGTGGGGGAAGCACAGAGACATCGGAGCTGATGGAGAAGTGGAGATTGGAGAGACAAAGGCGGCGAGCGAGTCGAGTGAAGCACGGCGAGCGAGCTGTGGCAACAAGGGAACTGTGGAGCATTGAGGACATGTGGAGAACTGTAAATAAAGTGGTGTTGGAAGAAAGACAAAAGTTGTCTGAGTGAAATCAACCACTACACATACTTTATGCATTCATGAATTCCTAAACTTTTTGTGTGTCGTCTGCTGGCCTTCGCATGTTGTCTGCGGCTTTTGCAAAACTCCCAAAAAATTCCCATTTAATTTCTTATGCCGACCCCGTGATGTATCAATCGCGATGCAGAAGGGTCGACTGTATTGTGAAACTCCATTAATGAGGGTGCTATTGGCATATCCTATGAAATGCCTATATCTGGATGTATGTTAGAACTTCATTTGCACTGTACATAGCCAACCATGCTAATTGGAGGTGCGGAGGACGACAAACTAAACACAAAAAGCAATTCTGGGATGATTCCTCCGATTATATATGTGTTTATGCATGGCTATGAGGAAATACCTGGAAGTGGTAGCAATAATATGAGCTGCGTGTCCAAAGCACCAATTACAGGGAGATACGATGCCCATCATTTACATCATATCTTACAGAACAGTATTAATTTGAACATGATGGATTTATGCTGGTGACAATGATGACGACAATGATTATCATCATTATCATTGCTGTTGTATTTACGCACGGTCTCCCACCAAGCACCCGCATGGTCGCTTGTGCATCGCCAAGTGAAGGTGACGACAGTGGAGATGGAGCAATGAGATCAGTGTTTTTGCACAAGTGAGATGTAGTATGGCATCATAGGATTACAAAATGCATCTCACTTGGGTATAACCAAACCAATTATCCTTTGGCTTAGCTGTAATTAATCATAATAGGCATGGTATGTTCATTTAGATACAAGTATTCATACTCTTTGGTTTTATTCGGTAAAGTCACGTAGATAAAATAAAATAAAATAATTAAATCACGACGTTTCGGAGGCAACACAAGCTTCCGTCTTCAGGTGGAATAGTCACAGCAGAAGATCTGTGTTGAGTACACAGCTCTGAGACGATCGGGTTTATATCTAGGTTAAGTGGGGAGGGGGGAGGAGTCAGAAAGGGGGCGTGGGTGGGTGGGAGGGCTGAGTCAAAAGTGGAAGGCTGTGGTGGACTGCCAACACATGCGGAGGTTAAGGGGGGGGAGGGAGGAGTCAGAAAGGGGGCGTGGGTGGGTGTGAGGGCTGAGTCAAGTCGCTTTTTTGTTAAGCAGCCGGGGGTTTGAGTGGAAGGCTGTAGTGGACTGCCAACACATGCGGAGGAAATATCTAAAGTTTGGTATAGCACCACTGAGAATTGCTGTACAATTAAAAGGCAGCTAACGTTTGACTTGATTTATAACATCTTTCCAATGTTCTTAGTTTTTTCGGTAAAGTCACGTTGAAGGGAAACAACAAAATAATAAAATATAAAACAATAAAAAAATTCTCACGACGTTTCGACCATAACTCAAACGGTCGTTTCCCTTCAACGTGACTTTACCGAAAAAACTAAGAATATGAATTACTGCAGTCACGAAAGCTTTAAATCAAAATCTTTCCAATGGCTGCTTAATTTGAAACCATCCTCTCGGTTGAAGTTGTGTCTCTGTATATCTGGATGGCCTCGTGGACAAATCTCTGATAATAACCGGTAGGTTTGCAGAGTACCTTGGTATCGGAGAAAACAATATCATGATCACGCACAGCGTTGTAACAGTGAGCAGCCACAGCAGAAGAATTCGTTCTGCCATGTTTCAAATCTGATTTGTGCTCGCAAATTCGGTCAGATATGTCGCTTCGTCTCCCCGATATAGCAGTCACCGCAGGTACAACTCAATTTGTAAACACCGGGGTACTGTAAGTCAGGAATAACATCCTTTACGGATGGGATCAGATCACGGATTTTGTGTACTGTGTTGAACCGGACCTGGATCTTGTGTTTGTTTAGAATTTTGGAAATCGTTTTAGTAACGTCTGCTATGTATGGTAACGTGATGATTTTGATCGGAGTGTCAAGTGGTTGTTTCTGTATGGTGGGAGAAACAGCTTGGCGGATGGTACGGTCAGAGTAACCGTTCATCTTGAGGGCCAGATGTACATGATTTAATTCACTGGTCAGGTGGTGTTTGTCAGAAATGCAATGAGCCCTATGGTATAGCGTTTTGATGAGAGAATTATTCTGAGTCGGGTGGTGGTGAGAATCAGGTTTCAAGTAGGAGCATGTGTGGGTGGGCTTCCTGTAAACAGAATGTCTTAAAGAGCCATCAGGCCTTCTCTCAAACAAGACATCCAAGAATGGTAGCTTGCCATCTTTCTCAACTTCCATGGTGATTTTGATGGAAGGGTGTCTGGAATTGATGTGGTCTAGGAAAAGGTTCAAAGCTGGGAGGCCATGTGGCCAAATGACGAACGTGTCATCCACATATCTCTTCCACAGAGAAGGGCTGAGGGTGGATGTCTGGATGGCATCTGATTCAAATTTCTCCATGAAAACATTGGCTATCACTGGTGATAATGGGGAACCCATGGGGGTACCCTCATTTTGTTTGTAGCAGGTGCCATTCCAAGTAAAGTAAGTGTTGGTGAGGCAGTGCTTAACCAACGCTGGCACATCGGGGTCAAGTCCATGTTGGACCAAATCTTCGATTATTGTGATGGTATCAGGTACTCCTCCCTCCCCCCCCCCCCCTTAACCTCCACATGTGTTGGCAGTCCACCACAGCCTCCCACTCTTGACTCAGCCCTCACACCCACCCACGCCCCTTTCTGACTCCTCCCCCCCGCTTAACCTCCACATGTGTTGGCAGTTCACCACAGCCTTCCACTTTTCACTCAGCCCTCTCACCCACCCACGCCCCTTTCTGACTCCTCCCCCCCCCCTTAACCTATATATAAACCCGATCGTCTCAGAGCTGTGTACTCAACACAGATCTTCTGCTGTGACTATTCCACCTGAAGACTGAAGCTTGTGTTGCCTCCGAAACGTCGTGATTTAATTATGCTCCTGCATTACTGTGCCTTTTGCGCAGCTCGTGTTGCTTGCACAGCTCTTTCCCCCACCCATTCACTTTGAAATCCTTATAAACAGCTACATTTGGAGGCTTGCCCCCTCTTTTCTCTCCGCCTGATGAAGACCGCTTATGTTGCGATCGAAACGTCGTGGGTTTTTTGCTTTTATTATTAAAAAATTTTAAAAAATTATATTTAAGTGACTTTACCGAAAGAACCAAATAAAACCATGGGGCCTTGACGAAAACTGTAGATTAATCCCACAAAGTGTCCAGCCCTAACATGAATAGTAATTATTATACAGCACAATATCCACCCTGTAAAAATGTTTTGTGTTGTCTAGTTATTGAAGAGATTCAAAAACAATATTTACCTGTTGCAGTGCACTTGGAGATGATCTGAAAGGCATTTAATATAGCATTAATATTTGTGTAAACGTTGCAAATGAAATAATGCTGCTGATGAAAATATATAGCAAACAATAATTTCACAGATTCATCACAACACTTTACAAATTATCATTAAAGGATAATATTCACACAACTTGTTAGCATTATATAGTTTTACCTACCCTTGCTTGCATGCCTTTTTCGGTAAAGATGTGCCAGAAATGCAGCAAAAGCCACTAGAGCAATTATGACCAGAATCAATGTGATGACCAGCCAGAGATAGTATTTCGCATCTTGGTTGTCTTTATTCACAGCTGGGCTTGTGGTGTTGAGCCATGGCGTCTTTGTCACCTCTGCATTGCTATAGCGTGCCGACGGATCCATCTCTGCGGTTGTCACGGTGAATTGGTGGCACATCTCCTCCAACGTGCCTGATCATGTATTATTTAATTGAAAACGAGTTGACCACCTACAAGCAATCCTCTGTAACTTTACATTTAAACAATTACAAAAGCTATATAAAAACAATACATTCCAGTATAGTTTACATTTACAACTACATTTAGAAAGATATTGCAACGTAAATTACTCTGCTTGATGACAGAGGTGAAAGGTAAAGGGTGCAGCCCTGCAATTTCTTGCTCAAGATAGTTGTTCCCCATATCAGTGAACCAGTTTAACCCCTTAAAATTTACTACCACTCTTGGGAAAAAATGTTTCCCAAAAAAATAAGACAAAGTCTCATGCCAACATATCACGCGCTCTGATACATTTCAATCACTACACATCCCCTTGTGAACACTCGCTGTCTTGTTTCTCCTTCTGCACCCGTGTAGGTGGCCTAATTTATGTATGAGCCTTCTTATTCTTTAGTATGGATTAATAGCAGCAGATTAAAGATGTTATTTTAGATTTGTTATCCACTCAATTGTCTGTTCAGAAGCAGAGTGGATCTTGTCCATTCCTCCTTTAAAGGAGTGAACACAGTGTTCACGATGTGGTCAATGGTTTTGGATTCGTGGCTACACTCCCCATAATTCAAAGATATTCGATGCTTATCAACGTTTAGGCGCCGCTTATGTGAGTGGAACATCATTGGCTTGTCTAAGGCGTGACCAGCCACATCAACATCAACCTAACATTGGTTCACTATGGGCGTTTGTTTTTAATTCTGAACAATGTTTGGCTTTTTTATTGCGAACATTACCAAGTGTGCTTGTAACAAACACTAATGTACATGCAGCGTATGTGTATGTGCGGCATCCATATGCACGTGCCAGTGTGTCCGTATGCATGTGGGGAGCGGTAGTGTAGCGGTTAGCGCGCTGGGCTACAAACCCGAGGAACCCGAGTTCGATTCCCGCTCACGCCCAACACCAGTGACGATTATCTAAACCGGTCCTGCGCTTCCCTCGGTTGACTCAGCCTGAAATGAGTACCTGGTGCGATGTGTGTAAACATCGGTACTGTGTAGACAGAGGCGGCCAGGCGTGGTGCTGACCACCCACCCCTTCAGGGGTGCTCGCTAACAGAACTTGCCCCAATAGTCTGGTCAGGCAATACGGGGGATCTTTGTCTTTGTATGCATGCGCATGCCCATAGCCGTGATGTTGTGCGTAGGCACAAGATAAAGCGGGCGGGATCTGAATGGTGTACAGCGTGCTGTCTAACAAGAGTCCACAATGGTGAGACTCACTTGCTGGAGTAAACAGCTTTCTAGTTTCCAGCAAAGGAAGCGGTGCTCCCCTTGTTCTCTCCCCTGTGACAGTTTTGACTCAATACAACCATTAAGTCAGCAAATCAATGAAGAAGCATGGTTCTCAAAACTCGCCAATTCAATTGATGGAAGCCAGAATACACATTTAATACGCAGGCTTTCACAGGCACTCTGAAACCAAGTGTGGTATTTTTGGATAGGATGTATATTGAGTATTTCTTCTCTCAAACACTGGTCATGCGCAACTCTTACAGTGGTGTGTTGGTGAATGCTTGAGGATAAATGCTCAAAACATAGCCTAACCTAGAAGACCACACTACCTGGAGAACCCATGCATTACAATGGGGTAACACTCAAGGCTCAGATAAATCAAATTATCTATTGCTGCACTGCCATCTTCTGGCCACCTCGTAACCAATGTCAACAACGCCTGGTATTCGAAGAGAGCATACACATTTTAAATCTTGACTTAAAGCTTTCGCGACTGCAGAAATTCTTATTCTTTGGATCTTTCGGTAAAGTCACATAGATAGGTTAAAATATATATTTTTAAAAACTGGGACGTTTCGATCGCAACACAAGCAGTCGAAACGTCGTAGTTTTTTTTGTTATTTTTTCTTTGGACCTATCTACGCGACTTTACCGAAAGACCCAAAGAATATACACATTTTAGCCAGGCTCAACACTGTTTAGCTTTGCGAGATTTGATGACATCTCGTGCAGTGTGATTTATTGTTTCACTTGTGCTGCTTAACACACGTGCATATATTGCCTACGAACACGCTTAGTAATTTCTTTCATTTTTTGTTGTTGCAATTGTCATCTCAGCCCAATCCCCATGCACCCAAGTATGGCTCTTGATATGATACAAGAAATGCAGTGCGGTTTTACTAAATGGCTTTATAATCTGGATAGTGTACATCAGATTTTTTTTTTAATATACAGTCCTTGAAAAAAATCCATGGTTTATTTGTTACGTACCGGAAGTGCACTCTTTTTCCTTCGTGTTGTTTTGAAATTGAGAATCATAAACGAATGATTTATTGTTAACTATGATTTCCTGCAAGAAAAAACATTTAGGGAGATAAGTTGTAATTTTGAACAGTGTTAACGGAACACCATACAAACAGGGTTTACATGTTCTGTGCATTATCAGCCATATACTATATAAATGCAGTTTTGTCTCAATGTAAATACAGTTTTGACTCAATACAGCCATTCAAAAGATTGCCAATTTGTGCCACAATTCATACACGTCATCGTATTGCAGCTTCATTCTTTAATACATTCTCTTGTCTATACAGTAGAAGATCGATTATCCGGCACAAGATTATTCAACTTCCAACATTATTCCCGGGCCGATCCAGCGAACCTCCATCACAGCTGGAGTTGGATTCAGATTCTGAATAACCACCTCCAATTCTACACCCCCGATCATCACCCCATGCCAAGTCTTCGAGGTTGGAGTGGTGAGTACAGTACAGTAAATACAGTAACTTTTTTTCAGTAGGATATTTATTTCAGTCTATTTGTATGTTCATGTTGCCAATTTCATATAGTAAACAAATAAAAAACGTAAAAAAACATGTACACAACACCCATGAACATAATGTGCAAAAATTTATTATTTTAAATTACGATGTGATTATCCGTCGTTTTTGAAAATTCGGCACCGCCTTCCCCCGTAAGGTGCTGGGTAATTGATGATTCTATTCTCTGACAAAACTAAAGTGTGGTGCTCTCCCAATATGCAATTGGGTAAGGTGACTGTCATATTTGGTCTTGTGAAACATCTGCTGCCTCGTAGAAAAATGTGTAAAGTGCACGTGAGTACCAGGGTCATGCCCCATTCAACATTTACATGTTACTGACAAGCTACAATTGAAAAGGCCCTTATTTAAACAAATTAATAATAAAAAATGTTCAATTATACTACTTATTACAGTAAATAGTGTATATTTTTTCAAATTAAAATCTAAATACTCGGCTGAAATCATTTATGATAACGTGTATCAAATTAGGGTGTAAGAAGCAATGATTTCCAATTCATGTCCACAACTTATTCGCTACACCACTTTACTGTATATGGATTATTGCTCGATATGTTTTAAACTGGAAACCCATGACCTATTTCAGCTTCATTGAGTTGAGTCTTACCATCGACGTGTAGCTTGTTAGTACTGTACAGTTTTACTATGTCGACATAGATTTACTTCACTAGATACATATCCAATTAGTCATAGTCACACTATGGTCTGTTAAGTAATAGCAGTAGGTTGTCAAATTACGCACCTTAATGTTTAATGCGCAATGTATATAAACGTAAATAAGTATGCACGTCGAGCCCGTTTGTCAATCCACTGCTGGATAAGGGCATCCTCACACTGTGGGTCGTGTGGGTCATTTGACCGGACGTCACACGCCCTGGTCAGTGCGGGTTGTTGAAGACAAAACGAATAGAAAAATACTGCAGTCCAATAGACGATGCTGCACTGCCATCTGTAGACCGCCACCTTAGCCCCGCAAGCTGCCTGTGGCAGCCCGCTTGTGCGTGTGCGTGGTCACCCATCCATGCAATGTCCAGGCTCAAAACTTCCTTAGCTTCCAAGACCTGGTGCGTTTTGGGTGATTTTGTCATAAGCAACTAAAAGTAGCGTACATAATGTCTTTCAGCATTAACACAGCTAATACAGTGTTGAAACTACGAAGTAAAACATGCACATGTATTAGAGAGTGGTGGGAGTCACCTGAGCATGAAGATCACGAGACTCTCCATCAATCCAGCGATTAAGTGGAAACACAAATGTGGTGTGGGACTCTTCATCTTCGACCTCAATCTTATCAAGGTTCCAGGCCGATAAGGGTTTATACCAAGCACCACCATGCGATACAGTAACCCTCGTTATGTTCCCAATGTCTCTAGATATCAGAATGAAAGTGTCCTTCTGTGAAAATTCATATTTCAAGGTTAATGTAATCACCACGTGGTGATTATCCTATGTTTGCTGATAAAATGTCGAGTACCAATGTAAAGATCCCATGTATTAATAATTAATTAAATCTATCGACAAAACGTGCATTGTAGTAGTAGAGGGAGCCTACCTTTCAGTATTAGCTAACACTCGTTTGTATATACAATTCTAGACTCTGCTAAACCACTGTTTATGATACAGTGAAACCACTGGTTACTTTGACGCTGTTACCCCTGAATCCATAGGGCGCAACCGAGCGCTGTATCAATCCATTATCTGCAAAATTATGTTTTTGTATTTACAATTATTACAAAAAATGAAAAAAACATGTAGTAATAGGTGGGTGCTCATTTCATCCTAATATCCAGATGCACCACCTGTGCTTCGCACTGTGCCAACTTGCTGAATCTTAGTTGCATAGCGCTCTACTCGTGAGCATCGCTCCTCCACCCTCTGTTGTTGTTAGAGGGAAACTGCCTTCAAAGGCCCTGGCCTTTTGGTGATATCATAGACCTTGAACAAAGTCAATAAAGCAGAGATGTAAATCCTGTTTAATCTCCCTACACCTCTGCTGTAGCATACAGACATAATATGGCATGTGTGCAGGACCACCCCACTTTGAGACCATATTGAGGCTCTCTGCAAGCCTCTCTTGAGTGTGCCTGGCAAGGCATGTCGAATAATTAACCTTTGCCAAGATCTTTCCTGACACACTGAGGCGCGAGAAGCCCTGGTAGTTGTTGAACTCAGTGGGACCCTGAGAACATGAATGGTAGCCCAAAACCCCTGGCCTATTGATGATATCATAGACCTTATCCTGGGCATTCTTCCAATCTCATAACATGTACCGTGATGCAAGCAGTTGTAATGATGTCATGATAGGACAGCCACTACACACGATTGTCACCCTCAGTAGTTCGCTTGCGAGGTCATCTCTGCCCGGCGCTTAAACTGGTCTCAGGCTCTGGATTGCTCTTATCTGAGCTAAGTGGTTTCCCCTCCACATAGACCTCAGAAATGCTCTGCAAACCTGTTCCTGGGGGTCACAGATCGTATTATACTCTTTCCCTTTTGGATGGTAATGGGTGTGGCACTGCAAGTACTTTTTAGATGGTATTAAAGAGTAACTTGTCATCGCGATGCAGTTTCGATCTCCTTAGAAGTCAGTGACCACCACTCATCCTTGCAGGGCAACACGGCTCTCTGAAAGTCCGAGCGTCTGCTATGGTAAGCCTCCTCATTCTCGAATGTGACATCTTGTAGATGGCAGGAGTGGGCCTGGTACTTTCTTTCAGCTAACCGGAACACCTCCATCATCCATTAGTTGAATCTGCCTGCGTGAACTTATGATAGTTATTCCCTTGTACGTATTATTTAAAAAGCCTTTGACACGAGGTAGTGAGGCTCTACTGTGTAAACAAATGAGATGAGCAGTACTAGAGGAACAATAAATAAAGAACATTCTCGAGTTTCCACCATTCTGTGACTGTGAATCAGTAATACTGTATACCTGATTACGTTCAAAAGGATTGTTGTGTGTCTTGGAGGAAGTTAGATCCATTGCAGGATTCACTGCACTTCCATGGATTGTAATAGAAACGGCTTCATCAGTTCCAGCTTTATCTTCAATTCCAGTATAAACGTGTATGAGGTATGTCTTCAGCGAGTCTGTAATTCATAAAAACGACGTTATTCAGAAGAGTATTTCACCTTTTTAATAGCATACACATTCAAAACCATGGCAAATTTTCATTACATAAATGCATAATGCAACGTCAAACTTTTCTATACATGCTCACTTGCATAATACGTCATGTTTTATTGATGGCAGCCTGCAATCGTTCCACATGCCATATCCCAAAACTGTGGCACATTTTCTTTGTTAAAATCTGGATTTTAATGGAACAAGTTCTGCCAGCCGACATTTTACAGCTTCTATAGTCCATGAGTGCACTGCATAGACCTTACATTTTTATTTAAAGCTTTCGTGACTGTAGCTGATGATGATTGCTTGTGTTGCAGTCGAAACGTTGTGAGGATTTTATTGTTTTATATTTTTATTAATTTATTGTTTCCCTTCTACGTGACTTTACCGAAAGAACCAAGAATATGCATAGACCTTGTTAGGTGGTATTGTAAATGTAACCGGTACTCTTATCCCTATATCGTGGCTGATAGCTGGATTGTAATAATTCGATTTTATTTAACCCTATACATGTAAACTGCATTCCAAAACGCTGAAAATTGCAAACCAAATGAAGATCAAAAATAATATGAAACCACAGAAAAACAAACCGAACATGATTGAAAAATCTATGAGGCGGGACAACAGTAAACACGTAAGCCCTGAAACCACAATGTATACCTCATACATACAAAGAATAATAACAAACAGCAATACTGTAGTTTGATTTCATACTGCATAATTTTTGCCAAAATCTTTCCTTGTACATTGAGGCGCAAGAAGCTCTGGTAGTTGTTGCAATTAGTGGGACCCTGAGAGCATGATGCCCTAGCTGTAGCCAGCAGTAAACAAAGACGTCTTAAAGTGTGGTCTGAAGATTCAAAGGGAGCTGATCTTACAATTGCACAACGCGTGTGCTCTCCACGCAGGAGCTGCAAAAAAGAATGCGCGAAGCAACAGCCTTGTATTTGATCTTTGCTGTGACTCACAAATCAAGACAAGAGTGAAGGAATCGAGATGAGGTATACATTGTAGTTTCAGTCGCATCTTGCACAGGTAAAGCAAAGCAGATTTAGTAGCATATTTTGAGAGATAGATCACTCTGAGTCCAGGAGGAGATCTAGATTCTGCACATGCCTGACAATGTTTGAGTAGCAGACTGAGAGGTATCCACTCCTCTCGCAAACATCTACATATCGATATACAGTCGACCCTTCTACATCACGGGGGTTAGCGGCGCAGGCCCCCCGTGATCTGGATAAACCGCACAGGTAAAGCAAAGCAGATTTAGTAGCATATTTTGAGAGATAGATCACTCTGAGTCCAGGAGGAGATCTAGATTCTGCACATGCCTGACAATGTTTGAGTAGCAGACTGAGAGGTATCCACTCCTCTCGCAAACATCTACATATCGATATACAGTCGACCCTTCTACATCACGGGGGTTAGCGGCGCAGGCCCCCCGTGATCTGGATAAACCGCGTAAAATGTTTTGGTCCCCTTGGCGAGTGAAGCAAGCACCTCCAGCCGGGGGGGTTTAGGTGGGGCGCTGTGAGCCTTTGCGTGTCATCTGCTGGCTTTCGCGTTCTTTTCGCAAACTTTAACTTTTTACAAAATTTAACTTTTAAAAAATTGTGTATATTTATGGTATTATAAGATAAAATGCATTAATATTATACAGTCCTGTACATATATTTTATGCATTTGAGTTACTAAACTTTTTGTGTGTCGTCTGCTGGCCTTCACCTGTCGTCTGTGGCTTTTGCAAAACTCCCAAAAACACCCAAATAATTCCCATTTCATTTCTTATGCCGACCCCGCAATATATCGAAACCGCGATGGGGAAAGTCGCGATGCAGAAGGGTCGACTGTACTACCATTGCACAGGATTATTCTACCCTGTGCTGAACGCCTCGTCATACTGGAAGCTCATCTGCACGACCTTTTATGTCACTTATTTTATGGGATGTGAGCGTCACTGGTAAACCAGAAATTATTTCCCATCTCGAGTTGCCCTGATGTGGTGGTGCTGGGTCTTCTCTTCAAACTGCTGCAGTCCTCGTGATGATGGTGCTCCCATGATGCTCTCTGTACAATGTGTTTGTACCACGTGACAATGTGTTTGTACTACGTGACAATGTGTTTGTACACGTCACAATGTGTTTGTACCACGTGTAGTGGCATCGGTGGATGTCACTACATGATGTGTGAAGCCGGCCTGTGTGAGGCAAGTACGCACCGCTCACACCACCTACAGCACTGCAGGATGGATGCAGTACCGGCCCTAGTGGGGGCCCGGCGGAGATCGCCTGTCAAGGATGGAGGGCAATGCACTCGACGTGCAGTGCCAGCCTCTGGAGGTTATGGGGCGAGAGTGCCAGGGACGGTGCAAGGGTTCGCACTGGGCCATGGAACTCCAGGTGAACCCGGGGGCCGAGTGACCGGAGGTACCGGCCAAGGGGCCCCAAGGAGGGGGATGGGGGGGACCATGGGACCGGGACCAGGTCCCTCTCGGAGGCTCGAGAAGGGAGGCGTGGATATGGGCAGAGGAGCCCTGGGACGGGGGATAAAAGCTGTTGCAAGACCGAAGCCAGAAGCCGTCTCCCAGAGAAGACCTGCCCAACTACGGGACCCGGACCCGAGCCAGGGTCTGGCCTGAGATAGCCACCCCGTGTGAGCTAAGGATAGCCAGCCCGTGTGAGCTAGGCATAGCTAGCCCGTGTGAGCTAGGCATAGCCACCCCGTGTGAGCTAGGGATAGCTAGCCCAGAGAAGATACCTCCCTAGGGTAGCTGGTGAAGGGGCAAGCATGCCCCTTCGTGGTTAGGGTTTAATGTTTCAATAAACGTGTTGCCTCCAAAGAAGTCTCTGCCTCCCTGGTGTGAACCGCTACACACGTGACAATGTATTTGTACCACGTGACAATGTGTTTGTACCACGTGACATTGTTTGTACGACGTGACAATGTGTTTGTACCACGTGACAATGTGTTTGCACCACGTGACAATGTGTTTGTACCACGTGACAATGTGTTTGTACCACTTGACAATGTTTCTCATTTTCCAACACAAAGCCAGGGGGTTGTATTGTATTACTTACTCATTATTAACAGCTGAATTGTCATCATGTAGTACCTCTTGCTAATCTGACTCTTATTCCAGAGGTCTGTCTTGCAGACGGTGAGACTGTTGTTACACACGTGCTGGCCGAGGAGAGCCCCCGTGACACACGTGTATGTCCCAGTGTCGCCAGCCTCCACTCTTCTTATCGTGAGGCCACCAGACCCAGAGCAGCAGAGCCTCCCCACCTCTGATGCGCCCCCTCCATCACGATCGCAAGAAGGGATGAAGGCTTCTTTTTCGGAGCACAAAGCCACGGGGACCGGCTGGCCTCTGGCTCCTCTTGCTGCCCTGAACCAGACCACCCAACTTGGCTCGGCACTCTTATCTCGGCCACACGGCAAGGAAGCCATTGTGTTCATCTTCACATCCACATTGATTGTGGACAATTCCTGTTGACATGTGACTAAAAAAGCATATACTGTATTAGCATTTGGCATGAACCTGGCAACACCAGAGTTGCAGGATGATAAGACACGCATCATACTGTAGTTAGAACAGTGGTTGTTAACCTTATTGGAGGTACTGAACCCTGCAAGCTTCATCAGTGCATTCACCGAAACCTTCGTAATTGGAAAAATAAAATATGATTTCTTCAAAACATAGGTATATATTTTATTACTGCACAAAATGAACCATGCATCAGTTGCACACAAAATCACTGTGTTCAAAGAAAAAAACATGAATTTCACACAAAAACATAACTCAATGAATATTTACTGCAAATCAATGTGACTTTTTCTGTTGCCTTTCAGATAGAAGTTCAGAAATGCGCGGCTTCACCTTGGCAAGTGCCACTCTCATATCATTTTCGCAACAAAGTCTGTTCCTTTTCTTAGTTTTTATGTCTACCATCCTCGAAAAAGATTGCTCACAAAGATACGTTGTAACAAACGGTGCGAGTATCTCAAGGGCTTTCTTAGCAATAAGAGGGTATGGTATGATTTGGTGACACCAAAACGTTGAGAGTGTTGTTGTTCTGAAGAGTTGCTGTTGAAGCTGGCTCTGCTGAAGTTCAATGATTTCCTCGAGGTATTCATTGTTGACATCTGCTGTCGCAACACTAAACGTGAACGGCTGTCTCACCCATGCTGGATATGACTTTCTGGTGGGGAAGTATCCATCAAGAGACTTTGCGAGCTCATCTAAGTACATGGAAATTGCTTGCGTCAGCTCCCCAGGTACAGAAATGTCTCCAATTCCAGACACATCTTCGATCTTACATACAAAGTCGTCCAGCAGGGGAAAGTTTGCGAAGTTATCATTCTCTGTTCGTCGTTTCCATAAAGGTAGCTTTTTTTAAAATGCCTTCAGGTTTTCTTCCGCTTCGATGATGTTGACTCCACCGCCCTGCATCTGTCGATTTAGATGATTGAGTGCATCGAAAATATCGGCCATGTATGCCAAAATGAGAATAAACTCAGAATTTTCGAAGCAATCTGCGTGACAAGGTTGGTGCTCTTGCAAAAACAGGGCTAATTCTACACATATGGCAAAAACACGATAACCACCGAACGTTAGAATGGTTCAGAAGTACCTCGAATTCAGAGCCCATTTCCTTACACAGCTCTTTGAAGATGAGGTGCTTCATAGCACTATTTCGCACGTAGTTCACACATTCAACTACAATTTTTAATACTTCTGTAGTGACATAGGACGTCACTACTGTGTAGGCCCATACGAGGACTGGGGGCCCCAAGGGGGTGCCTGGGGGGGTCACGTGGTGGAGGACCCGGACCTTCCCAGAGGTGGGGGAAGGGAGGCGTGGCCTGGGCGGAGCCGGCCACGCCAGAGCGGTTATAAGCGGGGTGTGAAGGCAGAGCAGGGCTGTTCAACCCCGAAGTGAAGACGACATCATCGATCCTCAAGTCCCAGGTCATCGTCTGGGACCAGGCAGCCCGTTGCCTGCCTAGGTCACGCTGTATAGTGTTCCAGAGTGTTAGTGAGTTGAGGAAGGTGGTCACCACCTTATGTACAGTGCTATATTACTTACCGTTCTAATAAATAGTGTTGCCTCCAAGCTGTGTGTGTGTGTGCACCTAATTCGAACCTACTACATTTGGTGTCAGAAGTTGCAGAAAAATAAATATTGCTAGGTGTTATCCTAGGGTAGTAAAATGAGCACACAAAAAACAACTCACCTGGACGCCTTCGTACGATGAGGATGGCGTGACGACCATCCTTTGGACAGCCCCGGGGATGGCAGCCCCGGTGACAGAGAGAGAGATGGCGCTGCACGCGGAGCGGCGGGACTGGCATCGCACCGCTGCTTCGCCGCCATCAGGAACGGAGCGCTGGAGCCACGGGAAGAGGACACCGTCGTCGATGCGGGGGCTGGCAGGGGAAGCCCGGGCATGCGGGCCACGCGGTGAGGCCGCCATTCTGGCGGCTGGCCAGGACGCTGTTCCCGCCAAAACACCGTTCCCGCCATTTCAGAGGTTGGCGGGGGTGCTGTTCCCGCCAAAATGCCGTTCCCGCCATTTTGGCGGTTGGCGGGGGCGCTGTTCTCGCCAAAATGCCATTCCCACCGACGTCAACACCTGTGGTGGCGGAGCTCCACACGTTCGAGTGGCGGCACCCCGTCTTCTACTTGAGCGCGAGTGGCGGCTGCAGTCGCAAGAGGAGTCCGTGTTGGCGTGCAAGATTCTTCAGGGCATCCCAGCGCTCCACCCTAACGTCCTCCGCTCTTCACAGCTTGCCAGGGGAGGCGTGACGCGACACACACTGGCCCCTGTTGACACCTCCATCCATCTTGCGTGCGCTGGGTTGTGAGCTCATGTTATTTTTTTATTGTTTTCTCGCCGGGATGCGGGGCGTCCAATTGCTTTTTAATAACTTTCCTCTGTCCGTGACGTTCGTGTCGGGTGTCCGCTTGTTACATTATTTGTTAATTACGGCGTCGGGATTGTTATTTTAAGGAGCCAGTTGATTCATTCGGCCATGTGGGGCGTCTCGAGCTCCGTTAAGATCCAGTGAATTGCCGGGTTAATGATTTGTTGACACTTTGTTTGGTTGCCGTTGCGGAGTCGCGATTGTTTTTGGGTATACATTGTGGTGCTTCGCTCGTGAATGTTGTCAATGTGTGACTGTGCGAAACTTTGCTTATGAGTGTTAACAATGTATGGTTTGTATGGAGCTTTGTTCGTGATTGTTAATATATAGCTTGTGCTGTGATTGTTAATGATGTATAGACTGTATGGAGCATTGCTCGAGATGGTTGGCTATATGCAGACTGCATATGCTGCATGTACTGTATTACTTAATTCGACGATTCTTGGGGTCTGTGTATAGATTTTTTGGCTCTAAAATTTCGAATGCCTGAATCCCATGGTTAATGTTGAAGGGGATTTTCAAATGACAGGTTCAGTGTGTTACGTACTCACTGGTTGGTTCCTATCCGTTGTTGCTCGATACATGAAAAAATAAGTTTTTTGTGCGAGGGTGCCCCTTAGGTTCTATGTAGATCAAGGGTGCGTGGGGCTGTAAATTGCCGCCACATTGCGTTGCTCTCTCAACTCAATTGGTACAGCTGCATGCTGCAATGCAAGTCTCTGAGATGATGTGTACGGATATGGGATGTGAGGTGTATTGTTGTGACCATTGGGTATTCGGGATCATCACAAATTGTACGTACCTGTTCGACTTTGGATCAATTCAGTGGGGGATCCTAATTCAAGTTGTATGTGTTGTGATGGTGTTAAATTGCGATTGTGTGGGGGATGACTGCCTTGGGTTTTGGCTCTGACATCATTGGTATGGAGCATTTAAATTGCGATGGTGACATGCTGCCAGTGATTTGGAATTGTGGTGCTGGCTGTCGAATATCTTGGGGCGCAGATCCTGACCAGGATGGCCCAGTGAGTGTTGCGTGTCTAACACGAGAGTTGTGGTCCCGTCATGCTATGGCTGGTGGCTTGACCAGACAGCCCGGAGATTGAGACACTCCGTGGCATGTCTAGCCTAGTGGGCAGTTCACTCACATGGCTCGGAGAGTGTGGTCCCATCATGCTATGGCTGATGGCTTGACCTGACGGCCCGGAGGTTGAGACCCTCCGTGGTGCGTCTGGAGCTGTAGGCTCGCCCTGGCGGCCTGGAGATCGAGACACTCCGAGGTGCGTTGAAACAGTTGGCTGGAGATTCGTAGTGTTCGAGTGTAGTTGTCCTATTACGTTGGGACTGTATCCCTCAGTTGTTAGGGCATGTTGTGCAGTGAGTGAGCGATGGGTCTTCTCAGCTCGGTCGGTACAGCTATATGCTGCGACGTGAGTCTTGGAGAGAGACTGGGTTATAATTCCCCCGATACGGCCGACGCGTGCGCGTCGGAAAGGCGGGGGGTGCTACCGAGTGGCATGAGATGTCTGGGTTGGCCTTCAAGGGAGGGTTGCTAAGTTGTTCGAGCGCGGGAAACCGCGCGTGCAGCCGCCATTTTGTACGAGCACGTGAGGCCGCGGAGATGCGGATCACGCTTGTGGCCGCAATTTCGGCCAATTTTCATGCCAACCTATTTTCTTTAACTAAAATGCAGATCCTGGGGGCGTCCCTGAAGCACGACTTCTTCGCCCCGGGACATGGGTTGGCTCTGACGCATGACGTCTCAACCCGGGATGTCAGAAGACGTCCGCATTGGGGTGTGGGGGTGCGCAAGGCTAGGTAGTTCGTCTATCCTCGCTCTATCACCACCTAGTGGATGGAACGGTAGCTGGGGGTTGGGGAACCCTGCCATCCGTGTTGTGTGGGTGAAGGTGTACATATTGGGTTTTGTCGCCATGTTGGTTGTGCATCCAACGCGTCTAAATTTGTTGTCATTTTTATTCTCTTCTCTTGCGCCGGCCAGAATCCCCTCATCCCCACTACCCAGGGGCCGGGTGACTGTCGTGTCCGACGAGCCGAGGCGAGTGTTCGTGAAGTGATGCCTCAGGAGGGTTTGTGTTTCTCGTCACAAGAGGCAGTATCTACCTGGTACCTTGGAGTCGCCGATTGTGCCGACCGGCTGTGGACTGGGGGGGATGGAGTGGAGCATGCGTCAGCTACTCCTGCTCCTCCTGTTCTTGACTCCTGGGGAGGGGCCGTGCCCTTTGGGCCGCTTCTGGTTCCCCTGGGGGGCCTGGCCACATGGACTCGTGGAAGACCGGCTGCTCTACATGGCTCTCACACGCCTTGCTCATTGCCTACGCTGTCATTCCGATGGCCACACTCACATGTTGGTGCATGCGTGATTCTCACACGGGGAGGCTGTGCTGGAGAGCAAGCGGGTTAGCCAGTTTTCATGTATAATTGGTGTTGTTAATTCCCCGTTTTCCATGCGTCCCCCCCCTTTTACCCTCGTCGATTCTGTGTATATTAGGTGATGTATTTGTTATCGGTCGCCGGTTATTTGTTGATGTTGCTGGTTCGGAGGCACACCATTTCAATGTTTCACAGTTGTGTTACAGCCGGGACGGCTGTGTGTTTATACAGGGGAGGTTGATGTAGTGATATAGGACGTCACTACTGTGTGGGCCCGTACGAGGACTGGGGGCCCCAAGGGGGTGCCTGGGGGGTCACGTGGTGGAGGACCCAGACCTTCCCAGAGGTGGGGGAAGGGAGGCGTGGCCTGGGCAGAGCCGGCCACGCCAGAGCGGTTATAAGCGGGGTGTGAAGGCAAAGCGGGGCTGTTCAACCCCGAAGTGAAGACGACATCATCGATCCTCAAGTCCCGGGTCATCGTCTGGGACCAGGCAGCCCGTTGCCTGCCTGGGTTACGCTGTATAGTGTTCCAGAGTGTTATTGAGTTGAGGAAGGTGGTCACCTTATGTACAGTGCTATATTACTTACCGTTCTAATAAATAGTGTTGCCTCCAAGCTGTGTGTGTGTGCACCTAATTCGAACCCACTACACTTCTGCCAGTTTTGGAGGCAAGGTTTTTGTTTCCAACGCATGCCTGTGCAGAACACAGTGCGTAACAATGATATGTGGTGCATCGGATTTCACCAGCGCTCCAAAACCAGAGTGTCGTCCCAGCATGGCTGGAGCTCCGTCCGAACAAACTACAGAAACCATATTCCACGAAAGATCATTGTCTCTGAAGAAGTCATACACGAGTTTCTTCACATCGACTGCCTTGGTTGTTGTAAGAGGCTTATAAAATAAAAAAAATCTTCCTTTATCACGTCGTCTTTCATATAGCGCACGAATACAACAAGCTGGCTTAGATTGGAAACGTCGGTGGTCTCGTCAAGTTGGAGGCTGAATTTTGCTGGGCTTGAAATCAGATCTGCAACTACTTGAGCCAAGATGTCATCACTCATGTCGTCTATTCTGCTGCTGATAGTGTCATTTGAAAGAGGAATTTGGGATAACTTATCTTCAGCAGCTTTTCCCAGCATGATATTCGCCATCTTCAACACAGCTGGTTTTACGAGTGTTTCAACAATGGTGTGTGGTTTGCCCTGCTTTGCGATCAGGTATGCAACTTCATACAATGCTGTGAGGATCGGTTTGTCGATGGGTACAAAGCCGAGAACAGGCATGAATTTCCAGATTATAGAAGTGGAAGTTGGTTGGTATGGCTCATTCAAGCAGTGTCCCATGTAAAATCTGCTTTAAAAATATGTACCTTTAGAAAATATTTTTGTTCTATTAAAACAAACTTTCATTTTTTTTATTGATCGAATTCGGTAACGTCCTGGTTTTTTATATTAACGAATATATTTTCCAAAAATCGATTGAAATATAGAATCAGTACAGAATACAGCGATGCACAAAGGGTGTCCCATCCACGAGGCTATTTCGGCTTCTCGCTAGCTGACCCTTTTGTTCCCACAGAGACAGACAATGGGGAGAAAGGCGTGGCTTAGGGACACCCCAGCCAATTACAAGCTGCCATGCTTTTACATATACTGTAACCTCCCACTATGAAAACCAACTGCTCCCTCTACCCCCTTCCCATCTCTGGACAATAGAAAATGTGGATAAGTGGACTGTAAGGAGACTCTATTTCATCTTTCAGTGGGCAAAACGCACACCTTAGCTTTTTTTGCATTGTTTATAAACATTGCTGTTTAAAACAACATTGTAACAGTATTGGTGCATACAAGCACCCTCCCCAATTCGTCATGTTATGTGTGTTGGCTTTCCTATCATCCAGCCAGCCAGCAAGAGCAACATTTTTTCCAAATATAGAAGGCCACACGTTATGACGCGACTGTCCGTCCTTCCCTCCCCTCGCGGGATACAAAGCCAGGCGTGGAGGGTACTGGGGGGGAGGCATGACGTTGGCACGCACGAACCCTGCTCCATGGTGTGGGATGCGGATGACATCACGCAGATATATTCAGTGACGTCACCGTCGACCACGCGCGCACTTGGCCGAGCGCCAGTCAGGAATCCAGGCATGAATAACAACCCGAAAATCCAGCCAGAAAACGATTTTTTTCTCATTTAGAAGACACTTCTGATTTTTAAAGGGGTTGTCTGTTACTCTAACAAATAAAAATAAACTTTTTATCCAAATTTGCAACGTTCATCTAGAAATATTCTTAAATTTCAATTGAGGCCCCATTGTGTATGAGTGCAGCCTCCAAATGGTATTCACTCCATCAGACGTTTCTGCTTTGAAGAAGGGCAATTACCCAAAACGTTTCCGATTATATATATATTTCTCCTTAAAGGCGATGTTGACAAATGAAAAGTGTTTTTGATAATAAACAAAGATGATCGTCATCAAAGTTTCATTTAATGCTACTGCCATTAATATCTCCGTTAATGATTATGCTATCACTGTCTTCGTTAATGATGATGTTGGTAATGATAGCAACTGTTGGTTTTGCCATCGCAAATCACCTTCACTGATCTGGCATAGGTCGGTAACCACGTGGGAGATGACCAATTTACCCTGCTCATATTATATCTTATTCCTCGGCTGTCCATCGCAAACAATAATAACTGTGTAGACCAGCCAGGAGCAGAATTTCCCTGTGCGTTGGTGGGTTGAGAGCATCGGCCGCACTGTGGGCAAGAGTTGCTCGTCTGCTGGATGGGATTTGGGTTGTGCTGCTGGTGATGTTGATGCTGATAGTTTTTTTTCTCTTCAACCTTCTTAACCTAGTAGGCTACAGCACTTCACCAAATTATCTAAATAATAGATTTTACCCATTCTGGCAATAAAACGGGTGTTAAAATGTTCAAACACCAAATAGATGCCTTTTGTAAGGCATCAAGTCTGCATTAACGACGCATACTCGTGGCAAAACGTGCAAACAAACATGCTGTGATAATATACGCATTGTCTTTGAAACTGATTGATCTACACCAGAGACAGCCTTCTTCGGGGCCTTGTCTCTGCACCGGTGTTAGACCAGAGAACGCCACAAGTCGCACAGTTCAGAGACAATGCAAGTGTAGAGGTGTTAACTACGCACTGTTGGGTAACCTGCATTGCCACCAGGGCAGTGCAGCGTTACCTCTGGGTACAACGGTTGGGGTCAGACGAGGTGAAGTGGATCGTAGCCACGGGTTGGTAGGAACCAATCAGACTGTTCCACGTGGGAATGTGTGATTGGTTCTACCTGGCCACGAACGAGTATAAGAAGGGTGACCTAACAGAGCTAGGGGAGTTCTCTCCCTACACGAAGACGGAAGACTGGGCTGAAGACTAGCTAGGACCCTGGACCAGCCTTCCAGCCCTTTTGAGGGCTAAGGCTCGGCACACCCAGTGGTCAGGACCCACCGGGCCAGCGGTGGGTCAGATAACCTCCCCTAGATCCTAGCCGGAGGACTCTAGGATAGCGGTAGACGTGTAAGTCCCGCCAAGACCGGAGGCTGTACCTCCTTAGGTATCAAGGAGGTTAGCGATAGACGTGCAAGTCCCGCCAAGCTAGGAGGTTAGCAAGCTAGGAGGCTGTACCTCCCTAGGGTATCGGGTGAGGGGACCGTATACCCCTCTGTGTGTGTTACGGACTGTATAAGGAAATAAGTACAATAAACAGAGTGTGCCTTCTAAGAAGTTTACTCGTCTTTACAACACTACACAAGCATCAGAACACTCATAGCTCGAGTTGAGCAGTGGTATCTACGAAATACATTTGATCTCCTCCTTAAGGTTGGCTGCTAATTCTTTCTGTGTTTCTGCATTGATCTTGAATATCTTGAGATGTCTTTTAAGAGCGTCTTTGTAGCAACGTTTTTTTGCCACCAAGAACACGCCTTGCCCTCTTTGAGTTCACCATTAAAAAGTATTTAGGAAGCCGATGTTCTGGCATTCGAGTTACGTGCCCCGACCATCTTAACAGAGAGGAAGTAATTAATTGCCTCTACACTGGGAATTCCAGCTCTCGCCAGCACCTCTGTGCTATACTACAGAGTCCCGACATCCGCAGAATTCTGATGACCGTGCATATGATGGATGTCGATGTTTGAAAACACAACGGATGTCACCATCTTCGTTGCTGCTGATGCCACCGCAGCTGTGAAGAACAGCACTACACTACGCTGTACCTTGTGCCAAATTGCTGCAATTGCTCTCAACATTCGCGTTACTGTACCCACTATACCACTTGATACAATCTAATTTACAATGTTTAAGATTACAGTCACATAAAAGATGCGTTTGTCAGTGACGAATAGGAGAAGTAGACGTTCCTTCAACACCATTGTAGTTAAGAATTCTATATTGTTTTTAAAATACACAATATTTAATCCCGAACATAACTAACACAACACGAGACCAAAGGTACTTACCTACTCCGAGTACTTTAATCAGTAGAAATGTTTTATAAATAGAGAAATTGCAAGCCATTTTGTAGCTTTTTTGTAAAATCTATACAGCACTAAGTTTCATTGCGCACTATACTTTTATATTATACGATTACCATCCTACACATGCTTCTAAAAAGAGCCTGGCAGAGAAGGAACTAAGTCAGCAGCCAGTTTCCTCTTAGAAATTCAACTGATTAACGTTCCGAGAAGTGAAATGGCATGTGTGTGTGCGTGCGTGTGGCACCGGATCGTCCGTCCAGTGGGGGCCTTCCACAGCCCTGGACGCCCCCCCCCCTCCCCCAGCGTGCCAGTTGACAGTGAGACGTCCGGGAGACGTTCGGTGACAACTACCGAGACCCCAGAGGATATTTTGAATAGCTGTGTGTGTGTTCGAGCATGGATCAAGATATTTTAATTTTTTTAAATCGTGTATATGTGTTCCATGCTCGAACACATACACACAGCTATTCAAAATATCACAGCTTGATCCATGCTCTAACACACACACAGCTATTCAAAATATCCTCTGGGGTCTCGGTGGGAGTTGTCACCGAAGGTCTCCCGGACGTCTCACTGGAAACTGGCACGCGGGGGGGGGGGGGATGTTGGTGGGGGCCGTCCAGGGCTGTGGTGCCACACAAAAGACAAAGATCCCCCGTATAGTCTTAACAGACTGTAGGGGCAAGTGCTGTTAGCGAGCACCTATGAAGGCCAGATCGGTACACGAGGGGGTGGGTGGCCAGCACCACGCCCGACCGCCTTTGTCTCCCTAGTGGCAATGTTTACACACCGCACCAGGTACTCATTTGAGGCTGAGTCGACCTAGGGGAGGCCCGAGACCGGTTCAGAAATCGTCACTGGTGTTGGCCGTGAGCGGGAATCGAACCCGAGTCGCCAGGTTCATAGCGCAGCGCGCAAACCGCTACACTATCGCCACACACACCCGCACACACACATGCCATTTCACTTATCGGAACGTTAATCAGTTGAATTTCGAAGACGAAACTGGCTCCTGACTTCCTTCTCTCCCAGGCTCTTTTTAGAGGCATGTGTATGATCGTAACCTTATGATATTAAAGTATAGTACGCAATTAAACTTAAAGTACTCTATAGATTTATAAAAACAAAGCTACAAAATGGCTTGCAATTTCTCTATTTGTAAAACATTTCTACTGATTAAAGTACTCGGAGTAGGTGAGTACCTTTGGTCTCGTGTTGTGTCAGTTAACATGTTCCGGATGAAATATTGTGTAATTTTTAAATATATAATTCTTAACTGTAATGATGTCAGAGGAACACATACGTCAACTTCTCGTATTCGTCACTGACAAACGCCTCTTTTATGTGACTGATCTTAAAAAGTGTAAATTATATTGTATCAAGTGGTATAGTGGCAGTGCCGAATTAAGCTAGTGCGGGGCCTGTAGTATATGTTATAAAGGGGCCCTAAATAAAAAAAAAACATTAAAACACAAATGTTTAACTTGCATAGTAAAGCAATTGTATTTTTTCATTTGCTATACAGCCAGATAATACGACAAATCGCTAACGTTAAACACCCAGTCGTTCATAAGAGTTGAAGGCGGTATAGTACTATAGTAATAGAGCAAGTGCAGAATAACTGAACCGGAATTGATAGCTTGAAAGCATTTAGCGCGGGGCCCTTGAAAATGCGGGGCCCGTAGCATATGTGTAGTGGAATAAATAGGCGCATGGGGGTAATTGGTGAGTTTGCGCGGGAGCAGGACAGTAGGGGGTCATATTGGGACGATGAGGTAACGATTGGGCCAATTAAGCTGGGGGAGCCAAGGACGGCTGTGATTGGCTGGTGTTGTTGTCAGGGCTGGGGTGGCGTCTTGAAGTCTGGCGAGGTGACAGGCGCACGGGCACGCGGAGCGCCGATGGGACGCGGGTTAATTAATTTGAGTGTAATGATAGCGGGGATAAATTGGGGGACGTGAGGAGCGGAGAACAGAGACGAAGCAGTTAGCAGTGGAGAGAGCACAGTGATAGCGGGGAGCAGGGACGAAGCAGCCAGCAGTGGGGGAAGCACAGAGACATCGGGGCTGACGGAGAAGTGGAGATTGGAGAGACAAAGGTGGCGAGCGAGTCGAGTGAAGCATGGCAAGCGAGCTGTGGCAACAAGGGACCTGTGGAGCATTGAGGACATGTGGAGAACTGTAAATAAAGTGGTGTTGGAAGAAAGACAACAATTGTCCGAATGAAATCAACCACTACATATGTAGCTACTTTTGCTCCTAGGATAATCCGGCACTGTATACTGGGTACAGTAACGATAATGTTGAGAGCAATTGCAGAAATTTGGCACAAGGTACAGCGTAGTGCAGTGCTGTTCTTCACAGCTGCGGTGGCATCAGCAGCAACGAAGATGGTGACATCCGTTGTCTTTTCAAACATCGATATCCATCATCTTCACGGTCATCACCATTCTGCGGATGTTGGGACGATGTAGCATAGCACCGAGGTGCTGGCGAGAGCTGGAATTCCCAGTGTAGAGGCAATAAATTACTTCCTCTCCGTTGGGATGGTCGGGGCACGTAACTCGAATGCCAGAACATCGGCTTCCGAAATACTTTTTATTAACTCAAAGAGGGCAAGGCGTGTTCCCTGTGGCAAAAAACGTTGCTGCAAAGACGCGCTTAAAAGACACCTCAAGCCAGCCAAGATAAATGCGGAAAATGTATTCCGTAGATATCACTGCTAGACCCGAGCTATGAGTGTTCTGATGCTTGCATTGTCTTTGTACTGTGCGACTTGTGGCGTTCTCTGGTCTAACACCGGTGCAGAGACAAGGCCATGTTCACCCCCTCTACACCATTCATCATGCTAAGTCCGCCAATTAAATGCAAATTTTTATGCTAATTCCTTTGTCAAGGCACCTTAATTCCTCTCACACAGCTTAAAGGTCACGGTCTGAGCTTGGCTGTGTTCACTCCAGCGCTGTCCTCGAGACAGTCTGGTCCCTTCACCTGATGAAGGCCGCTTGTGTTGTGGCTGAAACGTCGTGATTTTTGTTGCTTTATTTTTTACCTACGTGACTTTACCGAATAGAACCAAAGAGTATGGATCCTTGCAGTCACGAAAGCTTCAAATCTAAGGTTGTCTCTGTAGATCAATCAGTTTCAAAGACAATGCGTATATTATCACAGCATGTTTGTTTGCACGTTTGCCACAAGTACGTGTGGTTAATGCAGACTTGATGCCTTACAAAAGGTATATATTTGGTGTTTGAACATTTTGATACCCGTTTTATTGCCAGAACGGGTAAAACCTATTATTTCCATCATTTTGGAGAAGTGCTGTAGCTTACTAGGTCAAGAAGGTTGAAGAGAAAAAAAACGATCAGCATGAACACTACCAGCAGCACAAGCCCAAATCCCATCCAGCAGACGAGCAACTCTTGCCCACAGTGCGGCCGATACTTCCACTCCATGGGGCTGGCCTCTCATCCCACCAGCGCCCAGGAAAATTCTGCTCCTGGCTGGTCTCCACATTTATTATCGTTTGCGATGGACAGCCGAGGAAGAAGATATAACATGAGCAGGGTAAATTGGTCATCTCCCACGTGGTTACCGACCTATGCCAGATCAGTGAAGGTGATTTGCGATGGCAACACCAACAGTTGCTATCATTACCAGCATCATCATTAACGAAGACAATGATGACAGCAATAAAGAAACTTTGATGACGATCATCTTTGTTCATTATCTAAAACGCTTTGCATTTGTCAGCATCGCCTCGAAGGGGAAAATATATAATCGGCAACGTTTTGGGTAATGGCCCTTCTTCAAAGCAGAATAGTCTGATGGGGTGAATAATATTTGGAGGCTGCACTAAATACACAATGGGGCCTCAATTGAAATTTAGGAATATTTTCATATGAACATTGTTAATTTGGCAACAAAAAATTACCCTTTATTTGATAGAGTAACAGACAACCCCTTAAGAAATCAAAAATGTCTTCTAAATGAGACAAAAAGGTCTTCTGGCTGAATTTTCTGGTTTTTATTCCTGCCTGGATTCCTGAATGGCGTGTGGGAAACGGTCACGTCACTGAATACATCTGCGTGATGACGTCACCCGCATCCTACACCATTGAGCAGGGTTCGTGCATGCCAACGTCATGCCTCCCTCCCAGTACCCTCCATGCCGGACTTTGTATCCCGTGAAGGGAGGGAAGGACGGAGAGTCGCGTCATAACGACGTGTGGCTGGATGATAGGAAAGCCAACACATAATGTGACAAATTGGGGAGGGTGCTTGTGTGCACCAATACTGTTACAATGTGGTTTTAAACAGCAATGTTTATAAATAATGGTGTAAAAAAAATTAGGTGTGCGTTTTACTCACTGAAAGATGAAGTGGAGTTTAGTCACGGAACACTTATCCACATGTTCTATTGTCCAGAGATGGGAAAGGGGTAGAGGGAAAGGGGGTGGGTGGTAGGGGGGAGAGGAAGCAGTTGGTTTTCATAGTGGGAGGTTATATACAAAAGCTGGCAGCTTGTAATTGGCTGGGGTGTCCCTGAGACCGCCCCTAAGCCACACCTTTCTCTCCATTGTCTGTCTCTGTGGGAGCTAAACGGTTAGCTAGCGAGAAGCCGAAATAGCCTCGTGGATGGGACACCTTTTGTGCATCGCTGTATTCTCTACTGATTCTAGATTTCAATAGATTTTTGGAAAATCGAGTCGTTAATATAAAAAACCAGGACGTTACGGAATTCGATCACTTTTTAAAATGTGTTTGAATTTTTTATTTTATTTAGAAAGATATATTTATTATACAAATTTTAAGCAGATTTCATGTGGTGCACTGCTTCAATGCCCCATTCCAACCAACTTCCACTGCTAGAATTTGGAAGAATCCTATTCATGGATTTTTAATACCGAATTATTGTTATATTGTTAATTTGTAGTATTAACATTGATCCACGATAAAATGAGCATTGGGCTGTTCTCATCCCCGCTGGAGGGCCCTGAGCCACGTTCCAAAGAGGGGGCCAGTTCAACATAGCAACTTCCGCACCTCCGATTAGCACAGCTGGCTACGTACGGTGCGAAATAAGTTCAACATACACACACAGATGTGCATGTAATGTTAATATCACCGAGGGAACTATGGTACGAGTCGATCCATGGCTAAGATGTTAACTCATGACATTTCCACCTGTGATTTCAGAACTTCGCCAGTGCCACATGGCGGGAATGGATATCTCTCTGTGATATAAATATTGCGTAGTGTTTGAAGTTGTGAGATAAACAGATATATAATCTCGAGTACAGTATATTATGAGGAACAGTAAACAAAGATCGCAAATAGAGTTGGTTAATGTATTCACTATAATTGCATTTTTTTAAGACCATCTCTTGGAAATGAATGTAGAATGTGAAAAGTTTTATCTACAGACTTAACAACATGATTTAAGACACAAACAAAAATAACCGAAACACATCAATTCTAATAGAAAATGTCACTTAAGACATGCGCAAATTGACGCTCAACGATCCAGGCCTCTTATAATTAATTATCAGATAACAGTATCAAGCTTTACACCCAAAATAACTGAATTATTTTAGCTTCTAACGACAGTATGATGCGTGTCTTATCATCCTGCAGCTCTGTTGTTGCCAGGTTCATTCCGAATGCTAATACAGTACTGTATATGCTTTTTTATAGTCACATGTCAACAGGAATTGTCCACAACCAATGTGGATGTGAAGATGAACACAATGGCTTCCTTGCCGTGTGGCCGAGGAAGGAGTGCCCAGCCAGGCTGGGTGGTCTGGTTCAGGGTGGCAAGAGGACCCAGAGGCCAGCCGGTCCCCGTGGCTTTGTGCTCCGAAAAGGAAGCCTTCATCCCTTCTTGCGATCGTGACGGAGGGGACGCATCAGAGGTGGGGAGGCTCTGCTGCTCTGGGTCTGGTGGCCTCACGATAAGAAGAGTGGAGGCTGGCGACATCGGGACGTATACGTGTGTCACGGGGGCTCTCCTCGGCCAGCACGTGTGTAACAACAGTCTCACCACCGTGTGCGAGACAGACCTCTGGAATAAGAGTCAGATTAGCAAGAGGTACTACATGATGATAGTTCAGCTGTCAATAATGAGTAAGTAATACAATACAACTCCCTGGCTTTGTGTTGGGAAATGAGACCCATTGTCACGCAATACAAACACAGTGTCACGTGGTACAAACTCATTGTCACGTAGTACATACACATTGTCACGTGGTACAAACACATTGTCATGTGGTACAAACACATTGTACAGAGAGCATCATGGGAGCACCATCGTCACGAGGACTGTAGCAGTTCGAAGAGAAGGCCCAGCACCACCACATCAGGGTAACTCGAGATGGGAAATAATTTCTGGTTTACCAGTGACGCTCACATCCCATCGAATAAAAGTTACATAAAAGGTCGTGCAGATGAGCTTGCAGTATGACGAGGCGTTCAGCACATTAACTACTACAATGAGCCAAGAATGTCTGTGTGTCCCGCGCGTAACATCACTCCACGTCGACCAGCCCCCCTCATTAATAATCATGAACAGGTTACGTCCTTGACATGGACCCCCCCTCATTAATAATCATGAGCAGGTAACATAATTCTGCATGGAGAACCCCCCCCCCCCCTCCATTAATTATCATGAGCAGGTGACGTCACTCCACATCGAACAGCCCCCCTTATTAATAATCATGAACAGGTGATGTCCTCCAAATGGACACCCCCATCTATTAATAATTAGCAGGTGACGTCACTCCACATGGGGGGCGACGCGCCTCCTCCCCCCCCCCCCCCCCTCATCGTCAACTTACAACCCTCACTACGAAGACAACCCGCACGTCGCACGACCTCCGTAACGCGATTGAGACATCGAAGTAAAAAGGACGTCATGATGAACAAGAGATTATAACCTTTAAATTAAATAAGTCTGCGTCACCGCGGCCTTACAAATTGCACACGAATTGATGCAATGAATATCACGTCGCTTGCAAGTTTCAGATTTACTGCAATACACGCGTCCTTGGACGGGCAAAAGGCTAGTGATAGTATAATCCTGTGCAATGGTAGTATATCCAAATGTAGATGTTTGCGAGAGGAGTGGATACCTCTCAGTCTGCTACTCAGACATTGTCAGGCATGTGCAGCATCTAGACCTCCTCCTGGACTCAGAGTGATCTATCTCTCAACATATTTCTCATGTGTATGCCTTTTGGCGTCCTCTGATCTAACACCGTTTGAGACGAGGCTCAAAAGAAAGCTGTCTTTGGTGTGGACCAATCAGTTTCAAGGACAATGCATATATTATCAGAGTATGTTTTTTGTTTGCATTCTGACCACAAGTATTGTGGTTAATGCAGACATGATTCCTTGTAAAAGGTTTCAGTTTGGTGTTTTAACATCTTAACACCTGTTTTGTTGCCAGAAAAAAAGGGGAAAACCCTATTATCATATTTATTATGCTACAAATTCTGCTTTCCTTCACCTGCGCAAGATGCGACTGAAACCGCAATGTATACCTCATATCGACTGGTTTTGAATGTGTTTTCTCCTAAAAAGATTAAATACTCTTCTGAATAACGTCGTTTTTATGAATTACAGACTCGCTGAAGACATACCTCATACACGTTTATACTGGAATTGAAGATAAAGCTGGAACTGATGAAGCCGTTTCTATTACAATCCATGGAAGTGCAGTGAATCCTGCAATGGATCTAACTTCCTCCAAGACACACAACAATCCTTTTGAACGTAATCAGGTATACAGTATTACTGATTCACAGTCACAGAATGGTGGAAACTCGAGAATGTTCTTTATTTATTGTTCCTCTAGTACTGCTCATCTCATTTGTTTACACAGTAGAGCCTCACTACCTCGTGTCAAAGGCTTTTTAAAATAATACGTACAAGGGAATAACTATCATAGGTTCACGCAGGCAGATTCAACTAATGGATAATGGAGAAGGTGTTCCGGCTAGCTGAAAGAAAGTACCAGGCCCACTCCTGCCATCTACAATATGTCACATTCGAGAATGAGCAGGCTTACCATAGCAGACGCTCGGACTTTCAGAGAGCCCTGTTGCCCTGCAAGGATGAGTGGTGGTCACTGGCTTCTAAGGAGATTGAAACTGCATCGCGATGACAAGTTACTCTTTAATACCATCTAAAAAGTAATTTGCAGTGCCACACCCATTAGCATCCAAAAGGGAAAGAGTGTAATACGATCTGTGACCCCCAGGAACAGATTTGCAGATTTGCTGAGCATTTCTGTGAGGTCTATGGGGAGGGGAAACCACTTAGCTCAGATAACATCATGGGGCGAGGTGGGGTTGACCCTGCTGGGGCTGCAGTGCCTCAAACATTAAAGGAGTTTCCACCACTTATGAGAAGCTGGCTGATGTCGCATCTCCCAAAAAAGTGGAAAGACCAATCCAGAGCCTGAGACTAGTTAAAACGCCGGGCAGAGATTAACTCACAAGTGAACTACTGAGGGTGGCAGTCGTGTACAGGTTGCCCTATACATGATATACTTACAATTGTTTGCATCACGGTGCCTATTATGTGAGACTGGAAGGATGCCCAGGGTAAGAACTACAAAACCATAAATAGGGCAGGAGTTTGGGCTACCATTCATTCTCCCACTGATTGCAACAACTACCAGGGCTTCTCGTGCCTTTGTGTGCCAGGCAAGGACTATTCAACATTCCTTGCCAAGCACACTGACGAGAGGCTTGCTGAGCCTCAATGTGGTTTCAGAGTGGGGTGGTCCTGCACATATGCCATATTCTCTGTATGTATGCTACAGCATAGGTGTAGGGAGATTCAACAGGATTTACATCTCTGTGTTTTTTACTTTGGTCAAGATCTATAATATCATCAATAGGCCAAGCCTTTGGAGGCATTTGCCCTCTTACAATAGCAGAGCGTGGAGTAGCGAGGCTCAGAACGAGTAGAGTACTAGGCGGATAAACAGCAAGTTGGCAAAGTGAGACGCACCGGTGGTGCATATCAGCAATCTTAGTTAACCCATAGCACCTGCTGGGTCTGTCCCATGACCTCCTGCCAGAAAGCGTTCGACTCGTCACGGTGGCCTCAATGGTGCACCTTGCGTGGCACGATAACTGTGTTGCCGTCACTGCCACTCGATGGTGAATGACGGACGTTGTTGTTGGGTTTGTATGTGAGAATATAAATTAACACTTGTGTGAATATCCCCGGTAAGGTAGACTTTGCACTATCTTTAAGGTCATCACAGTTGCCAAGAGCTTGTCTGGGTGTCATATGCAAGAGCCCATACAAACACTGAACCAAATAATCAACCAACTTCATGTCATGACATTTTTTGTAAAATATATTCTGGTGGTCATTAATACTGATGTAACACATTCTATTAAGTGGATACGCATTTGCTCTTTACAATAATTTGGTCAATATCACCTATACTGAGATGAAAGTTAGTAATTTTTCTTCTTTAGTAATCTATATCTAAGATTAGATTCATAATAAACTTAGGGAAGGCTAGCATTGTAATACATTTTAACTACTCGGTAGCCTGGCCGTGGATATTAGGATGAGATTGAACACCCACCCCTTACTTCATCTGTTTTTTTCTATTTTCTGTAATAATTGTAGATAAAAAGATCATAAGTTTGCAGATAATTAACGCATAGATACAGGGATTGGTTGTAGCCTGTGGATTCAGGGGTAACAGAGTCACAGTAACCAGTAGTTTCACTTTACCATAAACAGTGGTTTATCAGAGTCTAGAATTGTATATACAAACGAGTGTTCGCTAAAACTGGAAGGTAGGCTCCCTCTACTACTAAAGTAATGCACGTTTTGTTGATCATGGGATCTTTACATTGGTACTCGACATTTTGTCAGCAAACATAGGATAATCACCATGTGGTGATTACATTAACCTTGAAATATGAATTTTCACAGAGGGACACTTTCATTCTGAAATCTAGAGACATTGGGGACATAACGAGGGTTACTGTATCGCATGGTGGTGCTTGGTATAAACCCTTATTGGCCTGGAACCTTGATAAGATTGAGGTCGAAGATGAAGAGTCCCACACCACATTTGTGTTTCCACTTAATGGCTGGATTGATGGAGAGTCTCGTGATCTTCATGTTCAGGTGACTCCCACCACTCTATAATACATGTGCATGTTTTACATCGTAGTTTCAACACTGTATTAGATGTGTTAATGCTGAAAGACATTATGTACGCTACTTTTAGTTGCTTATGACAAAATCACCCAAAACGCACCAGGTCTTGGAAGCTAAGGAGGTTTTGAGCCTGGACATTGCATGGATGGGTGACCACGCACACGCACAAGCGGGCTGCCACAGGCAGCTTGCGGGGCTAAGGTGGCGGTCTACAGATGGCAGTGCAGCATCGTCTATTGGACTGCAGTATTTTTCTATTCGTTTTGTCTTCAACAACCCGCACTGACCAGGGCGTGTGACGTCCGGTCAAATGACCCACACGACCCACAGTGTGAGGATGCCCTTATCCAGCAGTGGATTGACAAACGGGCTCTACGTGCATACTTATTTACGTTTATATACATTGCGCATTAAACATTAAGGTGCGTAATTTGACAACCTACTGCTATTACTCAACAGACCATAGTGTGACTATGACTAATTGGATATTTATCTACATTGCAGTAAATCTGGCGACATAGTAATAGTGGACAGTACTCTATATGTCGATGATGAGACTCGACTCAACCTGAAATAGGTCATGGATTTCCAGTTTAAAACATATCGAGTAATAATCCATATAATATAAAGTGGTGGAGAGAGTAAGTCGTGGACATGAATTGTAAATCATTACTTGTTACACCCATAACCTGATACACGTATTTATATTCTAATTTGAAAACAATATATACACTATTTACTGTAATAAGTAGTATAATTTAACATTGTTGTATGAATTTGTTTAAATAAGGGCCTTTTCAATTGTAGCTTGTCAGTAACGTGTAAATGTTGAATGGGGCATGACCCTGGTACTCACGTGCACTTTACACATTTTTCTACTAGGTGGCAGATGTATCACAAGACCAAATATGACAGTCACCTTACCCAACTGCATATTGGGAGAGCACCACACTTTTGTTTTGTCAGAGAATAGAATACAGTCGAATATCCATTATCCGAAGGCTTAGGGAGGAAGGGGGTGCTGGATTTCCAAAAACGCCGGATAATCACGTAATTAATCATTGTTTAAAATAGCGCATTTTTGCACATTCTTGCATCATCTCTTTGTAGGTGTTGTGTATATGATTTTTAGCGTTTTAAATTTGTTTACTACGTGAAATTGGCATAAATAAATATACAAATACATAAAAATATCCTACTGTCAAAAAGTTACTGTATTTACTGTACTGTACTCACCACTCCTATCTCGAAGACTTGTCATGGGGTGATGATCGGGGGTGTAGAATTGAAGGTGGTTATTCAGGGTCTGAATCATGCGGTGGTGATAGCAGGATGTAGAATTGGATGTCGCTATTCAGACTGAATCCAACTCCATCAGCTGTGATGGAGGTTCGCTGGATCAGTCCGGGACCACCGAATAATGTTGGAAGCCGGATAATCGATGATCTGCTGTATAGACAAGAGAATGTATTAAAGAATTAAGCTGCAATACGATGACGTGTATGAATTGTGGCACAAATTGGCAATCTTTTGAATGGTTGTATTGAGTCAAAACTGTATATACATTATATTGTTGGTTCTTTCGGTAAAGTCATGTAGAAGGGAAAAAATCAAATAATAAAAATATAAAACAAAATTCTCACGACGTTTTGACTGCAACACAAGCAATCATCATCAGTTGTGAAAGCCACAGCAAGAAAACATTCTTGTGAAAACCACAGCAAGAAAAATTTCATCATCAGGTGTGAAAACCACAGCAAGAAAAATTTATTGCTGTGGTTTTCACACCTGATGATGATTGCTTGTGTTGCAGTCGAAACGTCGTGAGAATTTTATTGTTTTATATTTTTATTATTTTATTATTTCCCTTCTACGTGACTTTACTGAAAGAACCAAGAATAGTAATCCCTGCAGTCACGAAAGCTTTTAATCAAAATGTATTTACAATGAGACAAAACTGCATTTACGTAGTATCTGGCTGAGAACGCATAGAACATGTGAACCCTATTTGTGTGGTGTTCTCTTAACATTTTCGACAATGAGTATGAATACACACTGTTCAAAAGTACAACTTATCTCCCTAAATGTTTTTACTTGCAGGAAATCATAGTTAACAATAAATCATTGGTTTATGAATCTCACTTTCAAAACAACACGAAGGAAAAAAAGTGCTCTTCTGGTACGTAACAAATAAACCATGGTTTTTTTTCAACTATATAAACAAAATCTGATGGACAATATCCAGATTATAAAGCCACTTAGTAAAAACGTACTGTATTTCTTGTATCGTATCAAGAGCCATCCTTGGGTGCATGGGGATTGGGCTGAGATTACAATTGCAATATATGCACGTGTGTTGAGTAGCACAGGTTAAACGATGAATCACACAATGCACCGGATGTCATCAAATCTCGCAAAGCTAAACAGTGTTGAGCCTGTCTAAAATGTGAATGCTATATTCTCTTGGAATACCAGGTGTTGTAGACATTGGCTACGAGGTGGCCAGAATATGGCAGTACGACAATAGATAATTTGATTTATCTGAGCCTTGAGTGTTACCCCATTGTATTGCATGGGTTTTCTCCAGGTATCCCAAGTGTGGTCTTCTGGGTTAGGCTACTTTTTGAGCATTCATCCTCAAGCATTAACCAACTACTGTAAGAGTTGTGCACGGCCAGTGTTTGAGAGAAGAACTACTCAACATGCAGCCTATCCAGGAAGACCACACTTGGATTCACATTCATTGAATTGGCCAGGATCCATGCTTCATTGACTTGCTGGCTCACTGGCAGAGGGGAGAGAACAAGGGGAGTACCGCTTCCTCTGCTGGAAACTAGAAAGCTGTTTATTCCAACAAGTGAGTCTCACCTGTGGTAGCGGGTAGTTTGTGATAAACTACCTCAGGGCGTGACGACCCTGCCTTACGCGAGTCCCAGGCACAGCTGGCCCGGCTGTCAGTACCTGGTAAGGGCCCCTCCCAGGTTTACGCGGTTTTCTCACTGCCTTGTGAGTGTCTCAGGAGAGTCAATGGCTAAGGGAGTAAACCCCAACAGAAAATCAGGAGTGGGGCCCCTCAGGCGGTTTTGTGACGCACTGCGGCACATTCCCGGCAGCCCCTGCAGCCAAACTGGTACCAAACGTCGTGCTACGCACTCCTTTGGACATCACCAGCAAGGCCGAGGAGGGGATCCTGACGCATGGGCAACCCAGGATTTCCAGAATAACCTGTCCGGGCTTTGCGCCAACAAGAGGTGCAAAAATGGGGAGAGGACACTCCCCGGCCACCTAATCGTGGCCAAGAAACACGGATGGCAGCAGTCACGGGTTATAAGCTCATTTTAGATTGGCGTAAAAAATGGGCGCCACGGGTTGCCATCGTCGGTTGGAGGGGTCATTGCACCCCAATGGATAGCTACCGCCCGCCTCCAGCTGGGCAGCCCCCGGCCAATAAGGTGCTTTCCTGCCACGGCTCACCTGCTCCAATGGGTGCTTGGAGCTTATGGTTAATCACCAGACAAGTGGGCTGCAACACCTGCACCAGACAAAAGCAAAACAAAACGAAAGAAGGTTCCAGCCCTTCATTTTGCAAGCTGGAATGTACGTATAATGTGTTCTGGACCCTCCGAAGATCTATTGCAGATTGAGGACATCGGCAAGACTGCAGTTATCGACAGGGAGCTGGCGAGACTTCATGTGGATATTGCAGCACTGCAGGAGACCCGGCTTGCTGGCAGTGGCTCACTACGAGAGAGTGACTACACTTTCTACTGGCAAGGAAAACAGCAAAACGAACCAAGGCAACACGGTGTTGGGTTCGCCGTCAAAAACACACTCCTTGGCATGATAGAACCACCGACTGCAGGCTCCGAGCGGATTCTGCTCATGAGATCGCTCACTGCTTCTGGCCATGTAAACATCCTGAGTGTCTACGCCCCAACACTCTACTCAACTCCAGAGATTCATACCAGTTCTATAAAGAGTTTCACAATATTATTCGCAAAATCCCCAGCTCTGAGCACATGTATCTGTTGGGAGATTTCAATGCAAGGGTTGGGGCTGACCACGACGCGTGGCCCGCATGCCTTGGCTATCATGGCATTGGAAAGATGAATGCCAGTGGCCAAAGACTACTGGAGCTTTGTTCATACCACAATCTCTGTATCACAAACTCATTCTTTCTCACAAAACCATGCCATAAAGTATCATGGAGACATTCAAGGTCTCTTAATTGGCACCAACTGGACCTCGTCATCACCCGACGAGCCCTCCTCAACTCGGTACTCATCACACACAGCTACCACAGTGCAGTCTGTGACACCGATCACTCGCTGGTATCCAGCAAGGTCAGACTACGCCCAAAAAAGATACACGGACTCAAACAAAAGCGCTACCTACGCATCAACTGTGCCAAGACCTCCCTCCCAGAGTTCACTCAATCACTCCAACACAGCCATGAGCAGTCCCTACACGACACACCAGATGGAAGCGTGGAGACAAAGTGGGCATACAGTGAGGGAAAAAAAGTATTTGATCCCCTGCTGATTTTGTACGTTTGCCCACTGACAAAGAAATGATTAGTCTATAATTTTAATGGTAGGTTTATTTGGACAGTGAGAGACAGAGTAACAACAAAAAAATCCAGAAAAACGCATGTCAGAAATGTTATAAATTGATTTGCCTTTTAATGAGGGAAATAAGTATTTGACCCCCTCTCAATCAGAAAGATTTCTGGCTCCCAGGTATATTTTATACAGGTAACGAGCTGAGATTAGGAGCACACTCTTAAAGGGAGTGCTCCTAATCTCAGCTTGTTACCTGTATAAAAGACACCTGTCCACAGAAGCAATCAATCAATCAATCGGATTCCAAACTCTCCACCATGGCCAAGACCAAAGAGCTCTCCAAGGATGTCAGGGACAAGATTGTAGACCTACACAAGGCTGGAATGGGCTACAAGACCATTGCCAAGCAGCTTGGTGAGAACGTGACAACAGTTGATGCGATTATTCACAAATGGAAGAAACACAAAAGAACTGTCAATCTCCCTTGGCCTGGGGCTCCATGCAAGATCTCACCTCGTGGAGTTGCAATGATTATGAGAACGGTGAGGAATCAGCCCAGAACTACACGGGAGGATCTTGTCAATGATCTCAAGGCAGCTGGGACCATAGTCACCAAGAAAACAATTGGTAACACACTACGCCGTGAAGGACTGAAATCCTGCAGCGCCCACAAGGTCCCCCTGCTCAAGAAAGCACATATACATGTCCGTCTGAAGTTTGCCAATGAACATCTGAATGATTCAGAGGACAACTGGGTGAAAGTGTTGTGGTCAGATGAGACCAAAATGCAATGTACCGTCAAATCTTCAGTGAGAACCTCCTTCCCTCAGCCAGGGCATTGAACATGGGTCGTGGATGGGTATTCCAGCATGACAATGACCCAAAACACACGGCCAAGGCAACAAAGGAGTGGCTCAAGAATAAGCACATTAAGGTCCTGGAGTGGCCTAGCCAGTCTCCAGACCTTAATCCCATAGAAAATCTGTGGAGGGAGCTGAAGGTTTGAGTTGCCAAACGTCAGCCTCGAAACCTTAATGACTTGGAGATCTGCAAAGAGGAGTGGGACAAAATCCTTCCTGAGATGTGTGCAAACCTGGTGGCCAACTACAAGAAACGTTTGACCTCTGTGATTACCAACAAGGGTTTTGCCACCAAGTACTAAGTCATGTTTTGCAGAGGGGTCAAATACTTATTTCCCTCATTAAAATGCAAATCAATTTATAACATTTTGACATGCGTTTTTCTCGATTTTTTTGTTGAATTCTGTCTCTCACTGCTCAAATAAACCTACCATTAAAATTATAGACTGATCATTTCTTTGTCAGAGGGCAAACGTACAAAATCAGCAGGGGATCAAATACTTTTTTTCCCTCACTGTACATCAGAGACGCCATCTTCAACAACTACTGGGTGAACCTCAGTAGTAGGATCCAACTCGCCTCTGACACTGGCAATATCCATGCCATATATGAAGGCATCAAGACAGCCTTTGGTCCAAACATCAGGAGGACTGCCCCCCTTAAATCCAGCACAGGGGCCATCATCACTGATAAACAAGAGCAAATGGCCAGGTGGGTAGAACACTACTCAGGGCTCTACTCACGAGACAACGGTGTGTCAGAAGCTGCCCTTGCTGCTGTAAAGCCCCTACTAACGATACACAAACTGGACATTGTTCCAACCTTGAAGGAACTTGACAATGCCATCAACTCACTAGCCAGCGGCAAGTCACCGGGACAGGACGGCATCACACCTGAGGTACTGAAATGTGCAAAGCCCGCCGTCCTCACAAAACTACATGAACTTATCTGCCAGTGCTGGGAAGAAGGAGCAGTGCCTCAAGACATGAGAAACTCTAACATCATCACCTTATATAAAAACAAGGGTGACCGTGGGGACTGCAATTACTCCCGCGGCATCTCCCTGCTGAGCATTGTGGGGAAAACCTTTGCCCGTGTGGTCCTCAGCAGGTTACAGATACTAGCTGAGAGGACGTATCCTGAGGCTCAGTGTGGCTTCAGAGCAGGAAGGTCCACAATTGACATGCTCTTCTCCTTGTGTCAGCTACAGGATAAATGTCGAGAACAGAGAATGCCCCTGTACTTGGCATTCATTGATCTTACAAAAGCCTTTGACCTCATCAGTAGGGGATGCCTCTTCAAACTCCTCAAAGTGATCGGCTGTCCACCGAAGCTGCTGGCAGTCATCTCCTCTTTCCATGACAACATGAAAGGAAACTTGATTTGGCGCTTTCGTGACTGCAGGAATTATTCTTTGGTTCTTTCGGTAAAGTCACGTAGAAATAGAAAATAATAAATTACATATCATACGACGTTTCGATTGCAACGCAAGCAATCATCATCAGATACAAATGAAAGAGAAACAAACCTAGTAAACTTAGAAATTATAATGCAATACAGCGCAGATAGTCGGCTAACATAACAGTCAACACCCTACCTGGTTGGTTACGTTCTTCTAAAGACTGCTAGATTTAAGAGAGAGATGAGACACAGAACCGGAGACACATATACAGACACATAAGCGGAAAGAGTTAACACAGAGAGAGAGACACACGTATGGTCACACAGAGAAACAACGCTTCTGTGTCGAGGCCTTAAATAGGTAGAGAGGGGGGGGGGTTAGAGGAATTAGCATGTCAATGAGAGATCCTGCAATGAGAGATCCACTGACAACGCTGGAGGAGGGAGCAACAACCGAGGGGAGACAGAGAGAGACGAAGGCAACACTAAATCAAACAAACTTAGTAAAATTTGGAAATGTAATGTTTTCAAGTTTCATTTATTAGGTATAGCCCTGTGAGCCATGCGGCTCTTAAGTCGGGTGCAACCGCAACAAACAAAATTTGAACACAGAACATCTTAAAGCGACAACGCGTAACAGAAATGTAATGCAACACAGAGAGTCGGTCAACACACAATTAACACATGGCCTGGTTAATTACGTTATTCCAAAGATTGTTCAATTAGAAGTTAAGTGTGAAATTTGAGAGAGAGACAAGACACAGACATGGAGACACAAAGACAGACACACAAGCAGAGAGAGACAACAACGAGACAGAGAGAGAGAGAGAAAAAACAAACTAAAAACTTCCCTGTAGAGGTGGTTCAAACTTGATTTGGCGCTTTCGTGACTGTAGGAATTATTCTTTGGTTCTTTATATATTTATATGTTTACTAGGTTTGTTTCTCTTTCATTTGTACCTGATGATGATTGCTTGCGTTGCAATCGAAACGTCGTATGATATTATGTAATTTATTATTTTCTATTTCTACGTGACTTTACCGAAAGAACCAAAGAATAACATGAAAGGAGCAATACAGCACAGCGGCACCACCTCAGAGGAATTTTCCATACTCAGCGGTGTAAAGCAGGGGTGCGTGCTTGCCCAAACACTGTTTGGCATATTTTTCTCACTTATGCTCACACATGCCTTTGGGACAGCAGAAGAGGGAGTCTTTCTCCATACAAGATTTGATGGCAAATTCTTCAACCTTGGCCATCTCAGATCCAAAACCAAAGTCCGTAAAGTCCTCATCAGAGAAATTCTATTCGCTGATGATGCTGCGCTGACAGCTCACACAGAACAAGGTCTGCAGACACTTATCGACCACCTTGCCAATGCCTGCAACAACTTTGGCTTGACAATCAGTCTGAAAAAGACCAATGTCATGGGCCAGGATGTCAGAGACACCCCTTCCATAAACATTGGCAGCTACACCCTTGAAGTCGTTCAGGACTTCACCTACTTGTGTTCTACCATCACCTGCAATTTGTCCCTTGTCACAGAGATTGACAAGCGCATTGGGAAGGCGTCAACAGCTATGTTTAGGTTGACTAAAAGAGTGTGGGAGAACAAATCCCTAACGCTCAACACCAAAGTACAGGTGCATCGGGCCTGCGTCCTTAGCACGCTCCTCTATGGGTCTGAGTCCTGGACAACATACGCCCATCAAGAACATCGACTAAACACATTCCACCTCCGATGTCTCAGGCGCATCCTCGGTATCAGATGGTAAGATCACATTCCCAACACCTCAGTTCTCAACTTGGCCAACATTCCCAGCATGTACTCTCTACTCAGTCATAGGCGCCTGAGATGGCTTGGACACGTGCGCCACATGCAGGATGGCAGAATACCCAAGGATGTCGTGTACGGTGAGCTGGCATCAGGCACACGGGTCACTGGTCGCCCAGTCCTGCGCTTCAAAGATGTCTGTAAACGGGACATGAAGAGCTGCGACATCAACCCAAATGACTGGGAGAAAACTGCCGGCGACCGACTCAGCTGGCAGCAGGCTGTGAAAACAGGCCTCGGGAGAGGCGAGGAGAAGAGACGCACCGCTTGGCAGACCAAGAGGGAGCGACGTAAATAAAAAGCATCAAACACCTCTGGAGCTGCCACCGCATTCATTTGCAATTGCTGTGGCAAGGATTGTCACTCAAGGATTGGCCTACTAAGTCATTCTTGGCGCTGCAAAACCTACAGCTGACCTCGTAAGGCGCAAAAATAATTGTCTCTCGAGACACAAAGGCCTATGGAGTCTCACCACAGTGGACTGTTGTCAGACAGCATTCAGAGCCCACCCGCGATATCCAGTGCCTATGCATACAAAGACAAAGATCCCCCGTATAGCCTGCCCAGACTATTGGGGCAAGTGCTGTTCGCCAGCACCGGCACACAAAGGGGTGGGTGGTCAGCACTACGCCTGGCCGCCTTTGTCTCCACAGTGGCGATGTTTACACATCGCACCAGGTACTCATTTGAGGCTGAGTCGACCTAGGGGAGGCCCATTACCGGTCCAGATAATCGTCACTGGTGTAGGCCGTGAGCAGGAATCGAACTTGGGCGATCGGGTTTGTAGCCAGCACGCTAACCGCTCCACTATCGCTCCCCACATGCATACGGTCACACTGGCACGTGCATATGTATAACCTACATGCACATACTTTGCAACACACTTAATGTGTTTGTTACAAGCAAACTCGATAATTGTTCGCAATTAAAAAAAGCCAAACTCTGTTCAGAATTTAAAACAAACGCCCATAGTCAACCAATGTTAGGCTGATGTTGATGTGGCTGGTCACGCCTTAGACAAGCCAATGATGTTCCACTCACATAAGCGGCGCCTAAACGTTGATAAGCATCGAATATCTTTGAATTATGGGGAGTGTAGCCACGAATCCAAAACCATTGACCACATCGTGAACACTGTCTTCACTCCTTTAAAGGAGGAATGCACAAGATCCACTCTGCTTCTGAACAGACAATTGAGTGGATAAAATCTAAAATTACATATTTAATCTGCTACTATTCATCCATACGAAAGAATAAGATGGCTAATAAATTAATGAGAAGGCCACTTACACGGGTGCAGAAGGGCAAACAAGACAGCGGATGTTCACAAATGGATGTGTAGTGATTGCAATGTATCAGAGTACGTGATATGTTGGCACGAGACTTTTTGTCTTTTTGGGGGGGGGAAATGCTTTGCCCAAGAGTGGTAGACAATTGTAAGGGGTGAAACTGGTTCACTGATACGGGGAACAACTAGCTTTGTAAATGTAGTTGTAAAGTAAAACTATACTAAAAAATATCGTGTTTTCATTAAGTTTTGTAATTTTTTTAATGTAAAATTACAAACATAGGATTGCTTGTAAGTAGTCAACTCTTTTGAGCTAAATACTGTGAATTATCAGGCACGTTGGAGGAGATGTGCCACCAATTCACCGTGACAACCGCAGAGATGGATCCATCGACGCGCTATAGCAATGCAGAGGTGACAAAGACGCCATGGCTCAACACCACAAGCCCAGCTGTGAATAAAGACAACCAAGATGCGAAATGCTCTCTCTGGCTGGTCATCACGTTGACTCTGCTCACCATTGCTCTGGGGGGTCTTGCATTTCTGGCATATCTTTACCGAAAATGGCACGCAACGAAAGGTAGGTTAAACTGTATTATGCAAACAGTTGCGTGAATGTTGTCCTTTAATGGATAACTTGTAAAGTGGTGTGATGAACCTGTGACATTATTGATTGCTATATTTTTTCATAAGCAGCAGTATTTCATTTGCAACGTTTACACAAACTTTAATGAAATATTAAATGCCTTTCAGATCATCGCCAAGTGCACTGCAACAGGTAAATATTGCTTTTGAATCTCTTCAATAACTAGATAACACACTATTCACAGGATGGATATTGTGATGTATAATAATCACTGATTAATGTTAGAACTGGACATTTGTGGTATTAAGTTACAATTTTCGTTAAGGCACCATGGATAGCAAAGTAGGTGTGTCGTCACAACGGGTTTCCAGTTCGAGTTTCTCTTCGAATAAGCGCTGTTTTCTTAAATATTAATATGGCAACTCGAAAGGATGGATAAAAATGTGTGCGTCCTTTTAAAAAAATAGTATCTTACTTACAAACAGCAAAAAACTATTTAACAACCTTCACTTTTTCCATTGCATTTTCTTTAAATTAAGTTTAAATAGATTTTATTTGTTACATAGATGATCTCATTTAGCCAGTTGCCTGGCAATTTTAAAAGGAAGGTCTGTAGAACATGAACACAACAGTAATAAAACAAGGACAAACACATGACATTAATATTGCAGAGAACAAGTCCAACGTGCTTAAGGAACAACTAACACATTCCCAATTTAATGGTTCGAAACGAAACACATGCAAATAAAAACAAGTGCCAATATAATATGAAAGTACAAGGTATCAGTAAAGGTTAGGTATCCGTGCAAATAACCTCTATATCTGAGTATAACAAAGACAAAGTTCCCACCATATAGCCTTGATGGACTTTTTGGGCAAGTGCTGTTAATGAGACAAGCTGGAGATGAACGGCAAGGGTATTCAAGAAACGCGGAGCTGCAACGTAGAATTAGTTATTTTTTTAACCAAAGTTTCATAATAAGGAGGCAGTTCTGAGGCTACGGAAGGGAGTTCGAGGAATTAAGTCGTCCTTTAGGTAATTGGTGGTTTTGTTTAAGAGGACCGTTTGGATGAAGAGAGTCCCAGTGTTGAGTTTTGCAATGACGAGTTCTAAAGGGGACGTCAAGGGAAAACATGGAGAGCGTAGGGATATACTGGAATGTGACATTCATACAGAAACTAGGTGGTAAAGCTAAATATATTCAAAATAAATAAATACAACTCCCCTATAAAATGTGAAAGTCTGTTTTTTGAAGGCATGACCTGACCTGGAGAGTGGGCAAAACATTTGATGATGTTATTGATTTGTTGTGATTGTTTACTCGAGACACCTATTTACAGATGGTCAGTTACACCACGCTGCTAATGATGACGTTCAACTCGAGACACAAAGGTTGTTCTTGGAGGTGCCACTTTCCTCGCGGTGGTTGCTTTCTCTGTGGCAGTGCACCGGCCGTCAGGGAGACCACAGAAGCGAGGAATTCATAACTGTGTTGTATTCTGTAAACAAAATGTGACTTTGTGGGGTTTTTTGTGTCCCTGTGTCTGTCCCAGCAAATGTGAGGCATGCCATTCAACCAGAGGTGGCCACAGCGAGTGAATGCGTCTACAGTTTGGTGGGACAGATTGAGACAGTCACTCACTTACCTCTCAGCACGAAATAATCAACTTAATCTAGCTATCTGGGTATACATTACCACTTTGGGTAATATTTTGTCATAACTGTAATCATTTAAACATAATTTGTATCCATAGTCTGCAAACGTGGTATGAAGACATCATACAAGATATAGGAATAGGTTTTACCCTTTTAACTGGCACAAAAACTGACACCTTTATTCAAGGCATCATGTTTGCAAAAAAACACAACAAAAGCTGTCTCGGGTGTGGACCAATCAAATTCAAGGACAGTGCATATTATCAGAGTTGTCTTTTTTGTTTGCATTCTGACTGCTTGTGTTGTGGTTTTTTGCAAACATGATGCCTTGAATAAAGGTGTCAGTTTTTTGTGCCAGTTAAAAGGGTAAAACCTATTCCTATATCTTGTTTCTGGCAAAGGAGGTCTCATAACATCATACAAGCTTCAGTTTTTTGTATTGTAATGCTTAATAGCCCGCTATTGTTAATTACATACTCAACGTGCTTTAGCTACTTCCGTCGTTATTCAGAATAAAATATTATATTCACGTTGCACTGTTGTTCTAGGAATTACGCTCAATTTAATTGTGTGAATGCTTTGTGTTACCTGACATTGGTATGGCATCAGAATCTGCCCTCACAAGAGCCATCCAGAATGCAAGTTGACTCATCACCATCACCGTTATTAACCAGTGAGGTATATATCATCGATTTATTTGCAAGCTATATTTATTTATTATGCTGTAAACTGGACATAGTTAATGGGACATTTATGGTTTGTTGCACACATGGTTGACGATAAAGTGATAATAAAATGACGATGAAGTTATGATAAAGTGATGGTGAAGTGATAAAAGTGATGATGAAGTGATGATGAAGTTATAATAAAGTGATGATGAAGTTATAATAAAGTGATGATGAAGTTATAATAAAGTGATGATGCACCATCATAGAAATTGTGTTTTAAGACCCACGATGCTTTTCTGACAACCACAACTATATATGCCAACCAAATACATTGCTCACTGTTTTTTTAAAGTAATCCACGTGCATGTGCGAGTTCTCTTGACTCCAGTTTCTTTCTAATCACAAAAAATACTCTGAAAATAAACTAACATACCTAGCCAGACTCCCTCTGAAACTTTGCGTAATGTTTAAAATGTATATTATTGTCCTCAATATTTGCTTTACACTTACCTGCGGTAAAATATCCATAAATACCTTGACATAAAACAGTTGTTCTCTATAAACTTTATCTATACAAGTAGTCCCCGACTTACGATGGAGATGCGTTACGACGATCCCATCGTAAGTCGAAAATATCGTAAGTCAAAAATGGCCTAGCCTACCCAGGAGTCTTAAAGAATGGTGATAATTTAGCAAAACAGAGCAATTTACAGTACCGTACTCTATAAACTATACACTGTATGTATTTATTAATTACAATACTGTATTGCACAGTAAAATTTCAAGTAAAAAACGAGGTAAATTCTTAGCCTACCTATATGAACTTCAATTTCATAGAACGTTTTTTCAGGAAACAATCCTATCTGCTAAAAAAAAACTTTTAACATGCATTGAACGTATGTATCCTATCGTGGTAACCCTATAATGAAATCGCTAAAGCTATGTATCATACATGCATTGAACGTATCGTGACATCACATTCTACTATACTCACCAAGATTCTGTCCGTCGTCTGTAAACTTGAACGATGTTAGGTTGTTGATGGTTACATTAACTTAGTTGTCGGAAGAGGAGGATGGCGATGATAACGTACAGTATTGTACCTGGTACGCTGCTGCGTTTGCCTGCCGCGCAAAATGAAAAATATTTTACAATTTTGTCATATCGCTATCGCCATCGTAAGATCGAAATATCGTAAGTCGGGCCATCGTAAGTCGGGGACTACCTGTATATATTAAAGGGAAATGTGTGAATGTGTGTCTGTTCCAAATGTTTAGCGTACTTCCCGACATGCAACAAACTTGAAATTTGCCATGTGGGTACTTTCCAGACTGTACACCATGCAAAAAGTATAAAAAAATACAAGTGTTTTGGGGGGAGGGGACGCAATAATGCATATATTTTGCACGTCAAGTGAGCTGTGACGTCACATGGCATGTGACCCGCGTATGTGGAAGCGTAACGGAGTGCCTGCTGATGTCACCCCCCCACCCTCCGCGGGCAAAGTGAAATACAAATGTGTTGCAGGTCTAAGGCGTTCTTCACGCAGCATTGGTTTATTATTTTAGTTGTTTACTGCCGTACGCACCCTGAAAGTTGTGTGTGTCTGCAGCAAGCGCGTGTGTGTATCTATGGACGCTCGCGCGTGTGTGTGTGTGGGGAGCGGTAGTGTAGTGGTTAGTGCGCTGTGTCTGTGTGTGTGTCTGTGTGTGTGGGGAGTGGTAGTGTAGTGGTTAGTGCGCTGCGCTACGAACCCGGCGACCCGAGTTTGATTCCTGCTCACGGCCACCACCGGTGACGATTATTTGAACCGGTCCTGGGCCTCCCCTAAGTCGACTCAGCCTCAAACGAGTAGCTGCTGTGGTGTGTCAACATCGCCACTGGGGAGACAAAGGCGGCCGGGCGTGCTGCTGGCCACCCACCCCCTCGTGTGCCGTGCCGGCCTTCACAGGTGCTCGCTAACAGCACTTGCCCCTACAGTCTCACAGGCTACACGGGGGATCTTTGTCTTTATCGTGTGGGGGGGGGGGGACTGCGTAGCGATTCGCGCGCTGCGCTACGAACCCGGCGACCCGAGTTCGATTCCCGCCCACGGCCACCACCGGTGACGATTATTTGAACCGATCCTGGGCCTCCCCTAGGTCGACTCAGCCTCAAACGAGTAACTGTTGTGGTGTCAACATCGCCAATGGGGAGACAAAGGCGGCCGGGCGTGGTGAATCCAAGTCCCGGGCGTAGCCGGGTAGTAAAGCTAGTATATATAAGGCCCAAATACAATATACAGTACTTATAACTACCAAGCAAATAAAAACCCTCACAAAATATAAATGAATAAACAAATAAAGAAATGGCACCAAAACAAAAGGGACAAATATCAAAAGTTATCACGGAAAAATGTGCCAATTAGGTCACATTCCAGACCCCAATCTAAACTTCTAACACAAGCCGGGAAACTTGCACAGGAGGGGCAGTGGAGTGCCAAAAGGTTACGACTAATTTAGAATCGGCCAAATATCCAAAATATTAATTCCAATTCATAATCATTTGCCCAGATGAATAAAAAGGCCTTTAGTTCGGATTTGCATAATAACTGTTATGGTGGAGACTTGTCGGATGTGGAGTGGGAGGGTAATGTAGTCTGTAGGGCCTGTGTGAGGGTTGGGTCGGAGTCTGTCGGGGTCTGACAGGCCCTCTCTCCAAAATCACTCGTAAAGCCGTTCAGCCTACCAAAACTCCCAGCCACTCCTCGACGCAGCTCGAGTAAAAATTAAGAACCACTGCCTTGTACAAAATACACTTTTAATATTTAAAACACAACTAAACAATCAACCCACCGGCATTTCCGTGAAAATAAAACTGACCATTCCAAGTGCACTGAGCCAGCACAGCTGAGATACTTGCTTCAGTGTGGGCAAGCCATGCCATTATCAACAATGCATAAAAAACGACGCTTTAAAGTTCTGCCTTTCACTTAAGTTAGTGCAGTATATTCCAGCTGAGAAATGTTGGTTTGTCATCGCAATGAATGCGACAGTGGTTATAGGGCACGTGTGCCTATTTATTGCTGGCCTACACAAGCGGCTTCTGCCATACGATGTTCGTTTTACAGGGCCGTTCTCTGCGGGGATGTGGTACCCAGCTGAATGTGCGAGTTCAGAACGGGAAATGTGATAATTTCACGAGAAATTACGTACAAACAGACAAAACCCACTTTCTTTTCCACCAATAAAAAAATGTGAACTGTATAAACCCGAGTAATTGAATTGTAAGCACAGTGTTTTTTATGAAGGTATTCGGTATTCTCTGCCTGTATTTTTACACCACTGCCATTGTTTGACATTTTTTTTGTAAGGTAGAGTATACAAAATATTATTGAAGCAATACAAAAAAAGATTGTTCCACTCTTTAAGGGGATATTCAATATTGTGTACAGTATGATGCATATATTTAATGACAATTTTATTGATACACACAGTCATACTCGCCTTTTCCCCATCCAAGGACGGGTGTATTTCAGTAAATCTGAAACTTTCAAGCGAAAAGCAGATCGTGACGTGATATTCATTGCATCAATTCGTGTGCAGTTTGTAAGGGCGCGGTGTCACAGACTTATTTAATTTAAAGGTTATAATCCCATTTCATCATGACGTCCTTTTTACTTCTATGTCTCAACAGCGTTAGGGAGATCACGTGACTTGAGGGTTCTGCCTTCGTAGTGAGGGTTGTGAGTTGACGTTGAGGATCGGGAGGAGGTGCCTCGCCCCCCCCCTCCCCATGTGGAGTGACGTCACCTGCTAATTATTATTAATGGCGGGTGTCCATTTGGAGGACGTCACCTCTTCATGATTATTAATGTGGGGGGCTGTTTGATGTGGAGTGACGTCACCTGCTCATGATTATTAATGAGGGGGTGCTACATGTGGAGTGACGTCACCCACTCATGATTATTAATGAGGGGGGCTGGCCAACGTGGAGTGACGTCAAACGCGGGACAGACATTCTTGGCTCATAGTAGTAAATTTTCCCTATGTATACTTATATTTATTATGTATATAATTTTAAGTCCGGTGAAACAATGGCACAGCGGTCACACAGCACCATGAATCTTGCATAAATCGGAACTCAGAATTTCTCACTACGGCTAACATCAGTGGCGAGTGAAAACTCAACCTGCCCAGGACTCATCACCTCACACTGTCCAGCATCAGTGAAGTATAGTAAAGAAACCCATACTAAAAGTCATGCGGATGCCTTCACCCACCAGTTAATTAAGGGCTGTAAATAATTTGTAGAACAGTTTTAAGGTTGCATACACAATAAAACTGATATGCAAGTTAATCATTGTCTATAATATTACAAGAAAACGTATAAAATTATAGACTTGCGATATGTGTGTTGAGCTTATTGTGCACCATACGTAGCCAACTCTGCTAATCTGACAATAACAACAGGCGGGAATAAATGTATTGCAAAATGTGCGAGTCCACAACTCGATAAATTGAAACGTTATTCAACTGCTTTACTCCCCTTAAGGTTCACAATTATTTTACTAACTAACGAGCATTTACAACTAAAATCGGAAGGAAGGAAAAATAACAATTTTACCCCCCCCCCCCTTGTTAATCAACCGCTGGATAAAGGCATCCCTGTATCTCTTAGTTGTGGCGGTTCTTTGACTGTACTTCAATGAGGATAAAGGTCGATAGGGCAGGATTGTTTTACATACCACTCATCACTGACTTTAACCAACGCTTGGGAATCAAATTATATATATACAGTTTATAATGAACTCTTTTTTTGGGTAAGATCACACAAGCACATTACCAATGTGTGTCGTATACCCTCCTCCACCCAATGCAGCCAAATTAATGCTCTCAAGGGCAAGAGGGTGTTTAACACATTGGCATTGGACTCGCATGGTCTGACGAGAAAAATAAAACGTACAAATCGTAACATTTGATCACGAAAGCCTAATTACACTGGTCTACAATTTTTTAGACGCCGTCTGCTTCAGAGATGAAATGTGCTGTTTATTATGGATTTAGATATGCTGAATTCAAATATGGCAATTAAAACAACTGATTGGCTACTGTTCCCAAGATATTTAAGTTTTTACATTTTACGTCTATGTATATTGTGTAGATAGTAGAGTTTTACTCATAAATTGTAAACCTAGGTCTTTTCATGTGTTAATGGTTGCTTTACATGATAACATGTCACCTGTCCAGTTCATGTAACACTTTAAAATCAGTAAAAGGGTTTTATATATATAAAATGTATCATGAGACAAAGGCAAAAAACTATTATGTCTATATAAGTACATAGTTTAGTCCTTATTCAGTGTCTACTCAGCGCTTCTTGGCTTGTCTCTTGTATTCATTCAATGGAGCATCTCTTGTCACTGTCCAGCAATAGTCTGCAAGCATTGATGGGCTCCATTTGCCCTGAGAGCGTTTCCCAATTGTTGCAATGTCCTGGTGAAATCGCTCGCCACGCTCGTCGCTCACTGCTCTGCAGTTCGGTGGGAAAAAAAATCTAGATAAGTGCAAAAAATGTATCTTTAGTGACGTGTTGCAACCAAGGCTTTTGTATGCCTTGAGGAAGTTGTCCACCAACTCTCTGTAGTTGTCTGCATTGTTGTTTTCGAGAAAATGTGTTGCCACTAACTGGAAGGCTTCCCATACAGTCTTTTCCTTGCTACGCAGTGCACTGTCAAATGCATAATCTCGAAGAAGTTCACGAATCTGAGGACCAACAAGACACTTTCCTTTATCTTAGCTTCACTTAACCATGGAAATTTTCCACGGAGGTACTTGAAAGCTACTTGTGTTTTGTCCATAGCTTTGACAAAGTTCTTCATCAGACCCAGCTTGATGTCTAAGGGTGGTAACAAAATCTTCCTTGATTCAACAAGTGGTGGATGCTGAGCACTTTTCCTCCCAAGCTCCAATGATTGTCAGAGTGGCTAATCTATCTTGATGTAGGGGGAATCTCTCACACGACTATCCCATTCGTAGAGAAAACAGCAGTACTTTGTGTATCCAGGCTGCAGACCATGCAAGAGAGCAACAACCTTCAAATCGCCACAAAGCTGCCACTGATGTTGGTCATAGTTTATGCACCTCAAAAGTTGTTTCATGTTGTAAATAGGTTTCCTTCATATGAACTGCATGACCAACTCGAATTGATGGCAAAACATTTCCATTATGCAGCAAAACAGCTTTAAGACTCATCTTCGATTAATTAATGAACAGTCTCCACTCATCTGGATCATGAACGATGTTGAGGGCTGCTATCACACCATCGATGTTATTGCAGGATACAAGATCAACTTCCATGAAGAAGAAAGGGACAAGATCCTTTTGACGGGCACGGAACATGGAAACCCTAACATCACCTGCCAGGAGATTCCACTGCTGCAGTCTGGAGCCCAACAGCTCTGCCTTACTCTTGGGTAGTTCCAAATCCCTGATACGGTCTTTCAGTTCACCTTCTGTGTTATGAGGTGTGGTTCAGAGGAGGAGGATGGAAGAAATTCTGGGTCATGTGACCTTATGGTTCAGAATCAGAAGTTTCATCCTCTTCCTCGTCTGACTCAAGTGAGAATGATTCTGGTGCATCAGGAAGCGGCAGTCCTTCTCCGTGGGGTACTGGGCGTACAGCTGATGGAATGTTTGGATAATGCACAGTCCACTTTTTCTTCTTTGACACACCTTTCCTAACCGGAGGCGCCATGCAGAAGTAACAATCGCTGATATGATCCGTTGGCTCTCTCCAAATCATTGGCACTGCAAAAGGCATATATTTCCTTGCCCTGTTCAACCACTGGCGAAGATTTGTTGCACAAATGTTACAGAATATGCGTGGAGCCCACATCTTGTCCGGATATACAATTTTTCAGACAAAATGAAGGTGATCGGCTTTCTTAACCACAGTGGTTATACTGCGCTTTTGTGATGCAAAAGTCACTTCACCACAAACATACCAGAAGTTATCAGCTTTGTTCACACAAGTACGAGGCATCTCTGCTGACTTTGGCTAAACATAAATGTGTCCCTTTGCAAAATCAAATACTGACAAATAAGAGAGCACAACACTGTTTGATTTCTAGAGCTGATTTCGGGCAATTTGTTCAGCAGAGGGATGTAAGCCTAGTTATGATTGCATCATCCATGACTTCTAGGAATAACATGATGCAATTAATATCATGTATGTAGCAATACCAGGTTCAGATTGCATCATTCATTGTTTTGCTCAACAAGCAAGTACTGTCCAAACCCAATCATATATTTATTCATAGATCCAGTCAAAGATGTATTTGAGTAATTTATGGTGTAAATTGAGATCCCTTCCCTTTATAACTCTCTTATCCTCCGCCATTCCCAAGTCAAGGGTCGGATTTACTGACTCAGTAGCATAGCTTGAAAACGAGAGCCAATCAAAGTTTAAGCATCATTTTCATTCTCAGTGACCCATTTATTTCGGAAGCATTTTGGCTTTAGACGAGTGTTATTAAAGTATGTCAGTGGGTTCATGATTAACCGTGATAACCACTTTGTGCCATAACAACCACAAACGTTACCATACATTATTTCTGAGAACAAATTATACTCCTTGGTACAGCTCTGCACCACTGCTGATGGAAGGGCCTCCACTAGAGGGAGGTCTCGCGAGCACCTCGAGAGGAAATTTGGCCTACTCTTCCACGCTGGCTAGAGGTGGGCTTACCCCATCGCATCTGCCGATAAACTGTGGTGTAGACATTTGTAATGCTGGGTGGACATGCAGGCGAATTTATGAATCTTGCACCAGTATTGCCATTGCCAGGAGATTGAACCAGCAACCTCTAGGTTCCAAGTCTAATGTGATAACAATTTAACTATGGCAGCATCCAGTCTATGTATACAGCTATTTATGTGAACATTATTGTTAGTGCCCAAGTTTTAATTGACAGCAAAAGTAAAACACAGCAAGCATTGTGACTTTGAAAAACAATTGCAGCGTCGTTGACTTGTACTTCTCTTGACGTTTCCGCATTTGTGGTGGGCGTGTGGGGCGGGTGGTGCTGCACACATCCTCCACAGGTGCACGTGTCGATAATCTTTTCTTGATTACACATTTTCTGACAGACACAAAGCACGGCATTCAATTGCGTACAAAATAAGCAACGTCATTTAAACGTTCTATGCTTTGTGTACCGTTTAAAAAGTAAAGGTGCAGCTCTGCAATTTCCTTGATCACGCCACTGCTGGGGGAAGCTTCTCGACTACAGGGAGCTCAAGGGAGTATGGGCCGATGTATGTACTGTATGTATTTTTAACTTCTTTCGCACCGTACGTAGCCAACCGTGCTAATCCGAGGTACGGGGGATGGACAACAATCTAAACATAAAAAGCAGTTCAAAAGAAATGAGTTTGTCAATCTACATTATTTAAAGGTGCACAGCTCCCACTGGCTTCCCAATGTCGGGAGAAAGAGTGTCACAGACGGCCGCAGAAGCGCATCTGAACATGCGCGATGCAGTGACCATCTTCTCTTCCATGCGTGAGTTTTCTAGTCAACTAACTGGTGTAGCCCATTTCTACTGCTGGATGGATAGAGGTGTGGGATGTATGGAACTTACACCTTTGTTTCAACTGCTGAACCAGGAGTTGGAATTGAATCGGGGGCATCTGGATTGCAAGTTCAGTGTGCTAAACCACTGCACCGTGGCAGTGTGATTCATATTGTGGTATAAATTATTAAATGTGTAAGATTTGTAAGCCGCGACCCTCACCAGAACAAGCGGATTGAGAAACGGACGATTTTTTGCTTGATGTTTCAGGCAACATGAAAGCATTTCACTCTCATAAGGACTCATCAGCATGCATCCACCAGTTATGGACGCCCATGAATTCCCAGAATTTAATAAGCTTGGAGTTTAATAAGCTTCAGTGAGATTTGAGGTGAGGAATATACATTTCTAGAAAAAAATCTCTTCAAACTACTTTTGTAGATTTATCAGCAAAGATGCTTTGACTTTTTCAATAGGTTATCTTTATGTTGAGGGCCTGCCAATGGGATTATATATTAATGTGCACAGTATCTTCAGAATTATAATACAAGTGCAAAATGCTCTGATCCTGGCAGTTTTGCAATGTTTGTAATACTTCTTTATCATGGATTTTTTTTTCTCTCAAAATGCTTAGAAAATATCGACAGGTTCACTCTAAACGCCGTTGTGGACTTTCATCTTTGGGTTTATCGTGAATTATAGCAGTATAAATATAAAATAAACATACTACTCACCATAGTCACAATTTGTGCCATTTAATTGTTTGGAAAGTGAAGTTAATTTCACTCCTGATTGCTTATACTCGTTGAGTGTTGCGGTTTGTGAAGTATGATTCCCATCTCTGGTGGCAAAAAGAAAAAAACATTAAAACTTTGTGTCTGCTAGCTTGTGAACAACAATATTGTCAGCAGATATGAACAATTTATAACCCAGAAGTAATGGCTCATGTATTTCCTCGATTAATTATGTTATTCACAATTTTCTACAGCGAACAGGAGTTTAGCATAATTATGGCTAGAATAATGTTCTTAGTGTGTAAAATCACTCTTGTGGTGGCAATGTGTATGTACGCTGTTTGGTAAGACCATGTGTTCTGCAAGCAATGCACAAACTGGACTTTTCAATGACTCCTGACATTTGGATGGCAGTGAAAATTCATGATCAGTTCTTCTGAAATGTAGTGTAAATAAATTGGCCAAATAGGACATTTCTTTATATTACGTGTTTATTTAAGAGGAGTCATGTGATCTATTTATTGTAAGACGTGTGACTGGAGACGAATAGAATATACATCTTTTCACAGATGCTTATCTACAACCATTGCAATTGTGACAACCAAACTAGTGACTAAAGTACAGTTTTTATGTTATTCTTTTCATTTTTATAATTTTAAATTTGTGCAGTACTGGCAGACTTAGTGGCCAGAAAGTGACATTCCATCAATGTATTTGATGCTATAGATTTGATTTCAAAGTGGGGTTTCTCTTACACTTTTGGTTCTCCCCACATGCCAAACATTCACAAAATAAGCCAAACATTCCAATGCAGGACACTCCTAAAAAAAGGAGTCCCAATAATCGGTAAGGTTTTCATGGGAAATTACAGAAAATTAGTTCACATATCCCTATTCATCATTAATATTGGGAACGTATACAGAATGTATTTCACAGTTTTCATACATATCCCATAAAACCACTCTGCAGATGACAGCAATTTGTTCAGCACAAGCTGTCTAAAAGTTAGGCTGGGCCAAATAAGGCTCCAAAACCAAAGTGTGTGTTTTTTCAGGTGAAGTTATTGGTGACATTGCCCTAGACTTGAACATGTTTTGTTGAGTTTGGGTGAAAACTTGACACCTAATAATATCTTATTGGTGCAAACGTAAATTGCATACATTTACTCAAGTCTTAGAGAATAATACGTATTTTTTATATTAACCTCAAAAGTTATTTAGGATTTCAGCAGTTGCAATCAGGTGTGGCATTTATGTGATGACACTCCATCTTCACAGTGCAATTTATGTTTCCATGTCTTCAAATAATTTCAGGTGCTTCCTGTTAGCACCATGAGTTTAACTTTACTATTTATGTCCATGGCTGGATGGGAATTTTTAACCAGGTCACGAGACTGAACCAGCACTGCTCAAAACCCGTGTTCAATTTCCTCACACTTAACGTTAAACACATACTCTCAATATTCTCCTATATGTGGTGAGTATACGGGCTGCACTTGTCAATGAGTATAAGAACAACACAACATGTTAATTCTGCTTGATGCACCCAATACATAGTTCAGGTAAAGGTGCAGCCCTGCAATTACCTTCTTACACTACTGCTGGGAGAAGGGTCTCAAATAGAGGGAGCTCAAGAGAGAGCCCCGCGGGACGGAATTTTACCTACTCTTCCCCACTAGCAAAAGAATCGTCGGAGAGGTGGGAGTTACCCACCCTTTACCCCGCCAGACCCAACATGCCGGTCGACTAACTGTAGTGTACCCATTTATGCCATTGGGTAGACAAGAGACAGGAGGCTTTAAGAAGCTTACCCTTTGTGTCAACTGCCACACCTGGAGATCGAACTTACGACTTCTGGATTTGCAAGTCCCGAGTGTACTCACCACTGCACGATATCAGGATCCCCACATGTTTGGTATTATATACAACGTCACTTTCCTGCACAGTATGAAGGTAACTAAATATATTTTAAGAGGGTTTTGAGGTATTAAAAAAGTATTGTTGTGGCTTAAAACATAAACTATTTCCAGTTCTAACATATCTGTACCGTATAATGGAGTATATTGTATGTATTATTCAAAGAGAGAAACTTGAAAGTGCAAATGAACTACCAATCACTGCCCTATATGTTTGTGTGCATGCAACTGATTTAAAAAAATATTGTCCAGCTTTCAGTTTCCGTTGAGCGCACAATGACCAACAACTGTAATGGCCGTGTCGTGTCTCAAAATCGTGTGAACCGTGAATACAAATGATGCAGTGCAATAATTACATTGTCTCATAGTAAGCATACTTATGATAAAGAGACAGTTACCTCTGATAGTTGGCCAGAAGCATAACTGCAATGAAAAAGCATAATTGTTCAGCATTCGTATCAAACATACAAAAGCGCACGAGATAATTTTAACAGCACGGATGTGTTGCTTAAGTTGAGATCGCTTTCAAGGAGAGCTCAGAACTGTCTTTATTTTGTAATCGGTGGTCATCAGAAATTTAGCTTGGCTTTTATTGCCACCTGCAATTTTTTTCTGCAAAGCTTCTTTGAACACTTTCAACTTAAATTTCGGTTTTGCGTTAGCGTCTTTCCGTCTGTCTATCCATCCGTTTGTCAATTAAGGTGGGGGCAATATTATTGGCTAAACACTGCGGCGTATGTAGGCTACATTCTCCAGCAGGCGCCCACACACACACAGACTAAACAACAGCGTGTAGTTACACTCACCACTCGGCGTGCGTCTCTTTGTATGAATGTGGAAGAAGACTGCCACGATCATCAGAAACACGATAATGATCAGAACGCCAATGATGGGCAGCCAGTAGATGACTTCAGGTTGAGACTGCTCCCCAGTTTCGACATGGCCTCCCATAGTTTGCATGGTCAGAGCAGACGTCGAGTGGTTAAGCCAGGCCGTTGTTGTCTCCAGAGTCGTTTTCTTGCTTCTGAATTGCGTGCACATCTCATCGATTACGCCTGCGAACGCGCGGGCAAAATGTTAAACACGATGCTGATCTGTTGACAATGCAAAGCTAAACAGCACGCACTGTATTATAATACAGGTATACCTCGGTTAACGGGGTAGATGCGTCCCATGACGTCACCTCGTTATGAGGAACCGCGTTACCAGAGGTAGATATAACATACGAGGCATAGGGGATGCGTTCCGGGACTTGAGAGAAGGAGGGTACAATAGGAAAACATTGCTGCACAGTAGCCTTCACTTTGTCTGCTTGGTTTAAAATGGTCCTGAAGGTTGACTGCGCCAACCCCAACGAACGGGTCACTTCACTTTTCATCTCTCCCGCCTCCTCTACCTCTCCTCTTTATGATCTGCATTTTCACTTCCAAAAGAGATGGATTCACGCTGCACGCCTTGCCCAGTAAAGCGGATCTTGAAATATTGAGGCTTTCTTTGTTTGCGAATTAAAAAAAAGTGTATCTTGTTATTTTGGTTGCCAACCCAGGCAAAAGACTGTGGAATGAGCGTCAGGGCATGGAAGTTCAATTTGGCACGAAGGAACAATTGGAACGAACGTTGGAAGATGTCATAGTTTCTGAAATTACCTCAGCAAAGCCGTTCTTATCTCAGACGAGATATCACACCATGTGTGCACAACAATATGCATCACAAGGTTGTTCTTGGACCAAGAATGAACTTGTTTTTTTTTAACTATACACGTTTTTATTATTTAAGGCCCATGAGATTTCTAGCTATTTTCCAGAAGCGACCTGGCCACAAATGATAGCTCAACGAAGTGGCTTATGTGGAAATGTATAGCAGCCAAATACCGGAGGACTCGGAGAAAATACACGCGACCATGGGGAGAACATGCAAACTCCAAATATACAGGCTCCAGGGTCTGGATCGAACCCATGACTTCCTGTATACCAGACGAGGGAGTTAACATCTTGCGACCGCAGCATCCAGAGCTGAAATATTTTAAATAGAGTGGCAGCCAATGGTAATTTTTTTCTCTTCATTCGTTCATTACCAGGTTGAGGTAATCGAACCTTTACAAGTGATAACCATGTTTAATCAGAAGGGGCTGCCCAGATTTAAATCCAGGATTTGAGTGTCAGATCAGTATTTTGATATTTATAATTATTACCCCGAGCCAATAAATCACTTCAGTACAGAGCGTAACATGATTTTACATTACCGACATGGCAACTTGCATCTTGCGTGAGAACATCACAAAATGTATCTTGGGCAGTAGGTGTCTGGATTCCATGATGAATTTTCTAGAAATGATAAAAACAGCAATATTTAAACATGACCCTTTTTCATAATCAGAACCACTGTGTACACTCCTAAAGAATTATGACCGGTACATTTAATGGTGCTTTGTGTTTAAATTATGGGTTGTAACTCGTAACACCAAAGGCTGTTTGATCAAAATAATAGATTTCATGTAATGCCGTCAATGGGTTGTTTTGTAACGAGGCCAAATAACAGTACAGTAAAACCTCTGGAATCCTGACTTCAGAAAACCACAATTTGGAATTATCCAGAATATCAACATGAATAAATAAAGATTAAACAAATCTCTGAACTCCTAAAATTTTCATCAAACAACGGCCCTGCCGCCAATTATTCTTGAAAACAGTTTCCAAAATAATAATTTTATGGGTAATAGCTAATTACTGTATTTTGAATGTTATATATTGAGCTTCTGTTATTTAATAATATTTGTCAGGAATTTTAAATATGAAAACTATTTACCACAGTACTCATATTATATTTAGCAAATTTATGACAGAGTTTATGGTGGATATATTAGAAGTAATATAACACATTCCTGCGGAGGGAGCTGGTAGGAACGTTGGGTTGCTCGGTCAATGGTCAGGGTCAACGGCGCCACCACGTGGTGTATTCCGCAAATATGCCCGACTGTGAGGGCGGGCACAAGCCGGCGTGAGTAGGTTAAACTTTGAGCTTCATAAGGGCACCACGGGGTGACCAGCCCCTCCCCATCCAGCCCCACCCCTTCCACCCCCCACCCAGCCCCACCCTCCCCACCCAGCTCCTCCCCACCTTCCCCATCCAGCCTCTCCCCACCCTCCCCACCCAGTCCCTCCCCACCCAGCCCCTCCCCACCCTCCCCACCCAGCCCCTCCCTCCCCACCCAGCCCCTCCCCACCCTCCCCTCTCCACCTAGCCCCACCCCTCCCATTTTTGGATGCACGACGGACGAACGGACACAATAATCCCCGGTGGGCTGGTGTAACCAGGAGGTTCCTACCAGTATTACATCTATGTAATGATCATCGTGGATATTACGATATATTGTAATATCGCCACATGTATGAATTGTGTTTTGTGTTTAGTTTGTTGTCCTTTTCCCGCATCACCGATTGCGTGTGGTTGGCCACGTACACTGTGAAAGAAGTTCAACGTACATACTTATCATGGCAAGCCGAGTCCTTGCTAGTTTTTTCACATTTATTCCACATTTGTTTTACCCATAAGCGAATTTTCAAGCCCGTTAGTCAATCGTTTCATCCATTCACATCCAGTGAAGGTCAACTCTCCACCGCTGATTGCGAATTACTCTGATCAAACTGGGGTTAAAGCATTATTAATTTGTCAATGTTCAGTAGTTTATAAGTTTTTTGTTAAATGTGTTCGGCGTTGGTTATGTGTCAATGTAACTCAAACGTATTAATGTATGTAATATGTATGTAAGGCTGAGCCCACAATTAGTCCAGCTTCGAGTGGATTTACTGCAATTTATAATCTTACACTCAGATGCACTAAACTCAAAAGTCAGCTATGCGTAACACCCTGTAGAGGGCACGAGTGCTCTGCTAAAGTGTGGCACGTGATGGCAATGAATTTGGGTATATACCTAAACAAAAAAAGGACTTCATTGTCCTACACTTTTCACCCAAATGAGATGAGTGTATTTCAACTGAAACTAGACCCTTGTGGAAGCTGCTTGAATTTTAGCGATTCGTATACATAACATTTGTATATCATGTATATAGGGAGTCGCTATAATCTTTCAACATGTTTGCTTATTGAAGGCACAATTTAAAATAATCGTAACTAAAAAAAATCAATTCTTTATGCATGAAAACCGTAACCTAATTTCTATAAATATTTAGTCGGGTTTTTTTCTCTTTTACACATTTGCAAGTTCTTACAGGTTTGTTTTTCTGAGAAACCACATTGGTGTTCCACGAGGTTCCATCCTCGGTCCTTTGCTCATCACATTTGATCTGCTCCCACTTGGCAACGTTGGCCACTGTTTTTTTTTAAGTTTTATGACACCCGACTCTACAATTCCATTGACTCGACAGACCCAACCAAACTGTCAACATTCTGCCTTGACGCAGTGGCATCTTGGATTGGTGCACAGTGTAAAGATCACTGTGTCAATGCGAAATTTACAAAGCCAGTATAGCAGCCCATAAACTACACTGGTATCGTACCTTTGTTATGCATTAAATAATAGAGTCTGCATCGCGCAGTTTAACAACGTCTATTCAGATGGCACTGTAGTAACAGTGCTCAACTATACTGAACATCTGTGAAAAAGAGCTTTATAGCTCATCGGATTCCTTCAATCTAAATGAATATTCTGATTCTGAACTCACAATATAAGGACTGCGAGTTAATATCACAGTTAGGGCGTGACAGGGCTAATAATTTCTGCTGGGTAACTACAATAACTACTCCTTTGTGAGGGGTCAGCAGTGGGCGTTCTGCAGCGAGGCTGGCCCCCAAGCATATCGATTTTGAATTTCCACCAAATGTCTCATGGCTATAAATGATCCCTATCGTTTTGCTATTGTTTGCTGTTGTAACTTGGTAATTCGTCCATACTGGCAAATCTGTGAAAATAGCTTCTTGGCTCATCGGAATCCTCCTCCAGTCTAAATTCATATTTCTGATTCTGAAATGAAACGTGCACTGCCACAAGGTTGCTTGTGCCTGGTAAAGTCTTCACTTTTGTAATGCAACAGTTTAACCAGCGATAACAAAAACATGCATAACTCACCGGAATCTGAAGGGTTTTTACATCGTTTTTATAAACCCAAACATTGCTTGTAAACGTGTAAGTGACTTTTGACTTTTCATCCTCGATGTCAATTTTCTCAAGAAACCAGTCATCGAATAGCCCGGAGCCGTCGTGCACCACGGAAACTTTCGTGATTGTTCCGAGATTGTTTACTTTTAACGTGAAGATATCCACCTGTAGCCACACAAACGTAAAATAATAATTAGATTTTCTTGTCAGGATGCACGACAATTCATATGATTAGTCTTACACTTAAAAAAAACAATGCAAATACAATGGAACTACACAAACAATTCCAAATGATATGTACGATACAAAACAAGTATAATGATGTCCTTAATTTATCCATGAAAAGACTTTGTTTTCATAAACGTCCATATTGCAATCAAATTAATGTATAAAGCGTGTTCTACATGCGGGTGGAAACTCGAGTGCCTGGAGAAAACCCCATACATATGATGGGATAACACCGCATTGGTCCACACAAGCTGGTTGACCAATCTATTTACTTTAATATCATCATCTCCTGGCCACCATGCAGCCCAAAGTTTCATCCCATGATCGCCAAATATGTTTCACCCAAATTGCTAGAAGGCGATTATATTGAAGAACATTCTCATGGAAGAGGTATTGCATTCAATCCACATGTCAAATAATCAAAGCACAATGGGCCTCTGCCACCCGAGAAATTCAATGTTCATTCTTTGGCTCTACAAAATAACACCCTTGGTTTCATCGTGTTAAAAAGTTAGAATGGTATGAGAACAATTGAGCACTCGTCACAAATATGACTTCCCTCTGACACGTGGCCGTCGTTTATGAGAAATACTGAATGCATAATACTAATACAACCTTTAACACTGGAAGTGTGTTTATACTACTTTAACAGCATTTCACATTTCTGGAGTAGCAAGCATACAAGCCTAATTCGTTCAAACACAATATTAGCCAATTGTATCATCAATACGTGATGTTTTTATTTTAAGTGCATTGCAGTACCTGGTCAGTTTCAAAGGGATTGTTGTTTGTTTCTGATGTAACCAGTTCTGAGGTCACATTATTTTTGCTTCCATAGATGTGAATTTTAACGATTGCATCGGTTCCACTTCTGTATATTTTCCCAGTTTGAACCTTTATGATGTACGTCGTCATCGATCCAGCATCGTCACCTGTTGATGGCATTTAAGAGTTGCACAGGGGTGATACAGTGAGGGAAAAGTTATTTGATCCCCTGCTGATTTTGTACGTTTGCCCACTGGCAAAGAAATGACCAGTCTATAATTTTAATGGTAGGTTTATTTGAACAGTGAGAGACAGAATAACAACAAGAAAATCCAGAAAAACGGATGTCGAAAATGTTATAAATTGATTTGCATTTTAATGAGGGAAATAAGTATTTGACCCCTCTGCAAAACATGGGCTACAAGACCATTGCCAAGCAGCTTGGTGAGAAGGTGACAACAGTTGGTGCGATTATTCGCAAATGGGAGAAACACAAAAGAACTGTCAATCTCCCTCGGCCTTGGGCTCCATGCAAAATCTCACCTCGTGGAGTTACAATGATCATGAGAACGGTGAGGAATCAGCCCAGAACTACACGGGAGGGTCTTGTCAATGATGTCAAGGCAGCTGGGACCATAGTCACCAAGAAAACAATTGGTAACACACTACGCCGTGAAGGACTGAAATCCTGCAGCGCCCGCAAGGTCCCCCTGCTCAAGAAAGCACATATACATGCCCGTCTGAAGTTTGCTAATGAACATCTGAATGATTCAGAGGACAACTGGGTGAAAGTGTTGTGGTCAGATGAGACCAAAATGGAGCTCTTTGGCATCAACTCAACTCGCCGTGTTTGGAGGAGGAGGAATGCTGCCTATGACCCCAAGAACACCATCCCAACCGTCAAACATGGAGGTGGAAACATTATGCTTTGGGGGTGTTTTTGTGCTAAGGGGACAGGACAACTTCACCGCATCAAAGGGACGATGGACGGGGCCATGTACCATCAAATCTTGGGTGAGAGCCTCCTTCCCTCAGCCAGGGCATTGAAAATGGGTCGTGGATGGGTATTCCAGCATGACAATGACCCAAAACACACGGCCAAGGCAACAAAGGAGTGGCTCAAGAAGAAGCACATTAAGGTCCTGGAGTGGCCTAGCCAGTCTCCAGACCTTAATCCCATAGAAAATCTGTGGAGGGAGCTGAAGGTTCGAGTTGCCAAACGTCAGCCTCAAAACCTTAATGACTTGTAGAAGATCTGCAAAGAGGAGTGGGACAAAATCCCTCCTGAGATGTGTGCAAACCTGGTGGCCAACTACAAGAAACGTCTGACCTTTGTTATTGCCAACAAGGGTTTTGCCACCAAGTACTAAGTCATGTTTTGCAGAGGGGTCACATACTTATTTCCCTCATTAAAATGCAAATCAAATTATAACATTTTTGACATGCGTTTTTCTGGATTTTTTTGTTGTTATTCTGTCTCTCACTGTTCAAATAAACCTACCATTAAAATTATAGACTGATCATTTCTTTGTTAGTGGGCAAACGTACAAAATCAGCAGGGGATCAAATACTTTTTTCCCTCACTGTACCAGCTTGTGAATTACAGAAGTCCTACTTCTAAAGGGCTGGAAAGTGCAGTCCCGGTATAATCCTCTTACATGTTAATAAACATTCAATGTCAATGTTTGATCCAGCTCCCCAAGTTATGTTGAAATGTTCAGAACTATATGTAATTTTACATCAGCATCATTATCTGCCATGGTCGATCCACTGCTAGATAAATACCTCCCCACTCCTCCACTATCCCGTCTGGTCCCGGGATGCCACAATTAATCTCATTCGTGCACATGAACTGATCTCATCACTCCATCTTCACCGTTGAATTCTCTATGCTGCCAAATGTATATACAGTATATAATATACCATAAACCGTATATTGCATTTATTATACAATACACATTACTGTTTTTCATTCAATTCTCTTTGTATTCATGAATATTAATAACTTTGAAAACAAACTTCTTTTTCAGTTTAACACGTAGGCTTTCGCGACCAATATTATTCATAATAAAGGTTTTTTGGGTTAGATCGCGTTTATTTATAAATGTGTCGTAACCCTCCACCACCCGACACGGCCAATCAGCAAAAAAAAGTGTCACGTTGACAAAAGACAAATAATTCACTACTTCAGCCCACCGGTGTGTTGAAGAGTTAATCCACATTTACAGTTTGAGTACGACGTTTCGCTGGTAAATACATCCAGCATCATCGGGCAATTCGCCAGAATGGTAAAGCCCTCGCTTGCTCCCGGTTTTTATATAGAGCAGCAGGGTGACGTCATCACTTAACTCATATCAGGTGCAGTGATTAGAGGCGGAGGGGGGGAGGGTATTGTAATTATATAATCGATTAGTAATCAGTCATTGGTTATGATTTGTAATGAGTTGGAGATTAGTAATTCTTTAAATGTAATGTGTATTATTTAATAATACGCTTCCAGGCCGCACTAAGCCGGTAGCTGTCAGAGCGATTAAAGTTATTCTTGTTCCTCTCAATTTCAATGGATTCTCTAATTAGTCTTTGCCAGTAATAATTAGTTTTACACACCACTGCAACATTGTCAAAATCAATTGAGTGTCCTTGTTGACAAGCATGTTCTGCCACTGCCGACAGTTGTGTTTGAGATAATTTAATATTTCTCTGATGTTCTTTTAGTCTTACGCTGATGTTACGTCCCGTCTGCCCAATGTAGCAGCTGCCACATGAACAATTAATCCGATATACACCTTCTGTTGATAGTTTAGGTAATGCATCTTTAGTGCAAGATACTAGTTTTTGAATTTTGTGTACTGTACCAAATCTTACTGTAATGTTTTGCTTTTGCAGAACACGGGCTAATTTGTCAGTTACTCCTGAGATATATGGAATTTTTATTGTTTTAACAATCTGGTCGCTTTCAGCAGTATTGCTTTGCAATCGTGATTTGGCATTCAGTTCTCTGTTAATTTGAGCATTATTGTAGCCATTCTGTCGTAGTGCGTCTTTAACGTGTTTAATCTCTCTCACTAGACTCTCAATATCTGACACTGTTTTGGCCCGATGTACGAGCGTCTTGATAAGAGAGGATTTCTGAGCTGGATGATGATGTGATTCTGCATTCAGATAGGCATCAGTGTGCGTTTGCTTTCTGTAAACGCTGTGTGTTATTTTACCATTTAGGCCATGTCCAAGCATTTAGCAAAATATATAACCAAACAAATACAGCCCTACATCGGTAAGACATCTTCATTCATAAAAAAAAAAATCAGAACATCTTGTGAATGTGATTAAAGATATTAAACTTACGCCTGATGATATTCTGGTAAGTTTTGATGTGATTTCTCTATTCACTAAGGTTCCAGTGGACGAATCGCTTAAATTACTTGAAATGGAGGTGAATAACACACTCCCATTCCTAGATATTTTGCTTGGACATGGCCTAAACGGTAAAATAACACACAGCGTTTACAGAAAGCAAACACACACTGATGCCTATCTGAATGCAGAATCACATCATCATCCAGCTCAGAAATCCTCTCTTATCAAGACGCTCATACATCGGGCCAAAACAGTGTCAGATGGTGAGAGTCTAGTGAGAGAGATTAAACACGTTAAAGACGCACTACGACAGAATGGCTACAATAATGCTCAAATTAACAGAGAACTGAATGCCAAATCACGATTGCAAAGCAATACTGCTGAAAGCGACCAGATTGTTAAAACAATAAAAATTCCATATATCTCAGGAGTAACTGACAAATTAGCCCGTGTTCTGCAAAAGCAAAACATTACAGTAAGATTTGGTACAGTACACAAAATTCAAAAACTAGTATCTTGCACTAAAGATGCATTACCTAAACTATCAACAGAAGGTGTATATCGGATTAATTGTTCATGTGGCAGCTGCTACATTGGGCAGACGGGACGTAACATCAGCGTAAGACTAAAAGAACATCAGAGAAATATTAAATTATCTCAAACACAACTGTCGGCAGTGGCAGAACATGCTTGTCAACAAGGACACTCAATTGATTTTGACAATGTTGCAGTGGTGTGTAAAACTAATTATTACTGGCAAAGACTAATTAGAGAATCCATTGAAATTGAGAGGAACAAGAATAACTTTAATCGCTCTGACAGCTACCGGCTTAGTGCGGCCTGGAAGCGTATTATTAAATAATACACATTACATTTAAAGAATTACTAATCTCCAACTCATTACAAATCATAACCAATGACTGATTACTAATCGATTATATAATTACAATACCCCCCCCTCCGCCTCTAATCACTGCACCTGATATGAGTTAAGTGATGACGTCACCCTGCTGCTCTATATAAAAAACCGGGAGCAAGCGAGGGCTTTACCATTCTGGCGAATTGCCCGATGATGCTGGATGTATTTACCAGCGAAACGTCGTACTCAAACTGTAAATGTGGATTAACTCTTCAACACACCGGTGGGCTGAAGTAGTGAATTATTTGTCTTTTGTCAACGTGACACTTTTTTTGCTGATTGGCCGTGTCGGGTGGTGGAGGGTTACGACACATTTATAAATAAATGCGATCTAACCCAAAAACCTTTATTATGAAACTTCTTTTTATTGAACCCATTGCAACAATCGTGATCAGCGGTCAGCAACCGGACGGCTCCAGAGATGCACGCGGCGGCTCTTTAAGGACTTCTGCTTCGTGAGGTCATTTATTAAGGGCCACTGTCTCATATTCGCATGCATTGCGGCTCTTGAAATATTGAGGGGTTTTTTACCGAATTCGAAAAAAATCTTTTCATGTTATTTTGGTTGCAGACCCCTGATCATGACAGAGAACGCGTATACATCGGGAAAAAGCAGGGGGTCTGGAGATTGTGCCCTCTGGGTTGATGTCTGTCCCTCGTGGGAGCGTGTCCAGGTGAAAGGGGTTCATTTTCAGACTAAGCCAGGGAATAAGGGCGGGGGAATGGGTAGGGAAAGCAAGAATTACGTCAATACTCAAGAATGATAATTTTCCTCAATCTGAAATAAATACTGAATTACTCAACACTACTATTTACTTGAATATTAATTTTTGCATGCCAACCGTCCGTTTTCGGAACAATTTTTAAATATTTACCCATTTAAGGATTCACTGAGTCGGGACCTCAGCAAGGATGTTTAGCCACTTCCCCATTGAGTTGGCTTGTGTATCGAATATGCAGGACACCCGCAGTGCCCAGAAGTAGACCCACACACGGGGGCAGCGGATCTCAAAATCCTCACAGATTTGTCATCAATCATGCTTGCTGTGCTTCCTCTTTTAGGCACCTTGTGCCACTGCCGCTGCTTCACGTACATCAGTGCTCACTTTCAAGTGCGTGCCACCAACCTCGGCATGTTTACAATCATTATTACTCATTAGAAAACATGTCTCGCAACAGGGAACTGTACTATCCTCTTAAAAGACTGGAAAATAAATGGATTAATCAGGGACATTTACATTGTGGTGCTTACCTATCACTGACACCCGGGCAGTCTTCTGAACAGGATTATTGGGATGATTCAACATCTTGTGCCAGAGGTCTGTCTCGCACACGGCGAGACTGCTGTTACACACGTGCTGGCCGAGGAGAGCCCCCGTGACACACGTGTACGTCCCCGTGTCGCCAGCCTCCACTCTTCTTATCGTGAGGCCACCAGACCCAGAGCAGCAGAGCCTCCCCACCTCTGATGCGTCCCCTCCGTCACGATCGCAAGAAGGGATGAAGGCTTCCTTTTCGGAGCACAAAGCCACGGGGACCGGCTGGCCTCTGGCTCCTCTTGCCACCCTGAACCAGACCACCCAGCCTGGCTGGGCACTCCTTCCTCGGCCACATGGCAGGCAGGTGCTGTCATTCTCCTTCACGCTGACAGTAATTATTTCAGGATCAGCTCCAGCTGCAAGTCATATTATTGACATTAGTTTGTAGGCAAAGGAGGCTGTTATATATGCAGTGTGAATGTGCTATGGTGCTACTTTCCTGTACGTTATAACTATTTAAAAAAATGTAATACGAAGTCAGGACAACATCTCCCACAGTACAAGCTTCAGCACAAGAAGAGTGCCAGTACAAACGCAATGTTTCAACATTTGTAGAACAGTGCGATAACGTAGTCCCGCCCTGCAGAGACTCATCTGCGCCCTATTTGTGAACATTCGGAAAATGTCATATTTTTTATAGACTAGAATTTTGGCGGCCTACGGCCAGCCCATTCTTATTCCTGCCTACAAAATAAATCTGGACTCTATTGTATGTAGTGTGTGTAGGCATATATGCCTACAACATACATTCCTTTTTGGGGGTGGGGGGGAACAGTGTGGGAAACCTGTTGGATCAACTTTATACCCCCACATGGGAGGTGGGGGGCGGGGGAGCCCACTTTCTATAACTTATTTATTCAGGCCTTGTGAAAGGCTCTCTTATAATTCAGCTGACGGAGAAACAAACAGATACATGGAATGGGGGCTTTTATAATAGATGCCTTTATCTTAAACAACTGCATAGGTATTTACAATTATTAATTATTCAATATTTTGCATAGTTCATCTTCTTTGGTTCTTTCGGTAAAGTCATGTAGAATAAGAATAAAATAATAAATTGATAAAATAAAATATTGATAAAATAAAAAAAATTGCATAGTGTTTCCAAGGCAGTGCTATCTGGTGTTTAGCATAATGATACGTAACAGATGAAATGAGTTGAACCTCCTTTCCAACTAAGAATAATTACGTGGCAGACAGGTATTAATTCAAAAGTGTGATTGTTGCAGGTGAGCCATACCACATGTGCCAGAGAAAGAGGACCGAGTGAAATGGAGTGGTTTTGGTAACCAAGAAGAAACCCCGAGAATTTTGTCGAAGGATGAGGTGGAGAGACTCGTATAGGTTGGATAACGATCATGCAAAAGTTGAGAGATGTTGAAGCAAGATACATTGGTGGTCTCTGTCGTTACACACACACACTGACTGGTCCCGCACTTTCAATCCATTGCTAGGAATGGCCTACTGATGAGCCCCAGTGCCGGATTATCCTAGTAGCAAAAATCACTACATATGTAGTGGATTAGCATGCGCATACAGGGTGGATGGTAAAGACGCGCTAGTTATGGACAGTGGGGTCACGTCGGGCCGGCCAGGTGCGGCAGCGGGGAACTGTGAAGTAATGAGGAGCCAATTAACCTGGAGAGCGATGCACGGCTGTGATTGGCTGGGGTTGTTGTTAAGGGCGGAGTGGTGCCGGGATGTCTAGGAATAGAAGATGGCGAGTAACAAGTGCGGGGGATGCGGGGCGTCGGGGGCACGCGGCCTAATTAATTGGTTGTTAATTCGGGAGATGGGGAGAACGAAGGGAGTTGTCCCTGGGACTGGGACGAAGCAGGTCGCGGAGAGAAGACATAGGAGACGGAACAGGCTAGCAGTGGAGCAGAGACAAGCAGCGACTGAGAGCGATAGAGATGAGCAGAGACAAGGAGAGACAAGGAGCGACCGAGAGCGGCAGAGACAAGGAGCGAGACAGAGACAGAGTGGGACAGAGACAGAGTGAGACTGAGACAGGGACAGTGAGACAGGGACAGAGTGAGACAGGGACAGAGAGCGACGGAGAGAGACAGAGACATCGAGCGACGGAGAGAGACAGAGACATCGAGTGACGGAGAGAGACAGAGACAGCAAGTGACGGAGAGAGACAGAGACAGCGAGTGACGGAGAGAGACAGAGACAGCGAGCGACGGAGAGAGACAGAGACAGCGAGTGACGGAGAGAGACAGGGACGACGCAGAGGGACAGTTGAGGGATAGGGGAGAAAGCGGAGTGAGCGAGACGGGCGGAGCACGGCGAGCGAGCTGCGGCTAAGCGGAATGACGAAGTCACAGACGTAATGTGAAGAGTTGTAATAAAAGTTGTGTCGGAGAAAACAATAGAGTTGTCCGCATGAAGTCAACCACTACACATATGCTACGGGCCCCGCACTTTCAAGGGCCCCGCGCTAAATGCTTTCAAGCTATCAATTCCGTTTCAGTTATTCTGCACTTGCTCTATTACTATAGTACTATACTGCCTTCAACTTTTATGAACGACTGGGTGTTTAACGTTAGCGATTTGTCGTATTATCTGGCTGTATAGCAAATGAAAAAATACAATTACTTTACTATCCAAGTTAAACATATGCTAAATTCTATGCTAATTCCATTGTCAAGGGGTGCCTCTGCGGATGTGTATGCCTTAACTTAGCTATTTCAATGCTAAATTCTATGCTAATTCCTTTTAACAATGGGTGCCTCTGCGGATGTGTATGCTTTAACTTTTAACATAGCTATTTCTGTGACCAGTCACAAGCTAATCATTCAGCCATTTCAATGCTAAATTATATGCTAATTCCTTTGTCAAGGCTCTTTGTTCCTCTCACACAGCTTAAAAGCCGTGATCTGAACGTGGCTGTCTCACTCCAGCGCTGTCCTACCAGACAGTCTCGCCCCTTCACCTGATGAAGGTCGCTTGTGTTGTGGCTGAAACGTCGTGAGAATATTATTGTGTTATTTTATTTTATCAATTTATTATTTTATTCTCATTCTATGTGACTTTACCGAAAGAACCAAAGAAGATAAACATATGTGTTTTAATGTGTTTTTTTTTTTTAATTTAGGGCCCTTTAATAGCATATGCATAGGCCCTGCACTGGCTTAATCCGGCACTGATGATCCCTTCTGAAGGAAACACGAGTATGTACAGTATGTATGGATGTTGAAATTATTTCGCACGGCACATAGCCAAGGTGCGGAGGAAGAACAACAAACCAAATACAAAAAGAATGCCCGTGTCTCTGCTGTCTACTCAAATCCTCTTTGAAAGACCTGTTGGCCAAGGAATGGTGGTGTATTTGTCAGTGAATAAAACTCATACGTTATCCTTACATACATATTTATGAATCTTATGACCTAATACAGGGGTTGGAAACCAAAATAACAAGCAGAAGCGTTATTTTAAATTCGGTCACAAAAAACACAATATTTCAAGAACCACATTGCATGCGAATATGAGACGGCGGTCCTTAATAAATAACGCCACGAAGTAGCAGTCCTTAAAGAGCCGCGTGCGGCTCCAGCGCCGCAGGTTGCCGACCCCTGCCCTCGTGACTTCACGGGCAGCAGCGGCAGCAATCTGTGTAATACTGCATGTCATTGAAGGTTTAGACTTAACGTTACATTTTGAGGACGATATCTCGCTGTTCATTTATAAATCGCCATTATTAGTGTTGATCTCGTATGCATGACAATTCCTGACATATATAAGATGGATTTGTTTGAATCTGTTACATATAAGTTCATGTCTAATACATTAACACCCACACAACATTTTGACCTACTAGATTAGCTATCACATGGTGAATTTGTTAATTAAGTCATGTTTTGTGCTATATATAACCTACATATCTCTATATGGTGAGTGCATGGTAATTTAATTTGCAGTATTAGTCAAATTATAACCCTTACATTCCTACCAAGATTATAATCTTTGTTAACACAATGCCAGGAAATCAGTCTTCGTCACGGGCATAATCTGAATGGCTATCTTGATTTTTGCGTAATGTGCGTTTAAATTCATAATACAGGTTATTGGGTTAGATCGCGTTATTTATATATGTGTCGTAACCCTCCACCACCCGACACGGCCAATCAGCAAAAAAAGTGTCACGTTGACAAAAGACAATTAGTTCACTACTTCAGCCCACCGATGTGTTGAAGAGTGAATCTAACCCACAAACCTTTATTGAATAATATTGGTCGCGAAAGCCTACATGTGCGTTTAAATGTTCAAAAAATACACTTCTCGGAGTAATAATCATCGCCAGCCATTGTCAGTCCACTGCTGAACGAAAGCCTTCCCAAGTCGCTGCCATCCCTCACAATCCTGAGATGTAACGATCCATCCAGCACACGCACGTGCGCTGATTTGCATTGCTCCATCTCCTTCTGTGGAGGTACTACATTAAACCAGTGTCATTTACCTGTCCTTGCAGCAACATTGTTATGCATTGTTTACCAAACAGTTTAACATTTTCCAAAGTTTTGTTATTGTGAGATAAATCTATCACCTTGGAAAACATTCTGTTATTTGCAGTGGAAAGCCCCCACCGCAGGAAATATTATTTGAATTCAGCCCACCTCGCAAATGCCATTGCGGGGTCTGCATCACATCACAAACAACCAAGAATGTGTACTGGCTCCATCATCGCCATCATCAGCCATGATCAATCCACCGCTGGATGAAAGCCTCCTCAAGATGTCCCTACCCATCACGATCCTGCGATGTAACGATCCACCCAGCACTGGCACGTGTGCTAATTTCATCGCTCCATCCTCGCGCACCATAGCATGTTCGCTTATTCACTCGCTTACACTTAAGCAACCACTTCATTCGAATGTATCAAGCCAAATTGAATTTGGTTCGAGTGAAATCTGATTCTCGGTGGAACAATTTCCGATTAAGTAGTGGTGTGGTTTGCTGGGCGTAGGCCTCCCGATGCTGTGTCGGTCTTCGGGATTGTTTGACCATACTTAACCACAGTGCTCAGTACAGGTTGGTGAACAGTGGCCAAAGAAGAGTTCAGTTAACGCTCCCTACTGATGTTCCACCGTGGCCAGGAAATTAATTCAGGTCAGAAATACAGAAAATGACAAAGGAACAAAATTATAATGAACAAAGCAATATCAAAAACACCCGACTTACAATATTTTACTACGCAACATATGAATGATACAGCACTTGTTTTGTTACATTTTGGCAAATGATAACAACGATTAACGTTTGCTGTGGAGAAGCAATGACATTCTACTGTATGTGGTTGACCACATGTGCTTAAACTACTTGTGGTCAATTCTAGATTTGAAGCTTTCGTAGGTAAAATAAAATAATAATATAATAAAACAACTAAATTAAATCACGACGTTTCGGAGGCAACACAAGCTTCCGTCTTCAGGTGGAACACAAAATCCGTGACTTGATCCCATCCGTAAAGGATGTCATTCCTGACTTACAGTACCCCGGGGTTTACAAATTGATCTGCACCTGTGGTGACTGCTCTATCGGGGAGACGAAACGACATGTCTCTGACCGAATTCACGAACACAAATCAGATTTGAAACACGGCAGAACGAATTCTTCGGCCGTAGCTGATCATTGTCTCAACACAGCGGGTTCTCACGACCATTGTTTTCTCCGATACCAAAGTACTATGCAAACCTCCCGGTTATAACCAAAGATTTGTCCATGAAGCCATCCAGATATGCAAACATAGACACAACTTCAACCGAGAAGATGGTTTTAAATTAAGCAACCACTAGAAAGATGTCATAAACCAAGTCAAAACTTTAGCTACCTTATAAGTGCACAGCCTTTTTTCCATTGCCCTCGTGCAGTGAACCACCACATCCTCCGAACCCTCAGCATAACAAAAGATGGATTAACTTAGCCCCGCAACTCATCATCATCCCTGGCCTGGCTCCTCCCCCCCCCCTCTTAACCTGTATATAAGCTCGAGTGTCTCAGAGCTCCTCACTTGTTGTCGTCAAATATCATTTTTTGGGGGAAATCATTATATATACCAAGAGTTATCTTTATTTAACAAATGAAAATACGTTCTTTAAAAAAATGAATTTTAAATATTGGCCCATGTAATTTTTGTTTTATCTTTGCATTGAAGAAAGTTCTATATGATTTCGAGGTCACAGTTACAGAAAGTGATTCGGTGCTTAACTGGGAAACTGGTCGCATTTTCTTGAGGGTAGAAAATGGCCCCAATCTATAAATTGTATTATAAATGTAAATACAATGCAGAAAAATTGCTCTGATACCTGAACACAGAGGCCTACTTCTGTTTCCAGAATATACGAAACAAAGTAAAAAGTCACAATGTCTGAAATACAATTACTTCATAACCAAGGTAGCTTTAAAAAATCCCAGCTTACCTCATAAGGCATGTGCTAATTGTGGTCACATGTTATGGTTAGCTGGAAAACAAGACTGCAGTCGGGGAAAACTGCTCCAAATACACCCACGGTAAAAAGTCGACTGAATCAACTTGACCTTTCCGTTTTGGAATGTTTATTTATAGAACTTGTCCCAAAATAGCATTACACTCTCTGGGTAATGCCCATTCTTTGTTAATCTTAATAGGTTTTATAATGAACACTTTGTCTCTTATAATTGTATTTTACAATTATATTCCAAGTGCCATGACATAAATGCGTTGCCATTTGAGGGTCTCACGTAAGTGATGCATCACCTAATCTGAGAGAATGGCCTTTGAAATACGATATCACAAATTCATTCTGAGATCCCTTCGATCGCCTCCTAAGCAAACTGTTGTTATTTTTTTCTCTCCAGATATTTTTTATTGAGTATCATAACCTCTTTCCCCAATGCAGATTGCGCAAAGTATGCTCGTGTATACAATCGAGCGTGCGTTGCATGTGGCGGTGACACGGCCAAGCTTGTTTCTGAGGTTTGCGAATCGAAATTTGGCAGGCAGTCCTCGTTACGACTCAAGGCATTATGACCCCAACATCTACGTCTCCTGCTTCACAAGTGGACATTAGAGATCCCAAGGTGTCATCTGAAAAGAGAATGCCATGGTGTGCTGGCGTTATGGTCCAAAATTGCCAAATTTGACAAAAATTACCTAAAATCAGAAGAATCTGGATAACACATAGCAACATTGCCCCCTACTCTGCAAACTACGGACGTGAAACAGTGGCTTCGTGAAAGCCTTGCGCTATCGGAATGAAGTAAACATCAAATACACTAAAGCATTATTATTATATCATGTAGCATTTAGCTCTATAAACAGCATTTAAAAACAATGAGAAATATAATATACTTACGTGACGTCAGTCCTTTCATAAAGAGAATCGTGAAACATAATGTAAAGAAATAATTATCCATTTGTAAACGTTTTTAAATTAGTGACATTCACTCGGTTATGCGTGCTCTTGTTTTGAGCAGTGTACTATAACACATAAACAATCCTGACTTTATATACCACACACAACCGATGGAGATCCCATCCAGGATAAGTTCCAAAGGAAATAATATTAATTATTTAACCAATGACTAATTTTCTCTACTTCCTGGTATAGAAGGAAACTTTTCGCATTTGCAATATATCTGCATGTACAGGCCCTGGAACCATCTGACTTATGCAATGAGCAATATAAATGGGAATACTGTTGTGAGAATAGCACAGCAAATAGTGCAAACATGCGGAGTACTGGACATGGTTTCTGTGCTGCAGTGAGGATCTGGGCGTTTATTCAGCCTCCTCTCCCCCGTAGCCCCCCCCCCCTCTGGGGCACTTGGGTCTAGCATCCTCGCAGTGGCTTTTGGCTGGCCATCGAACAAAGACAGCCACTACATCGCGTGCTTTCAGATGCACTTCTACGGCCGTCTGGAACGCTCTTCCTTCCGATATTAGGAAGCCACTGGAGCTTTGCACTTTTAAATCATCTAAGTTAAAAAAAATATTTGAAACAGTTTTTTTGTGTTTAATTTGTCATTCCCCGCACATCTCCGATAACCATAGTTTCGTTTGTATGTTTCGTTAGCATGATTGGCAATGTACGTTGTGAAAGTAGGTCAACATACATATAAGCAGGTGGACCACTACATTCCCTTTTCCCCCAATCTATAATCAAACGTTCCACTATGTCCATTATTAATAAGCACAATAGTAAAATACAGGAATTCCTCGCCAACCCTGCATTTGCCAAACGCAGTTTGTGTTTAGACGGTTTATTATTTGTACACCAATTTACCAATCGGACACTTGTTTACTTGACTGACTTTATTTTCAAGAATACTTTTATGGATTTTCATGGACAACTTCTTACCAGGTCACAAGACTCATAGAAAAATGATCGCACGTTTTAATTGCATATTCTTTAATTGCGCATTTTTTATATATACAGTACAGTGTATTGTGGCAGGACAGGAGGGAGAAGTATTTTGTACGAGAAACGGAATTTAGTTCCAGAAATAAAGCAGCTTTCCTCGTAAAACAAATGCTTGGGTATTAACAGGGTTAAACACATGTAATTGTTTGTCGTCACTTTGTGGTGGATCATGGAGCCCGTTGAAATCCACCAAAAAGGATCACAGCAGTGCTTTGTGTGTTGGCCTCCGCTGTTGTACATCAAACCTCGACAGTGCTTTATAGCATGTATGCTACATATGGGTATTGTGCATGGGTTTTTTTCATCACGGTTGCTGAGCACAGGCCAAAACACCAAGCATCTAGCAATAAACCAAACCACAGTTATAAAGTTGAGTAAATACGCTTCTTGAATTGAGCAAGTTTATAATAATCCATAATAGAGGTTTTGTTTGGATTAAATCGCGTAAATATGAATGTGTCGTTAAACCCGCGACCACCCGACACAGCTAATTAGTAAGGTTTGTCACGTAAACAAAACATTCCAATTCGTTACGAGTTCAGCACAGCGGTGTGTTGGAGAGTAAACCTGCAGTTGTCGGTGCCCGGTGGTAACGGGTTTCACGATACATTGATATTTACATGCCCTCACACAAAAACCCTCTATTATGGATAATATTGGTCGCGTAAACCTACTTGTTAAACTAACTTCATAATCACTTGGGAATTCCGATGTGGAGCAGTGTGGGAAGAAGCAAGAATGGGAAATGGTTTCTCCTGCTGTGTGGTGGTTGAACTTAGTACGGATCAGACAACTGGGTCCTCAACATGCGTAGGAAGCAACGAGTGTGGTTGACAGAAACAATACCCATGGTGTTATAGCATTGGAAGAGTGACAAGGAGACTGTGAGCGAGTGCCTGGAGTGAATCCGGGTGTACTGGATCATCAAGCCACCTGTTGAATGGGCACGTTGTTTGATGCAGTACAGAAATTCAGGTATATTCGAACTCACTGCAAATGTCTCCTCAACAAAGTAGCAACACATACACACGCTCATTTTGTTCATCAGTAGCAAGACCCGAAGCGTAACGCTCATATCTATTATCTGCAAGTACGTTAATATACCAGGATAAATATACCCAAAGGGTCTTGCAAAGTAAATAACCATACAATATAGTAATAAAATGTCCGATTTTTTTTTGCTTAATGAAATCGTTTACACTTTTTTTTCTCTATAAAACATGCTTAAACAGAATCACGTACATTTTGGCGATAATGTTGCTGAAATGTGTCATTTAATGGGTAACGAACTTGACGGTCTGGCTAAAGCAAGCATTTTACAGTTTCGTGCACTCTTTGATTGATCTCATTGAGGGGATGAGACCACGATCACGTCTACACATCAGGGGGGAACTGAATAACCTGCCGTGTCACGCATCTGATGTGTTTTCATAAAAATGTGTGTCCTGAATGGCGTCTGAAATAAACAAAAGCAAATGACAAAGACACACCCACGGTAATATGGGATGAACTTTTACTGGGATGGTTTGATTCATCACGGCTGTGAGGGGATGGGCGACGCAGGCAGCCAGATTCGTTGCCTGCTCTGTAGTCACTCGCTTTTATCGTAGTCACTCGCTTTTAGTCACTCGCTTTTAGTCACTCGCTTTTATCGTTGCTTTTTTAGCTTCACCACTTTTTTTAAGTTTGATTCTTTTTTCTCTTTCAGTACTTAATTATACATTTGTTATTGTTTTAAAGTCGGTTTCTAGCTCTCGATGTTTACACCGTAGAGTATTTGTTATATTACTCTTTGGTTCTATTCAGTAAAGTCACGTAGGTAAAGATAAAATAACAAAAAATCACGACGTTTCGGCCACAACACAAGTGGCCTTCATCAGGTGAAGGGACTGGACTGTCCAGAGGACAGCGTTGGAGTGAAGAAAGCCAAGCCCAGGTCGCGTCCTTTAAGCTTGTTGTCGCGGCATCTTTTGAGGAAGGTCAGCGTCTCGATGAGCTTTGACTTCTTGTCCCGTTGTCTGTTGAAAGCTCTAACAGATAGGTGAAAGCCCTCCCCGTAGAGGCTATCAATTCTAGATTTGAAGCTTTCGTGACTGCAAGGATCCATACTCTTTGGTTCTATTCGGTAAATTCACGTGTTGTGGCCGAAACGTCGTGATTTTTTGTTATTTTATTTTTACCTACGTGACTTTACCGAATAGAGCCAAAGAGTATGGATCCTTGCAGTCACGAAAGCTTCAAATCTAGAATATTTGTTATATTTTTTTAGCTTAATCACGGGGATGCTGATGCCTCATCAGCGAAAGCTTTAGCACGACAGTATTGTACAAAGATCCCCCATATAGCCTTAACAGACTGTTGGGGCAAGTGCTGTGAGCGAGCACCTTTGAGAGCCGACACGGCACACGAGTGGGTGGGTGGCCAGCACCACGCCTGACCGCCTTTGTCTCCCCTAGTGGCGATGTTTACACATCGCACCAGGCTGTCAATTGAGGCTGAGTCGACCTAGGGGAGGCCCATGACCGATTCAGATAATCGTCACTGGTGTTGGCCGTGAGCGGGAATTGAACTCGGGTTGCTAACCGCTGCGCCACCACTCCCCACACAGGAACGTACATGCAATGACTTTGAACCACTTACACTAACATTGAATATCATTACACACTTCAATAACACATCCACCTATATAGTACACGGATACATGACGGTACCGCTAGTGTGACATTTGTTAGTCTCATCATATTGGTGGCTCCCAGGTTTTTTTTATCACTCATCATTTTCATTCCACTGCTTGCTTTTTGTGTATTTTATCATTGGTTAATTTTATTTCACTGCAGGCTTCGTCTCATCATGAGTCAATCTCACTCTACTGCTGCATCAATATAGTTGTTCTATGTATGTTGAACTTCTTTCGCACCGTGCGCAACCAACCGTGCTTATCGGAGGTGCTCGTTTGCATTGTGTTTTATCATCAGTCACCGCCACTCCACTGCTATATCAATACAGTGCCAGTGATCTATCAGTGACTATTATACCCCTACTGGCTCTGAATGTATTTTATTATTCGTAATGTTTGCTTTATTACTGCATCAACGCAGGGCTAGGGGTTCGCACCATGCTTGTGTTCTTACATAGCCGGCCCTGTTGTGTTTCGTTGTCCACCTCGCCCCGTGGTTGCGGTCAACTTTCCACCACTCGGTTGGCGCTGCGCTTCTGCATCCATGGCCATTGCGCTCGGTTCGTGACCAGCCCGATGCAGCTTGCGCCTGAGCTTCCCTCTCACTTGGGTATCGACTACCGCCGCTTGACTGCTTGCTGCCTTTAACATCACTGCGCCTGCCTGCTGTGTCCTCGAGCCTGGCTCGACTTGTTAAGTTTACTGGTGTGGCGGCAGTGCAACTGTTTGGCTGTTGCTGCTGCTGCCTGCCCATCGACTGGCTGCCTCACCATGGTGCTTGCCTGCTCGAGTCGTGACCGGCTCACCGTGGCTTGCGCCTGGCTCACCTTGCCACGCGGTCACCCGCTGTGGTTCGCGTCCAGCTCTTCTTAGCTGTACCTGCTAAAGCTCGTGGCCGGCTCGTTACGCGATCGACCACCCGTTGCAGATCTTGCCCTGGTTGTGGTCAACTCAAATCAACCAGCTGGTGATACAGCGCTGCCACTGCCTGACATTGCTTCATTACCTTATCATTGTGCCTGTCTGTTCAGCGTACGTGGCTTGCATCTGTTTCCAAGAGTTATGCGACCATCCTACCACGGCACTGCCTTATCAACACAGCTGCTCATATCTGTTCATTACCAGCCTGTGCAGTCTTTATGAGTCTCTGCCCTACATCCTGGCATCTCATGCCTGACCTGGAGGCCAAATGTCAGCCTCCCGACATCCACTGTGGCAAGGGTCAAGTAAGCAGACCTACGATTACCACCATGGTGGCCTCGTATGCCCCCTCCATGTTGTGGTCACTGTCAAAAGCCTAAGCCCAAACATTTGGGAGTCAATCATTTTCTCCTGCGACCTTTTCCAACACACATCCCATCTGTAAATGGATAAGTGATCCTGACAGCCTCGCCCGTTTTGCTCTTCTTGATGTGTGTCCTCTTAATAACAAGGCTCTTTTGCTTGGTGAGTTGAGCAACGGCAATAATTTGTACTTATGCCTGGTAGACAAGGCTGGCAGCATCGGGTTTTTTTCCATCGTGTTTTTCATGGTTTTAATAAAAAAAACCTCATCATCTCAGATGGCCAAAAATCCTCTTTGGTTCTTTCGGTAAAGTCACGTAGAAAGAAAATAAGTGAAATTATAGAATACGACGTTTGGATTGCAGCACAAGTAGTCGTCATCAGGTGAAACTAAATTTGTGAGACAAAACACAGACACGGAGACACAGACAGACACACAAGCAGATAGAGACAACACAGAGACACAGAGAGAGACACACAACACAGACACGCAGAGGCCCAATGTCTCTGTGTCGTGGCCTTAAATAGAGAGGCCGGCGGGGTGGGCAGAGAGAGAGAGAGGTGGGTCTGCTGGAGCAGAGAAATTAACATGTCAATGAGAGAGCTGTGTGGAAATCCACCCCGCGGCGGCAGGGGGAGAGAAAGACACATTTACATTCATATGTAGTGTCTTGAATCACGGACGAATAAGCTCCTTTTGAGGCACACACTGTTTATTGTCTTTTACTCTGACACGGTCCCTAACACACAAGGGGTATACGGTCCCCTTACCCGTTAACCTCTGGATATGGTGGGACCTCCACACAGGTCTACATGCTAACCTAGGGAGGTTACAGCCTCCGGACTTGGCGGGACTTACACTTAAGTCTACCCGCTAACCCAGCATTCTCCAGCTGGGACCCAGGGGAGGCTAGCTGACCCACCGCTGGCTCGGTGGGTCCCCGACCACTGGTAACACTGAGCCTCAGTTCAGTTCATTTAGTTCAATTATTTTATTTTTGTATAGCCCTGTGAGCCATTCGGCTCTTGAATCAGGTGCAACCACAACAAACAAAATACAGAAACACGAACAAGAAAACATCTTAAAGTGATTGTGTGACTGTGCAAACAGAAAATCCATGAAAAAACATCAAAATATTCCTGAAAAAAGCACCCTACACCAACGCTGTGTGCAAAAAATCCCAGTGGGATGCAAGTCAAACAACAACAACAACCACAAGAAAACTTAGATTAAGGCCATCAGTCTAACTCCATACTACAACAAAACAAACATGTCCAAACCAAAAAACTTTTCGAAATCACCAAAAAATAAAGCCATAATTGCAACGTAACAGTGATCATAGGGACTGTGACCGAATTTTTACAATAAACTACGTAAATAACATGTAACACCAAATCCTAGAGCCATAGCTGGCTGCATCAGTTACTCCACAACAACAGAAGCATCAGTCGGGGTATCAAATTTTTCAATGCACCTTTAAGATCAGCACGCTAAATCAAAATACAGATAATTCTTTATAGCGTTATCCGGAGCGAAACATTTTATTTTATTTTACGCCAATGAATAGCAGTGGCAGCTAGGGGTGTACAACTCCTCTAGATATTCTTAGTTTTTTCGGTAAAGTCAAAAACTAAGGATATGAATTACTGCAGTCACGAAAGCTTTAAATCAAAACTCCTCTAGAGTTGAGAGAAGATCTCATTGGTAGCGATTCAAGTTGCAGTTTATTGGCAATAGCATTCCAGACCCTGGGGGCATCAATAGCAAAGGCCGTTCCTCCAGTTTTTGTATGGCAATAGGGAATGTGAAGCTGGTAAATGAGCGAAGACCTGAGGTCAGATTTGTTCTTTGAAACAGAGAGGAGATCCAGCAGGTAGTCTGCGGATTTTGTTTGTAAGTACATCGTGAATAAATAAGGTCTGGTGCACAAGCCGTCGAACATTAAGCTATGTTAAGTTTGACCCAATGTAGAGATCACAGTGGTGAGTCCTACATGGGCAGTTCAATGTAAATCTTAAGGCCGAGTGATAGATGGAATCAAGCTTCTTCAGTACAGTACTTGGGGCTGATTTATACACGATGTCACAGTCAAGTAGAGGCAGTATGGTAGCTTTTATCAATTCCAAACGGAACATTGGGGGGAAACAGTGGGTATGTCGATACAGAAAAACTATTTTTATTTCTGTTTTTTTTACCAATATAATCAATGTGATCTTCAAAATTAAGTTTTGAATCCAGGATGACCCCAAGAAACTTATAGATCTTGAATTGCTTTATTTGATCATTATTTAAGGAATGTAATTGGGGAAAAATAACTTCCTGCTTTAGTCCTGGTGAGAAGCATAGCACATTGGTTTTGGAGGTATTTAGGACTAGTTTAAGAGCAACTAGCTGATGTTGTAGTTTGTTGAAATCACCCTGTAGCTTAGCAATCACGTCATCCGGAGAGCGGCCAGCAGTAATCAGTATCGTGTCATCTGCAAAAAGATTTACCCTGTAATTATCCAGGTCAGTGCCCAAGTCATTGACATAAAGAGAGAACAAGAGGGGGCCGAGGATGGAACCCTGTGGAACCCTTTTTGTTATCTTAACACTGTTTGACCTCCAACCATCTGTGAATACAGTTTGGGTGTGAGAAAAGAGGTAATTTTTTTACCATTTTACTGTGTTTTTGGAAAAACCGAGGCAACTTAGTTTACTAAGCAGGGTGTTGTGGTCTACTGTATCAAAAGCTTTGGACAGGTCTAGAAAAATACAGGCACAGTACTGCTTATTATCAAGGCTACTGTAAATGTGATTCAGAGAATCTAATGCAGCAGATGTGGTGCTGTATTTTTTCGGAACCCAGATTATTTTAGATGTAGTAGATTGTTGGTGGACAGGAAACTGATAATTTGGTAGTTCAATAATTTTTCAAAAATTTTCATCAGCGGGACAAAATTGAGATAGGTCGGTAGTTATTTGGATCATCTTTAGGGCCCCCTTTGTGAAGTGGACGGACATAGGAATGTTTCCATTCTAGAGGAACTGATGCTTCTTTGATGGACACGTTGAAAATATGGGCTATAGGTTTGTATGTTAGGTGACCAACAGTTAGTAGAGCAAAGACGGGAATACTATCTGCTCCGGTAGAGGAGGACCCTTTGAGGTAGGACAGTTGTTTCAGAACATTACTTTCGTGGATTGGCTGGAAACTAAATTCGTTTAATGTTTGGACAGGGGTGTAGGAATTTGCATGAGCAGGGATGACTCCCAATACATTATCAAAAAGATTACCAGCTTCAGAAAAATGAAGGTTAAAATTGTCAACTATTTTTTTGGGATCTGAAAAATATTCCCCATTTTGGTTAAGCTCAACGGGCAGATTGTCTGTTTTGGATGCCTTTTCGATACATTTGATTGTTCTCCAGAAAATTCTGGCATTTCCATGTGATTCCAGGAGAGTGGAGGAAAAGTAGGAATTTTTTGCATGCCGTATTTTTTTGACGCATCTATTCCTTAAAATCCTATATTCTAGCCAGTCATTGACCAAATTACTTTTCTGAGCACATGCCCAAGCCTTGTCCCTAGTTTTCATGAGCTTCGTAATCCAAGGATCAAACCATGGTGGGCGGTTGCCTTTAGCTTTAAATCTAACCCACGGAGCATGTTTGTTAAGAATTAGGAGAAACGTGTACCTGAAGGTCTCCCAAGCCGTAGTCAGGTTGGGGATATCACAGACCTTGTCAATATCCGAGTGAAGCACATCATTAGTAAATGCCTGATTGCTGAAGTGTCTCACAGAGTGCTTCTCAACCAATTTAGGGGGGCTTTGGGTCTGGCTGATGATCTCACCCCAAAAAATAAAGGAGTGATCACTAAGGTTATTACCAAGAACACCAGTCAGTGTGAAATTGTGAGGGGCATTTGTCAATAGGACGTAAAGCAGAGATGACTGTCCCAGATTTTTTAGGTTGGGTCTTGTGGGGACATTTATTAATTGAAACAGGTTAAATTCATCTGTAAAATTTGTAGCCACGGCCGGCGAGTTTAGCCAATTCCAATTTAGATCACCCACTAAAACTATTTCACGTTTAGGGTGGCCCCCAAAAAGCTCTCTCAGTGCAGATGCAGCTTCAACATCCATCCCACTAGGTGGTCGATAGCAGCTGTGGTACCACGGCGGAGCAGCTCCGTCGAGGGCCGTATTCACCACTGTGACACCGCCACCGGGGAGTGACGACGCCGACGCGGCGCCCCCCCCCCCCCCCCCCCCCACATTTATACACACACACACCCCACGTAGGGCCAGGAGGGAAGGTCACCTGGCCGACGGGTTTTTATCCAGAAGCCCCTATTGGGATCAAGCTTCATGGTTTCCCGCGGCCGGGAAATTGGGCGATCTACCCCCGAGGCTGACACGCACCGCGGCACCGTGACCTGACATTAAAGTTGCGTGGTCACGGCGGAGGCCGTTGCGCCACCGTGAGCGAAACCGCACACACACGGCACGGGGCGTGGGAACCGTGAGATGCCTGTGGTTATAGGTGGGATTAGGAACAGAATGCCTGTTGTTATAGATGGAATTAGGGACTGAATTCCTGTTGTTATAGATGGAATTAGGAACTGAATGCCTGTTGTTATAGATGGAATTAGGAACTGAATGTCTGTTGTTATAGATGGAATTAGGGACTGAATTCCTGTTGTTATAGATGGAATTAGGAACTGAATTCCTGTTGTTATAGATGGAATTAGGAACTGAATTCCTGTTGTTATAGATGGAATTAGAAACTGAATCCATGTTGTTATAGATGGAATTAGGAACTGAATGCCTGTTGTTATAGATGGAATTAGGAACTGAATGCCTGTTGTTATAGATAGAATCAGGAACTGAATGCCTGTTGTTATAGATGGAATTAGGAACTGAATTCCTGTTGTTATAGATGGAATTAGGAATTGAATTCCTGTTGTTATAGATGGAATCAGGAACTGAATCCCTGTTGTTATAGATGGAATTAGGAACTGAATGCCTGTTGTTATAGATGGAATTAGGAACTGAATGCCCTTGATTATTGGTGAGCTCCCGAGTCCAAATAACAACAGGATAGGAGCATTCATGCCTCTGCATAGACAGGGCGGGGCGGGGCGGAAGCATCTGAATGTCTTTTGTTCTAGAAAAGGTCACGGATCAGCATGTGAAAAAGGACAAAAATAACTCAGCCTCTGAATGGACAGGGCAGTACGGAGCGTGGGAACCACGGTATGCCTTTATCATAAGTAATATTACAGATCTGAATATGAAGGAGCACAGGTGGGCAGGCGCCAGAGCAACGGCATACCTTTAGGGTGTATAAAATACGGAGGCTTAGCGTAGCAAAGGACAGTCTTCTTCAAAAATCATCCCGGTCTAAGCAGGAGGGGAGTCAGCCGTTCGAGACGTCCGCATGACGAACTTCAGTGCAGCCAGGCTCAACCCTCTACGGATCGCTTTTCTACAGCTTCCAGCGCAGCAGAGTGGAAGTATGCGTGAGTAAGAGAGAGAGGTAAGTTTGGGCTATTTGATCGAGGGTAGAAAGCAGAGCGATAGGCAGAGGAAATACAGTCTAGAATCCCAAGGGGAATAGGCTGACATCCACGGACCCACACAATTACTGGTAGCTTAACGGGTCGCTCGCAGTAAATAAAATAACTGGTAGGGGAATAAATTGTGGCATGTGGTCCTTTGGAGGGTGAAGAGGAGGGTGGAGAGTGTTTTGTGTTCGCGCACATATGCGGCTGTTTGCAGCGAATAAGGGAGTAGAGCGTGCTTAGTGTCCGTACCTGTACGATCGTTTACAGTATTGTTCAGCGCGCGTGTACCTACACGACTATTTTCGGTGGTGCCCAGCACTCGCGTACCTGCGCAATCGCCTACAGTAGCGTTTAGCACTCGCGCATCTGTGTGACGGGGTGGCGGTCGCGCAGCCGCGCGATTGTCTAATAACGAAGTAGCGAATTAAGCGCCTGGCGTGCGCGAATACGCAGCTGTGTAAACGGCCCGTTAAATCGGAGCAAAGTAATCGCGGCGTGTTTGTTTTTGCTTAAGCGCATGGAGCGTGGGTGAGAGGGAATCCCACAGTGGCGCGCCGCATCTGTTTTTTCCGGTGCAGGGCGGAGTTTTACTTTGCGAGCGCGCTCACCACGGCACGCTGCCGTTGAACAGTGTAGCGCATCGCAAGCGCAAAGCGTACGAGCCGCTAATTAAGCTATGCAAATGCGGTCGACATCCCAGGCAGAGGTATAGGGGGGGGCGAAACATTAGGGGTCGGTAGTCTGGACCTGACAGAGCAGCTGGGGGGTAGCGGTATGAATGGGACGGGGGAGTCGGTGGGCAATGGCCCCGACAATTCAGTGATGGCAGGGGATGGTAGCCCCCACAGTTTGGTGTCAGAAGTGGTACAAATCCCCACGGCCCCACGGGAGAGAAACGCGGTACTCCACAAGAAAATAAGATATGTGTTTACAGGCACAGGGACCCCTTCATGGAAATCGTTTGCCCGCAACATCACAGGGGCTAAAGAGCTTAATGGTTGGACGGACGCGCAGGCGTTACGACAACTCACTATTAATCTAGACAGGCGGGCAGCAGATTTTGTGGAGGCACTACCCGCAAGCACCCAAACCCAGTTGGAAGAGTTGATGCACCAACTCGACCTGCGTTTAGCACGTGTAATGTCAGACAGGCCAAGACGGCCTTAGAGGCACGCCGCCGCAAACCCGGCGAGGATTTTCGCGATTACGCTGAAGACGTGCGATCACTAACACGGATCGCCCACCCAAGGTTTGCAACAGAGAACTGTTCGGTTTGATCAATTGTCATCATGGACAAAATAGAATATAACAACAAAATTCAAGAACTACTCAACAATGGCAGCTATACAAAAATTAGAAGAGACCCCACCAACAGCCTGGTTACTAAAACCAACAAAATCATCTCTGATTCAACAGCATTAATTGATCAAACCAAACAGTTCTCGTTGAAACCTTCTGCTGCCAGACCACCAAGATTATATGGCCTTGCAAACATACTTAAAGAAGACACACCCCTTCGTCCCATCGTCTCCACTATCAATTCCCCCACCTACAAACTAGCTTGTTTTCTGTCTGATATCCTGCGACCTTTCACTGGAAAAAACACCTCTACGGTACTAAACTCTACTCAACTGGTATCGACAATCAAGGGTATTTCCCTGTCCCCAGACGACCTGCTTTTCAGTTTTGATGTAGTTTCCTTATTCACCAAGGTTCCTGTACCTGACACCATCGCAATCATTGAAGACTTGGTTCATCAAGGACTAAACACTGAGGTACCCCCCCTGGTGAGACACTGTTTAACCAACACATACTTCACCTGGAATGGAACTTTTTACAAACAAACTGAGGGCACCCCAATGGGCTCCCCCCTATCTCCGGTTGTAGCCAACGTGTTCATGGAAAAATTTGAAACTGACGCCATCCAGACTGCCACTCTACGCCTGACCTTATGGAAGAGGTACGTGGATGACACTTTTATCATCTGGCAACATGGCCGACCTGCTCTGGACCAATTCCTCGACCACATCAATTCCACACACCCAGCCATCAGATTTACCATGGAGGTCGAAAAAGATGGAAAGTTACCCTTTTTGGATGTCTTAATTAAAAGGAGACCTGATGGTTCAATGAGCCACTCTGTCTACAGGAAAGCTACCCATACGAATGCTTACTTAAAACCGGATTCCCACCACCATCCATCCCAGAAGAACCCCCTCATCAAGACTCTATACCATAGAGCCCAATGCATTTCCGACCAGGAACACATTGCCAGTGAACTCAAGCACGTACACCAAGCTCTCAAGGCTAATGGTTACTCCGACCACACAATCCGCAAAGCCATCACTCCAGTCACGAAAAAGGATCCTCTTGAGGAGCCATTCAAAACCATCACCTTACCCTACATTGTGGGGGTCACACTAAAAAGATCTCCAAAATCCTGAATAAACACAAGATCCAAGTCCGATTCAACACAGTACATAACATCCGTGATCTGGTTCCGTCTGTAAAAGATGTGGTCCCAGACATACAGTACCCGGGCGTTTACAAACTAAGTTTCCTCTGTGGTAGCAGCTACATTGGAGAAACCAAACGACATACCTCGGACCGCTTCCGTGAACATAAAGCAGACTTGAAACACGGTAGGACAAACTCCTCAGCCGTGGCAGATCACTGTTATAACTCAGTGGGCTCACATGACATTGACTTCTCCAAGACGGAGGTTTTCTGCAAGCCATCCGGCTACCATGAGAGATTTGTTCATGAGGCCATCCACATATACAAACACAGAGACAATTTCAACCGAGAAGATGGATTGTGGCTTAGTAACCATTGGAAAGATGTTATAAACCATTTCGGTTCTTAATTGATTGTATTTTACGGTGACCTTCAGACCGAAGTCCATTCGTTGGCACTGCCTCTTAATATCTTTCACACGACGGTGAATGGTATAGTTTATAGCATTTGGTATAATACATAATATAACATCATAATGTTTAACACAATTCATATGGCAATATATAGTATCGTAATTGTATAGTGAATATACAGCAGTGTGGCATATTGTGGGGTTTATAAAATAAGACAGTGTAAAGTTACAAGTCTAATATTTTATAGTCTAAAGTATAAGGCAGTGTAGAGTAACGCATTATATAATTCAAAGATGATTTTTTTTGTCTATGGATATGATATTATACCATGTAGTTTAGATTGGAAGGTATAATATTACATTGTATAGTAGTCCAGTTTATAGCATAGTTATTAACGCAATACAGGACAGAGCAGCGCACCTATCCTATTCCTTTTTTCTTTCCGTTTTTCTGTGTACCCGCCGCCACCCTCCCCCGATCCGGTGATGCTGGTGCTGGTAACATGCTAATTCATATGTTAATTCCGCCCACACAGCTTAAAAAGACGCGGTCCAGGCTTGGCAATGTTCACTCGAGCGCTGTCTTCTGGACAGTCCTGTTTATTCACTTGAAGAAGGCTACTTGTTTTGTGGCCGAAACGTCATGAGAATCTTATTTTATTATGTTTTATTTTTATTATTTTATTTCCATTCTACGTGACTTTACCGAAAGAACCAAGAAGAAAACATTACACTTATCTATTTATTATTATACAATATGCTATAAACTATACTATTGACCGTCGTGTGAAAGGTACTAAGAGGCAGTGCCAGCGAATGGACTGCGGTCTGAAAGTCACCGTAAATACAGTCAATCAAGAACCGAAATGGTTAATCAAATCTTTCCAATGGTTACTAAGCCGGAATCCATCTTCTCGGTTGAAATTGTCTCTGTGTTTGTATATGTGGATAGCCTCATGAATGAATCTCTCAAGGTCGCCAGGTGGCTTGCAGAGAACCTCCGTCTTGGAGAAGTCAATGTCATGTGAGCCCACTGAATTATAACAGTGATCTGCCACGGCTGAGGTATTCGTCCTACCGTGTTTCAAGTCTGCTTTATGTTCAGATTGCTAGAGCTTGTTTTGTTGTGTTTGCAGTGGAATTAAGTGATTTTATTACCCCCATTATCATTAGTGCGAGTGTCCTTACTGTGCAAAAAGTGCAGTGCAAATCCATATATTTGGAATCGAAAATGCAGATCATAAAGAGGAGGGGTAGAGGCGGGAAAGATGAAAAGTGAAGTGACCCATTCGTTGGGGTTGGTGCCATGCACCTTCAGGACCATTTTAAACCAAGCAGACGAAGTGAAGGCTACTGTGCAGCAATGTTTTCCTATTGTACCCCCTTCTCTGAAGTCCGGAAACGCATCCCCTATGCCTCAGATGTTATACCTAACTCTGGTAACGACGTTTCTGATAACAAAGTGACGTCATGGAATGCATTTACTTCGTTAACCGAGGTATTACAATACACACACTATGTATTAACAGATTATAAGCTGCATGCAAACAGGTAAGTCTTAGCTCTCCGATTTCTTTTATTTGCCAATCTTAAGACTCCCGAGGGAAGGAGTTCTTAAATCCTATTTTAATATGACCAAAACACATGCGATGAGTAGAAATTTGAACTATCGATAGTGTAGTTAATAGTTTGATGAGAACTGTAGAGTAGCTATAGTTTTCTTTAAGGAAGACTCAACATTTTAATTATTGAAATCCAATAGCATGGTTCAACAAATACAGATTCGATTGCAGAGCCTTCGGCCCTCTATAAAATTAAGAATTAAATTTCACCAGCAAGCGTACAACATGACAGGCATTGCTCCATCACCAACGAAGAGCTACTTTGCCCACTCTAATTTCAGCCATCGCGGATTTGACCGTTGCCAAATTTATTGAGGTATAGCTTGCCCATCGCGCCCTAGAGGCTTGACCATCCACAGTTGACCATGAGATTCCTTTATGCATCATAAAGAAGTACTATACTCTAACTGCACTGCTCCCGATGATGAGACCATGAAATACACATGAAATCATCTTTTATAGTATGTAAAAGTATTTTTACTTTATGTTTTAAACTGCAAAAAAGTACATGTTATTAACCTCATCTTAATTTTAATATTTACTTTAACGTGTACAGTACAGCACAAGACATTACACTAAAAACATATTTATCATATTTTACATTTAAATAAATACTTCCCGTTTCATGGTTGGGTTAATGTAGGGTAACATAAAAAAATGAGCATAATAAAGGTTTTTGGGTTAGATCGCGTTTATTTATAAATGTGTCGTAACCCTCCACCACCCGACACGGCCAATCAGCAAAAAAAGTGTCACGTTGACAAAAAGACAAATAATTCACTACTTTAGCCCACCGGTGTGTTGAAGAGTGAATCCACATTTACAGTTTTAGTACGACGTTTCGCTGGTAAATACATCCAGCATCATCGGGCAATTCGCCAGAATGGTAAAGCCCTCGCTTGCTCCCGGTTTTATATAGAGCAGCAGGGTGACGTCATCACTTAACTCATATCAGGTGCAGTGATTAGAGGCGGAGGGGGGGGTATTGTAATTATATAATCGATTAGTAATCAGTCATTGGTTATGATTAGTAGTGAGTTGTAGATTAGTAATTCTTTAAATCAAAATGTAATGTGTATTATTTAATAATACGCTTCCAGGCCGCACTAAGCCTGTAGCTGTCAGAGCGATTAAAGTTATTCTTGTTTCTCTCAATTTCAATGGATTCTCTAATTAGTCTTTGCCAGTAATAATTAGTTTTACACACCACTGCAACATTGTCAAAATCAATTGAGTGTCCTTATTGACAAGCATGTTCTGCAACTGCCGACAGTTGTGTTTGAGATAATTTAATATTTATCTGATGTTCTTTTAGTCTAACGCTATTGTTACGTCCCGTCTGTCCAATGTAGCAGCTGCCACATAAACAATTAATCCGATATACACCTTCTGTTGATAATTTAGGTAATGCATCTTTAGTGCAAGATACTAGTTTTTGAATTTTGTGTACTGTAACAAATCTTACTGTAATGTTTTGCTTTTGCAAAACACAGGCTAATTTGTCAGTTACTCCTGAGATATATGGAATTTTTATTGTTTTAACAATCTGGTCGCTTTCAGCAGTATTGCTTTGCGATCGTGATTTGGCATTCAGTGCTCTGTTAATTTGAGCATTATTGTAGCCATTCTGTCGTAGTGCGTCTTTAACGTGTTTAATCTCTCTCACTAGACTCTCACCATCTGACACTGTTTTAGCCCGATGTATGAGCGTCTTGATAAGAGAGGATTTCTGAGCTGGATGATGTGATTCTGCATTCAGATAGGCATCAGTGTGCGTTTGCTTTCTGTAAACGCTGTGTGTTATTTTACCGTTTAGGCCATGTCCAAGCAAAATATCCAGGAATGGGAGTGTGTTATTCATCTCCATTTCCATGGTGAACTGGATGGCCGGGTTTTGTGCATTGAGATGATTTTGAAAATCATTTAGTGTATCTTTACCATGTGGCCAGACAACCAAAGTGTCATCCACATATCTAAACCAAAAGGATGGTTTTAATGTGCTCGAGGCAAGTGCTCTTATTTCAAAGTTTTCCATGTACAAATTTGCTATAGCAGGGGATAAAGGAGAACCCATTGCTGCTCCTTCCTTTTGTTTAAAGAAATCCCCTCTCAATAAGAAGTAAGTGTTATTTAAACAATGGCCAGCAAGTTTCGGAATATCTTTTGGTAAACCGGTATTCTTTACTAGTGTATCAAGTAATTTAAGCGATTCGTCTACTGGAACCTTAGTGAATAGAGAAATCACATCAAAACTTACCAGTATATCATCAGGAGTAAGTTTAATATCTTTAATCACATTCACAAGATGTTCTGAATATTTTTATGAATGAAGATGTCCTACCGATGTAGGGCTGTATTTGTTTGGTTATATATTTTGCTAATTGATATGTGGCAGAGCCAATTGTACTGACTATGGGTCGTAATGGGATGCCAATTTTATGAATCTTTGGTAGCCCATAGGGTCTAGGTGGTTTTGAGGCCCTTGGCTTAATTTGGTATTGCTCATTTTTAGGGATTAATGAATTTGCAATTATTGCAGTGGTCTTACGTTTTAAAGTATTAGTTGGATCTCGTTTAATTTTAATGTAGGTACTTTCCTCTAGTAAATTTCTAATTTTATTATCATAATCGGCTCGTGACATCACTACAGTAGTGCGGCCTTTATCAGCTGCTAGGATTTGGATATCCTTGTTTACACACAGCTCTCTTAAGGATTTTGCCTCGTTAGAGCTAATATTTACTTTTGGAACTTTGCTATTCTCAATTATTTTAGCAACCTCATGTCTAGTCATCTCTGCCTCATTATGTGGAAGGAGTCTAACTGCTGATTCTACCTCAGCAATTATCTCATCCACTGGAATTGTGCGTGGGGTAACGGCAAAGTTAAGGCCTTTAGAAAGGATAGAGACCATGTCACCGGTTAATACAGTGTTAGTCAAGTTCAGTACGGTTTTGTTTTTAAAATTTTGGTTCAGTAGGGATTTGTTTATTATGTAGTCTAGAAAATGTATTAAGTTGGTTAGTTTTTGTTAGTTTAAACACATTATCAGCCGATTGTTGTGTTATGTTATCGATTATATTCCAATAATGCATAGATACACTATTGCTTATATCTAAGTGTAACTGCTTTAGCGATTCCGAAATGTAAGATAATTCACTCCTATTGTGCTGTATTCTCTCTATTAATAATAATTCGCTAGCTTTGTGTAGTATTTGGTTAGCTTTAGAAGACTTTATGTGATGTGTTATTTTAACTGCGTTTGGTATTACCTTTGAATTATCAAGACGCTCATACATCAGGCTAAAACAGTGTCAGATGGTGAGAGTCTAGTGAGAGAGATTAAACACGTTAAAGACGCACTACGACAGAATGGCTACAATAATGCTCAAATTAACAGAGCACTGAATGCCAAATCACGATCGCAAAGCAATACTGCTGAAAGCGACCAGATTGTTAAAACAATAAAAATTCCATATATCTCAGGAGTAACTGACAAATTAGCCCGTGTTTTGCAAAAGCAAAACATTACAGTAAGATTTGTTACAGTACACAAAATTCAAAAACTAGTATCTTGCACTAAAGACGCATTACCTAAATTATCAACAGAAGGTGTATATCGGATTAATTGTTTATGTGGCAGCTGCTACATTGGACAGACGGGACGTAACATCAGCGTAAGACTAAAAGAACATCAGAGAAATATTAAATTATCTCAAACACAACTGTCAGCAGTGGCAGAACATGCTTGTCAGCAAGGACACTCAATTGATTTTGACAATGTTGCAGTGGTGTGTAAAACTAATTATTACTGGCAAAGACTAATTAGAGAATCCATTGAAATTGAGAGGAACAAGAATAACTTTAATCGCTCTGACAGCTACAGGCTTAGTGCGGCCTGGAAGCGTATTATTAAATAATACACATTACATTTTGATTTAAAGAATTACTAATCTACAACTCATTACTAATCATAACCAATGACTGATTACTAACCGATTATATAATTACAATACCCCCCCCCCTCCGCCTCTAATCACTGCACCTGATATGAGTTAAGTGATGACGTCACCCTGCTGCTCTATATAAAACCGGGAGCAAGCGAGGGCTTTACCATTCTGGCGAATTGCCCGATGATGCTGGATGTATTTACCAGCGAAACGTCGTACTCAAACTGTAAATGTGGATTCACTCTTCAACACACCGGTGGGCTAAAGTAGTGAATTATTTGTCTTTTTGTCAACGTGACACTTTTTTTGCTGATTGGCCATGTCGGGTGGTGGAGGGTTACGACACATTTATAATAAACGCGATCTAACCCAAAAACCTTTATTATGAATAATATTGGTCGCGAAAGCCTACATGTTAAACTGAAAAATGAGCAGTTGTCGTATTACAAATCAAACCCTTTTTTTCTTATGCCTCAGAGTTTGTGGATATCGTATTTGCCGATTGTGCCAGGGACCCTTGTTGATCCCAGTATGAAGGACCGTAGATGGCTCGATTTTTTTTTCCCCAAAAGTATTTAATCAACAAAACGATATCAGGTACAGAGGATATGAAAGGGGGTTGACACCAGTACAAACACACGTTACGAATTACAGTTCAATGGAAAGCTGTCTAAACTGCATGTTTAAATAAAATCGACAATCCCAGTCTTCCTTAGCTCTGATACCCCTGTAGGAAAAAAGGCAGGGGGGGAAGTGCCTAAATGTCCTAATGAATGCTCTTAAGAATCAATGTCCACTGGAAGAGAGGTCGTGAAAGGGTTCCATGTTTGGTGGTAAGCTTCTTAGTTTGGCACTTAGATGCTCTAGTGGCAAATTTTGAAAGTTTATTGGCCCATTCCTGCACTGTTGGGGGAGCATGCTCTTTCCAGTTGGCTGTAATGTTGCGTTTTGCCATAACATTGAACATTTGGAATACAGTAATGTATTTGCCCCCCTGGAAAGGCCTTGAGGTTTCAACCTCAATAGGGATGTGTCTGGTGAGGGTGAGACGCTCGTTTTGTGAATGTGGTTAAAGTAGCAAGTGTTGATTTGAAGAAACTTGTTAATGTCTGGACATTCCCAAAAGGCATGCCTGTATGTTTGAGGGGTATCCGGGGGGCATCGTGGGCAGTTGGAGGAGGTTTGGATGACAAATGTTGACGAAATCCATTTCTGTGAAATAAAAAGTTTATACCAAAGTGACACATTTTTTAAAGATCATCAACAAACTATCCATCACAATTATAAACTAGCAATAAGTGTTGTTATTTAAAACATTAAGTACCGTTTATATGCCATTATTTCTGCATCTATTCAGTTTTTTTCATAAATCCACTGCATATAATTATAACTTCTTCCCAACAGTCTGCACATAACAATAGCCCCTATGTCATAAAGCAGGAGTTTTTGCTCACCTCTGGGATTTACATCAAGAATTATATTATCTTTCACCACTGAAAGGTTTTGGAAGTGTTATTTGGCAAATATATTCCCCACTTTCATTCTTCTGAACGTTGCTCAACGTTATTGTTGCTTTGCCCTTAAGGATGTATCCAGGACATGCAGTATTCTAGCGAGCAGATCATAGGTGTTCAAGGTAACCAAGGACCTAAGCAAAGAACATTTTTTTTTAAATTACTCATTAACGGTCTTTGAAATGTGTATTGTGGTATAAAATATTAAGTGCACCGTTAAAGACACGCAAAATAATACACGTGCTAAAACTAATCATAGTAATTGTCAATGTTTTACTTTAAGAAAAACGTGAGCATCCAACTGCAATGTTGGTAATGCTTTTCATTGAAAATGGATAGATATATGGCTATGGAGCACCATTCCTGAGTAGATATTAAGGATCATGTTCAGGAAATTTACAAATTAAATCAGAAAACGAGATGACTCAGATGTTAGTGTTGAGTTAACACCACTCAGATCCTGGGTTTTAATGCCTTTAACTAAATCTAGGTTCTCAAGGTAGTGAGTTTATGGTCGCAACCTAGAGATCAATGATTGCACTAAAATACCTATATAAAGACCTTAATCTGTATGTCTCAAAAACCTCGAGGGTACTTCTCGACATGGTAAAAATCTGAAATTAGGCACAAAGGTAGCTTTGAGGACAAATGACAGGAAATATGAGAATCTGAGATTTTTCATTTGAAGGCCCCATAAAAGTACCCCCTAAAAATGTTTGTCATTCAGAAACCGTTCAAAATATAAGATTGCGGGTTTTTTCGTTTGATAGAGTATTAAACATCAAATAACATTTAATCGAGAACCATTGTTTTATCTTTTATTGTTTTTTACATATTTCGGACTCATTATGATGTTCAAATCTGAATACGAAAACAGTAAATGATAGGAGCTTCCCCTCGTAGTATTAAGTTGATGCATTTTTGTGCTTTCTTCTAAAAAAAGAACGGAATCTTTACATTGAGTGGTTTCTGATGTGTATGTCTTGAATCAATTCATCAACAAATAGTTTTTTTACGTATGCAGCGCAATATGTACACTACTCAGTGTCAGATTTATTTGGATGGAATGATACTTAAGCATTAAAAAAATTGTATTTTAACATTTTTTACACAAATCTGTATTGACTGAAATTTGGTGATAAAGACGAATAAAACTTTGAAATTATATTTTTACTTTTGCCTGGCGAAGACAGGCTTTATGAACTAGTAATTAAATACAGTTTTCCACTCAATTTGGCAAAATTACAGCTCTCAGAATTCAAAATATCAGTTTGTCATGTGACAAACATGGCTCTGTTGCTAGGTGGGTGGGAAAGTGCTTCTTCCAGTGACTGAATCAGTATTACTTAAAGAAATCTCGGATTTAGTTGTATGATATCTCCTTCTGCAGAGGATTCTACTACATGGGATGATGCACTGCTGCTCTGTGAGAGTTAAACTCTTTTAAATCTCACGTCATATAATCAACAGCACGATTCAAATGCAATTGTACATGCTTCATGACAATATCTTTGGTTTGATTGTTTTGAAGGATAGGGCATAATTCAGGTATTTACAACCAGGAGTGCGCTGACCTCTTAAGGGAGTGCAGTCACCATTAGGGGCGCTATGAAAGGTTAAGGGGTTATATGGGTAAGAATAAGGACACCTAGGGGCTGAAGAATTTGTAGTTGTGGATCTGTGCAATCCACACACTCAAATGCCCTGCCCTTTGTCTGTTTCTCTAGCAAAATATGGCTATAAATGTGAGTATGCATTCCACAAACATACAATGATGACACTTAACTCCAATGTGCCAAAGCGTCTGTAAAGAAAGTCTAATGGGGCAGTGAAAATGAAATGGTTGAGATCCAATGACTGTACTGGCAATGGTTGATCCATTTTATGCCATGCGTTGTGATAATCAATATTGGTTGAGAACCACACTCCTTAAGATTGTGTACAAATTGTGTGTCAACAGAAAACAAGTTAGCTATAACCACCATTACGAGACCATGAGCAGTCAAGTTACATGTTGGTGGATGACAAGTATACGTAGGCTGAGAGATTGCCCTACATTGTTTTTCGTTGGCTCTGTCAAGAGAGAACACCCCAGCAGGCATAAATGGTCATTTTTAACACAGACAAAACGTCGTACTCAGATTTTAAATGTTGTGGCTTGGCTCTCCAACACACCGGTGTGCTGTACTACTAACGAATTGGAATGTTCTGTTTATGTTGCAACCCTAATTGGCTGTGTTGGGTGGTGGCGGGTTTAACGACACATTTGTATCTTTACACGATATAACCCAAACTACCTGTATTGTGGATAAATGGTCCTCTTTGCCAAAATGTTAACCGCAGCAATGTCTATCCGCATTACAAAGTCATTGTTGAGGTCTGTGATTTCAAGTTTATAATAAACAAAAAATGTGCATTCTGATAACTACAAGACCTTTCAATAAACATGTTAGAATACTGCAAGTTTAACTAGACCATGACCAATGTATGTCCAACAAAGTACATATGGTTGCATTACTCACTTTGCCATGTTGTTTATGTTCCCATAATACTTTCACTCTCTCACTGCTTCTGTTCCCGAGCTTGAAGTTGCAGGGAAGATCAACATCCATTCCTTCCGTTACGTTTCAATGATGTCTTAGCACAAGTATGCCAGACATCGTCAGGAAGAATCCTGCAACTGAAAAAATGTAAGTGTTCAATGCTACATTCCAATATAACACCATGAGCCTGAAGATTATGCATACACCATCTCCCAATCTCGTCCAGGCCCTACCAACACTCATGTTATTCTATTTCCATGACCAGATTTAGCAAGCCAGAAATACACCACAGAAGTAAAAGCCATGCCTGACCCAAAGAGGCTCATGTTTTCAAGACATGAGGTCAACCTTTTATCTTTAAACTACAGACTCTCACACCCTCCCCTCTGCCTAATTCCATGTGGCCTAGTGGCCAACTTACCCATAGTTGAAATGTACGTGACGCTGGGAAAAGTGATTGTCAGGGGGTCAATCATGGCCAATACCGTTGATGCCACCACACTTTAATCTTTTCTGTCTGCTAGATCCTGTATGTGTCGTAAAGTTGACATCCGATCTTCTAGGTCTGCTTTCACAGTATCTTACAATCTACTTTTAGGCCTTCCCCTTAGTCACAAAGCTTTTGTCGCCAACTCTAATACCTGCCTCTCAGTAACCTGCTCTCCATCCCCTATAAGTACCACCCATTGGAACCTCTTTTTTATAATTAGATTTCTATGACTTGGTTTTTATATATTCGACTACAGATTGCAAACATTGAGGTATTTGCTTATGCAGCTATGAAGACACACAATACCTCTAAAAAAAGTGGTCTGTGTTGTGGAACACGCCTGCAATCAACCACTTTGGAGGCAAGGGTTGATGAATCAAGACAATTTGTGGAATTCCCAAACCAGCTTAGGCTGCAAGGTAGCTTTAAAAATGGCAGCACAGCAAAATGGTTCCCTCATATGCATGGCATTTCTTTGGTACAGTACTCTGGTTTCCTGCCACAAGTAAAAAAAATACTTTCGTGACTGCAATGATTCATCTTCTTTGGTTCTTTCGGTAAAATCACGTAGAATGATAATAAAATAATAAATTGATAAAATAAAATAACACAATAATATTCTCACGACGTTTCGGCCACAACACAAGCGGCCTTCATCAGGTGAAGGGGGCGAGACTGTCTGGTAGGACAGTGCTGGAGTGAAAGAGTCACGTTCAGATACGGCCTTTAAGCTGTGTGAGAGGAACAAAGCGCCTTGACAAAGGAATTAGCATATAATTTAGCATTGAAATGGCTGAATGATTAGCTTGTGACTGGTCACAGAAATAGCTATGTTAAAAGTTAAAGCATACACACCCGCAGAGGCACCCATTGTTAAAGGGATTAGCATAGAATTTAGCATTGAAATAGCTAAGTTAAGGCATACACATCTTGACAATGGAATTAGCATAGAATTTAGCATTGAGATAGCTGAGTGATTAGCTTGTACCTGCTGCAGAAATAGAGCTTGTACCTGCTGCAGAAATAGCTACGTTAAAGTCAGAGCATACACATTCACCGAGGCCCTTAGTACAAATCAAACAGGAGAATTTAGCATTGAAATAACTAGGCGAATCCAGCATTGAAACAACTGAGTGATTAGCTAGTGACTGGTTACAGAAATGACTACACATCTGAGCTATTCACAGTACTATATAGTGAACCAATAAAAACTAAAATATAAATTACCTTCATGTTATCAATAAACTCTATATTCTCCAATCAGCTAAGCTACCAACAATAAGTCGTTATATATCACAATGCTATATGGCGAAAAAATGGGTGGATTCTTACCCTCAAATTTCAGCACCACGGATAGCTACGGGCCCCGTTCAGACGGACGAGTTCGTCCATGGTCGGAACAGAGGAGGGGGAGAGAGACAGCTGCGAGGCCCTAGTATGCTCCATATTGTAAAACTATACCATTAACCGTGGTGTGAGAGGTATTAAGAGGCAATGCTGGCGAAAGAGATGTGGTCTGAAGGTCATCGTAAAAATACAATTAATTAAGAACAGAAATGATTTAAAACATCTTTCCAGTGGTTACTAAGCCTGAATCCATCTTCTCAGTTGAAATTGTCTCTGTGCTTGTATATGTGAATGGCCTCATGAACGAATCTCTCATGGTAGCCGGTTGGTTTGCAAAGAACCTCCGTCTTGGAGAAGTCAATGTCATGTGAGCCCACTGAATTATAACAGTGATCTGCCACGGCAGAGGAGTTCGTCCTACCGTGTTTCAAGTCTGCTTTGTGTTTGCGGATGCGGTCCTGATGACACCTTTGTCATCTGGCCACATGGCCAGCCTGCTCTAGACCAATTCCGCGACCACATCAATTCCATACACCCAGCCATCAGATTTACCATGGAGGTCGAAAAAGATGGCAAACTACCCTTTTTGGATGTCTTAATTAAAAGAAGACATGATGGTTCAATGAGCCACTCTGTCTACAGGAAAGCTACCCATACAGATGCTTACTTGAAACCGGATTCCCACCACCATCCATCCCAGAAGAACTCCCTCATCAAGACTCTATACCATAGAGCCCAATGCATTTCCGACCAGGAACACATTACCAGTGAACTCAAGCACGTACACCAGGCTCTCAGGGCTAATGGCTACTCCGACTACACAATCCGCAAAGCCATTACTCCAGTCATGAAGAAGGATCCTCTTGTGGAGCCACTCAAAACCATCACCTTACCCTACATTGCAGGGGTCACTAAAAAGATCTCCAAAATCCTGAACAAACACAAGATCCAGGTCCGATTCAACACAGTACATAAAATCTGTGATTTAGTTCCATCTGTAAAAGATGCTGTTCCAGACATACAGTACCCGGGCGTTTACAAACTAAAGTGCCTCTGTGGTAGTAGCTACATTGGAGAAACCAAAAGACATATCTCGGACCGCATCCGCGAACACAAAGCAGACTTGAAACACGGTAGGACGAACTCCTCTGCCGTGGCAGATCACTGTTATAATTCAGTGGGCTCACATGACATTGACTTCTCCAAGACGGAGGTTCTTTGCAAACCAACCGGCTACCATGAGAGATTCGTTCATGAGGCCATTCACATATACAAGCACAGAGACAATTTCAACCGAGAAGATGGATTCAGGCTTAGTAACCACTGGAAAGATGTTTTAAATCATTTCTGTTCTTAATTAATTGTATTTTTACGATGACCTTCAGACCGCAGCTCTTTCGCCAGCATTGCCTCTTAATACCTCTCACACCACGGTTAATGGTATAGTTTTACAATATGGAGCATACTAGGGCCTCGCAGCTGTCTCTCTCCCCCTCCTCTGTTCCGACCATGGACGAACTCGTCCGTCTGAACGGGGCCCGTAGCTATCCGTGGTGCTGAAATTTGAGGGTAAGAATCCACCCATTTTTTCGCCATATAGCATTGTGATATATAACGACTTATTGTTGGTAGCTTAGCTGATTGGAGAATATAGAGTTTATTGATAACATGAAGGTAATTTATATTTTAGTTTGTATTGGTTCACTATATAGTACTGTGAATAGCTCAGATGTGTAGTCATTTCTGTGACCAGTCACTAGCTAATCACTCAGTTGTTTCAATGCTGGATTCGCCTAGTTATTTCAATGCTAAATTCTCCTGTTTGATTTGTACTAAGGGCCTCGGTGAATGTGTATGCTCTGACTTTAACGTAGCTATTTCTGCAGCAGGTACAAGCTCTATTTCTGCAACAGGTACAAGCTAATCACTCAGCTATCTCAATGCTAAATTCTATGCTAATTCCATTGTCAAGATGTGTATGCCTTAACTTAGCTATTTCAATGCTAAATTCTATGCTAATCCCTTTAACAATGGGTGCCTCTGCGGGTGTGTATGCTTTAACTTTTAACATAGCTATTTCTGTGACCAGTCACAAGCTAATCATTCAGCCATTTCAATGCTAAATTATATGCTAATTCCTTTGTCAAGGCGCTTTGTTCCTCTCACACAGCTTAAAGGCCGTATCTGAACGTGGCTCTTTCACTCCAGCGCTGTCCTACCAGACAGTCTCGCCCCCTTCACCTGATGAAGGCCGCTTGTGTTGTGGCCGAAACGTCGTGAGAATATTATTGTGTTATTTTATTTTATCAATTTATTATTTTATTATCATTCTACGTGACTTTACCGAAAGAACCAAAGAAGAAAAAAAATACTCTTTAAATATCAACTAACCATCCCAATGCAGGACCCTCCATAAGACAAATTACGTTAAGTGACGTTTTCCTGGCTAATTACGTGGCAAAAATGTACACATTCCATTTTCTTAGCACAAACTTTAAATATCAAATGCATTTATATTTTATTATAATGTACCCGTACGCGCAGAGACCTGAGTTTTGTACGACAGTACGGTATTGTGCAATTTGTAGCGAGTCCGTTTGATGAAGATCGTGGGTAATTGAAGGCACGCGTGAGGTTTGAGTGTAATCACGTGTTGAGTAATGTAGTGATACCACTGCTCTTGAATAAACTAAGAAAAATACTTACCAATGTAGAATGCAGTAACAAACATGACGAGACAAACTAAGTTACACACCAAACACTGAGATGTTTTAAAAGCACGTAATATCAAAGCAACAAAGGATGTAGGGTTAATCTCGGACCAAAATGTTGCATTATCATTTTGTGGTGTGATCTGTACACATACTTTACAGGCACGTGACTTCATACCCATTCTTAAACACTCAGGCATATTCTTAGTTTTTTCGGTAAAGTCACGTTGAAGGGAAACAACAAAATAATAAAATATATATAAAACAATAAAAAAATTCTCACGACGTTTCGACCATAACTCAAACGGTCATCGTCAGGTGTGTTGGTTTGCATAAATTTATTTTTAAACGGCGCATTTATTTATTTATAAAAAAAACGTTAGCGCCACGCGCAACGATCTATATTCTGAAAAGAGGAGGGGGGAGACGAATTTTTTTATTTTTATATATATAATGTATGCTGTCTGAAAGCCACTGTAAGCGTGAACAATCAATTAAGACCTGAAATGGTTTATCAAATCTTTCCAATGATTGCTAAGATAGAATCCATCTTCTCGGTTGAAATTGTCTCTGTGCTTGTATATGTGGATAGCCTCATGAACGAACCTCTCATGGAAGCCAGATGGCTTACAAAGAACCTCTGTCTTGGAAAAGTCAATGGCATGTGAGCCTACTGAATTAGAACAATGATCTGCCACGGACGAGGTGTTGGTCCTACCGTGTTTAAGGTCTGCTTTGTGTTCACGAATGCGGTCCGAGACATGGCGTTTGGTTTCTCCAATGTAACTACTACCACAGAGGCAACTTAGTTTGTAGACACCAGGGTATTGTATGTCCGGAATCACATCTTTTACAGACGGAACCAGATCACGGATTTTATGTAATGTGTTGAAACGGACCTGGATCTTGTGTTTATTCAAGATTTTGGAGATCTTTTTTGTGATCCCCACAATGTAGGGTAAAGTGATGGTTTTGAAAGGCTCCTCAAGAGGGTTCTTCTTCATGGTTTGAGTGATAGCTTTGCGGATTGTATAGTCGGAGTAAACCATTAGCCCTAAGAGCTTGGTGTACGTGTTTGAGTTCACTGCTTATGTGTTCCTGGTCGGATATGCATTGGGCTCTATGATACAGAGTCTTGATGAGAGAATTCTTCTGTGATGGATGGTGGTGGGAATCCGGTTTCAGATAAGCATCCGTATGGGTAGCTTTCCTGTAGACAGAGTGGCTCATTGAACCATCAGGTCTCTTTTTAATTAGGACATCCAAAAAAGGTATCTTGCCATCTATTTCGACTTCCATGGTAAATCTGATGGCTGGGTGTATGGAATTGATGTGGTCGAAGAATTGGTCTAGAGCAGGCCGGCCATGTGGCCAGATGACAAAAGTGTCATCCACGTACCTCTTCCATAAGGTTGGGCGCAGAGTGGCATTCTGGATGGCGTCAGTCTCAAATTTCTCCATGAAAATGTTAGCTATAACTGGAGAAAGGGGGGAGCCCATTGGGGTGCCCTCAGTTTGCTTGTAGAAAGTTCCATTCCAAGTGAAGTATGTATTGGTTAAACAGTGTCTCACCAGGGGGGGGTACCTCAGTGTTTAGTCCTTGATGAACCAAGTTTTCAATGATTGCAATGGTGTCAGGTACAGGAACCTTGGTGAATAAGGAAACTACATCAAAACTGACAAGCAGGTCGTTTGGGGACAGGGAAATACCCTTGATTGTCGATACCAGGTGAGTAGAATTTTGTACCGCAGAGGTGGTCTTTCCAGTGAAAGGACGCAGGATTTCAGACAAAAAACGAGATAGTTTGTAGGTGGGGGAGCCGATAGTAGAGACTATGGGACGAAGGGGTGTATCTACTTTATGTATTTTTGGTAAGCCGTATAATCTTGGTGGCCTGGCAGCAGAAGGTTTCAAGGAAAACTGTTTAGATTGATCAATTAATGCGGTTGAATCAGAAATTATTTTGTTGGTTTGTGTGACGAGGCTGTTGGTGGGATCTCTTTTTATTTTTGTATAACTACCATCGTCGAGTAATTCTTTAATTTTGTTGTTGTATTCTATTTTATCCATGATGACAGTAGCATTGCCTTTGTCAGCTGAGAGGACTACAATATCATTCCTCTTTTTTAATTTATATAATTCAAAACGCTCATCTTTGCTGAGGTTGCTAGCTGGCATCTTAGCGTTTTTGAGGGTTGCAGCGATTTCAGATCTTGCTACGTCTGCAGTGATGTGACCCAGGCCCCTGAGAGCAACGTCTACTTGGGCAATTATATCATTAACTGGTATGTGTTTAGGTGTGACTGCAAAGTTTAGACCTTTAGCTAAAACGGATTTCAGACCATCGGAAATGGAACTCTTACTGTGATTAATTACGACTTTATTAACGTCTAACTTTTTGGTGTGTGGGTCCGGTCTTTTGTTGAAGAGGAGGTTAAATTTGGAAATCAGGTTTTCCTTACATTTGGTCGACATAGTAGCAGCTGAAGAGGCAGTCATATTGTCTACATGTTCCCAATCCGATGTGGACATTGTTGCCGTCAATGATAAGTGTGATTTGTAGAGTGTCTTGTCTAACTGATCTAGTTCGGTGCGTATAAGTCTGATTTTTTCTGAGATAAGAGCTAAGTTAGTTTTGAAAAGAATTCGTTTCGCATTAGAAGAAGTTACAGCAGCAGAGGTCAGTGTAAATGCGATTGCTATTACCCCAGAGTCGCGGCATCTCTTCAGGAAGGTGAGAGACTCGATCAGCTGAGCTTTCTTATCCCGAGTTATTACTGATTCCACGAAATCATGGGTGAGTCACTTTTGTTTACAAACCAAACTGTGTAGTACAAAAAAAGCCACATAAATCACGCAATTTCATATTTATTTTCGCATTTGGTTTGTATGTTATCCTGTTTCCCCCAACTCCTGTTCTTCATAGATTAGGAGTACCACTTATCATGAGCATCTTGGAGCATTACTATTCCCGAAACTGTTCATTTTAATGCCAAATGGGTTCAACTGCATGCGCGTCAAAAAATCGCTAAACCTCTGCACGTACTCACTGCTTAAAATCAGCGGTTCAAGTGGGGGCCTGACGAGGAGGCTGCGTTCGTGGCCCTTCGCGATCGTTTGGCAGCTGCGCCGACGCTCGATTACCCCGATTTTTCATTGCCGTTTATTTTGGACACCGATGCCAGCGATACGGGAATTGGCGCTGTCTTGTCCCAATCCAAGGATGGTGTAGAAAAAGTGGTTGCATATGGCAGCCGTGTCCTCTCGCCGGCTGAAAGCCGCTTCTGTGTGACAAGAAGGGAACTATTGGCAATCGACCACTTTGTGCGCCAATATCGGCCTTACCTATATGGCAGGATATTCGTGGTGCGGACTGACCATGCAGCTCTCCAATACTCTTGTAAAATTGAGCAACCATCTGGTCAGCTGTCTCACTGGCTGGAGACTTTGCAAGAGTTCTCCTTCGACGTTATTTACCGTAAAGGCTCTTGGCACAGTAATGCGGACGCACTCTCTCGGTTGTCTCAAGGTTTCCCGTGCGCATGTTCGTCGGCCACCAATCAGTGCACACGGGTCCCTCCACCCCCTCGTCCTGTCATGTCCGCGGTGACGGATTCCGCGGCGCATACCAGTGCGGGGCCGGCTGACGGCGTCTTGCTTCTTCCGCGCTCGGTATGGGTGCGCGAGCAATTACTGGATGACTCCTTGGTTTCATTGCGGCGTCGTGCTGATCGCTCGCTGGACTCCTCTGTGGCGGATGACACCAGTCGAGTGGAGCTACAGGACGGCCTTTTAATGTGGAGGGAGGACCTGGTTGACCAGTGGCATGTGGCAGTTCCCGTTGTGCTCCAGCATGAATTGGTTCGAGTGCTGCATGCCGAGAAGTTGTTGCACTTGGGCGTGCAGAAAACCATGCTCACGCTGAAAAGAGATTACTTTTGGCCTGGCATGACGGCCGAAATAGCAAAGGTTATCCGCGGCTGCTCCGATTGCGCTCGATGGAAACCACCACGGCAAAAATATATTCCGCCCTTACGGTCCTTTTCTGTTGCTTGAATTAACGAGCTTGTGGCCCTTGACATCCTGGGCCCATTCCCAATAATCCCCGGGGCAATAAATTCCTCTTGGTGGGGGTCGAATATTTTTCCCACTGGCCGATGGCATGGCCGTTGCCAGATCAATCGGCGTCCTCCATCATCGAGGCGTTTTAAATGGTTACATTATGGACAAGGGTGCCCCAGAACAATTGCTCACAGATCAAGGTCGTAATTTTTTATCAAAATTTCTGCGCGATGTCTGTGATGCGTTGGGCACTGAAAATATCCGGACTTTGCCGTACCATCTACAGACAGATGGGATGATTGAACGCCTAAATCGTACCTTGACCACCATGCTCTGCCACACTGTCAGTGAAAAACAGGCCGATTGGGACTTGCACATGCCCGGTGTCCTCTTCGCCTATCGGATGGCCCCACACGCTTCCACCGGCTACTCTTATGTATGACCAGGAGAATGTGCCGCCCATTGAGGCGCAATTTGGGACGGCCGTGAAGGGGCCCAAGCAGACCCTTCCCGAACACATTCGCGACTCTATACGTCGCATTACTGAGGCGCGGGAGGCGGCGCGAATTGGCACGGCCAAGACTCAGGAGCGCAACAAGTGTTGCGCGCGACGGTCTGGCCGCGAGATGCCGTGGTCTGTGGTTGATCGGGCCTGGCTCCATTACCCTCAGGTGCCTGTGGGCACCTCGCCGAAATCGCACAGGCCGTGGCAAGGGCCTGTGGAGTTGGTGGAAATTCGCCATCCTCAGTGCGTGTGCATCCGGGCGGGATCCCGTTGTTGGTTCGTCCATACATCCCGGTTAAAACCGTTATTTTCCGCGTGCGTCGGTTCGTCATCTCCAAAGATTGGCACGCCGGGGTCTGATGTGTCCGACTCGCTAACCCAGTTTCCGGTGGATCTCCCGAAGGACTCTGTTTTGCCGCCCACAGCTGCCCAGGGCCTGAGGACTTCTGTTGCTGACAGCTCCACGCGAGCCGGCCCTACGGCGGCCACGCCCACCGCTGCGCCATCGGCGCTTCCACCTCTCGCGGCGTCAGAACTGGCGGAGCCGCACGTCGAAGTTGGGGATGGTCCGGCGTCGCGGACCCGTTCCAAGTCCGACCGATTTCGTTAAATTCTCGTATTTATGCTCGTTTATGCGCCGTTCGTCGCCTTCGATTTTATGCTTGTTATTGTTGTTGTGCTCGCCAGTATCTTTGGGGTTGCTCTCCCATTACCTGGCCTTACCTTTTCCTAGCTGGGACGGCTTGGGTTTTTTCTCCCGGGGGGGGGGGGGGTGATGTAATGAGAGAGCACTCGGATGGGTGACGGAGGGCTGCATAGGCATTGCCTCATCGGTGATAGCCAATCAGGGCTATGGGTTCCATCTGGGCCGAACTTCATGGGCGGAGCTTACAAGGTATGCAAGATCCATCGGGAAGGTTCTGAGGGGGGCGTGGTTAGAGGCGGGGCTTTGCTCCGCCGAGGCGGATATAAGGAGAGGCAGGAGAGGGAGTCGGTGTGGAAGCCTGGGTCCGGACTGCATCTCCTCCACCTCAACCATCGACCACGTGGCAGCCTCGAGGGCAGCGCTCTTGCGATCTCCAACGCCGTCAACCAGCGGGGTGCGGGGAACGTGAGGGCGAGAGAAAACACGAGCGGAGCAGAGAAGCAGTGAGCGCGTGCCACGGTGTGAGAGAGAGAGAAAGATGGACCATCTGGGAAGAGAGTGTGAAGCCGAGCAGTCGCAACCAATAAAGAAAGACGCAAGTCCCAAGAAGTGGTGGAAGTCGTTTATTACACTAGTAACGGACTTGGCATGTTTTGTTTACGTGACAAAACTTGCTCATTGGCTGTGTCGGGTGGTGGCGGGTTTAACGACACATTTACGCGACGTAACCCAAAACCCTCTATTATGGATATTTGTCTTGATGACAATGATCGTATTGATGACGATCTTAATGACAATGATCGTATTGATGACGACGATGACAATGCCGATTATCTTAATGACGATGACGTTATTGATGATGATCTTAACGATACTGCCCAATAGTGATGGTGAGGCCTCTCGCTGGAATAGCCGTGGCATCTTCACCTGTCCCGAGTCGCAGGTCGGCAGCTGTCATGACCGATGTTGAGCGTTTGGACACGAACAACGCAAAGCTGGTGGGAGCAGGCGATCAGAACGGTAGCACTCTGAACAACGTGGCCTCCGCCTACAACAACAACTTGCGTACTTGCATCACAGAGCCGCCGCGTTCTCCGCCTCGTCTCTCCGTGGTTATCTTTGGCAGCAGCATGGGGAACCGGGGAAGTAGTCGCACCCGAGGCATGCAATGTTGGCCACGCGTTGTGTGGGGGCTGATGCTCCCCGCCTCCTCTCCCCCTTCCTCCTGCCACACTGACGCCGATCGGGTCATTGGCCTCGCCGCCTCCACGTCCTCTCTGTGGGGCATGACTCGTGGCTGGCTCCTCACCACCTCGGGTTAACCCACACACTCCTCACGTAACCCACCACCACCCACGCTGCGGGGCTGCAGGAGCGCGCACAACCGGACCTGCTGCCCACCACGTGTACGCGCTTTAAATAGCTGTATGAATATGCACGTGCGTACCCGTGTACCTCGCGGCGCAGTTCCCCACACAAGCACAACGGCACAAGCACCGCGTGCAAAGGCGAATTCCCAGGGCAACGGCACACTATTGATGACAATACACGCGCGTTAATCTTCGAGCAAACGCGCATGGGCGAGCAAGAAATACGTGGGTACAGGTGCTCGTGTTAATGAGGATATTCGCGCGCTATTCATGACAATATTCACGCGTTAATCCGCTGTGCACACATATACTGCGAGCGTGAGCCCGCGGGCGTAGTTAATGAATTACTGCCCGCGTGGCCCAGTACACACCCACTCGAATTACGTATACGCCGAAACCCTTAATGCGAGCGTCGCAGCGTAAACACACTGCGTAAAACACGCGGAGTAAATAAGCAAGCGAGCACGGGCATCGGGCACGTGGGTGATGACGTTGATGATATTCGGCCTTAATCCATTGTGCCAACACGCGCAGCGGGCGCGAGCACGCGGACACAGACGCAGAGCAGCTTCATCACTGAATACACGCGCGCTTTCCACGAACGCAAACGCGCACGGTTAGCGCGGCACAAACACAACGCTCTTTCGCTGAGCCACACGGCTGTTACACACATGACCACTGCGTTACGGTTTCTGCTGAATTCTGAAATTCACACAAGATACAAAACGTGCATTCACTTTAGTAAATATTTCTCACCACAGGTGTACCCCAATATACATAGATTATGTTTGATGACCCACAGGGGGAGGCAGACGCTCCGACGGCCCCTCCCCCACCCTGTGCACCAGTTTCTGCTCAGTCAATTACTGTGTAAACTATTTGCCTTTTAATCACCTGTCTAGTTATTCGTCTCCATATCTACGTGTGAAAATATCTTAGTTGTGTTGAAAAGTGTTGTTTTAGTAGGTTTTTGGGTAAGAAAATATCTACTTATGGCGGGATCCCTGGGTCCCATAAGCCCCTGGCTCTCGCATAAACTGTGTCGCGACGTCATTTTATGTCTGTTGAAGGCGAACGATATGGCAATCTATTCCTCTCGACAAGCTCTACAAGATGTGCTAATCAAAGTTTCAAAGTTTTGTTTATGACTACGGCAATTTTGGGAACGACGGGTGCTTGGTGAAGAACGAGAGGATGATTTCTGGTGGGTCTCGGCGTTTACAGTGAGGGAAAAAAGTATTTGATCCCCTGTTGATTTTGTTCGTTTGCCCACTGACAAAGAAATGATCTATAATTTTAATGGTAGGCTTATTTGAACAGTGAGAGACAGAATAACAACAACAAAATCCATAAAAACACATGTCAAAAATGTTAGAAATTGATTTGCATTTTAATGAGGGAAATAAGTATTTGACCCCTCTGCAAAACATGACTTAGTACTTGGTGGCAAAACCCTTGTTGGCAATCACAGAGGTCAGGCGTTTCTTGTAGTTGGCCACCAGGTTTGCACACATTTCAGGAAGGATTTTGTCCCACTCCTCTTTGCAGATTTTCTCCAAGTCATTAAGGTTTCGAGGCTGACGTTTGCCAACTCGAACCTTCAGCTCCCTCCACAGATTTTCTTTGGGATTAAGGTCAGGAGACTGCCTAGGCCACTCCAGGACCTTAATGCGCTTCTTCTTGAGCCACTCCTTTGTTGCCTTGGCCGTGTGTTTTGGGTCATTGTCATGCTGGAATACCCATCCACGACCCATTTCAATGCCCTGGATGAGGGAAGGAGGTTCTCACCCAAGATTTGATGGTACATGGCCCCGTCCATCGTCCCTTTGATGCGGCGAAGTTGTCCTGTCCACTTAGCAGAAAAACACCCCCAAAGCATAATGTTTCCACCTCCATGTTTGACGGTTGGGATGGTGTTCTTGGGGTCATAGGCAGCATTCCTCCTCCTCCAAACACGGCGAGTTGAGTTGATGCCAAAGCGCTCCATTTTGGTCTCATCTGACCACAACACTTTCACCCAGTTTGTCCTCTGAATCATTCAGATGTTCATTGGCAAACTTCAGACGGGCATGTATATGTATTTTCTTGAGCAGGGGGACCTTTACGGGCACTGCAGGATTTCAGTCCTTCACGGTGTAGTGTGTTACCAATTGTTTTCTTGGTGACTATGGTCCCAGCTGCCTTGAGATCATTGACAAGATACTCCCGTGTAGTTCTGGGCTGATTCCCCACCGTTCTCATGATCATTGCTACTCCACGAGGTGAGATCTTGCATGGAGCCCCAGGCCGAGGGAGATTGGCAGTTCTTTTATGTTTCTTCCATTTGCGAATAATCACACCAACTGTTGTCACCTTCTCACCAAGCTGCTTGGCAATGGTCTTGTAGTCCATTCCAGCCTTGTGTAGGTCTACAATCTTGTCCCTGACATCCTTGGAGCGCTCTTTGGTCTTGGCCATGGTGGAGAGTTTAGAATCTGATTGATTGATTGCTTCTGTGGACAGGTGTCTTTTATACATGTAACAAGCTGAGATTAGGAGCACTCCCTTTAAGAGTGTGCTCCTAATCTCAGCTCGTTGCCTGCATAAAAGACACCTGGGAGCCAGAAATCTTTTTGATTGAGAGCGGGTCAAATACTTATTTCCCTCATTAAAATGCAAATCAATTTATAACATTTTTGACATGCGTTTTTCTGGATTTTGTTGTTGTTAGTCTGTCTCTCACTGTTCAAATAAACCTACCATTAAAATTATAGACTGATCGTTTCTTTGTCAGTGGGCAAACGTACAAAATCAGCAGGGGATCAAATATTTTTTTCCCTCACTGTATGTGCGTGGTGGGACGGAGACATCAAAACAAATAAATACATTTCCATTTTTACTTCCGTTTATTCGGGACCCCGGGGTCCCGCCATAAGGTTCAATTTTATAATGGTGTAGTGAGTCATTCAGAGACACTATTTAGGAGGCAAGAACGTTTATTCTACACTTTACGCAACACCGTTACACACGGGACTAAATAATCTATTCTCACTCTTGTTACACATAGGGCCACAATACACCTATTTCTCTCGCATACGGAATAACTATAATCGGGTCAGAGCAGCCAACATGCTGCCTGACCCACGGTGTCGAAGACGGAAACGAAGACGTAGACATAGCACTTGGGTTCCACTTCACCTGCAGACAGCCTGGATCTGTGATCGGGGCTTCCCTTTTATCTCTCTCAACACGGCCTGGCTCCACCCTCGGCCGCACCCTACTGGCAGAATATTCCTGACGGTTCCAGGCTACACTGCACCTGTTCCCTCTCTGGCTCCGCCATTAACCACGCCTCTTTCGAGAACTCTCTAGACATTCTCAGCTGCTCCCCCCGTGCCCCCTCGTTCACCTTTGGCGCACGTTACTCACCCCGGCCAATCACCGGGGTGAGTACTCTTTTAGATGGCCATTTATCTTTTTTACGGGCCAATTTTTTCACTTTTTTATGACCAATTTTTTTTTATACCAGTCAATTTTTTCTTTAATGGACACTCTTTTTTAACCTGCCACTTTTTTTGATGGCCACTTATCTTTTTTAATGGCCACCTTTTTTTACCGGTAATTTTTTTTGATGGCCACATTCTTTTACTGGCCAATTTTTTTTGACTGGTCTTTATTATGGGCCAATTGTTTTTTGGTCGGCCACTTTTTTTAATGGCCCCTTTTTTAGCCGGTCACTTTTTAGATGGCCATTTATCTCTTGTACTGGCCAATTTTTTTCATTTTTATGACCACTTTTTTTTTACCAGTCAATGTTTTCTTTAATGGCCACTCTTTTTTAACCAGTCACTTTTTTTGATGGCCACTTTTTTTTTAATGGCTACTTATTTTTAACCGGTAAAAAAAAATTTATGGCCACATTCTTTTACCGGCCAATTTTTTGCACTTTTTTTATGAGCACTTTTTTTTTACCAGTCAAGTTTTTTCTTTAATGGCCTCTCTTTTTTAACCAGTCACTTTTTTTGATGGCTACTTTTTTAATGGCCAATTTTTTTTGACTGGTCTTTTTTATGGGCCAATTATTTTTTGGTCGACCACTTTTTTTTGATGGCCACTCTTTTTTTAACCGGTCACTTTTTTAGATGGCCATTTATCTTTTTTACCGGACAATTTTTTTCACTTTTTTATGACCACTTTTTTTTTGACCGGTCAATTTTTTCTTTAATGGCCATTCTTTTTTAACCAGTCACTTTTTTAATGGCCAATGTTTTTTTATACCAGTCAATTTTTTCTTTAATGGCCACTCTTTTTTAACCAGTCACTTTTTTTGAAGGCCACTTTTTTTTAATGGCCACTTATTTTTAACCGGTAAATTTTTTTTGATGGCCACATTCTTTTACCGGCCAATTTTTTGAACTTTTTTTATGAGCACTTTTTTTTTACCAGTCAAGTTTTTTTCTTTAATGGCCACTCTTTTTTAACCAGTCACTTTTTTTGATGGCCACTTTTTTTTTATGGCCAATTTTTTTCGACTGGTCTTTTTTACGGGCCAATTTTTCACTTTTTTATGACCACTTTTTTTTTTACCAATTTTTTCTTCAATGGCCATTCTTTTTTAACCAGTCACTTCTTTTTTTATGACCAATTTTTTTTATACCAGTAATTTTTTTATTTAATGGCCACTCTTTTTTAACCAGCCACTTTTTTTGATGGCCCATTTTTTTTAATGGCCACTTTTTTTTACTGGTAATTTTTTTTGATGGCCACATTCTTTTACTGGCCAATTTTTTTTTGACTGGTCTTTTTTATGGGCCAATTGTTTTTTGGTCGGCCACTTTTTTTAATGGCCTCTTTTTTAGCCGGTCACTTATCTCTTGTACTGGCCAATTTTTTTCATTTTTATGACCACTTTTTTTTTACCAGTCAATGTTTTCTTTAATGGCCACTCTTTTTTAACCAGTCACTTTTTTTGATGGCCACTTTTTTTTTAATGGCCACTTATTTTTAACCGGTAAAAAATTTTTTATGGCCACATTCTTTTACCGGCCAATTTTTTGCACTTTTTTTATGAGCACTTTTTTTTTTACCAGTCAAGTTTTTTCTTTAATGGCCACTCTTTTTTAACCAGTCACTTTTTTTGATGGCCACTTTTTTTTAATGGCCAATTTTTTTTGACTGGTCTTTTTTATGGGCCAATTATTTTTTGGTTGGCCACTTTTTTTTGATGGCCACTTTTTTTTAACCGGTCACTTTTTTAGATGGCCATTTACCCTTTTTTACCGGCCAATTTTTTTCACTTTTATGACCACTTTTGTCGACCAATTTTTTCTTTAATGGCCACTCTTTTTTAACCAGTCACTTTTTTTGAAGGCCACTTTTTTTTAATGGCCACTTATTTTTAACTGGTAATTTTTTTTTGATAGCCACATTCTTTTACTGGCCAATTTTTTGAACTTTTTTTATGAGCACTTTTTTTTACCAGTCAAGTTTTTTTCTTTAATGGCCACTCTTTTTTAACCAGTCACTTTTTTTGATGGCCACTTTTTTTTGATGGCCAATTTTTTTCGACTGGTCTTTATTATGGGCCAATTGTTTTTTGGTCGGCCACTTTTTTTAATGGCCCCTTTTTTAGCCGGTCACTTTTTTGATGGCCACTTATCTTTTTTAATGGCCACTTTTTTTTACCGGTAATTTTTTTTGATGGCCACATTCTTTTACTGGCCAATTTATTTTGACTGGTCTTTTTTAATGGGCCAATTATTTTTTGGTCGGCCACTTTTTTTAATGGCCTCTTTTTAACCGGTCACTTTTTAGATGGCCATTTATCTCTTTTTCTGGCCAATTTTTTTCACTTTTTTTATGACCACTTTTTTTTACCAGTCAATTTTTTCTTTAATGGTCACTCTTTTTTAACCAGTTACTTTTTTGATGGCCACTTATTTTTTAATGGCCACTTTTTCTACTGGTCTCTTTTTTAGGAGCAACCTACCTCTTTCACCTCCTCCTCCGCCTCCTCCTCCTCCGTCTCCTCCGCCTCCTCCTCCTCCTCCGCCTCCTCCACCTCACTTTGTGTGATGGCCAATAATCTTTTTTACTGACCAATTTTTTTCGACTGGTCTCTTTTTTTTACGGGCCAATTTTTTGTGGTCACTTTTTAATGGCCATTCTTTTTTTAATGGCCATTTTTTAACCTGTCACTTTTTTAGATGGCTATTTATCTTTTTACCGGCCAATGTTTTTCACTTTTTTTATGACCACTTTTTTTTACCAGTCAATTTTTTCTTTAATGGTCACTTTTTTTTAACCAGTCACTTTTTTTGATGGCCACATTCTTTTACTGGCCAATTTTTTTTGACTGGTCTTTTTTTATTGGCCAATTATTTGTTGGTCTGCAAATTTTTTAATGGCCTCGTTTTTAACCAGTCACTTTTTAGATGGCCATTTATCTCTTTTACCAGTCAATTTTTTCACTTTTTTACGGCCACTTTTTTTTACCAGTCAATTTTTTCTTTAATGGTCACTCTTTTTTAACCAGTAACTCTTTTTGATGGCCACTTTTTTTTAATGGCCACTTGTTTTTTAACCAGTATTTTTTTTTGATGGTCACATTCTTTTACTGGCCAATTTTTTTTGACTGGTCTTTTTTTATGGGCCAATTATTTTTTGGTCGGCCACTTTTTTTAATGGCCTCTTTTTTTAAGCGGTCACTTTTTAGATGGCCATTCATCTCTTTTACCGGCCAATTTTTTCACTTTTTTACGCCACTTTTGTTTTTTTACCAGTCATTTTTTTCTTTAATGGTCACTCTTTTTTAACCAGTCACTCTTTTTGATGGCCACTTTTTTTAATGGCCACTTGTTTTTTAACCAGTAATTTTTTTTGATGGCCACATTCTTTTACTGGCCAATTTTTTTTTGACTGGTCTTTATTTATGGGCCAATTATTTTTTGGTCGGCTACTTTTTTTAATGGCCTCTTTTTTAAACCGGTCACTTTTTAGATGGCCATTCATCTCTTTTAACGGCCAATTTTTTTCACTTTTTTTAAGACCACTTTTTTTTTACTAGTCAATTTTTTCTTTAATGGTCACTCTTTTTTAACGTCACTTTTTTTGATGGCCATTTTTTTAATGGCCACTTTTTTTAATCGGGAATTTTTTTTGATGGCCACATTTTTTTCCTGGCCAATTTTTTTTGACTGGTCTTTTTTTATGGGCCAATTATTTTTTGGTCGGCCACTTTTTTTTAATGGCCTCTTTTTTTAACCGGTCACTTTTTAAATGGCCATTCATCTCTTTTACCAGCCAATTTTTTTCACTTTTTTTAAGACCACTTTTTTTTTTACCAGTCAATTTTTTCTTTAATGGTCACTCTTTTTTAACCAGGTCTTTTTTTTGATGGCCACTAATTTTTTAATGGCCACTTTATATTTACTGGTCTCTTTTTTTAGGAGCCACCTACCTCTTTCACCTCCTCCTCCACCTCCTCCTCCTCCGTCTCCTCCTCCTCCGCCTCCTCCTCCGCCTCCTCCTCCGCCTCCTCCACCTCACTTTGTGTGATGGCCAATAATCTTTTTTACTGACCAATTTTTTTCGACTGGTCTCTTTTTTTACGGGCCAATTTTTTCTGGTCACTTTTTAATAGCCATTCCTTTTTTTAATGGCCATTTTTTAACCTGTCACTTTTTTAGATGGCTATTTATCTTTTTACCGGCCAATGTTTTTCACTTTTTTTATGACCACTTTTTTTTTACCAGTCAATTTTTTCTTTAATGGTCACTTTTTTTAACCAGTTACTTTTTTTGATGGCCATATTCTTTTACTGGCCAATTTTTTTTGATTGGTCTTTTTTTATGGGCCAATTATTTTTTGGTCGGCCACTTTTTTTAATGGCCTCTTTTTTTAAGCGGTCACTTTTTAGATGGCCATTCATCTTTTTACCGGCCAATTTTTTCACTTTTTTACGGCCACTTTTGTTTTTTTACCAGTCATTTTTTCTTTAATGGTCACTCTTTTTTAACCAGTCACTCTTTTTGATGGCCACTTTTTTTAATGGCCACTTGTTTTTTAACCAGTAATTTTTTTTGATGGCCACATTCTTTTACTGGCCAATTTTTTTTTGACTGGTCTTTATTTATGGGCCAATTATTTTTTGGTCAGCTACTTTTTTTTAATGGCCTCTTTTTTAAACCAGTCACTTTTTAGAAGGCCATTCATCTCTTTTACCGGCCAATTTTTTTCACTTTTTTTAAGACCACTTTTTTTTACTAGTCAATTTTTTCTTTAATGGTCACTCTTTTTTAACGTCACTTTTTTTGATGGCCATTTTTTTAATGTCCACTTTTTTTAATCGGGAATTTTTTTTGATGGCCACATTTTTTTCCTGGCCAATTTTTTTTGACTGGTCTTTTTTTATGGGCCAATTATTTTTTGGTCGGCCACTTTTTTTAATAGGCACTTTTTTTTAACCGGTAAATTTTTTTGATGGCCACATTCTTTTACTGGCCAATTTTTTTTGACTGGTCTTTTTTTATGGGCCAATTATTTTTTGGTCAGCCACTTATTTTTTAATGGCCACTTTTTTTAACCAGTAATTTTTTTTGATGGTCACATTCTTTTACTGGCCAATTTTTTTTGACTGGTCTTTTTTTATGGGCCAATTATTTTTTGGTCGGCCACTTTTTTTAATGGCCTCTTTTTTTAAGCGGTCACTTTTTAGATGGCCATTCATCTCTTTTACCGGCCAATTTTTTCACTTTTTTACGCCACTTTTGTTTTTTTACCAGTCATTTTTTTCTTTAATGGTCACTCTTTTTTAACCAGTCACTCTTTTTGATGGCCACTTTTTTTAATGGCCACTTGTTTTTTAACCAGTAATTTTTTTTGATGGCCACATTCTTTTACTGGCCAATTTTTTTTTGACTGGTCTTTATTTATGGGCCAATTATTTTTTGGTCGGCTACTTTTTTTAATGGCCTCTTTTTTAAACCGGTCACTTTTTAGATGGCCATTCATCTCTTTTAACGGCCAATTTTTTTCACTTTTTTTAAGACCACTTTTTTTTTACTAGTCAATTTTTTCTTTAATGGTCACTCTTTTTTAACGTCACTTTTTTTGATGGCCATTTTTTTAATGGCCACTTTTTTTAATCGGGAATTTTTTTTGATGGCCACATTTTTTTCCTGGCCAATTTTTTTTGACTGGTCTTTTTTTATGGGCCAATTATTTTTTGGTCGGCCACTTTTTTTTAATGGCCTCTTTTTTTAACCGGTCACTTTTTAAATGGCCATTCATCTCTTTTACCAGCCAATTTTTTTCACTTTTTTTAAGACCACTTTTTTTTTTACCAGTCAATTTTTTCTTTAATGGTCACTCTTTTTTAACCAGGTCTTTTTTTTGATGGCCACTAATTTTTTAATGGCCACTTTATATTTACTGGTCTCTTTTTTTAGGAGCCACCTACCTCTTTCACCTCCTCCTCCGCCTCCTCCTCCTCCGTCTCCTCCTCCTCCGCCTCCTCCTCCGCCTCCTCCTCCGCCTCCTCCACCTCACTTTGTGTGATGGCCAATAATCTTTTTTACTGACCAATTTTTTTCGACTGGTCTCTTTTTTTACGGGCCAATTTTTTCTGGTCACTTTTTAATAGCCATTCCTTTTTTTAATGGCCATTTTTTAACCTGTCACTTTTTTAGATGGCTATTTATCTTTTTACCGGCCAATGTTTTTCACTTTTTTTATGACCACTTTTTTTTTACCAGTCAATTTTTTCTTTAATGGTCACTTTTTTTAACCAGTTACTTTTTTTGATGGCCATATTCTTTTACTGGCCAATTTTTTTTGACTGGTCTTTATTTATGGGCCAATTATTTTTTGGTCAGCTACTTTTTTTTAATGGCCTCTTTTTTAAACCGGTCACTTTTTAGATGGCCATTCATCTCTTTTACCGGCCAATGTTTTTCACTTTTTTTATGACCACTTTTTTTTTACTAGTCAATTTTTTCTTTAATGGTCACTCTTTTTTAACGTCACTTTTTTTGATGGCCATTTTTTTAATGGCCACTTTTTTTAATCGGGAATTTTTTTTGATGGCCACATTTTTTTCCTGGCCAATTTTTTTTGACTGGTCTTTTTTTATGGGCCAATTATTTTTTGGTCGGCCACTTATTTTTTAATGGCCACTTTTTTTAACCAGTAATTTTTTTTGATGGTCACATTCTTTTACTGGCCAATTTTTTTTGACTGGTCTTTTTTTATGGGCCAATTATTTTTTGGTCAGCAACTTTTTTTTAATGGCCACTTTTTTTAACCAGTAATTTTTTTTGATGGTCACATTCTTTTACTGGCCAATTTTTTTTGACTGGTCTTTTTTTATGGGCCAATTATTTTTTGGTCGGCCACTTTTTTTAATGGCCTCTTTTTTTAAGCGGTCACTTTTTAGATGGCCATTCATCTCTTTTACCGGCCAATTTTTTCACTTTTTTACGCCACTTTTGTTTTTTTACCAGTCATTTTTTTCTTTAATGGTCACTCTTTTTTAACCAGTCACTCTTTTTGATGGCCACTTTTTTTAATGGCCACTTGTTTTTTAACCAGTAATTTTTTTTGATGGCCACATTCTTTTACTGGCCAATTTTTTTTTGACTGGTCTTTATTTATGGGCCAATTATTTTTTGGTCGGCTACTTTTTTTAATGGCCTCTTTTTTAAACCGGTCACTTTTTAGATGGCCATTCATCTCTTTTAACGGCCAATTTTTTTCACTTTTTTTAAGACCACTTTTTTTTTACTAGTCAATTTTTTCTTTAATGGTCACTCTTTTTTAACGTCACTTTTTTTGATGGCCATTTTTTTAATGGCCACTTTTTTTAATCGGGAATTTTTTTTGATGGCCACATTTTTTTCCTGGCCAATTTTTTTTGACTGGTCTTTTTTTATGGGCCAATTATTTTTTGGTCGGCCACTTTTTTTTAATGGCCTCTTTTTTTAACCGGTCACTTTTTAAATGGCCATTCATCTCTTTTACCAGCCAATTTTTTTCACTTTTTTTAAGACCACTTTTTTTTTTACCAGTCAATTTTTTCTTTAATGGTCACTCTTTTTTAACCAGGTCTTTTTTTTGATGGCCACTAATTTTTTAATGGCCACTTTATATTTACTGGTCTCTTTTTTTAGGAGCCACCTACCTCTTTCACCTCCTCCTCCGCCTCCTCCTCCTCCGTCTCCTCCTCCTCCGCCTCCTCCTCCGCCTCCTCCTCCGCCTCCTCCACCTCACTTTGTGTGATGGCCAATAATCTTTTTTACTGACCAATTTTTTTCGACTGGTCTCTTTTTTTACGGGCCAATTTTTTCTGGTCACTTTTTAATAGCCATTCCTTTTTTTAATGGCCATTTTTTAACCTGTCACTTTTTTAGATGGCTATTTATCTTTTTACCGGCCAATGTTTTTCACTTTTTTTATGACCACTTTTTTTTTACCAGTCAATTTTTTCTTTAATGGTCACTTTTTTTAACCAGTTACTTTTTTTGATGGCCATATTCTTTTACTGGCCAATTTTTTTTGACTGGTCTTTATTTATGGGCCAATTATTTTTTGGTCGGCTACTTTTTTTTAATGGCCTCTTTTTTAAACCGGTCACTTTTTAGATGGCCATTCATCTCTTTTACCGGCCAATGTTTTTCACTTTTTTTATGACCACTTTTTTTTTACTAGTCAATTTTTTCTTTAATGGTCACTCTTTTTTAACGTCACTTTTTTTGATGGCCATTTTTTTAATGGCCACTTTTTTTAATCGGGAATTTTTTTTGATGGCCACATTTTTTTCCTGGCCAATTTTTTTTGACTGGTCTTTTTTTATGGGCCAATTATTTTTTGGTCGGCCACTTATTTTTTAATGGCCACTTTTTTTAACCAGTAATTTTTTTTGATGGTCACATTCTTTTACTGGCCAATTTTTTTTGACTGGTCTTTTTTTATGGGCCAATTATTTTTTGGTCAGCAACTTTTTTTTAATGGCCTCGTTTTTAACCAGTATTTTTTTTGATGGCCACATTCTTTTACTGGCCAATTTTTTTTGACTGGTCTTTTTTTATGGGCCAATTATTTTTTGGTCGGCCACTTATTTTTTAATGGCCACTTTTTTTAACCAGTAATTTTTTTTGATGGTCACATTCTTTTACTGGCCAATTTTTTTTGACTGGTCTTTTTTTATGGGCCAATTATTTTTTGGTCGGCCACTCTTTTTTTAATGGCCCCTTTTTTAACCAGTCACTTTATAGATGGCCATTTATCTCTTTTTCTGGCCAATTTTTTTCACTTTTTTACGACCACTTTTTTTTTACCAGTCAATTTTTTCTTTAATGGTCACTCTTTTTTAACCAGTTACTTTTTTTGATGGACACTTATTTTTTAATGGCCACTTTTTTTTACTGGTCTCTTTTTTTAGGATCCACCTACCTCTTTCACCTCCTCCTCCGCCTCCTCCTCTGCCTCCTCCTCCGTCTACTCCTCCTCCGCCTCCTCCTCCGCCTCCTCCACCTCACTTTGTGTGATGGCCAATAATCTTTTTTACTGACCAATTTTTTTCGACTGGTCTCTTTTTTTTACGGGCCAATTTTTTCTGGTCACTTTTTAATAGCCATTCCTTTTTTTAATGGCCATTTTTTAACCTGTCACTTTTTTAGATGGCTATTTATCTTTTTACCGGCCAATGTTTTTCACTTTTTTTATGACCACTTTTTTTTTACCAGTCAATTTTTTCTTTAATGGTCACTTTTTTTAACGAGTTACTTTTTTTGATGGCCATATTCTTTTACTGGCCAATTTTTTTTGACTGGTGTTTTTTTATGGGCCAATTATTTTTTGGTCGGCCACTTTTTTTAATGGCCTCTTTTTTTAAGCGGTCACTTTTTAGATGGCCATTCATCTCTTTTACCGGCCAATTTTTTCACTTTTTTACGGCCACTTTTGTTTTTTTACCAGTCATTTTTTTCTTTAATGGTCACTCTTTTTTAACCAGTCACTCTTTTTGATGGCCACTTTTTTTAATGGCCACTTGTTTTTTAACCAGTAATTTTTTTTTGATGGCCACATTCTTTTACTGGCCAATTTTTTTTTGACTGGTCTTTATTTATGGGCCAATTATTTTTTGGTCGGCTACTTTTTTTTAATGGCCTCTTTTTTAAACCAGTGACTTTTTAGATGGCCATTCATCTCTTTTACCGGCCAATTTTTTTCACTTTTTTTAAGACCACTTTTTTTTTACTAGTCAATTTTTTCTTTAATGGTCACTCTTTTTTAACGTCACTTTTTTTGATGGACATTTTTTTAATGGCCACTTTTTTTAATCGGGAATTTTTTTTGATGGCCACATTTTTTTCCTGGCCAATTTTTTTTGACTGGTCTTTTTTTATGGGCCAATTATTTTTTGGTCGGCCACTTTTTTAATGGCCTCTTCTTTTAACCGGTCACTTTTTAGATGGCCATTCATCTCTTTTACCAGCCAATTTTTTTCACTTTTTTTAAGACCACTTTTTTTTTTACCAGTCAATTTTTTCTTTAATGGTCACTCTTTTTTAACCAGGTCTTTTTTTTGATGGCCACTAATTTTTTAATGGCCACTTTATATTTACTGGTCTCTTTTTTTAGGAGCCACCTACCTCTTTCACCTCCTCCTCCGCCTCCTCCTCCTCCTCCGTCTCCTCCTCCTCCGCCTCCTCCTCCGCCTCCTCCACCTCACTTTGTGTGATGGCCAATAATCTTTTTTACTGACCAATTTTTTTCGACTGGTCTCTTTTTTTACGGGCCAATTTTTTCTGGTCACTTTTTAATAGCCATTCCTTTTTTTAATGGCCATTTTTTAACCTGTCACTTTTTTAGATGGCTATTTATCTTTTTACCGGCCAATGTTTTTCACTTTAATTTATGACCACTTTTTTTTTACCAGTCAATTTTTTCTTTAATGGTCACTTTTTTTAACCAGTTACTTTTTTTGATGGCCATATTCTTTTACTGGCCAATTTTTTTTGACTGGTCTTTATTTATGGGCCAATTATTTTTTGGTCGGCTACTTTTTTTTAATGGCCTCTTTTTTAAACCGGTCACTTTTTAGATGGCCATTCATCTCTTTTACCGGCCAATGTTTTTCACTTTTTTTATGACCACTTTTTTTTTACTAGTCAATTTTTTCTTTAATGGTCACTCTTTTTTAACGTCACTTTTTTTGATGGCCATTTTTTTAATGGCCACTTTTTTTAATCGGGAATTTTTTTTGATGGCCACATTTTTTTCCTGGCCAATTTTTTTTGACTGGTCTTTTTTTATGGGCCAATTATTTTTTGGTCGGCCACTTATTTTTTAATGGCCACTTTTTTTAACCAGTAATTTTTTTTGATGGTCACATTCTTTTACTGGCCAATTTTTTTTGACTGGTCTTTTTTTATGGGCCAATTATTTTTTGGTCAGCAACTTTTTTTTAATGGCCTCGTTTTTAACCAGTAATTTTTTTGATGGCCACATTCTTTTACTGGCCAATTTTTTTTTACTGGTCTTTTTTTATGGGCCAATTATTTTTTGGTCGGCCACTTATTTTTTAATGGCCACTTTTTTTAACCAGTAATTTTTTTTGATGGTCACATTCTTTTACTGGCCAATTTTTTTTGACTGGTCTTTTTTTATGGGCCAATTATTTTTTGGTCAGCAACTTTTTTTAATGGCCTCGTTTTTAACCAGTAATTTTTTTGATGGTCACATTCTTTTACTGGCCAATTTATTTTGACTGGTCTTTTTTAATGGGCCAATTATTTTTTGGTCGGCCACTTTTTTTAATGGCCCCTTTTTTAACCAGTCACTTTATAGATGGCCATTTATCTCTTTTTCTGGCCAATTTTTTTCACTTTTTTACGACCACTTTTTTTTTTACCAGTCAATTTTTTCTTTAATGGTCACTCTTTTTTAACCAGTTACTTTTTTTGATGGCCACATATTTTTTAATGGCCACTTTTTTTTACTGGTCTCTTTTTTTAGGATCCACCTACCTCTTTCACCTCCTCCTCCGCCTCCTCCTCTGCCTCCTCCTCCGTCTCCTCCTCCTCCACCTCACTTTGTGTGATGGCCAATAATCTTTTTTACTGACCAATTTTTTTCGACTGGTCTCTTTTTTTTACGGGCCAATTTTTTCTGGTCACTTTTTAATAGCCATTCCTTTTTTTAATGGCCATTTTTTAACCTGTCACTTTTTTAGATGGCTATTTATCTTTTTACCGGCCAATGTTTTTCACTTTTTTTATGACCACTTTTTTTTTACCATTCAATTTTTTCTTTAATGGTCACTTTTTTTAACGAGTTACTTTTTTTGATGGCCATATTCTTTTACTGGCCAATTTTTTTGACTGGTCTTTATTTATGGGCCAATTATTTTTTGGTCGGCTACTTTTTTTTAATGGCCTCTTTTTTAAACCGGTCACTTTTTAGATGGCCATTCATCTCTTTTACCGGCCAATGTTTTTCACTTTTTTTAAGACCACTTTTTTTTTACTAGTCAATTTTTTCTTTAATGGTCACTCTTTTTTAACGTCACTTTTTTGATGGCCATTTTTTTAATGGCCACTTTTTTTAATCGGGAATTTTATTTGATGGCCACATTTTTTTCCTGGCCAATTTTTTTTGACTGGTCTTTTTTTATGGGCCAATTATTTTTTGGTCGGCCACTTTTTTTAATAGGCACTTTTTTTTAACCGGTAAATTTTTTTGATGGCCACATTCTTTTACTGGCCAATTTTTTTTGACTGGTCTTTTTTTATGGGCCAATTATTTTTTGGTCGGCCACTTATTTTTTAATGGCCACTTTTTTAACCAGTAATTTTTTTTGATGGTCACATTCTTTTACTGGCCAATTTTTTTTGACTGGTCTTTTTTTATGGGCCAATTATTTTTTGGTCAGCAACTTTTTTTTAATGGCCTCGTTTTTAACCAGTAATTTTTTTGATGGTCACATTCTTTTACTGGCCAATTTATTTTGACTGGTCTTTTTTAATGGGCCAATTATTTTTTGGTCGGCCACTTTTTTTAATGGCCCCTTTTTTAACCAGTCACTTTATAGATGGCCATTTATCTCTTTTTCTGGCCAATTTTTTTCACTTTTTTACGACCACTTTTTTTTTACCAGTCAATTTTTTCTTTAATGGTCACTCTTTTTTAACCAGTTACTTTTTTTGATGGCCACTTATTTTTTAATGGCCACTTTTTTTTACTGGTCTCTTTTTTTAGGATCCACCTACCTCTTTCACCTCCTCCTCCGCCTCCTCCTCTGCCTCCTCCTCCGTCTCCTCCTCCTCCGCCTCCTCCACCTCACTTTGTGTGATGGCCAATAATCTTTTTTACTGACCAATTTTTTTCGACTGGTCTCTTTTTTTTACGGGCCAATTTTTTCTGGTCACTTTTTAATAGCCATTCCTTTTTTTAATGGCCATTTTTTAACCTGTCACTTTTTTAGATGGCTATTTATCTTTTTACCGGCCAATGTTTTTCACTTTTTTATGACCACTTTTTTTTTACCAGTCAATTTTTTCTTTAATGGTCACTTTTTTTAACGAGTTACTTTTTTTGATGGCCATATTCTTTTACTGGCCAATTTTTTTGACTGGTCTTTATTTATGGGCCAATTATTTTTTGGTCGGCTACTTTTTTTTAATGGCCTCTTTTTTAAACCGGTCACTTTTTAGATGGCCATTCATCTCTTTTACTGGCCAATGTTTTTCACTTTTTTTAAGACCACTTTTTTTTTACTAGTCAATTTTTTCTTTAATGGTCACTCTTTTTTAACGTCACTTTTTTGATGGCCATTTTTTTAATGGCCACTTTTTTAATCGGGAATTTTTTTTGATGGCCACATTTTTTTCCTGGCCAATTTTTTTTGACTGGTCTTTTTTTATGGGCCAATTATTTTTTGGTCGGCCACTTTTTTTAATAGGCACTTTTTTTTAACCGGTAAATTTTTTTGATGGCCACATTCTTTTACTGGCCAATTTTTTTTGACTGGTCTTTTTTTATGGGCCAATTATTTTTTGGTCGGCCACTTATTTTTTAATGGCCACTTTTTTTAACCAGTAATTTTTTTTGATGGTCACATTCTTTTACTGGCCAATTTTTTTTGACTGGTCTTTTTTTATGGGCCAATTATTTTTTGGTCAGCAACTTTTTTTTAATGGCCTCGTTTTTAACCAGTAATTTTTTTGATGGTCACATTCTTTTAGTGGCCAATTTATTTTGACTGGTCTTTTTTAATGGGCCAATTATTTTTTGGTCGGCCACTTTTTTTTAATGGCCCCTTTTTTAACCAGTCACTTTATAGATGGCCATTTATCTCTTTTTCTGGCCAATTTTTTTCACTTTTTTACGACCACTTTTTTTTTACCAGTCAATTTTTTCTTTAATGGTCACTCTTTTTTAACCAGTTACTTTTTTTGATGGACACTTATTTTTTAATGGCCACTTTTTTTTACTGGTCTCTTTTTTTAGGATCCACCTACCTCTTTCACCTCCTCCTCCGCCTCCTCCTCTGCCTCCTCCTCCGTCTCCTCCTCCTCCGCCTCCTCCACCTCACTTTGTGTGATGGCCAATAATCTTTTTTACTGACCATTTTTTTTCGTCTGGTCTCTTTTTTTTACGGGCCAATTTTTTCTGGTCACTTTTTAATAGCCATTCCTTTTTTTAATGGCCATTTTTTAACCTGTCACTTTTTTAGATGGCTATTTATCTTTTTACCGGCCAATGTTTTTCACTTTTTTTATGACCACTTTTTTTTTACCAGTCAATTTTTTCTCTAATGGTCACTTTTTTTAACGAGTTACTTTTTTTGATGGCCATATTCTTTTACTGGCTAATTTTTTTGACTGGTCTTTATTTATGGGCCAATTATTTCTTGGTCGGCTACTTTTTTTAATGGCCTCTTTTTTAAACCGGTCACTTTTTAGATGGCCATTCATCTCTTTTACCGGCCAATGTTTTTCACTTTTTTTAAGACCACTTTTTTTTTACTAGTCATTTTTTTCTTTAATGGTCACTCTTTTTTAACGTCACTTTTTTGATGGCCATTTTTTTAATGGCCACTTTTTTTAATCGGGAATTTTTTTTGATGGCCACATTTTTTTCCTGGCCAATTTTTTTTGACTGGTCTTTTTTTATGGGCCAATTATTTTTTGGTCGGCCACTTTTTTTAATAGGCACTTTTTTTTAACCAGTAATTTTTTTTGATGGCCACATTCTTTTACTGGCCAATTTTTTTTGACTGGTCTTTTTTTACGGGCCAATTATTTTTTAACGGCCACTTTTTTTAACCAGTAATTTTTTTTGATGGTCACATTCTTTTACTGGCCAATTTTTTTTGACTGGTCTTTTTTTATGGGCCAATTATTTTTTGGTCGGCCACTTATTTTTTAATGGCCACTTTTTTTAACCAGTAATTTTTTTTGATGGTCACATTCTTTTACTGGCCAATTTTTTTTGACTGGTCTTTTTTTATGGGCCAATTATTTTTTGGTCAGCAACTTTTTTTAATGGCCTCGTTTTTAACCAGTAATTTTTTTGATGGTCACATTCTTTTACTGGCCAATTTATTTTGACTGGTCTTTTTTAATGGGCCAATTATTTTTTGGTCGGCCACTTTTTTTAATGGCCCCTTTTTTAACCAGTCACTTTATAGATGGCCATTTATCTCTTTTACCGGCCAATTTTTTCACTTTTTTACGGCCACTTTTGTTTTTTTACCAGTCATTTTTTTCTTTAATGGTCACTCTTTTTTAACCAGTCACTCTTTTTGATGGCCACTTTTTTTAATGGCCACTTGTTTTTTAACCAGTAATTTTTTTTGATGGCCACATTCTTTTACTGGCCAATTTTTTTTTGACTGGTCTTTATTTATGGGCCAATTATTTTTTGGTCGGCTACTTTTTTTGAATGGCCTCTTTTTTAAACCGGTCACTTTTTAGATGGCCATTCATCTCTTTTACCGGCCAATTTTTTTCACTTTTTTTAAGACCACTTTTTTTTTACTAGTCAATTTTTTCTTTAATGGTCACTCTTTTTTAACGTCACTTTTTTTGATGGCCATTTTTTTAATGGCCACTTTTTTTAATCGGGAATTTTTTTTGATGGCCACATTTTTTTCCTGGCCAATTTTTTTTGACTTGTCTTTTTTTATGGGCCAATTATTTTTTGGTCGGCCACTTTTTTAATGGCCTCTTCTTTTAACCAGTCACTTTTTAGATGGCCATTCATCTCTTTTACCAGCCAATTTTTTTCACTTTTTTTAAGACCACTTTTTTTTTTACCAGTCAATTTTTTCTTTAATGGTCACTCTTTTTTAACCAGGTCTTTTTTTTGATGGCCACTAATTTTTTAATGGCCACTTTATATTTACTGGTCTCTTTTTTTAGGAGCCACCTACCTCTTTCACCTCCTCCTCCGCCTCCTCCTCCGCCTCCTCCTCCGTCTCCTCCTCCTCCGCCTCCTCCTCCGCCTCCTCCACCTCACTTTGTGTGATGGCCAATAATCTTTTTTACTGACCAATTTTTTTCGACTGGTCTCTTTTTTTACGGGCCAATTTTTTCTGGTCACTTTTTAATAGCCATTCCTTTTTTTAATGGCCATTTTTTAACCTGTCACTTTTTTAGATGGCTATTTATCTTTTTACCGGCCAATGTTTTTCACTTTTTTTATGACCACTTTTTTTTTACCAGTCAATTTTTTCTTTAATGGTCACTTTTTTTAACCAGTTACTTTTTTTGATGGCCATATTCTTTTACTGGCCAATTTTTTTTGACTGGTCTTTATTTATGGGCCAATTATTTTTTGGTCGGCTACTTTTTTTTAATGGCCTCTTTTTTAAACCGGTCACTTTTTAGATGGCCATTCATCTCTTTTACCGGCCAATGTTTTTCACTTTTTTTATGACCACTTTTTTTTTACTAGTCAATTTTTTCTTTAATGGTCACTCTTTTTTAACGTCACTTTTTTTGATGGCCATTTTTTTAATGCCCACTTTTTTTAATCGGGAATTTTTTTTGATGGCCACATTTTTTTCCTGGCCAATTTTTTTTGACTGGTTTTTTTTTATGGGCCAATTATTTTTTGGTCGGCCACTTATTTTTTAATGGCCACTTTTTTTAACCAGTAATTTTTTTTGATGGTCACATTCTTTTACTGGCCAATTTTTTTTGACTGGTCTTTTTTTATGGGCCAATTATTTTTTGGTCAGCAACTTTTTTTTAATGGCCTCGTTTTTAACCAGTAATTTTTTTGATGGCCACATTCTTTTACTGGCCAATTTTTTTTTACTGGTCTTTTTTTATGGGCCAATTATTTTTTGGTCGGCCACTTATTTTTTAATGGCCACTTTTTTTAACCAGTAATTTTTTTTGATGGTCACATTCTTTTACTGGCCAATTTTTTTTGACTGGTCTTTTTTTATGGGCCAATTATTTTTTGGTCAGCAACTTTTTTTAATGGCCTCGTTTTTAACCAGTAATTTTTTTGATGGTCACATTCTTTTACTGGCCAATTTATTTTGACTGGTCTTTTTTAATGGGCCAATTATTTTTTGGTCGGGCACTTTTTTTAATGGCCCCTTTTTTAACCAGTCACTTTATAGATGGCCATTTATCTCTTTTTCTGGCCAATTTTTTTCACTTTTTTACGACCACTTTTTTTTTACCAGTCAATTTTTTCTTTAATGGTCACTCTTTTTTAACCAGTTACTTTTTTTGATGGCCACTTATTTTTTAATGGCCACTTTTTTTTACTGGTCTCTTTTTTTAGGATCCACCTACCTCTTTCACCTCCTCCTCCGCCTCCTCCTCTGCCTCCTCCTCCGTCTCCTCCTCCTCCACCTCACTTTGTGTGATGGCCAATAATCTTTTTTACTGACCAATTTTTTTCGACTGGTCTCTTTTTTTTACGGGCCAATTTTTTCTGGTCACTTTTTAATAGCCATTCCTTTTTTTAATGGCCATTTTTTAACCTGTCACTTTTTTAGATGGCTATTTATCTTTTTACCGGCCAATGTTTTTCACTTTTTTTATGACCACTTTTTTTTACCAGTCAATTTTTTCTTTAATGGTCACTTTTTTTAACAAGTTACTTTTTTTGATGGCCATATTCTTTTACTGGCCAATTTTTTTGACTGGTCTTTATTTATGGGCCAATTATTTTTTGGTCGGCTACTTTTTTTTAATGGCCTCTTTTTTAAACCGGTCACTTTTTAGATGGCCATTCATCTCTTTTACCGGCCAATGTTTTTCACTTTTTTTAAGACCACTTTTTTTTTTACCAGTCAATTTTTTCTTTAATGGTCACTCTTTTCTAACCAGGTCTTTTTTTTGATGGCCACTAATTTTTTAATGGCCACTTTATATTTACTGGTCTCTTTTTTTAGGAGCCACCTACCTCTTTCACCTCCTCCTCCGCCTCCTCCTCCTCCGTCTCCTCCTCCGCCTCCTCCTCCGCCTCCTCCACCTCACTTTGTGTGATGGCCAATAATCTTTTTTACTGACCAATTTTTTTCGACTGGTCTCTTTTTTTACGGGCCAATTTTTTCTGGTCACTTTTTAATAGCCATTCCTTTTTTTAATGGCCATTTTTTAACCTGTCACTTTTTTAGATGGCTATTTATCTTTTTACCGACCAATGTTTTTCACTTTTTTATGACCACTTTTTTTTTACCAGTCAATTTTTTCTTTAATGGTCACTTTTTTTAACCAGTTACTTTTTTTGATGGCCATATTCTTTTACTGGCCAATTTTTTTTGACTGGTCTTTTTTTATGGGCCAATTATTTTTTGGTCGGCCACTTTTTTTAATAGGCACTTTTTTTTAACCGGTAAATTTTTTTGATGGCCACATTCTTTTACTGGCCAATTTTTTTTGACTGGTCTTTTTTATGGGCCAATTATTTTTTGGTCGGCCACTTATGTTTTAATGGCCACTTTTTTAACCAGTCACTTTATAGATGGCCATTTATCTCTTTTTCTGGCCAATTTTTTTCACTTTTTTACGACCACTTTTTTTTTACCAGTCAATTTTTTCTTTAATGGTCACTCTTTTTTAACCAGTTACTTTTTTTGATGGACACTTATTTTTTAATGGCCACTTTTTTTTACTGGTCTCTTTTTTTAGGATCCACCTACCTCTTTCACCTCCTCCTCCGCCTCCTCCTCTGCCTCCTCCTCTGTCTCCTCCTCCTCCGCCTCCTCCTCCGCCTCCTCCACCTCACTTTGTGTGATGGCCAATAATCTTTTTTACTGACCAATTTTTTTCGACTGGTCTCTTTTTTTTACGGGCCAATTTTTTCTGGTCACTTTTTAATAGCCATTCCTTTTTTTAATGGCCATTTTTTAACCTGTCACTTTTTTAGATGGCTATTTATCTTTTTACCGGCCAATGTTTTTCACTTTTTTTATGACCACTTTTTTTTTACCAGTCAATTTTTTCTTTAATGGTCACTTTTTTTAACCAGTTACTTTTTTTGATGGCCATATTCTTTTACTGGCCAATTTTTTTTGACTGGTCTTTATTTATGGGCCAATTATTTTTTGGTCGGCTACTTTTTTTTAATGGCCTCTTTTTTAAACCGGTCACTTTTTAGATGGCCATTCATCTCTTTTACCGGCCAATGTTTTTCACTTTTTTTATGACCACTTTTTTTTTACTAGTCAATTTTTTCTTTAATGGTCACTCTTTTTTAACGTCACTTTTTTTGATGGCCATTTTTTTAATGCCCACTTTTTTTAATCGGGAATTTTTTTTGATGGCCACATTTTTTTCCTGGCCAATTTTTTTTGACTGGTTTTTTTTTATGGGCCAATTATTTTTTGGTCGGCCACTTATTTTTTAATGGCCACTTTTTTTAACCAGTAATTTTTTTTGATGGTCACATTCTTTTACTGGCCAATTTTTTTTGACTGGTCTTTTTTTATGGGCCAATTATTTTTTGGTCAGCAACTTTTTTTTAATGGCCTCGTTTTTAACCAGTAATTTTTTTGATGGCCACATTCTTTTACTGGCCAATTTTTTTTTACTGGTCTTTTTTTATGGGCCAATTATTTTTTGGTCGGCCACTTATTTTTTAATGGCCACTTTTTTTAACCAGTAATTTTTTTTGATGGTCACATTCTTTTACTGGCCAATTTTTTTTGACTGGTCTTTTTTTATGGGCCAATTATTTTTTGGTCAGCAACTTTTTTTAATGGCCTCGTTTTTAACCAGTAATTTTTTTGATGGTCACATTCTTTTACTGGCCAATTTATTTTGACTGGTCTTTTTTAATGGGCCAATTATTTTTTGGTCGGGCACTTTTTTTAATGGCCCCTTTTTTAACCAGTCACTTTATAGATGGCCATTTATCTCTTTTTCTGGCCAATTTTTTTCACTTTTTTACGACCACTTTTTTTTTACCAGTCAATTTTTTCTTTAATGGTCACTCTTTTTTAACCAGTTACTTTTTTTGATGGCCACTTATTTTTTAATGGCCACTTTTTTTTACTGGTCTCTTTTTTTAGGATCCACCTACCTCTTTCACCTCCTCCTCCGCCTCCTCCTCTGCCTCCTCCTCCGTCTCCTCCTCCTCCACCTCACTTTGTGTGATGGCCAATAATCTTTTTTACTGACCAATTTTTTTCGACTGGTCTCTTTTTTTTACGGGCCAATTTTTTCTGGTCACTTTTTAATAGCCATTCCTTTTTTTAATGGCCATTTTTTAACCTGTCACTTTTTTAGATGGCTATTTATCTTTTTACCGGCCAATGTTTTTCACTTTTTTTATGACCACTTTTTTTTACCAGTCAATTTTTTCTTTAATGGTCACTTTTTTTAACAAGTTACTTTTTTTGATGGCCATATTCTTTTACTGGCCAATTTTTTTGACTGGTCTTTATTTATGGGCCAATTATTTTTTGGTCGGCTACTTTTTTTTAATGGCCTCTTTTTTAAACCGGTCACTTTTTAGATGGCCATTCATCTCTTTTACCGGCCAATGTTTTTCACTTTTTTTAAGACCACTTTTTTTTTTACCAGTCAATTTTTTCTTTAATGGTCACTCTTTTCTAACCAGGTCTTTTTTTTGATGGCCACTAATTTTTTAATGGCCACTTTATATTTACTGGTCTCTTTTTTTAGGAGCCACCTACCTCTTTCACCTCCTCCTCCGCCTCCTCCTCCTCCGTCTCCTCCTCCGCCTCCTCCTCCGCCTCCTCCACCTCACTTTGTGTGATGGCCAATAATCTTTTTTACTGACCAATTTTTTTCGACTGGTCTCTTTTTTTACGGGCCAATTTTTTCTGGTCACTTTTTAATAGCCATTCCTTTTTTTAATGGCCATTTTTTAACCTGTCACTTTTTTAGATGGCTATTTATCTTTTTACCGACCAATGTTTTTCACTTTTTTATGACCACTTTTTTTTTACCAGTCAATTTTTTCTTTAATGGTCACTTTTTTTAACCAGTTACTTTTTTTGATGGCCATATTCTTTTACTGGCCAATTTTTTTTGACTGGTCTTTATTTATGGGCCAATTATTTTTTGGTCGGCTACTTTTTTTTAATGGCCTCTTTTTTAAACCGGTCACTTTTTAGATGGCCATTCATCTCTTTTACCGGCCAATGTTTTTCACTTTTTTTATGACCACTTTTTTTTTACTAGTCAATTTTTTCTTTAATGGTCACTCTTTTTTAACGTCACTTTTTTTGATGGCCATTTTTTTAATGCCCACTTTTTTTAATCGGGAATTTTTTTTGATGGCCACATTTTTTTCCTGGCCAATTTTTTTTGACTGGTTTTTTTTTATGGGCCAATTATTTTTTGGTCGGCCACTTATTTTTTAATGGCCACTTTTTTTAACCAGTAATTTTTTTTGATGGTCACATTCTTTTACTGGCCAATTTTTTTTTGACTGGTCTTTATTTATGGGCCAATTATTTTTTGGTCGGCTACTTTTTTTTAATGGCCTCTTTTTTAAACCGGTCACTTTTTAGATGGCCATTCATCTCTTTTACCGGCCAATTTTTTTCACTTTTTTTAAGACCACTTTTTTTTTACTAGTCAATTTTTTCTTTAATGGTCACTCTTTTTTAACGTCACTTTTTTTGATGGCCATTTTTTTAATGCCCACTTTTTTTAATCGGGAATTTTTTTTGATGGCCACATTTTTTTCCTGGCCAATTTTTTTTGACTGGTTTTTTTTTATGGGCCAATTATTTTTTGGTCGGCCACTTATTTTTTAATGGCCACTTTTTTTAACCAGTAATTTTTTTTGATGGTCACATTCTTTTACTGGCCAATTTTTTTTGACTGGTCTTTTTTTATGGGCCAATTATTTTTTGGTCAGCAACTTTTTTTTAATGGCCTCGTTTTTAACCAGTAATTTTTTTGATGGCCACATTCTTTTACTGGCCAATTTTTTTTTACTGGTCTTTTTTTATGGGCCAATTATTTTTTGGTCGGCCACTTATTTTTTAATGGCCACTTTTTTTAACCAGTAATTTTTTTTGATGGTCACATTCTTTTACTGGCCAATTTTTTTTGACTGGTCTTTTTTTATGGGCCAATTATTTTTTGGTCAGCAACTTTTTTTAATGGCCTCGTTTTTAACCAGTAATTTTTTTGATGGTCACATTCTTTTACTGGCCAATTTATTTTGACTGGTCTTTTTTAATGGGCCAATTATTTTTTGGTCGGGCACTTTTTTTAATGGCCCCTTTTTTAACCAGTCACTTTATAGATGGCCATTTATCTCTTTTTCTGGCCAATTTTTTTCACTTTTTTACGACCACTTTTTTTTTACCAGTCAATTTTTTCTTTAATGGTCACTCTTTTTTAACCAGTTACTTTTTTTGATGGCCACTTATTTTTTAATGGCCACTTTTTTTTACTGGTCTCTTTTTTTAGGATCCACCTACCTCTTTCACCTCCTCCTCCGCCTCCTCCTCTGCCTCCTCCTCCGTCTCCTCCTCCTCCACCTCACTTTGTGTGATGGCCAATAATCTTTTTTACTGACCAATTTTTTTCGACTGGTCTCTTTTTTTTACGGGCCAATTTTTTCTGGTCACTTTTTAATAGCCATTCCTTTTTTTAATGGCCATTTTTTAACCTGTCACTTTTTTAGATGGCTATTTATCTTTTTACCGGCCAATGTTTTTCACTTTTTTTATGACCACTTTTTTTTACCAGTCAATTTTTTCTTTAATGGTCACTTTTTTTAACAAGTTACTTTTTTTGATGGCCATATTCTTTTACTGGCCAATTTTTTTGACTGGTCTTTATTTATGGGCCAATTATTTTTTGGTCGGCTACTTTTTTTTAATGGCCTCTTTTTTAAACCGGTCACTTTTTAGATGGCCATTCATCTCTTTTACCGGCCAATGTTTTTCACTTTTTTTAAGACCACTTTTTTTTTACTAGTCAATTTTTTCTTTAATGGTCACTCTTTTTTAACATCACTTTTTTTGATGGCCATTTTTTTAATGGCCACTTTTTTTAATCGGGAATTTTTTTTGATGGCCACATTTTTTTCCTGGCCAATTTTTTTTGACTGGTCTTTTTTTATGGGCCAATTATTTTTTGGTCGGCCACTTTTTTTAATAGGCACTTTTTTTTAACCGGTAAATTTTTTTGATGGCCACATTCTTTTACTGGCCAATTTTTTTTGACTGGTCTTTTTTATGGGCCAATTATTTTTTGGTCGGCCACTTATGTTTTAATGGCCACTTTTTTAACCAGTCACTTTATAGATGGCCATTTATCTCTTTTTCTGGCCAATTTTTTTCACTTTTTTACGACCACTTTTTTTTTACCAGTCAATTTTTTCTTTAATGGTCACTCTTTTTTAACCAGTTACTTTTTTTGATGGACACTTATTTTTTAATGGCCACTTTTTTTTACTGGTCTCTTTTTTTAGGATCCACCTACCTCTTTCACCTCCTCCTCCGCCTCCTCCTCTGCCTCCTCCTCTGTCTCCTCCTCCTCCGCCTCCTCCTCCGCCTCCTCCACCTCACTTTGTGTGATGGCCAATAATCTTTTTTACTGACCAATTTTTTTCGACTGGTCTCTTTTTTTTACGGGCCAATTTTTTCTGGTCACTTTTTAATAGCCATTCCTTTTTTTAATGGCCATTTTTTAACCTGTCACTTTTTTAGATGGCTATTTATCTTTTTACCGGCCAATTTTTTCACTTTTTTACGGCCACTTTTGTTTTTTTACCAGTCATTTTTTTCTTTAATGGTCACTCTTTTTTTAACCAGTCACACTTTTTGATGGCCACTTTTTTTAATGGCCACTTGTTTTTTAACCAGTAATTTTTTTTGATGGCCACATTCTTTTACTGGCCAATTTTTTTTTGACTGGTCTTTATTTATGGGCCAATTATTTTTTGGTCGGCTACTTTTTTTTAATGGCCTCTTTTTTAAACCGGTCACTTTTTAGATGGCCATTCATCTCTTTTACCGGCCAATTTTTTTCACTTTTTTTAAGACCACTTTTTTTTACTAGTCATTTTTTTCTTTAATGGTCACTCTTTTTTAACATCACTTTTTTTGATGGCCATTTTTTTAATGGCCACTTTTTTAAATCGGGAATTTTTTTTGATGGCCACATTTTTTTCCTGGCCAATTTTTTTTGACTTGTCTTTTTTTATGGGCCAATTATTTTTTGGTCGGCCACTTTTTTAATGGCCTCTTCTTTTAACCAGTCACTTTTTAGATGGCCATTCATCTCTTTTACCAGCCAATTTTTTTCACTTTTTTTAAGACCACTTTTTTTTTTACCAGTCAATTTTTTCTTTAATGGTCACTCTTTTCTAACCAGGTCTTTTTTTTGATGGCCACTAATTTTTTAATGGCCACTTTATATTTACTGGTCTCTTTTTTTAGGAGCCACCTACCTCTTTCACCTCCTCCTCCGCCTCCTCCTCCTCCGTCTCCTCCTCCGCCTCCTCCTCCGCCTCCTCCACCTCACTTTGTGTGATGGCCAATAATCTTTTTTACTGACCAATTTTTTTCGACTGGTCTCTTTTTTTACGGGCCAATTTTTTCTGGTCACTTTTTAATAGCCATTCCTTTTTTTAATGGCCATTTTTTAACCTGTCACTTTTTTAGATGGCTATTTATCTTTTTACCGACCAATGTTTTTCACTTTTTTTATGACCACTTTTTTTTTACCAGTCAATTTTTTCTTTAATGGTCACTTTTTTTAACCAGTTACTTTTTTTGATGGCCATATTCTTTTACTGGCCAATTTTTTTTGACTGGTCTTTATTTATGGGCCAATTATTTTTTGGTCGGCTACTTTTTTTTAATGGCCTCTTTTTTAAACCGGTCACTTTTTAGATGGCCATTCATCTCTTTTACCGGCCAATGTTTTTCACTTTTTTTATGACCACTTTTTTTTTACTAGTCAATTTTTTCTTTAATGGTCACTCTTTTTTAACGTCACTTTTTTTGATGGCCATTTTTTTAATGGCCACTTTTTTTAATCGGGAATTTTTTTTGATGGCCACATTTTTATCCTGGCCAATTTTTTTTGACTGGTCTTTTTTTATGGGCCAATTATTTTTTGGTCGGCCACTTATTTTTTAATGGCCACTTTTTTTAACCAGTAATTTTTTTTGATGTTCACATTCTTTTACTGGCCAATTTTTTTTGACTGGTCTTTTTTTATGGGCCAATTATTTTTTGGTCAGCAACTTTTTTTTAATGGCCTCGTTTTTAACCAGTAATTTTTTTGATGGCCACATTCTTTTACTGGCCAATTTTTTTTGACTGGTCTTTTTTTATGGGCCAATTATTTTTTGGTCGGCCACTTATTTTTTAATGGCCACTTTTTTAACCAGTAATTTTTTTTGATGGTCACATTCTTTTACTGGCCAATTTTTTTTGACTGGTCTTTTTTAATGGGCCAATTATTTTTTGGTCGGCCACTTTTTTAATGGCCCCTTTTTTAACCAGTCACTTTATAGATGGCCATTTATCTCTTTTTCTGGCCAATTTTTTTCACTTTTTTACGACCACTTTTTTTTTACCAGTCAATTTTTTCTTTAATGGTCACTCTTTTTTAACCAGTTACTTTTTTTGATGGCCACTTATTTTTTAATGGCCACTTTTTTTTACTGGTCTCTTTTTTTAGGATCCACCTACCTCTTTCACCTCCTCCTCCGCCTCCTCCTCTGCCTCCTCCTCCGTCTCCTCCTCCTCCGCCTCCTCCACCTCACTTTGTGTGATGGCCAATAATCTTTTTTAATGACCAATTTTTTTCGACTGGTCTCTTTTTTTTACGGGCCAATTTTTTCTGGTCACTTTTTAATAGCCATTCCTTTTTTAATGGCCATTTTTTAACCTGTCACTTTTTTAGATGGCTATTTATCTTTTTACCGGCCAATGTTTTTCACTTTTTTTATGACCACTTTTGTTTTACCAGTCAATTTTTTCTTTAATGGTCACTTTTTTTAACGAGTTACTTTTTTTGATGGCCATATTCTTTTACTGGCCAATTGTTTTGACTGGTGTTTTTTTATGGGCCAATTATTTTTTGGTCAGCAACTTTTTTTTAATGGCCTCGTTTTTAACCAGTAATTTTTTTGATGGCCACATTCTTTTACTGGCCAATTTTTTTTGACTGGTCTTTTTTTATGGGCCAATTATTTTTTGGTCGGCCACTTATTTTTTAATGGCCACTTTTTTAACCAGTAATTTTTTTTGATGGTCACATTCTTTTACTGGCCAATTTTTTTTGACTGGTCTTTTTTTATGGGCCAATTATTTTTTGGTCGGCCACTTATTTTTTAATGGCCACTTTTTTAACCAGTAATTTTTTTTGATGGTCACATTCTTTTACTGGCCAATTTTTTTTGACTGGTCTTTTTTAATGGGCCAATTATTTTTTGGTCGGCCACTTTTTTAATGGCCCCTTTTTTAACCAGTCACTTTATAGATGGCCATTTATCTCTTTTTCTGGCCAATTTTTTTCACTTTTTTACGACCACTTTTTTTTTACCAGTCAATTTTTTCTTTAATGGTCACTCTTTTTTAACCAGTTACTTTTTTTGATGGCCACTTATTTTTTAATGGCCACTTTTTTTTACTGGTCTCTTTTTTTAGGATCCACCTACCTCTTTCACCTCCTCCTCCGCCTCCTCCTCTGCCTCCTCCTCCGTCTCCTCCTCCTCCGCCTCCTCCACCTCACTTTGTGTGATGGCCAATAATCTTTTTTAATGACCAATTTTTTTCGACTGGTCTCTTTTTTTTACGGGCCAATTTTTTCTGGTCACTTTTTAATAGCCATTCCTTTTTTTAATGGCCATTTTTTAACCTGTCACTTTTTTAGATGGCTATTTATCTTTTTACCGGCCAATGTTTTTCACTTTTTTTATGACCACTTTTGTTTTACCAGTCAATTTTTTCTTTAATGGTCACTTTTTTTAACGAGTTACTTTTTTTGATGGCCATATTCTTTTACTGGCCAATTGTTTTGACTGGTGTTTTTTTATGGGCCAATTATTTTTTGGTCAGCAACTTTTTTTTAATGGCCTCGTTTTTAACCAGTAATTTTTTTGATGGCCACATTCTTTTACTGGCCAATTTTTTTTGACTGGTCTTTTTTTATGGGCCAATTATTTTTTGGTCAGCCACTTATTTTTTAATGGCCACTTTTTTAACCAGTAATTTTTTTTGATGGTCACATTCTTTTACTGGCCAATTTTTTTTGACTGGTCTTTTTTTATGGGCCAATTATTTTTTGGTCAGCAACTTTTTTTTAATGGCCTCGTTTTTAACCAGTAATTTTTTTGATGGCCACATTCTTTTACTGGCCAATTTTTTTTGACTGGTCTTTTTTTATGGGCCAATTATTTTTTGGTCGGCCACTTATTTTTTAATGGCCACTTTTTTAACCAGTAATTTTTTTTGATGGTCACATTCTTTTACTGGCCAATTTTTTTTGACTGGTCTTTTTTAATGGGCCAATTATTTTTTGGTCGGCCACTTTTTTAATGGCCCCTTTTTTAACCAGTCACTTTATAGATGGCCATTTATCTCTTTTTCTGGCCAATTTTTTTCACTTTTTTACGACCACTTTTTTTTTACCAGTCAATTTTTTCTTTAATGGTCACTCTTTTTTAACCAGTTACTTTTTTTGATGGCCACTTATTTTTTAATGGCCACTTTTTTTTACTGGTCTCTTTTTTTAGGATCCACCTACCTCTTTCACCTCCTCCTCCGCCTCCTCCTCTGCCTCCTCCTCCGTCTCCTCCTCCTCCGCCTCCTCCACCTCACTTTGTGTGATGGCCAATAATCTTTTTTAATGACCAATTTTTTTCGACTGGTCTCTTTTTTTTACGGGCCAATTTTTTCTGGTCACTTTTTAATAGCCATTCCTTTTTTAATGGCCATTTTTTAACCTGTCACTTTTTTAGATGGCTATTTATCTTTTTACCGGCCAATGTTTTTCACTTTTTTTATGACCACTTTTGTTTTACCAGTCAATTTTTTCTTTAATGGTCACTTTTTTTAACGAGTTACTTTTTTTGATGGCCATATTCTTTTACTGGCCAATTGTTTTGACTGGTGTTTTTTTATGGGCCAATTATTTTTTGGTCAGCAACTTTTTTTTAATGGCCTCGTTTTTAACCAGTAATTTTTTTGATGGCCACATTCTTTTACTGGCCAATTTTTTTTGACTGGTCTTTTTTTATGGGCCAATTATTTTTTGGTCGGCCACTTATTTTTTAATGGCCACTTTTTTAACCAGTAATTTTTTTTGATGGTCACATTCTTTTACTGGCCAATTTTTTTTGACTGGTCTTTTTTTATGGGCCAATTATTTTTTGGTCGGCCACTTATTTTTTAATGGCCACTTTTTTAACCAGTAATTTTTTTTGATGGTCACATTCTTTTACTGGCCAATTTTTTTTGACTGGTCTTTTTTAATGGGCCAATTATTTTTTGGTCGGCCACTTTTTTAATGGCCCCTTTTTTAACCAGTCACTTTATAGATGGCCATTTATCTCTTTTTCTGGCCAATTTTTTTCACTTTTTTACGACCACTTTTTTTTTACCAGTCAATTTTTTCTTTAATGGTCACTCTTTTTTAACCAGTTACTTTTTTTGATGGCCACTTATTTTTTAATGGCCACTTTTTTTTACTGGTCTCTTTTTTTAGGATCCACCTACCTCTTTCACCTCCTCCTCCGCCTCCTCCTCTGCCTCCTCCTCCGTCTCCTCCTCCTCCGCCTCCTCCACCTCACTTTGTGTGATGGCCAATAATCTTTTTTAATGACCAATTTTTTTCGACTGGTCTCTTTTTTTTACGGGCCAATTTTTTCTGGTCACTTTTTAATAGCCATTCCTTTTTTTAATGGCCATTTTTTAACCTGTCACTTTTTTAGATGGCTATTTATCTTTTTACCGGCCAATGTTTTTCACTTTTTTTATGACCACTTTTGTTTTACCAGTCAATTTTTTCTTTAATGGTCACTTTTTTTAACGAGTTACTTTTTTTGATGGCCATATTCTTTTACTGGCCAATTGTTTTGACTGGTGTTTTTTTATGGGCCAATTATTTTTTGGTCAGCAACTTTTTTTTAATGGCCTCGTTTTTAACCAGTAATTTTTTTGATGGCCACATTCTTTTACTGGCCAATTTTTTTTGACTGGTCTTTTTTTATGGGCCAATTATTTTTTGGTCGGCCACTTATTTTTTAATGGCCACTTTTTTAACCAGTAATTTTTTTTGATGGTCACATTCTTTTACTGGCCAATTTTTTTTGACTGGTCTTTTTTTATGGGCCAATTATTTTTTGGTCGGCCACTTATTTTTTAATGGCCACTTTTTTAACCAGTAATTTTTTTTGATGGTCACATTCTTTTACTGGCCAATTTTTTTTGACTGGTCTTTTTTAATGGGCCAATTATTTTTTGGTCGGCCACTTTTTTAATGGCCCCTTTTTTAACCAGTCACTTTATAGATGGCCATTTATCTCTTTTTCTGGCCAATTTTTTTCACTTTTTTACGACCACTTTTTTTTTACCAGTCAATTTTTTCTTTAATGGTCACTCTTTTTTAACCAGTTACTTTTTTTGATGGCCACTTATTTTTTAATGGCCACTTTTTTTTACTGGTCTCTTTTTTTAGGATCCACCTACCTCTTTCACCTCCTCCTCCGCCTCCTCCTCTGCCTCCTCCTCCGTCTCCTCCTCCTCCGCCTCCTCCACCTCACTTTGTGTGATGGCCAATAATCTTTTTTAATGACCAATTTTTTTCGACTGGTCTCTTTTTTTTACGGGCCAATTTTTTCTGGTCACTTTTTAATAGCCATTCCTTTTTTTAATGGCCATTTTTTAACCTGTCACTTTTTTAGATGGCTATTTATCTTTTTACCGGCCAATGTTTTTCACTTTTTTTATGACCACTTTTGTTTTACCAGTCAATTTTTTCTTTAATGGTCACTTTTTTTAACGAGTTACTTTTTTTGATGGCCATATTCTTTTACTGGCCAATTGTTTTGACTGGTGTTTTTTTATGGGCCAATTATTTTTTGGTCGGCCACTTTTTTTAATGGCCTCTTTTTTTAAGCGGTCACTTTTTAGATGGCCATTCATCTCTTTTACCGGCCAATTTTTTCACTTTTTTACGGCCACTTTTGTTTTTTTACCAGTCATTTTTTTCTTTAATGGTCACTCTTTTTTAACCAGTCACTCTTTTTGATGGCCACATTTTTTAATGGCCACTTGTTTTTTAACCAGTAATTTTTTTTGATGGCCACATTCTTTTACTGGCCAATTTTTTTTGACTGGTCTTTATTTATGGGCCAATTATTTTTTGGTCGGCTACTTTTTTTAATGGCCTCTTTTTTAAACCGGTCACTTTTTAGATGGCCATTCATCTCTTTTACCGGCCAATTTTTTTCACTTTTTTTAAGACCACTTTTTTTTTACTAGTCATTTTTTTCTTTAATGGTCACTCTTTTTTAACGTCACTTTTTTTGATGGCCATTTTTTTAATGGCCACTTTTTTTAATCGGGAATTTTTTTTGATGGCCACATTTTTTTCCTGGCCAATTTTTTTTGACTGGTCTTTTTTTATGGGCCAATTATTTTTTGGTCGGCCACTTTTTTTAATAGGCACTTTTTTTTAACCGGTAAATTTTTTTGATGGCCACATTCTTTTACTGGCCAATTTTTTTTGACTGGTCTTTTTTTATGGGCCAATTATTTTTTGGTCGGCCACTTATTTTTTAATGGCCACTTTTTTTAACCGGTAATTTTTTTTTATGGTCACATTCTTTTACTGGCCAATTTATTTTGACTGGTCTTTTTTAATGGGCCAATTATTTTTTGGTCGGCCACTTTTTTTAATGGCCTCTTTTTAACCGGTCACTTTTTAGATGGCCATTTATTTCTTTTTCTGGCCAATTTTTTTCACTTTTTTACGACCACTTTTTTTTACCAGTCAATTTTTTCTTTAATGGTCACTCTTTTTTAACCAGTTACTTTTTTTGATGGCCACTTATTTTTTAATGGCCACTTTTTCTACTGGTCTCTTTTTTAGGAGCCACCTACCTCTTTCACCTCCTCCTCCACCTCCTCCTCCATCTCCTCTGCCTCCTCCTCCTCCTCCGCCTCCTCCACCTCACTTTGTGTGATGGCCAATAATCTCTTTTACTGACCAATTTTTTTCGACTGGTCTCTTTTTTTTATGGGCCAATTTTTTGTGGTCACTTTTTAATGGCCATTCTTTTTTTAAGTGCCATTTTTTAACCTGTCACTTTTTTAGATGGCTATTTATCTTTTTACCGGCCAATGTTTTTCACTTTTTTTATGACCACTTTTTTTTTACCAGTCAATTTTTTCTTTAATGGTCACTATTTTTTAACCAGTCACTCTTTTTGATGGCCACTTTTTTTAATGGCCACTTGTTTTTTAACCAGTATTTTTTTTTGATGGCCACATTCTTTTACTGGCCAATTTTTTTTGACTGGTCTTTATTTATGGGCCAATTATTTTTTGGTCGGCTATATTTTTTAATGGCCTCTTTTTTAAACCGGTCACTTTTTAGATGGCCATTCATCTCTTTTACCAGCCAATTTTTTTCACTTTTTTTAAGACCACTTTTTTTTTACCAGTCAATTTTTTCTTTAATGGTCACTCTTTTTTCACGTCACTTTTTTTTGATGGCCATTTTTTTTTAATGGCCACTTTTTTTAATCGGGAATTTTTTTTGATGGCCACATTTTTTTCCTGGCCAATTTTTTTTGACTGGTCTTTTTTTATGGGCCAATTATTTTTTGGTCAGCCACTTATTTTTTAATGGCCACTTTTTTAACCGGTAATTTTTTTTTATATTCACATTCTTTTACTGGCCAATTTATTTTGACTGGTCTTTTTTAATGGGCCAATTATTTTTTGGTCGGCCACTTTTTTTTAATGGCCTCTTTTTAACCGGTCACTTTTTAGATGGCCATTTATCTCTTTTTCTGGCCAATTTTTTCACTTTTTTATGACGACTTTTTTTTACCAGTCAATTTTTTCTTTAATGGTCACTCTTTTTTAACCAGTTACTTTTTTTGATGGCCACTTATTTTTTAATGGCCATTTTTTCTACTGGTCTCTTTTTTTAGGAGCCACCTACCTCTTTCAACTCCTCCTCCTTCTCCTCCTCCACCTCCTCTTCCATCTCCTCCTCCTCCGCCTCCTCCGCCTCCTCCTCCGCCTCCTCCACCTCACTTTGTGTGATGGCCAATAATCTTTTTTACTGACCAATTTTTTTCGACTGGTCTCTTTTTTTTTTCGGACCAATTTTTTTGTGGTCACTCTTTTTTAATGGCCATTCTTTTTTTAAGGGCCATTTTTTAACCTGTCACTTTTTTAGATGGCTATTTATCTTTTTACCGGCCAATGTTTTTCAATTTTTTTAATGACCACTTTTTTTTTACCAGTCAATTTTTTCTTTAATGGTCACTCTTTTTTAACGTCACTTTTTTTGATGGCCATTTTTTTTAATGGCCACTTTTTTATCGGGAATTTTTTTTGATGGCCACATTTTTTTCCTGGCCAATTTTTTTTGACTGGTCTTTTTTTACGGCCAAGTATTTTTTTGTAGGCCACTTTTTTTTAATGGCCACTCTTATTTAACCGGTCACTTTTTTGGATGGCCATTCATCTTTTTTACCGGCCAATTTTTTTCGACTGGTCTTTTTTTTATGGGCCAATTCTTTTTTGATTGGCCACTTCTTTTTTTAATGGCCACTCTTTTTTAACCGGTCACTTTTTTTGATGGCCATTTATCTTTTTTACCGGCCAATTTTTTTCACTTTTTTCATGACCATTTTTTTTTACCAGTCAAATTTTTTCTTTAATGGCCATTCTTTTTTAACCAGTCACTTTTTTTGATGGCCAATTATCTTTTTTACTGGCCAATTTTTTTAGTTTTTTATGACCACTTTTTTTTTTACCAGTCAATATTTTTTGATGGCCACTCATCTGTTTTACTGACCAATTTTTTTCGACTGGTCTTTTTTTACGGTCCAATTCTCATTTAATCGGCCACTTTTTAATGGCCTCTCCTTTTTAACCAGTCACTTTTTTTGATGGCCAATTAGCTTTTTAACTGGCCAATTTTTTCAGTTTGACTTTTTTACCATTTTGATTTAAAGCTTTCGTGACTGCAGGGATTCATATTCTTGGTTCTTTCGGTAAAGTAACGTAGAAGGGAATTTATTTGTTTTATGTTTTTATTATTATTGTCTTTTTATCAGTCAATTTTTTTTTATGGCCACTCATCTTTTTTTACTGGCCAATTTTTTTTGACTGGTCTTTATTTATGGGCCAATTATTTTTTGGTCGGCTACTTTTTTTTAATGGCCTCTTTTTTAAACCGGTCACTTTTTAGATGGCCATTCATCTCTTTTACCGGCCAATTTTTTTCACTTTTTTTATGACCACTTTTGTTTTACCAGTCAATTTTTTCTTTAATGGTCACTCTTTTTTAACGTCACTTTTTTTGATGGCCATTTTTTTAATGGCCACTTTTTTTAATCGGGAATTTTTTTTGATGGCCACATTTTTTTCCTGGCCAATTTTTTTTGACTGGTCTTTTTTTATGGGCCAATTATTTTTTGGTCGGCCACTTTTTTTAATAGGCACTTTTTTTTAACCGGTAAATTTTTTTGATGGCCACATTCTTTTACTGGCCAATTTTTTTTGACTGGTCTTTTTTTATGGGCCAATTATTTTTTGGTCGGCCACTTATTTTTTAATGGCCACTTTTTTTAACCGGTAATTTTTTTTGATGGTCACATTCTTTTACTGGCCAATTTATTTTGACTGGTCTTTTTTAATGGGCCAATTATTTTTTGGTCGGCCACTTTTTTTAATGGCCTCTTTTTAACCGGTCACTTTTTAGATGGCCATTTATCTCTTTTTCTGGCCAATTTTTTTCACTTTTTTATGACCACTTTTTTTTACCAGTCAATTTTTTCTTTAATGGTCACTCTTTTTTAACCAGTTACTTTTTTTGATGGCCACTTATTTTTTAATGGCCACTTTTTCTACTGGTCTCTTTTTTAGGATCCACCTACCTCTTTCACCTCCTCCTCCGACTCCTCCTCTGCCTCCTCCTCCGTCTCCTCCTCCTCCGCCTCCTCCACCTCACTTTGTGTGATGGCCAATAATCTTTTTTAATGACCAATTTTTTTCGACTGGTCTCTTTTTTTTACGGGCCAATTTTTTCTGGTCACTTTTTAATAGCCATTCCTTTTTTTAATGGCCATTTTTTAACCTGTCACTTTTTTAGATGGCTATTTATCTTTTTACCGGCCAATGTTTTTCACTTTTTTTATGACCACTTTTGTTTTACCAGTCAATTTTTTCTTTAATGGTCACTTTTTTTAACGAGTTACTTTTTTTGATGGCCATATTCTTTTACTGGCCAATTGTTTTGACTGGTGTTTTTTTATGGGCCAATTATTTTTTGGTCGGCCACTTTTTTTAATGGCCTCTTTTTTTAAGCGGTCACTTTTTAGATGGCCATTCATCTCTTTTACCGGCCAATTTTTTCACTTTTTTACGGCCACTTTTGTTTTTTTACCAGTCATTTTTTTCTTTAATGGTCACTCTTTTTTAACCAGTCACTCTTTTTGATGGCCACATTTTTTAATGGCCACTTGTTTTTTAACCAGTAATTTTTTTTGATGGCCACATTCTTTTACTGGCCAATTTTTTTTGACTGGTCTTTATTTATGGGCCAATTATTTTTTGGTCGGCTACTTTTTTTTAATGGCCTCTTTTTTAAACCGGTCACTTTTTAGATGGCCATTCATCTCTTTTACCGGCCAATTTTTTTCACTTTTTTTAAGACCACTTTTTTTTTACTAGTCAATTTTTTCTTTAATGGTCACTCTTTTTTAACGTCACTTTTTTTGATGGCCATTTTTTTAATGGCCACTTTTTTTAATCGGGAATTTTTTTTGATGGCCACATTTTTTTCCTGGCCAATTTTTTTTGACTGGTCTTTTTTTATGGGCCAATTATTTTTTGGTCGGCCACTTTTTTTAATAGGCACTTTTTTTTAACCGGTAAATTTTTTTGATGGCCACATTCTTTTACTGGCCAATTTTTTTTGACTGGTCTTTTTTTATGGGCCAATTATTTTTTGGTCGGCCACTTATTTTTTAATGGCCACTTTTTTTAACCGGTAATTTTTTTTGATGGTCACATTCTTTTACTGGCCAATTTATTTTGACTGGTCTTTTTTAATGGGCCAATTATTTTTTGGTCGGCCACTTTTTTTAATGGCCTCTTTTTAACCGGTCACTTTTTAGATGGCCATTTATCTCTTTTTCTGGCCAATTTTTTTCACTTTTTTACGACCACTTTTTTTTACCAGTCAATTTTTCTTTAATGGTCACTCTTTTTTAACCAGTTACTTTTTTTGATGGCCACTTATTTTTTAATGGCCACTTTTTCTACTGGTCTCTTTTTTAGGAGCCACCTACCTCTTTCACCTCCTCCTCCACCTCCTCCTCCATCTCCTCTGCCTCCTCCTCCTCCTCCGCCTCCTCCACCTCACTTTGTGTGATGGCCAATAATCTCTTTTACTGACCAATTTTTTTCGACTGGTCTCTTTTTTTTATGGGCCAATTTTTTGTGGTCACTTTTTAATGGCCATTCTTTTTTTAAGTGCCATTTTTTAACCTGTCACTTTTTTAGATGGCTATTTATCTTTTTACCGGCCAATGTTTTTCACTTTTTTTATGACCACTTTTTTTTTACCAGTCAATTTTTTCTTTAATGGTCACTATTTTTTAACCAGTCACTCTTTTTGATGGCCACTTTTTTTAATGGCCACTTGTTTTTTAACCAGTATTTTTTTTTGATGGCCACATTCTTTTACTGGCCAATTTTTTTTGACTGGTCTTTATTTATGGGCCAATTATTTTTTGGTCGGCTATATTTTTTAATGGCCTCTTTTTTAAACCGGTCACTTTTTAGATGGCCATTCATCTCTTTTACCAGCCAATTTTTTTCACTTTTTTTAAGACCACTTTTTTTTTACCAGTCAATTTTTTCTTTAATGGTCACTCTTTTTTCACGTCACTTTTTTTTGATGGCCATTTTTTTTTAATGGCCACTTTTTTTAATCGGGAATTTTTTTTGATGGCCACATTTTTTTCCTGGCCAATTTTTTTTGACTGGTCTTTTTTTATGGGCCAATTATTTTTTGGTCAGCCACTTATTTTTTAATGGCCACTTTTTTAACCGGTAATTTTTTTTTATATTCACATTCTTTTACTGGCCAATTTATTTTGACTGGTCTTTTTTAATAGGCCAATTATTTTTTGGTCGGCCACTTTTTTTTTAATGGCCTCTTTTTAACCGGTCACTTTTTAGATGGCCATTTATCTCTTTTTCTGGCCAATTTTTTCACTTTTTTATGACGACTTTTTTTTACCAGTCAATTTTTTCTTTAATGGTCACTCTTTTTTAACCAGTTACTTTTTTTGATGGCCACTTATTTTTTAATGGCCATTTTTTCTACTGGTCTCTTTTTTTAGGAGCCACCTACCTCTTTCAACTCCTCCTCCTTCTCCTCCTCCACCTCCTCTTCCATCTCCTCCTCCTCCGCCTCCTCCGCCTCCTCCTCCGCCTCCTCCACCTCACTTTGTGTGATGGCCAATAATCTTTTTTACTGACCAATTTTTTTCGACTGGTCTCTTTTTTTTTTCGGACCAATTTTTTTGTGGTCACTCTTTTTTAATGGCCATTCTTTTTTTAAGGGCCATTTTTTAACCTGTCACTTTTTTAGATGGCTATTTATCTTTTTACCGGACAATGTTTTTCAATTTTTTTAATGACCACTTTTTTTTTACCAGTCAATTTTTTCTTTAATGGTCACTCTTTTTTAACGTCACTTTTTTTGATGGCCATTTTTTTTAATGGCCACTTTTTTTTATCGGGAATTTTTTTTGATGGCCACATTTTTTTCCTGGCCAATTTTTTTTGACTGGTCTTTTTTTACGGCCAAGTATTTTTTTGTAGGCCACTTTTTTTTAATGGCCACTCTTATTTAACCGGTCACTTTTTTGGATGGCCATTCATCTTTTTTACCGGCCAATTTTTTTCGACTGGTCTTTTTTTTATGGGCCAATTCTTTTTTGATTGGCCACTTCTTTTTTTAATGGCCACTCTTTTTTAACCGGTCACTTTTTTTGATGGCCATTTATCTTTTTTACCGGCCAATTTTTTTCACTTTTTTCATGACCATTTTTTTTTACCAGTCAAATTTTTTCTTTAATGGCCATTCTTTTTTAACCAGTCACTTTTTTTGATGGCCAATTATCTTTTTTACTGGCCAATTTTTTTAGTTTTTTATGACCACTTTTTTTTTTACCAGTCAATATTTTTTGATGGCCACTCATCTGTTTTACTGACCAATTTTTTTCGACTGGTCTTTTTTTACGGTCCAATTCTCATTTAATCGGCCACTTTTTAATGGCCTCTCCTTTTTAACCAGTCACTTTTTTTGATGGCCAATTAGCTTTTTAACTGGCCAATTTTTTCAGTTTGACTTTTTTACCATTTTGATTTAAAGCTTTCGTGACTGCAGGGATTCATATTCTTGGTTCTTTCGGTAAAGTAACGTAGAAGGGAATTTATTTGTTTTATGTTTTTATTATTATTGTCTTTTTATCAGTCAATTTTTTTTTATGGCCACTCATCTTTTTTTACTGGCCAATTTTTTTTGACTGGTCTTTATTTATGGGCCAATTATTTTTTGGTCGGCTACTTTTTTTTAATGGCCTCTTTTTTAAACCGGTCACTTTTTAGATGGCCATTCATCTCTTTTACCGGCCAATTTTTTTCACTTTTTTTAAGACCACTTTTTTTTTACTAGTCAATTTTTTCTTTAATGGTCACTCTTTTTTAACGTCACTTTTTTTGATGGCCATTTTTTTAATGGCCACTTTTTTTAATCGGGAATTTTTTTTGATGGCCACATTTTTTTCCTGGCCAATTTTTTTTGACTGGTCTTTTTTTATGGGCCAATTATTTTTTGGTCGGCCACTTTTTTTAATAGGCACTTTTTTTTAACCGGTAAATTTTTTTGATGGCCACATTCTTTTACTGGCCAATTTTTTTTGACTGGTCTTTTTTTATGGGCCAATTATTTTTTGGTCGGCCACTTATTTTTTAATGGCCACTTTTTTTAACCGGTAATTTTTTTTGATGGTCACATTCTTTTACTGGCCAATTTATTTTGACTGGTCTTTTTTAATGGGCCAATTATTTTTTGGTCGGCCACTTTTTTTAATGGCCTCTTTTTAACCGGTCACTTTTTAGATGGCCATTTATCTCTTTTTCTGGCCAATTTTTTTCACTTTTTTATGACCACTTTTTTTTACCAGTCAATTTTTTCTTTAATGGTCACTCTTTTTTAACCAGTTACTTTTTTTGATGGCCACTTATTTTTTAATGGCCACTTTTTCTACTGGTCTCTTTTTTAGGAGCCACCTACCTCTTTCACCTCCTCCTCCGCCTCCTCCTCCATCTCCTCTGCCTCCTCCTCCTCCTCCGCCTCCTCCACCTCACTTTGTGTGATGGCCAATAATCTCTTTTACTGACCAATTTTTTTCGACTGGTCTCTTTTTTTTATGGGCCAATTTTTTGTGGTCACTTTTTAATGGCCATTCTTTTTTTAAGTGCCATTTTTTAACCTGTCACTTTTTTAGATGGCTATTTATCTTTTTACCGGCCAATGTTTTTCACTTTTTTTATGACCACTTTTTTTTTACCAGTCAATTTTTTCTTTAATGGTCACTATTTTTTAACCAGTCACTCTTTTTGATGGCCACTTTTTTTTAATGGCCACTTGTTTTTTAACCAGTATTTTTTTTTGATGGCCACATTCTTTTACTGGCCAATTTTTTTTGACTGGTCTTTATTTATGGGCCAATTATTTTTTGGTCGGCTATATTTTTTAATGGCCTCTTTTTTAAACCGGTCACTTTTTAGATGGCCATTCATCTCTTTTACCAGCCAATTTTTTTCACTTTTTTTAAGACCACTTTTTTTTTACCAGTCAATTTTTTCTTTAATGGTCACTCTTTTTTCACGTCACTTTTTTTGATGGCCATTTTTTTTTAATGGCCACTTTTTTTAATCGGGAATTTTTTTTGATGGCCACATTTTTTTCCTGGCCAATTTTTTTGACTGGTCTTTATTTATGGGCCAATTATTTTTTGGTCGGCTATATTTTTTAATGGCCTCTTTTTTAAACCGGTCACTTTTTAGATGGCCATTCATCTCTTTTACCAGCCAATTTTTTTCACTTTTTTTAAGACCACTTTTTTTTTACCAGTCAATTTTTTCTTTAATGGTCACTCTTTTTTCACGTCACTTTTTTTTGATGGCCATTTTTTTTTAATGGCCACTTTTTTTAATCGGGAATTTTTTTTGATGGCCACATTTTTTTCCTGGCCAATTTTTTTTGACTGGTCTTTTTTTATGGGCCAATTATTTTTTGGTCAGCCACTTATTTTTTAATGGCCACTTTTTTAACCGGTAATTTTTTTTTATATTCACATTCTTTTACTGGCCAATTTATTTTGACTGGTCTTTTTTAATGGGCCAATTATTTTTTGGTCGGCCACTTTTTTTTTAATGGCCTCTTTTTAACCGGTCACTTTTTAGATGGCCATTTATCTCTTTTTCTGGCCAATTTTTTCACTTTTTTCATGACGACTTTTTTTTACCAGTCAATTTTTTCTTTAATGGTCACTCTTTTTTAACCAGTTACTTTTTTTGATGGCCACTTATTTTTTAATGGCCACTTTTTCTACTGGTCTCTTTTTTAGGAGCCACCTACCTCTTTCACCTCCTCCTCCGCCTCCTCCTCCATCTCCTCTGCCTCCTCCTCCTCCTCCGCCTCCTCCACCTCACTTTGTGTGATGGCCAATAATCTCTTTTACTGACCAATTTTTTTCGACTGGTCTCTTTTTTTTATGGGCCAATTTTTTGTGGTCACTTTTTAATGGCCATTCTTTTTTTAAGTGCCATTTTTTAACCTGTCACTTTTTTAGATGGCTATTTATCTTTTTACCGGCCAATGTTTTTCACTTTTTTTATGACCACTTTTTTTTTACCAGTCAATTTTTTCTTTAATGGTCACTATTTTTTAACCAGTCACTCTTTTTGATGGCCACTTTTTTTTAATGGCCACTTGTTTTTTAACCAGTATTTTTTTTTGATGGCCACATTCTTTTACTGGCCAATTTTTTTTGACTGGTCTTTATTTATGGGCCAATTATTTTTTGGTCGGCTATATTTTTTAATGGCCTCTTTTTTAAACCGGTCACTTTTTAGATGGCCATTCATCTCTTTTACCAGCCAATTTTTTTCACTTTTTTTAAGACCACTTTTTTTTTACCAGTCAATTTTTTCTTTAATGGTCACTCTTTTTTCACGTCACTTTTTTTGATGGCCATTTTTTTTTAATGGCCACTTTTTTTAATCGGGAATTTTTTTTGATGGCCACATTTTTTTCCTGGCCAATTTTTTTTGACTGGTCTTTTTTTATGGGCCAATTATTTTTTGGTCAGCCACTTATTTTTTAATGGCCACTTTTTTAACCGGTAATTTTTTTTTATATTCACATTCTTTTACTGGCCAATTTATTTTGACTGGTCTTTTTTAATGGGCCAATTATTTTTTGGTCGGCCACTTTTTTTTTAATGGCCTCTTTTTAACCGGTCACTTTTTAGATGGCCATTTATCTCTTTTTCTGGCCAATTTTTTCACTTTTTTATGACGACTTTTTTTTACCAGTCAATTTTTTCTTTAATGGTCACTCTTTTTTAACCAGTTACTTTTTTTGATGGCCACTTATTTTTTAATGGCCATTTTTTCTACTGGTCTCTTTTTTTAGGAGCCACCTACCTCTTTCAACTCCTCCTCCTTCTCCTCCTCCACCTCCTCTTCCATCTCCTCCTCCTCCGCCTCCTCCGCCTCCTCCTCCGCCTCCTCCACCTCACTTTGTGTGATGGCCAATAATCTTTTTTACTGACCAATTTTTTTCGACTGGTCTCTTTTTTTTTCGGACCAATTTTTTTGTGGTCACTCTTTTTTAATGGCCATTCTTTTTTTAAGGGCCATTTTTTAACCTGTCACTTTTTTAGATGGCTATTTATCTTTTTACCGGCCAATGTTTTTCAATTTTTTTAATGACCACTTTTTTTTTACCAGTCAATTTTTTCTTTAATGGTCACTCTTTTTTAACGTCACTTTTTTTGATGGCCATTTTTTTTAATGGCCACTTTTTTTTATCGGGAATTTTTTTTGATGGCCACATTTTTTTCCTGGCCAATTTTTTTTGACTGGTCTTTTTTTACGGCCAAGTATTTTTTTGTAGGCCACTTTTTTTTAATGGCCACTCTTATTTAACCGGTCACTTTTTTGGATGGCCATTCATCTTTTTTACCGGCCAATTTTTTTCGACTGGTCTTTTTTTTATGGGCCAATTCTTTTTTGATTGGCCACTTCTTTTTTTAATGGCCACTCTTTTTTAACCGGTCACTTTTTTTGATGGCCATTTATCTTTTTTACCGGCCAATTTTTTTCACTTTTTTCATGACCATTTTTTTTTACCAGTCAAATTTTTTCTTTAATGGCCATTCTTTTTTAACCAGTCACTTTTTTTGATGGCCAATTATCTTTTTTACTGGCCAATTTTTTTAGTTTTTTATGACCACTTTTTTTTTTACCAGTCAATATTTTTTGATGGCCACTCATCTGTTTTACTGACCAATTTTTTTCGACTGGTCTTTTTTTACGGTCCAATTCTCATTTAATCGGCCACTTTTTAATGGCCTCTCCTTTTTAACCAGTCACTTTTTTTGATGGCCAATTAGCTTTTTAACTGGCCAATTTTTTCAGTTTGACTTTTTTACCATTTTGATTTAAAGCTTTCGTGACTGCAGGGATTCATATTCTTGGTTCTTTCGGTAAAGTAACGTAGAAGGGAATTTATTTGTTTTATGTTTTTATTATTATTGTCTTTTTATCAGTCAATTTTTTTTTATGGCCACTCATCTTTTTTTACTGGCCAATTTTTTTTGACTGGTCTTTATTTATGGGCCAATTATTTTTTGGTCGGCTACTTTTTTTTAATGGCCTCTTTTTTAAACCGGTCACTTTTTAGATGGCCATTCATCTCTTTTACCGGCCAATTTTTTTCACTTTTTTTAAGACCACTTTTTTTTTACTAGTCAATTTTTTCTTTAATGGTCACTCTTTTTTAACGTCACTTTTTTTGATGGCCATTTTTTTAATGGCCACTTTTTTTAATCGGGAATTTTTTTTGATGGCCACATTTTTTTCCTGGCCAATTTTTTTTGACTGGTCTTTTTTTATGGGCCAATTATTTTTTGGTCGGCCACTTTTTTTAATAGGCACTTTTTTTTAACCGGTAAATTTTTTTGATGGCCACATTCTTTTACTGGCCAATTTTCTTTTACTGGCCAATTTTTTTTGACTGGTCTTTTTTTATGGGCCAATTATTTTTTGGTCGGCCACTTATTTTTTAATGGCCACTTTTTTTAACCGGTAATTTTTTTTGATGGTCACATTCTTTTACTGGCCAATTTATTTTGACTGGTCTTTTTTAATGGGCCAATTATTTTTTGGTCGGCCACTTTTTTTAATGGCCTCTTTTTAACCGGTCACTTTTTAGATGGCCATTTATCTCTTTTTCTGGCCAATTTTTTTCACTTTTTTATGACCACTTTTTTTTACCAGTCAATTTTTTCTTTAATGGTCACTCTTTTTTAACCAGTTACTTTTTTTGATGGCCACTTATTTTTTAATGGCCACTTTTTCTACTGGTCTCTTTTTTAGGATCCACCTACCTCTTTCACCTCCTCCTCCGCCTCCTCCTCTGCCTCCTCCTCCGTCTCCTCCTCCTCCGCCTCCTCCACCTCACTTTGTGTGATGGCCAATAATCTTTTTTAATGACCAATTTTTTTCGACTGGTCTCTTTTTTTTACGGGCCAATTTTTTCTGGTCACTTTTTAATAGCCATTCCTTTTTTTAATGGCCATTTTTTAACCTGTCACTTTTTTAGATGGCTATTTATCTTTTTACCGGCCAATGTTTTTCACTTTTTTTATGACCACTTTTGTTTTACCAGTCAATTTTTTCTTTAATGGTCACTTTTTTTAACGAGTTACTTTTTTTGATGGCCATATTCTTTTACTGGCCAATTGTTTTGACTGGTGTTTTTTTATGGGCCAATTATTTTTTGGTCGGCCACTTTTTTTAATGGCCTCTTTTTTTAAGCGGTCACTTTTTAGATGGCCATTCATCTCTTTTACCGGCCAATTTTTTCACTTTTTTACGGCCACTTTTGTTTTTTTACCAGTCATTTTTTTCTTTAATGGTCACTCTTTTTTAACGTCACTTTTTTTGATGGCCATTTTTTTTAATGGCCACTTTTTTATCGGGAATTTTTTTTGATGGCCACATTTTTTTCCTGGCCAATTTTTTTTGACTGGTCTTTTTTTACGGCCAAGTATTTTTTTGTAGGCCACTTTTTTTTAATGGCCACTCTTATTTAACCGGTCACTTTTTTGGATGGCCATTCATCTTTTTTACCGGCCAATTTTTTTCGACTGGTCTTTTTTTTATGGGCCAATTCTTTTTTGATTGGCCACTTCTTTTTTTAATGGCCACTCTTTTTTAACCGGTCACTTTTTTTGATGGCCATTTATCTTTTTTACCGGCCAATTTTTTTCACTTTTTTCATGACCATTTTTTTTTACCAGTCAAATTTTTTCTTTAATGGCCATTCTTTTTTAACCAGTCACTTTTTTTGATGGCCAATTATCTTTTTTACTGGCCAATTTTTTTAGTTTTTTATGACCACTTTTTTTTTTACCAGTCAATATTTTTTGATGGCCACTCATCTGTTTTACTGACCAATTTTTTTCGACTGGTCTTTTTTTACGGTCCAATTCTCATTTAATCGGCCACTTTTTAATGGCCTCTCCTTTTTAACCAGTCACTTTTTTTGATGGCCAATTAGCTTTTTAACTGGCCAATTTTTTCAGTTTGACTTTTTTACCATTTTGATTTAAAGCTTTCGTGACTGCAGGGATTCATATTCTTGGTTCTTTCGGTAAAGTAACGTAGAAGGGAATTTATTTGTTTTATGTTTTTATTATTATTGTCTTTTTATCAGTCAATTTTTTTTTATGGCCACTCATCTTTTTTTACTGGCCAATTTTTTTTGACTGGTCTTTATTTATGGGCCAATTATTTTTTGGTCGGCTACTTTTTTTTAATGGCCTCTTTTTTAAACCGGTCACTTTTTAGATGGCCATTCATCTCTTTTACCGGCCAATTTTTTTCACTTTTTTTAAGACCACTTTTTTTTTTACTAGTCAATTTTTTCTTTAATGGTCACTCTTTTTTAACGTCACTTTTTTGATGGCCATTTTTTTAATGGCCACTTTTTTTAATCGGGAATTTTTTTTGATGGCCACATTTTTTTCCTGGCCAATTTTTTTTGACTGGTCTTTTTTTATGGGCCAATTATTTTTTGGTCGGCCACTTTTTTTAATAGGCACTTTTTTTTAACCGGTAAATTTTTTTGATGGCCACATTCTTTTACTGGCCAATTTTTTTTGACTGGTCTTTTTTTATGGGCCAATTATTTTTTGGTCGGCCACTTATTTTTTAATGGCCACTTTTTTTAACCGGTAATTTTTTTTGATGGTCACATTCTTTTACTGGCCAATTTATTTTGACTGGTCTTTTTTAATGGGCCAATTATTTTTTGGTCGGCCACTTTTTTTAATGGCCTCTTTTTAACCGGTCACTTTTTAGATGGCCATTTATCTCTTTTTCTGGCCAATTTTTTTCACTTTTTTATGACCACTTTTTTTTACCAGTCAATTTTTTCTTTAATGGTCACTCTTTTTTAACCAGTTACTTTTTTTGATGGCCACTTATTTTTTAATGGCCACTTTTTCTACTGGTCTCTTTTTTAGGATCCACCTACCTCTTTCACCTCCTCCTCCGCCTCCTCCTCTGCCTCCTCCTCCGTCTCCTCCTCCTCCGCCTCCTCCACCTCACTTTGTGTGATGGCCAATAATCTTTTTTAATGACCAATTTTTTTCGACTGGTCTCTTTTTTTTACGGGCCAATTTTTTCTGGTCACTTTTTAATAGCCATTCCTTTTTTTAATGGCCATTTTTTAACCTGTCACTTTTTTAGATGGCTATTTATCTTTTTACCGGCCAATGTTTTTCACTTTTTTTATGACCACTTTTGTTTTACCAGTCAATTTTTTCTTTAATGGTCACTTTTTTTAACGAGTTACTTTTTTTGATGGCCATATTCTTTTACTGGCCAATTGTTTTGACTGGTGTTTTTTTATGGGCCAATTATTTTTTGGTCGGCCACTTTTTTTAATGGCCTCTTTTTTTAAGCGGTCACTTTTTAGATGGCCATTCATCTCTTTTACCGGCCAATTTTTTCACTTTTTTACGGCCACTTTTGTTTTTTTACCAGTCATTTTTTTCTTTAATGGTCACTCTTTTTTAACCAGTCACTCTTTTTGATGGCCACATTTTTTAATGGCCACTTGTTTTTTAACCAGTAATTTTTTTTGATGGCCACATTCTTTTACTGGCCAATTTTTTTTGACTGGTCTTTATTTATGGGCCAATTATTTTTTGGTCGGCTACTTTTTTTTAATGGCCTCTTTTTTAAACCGGTCACTTTTTAGATGGCCATTCATCTCTTTTACCGGCCAATTTTTTTCACTTTTTTTAAGACCACTTTTTTTTTACTAGTCAATTTTTTCTTTAATGGTCACTCTTTTTTAACGTCACTTTTTTTGATGGCCATTTTTTTAATGGCCACTTTTTTTAATCGGGAATTTTTTTTGATGGCCACATTTTTTTCCTGGCCAATTTTTTTTGACTGGTCTTTTTTTATGGGCCAATTATTTTTTGGTCGGCCACTTTTTTTAATAGGCACTTTTTTTTAACCGGTAAATTTTTTTGATGGCCACATTCTTTTACTGGCCAATTTTTTTTGACTGGTCTTTTTTTATGGGCCAATTATTTTTTGGTCGGCCACTTATTTTTTAATGGCCACTTTTTTTAACCGGTAATTTTTTTTGATGGTCACATTCTTTTACTGGCCAATTTATTTTGACTGGTCTTTTTTAATGGGCCAATTATTTTTTGGTCGGCCACTTTTTTTAATGGCCTCTTTTTAACCGGTCACTTTTTAGATGGCCATTTATCTCTTTTTCTGGCCAATTTTTTTCACTTTTTTACGACCACTTTTTTTTACCAGTCAATTTTTCTTTAATGGTCACTCTTTTTTAACCAGTTACTTTTTTTGATGGCCACTTATTTTTTAATGGCCACTTTTTCTACTGGTCTCTTTTTTAGGATCCACCTACCTCTTTCACCTCCTCCTCCGCCTCCTCCTCTGCCTCCTCCTCCGTCTCCTCCTCCTCCGCCTCCTCCACCTCACTTTGTGTGATGGCCAATAATCTTTTTTAATGACCAATTTTTTTCGACTGGTCTCTTTTTTTTACGGGCCAATTTTTTCTGGTCACTTTTTAATAGCCATTCCTTTTTTTAATGGCCATTTTTTAACCTGTCACTTTTTTAGATGGCTATTTATCTTTTTACCGGCCAATGTTTTTCACTTTTTTTATGACCACTTTTGTTTTACCAGTCAATTTTTTCTTTAATGGTCACTTTTTTTAACGAGTTACTTTTTTTGATGGCCATATTCTTTTACTGGCCAATTGTTTTGACTGGTGTTTTTTTATGGGCCAATTATTTTTTGGTCGGCCACTTTTTTTAATGGCCTCTTTTTTTAAGCGGTCACTTTTTAGATGGCCATTCATCTCTTTTACCGGCCAATTTTTTCACTTTTTTACGGCCACTTTTGTTTTTTTACCAGTCATTTTTTTCTTTAATGGTCACTCTTTTTTAACCAGTCACTCTTTTTGATGGCCACATTTTTTAATGGCCACTTGTTTTTTAACCAGTAATTTTTTTTGATGGCCACATTCTTTTACTGGCCAATTTTTTTTGACTGGTCTTTATTTATGGGCCAATTATTTTTTGGTCGGCTACTTTTTTTTAATGGCCTCTTTTTTAAACCGGTCACTTTTTAGATGGCCATTCATCTCTTTTACCGGCCAATTTTTTTCACTTTTTTTAAGACCACTTTTTTTTTACTAGTCAATTTTTTCTTTAATGGTCACTCTTTTTTAACGTCACTTTTTTTGATGGCCATTTTTTTAATGGCCACTTTTTTTAATCGGGAATTTTTTTTGATGGCCACATTTTTTTCCTGGCCAATTTTTTTTGACTGGTCTTTTTTTATGGGCCAATTATTTTTTGGTCGGCCACTTTTTTTAATAGGCACTTTTTTTTAACCGGTAAATTTTTTTGATGGCCACATTCTTTTACTGGCCAATTTTTTTTGACTGGTCTTTTTTTATGGGCCAATTATTTTTTGGTCGGCCACTTATTTTTTAATGGCCACTTTTTTTAACCGGTAATTTTTTTTGATGGTCACATTCTTTTACTGGCCAATTTATTTTGACTGGTCTTTTTTAATGGGCCAATTATTTTTTGGTCGGCCACTTTTTTTAATGGCCTCTTTTTAACCGGTCACTTTTTAGATGGCCATTTATCTCTTTTTCTGGCCAATTTTTTTCACTTTTTTACGACCACTTTTTTTTACCAGTCAATTTTTCTTTAATGGTCACTCTTTTTTAACCAGTTACTTTTTTTGATGGCCACTTATTTTTTAATGGCCACTTTTTCTACTGGTCTCTTTTTTAGGAGCCACCTACCTCTTTCACCTCCTCCTCCACCTCCTCCTCCATCTCCTCTGCCTCCTCCTCCTCCTCCGCCTCCTCCACCTCACTTTGTGTGATGGCCAATAATCTCTTTTACTGACCAATTTTTTTCGACTGGTCTCTTTTTTTTATGGGCCAATTTTTTGTGGTCACTTTTTAATGGCCATTCTTTTTTTAAGTGCCATTTTTTAACCTGTCACTTTTTTAGATGGCTATTTATCTTTTTACCGGCCAATGTTTTTCACTTTTTTTATGACCACTTTTTTTTTACCAGTCAATTTTTTCTTTAATGGTCACTATTTTTTAACCAGTCACTCTTTTTGATGGCCACTTTTTTTAATGGCCACTTGTTTTTTAACCAGTATTTTTTTTTGATGGCCACATTCTTTTACTGGCCAATTTTTTTTGACTGGTCTTTATTTATGGGCCAATTATTTTTTGGTCGGCTATATTTTTTAATGGCCTCTTTTTTAAACCGGTCACTTTTTAGATGGCCATTCATCTCTTTTACCAGCCAATTTTTTTCACTTTTTTTAAGACCACTTTTTTTTTACCAGTCAATTTTTTCTTTAATGGTCACTCTTTTTTCACGTCACTTTTTTTTGATGGCCATTTTTTTTTAATGGCCACTTTTTTTAATCGGGAATTTTTTTTGATGGCCACATTTTTTTCCTGGCCAATTTTTTTTGACTGGTCTTTTTTTATGGGCCAATTATTTTTTGGTCAGCCACTTATTTTTTAATGGCCACTTTTTTAACCGGTAATTTTTTTTTATATTCACATTCTTTTACTGGCCAATTTATTTTGACTGGTCTTTTTTAATAGGCCAATTATTTTTTGGTCGGCCACTTTTTTTTTAATGGCCTCTTTTTAACCGGTCACTTTTTAGATGGCCATTTATCTCTTTTTCTGGCCAATTTTTTCACTTTTTTATGACGACTTTTTTTTACCAGTCAATTTTTTCTTTAATGGTCACTCTTTTTTAACCAGTTACTTTTTTTGATGGCCACTTATTTTTTAATGGCCATTTTTTCTACTGGTCTCTTTTTTTAGGAGCCACCTACCTCTTTCAACTCCTCCTCCTTCTCCTCCTCCACCTCCTCTTCCATCTCCTCCTCCTCCGCCTCCTCCGCCTCCTCCTCCGCCTCCTCCACCTCACTTTGTGTGATGGCCAATAATCTTTTTTACTGACCAATTTTTTTCGACTGGTCTCTTTTTTTTTTCGGACCAATTTTTTTGTGGTCACTCTTTTTTAATGGCCATTCTTTTTTTAAGGGCCATTTTTTAACCTGTCACTTTTTTAGATGGCTATTTATCTTTTTACCGGCCAATGTTTTTCAATTTTTTTAATGACCACTTTTTTTTTACCAGTCAATTTTTTCTTTAATGGTCACTCTTTTTTAACGTCACTTTTTTTGATGGCCATTTTTTTTAATGGCCACTTTTTTATCGGGAATTTTTTTTGATGGCCACATTTTTTTCCTGGCCAATTTTTTTTGACTGGTCTTTTTTTACGGCCAAGTATTTTTTTGTAGGCCACTTTTTTTTAATGGCCACTCTTATTTAACCGGTCACTTTTTTGGATGGCCATTCATCTTTTTTACCGGCCAATTTTTTTCGACTGGTCTTTTTTTTATGGGCCAATTCTTTTTTGATTGGCCACTTCTTTTTTTAATGGCCACTCTTTTTTAACCGGTCACTTTTTTTGATGGCCATTTATCTTTTTTACCGGCCAATTTTTTTCACTTTTTTCATGACCATTTTTTTTTACCAGTCAAATTTTTTCTTTAATGGCCATTCTTTTTTAACCAGTCACTTTTTTTGATGGCCAATTATCTTTTTTACTGGCCAATTTTTTTAGTTTTTTATGACCACTTTTTTTTTACCAGTCAATATTTTTTGATGGCCACTCATCTGTTTTACTGACCAATTTTTTTCGACTGGTCTTTTTTTACGGTCCAATTCTCATTTAATCGGCCACTTTTTAATGGCCTCTCCTTTTTAACCAGTCACTTTTTTTGATGGCCAATTAGCTTTTTAACTGGCCAATTTTTTCAGTTTGACTTTTTTACCATTTTGATTTAAAGCTTTCGTGACTGCAGGGATTCATATTCTTGGTTCTTTCGGTAAAGTAACGTAGAAGGGAATTTATTTGTTTTATGTTTTTATTATTATTGTCTTTTTATCAGTCAATTTTTTTTTATGGCCACTCATCTTTTTTTACTGGCCAATTTTTTTTGACTGGTCTTTATTTATGGGCCAATTATTTTTTGGTCGGCTACTTTTTTTTAATGGCCTCTTTTTTAAACCGGTCACTTTTTAGATGGCCATTCATCTCTTTTACCGGCCAATTTTTTTCACTTTTTTTAAGACCACTTTTTTTTTTACTAGTCAATTTTTTCTTTAATGGTCACTCTTTTTTAACGTCACTTTTTTGATGGCCATTTTTTTAATGGCCACTTTTTTTAATCGGGAATTTTTTTTGATGGCCACATTTTTTTCCTGGCCAATTTTTTTTGACTGGTCTTTTTTTATGGGCCAATTATTTTTTGGTCGGCCACTTTTTTTAATAGGCACTTTTTTTTAACCGGTAAATTTTTTTGATGGCCACATTCTTTTACTGGCCAATTTTTTTTGACTGGTCTTTTTTTATGGGCCAATTATTTTTTGGTCGGCCACTTATTTTTTAATGGCCACTTTTTTTAACCGGTAATTTTTTTTGATGGTCACATTCTTTTACTGGCCAATTTATTTTGACTGGTCTTTTTTAATGGGCCAATTATTTTTTGGTCGGCCACTTTTTTTAATGGCCTCTTTTTAACCGGTCACTTTTTAGATGGCCATTTATCTCTTTTTCTGGCCAATTTTTTTCACTTTTTTATGACCACTTTTTTTTACCAGTCAATTTTTTCTTTAATGGTCACTCTTTTTTAACCAGTTACTTTTTTTGATGGCCACTTATTTTTTAATGGCCACTTTTTCTACTGGTCTCTTTTTTAGGATCCACCTACCTCTTTCACCTCCTCCTCCGCCTCCTCCTCTGCCTCCTCCTCCGTCTCCTCCTCCTCCGCCTCCTCCACCTCACTTTGTGTGATGGCCAATAATCTTTTTTAATGACCAATTTTTTTCGACTGGTCTCTTTTTTTTACGGGCCAATTTTTTCTGGTCACTTTTTAATAGCCATTCCTTTTTTTAATGGCCATTTTTTAACCTGTCACTTTTTTAGATGGCTATTTATCTTTTTACCGGCCAATGTTTTTCACTTTTTTTATGACCACTTTTGTTTTACCAGTCAATTTTTTCTTTAATGGTCACTTTTTTTAACGAGTTACTTTTTTTGATGGCCATATTCTTTTACTGGCCAATTGTTTTGACTGGTGTTTTTTTATGGGCCAATTATTTTTTGGTCGGCCACTTTTTTTAATGGCCTCTTTTTTTAAGCGGTCACTTTTTAGATGGCCATTCATCTCTTTTACCGGCCAATTTTTTCACTTTTTTACGGCCACTTTTGTTTTTTTACCAGTCATTTTTTTCTTTAATGGTCACTCTTTTTTAACCAGTCACTCTTTTTGATGGCCACATTTTTTAATGGCCACTTGTTTTTTAACCAGTAATTTTTTTTGATGGCCACATTCTTTTACTGGCCAATTTTTTTTGACTGGTCTTTATTTATGGGCCAATTATTTTTTGGTCGGCTACTTTTTTTTAATGGCCTCTTTTTTAAACCGGTCACTTTTTAGATGGCCATTCATCTCTTTTACCGGCCAATTTTTTTCACTTTTTTTAAGACCACTTTTTTTTTACTAGTCAATTTTTTCTTTAATGGTCACTCTTTTTTAACGTCACTTTTTTTGATGGCCATTTTTTTAATGGCCACTTTTTTTAATCGGGAATTTTTTTTGATGGCCACATTTTTTTCCTGGCCAATTTTTTTTGACTGGTCTTTTTTTATGGGCCAATTATTTTTTGGTCGGCCACTTTTTTTAATAGGCACTTTTTTTTAACCGGTAAATTTTTTTGATGGCCACATTCTTTTACTGGCCAATTTTTTTTGACTGGTCTTTTTTTATGGGCCAATTATTTTTTGGTCGGCCACTTATTTTTTAATGGCCACTTTTTTTAACCGGTAATTTTTTTTGATGGTCACATTCTTTTACTGGCCAATTTATTTTGACTGGTCTTTTTTAATGGGCCAATTATTTTTTGGTCGGCCACTTTTTTTAATGGCCTCTTTTTAACCGGTCACTTTTTAGATGGCCATTTATCTCTTTTTCTGGCCAATTTTTTTCACTTTTTTACGACCACTTTTTTTTACCAGTCAATTTTTCTTTAATGGTCACTCTTTTTTAACCAGTTACTTTTTTTGATGGCCACTTATTTTTTAATGGCCACTTTTTCTACTGGTCTCTTTTTTAGGAGCCACCTACCTCTTTCACCTCCTCCTCCACCTCCTCCTCCATCTCCTCTGCCTCCTCCTCCTCCTCCGCCTCCTCCACCTCACTTTGTGTGATGGCCAATAATCTCTTTTACTGACCAATTTTTTTCGACTGGTCTCTTTTTTTTATGGGCCAATTTTTTGTGGTCACTTTTTAATGGCCATTCTTTTTTTAAGTGCCATTTTTTAACCTGTCACTTTTTTAGATGGCTATTTATCTTTTTACCGGCCAATGTTTTTCACTTTTTTTATGACCACTTTTTTTTTACCAGTCAATTTTTTCTTTAATGGTCACTATTTTTTAACCAGTCACTCTTTTTGATGGCCACTTTTTTTAATGGCCACTTGTTTTTTAACCAGTATTTTTTTTTGATGGCCACATTCTTTTACTGGCCAATTTTTTTTGACTGGTCTTTATTTATGGGCCAATTATTTTTTGGTCGGCTATATTTTTTAATGGCCTCTTTTTTAAACCGGTCACTTTTTAGATGGCCATTCATCTCTTTTACCAGCCAATTTTTTTCACTTTTTTTAAGACCACTTTTTTTTTACCAGTCAATTTTTTCTTTAATGGTCACTCTTTTTTCACGTCACTTTTTTTTGATGGCCATTTTTTTTTAATGGCCACTTTTTTTAATCGGGAATTTTTTTTGATGGCCACATTTTTTTCCTGGCCAATTTTTTTTGACTGGTCTTTTTTTATGGGCCAATTATTTTTTGGTCAGCCACTTATTTTTTAATGGCCACTTTTTTAACCGGTAATTTTTTTTTATATTCACATTCTTTTACTGGCCAATTTATTTTGACTGGTCTTTTTTAATGGGCCAATTATTTTTTGGTCGGCCACTTTTTTTTTAATGGCCTCTTTTTAACCGGTCACTTTTTAGATGGCCATTTATCTCTTTTTCTGGCCAATTTTTTCACTTTTTTATGACGACTTTTTTTTACCAGTCAATTTTTTCTTTAATGGTCACTCTTTTTTAACCAGTTACTTTTTTTGATGGCCACTTATTTTTTAATGGCCATTTTTTCTACTGGTCTCTTTTTTTAGGAGCCACCTACCTCTTTCAACTCCTCCTCCTTCTCCTCCTCCACCTCCTCTTCCATCTCCTCCTCCTCCGCCTCCTCCGCCTCCTCCTCCGCCTCCTCCACCTCACTTTGTGTGATGGCCAATAATCTTTTTTTCGGACCAATTTTTTTGTGGTCACTCTTTTTTAATGGCCATTCTTTTTTTAAGGGCCATTTTTTAACCTGTCACTTTTTTAGATGGCTATTTATCTTTTTACCGGCCAATGTTTTTCAATTTTTTTAATGACCACTTTTTTTTTTACCAGTCAATTTTTTCTTTAATGGTCACTCTTTTTTAACGTCACTTTTTTTGATGGCCATTTTTTTTAATGGCCACTTTTTTTTATCGGGAATTTTTTTTGATGGCCACATTTTTTTCCTGGCCAATTTTTTTTGACTGGTCTTTTTTTACGGCCAAGTATTTTTTTGTAGGCCACTTTTTTTTAATGGCCACTCTTATTTAACCGGTCACTTTTTTGGATGGCCATTCATCTTTTTTACCGGCCAATTTTTTTCGACTGGTCTTTTTTTTATGGGCCAATTCTTTTTTGATTGGCCACTTCTTTTTTTAATGGCCACTCTTTTTTAACCGGTCACTTTTTTTGATGGCCATTTATCTTTTTTACCGGCCAATTTTTTTCACTTTTTTCATGACCATTTTTTTTTACCAGTCAAATTTTTTCTTTAATGGCCATTCTTTTTTAACCAGTCACTTTTTTTGATGGCCAATTATCTTTTTTACTGGCCAATTTTTTTAGTTTTTTATGACCACTTTTTTTTTTACCAGTCAATATTTTTTGATGGCCACTCATCTGTTTTACTGACCAATTTTTTTCGACTGGTCTTTTTTTACGGTCCAATTCTCATTTAATCGGCCACTTTTTAATGGCCTCTCCTTTTTAACCAGTCACTTTTTTTGATGGCCAATTAGCTTTTTAACTGGCCAATTTTTTCAGTTTGACTTTTTTACCATTTTGATTTAAAGCTTTCGTGACTGCAGGGATTCATATTCTTGGTTCTTTCGGTAAAGCAACGTAGAAGGGAATTTATTTGTTTTATGTTTTTATTATTATTGTCTTTTTATCAGTCAATTTTTTTTTATGGCCACTCATCTTTTTTTACTGGCCAATTTTTTTTGACTGGTCTTTATTTATGGGCCAATTATTTTTTGGTCGGCTACTTTTTTTTAATGGCCTCTTTTTTAAACCGGTCACTTTTTAGATGGCCATTCATCTCTTTTACCGGCCAATTTTTTTCACTTTTTTTAAGACCACTTTTTTTTTACTAGTCAATTTTTTCTTTAATGGTCACTCTTTTTTAACGTCACTTTTTTTGATGGCCATTTTTTTAATGGCCACTTTTTTTAATCGGGAATTTTTTTTGATGGCCACATTTTTTTCCTGGCCAATTTTTTTTGACTGGTCTTTTTTTATGGGCCAATTATTTTTTGGTCGGCCACTTTTTTTAATAGGCACTTTTTTTTAACCGGTAAATTTTTTTGATGGCCACATTCTTTTACTGGCCAATTTTTTTTGACTGGTCTTTTTTTATGGGCCAATTATTTTTTGGTCGGCCACTTATTTTTTAATGGCCACTTTTTTTAACCGGTAATTTTTTTTGATGGTCACATTCTTTTACTGGCCAATTTATTTTGACTGGTCTTTTTTAATGGGCCAATTATTTTTTGGTCGGCCACTTTTTTTAATGGCCTCTTTTTAACCGGTCACTTTTTAGATGGCCATTTATCTCTTTTTCTGGCCAATTTTTTTCACTTTTTTATGACCACTTTTTTTTACCAGTCAATTTTTTCTTTAATGGTCACTCTTTTTTAACCAGTTACTTTTTTTGATGGCCACTTATTTTTTAATGGCCACTTTTTCTACTGGTCTCTTTTTTAGGAGCCACCTACCTCTTTCACCTCCTCCTCCGCCTCCTCCTCCATCTCCTCTGCCTCCTCCTCCTCCTCCGCCTCCTCCACCTCACTTTGTGTGATGGCCAATAATCTCTTTTACTGACCAATTTTTTTCGACTGGTCTCTTTTTTTTATGGGCCAATTTTTTGTGGTCACTTTTTAATGGCCATTCTTTTTTTAAGTGCCATTTTTTAACCTGTCACCTTTTTAGATGGCTATTTATCTTTTTACCGGCCAATGTTTTTCACTTTTTTTATGACCACTTTTTTTTTACCAGTCAATTTTTTCTTTAATGGTCACTATTTTTTAACCAGTCACTCTTTTTGATGGCCACTTTTTTTTAATGGCCACTTGTTTTTTAACCAGTATTTTTTTTTGATGGCCACATTCTTTTACTGGCCAATTTTTTTTGACTGGTCTTTATTTATGGGCCAATTATTTTTTGGTCGGCTATATTTTTTAATGGCCTCTTTTTTAAACCGGTCACTTTTTAGATGGCCATTCATCTCTTTTACCAGCCAATTTTTTTCACTTTTTTTAAGACCACTTTTTTTTTACCAGTCAATTTTTTCTTTAATGGTCACTCTTTTTTCACGTCACTTTTTTTGATGGCCATTTTTTTTTAATGGCCACTTTTTTTAATCGGGAATTTTTTTTGATGGCCACATTTTTTTCCTGGCCAATTTTTTTTGACTGGTCTTTTTTTATGGGCCAATTATTTTTTGGTCAGCCACTTATTTTTTAATGGCCACTTTTTTAACCGGTAATTTTTTTTTATATTCACATTCTTTTACTGGCCAATTTATTTTGACTGGTCTTTTTTTATGGGCCAATTCTTTTTTGATTGGCCACTTCTTTTTTTAATGGCCACTCTTTTTTAACCGGTCACTTTTTTTGATGGCCATTTCTCTTTTTTACCGGCCAATTTTTTTCACTTTTTTCATGACCATTTTTTTTTACCAGTCAAATTTTTTCTTTAATGGCCATTCTTTTTTAACCAGTCACTTTTTTTGATGGCCAATTATCTTTTTTACTGGCCAATTTTTTTAGTTTTTTATGACCACTTTTTTTTTTACCAGTCAATATTTTTTGATGGCCACTCATCTGTTTTACTGACCAATTTTTTTCGACTGGTCTTTTTTTACGGTCCAATTCTCATTTAATCGGCCACTTTTTAATGGCCTCTCCTTTTTAACCAGTCACTTTTTTTGATGGCCAATTAGCTTTTTAACTGGCCAATTTTTTCAGTTTGACTTTTTTACCATTTTGATTTAAAGCTTTCGTGACTGCAGGGATTCATATTCTTGGTTCTTTCGGTAAAGTAACGTAGAAGGGAATTTATTTGTTTTATGTTTTTATTATTATTGTCTTTTTATCAGTCAATTTTTTTTTATGGCCACTCATCTTTTTTTACTGGCCAATTCTTTTACTGGTCTCTTTTTTTACGGGCAACCTACCTCTTCCGCCTCCTCCTCCGCCTCCTCCTCCTCCGCCTCCTCCTCCGCCTCCTCCTCCACCTCCTCCTCCGCCTCCTCTGCCTCCTCCGCCTCCTCCTCCTCTGCCTCCTCCTCCTCCGCCTCCTCCTCCACCTCACTGTGTGATGACCAATACATTTTTTTACTGACCAATTTTTTTTGACTGCTCTTTAATTTTTACGGGCCAATTTTTTGTAGTCACTTTTTTTAATGGCCAATTTTTTTAACCGGTCACTTTTTTTGATGGCCACTTATCTTTTTTTACGGGCCAATTTTTTTCAACTGGTCTTTTTTTTCGGCCAAGTATTTTTTTGTAGGCCACTTTTTTTTAATGGCCACTCTTATTTAACCGGTCACTTTTTTGGATGGCCATTCATCTTTTTTACCGGCGAATTTTTTTCGACTGGTCTTTTTTTTATGGGCCAATTCTTTTTTGATTGACCACTTCTTTTTTTAATGGCCACTCTTTTTTAACCGGTCACTTTTTTTGATGGCCATTTATCTTTTTTACCGGCCAATTTTTTTCACTTTTTTCATGACCATTTTTTTTTTACCAGTCAAATTTTTTCTTTAATGGCCATTCTTTATTAACCAGTCACTTTTTTTGATGGCCAATTATCTTTTTTACTGGCCAATTTTTTCAGTTTTTTATGACCACTTTTTTTTTTACCAGTCAACATTTTTTGATGGCCACTCATCTGTTTTACTGACCAATTTTTTTCGACTGGTCTTTTTTTACGGTCCAATTCTCATTTAATCGGCCACTTTTTAATGGCCTCTCCTTTTTAACCAGTCACTTTTTTTGATGGCCAATTAGCTTTTTAACTGGCCAATTTTTTCAGTTTGACTTTTTTACCATTTTGATTTAAAGCTTTCGTGACTGCAGGGATTCATATTCTTGGTTCTTTCGGTAAAGTCACGTAGAAGGGAATTTATTTGTTTTATGTTTTTATTATTATTGTCTTTTTATCAATCAATTTTTTTTTTATGGCCACTCATCTTTTTTTACTGGCCAATTCTTTTACTGGTCTCTTGTTTCGGGCAACCTACCTCTTCCGCCTCCTCCTCCGCCTCCTCCTCCGCCTCCTCCTCCACCTCCTCCTCCGCCTCCTCCTCCTCCGCCTCCTCCTCCTCTGCCTCCTCCTCCTCCGCCTCCTCCTCCACCTCACTGTGTGATGACCAATACATTTTTTTATTGACCAATTTTTTTTGACTGCTCTTTAATTTTTACGGGCCAATTTTTTGTAGTCACTTTTTTTAATGGCCAATTTTTTTAACCGGTCACTTTTTTTGATGGCCACTTATCTTTTTTTACTGGCCAATTTTTTTCGACTGGTCTTTTTTTACGGCCAAGTATTTTTTTGTAGGCCACTTTTTTTTAGTGGCCACTCTTATTTAACCGGTCACTTTTTTGGATGGCCATTCATCTTTTTTACCGGCCAATTTTTTTCGACTGGTCTTTTTTTTATGGGCCAATTCTTTTTTGATTGGCCACTTCTTTTTTTAATGGCCACTCTTTTTTAACCGGTCACTTTTTTTGATGGCCATTTATCTTTTTTACCGGCCAATTTTTTTCACTTTTTTCATGACCATTTTTTTTTACCAGTCAAATTTTTTCTTTAATGGCCATTCTTTTTTAACCAGTCACTTTTTTTGATGGCCAATTATCTTTTTTACTGGCCAATTTTTTCAGTTTTTTATGACCACTTTTTTTTTTACCAGTCAATATTTTTTGATGGCCACTCATCGGTTTTACTGACCAATTTTTTTCGACTGGTCTTTTTTTACGGTCCAATTCTCATTTAATCGGCCACTTTTTAATGGCCTCTCCTTTTTAACCAGTCACTTTTTTTGATGGCCAATTAGCTTTTTAACTGGCCAATTTTTTCAGTTTGACTTTTTTACCATTTTGATTTAAAGCTTTCGTGACTGCAGGGATTCATATTCTTGGTTCTTTTGGTAAAATAACGTAGAAGGGAATTTATTTGTTTTATGTTTTTATTATTATTGTCTTTTTATCAGTCAAATTTTTTTTATGGCTACATCTTTTTTTACTGGCCAATTCTTTTACTGGTCTCTTTTTTTACTGGCAACCTACCTCTTCCGCCTCCTCCTCCGCCTCCTCCTCCGCCTCCTCCTCCGCCTCCTCCTCCGCCTCCTCCTCCACCTCCTCCTCCGCCTCCTCCTGTGCCTCCTCCTCCACCTCACTGTGTGATGACCAATACATTTTTTTACTGACCAATTTTTTTTGACTGCTCTTTATTTTTTACGGGCCAATTTTTTGTAGTCACTTTTTTTAATGGCCAATTTTTTTAACCGGTCACTTTTTTTGATGGCCACTTATCTTTTTTTACGGGCCAATTTTTTTCAACTGGTCTTTTTTTTCGGCCAAGTATTTTTTTGTAGGCCACTTTTTTTTAATGGCCACTCTTATTTAACCGGTCACTTTTGGGATGGCCATTCATCTTTTTTACCGGCCAATTTTTTTCGACTGGTCTCTTTTTTATGGGCCAATTCTTTTTTGATTGGCCACTTCTTTTTTTAATGGCCACTCTTTTTTAACCGGTCACTTTTTTTGATGGCCATTTATCTTTTTTACCGGCCAATTTTTTTCACTTTTTTCATGACCATTTTTTTTTTACCAGTCAAATTTTTTCTTTAATGGCCATTCTTTATTAACCAGTCACTTTTTTTGATGGCCAATTATCTTTTTTACTGGCCAATTTTTTCAGTTTTTTATGACCACTTTTTTTTTTACCAGTCAATATTTTTTGATGGCCACTCATCTTTTTTACTGACCAATTTTTTTCGACTGGTCTTTTTTTACGGTCCAATTCTCATTTGATCGGCCACTTTTTTAATGGCCTCTCTTTTTTAACCAGTCACTTTTTTTGATGGCCAATTATCTTTTTAACTGGCCAATTTTTTCAGTTTGACTTTTTTTACCATTTTGATTTAAAACTTTCGTGACTGCAGGAATTCATATTCTTGGTTCTTTCGGTAAAGTCACGTAGAAGGGAATTTAATTGTTTTATGTTTTTATTATTATTGTTTTTTTACCAGTCAATTTTTTTTTATGGCCACTCATCTTTATTTACTGGCCAATTCTTTTACTGGTCTCTTTTTTTACGGGCAACCTACCTCTTCCGCCTCCTCCTCCGCCTCCTCCTCCTCCTCCACCTCCTCCGCCTCCTCCTCCTCCGCCTCCTCCTCCTCCGCCTCCTCCTCCTCCGCCTCCTCCTCCTCTGCCTCCTCCTCCTCCGCCTCCTCCTCCACCTCACTGTGTGATGACCAATACATTTTTTTACTGACCAATTTTTTTTGACTGCTCTTTAATTTTTACGGGCCAATTTTTTGTAGTCACTTTTTTTAATGGCCAATTTTTTTAACCGGTCACTTTTTTTGATGGCCACTTATCTTTTTTTACGGGCCAATTTTTTTCAACTGGTCTTTTTTTTCGGCCAAGTATTTTTTTGTAGGCCACTTTTTTTTAATGGCCACTCTTATTTAACCGGTCACTTTTTGGGATGGCCATTCATCTTTTTTACTGGCCAATTTTTTTTGACTGGTCTTTTTTTTATGGGCCAATTGTTTTTTGATTGGCCACTTCTTTTTTAATGGCCACTTTTTTAACCGGTCACTTTTTTTGATGGCCATTTATCTTTTTTACCGGCCAATTTTTTTCACTTTTTTCATGACCATTTTTTTTTTACCAGTCAAATTTTTTCTTTAATGGCCATTCTTTATTAACCAGTCACTTTTTTTGATGGCCAATTATCTTTTTTACTGGCCAATTTTTTCAGTTTTTTATGACCACTTTTTTTTTTACCAGTCAATATTTTTTGATGGCCACTCATCTTTTTTACTGACCAATTTTTGTCGACTGGTCTTTTTTTACGGTCCAATTCTCATTTGATCGGCCACTTTTTTAATGGCCTCTCTTTTTTAACCAGTCACTTTTTTTGATGGCCAATTATCTTTTTAACTGGCCAATTTTTTCAGTTTGACTTTTTTTACCATTTTGATTTAAAGCTTTCGTGACTGCAGGGATTCATATTCTTGGTTCTTTCGGTAAAGTCACGTAGAAGGGAATTTAATTGTTTTATGTTTTTATTATTGTTTTTTTACCAGTCAATTTTTTTATGGCCACTCATCTTTATTTACTGGCCAATTCTTTTACTGGTCTCTTTTTTTACGGGCAACCTACCTCTTCCGCCTCCTCCTCCGCCTCCTCCTCCGCCTCCTCCTCCGCCTCCTCCTCCACCTCCTCCTCCACCTCCTCCTCCACCTCCTCCTCCGCCTCCTCCTCCGCCTCCTCCTGTGCCTCCTCCTCCACCTCACTGTGTGATGACCAATACATTTTTTTACTGACCAATTTTTTTTGACTGCTCTTTATTTTTTACGGGCCAATTTTTTGTAGTCACTTTTTTTAATGGCCAATTTTTTTAACCGGTCACTTTTTTTGATGGCCACTTATCTTTTTTTACGGGCCAATTTTTTTCAACTGGTCTTTTTTTTCGGCCAAGTATTTTTTTGTAGGCCACTTTTTTTTAATGGCCACTCTTATTTAACCGGTCACTTTTGGGATGGCCATTCATCTTTTTTACCGGCCAATTTTTTTCGACTGGTCTCTTTTTTATGGGCCAATTCTTTTTTGATTGGCCACTTCTTTTTTTAATGGCCACTCTTTTTTAACCGGTCACTTTTTTTGATGGCCATTTATCTTTTTTACCGGCCAATTTTTTTCACTTTTTTCATGACCATTTTTTTTTTACCAGTCAAATTTTTTCTTTAATGGCCATTCTTTATTAACCAGTCACTTTTTTTGATGGCCAATTATCTTTTTTACTGGCCAATTTTTTCAGTTTTTTATGACCACTTTTTTTTTTACCAGTCAATATTTTTTGATGGCCACTCATCTTTTTTACTGACCAATTTTTTTCGACTGGTCTTTTTTTACGGTCCAATTCTCATTTGATCGGCCACTTTTTTAATGGCCTCTCTTTTTTAACCAGTCACTTTTTTTGATGGCCAATTATCTTTTTAACTGGCCAATTTTTTCAGTTTGACTTTTTTTTACCATTTTGATTTAAAACTTTCGTGACTGCAGGAATTCATATTCTTGGTTCTTTCGGTAAAGTCACGTAGAAGGGAATTTAATTGTTTTATGTTTTTATTATTATTGTTTTTTTACCAGTCAATTTTTTTTTATGGCCACTCATCTTTATTTACTGGCCAATTCTTTTACTGGTCTCTTTTTTTACGGGCAACCTACCTCTTCCGCCTCCTCCTCCGCCTCCTCCTCCGCCTCCTCCTCGGCCTCCTCCTCCACCTCCTCCTCCACCTCCTCCTCCGCCTCCTCCTCCTCCGCCTCCTCCTCCACCTCACTGTGTGATGACCAATACATTTTTTTACTGACCAATTTTTTTTGACTGCTCTTTATTTTTTACGGGCCAATTTTTTGTAGTCACTTTTTTTAATGGCCAATTTTTTTAACCGGTCACTTTTTTTGATGGCCACTTATCTTTTTTTACGGGCCAATTTTTTTCAACTGGTCTTTTTTTTCGGCCAAGTATTTTTTTGTAGGCCACTTTTTTTTAATGGCCACTCTTATTTAACCGGTCACTTTTTGGGATGGCCATTCATCTTTTTTACTGGCCAATTTTTTTTGACTGGTCTTTTTTTTATGGGCCAATTGTTTTTTGATTGGCCACTTCTTTTTTAATGGCCACTTTTTTAACCGGTCACTTTTTTTGATGGCCATTTATCTTTTTTACCGGCCAATTTTTTTCACTTTTTTCATGACCATTTTTTTTTTACCAGTCAAATTTTTTCTTTAATGGCCATTCTTTATTAACCAGTCACTTTTTTTGATGGCCAATTATCTTTTTTACTGGCCAATTTTTTCAGTTTTTTATGACCACTTTTTTTTTTACCAGTCAATATTTTTTGATGGCCACTCATCTTTTTTACTGACCAATTTTTGTCGACTGGTCTTTTTTTACGGTCCAATTCTCATTTGATCGGCCACTTTTTTAATGGCCTCTCTTTTTTAACCAGTCACTTTTTTTGATGGCCAATTATCTTTTTAACTGGCCAATTTTTTCAGTTTGACTTTTTTTACCATTTTGATTTAAAGCTTTCGTGACTGCAGGGATTCATATTCTTGGTTCTTTCGGTAAAGTCACGTAGAAGGGAATTTAATTGTTTTATGTTTTTATTATTGTTTTTTTACCAGTCAATTTTTTTATGGCCACTCATCTTTATTTACTGGCCAATTCTTTTACTGGTCTCTTTTTTTACGGGCAACCTACCTCTTCCGCCTCCTCCTCCGCCTCCTCCTCCGCCTCCTCCTCCGCCTCCTCCTCCACCTCCTCCTCCACCTCCTCCTCCACCTCCTCCTCCGCCTCCTCCTCCGCCTCCTCCTGTGCCTCCTCCTCCACCTCACTGTGTGATGACCAATACATTTTTTTACTGACCAATTTTTTTTGACTGCTCTTTATTTTTTACGGGCCAATTTTTTGTAGTCACTTTTTTTAATGGCCAATTTTTTTAACCGGTCACTTTTTTTGATGGCCACTTATCTTTTTTTACGGGCCAATTTTTTTCAACTGGTCTTTTTTTTCGGCCAAGTATTTTTTTGTAGGCCACTTTTTTTTAATGGCCACTCTTATTTAACCGGTCACTTTTGGGATGGCCATTCATCTTTTTTACCGGCCAATTTTTTTCGACTGGTCTCTTTTTTATGGGCCAATTCTTTTTTGATTGGCCACTTCTTTTTTTAATGGCCACTCTTTTTTAACCGGTCACTTTTTTTGATGGCCATTTATCTTTTTTACCGGCCAATTTTTTTCACTTTTTTCATGACCATTTTTTTTTTACCAGTCAAATTTTTTCTTTAATGGCCATTCTTTATTAACCAGTCACTTTTTTTGATGGCCAATTATCTTTTTTACTGGCCAATTTTTTCAGTTTTTTATGACCACTTTTTTTTTTACCAGTCAATATTTTTTGATGGCCACTCATCTTTTTTACTGACCAATTTTTTTCGACTGGTCTTTTTTTACGGTCCAATTCTCATTTGATCGGCCACTTTTTTAATGGCCTCTCTTTTTTAACCAGTCACTTTTTTTGATGGCCAATTATCTTTTTAACTGGCCAATTTTTTCAGTTTGACTTTTTTTTACCATTTTGATTTAAAACTTTCGTGACTGCAGGAATTCATATTCTTGGTTCTTTCGGTAAAGTCACGTAGAAGGGAATTTAATTGTTTTATGTTTTTATTATTATTGTTTTTTTACCAGTCAATTTTTTTTTATGGCCACTCATCTTTATTTACTGGCCAATTCTTTTACTGGTCTCTTTTTTTACGGGCAACCTACCTCTTCCGCCTCCTCCTCCGCCTCCTCCTCCGCCTCCTCCTCGGCCTCCTCCTCCACCTCCTCCTCCACCTCCTCCTCCGCCTCCTCCTCCTCCGCCTCCTCCTCCACCTCACTGTGTGATGACCAATACATTTTTTTACTGACCAATTTTTTTTGACTGCTCTTTATTTTTTACGGGCCAATTTTTTGTAGTCACTTTTTTTAATGGCCAATTTTTTTAACCGGTCACTTTTTTTGATGGCCACTTATCTTTTTTTACGGGCCAATTTTTTTCAACTGGTCTTTTTTTTCGGCCAAGTATTTTTTTGTAGGCCACTTTTTTTTAATGGCCACTCTTATTTAACCGGTCACTTTTGGGATGGCCATTCATCTTTTTTACCGGCCAATTTTTTTCGACTGGTCTCTTTTTTATGGGCCAATTCTTTTTTGATTGGCCACTTCTTTTTTTAATGGCCACTCTTTTTTAACCGGTCACTTTTTTTGATGGCCATTTATCTTTTTTACCGGCCAATTTTTTTCACTTTTTTCATGACCATTTTTTTTTTTACCAGTCAATTTTTTTCTTTAATGGCCATTCTTTATTAACCAGTCACTTTTTTTGATGGCCAATTATCTTTTTTACTGGCCAATTTTTTCAGTTTTTTATGACCACTTTTTTTTTTTACCAGTCAATATTTTTTGATGGCCACTCATCTTTTTTAGTGACCAATTTTTTTCGACTGGTCTTTTTTTACGGTCCAATTCTCATTTGATCGGCCACTTTTTTAATGGCCTCTCTTTTTTAACCAGTCACTTTTTTTGATGGCCAATTATCTTTTTAACTGGCCAATTTTTTCAGTTTGACTTTTTTACCATTTTGATTTAAAGCTTTCGTGACTGCAGGGATTCATATTCTTGGTTCTTTCGGTAAAGTCACGTAGAAGGGAATTTAATTGTTTTATTTTTTTATTATTATTGTTTTTTTACCAGTCAATTTTTTTATGGCCACTCATCTTTATTTACTGGCCAATTCTTTTACTGGTCTCTTTTTTTACGGGCAACCTACCTCTTCCGCCTCCTCCTCCGCCTCCTCCTCCTCCTCCACCTCCTCCTCCGCCTCCTCCTCCTCCGCCTCCTCCTCCTCCGCCTCCTCCTCCTCTGCCTCCTCCTCCTCCGCCTCCTCCTCCACCTCACTGTGTGATGACCAATACATTTTTTTACTGACCAATTTTTTTTGACTGCTCTTTAATTTTTACAGGCCAATTTTTTGTAGTCACTTTTTTTAATGGCCAATTTTTTTAACCGGTCACTTTTTTTGATGGCCACTTATCTTTTTTTACGGGCCAATTTTTTTCAACTGGTCTTTTTTTTCGGCCAAGTATTTTTTTGTAGGCCACTTTTTTTTAATGGCCACTCTTATTTAACCGGTCACTTTTTGGGATGGCCATTCATCTTTTTTACTGGCCAATTTTTTTTGACTGGTCTTTTTTTTATGGGCCAATTGTTTTTTGATTGGCCACTTCTTTTTTAATGGCCACTTTTTTAACCGGTCACTTTTTTTGATGGCCATTTATCTTTTTTACCGGCCAATTTTTTTCACTTTTTTCATGACCATTTTTTTTTTACCAGTCAAATTTTTTCTTTAATGGCCATTCTTTATTAACCAGTCACTTTTTTTGATGGCCAATTATCTTTTTTACTGGCCAATTTTTTCAGTTTTTTATGACCACTTTTTTTTTTACCAGTCAATATTTTTTGATGGCCACTCATCTTTTTTACTGACCAATTTTTGTCGACTGGTCTTTTTTTACGGTCCAATTCTCATTTGATCGGCCACTTTTTTAATGGCCTCTCTTTTTTAACCAGTCACTTTTTTTGATGGCCAATTATCTTTTTTACCGGCCAATTTTTTTCACTTTTTTCATGACCATTTTTTTTTTACCAGTCAAATTTTTTCTTTAATGGCCATTCTTTATTAACCAGTCACTTTTTTTGATGGCCAATTATCTTTTTTACTGGCCAATTTTTTCAGTTTTTTATGACCACTTTTTTTTTTACCAGTCAACATTTTTTGATGGCCACTCATCTGTTTTACTGACCAATTTTTTTCGACTGGTCTTTTTTTACGGTCCAATTCTCATTTAATCGGCCACTTTTTAATGGCCTCTCCTTTTTAACCAGTCACTTTTTTTGATGGCCAATTAGCTTTTTAACTGGCCAATTTTTTCAGTTTGACTTTTTTACCATTTTGATTTAAAGCTTTCGTGACTGCAGGGATTCATATTCTTGGTTCTTTCGGTAAAGTCACGTAGAAGGGAATTTATTTGTTTTATGTTTTTATTATTATTGTCTTTTTATCAATCAATTTTTTTTTTATGGCCACTCATCTTTTTTTACTGGCCAATTCTTTTACTGGTCTCTTGTTTCGGGCAACCTACCTCTTCCGCCTCCTCCTCCGCCTCCTCCTCCGCCTCCTCCTCCACCTCCTCCTCCGCCTCCTCCTCCTCCGCCTCCTCCTCCTCTGCCTCCTCCTCCTCCGCCTCCTCCTCCACCTCACTGTGTGATGACCAATACATTTTTTTATTGACCAATTTTTTTTGACTGCTCTTTAATTTTTACGGGCCAATTTTTTGTAGTCACTTTTTTTAATGGCCAATTTTTTTAACCGGTCACTTTTTTTGATGGCCACTTATCTTTTTTTACTGGCCAATTTTTTTCGACTGGTCTTTTTTTACGGCCAAGTATTTTTTTGTAGGCCACTTTTTTTTAGTGGCCACTCTTATTTAACCGGTCACTTTTTTGGATGGCCATTCATCTTTTTTACCGGCCAATTTTTTTCGACTGGTCTTTTTTTTATGGGCCAATTCTTTTTTGATTGGCCACTTCTTTTTTTAATGGCCACTCTTTTTTAACCGGTCACTTTTTTTGATGGCCATTTATCTTTTTTACCGGCCAATTTTTTTCACTTTTTTCATGACCATTTTTTTTTACCAGTCAAATTTTTTCTTTAATGGCCATTCTTTTTTAACCAGTCACTTTTTTTGATGGCCAATTATCTTTTTTACTGGCCAATTTTTTCAGTTTTTTATGACCACTTTTTTTTTTACCAGTCAATATTTTTTGATGGCCACTCATCGGTTTTACTGACCAATTTTTTTCGACTGGTCTTTTTTTACGGTCCAATTCTCATTTAATCGGCCACTTTTTAATGGCCTCTCCTTTTTAACCAGTCACTTTTTTTGATGGCCAATTAGCTTTTTAACTGGCCAATTTTTTCAGTTTGACTTTTTTACCATTTTGATTTAAAGCTTTCGTGACTGCAGGGATTCATATTCTTGGTTCTTTTGGTAAAATAACGTAGAAGGGAATTTATTTGTTTTATGTTTTTATTATTATTGTCTTTTTATCAGTCAAATTTTTTTTATGGCTACATCTTTTTTTACTGGCCAATTCTTTTACTGGTCTCTTTTTTTACTGGCAACCTACCTCTTCCGCCTCCTCCTCCGCCTCCTCCTCCGCCTCCTCCTCCGCCTCCTCCTCCGCCTCCTCCTCCACCTCCTCCTCCGCCTCCTCCTGTGCCTCCTCCTCCACCTCACTGTGTGATGACCAATACATTTTTTTACTGACCAATTTTTTTTGACTGCTCTTTATTTTTTACGGGCCAATTTTTTGTAGTCACTTTTTTTAATGGCCAATTTTTTTAACCGGTCACTTTTTTTGATGGCCACTTATCTTTTTTTACGGGCCAATTTTTTTCAACTGGTCTTTTTTTTCGGCCAAGTATTTTTTTGTAGGCCACTTTTTTTTAATGGCCACTCTTATTTAACCGGTCACTTTTGGGATGGCCATTCATCTTTTTTACCGGCCAATTTTTTTCGACTGGTCTCTTTTTTATGGGCCAATTCTTTTTTGATTGGCCACTTCTTTTTTTAATGGCCACTCTTTTTTAACCGGTCACTTTTTTTGATGGCCATTTATCTTTTTTACCGGCCAATTTTTTTCACTTTTTTCATGACCATTTTTTTTTTACCAGTCAAATTTTTTCTTTAATGGCCATTCTTTATTAACCAGTCACTTTTTTTGATGGCCAATTATCTTTTTTACTGGCCAATTTTTTCAGTTTTTTATGACCACTTTTTTTTTTACCAGTCAATATTTTTTGATGGCCACTCATCTTTTTTACTGACCAATTTTTTTCGACTGGTCTTTTTTTACGGTCCAATTCTCATTTGATCGGCCACTTTTTTAATGGCCTCTCTTTTTTAACCAGTCACTTTTTTTGATGGCCAATTATCTTTTTAACTGGCCAATTTTTTCAGTTTGACTTTTTTTTACCATTTTGATTTAAAACTTTCGTGACTGCAGGAATTCATATTCTTGGTTCTTTCGGTAAAGTCACGTAGAAGGGAATTTAATTGTTTTATGTTTTTATTATTATTGTTTTTTTACCAGTCAATTTTTTTTTATGGCCACTCATCTTTATTTACTGGCCAATTCTTTTACTGGTCTCTTTTTTTACGGGCAACCTACCTCTTCCGCCTCCTCCTCCGCCTCCTCCTCCTCCTCCACCTCCTCCGCCTCCTCCTCCTCCGCCTCCTCCTCCTCCGCCTCCTCCTCCTCCGCCTCCTCCTCCTCTGCCTCCTCCTCCTCCGCCTCCTCCTCCACCTCACTGTGTGATGACCAATACATTTTTTTACTGACCAATTTTTTTTGACTGCTCTTTAATTTTTACGGGCCAATTTTTTGTAGTCACTTTTTTTAATGGCCAATTTTTTTAACCGGTCACTTTTTTTGATGGCCACTTATCTTTTTTTACGGGCCAATTTTTTTCAACTGGTCTTTTTTTTCGGCCAAGTATTTTTTTGTAGGCCACTTTTTTTTAATGGCCACTCTTATTTAACCGGTCACTTTTTGGGATGGCCATTCATCTTTTTTACTGGCCAATTTTTTTTGACTGGTCTTTTTTTTATGGGCCAATTGTTTTTTGATTGGCCACTTCTTTTTTAATGGCCACTTTTTTAACCGGTCACTTTTTTTGATGGCCATTTATCTTTTTTACCGGCCAATTTTTTTCACTTTTTTCATGACCATTTTTTTTTTACCAGTCAAATTTTTTCTTTAATGGCCATTCTTTATTAACCAGTCACTTTTTTTGATGGCCAATTATCTTTTTTACTGGCCAATTTTTTCAGTTTTTTATGACCACTTTTTTTTTTACCAGTCAATATTTTTTGATGGCCACTCATCTTTTTTACTGACCAATTTTTGTCGACTGGTCTTTTTTTACGGTCCAATTCTCATTTGATCGGCCACTTTTTTAATGGCCTCTCTTTTTTAACCAGTCACTTTTTTTGATGGCCAATTATCTTTTTAACTGGCCAATTTTTTCAGTTTGACTTTTTTTACCATTTTGATTTAAAGCTTTCGTGACTGCAGGGATTCATATTCTTGGTTCTTTCGGTAAAGTCACGTAGAAGGGAATTTAATTGTTTTATGTTTTTATTATTGTTTTTTTACCAGTCAATTTTTTTATGGCCACTCATCTTTATTTACTGGCCAATTCTTTTACTGGTCTCTTTTTTTACGGGCAACCTACCTCTTCCGCCTCCTCCTCCGCCTCCTCCTCCGCCTCCTCCTCCGCCTCCTCCTCCACCTCCTCCTCCACCTCCTCCTCCACCTCCTCCTCCGCCTCCTCCTCCGCCTCCTCCTGTGCCTCCTCCTCCACCTCACTGTGTGATGACCAATACATTTTTTTACTGACCAATTTTTTTTGACTGCTCTTTATTTTTTACGGGCCAATTTTTTGTAGTCACTTTTTTTAATGGCCAATTTTTTTAACCGGTCACTTTTTTTGATGGCCACTTATCTTTTTTTACGGGCCAATTTTTTTCAACTGGTCTTTTTTTTCGGCCAAGTATTTTTTTGTAGGCCACTTTTTTTTAATGGCCACTCTTATTTAACCGGTCACTTTTGGGATGGCCATTCATCTTTTTTACCGGCCAATTTTTTTCGACTGGTCTCTTTTTTATGGGCCAATTCTTTTTTGATTGGCCACTTCTTTTTTTAATGGCCACTCTTTTTTAACCGGTCACTTTTTTTGATGGCCATTTATCTTTTTTACCGGCCAATTTTTTTCACTTTTTTCATGACCATTTTTTTTTTACCAGTCAAATTTTTTCTTTAATGGCCATTCTTTATTAACCAGTCACTTTTTTTGATGGCCAATTATCTTTTTTACTGGCCAATTTTTTCAGTTTTTTATGACCACTTTTTTTTTTACCAGTCAATATTTTTTGATGGCCACTCATCTTTTTTACTGACCAATTTTTTTCGACTGGTCTTTTTTTACGGTCCAATTCTCATTTGATCGGCCACTTTTTTAATGGCCTCTCTTTTTTAACCAGTCACTTTTTTTGATGGCCAATTATCTTTTTAACTGGCCAATTTTTTCAGTTTGACTTTTTTTTACCATTTTGATTTAAAACTTTCGTGACTGCAGGAATTCATATTCTTGGTTCTTTCGGTAAAGTCACGTAGAAGGGAATTTAATTGTTTTATGTTTTTATTATTATTGTTTTTTTACCAGTCAATTTTTTTTTATGGCCACTCATCTTTATTTACTGGCCAATTCTTTTACTGGTCTCTTTTTTTACGGGCAACCTACCTCTTCCGCCTCCTCCTCCGCCTCCTCCTCCGCCTCCTCCTCGGCCTCCTCCTCCACCTCCTCCTCCACCTCCTCCTCCGCCTCCTCCTCCTCTGCCTCCTCCTCCACCTCACTGTGTGATGACCAATACATTTTTTTACTGACCAATTTTTTTTGACTGCTCTTTATTTTTTACGGGCCAATTTTTTGTAGTCACTTTTTTTAATGGCCAATTTTTTTAACCGGTCACTTTTTTTGATGGCCACTTATCTTTTTTTACGGGCCAATTTTTTTCAACTGGTCTTTTTTTTCGGCCAAGTATTTTTTTGTAGGCCACTTTTTTTTAATGGCCACTCTTATTTAACCGGTCACTTTTGGGATGGCCATTCATCTTTTTTACCGGCCAATTTTTTTCGACTGGTCTCTTTTTTATGGGCCAATTCTTTTTTGATTGGCCACTTCTTTTTTTAATGGCCACTCTTTTTTAACCGGTCACTTTTTTTGATGGCCATTTATCTTTTTTACCGGCCAATTTTTTTCACTTTTTTCATGACCATTTTTTTTTTTACCAGTCAATTTTTTTCTTTAATGGCCATTCTTTATTAACCAGTCACTTTTTTTGATGGCCAATTATCTTTTTTACTGGCCAATTTTTTCAGTTTTTTATGACCACTTTTTTTTTTTACCAGTCAATATTTTTTGATGGCCACTCATCTTTTTTAGTGACCAATTTTTTTCGACTGGTCTTTTTTTACGGTCCAATTCTCATTTGATCGGCCACTTTTTTAATGGCCTCTCTTTTTTAACCAGTCACTTTTTTTGATGGCCAATTATCTTTTTAACTGGCCAATTTTTTCAGTTTGACTTTTTTACCATTTTGATTTAAAGCTTTCGTGACTGCAGGGATTCATATTCTTGGTTCTTTCGGTAAAGTCACGTAGAAGGGAATTTAATTGTTTTATTTTTTTATTATTATTGTTTTTTTACCAGTCAATTTTTTTATGGCCACTCATCTTTATTTACTGGCCAATTCTTTTACTGGTCTCTTTTTTTACGGGCAACCTACCTCTTCCGCCTCCTCCTCCGCCTCCTCCTCCTCCTCCACCTCCTCCTCCGCCTCCTCCTCCTCCGCCTCCTCCTCCTCCGCCTCCTCCTCCTCTGCCTCCTCCTCCTCCGCCTCCTCCTCCACCTCACTGTGTGATGACCAATACATTTTTTTACTGACCAATTTTTTTTGACTGCTCTTTAATTTTTACAGGCCAATTTTTTGTAGTCACTTTTTTTAATGGCCAATTTTTTTAACCGGTCACTTTTTTTGATGGCCACTTATCTTTTTTTACGGGCCAATTTTTTTCAACTGGTCTTTTTTTTCGGCCAAGTATTTTTTTGTAGGCCACTTTTTTTTAATGGCCACTCTTATTTAACCGGTCACTTTTTGGGATGGCCATTCATCTTTTTTACTGGCCAATTTTTTTTGACTGGTCTTTTTTTTATGGGCCAATTGTTTTTTGATTGGCCACTTCTTTTTTAATGGCCACTTTTTTAACCGGTCACTTTTTTTGATGGCCATTTATCTTTTTTACCGGCCAATTTTTTTCACTTTTTTCATGACCATTTTTTTTTTACCAGTCAAATTTTTTCTTTAATGGCCATTCTTTATTAACCAGTCACTTTTTTTGATGGCCAATTATCTTTTTTACTGGCCAATTTTTTCAGTTTTTTATGACCACTTTTTTTTTTACCAGTCAATATTTTTTGATGGCCACTCATCTTTTTTACTGACCAATTTTTGTCGACTGGTCTTTTTTTACGGTCCAATTCTCATTTGATCGGCCACTTTTTTAATGGCCTCTCTTTTTTAACCAGTCACTTTTTTTGATGGCCAATTATCTTTTTAACTGGCCAATTTTTTCAGTTTGACTTTTTTTACCATTTTGATTTAAAGCTTTCGTGACTGCAGGAATTCATATTCTTGGTTCTTTCGGTAAAGTCACGTAGAAGGGAATTTAATTGTTTTATGTTTTTATTATTATTGTTTTTTTACCAGTCAATTTTTTTTTATGGCCACTCATCTTTATTTACTGGCCAATTCTTTTACTGGTCTCTTTTTTTACGGGCAACCTACCTCTTCCGCCTCCTCCTCCGCCTCCTCCTCCGCCTCCTCCTCCACCTCCTCCTCCGCCTCCTCCTCCTCCGCCTCCTCCTCCAACTCACTGTGTGATGACCAATACATTTTTTTACTGACCAATTTTTTTTGACTGCTCTTTATTTTTTACGGGCCAATTTTTTGTAGTCACTTTTTTTAATGGCCAATTTTTTTAACCGGTCACTTTTTTTGATGGCCACTTATCTTTTTTTACGGGCCAATTTTTTTCAACTGGTCTTTTTTTTCGGCCAAGTATTTTTTTGTAGGCCACTTTTTTTTAATGGCCACTCTTATTTAACCGGTCACTTTTTGGGATGGCCATTCATCTTTTTTACTGGCCAATTTTTTTCGACTGGTCTTTTTTTTATGGGCCAATTGTTTTTTGATTGGCCACTTCTTTTTTAATGGCCACTTTTTTAACCGGTCACTTTTTTTGATGGCCATTTATCTTTTTTACCGGCCAATTTTTTTCGACTGGTCTCTTTTTTATGGGCCAATTCTTTTTTGATTGGCCACTTCTTTTTTTAATGGCCACTCTTTTTTAACCGGTCACTTTTTTTGATGGCCATTTATCTTTTTTACCGGCCAATTTTTTTCACTTTTTTCATGACCATTTTTTTTTTACCAGTCAAATTTTTTCTTTAATGGCCATTCTTTATTAACCAGTCACTTTTTTTGATGGCCAATTATCTTTTTTACTGGCCAATTTTTTCAGTTTTTTATGACCACTTTCTTTTTTTACCAGTCAATATTTTTTGATGGCCACTCATCTTTTTTAGTGACCAATTTTTTTCGACTGGTCTTTTTTTACGGTCCAATTCTCATTTGATCGGCCACTTTTTTAATGGCCTCTCTTTTTTAACCAGTCACTTTTTTTGATGGCCAATTATCTTTTTAACTGGCCAATTTTTTCAGTTTGACTTTTTTACCATTTTGATTTAAAGCTTTCGTGACTGCAGGGATTCATATTCTTGGTTCTTTCGGTAAAGTCACGTAGAAGGGAATTTAATTGTTTTATTTTTTTATTATTATTGTTTTTTTACCAGTCAATTTTTTTATGGCCACTCATCTTTATTTACTGGCCAATTCTTTTACTGGTCTCTTTTTTTACGGGCAACCTACCTCTTCCGCCTCCTCCTCCGCCTCCTCCTCCTCCTCCACCTCCTCCTCCGCCTCCTCCTCCTCCGCCTCCTCCTCCTCTGCCTCCTCCTCCTCCGCCTCCTCCTCCACCTCACTGTGTGATGACCAATACATTTTTTTACTGACCAATTTTTTTTGACTGCTCTTTAATTTTTACGGGCCAATTTTTTGTAGTCACTTTTTTTAATGGCTAATTTTTTTAACCGGTCACTTTTTTTGATGGCCACTTATCTTTTTTTACGGGCCAATTTTTTTCAACTGGTCTTTTTTTTCGGCCAAGTATTTTTTTGTAGGCCACTTTTTTTAATGGCCACTCTTATTTAACCGGTCACTTTTTGGGATGGCCATTCATCTTTTTTACTGGCCAATTTTTTTCAACTGGTCTTTTTTTTATGGGCCAATTGTTTTTTGATTGGCCACTTCTTTTTTAATGGCCACTTTTTTAACCGGTCACTTTTTTTGATGGCCATTTATCTTTTTTACCGGCCAATTTTTTTCACTTTTTTCATGACCATTTTTTTTTTACCAGTCAAATTTTTTCTTTAATGGCCATTCTTTATTAACCAGTCACTTTTTTTGATGGCCAATTATCTTTTTTACTGGCCAATTTTTTCAGTTTTTTATGACCACTTTTTTTTTTACCAGTCAATATTTTTTGATGGCCACTCATCTTTTTTACTGACCAATTTTTGTCGACTGGTCTTTTTTTACGGTCCAATTCTCATTTGATCGGCCACTTTTTTAATGGCCTCTCTTTTTTAACCAGTCACTTTTTTTGATGGCCAATAATCTTTTTAACTGGCCAATTTTTTCAGTTTGACTTTTTTTTACCATTTTGATTTAAAGCTTTCGTGACTGCAGGAATTCATATTCTTGGTTCTTTCGGTAAAGTCACGTAGAAGGGAATTTAATTGTTTTATGTTTTTATTATTATTGTTTTTTTACCAGTCAATTTTTTTTTATGGCCACTCATCTTTATTTACTGGCCAATTCTTTTACTGGTCTCTTTTTTTACGGGCAACCTACCTCTTCCGCCTCCTCCTCCGCCTCCTCCTCCGCCTCCTCCTCCACCTCCTCCTCCGCCTCCTCCTCCTCCGCCTCCTCCTCCACCTCACTGTGTGATGACCAATACATTTTTTTACTGACCAATTTTTTTTGACTGCTCTTTATTTTTTACGGGCCAATTTTTTGTAGTCACTTTTTTTAATGGCCAATTTTTTTAACCGGTCACTTTTTTTGATGGCCACTTATCTTTTTTTACGGGCCAATTTTTTTCAACTGGTCTTTTTTTTCAGCCAAGTATTTTTTTGTAGGCCACTTTTTTTTAATGGCCACTCTTATTTAACCGGTCACTTTTTGGGATGGCCATTCATCTTTTTTACTGGCCAATTTTTTTCGACTGGTCTTTTTTTTATGGGCCAATTGTTTTTTGATTGGCCACTTCTTTTTTAATGGCCACTTTTTTAACCGGTCACTTTTTTTGATGGCCATTTATCTTTTTTACCGGCCAATTTTTTTCGGCTGGTCTCTTTTTTATGGGCCAATTCTTTTTTGATTGGCCACTTCTTTTTTTAATGGCCACTCTTTTTTAACCGGTCACTTTTTTTGATGGCCATTTATCTTTTTTACCGGCCAATTTTTTTCACTTTTTTCATGACCATTTTTTTTTTACCAGTCAAATTTTTTCTTTAATGGCCATTCTTTATTAACCAGTCACTTTTTTTGATGGCCAATTATCTTTTTTACTGGCCAATTTTTTCAGTTTTTTATGACCACTTTTTTTTTTTACCAGTCAATATTTTTTGATGGCCACTCATCTTTTTTAGTGACCAATTTTTTTCGACTGGTCTTTTTTTACGGTCCAATTCTCATTTGATCGGCCACTTTTTTAATGGCCTCTCTTTTTTAACCAGTCACTTTTTTTGATGGCCAATTATCTTTTTAACTGGCCAATTTTTTCAGTTTGACTTTTTTACCATTTTGATTTAAAGCTTTCGTGACTGCAGGGATTCATATTCTTGGTTCTTTCGGTAAAGTCACGTAGAAGGGAATTTAATTGTTTTATGTTTTTATTATTATTGTTTTTTTACCAGTCAATTTTTTTATGGCCACTCATCTTTATTTACTGGCCAATTCTTTTACTGGTCTCTTTTTTTACGGGCAACCTACCTCTTCCGCCTCCTCCTCCGCCTCCTCCTCCTCCTCCACCTCCTCCTCCTCCTCCTCCTCCGCCTCCTCCTCCTCTGCCTCCTCCTCGTCCGCCTCCTCCTCCACCTCACTGTGTGATGACCAATACATTTTTTTACTGACCAATTTTTTTTGACTGCTCTTTAATTTTTACGGGCCAATTTTTTGTAGTCACTTTTTTTAATGGCCAATTTTTTTAACCGGTCACTTTTTTTGATGGCCACTTATCTTTTTTTACGGGCCAATTTTTTTCAACTGGTCTTTTTTTTCGGCCAAGTATTTTTTTGTAGGCCACTTTTTTTTAATGGCCACTCTTATTTAACCGGTCACTTTTTGGGATGGCCATTCATCTTTTTTACTGGCCAATTTTTTTCGACTGGTCTTTTTTTTATGGGCCAATTGTTTTTTGATTGGCCACTTCTTTTTTAATGGCCACTTTTTTAACCGGTCACTTTTTTTGATGGCCATTTATCTTTTTTACCGGCCAATTTTTTTCACTTTTTTCATGACCATTTTTTTTTTACCAGTCAAATTTTTTCTTTAATGGCCATTCTTTATTAACCAGTCACTTTTTTTGATGGCCAATTATCTTTTTTACTGGCCAATTTTTTCAGTTTTTTATGACCACTTTTTTTTTTACCAGTCAATATTTTTTGATGGCCACTCATCTTTTACTGACCAATTTTTGTCGACTGGTCTTTTTTTACGGTCCAATTCTCATTTGATCGGACACTTTTTTAATGGCCTCTCTTTTTTAACCAGTCACTTTTTTTGATGGCCAATTATCTTTTTAACTGGCCAATTTTTTCAGTTTGACTTTTTTTTACCATTTTGATTTAAAGCTTTCGTGACTGCAGGAATTCATATTCTTGGTTCTTTCGGTAAAGTCACGTAGAAGGGAATTTAATTGTTTTATGTTTTTATTATTATTGTTTTTTTACCAGTCAATTTTTTTTTATGGCCACTCATCTTTATTTACTGGCCAATTCTTTTACTGGTCTCTTTTTTTACGGGCAACCTACCTCTTCCGCCTCCTCCTCCGCCTCCTCCTCCGCCTCCTCCTCCGCCTCCTCCTCCACCTCCTCCTCCGCCTCCTCCTCCTCCGCCTCCTCCTCCACCTCACTGTGTGATGACCAATACATTTTTTTACTGACCAATTTTTTTTGACTGCTCTTTATTTTTTACGGGCCAATTTTTTGTAGTCACTTTTTTTAATGGCCAATTTTTTTAACCGGTCACTTTTTTTGATGGCCACTTATCTTTTTTTACGGGCCAATTTTTTTCAACTGGTCTTTTTTTTCGGCCAAGTATTTTTTTGTAGGCCACTTTTTTTTAATGGCCACTCTTATTTAACCGGTCACTTTTTGGGATGGCCATTCATCTTTTTTACTGGCCAATTTTTTTCGACTGGTCTTTTTTTTATGGGCCAATTGTTTTTTGATTGGCCACTTCTTTTTTAATGGCCACTTTTTTAACCGGTCACTTTTTTTGATGGCCATTTATCTTTTTTACCGGCCAATTTTTTTCGACTGGTCTCTTTTTTATGGGCCAATTCTTTTTTGATTGGCCACTTCTTTTTTTAATGGCCACTCTTTTTTAACCGGTCACTTTTTATGATGGCCATTTATCTTTTTTACCGGCCAATTTTTTTCACTTTTTTCATGACCATTTTTTTTTTACCAGTCAAATTTTTTCTTTAATGGCCATTCTTTATTAACCAGTCACTTTTTTTGATGGCCAATTATCTTTTTTACTGGCCAATTTTTTCAGTTTTTTATGACCACTTTTTTTTTTTACCAGTCAATATTTTTTGATGGCCACTCATCTTTTTTAGTGACCAATTTTTTCGACTGGTCTTTTTTCACGGTCCAATTCTCATTTGATCGGCCACTTTTTTAATGGCCTCTCTTTTTTAACCAGTCACTTTTTTTGATGGCCAATTATCTTTTTAACTGGCCAATTTTTTCAGTTTGACTTTTTTTACCATTTTGATTTAAAGCTTTCGTGACTGCAGGGATTCATATTCTTGGTTCTTTCGGTAAAGTCACGTAGAAGGGAATTTAATTGTTTTATGTTTTTATTATTATTGTTTTTTTACCAGTCAATTTTTTTTTATGGCCACTCATCTTTATTTACTGGCCAATTCTTTTACTGGTCTCTTTTTTTACCGGCAACCTACCTCTTCCGCCTCCTCCTCCGCCTCCTCCTCCTCTGCCTCCTCCTCCGCCTCCTCCTCTACCTCCTCCTCCGCCTCCTCCTCCTCCGCCTCCTCCTCCTCCGCCTCCTCCTCCACCTCACCGTGTGATGACCAATACATTTTTTTACTGACCAATTTTTTTTGACTGCTCTTTATTTTTTACGGGCCAATTTTTTGTAGTCACTTTTTTTAATGGCCAATTTTTTTAACCGGTCACTTTTTTTGATGGCCACTTATCTTTTTTTACGGGCCAATTTTTTTCAACTGGTCTTTTTTTTCGGCCAAGTATTTTTTTGTAGGCCACTTTTTTTTAATGGCCACTCTTATTTAACCGGTCACTTTTTGGGATGGCCATTCATCTTTTTTACCGGCCAATTTTTTTCGACTGGTCTCTTTTTTATGGGCCAATTCTTTTTTGATTGGCCACTTCTTTTTTTAATGGCCACTCTTTTTTAACCGGTCACTTTTTTTGATGGCCATTTATCTTTTTTACCGGCCAATTTTTTTCACTTTTTTCATGACCATTTTTTTTTTACCAGTCAAATTTTTCTTTAATGGCCATTCTTTATTAACCAGTCACTTTTTTTGATGGCCAATTATCTTTTTTACTGGCCAATTTTTTCAGTTTTTTATGACCACTTTTTTTTTTTACCAGTCAATATTTTTTGATGGCCACTCATCTTTTTTAGTGACCAATTTTTTTTGACTGGTCTTTTTTTACGGTCCAATTCTCATTTGATCGGCCACTTTTTTAATGGCCTCTCTTTTTTAACCAGTCACATTTTATGATGGCCAATTATCTTTTTATCTGGCCAATTTTTTCAGTTTGACTTTTTTTACCATTTTGATTTAAAGCTTTCGTGACTGCAGGGATTCATATTCTTGGTTATTTCGGTAAAGTCACGTAGAAGGGAATTTATTTGTTTTATGTTTTTATTATTATTGTTTTTTTACCAGTCAATTTTTTTTTATGGCCACTCATCTTTTTTTACTGGCCAATTCTTTTACTGGTCTCTTTTATTATGGGCAACCTACTTCTTCCGCCTCCTCCTCCGCCTCCTCCTCCGCCTCCTCCTCCGCCTCCTCCTCCGCCACCTCCTCCTCCGCCTCCTCCTCCGCCTCCTCCTCCTCTGCCTCCTCCGCCTCCTCCTCCACCTCACTGTGTGATGACCAATACATTTTTTTACTGACCAATTTTTTGTGACTGCTCTTTAATTTTTACGGGCCAATTTTTTGTAGTCACTTTTTTTAATGGCCAATTTTTTTAACCCGTCACTTTTTTTGATGGCCACTTAGCTTTTTTTACTGGCCAATTTTTTTCGACTGGTCTTTTTTTACGGCCAAGTATTTTTTTGTAGGCCACTTTTTTTTAATGGCCACTCTTATTTAACCGGTCACTTTTTTGGATGGCCATTCATCTTTTTTACCGGCCAATTTTTTTCGACTGGTCTCTTTTTTATGGGCCAATTCTTTTTTGATTGACCACTTCTTTTTTTAATGGCCACTCTTTTTTAACCGGTCACTTTTTTTAATGGCCATTTATCTTTTTTACCGGCCAATTTTTTTTACTTTTTTTATGACCATTTCTTTTTTTACCAGTCAATTTTTTTCTTTAATGGCCATTCTTTTTTAACCAGTCACTTTTTTAAATGGCTAATTATCTTTTTTACTGGCCAATTTTTTCAGTTTGACTTTTTTTACCATTTTGAATTAAAGCTTTCGTGACTGCAGGGATTCATATTCTTGGTTCTTTCGGTAAAGTCACATAGAAGGGAATTTAATTGTTTTATGTTTTTATTATTATTGTTTTTTTACCAGTCAATTTTTTTTATGGCCACTCATCTTTTTTTACTGGCCAATTCTTTTACTGGTCTCTTTTTTTACGGGCAACCTACCTCTTCTGCCTCCTCCTCCGCCTCCTCCTCTGCCTCCTCCTCCGCCTCCTCTTCCGCCTCCTCCGCCTCCTCCGCCTCCTCCTCCACCTCACTGTGTGATGACCAATACATTTTTTTACTGACCAATTTTTTTTGACTGCTCTTTAATTTTTACGGGCCAATTTTTTGTAGTCACTTTTTTTAATGGCCATTTTTTTTAACCGGTCACTTTTTTTGATGGCCACTTATCTATTTTTACTGGCCAATTTTTTTCGACTGGTCTTTTTTTACGGCCAAGTATTTTTTTGTAGGCCACTTTTTTTTAATGGCCACTCTTATTTAACCGGTCACTTTTTGGGATGGCCATTCATCTTTTTTACCGGCCAATTTTTTTCGACTGGTCTTTTTTTTATGGGCCAATTCTTTTTTGATTGGCCACTTCTTTTTTTAATGGCCACTCTTTTTTAACCAGTCACTTTTTTTGATGGCCATTTATCTTTTTTACCGGCCAATTTTTTCACTTTTTTCATGACCATTTTTTTTTTACCAGTCAAATTTTTTCTTTAATGGCCATTCTTTTTTAACCAGTCACTTTTTTGATGGCCAATTATCTTTTTTACTGGCCAATTCCTTTACTGGTCTCTTTTTTTACGGGCAACCTACCTCTTCCGCCTCCTCCTCCGCCTCCTCCTCCGCCTCCTCCTCCTCCGCCTCCTCCTCCTCTGCCTCCTCCTCGTCCGCCTCCTCCTCCACCTCACTGTGTGATGACCAATACATTTTTTTACTGACCAATTTTTTTTGACTGCTCTTTAATTTTTACGGGCCAATTTTTTGTAGTCACTTTTTTTAATGGCCAATTTTTTTAACCGGTCACTTTTTTTGATGGCCACTTATCTTTTTTTACGGGCCAATTTTTTTCAACTGGTCTTTTTTTTCGGCCAAGTATTTTTTTGTAGGCCACTTTTTTTTAATGGCCACTCTTATTTAACCGGTCACTTTTTGGGATGGCCATTCATCTTTTTTACCGGCCAATTTTTTTCGACTGGTCTCTTTTTTATGGGCCAATTCTTTTTTGATTGACCACTTCTTTTTTTAATGGCCACTCTTTTTTAACCGGTCACTTTTTTTAATGGCCATTTATCTTTTTTACCGGCCAATTTTTTTCACTTTTTTCATGACCATTTCTTTTTTTACCAGTCAATTTTTTTCTTTAATGGCCATTCTTTTTTAACCAGTCACTTTTTTAAATGGCTAATTATCTTTTTTACTGGCCAATTTTTTCAGTTTGACTTTTTTTACCATTTTGAATTAAAGCTTTCGTGACTGCAGGGATTCATATTCTTGGTTCTTTCGGTAAAGTCACATAGAAGGGAATTTAATTGTTTTATGTTTTTATTATTATTGTTTTTTTACCAGTCAATTTTTTTTATGGCCACTCATCTTTTTTTACTGGCCAATTCTTTTACTGGTCTCTTTTTTTACGGGCAACCTACCTCTTCTGCCTCCTCCTCCGCCTCCTCCTCCGCCTCCTCCTCCGCCTCCTCCTCCTCCGCCTCCTCCGCCTCCTCTTCCGCCTCCTCCGCCTCCTCCGCCTCCTCCTCCACCTCACTGTGTGATGACCAATACATTTTTTTACTGACCAATTTTTTTTGACTGCTCTTTAATTTTTACGGGCCAATTTTTTGTAGTCACTTTTTTTAATGGCCATTTTTTTTAACCGGTCACTTTTTTTGATGGCCACTTATCTATTTTTACTGGCCAATTTTTTTCGACTGGTCTTTTTTTACGGCCAAGTATTTTTTTGTAGGCCACTTTTTTTTAATGGCCACTCTTATTTAACCGGTCACTTTTTGGGATGGCCATTCATCTTTTTTACCGGCCAATTTTTTTCGACTGGTCTTTTTTTTATGGGCCAATTCTTTTTTGATTGGCCACTTCTTTTTTTAATGGCCACTCTTTTTTAACCGGTCACTTTTTTTGATGGCCATTTATCTTTTTTACTGGCCAATTTTTTTCACTTTTTTCATGACCATTTTTTTTACCAGTCAAATTTTTTATTTAATGGCCGTTCTTTTTTAACCAGTCACTTTTTTGATGGCCAATTATCTTTTTTACTGGCCAATTCCTTTACTGGTCTCTTTTTTTACGGGCAACCTACCTCTTCCGCCTCCTCCTCCGCCTCCTCCTCCGCCTCCTCCTCCTCCGCCTCCTCCTCCTCTGCCTCCTCCTCGTCCGCCTCCTCCTCCACCTCACTGTGTGATGACCAATACATTTTTTTACTGACCAATTTTTTTTGACTGCTCTTTAATTTTTACGGGCCAATTTTTTGTAGTCACTTTTTTTAATGGCCAATTTTTTTAACCGGTCACTTTTTTTGATGGCCACTTATCTTTTTTTACGGGCCAATTTTTTTCAACTGGTCTTTTTTTTCGGCCAAGTATTTTTTTGTAGGCCACTTTTTTTTAATGGCCACTCTTATTTAACCGGTCACTTTTTGGGATGGCCATTCATCTTTTTTACCGGCCAATTTTTTTCGACTGGTCTCTTTTTTATGGGCCAATTCTTTTTTGATTGACCACTTCTTTTTTTAATGGCCACTCTTTTTTAACCGGTCACTTTTTTTAATGGCCATTTATCTTTTTTACCGGCCAATTTTTTTCACTTTTTTCATGACCATTTCTTTTTTTACCAGTCAATTTTTTTCTTTAATGGCCATTCTTTTTTAACCAGTCACTTTTTTAAATGGCTAATTATCTTTTTTACTGGCCAATTTTTTCAGTTTGACTTTTTTTACCATTTTGAATTAAAGCTTTCGTGACTGCAGGGATTCATATTCTTGGTTCTTTCGGTAAAGTCACATAGAAGGGAATTTAATTGTTTTATGTTTTTATTATTATTGTTTTTTTACCAGTCAATTTTTTTTATGGCCACTCATCTTTTTTTACTGGCCAATTCTTTTACTGGTCTCTTTTTTTACGGGCAACCTACCTCTTCTGCCTCCTCCTCCGCCTCCTCCTCCGCCTCCTCCTCCGCCTCCTCCTCCGCCTCCTCCTCCTCCGCCTCCTCCGCCTCCTCTTCCGCCTCCTCCGCCTCCTCCTCCACCTCACTGTGTGATGACCAATACATTTTTTTACTGACCAATTTTTTTTGACTGCTCTTTAATTTTTACGGGCCAATTTTTTGTAGTCACTTTTTTTAATGGCCATTTTTTTTAACCGGTCACTTTTTTTGATGGCCACTTATCTTTTTTTACGGGCCAATTTTTTTCAACTGGTCTTTTTTTTCGGCCAAGTATTTTTTTGTAGGCCACTTTTTTTTAATGGCCACTCTTATTTAACCGGTCACTTTTTGGGATGGCCATTCATCTTTTTTACTGACCAATTTTTTTTGACTGCTCTTTAATTTTTACGGGCCAATTTTTTGTAGTCACTTTTTTTAATGGCCATTTTTTTTAACCGGTCACTTTTTTTGATGGCCACTTATCTATTTTTACTGGCCAATTTTTTTCGACTGGTCTTTTTTTATGGCCAAGTATTTTTTTGTAGGTCACTTTTTTTTAATGGCCACTCTTATTTAACCGGTCACTTTTTGGGATGGCCATTCATCTTTTTTACCGGCCAATTTTTTTCGACTGGTCTTTTTTTTATGGGCCAATTCTTTTTTGATTGGCCACTTCTTTTTTTAATGGCCACTCTTTTTTAACCGGTCACTTTTTTTGATGGCCATTTATCTTTTTTACCGGCCAATTTTTTCACTTTTTTCATGACCATTTTTTTTTTACCAGTCAAATTTTTTCTTTAATGGCCATTCTTTTTTAACCAGTCACTTTTTTGATGGCCAATTATCTTTTTTACTGGCCAATTCCTTTACTGGTCTCTTTTTTTACGGGCAACCTACCTCTTCCGCCTCCTCCTCCGCCTCCTCCTCCGCCTCCTCCTCCTCCGCCTCCTCCTCCTCTGCCTCCTCCTCGTCCGCCTCCTCCTCCACCTCACTGTGTGATGACCAATACATTTTTTTACTGACCAATTTTTTTTGACTGCTCTTTAATTTTTACGGGCCAATTTTTTGTAGTCACTTTTTTTAATGGCCAATTTTTTTAACCGGTCACTTTTTTTGATGGCCACTTATCTTTTTTTACGGGCCAATTTTTTTCAACTGGTCTTTTTTTTCGGCCAAGTATTTTTTTGTAGGCCACTTTTTTTTAATGGCCACTCTTATTTAACCGGTCACTTTTTGGGATGGCCATTCATCTTTTTTACCGGCCAATTTTTTTCGACTGGTCTCTTTTTTATGGGCCAATTCTTTTTTGATTGACCACTTCTTTTTTTAATGGCCACTCTTTTTTAACCGGTCACTTTTTTTAATGGCCATTTATCTTTTTTACCGGCCAATTTTTTTCACTTTTTTCATGACCATTTCTTTTTTTACCAGTCAATTTTTTTCTTTAATGGCCATTCTTTTTTAACCAGTCACTTTTTTAAATGGCTAATTATCTTTTTTACTGGCCAATTTTTTCAGTTTGACTTTTTTTACCATTTTGAATTAAAGCTTTCGTGACTGCAGGGATTCATATTCTTGGTTCTTTCGGTAAAGTCACATAGAAGGGAATTTAATTGTTTTATGTTTTTATTATTATTGTTTTTTTACCAGTCAATTTTTTTTATGGCCACTCATCTTTTTTTACTGGCCAATTCTTTTACTGGTCTCTTTTTTTACGGGCAACCTACCTCTTCTGCCTCCTCCTCCGCCTCCTCCTCCGCCTTCTCCTCCGCCTCCTCCTCCTCCGCCTCCTCCGCCTCCTCTTCCGCCTCCTCCGCCTCCTCCGCCTCCTCCTCCACCTCACTGTGTGATGACCAATACATTTTTTTACTGACCAATTTTTTTTGACTGCTCTTTAATTTTTACGGGCCAATTTTTTGTAGTCACTTTTTTTAATGGCCATTTTTTTTAACCGGTCACTTTTTTTGATGGCCACTTATCTATTTTTACCGGCCAATTTTTTTCACTTTTTTCATGACCATTTTTTTTTTACCAGTCAAATTTTTTCTTTAATGGCCATTCTTTATTAACCAGTCACTTTTTTTGATGGCCAATTATCTTTTTTACTGGCCAATTTTTTCTGTTTTTTATGACCACTTTTTTTTTTTACCAGTCAATATTTTTTGATGGCCACTCATCTTTTTTAGTGACCAATTTTTTTCGACTGGTCTTTTTTCACGGTCCAATTCTCATTTGATCGGCCACTTTTTTAATGGCCTCTCTTTTTTAACCAGTCACTTTTTTTGATGGCCAATTATCTTTTTAACTGGCCAATTTTTTCAGTTTGACTTTTTTTACCATTTTGATTTAAAGCTTTCGTGACTGCAGGGATTCATATTCTTGGTTCTTTCGGTAAAGTCACGTAGAAGGGAATTTAATTGTTTTATGTTTTTATTATTATTGTTTTTTTACCAGTCAATTTTTTTTTATGGCCACTCATCTTTATTTACTGGCCAATTCTTTTACTGGTCTCTTTTTTTACCGGCAACCTACCTCTTCCGCCTCCTCCTCCGCCTCCTCCTCCTCTGCCTCCTCCTCCGCCTCCTCCTCTACCTCCTCCTCCGCCTCCTCCTCCTCCGCCTCCTCCTCCTCCGCCTCCTCCTCCACCTCACCGTGTGATGACCAATACATTTTTTTACTGACCAATTTTTTTTGACTGCTCTTTATTTTTTACGGGCCAATTTTTTGTAGTCACTTTTTTTAATGGCCAATTTTTTTAACCGGTCACTTTTTTTGATGGCCACTTATCTTTTTTTACGGGCCAATTTTTTTCAACTGGTCTTTTTTTTCGGCCAAGTATTTTTTTGTAGGCCACTTTTTTTTAATGGCCACTCTTATTTAACCGGTCACTTTTTGGGATGGCCATTCATCTTTTTTACCGGCCAATTTTTTTCGACTGGTCTCTTTTTTATGGGCCAATTCTTTTTTGATTGGCCACTTCTTTTTTTAATGGCCATTTTTTTTAACCGGTCACTTTTTTTGATGGCCACTTATCTATTTTTACCGGCCAATTTTTTTCACTTTTTTCATGACCATTTTTTTTTTACCAGTCAAATTTTTTCTTTAATGGCCATTCTTTATTAACCAGTCACTTTTTTTGATGGCCAATTATCTTTTTTACTGGCCAATTTTTTCTGTTTTTTATGACCACTTTTTTTTTTTACCAGTCAATATTTTTTGATGGCCACTCATCTTTTTTAGTGACCAATTTTTTTCGACTGGTCTTTTTTCACGGTCCAATTCTCATTTGATCGGCCACTTTTTTAATGGCCTCTCTTTTTTAACCAGTCACTTTTTTTGATGGCCAATTATCTTTTTAACTGGCCAATTTTTTCAGTTTGACTTTTTTTACCATTTTGATTTAAAGCTTTCGTGACTGCAGGGATTCATATTCTTGGTTCTTTCGGTAAAGTCACGTAGAAGGGAATTTAATTGTTTTATGTTTTTATTATTATTGTTTTTTTACCAGTCAATTTTTTTTTATGGCCACTCATCTTTATTTACTGGCCAATTCTTTTACTGGTCTCTTTTTTTACCGGCAACCTACCTCTTCCGCCTCCTCCTCCGCCTCCTCCTCCTCTGCCTCCTCCTCCGCCTCCTCCTCTACCTCCTCCTCCGCCTCCTCCTCCTCCGCCTCCTCCTCCTCCGCCTCCTCCTCCACCTCACCGTGTGATGACCAATACATTTTTTTACTGACCAATTTTTTTTGACTGCTCTTTATTTTTTACGGGCCAATTTTTTGTAGTCACTTTTTTTAATGGCCAATTTTTTTAACCGGTCACTTTTTTTGATGGCCACTTATCTTTTTTTACGGGCCAATTTTTTTCAACTGGTCTTTTTTTTCGGCCAAGTATTTTTTTGTAGGCCACTTTTTTTTAATGGCCACTCTTATTTAACCGGTCACTTTTTGGGATGGCCATTCATCTTTTTTACCGGCCAATTTTTTTCGACTGGTCTCTTTTTTATGGGCCAATTCTTTTTTGATTGGCCACTTCTTTTTTTAATGGCCACTCTTTTTTAACCGGTCACTTTTTTTGATGGCCATTTATCTTTTTTACCGGCCAATTTTTTTCACTTTTTTCATGACCATTTTTTTTTTACCAGTCAAATTTTTCTTTAATGGCCATTCTTTATTAACCAGTCACTTTTTTTGATGGCCAATTATCTTTTTTACTGGCCAATTTTTTCAGTTTTTTATGACCACTTTTTTTTTTTACCAGTCAATATTTTTTGATGGCCACTCATCTTTTTTAGTGACCAATTTTTTTCGACTGGTCTTTTTTTACAGTCCAATTCTCATTTGATCGGCCACTTTTTTAATGGCCTCTCTTTTTTAACCAGTCACATTTTATGATGGCCAATTATCTTTTTATCTGGCCAATTTTTTCAGTTTGACTTTTTTTACCATTTTGATTTAAAGCTTTCGTGACTGCAGGGATTCATATTCTTGGTTATTTCGGTAAAGTCACGTAGAAGGGAATTTATTTGTTTTATGTTTTTATTATTATTGTTTTTTTACCAGTCAATTTTTTTTTATGGCCACTCATCTTTTTTTACTGGCCAATTCTTTTACTGGTCTCTTTTATTATGGGCAACCTACTTCTTCCGCCTCCTCCTCCGCCTCCTCCTCCGCCTCCTCCTCCGCCTCCTCCTCCGCCACCTCCTCCTCCGCCTCCTCCTCCGCCTCCTCCTCCTCTGCCTCCTCCGCCTCCTCCTCCACCTCACTGTGTGATGACCAATACATTTTTTTACTGACCAATTTTTTGTGACTGCTCTTTAATTTTTACGGGCCAATTTTTTGTAGTCACTTTTTTTAATGGCCAATTTTTTTAACCCGTCACTTTTTTTGATGGCCACTTAGCTTTTTTTACTGGCCAATTTTTTTCGACTGGTCTTTTTTTACGGCCAAGTATTTTTTTGTAGGCCACTTTTTTTTAATGGCCACTCTTATTTAACCGGTCACTTTTTTGGATGGCCATTCATCTTTTTTACCGGCCAATTTTTTTCGACTGGTCTCTTTTTTATGGGCCAATTCTTTTTTGATTGACCACTTCTTTTTTTAATGGCCACTCTTTTTTAACCGGTCACTTTTTTTAATGGCCATTTATCTTTTTTACCGGCCAATTTTTTTCACTTTTTTTATGACCATTTCTTTTTTTACCAGTCAATTTTTTTCTTTAATGGCCATTCTTTTTTAACCAGTCACTTTTTTAAATGGCTAATTATCTTTTTTACTGGCCAATTTTTTCAGTTTGACTTTTTTTACCATTTTGAATTAAAGCTTTCGTGACTGCAGGGATTCATATTCTTGGTTCTTTCGGTAAAGTCACATAGAAGGGAATTTAATTGTTTTATGTTTTTATTATTATTGTTTTTTTACCAGTCAATTTTTTTTATGGCCACTCATCTTTTTTTACTGGCCAATTCTTTTACTGGTCTCTTTTTTTACGGGCAACCTACCTCTTCTGCCTCCTCCTCCGCCTCCTCCTCTGCCTCCTCCTCCGCCTCCTCTTCCGCCTCCTCCGCCTCCTCCGCCTCCTCCTCCACCTCACTGTGTGATGACCAATACATTTTTTTACTGACCAATTTTTTTTGACTGCTCTTTAATTTTTACGGGCCAATTTTTTGTAGTCACTTTTTTTAATGGCCATTTTTTTTAACCGGTCACTTTTTTTGATGGCCACTTATCTATTTTTACTGGCCAATTTTTTTCGACTGGTCTTTTTTTACGGCCAAGTATTTTTTTGTAGGCCACTTTTTTTTAATGGCCACTCTTATTTAACCGGTCACTTTTTGGGATGGCCATTCATCTTTTTTACCGGCCAATTTTTTTCGACTGGTCTTTTTTTTATGGGCCAATTCTTTTTTGATTGGCCACTTCTTTTTTTAATGGCCACTCTTTTTTAACCAGTCACTTTTTTTGATGGCCATTTATCTTTTTTACCGGCCAATTTTTTCACTTTTTTCATGACCATTTTTTTTTTACCAGTCAAATTTTTTCTTTAATGGCCATTCTTTTTTAACCAGTCACTTTTTTGATGGCCAATTATCTTTTTTACTGGCCAATTCCTTTACTGGTCTCTTTTTTTACGGGCAACCTACCTCTTCCGCCTCCTCCTCCGCCTCCTCCTCCGCCTCCTCCTCCTCCGCCTCCTCCTCCTCTGCCTCCTCCTCGTCCGCCTCCTCCTCCACCTCACTGTGTGATGACCAATACATTTTTTTACTGACCAATTTTTTTTGACTGCTCTTTAATTTTTACGGGCCAATTTTTTGTAGTCACTTTTTTTAATGGCCAATTTTTTTAACCGGTCACTTTTTTTGATGGCCACTTATCTTTTTTTACGGGCCAATTTTTTTCAACTGGTCTTTTTTTTCGGCCAAGTATTTTTTTGTAGGCCACTTTTTTTTAATGGCCACTCTTATTTAACCGGTCACTTTTTGGGATGGCCATTCATCTTTTTTACCGGCCAATTTTTTTCGACTGGTCTCTTTTTTATGGGCCAATTCTTTTTTGATTGACCACTTCTTTTTTTAATGGCCACTCTTTTTTAACCGGTCACTTTTTTTAATGGCCATTTATCTTTTTTACCGGCCAATTTTTTTCACTTTTTTCATGACCATTTCTTTTTTTACCAGTCAATTTTTTTCTTTAATGGCCATTCTTTTTTAACCAGTCACTTTTTTAAATGGCTAATTATCTTTTTTACTGGCCAATTTTTTCAGTTTGACTTTTTTTACCATTTTGAATTAAAGCTTTCGTGACTGCAGGGATTCATATTCTTGGTTCTTTCGGTAAAGTCACATAGAAGGGAATTTAATTGTTTTATGTTTTTATTATTATTGTTTTTTTACCAGTCAATTTTTTTTATGGCCACTCATCTTTTTTTACTGGCCAATTCTTTTACTGGTCTCTTTTTTTACGGGCAACCTACCTCTTCTGCCTCCTCCTCCGCCTCCTCCTCCGCCTCCTCCTCCGCCTCCTCCTCCGCCTCCTCCTCCTCCGCCTCCTCCGCCTCCTCTTCCGCCTCCTCCGCCTCCTCCGCCTCCTCCTCCACCTCACTGTGTGATGACCAATACATTTTTTTACTGACCAATTTTTTTTGACTGCTCTTTAATTTTTACGGGCCAATTTTTTGTAGTCACTTTTTTTAATGGCCATTTTTTTTAACCGGTCACTTTTTTTGATGGCCACTTATCTATTTTTACTGGCCAATTTTTTTCAACTGGTCTTTTTTTACGGCCAAGTATTTTTTTGTAGGCCACTTTTTTTTAATGGCCACTCTTATTTAACCGGTCACTTTTTGGGATGGCCATTCATCTTTTTTACCGGCCAATTTTTTTCGACTGGTCTTTTTTTTATGGGCCAATTCTTTTTTGATTGGCCACTTCTTTTTTTAATGGCCACTCTTTTTTAACCGGTCACTTTTTTTGATGGCCATTTATCTTTTTTACTGGCCAATTTTTTTCACTTTTTTCATGACCATTTTTTTTACCAGTCAAATTTTTTATTTAATGGCCGTTCTTTTTTAACCAGTCACTTTTTTGATGGCCAATTATCTTTTTTACTGGCCAATTCCTTTACTGGTCTCTTTTTTTACGGGCAACCTACCTCTTCCGCCTCCTCCTCCGCCTCCTCCTCCGCCTCCTCCTCCTCCGCCTCCTCCTCCTCTGCCTCCTCCTCGTCCGCCTCCTCCTCCACCTCACTGTGTGATGACCAATACATTTTTTTACTGACCAATTTTTTTTGACTGCTCTTTAATTTTTACGGGCCAATTTTTTTCAACTGGTCTTTTTTTTCGGCCAAGTATTTTTTTGTAGGCCACTTTTTTTTAATGGCCACTCTTATTTAACCGGTCACTTTTTGGGATGGCCATTCATCTTTTTTACCGGCCAATTTTTTTCGACTGGTCTCTTTTTTATGGGCCAATTCTTTTTTGATTGACCACTTCTTTTTTTAATGGCCACTCTTTTTTAACCGGTCACTTTTTTTAATGGCCATTTATCTTTTTTACCGGCCAATTTTTTTCACTTTTTTCATGACCATTTCTTTTTTTACCAGTCAATTTTTTTCTTTAATGGCCATTCTTTTTTAACCAGTCACTTTTTTAAATGGCTAATTATCTTTTTTACTGGCCAATTTTTTCAGTTTGACTTTTTTTACCATTTTGAATTAAAGCTTTCGTGACTGCAGGGATTCATATTCTTGGTTCTTTCGGTAAAGTCACATAGAAGGGAATTTAATTGTTTTATGTTTTTATTATTATTGTTTTTTTACCAGTCAATTTTTTTTATGGCCACTCATCTTTTTTTACTGGCCAATTCTTTTACTGGTCTCTTTTTTTACGGGCAACCTACCTCTTCTGCCTCCTCCTCCGCCTCCTCCTCCGCCTCCTCCTCCGCCTCCTCCTCCTCCGCCTCCTCCGCCTCCTCTTCCGCCTCCTCCGCCTCCTCCGCCTCCTCCTCCACCTCACTGTGTGATGACCAATACATTTTTTTACTGACCAATTTTTTTTGACTGCTCTTTAATTTTTACGGGCCAATTTTTTGTAGTCACTTTTTTTAATGGCCATTTTTTTTAACCGGTCACTTTTTTTGATGGCCACTTATCTTTTTTTACGGGCCAATTTTTTTCAACTGGTCTTTTTTTTCGGCCAAGTATTTTTTTGTAGGCCACTTTTTTTTAATGGCCACTCTTATTTAACCGGTCACTTTTTGGGATGGCCATTCATCTTTTTTACTGACCAATTTTTTTTGACTGCTCTTTAATTTTTACGGGCCAATTTTTTGTAGTCACTTTTTTTAATGGCCATTTTTTTTAACCGGTCACTTTTTTTGATGGCCACTTATCTATTTTTACTGGCCAATTTTTTTCGACTGGTCTTTTTTTATGGCCAAGTATTTTTTTGTAGGCCACTTTTTTTTAATGGCCACTCTTATTTAACCGGTCACTTTTTGGGATGGCCATTCATCTTTTTTACCGGCCAATTTTTTTCGACTGGTCTTTTTTTTATGGGCCAATTCTTTTTTGATTGGCCACTTCTTTTTTTAATGGCCACTCTTTTTTAACCGGTCACTTTTTTTGATGGCCATTTATCTTTTTTACCGGCCAATTTTTTCACTTTTTTCATGACCATTTTTTTTTTACCAGTCAAATTTTTTCTTTAATGGCCATTCTTTTTTAACCAGTCACTTTTTTGATGGCCAATTATCTTTTTTACTGGCCAATTCCTTTACTGGTCTCTTTTTTTACGGGCAACCTACCTCTTCCGCCTCCTCCTCCGCCTCCTCCTCCGCCTCCTCCTCCTCCGCCTCCTCCTCCTCTGCCTCCTCCTCGTCCGCCTCCTCCTCCACCTCACTGTGTGATGACCAATACATTTTTTTACTGACCAATTTTTTTTGACTGCTCTTTAATTTTTACGGGCCAATTTTTTGTAGTCACTTTTTTTAATGGCCAATTTTTTTAACCGGTCACTTTTTTTGATGGCCACTTATCTTTTTTTACGGGCCAATTTTTTTCAACTGGTCTTTTTTTCGGCCAAGTATTTTTTTGTAGGCCACTTTTTTTTAATGGCCACTCTTATTTAACCGGTCACTTTTTGGGATGGCCATTCATCTTTTTTACCGGCCAATTTTTTTCGACTGGTCTCTTTTTTATGGGCCAATTCTTTTTTGATTGACCACTTCTTTTTTTAATGGCCACTCTTTTTTAACCGGTCACTTTTTTTAATGGCCATTTATCTTTTTTACCGGCCAATTTTTTTCACTTTTTTCATGACCATTTCTTTTTTTACCAGTCAATTTTTTTCTTTAATGGCCATTCTTTTTTAACCAGTCACTTTTTTAAATGGCTAATTATCTTTTTTACTGGCCAATTTTTTCAGTTTGACTTTTTTTACCATTTTGAATTAAAGCTTTCGTGACTGCAGGGATTCATATTCTTGGTTCTTTCGGTAAAGTCACATAGAAGGGAATTTAATTGTTTTATGTTTTTATTATTATTGTTTTTTTACCAGTCAATTTTTTTTATGGCCACTCATCTTTTTTTACTGGCCAATTCTTTTACTGGTCTCTTTTTTTACGGGCAACCTACCTCTTCTGCCTCCTCCTCCGCCTCCTCCTCCGCCTCCTCCTCCGCCTCCTCCTCCTCCGCCTCCTCCGCCTCCTCTTCCGCCTCCTCCGCCTCCTCCGCCTCCTCCTCCACCTCACTGTGTGATGACCAATACATTTTTTTACTGACCAATTTTTTTTGACTGCTCTTTAATTTTTACGGGCCAATTTTTTGTAGTCACTTTTTTTAATGGCCATTTTTTTTAACCGGTCACTTTTTTTGATGGCCACTTATCTATTTTTACTGGCCAATTTTTTTCGACTGGTCTTTTTTTACGGCCAAGTATTTTTTTGTAGGCCACTTTTTTTTAATGGCCACTCTTATTTAACCGGTCACTTTTTGGGATGGCCATTCATCTTTTTTACCGGCCAATTTTTTTCGACTGGTCTTTTTTTTATGGGCCAATTCTTTTTTGATCGGCCACTTTTTTTAATGGCCACTCTTTTTTAACCGGTCACTTTTTTGGATGGCCATTCATCTTTTTTACCGGCCAATTTTTTTCGACTGGTCTTTTTTTTATGGGCCAATTCTTTTTTGATTGGCCACTTCTTTTTTTAATGGCCACTCTTTTTTAACCGGTCACTTTTTTTGATGGCCATTTATCTTTTTTACTGGCCAATTTTTTTCACTTTTTTCATGACCATTTTTTTTACCAGTCAAATTTTTTATTTAATGGCCGTTCTTTTTTAACCAGTCACTTTTTTGATGGCCAATTATCTTTTTTACTGGCCAATTCCTTTACTGGTCTCTTTTTTTACGGGCAACCTACCTCTTCCGCCTCCTCCTCCGCCTCCTCCTCCGCCTCCTCCTCCTCCGCCTCCTCCTCCTCCTCCGCCTCCTCCTCCTCTGCCTCCTCCTCGTCCGCCTCCTCCTCCACCTCACTGTGTGATGACCAATACATTTTTTTACTGACCAATTTTTTTTGACTGCTCTTTAATTTTTACGGGCCAATTTTTTGTAGTCACTTTTTTTAATGGCCAATTTTTTTAACCGGTCACTTTTTTTGATGGCCACTTATCTTTTTTTACGGGCCAATTTTTTTCAACTGGTCTTTTTTTTCGGCCAAGTATTTTTTTGTAGGCCACTTTTTTTTAATGGCCACTCTTATTTAACCGGTCACTTTTTGGGATGGCCATTCATCTTTTTTACCGGCCAATTTTTTTCGACTGGTCTCTTTTTTATGGGCCAATTCTTTTTTGATTGACCACTTCTTTTTTTAATGGCCACTCTTTTTTAACCGGTCACTTTTTTTAATGGCCATTTATCTTTTTTACCGGCCAATTTTTTTCACTTTTTTCATGACCATTTCTTTTTTTACCAGTCAATTTTTTTCTTTAATGGCCATTCTTTTTTAACCAGTCACTTTTTTAAATGGCTAATTATCTTTTTTACTGGCCAATTTTTTCAGTTTGACTTTTTTTACCATTTTGAATTAAAGCTTTCGTGACTGCAGGGATTCATATTCTTGGTTCTTTCGGTAAAGTCACATAGAAGGGAATTTAATTGTTTTATGTTTTTATTATTATTGTTTTTTTACCAGTCAATTTTTTTTATGGCCACTCATCTTTTTTTACTGGCCAATTCTTTTACTGGTCTCTTTTTTTACGGGCAACCTACCTCTTCTGCCTCCTCCTCCGCCTCCTCCTCCGCCTCCTCCTCCGCCTCCTCCTCCTCCGCCTCCTCCGCCTCCTCTTCCGCCTCCTCCGCCTCCTCCGCCTCCTCCTCCACCTCACTGTGTGATGACCAATACATTTTTTTACTGACCAATTTTTTTTGACTGCTCTTTAATTTTTACGGGCCAATTTTTTGTAGTCACTTTTTTTAATGGCCATTTTTTTTAACCGGTCACTTTTTTTGATGGCCACTTATCTTTTTTTACGGGCCAATTTTTTTCAACTGGTCTTTTTTTTCGGCCAAGTATTTTTTTGTAGGCCACTTTTTTTTAATGGCCACTCTTATTTAACCGGTCACTTTTTGGGATGGCCATTCATCTTTTTTACTGACCAATTTTTTTTGACTGCTCTTTAATTTTTACGGGCCAATTTTTTGTAGTCACTTTTTTTAATGGCCATTTTTTTTAACCGGTCACTTTTTTTTGATGGCCACTTATCTATTTTTACTGGCCAATTTTTTTCGACTGGTCTTTTTTTATGGCCAAGTATTTTTTTGTAGGCCACTTTTTTTTAATGGCCACTCTTATTTAACCGGTCACTTTTTGGGATGGCCATTCATCTTTTTTACCGGCCAATTTTTTTCGACTGGTCTTTTTTTTATGGGCCAATTCTTTTTTGATTGGCCACTTCTTTTTTTAATGGCCACTCTTTTTTAACCGGTCACTTTTTTTGATGGCCATTTATCTTTTTTACCGGCCAATTTTTTCACTTTTTTCATGACCATTTTTTTTTTACCAGTCAAATTTTTTCTTTAATGGCCATTCTTTTTTAACCAGTCACTTTTTTGATGGCCAATTATCTTTTTTACTGGCCAATTCCTTTACTGGTCTCTTTTTTTACGGGCAACCTACCTCTTCCGCCTCCTCCTCCGCCTCCTCCTCCGCCTCCTCCTCCTCCGCCTCCTCCTCCTCTGCCTCCTCCTCGTCCGCCTCCTCCTCCACCTCACTGTGTGATGACCAATACATTTTTTTACTGACCAATTTTTTTTGACTGCTCTTTAATTTTTACGGGCCAATTTTTTGTAGTCACTTTTTTTAATGGCCAATTTTTTTAACCGGTCACTTTTTTTGATGGCCACTTATCTTTTTTTACGGGCCAATTTTTTTCAACTGGTCTTTTTTTTCGGCCAAGTATTTTTTTGTAGGCCACTTTTTTTTAATGGCCACTCTTATTTAACCGGTCACTTTTTGGGATGGCCATTCATCTTTTTTACCGGCCAATTTTTTTCGACTGGTCTCTTTTTTATGGGCCAATTCTTTTTTGATTGACCACTTCTTTTTTTAATGGCCACTCTTTTTTAACCGGTCACTTTTTTTAATGGCCATTTATCTTTTTTACCGGCCAATTTTTTTCACTTTTTTCATGACCATTTCTTTTTTTACCAGTCAATTTTTTTCTTTAATGGCCATTCTTTTTTAACCAGTCACTTTTTTAAATGGCTAATTATCTTTTTTACTGGCCAATTTTTTCAGTTTGACTTTTTTTACCATTTTGAATTAAAGCTTTCGTGACTGCAGGGATTCATATTCTTGGTTCTTTCGGTAAAGTCACATAGAAGGGAATTTAATTGTTTTATGTTTTTATTATTATTGTTTTTTTACCAGTCAATTTTTTTTATGGCCACTCATCTTTTTTTACTGGCCAATTCTTTTACTGGTCTCTTTTTTTACGGGCAACCTACCTCTTCTGCCTCCTCCTCCGCCTCCTCCTCCGCCTCCTCCTCCGCCTCCTCCTCCTCCGCCTCCTCCGCCTCCTCTTCCGCCTCCTCCGCCTCCTCCGCCTCCTCCTCCACCTCACTGTGTGATGACCAATACATTTTTTTACTGACCAATTTTTTTTGACTGCTCTTTAATTTTTACGGGCCAATTTTTTGTAGTCACTTTTTTTAATGGCCATTTTTTTTAACCGGTCACTTTTTTTGATGGCCACTTATCTATTTTTACTGGCCAATTTTTTTCGACTGGTCTTTTTTTACGGCCAAGTATTTTTTTGTAGGCCACTTTTTTTTAATGGCCACTCTTATTTAACCGGTCACTTTTTGGGATGGCCATTCATCTTTTTTACCGGCCAATTTTTTTCGACTGGTCTTTTTTTTATGGGCCAATTCTTTTTTGATCGGCCACTTTTTTTAATGGCCACTCTTTTTTAACCGGTCACTTTTTTGGATGGCCATTCATCTTTTTTACCGGCCAATTTTTTTCGACTGGTCTTTTTTTTATGGGCCAATTCTTTTTTGATTGGCCACTTCTTTTTTTAATGGCCACTCTTTTTTAACCGGTCACTTTTTTTGATGGCCATTTATCTTTTTTACTGGCCAATTTTTTTCACTTTTTTCATGACCATTTTTTTTACCAGTCAAATTTTTTATTTAATGGCCGTTCTTTTTTAACCAGTCACTTTTTTGATGGCCAATTATCTTTTTTACTGGCCAATTCCTTTACTGGTCTCTTTTTTTACGGGCAACCTACCTCTTCCGCCTCCTCCTCCGCCTCCTCCTCCGCCTCCTCCTCCTCCGCCTCCTCCTCCTCCTCCGCCTCCTCCTCCTCTGCCTCCTCCTCGTCCGCCTCCTCCTCCACCTCACTGTGTGATGACCAATACATTTTTTTACTGACCAATTTTTTTTGACTGCTCTTTAATTTTTACGGGCCAATTTTTTGTAGTCACTTTTTTTAATGGCCAATTTTTTTAACCGGTCACTTTTTTTGATGGCCACTTATCTTTTTTTACGGGCCAATTTTTTTCAACTGGTCTTTTTTTTCGGCCAAGTATTTTTTTGTAGGCCACTTTTTTTTAATGGCCACTCTTATTTAACCGGTCACTTTTTGGGATGGCCATTCATCTTTTTTACCGGCCAATTTTTTTCGACTGGTCTCTTTTTTATGGGCCAATTCTTTTTTGATTGACCACTTCTTTTTTTAATGGCCACTCTTTTTTAACCGGTCACTTTTTTTAATGGCCATTTATCTTTTTTACCGGCCAATTTTTTTCACTTTTTTCATGACCATTTCTTTTTTTACCAGTCAATTTTTTTCTTTAATGGCCATTCTTTTTTAACCAGTCACTTTTTTAAATGGCTAATTATCTTTTTTACTGGCCAATTTTTTCAGTTTGACTTTTTTTACCATTTTGAATTAAAGCTTTCGTGACTGCAGGGATTCATATTCTTGGTTCTTTCGGTAAAGTCACATAGAAGGGAATTTAATTGTTTTATGTTTTTATTATTATTGTTTTTTTACCAGTCAATTTTTTTTATGGCCACTCATCTTTTTTTACTGGCCAATTCTTTTACTGGTCTCTTTTTTTACGGGCAACCTACCTCTTCTGCCTCCTCCTCCGCCTCCTCCTCCACCTCCTCCTCCGCCTCCTCCTCCTCCGCCTCCTCCGCCTCCTCTTCCGCCTCCTCCGCCTCCTCCGCCTCCTCCTCCACCTCACTGTGTGATGACCAATACATTTTTTTACTGACCAATTTTTTTTGACTGCTCTTTAATTTTTACGGGCCAATTTTTTGTAGTCACTTTTTTTAATGACCATTTTTTTTAACCGGTCACTTTTTTTGATGGCCACTTATCTATTTTTACTGGCCAATTTTTTTCAACTGGTCTTTTTTTACGGCCAAGTATTTTTTTGTAGGCCACTTTTTTTTAATGGCCACTCTTATTTAACCGGTCACTTTTTGGGATGGCCATTCATCTTTTTTACCGGCCAATTTTTTTCGACTGGTCTTTTTTTTATGGGCCAATTCTTTTTTGATTGGCCACTTCTTTTTTTAATGGCCACTCTTTTTTAACCGGTCACTTTTTTTGATGGCCATTTATCTTTTTTACTGGCCAATTTTTTTCACTTTTTTCATGACCATTTTTTTTACCAGTCAAATTTTTTATTTAATGGCCGTTCTTTTTTAACCAGTCACTTTTTTGATGGCCAATTATCTTTTTTACTGGCCAATTCCTTTACTGGTCTCTTTTTTTACGGGCAACCTACCTCTTCCGCCTCCTCCTCCGCCTCCTCCTCCGCCTCCTCCTCCTCCGCCTCCTCCTCCTCTGCCTCCTCCTCGTCCGCCTCCTCCTCCACCTCACTGTGTGATGACCAATACATTTTTTTACTGACCAATTTTTTTTGACTGCTCTTTAATTTTTACGGGCCAATTTTTTGTAGTCACTTTTTTTAATGGCCAATTTTTTTAACCGGTCACTTTTTTTGATGGCCACTTATCTTTTTTTACGGGCCAATTTTTTTCAACTGGTCTTTTTTTTCGGCCAAGTATTTTTTTGTAGGCCACTTTTTTTTAATGGCCACTCTTATTTAACCGGTCACTTTTTGGGATGGCCATTCATCTTTTTTACCGGCCAATTTTTTTCGACTGGTCTCTTTTTTATGGGCCAATTCTTTTTTGATTGACCACTTCTTTTTTTAATGGCCACTCTTTTTTAACCGGTCACTTTTTTTAATGGCCATTTATCTTTTTTACCGGCCAATTTTTTTCACTTTTTTCATGACCATTTCTTTTTTTACCAGTCAATTTTTTTCTTTAATGGCCATTCTTTTTTAACCAGTCACTTTTTTAAATGGCTAATTATCTTTTTTACTGGCCAATTTTTTCAGTTTGACTTTTTTTACCATTTTGAATTAAAGCTTTCGTGACTGCAGGGATTCATATTCTTGGTTCTTTCGGTAAAGTCACATAGAAGGGAATTTAATTGTTTTATGTTTTTATTATTATTGTTTTTTTACCAGTCAATTTTTTTTATGGCCACTCATCTTTTTTTACTGGCCAATTCTTTTACTGGTCTCTTTTTTTACGGGCAACCTACCTCTTCTGCCTCCTCCTCCGCCTCCTCCTCCGCCTCCTCCTCCGCCTCCTCCTCCTCCGCCTCCTCCGCCTCCTCTTCCGCCTCCTCCGCCTCCTCCGCCTCCTCCTCCACCTCACTGTGTGATGACCAATACATTTTTTTACTGACCAATTTTTTTTGACTGCTCTTTAATTTTTACGGGCCAATTTTTTGTAGTCACTTTTTTTAATGGCCATTTTTTTTAACCGGTCACTTTTTTTGATGGCCACTTATCTTTTTTTACGGGCCAATTTTTTTCAACTGGTCTTTTTTTTCGGCCAAGTATTTTTTTGTAGGCCACTTTTTTTTAATGGCCACTCTTATTTAACCGGTCACTTTTTGGGATGGCCATTCATCTTTTTTACTGACCAATTTTTTTTGACTGCTCTTTAATTTTTACGGGCCAATTTTTTGTAGTCACTTTTTTTAATGGCCATTTTTTTTAACCGGTCACTTTTTTTGATGGCCACTTATCTATTTTTACTGGCCAATTTTTTTCGACTGGTCTTTTTTTATGGCCAAGTATTTTTTTGTAGGCCACTTTTTTTTAATGGCCACTCTTATTTAACCGGTCACTTTTTGGGATGGCCATTCATCTTTTTTACCGGCCAATTTTTTTCGACTGGTCTTTTTTTTATGGGCCAATTCTTTTTTGATTGGCCACTTCTTTTTTTAATGGCCACTCTTTTTTAACCGGTCACTTTTTTTGATGGCCATTTATCTTTTTTACCGGCCAATTTTTTCACTTTTTTCATGACCATTTTTTTTTTACCAGTCAAATTTTTTCTTTAATGGCCATTCTTTTTTAACCAGTCACTTTTTTGATGGCCAATTATCTTTTTTACTGGCCAATTCCTTTACTGGTCTCTTTTTTTACGGGCAACCTACCTCTTCCGCCTCCTCCTCCGCCTCCTCCTCCGCCTCCTCCTCCTCCGCCTCCTCCTCCTCTGCCTCCTCCTCGTCCGCCTCCTCCTCCACCTCACTGTGTGATGACCAATACATTTTTTTACTGACCAATTTTTTTTGACTGCTCTTTAATTTTTACGGGCCAATTTTTTGTAGTCACTTTTTTTAATGGCCAATTTTTTTAACCGGTCACTTTTTTTGATGGCCACTTATCTTTTTTTACGGGCCAATTTTTTTCAACTGGTCTTTTTTTTCGGCCAAGTATTTTTTTGTAGGCCACTTTTTTTTAATGGCCACTCTTATTTAACCGGTCACTTTTTGGGATGGCCATTCATCTTTTTTACCGGCCAATTTTTTTCGACTGGTCTCTTTTTTATGGGCCAATTCTTTTTTGATTGACCACTTCTTTTTTTAATGGCCACTCTTTTTTAACCGGTCACTTTTTTTAATGGCCATTTATCTTTTTTACCGGCCAATTTTTTTCACTTTTTTCATGACCATTTCTTTTTTTACCAGTCAATTTTTTTCTTTAATGGCCATTCTTTTTTAACCAGTCACTTTTTTAAATGGCTAATTATCTTTTTTACTGGCCAATTTTTTCAGTTTGACTTTTTTTACCATTTTGAATTAAAGCTTTCGTGACTGCAGGGATTCATATTCTTGGTTCTTTCGGTAAAGTCACATAGAAGGGAATTTAATTGTTTTATGTTTTTATTATTATTGTTTTTTTACCAGTCAATTTTTTTTATGGCCACTCATCTTTTTTTACTGGCCAATTCTTTTACTGGTCTCTTTTTTTACGGGCAACCTACCTCTTCTGCCTCCTCCTCCGCCTCCTCCTCCGCCTCCTCCTCCGCCTCCTCCTCCTCCGCCTCCTCCGCCTCCTCTTCCGCCTCCTCCGCCTCCTCCGCCTCCTCCTCCACCTCACTGTGTGATGACCAATACATTTTTTTACTGACCAATTTTTTTTGACTGCTCTTTAATTTTTACGGGCCAATTTTTTGTAGTCACTTTTTTTAATGGCCATTTTTTTTAACCGGTCACTTTTTTTGATGGCCACTTATCTATTTTTACTGGCCAATTTTTTTCGACTGGTCTTTTTTTACGGCCAAGTATTTTTTTGTAGGCCACTTTTTTTTAATGGCCACTCTTATTTAACCGGTCACTTTTTGGGATGGCCATTCATCTTTTTTACCGGCCAATTTTTTTCGACTGGTCTTTTTTTTATGGGCCAATTCTTTTTTGATCGGCCACTTTTTTTAATGGCCACTCTTTTTTAACCGGTCACTTTTTTGGATGGCCATTCATCTTTTTTACCGGCCAATTTTTTTCGACTGGTCTTTTTTTTATGGGCCAATTCTTTTTTGATTGGCCACTTCTTTTTTTAATGGCCACTCTTTTTTAACCGGTCACTTTTTTTGATGGCCATTTATCTTTTTTACTGGCCAATTTTTTTCACTTTTTTCATGACCATTTTTTTTACCAGTCAAATTTTTTATTTAATGGCCGTTCTTTTTTAACCAGTCACTTTTTTGATGGCCAATTATCTTTTTTACTGGCCAATTCCTTTACTGGTCTCTTTTTTTACGGGCAACCTACCTCTTCCGCCTCCTCCTCCGCCTCCTCCTCCGCCTCCTCCTCCTCCGCCTCCTCCTCCTCCTCCGCCTCCTCCTCCTCTGCCTCCTCCTCGTCCGCCTCCTCCTCCACCTCACTGTGTGATGACCAATACATTTTTTTACTGACCAATTTTTTTTGACTGCTCTTTAATTTTTACGGGCCAATTTTTTGTAGTCACTTTTTTTAATGGCCAATTTTTTTAACCGGTCACTTTTTTTGATGGCCACTTATCTTTTTTTACGGGCCAATTTTTTTCAACTGGTCTTTTTTTTCGGCCAAGTATTTTTTTGTAGGCCACTTTTTTTTAATGGCCACTCTTATTTAACCGGTCACTTTTTGGGATGGCCATTCATCTTTTTTACCGGCCAATTTTTTTCGACTGGTCTCTTTTTTATGGGCCAATTCTTTTTTGATTGACCACTTCTTTTTTTAATGGCCACTCTTTTTTAACCGGTCACTTTTTTTAATGGCCATTTATCTTTTTTACCGGCCAATTTTTTTCACTTTTTTCATGACCATTTCTTTTTTTACCAGTCAATTTTTTTCTTTAATGGCCATTCTTTTTTAACCAGTCACTTTTTTAAATGGCTAATTATCTTTTTTACTGGCCAATTTTTTCAGTTTGACTTTTTTTACCATTTTGAATTAAAGCTTTCGTGACTGCAGGGATTCATATTCTTGGTTCTTTCGGTAAAGTCACATAGAAGGGAATTTAATTGTTTTATGTTTTTATTATTATTGTTTTTTTACCAGTCAATTTTTTTTATGGCCACTCATCTTTTTTTACTGGCCAATTCTTTTACTGGTCTCTTTTTTTACGGGCAACCTACCTCTTCTGCCTCCTCCTCCGCCTCCTCCTCCGCCTCCTCCTCCTCCGCCTCCTCCGCCTCCTCTTCCGCCTCCTCCGCCTCCTCCGCCTCCTCCTCCACCTCACTGTGTGATGACCAATACATTTTTTTACTGACCAATTTTTTTTGACTGCTCTTTAATTTTTACGGGCCAATTTTTTGTAGTCACTTTTTTTAATGGCCATTTTTTTTAACCGGTCACTTTTTTTGATGGCCACTTATCTATTTTTACTGGCCAATTTTTTTCGACTGGTCTTTTTTTACGGCCAAGTATTTTTTTGTAGGCCAATTTTTTTTAATGGCCACTCTTATTTAACCGGTCACTTTTTTGGATGGCCATTCATCTTTTTTACCGGCCAATTTTTTTCGACTGGTCTCTTTTTTATGGGCCAATTCTTTTTTGATTGACCACTTCTTTTTTTAATGGCCACTCTTTTTTAACCGGTCACTTTTTTTAATGGCCATTTATCTTTTTTACCGGCCAATTTTTTTCACTTTTTTCATGACCATTTCTTTTTTTACCAGTCAATTTTTTTCTTTAATGGCCATTCTTTTTTAACCAGTCACTTTTTTAAATGGCTAATTATCTTTTTTACTGGCCAATTCCTTTACTGGTCTCTATTTTTACGGGCAACCTACCTCTTCTGCCTCCTCCTCCGCCTCCTCCTCCGCCTCCTCCTCCGCCTCCTCCTCCTCCGCCTCCTCCGCCTCCTCTTCCGCCTCCGCCTCCTCCACATCACTGTGTGATGGCCAATACATTTTTTTACTGACCAATTTTGTTTCACTGGTCTTTCCTTTTTTACGGGCCAATTTCTTGTTGTCACTTTTTTTAATGGCCAATTTTTTTAACCGGTCACTTTTTTTGATGGCCACTTAGCTTTTTTTACTGGCCAATTTTTTTCGACTGGTCTTTTTTTACGGCCAAGTATTTTTTTGTAGGCCACTTTTTTTAATGGCCACTCTTATTTAACCGGTCACTTTTTTGGATGGCCATTCATCTTTTTTACCGGCCAATTTTTTTCGACTGGTCTTATTTTTTATGGGCCAATTCTTTTTTGATGGACCACTTCTTTTTTTAATGGCCACTCTTTTTTAACCGGTCACTTTTTTTAATGGCCATTTATCTTTTTTACCGGCCAATTTTTTTCACTTTTTTCATGACCATTTCTTTTTTTACCAGTCAATTTTTTTCTTTAATGGCCATTCTTTTTTAACCAGTCACTTTTTTAAATGGCCAATTATCTTTTTTACTGGCTAATTTTTTCAGTTTTTTATGACCACTTTTTTTTACCAGTCAATATTTTTGATGGCCACTCATCTTTTCTACTGACCAATTATTTTCGACTGGTCTTTTTTTTACGGTCCAATTCTCATTTGATCGGCCACTTTTTTAATGGCCTCTCTTTTTTAACCAGTCACATTTTATGATGGCCAATTATCTTTTTATCTGGCCAATTTTTTCAGTTTTGACTTTTTTTACCATTTTGATTTAAAGCTTTCGTGACTGCAGGGATTCATATTCTTGGTTCTTTCGGTAAAGTCACGTAGAAGGGAATTTATTTGTTTTATGTTTTTATTATTATTGTTTTTTTACCAGTCAATTTTTTTTTATGGCCACTCATCTTTTTTTACTGGCCAATTCTTTTACTGGTCTCTTTTATTATGGGCAACCTACTTCTTCCGCCTCCTCCTCCGCCTCCTCCTCCGCCTCCTCCTCCACCTCCTCCGCCACCTCCTCCTCCGCCTCCTCCTCCTCTGCCTCCTCCTCCTCTGCCTCCTCCGCCTCCTCCTCCACCTCACTGTGTGATGACCAATACATTTTTTTACTGACCAATTTTTTTTGACTGCTCTTTAATTTTTACGGGCCAATTTTTTGTAGTCACTTTTTTTAATGGCCAATTTTTTTAACCCGTCACTTTTTTTGATGGCCACTTAGCTTTTTTTACCGGCCAATTTTTTTCGACTGGTCTTTTTTTTATGGGCCAATTCTTTTTTGATTGGCCACTTCTTTTTTTAATGGCCACTCTTTTTTAACCGGTCACTTTTTTTGATGGCCATTTATCTTTTTTACCGGCCAATTTTTTCACTTTTTTCATGACCATTTTTTTTTTACCAGTTAAATTTTTTCTTTAATGGCCATTCTTTTTTAACCAGTCACTTTTTTGATGGCCAATTATCTTTTTTACTGGCCAATTCCTTTACTGGTCTCTTTTTTTACAGGCAACCTACCTCTTCTGCCTCTTCCTCCGCCTCCTCCTCCGCCTCCTCCTCCGCCTCCTCCTCCGCCTCCTCCTCCGCCTCCTCCTCCGCCTCCTCCTCCGCTTCCTCCGCCTCCTCTTCCGCCTCCTCCTCCGCCTCCTCCACCTCACTGTGTGATGGCCAATAAATTTTTTTACTGACCAATTTTGTTTCACTGGTCTTTCCTTTTTTACGGGCCAATTTTTTGTTGTCACTTTTTTAATGGCCAATTTTTTTAACCGGTCACTTTTTTTGATGGCCACTTAGCTTTTTTTACTGGCCAATTTTTTTCGACTGGTCTTTTTTTACGGCCAAGTATTTTTTTGTAGACCACTTTTTTTAATGGCCACTCTTATTTAACCGGTCACTTTTTTGGATGGCCATTCATCTTTTTTACCGGCCAATTTTTTTCGACTGGTCCTTTTTTCATGGGCCAATTATTTTTTGATTGACCACTTCTTTTTTTAATGGCCACTCTTTTTTAACCGGTCACTTTTTTTAATGGCCATTTATCTTTTTTACCGGCCAATTTTTTTCACTTTTTTCATGACCATTTCTTTTTTTACCAGTCAATTTTTTTCCTTAATGGCCATTCTTTTTTAACCAGTCACTTTTTTAAATGGCCAATTATCTTTTTTACTGGCCAATTTTTTCAGTTTGACTTTTTTTACCATTTTGAATTAAAGCTTTCGTGACTGCAGGGATTCATATTCTTGGTTCTTTCGGTAAAGTCACGTAGAAGGGAATTTAATTGTTTTATGTTTTTATTATTATTGTTTTTTTACCAGTCAATTTTTTTTATGGCCACTCATCTTTTTTTTACTGGCCAATTCTTTTACTGGTCTCTTTTTTTACGGGCCACCTACCTCTTCTGCCTCCTCCTCCGCCTCCTCCTCCGCCTCCTCCTCCGCCTCCTCTGCCTCCTCTTCCGCCTCCTCCGCCTCCTCCGCCTCCTCCTCCACCTCACTGTGTGATGACCAATACATTTTTTTACTGACCAATTTTTTTTGACTGCTCTTTAATTTTTACGGGCCAATTTTTTGTAGTCACTTTTTTTAATGGCCATTTTTTTTAACCGGTCACTTTTGATGGCCACTTATCTTTTTTTACTGGCCAATTTTTTTCGACTGGTCTTTTTTTTACGGCCAAGTATTTTTTTGTAGGCCACTTTTTTTTAATGGCCACTCTTATTTAACCCGTCACTTTTTTCGATGGCCATCCATCTTTTTTAACGGCCAATGTTTTTTCGACTGGTCTTTTTTTTATGGGCCAATTCTTTTTTGATCGGCCACTTTTTTTAATGGCCACTCTTATTTAACCGGTCACTTTTTTGGATGGCCATTCATCTTTTTTACCGGCCAATTTTTTTCGACTGGTCTTTTTTTTATGGGCCAATTCTTTTTTGATTGGCCACTTCTTTTTTTAATGGCCACTCTTTTTTAACCGGTCACTTTTTTTGATGGCCATTTATCTTTTTTACCGGCCAATTTTTTTCACTTTTTTCATGACCATTTTTTTTACCAGTCAAATTTTTTCTTTAATGGCCATTCTTTTTTAACCAGTCACTTTTTTTGATGGCCAATTATCTTTTTTCTGGCCAATTTTTTCAGTTTTTTATGACCACTTTTTTTTTACCAGTCAATATTTTTTTATGGCCACTCATCTTTTCTACTGACCAATTTTTTTCGACTGGTCTTTTTTTACGGTCCAATTCTCATTTGATCGGCCACTTTTTTAATGGCCTCTCTTTTTTAACCAGTCACTTTTATTGATGGCCAATTATCTTTTTATCTGGCCAATTCTTTTACTGGTCTCTTTTTTTACGGGCAACCTACCTCTTCTGCCTCCTCCTCCGCCTCCTCCTCCGCCTCCTCCTCCGCCTCCTCCTCCACCTCCTCCTCCGCCTCCTCCTCCACCTCCTCCTCCTGCTCCTCCTCCGCCTCCTCCTCCGCCTCCTCCTCCGCCTCCTCCTCCGCCTCCTCCGCCTCCTCTTCCGCCTCCTCCGCCTCCTCCACCTCACTGTGTGATGGCCAATACATTTTTTTACTGACTAATTTTGTTTCACTGGTCTTTCCTTTTTTACGGGCCAATTTTTTGTTGTCACTTTTTTTAATGGGCAATTTTTTTAACCGGTCACTTTTTTGGATGTCCATTCATCTTTTTTACCGGCCAATTTTTTTCGACTGGTCTTTTTTTTATGGGCCAATTCTTTTTTGATTGACCACTTCTTTTTTTAATGGCCACTCTTTTTTAACCGGTCACTTTTTTAATGGCCATTTATCTTTTTTACCGGCCAATTTTTTTCACTTTTTTCATGACCATTTCATTTTTTACCAGTCAATTTTTTTCTTTAATGCCCATTCTTTTTTAACCAGTCACTTTTTTTAATGGCCAATTATCTTTTTTACTGGCCAATTTTTTCAGTTTGACTTTTTTTACCATTTTGAATTAAAGCTTTCGTGACTGCAGGGATTCATATTCTTGGTTCTTTCGGTAAAGTCACGTAGAAGGGAATTTATTTGTTTTATGTTTTTATTATTATTGTTTTTTTACCAGTCAATTTTTTTTATGGCCACTCATCTTTTTTTACTAGCCAATTCTTTTACTGGTCTCTTTTTTTACGGGCAACCTACCTCTTCCGCCTCCTCCTCCGCCTCCTCCTCCGCCTCCTCCTCCACCTCCTCCTCCACCTCCTCCTCCGCCTCGTCCTCCGCCTCTTCCTCCTTTGCCTCCTCCACCTCCTCCTCCACCGCCTCCTCCTCCACCTCACTGTGTGATGACCAATACATTTTTTTACTGACCAATTTTTTTTGACTGCTCTTTAATTTTTACGGGCCAATTTTTTGTAGTCACTTTTTTTAATGGCCAATTTTTTTAACCGGTCACTTTTTTTGATGGCCACTTATCTTTTTTTACTGGCCAATTTTTTTCGACTGGTCTTTTTTAACGGCCAAGTATTTTTTTGTAGGTCACTTTTTTTTAATGGCCACTCTTATTTAACCGGTCACTTTTTTGGATGGCCATTCATCTTTTTTAACGGCCAATGTTTTTTCGACTGGTCTTTTTTTTATGGGCCAATTCTTTTTTGATCGGCCACTTTTTTTAATGGCCACTGTTTTTTAACCGGTCACTTTTTTTGATGGCCATTTATCTTTTTTACCGGCCAATTTTTTTCACTTTTTTCATGACCATTTATTTTTTACCAGTCAAATTTTTTCTTTAATGGCCATTCTTTTTTAACCAGTCACTTTTTTTGATGGCCAATTATCCTTTTTATTGGCCAATTTTTTCAGTTTGACTTTTTTTACCATTTTGATTTAAAGCTTTCGTGACTGCAGGGATTCATATTCTTGGTTCTTTCGGTAAAGTCACGTAGAAGAGAATTTAATTGTTTTATGTTTTTATTATTATTGTTTTTACCAGTCAATTTTTTTTTATGGCCACTCATCTTTTTTTACTGGCCAATTCTTTTACTGGTCTCTTTTTTACGGGCAACCTACCTCTTCTGCCTCCTCCTCCGCCTCCTCCTCCGCCTCCTCCTCCGCCTCCTCCTCCGCCTCCTCCGCCTCCTCCTCCACCTCACTGTGTGATGACCAATACATTTTTTTACTGACCAATTTTTTTGACTGCTCTTTAATTTTTACAGGCCAATTTTTTGTAGTCGGCCAATTTTTTTAACCAGTCACTTTTTTTGATGGCCATTTATCTTTTTTTACTGGCCAATTCTTATACTGGTCTCTTTTTTTACGGGCAACCTACCTCTTCTGCCTCCTCCTCCGCCTCCTCCTCCGCCTCCTCCTCCTCCGCCTCCTCCTCCGCCTCCTCCTCCGCCTCCTCCTCCGCCTCCTCCGCCTCCTCCGCCTCCTCCTCCACCTCACTGTGTGATGACCAATACATTTTTTTACTGACCAATTTTTTTTGACTGCTCTTTAATTTTTACGGGCCAATTTTTTGTAGTCACTTTTAATAGCCAATTTTTTTAACCGGTCACTTTTTTTGATGGCCACTTATCTTTTTTTACTGGCCAATTTTTTTCGACTGGTCTTTTTTTACGGCCAAGTATTTTTTTGTAGGCCACTTTTTTTAATGGCCACTCTTATTTAACCGGTCACTTTTTTGGATGGCCATTCATCTTTTTTACCGGCCAATTTTTTTCGACTGGTCTTATTTTTTATGGGCCAATTCTTTTTTGATGGACCACTTCTTTTTTTAATGGCCACTCTTTTTTAACCGGTCACTTTTTTTAATGGCCATTTATCTTTTTTACCGGCCAATTTTTTTCACTTTTTTCATGACCATTTCTTTTTTTACCAGTCAATTTTTTTCTTTAATGGCCATTCTTTTTTAACCAGTCACTTTTTTAAATGGCCAATTATCTTTTTTACTGGCTAATTTTTTCAGTTTTTTATGACCACTTTTTTTTACCAGTCAATATTTTTGATGGCCACTCATCTTTTCTACTGACCAATTATTTTCGACTGGTCTTTTTTTACGGTCCAATTCTCATTTGATCGGCCACTTTTTTAATGGCCTCTCTTTTTTAACCAGTCACATTTTATGATGGCCAATTATCTTTTTATCTGGCCAATTTTTTCAGTTTTGACTTTTTTTACCATTTTGATTTAAAGCTTTCGTGACTGCAGGGATTCATATTCTTGGTTCTTTCGGTAAAGTCACGTAGAAGGGAATTTATTTGTTTTATGTTTTTATTATTATTGTTTTTTTACCAGTCAATTTTTTTTTATGGCCACTCATCTTTTTTTACTGGCCAATTCTTTTACTGGTCTCTTTTATTATGGGCAACCTACTTCTTCCGCCTCCTCCTCCGCCTCCTCCTCCGCCTCCTCCTCCACCTCCTCCGCCACCTCCTCCTCCGCCTCCTCCTCCTCTGCCTCCTCCTCCTCTGCCTCCTCCGCCTCCTCCTCCACCTCACTGTGTGATGACCAATACATTTTTTTACTGACCAATTTTTTTTGACTGCTCTTTAATTTTTACGGGCCAATTTTTTGTAGTCACTTTTTTTAATGGCCAATTTTTTTAACCCGTCACTTTTTTTGATGGCCACTTAGCTTTTTTTACCGGCCAATTTTTTTCGACTGGTCTTTTTTTTATGGGCCAATTCTTTTTTGATTGGCCACTTCTTTTTTTAATGGCCACTCTTTTTTAACCGGTCACTTTTTTTGATGGCCATTTATCTTTTTTACCGGCCAATTTTTTCACTTTTTTCATGACCATTTTTTTTTTACCAGTCAAATTTTTTCTTTAATGGCCATTCTTTTTTAACCAGTCACTTTTTTGATGGCCAATTATCTTTTTTACTGGCCAATTCCTTTACTGGTCTCTTTTTTTACAGGCAACCTACCTCTTCTGCCTCTTCCTCCGCCTCCTCCTCCGCCTCCTCCTCCGCCTCCTCCTCCGCCTCCTCCTCCGCCTCCTCCTCCGCCTCCTCCTCCGCTTCCTCCGCCTCCTCTTCCGCCTCCTCCTCCGCCTCCTCCACCTCACTGTGTGATGGCCAATAAATTTTTTTACTGACCAATTTTGTTTCACTGGTCTTTCCTTTTTTACGGGCCAATTTTTTGTTGTCACTTTTTTAATGGCCAATTTTTTTAACCGGTCACTTTTTTTGATGGCCACTTAGCTTTTTTTACTGGCCAATTTTTTTCGACTGGTCTTTTTTTACGGCCAAGTATTTTTTTGTAGGCCACTTTTTTTAATGGCCACTCTTATTTAACCGGTCACTTTTTTGGATGGCCATTCATCTTTTTTACCGGCCAATTTTTTTCGACTGGTCCTTTTTTCATGGGCCAATTATTTTTTGATTGACCACTTCTTTTTTTAATGGCCACTCTTTTTTAACCGGTCACTTTTTTTAATGGCCATTTATCTTTTTTACCGGCCAATTTTTTTCACTTTTTTCATGACCATTTCTTTTTTTACCAGTCAATTTTTTTCCTTAATGGCCATTCTTTTTTAACCAGTCACTTTTTTAAATGGCCAATTATCTTTTTTACTGGCCAATTTTTTCAGTTTGACTTTTTTTACCATTTTGAATTAAAGCTTTCGTGACTGCAGGGATTCATATTCTTGGTTCTTTCGGTAAAGTCACGTAGAAGGGAATTTAATTGTTTTATGTTTTTATTATTATTGTTTTTTTACCAGTCAATTTTTTTTATGGCCACTCATCTTTTTTTTACTGGCCAATTCTTTTACTGGTCTCTTTTTTTACGGGCCACCTACCTCTTCTGCCTCCTCCTCCGCCTCCTCCTCCGCCTCCTCCTCCGCCTCCTCTGCCTCCTCTTCCGCCTCCTCCGCCTCCTCCGCCTCCTCCTCCACCTCACTGTGTGATGACCAATACATTTTTTTACTGACCAATTTTTTTTGACTGCTCTTTAATTTTTACGGGCCAATTTTTTGTAGTCACTTTTTTTAATGGCCATTTTTTTTAACCGGTCACTTTTGATGGCCACTTATCTTTTTTTACTGGCCAATTTTTTTCGACTGGTCTTTTTTTTACGGCCAAGTATTTTTTTGTAGGCCACTTTTTTTTAATGGCCACTCTTATTTAACCCGTCACTTTTTTCGATGGCCATCCATCTTTTTTAACGGCCAATGTTTTTTCGACTGGTCTTTTTTTTATGGGCCAATTCTTTTTTGATCGGCCACTTTTTTTAATGGCCACTCTTATTTAACCGGTCACTTTTTTGGATGGCCATTCATCTTTTTTACCGGCCAATTTTTTTCGACTGGTCTTTTTTTTATGGGCCAATTCTTTTTTGATTGGCCACTTCTTTTTTTAATGGCCACTCTTTTTTAACCGGTCACTTTTTTTGATGGCCATTTATCTTTTTTACCGGCCAATTTTTTTCACTTTTTTCATGACCATTTTTTTTACCAGTCAAATTTTTTCTTTAATGGCCATTCTTTTTTAACCAGTCACTTTTTTTGATGCCCAATTATCTTTTTTCTGGCCAATTTTTTCAGTTTTTTATGACCACTTTTTTTTTACCAGTCAATATTTTTTTATGGCCACTCATCTTTTCTACTGACCAATTTTTTTCGACTGGTCTTTTTTTACGGTCCAATTCTCATTTGATCGGCCACTTTTTTAATGGCCTCTCTTTTTTAACCAGTCACTTTTATTGATGGCCAATTATCTTTTTATCTGGCCAATTCTTTTACTGGTCTCTTTTTTTACGGGCAACCTACCTCTTCTGCCTCCTCCTCCGCCTCCTCCTCCGCCTCCTCCTCCGCCTCCTCCTCCACCTCCTCCTCCGCCTCCTCCTCCACCTCCTCCTCCTGCTCCTCCTCCGCCTCCTCCTCCGCCTCCTCCTCCGCCTCCTCCTCCGCCTCCTCCGCCTCCTCTTCCGCCTCCTCCGCCTCCTCCACCTCACTGTGTGATGGCCAATACATTTTTTTACTGACTAATTTTGTTTCACTGGTCTTTCCTTTTTTACGGGCCAATTTTTTGTTGTCACTTTTTTTAATGGGCAATTTTTTTAACCGGTCACTTTTTTGGATGTCCATTCATCTTTTTTACCGGCCAATTTTTTTCGACTGGTCTTTTTTTTATGGGCCAATTCTTTTTTGATTGACCACTTCTTTTTTTAATGGCCACTCTTTTTTAACCGGTCACTTTTTTAATGGCCATTTATCTTTTTTACCGGCCAATTTTTTTCACTTTTTTCATGACCATTTCATTTTTTACCAGTCAATTTTTTTCTTTAATGCCCATTCTTTTTTAACCAGTCACTTTTTTTAATGGCCAATTATCTTTTTTACTGGCCAATTTTTTCAGTTTGACTTTTTTTACCATTTTGAATTAAAGCTTTCGTGACTGCAGGGATTCATATTCTTGGTTCTTTCGGTAAAGTCACGTAGAAGGGAATTTATTTGTTTTATGTTTTTATTATTATTGTTTTTTTACCAGTCAATTTTTTTTATGGCCACTCATCTTTTTTTACTAGCCAATTCTTTTACTGGTCTCTTTTTTTACGGGCAACCTACCTCTTCCGCCTCCTCCTCCGCCTCCTCCTCCGCCTCCTCCTCCACCTCCTCCTCCACCTCCTCCTCCGCCTCGTCCTCCGCCTCTTCCTCCTTTGCCTCCTCCACCTCCTCCTCCACCGCCTCCTCCTCCACCTCACTGTGTGATGACCAATACATTTTTTTACTGACCAATTTTTTTTGACTGCTCTTTAATTTTTACGGGCCAATTTTTTGTAGTCACTTTTTTTAATGGCCAATTTTTTTAACCGGTCACTTTTTTTGATGGCCACTTATCTTTTTTTACTGGCCAATTTTTTTCGACTGGTCTTTTTTAACGGCCAAGTATTTTTTTGTAGGTCACTTTTTTTTAATGGCCACTCTTATTTAACCGGTCACTTTTTTGGATGGCCATTCATCTTTTTTAACGGCCAATGTTTTTTCGACTGGTCTTTTTTTTATGGGCCAATTCTTTTTTGATCGGCCACTTTTTTTAATGGCCACTGTTTTTTAACCGGTCACTTTTTTTGATGGCCATTTATCTTTTTTACCGGCCAATTTTTTTCACTTTTTTCATGACCATTTATTTTTTACCAGTCAAATTTTTTCTTTAATGGCCATTCTTTTTTAACCAGTCACTTTTTTTGATGGCCAATTATCCTTTTTATTGGCCAATTTTTTCAGTTTGACTTTTTTTACCATTTTGATTTAAAGCTTTCGTGACTGCAGGGATTCATATTCTTGGTTCTTTCGGTAAAGTCACGTAGAAGAGAATTTAATTGTTTTATGTTTTTATTATTATTGTTTTTACCAGTCATTTTTTTTTTATGGCCACTCATCTTTTTTTACTGGCCAATTCTTTTACTGGTCTCTTTTTTACGGGCAACCTACCTCTTCTGCCTCCTCCTCCGCCTCCTCCTCCGCCTCCTCCTCCGCCTCCTCCTCCGCCTCCTCCGCCTCCTCCTCCACCTCACTGTGTGATGACCAATACATTTTTTTACTGACCAATTTTTTTGACTGCTCTTTAATTTTTACAGGCCAATTTTTTGTAGTCGGCCAATTTTTTTAACCAGTCACTTTTTTTGATGGCCATTTATCTTTTTTTACTGGCCAATTCTTATACTGGTCTCTTTTTTTACGGGCAACCTACCTCTTCTGCCTCCTCCTCCGCCTCCTCCTCCGCCTCCTCCTCCTCCGCCTCCTCCTCCGCCTCCTCCTCCGCCTCCTCCTCCGCCTCCTCCGCCTCCTCCGCCTCCTCCTCCACCTCACTGTGTGATGACCAATACATTTTTTTACTGACCAATTTTTTTTGACTGCTCTTTAATTTTTACGGGCCAATTTTTTGTAGTCACTTTTAATAGCCAATTTTTTTAACCGGTCACTTTTTTTGATGGCCACTTATCTTTTTTTACTGGCCAATTTTTTTCGACTGGTCTTTTTTTACGGCCAAGTATTTTTTTGTAGGCCACTTTTTTTTAATGGCCACTCTTATTTAACCGGTCACTTTTTTGGATGGCCATTCATCTTTTTTAACGGCCAATGTTTTTTCGACTGGTCTTTTTTTTATGGGCCAATTCTTTTTTGATCGGCCACTTTTTTTAATGGCCACTCTTTTTTAACCGGTCACTTTTTTTGATGGCCAATTATCCTTTTTACTGGCAAATTTTTTCAGTTTGACTTTTTTTACCATTTTGATTTAAAGCTTTCGTGACTGCAGGGATTCATATTCTTGGTTCTTTCGGTAAAGTCACGTAGAAGAGAATTTAATTGTTTTATGTTTTTATTATTATTGTTTTTTTACCAGTCAATTTTTTTTTATGGCCACTCATCTTTTTTTACTGGCCAATTCTTTTACTGGTCTCTTTTTTTACGGGCAACCTACCTCTTCTGCCTCCTCCTCCGCCTCCTCCTCCGCCTCCTCCTCCGCCTCCTCCTCCGCCTCCTCTTCAGCCTCCTCCGCCTCCTCCGCCTCCTCCTCCACCTCACTGTGTGATGACCAATACATTTTTTTAACTGACCAATTTTTTTTGACTGCTCTTTAATTTTTACGGGCCAATTTTTTGTAGTCACTTTTTTTAATGGCCAATTTTTTTAACCAGTCACTTTTTTTGATGGCCACTTAGCTTTTTTTACTGGCCAATTTTTTTCAACTGGTCTTTTTTTTCGGCCAAGTATTTTTTTGTAGGCCACTTTTTTTTAATGGCCACTCTTATTTAACCGGTCACTTTTTGGGATGGCCATTCATCTTTTTTACCGGCCAATTTTTTTCGACTGGTCTTTTTTTTATGGGCCAATTCTTTTTTGATCGGCCACTTTTTTTAATGGCCACTCTTTTTTAACCGGTCACTTTTTTTGATGGCCATTTATTACGAGTGTAACACTCACACGAGTGTAACACTCACTAGTGAAACACTCACACTAGTGTTACACTCACACGAGTGTTACACTCACACTAGTGTAACACTCGCACGAGTGTAACACTCACACTAGTGAACGTGACACAAACACGAGTGAAACACTCACACGAGTGTTACACTCACACGAGTGTAACACTCTCACTAGTGAAACACTCACTAGTGAAACACTCTCACTAGTGAAACACTCTCACTAGTGAAACACTCTCACTAGTGAAACACTCACTAGTGAAACACTCACTAGTGAAACACTCACTAGTGAAACACTCACTAGTGAAACACTCACACTAGTGTTACACTCACACGAGTGAAACACTCACACTAGTGTAACACTCACACGAGTGAAACACTCACACTAGTGTAACACTCACACGAGTGTAACACTCACACTAGTAAACGTGACACAAACACGAGTGAAACACTCTCACTAGTGAAACACTCACTAGTGAAACACTCGCACTAGTGAAACACTCGCGCGATTGAAACACTCGCACGAGTGTTTCACTCGCACGAGTGTTTCACTCGCACGAGTGTTTCACTCGCGCGATTGAAACACTCACACGAGTGTTACACTCACACGAGTGAAACACGCGAGTGTTACACTCACACGAGTGTAGAACTCACACGAGTGTTACACTCACACGAGTGAAACACTCACACGAGTGTTACACTCACACGAGTGTTACTCACACTAGTGTTACACTCACACGAGTGTTACTCACACTAGTGTTACACTCACACGAGTGTAGCACTCACACGAGTGTTACACTCACACGAGTGTAGCATTCACACGAGTGTTACACTCACACGAGTGTTACACTCACACGAGTGTAGCACTCACACGAGTGTTACACTCACACGAGTGTAGCACTCACACGAGTGTAGCACTCACACGAGTGTTACACTCACACTAGTGTTACACTCACACGAGTGAAACACTCACACTAGTGTAACACTCGCACGAGTGTAACACTCACACTAGTGAAACACTCACACTAGTGAAACACTCACTAGTGAAACACTCACTAGTGAAACACTCACTAGTGAAACACTCGCACTAGTGAAACACTCGCACGAGTGTTTCACTCGCGCGATTGAAACACTCGCACGAGTGTTTCACTCGCGCGATTGAAACACTCACACGAGTGTTACACTCACACGAGTGAAACACTCACGCGAGTGTTACACTCACACGGGTGTAGCACTTACACGAGTGTTACACTCACACGAGTGAAACACTCACACGAGTGAAACACTCACACGAGTGTTACACTCACACTAGTGTTACACTCACACGAGTGTAGCACTCACACGAGTGTTACACTCACACTAGTGTAGCACTCACACGAGTGTTACACTCACACGAGTGTAGCACTCACACGAGTGTAGCACTCACACGAGTGTTGCACTCACACGAGTGTAGCACTCACACGAGTGTAGCACTCACACGAGTGTTACACTCACACGAGTGTAGCACTCACCCGAGTGTAGCACTCACACGAGTGTTACACTCACACGAGTGTTACACTCACACTAGTGTTACTCACACTAGTGTTACACTCACACGAGTGTTACACATACGAGTGTAACACTCACACGAGTGTAACACTCACTAGTGAAACACTCACACTAGTGTTACACTCACATGAGTGTTACACTCACACTAGTGTAACACTCGCACGAGTGTAACACTCACACTAGTGAACGTGACACAAACACGAGTGAAACACTCACACGAGTGTTACACTCACACGAGTGTAACACTCACACGAGTGTAACACTCTCACTAGTGAAACACTCACTAGTGAAACACTCACTAGTGAAACACTCTCACTAGTGAAACACTCTCACTAGTGAAACACTATCACTAGTGAAACACTCACTAGTGAAACACTCACTAGTGAAACACTCACTAGTGAAACACTCACTAGTGAAACACTCACTAGTGAAACACTCACACTAGTGTTACACTCACACGAGTGAAACACTCACACTAGTGTAACACTCACACGAGTGAAACACTCACACTAGTGTAACACTCACACGAGTGTAACACTCACACTAGTAAACGTGACACAAACACGAGTGAAACACTCTCACTAGTGAAACACTCACTAGTGAAACACTCGCACTAGTGAAACACTCGCGCGATTGAAACACTCGCACGAGTGTTTCACTCGCACGAGTGTTTCACTCGCACGAGTGTTTCACTCGCACGAGTGTTTCACTCGCGCGATTGAAACACTCACACGAGTGTTACACTCACACGAGTGAAACACGCGAGTGTTACACTCACACGAGTGTAGAACTCACACGAGTGTTACACTCACACGAGTGAAACACTCACACGAGTGTTACACTCACACGAGTGTTACTCACACTAGTGTTACACTCACACGAGTGTTACTCACACTAGTGTTACACTCACACGAGTGTAGCACTCACACGAGTGTTACACTCACACGAGTGTAGCATTCACACGAGTGTTACACTCACACGAGTGTTACACTCACACGAGTGTAGCACTCACACGAGTGTTACACTCACACGAGTGTAGCACTCACACGAGTGTAGCACTCACACGAGTGTTACACTCACACTAGTGTTACACTCACACGAGTGAAACACTCACACTAGTGTAACACTCGCACGAGTGTAACACTCACACTAGTGAAACACTCACACTAGTGAAACACTCACTAGTGAAACACTCACTAGTGAAACACTCACTAGTGAAACACTCGCACTAGTGAAACACTCGCACGAGTGTTTCACTCGCGCGATTGAAACACTCGCACGAGTGTTTCACTCGCGCGATTGAAACACTCACACGAGTGTTACACTCACACGAGTGAAACACTCACGCGAGTGTTACACTCACACGGGTGTAGCACTTACACGAGTGTTACACTCACACGAGTGAAACACTCACACGAGTGAAAGACTCACACGAGTGTTACACTCACACTAGTGTTACACTCACACGAGTGTAGCACTCACACGAGTGTTACACTCACACTAGTGTAGCACTCACACGAGTGTTACACTCACACGAGTGTAGCACTCACACGAGTGTAGCACTCACACGAGTGTTGCACTCACACGAGTGTAGCACTCACACGAGTGTAGCACTCACACGAGTGTTACACTCACACGAGTGTAGCACTCACCCGAGTGTAGCACTCACACGAGTGTTACACTCACACGAGTGTTACACTCACACTAGTGTTACTCACACTAGTGTTACACTCACACGAGTGTTACACATACGAGTGTAACACTCACACGAGTGTAACACTCACTAGTGAAACACTCACACTAGTGTTACACTCACATGAGTGTTACACTCACACTAGTGTAACACTCGCACGAGTGTAACACTCACACTAGTGAACGTGACACAAACACGAGTGAAACACTCACACGAGTGTTACACTCACACGAGTGTAACACTCTCACTAGTGAAACACTCACTAGGGAAACACTCGCTAGTGAAACACTCGCACTAGTAAAACACTCACACGAGTGTTACACTCGCGCGAGTTAAACACTCGCACGAGTGAAACACTCACACTCATGTAACACTCACACGAGTGAAACACTCACACGAGTGTAACACTCACACGAGTGGAACACTCACTAGTGAAACACTCACACTAGTGTTACACTCACACGAGTGAAACACTCACACTAGTGTAACACTCGCACGAGTGTAACACTCACACTAGTAAACGTGACACAAACACGAGTGAAACACTCACACGAATGTGTAACACTCTCACTAGTGAAACACTCACTAGTGAAACACTCGCACTAGTGAAACACTCGCGCGATTGAAACACTCGCACGAGTGTTTCACTCGCGCGATTGAAACACTCGCACGAGTGTTTCACTCGCGCGATTGAAACACTCACACGAGTGTTACACTCACACGAGTAAAACACGCGAGTGTTACATTCACACGAGTGTTACACTCACACGAGTGTAGCACTCACACGAGTGTTACACTCACACGAGTGTAGCACTCACACGAGTGTAGCACTCACACGAGTGTTACACTCACACGAGTGTAGCACTCACCCGAGTGTAGCACTCACACGAGTGTTACACTCACACTAGTGTTACACTCACACTAGTGTTACACTCACACGAGTGAAACACTCACACTAGTGTAACACTCGCACGAGTGTAACACTCACACTAGTGAAACACTCACTAGCGAAACACTCACTAGTTAAACACTCGCACTAGTGAAACACTTGCACGAGCGAAACACTCGCACGAGTGTTTCACTCGCGCGATTGAAACACTCGCACGAGTGTTTCACGCGCACGATTGAAACACTCGCACGAGTGTTTCACTCGCGCGATTGAAACACTCGCACGAGTGTTTCACTCGCGCGCTTGAAACACTCACACGAGTGTTACACTCACACGAGTGAAACACTCACGCGAGTGTTACACTCACACGAGTGTAGCACTTACACGAGTGTTACACTCACACGAGTGAAACACTCACACGAGTGAAACACTCACACGAGTGTTACACTCACACTAGTGTTACACTCACACTAGTGTTACACTCACACGAGTGTAGCACTCACACGAGTGTTACACTCACACTAGTGTAGCACTCACACGAGTGTTACACTCACACAAGTGTAGCACTCACACGAGTGTAGCACTCACACGAGTGTTACACTCACACTAGTGTTACTCACACTAGTGGTACACTCACACGAGTGTTACACATACGAGTGTAACACTCACACGAGTGTAACACTCACTAGTGAAACACTCACACTAGTGTTACACTCACACGAGTGTTACACTCACACTAGTGTAACACTCGCACGAGTGTAACACTCACACTAGTGAACGTGACACAAACACGAGTGAAACACTCACACGAGTGTTACACTCACACTAGTGTTGCACTCACACGAGTGTTACACTCACACTAGTGTAGCACTCACACTAGTGTAGCACTCACACGAGTGTTACACTCACACAAGTGTAGCACTCACACGAGTGTAGCACTCACACGAGTGTTACACTCACACTAGTGTTACTCACACACTAGTGTTACTCACACTAGTGTTACACTCACACGAGTGTTACACATACGAGTGTAACACTCACACGAGTGTAACACTCACTAGTGAAACACTCACACTAGTGTTACACTCACACGAGTGTTACACTCACACTAGTGTTACACTCACACTAGTGTAACACTCGCACGAGTGTAACACTCACACTAGTGAACGTGACACAAACACGAGTGAAACACTCACACGAGTGTTACACTCACACGAGTGTAACACTCTCACTAGTGAAACACTCACTAGTGAAACACTCGCTAGTGTAACACTCGCACGGGTGAAACACTCGCACGAGTGTTTCACTCACACGAGTGTTACACTCGCGCGAGTTAAACACTCACACGAGTGTTACACTCGCGCGAGTTAAACACTCACACGAGTGAAACACTCACACTCATGTAACACTCACACGAGTGAAACACTCACACGAGTGTAGCACTCACACGAGTGTTACACTCACACGAGTGGAACACTCACTAGTGAAACACTCACACTAGTGTTACACTCACACGAGTGAAACACTCACACGAGTGAAACACTCACACTAGTAAACGTGACACAAACACGAGTGAAACACTCACACGAGTGTAACACTCTCACTAGTGAAACACTCGCACTAGTGAAACACTCGCACGAGTGAAACACTCGCACGAGTGAAACACTCGCACTAGTGAAACACTCGCACGAGTGAAACACTCGCACAAGTGTTTCACTCGCGCGATTGAAACACTCACACGAGTGTTACACTCACACGAGTGAAACACTCACGCGAGTGTTACACTCACACGAGTGTAGCACTCACACGAGTGAAACACTCACACGAGTGTTACACTCACACTAGTGTTACACTCACACGAGTGTAGCACTCACACGAGTGTTACACTCACACGAGTGTAGCATTCACACGAGTGTTACACTCACACGAGTGTTACACTCACACGAGTGTAGCACTCACACGAGTGTTACACTCACTAGTGAAACACTCACACTAGTGTTACACTCACACGAGTGTTACACATACGAGTGTAACACTCACACGAGTGTAACACTCACTAGTGAAACACTCACACTAGTGTTACACTCACACGAGTGTTACACTCACACTAGTGTAACACTCACACGAGTGTAACACTCGCACGAGTGTAACACTCACACTAGTGAACGTGACACAAACACGAGTGTTACACTCACACGAGTGTAACACTCTCACTAGTGAAACACTCACTAGTGAAACACTCGCACTAGTGAAACACTCGCGCGATTGAAACACTCGCACGAGTGTTTCACGCGCGCGATTGAAACACTCGCACGAGTGTTTCACTCGCGCGATTGAAACACTCACACGAGTGTTACACTCACACGAGTAAAACACGCGAGTGTTACATTCACACGAGTGTTACACTCACACGAGTGTAGCACTCACACGAGTGTTACACTCACACGAGTGTAGCACTCACACGAGTGTTACACTCACACTAGTGTTACACTCACACTAGTGTTACACTCACACGAGTGAAACACTCACACTAGTGTAACACTCGCACGAGTGTAACACTCACACTAGCGAAACACTCACTAGTTAAACACTTGCACTAGTGAAACACTTGCACGAGTGAAACACTCGCACGAGTGTTTCACTCGCGCGATTGAAACACTCGCACGAGTGTTTCACTCGCACGATTGAAACACTCGCACGAGTGTTTCACTCGCACAATTGAAACACTCGCACGATTGTTTCACTCGCGCGATTGAAACACTCGCACGAGTGTTTCACTCGCGCGATTGAAACACTCACACGAGTGTTTCACTCGCGCGATTGAAACACTCGCACGAGTGTTTCACTCGCGCGATTGAAACACTCACACGAGTGTTACACTCACACGAGTGAAACACTCACGCGAGTGTTACACTCACACGAGTGTAGCACTTACACGAGTGTTACACTCACACGAGTGAAACACTCACACGAGTGAAACACTCACACGAGTGTTACACTCACACTAGTGTTACACTCACACGAGTGTAGCACTCACACGAGTGTTACACTCACACTAGTGTAGCACTCACACGAGTGTTACACTCACACAAGTGTAGCACTCACACGAGTGTAGCACTCACACGAGTGTTACACTCACACTAGTGTTACTCACACTAGTGTTACACTCACACGAGTGTTACACATACGAGTGTAACACTCACACGAGTGTAACACTCACTAGTGAAACACTCACACTAGTGTTACACTCACACGAGTGTTACACTCACACTAGTGTAACACTCGCACGAGTGTAACACTCACACTAGTGAACGTGACACAAACACGAGTGAAACACTCACACGAGTGTTACACTCACACTAGTGTTACACTCACACGAGTGTAGCACTCACACGAGTGTTACACTCACACTAGTGTAGCACTCACACGAGTGTTACACTCACACAAGTGTAGCACTCACACGAGTGTAGCACTCACACGAGTGTTACACTCACACTAGTGTTACTCACACTAGTGTTACACTCACACGAGTGTTACACATACGAGTGTAACACTCACACGAGTGTAACACTCACTAGTGAAACACTCACACTAGTGTTACACTCACACGAGTGTTACACTCACACTAGTGTAACACTCGCACGAGTGTAACACTCACACTAGTGAACGTGACACAAACACGAGTGAAACACTCACACGAGTGTTACACTCACACGAGTGTAACACTCTCACTAGTGAAACACTCACTAGTGAAACACTCGCTAGTGTAACACTCGCACGGGTGAAACACTCGCACGAGTGTTTCACTCACACGAGTGTTACACTCGCGCGAGTGAAACACTCACACGAGTGTTACACTCGTGCGAGTTAAACACTCACACGAGTGAAACACTCACACTCATGTAACACTCACACGAGTGAAACACTCACACGAGTGTAGCACTCACACGAGTGTTACACTCACACGAGTGGAACACTCACTAGTGAAACACTCACACTAGTGTTACACTCACACGAGTGAAACACTCACACTAGTGTAACACTCGCACGAGTGTAACACTCACACTAGTAAACGTGACACAAACACGAGTGAAACACTCACACGAGTGTAACACTCTCACTAGTGAAACACTCTCACTAGTGAAACACTCGCACGAGTGAAACACTCGCACTAGTGAAACACTCGCACGAGTGAAACACTCGCACGAGTGTTTCACTCGCGCGATTGAAACACTCACACGAGTGTTACACTCACACGAGTGAAACACTCACGCGAGTGTTACACTCACACGAGTGTAGCACTCACACGAGTGAAACACTCACACGAGTGTTACACTCACACTAGTGTTACACTCACACGAGTGTAGCACTCACACGAGTGTTACACTCACACGAGTGTAGCATTCACACGAGTGTTACACTCACACGAGTCTTACACTCACACGAGTGTAGCACTCACACGAGTGTTACACTCACTAGTGAAACACTCACACTAGTGTTACACTCACACGAGTGTTACACATACGAGTGTAACACTCACACGAGTGTAACACTCACTAGTGAAACACTCACACTAGTGTTACACTCACACGAGTGTTACACTCACACGAGTGTTACACTCACACTAGTGTAACACTCACACGAGTGTAACACTCGCACGAGTGTAACACTCACACTAGTGAACGTGACACAAACACGAGTGTTACACTCACACGAGTGTAACACTCTCACTAGTGAAACACTCGCACGAGTGAAACACTCGCACGAGTGAAACACTCGCACGAGTGTAACACTCGCACGAGTGTAACACTCGCACGAGTGAAACACTCGCACGAGTGAAACACTCGCACGAGTGTTACACTCGCACGAGTGAAACACTCACACGAGTGTTACACTCACACGAGTGAAACACTCACACGAGTGAAACACTCACACTAGTGTTACACTCACACGAGTGTAGCACTCACACGAGTGTTACACTCACACGAGTGTAGCATTCACACGAGTGTTACACTCACACGAGTGTTACACTCACACGAGTGTAGCACTCACACGAGTGTTACACTCACACGAGTGTAGCACTCACACGAGTGTAGCACTCACACGAGTGTTACACTCACACGAGTGTAGCACTCACCCGAGTGTAGCACTCACACGAGTGTTACACTCACACTAGTGTTACACTCACACTAGTGTTACACTCACACGAGTGTTACACATACGAGTGTAACACTCACACGAGTGTAACACTCACACGAGTGTAGCATTCACACGAGTGTCACACTCACACGAGTGTTACACTCACACGAGTGTAGCACTCACACGAGTGTAGCACTCACACGAGTGTAGCACTCACACGAGTGTTACACTCACACGAGTGTAGCACTCACCCGAGTGTAGCACTCACACGAGTGTTACACTCACACTAGTGTTACACTCACACGAGTGTTACACTCACACGAGTGTTACACATACGAGTGTAACACTCACACGAGTGTAACACTCACTAGTGAAACACTCACACTAGTGTTACACTCACACGAGTGTTACACTCACACTAGTGTAACACTCACACGAGTGTAACACTCGCCTGAGTGTAACACTCACACTAGTGAACGTGACACAAACACGAGTGTTACACTCACACGAGTGTAACACTCTCACTAGTGAAACACTCGCACGAGTGAAACACTCGCACGAGTGAAACACTCGCACGAGTGTAACACTCGCACGAGTGAAACACTCGCACGAGTGTTACACTCGCACGAGTGAAACACTCACACTAGTGTTACACTCACACGAGTGTAGCACTCACACGAGTGTTACACTCACACGAGTGTAGCATTCACACGAGTGTTACACTCACACGAGTGTAGCACTCACACGAGTGTAGCACTCACACGAGTGTTACACTCACACGAGTGTAGCACTCACACGAGTGTAGCACTCACCCGAGTGTAGCACTCACCCGAGTGTAGCACTCACACGAGTGTTACACTCACACGAGTGTTACACTCACACGAGTGTTACACTCACACGAGTGTAGCACTCACACGAGTGTAGCACTCACACGAGTGTTACACTCACACGAGTGTTACACTCACACGAGTGTAACACTCACTAGTGAAACACTCGCACGAGTGTAACAGTCGCACGAGTGAAACACTCACACTAGTGAAACACTCACACTAGTGAAACACTCACACGAGTGTACAGCCTTAGCGCCGGCATTCCTAGCATCGGCTGGCCATAGCAAATGTTGTGGTAAAGCGGTGTCTAGAGTTGTGCGGTCGTGGTGGAAGTGTACAGCGTGTTAATTAATAGTCGTGTGGTAGTGTTGTGGTACAGTGCAGTCGTGAGGCGGCGCGCAGTTGAGCCAACTTGAAATTGATGTCGCCTGAAGCTTGACCCGCCACCGCACTTTCACCCGCCCCTCGATGTCCGTCGACTCCACTCGAGGCTCAAACCGCGTGCGTGCGGAGAGACGCCCAGAGACTTGGCGCTCTCCGCCGCGACGTAATAAGAGGGCGTGGTAGACGTCGCCCTCTTCCTTCACGCCCATAGACGCAAAGGGCGCTGTACGAAACGTTGCAGCGCAACAACCACACGAGCAGACGTGACACAAACACGACTGTATTCTTAGTTTTTTCGGTAAAGTCACGTTGAAGGGAAACAACAAAATAATAAAATATATAAAAATATACAAACACGACTGTAACGTACGGAGCCCGCCCGTCGCTTGACCGTTGGTCCAGCCTTAGCGACGGCGTCCCTAGCGACGGCCGGGTATAGCAAACGGCGTGGTTAAGCGGTTTAGAATGTAGTGTATTCGTACAACGTAATAAGTCGCACTGTGGTAGCGCGATTGTAGCTACTTGTAATTGATGATGTATCCTTCAACGTGACCTGATTCACACGTACTCACCCGCATCTGCTCCGCCACTTGGATGTCTGTCGTTTCGAATGTCGACAGAGCTTAAAACCGCGTCCGTGCGGCGAGACGACTGCGTGCTGCCGCAGCTGCCGCAACTTCCGCCGTTGTGCATTCTGTTGCTAGGCGACGGGTGACGTAGTAAGGGGGCGTGGTGAACAAGGCCACGCCCATCGACTCGCGCAACGGTCACGTGCCCGCTTATGAACATCGCCAGTAAACGATGCACGCACTACCGCCATTCACCACTAGGTGGCGGCGACCGTAATCACGGCGAAGTGCAGACCATACCCAGGTGCCGTGGGCTGAGATGACTGACTAGAAGACGCACCGTGGTCCCAACTGCTAACCTTCTGGGTTTTAGCCGTATAGCGCTCTGCTCGTTGTCACTGGAGGGCGACTGCCTCCAACTCCCCAGCGGCGTCCTTCACGAACCTCCTCCACAGTGGCCGATCTTGACACCGCTGGTACCAGTAATCGGCAGTCCAATCAGCTCCGCATCCTTCTGCACCACTGTATTCCATCGCCCTAGTATGTGCCACACCCATTTAGCCCTATCTATCCGGCCAAACAGAAGCTGGCATGCAGGAGCTAGGTATGCAGGCTACATGTCACCGATGGAAGTGTCCAGGTCTTTCAAGGTTCTGTGGGTTCCTCGCACAATCCAGTCTGGTTAAATCCAGAATGGATCGTATGGCTAGCCTGAAGGTTTAAAAGTTATGCAGATGTTCCATTAAGAGGGCTACACGTTTCACAAGCATAGAGGGCATAACAAGCCAGGTAGCTTCTACATAGCGTTACACAGCTGATGAAAAGATGTCACTCGACTGATTCAGAGACCTCGGCTTCCAAACCAAAGCTGGTCATAAGCACACTGCTCAAGTACAGAGACTTCTCTACTCTCCCCACAACTATCCCATCACTTATGAGGCGTTAATGGAGGGGAGCATGTGATGACATAAAATACCCAGGCAGGTACTTTGTTTTTGTGGGGCCAATGGCAAGGCGCTATTTCTGAAGTAGCATGCTCCAGGTTCAGCAGTAGGATCTGCAACTCTTTCTCAGTGGGAAGCAATCGCCAGATAATCCGCATACGTAGTATGGTTGACACAGACATGTAGACATGCAAAGATTCCCCCAACTCATGTACTGTACCACTAGGACTGCACTAAACAGCATCTTGGATGAAATACAATTTTATACAAAATTGTGTTGCCTTTAAGGACTAGCCTTATTCAAAATCACTCAAATTCACTACGGGGTTGCACAAAACTTTCAACATGCAAACCATAGGTTATCACATAATCCACATTCATAATTCTCAATTAATACTCAATTGAAAGTGTGCACCATTGACTTTTTAGGCTGAATTTGAAGAAATATCCTGACACAGCAGGTTGCTGGACGTATGTGGAACGTCTTTCATACCATACATATCCAACCATGCTAATAAGTACTTAAATCAGTTCTAAATAATGTTAGTTAATGCTGGAGCACCTGGATGTACCATCTTTCAAAAACAGATATCTTGGGCCGTCATCATCCTCTTCCACACAAAACAGAGAGAATAGTGCGTGAGCAACATCTTCCATTTTTAAACCATGAGACTTTCTTTAAAGTAGCAATCACGGTACAAACGTGAAGGGACTGTGTTGGATACCGTCTCCTTTACTAAAACAGATGCTCCCGGCTTCCCCATCTCAATCTCTCCACTGTCAAGTGGTTCAGGTGGACAAGCCTCTGAAGGAACCGGAATGACGCAAGGGTCACGTGCGGCTGCACCGAGCCCTGCTCCAGAGAACATGGGAGAGCCCTCGTCTGCATAGACTGGCTGCTCAACACTTTTAAGATGCCCGGCGCTTGCTGTACACCTTTGTGATCACGCCATTAGTGCGGGTTCCATCCAAGGGTTAGGCGATGGGGGCGATCGCATCCCCCTTGAGACGCCAAAATTGATTTTCTAGTGTTATTTCTTCTTTCTACGTGGCTTTCCCAAAAGACGCAAATCATCTTTTATTGATATTTACCAGTAAGACGTGTTTTAAGCAGCTTAAAATGTCGGCGCTACCGTCTCTCCCGTTACGAAGTTTATAGACCCGCCTCTGCACTACTGTGCACTGCAACTCTAATCCAGTGTTGTTGCGCTGCTAGGTGTCATTCAGTGGGCAGGCAGGAACATCGAGACGTCGCTGCTGGGGTTCACTCGACACGTGGCTCGTGTGCAGCGCGTGTGGTCCTCGGTGGAGAATGGGGGTCTGGGACAAGTCCGTCGTCCACATCTTCACAGAAGAGGAATACTGTTTGGAATCGGAGACGTCCACATACGAATCTGCCAGCATCACAAAACAAATATTGGCGATGAGTAAAATTCCATCTTTGGTCACAAATTTTCTTTTGAAATGTGAAAATAAGTACATTTAACTTCACATTGTTTTAGTGTAAGTGCTCATCTCAGAAATATCCACATGCAGCTGATTGCTCACACCACTGCCGGCGGAAGGAACTCAACTGGGGGAGCTCTGAAGAGCTCCTCGAGGATTATCAATTATCTTTCAAGATGGACAGGCATCTTGGAAAGTACCCACATGCGTATTGCCGATAAACTCGTTGCAGTGCGCCTATTTTACTGCTGGGTGGACAGGCACTGTGAATTTAGGAAACTTGCTTTCACCTTTAGGTCAACCCAGCCTTAAATTAGTCTGAACCTATACTAGGTCTCCCCTAGGTCAAATCAGCCTTAAGTTAATACAAACCTATATTGGCCCTCCCTTATGGTTTACTTTGGATACATACAAGGCACAATTATTACAACTAATACTCATAACCATACTATCCACCCTACCCCTAAATCTATTCCGAACATTTGCTCCTGTCTGTAGCCGGAAGGTTACACTTCCTATGAAAGTGTATGTGCTTGGATTGCAACGTTGTCATGTACACTCAGTGGGAAGAAAACTCGCCACGCAGGAAGTTGCCCATGGTGGAAATGGAACGATGAGATGGGCTGTGTGCAGGGGACGGGTCCTGGCATCACAGGACAGTGCAGGGTGGTAAGTAGCCTTGATCAGTGACCATCATGGCTACTGATTGAGAGCATAGAGTAATGTTTCACGACGGATTACCACAACATTTTTTCTTATTAGTAGAGTTTTGTTATGGGTATAGTGCAACAAAACATTCCGTAAAAGTAATCTTCCTACAATATATACATTACAAGCAGTATTTGAACATGACTTTCACTAATTTTGTACAAACTTATTGTGTTTAAAAAGGAAAACATTTCATTTCAATGTTGTTTGCAATCTGTCCCTTTGAATAGTATACGTATGGAAATTAACCAGAGAAAGCCCACAGAAACCACGGGATAACACTCAAGCTAAGTCATTCAGTACTACGTCGCATATCCGACTTGCTGGGGAGTGTGGTATAGGCAGATCGGTGAAACGTTTGTATATGTGACTGAACATCTATATACAATGACAGTCAATACATGCAAAGATGCTGCACTGGGTGTGGCCGGTGAATTGATCAGGACGAACATGCAACGTACTCTATGTCAAGCATACTTGCTGTACCAAATCCTACAGGTACCATCCCATCACCCTGCAGGCGCGTGCCCCCAGCAAACACGATGGCTCCATCTCCACAAATCCCACCAAACCCCAACTACAAACCACTGCTTCACAGGCTCATGTCACAGTGGTTATCATGCTGATTTACCCAGCAAAGCGTCACTGAGCTCAGTGACTATTTTTCAGAAGAGTCTTGCCAGGTTCTCACAGGAGGGGGTTACGATTGCTATGTATATTCCCAATTGAATCATTCGGGCACAACTGTTCATGAGAATAACATGACTCATGATGCCGCCACACAATGGCCTAACCTTGCGAATGACGTCACGGGATCTTTAATGTCCACTCTGAAGCAGACCGAGTGTATGTTTACAGTTAATAAACCCGCAGTATCAAATCCGAGCAGCCGCTGGATTCTAACCGCGCACCTTCGTAATGAGCGGCAAACGCACGACTGCTAGGCGGTCACCACCCATTTGATGATTTTCGACCTCCCATTATCTTTGCATGAAATAAAACAAATCACTTTGTTGACGTTTGTTTTCGCCACTAATTTCACGAACCAAATGAACCGTGGCCCGGTGAATGTCACCGGAGCGCAGTGGCGACAATGGGGCCTCCAGACCGCGCTCTGCCAGAAGCGCGGAGCGAGTCCCGTGAGCCAGGCCGGCTCCAGTGCCGTCACTTTCCTCACGAAGAAGCGAGACGTCTGCACCATCTCGTTCAACACCACCCAAACGCGCGTGCACACAAGCACGCAGAGAGTGACCCTCGTTTAGAATTAAATGCTGGAGGGGGCTGCTGTGGTGCAATGCCTAGCACGCTGGCCTGGCAACAGAGGGGTTTGCTCCTTAGACCCTCTGGCACAGCACTTGAAACAAATGGTCAAGCAATCTTAAATTCCCCTGCCTATCTACCAAGCAGTAAAACATATGACCAGTGTGGAAGAGTAGACCAAATATTTTGTAAAGGGGCTCTCACACGAGCATCCTCGTGGAAATTATTTCTGCCAGCAGAGGCATGAGAAAAAGCAATATCATGACTGTGCCATAGCTCCACAATCCCAATTGTTTTGGCAAAGTGTTCAAAGAATGTTGCTAATTAAAAAGGTTGCTTATGTATTTAAAACGTGGGTGTTTAGAGGCCAGAGCACTGAACTGGCACCACCGAGTACCTAAGTTTGAATCCAGGCAGCTGCCTGTGATTAAAGCGGGTTCTCAAATCGAGTGAGTTAATGGTCTCAGTCCGGTCGTCATTGACTGCACAAAATAATGCATCACATTACTGTCATTCTGCACTTAATTGGGATATATTTCCAGCTATGAGAAGTCACAACATTATTACGACTAACCTTACTCCCATATGAGGAACGGGTGGGAAAGTCCTGCCCTTTACTATGTGGACGAAAGGTCAATTTAAAGGGTACAAAGTATCTCTGTGATATCAGATTCATTGGGCTATGATCTAACACAAGGCTTGTATTGCTCTGTAAGACACGAATGAATACTTGGGGACCCATGACATGATGGCGAGAGCACAGTCGCGGTAAATTGGGAAAACATGGAAAAAAATGCAGGTTTACGAATAAAAAACATTGCGGGTTTATTACCAATACAGTGGCTTCTCGGCATTGAGCACGGAGGTGGGTGTGGATGTGGAGCTCAAAGTCACCTCATACCTTCCTGTTCCACTAAAAAGTGTAAAATCAGAGTACTAGTCAACAGACGTCTACTGCCATTAATATCAACAAAAAATATATAACACGCACATTTGCATGAAATTGTCCACGTCTACAACATGGCCATGATGAACCCAGTGAGACAGTCAAAGCTGGGGACAGTATGAAGAATCTCAGCACTGTTAGATCAGTTTCTCTGACAAAGACACTACCCAGAAGCATGTACACATACAAAGATACCCCATATAGCCTTTACCAAACTTTTGGAACAAGTGGTGTTTGCAAGAACCCATGAAGTCCGGCTGGCATACTAGGAGCTGGGTGGCCAGCAGCACGCCCGGCCGCCTTCGTCTCCCAAGTGGTTATGTTTACACACCGCACCAGGTACTGATCTCAGGTTGAGTCGACATAGAGGAGGCCGAAGACCGGTTCGGATAATCGTCACTGGTGTTGGCCATGAGCGGGACCGAACTCGGGTCACCAGGTTCGTAGTGCAGCTCGCTAACCGCTACAATACCACTCCCCACCACTACACACATACGTACACTCACACACAAAACAAAAACACAAAGAGTCACATCGTTTATACAGGCTGCCAGGCAAGTGCTGCTGGCATGTGTCTATTAAGACTGGCAATGTGTACAAGGGGGTGGTGGGGCCAGTTCCAAGCCTAGCTCCCTTTGCTGATGTTAATACACACTGAAACATGCACTTATTTGGAGCTGAGTCTACATACAGGAGACTCGAATTGGTTCAGATATCACTCACCACTGATGTGAGCCATGGCACGGAATCAAACTTAGGTCACTGGATTTGTAGCCACTAGCCTCCTGCAACACATACGCCAATTTATACACACGTACACTCAGACCCCTGAAAAAACAAACAGAAATTACCAGGGATCCAACCTCAGGTGTCAACAGTGCCAGCGTAGTGTATCTGACCCTGGTCATTGTGAACTCTTTCAGAGCAGCAGGTAGATACCCCTCTTAATCCAGGAGCTCAGCAGTGCTCACTTCATGTAGGACATAGCCATTCTGATTGCCCTGAACCACACAACCAACTTTTCTTATTCTAAGCCAAACGTTCCATTATTGCATGTAGTCAGCTGCTTCCATTTCCTTTCTCCGTGAGCTTCCATTCCGTGCCTCTTTTCTCGTCATATCCACCGTCCTCGTGTCTCGTGCCACCGCAGCCTCCAATCTCCCCCTCGGTCGCGCTCTACTCCTTTGGTGCTGCATCGCTAGCATCTCCATAGCAACTTTCCCTTACACCTCCTTTGTCTCTTCTCAACACATACCATCAAAGTCTAACCTCTCTAACCTTCGCGATAATCTCAATAACCCCTAAGGCACATGACCACTTCGTCACATTAAAACATGAGACAGGATGGAGAAACTGCACCTGTAAGATTCACTGTGGTGCAGTTTGGCAGCATTGGTGAAGAAACCGGACACAATGCACGGGGTTGGCATCTCCTACTCATGCAGATGGAGCGGAAAACAAGACACACAACACACACATTGGGAATAGTGACTCAAATCCAATTCCTTGGTTCTTTCAGTAAAGTCACGTAGACAGAAAACTAAAACAAAAAATAATATATCACGACGTTAGGATCGCAACACAAGCGCTGCTTCAGCAGTTCCACTGCTGGATCATTTTTTCCGCCTGAGGACGACTGCTTGTGTTGCGATCGAAACGTCGTGATATACATTTTTTTTATTTTCTACCTACGTGACTTCACCGAAATAACCAAAGAGTATGGATTACTGCAGTCATGAAAGCTTCAAATCAAGATTAAAATCCAATTATCTGTGATTCAATTTTCGCCTTATCTGTAATTGTCCACGGGTAAGAGCAGATAATGAGAAAGTTGGCAATGTGGGAAATATCCTGGGTCAGCTGGGGATTTGATGAAGATAACGCTGCAAAGAAAAATGGAAAGGAAAAGGGGAAGAGGGAGGAACTGATCAGTTGGTGGAAAAATGTGAACAGTTAGACGGGACTCTCCATGAGAAGAGCCTGAAGATCACGAAAGATGAAGAGCATCGTTCTTGGGCATCAACCCTCGGTGATGACGACGACAAAAGATGGACAGGAGCAATGAGATAAGAGTTGTCATGCAACATGTAACATTACATTTGGTTTTGCACTTCAGCCAGGCAGAGGTGGCGCAAGCCTGTGATCCAGTACTGTGGAGGCAAGAGTTGGCATCACACAAATGTTTGTTAGAATGCAGCACAGCACAAATCTTGACGCCACCTGTTCCATCTGTATGGGAAGGAATGTTGCACTCCTCCGCACTCAGAGACTGATCTAGGCAACCATACTAAAGGAAAGTGTGCTACTTTAAGGTGAATTGCGAATAAAATTACGATGAACGCTTACAAACCACTGCATTGACATAGTTGGGAACCCAGGTAACCGCAACTACTGGTCAACCCGGTGTGTTTACCTGTGACACTTGGATCGGACTCGCACGAGTTCAGCCCGTGAGTCTGTCACTCCACATGGTCTCAAAGTGCCTCTAGCCTGGGCAGAAGCAGACATCGTCGGGAAGTCATCTGTACTTGTAGAACATCTCTGAGAGATGGTTGCATCCCTCCACGGTTAGGACGGTGCTTGAGTACTTGTGGTTGAAGAGCTTTGGAATTTCTGGATTAAAAGTAGAAAGTCATGGTGCAGTTCTACAATTATTTGCTCGTGTCACTGCTGGCAGAAGGGCCTCCACTCGAGAGACCGTGCAGTGGCTGGTGCACCAAGCAGTGGCGAGGCCTTTGTGTTCCTGAGGTTGGTGATCATCAGTGTTGATTTCGTTAGCATTTCACTCGTTTAGTATTAGTCTACAATAACCTGCAACATTTTAGTCAACCCATCATCTGTTTTATTTAGACATTAAAATAAATATGCCAACTAAATGAAATCCACAGAATAAGACGTTACGTAAATTCCACAGGTATTTGGTAACTAACAAAATTAACGCTCCTGTTGATACATCAGAAGCCACCGACTACTTTTACTCAGAGTTGACCTACAATAATGGGAACAAAGCAGCATGGGTCAGTATAACCGTAGCACTGAGAACCAACACCGCCTGCTCATCACATGCAATAGCACGGCATCGATACTTGCATTTTAAAGCCACGCTAGCATCAACCACAAAATCAACTCAAACCTCTATATCAAAAGTAGCAGATGTAATAATCCTCAGCTCTTCTCTCTTCTTCTTGATTTGCCAAGAAAAAGAATACCATGTGTACATATGTATGTTGAAACTTCTTTTGCACCATTCAAAGTCAACTGTGCTAATCGGAGGTGTGGAAATTTAAGGTGAATTGTGAATAAAAGTATGAAATAAAGACAATTAGGGCAGGAGATAGTGCTTTTGGAATATCGATTTGATCATCAAAAGCAGCATGACAAAGTGCCTGAATAATAAAGGTGGTTTTCAATCGGTACACATTACCCATTGTGAAAATGATCAGAAAACAATGACACTAAGCTGAAACGTATGCAAAGAACAGAGTTGCATTCTTGGGATTGCAATGAAAGACAGATAGGGGAACATGTGATTCAGGGAACAAACACAATCAGAGAAATCTTATTGTAGATGTAGAGGTGCTAACGACTCACTGTTCGGTAACCTGCATTGCCACTAGGTATCAAAGGGGCAGTGCAGCGTTACCTGTGTGAATAACGGTTGGGGTCAGACGAGGTGAACTGGATCGTAGCCACAGTTTGGTAAGAACCAATCAGACAGTTCCACGTGGGAATGTGGGATTGGTTAGACCTGGCCACAAGCTGGTATAAGAAGGGTGAGCGGGCGAAGCGCGGGGGAGTTCTCTCCCTACACTAAGACCGAAGCCCGGGCTGAAGATAGCCAGGACCCTGGACCCAGCCTTCCAGCCCTTCTGAGGGCTAAGGGTCGGCGTATCCAGTGGTCAAGACCCGCCGGGCCAGCGGTGGGTCAGATAGCCTCCCCTAGGTCCCAGCCGGAGGACTCTAGGATAGCGGTAGACTCGAGAGTAAGTCCTGCCAAGACAGGAGGCTGTACCTCCTTAGGTTAGCAAGAGACCTGTGTGTAGGTCCCGCTAAGTCCGGAGGCTGTGCCTTCTTAGGTTAGCAAGAGACCTGTGTGTAGGTCCTGCTAAGTCTGGAGGCTGTACCTTCTTAGGCGAGGGGACCGTATACCCCTTTGTGTGTTAAGGACTGTGTAAGAGAAGAAAGTCAATAAAGAGTGTGCCTCATAAGAAGTGTATTCATCATTATAAACACTACATATGTATGTACAACTTCTTTCGTACAGTATAAAGCCAACCACGCTAATCAAACTGTTAAGAAAAGCAAGGGGGGGCTTAGGCTGGACACCACTCGATGGGATGATAGCCGATGGACAAAACCAGTGCCGGAATTGCAGCCAAAGGAGAAAACAAGGGCAAGACAGAGCGATGAGATTAGTTCAAGAGCGCGATTGATTGTGGCACCGCGCAGGGCAACGAGGGATGCCGATGGCATGGGGATCTGTTCATTCAGCAGTGCAGATACCAGGGCTGATGTTGACAATGTACATTTACATATACAGTACATTGACGATTAATTCTGTACAGGGAGTACAGCTGTTCCATTACGATTACTGTCAATCTTAGCTCATTACACTGAGGTTAAAACGTTCCTTTATAAATAAGGTAAATTGTTCCAACTTTCTCAGCAGCCCAAGAGTAATGAATATTGGTGTACAGTGTCCATTCATGTGCTTCATCAAATATAATGGCATAGCGGGCACAAAAAACAAAACTCAATGAACCCTCGCACAGCACTCACTAAACACTACACCAGGAAGCAGAGTGCATTAGACACATTGTTTAAGGGAGGATGAGATACAATCCTGAAATGTATGACTGAAACCACTGCTGGCTGCAGGGCCTCAACTCGAGGGAACCCTAGGGAGGTGAGTGTGACAGCGAGACAGACCAAGGTGAGTGAGCAAGCCCGTGGTCGCGAGCGAGGCAGCGTCCCTCTCACCGTTGCGTGGGGGGTCGGGCACGAGGCTGTGGCTGCCACTGCAGGTCGTCCACCCCCACGCGTAGCTCCATCGTGTGGCTGGCAAAGATAGTTGTCACCGATGGTGGCCGTGAGCGGGAATCCACCTACACCCTACACATACATAGACCGAGTTGTCATTAAAATGGATCCTCGAGTTGTATTGATTTCATGGTTTCAGCCCAGCCACCAATGATTTACATCGAGACCCAGTGTGTCACACAAGACACCCATAGGTGCACATAGAGACACAGCCTCCCAATGAGTTGTGATTAAACCTGATCCTCAATTTCAGTGAGTTGATGGTCTCAGCTCAATCACCATTGACTTACGTAGAGAACAATAGACTATTCTGGAGATACAATGACTCCTCTACTTAGCCTGGCACCATCAGTAAACCTCATGGCACCTGGGTGTCCCCCGTGACATTCTGCACCTAGCCTGGCACCATGAGTAAACCTCATGGCACCTGGGCTTCCCCCGTGACCTTCTGCACCTAGCCTGGCACCATCAGTAAACCTCATGGCACCTGGGCTTCCCCCGTGACCTTCTGCACCTAGCCTGGCACCATCAGTAAACCTCATGGCACCTGGGTTTCCCCCGTGACCTTCTGCACCTAGCCTGGCACCATCAGTAAACCTCATGGCACCTGGGTTTCCCCCGTGACCTTCTGCACCTAGCCTGGCACCATGAGTAAACCTCATGGCACCTGGGTTTCCCCCGTGACCTTCTGCACATAGCCTGGCACCATCAGTAAACCTCATGGCACCTGGGTTTCCCCCGTGACCTTCTGCACCTAGCCTGGCACCATCAGTAAACCTCATGGCACCTGGGTTTCCCCCGTGACCTTCTGCACATAGCCTTGCACCATCAGTAAACCTCATGGCACCTGGGTTTCCCCAGTGACCTCCTGCACCTAGCCTGGCACCATCAGTAAACCTCATGGCACCTGGGTTTCCCCCGTGACCTTCTGCACCTAGCCTGGCACCATCAGTAAACCTCATGGCACCTGGGTTTCCCCAGTGACCTCCTGCACTGCACCTAGCATGGCACCATGAGTCAACCCCTTGGCACCTAGATATGTAATGTGACCTTCTGCACCTAGTCTGGCACCATCAGTCAACCTCTTGGCACAAGGGTCTCACCAGTGACCTCCTGCACCTAGCCTGGCACAATCATTAAACCCCTTGGCACCTGGGTCTGTCATTTGACCTGCTGCACATTGCCTGGTAACATCAGTTAACCCATAACACCTAGGTCTGTCACGAAACCTCCTGCACCTAGCCTGGCACCATCACTCAAACCCTTGGCACCTGGGCCTGCAGAATGACCTTCTGCACCTTGCCTGGCATCATCAGTAAACCCCTTGGCACCTGTGTCTGTCCAATGACCTCCTACACCAAGCATGTCACAATCAGACAACCCAAAGTACCTGGGTCTATCCTGTGATCTTCTGCAGCACATAGCCTGGCATTTTCAACAACTCCTTGGCACCTGGGGTTGTCCTGTGACATCCTGTACTTAGCCTGGCAACACCAGTTAACACCTTGACACCTGGGTCTGTAGCGTGACCTCCTGCACATAGCCTCGCACAATCTATAAACCCCATGGCACAAGGATCTACCAGTTACATCCTGCACCTGGTCTGGCACCATAAGTCAACTACTTGACATCTGGGTGTGTCCCGTGATATCCTGCACATAGCCTGGCACCACCAGTCAACCCCATGGCACAAAAGTCTGACATGTGACCTTCAGCACCACTCTCCTGCCTGCACCCTCTCATCTCACTCTACCCCCCTCCACACACTCACCTGTCTCTCTTCTCTCATCTCACTTTACTCCCCTCCACAAAGTGACTTGTCTCTCATTCTAGATTTGAAGTTTTCGTGACTGCAAGGATCCATACTCTTTGGTTCTTTTGGTAAAGCTACGTAGGTAAAAAATAAAATAAAACAAAAAATTAAAACTAAATAAAATCACGACGTTTCAGAGGCAACACAAGCTTCCGTCATCAGGTGACAACAGTCACAGCAAAATGACTGTGTTGAGTCTAGAGAGCTGTTTGTGACCACAGATGGGGGGGGGGTGTTGGGGGACGAGGATTAGAGAAGCTCCTGGGCATGGTACTCATGTACCACGGATGGGGGGGGGGGGGGAGAGAGTGGGATGGGGGACAAATTTGCACGACTGAAACATTGCACATCAAATTTCATAGTGATGGTAGTGTGTAAGGCTGGGAGTAAAAGACCGGAGATATGAATATAAACTATAAGGCAGCTAAAGTTTAACTTGGTTAATAACATCCTTCCAATGATTGCTCAATTGCTCAACACTCTCGTCCACTCACCTACCTCTCCCCTCTCATATCACTCTAGTCCACACGCTCACCTGTTTCTCCCCTCTCCTCAATCTACTTCCCTCCACAAACTCATCCGTCTCTCCCCACTCACCCTACTCGACTCCCCTCCACACTAACCTGTCTCTCCCCTTTCATCTCTCTACGCCCCTCCACACACTCACTGTCGCTCCCCTCTAATCCGACTCTACTCCCTCCACATACTCTGCTGCCTGTCCCCTCTCATCTCACTCTACTCAACTCCACATACACAACTATCGTCCCCCTCTCATCCCATTGTACTCCCCCCTCGTCCCACTGTACTCCCCTGCTTTTCCTCTTTCATCTCACTCTACTCCTCACAACACACTTTCCTGTCTCTCCCTTTCATCCTAATCGACTCCACACACTCACCTATCTCTCCCCTCTCATCCCCTTCTACTCCCCTCCACAAACTCACCTGTCTCTTCTGTCGAATCCCACTCTAATCCACATTCACCTACCTCTCCACTTTCATCTCACTCCTCCCCTCCACATTATCACCTGTCTCTCCCTCTTATCCCACTAGACTCCCCTCCACAAAACTGTATCTTACCTCTCATCCGACTCGACTCTGCTCCACACACTCATCTGTTACTCCCCACTTCTCACTCTACTCCCCTTAACAAACTCACCTGTCTCTCTCCTCTCATTTCACTCTAATCCACACACTCACCTGTTTCTCCCCTCTAATCTCACTCTACCCACTTCCAGACACTCACCTGCCTTTCTCCCCTCTACCCCAACTCTACTCTCCTCCACAAACTCACCTTTCTCTCCCCACTTACCCTACTCTACTCCCCTCCACACACCATCCTGCCTGTCAACTCTCATTCCCTCTGCTCCCCTTCACACACATTCACCTAATGATATTCTCATGAGTTTTTATGTAATTTCTCTATTCACTAAGGTTACAGTTAACAAGTCACTTACATTAATTGATACACTAGTAAAGAATACAGGTTTACCAGAAGATATTCCAAAACTAGCTGACAATTGTCTAAATAACACTTATATCTTATAGGGAGCTGACTTCTTTAGACAAAAGGAGCAAACATTAAAGTGAGATTTGGTACGGCACACAAAACTCAAAAACTTGTGTCTTGTACTAAAGATTAATTACCGAAGTTATCAAGGTGTATATCGGATCAATTGCTTATGCAGTAAATGCTGTATTGGACAGCCGGGACGTAACATTAGCGTAAGACTAAAAGAACACCAAAGGAACATTAAATTATCTCAAACACGGCTGTCAGCAGTGGCAGAGCATGCTTGCCAACAAAGACATTCAATTGATTTTGATAACGTTGAAGTGTTATGCAAAACTAATTATTACTGGCCAAGACTAATTAGAGAATCAATCGAAATTGAGAATACAAATAATTTCAACCGCTGTGATAGCTACAGACTCAGCACAGCCTGGAAGCGTATTAATAAGTTATATTCCTTACAGAGGAGTCACATGCTAAGTGGCTGATTACTGATCTATTACATAATTGCAATACCCGCCCACCACCTCTGCCTCTTATCTCGAAACCTGATGGGATTCAACAATGATGACGTCATCCTGCACTATTTAAGACCGGAAGCAGGTGGGGATGGCTTCACTATTCTGAAAAATCGCCTGAAGATGCTGGATGTAATGACCAGCGAAACGTCGTACTCAAATTCTAAATATTGTGGATTCACTCTTCAAACACACCGCTGGGCTGAAGTAACTAATTGGCGTTTTGTTAACGAGACGTTTTTTTACTGATTGGCCATGTCGGGTGGTGGAGGGTTGCGACACATTTATAATAACGCGATCTCACCTAAAAAACATTATTAGGAATAATACTGGTCGCGAAAGTGTACGTGATAAACACACATTCACCTTATTCTTTGGGTCTTTCAAGTAAAGCCACGGAGATAGAAAAAAAATAACACTATCACGACGTTTTTATCACAACACAAGCAATCGTCATCAGGTGAAAAAAGAGGGGAAAAGCTGCTGAGGCAGGCTGTTTATAAAGGTTTAGAGATGGGCAGGGCAGCTAATGTTAATGTGGGAGAGGTCTCCAACACTGGCAGTAGGTCTACACCAATAAAAGAGCTGTTTACAAAGGTTTAGAGATCTACTCCCCTTCATACACAGTCACCTGTCTCTCCCCTCTCATCTCACTCTAGGCCACACTCACCTATTTTTCCCCAAATCCCACTGTACTCCCCTCCACACACTCCCCTGACTCTCCCCTTTCACCTCAATCTTCTCCCCTCCACAAACTCACCCATCTCTCCCCTCTCATCTCACTCTACTCCACTCAACACTCACCAGTCTCTCCCCTCATCCTAATGTTCTCCCCTCCACACACCCAGTCACTCCTCTCTCATGCCACTGTACTCTCCTCCACACACTCACCTGCCTCTCCCCTTCCATCTTACTCTACTCCTCTCCACACACTCACCTGTCTCACCCCTCTCATTCCCCTCTACTCCCCTCAAAAAAATCACCTGTCTCCTCTCATCTCACTCTACTCTCCTCCACACACTCAACTGCCTCTCCCCTCTCATCCCACTCTACTCCCCTCCACAAACTCACCCGTCTCTCCCCGCTCATCTCACTCTACTCCGCTCTACACTCACCAGTCTCTCCCCTCATCTCAATGTACTCCCCTCCACACACTCACTGTCGCTCCTCTGGAATCCCACTCTACGCCCCTCCACACACTCTGCTTCCTCTGTCCCCTCTCATCCCACTCTACTCTCCTCCACACTCCCCTTCCATCTTACTCTACTCCCCTCCACAAACTCACCTGTTTCTTCCCTGCAAGTTGGCGTTGCATTGTAGCCATGCCAGCTGCCCCGGGGAGCGCCAGGACCTGCGCGCAGTTCCAGGTAGGCGAGTGGCGCTGCTGGTGTTGAGTTCCCACCACACTCGCCGCGCCACAGCTGGGTCCAGACCCCAGCTGCGCTGTGGGGGCGGGGGGCAGACACAGAGAGAAGCAGATGCTCGCCGATTTATTCGCTGCTGGGTGGACGTGGCAGCGCATCGACGTGCAGAGGGGGAGCACAGGAGGGAGGAACAGGATCAGGATCTGCCCGAGCAGACTCCCACCACAGGGATTTCATGGAATATTCTTGATTCCTCACGGGATACGGTTGTTCTTGCTCTATTTCACCCTTGCAAATGCTTCCAAGCTCCTCTCTCGAGTCCTCACCTGGTGACATAAAATCAACTCTGGGACACTTAAGAATCATGTCTGGTTCACAGGTGTATTTGTGGGTCGTGTCGCGAGGCGTAGTTCAGCACGATGAGCGACGTCTTGCTCCACGTGTTGGGAGCTCGTGCAGGAACTGTGGGGAAGGCGGTGTTGGTGGGCGGGGACAATCGGGGTGGGACGGCTTCACGAGTAGCGAGACAACAACATATGATGAGGACGCCTGTCTCCACGGCTGCATCGCATCGTAACAGCAATGCCGGCGATTGAACTAAGACACCGTGAGGCGGGTGCCGCCACATTTGGATGTTTGACGACAAATTCCATTACTCGTCACAGATTAGCATCATGTGGGAGGAAACCGGAGACCCCGGGAGAAAACCTGCCATGTGTAAGTGGAGACAAGAGGCTGATATTTAGGAATCCACTGCACACGTATCACGTGTCGCTGTGCACCACCTGCCCTTCCCGCACGCGTTCTGGGAGTAGCCGGTGAGCCGGTGGCTCCACGCGCCGGCGACAATCGTGCAGATCGACTCTCCGCCACCGGGGGGTCCTGGTCCTGAAACAACAACAACAAACACGAAGATTCCCCCATAGCCTCAATGCTACGTTGGGGCAAGTGCCGAGTCGAAACCACGTGCTGAGTCTGTATGGTGTCTCCCTTTTTTGCAGAGTGTAGAGTGTGAGCGAGTATATATGTGTTTGGGAGCGTGTCTGAGTGTGTTATAATGTACAAGTGTTTGCGAGTGGGGAGCAGTAGCGTAGTGGTGTGAACCCAGCGAACCGAGTTCTATTCCTGCTCACGACCATTATCAGTGACAAATATACAAACCTGTTCCGAGCCTCCCCTAAATCAGCCTTAAATGAGTACAGGCAGTTCCTGGGTTACGGAAGACCCGACTTTATGAAAATGAATTTTTATTTAAAGCTTTCGTGACTGCAGGGATTCATATTCTTGGTTCTTCTAGTGAGAATTTTATTTTTTTATGAAAATTCTCTGATAAATGCCTAAAAAAATAAGATGCAGAAATGTTTGCATAAGTTAAGCAAGCGCAAATAGTGCAGTGCGGTGAGGTTGCAGATGAATACCGCGGAGGGACGCATAAGGCACGCCGCCTTACGCCTCACTCCACCAAAACGCCTCCTTCACCAAGCCCCACCACGATTATGGGCAATGTAATTTGTGTATACCATTACATTATTGTTTGTTTCCTATGCTTCGAACTATCTTTTCCCCCATGTTTCTATTGTTAGGTTTTTACTGTATTTAATGTGCGTGCATGTGTGTGCGTGTGTATGTAAAGTCTAGGCCTAGCCTAATGCACGGTAAACAAACATTCGGAAGTGACTGCTTTATGTTAACGATTTTTATTAAAATGTTTCATGGTATTCATAAACAATTGGATCCAGAATGTTCCATTAGTTTAATTATGGGTAGTGTTATTAAATGAAAAAATTATATGAAGTGCAGAGTATGTACAGCAATAGAATATAGGTAGCAATAGAAAACAGCGCAATACAGTCCTGAGGGAAAACGAACTAGTATTCAGGTAGGGGAGGCACAACTATTTCTGGCTATTGGATTTTAGCTTTATTTCAGGGAAAAATTGTTCAGTTACTGACATATGGAAAATTCGGGTGACGGATCGTTCTCAGGAACCTAACCCTTTCAAAACCCGGGGATGACATGTACCTGGTGCTGTGTGTAAAACATCAGCACTGGGGAGACTAAGCCAGGTGTGGTGCTGGCCACCCACCCTCTCGTGTGATGTGTCGACCTTCACAGGTGGTCTCGAACAGCACTTTTCCCAGGTAGCGTTTGTCTGCAGATTGCCCGATATAATATAATCACAACTTTCTGGACCACAGAGGACGCGTGCTGCAGGATTGGAAGGATGCTTAGTGGTCCCCCTTATAGTAGATGCAGCTTTGGCTGCATCTGCTGCTGCTATAGCAGACGGACAGAGAATACTACATCCGTGCAGGCCGCCCCGTCTGAAACCACACTCGGACACTGCAAGCCTTTCCTCGGTGTGTTTGGCAAGAGGGCGATGTTGAGCATAAGGGGGACCGTACTACCGGAGCATCTTCCGCCTCAGCGTGCCGGGAAAGGTCCTAGCAAAAAAAATGTTCAACATCGCCCTCTTGCCAAACACACCGAGGAAAGGCTTGCAGTGCCCGAGTGTGGTTTCAGACGGGGCGGCCTGCACGGATGTAGTATTCTCTGTCCGTCTGCTATAGCAGCAGCAGATGCAACCAAAGCAGCTCCACTTCTCAGGAAGAAATGCGAACTTGGCTTCCGATGAAGTGGACTCGCCGTGTTCATGATGCAGGTGGTGTCCACCTCCATGAAAACAACCCCTCAGTGTAATAGGGTTTTTCCCCTTTTTTCTGGCAACGAAACTGAAACCTTTTTACAAGGATTCATGTCTGGTCGAGCACCAATTGGGTCGAGGCTCGAAAGAAAGCCGTCCCTTGGTGTGGACCAATCAGTTTCAAGGACAATGCATATATTATCATAGTATGTTTTTCTGTTTGCATTTTGACTGCAAGTATTCTGGTTAATGCAGACATGAATCCTTGTAAAAAGGTTTCAGTTTTGTTGCCAGAAAAAAAGGGGAAAAACCCTATTATTATATTTTGGTACCGGCAAAGGAGGTCTAATGATGTAGATGCTAACCCCTCAGTGTTTAGTGGCAGCAGTAGTAGAGGAAGGCACGCCATAAAGGAGCGCGCGTGACAGAGGGGAGCACAGAAATTGTTATAACAGTTTATTATAGTCATGAATAATGTTATCATCTTCGAAATATTATCGTTGTTTATGAAGTAGAATGCAATGTTGTTCATGTTATCATAGTTTATTGTTCTAGACAATGTTAAGAATGTTATAAAGGTTGTCAATGTTGATATAGAAGAATGCAATGTTGTTAATGTCGATTTAGTTCATAATACAGTTGACTCAATTATCCGCATGCGATTTATCCGATTTTGAGGATTAACCACGCACCTGATATTGACACAAATTAATAACTCATGGATGTTTCCCTTAATCCCAAATGAATAATCTAAAAACAGTGATACACTTATTAATGGAAATGTTTATTACAAGTCACGTGCTTAAACCGAACAACTATGTGCTCCGGTTAATCCGAAATCCATGTGATCGCACCTACAGTACAGTAGTTGCATATCTTTACAACATTGGGCGGAGTTTGATGTTGATTGGCGTGGCTCTGCTTCTGTCCACTTAGTGGACCGAGTATTCTGCACGGGAGCAGGAAAGTTATCCCTGAGCATGTGCATCGTTCGGTCGATCGTTAGCATTCGTTCTAAATCAAATACTTTTGTAACAAAAAACAAGATCAATACATTCTTTACTAAAAAAATGTTGTTCATTAACAAACTCAATTTCCTTAACTTAAACATAATGTATATCTATATTAGTGTTTTTTGGCAAAGAGATCCACGTAAAATGGATATTTTTGGATGGTCCGCAATTTTTAATTAGCCACGGCTATCCTCCTCGGCATTAGCACGGATAATCAAGAGGCTACTGTATTGTAATGTTACCATTTATCAATGTTGATATAGTAAAATGCAATGTTAATGGGGGAGAACATACCAACTCCACACGCTCTCTTATACTCACTCTTATATTCACTCACTCAACCTCTTGCATACTCACACTGCGGAATAGCGGGCGAACATACAGAATCCACATGCTCTGATACTCAGTCGCACACACACACGCTCTTACCAAATAAATACATTAATTTTAAAAATGTAAAGGTGCAGCCCTGGAATTGCTTGCTCACGTCCCTGTTGGTGGAAGGGGCCTCCAGTAGAAGCAGCTCTAGTAGGAAAGCCGTGATCCAGCAGTACATTGAACATCGCTGTAAATAGAAATGTGTGGCACCCATGAAATCATAGAAGTCATGTTACCGGCTTCCTGGACTACCTGGGACAGCTTTCCCTGACACTCCCCACCGGCTCGCGGTTGACGACGCACTGACAAACCAGAGTGACTATGCCAATATAGTAAACCTTCTCTATTCACGAGGGTTACAGCCTTGTGTTGCAGTCGAAACGTCGCGAGAATTGTATTGTTTTATATATATTTTATTGTTTCCCTTCAACATGACTTTACCGAAAGAACCAAGAACATGTAGAAATCTTGTTCAACAGTAAAAATGTGATAAGTTATTGATAAGAGAACATAGCACTGGGTGGCACTAGCCGCAACACTTTCCCGGATTGCATTCGCCTCATTCTTGATGGATCTCAGTCCACGCCAAAATGTCGGCCTATCACAGACGTGCTCTCGAGTGCTAAAATGATAACTGTGCGTTGTTGTTATCAAACACCTGCATCTCCCGATGAGTCGTCCACCTGAATTCCTCACCATCTCCATTGTCACCAAATCATCATGAAAGGTAATAAAAACGAATTGTCATTCATATTTTATTATTTATTGTAGTCAGTGGTATTAAACATTTACTATTCCCCCCTATGTTCACTCGTGCCAGGAACGTAACCCCATTTTTCCTGGTCAAGCAAGGTTTCTACATTCGCGCGCGTTTTCAAGAGAGGGTTTACTGTCTATATTTTATCCTGGAAAAAGCCAGTGTTATTGACGAATGCGTCCATGTATTTGTTGTTGTGCTTGTGTACCACTGCCAAAGTAGAAGCACCAAGTCATTCGCTGTGCGCTGTGTACATGAGAGCAAACAGTCGGTGCGGTAGACCAAAATTGTTAACATGGGTGAGGGAATGAATCTGACTGCTCACCCTTCATCTAGATGAATCATCGATTGTGCATTTCATATAGTGTACCGTCAAAATACACGACTGCATTCTTCTTCAGGGTCATTGTCAATGACGCGACACAACTGGGTGGGATCGTTTTGCATTATTTCACCGATTTCAGGCTTACAGCCTTGCAGGTCAATGCCGCGCAAAGAACACATTGGCATTTCAAACGTCTTTTGTGCATTCCATGTCGCCTTGGGTCTCATAAAGCCATCCTCACTGTCGATGTGATGGTAATGTCTGTCACTAATGGCTTCTCTAGGCCAGTGGTTCGCAACCGGGGGGGGGAGGGGTACGTGAGGTGATTTATAAAAGTGTGAAATTATAGCAAACATTAGTCACTGGTGAATAATCACGTATGAATCTGCCAATAGAAAATTACGACGCTAACATCGAAGTCCATATCGTGACCTAGGATCGGTATAAAAGACCTTTCTAAATTAATTATCAACAATGTTGTTTCCAAAAGTAACCAGCGAGCGCGAACAAATTACGCCGTTGATTTTTTTATTCGCTTACAAGTTACTGGCTAGTTAGGGATACCTCACAAAATGGACAACTGGTTAACATTGATGTCCATTAGTCATACATTTATTTCTCAAGAGCCGTGATGGGTCAGGCAAGCGAGGGTAATCGGTTGAAGCACAATTCTACAAGAGGGCTAATAGTAGCCAGAGAAGGTTGAGAACCATTGCTCCGAGGACAATCGGGTAAATATCAGCCAGACAACATAATGGGGAGGTTAACAGATGGCGTTTTACATTTTGGACATTCGGTAATCCATGGATATAGTTGAAAGTGAAATCTTTAAAAGGCTTTAGACCCACGTTACATTGGGCACTTTATTTTACCAATTTGAATGCCGTAAGTCACGCTCTGAAAATAAATATTAGCACGGAGACGGTAGAACGAGCAGCTGATTGCAAACTGGACGGCCCGTAGTTACATTCTTTTTAAACGAATCTAGACAGAATATATTCAAACCTACGAACATAAATGTACCAAAGACACTTAAATTGACGACTTGGTTAAGTTTGACTTTTAAACGCTTATCTTAACACTTGTTTTCGATAGAAAGTAAAATAAACATTGAGTGAACCTCTAAGTGGGGGGAGGGGGTAACGCGCAAAACGATTCTGATATTTCCACGAATGTTAGTATAGTACCATGTCCCGCCAAAATACTGTACACGTGAGTTTTACTCAAACTTGCCGCTACCAAAAACTGCAGCCCTTAAGCGTCGGGTACAAAGAAAAGACGACATACCTGATATATAAAATCTATATGTAACACAACAATAATATATGCATAGTCAAGAGCTTACCCACCGCTGTTGTTTGCGAGGGCTGGCAGAATTTGCGATGGCGGCTCCGCCCGCCGATCCTCGGGTGTGGGTGGGGTGGCTCACACCACGCCCGGCCGCCTTTGTCTCCCCGGTGGCGATGTTTACACACCGTACTCATTTGATGCCGAGTCGACCTCGGAGTGTCCCAGGACCACCTCGTACAATCGTCACCCGTGTTGGCCGTGAGCGGGAGTCGCGAGTAGCTCCCCACACGCCGCCATCACAGTGCCGCCACCAACACCACGTGGCCCCCCACCTGGGTCACGTGCTCAGGCGTCACGTGCTCAGGCGGCACGCGCAGCACAGGAGATTGAGAATCTGATGGCTGGGCGCAGGGCACGTGGTAATACGATCCCATTGTTGTAGCGTAGCGGCCCTTGCCAACACGGGACGCGTTTGGTTGATCGGCCTCCGCTTGTTTCGGGAACATGTTCTCGTGTTGCGAACAAATTGTGCGTTATAGCAGACTCTCGTGAAGGAGAACGCTCGTTAAGCGAGACGCGCCTGTGGTTGGGAAACGAAACGACGTGAATGCAAATATTGCAATGAAACCACAAATATACAAATGAGCGATCAAATCACAGCATCCGTGAGAGATGGTGTGTGCAAGATGAGTTTGTTGAAGTTGAACTGCCGGCTCCACTCAATTTCCAAAGTTTCTTTCCACTTGGGCGAAGACTCACCACCTCAGCTGCCTGGACGCACACTTTGCAACCAATTTCCCTGATTTCGACGTGAAAAGGTGTCACTAGGCACGAAACCCATTTCAATGCCCAGCCTAAAACAATGGATGTGACCGCGGCTGAAACGAAACAACTCGTTGAAATGTCACGTGATACGTTTTTTTTTCTCACGGAAAAGAGAGAATCCGCAAACCCCGACATCTTAACGCGTGCCTCGAAACCGATGGTGCCCTTTGCAAGCATGTAGTGTACACGTGAGTGAGCGCACTGACTTTGGATGTGACCGCTGAAGGTGGGATGTGCAATGTCAGCCACACCGCAAGATTTTGAGAAGCTGTGTCGCATGCCTCAAGCAACACGCGTCTCGACACTCGACCTGGTGAGTCCAAATTATTGCTTCATTTCTTTATAAAAAAAATTCATATTTGTTGTTCTATAATACCGACACAAAATGAACGTACAGAATATCCTGTCACTTGAAATGTTTTTAAATTATGGTTATTGTCAGTTTAATAGGAATTTTGTATTCAAATAGGGTCATATTGCAAAATTGTTTTGAAAGTGCTGCTATACAGTGCGGTTAAATTGCAATCTTCAGAATCGAATATTAGTGTAATTGATTAATTGCAAATATTGGAGGTTATTCCACACAATCAAAATATTCAAGTTGATCTGAGCAGAGTCCCAAAGACGCCAAGCGTCCAGCAACAAACAGCACCATGAAATGTCAAAGGAATGAGACCCACGTGAGTATTGAACACATCGAACACAGAGCCTAGGACGAGAGTGGGCGGGGCAGAAGTGGTGGTTACATCGAGTTTCTCCCTCCCAAAGGAATGTGGAATATTGACCACCTTGCTGAGAGCTGCATACAGAATGGCATTGCACCCCATGCTCGTTTGGAGCAGCAAGACTCAGATTTTTCAGTTTATGCCAAAATACACTTTCATTTACAAAAGCAAACCTTACAGCTCATTTGCGAGTCCACTGCTGCACAAGGGCCTCCACACACCGTGTCGGTCATTTTTATTGTTCGACCATACTTTACCATGCTGCTCGGTATGGGTTGGGGGGGGTACAGGATCTGTTCAGATGTCACCGATGTCAGCCATGGCCAGGAATCAAACTCAGATGTCGCAGTGCATGAACCACTGCATCATCACTCCATCCATTATCTTGGATCCAGCTAAAGGTAAAAACAATTGCTGTAACATTTTTTGTTGCAGCAGGAAACCATGAATAGCGAATACAGTACTATAAAGACAAAATCGGTAGCACACGGATACCTTGAGTTTGCTATATCGCAGGTGAGTTCGTTGTCACATTGTGTTTGATATGCCGTTATGTGACACGCACTTGCGCGATCATATGGATTTGTTTTACTGAAATCATGTGTTTTTATGGTGAATTCCTGATTTAGACCCCACCCCGCCCTCAAGCTGGGCGATGGGTCTTCATCTTCTTTCGCATGGCTAATGTAGACGCAGAGCAACAACTGCAATCTCACATTCAGGTGGTCAAGCCAGACAACCGCGCCAAGAGCAGTGGAGTGTATCATCACTGTGATGTCTCTTTCGTATTTGTGGATCGGGCGTTGCGTCGTTATATGCTGTACGGTCTGTTCTGGATGACCACAGTCACACACTACTGGGGAGTTTTTAATTTTCCACTTGTGCATCAGGTATCCGCATCTACTACCGTGGTTTGTGCAGTGGATACAGTTTAGGGTGGACCATGAGCTTCATGTCTAGTATGCGAGACTGAGACTGCGAGCGCAAGACATTGAAACGTCTCCTCGTGGCACATTCAGGCAGTGGTTTCAGGTGGTGCTGGCCTATTTGGTGACCCCGAGCAGAAATGGTTTTGCCCCTACCCCTTTCCTATCCATAAACTCATTGTGAAGCGACACGGAAGATGTAGCAGTTTTATATTGAATGGCTTTTTAAAATATTCCTTCGAAATTGAAATCGAGCTTAAATTTAGTCGACCTCTAGTGTCCTGAGTTCGAGACCCTGCATGATTATACAGTTCTATTCTCCTATAACGCGGTAGTTGCGTTCCTGAAGAACACCGCGTTGTGGAAAATCGCGTTACAATAATGTACGGGGTGCTTAAATTGTTTTAATACTTGTGAGAATGTGCAACAATACCACAAGAAATGTGCCTCCGGGCTCTGGAGACCACCTAGAGAAGATTCCAGGCATGTGTTGACAATGATGGCGAACAAGCGGAGACTCTTTGACTTTTTGCAGCTATTAACATACATTTCTTTATCATGTTACAGTGTATTATCCGTTCTTTTTCCATTAAAAACGATAGTCCCATATAAGTGTTAAAAAAATGTTGAAGCACCCTGCATAATATAGGGTAAAGCAATGTCTGCGATAACACGTGATGTGCGTACGCAGCCTGAACAAAGACTGAGGCGTGTGGGTAGCATCAAGAGCATCCAGCAGCATCCCACCTTGTGTGATGCTACACCGAGGTCGCCTTACAACTGCTTGTTCCTACTCGCGCAACGTAGTTCTGTTCACTCGATTGCTTTATAACCAATTCGTATGCGCGTTATAAAAATGTGTTCCCTAATACATTCATAGAATTATATCCAATTCGCCTTATGAAAACACGCAGCATTACAGAACAGGGGTTGCGCAATCAGAGGGGAGGCTGAGCGCGTCGCTGCCTCACCTCTCGTCTCTTCCTGTATTTGCAGCGGAGCTCCGCAAATTTGGCGACTTTGACTATAAAAAATGTTTGGAATTGTACAGAAATTACATTTATAACACAGATCAGTGGGAAAATGTACATTTTTATTTGATTATTCTTTTTTTTCGTAACAGCTATTCTCATTGGAGTATGACAGGTGAGGCTGTGCCTCCCCTGACCGTACGTCCCTGCGCTACACGTACATACAAGTGTATTTGATTTTACAAATCAAATAGATATGATGTGCTGTATATAAGTTGTTGATCCTTGTTATGGAGGTGGTTTTATTGGAGACTAAAGAGAAGCCATTAAGTTTCAACAGCTCTCTGTGCCACCCCGCCCTCTATAACCTTATCTATTGTACGAATTTACAAGAGCTTGCCATCACATGCCAAGCTATTGTAAATGATAGAGCAGCTAAGCAGTCCGAGGGGCCTGAAACGCCAAATTAGAAGATTTATCAGGTAAAAAGTATTTGTATTGTTTTAATATAATATAAACTACTTTAGTTTTAAAATGACTCCTTGTTAATTGAATTTCGTGGAGATTACAGAAACAAACGTACAGCCAAGCATACAGATTAGCCACTGTAGAGTAAATGCCCTCCAGTTGGCCAGTGGACCTCCACTAACCGATACAATTAAAATAAACCACCCCACCTCAGAAACAATTACGGCGTGTTTCAAGGTACCTACTGAATTTCCCTCTGACTACACAGCACGATAGCATGATGCATGAAAGAGCCATTGTTATCACGTCTCACATGCCGACTGTAAATACTTTTTTTTCGTAACATTTTTCACCTCGTGCGCATCACTGTTTATGTGAATAAACACAAAAAGTCAAAAACACGGTTAAAATCAAAACAATTACAAGAGCACGTGTAATGCCCGATACCTTAGATGCCCCTTGGAACTGCTGCCCGGAGTGTCAAAATATTGCAATGTACGATGCGAGGGAGGATGTGGAATAAAATATATTTTTTATGAATAAAATGATCGTCATCCAACGTCAACCATCTGCCAAGACTTGTCATCGTAATCATTGTTACCCAATGAATATGTATGTTGAACTTCTTTCACACCATACGTAGAGAACGTGCTAAACGGGGGTGCGGGGGTAGGACAACAAACTAAATAGGATTGGTTCAAGTGTCGCTCACGTTAGCCTTGGCTGAGAATCAAACTTAAGGTCACGGGGTTTTCATCAGTGGTACGTGTTAAATGCTACTGTACTGCTCCACCCAAACAATTACAGCAACAAAACTTATTGGGTTGGTTATTTATGCATGTCATGATGTCTTAAAGTGAGGTTTATGTTAATATGCTGATAAAACGATAGCGGTATAGAGAACGGATCAGAGAATTATGTCGATTCACTCACGCGCTTTAGTGCAGTGTTAATTTCTTCATCGGGATGCTGTCGGTAACTACTCCCGGAACAATATGCTGCCTTGGCCAAATCTTTTTTCTACCACAGTTGCTTAGCACAGGCCCAAAATGCCCATCGGCCATCAACAAACAACACTCCTGAAGTTGAAAAACCACACAATATATTTATTGCATTGAGCGAGGTTACAAGATCTTGGGAAAGAGACGATGGGAGGGAATGTCGGCGTCACGGTCCAAATTGTGCAAATTGTCTGCAAAAGCCACTCATTGGGAGAAATGCACAGCAACATCACCCCCCTCCCACTCCCCCCCGCAAAACTCCTGCGGGTCTGCGAGACAGAGTGAATTGGATCGTCGCTTATTAATGCTCGTGGCTGGCGATCGCGAGAGTCGGCGGAGTGGCGCTGTGGCCCTCCAGCTGCGCTCACCCTGGGGTTGTAGCAGTCCTCGGCCATGCAGCTGAGCTGCTGCCCGGAAGGGCGCGCAGCGCTGTGCGTGTCGGGGCGCTGCACGCGTGGGCCACACGCCGCCTGGCACCGGTGGCACGGCGATGTGGGCACGCCCATCTGTCCCCAGCCGCTGCTCACAAACAAGCAGAATATTGATTTATACTGGAGGAATCCCATGAGCTATGAAGCTCTTTTTCACAGACGTCCAGTTAGGGGCGGATCAGAACGTTACAACCACAAATAATACAAAAACACGACAGCAGGACAAATTAGAGGCAGTTTAAAACAATATATAGTTGGTAAGGCCTTCTGAACCATGAGCGCCCAGGGCATCAGAAGACGTGCGATGCTTGGGGAAGGTCTTGACGACCCCATCGATTTGTTCCATGCTTGTGATCACTTCAGAAGGTTTATTTGATACGTCTTCATTGTTAATATGTTGTTTATTTTGATAATGCTCTTTATTTACTACTTTCGTAATCGTATACAAAATACATTGCGCTAATTATTTTCAATTATTTCCGTTCTCATCAGCAGCCATGTTCAATCCACTGCCGGATGAAGGCCTCCCCCAAACAATTTAATAATCCACCGAACACGAGCACCTGTGCGCGAGCCGATGTCGTCGCTCCATCTCCGCAGTGGACGCTCTCTGAGATGCGTTTCATTCCTTGCCTGCTGCCACTATCTGTCCTCAACACGGCTTTTGTGGTTCCAGAGGATTTGCTCTCAGTTCGCTTTCACCCCCCCCCACCCCCCACTTTATACTCTACATCACTATGCAAATGTATTTGAGTGGTGACATTCTTTTAAATGGTTTGCTCCTCTCGTATTACGATATACATTTTTTATTTATAAAACACCGGATCTCATGCGCACACGCGCACACTCACGTAAACTTTGCGAATCAATGCATCAATACACACATACAAGCTGTCCCTTTTATCGCCGTCAACCTGAAGGTGTTATCGCAGTTTGTGCAGTTCAAGAGCGCTCCACTCCCCCACTCCCTGTCCCGTGGCACTGGCTGGTACTTCCTGTTGCAGCTCCTGCACTGGGATACCTGCACAGCAAAGACAACGAATGATCCACACCCCGATCAGCAACGGTGGAAGCAACAGAAGTTGTTGTTGGCGGTGGCATTGCCGCTCGTTGGCAAGGTTCACGATTCATCCCCGTGGCCACCCTGGTTAATGCCGTGGGTGTATTACCAGAAAATATATGCCGTATGCTCCACAGTGGATGTGACAAATCCCGTGACGCGATTAGGAAAAAGAGTAGGCCACGTGCACTAGGGTCATGCTTCAAATAAATACAAATATTTGCAAATTACCCAATTGATAAAACCCATAGAAACATTTCGGGCAACTGGCAAACTACTACCCACTTGCAGCCTGGGGCTGTGTTCACCTTGTGCCATATGGGGACAGCTGCCATCAGGGGCTCCCCTGGGCTAAAAATAAAGTTAAGTATTGGAATGATTGAGATGAGATGGAAGATGCGAGTTTCTGAGGCAAGCACCTTATAAATGGAACTGCAAATCCTACTCGAGCTAATTTATATGAGGCAAGGTTCCAACTCACTGCACACTCATTATTTGCGTTCACCTAAGGCAGGGGTGGGTTACCTTTTTTCTGCCAAGGGCCATTTGTATATTTATAACATCATTCGCGGGCCATTCAAAATTATCAACTTAAAAATTAGCCTGTTATATTTGGTCATACATTGAATTAACTCGCCCCTAATGTGATGGCTGGAACTGCTTCTCTTTGGTGAGGCGTGTGATGATGTTAGCCGGTATTGATGATGTTGCTACTCGCAACTGCTTTTCCAGGTTTGCTCCTAGATTTATTGAATTTCGAGTCCCGCCTGCGGTTGCCTTGGCAGGGTCAGAGGCCAAATGATTTCGCGGGCCTCATACGGCCCTAGGGCCGGACGTTCCCCACCCCTGACCTAAGGTATGGGCTTCGAGGGAAAGACTAGTATATAATACGTGAGGGGAAAAAAGGGAAAATTAGTTCAGTGACGATGAAAGATTTGAAAAGAAGTGGAGTGAGCAGTGTGGGTGGCAGGTGGATTTACTTCTAGACAGTGGAGGCAACAAAGGAGAAGAAGCGACAGAGTGGGTGAGATTTACTGGAGAAGATGACAAATAAGACAATTGGGAATCAATTCATGATTGATCTTGAAACGGTGAGGGCAGCCTTGTAGCTGGTCTGGCAGTGGCTTGGCAGCCAGTGAAGAGATCTGAAGATTGGGGTGATGCAGTCACACTCATTACACACAAAGTGCTTGCCACAAATGAACCACAATACCTTGCTGATTTCGTCGCAGTGGCTTTTGGCTGGCCATCGAACAAATACGGTCACTGCATTGCACGCTTTCAGATGCGCTTCTACAACCGTCTGGAATGCTCTTGCTTCCGATATACGGAAGCCACTGGAGCTATGCGCTCTTAAATCATCTCGATTGGAAACTTTTTTTAACTGCTTTTTGTGTTTAGTTTGTTGTCCTTCCCCCGCACATACGATGAGCATAGTTGGCTTCATATGGTGCAAAAGAAGTTCAACATACATTTATAGGCGAGTTAAAGCATGGTGCAGATGAGTCTCGTGATGGAATTAAAGTTCAGACCATTTTCCGCTGTGGCACGCGTCTCCACCACACGCTGTCGCAGACGCTGCAACGCAAACTGGCAGTCATCGTGCGGAAGCTCATTGTTCGCCAGGTTTTCGAACATGTTGAGGCTCTGCTCGGTCAGCTCCAGCACGCGTAGCCCGTTGAATGCCGTCTACGTAGGTGAAACACAAGCGCTCTGCATTGTACCGGTCGTGGGGGGGAGGGGGTGGTCTATTCGAACAGACGCAATCCTGACGAAACAAATTCAGTGACTGCATGAGTTTAGTTGGGGAAATTCTATCTGCTCTGGTACAATCCCAACTACACAAAAACATGTTTTACCAAAAAAGGCCCACTGAGTTATATAGCTATTTTTCAGATGCAACCTGGCCACAAATGATAGCTCAACGAAGTGGCTTGTCACATGTACATTTATAGAAGCCAAATAATCGAAACCAATGTTTCTAAAGGTGGAGAGAAAACCCGGAGGACCCGGAGAAAAAAATCCACGGGAGAACATGCAAACTCCAAATATACACGCGTCAGTATCGGGATTGAACCGCGACTCCTGTATACCAGGCGAGGTAGTTAACATCTGTGCCAGAATTTCATTAAATAAACCTTACATTTTTATGAAAGTGTCGTTTTTTACAAGCCTACATTTATGCCAACATATGTATTGACATTCCTACATTAAAAAAATATATTTTCGTCACCTTTTATATATTTTTGCTTCTTTTCCAATATATCTTCTAATTGTGCTTTTATAATGTTTGCCACAGCGACTGGGCTCTTCATATTATTAATTAAGTGTCCATTTTCACGCTAGATTGACTTGTTTAACGTGTTATCTGTTGGCACAGATCACCTCAAAGCTATTCATTATATGCCACGGCCATGTGCTGCTGGAGTTGACTTTCCACAGTGATGTAATTAACAACCTGAACGTCGAAATCCTGCATGGGATCCCTTTGCCTGGGCTCTGGTGGCAGCGGGACATTCATCCTGATCCGACGCATAATGTTCTGAAAGAATAACAAACAACCGGTCAAGGGCTGACTCAGCCCAGTATTTCTCCCAGATGGATAAACATTCGTGTCATAGTGTGGAAGTCAACAGTAGTCATCATATCATGGGGCCTTTTTTGTCAGTATCAAAGTGTGAAAAATAAGAGGTTTTACCCTTTCTGGCAATAAAGGGTAAAACCTATTCTTATTTTTCATACTTTTTTACTGGCAAAAAGGTATGATATAGCTGCTCACCCCGAGCTATGAATGCTCTCATACGTGCATTTTCTTTGTACTGTCTGCCTTTTGGGATTCTCTGGTCTCACACTGGTGATACTAGTCCATAAAGAAGGCTGTCTCTGGTGTAGGCATATCAGTTTCAAAGACAATGCATCATATATTACCAGAGCAAGTTTGTTTGCATGTTCACTTCAAGTACGTGTGGTCAATACAGACGTGATGCCTTGCAAAAGGTATCTATTCGGTGTTTGAACATCTTAACAACTTTTTTGCCACAAAGGGTAAAACCTATTCTTATTTTTCATAGTAGTCATCATATTGGGAGACTGGCCTGGCCAAGGAATGTTAAAATTACACACTGGCGAGGGACCGTCGATAAAAGATTAATTTACCCACTGCTCACTTGCGCATGGATTCAATTTTAATTGAGCACAATTATTCACCACATCCAAATTGTATTTGCTCAGTGCACTGCTGGTAATTAGGCCGCTGAGTCACCTGGCCACCTCTTTTCTGCCAATGTCAAACAGTTTCATTGTCCAGAATTGCATTGTAATGGACCGATCCAAGTTCAGCAATAAAGTATGTTGTCTCAGAAAACCTACTAATATATTTCAGTATTGAAACGTAAAAATCCACATATTTGAAATCAACTCGATGGTACATGAGTTTGCTTGCTTTAACAAATGCTGCTGGATGACAGTCTGGAAGGTTCTCAGATTGATGTCCGAAAATACTTTCATGTGGACAAACAAAACAGAGGCATATTTGTTATTATTATCCATAATGCTCCACAGAAAAAAATACCAGATCTCATCAAATCTCAGCTGAGCCTGGATATCGCTTGGATGGGTGACATCCATGACCCAAGGACACTATACTATACGCTGTGGACAGTAGAGGGCTGTGCACCTTATCCAACCCACAGTGACCAGAGCGGTGAAGTATGATCGAATATGATTCATGGACTTCAACTTGTGGAGAGGCTCTTGGCTAGTGGTGTACTTGACAAAAAACGGCGATGCATGTACAATGTTCCACAATGGTGCGTGGTTTAATTAACTATTGTAATTTATTTTTTATTTAACCAGGTAATGCCCATTGAGCTATGCAGCTCTTGTTCAGAAGAGACCTGGCCACAAATGGTAGCTCAACAAAGTGGCTCATCACGATGAAATGTATCATAGCCGAATACTATAAACGCATGTTTCTAAATGTGGAGGGGGAAACCGGAGGACCTAGAGAAAAATCCACGAGAACACGGGGAGAACACGCAAACTCCTAATATAAAGGCATCAGGGTCAGGATCGAACCCACGACCTCCTGTATACCAGGCGAGGTAGTTAATATCTCACCACCATAGCCCCCTAGTCAGTTCTATACAACACAGCATTGCTTTGTAGCACTAAAAAAAGTCCATCCTGAAGGTGCAGTGCACTCTCCAATAACATTTGGCAACCCAAAATTATTTATTTTTTCATTAACAAATACTGCTGGACTCTAATACAAATAAGTCCCATAAGCTGATGGATTTCAACATGTAATTGTAGGTGCTGTCGTATTACTCTACGGGTGGGTGTCTCATGTACCCAATGGCTCCATCTTGGTGTGATCCACAAACTCCACCTCCAAGCCATTGGTGACAGGCGCGTGTCACCACATCTGATATTTTTATGGGTGAGGTATTTTATTCCCAGCCCTCACCTATATGGAAGGGTTGCTGAGGAGCTGCCTGTCTCTTTCATTCATCTGCAAGTCTGAACACAACAGTCACATTAATTATATACTGTAATTCACAGCGTGTATAACGTTGTTTATGTGTATCTCAATAGGCTGCTAAGCTCCGAGTCCACACCACTGTAAATGATGAGGGAAAGTGCAGGAACATGCACCTGCATATCTTGCTGTGCCGATCATCCCAATCAAACCATCGCAGGCACGGTGATCATCAGAGTTTGCCTCCTGGTGGTCTCATCATTCCATCTGACGTGCTGGTGACCGTGATTTAACCAAGACTGCTCCATCACCTTTTGCCCGTCCAAGGACGGGTGTACTGCAGTAAATCTGAAACTTGCAAGCGAAAATCAGACCGCGACGTGATATTCATTGCATCAATTCGTGTGAAGTTTGTAAGGGCGCAGTGACACAGACTTATTTAATTTAAAGGTTATAATCCCATTTCATCATGACGTCCTTTTTACTTCTACGTCTCAACAGCGTCACGGAGATCACGTGACGTGAGGGTTCTGCCTTCGTAGTGAGGGTTATACGTTGACGATGAGGAGGGGGGAGGAGGCGCCTCGCCCCCCCCCATGTGGAGTGAGGTCACCCGCTCATGATTATTAATGAGGGGGGGTCCATGTGGAGGACGTAACCTGTTCATGATTATTAATGAGGGGGCTGGTTGACATGGAGTGACGTCACGTACGGAACACAGACATTCTTGGCTCATTATAGTAGTGATAATTGGTGACGTTTCGGGCAATGTCCCTTATTCAACGCACATAAAAGGTGCATGTGGTCATAAATAAGGGCATCATATGGGCAACATTAATGACGAACAGTTAAGCAGGTCATATATCATGAGAAAATAGGTTTCCAGTTCATCTTTTGTCAGTGCAATTTAGTGTTTAAGTTTTCCATTAAAATTTATTTTAAGACACGCAATCGTGTTTTAATTTCCCAAATCAAATTGTGCCATTGGTCTCATGCAATGAGACGGAGACATTTATGTTCGAAATTCACAGGAATTAGTTTCATCGCTCCACGTCAGACACCGGACTCTGGAAGGGAACGACTCAATGTAACTACTTCTGATGTCCTTTCAAATTGCCTCTTATCCACACTTGGTGGTCTGCCTTCTCCAGGTCACTCTTGCAAATTCAACTAAAACTAAACAAATTTTTTTTTTATTTTAGCAGATAAGGCCTACTGAGCTGTGATATAGCAACAAACGATAGCTCAACGAAGTGGCTTATCATGTGGAAATTTATGGCAGCCAAATAATAACGCATATTTCAAGAAACCGGAGGACCTAAAGAAAAATCAACACGACCACGGAAACACCATGCAAACTCGAAATATGTAGACGTCAGGGATGGGATCAAACCCACGACTACCTGCATACTAGGCGAGAGAGATAACATCTCTCCACCACGTTTAATGAGACTATCCTGGTTCCTTGAGTTCTCACCTTGTTAAACAAAAAAACTAAGCTTCATGCATGCCCTGCTAGAGAGGCGTTTGTCTCTTAGCAATACAACAACAAAATAAATTAGTCCTCAAAACTGAAATATCAAATTAAGTAACAAAAATATGTTATTGGTAAAAAAAAGTTGAGACTCTCAAATGACACAGTCGAGAACTTGCTTTGATCACATGTGGTTGTCTTGATTTGAACCCAGGAACACAACATTCCTTCACTCGGTGCTCTGAAATGGTATCAGGCCAAACAGCCACCCAGTCACCTGACAATTGTTATGCTTCTTTGGTTAAATTTCGATTTAAAGCTTTCGTGACTGCAAGGATTCATCTTCTTTGGTTCTTTCGGTAAAGTCACGTAGAATGAGAATAAAAGAATGAATTGATAAAATAAAATAACACAATAAAATTCTCACGACGTTTCGGCCACAACACAAGCAGCCTTCATCAGGTGAAGGGACGAGACTGTTTGGAGGACAGCGCTGGAGCGAACACAGCCAAGCTCAGACCACGACCTTTAAGCTGTGTGAGATGAAACAGAGCGCCTTGACAAAGGAATTAGCATAGAATTTAGCATTGAAATCGCTGAGTGATTAGCTTGTGACTGGTCACAGAAATGGCTATGTTAAAGTCAAAGCATACACATCCACAGAGGCACCCCTTGACAAAGGAATTAGCATAGAATTTAGCATTGAAATAGCTGAGTGATTAGCTTGTGACTAGTCACAAAAATTGCTATGTTAAAGTCAAAGAATACACATCCACAGAGGCACCTAGTACAAATCAAACAGGAGAATTTAGTATTGAAATAACTGAGTGATTAGCTTGTGACTGGTCACAGAAATGGCTATGTTAAAGTCAAAGCCTACACATCTGAGCTATTAACAGTAACTGGGTATACACTACACTATATAATGAATACTATATAGTAAACCAATAAAAATCTAATATATAAATTACCTCAATGTTATCAATAAACTCTATATATTCTCCAATCAGCTAAGCTACCAACAATAAGTTGTTATATATCACAATGCTATATGGCGAAAATATGGGTGGATTCTTACCCTCAACTTTAGCACCACGGATAGCTATGATGCCCGTTCAGACGGACGAGTTCATCCATGGTTGGAACGGAGGAAGGGGAGATAGACAGCTGCGAGGCGCTGTTATACTCCATGTTGTAAACCATACCATTAACCGTGGTGTGAGAGGTATTAAGAGTCAATGCCAGCGAAAGAGCTGCGGTCTGAAGGTCATCGTAAAATACAATTAATTAAGAACGGAAATGGTTTAAAACATCTTTCCAATGGTTACTAAGCCAGAATCCATCTTCTCGGTTGAAATTGTCTCTGTGCTTGTATATGTGAATGGCCTCATGAACGAATCTCTCATGGTAGCCGGTTGGTTTGCAAAGAACCTCCGTCTTGGAGAAGTCAATGTCATGTGAGCCCACTGAATTATAACAGTGATCTGCCACGGCAGAGGAGTTCGTTCTACCGTGTTTCAAGTCTGCTTTATGTTCGCGGATGCGGTCCGAGATATGTCGTTTGGTTTCTCCAATGTAGCTACTACCACAGAGGCACTTTAGTTTGTAAACGCCCGGGTACTGTATGTCTGGAACGGCATCTTTTACAGATGGAACCAGATCACGGATTTTATGTACTGTGTTGAATCGGACCTGGATCTTGTGCTTATTCAGGATTTTGGAGATCTTTTTAGTGACCCCTGCAATGTAGGGTAAGGTGATGGTTTTGAGTGGCTCCACAAGAGGATCCTTTTTCATGACTGGAGTCATGGCTTTGCGGATTGTGTAGTCGGAGTAACCATTAGCCCTGAGAGCCTGGTGTACGTGCTTGAGTTCACTGGCAATGTGTTCCTGGTCGGAAATGCATTGGGCTCTATGGTATAGAGTCTTGATGAGGGAGTTCTTCTGGGATGGATGGTGGTGGAAATCCGGTTTCAAGTAAGCATCTGTATGGGTAGCTTTTCTGTAGACAGAGTGGCTCATTGAACCATCATGTCTCCTTTTAATTAAGACATCCAAAAAGGGTAGTTTGCCATCTTTTTCGACCTCCATGGTAAATCTGATGGCTGGGTGTATGGAATTGATGTGGTCGTGGAATTGGTCTAGAGCAGGCTGGCCATGTGGCCAGATGACAAAAGTGTCATCCACGTACCTCTTCCATAAGGTCGGGCGTAGAGTGGCAGTCTGGATGGCGTCAGTTTCAATTTTTTCCATGAATACGTTGGCTACAACCGGAGATAGGGGGGAGCCCATTGGGGTGCCCTCAGTTTGTTTGTAGAAAGTTCCATTCCAGGTGAAGTATGTGTTGGTTAAGCAATGTTTCACCAGGGGGGGTACATCAGTATGCAGTCCTTGATGAACCAGGTCTTCAATGATGGCGATGGTGTCAGGTACCGGGACTTTGGTGAAAAAGGACACCACATCAAAACTGACAAGCAGGTCGTCTGGGGACAGGGAAATGCCTTTGATTGTCGATACCAGGTGAGTAGAATTTAGTACCACAGAGGTGGTTTTTCCAGTGAAAGGTCGCAGTATATCAGCAAGAAAACGTGCCAGTTTATTGGTGGGGGAGTTGATAGTAGAGACGATGGGACGAAGGGGTGTATCTTCCCCTCCTCTGTTCCGACCATGGATGAACTCGTCCGTCTGAACGGGCATCGTAGCTATCCGTGGTGCTAAAGTTGAGGGTAAGAATCCACCCATTTTTTCGCCATATAGCATTGTGATATATAACGACTTATTGTTGGTAGCTTAGCTGATTGGAGAATATATAGAGTTTATTGATAACATTGAGGTAGTTTATATTTTAGTTTATTCATTGGTTTACTATAGTATTCATTATATAGTTTAGTGTATACCCAGTTACTGTTAATAGCTCAGCTTATTGAAGAATCTATTGAGTACATTTATTATATTGATGTAATTTAGACTTAGGTTTTTTCATATGGGTTTACTATATGATAGTCGAGTTGTTGCAGCCCCTTTGGCGTCCATGTAATAGGTGCCTCTGTAGATGTGTAGGCTTTGACTTTAACATAGCTATTTTTATGACCAGTCACAAGCTAATCCCTCAGTTATTTGAATTCTAAATTCTCCTGTTTGATTTATAATAGGTGCCTCTGTGGATGTGTAGGCTTTGACTTTAACATAGCCATTTCTGTGACCAGTCACAAGCTAATCACTCAGCTATTTCAATGCTAAATTCTCCTGTTTGATTTGTACTAGGTGCCTCTGTAGATGTGTAGGCTTTGACTTTAACATAACTATTTCTATGACCAGTCCCAAGCTAATCCCTCAGTTATTTCAATGCTAAATTCTCCTGTTTGATTTATACTAGGTGCCTCTGTGGATGTGTAACATAGCCATTTCTGTGACCAGTCACAAGCTAATCACTCAGCTATTTCAATGCTAAATTATCCTGTTTGATTTGTACTAGATGCCTCTGTGGATGTTTAGGCTTTAACTTTAACATAGCCATTTCTGTGACCAGTTACAAGCTAATCACTCAGCTATTTCAATGCTAAATTCTATGCTAATTCTTTTGTCAAGGCGCTCTGTTTCTTCTCACACAGCTTAAAGGTCGCGGTTTGGGCTTGGCTGTGTTCGCTCCAGCGCTGTCCTCCAGACAGTCTCGTCCCTTCACCTGATGAAGGCCGCTTGTGTTGTGGCCGAAACGTCGTGAGAATTTTATTGTGTTATTTTATTTTATCAATTTATAATTTTATTCTCATTCTACGTGACTTTACCGAAAGAACCAAAGAAGATGAATCCTTGCAGTCACGTAAGCTTTAAATCGAAATTTAATTGTAATGCTCTTTGGTTCTTTCGGTAAAGTAACGTAGAAAGAAAATAAATTAAATAATCGAATACGACGTTTCAATTGCAACACAAGCAACCGTCATCAGGTAGAATTAATTTTTAGAGAGAAACAAAACACAGACACGGAGAGACACAGACAGACACACAAGCAGAGAGAGACACAATATAGACACACAGAGACCCAATGCCTCTGTGTCGAGGCCTTAAATAGCGAGAGAGGGGGGGGGGGGGGGCAGAGAGAGAGGTGGGTCTGCTGGAGCAGCTGCTGGACTAGAGAAATTAGCATGTCAATGAAAGACCCAACAAGACTGGTACATTTTAGAGAGCGTTGTGTGGAAATCCACCCCGAAGAAATCTTTGGAGATCGTAATCAACCAGGCTATGCGTTAACTGTGTGTTAGCCGACTCTCTGTGTTGCATTGCATTACATTTCCAAAAACATTCTACATTTTGTTTTCTCAAACTGCCTATTTCTCTCTCTAAAATTTAACAGGCTCTCATAGGTCCATTCGCTCTTTCTCTCCCTCGGTCGCTTCGGGGTGGATTTCCACACAACGCTCTCTAGAATATTCCAGTTTTGTTGGGTCTTTAATTGACATGCTAATTTCTCTGCTCCAGCAGCTGCTCCAACAGACCCCCCTCTCTCTGCACCCCCTCCCCTCTCTCAATTTAAGGCCTCGACACAGAGGCATTGGGTCTTTGCGTGTCTATGTTATGTGCGTCTCTCTGTGTGTCTCTGTGTTGTCTCTATCTGCTTGTGTGTCTGTCTGTGTGTGTCTCCGTGTCTGTGTTTTGTCTCTCTCTCAAATTTAGTTCTACCTGCTGACGGTTGCTTGTGTTGCAATCGAAACGTTGTATTCTATTATTTAATGTATTTTCTTTCTACGTGACTTTACCAAAAGAACCAAAGAGTAATTCCTGCAGTCACGAAAGCTTCAAATCAAATTGTAATGATGTGCAATTGTTAATAACAGTAATTTGTGTCATATCATGCGTTGAATGCATCGTATGGGAAATATGAATGACCTGCATTTAAGCATAGCATGAATAATGTAAAAGAATGTTCACATATGCAGAACTGTGAGCGGTTTACAGGAGATTGTGGGTTCGATCACAACCCTGACACCTGTATATTTGGAGTTTGCATCTTTTCCCCGTGGTCATGTGGATTTTATTCAGCACCTCCGGTTTTTCCCTCCACATTTAGAATAAACATGCATTTTGAGTATTTGACTGCTATAAATTTCCACATGATAAGCCACTTCGTTGAGCTATCATTTGTGGCCTGCTCACTTCTGAAAAAGAGCTACATAGCTCAGTGGGCCTTTTGCATTCCAAGACATCTGCAAGTTGCAGGGCGGTGGGGCGTTCTCATTCACCTCTGAATCTCGCAACGCGCAAGCGGCTCAGCGTTAATTTTAGTTTGAGAGGCGTAGCACGGTTGTTTTTAAATACATTGTACTCACTGCAGAGGACTGTAGGTATACGACAGCAACTCTACCACAGCTGACGCCAAACTGTGCCACACGCCCTCCCGCGTGGCCTTGTGGGAGCCTCGGGACCGATAAAGCTATTTTATTTTTACTTCTGGTTTCTCTGTCATGACGTACACATACGTCATCGGAACGGGAAAGGGGTCAATAGGTTAGTTTAGTTTTACTACAATGAGTGTGTTTGTCAGCCCGGTGTGCATCGAGCATGACTGGTGCGTTCCTCACCTTCTCTGTCCATGGCCAGGACGATGTACTTGGCCACGCTCTCGTGCTGCATCTGGAAGTGCAGCATGAGGGCAGCCGCTTTCTCGATGGACACCTTCCCGTGAACTTTCTCACGCAGCCGCCGAATACTCTTCTCCATCTGTATGTTCAGAAAACGCCACAGCAGCTCAGGGAAGGTACGGAGCTTTCATTGGCGTACGCTATTGCATTGGGCGGCAGGGCAGTGGCAACACGCGTGCCTCGCAGCAACAGGGGCCCTGGGTTCGATGCCCGACTCGGGTGCCTTTCTGTGTGGAGTTTGCATGTTCACTCCCCCATTCTGCATGGGTTTTCTCTGGGTTTGACGATTTCCTCCCATTGCTAAAAAAAAAGCATGCAATGTAACTGGTATTGAATTTCGATTTAAAGCTTTCGTGACTGCAGAGATTCATATTATTGGTTCTTTCGGTAAAGTCATGTAGAAGGGAAATAATAAAATAATAAAAATAAAACATAATTAATTAAAATTCTCACGATGTTTCGGCCACAACGCAAGCAATCTTCCTCAGGTGAAGAAACGGAGCTGTCGAGAAGACAGCGTCCTAATGAACACTGCTAATGCTTGGCAGCGTATTTTAAGCTGGGTGGGAGGAGGAGAGTGCCTTGACAAATGAGTTTACATGTCAATAGATGAATTTAGCATATTGATGACAAATACAGATATGGGATTAGTCACTCCTTATGGAATGTGTAGGCGGTGGGGGGTCTGAAAGTCATATTATGCTAGTGTATTATGTAGGATTAGCAGTAATAAAGGGAGGGAAATTGTAATAATAAAGAACTGCAACAGCCCAAACCACCGCGTATCAAGCTAGAGCATTATGTGAAAAACAAAAAAGGGAGTTTCTAAAGAACTACACATACCCTACTACCATACAATAAACAGATGTGAAAAAACTAAATATAAACTACATCAATATAATAATGTACTCAATATACTCTCCAATAAGCTGAGCTGTTAGCATTTAGTAACTGGGTATACACTACACTATATAATGACTACCATGTAGTAAACTGATAAAACACTAAAATATAAACTACATCAATATAATCAATAAACTCAATATACTCTCCAATAAGCTGAGCTACTAACAATAAGTCATTTTACAGGAAAGGAGTAACCATTAGCCTTGAGAGCTTGGTGTACCTGCTTTAGTTCACTGGCAATGTGGTCCTGGTTGGAGATACATTGGGCTCTATGATGTAGAGTCTTGATGAGGGAATTCTTCTGGGATGGATGGTGGTGGGAATCCGGTTTAAGGTAAGTATCCGTATGGGTAGCTTTCCTGTAGACAGAGTGGCTCATTGAACCATCAGGTCTCTTTTTATTAGGACATCCAAAAAAGGTACCTTGCCATCTTTTTCGACTTCCATGGTGAATCTGATGGCTGGGTGTATGGAATTGATGTGGTCGAGGAATTGGTCTAGAGCAGGCCGGTCATGTGGCCAGATGACAAACGTGTCATCCATGTACCTCTTCCATAAGGTCGGGAGTAGGGTGGCAGTCTGGATGGCGTCAGTCTCACATTTCTCCATGAAAACGTTGGCTACAACTGGAGATAGGGGGGAGCCCATTGGGGTGCCCTAAGTTGTGTTGTAAAAAGTTCCATTCCAGGTGAAGTATGTATTGGTTAAGCAGTGTCTCACCAGCGGGGGGGGGGGGTACCTCAGTATGCAGTCCTTGATGAACCAAGTCTTCAATGATTGCGATGGTGTCAGGTACAGGAACTTTGGTGAATAAGGAAACTACATCAAAACTGACAAGCAGGTCGTCTGGGGACAGGGAAATACCCTTGATTGTCGATGCGACGTGAGTAGAGTTTAGTACCGCAGAGGTGGTTTTTCCAGTGAAAGGCCGCAGTATTTCAGACGAAAAACGAGCCAGTTTGTAGGTGGGGGAGTTGATAGTAGAGACGATGGGACGAAGGGGTGTATCTTCTTTATGTATCTTTGGTAAGCCATACAATATTGGTGGCCTGCCTGCAGAAGGTTTCAACGAGAACTGTTTGGTTTGATCAATTAATGCGGTTGAATCAGAGATGATTTTGTTGGTTTTAGTAACCAGGCTGTTGGTGGGGTCTCTTTTTATTTTTGTAAAGCTGCCATCGTTGAGTAGTTCTTGAATTTTGTTGTTATATTCTATTTTGTCCATGATGACAGTGACATCATGGACCGCATTAATTGATCAAACCAAACAGTTCTCGTTGAAACCTTCTGCGGCCAGGCCACCAAGATTGTATGGCTTACCAAAGATACATAGAGAAGATACACCCCTTCCTTCCATCGGCTCTACTATCAACTCCCCCACCTACAAACTAGCTCGTTTTTTGTCTGAAATCCTGCGGCCTTTCACTGGAAAACCACCTCTGCGGCACTAAACTCTAATCACCTGGTATCGACAATCAAGGGTATATTCCTGTCCCCAGATGACCTGCTTGTCAGTTTTGATGTGGTTTCCTTATTCACCAAAGTTCCTGTACCTGACACCATCGCAATCATTAAAGACTTGGTTCATCTAGGACTGAATACTGAGGTACCCCCCCTGGTGAGACACTGCTTAACCAATACATACTTCACCTGGAATGGAACTTTCTACAAACAAACTGAGGGCACCCCAATGGGCTCTCCCTATCTCCGGTTGTAGCCAACGTTTTCATGGAGAAATTTGAGACTAACGCCATCCAGACTGCCACTCTCCGCCCGACCTTATGGAAGAGGTACAGGGATGACACTTTTGTCATCTGGCCACATGACCGGCCTGCCCTAGACCAATTCTTCGACCACATCAATTCCATACACCCAGCCATCAGATTCACCATGGAAGTCGAAAAAGATGGCAACCTACCCTTTTTGGATGTCCTTATAAAAAATAGACCTGATGGTTCAATGAGCCACTCTATCTACAGGAAAGCTACCCATACAGATGCTTACCTAAAACCGGATTCCCACCACCATCCATCCCAGAAGAATTTCCTCATCAAGACTCTACACCATAGAGCCCAATGCATCTCCGACCAGGAACACATTGCCAGTGAACTCAAGCACGTACACCAAGCTCTCAAGGCTAATGGTTACTCCAACTACACAATCCGCAAAGCCATCACTCCAACCATGAAGAAGGACCATCTTGAGGAGCCATTCAAAACCATCACCTACATTGCAGGGGTCACAAAAAAGATCTCCAAAATCCTGAATAAACACAAGATCCAGGTCCGATTCAACACAGTACATAAAATCCGTGATCTGGTCCCGTCTGTAAAATATGTGATTCCAGACATACAGTAACCTGGCATCTACAAACTAAGTTGCCTCTGTGGTAGCAGTTACATTGGAGAAACCAAACGACATGTCTCGGACCGTATCCGTGAACATAAAGCAGACCTGAAACACGGTAGGACCAACACCTCAGCCGTGGCAGATCATTGTTATAATTCAGTGGGCTCACATGACTTTGACTTCTCCAAGACTGAGGTTCTCTGCAAGGCATCTGGCTACCATGAGAGATTCATTTATGAGGCCATCCACATATACAAACACAGAGACAATTTCAACCGAGAAGGTGGATTCTGGCTCAGCAATTATTGGAAGGACGTGATAAACCATTTCGGGTCTTGATTGATTGTGTTCACGTTTGCGTTGACTTTCAGACCACATTCCATTCGCTGGCATTGACTATATAGCTTTTCTATTCTCTTCACGGATCGGAGTCTTTGCTCTGCTGCAAGTTTCCTGCTACCACTCTCCCACTGGCATATTTCTTTGCTTCCTCTTAGTACCTTTCACGCGACCGTCAATGGTTTGGTGTATAGTAGATTGTATAATAATAAATAGTATAATAGTGTAATGTTTAATAGAATGTATAAGATAATATGGTGTCGTAATTGTATAGTGAATATACAGCAGTGTGGTATACAGTAGGGTTTCTAGAATAATACATAGTGTAATATTACAATGTATAGTCTAAGGTATAGGGTAGTGTATAGTAACGCAGTGTATAATTGATGTTGGGGTTTGTCTATGGCAGTGTATAGTATGGTGCATCGTCGTGTGATGTAGAATAAAGTTTAGTTGGAGGCATATCAATATAATGCATAATGTTAGAGCTTACATTGGGCTGTGTATACGATATTATACAGTGTAGTTGAGATTGGAAGGTATAATATTGTAATGTATAATAGTCTAGTTCATAGCATAGTTGTAACGCAGCACACAGGACAGAGTAGCGCACCGTGGTTGTTTCTCTCTCCCCCCCCCCTCCTCCGTTCCGAGCATAGATGGACTCGTCCGTCTGAACAACGCTCGCCGCTTTCCATGGTGCTAACGTTAAAGAAAAAGCCGCCACTTTTTTCGACATAGTAGTGTTATGTATAATGACTTATTGTTAGTAGCTCGCTTATTGGAGAGTATATTGAGTTTATTGATTATATTGATGTAGTTTATATTTTAGTTTTTTTTTTATCAGTTTACAATATGGTAGTCATTATATAGTGTAGTGTATACCCAGTTACTAAATGTTAACAACTCAGCTTATTGGAGAGTATATTGAGTACATGAGTATATTGATGTAGTTTATATTTAGTTTTTCACATCTGTTCATTGTATGGTTGAAGGGTATGTGTAGTTCTTTAGAAACTCCCTTTTTTGTTTTCCACATAATGCTCTAGCTTGATACGCGGTGGTTTGGGCTGTTGCAGTTCTTTATTATTACAATTTCCCTCCCTTTATTACTGCTAATCCTACATAATACACTAGCATAATATGACTTTCAGACCCCCCACCGCCTACACATTCCATAAGGAGTGACTAATCCCATATCTGTATTTGTCATCAATATGCTAAATTCCTCTGTTGATATGTAAACTCCTTTGTCAAGGCGCTCTCCTCCTCCCACCCAGCTTAAAATGTGCTGCTAAGCTTAGCAGTGTTCATCAGAACGCGGTCTTTCCGACAGCTCTGTTCTTCACCTGAGGATGGCTGCTTGCGTTGTGGCCGAAACGTCGTGATAATTTCTATTTATTTATTTTATTATTTCCCTTCTACGTGACTTTACCGAAAGAACCAAGAATATAACTGGTATTGGTCAACATTCCAATGATAAAACATAATCTGCAAATTATTAAATTGGGTCTTCTTGCTTCTTTCAGTAAAGTTACGTAGAATGGAAAGATGAATCCCTGCAGTCACGAAAGCTTTAAATCGTAATATTAAATTGGGATTACACAAAATAGCAACATCGCCCCAACTGCAACAAAGTTAACAATTCTTGAGACTCAGTGAGGCTTTCCTGGGTAAACAAGCACAATAAAAATTATTGAAACTCACTTCTTGGAATTGTTCCTCCATCCTTATGTAGGAGTGCCCTGAAAAAAAGTGTTGAGACTCAGTGAGGCTGTCCTGGCTATAGGATATCGCGACATTGTTATGAAACCAAACTATTTTTTACCAGATAAAGCCCACTGAGTGGTTAGCTCTTTTTCAGAAGTGACCTGGTCACAAATGACAGCTCAATGAAGTAACTTATCACGTGGAAATTTATAGCAGCCGTATACTCTTAAACGCATGTTGATTCTAAACATTGCAGGAAAAACCAGAGAAAATTCGACGCAACTACGGGGAGAACATGCAAACTCCAAATATACAGCAGGCGTCAGGATCAAACCGACCAATCTCCTGCATACCAGGCGACGGAGAAAACATCTCACCACCGCAGCACCCTAACCATGAACGTTGAAAAAAGATCTACTCCACACACAGTGTACATATCTTCAGATGTGTTGCCAACTTTACGTTACTCAAGGATGAATGCAATGTTTTAAGTTGGTGCTGACATTGTTTATACATATGCAGTTGTGTACGTTCTCAAATGTTATGGCACAAGCAAGTGAAGCATTTTTTACTAAAGAATGTGTGTATAAAATTTGATTTGAAGCTCTTTGGTTCTTTCGGTAAAGTCACGTAGAAAGAAAATAAATTAAATAATAGGATACGACGTTTTAATTGCAACACAAGCAACCGTCATCAGGTAAGAATGAATGAGAAGACAAACCTAGTAAACTTGGAAATGTAATGCAATACAACACAGAGAGTCGGCTAACACAACAGTCAACACCCTACCTGGTTGATTACGTTCTTTCAAAGATTGATACATTTGAGGGAGAGAGACAAAACACAGACACGGAGACATAGACAGACACACAAGCAGAGAGAGAGACAGACACACAAGAGACACACACAGAGAGACAACGCCTCTGTGTCGAGGTCTTAAATAGAGAGAGAGGGGGCAGAGAGAGAGGGGGGAAGACTTTACCGAAGAACCAAAGAGTAATTCCTGCAGTCACGAAAGCTTCAAATCTAGTTTAAACCACTTATACGGGGAGGATTTCCACGCAACTCACACTTAACTTCTAATTTAGCAATCTTTAGTAGAACGTAATCAACCAGGCTACGCGTTAACTGTGTGTTAACCGACTCTCTGTGTTGCATTGCATTACACTTCCCAATTTGACTAAGTTTGTTTTCTCAAACTTCCTATTTCTCTCTATAAATGTTGCCCGGCTTGTTTGTTTATAGGTCCATTGTCTCTCCTCCGGCCGCTACGGGGAGGATTTCCACACAACTCTCTCATTGACTTGCTAATTTCTCTACCCCAACCACCCCCCCCCCCCTGCAGAGGCATTTTTAGCCAATTCCATTACCGTGTGATTGTGCTCATCGCACAATGAAAAGTTCCGCGATATTTTAACTCTATTACTTTATAAACAACACAAAAAAAGAGTTTGTAGATATTTTATATATAAAACAAGATGCAGGCTCGTATGCTACTACCGTAGAGCATGCTTATCGGTGGCCCACTTCCCTCCTGTATGCCACAAACAGCACTTTGATTTATGGTGGCAATCGCTGACTTTCTAACGATGCAAAGTTGTCGATTCTCTCCTGCACGCATCTTCAATAAATGACACCAAACCCACCTAGATACGTATATAGAGGACAAACCTCTGCAATTCATCCCAGGGTTAGGATTAAATAAGAACCTAACTTTTGTCAATCCATTAATGGATGAAGGCTTCCTCATGCCATGCTGGTCATGGGGGTAGCTTCATCTTACGTCACCACAATGGTCCAGTATGAGTTGGTGTAAAGTGGTCAACTAGGATCAGCTGTCACTCACCGCTGATCTTAGCTGTGGCCGGGTTCATGACTTAATGGATGTGTAGCAATGCACAGCTGTACGGACAACTTGCACACACGATGCTGCAAGTTGCCCATAAAGCTACGCTGCGGCGAGATGTTAACTCCCTCGCTTGTAATACAGGAGGTCGTGGGTTCTATCCCGACCCTGACGCCTGTATATTTGGAGTTTGCATGTCTCTCTCCCCGTGGTCGGGTGGATTTTTCTCCGGGTTCTCAGGTTTTTCCCTCCACATTTAGAGTATTTGGCTTTAATAAATGTCCACCTGTTAAGCCACTTCGCTGAACATTTGTGACCAGGTCGCTTCTGAAAAGGAGCTATATGGCTCAGTGGGCCTTACCTGGCAAATTTTTTTTTTTAAACATAAGCATGCAGGTGTGAGTATAGCAGATCAATCGTGCGTGTGATTGCACCCTTCAGTGACAAGTGCATGCTGGAAAATTGCACGCCTACAGCGAAACAGCGTGCAGAGATTCCAGAAAAGCTGTGTTGGATTGACATCGCTGTGTCGTGATTGGCTTCGGGCTGATGGCGGCTACTTTAGACCCCGTGCCTTCCTCCAAAACGCGTAAGCAAGCACATCACTCACACCTCAGAGCCACGTGGAGCACTGACAGTGAGCCAGGACAGAGGAGTGAATAATATAAAAGAGACAGCGTGTATGGGTTATATGAGCAATCTTGAGTAACCATAGCTGTCAACCCAGAAGGTTTAGCCGTATTCTTGTACAGGAAAGTTGAGTTTTCAGGTCCATACGGGGTACAGCCGTTTCAATACGGGCAAACATTTATTTGTCTGTTTGTTTGTGTCTCTCCCTTGTGATGGGACTTTGTAGGATGAACGTTGAGATGTTTTTTTATGGCACGGGGTGACCAATAAGGTCTGAATTGGTCTGTAATAAGGTAAGGCACTGATAAGGGGTTGACAGGTATGAGTTACCATTTTGTGTAGAATACTCTTTTGGAGAGCACACCTTTTAATTGAAATACAATTAGATTGTATTTATTCAGAGTCTAATTATACAACTGCATATCAAGATGCCTGTACAAAAAATGTGTGACATGCGCATCGTGTAACGTTAACTTCTGGGGAAAAAAATATATATCGATTCATGCATACACAGTAAAGTACTTATTGTCTATATTCTATGGAAGAGATAAAGTATAGCCAAGGCAGAAGAGGAGCGACAAGTCTTAAGATTAGATTAGAACAGGGGCCGGGAATTTATGTTCGGCCGCAAAGAGGAAAGTGGCAAATTTGAAGACCCTCTCTTGTAAAGAAGAGCCATTGCCCTAAACGTCACCTATTACTACTACGTAATACTACGTCTCATTTCGGCAGTGTTAGTGACGAATGTGTTGGGTTTTATTGGAAGGTGAAAGCTTTTAAGCAGAGCTTTATCGTGACTCGTGCACTTGTTGGGGCCGCTGTCCCCCGTCTCCTCCGTCACGATCATGCTACTGCTCCCCGACTGCTCTGTTGGGTTCGGTCTACCGCCCCCCAATTCCTCGCCCCCCTGTACCCCCGACTTTGTTGCTGCCCGTGTATTCATGATCCAATTGGTGGGACCGACCGTTTTACTCTTACGACGCGCTACGTGGGCTCAGTGGCGGACGTGCTGCGGTGAGCACGCCCGCGAAGTAAAACCCCGTCTCGTGCGTAAACAAAAGGGTACAGCGTGCCGACGCGTGACTCCGCGGTCGCACCGAGCGCCCACGCACGGGACTCGAGGCGGGGGTCAGAAGTCAGGGGGCATCCACCGTGCGCGCGCCACTGATTGGAGGGAGTCACTCCACCCCGATTTAAAGGCCGTTTAAACAGCCGCGCGTGTACGTGAACACAAGCCACTCCACCCTCCTCTTCACACTCACAAAGACCACACGACACAGTTTATCCTCTACTGGCGATTTTATTCCCCGCGAATAACCCGCTAAACTACGCGTGTTTGTGTGGGTCAGCAGACACTAAGTAGCCTATCCCTCGGGGATCCTGGACTCAATTTATCCTGCGTGTCGCTCCACTTTCTACCCTCTGATTAATTAGCCCAAACTCACCTCTCTCTTACTTACGCTTACTCCCAATCTGATGCGCCAGAAGCTGTGGAAGGGCAATGCTGTGAGTCGTCTCCATGGGGAATTGGGCCTGGCTGCGTTGAACCTCGTCACACGGACGACTCGGACGGCTGGCTCCAACACCTCGCTGATCTCGATGCCTTGAAGGACTCTCCCTTTACTGCCTGAATCACCCTCTTTTATCGTCCTCGCTCACATCAAAGGGCAACGCGCTTCCCCGCCCCCCTGGCCTCCCGTCCAATCAGGGGTCCGGATTTTCCCGCTCTTTTGATATTCGGATCCTAGCTCTGGTGACGTCACCGCAGTGGTCCCCTCGACGTCTGCTTTCCGCTCTTCCCGCTACCAGTCCACTGACCCGCGTTGCGTGTGCGTGTTTCCATCCGCGGTGGCTCAACAGCTCCTGCCGTGACCATGCAATTACAATCCCAGGTCACGGCGCCGCGGTGCACGTCATCCACGGGGGTAGGTCGCCCAATTCTCCGGCCGTAGGAAACCATGAAGCTTGATCCCATTAGGGCTTCTGGAGGAAAACCCGCCGACCAGTGACCTCTCCCCGGGCTCTACGTGGGGTGTGCGTGCATTCATGTGGGGGGCGGCGAGGGGCGCGCAGCGTCGGCGTCGTCGCTCCCCGGTGGCGGCGTCACGGCGGTGGGCACGGCCCCGACGGAGCGGCTCCGCTGCGGCGGCACCACACACTCGCCATTCAAGCTGACCGAGCTCGTCCGAGAAATAAAAACTCGATTCCCATTATAGTCTACCTTACTGCTGCATACTATGTGTACGTTAAAACCGCAATGTTGAGAGTATTTATAGGATTCTGTGATAACATTTTTAAACGCGGCTCAATGAAGACTTGAGCAAATTATGATGATAAAAGCGTATAAAGTGCAATGCAGTGCGGTGGATGAACTTGAAACACATTCCGATCTTTATAAAAATGTGGGAACTGTCGTTTGTTGTTTATGCTTTTGGAGTGTGTCCGGGCTGTGAGGGATTGGGGCGCTTGTGTGTACAGTGTATCTATGTTATGCACAAGGGAAGGTGAGGAGATCGTGGAAGGAGCCCTTTTTCTGCTCAGGCGTCCCAGGGGCAAGATACCTAAATTAAGCCCTGCTCACATTGAAGTGGTTTCCTTGGAAAATCTACAAATGTGCTGATGAATAATGGATGTCGAAATTTCATCTTGAAAATCGTGCCACTTCCCCCTGTCAATTAAGTACAGTACTGTACTGTACTGAAAAAAACGTGCATTTCCAGAGGTCCCTTCATCAGAGTCTTGCAGAGTATACCCCCGGTACAGCACAAATCACACTTTACCTTACACAAAAAACACATCTCAAAACCAGTGAAGTGTAAAATCAGAATCAATATTCATCCTGGAGGAATCCGATGAGCTATGAAGCTGTTTTTCACAGATGTCCAGTATGCCACTATTCGCCATCTTCTGCAGTAGCACAATGAATGTAGAATGTTGACGCAGCGATGCAATGTACATACTGTATATGATCGCTGTAACTGACAGTGGAAGTGGCACAGCAATCACATGTTACGTGCGACGAATGGTAAAATAAGATAAAGGTGCAGGCCTGCAATTACTTGTCCCTCTAGAGGGTAATTGGCCAATTTTCCACACAGGCCAGACGTCTTGGCAGAGTTGGGAGTACCCACACTTTACCTCACCACACACGACCAGCCAATTGACTGTTTGTGTAACCGATTTATACTGTTCTGTGGACAGAGAGGAAATGTAGACATTTCCCAATGTTTAAATGGGAGATCGAATGACCAATTCTGTATCTAGATTGCACAACAACAAAACATTGTGCACATTGTGCAAGAGCGCAACTGCGTGGTCAACACATCTACACCTCTGTATAAGGCAAGGCCGTAGCCATGGGATCAACATTGGGGGGGGACCAAATCTTCCAGGGTGTTTGGGGGTCCCAACCCAGAAAAATATCTAAATTTGAAAACTCATTTCCTGCCTAAAATATAAAAAAAATCACTAACACATGGGATGGACTTTTTCTTTATTTTTGACAATAATGTCTAATAGTGTATATTGTATTAGATTGCTCTATTTTTACTTTTTTTACCATTTCTTGTTTCATTGTATGTAATGGCAGAGATTAGGGATTAAGAAAGAACAACCATAACCACAGTCATATGAACAGAAATCTATGCATTGATTTATATGAAGACAAGTCCAGATATTGTGGCCAAGGTTTAGCAAATTGTTGTTTTATTTACATAGCATATAATTTTTTTTATAGCAATATATTGGGGGGGACATTTTGAGCATATTTGAATATTGGGGGGGATATGTCCTCCCCAATATATATTATAATTACGGCCTTGGTATAAGGAACGAAACAGGAAGACTTCTCCACAAATCTGGCTGTCGCCTGATGAAGCTAGTTGAAATTACTGGCATAACGTCGTACTCAGATTGTAAATGTTGTGGCTTGGCTCTCCAACACACCGATTAGTGCTGTACGTGACGAATTGGCACGTTCTGTTTACGTGACAACCCTTACTGGTTGGCTGTGTCGGGTGGTAGCGGGTTTTAACGACACATTTACATATTTACGCAGTTATCGAGTGAATGCGGCAGCGACAAAGGCGGCGAAGATGACAGCGACGACGAGACGAGTCCACTCCCAGAACCGGCAGCCCGGAGCTCTCGCTCTCCGCTGCTTTTATCCTCCTCGCCGCGGCCTGGCTCCGCCCTGGCCACGCCTCCCTTCTCGAACCGACTAGCAGGTTCCCGGGGCTTCCCGATGAGGTCTTCCGTGACGCTTGCCCCAGTTCCTCCGCCCTGCCGGCACATCCGTGTATCTGCTCAATGGCGTGTGTGCTAACTGTCCACCGCAGTTGCCGCTGCTGGACAGCAGTCGGCACTGTGTCACTACACTTGTAATGCTGCAGTGATAGAACTAAGCATGAACAAAATAAGCAAACGCTTAGGGTCACAAGAAGCTCACGGGCACCAGATTTTATTGGAACAAGAGGCGTGCACTAAATATCTGCAGAGTACAGTATATCTACATTCATGCTCTCTCACCATCTGCTATGAACAACATATCCAGCTTACATCTCTCTCATCTCACGACACAGCTATACTGTCCGCACCGCTTGTCTCTCATCCCAAACATCAATGTTGCATTTCTCTGCGTTTATATATTTATATATTTTCGACGCGTTTCATCTCTAGGTCTCACTGTCTCTTGTCAACACACCATCTCCACGTCTCTGTTTTCTAGATTGGTTCCGACACCTTCCTATCTCTAGTTGTCTATATTCGTATTGTCATCTCACTCAAGAGTGAGTTTTACTGAAGTCTCCTCAGTAATTTGTAAAAACATTGTATTGTTGGAAAATGGGACAAATTAAAACTCTTCCAGAACAATTCTCCTATATTGTATGTACTGTACATTAAAATTCCTCATCTGCAAACAAGATACAAGGTAATTGTCAAAGAGAAAATGTCAAATAACATACATACTTGAAAATACTGTGATGGAAAAGTATTTTCTTTTTTATTGGTACTATCATGCAAATTATTTAATGGTTGAAACGCCTGAGTAACCCAAAGGTCACGCTGTTACTGTAGAAAGGCCTCCTTTTCCCTGCCAGCTGACGCATCAGAATTCGCAGGGGTTGAAACACAAATTCCGAGTCCAACCCAACTGATTCAGAGCACGCCAAACTGGACGAACATCTGTATGGAGTGAATCAGCGGTTCAGATCGCGCGGCTTGGCAGACACAGCACTATCAACACCAGCTCGACTGTTTTTTTGTTGTTGCATAGTCAATAACCAGTGATTAGATTTGACATTGCTGTAACAATCAAGTGTTAAAACGCGTGTCAAGGACACTGTACAACCAGCTGTTGTTGTTTTAATCGCCTTGGAATAACACTTGCATAACAAGGCTTTACTTCATAATAGAGGTTTTTTGGGGTAAGATCGGCTAAATATATAAATGTGTCGTTAAAACCCGCCACCACCCGCCACAGCCAACTAGTAAGGGCTGTCACGTAAACAGAACGTGGCCAATTCGTCACTAGTAGAGCACACCGGTGTGTTGGAGAGCCAAGCCACAACATTTACAAACTGAGTACGACGTTTCGCCAGTAATTACAACCAGCTTCATCAGGCGACAGCCAGATTTGTGGAGAAGTCCACCTGTTTCGTTCCTTATATAGAGGAGGCGTAGATGTGTTGGCCACGCTTCTGCGCTCTTGCGCCACGTGGGGGGGGGGGGGGGTATTGCTGAGGCAAGGTACATTATGCATGTGCATTATGCGAGCCCTTTAAACTTGCCCTTTCTCACCCAAAACAAACTCTATTATGGATGACATTGGTCGCGAAAGCCTACGTGTTAAAAAGCCTTTCCTTAACTTCCCACATGTGACGAGATCGGTGCATCCCTAGGTGACAAATGTGTCGACCTTACATGGTACAACATATGAACATGGGGGCAGCATAGGCACATCCACAATTAACCTATAGGCACATCCACAATAAATCTATAGGCACATCCACAATTACTCTATAGCCACATTGTTGACGTTCACGTGCCAAACGAATGATTTTACGACATCACACGACTCGCAGCACGCACGAGAATCCCAGCGAGACGTCACACACACACACAACCATCACGTGTAGAGGTGACAGGAGTGCACAACTGCTCATCACAATTCACAGCAACCCGTACCATCATCTCTTCGGCTGGAATGTGTTCATGCCGTCTGCGTGGGGCGGCCCTTGCCATCTTCTCCTCGGCTCTGCGGCTAACCTAATTAACGCTTGCCTTGATTGGTCCCGCCAGCGGTTGTTGTTGTGTAAGCTGTTGTTGTTGTTGTTCTGGGTTTTCTTGTCGAGGAGAGCGCTACGCGTCTCTTGACAGTAGGGGTGGTGGGTTGGAGCGAGTGAGTGAATGGGTGAATGCGCAAGCGAAACTATGGAATACGAGTGTTTAAAAAAAGGCGTCTAATGAGATCGCAGAGGGCGTGAAGGAGGACGAACGGCCGAGGGAAAGTGAGGGCTGACGAATGAATGTGGCTCAGGAAACGGGCACCGTAGCGGAGATGAACGCAGTGAATCTCGGCTGAAGAACGCGGGTGAAGTGACGGCGGTTTCGAGGACGCCTTCTTCACCCACTGTGCTTAGACCGGGCGGCCGGCAATCTAAATAATTAGAGCCATTTGAACAAACATCGGCAAAAAAATGATTTCAAGAGCCGCAATGCACGTGAATACGAGTCGGTGGTCCTTAATAAATAACGTCACGAAACAGTCCGGCTTAAGGCAGATCGTGGCGAGCTCTTTTTTGTTTAACTACGAAATTAAATACACCCTTTGAGACACGGCAAATATTGCCTCTTTTTCAACGGGGTTACAGATAGAACTAAAGCACTTGATGAACTGTATGTGATTCCAAGCCATTTCGAGACTGTTAAAGAATGCTTCAGTTGATTTGATTATTGTTTTTTTACAATTATCTCAATGGGCTCCTATCTGATTGACTACCATGGCAAATGTGTAAACAGTACTTAATGTTCTAGTTTATAGTTTAATGGATGAATGGAATATTTAAAACTGTCCGGTGTCGACTGTGGACACCCAGAAGCGATCATTGAACATTTAACGACTCAATACCCGATTCATAAACACAAATGGAGGCATCATCACGGTGATGCACTACTCCTGACCAAATAATCTGGCTGAATCGCTTCAACTTAAAGTTGTCGCTCTAAATCAGTGGTTCTTAACCTGGGGTGCACGCACCTCCTGAGGGTGGTGCGAGGTGCCCTTTCTGGGGGGGGGGGGAACAGACATGGCAGATTTGTTTAGAAAGTAAATAATCGAAACACAAATTAAGCACTGCCACGTAAGTACAACTACTGTGTTTCATCAAACCTATGTGTTTATTAATATTATACTTTTCTTTTACAATTAAGAACCAAAGGGGTGGTGCAAGGCTGCAGTAAATGTTAAGAACCAATTTGCTCTACATCAACATCAGCCATACGGCGACAAAGAAGGGTGCCTAAGAGTCTCTGCTCTCTAGTTATTTGTGCTAACCCTACACGTGTTTACATGGGATACGCAATGCCCTTCGTACCGGCAACGGGCAGACCCACAAACAGCTCAATATTTACCGTGTGCTGAACTAAAGGGCTTAACTCAACGGTGCGACACAAATTAGTCGTCTTAGTTCAGGGGGTTCGGCAACAAAAATAAGAGGAGCAATTTTTTTAGAATTCGGTAAAAAATATACCGTAAATATTTCAAGAGCCACCACAAAGAGTCGCGTGCGGCTCACCCACCCCTGTGTTAGTGGCTGAGCGAGTCGTAATCTTTACCATATTTGAACCCTAATTTAAATCCATAATTTTGCGAGGAAGAGCCATGATAATGCCTTGCAGTATCACAACAATGATCAAAGAGCACAACATAATTGTTTACACGTACTGGCATTAGTCGGTGCTACTGCTGCATTGGCAGTGGTGCAGAAACATATGCTCTTGCCAAAAAACTTCAATCCAGCAGCATTTGTTTAACAAGTCTAACTCTGCTGATGAGACCCAGAAGGATGAAACAGGTCCAGTGTGTGGACTGGACTAGTCACTGAGTCGGCGTGGCTTTATAAAAGTGTGCCGCTGAGTCTCCCAGAAATGTGGTAACAATATCAACAAGTCGGAAATAGGCCTAATTCACATAGCTATCTCTCCATATGTATGTACAAATATTACAGTATTTACACCATTATCAACCACGTGGCCTTCTGTGAGTGCATGCATTGACCCGCGATGTCTGCTCTGCCCCCTGTTGGTGTGGAGGGGAGTTTTTTTTTGTTTGAACGCCGCGGGTTTTTTCCAGTTGCCAGCATTGGCCGTGATGAGGACAGCATCATTCGGCGGCTTCTTCCCAACTCTGCTGCTGCTGTTGTGCGTGCAGGAGCTCACGCGCACCCAGTGAGTCCAGAACGAGTTCCCAAAAACCACTCACGTGCCTGGCACAGCGTCTCTTCAGCCCTTCCCGTATCCCTCGCCGAGACAAGTTCGTGTCGTGGCATATGCCCCGGATTTGAACTGACGGCATGCTTTAACAGTGACCGCTTTTGCTGGAGCAGGCGAGCTTGGAATTCCGAGTCGGTTGAATTGTCGTCAGCTTTAGGCGTTGTTTGGTGGCGCTGTCGTCTTCCCATCGCTTTGCAAGCGCACGGCGCTCGGGAGGTGGTGGGGGGGAGCCGAACGCGAGAGTCGTGGTCACGGCGTTTCCCTATCCGGGTCGGGTTGGCCGACCCCGGCAGCTGAAACGCCGAGTGGAAACTGAACGTTCGATCAGCTGGCAACCGCCGCCAATGGCCGCATTCGACGGGATTATAGGAGACACCGACACTGCTGCCCGCCTGGTGTTTAAAGCGAAATTCACGGCCAACACCAGTGGCGCACCTCCGATTAGCACGGTTGGATACGTACGGTGCGAAAGAAGTTCAGAGCATACAATTGGTGATGCTGCTGCGTTGGTGGACAAATTTTATATATTTTTTAAATACCTCCAGACATTCAACAATCACACGTTTACACACCTGTCAACCTGTACGTTTAAAAAATACCTCCAGACATTCATCAATCACACGTTTACACACCTGTCAACCTATACGTTTAAAAAATACCTCCAGACATTCATCAATCACACGTTTACACACCTGTCAACCTATACGTTTTAGCCGTATTCTCGTGTGGGGAAATTTAGTTTTCAGGTCCATACGGCGTACAGACATTTCATTCGGGCAAACATTTATTTGTCTATTAGTGTTTGTCCCTTGTGATGGGACTTTGTAGGATGAACGTTGAGATGTATAGGGGACACGGGGTGACCAATGAGGTCTGAATTGGTCTGTAATAAGATAGGCACTAAGGGGTTGACAGGTATCCGTTTGCCTTAACAGAGGAAAAGTATATATAATAGCCGGCGTTTCGAACAAGGGCCCTTCGTTATAGTTTGCTGTGCTATGGAGAAGGGTCACTGCCAGTACTCGTGACATTAGCAAACACCGCACAGCACGTGTTGAGTACACTTGCTGTTGCAGAGTGCGAAGTGGGAGTTGATAGGATTGATTGGAATTCACCACGCGCGCGTGTTTTAAGAGCTCATATCTTTGAAAGTGATGTTGAAAGCTCACCAACTTCGGAGGTTGCATCTCTACATGTCTAGTATTTTAAAGGTGCACTTTTGCTTTAATTATTAATTTTAAAAACACTAATAACGCGACGAATGAAAGTCGACGTGGAAGACAGTGCACGTGCACAAATAATGTTTCCAGCATTGTATTTGATAGCAAACCTACTTACATTACAATATTCAATTGATATATATACAGTACAGTACTCTGTTAATGTACATTGCACGTTTGGGTGGAGCGGTGGCGAAGTGGTTAGCACGCTGAAGTTTGAACCCGGAGACCTCAGCTAGATTCCCGGCCACGGCTAACATCAGTGGCGAGTGATATCAGAACCGGTGTCTGGCACCTCTCTATTTACCAACTCGCATTGACCAGCGTGGTGAGGTATGGCCACACAACTCAATGAGCGATACGGTTTTGGGAGGGCTTCATCCAGCAGTGGATTGACAAAAGGAATGCCAATTATCCATGACACATCTCAATATAAAATTACGTGCGGTAGAAAATTCAAACGTGGATGTTGAAATCGCACCCATAGCGTTACCGTCATTATTGTGTCGCGTACACATTCAAATGTCCGTCCGTGCAGTGGCTAGTGGTGGCAGGCGAGGGTGGCGTGGTGGTGGTGGTGGGGTCACCGCTGCTGGCCGGTAGGGTCACGGGGAGGTCACGGGGACAAGCGAGGGCTCTGCAGTACACCCCTCGCCACCCCGAGTATAACGAACACATTAAAAGTTCGCGCTCATTACACACAAAGTGCTTGCCACTAATGAACCACAACTACCTTGCTGATCTCGTGAAGGAGCATAAACCCCGAGCATGCAAACTCCGTTCATCCTCACAGCGGCGGCTTTTGGCGAACCATCGGCAGCGGTGAGCGAGTCGCGCGCTCTCAGATGCGCCTCTGCGCCTGTTTGGGACTTCCTTCCGATAACCCGTCAAAGAGTGTGGGGGCAAGTGCTGTTAGCGAGCACCTATGAAGTGTCGGTACGGCACACGAGAGGGGCAGGGTAGGGGGCACCACGCCCGCTCTGATTTTGTTTCCCAAGTGAAGATGTTTAGACACAAACGCGCACCAGGCACTTGTTTGAGGCTGAGTCGACCTAGGGGGGCGAGGGGGGCAGAACCGGTGCAGATAATCGTCACTGGTCGAACTCGGGCCGCCGTGTTCGCAGCGCGGCGCACTAACCGCTCCCCACGTGCCACAACCACCCATCATCATCACCACCATCATCATCATCCCACTTGCACGTGGAGCTGCGTGGATCCACGCGCGTGTAGCAGCAGCAGCAGGGGGCGCCCAGCCGCCCGCTCTCCTCCCCCATCGTGTCGCACCCCGCCCAACCTCGCCTCCAATCCTCCGCGCTCGCCTCACTCACACCTCCCGCCTCTCTCCATCTCTCGCCTCTCCTCTTCGCCTCTCTCTCTCCATCTCTCTCTCTCCATCTCTCCCCTCTCCCTCCTTCGTCCTCCCCCCCCCCCCGCCTGCCCTCTGCGATGTCTCCCGCCAGCCGGCAGGTCCGCGTCTTCCCGGGGCCCGGCGAGTTGGCGGCGTGGGCCGCGCGTCGCATCCTGGAGCTGGCGGTGCGCGCCGGGGCGGAGCGCGGGGAGTTCCGTGCCGCGCTCTCCGGGGGCAGCGTCGTCGCCGCGCTCGGCCGAGAGCTGCCCGGCCTGCCCGGCCTGCCCTGGGCGCGCACGCGGCTGCTGTTCTGCGACGAGAGGCTCGTGCCGCACCACCACCCCGACAGCACGTACGGCCAGTACAAGGTGCCACCGATAGACCGACAAAGATCCACGCACGCACGTGTACGGCCAGTACAAGGTGCCACCGATAGACCGACAAAGATCCACGCACGCACGTGTACGGCCAGTACAAGGTGCCACCGATAGACCGACAAAGATCCACACGCACGTACGGCCAGTACAAGGTGCTACCGATAGACCGACAAAGATCCACGCACGCACGTGTACGGCCAGTACAAGGTGCTACCGATAGACCGACAAAGATCCACACGCACGTACGGCCAGTACAAGGTGCCACCGATAGACCGACAAAGATCCACACACGCACGCCTTGTATAGGCCAGACTGTTGGAGCAAGTGCTTGCTCGCGAGTAGCGGCACGCGAGAGTGTGGTGGCGGTGGACAAACAGCCACGCCCGACCGCCTTTGTCTCCCGAGTTGGCGATGTTTAACTACACACCGCACCAGGTACTCCTCGTTGGAGGCCGAGTCGACCTAGGGGAGGCCCAGGACCGGTTCAGATAATCGTCACCGGTGTTAGCCGTGGGCGGGGATCGCACCACGCACGCACGCAGGCCACCTGGCTAGCTTGGGATGTGCCGGTCCTCGCCATCGACATGTGGAGTATCCACCGCGGGCACAGAGTTTTGCCGCCGGAGATAAGAGCCGCACCAGTGCTTGTGAAAGGTCAGGCATTTGCTTTGATCAGGCTTTTACTGCCGCTTGTCTGTTCTTGGAGGCGGGGTTGGTGGATCACGCTGAGATGCAGTCATCGTGTGCATGAGACACGGTGGGGGGGGGGGGGAGTAATTTTCCCGAACGCTGGCCGGCCAACCTGCCAGCTGGCTTGTATATATGTACATGTACGTTGAACTTTTTTCGCACCGTGCGTAACCACCCGCGCTAATCGGAGGTGTGGGCTTGAAGTTGGGATTATCGGCGTAAGGCACTCGCACTAGAGTGCAAGGCATTTCCGTGCATGATAATCCTACGGATACATTTATAAAAATGCGATGAATAGTTGTGTGGTGAGCACTAATTTCCAGAACGGGGTTAATCCAATGTCTGTTCTCTCTGCCTTTTCTTTCAGGCCAGTTTACTGGGAAAAGTCCCCCTGCCAGAGTCCCACGTAGTAGCAATTAACCCTTCGCTGTCTGTGGAGGAAGCAGCCCAAGATTACGAGCGCAGGATGAGAGAGGTGAGACCGCACCACGTGATGGCTTAACACGGTCAAGCAGCTGTTTGTAACTTTGCAGAGCTTTGCATCTGCTAAACAAAATGTGGTCAGATATGTATGGCTGGTACATGTTGTGCCTGATAGCACTGCAAGTTCACGGCATCCCTTCTTCATGGGACATTGAATGCACTCTTCCATATTTGTCAACAAAAACTCGTCAACAATACTGCCTGAAAAGAACAAAACATCTCGGCGATGTTTAAGGCAATGTTTGACAAGCACAGTGTTAATTGTGCTTAGGCACTAAAGTTAGTGCACCATCAAGTAATTCCCATACTGGTCAAATGTGTTTAGATGGATGTGGGTATTTGTATTTCACCCAAGAATTACAAACCCCCACCCATAAATCTCCCATTAAAAGTTTTTATTGGGTGAGATGTTAGCTACCTCGCCTGGTATGCAGGTTGTGGGTTTGATCCCAACCCTGACGCCTGCTGTATATTTGAGGTTTGCGTGTTCTCCCATTGATCTTTTATCCGGGTCCTCCGTTTTTTCCCCTCCACATTTAGAATCACGCGTTTAGATTATTCGGATGCCACTTTGTTGAGCTATCATTTGTGGCCAGGTCGCTTCTGACAAAAAGCTATATAGCTGAGTGGGCAATTCCTGGTGAAATAAAAGGTTTAGTTCAATTATATTTAACCCACACTTTGCACCACTCATCCACCACTTTGCGTACTGTAGTTTAACAAGAAATGTTTTATTGTTCAACGGGGAGGTGACTTGGCCGAGGAGCAGAAGCACATTTGTCGATCATTGCAGAGATTCGTTTTTGAGCTGTGCTGCTGCCCTGCTTAACACTGCGAGTTTAAGGGAGTGCCTGGAGCAATCTTCTTCTTCTTCGTGTGGCTGATGTTGGTGCAGAGCCACAACTACAATCTCACATTCATGTGGTCAAGCCAGACAACGGCATCAGGAGCAGCGGAGTGTATTGCTGTGATGTCTCCTTTGTATTTGTGGTTCGGGCATTGCATCGTTATATGCTGCATGGCCTGTTCTGGATGACCACAGTCACACATTGTATAGTTTATAATTTTCCATTTGTGCAATAACCCAATGCGTCTGTACAATATTTAATAGTATAACCCAATGCATCTGTACAATATAATCTAGACGTCCATACATGCAATCTCACAGTGCTTTACATCAGGGGTAATGGGGGTGGGGTTGGGTAAGAAGTGGCTCTGACTTAAAATAGGAAATTATTTTTGAAATAGAAATGTTTTTTAGGTAGAGGGACTTGAAGATCCCAATGGAACCGGATTCCCTGACAGTCTTCGGCAGAGTTCCACAATCCAGATCACACGGAAGCGAAGGCCCAGACATCACCCATGGATTCATCTTCTTTGGTTCTTTCGGTAAAGTCACGTAGAATGAGAATAAAATAATAAAATAAAATAAGACAATAAAATTCTCACGACGTTTCGGCCACAACACAAGTAGCCTTCATCAGGTGAAAACAGAACTGTCGGGACGACAGTGAGAATTTTATTGTCTTATTTTATTCTCATTCTACGTGACTTTACCGAAAGAACCAAAGAAGATGAATCCTTGCAGTCACGAAAGCTTTAAATAGAAATCACCCATGGACTTTGAGCTCCATTCTGGGGATGCAGGGGAGATTTAAGTCCACATGAGATCACAATTGAAATCCTCTATAGTATTGTCTGTTCATGTAACTGTATAATATGCTGTCACTCAATATGCAAAAGAAAAGTGAATCCTCAGATTTCTTAGATCACATTGTCTCCATTGGTTACTTTTAGTGTAAAGTCATATGCTGAAAATGGCATTCTAATCTGTTCAGAACCAGAACAGTTATTTATACTGGAGGTATCCGATGAGCTATAAAGATCGTTTTCACATATGTTCATGTGTTAAAGTTCTTCAGTATCTCATCTTCTCTACTGTGGCCATTTGTTTTACTGTGATGCATGTCTCAACTCCATTGAACAACCAAATCAAAGTGGCTTTATTTTAACAGGAAAATGCATAAAACCAGGAGGTGTGAAACGAGCAACCTTGAATTTGGAGTAACATCCTTCTGTTTAATTTGTATATCGAGTACTTGCAATTTTTTTTTAAAATGAGCCGCTTCTTTCTTCGGGTTGTGCCAATCACAATCACAAGTCTGAGCAATAACGCTCTAATAATGGTGCGGTATTTTGTATTGCATATTTTATGGAAGCTTTTGAAGATGTCAATGTCGCATATTGTCGGTACAGTGGACTGTACTCTTGTGTTTTAGGTTTTCCCAGGAGAAGATATTCCAGTTTTTGATTTACTCGTGCTCGGGATGGGACCGGATGGGCACACTTGCTCCCTCTTTCCTTCACACCCTCTTTTGCAGGTAAACGTTTGCACACCTACACATACAGAGAGGTGTAGGCTATGTTTGTAAATCAATTTGATGTTGATTTGTATTTCCATATTCTGTGTTCAACTAGCCTTGTGGTGGAGAAGCAACAAGTTACCTGTAGATAACTTCTTGCTATGAATGTACAAAACGCTGAACTAATTTTTCCCTTAATTCACAAAAACTACAATCCTGCATTTAACCCAATGAAATATTTTGGCATGGGAGTTGATATTTCTTTTGCATAGATCTCTACACACAGCCATTATTTTCTTTGCATTTATGATGTCCTGCCATGATACCAGCATACTCCATGCATGCTGTTTCATGGTATTTTGTTACCCATTCAGAAGGATATATGAAGTAGCACTCTTACCTTTTGTTCGCTTCATGTATTTAGCAATGACGTGATTAAATTCCATAAGGTATTGATGTCTAAACCTGAGAAAATGAAACTTTTTTTATGTCTTCGTTTTCAAATACTTTAAATGAAGTGGCATTTTAAGCCTTGGCTCTACAACTTTGGAATTTTCACATTGTGTCTTATCTGGAATGGAGTGGTTAGTTTTATTTTCATAGAAATATTACACACTGTGAACAATGTATTGCCAATATATTTTATTCGGGTGGCAAAAGTTCAACATATATACATAATGGCAGTGTTGTCCACATTATGCTACAGAAACCATTGCAATATCACCAGCCAGATTAGGCAGGTCATGTACAGTATTTATTTCCCTTACGCGCCTGGGGATTGAAATATATAGCGCGCACCGCAGTATTACAGAGCCACACAATACAATACAAGACTGAACGTTTTATAAAATCGTAACGTAAAAATTCTTAGCTGCATGCCGTGGTGTACGCCTGTAATCCAGCAAACTGGAGGCAGCGCGAGTAGGTCATTCAGAGATTAGAAATGTACCGTGGCTGAGATGCTTACCTGCATGTTAGTAGGGAGCCCAATGAAGCAGTAAAGTATGTCTGAAAAAAATGAGTGTTCAATTGTGAGTTCAACTGATATTTCATTTAAAAAAATCAAGGTTTGTTTTTCATCACCAATATAAAAATCGCATTTTATATAAATTAACAATGGTTTTTCCAGATCAATGTATGTCAGTAGCAGTTATTAACCAAGGCAAACATTGGAATTATTTCAACATCACTGTGTCTCAACGGATGATAATGGGTTACCAGATGTATTCTGGGGAGGATGTGTTATGGGGAGCGTCCCTGTAACAGCCCAGGGACAGAGTGTGATTTTAGACCTCTTTCTGCTGCGCTTGATTGTCAGTTGTGGGTGTTTTCCAGGCACTGTTTGACCACGTGCAAAAATACTTGTGAAAATAAATAAACTCAACCTCCTGCTGGAAAATATTAGTTGTGATTCAGGAACTTTGCTAAATACAGATACAGTCTGTTCTCCTGCACCGCGTGTTGTTTTCATAACGCGAATTGGATATAACGCGATGAATGTATTAGGGAACACATTTTTTTTTAAAGCTTTCGTGACTGCAAGGATTCATCTTCTTTGGTTCTTTCGGTAAAGTCACGTAGAATGAGAATAAAATAATAAAAAATAATAAAACATTGTAGCTCTGTCACTTGTGTTGTGGCCGAAACGTCGTGAGAATGTTATTGTTTTCTTTTATTATTATTTTTAAATTATTTTATTCTCATTCTATATGACTTTACCGAAAGAACCAAAGAAGAACACATTTTTAATCAAGCGGATGCGAATTGGATATATTACGCGATTGAGTTAACATAACAATGTCGCGCGAGTAGGAATAAGTGGTTGTACGGCTGCCTCGACGTAGCATCACGCCAAGCGGGATGCTGCTGGATGCTTCTAGATGCTTCAGATGCTGCCCATGTGCCTCATTCTTTGTTCAGCCTGTATTAGCATCTCACGTGTTATCGCGGACTTTATCCTATATTATTTATAGTCACGCGATTTTTACGTAATACAGTGTTCTTCAGGAACACAACTACTGTGTTATAGGAAAACAGACTATTTGATTTATCTTAAAAGTTCGCTTTGATGATTTGATGGTTTGCCATGCATGCTGAATGATAGGAGACGAAACTGCTGGTCGCACCCATCAGTGACTCCCCCAAGCCTCCGCCAGAGAGAATCACGCTCACTCTGCCCGTGATCAACGCAGCCAGATGCGTGATGTTCATCAGTACGGGTGAGAGCAAGGCGGCAATACTCAAGGTAAGCGCGTTCTCAACGGCATGGCTCATCGTTCTTAGTGGATCGGGCAATCTGAGACCTTACATGAACATGGTTAAAGTTGGTCAATACGGTAGTCCCTCGGTTAACGTTTTTAATACGTTCTATGAAAACTGTTCACCGAAACAACTTAATCGAAGAGAGAGCTTTTTCCACTGCCAAAACAGAAAACATAATGTAAACAAACTCAGTCGAGGTCTAAACGCTCATAAATGGGCGTCAGTGATTGGCTGAGGGCATGGCTCAGCCCCACTTAGGAGCACTCAGATTGGCCGAAATTGGCGCCCCGCGTGCCTAAAGTAAACATACAGTTGATCAAAATTGTAACGTTAGTTGAAACCATGAGGTCCTATTGAAGGCAAAACATGATCCCAAAAACCGTTAACCCATGTCACTGTTTGCCGAGGGACCACTGTATGTTTTCATGCATTGAATCTAATACATTTTTCCTGAAAATACACATAAAATATTGAATAAATGATTAATGATAATGTTGGTGTTTGGAGGCAAATGTGAGGCAGCCACCACAGTGTATTAGTGTACCGGACATAATCTAGAATGTATTTGTAGTTTTATTCATTTTATATATATGCAGATAAATATATGCCTGGCTGGGTGGTGACTTGACTTGCAATGGGAATAATGCGAGTTTCAATCCTGCCCCATTATTCAAACAGGGTAATTTTTATTGCGATAGCCTTTGCACATACAATTAACTTTTAAATTCAGTGTAGTATAAGAACGCAAAAGAAATCTGTGGATAGAGGTGTGTTAAACGAAATAAAAATCTAAATGCAGTTGCTCTAATAAGTATTTTATAAGGGTAAGTTTCCCATGTAAGTTATTTTTTTCTTAACTGACTAACAATGGTTCATGCTTGTAATCCAGCTCTTTTAATGAATCAATGTTTATTTGTTACACGAAGCCCCATTTAGCCAGTTACCCAGCTAGTTTGCAAGGGTGATCCATAGTGCTATCAGAACAAGAACAACATCAAAGTAATCAGAGGTGCAGGAAAAAATTGTTCTTAAATAACAACATTTGAACAATATTAACAAAATAAACATCAGGCATATTGTACCAAAAACAAGAATGAGGTAATGATTGGTTGGAGAGGAGATGAAGAAGTGAATACGATCAAACAAATAGCATCATAATTTACATTTATTTTTAAGGTGCCTGCCACTAATGTCTCAAGGTGCCTTGTACGATTGAGGTTAAGGAAAGGCCAAGAGAGAAGGAGAGCTACATAAAATAAACGTAATTAAGAAAATGTGTTTTTAGACATGACTTAAACGTATCCACATTGTCGGTTAAACGAATTCCCAATGGTAGAGAATTTCACAACAAAGGTGCAGACACAGCAAGCCGCCCGCTCACCCCAGGAAGGCAGCCGGGATCGAGGTACGCACAGAAGGGCGCAGTCTGCAGATCTTAAGGACCTTGAAAGGGAGTGTACGGATGACTTAACTCGTGAATAGATGGGATGCAAAACGTAACGGCACTTGAGCCAAGGTTTTGTGGATGCATTTGTGTGACTCAATCCCACAGAACTGTGAGTAGCCCAGGAGGTGACAGTACAGTTCGTGGGTTCTTGGATTTTTGAGTGTCATGTAGAGCATGTGGATTATTGTGCCTCCGAGTGTGATTCCCTTATGTTCGTAAGTTGTCCCCAGATACTCCAGTTCCCTTTCACTTTCAAAACCCTCATTAAAATTTATTTTTTGCCAAACATGCCTGTTCATAACCTCCTAAAAATGTCTTCATGCTTGGTGAAGTTTTCCTGGAGAAAAAAAAAGCATGTTTATATATTGCCTTTAAATTAGCTGCAGTGCTAAATTTAACTGCCTCTTCTGCAGGTGTCTCGCTTGAAAGTGCCTCTCCCTTGGTCTCTTTGCAGCAAGTACTGGAGGGCCATGACGAGCACCCCCTTCCTGCAGCCCTGGTGCAGCCCAGTAACGGGGAGCTGCTGTGGCTTCTGGACAAGGCAGCGGCCAGCCAGCTCAAGTCAGCACTGTGACGTCTGCATCCTGCAGAGACTGACAAAACTCGGGGTGTCTAACGCTGGGCAGCCCACGGAACGCATGCATGTGGTTTCCGTTACGTCAGGGTCTTCAGCCGAGTTGACACAGGTTATATAGAACATTTCCGGGCTGTTCTGGGAGGCTAATAGCAATATCAGAGCGCTAGGACAACACTACTGAGGTCTTTGATTTAAGGTTCTCAACAGATGCATGCGAGTATTTGTGGAGGGCATGTGAATAGTGATATTCTCAGTTCTCGGCATTTTGCGCATGAAACAGCACAAATGTGCAATTTAATTTGTCCTAATTTAGTAACTTCTGTCATCGGCAGTTGCAAATTGCTGTGGCTAGTTGCATTAAACATATGGGCTATGCGCATTCGATGATGCTGCTTTAAATTACAAACCGAGTGTAAATGTAGCTGATGGTGTTTTATGCAAGTAGGCTTTGATAGCAGGCTTTGGGATTACACACTGCATTTGTGTAGCAGTCTGCACGTTTGCAGGTGACCGCATCTCTAAGCTGGTTTTTAATAAACCAGAAATGCCAAGGTGAACTCTAAAGGGTAATTTTTGTGAAAGTCATAGGAGCTGCATTCATATGTTGACGAAAACACATTGCCGTAGCAATATGCCGCCCATTGTGGGTAAGTAGAGACATTGCGCAACTTAAAACATTGGTTGACGAGGAACATTCTTCAGTGTGTGCGCCGAGGCCCTGTGCGCTCGTACAAAAAACTAACAGCGTAATGCTTTCGTTGTGGATGCTTTCTAACAGTGTTGGAAAGGCCCAATACAAATGTTCATGATTCTATTGACGATTAAATAATGTTTTATATTTCTGTGTCAGCAGACAAATGTGAGAACACCAGTACAGATTCAAAACAACAGAGAAAATTGTTATTTTATTTCGATTTAAAGCTTTCGTGACTGCAATGATTCATCTTCTTTGGTTCTTTCAGGTGAAGGGGGCGAGACTGTCTGGTAGGACAGCGCTGTCCTACCAGACAGTCTCGCCCCCTTCACCTGATGAAGGCCGCTTGTGTTGTGGCCGAAACGTCGTGAGAATATTATTGTGTTATTTTATTTTATCAATTTATTATTTTATTATCATTCTACGTGACTTTACCGAAAGAACCAAAGAAGATGTTATTTTATTGTCAACTAATTATCATAGCAAATTACAGTAAATGTATCATTTACTCCACTATAAAAATGCAGATTATGAAGATATCAGTTTTTAAAATTCTTATTTCATCTATGTTGATATTTTTTAAGATATCTTGCTGAATGACATCTGTCATGGCGCTTTGAATGTTGTCTTACTTTGGACCAGGTATTTGAATGAGATATTCTTCGGTTTTTCAAATAATTTACAAATGCTGTACTTGAATTGCTCTTAAAATCAAACTGGTACAGTACTCTTGCGATTCCTGAGGTTTAAGTTTTGTGCTTCAGTTCTAGTATTGATCGTGTGAAATGGACTATGGATGTTGATTTTTGTTCATTGATAAAGGTGCAGAATTAAACTGTCGGCCTTGAGTTGTGTTTAATAAGAGCCAAATCCATGTAATATTGTGGATGCTTAGACCCTAATGAACTAAACCAGTTAAAATGTAGGATCATATGTTTTATTTGGTGTTTAGAGTAAACCCACTGTACCAGCTGGATATTGATTATTTTACACGAGATTCAAATACATTTCCTAAGCATGCTTCATAATCCTATATTTGTCTGCCTTCTTACCACATAAGTCCATAACTTCCATTCACCAAGCTCTGACATCCTTCATGTATCATCACGACTTTACTCCATCTCCCTGGTTCTCTGATCATCACATTCCTCCCTAATTATACATCTCCAGTGTGTTAAATAGGGCTCTACATTATTAATAATACAAACACTAAATGTATTGTCTCTGGTAAATATCTATATAAAATACCAATATTGGGGTTCTCAAGGAGGGGATGAGGGCAATGGAGACACGTGGAGTGACAGACATGCAGACACTTGAGACAAGCAGAAACGAATACATACGGAGTTTATTGACGGACATGGAGGCACAAACACGAATACACTCGTGCCGTTGGGAAAATTGTTGTCACGGATTTTGGCATCATCAGTCCATTTCCTTGTCCTGGATAAGCATGAGCACGAGAGCGTGAATTATATCATGACTGGAACACTTTCTCACCCATCCGGGCCCACTGAGTTGTTTGGCTCGGTGTGGCTGCGATGATCGAGGAAACTCGAGAGAACCGTGTGTCGTGGTGAAACATGTTGAAGAGCACTGCACTACGCGATCACCTTCTGCACATGCGATCGTCATACACACGCATCACACGCGCTGGTGTGTGCAGTCGGGTACAAGCCTGGACCATGGACCACTTCAACAGGGAAAACAGGTGTTGTGTTCATATCCGATTGTGACACCACCAACTGCACCACAATCACCCTCCATCACTACAACCGTTATCTGCCACCACCACCATCAAAGACCACCATCACCCACGACCCACCAAAAAGATAAAGTTCCCCTGTATAGCATGAACAGACTTGGGGCAAGTGTAATTAGTAAATACCTGTGATAGCCAGTACAGCACACGAGGGGGTGGGTGCCTTTCTTCAAGCCTGGCCCTCTTGTCTCCCGAGTAGTTTATCACGTGGCTCCATGCACTTCATGTGGGCAGTGAGCTCCACCTTGGCTTTTGCAATAGCAATGCAATTGAACCTAAGTCGGGACCTCGGGGTCCCGAATAAACGGAAGTCAAAATCGTAATTAATGTTTTTTTGGCGACTCCGTCCCACCGCGCACATAAACGCCGTGACCCACCTGGCGCGGATCGTTTTGTTGTCATGTTGCCAAAATTGCCGTAGACATAAACAAAACATTTAAACTTTGATTAGCGCATCGTGTAGAGCTCGTTGAGAAGAATAGATTTCCGTATAGTTCGCCTTCAACAGACAAAAAATGACGTCGCAACGCAGTTTATGCGAGAGCCGGGGGGCTTATGGGGGACCCCGGGGGGCTTATGGGGGACCCCGGGGGGCTTATGGGGGACCCCGGGGGGCTTATGGGAGACCCCGGGGGGCTTATGGGGGACCCCGGGGGGCTTATGGGGGACCCCGGGGGGCTTATGGGGGACCCCGGGGGGCTTATGGGGGACCCCGGGGGGGCTTATGGGGGACCCCGGGGGGCTTATGGGGGACGCCAGTGGGCTTATGGGGGACCCCGGGGGGCTTATGGGGACCCCGGGGGCTTATAAATTTTGAAGATCACATCACATGCAGTGATCACAAAGGGTGCTGTTTATTCATCCATCGGCTGCGGAAGTTCATGCGCAACAGAAAGAACAGCATTACGAGCAGGCCCTGCCTCACGAGTGCTGCGGGTTGAGCAACTTCTCCGTCCTTCCACTTTTGTAAAGCCAATCATTTGCCAAGCCTTCACCCACCGTTTCGTAAAAAAATTGTGCAGAGAGCAAGAACAAGCTGCTGCAACAGTGGGCATTAACTTGTGGTTTAACTCATCACACCATTTGCACAACATTCACCACCTTCTTGTTTTTTTTCGGTAAAGTCACGTCGAAGGGAAATAATAAAATAATAAAAACAAAACAATAAAATAAAATTATCACGACGTTTCGGCCACAACACAAGTAGCCTTCCTCAGGTTGAAGAATCAGAACTGTCGGTTAGACAGCGCTCCAATGAACACTGCTAAGCTTGGCAGCGTCTTTTAAGCGTATCCAGAACGTTAGGATGGACGCAAAACTCCAGCATCGTTGGCACTGCGAGGTGATCCTTCAGATACATTTCTAAACAGGCCTTGATTGTCCTCAACAACCTGCAAAACAAATAACCATTGTTTCCCGTGAACAAAATCGCACTATTTCTCTTGTGAAGCATGCACAGGAATATGGGCCCCAACAATGGCACCACACATTTGTGGAATATGGTGTTTCACAAAATTGTTGTGCTCCAGTTGGTAGGTTGATACGTGATGGTACAGGTTCAGTATGTACAGCCAGCTTTGTGCACTGATGCATGCAATTGTAGGGGCAATTAATTGGCAAATGCTTTCCTTTCCATTCGGATGTTTTCCCAATCAATGGTTTTTCGTGAAATTTTGGAGATGAACCTCCCACCAGCTCTTACTCTGGTAATGTTTCCAAGTTGTAGGTACTTTGAACAGAGGCAAGAGAATATGCAGTGACCAGTTGCAGTTACTGAAGGAGAGTAATTTTCCTTCTCTGGGAAAAGCCTCACTTGGCGCAGCTGTCTGCAGCATGACCTACAGAGTCGTGTATCTGGCATCAGATGTTCATATTTCACAGTTCTCTGCAAATATCAACAACATGCAACTCACGGTGTCTGATCTTCATTTTTTCCCAACTCATATCAGAAATTCAATAGCACGCAAAGTAATTGATGACGCATTGGCAGTGGCGCAAGTGAAATAAAATAAAATCAACATGTTCGTCAATGAAAGGGAAAATATATTCAGTTATAGGCGATGTTAACTGCCTCGCCACTTCATCGGGGTATCATTTGTGATTGCCAGGTCGCTAACTGAAAAAATAGCTACATAGCTCAGTGGACCTTACCGGGTAAAATATTTAAAAAATGTTGAAGGAGCATTCATTGGGTTTTCGTTCACTGCACACAAACAGTGGCCTTCTTGTGGAGCTGCACCAGGCGGACCTCACAAAACGACGTGCGACATTCGCGCTGCGCAACACGCTCCCAGGGCATCGCCAGCGAAACGATTTTCTCTGCGCGCGTGCACGGCGACGCCCTCGGGGCGAGATGTTAAACAATTTGGCGACCGCCGCTGGCGTCTCGTCACACGCAGGCGGGCATGGCGGAGCGGCCGGGCGTGGAGGAGGAGGAGGAGGCGTGAGATCCTGGGGCTTCAGGTGAGGGTTCGAGAGGGACGTGGCGCGTGACGGCTCCCACTCTTCGTCTCTCTCTCTCTCTCTGTCGCCACGTCTCTCCTCCCTGTGGCGCGGGGGAGAGGAGACGGAGCGGGTCGGGGTGGGACACGGGGGAGAGGAGGAGGCGCCCCAGCGCGGAGCTCCGCCGCTCAACCCAGCATCCACCTCCACGCCAGGCGCCTCCGAACTCACATTTCTCATTCTCTCCTCGCCGCAGCAAATTTCCCGCCCCTGCGCTTTTAAATTGCGAAACGGATTAGCGAGGGCTCGCTCTTCAGTGAATTAAAGTATCTGTAACACGACCCATGGGCTTCAACAGCATTGATTGGGGACACGCAAACTGACCGGTTTTGACATTCGGTGTTGTTGTTGTTTCTCACCGTCCAGAGTGTCTTCGTTATCCAGGTGACAGAGCTCTCGGAGCCTGGTGGGAGAGCCCTCGATTTGTAAGAGCGCAGAACCAGGTACATGCGCGCAAATAACTTTGGCACGTTCCGTTGAGTTCACTCCAAAGATTCAACTAAAGATTGATTGCATCGGTGAGATTCAATGTGTGTGTGTGTTGAGTTTGTACCGCCGTGGTGCGCATGAGCAGCCACCCGGGGCAGCTATTGCAGACAGCGCTCTAAAGGAATAAAACGATGCACAGCGATGAGTTGGATGAGAACTGGGTTTGTTTTGGTAAACCCAGCTTGACAACAGGAAGTGATAACCCTACATTACGGGGCAAGGCAATGTGGCCGTAGAGAATAAAGTTTGTAATCGATATTGTGTTGTCACTGTCACGTGCCCTGCCTGTTACACGCACGCGGCACGGGAACGCCGCGTTCACTGGACGCTGCGTGCAGAGACGCATCCTCGCGATGTCTGCGAGACTGATGACGGTGGTAACGCTCGGACGAGAGAACAGAGACGCAGGTTTAAAGCGTTTAGATAATTGAGTTGGGGCCCGGGAGGGAGGACACGGCCCGGCCTGGAAGGGACAGATGATGCGAGAGGGCCGACTGCGGGGGAGATGGAGCGATGGAATCTGCGCGTGTGCCTGCGCTGGGTTGATATATCGCAGGTTTTTGGAGGCCTTCATCCAACAGTGCATTGGCCGTGTCTGAAGGTGGTGGTGGTAGTGCATGAATAATCGCCTGTGGATGCACAGTGTGGCATCTGGTCAGGGTGCACAACAGCGAGGCTACGGGTTAGGCATTTTTCGTAAAATGTAGGGCTAAGGTCCAGATTAAAAAGCGATTATTCACAGAAAGGTCACGGAATAAGTTTGTGTGTTAATCACTGAGGTGTGCGTCATCGCTGTGGCACGTGTATCCCAGTGGTGTGTGTAACGCTTTGGTGTGTGTAATCAATGCGATGTATATTTATCTGGTGTTTAACATTGCGGTGTGTGTATCGTGGCGGTGTCTGTTTCTCTGCGGTTTGTGTAACATTGACGTGTGTGTATCATTGCAGTGTGTGTATCGCTGGGGTCTGTGTATAACCCTGTGGTGTGTGTATCACTGGGGTGTGTGTATCGCTACAGTGTGTGTATCGCTGGATCTGTGTATCGCTGGGGTCTGTGTATCGCTACGGTGTGTATCACTGGGGTGTGTGTATCGCTACAGTCTGTGTATCGCTGGGGTCTGTGTATCGCTACGGTGTGTGTATCGCCGGGGTCTGTGTGTCGTTGCGGTGTGTGTATCGCTGGGGTCTGTGTATTGTTGCGGTGTGTGTATTTCGCTGGATCTCTATACCGCTGCGGTCCGTGTATGAGTGCGGTGCGTGTATCGCTGGGGTCAGTGTAACTCTACGCCGTGTTTCTCTAGCTGTGTCGGGTGCAGGCAGACAGCACTTGCAGCCATGGCGGTGCGTGGTACTCAGGTGTTCAGCACCAGCAGCATGAGTGGCCGCACAATGAGCATCAGCTTGGATGGACCCGCGAACGCCCTTAGCGTCTGCCGGGATGGCTCACAGGTGACAAGCCCTTCATCACCGCTATTAAACACACAGCCTAGGCACAGTATGAGAAATAACAACACTCCTTCTGGCTCTGCACAGGGACCCCAGCGGTCACGTGACCGGTCCTCTAGAGAAGTGGTTGACCCTGGTGATGTGACATTATGATTCAGGGTCGCGATTCAATTCAAGAAATATATTGTTTCTTGATTTATATTTTGTATGTTATTTTGCTACTGAGGCCTAAGTGTGACATAGGCATACATGTGTATAAATGCAGCCTGCCAATGAACTAAGGTGTATCCATTGATTTTCTGAGTGGACGAAGCTTAAAGAAGTTTGGTCATTGTTTCAATTGCCGCACTGGCAGAACGAGCCAGAGTCCTCTGGATTGCAAGTCCATTGTGCTCACCATTACATCAAGGCAGCATATCCCACGTAAAATTTCATTCTTATAAGACCACAATGCGCAGTTCAGTGTTGCATGTATGTATTTTGAACTTCTTTCGCTCCGTACATAGCCAACCATGCTAATTGTGGAGTTGGGGCCCAGTTGGCGTGTGGTTTGCGGTGAGAGAGCGCAGCGCTTTTGCGAGCACGGCTCACAGAGGTAACACTTTGGGCTGCAGGTGGCTGTGGCGGGTCGCAACGTCTTCAAATTGTACGCCATCGAGGACGGCGAGTTTGTGGAGCGCGCCAACTTGCGCGTGGGCCGCAAGCCGTCGCTTAACTACAGCTGTGCGGATGTGGCGTGGCACCAAATGGATGACAGCCTGCTGGCCACGGCCGCCACGAATGGGGCCGTTCTCACCTGGAACCTGGGAAAGGCGTCACGCAACAAACAGGTGGAACCATCCCGCACATTCACTTTCCCCCCTACTTATAGTCCCACTCCTTAGCCCACGTGCCGGAGTTTGATCAAATTGCCAGTCTCTCCTTGCGCCAAGTGTGGAACAGTGTCCATCACTGTAAACCATTGGTAGTCGTTTAACATAACAATGTCACCGTTGACTATCCGTAAAGTGTTACTCACTTTGAGATGAGTCTTCTGCCAAAAATGAGAACTCGCACCCTTTACATTGTCAAAAATACGCTGTACGACATCACCACTCCTAACCGCATAACCATGAACCTCTAGCATTTGAGATGTGCTCACATTTATATGCTGTATCCATACAAATTGAATTGGAGCTCAAACCAAATCGTAATCATAGCTCTGTCCCAACTCTGCTGCCATGTCTTGTACTCTGTACCACTCACCACCTCTTAACTCCCCTACAGGAGCTGCTATTTGCGGAGCACAAGCGGACGGTGAACCGCGTGTGTTTCCACCCCAGCGAGCTGCACATGCTGCTGAGCGGTTCCCAGGATGGCTTCATGAAATGTTTCGACCTGCGGCGCAAGGAGAGCGCCAGCACGTTCAATGGTACCCAGCCCCCAGTTTCCTCCCCCTGCCAAGTTGCAAGAGCCAGCCCAGATGTTTATGGTGCACCTGTCAAGCGTGGAAAATAGAGGCAATGTTATTCCAGAGTGGTTGGCGCACTGCGCAATGAATCAGGTTGAGCCTCAGTTCAATTCGCGGCCACGGCTAACATCAGTGGCGAGTGATACCTGAACCGTTCTCTGACGCCCACATCGTGGATCCGCACTGGCCAACTTGGTGACGTATGGTCCAACGTCTTCTATGACCACCGAGGCATGGGGAGGCCCGAATCCAGCTGTCGGTCAAAAATACTGTGAATTCATTATTTGTTGTTTTAGGGTGGTGTTTTACATTACAAGGCCGGCGTGCCACTGGTGGCCCCTGGTGGCCTTTAGTGCGGCCTCTGGCGTGCGGCCCCCGACAATGCACAACATGTGAAGACACACCCCTTGCCAGGCAGTGTGGCGGTATGGCGGTGTAGCAGCCCTCACACTGATGATGTCTTCTCGGCGAAAGTGGCGTCTCTCTGAAAATTAGCGAAGAACACTCTTTTAGGGCATAGCTCGGGGGTTGACCATACCAGTTTGAAAGCCAGGGTGATGCATCTTTTTGAACATGTTTCACAGGCTGGGCAGCCAAAGCAACGTATTCTATGTTTGCGTGTTCCACAGAGGCAGTTTGAAATCAAAACACCGTGTGTGATTTAGCCCAGCGAGTGCAGATAACGTGTTTTTTATTTTTGCCTCGCGTGATCCGCAGGCCAGTCGGAGAGCGTACGCGACGTGCAGTTCAGCCCCAGGGACTGCTTTTCCTTTGCGGCCACATTTGAGAATGGAAACGTGCAGCTGTGGGATATTCGGCGATCAGACCGCGCGGAGCGCATGTTCACGGCACACAATGGGCCCGTGTTCACTTGCGACTGGCATCCTGACGAGAGGTGAGAGAGGGGCTCCCCCCCCCCCCCCCCCCCGATCTAGAACCTCCTTTCCTTGGCTTTCAGGGCTGCACTTCAGAGTAATGCACTGTATGCCCGTGATATTAGGACGCCACTGGAACTATGCACTTTTAAATCTAGATTTAAAACTAATTTCTCTAGAACTTATTTTAGTTTTGTTGCCCTTCCCATGTACCTCCGATTAGCATGGTTGGCTACGTATGGTGAGAAAGAAGTTCAAAGGCATTCTCTGGTTTAACACTGGTGGGACAAGGCCATAATGAAGGCTGTCTGGTGTCGGCCAATCGGTTTCAAAGACAATGCATATATTGGTAGATTTTTGTTTGTATGTTTTGCCACCAGTACGTGTGGTTAATGCAGACTTGAAAAGTATCTATTTTGTCTTTGAACATCTTAAAACTTATTCTTATTTTTTCATCACCTTGGACACTGGAAAAAAAGGTCCTATAGGTGCGAAAGGAGTTCAACATACATACACACACATGGAGCACTCTGCGGAGAATACTGATTGTTTTCTTTTGTTCCTCAAAAACATTATCTGCTGACACCGCATTGGCAGTGGTGCACAAGCACAAATAAAAGAAAATCATCACTTTCATCAATAACTCTGCCTTAAAAGGAAACATATAATCGGTGACGTTTCAGGCAATGGGCCCTCTTCATAGCACATATAGGCCATAGAGATACAGTGGATACGAGTTGGAGGGAAATAAGAGTAGTAAAGTGAAATCTTATCTACACTATATATCTCTTGCCTTCGTTATTGTTGCTGTGCAGTGCCCGGGTGTTGTCTAAGTGTAGTCTGGGACTGTTTTTGTTGTTGTTTTGCTGCCTTGCCCAAACTTGCATTATTGTTGAAAAATCGGCAGGAATTGATGCAATTTGTACTTGTATACTTTATTTTTAGTGACTTGCTGTCGGTTTTTGTATTGTAACTTTCTGATCCGCCCCTGCTGGACATTGATAAAAAAAGAGCCCCATGGCTCATCGGCTTCCTCCAGGATAAATGATAAAGATTCTGATTCTGTCTTTCCCCTTGCCGACACTCGACTCCTTCTTGGCAGAGGCTGGCTGGCCACGGGTGGTCGCGACAAGCTGGTGAAGGTGTGGGACGTGGCGAGTGCGCGTGCGCGCGAGCAGTACTGCGTGCAGACCATCGCCTCCGTGGCGCGCGTCAAGTGGCGGCCAGAACGCCGCCATCACCTGGCCACGTGCTCCATGATGGTGGACCACTCGGTCAGCGTGTGGGACGTGCGGCGGCCCTACATCCCGTTTGCCGCATTTCCAGAACACCGCGACGTCACGACGGGCATCGCGTGGCGCAATGACCCCCACTACCTGCTCTCCGGCTCCAAGGACTGTACCCTCTTTCAGCACGCCTTCAAGGTGCTTCCCGGATCCGTGTGGCTACGAGCTCGCCTCCTCAAGCACAATAACCACACCAGCGTTCTTACTTTCTCTCACTGTTGCCTCCAGTTGAAATGTTGGTACTGGCAAAGAAAGCTAATTTGTGCATTTCTTCAGGCTCTTGTACATATGTATGTTCAACTTCTTTTGCACATAGTCAACCGTTCTAATCAGAGGTGCGGTGTGGTGTAGCCATTTATACTGCTGGATATAAATGGAGAAGACATCCGCATATGGCTCTGGACAATACTATCATATAGCTATGACAGTATTGTTTGTATTGTGGACCCTGCTGGGTCAGGTGGCAAGCTCTAGCAGGTAATTCAACAAGATGGTCAGGTGATGAAAATAGCAGTGAAAGAGATGCCTCTGCAGTGGGAAACACCAGCTTGAGGTGAAGATAGATGCTTAAAGTTGCTGTACACGTTTCGAATAGGGACCAAACACAGGCTTATCTTTGTCAGGAGCTGAGACCCTCTGAATGCATGGCTATGTGGCGAGATGTTTACCTCCTTGCCTGCTATACAGAAGGTCGTGGGTTCGATCCTGACGCCTGTATATTTGGAGTTTGCATGTTCTCTCTGTGGTTGCGTGAATATTTCTCCAGGTCCTCCGGTTTTTCCCTTCACATTTATAAACATGTGTTATGAGTATTTAACTGCGATAAATTTCCACATGATATGCCACTTCATTGGGCTGTCATTTATGGCTAGGTCACTTCTGAAAAAGAGCTATATAGCTCAGTGGGTCTTACCTGGTAAAATACAAATAATAGTTTAATAGTTTTTATGCGATTTTCAGCCATGTCAATGGGAGGTGCTTATGTGCTTCAGAACAGCAGGTAAATTGTAAAAAAAAACTAAGGGTTTAAGCAAAAATCAGTGTGGTTATGGATGTCAGAGGGGGTCAATGTTGTGGTGTCTGGAGGCTGAAAGGGGGAGGGGTAATTAGAAGACCTATTTTTATTTTCTTGGCCTCAAAATCATGTGATGTGTATTGTGGTTGTGAGACGTCTGTATGAAGTGAAAAGCTCCAAACCAAAGGACCCTGTGACCACCCCCAAATTGAGGGGTGTGGTCTATTTGTTACCCTGCAAAGTCTGTGACTTGCAATACAAAGGAGAAACAGGACGCAGATTACAGGACATATGAGAATGTGGTTGCCAAACAGGATAAATAAAACCACTCTAGATTTCAAAGGGGTCAATATTCTAAGCACCACCCCCAAACCAAACCATACGTAAATTCCTGGAATAATTTCAGTGTACTGAAAACAAAGATAATTACATAATACCGTTTTTTTTGGGTTAGATCAAACCGAAAAAAAACTGTATTATGGATGATATTGGTCGCGAACGTGTTAAAGATCATGACACTAAAAATTAAAAAATCTCCCATCAGAACTCCACCACTGACAAATGTGAAACCTTCCTAAAGTCACCTCTCACGGGTGGCCCTATTAGATATACAATAAATGTTGTCCACAACATTTCACAACCTAAACATTTCACAAGTCACAGATACTCCAAAACACGGGCCTACAACACAACTCCATAACTCCCACCCATTTCACCACTCGCTTTCACATTATCACCACAACCACCACAGACCCTCAGCCACGATCCCAAATATAATTCTCAAAAACACTCTTTGTTTCCTCTCACATAATCCTTATACCACTGGTAGTGAACAACAAAGTCCCTCACATTTACAACCTATGACAAACACCTCACAACCACACAATTCACAACACGTGATTTTGTGGGCAGAAAATGTCAATAGGTCGTTTCGTTACCTCAGCCTCTACCCCCCACTGTCTCCCTCAGACACAATACACATCCACAACTACACTGCCTCCTTGTGCAAACATTTCGTTTTTTTAACCAATTACCTGCTTTTGTGGGTCACATGAGCCCCTCCCACTGATGTGGCTGAAAAAAAATCACATATAAGCTTCATCTTCTAGCCTAAAGACAACAGATAAGCCTGTGTTTGGCCGGTCCATATTTTTTTCATCTCGAGCCGGCGTTTCCCACTGCAGAGGCGTCTTGCGGTGCTGTTTGCGTCATGTTTTCTCCGCGGCGTCTTCGTGAGTTTTCTGAAGATGGTCAGGTATCAGCTTTTAAGTTTAACATAAATACATTGAATATCATGCTGCTTATTCTCAATACCCCCCCAGCTTTGAGGATTCTGACATTTTAAGTAACATGCTTTTCCTCCTAAATGTCTGAGTCATCATTATAACAAGTCATAATATTTATTTCCTGTAAACTTTCTGCTTTTAAGACCATATATGCCTGCAGATAATTTCATGTTTAATATGGAGGTTCCCTTGAATTAAAAGGCCAGCCCTAACAAAGAGAGAATCAAACTTGGTGCTTCTTGAATGATATACCTTTGCTAGCTTTATGGGCTCGGTCCACATCTATACCTTGGTGGCAGATTGTAAGATGTAAGCTCGTAGAGCTTTATAAAATACCATGCTGCGGTACATTTAGTGATCATCTAGATTAGAATCCAATAGATAACAAAGCTCCTGCCCCATCCGATGCTTTGAGTTGCATGCTTCGACCTTCGTCCTCATCCACCTTTATTCCTTCAGCGTCTCCTGCACTTTGCCTTCCTTGAGCATCCTCTTCCCTTCCAGTTAAATTGTATTTCCACTGTTGGTAACCGGAGTATTTTTATGAAGCTATTGCTACGTGTTTTTTTATTTAACATTTAAAAAATATATATAATGTATATGTTAGTTTTTAATTTATGTGTTGTTTCGGTGTTTTCGTTGTGGCAGGATGCATCCCGGCCAGCCGACAGTGCCAACCCTGAGGGGCTGTGTGTGGGCCCACGGGGTGACCTGGCGTTTGCAGCCAAGGAGGGTCTCTGCGCTTTAGAGTCAGGCCGCAAGGCTTTTGCTGGTGACCGCCGCTACCCCTTCTTTTTCATCCGCAAGCCACCAGCTTCCGACAGCCCAGAGCTTCCCGCCGCCCAGAACACGTGTGCCAGGTGGGGGGTGGTCTCGCACGTCGTTCAGAGGGCCCCTCACGAGTTTTTGGGGAGGCCTCTGGGATCTCGGATAACTCAACAAAAGTTTTAGATTGGGGTCACTAGAGGAGCGAATGGTAGTTTTTTTTGGAGATCCTGCGGAGCTTCAAGCCTCTGACCGAAGCATGGTTGAGCATAAGTCGTTCTTGGATGGACGACAACAATAATCTATTACTGCTTTTGTGTTTAGTTCGTTGTCCTTCCCCGGCACCTCCGATTAGCACGGTTGGCTACGTACAGTGTAAAAGAAGTTCAACATACACACATTAAGTTAGTATTATAGGCTGCTGAGGCATAACGTGGTGGGTATCAGAGGGCAGTGCAGACACATTGATTGTGCTTACAATTCTATGTTGTCCGCCTTCATCAATCCGTACTCGGGTAACCCCCACGACCCTCAGAGAGTGGGAAGGCCCTCGCCCAGCAGTGGATCGACAGTGGACTGAATGTGTATGTGCAGGGTGATGATTTTAAAGATATTTGCGCTGTTAAAGGGACTCTAGTATTATTCTATCTGTGGCACTGCTTGCATCCAATGCGTAGTGTGCTCAGTGTCCCATGTACCACGGTTTTGCAGCGTGTGCAGTGTGCTGAGTGTGTTCGAGCCCCACGGAGGGGAAGGGCTAGACCCGGTGCTAGGGCTGCATACGGACTGGTTCGTGGAAACGGCTCAACGATACTGCTTGGCTGGCAGGTAATCTTGGTCATGCGTATGTACACGGCATGGCATCCACTATCACTATGCGACCGTTATCACACTGTCTTCATGAGGGTTGTTAATGGCAGGTTGGAGTAATCACCACCATTCATACTTCGTCTTCCTCGCTTTTGCAGATAATACATCTTCCTGTACTATGATGAGAGTCAGCTGCTCAAAATGACCTATATTGTTTAGTTTATTAATTTGGCAACGAGGTGAATTGATGACCCAATGGTTTGCGCACTGAGCTTTGAGTTTAGTTCCCGGCTTTGGCTTGAATCAGGGGTGAGTGACATTTGAACGGGTCCCAAGCTCCCCCCTTCACCAACCCACACTGATTACCATTATGAAGTATGGTCAAACGACTCCCGTGACAGACACGGTGTGGGGAGGCCTTCATCCAACTTTCATCCAGCGGTGGGATGACAAAGTTGTAAATATTCATGGCAATGTGTTACGCGGTATAGCACAGATAATAAACCAGCCCCGCTTGTTGAGCGAAATGCCCGTGGGGTGACTTGGTGATGAAATGTGGGCGCAGGCCTCTCGGGGAGCTGTGTGACCACAACGCGCGCGTGGCAGGGAGCCTCCGCCGCTTCCAGGTGGCGCAGACGTGGACCATGCTCAAACTGCTGTACGGAGGCGGCGACCACTCGGCTTCGCCCGCCTCCCTCGTTCCCAAACCGCCTGCGCTGCCGCCCTCCAGCATGTACGTGCGGGCAACCGCTGCTCCCCCTCTCCTCCAGCTTGCGCGCCTGCATCCATCTCTCTCGGACACACCCAGACAGCTACCACGCCACTCTCTTGCAGCGGAGATTCACGGCATAGCTTCTGCGTTTTGGTGAGTCCTGTTGATGTTGTTTTAGTTTCGGCGTGAAGGAGGGGGTGCCGGTGCTGGGTGGGGAAGGACGATCAGAGGGGCGGCTCCGAGACCCCTCCACCTTCCCCCCACCTGATGGTCAGTGTCTGCTTAGTTGTCTACTCTAACCTGAACCAGCACCTTCTAACACAACAACCCTTCATCGAATACCCTGTGCCTCGCTATTCTATAGAGTTGCTTAACAAACACTCGGCTGTGGACCACCCATCTGTCAGCCGGCACAGACGGCGGCAATGATGAGACGGAGGGTAGTGACGCAGAGACGTTACCTGGGCTGGCAGCTGGTCTTCAGGGAGGCACCACCGACTTCTTCTTTGGGGATGGGGAAGAAGGTGGCCTGGAGCTCCTCACACATGACACACCCGCTGGTGAGCACACTAAGACGGTCGCAAACACGAAAACGCACAACTTACGTGGTATGCACAAATTCAAGTGTTACATGATGAGAGTTTTCCTCGGGGCCTAGATGCTAGTGATGATGACAGCTTCTCTCTGCTGTGCCACTCATTCACCGTAGAAGATTTCCGGGAGTTCTCACTACCGGTGGAAGCGTTCCCTCTCCGCCATGACTTTGCCGAGGGCCCTGCGGCCGCCCCTGCACAGCTCACGGGGGACAGGAGGGACTCGGGCCTCAGTGCGGATGAGGAGGAGAGGGGCGTGGAGGAGGGGTCTGGGCGACCCGGGGGAGCTGCAAGGTGGGGCTACACCCAGATGCCGACACCCACGCACGTGAACTGCACGCATGTGGACACTCTTCACGCACTCGCGGACGTACACACAGACGTGCCGCTCAACAACAACAACAACACCCGCCATTCGCCACTAAGTGGTGGCGACGTCCACCAAGGTGCCTGAGGCCACGTGAAGTGTCGAAGGCTCGCTGGCAGGAGATCACGGGACAGACCCAGGTGCCATGGGTTGACAGACGGACATGACTGACAGATGCACCAGCTGTGCCCCCTACTGTGCAAACTTGCTGCATTTTAGCCACCCGGCGCTCCGCTCGTTGTTGCGACCATCGCTCCTCTATCCTCCGTTGTAGATGGAGGGCGACTGCCTCCAACTGACCAGTAGCATCTTTCACGAGCCTCCTCCATAGATGTGTCGCTCGCACATACGTGCACATGCTGACAATAGCCGATGCACGTGTAACACATGCTTGTAAACATGCATGTGCGGTCATCTCTCGGTTTTCCAGGGTAGTGGGGGGCGGGGGGGCGAGAGCGGTGGCCCAGACAAAACATAGACAGAAAAATTAAAGTTATATAGCATCCATAGAAAATGGTGGGTGCCAGTTAATCAAATATATACTTATGGTTCACTAAATTTTCCATTTACATAAAACTTTTAAAGAAAGAAGTGAAGCCTACATTTTAATTATGATGTAAGAAATAATATACTCTTTTACAGAGATACTCACCAGTCAGTTGTAGAGCATTCTAAGTTGATTGGCAGTGGGACAGTTTAGAGCATAGTATAGTATACAGAGGTACAGTACTCCATGTATAGACTTCTGCTTATGCCACCACTCGGCAGTGTCCTGAAGCTTCAGTAAGCAACAGATCTATGATAAGCACACGGCAAGATGCCGGATGGCAGCCGGAATTTTTCTGGATACGTGAAGGAAGATTTGTATTTCCGTCGATGACAGATGCCAGTTAATAGAACATTCTGGATGCTAAAGTGCCGTATAACAGAGCTTTTGCTGTATACGGATAAGACAAACACATGTAAACTAGGCTATCATAATATATTTATTGTTTACCTATGTGGAATAGGGATAGAACGTGTCATCTCTTTTTATCGCTAATAAAACTTAGCGGTTTACTTATGAACATGGTTTGTGGTCATGCGGGCACGGGAGTCGCTGAGCGGATGACTGAGAAGCAGCTCAGATTTGAGCAGCGTGTGCATAAACAAATTTCACCAGCATGGTTAATCCACAACCATTATAATCTGACCACTGATATAATTGAGTTACCCTAGATAATGAAAAGCATGGCCTATGTGTACTGATGGTTGTTTGTGTGTGTTTGTGGTGCGCAGGCGACTGGGGGCTTGGGGAGCTGGGATCACACCTGCCGAAAGTGTGTCCCTCATATCCGTGTCGCGCCCATTGTTCGGACAGTCCCTGCCAGTTGAAGGGTCCGTAAGGCATCACTATCAGCACACACGCGGCGTTTATTCCTCTCTTTACTGGGGTCACGTTTGAAAACATTTGTCCACTAGGTGCTACGTTTTTTCAATATTAGAATATTGCGTATAATATTACCCTGCACAATCCTCTATAATTATGTCTCTCCACATTCTGGCGTTCTCTGTGAATGGCTTTGTACTTCCTCTGTCCTCCCAGTGCAATGGGCTGCGTTTATACAAAGTAGCTCCTTACAGCAGGTAACAGTGTAAAGAAGATTCTAGATTTGAAGCTTTCGTGACTGCAAGGATCCATACTCCCTTCACCTGATGAAGGCCACTTGTGTTGTGGCCGAAACGTCGTGAATTTTTTTTGTTTTATACTTTTACGTGACTTTACCGAATAGAACCAAAGAGTATAGTGTAAAGAAGGTGCCCGTGTGAACGTGCGTGTTTGGGCCTGTCGCTTCAGGCAGGATACGCATATGCTGGAGTTGTGTGTGTTTATGTCGTGGGGTGGCTAGTGCACTGCATTATGAACCCAGAGACCCGAGGCGAATATCTGAACCTGTCCTGGGCCTTCCCTAGGTCGACACAACCTTAAATAAGTAACTGGTACGGGGTGTAAACATCAGTTTTGGGGAGACAAAGGCGACCGGGCGTTGTGCTAGCCATCCACCCCCTAGTGAGTCATGTTGGCCGTCATAGGTGTATGCTAACAACACTTGCCCCAACAGTCTGTTAAGGCTGTATGGGGATCTTTGTCTTTGATAGTCACCTGTACATGTGTTGGATTAACGTGCATGTGTGTGTGCTGGATTTCCGTTGTGTGTATTTGATTGACGTTTTGTGTGTGCTGGATTTCCACATGCGTGCCCCATAGGTTCTCTCCCACAGTTACGTCTATGCTGGAGCACTATACGGAGATGGGCGACGTACAGATGGCCGTGTCAGCGCTGCTGGTGCTGGGTCAGAGGGCAGGCCAGCACGTCAGTCAGACTGTGCAGGTATAGCACTATGAATGGGGATCCGGGTAAGGGCAGAGGATGGGCTTTGCTTTCGGAGGCTTTGATGATAAATTTTACATCGAACTTTGAATAAAGGATTTTCAAACTGTTGAACGACCACGGTCTTCGCGAAACGAATAAACACATGAAGATAGATTGAAACACTTACATTTCTAAAGTTACATCTTCCCAGACTGGGTCATTGGCAGATGTACATACTCACTCGGGACATGTCCTAGGTTTTAGGATTCATTGGAAAAATCTAAAAAGCGGACCTAGATATGACATCATATGAAATATATTTATTTGGAATTTATCCAAAGATGTAATGTCACGGGAAATTACGTGCCTTACATAATGTCACGTCCGCTGTCTTTCCACCAAAATTGCTATCACAGGAGGTTCCATTTAATTATACTACTAAAATATATATTATTAAAAAATCACACTTAAATAATTACTGTACCCTTGAATAATATTTAAAATCCTTAAATATATCACATAAACAATGAAAGTTATACAAATGCAATTAAAATCCATTTTACCTAAAAATATGAAAATCCTACGGCTTAATTTTTTAAAAATCTTAAACGCAATCTTAAACGACACTTGTTGTAAATTGTAACGTCTACTTTTCATGCCCCTGTCTGCATCTGGCTGTCTGGCTGTACACAGGAGCACTGGTACACGGCATACCTGGAGTTACTACACCGCTTTAAGCTGTGGTCTGTAGCCACACAGGTGATCCGACTGAGTACGTGTGAGGCTGTGAACATCCTCAACCAGACGTCCACCAGCCTTCACCTCAACTGCAGCGCCTGCAAGCGCTCACTCGATGGCAAGGGTTGGCTCTGTGACAAGTGAGTACATCACTGGGGGTGTGTGTGTGTCTGTGTGTGTTGGAGACGCTGCTGCTGAGACTGGAGCGTGCCACTAAGAGGTGGGGCCTTACCATCAGCCCCACCAAAACTAAGCACCTGCCTGGGTATTTTGTACCATCGGACACTCCACCCCCACAACTGCCAATCGGTGATGGGGCAGTTGTGGAGAGAGTGGAGAGTTTCCCATACCTGGGCAGTGTGCTTATGACTGGCTCCAGTTTAACAGCAGAGGTCTCACTCCGAATCAGTCGAGCGGCAATATCTTTTCATCGGTTGCGTAACGCTGTGTGGAAGCTACCTGGTCTGTCGCTCCGCACTAAGCTTCAGGTCTTCTCGGCCACGGTCATTCCCTCCCTTCTCTACGCTTGCGAAACGTGGACCCCCCTAATGGAACATCTTCGCCGGTTAGAAACATTTAGGCTGGCCTGCCTACGATCCATCCTGGGTTTAACCAGACTGGATTGTGTGAGGAGCTCACAAATCCTTGAAAGATCTGGGCAGGGTCCCATCGGTGAGCTCCTCCGGCAGGCAAGGCTCCGATGGCTGGGTCATGTAGCCCGCATGCCCAGCCACCGCATGCCGAAACAGCTTTTGTTTGGCCGGATTGAGGGGGCTAAGCGGGCGCGGCACGGGCTAGAGAAGAGATGGAGTGATGTGGTACAGGAGGACGTGGAGCTGAGTGGACTTGCCGATGACTGGTACCAGCGGTGTCAAGATCGGCCTCTGTGGAGGAGGCTCGTGAAGGATGCTACTGGGCAGTTGGAGGCAGTCGCCCTCCAACAACAACGGAGGGCGGAGGAGCGACGCTCAGAACAACGAGCGGAGCGCCGGGTGGCTAAAGCACAGCAGGTTGGCACAGTAGGGGGCACAGGTGGTGCATCAGCCAGTCATCTCAGTCAGTCGACCCGTGGCACCTGGGTCTGCCCAGTGACCTCCTGCCAGCGGGCGTTCGACACTTCACGTGGCCTCACGGTGCACATAGCCTGGCACAAGCGTCGTGGTGACGTCACCGCCACTTAGTGGCGAATGGCGGTTGTTGTTGTTGTTGTTGTCTGTGTGTGTGTGGGGAGCAGCAGTGTAGTGGTTTGCACTAGGAAACCGGCGACCCGAGGTTGTTTCCCGCTCGTGACTAATAACAGTGGCAAATATTTAAACCGGTCTCGGGCCTCCGCTAGATTGACTCAGCCTTAAAAATTAGCACCTAGTGCGGGGTGTAAACATCAGAACTGGGATGACAAAGGCAGTTTGGGTGCTGTTAGCCCCCCACCCCCTCATGCCATCCCAGCTTTCATGGGGGCTCGCGAACAGCACACACCACCACAGGCGTTTAAAGGTTATCTTGGGGAACTTTATCTATTTTTGTGTAAGGTGCATGGGGTCTCTCTTATATGGATTCAGTAGCAGCTACAAATCGATGTGCAGTGTGGTCAGAGCTATGTCATCAGCGTAGCTTTCTGACATCACTGATGTATATATTGCAACATATCAGGGCCAACACAGAGCCTTGGTGGGGTAGGTCATTCTTTAGGACCTGATAGGAACTCAGATTCTAGCCAAGGAAGAAACAGAACCAGCGGTTGCTCAACATATTTGACAGCAGCCATATTGTTGTGCAGCAGCCCTCTTGTGTGTGGGTTCAAGGTGTTAAAGTGTCAAGGCACAGCGGCTAATTGCTCATGCCACTGCTGTCAGAAGGACCACCACGTGTTTGGGAGCTCGAGAGAATTCCTCGAGAGGATGTTTTGACCTGCTCTTCCAGGCTGGCCAGAAATTCTGGAAGAGTTGGGAGAGCCCACACATTACTCCACCACGTGCGACCTGACGATCGGTTGTGCTGCCGTGGTGGACTTGCAATCCAGAATTAGCTGGTTTGATCTCTTTCTGGGGTAGTTGAATCACTGGGAAAGTGTCTGAAATGCACCTGCCTTGGTTCACCGAGCAGTATAAACAGATCCACCATCCTTAGTGTGTGGGGTATGTATAAAGAAAACACATGTCCTCAACGTGCTTTGTGAAAAAAGTATGATAATTAGTTATGAAACTAATGCTAATTATTTGTATATGGCAGTAAACATCACTTCCAGATGTCGGTGTGGTAAAACTGCTCGACTAACCAATGTAAGGTTGTGATTTCAAATCCCAGTCATGAGTTGACTCAACTTATCATTTTAATGTGGTCAATAAAATACCAATGAGTGTTATGTCAACATTGGTCATCCTACCAAGAGATCTAACCCTGCATTGGTACCGTGGAATTTGCATCACTGGCTCGGAGCTGCCAATGGAGATGAGTGCCACTGTGTAACTTGTTTACTTAGAGAGAAACTTAAAACTGCAACATTACCGTTCATAAAATTAGTAAATTTAGGAGTACATAAATTCGTATTTTTAGTGACCTTGTATCTGCACCACTTTAATTTTAGGGCTGTTTATTTAATATTGGCTCTTTGAACATGTACAGCCCTTTGTTAATCCATTGCTGGATGAGGGCCTCCCCACACCATGCGGGTCATGGGGGTTATTTTACCATACGTAACCAATTCTGATCATTGTGGGTTTTTCAAGGTGAATAACCATCCTCGACTCCACACCACGTATCCCCACAAGCCTGTAAAAACATTGGTGCATGGTAGTTGCCCATCTAACCACGATCCAAGCTCAGCCCTGCTTAGTTTCTGAGATTTAAGATTGGTAACATTGAGAAAAAAAATCAATATTTATTTACCTGTACATCCATCTATCACAAATATTTGATTCACGACAGCATGACCTCTTTTACTGGACCATTAGCGTGCTTGCTTCTCCACTTGGTCCATTCTGTTGGGTGTCTTATATATGGTTATGTGCTGTGTCGGTGACTACTTATGTGGCTGTGTGTGCATGCGCTTGGTTGCAGGTGTCGTCAATGTGCCAGCGTGTGTGCCGTGTGCCACCATGTGGTGCGGGGCCTGTTTGTGTGGTGCCAAGGCTGCAGCCATGGAGGCCACCTCAACCATATTATGGACTGGCTACAAACATCTCCTTATTGCCCCACGGGCTGTGGTCACCTGTGTGAATACACGTGAGGTCACCTAGCTGCGTGTAAACCAGAGGCTTATTCTCATATCCTTTAAACACAACACAGCAGAACGTGCATTTCGGAATGACAAGAGATCGCCGTGCACGTGATCCGGAAGCGCAGCTGAATTCTTGTCCCGAAGATCGGGAGCCGCAGAGTGACCCCTTCGCAAGAAGTCTGAAAACAATCTGCATTTAGGGGCATTTGGACACACGACCCATGTTCATGAATTGCAGATTAACTGTTGGGAAAAGCATTGTCTCGTTTTTGGGTCCTGGTTCATGGTCTTCAATCGCAATGCCCGACTTGCAACTATGCATGAGCGCATCCACACATGGTCCACGCATCAGATTGAACGAGTATGGTACATGTGTGGAGAATACTGGACTTCTAAAGCTGCATCATTGTGAGTGGGGACTCGTGCAATGCAGTTGGGAAGTGCTGTTTTTATTGTCACGTAACATTCAAAAGCCTGCTGGTTTGCACTCTTTGTAATTTTGTAATAAATGTTAATTTTGTTTCTCCGTTGTTTTTTGTTGGGATATATGTAAAGGTATATGCAGACTGAATTCAATTGATATTTGCAATTTCACGTGTCCATTAGTGTAATTTACACTGTGTATAAACGTTTTCTCTTGCTAAGTGTTTTTCTCTCCATAATTCCATATTTTGTTCGTGTTTACGTACGATTGTTTAATGTATCTACCCACGTAACCTCTAAAATTTCCACCAGCTCATAACTCATTGGGTTTTTGCCAGCTTGTATAGAATGTCTATCCATCGCTAAGCTACTAATTGGCTACGTAAACAGCAGCTTAGCAAAATCCATTGTTTTAAAGTACTTCAATCCTCCCTGCCTTCAATCCACACTCACCAGCATGGTGAAGTATGGCCAAATAACCCCAACAGCCTGCATGACAGTACAGTACTTGGTTTGTGATTGTAAATATACTAAATGCTGTATTGCATTGTCTTTATACCCGACGTGTTCACGTAATCGTTGATATTTTCGCAGATTTATTTTACTTTCAGTTTATTTTGGTATAGCCCTGTGAGCCATTCGGCTCTTGATTCCGGTGAAACCACAAAAAAAAACTAAAACACGAACAAGAAAACATCTTAAAGTGACTATGTGAGTGTGCAAACAGAAAATCCATGAAAAAATAGCAAAATATTCCTGGAAAAAAAAGCACCGTACACCAACGCTGTGTGCAAAAATCCCAGTGGGATGCAAGTCAACAACAACAACCACAAAAAAACTTAGATTAAGGCAATCAGTCTAACTCCATACTACAATAAAACACACGTCCAAACCAAAAAACTTTTCGAAATCACCAAACAAAGCCATAATTGCAATATAACAGTGACCATAGGGACTGTGACCGAATTTTTACAATAAACTACGTAAATAACATGTAACACCAAATTCTAGAGCCATAGCTGGCTGCATGAGTTACTCCACAACAACAGAAGCATCAATCGGAGTATCAATTTTTCCAATGCACCCTTAAGATCAGCACGCTAAATCAATACAGATAATTTGCAGTGTCATCCGGAGCGAAAACATTTTATTTGATTTTATGCCAATGAATAGCAGTGGCAGCTAGGGGTGTACAACTCCTCTAGAGCAGTTTTGAGAGAATATCTCATTGGTAGCGATTCAAGTTGCAGTTTATTGGCAATAGCATTCCAGACCCTGGAGGCATCGATAGCAAAGGCCCTTCCTCCAGTTTTTGTACGGCAATAGGGAATGTGAAGCTGGTAAATGAGCGAAGACCTGAGGTCAAATTTGTTATTTGAAACAGAGGAGATCCAGCAGGTAGTCTGCGGATTTTTTTGTAAGCACATCGTGAATAAATAAGATCTGGTGCACAAGCCGTCGAACATTAAGAGATGTTAAGTTTGACCCAATGTAGAGATCACAGTGGTGAGTGCTATATGGGCAGTTCAATGCAAATCTTAAGGCCGAGTGATAGATGGAATCAAGCTTCTTAAGTACACTACTTGGGGATGATTTATACACGATGTCGCAGTAATCAAGTAGAGGCAGTATGGTAGCTTTTATCAATTCCAAACGGAACATAGGGGGGAAGTAGTGCTTGTGTCGATACAGAAAACCAATTTTTTTTGTCTTTTTACCAATATTATCAATGTGATCTTCAAAATTCAGTTTTGAATCCAGGATGACCCCAAAATACGTATATATCTTGACTTGCTCTATTTGATAATTATTTAAGGAATGTAATTGGGGAAAAAATAACTTCCTGCTTTAGTTCTGGTGAGAAGCATAGCACCTTGGTTTTGGAGGTATTCAGGACTAGTTTAAGAGCAACTAGCTGATGTAGTTTGTTGAAATCACCATGGAGCTTAGCAATCACGTCATCCGGAGAGCGGCCAGCAGTAATCAGTATCGTGTCATCTGCAAAAATATTTATCCTGGAATGATCCAGGTCAATGCCCAAGTCATTGACATAAAGAGAACAAGCGGGAGCCGAGGATGGAACCCTGTGGAACCCCTTTTGTTATCTTAACACTGTTTGATCTCCAACCATCTGTGAATACAGTTTGGGTGCGAGAAAAAGAGGTAATTTTAACCATTTTACTGTGTTTTCGGAAAAACCGAGGCAACTTAGTTTACTAAGCAGGGTGTTGTGGTCTACTGTATCAAAAGCTTTGGACAGGTCAAGAAAAAGACAGGCACAGTACTGCTTATTATCAAGGCTACTGTAAATGTGATTCAGAGAGTCTAATGCAGCAGATGTGGTGCTGTATTTTTTTCGGAACCCAGATTGTTTTAGATGCAGTAGATTGTTGGTGGACAGGAAACTGCTAATTTGGTAGTTCAATAATTTTTCAAATTTTTTTATCAATGGGGACAAAATTGAGATAGGTCGGTAGTTATTTGGGTCATCTTTAGGGCCCCCTTTGTGAAGTGGACGGACATAGGAATGTTTCCATTCTAGAGGAACTGATGCTTCTTTGATGGACAGGTTGAAAATATGGGCTATAGGTTTGTATATTAGATGACCAACAGTTAGTAGAGCAAAGACGGGAATAGTATCTGCTCTGGTAGAGGAGGACCCTTTGAGGTAGGACAGTTGTTTCAGAACATTAATTTCGTGGATTGGCTGGAAACTAAATTCATTTAATGTTTGGACAGGGGTATAGGAATTTGCATGAGCAGGGGTGACTCCCAATACATTATCAAAAAGATTACCAGCTTCAGAAAAATGAAGGTTAAAATTGTCAACTATTTTTTTGGGATCTGAAAAATATTCCCCATTTTGGTTAAGCTCAACGGGCAGATTGTCTGTTTTGGATGCCTTTTCGATACATTTGATTGTTTTACAAAAATCCTGGCATTTTCATGTGATTGCAGGAGAGTGGAGGAAAAGTAGGCATTTTCTGCATACCGTATTTTTTTGACGCATCTATTCCTTAAAATCCTGTATTCTAGCCAGTCATTGACCAAATTACTTTTCTGAGCACATGCCCAAGCCTTGTCCCTAGTTTTCATGAGCTTTGTAATCAAAGGATCAAACCATGGTGGGTGGTTGCCTTTAGTTTTAAATCTAACCAACGGAGCATGTTTGTTAAGAATTTGGAGAAACGTGTACCTGAAGGTCTCCCAAGCCGTAGTCAGGTTGGGGATATCACAGACCTTGTCAATATCCGAGTGAAGCACATCATTAGTAAATGCCTGAGTGCTGAAGTGTCTCAGAGTGCTTCTCAACTATTGTAGGGGGGGGCTTTGGGTCTGGCTGATGATCTCACCATAAAAATGAAGGAGTTATCACTAAGGTTATTACCCAGAACACCAGTCAGTGCGAAATTGTGAGGGGCATTTGTCAATAGGACGTCAAGCAGAGATGACTGTCCCGGATTTTTTTAGGTTGGGTCTTGTGGGGACATTTATTAATTTAAACAGGTTAAATTCATCTGCAAAATTTGTGGCCACGGCCGGCGGGTTTAGCCAATTCCAATTTAGATGACCCACTAAAACTATTTTACCTTTATAGGGAGGCCCCCAAAAAGCTCTCTCAGTGCAGATGCAGCTGCAACATCCATCCCACTAGGCGGTCTATAGCAGCACACTACCAATATCTGTTGATTATTTGGGAGAGTTATTCTGAGAGCCAGACATTCAAAGCAACATTTTTTAAACAAGGAGTGAGCTGACAATTCCACCTCCTTTAGATCCTCGGTCAAGCCGAAAAAGGTTGTAGTTGTCAATGGTAATCTGCAAGTCATTGACGGCATATACTGTATCACTTTTGAGCACCACTTCGTGGGACAGCAACAGCTTGTCCTGTGGAATAAATCATCCCCGTCAATGGGAATGTTGAGTTTCCATCGTTAATGGAAATTAACCCCGCTTAATGCTCGTTTTATGTCCACAAGCCCAAACCAGAATATTAATTTAGGAGGAATCCGATGAGCTATGAAGCTCTTTACTACAAATGTCCAATCGGGGTGGGTTAGCGAGTTACAACGATACAAAGCCCGATAGGAGTGCAAAATAGAGAAAAGGTAAGCAAGTAAAGAAAACTAAATACAAATGTATAAAAAACATTCTATAAGTATTACAAAAATTACGTAAAATCCTGCCGATGTTTAAAAACTAAAGTGCAAGTTCGAGAGGCAATTTGACTCTTTTTGCCAAGTGAGTCCAGGGCGTGAAAAGTAACATTCGTCGCATGGGCTCCGAGGCAGGACGCGGAGCTCCGTTTCTCGGGTTTGCTCTCCTGGCGGAGCTCCGTTTCTCGGGTTTGCTCTCCTGGCGGAGCTGCACCGAGGCAGGGGCCGCACGACGGCACGAGACTTTCCAGCACACACTGCTGCCCCCGGGGCACTCTCCGTGTTGACTCGCGTGAGCCGAGCGACGCTCCGTCGGCCCTGGGGGAATCTGTTAAACTCCGAAGGGCCACAGCGACCTGGAGGAGGTGACGTCACGCATGGGCGACATGGCGGAGCGGCTGGAGGAGGAGGAGGCGGTGCCTTGCAAGCCCTCGCAGCCGGACTCAGGTGAGGCGCGGTGTACGCGATGCCCGCTCACTCTCCGCTCTCTCCTCTGTCGTCGTGGTGGTCGTGGTGGGGGGGATCAGGGGGAGGAGATGGCAGCGGGTGAGGTGCGGCGCGTACGAGGCAAGGCTGCAGGAGAGGTAGCTGGGCCCATCGCGGAGCTCCGTCGCTGGCTCCAACCCCTCCTCCCCCGCGACCAGCGGCGATGTCGACCCCGAGTCTCGCGAAGCTAAGCAGGATTGGGCCTGGACCGCGCCTGGATGGGAGACGACCGCGCGCGCGCGCGAAGCTCCGCGTCCAGGCAGCAGAGGGCACTGTAGCGCGGGGCCCGGTCGTGACCAGCGTGGTGAAGTATGGTCGTTACTGTCCACGGCTGTTGCGGGGAGGGATGGACAGAGCAGAGCTGCACGCACGTGCACGAGACCTTGCCCTGAGCCTGCTCTCTACCCTCGCTGGAGACTGTGCGTGAGATGGGTGGCAGAGGAGAGCGAGGGGGGTGAGCTCCCAGTTCGTGTCTCACGTGAGGGCAGGAGGGCGCGGTGCCCGATGCCCACATTCCACGAACTTTGACATCGTGGATGTATCTTGATTCGTTCGGTGGTGAGACGTTATCTCCCACGCCTGTGCAGGAGGTCGTGGGTTCTTAGCTCCATTTATTTGGTATAGCCCAGTGAGCCATTCGGCTCTTGAATCGGGTGCAACCGCAACAAACAAAAAAACTAAAACATGAACAAGAAAACATCTTAAAGTGATAATGTGACTGTACAAACAGAAAATCCTGGAAAAAACATCAAAATATACCTGAAATAGCACCGTACACCACCACTGTGTGCAAAAATCCCAGTGGGATGCAAGTCAAATAACAACAACCACAAGACAACTAAGATTAAGGCCATCAGTCTAACTCCGTACTACAATAAACAAAAACATGGCCAAACCAAAAAAAAGTTTTCGAAATCACCAAAATAAAAGCCATAAATGCAATGTAACAGTGATCATAGGGACTGTGACCAAATTTTTTACAATAAACTACATAAATAAATTATAACACCAAACCCTAGAGCCATATTTCGATTCAGACCCCTGTCGCCTGCTGCTGTATATGTATAAAGTTTGCGTGTGTGGTGTCTCAGCCCGTGGTCGCGTGGATATTTATCTGGGTCCTCGGGGTTTTCCCTCGAATCAACATCACGCGTTTAGAGAATTTGGCCGCTATACATTTCCACACGATGATAAGCCACTTCGTTATTTATATTATGTAGTTTATTGTTAAAAATTCGGTCACAGTCCCTATGATCATTGTTACATTGCATTTATGGCTTTATTTTGGTGATTTCGGAAAGTTGTTGGTTTGGCCATGTTTTTGTTTATTGTAGTAGGGAGTTAGACTGATGGCCTTAATCTTAGTTGTCCTGTGGTTGTTGTTTTTTGACTTGCATCCCACTGGGATTTTTGCACACAGCGTTGGTGTACGGTGCTATTTCAGGAATATTTTGATGTTTTTTTCCTGGATTTTCAGTTTTCACAGTCACATAGTTACTTTAAGATGTTTTCTTGTTCATGTTTTTGTTTTTTGTTTGTTACGGTTGCACCCGATTCAAGAGCCGAATGGCTCACAGGGCTATACCAAATAAATGTAACTATGAACTATCTTTTGTGGCCAGGTCGCTTCTGAAAAAAGAGCGATATAATTCAGTAAGGCTTACCTGGTAAAATAAAAAGTTAATTTAGTTGAATTTATGACGACGTTGAATTGATTTCCAGCAACTAAAAAAAACCAGGGCAGTCCTTTGGAACCGCTATCGATGTTTTCTGAAATGTTTCTCCATCCAGAGTGTTTCGAGGAAGGGAGCAGGCGTAAGCCCAATTCTCATCATGCACTGCTGCCTAATTTATAGTCTGACCTTTGAATGCTGAATACTACTTTATGAAAAAAGTGCATGTCATTGCGTTGAATGCACCACCCACGTCGATTACTGTATGTAATGAACATGATTCATAATGAAAGTAGTTTCTTTTGGGTTAGTTCGAGTAGGTATCATGCCAGAGTTGGTACTAAATACCCCTACACCACTCGTGTTAACACCTGATGGCGCTGGTTGTAATCTATAGCGAAAAGTCGTACTGTACTTTATTTTTAATATTCTTTGCGTTCCATCATTTCGCTTTTACTGATAAACCAAATCGCATGCCACATTTGCCCACGTGATAAATGTATTTCATTGGCTCAGGTTGTGGAGGGTTATATTTAAAAATTGACATGCTTATTCTTGGTTCTTTCGGTAAAGTCATGTAGATGGAAAATCAAATAAAAAATAATACAATTTAATTAAATTAAAAATAATAAATTGAAAATAATAAAAGCAAAAATGTACATGCCTACACAATCTAATCCAAAATAAACTTTGAATAAACATTGGTTGTGAGAGCCTACGTATACCATTCATTATCATTGTAGAGTTTATCTTGATGATTCTGAAGTACATTGTGCTTTGTGTGCTGCCTTGAAGCTTCATTCTTGATACCGGATGGCACTGCATGATTAAACATTGCTTGGTGCATGGCACGTGCCTGGGTGTCCGCACCATGTTGTCCTGGCTCATACGGTGAGGGGCATTTCTGCCATGTTTGCAGTGGCTGTGGACCACACTCAAAGCGATCCCATGGAGATGGTCCCTCTGAAGCTGGAGGAGCCCATGGAGGTTTCTCTCCCTCAGCCAGACTGTGCAGCCACGCGGGAGGGCACCGATGTCGTCTCGGCTTCATCTTCCGCAGGTATCTCTTGAACGATTTCTCTTTCGTCATTGTCATTGGAAAATTGCGGGCAAAATAATTGTGAGCTGAAGGCGACTTGAACTCACGTTTGAATGATATCTAAAAGTCACAAGAGCGTGCCAAATGCTCCCGTGGCAAAATTCCAAACTTCCCCGTCGACTCATTGAGAGTTGAAAATGGGAGGTTCTGCTGGTTGGCACTCCAACTCAGGCAAAAAAAAATAGGATCAGGTGTGGCCGTCGCAGACTCCAGGATGCAGTTGGCCTACTCGTCGTGTTCACTTTCTCTTTTCTCACCTCCCGTTCAATGTTTGTCACGGCAGACAGGCACGTTTCCATCCAGGAGTCTCTGGAGGATCTGGAGAACCTCATCCAGGTGGACACTGGTGAGTTCCCTTCACCTCTTGATTCCAAAACATTCCGAGTTCGGAGCAGTCTATGTGTGCCTGCAGGTGTAGAGCTTGGCACGTCGCATGTGAAAAGCATAGAACCATTTCAAATGTACGTGACTGGATATAGCCCAGTGGTTGGCATGCCCAGCACCGGATCAGTTTGTGTGGATTCTATACTGTGGCGTGTGATGATTTACCCTGATCGTCATTCAGTTGTCATGGTTCTATTTTAAAAAATCTATGTTTTTAATGTAGTGATTAATGTAGTGGCTTGTCGTGGCTCGAGGGGTTTTGTGAACCCATTACATTTGTCATTTGATCTGTAAGCAATTCTATGTGTGTATTACACACACGCTGCAGAGTTATTGTAAAGAAAACAATTCAGCACATTCGGAATCAGAATATGTATTCATACTGGAGGAATCCAATGAACTATAAAGCTCTTTCTCACATATGTCCAGTCAGGGCGGGTAAGAGCGTTACATTCGTCAATAACACTGCCTTAAAAGGAAAAACATTTATAAAATAGATACTATACAAGTTAAAATACCCATTATGTTGTCTTCCACTTTCCAGGGTCAAAAGCATGAGTATCAACCTCGTGGAAAATCAACATTGCTTTTCCTATGGCAAGACTTACCCCTTCTTGGGACTGTTTTCATGTCATTGTTGGCACTCACATAGGATCCATAAGAAACAACTGTTCAAGGGCCACCACTAGAGGCGAACACCGGTTCACGCTGCTGTGAACAGGGAGACACTTTAACATGACTTTGCTTGTCAGTGAATTATTGCCGTTTTACAAATACGAAGGAGGCATCACAGCGATACACTCCGTTTGCTACTGCTAATGCAATTGTCTGGCCCAACCAGCTGACGATGAAATTATAGTTGTTCTACATCTACATAAGCAATACTTGATGGAAGAATATTGCCACTGTGTTTTTTTGAGCAGGAGGTAAGAGAGCCTGCCCACTCTGCTCAGAGGAGAAGTTCAGACCAACGTACAACCACAAGCTCAAGCGTCACCTACAGAATCTGCATTGGAAAGTGTCCCTGGAGTGCAATGGTAAGCCATCTTTCATTGCTCATGAAATATTGAAACATAGTTAATGTTACTCTGACTACAAGAGTGTTCTTCATTGGAAGGCCCACGGGCCACTGGCGTCTCCTGGTGGCCTCTGGTGCGGCCTCTGACATGCGCACTCCCCCCCCCCCCGACAATACACAAATGTGAAAACACCCCATCATGCTGTCAAACCAAAAGGTTTAAAATGTGTGGTGGCCCTCACACTGATGTCTTATTGGCGAAAGTGGCCTCCCTCTGAAAATTAGTGAAGAACACTGACTACAACATTGACTCATTTGTTTTGCCTAATTCCCTCATCCTGAAGTTCCGTCAACCCATTACGCCGTGACGTGCCTACTTCAGTAAGAGCTCTCATCGTGAACCAAATAAATGTCCACAGTGGAAAACAGAGGCGGGATCACACTCAGAAGGACCACCACCGTGGAGATGCAGCTCAAGATGGATTGGGGGCATTACAGAACTGTGATGAACAGCAGTGGATAGAATATCATTGCTGACGATGATATGTGCCACTACAGTCGATGAAGTAATAGTGCAGAGGGTTGGCCCATATAAAACAGAAACACGGATAAGAGCAAAACACTTATAAATTGGTCGATAAAACCCTCTTTATTTTCTTCTTCTTTGGTTCTTTCAGTAAAGTCACGTAGAATGAGAATAAAATAATAAATTGATAAAATAAAATAACACAATACCTACATAGAATAGGGGTGCGTACGTAGAGTGTGTCATCCGTTTTTTTTATTTTTTCTTAAAGCGAATTGTTCATTTACAAACTTGTTTGCAGTCCTAGGGTATTACAGTGGTTTTGTGACATCATCCCGCAGGGTCATTCTCTGACTTACGGTCATATACTGCCAGCTGCAAGCGTTCCACGTGGTAATTTGTCTTGCGACGTGATGTCAAGGCACAATTGGGATATAGAAGTAGCAATATAAAAGAATATGGATTAAATGTTGTTTGCTGGTGCTGTTTATCTGCAGGCCTGCGCATGTGCATCTGCCATCTGCCGTGTCGCCTGCACAAGCAGTCCCATGGAATTGAGCCGGTGAACAGTTCCCCGCCAACTTGTGTCCAACCCCAAGTGAGTCGCTCATCCAGCACTTTCAGAATACGATTGCTCCGTCTGCAAACTACCTTAAAGAATGCAAAACTTCACAAATTAATACAGTAGCTGTTGGCTTGTAGAAACAGTAATACCCCGATTTACGTCTCCCCTTTTAACGTTGTTTCGCAAATGCGTTGTCACTTTATGAATACCGCTACCGAATTTGCATTGCCTGAAACCACACTTATGTCGCTGACAGCTTCCGTCCTTTCTCGTATCCGTCTCCTCTCTGCCTTCGCCTCCATCACGCATAGTCAGCGAATGACCGTTGTGACAACCGTGTGACCTCTTGCAACAGCATTCGCATAAACTGCTCTTGCTGCCATACACCGGTGTCTCCGGTGATTTATTTGATCCATGTATCACGGGGGCAACCACGGGGGCGGCACCATTCCTTTGAGGGTCGCAGTCCACTTTGAACGTCAACCTCCAACTGTTTCAGTTTTCAGTTTCAGTTTCATTTATTTGGTATAGCCCTGTGAGCCATTCGGCTCTTGAATCGGGTGCAAACCGCAACAAACAAAAAACAAAAACATGAACAAGAAAACATCTTAAAGTGGCTGTGTGACTGTGCAAACAGAAAGTCCATGGAAAAAACAGCAAAATATTCCAGAAAAAAGCACCGTACACCAACTCTGTGTGCAAAAAATCCCAGTGGGATGCAAGTCAAACAACAACAACAACCACAAGACAACTTAGATTAAGGCCATCAGTCTAACTCCATACTACAACAAAACAAACATGTCCAAACCAAAAAACTTTTCGAAATCACCAAAAAATAAACCCATAATTGCAACGTAACAGTGATCATAGGGACTGTGACCGGATTTTTACAATAAACTACATAAATAACATGTAACACCAAATCCTAGAGCCATAGCTGGCTGTGGGGCGTGATTGAGGGGTCTGTTGGCAGCATTCTGGATCATTTGAATGTTAGCAGTGGAAGGATTTGGGGGAGTCCACATTTGACTCCGATTATGACCATGTAACACCAAACCCTAGAGTCATCGCTGGCTCCATGAGTCACTGAAGTGCACCTCCACCTACCTTATAAATTGCTTTGATTTACGTCATTTCGATATTCGTCGTATCTTTCAGGAGCGCATCCCCGATGTAAACCAGGATATTACTGTACATATCTGAGCTACCTTGCATCGGCTGTTCAACATACGTATCCGGATTATTAATGAGCAAAATAATGTAAACACACAGCCGAGTGACTTTCAGGTACACCGCCACAGTGCCCTAGCAATACGATAGCCACACAGAGTCCTCTCTGTCATCCATGACAGGAGCACTTTGACCCTGGGTACGTCACAATATGTGGCACATGGTGGGAGGCACTCCATATTAGTTTTTGTAGCCCAGTGCATTGGGAAGTTGAAAGCGTAATGGCGGAACGCCTTGTTGTAACCGGGAGCTCGGATTTGAGAGTTGAATCGGTAATTTTTTATTTAAAGAATCAGATTTGTCCTGCTCGAGTTCCACGCATCAATATGGTATTTATTTTTTAAAGAAACACAACAGCAGCCACAAATAATAAGTTTGGTTGCATCCTTTAAAAAAAGTTTGGAATTTGAACTGTAAGCACTGCCACATGAGGTGAGTGCACGTATTTGATTTACATTCATTACCTCTTGATGAGCAGCTGACCATCGTGTGAATGCTTTTTCCACATCGTACCTGTACCGTTGATAAAATATTGCATTTCCCGCCTGTGAACTTTCACGGCCGTGGCCTGCGTGGAAGTGTAACAACTGTGACTGGATGCGGCGCGTTTGGCTGTGCCGATTGTAGCCGCCCGTGTGGTTTTTGACACAGGCCCAGGGGAAGATGGCTGCGCACTACCACTGCGCCGTGTGCTCCGTCACGATCATCCGCAAGACCGACATGCTCAGCCACCTGCACCGGCACTACAAGCGGGGCGAGACGTACGGCAACTACAGGGAAGGTAGCGCCCACTCCTGCCGCTGAAGCTCAGTGGCCATGGCAGAGGCACGCAAGGGATTTGCCGGCCAGCGATTTTTTTTTATATCTATATAATGATGTCTGAGCACAGGCCCATTATGTCAAGCAGCCAGCAACAAACAGCGTTATTGAATGTTATATGAACTTGGGGAAAAGAGACGGTGGGACAGGATTCCAAAATTAAGTGCAGTGTATGTATGTACGGTGAACTTGTTTCGCACCATACGTAGGCAACCGTGCTCATTAGAGGTGCGGGGGAAGGACAACAAATTAAACACAATCAGTGCACAATCGGTGCATGAAAAGAAGCAGCAAAGATAATTTTTTTTATCGCTTGCAGTGTGGTGGTTGAACGCAGTGTGTGCGCTGCTGCCTGTAAGTTACCAGGGGACGAAGGAAAGAACGCACCCAGGCCAGACAGGACTCTCAAAGCTTCCAAGCTATCAATAACGACAACACGCGCTGTCACTATAACAAGATATGTGGTTCCAGTATTGGCCTCATCAGCCACCTGCATACCCACAAACCCTGAAAATCATCCCTGTCCATGGATGACCGTCATCCTCGACCTCGGGGACCTAGACAATGACGTTGCTATAAATTGATTAAGTCAAATGACCTCTTCTTTGGTTCTTTCGGTACCGAAAGAACCAAAGAAGATGAATCCTTGCAGTCACGAAAGCTTTAAATCGAAATCAAATGACCTCGTCTGATAACACAATTGCGATATAATTAGTGAATGAAGGACATGTAAAAAGGAAATTGCAATATTAACAATCAATATCCGTTTACAAACACAGCAACAATATCTAAATTGTACAGAATTACTTTGTCATGAGCCCTCTTATAATAGAACAATTTATATTATGAAATTAACTGACTGTATATTATCTGTGGTCAGACAGCTTTGATAATGATAGTGTGGAGGCTTTTTTAGTGTTGCTCAATTTCTGTAATCCATCATCGTTGCCCACGTATGATTAATTCTCTCTCCATCCGGTGTCTTCTATAGCAGAACCTTCTTACCCTTCCCACAGCACGTGTGGTTTACACTGGTGTTATTATTATGATTACACTTATTCTTAGCTCTTTCGGTAAAGTCACGTTGAAGGGAAACAATAAAAGGGAAACAATAAAATAATAAAATATAAAATATATTTTATTGTTTCCATTCAACGTGACTTTACCGAAAGAGCTAAGAATATGAATTACTGCAGTCACGAAAGTTTTACTGGTAGGAACGAAGTTGTAAACTGAGTGTACCAGCCTGCAATAGATTAATGTGTCCGTCCGTCCGTCCCCTTTCAATACTTTAACGAAGTGAAATCTCGTGCTGTTGGGTGTAAAATTAGCAATAGACAGTGCAGAGACTTGATATGTCTTATTGCACCCAACATTTGGAAGTCACATTATCTCATTTGCGAACTTCGCTTTTGGGGATGTTTTGCACAATTTTACGTAACAATGTCATAAAATTGCGCAAAATTCCAATGTTCCTACCAGCCCACCCTGCAGGGACCTGTTAAATCAAAATGATTACACTTGTTTTACTAATGGAAAGCCTCACTTAGCCTCGACACTCTTTTTCAGGACAGTACTTTCAAATGTTTTAGTAGTTGGAGGCAATGATTGCTACGTATATTTGCATTTCATTTGATCAAATATGGCAGATTTGGACTATGACACCAGCACACAATGGTCTACTCTTGAGAATGACATCACACCATCTTTAATGCCCATTGTGAAGCAGAGCGCTAGTATTTTTAAAGTTAATACACCCGCAATATTAATTAGGGCGGCCGCTGGATTCGAACCGTGAACCACTGCAATTGCTGATCCAAGTCACTCATGTACCAGGTCTCGTGATGTCGTTGCACTTAGATGCCTTTTACAAGTGTAGTCACATTGGGTCGCTGCCCCTGCACGGCAGGGAATTGGGAGTGGGGGGGGGTGGTGCCGTGTTGATTACCTGTTGTGCGTTGTGCTTCTCACCGCTGGCGTAGCGGTGAGCTCTGTCGCGGGGAGTGTGCTGACCTCCCCGCCCTGCGGCCGCGTGCTGAGCGAGGCCGACACGAGCGTGCACGTGTTCCCCAATCACAACGTTCCGCAGAAGTCCGACTCCTTCTTCAACCCACGCATGAAGCCCAACCGGTCAGCTCTACTCAAAAACACAGATTCTCCCCCCCCCCCCCATAGCCTTAACAGACTGTTGGGACAAGTGCTCGAAGCGAGCACCTATGAAGGCTGGCACGGCACACGAGGGGGTGGGTGGCCACCACCACGCCCTGCCGCCTTTGTCTCCCCAGTGGCAATGTTGACACACCACACCAGGTATCCATTTGAGTGTGAGTCGACCTAGGAGAGGCCCAGGACCCATTCAGATAATCGTCACTGGTGTTTGCCGTGAGCAGGAATCGAACTCGGATCACAGGGTTAGTAGCGAGAATTTCATCATCACTTGCGGCTGGGGTTGGTATCGTCACCCACTCCTCCAGATGTCTAGGGGAAATGGGCGAGGTTTAGGACTGTGACCCCTGCAGCTGCAATGGCTGCTTTGGGTACGCGGTCCAGACCTCACCAGAGACCCTGGCTGACAGAGGAGGTGTTCAGGCTAGCTGAGAAAAAGCGACAGGCCCACTCATCATCTACAGCATCCCAGGTCAGAGAATGAGGAGGCTTATCCCAGTCTTCGCTCGGAAGTTCCAAGAGCCGTGAGGCGCTGCAAGGATGGTTGGTGGTCGCAGGTTGCTGAGGAGATGGAGTCTGCCTCAATGGCCCGCGATCACAAATTGCTCTTTAACTCCATCAAAAAAGTAACCTGCAGCGCCACACCTATTACCATCATTAGGGGAAAGAACGGTGATCTCTGACCCCCAGGAACAGGTTTGCAGATTTGCTGAGCATTTCTGTGAGGTCCTGGGGGAGGGGAAATCCCTCAGCCTGGAAAACGTGGGACAAGGTGGGGATGACCCTGCTGAGGCTGCGGTGCCTCAAATATGTGTAGAAGAAATCACTGGCTGAGGTGCTATTTGTTGAGGAAATACTGAGGGCGATCCAAAGCCTGAGACCAGGAAAGTCACCGGGCAGAGATTATCTCCCAAGCGAAATGCTGAGGGTGGTGTTTGTGCACGAACTGCCCTACATGACATCATAACAACAGTTTGGACCACTGGATGGGTTCCGCAGGATTGGAAGGATGCCCTGGTGGTCCCCCTCTTTAAGAAGGGGGACCGCACAGACTGTAACAACTACAGGGGCATCTCACTCCTCAGTGTGCCGGGAAAGGTCTTTGCAAGGATTATTCAACATCGCCTTGCCAGGCACACTGAGGAGATTCTTGCGGAGCCCCAATGTGGTTTCAGGAAAGGGGGTCCTGCATAGATCCCATATTTTATGTATGTCTGCTACAGCAGAGGTGTAGGAAATTCCAACAAGACCTACATCTCTGCTTTATTGACCTGGTCAAGGCCTATGATACCATCAGTAGGCCTGGGCTCTGGGTTGTTCTTCGTGCTTTCGGAGTCCCTGACCCTCTGCTCACGATCATTAAGGACCTTCATGATGGTGAGCGGGCCTGGGTAAAATTACGTGGCCGGGAGTTGGAGCCATTCCCTGTTCACCTTGGGGTGTGACAGGGATGTCCTCTGGCTCCCACATTATTTAACATATATTTCGACCACGTAGTTCGTGAAGCCTTCAATAGCTGTACCGGAGGAATTTCCATCTGGTACAGATACAATGGGAGGCTGATCGATGCTCGGGTGCGGTCAAGGGATGGCTCCCTATTGCTCAACCATGTTATGTATGCCGATGATCTGGTAATTGCTGCTCACTCTGAGGAGGAGTTGGAGGCACTGCTGCTGAACCTGAAGCTTGCCACTAAGAGGTGGGGACTTACCACCAAAACTAAGCACCTGCCTGGGTATTTTGTACCATCGGACACTCCACCCCCACAACTCCTAATTGGTGATAGGGCAATTTTGGAGAGAGTGGAGAGTTTCCCATACCTGGGCAGTGTGCTCATAACCGGCTCCGGTTTGACAGCAGAGGTCTCAATCCGAATCAGTCGAGCGGCATTATCTTTTCATCGCATAACGCTGTGTGGAAGCTACCTGGTCTGTCGCTCCGAACGAAGCTTCAGGTCTTCTCGGCCACAGTCATTCCCTCCCTTCTCTACGCTTGCGACACGTGGACCCCCCTAATGGAACATCTTCGCCAGTTGGAAACATTTAGGCTGGGCTGCCTACGATCCATCCTGGGTTTAACCAGGCTGGATTGTGTGAAGAGCTCACATATTCTTGAAAAATCTGGACAAAGTCACATCGGTGAGCTCCTCCGGCAGGCAAAGCTGTGTTGGCTGGGTCATGTAGCCCGCATGCCCAGCCACCGCATGCCTGAACAGCTTTTGTTTGGCCGGATTGAGGGAGCTAAACGGGCGCGGCACGGGCTAGAGAAGAGATGGAGTGATGTGGTACAGGAGGACGTGGAGCTGAGTGGACTTGCCGATGACTGGTACCAGCGGTGTCAAGATAGGCCTCTGTGGAGGAGGCTCGTGAAGGACGCTACTGCTGAGCAGTTGGAGGCAGTCGCCCTCCAACAACAACGGAGGGGGGAGCAGCGATGCTCACAACAACGAGCGGAGCGCCGGGTGGCTAAAGCACAGCAAGTTGGCACAGTAGGGGGCACAGGTGGTGCATCAGCAAGTCATCTCAATCAGTCAACCCGTGGCATCTGGGTCTGCCTCGTCACCTGCCAGCGGGCGTTTGACACCTCACGTGGCCTAAACCTGCCCATAGCCTGGCACAAGCGTGGTGACGTCACCGCCACTTAGTGGCGAAATGCGGTTGTTGTTGTAGTATATAGGATTCACAATATAGATACGTGTTAAACTAGTATATAGGAGTATGTTTATGAGTTAATAAGTAGTATGTTCCAACATTAATACATCGTGCTGTGTGTGCTGTGTGTGTATGACTGAATTAGAGGCTGTGTGTTTGAGTGTTAATGACTTAGGAAGCTGTGTGTGTGATTGTTCGCGTTGGACATTGTACTATATGATTGTTGATAACCAGAGGCTGAATGTGTGTGTGAGTATTAATGACTTAGAGGCTGTGTGTATTAGTGTTGTGTGTGTGTGTACGTGTTGTAGTACATAGGGCTGTGTGCGTGTTGCTGACCCAGAGGCTGCGTGTGTGCTGCAGGCAGCTGGTGTTCTGTGCCCTGGCAGCACTGACGCAGGAGAGGAAGCCCCTGGCGTGCCTCGATGCGTTTGGAGCCACAGGTGGAGCCTGGTCAATGGCTGGGAGGCTTCAATGACTCATTTGACTAAATAGAGCACAGACAAAAACAATACCTTTGCTAACCATGCCTGGAGGTGGCTATTGCCACTCCCCCACCCACCCAACCACAAAGACAAAGATCCCCCTTATCGCCTTAACAGCCTGTTGGGATAAGTGCTGTTAGTAACCACCTATTCACCCCAGCACGGTGCACATGGGGGTGGGTGACCAGCTCCATGCCCGACCGCATTTGTTTCCTCGCACAGTGTGGTGACCACTACGCTACCGCTCCCCATTAAATCAATCACCTAAACACTCACCGACCTATACAATCAACTACCTACCCACTCATCCACTCGCCAACCAAACCACCCCCATACTCATCCATTAATTTATTCACTTGACCACCCACCCATTCACCCGCCAAGTGACCCGCACGTGTGCACACAGGGATCATGGGGCTGCAGTGGGCCAAGCACCTGGGCAACACGGTGCGTGTCACCATCAACGACGTGTCGGAGGCGTCCGTGCGCATGATGGAGGAGAACTGCCGCCTCAACGGGATGACGGTGACGGAGTCATGGCCGGACAGTGACGAGGGTGGCGAGGAGGTAGAGGGCGAGGCCGAGGACCGGCTGGTGGAGGTGACGCAGTACGATGCCAACGTGCTCATGCACCTACGTGCCTTTGACTACATGTGAGCACAACCGACTGTCGTGGGCACACACACAAAAATGACAAAGAACCCCCATACAGCCTCAACATACTGTTGAGGCAAGTGCTGTTAGTGAGCACCTGTGAAGGCCGGCAAGGAACACGAGGGGGTGGGTGGCCAGAACCATGGCCGGCTGCATTTGTCTCCCCAGTGGCAACATTTACACATCGCACCAGGTACTCATTTGAGGCCGAGTCGATCTAGGGGAGGCCCAGGACGGGTGCAGATAATCGTCACTGATGTTGACCGTGAGCGGGAATCGAACTCAGTTCGCCGGGTTCTTGGCGCAGCACGCTAACCACTACACTACCGCTCCCCCATCGCACTAACTCACACACAAATGCACCTCCACTCATGTACAACCGTACACACTTAACGCCTCGGTTTTTCCAACCAATATGATTAACGAGATTTTTGTCCTCACGTGACCTTAGAAAAAAAAATCACTTATTAGTTTAACATACACACGTTATGCATGCAAATGCCTACACACACTCGGATCTCTTAACGCACATGAATCATTGCCACCAAACCACGTCGGAAGCCGGACCTCTAACCCCATTCCCGTTTGCTCGACAGCCACCTGGACCCATTTGGCACGGCGGTGGACTACCTGGACGCCGCGTTCCGCAACGTCCGCAACCACGGTATCGTGTCCATCACCAGCACGGACCTGAGCTCGCTCTACTGCAAAGTGCCTAACGTGGCCCTGCGCCACTATCACTGCAACCTGGTGCGCACAGAGTACTACCACGAGCTCGCCGCACGCATGGTGCTCACGGCCGCCGTCAGGTAGTGCGGTCAAGCTCTGCGCTCGCGCGTACACACACACACGCACACGCGCGCACACGCACAAACGTCCCGTATAGCAGTGCGGAATGTGGGGAGCACTTGCCCTAGCGGTCTGTTAAAGGCTATGTGGGGAATCTTTGTCTTTTGTGCGTGCCTATGCAGGGCGGCCGGTCGCTGCAACAAAGGCGTGGAGGTGCTGCTGGCCGTGGCGCTGGAGCACTTTGTGCTGGTGGTGGTGCGGGTGCTGCGCGGGCCCGGCCACGCGGACGAATGCGCGCGCCGCCTGCGCCGCCTCGTGCACTGCCAGTGGTGCGAGGAGCGCGTCTTCGCTCCCGACTCGCACATGCTGAGCGGTACGCATCAGCGGTGCCATTCGTCCCTCCCACCCACATCGCTCGCCCCTTCCTCCCCCACCCCGCGTCCCTCGCCCCCTCCGCTTCACGCCAACGCGCCACCGCGTCGCCGCCTACCCATGCCGGCATCGTGGTTTGGCTCCGCTCGGTCAAGGCGAGCAGCGAGTAGACGCTTTTGGGCGTTTCCCACCAGGGTTGCTCTTCCTCAGTTCTCACAACCGCCCGTGGCTCGCAGTGCGGCGCTCCGTGATTGCCACGCGGTGCGCAAGCGGCCTCATCTCTGTATCAAAGAGCAAGATTGGTAAACCTAAGAAGGTGCATGTAGGGGGTTGTGAGGACTATGGGTCATGGCACTAGGCTTTAAGTTACAAAGTCAAAGTATTATTTTTATTGAAATGAACATTTGATGGCAATCATATGCATTGGTGGCCCTGAGAACATTGAGTGGAACCGGGTGCTGTGGCTTGTGCATCACGTGCTGTCGCCATGTGTTCAGAAAACCCCTACAGTGTGCTGCCCTGCGACTGCCACAACAGCATGCCAGGACGCACCGCCATTGAGCTGGGCCCGATGTGGTGAGCATCACTCCCACCACACACCAGGGGGCTGGTGTGCCTGTCACCTTTGATATTTACACACTGCACCAGATACTCACAGTTTTTTATTACAGCCAATGCAATGCTTTATAATTTCTAAATAGGTGTATGGATATCTTTCGCCAGGTAAGATCCAGCTGATATATAAATCTATTTTACAAAGACCTCAAAAGGTCATCACGGTCTCGTACCATTAATTTATTTTGCTATATACCTCAGCTGATGCGGAATTAACACCCACCCATCGATATCTGATGTTACAATCGCCGTCCATCTGGCTTTATGTCTTCCCTTTAGTCTCAGACCTTTTGTTTTCCAAACTAATGTCTGTCTTGGGAACTTGCGCTCCTCTATCCTGCACGCACGCCTCGACCGGTCACTGGGACAACCTGAAGCCAGACGGTGGCATTCTTGAAGACCTGAGTTTGGTCTTAAATGTAGAGGTCGTGTATTGACTTTACACAACTACAGGATCTTGCAGAGGAAAAGAAGAGTGTTCACACGGTCCATCATACATTTGAGGTCAATACAACGAGTACCATTTTGTGATAGGTCGACATTGGTTGTTCTGTAGGGATTAGCCACGACCATAGGAATTGTCAATAATAGCTCATGTCAACTAATGTGAATGATTGCTGTCAAAATCTGTCCCAAACATGGATCCACTTAGATATACAACTCCACATTGCTGAAAACAACTCTCATTCCCTTCATCGACATCATTGTTAAAAAAGCAACTGAGCAAGCAGGCCATGTGGGGCGCGGGTGGGTGTTGCAGTTACACTAAGCCCTGCTACATACTCCTGGCCTCCTTAGCACTCGCACAAATGCTTCTGGAAATTCATCGTTGCATGTCGCTGGTGTGTGTGTGAGTTTGTGTGTGGCAACGAATATCTCAACCGGCCCTGGGCCACCTATAGGCCGGCTCAGCCTTAAATGAGTACCTGGTGCGGTGTGTAAACATCATCACTGGGGAGACAAAGGCGGCCGGACGTGGCGCTGGCCGCACCTCCGATTTCTCGCACCTCCGATTAGCACGGTTGGCTTACGTACGGTGCAAAAAAAGTTCAACATTACATACACATATACATGGCCACCCACCGCCTTGTGCGCCGAGCAGGCCTTCATAGGCACCCGCTAATAGCACTTTTCCCCCTTATGGTCTGTGAAAGGCTGCACGTGGGGGATCTTTGCCTTTGTTCTTCATGTGCGTGTGTGGGGGGCGGGGCAGGTCCGGGAGTCTATTCAACAGCGGCTTCCTGCGGCGGATGCTGTTCGAGGCGGTGCAGCACGAGGTCGAGGATGTGCAGCCCCTGCTCAAGACGCTCGCAGGCGAAGCGGAGTGCACCAACGTCAGGAAGTACGCCCTCACCAACGTGGCCGCCCACACCAGCCAAGGTCGGTCTCTCGAGCTCAGCTATGAAGTTGCAGTCAACGTAAATACGGTGGTTCCTCGGTTTACGATGCCACCGTTTAATGATATTTCGACTAACGATCCGCCTCCCACAGGGTCCCATTGTTTCTATTCACAATACATTTTCGATTCACGATATTTTGCACGATATCACGACGCTGCCAATTTCGGCCAATCAGAGTGCTCCTAAATGGACTCGGCAGCAGACCTCAGCCAATTAATGATGCCCTTTTATGAGCGTTTTGAGAGCAACTGCCTTGCTGTCTTTTCAATGTTTGATGTGCGTTGCTTATGGAAACAGCTCTCTTGAATAATTTGTGTTTTTTTAGTTTAAAGTTAAATAAGATAAATAACAATGGCACCTAAAATGAATGTGAAGAAAGACGAGAAAGTGAGGAACCTCGGGAGGTTCTAGTGGAAGGAGACTCTCCTTCCAAAAATTTAATTTCTCCCACCACAACTTGTTCATCAATCCCTGAAGCCATCCATCTTCTTAGCCTAAGGTAAGAATACAAATTATATGCTCTATTTATTCATTAATTATCCATGCTTCTATTAATATTAATACTTGAATACGTTCTTTTCATGTTTATTTATTAAAATTGCAAGTTTTAATATTATAAACTATGTTTTTAGGGTGAAAAAGGTCAACTTCCGATCATCTTGGAACAAATGAAGCCTTTAGCATGTATTTTATATATTTGATTCACGATAATTAAAATTAACGATTGTTTTCATGGAACTAATTACTATCGTTAACCGAGGGACCACCGTATACAGAATGTATTTTAACTTTTAATGTTATATCAGGGTGGTCCTTATTGGATCAGGTTATACGTTTCATGATTTGGAATAGTTTTAGTGATTTGTTTACCTTCCTATACATCGTGTTTTTGTGTTGTTTGTTGTTGTAACGTTCTGGCCCGCCCCTACTGGATATCTGTGAAAGAGCTTCATAGCTCATCGGATTCCTCCTGCAGTATAAATACAATGTTCTGATTCTGTTGTTGAATCATGCATCACTGACATTGTAGCCTATCGAACGATGTTTAGGGATCGCTACCATGGTCCTGCATTTAAATAAAGACCCTAAAATATCCAGACATGCTGTATATTGCATGTATGTGTATAGTTAATACGCATACACTTATTTTGTTTTTTTGCATAGAATTTATTGAAATTGTGGCTAGCCAGACTTTTGAGGGAACTGGATCTGGGCCTCCCCTTTTTTAGTCTGGCTAACCAGGGTTTTACTGTAAACAAATGAACAAAGTCTATCATGAATGCAAGATGTACTAAGTGCTAACACAATATAATTCTCCGTCACATTATCTGGTTGTACCCCATGTTGTTTTGCACGATGTCCGAACATTCTGCTTCCTCATGCTGGGAGCTTCTTCTTGGAATGAATTCGGTTCCTGAATAGCAGTGAAATGTTGGACATCATACCAAACAACACGCGGTACAACCCGAACGTGCATCCGAGCGCTGAAGAGCACAATCGCGAAAACCCAAGTTGTACGAAACGAATACATTAATAAATACATACATGCTGTTGATTCAGCTCCAAAAACAGATTCAATAAAGAAAACATTTAAGTCCACCAGCGTATGGACCGTGTGCACCACTGATTTTCAGCGGAGTGTTTGACAGGCCTGTAGCACACGAGCTGTAACTGTGTGGCGGTGAGCGTATCCGGTCGCCGTAGCCGCCGCTCATGTGTAACGTGCGGTGCCTGTGCTCGCAGAGGAGAGCGGCGTGGTGATCAGCACGACGTTGTCGGCACGGCCGACTTCCGAGGGCCTCGTCCACTCCTCCACCGACTCCATGGGTGAGGCTCCACGGCCGCCTGGTTACCTCCAGCCTGTGCGCTTCACCTCATTCGCAGCCGGGCGGTAGTGGCTACACACTGCTGTAATACGGCACTGTGGAGGCAGTGAGGGTTAGTGGATTGCATGAACTCCCAAACTCACTGGGGTATGAGGTAGCCATCTCCTGGCTTGCCAGGGCATGATAGTAGCACAGCAAGTTGTTTAATTTCCATCTGCATCTCATCTGTACGGGCATCGAGTGTTACCCCCCTAGCATGCGTGGGGTTTCTCCCGGTACTGCGGTTTTTAGGAGGGGCCATGTGAATCATTCAGAGGAGGGGAAGAAAACCACATGAAGGGATAGGGTGGGGATATATATTTTTTTATAATCGTGGAGTATGTGATGTAGGTGAATGTAGAGGAGTCTCGAACAGGCGGATAGCTTCAGCAGTGGTGGAAGTGCCAGACATTGGTGGCAGCAGGATTTGAGGAAAGCTGAACGCAAGGCAGTCACAGCTGACATTTTGGAGAAAAAAAATTCTGTCTTAGCCATGACAATTGGTGAAAAAGCTGTTTCTTTCAATCAATCACCCAATATTCAAGTCTCTTTTTCAAGGGTTTAAACTGCAGGATAATAATCGTGACTTCCCACACAGTGGAACTCTCTTTCTTGATCCCAAATAAGAGGATAGACCCCAACGAGGATTTAATCTCGCAAATTTTCAATATTGATTTGAGTTGCCACATGCAGTGCTGCCCAGGCAGGTGTTAGGGCATTAGCGGCACATAAACATGTGCTGTGGACCAAATTTGGCAGCATGAGGTCCTTGGCACAGATGTTTTGTTTGGATGTGTGCAATTTACAGCACTGGCTTTAAGGTCACCAATGCAATTTCCAGCACACACCTCAAGCCTGTTTGAGCTCCAGCACTCTCTCGCTTTTGTTATGGTACGCGATTTTGGTGACTTTGCGGATATAAGATACCGTGTTGATTTTATAAAAGCGGAGGAGATTTTGCTAACTGAAGCCATACTCGTGCGCGGTGTCCTGTCAAGCTGGCCATGGCCTGGTTCTTAGGTTCTTCATGTAAATGCGCAGTCCCTGCTTGATCTGTTCTTTGCAGGTAAGAGACGGTCGGAGGAAGCGGCCGGAGGTGCCGGCAAGAGGCAGCGCGGAGACGGAGGCTTCTCCACTGAACATCCGCCGTTCTACTACAGCATCCACCGGCACAGCATCAAGGGCATGAACATGCCAAAGTGAGTGCGCAGCAGTCTCCCACAAGTCGGCAAATTAGCAAACGTTGTTTTGAGAAATGCTCTTCAGAGCTACTCCTTCGGGATGGCCATGGCGAGCGTTCGCCACCAAGCGGCTCCAGTGTTAGAGGCCAAGCCAGAGGCGAGGCGTGACTAAGCATATGGCCCTTAGTGGCGATAGCTAATTGCTATCATAATGGCGATACACAGTACCCCTGAGCTGCCACCGCTCAGGGCTTTGTTGTTGTTACTTGAATTGTCCTCGTGCCGCCCTATGAGTGACGCCGAGCCTGGTCCCCAACCCCCAGGCTCAACCACTTTCTGGCCAGCCTGACGGAAGCCGGCTTCCGGGCGAGTCGCACGCACTTCGACCCGACCAGCATCCGCACGGACGCCACGCTGCCGCAGATCAACGCCGTGCTGGTGCAGCACAGCCGGCCCACGCACAGCCAGCACGCGCATGGCCTGCCCGTGCCCCCCGTGCAGCCCACCAGCAGTTAGCCCGCGCAAGCGAGCAAGCACGGCTGGTGTACGCACGCCATGTGCGGGGTAATAGATGGGCAAGAGTGTTTGGCAATGCAGCCGGCCGTGCGCATGCAGCCTGTGCGCAGCCTAGGAGGGATACACAGAGCAGATAACGCACACGTGTGCATGCACAGCGAGCATGCCGTAGAGGATATGCAGTGCACTCGCAAAGCTGGGAGCACGCAGCTCGTCATTTTACACGGAGAGCCAGCGTGCAACTACGTCAAGAGACGCAAACGATCACTATGCAGCTACCGTTTATAGACAAACAACACAGTCGCAGCATAACCTTACCTAGGTGTGTAGTTAAACACAGACAAACCTATCCTGTTTATCCTATGGGACTATCGGGGAAAAGTCATTTTTGTGATCATCTCATTAGGACCAGTATGGAACATGAGGAGGAGGGCATAGCCAGCAGCAACACTGTCGTTTATTTATCAAGAAAAACTTCAAAGGACCTTAAGAGAGAGACCCCTTTTTAGAAGTGTCCCCCTGCATTGGGACATTGGGATAATTTCATCAAGGAGTGTTTAATGCTCCTGGCTAGAGTTACATCCCCACTGGCGGCACTGACAAACACCCCACCACGTACTCATTCTTTGGACAAGTTAGAGACTCAGGCCAGGGTAAAATATAAATTTCCAGTGGTGTTTTAATTTGCTAAGAATTTAACCTGAGTTTCTTAGACTGTAGCTATTATGAGCTATTCGTGCGCTCCCAATCCCAAAACGTGTAACATTTGTTACATGCGTCCATTCGCACAATCATAACGCGCAACTCTTAACAGCATCACCACCTCTGTAACGTTTATGTTGATTGGTGCAACTATTGTAGCATCGCCATCTTTTTACAAAATGTGTAGTATTTAGAGAGAAAATAAGTCCGGTTCATTCAGGTAAATGTAGCGTTTATTCTGACACATTGTTGTTTTACATTGTTTTAGAAATGCATCCACACCGAGTAACAGACGCCTTGACAAATGTGCGTTGCTAACGTGACCAATAATAGTCCAATACACCTAACCGTGGGTGACCCTTATGTCGGCCTTTGGAAACGAAACTGGATAAAACGTGATACGTTGGTTATATGTAATTTATTTTGCACACAACATGGTGGGTGAAGTGTTGTTTTAAAAAAAAAAAATATAACCACTTTGCGGTGGGTGATAGTGGTTTCCCCATCTCCCATTGTGATTGGAGGATATGAAACACGCATACGCTCATGATCACAAATGGGCAGGAGTCGGCAGAGTTTTTTTTTCTGTCGACCTTGTCTATTGCCCCTTCAGTTGGAGGGCGAGCGTTGTGGAAATCCATCCTGCTGTCAACATTGACATTTTTTTGTACAAATCTTTGATGAGGCTGCACGTTGACAATGCACGATTAACAAATATACTAAGTCATGTCAGATTTAGCAGCTGAGCCGGAGTGTCTTGGTGTTTTTATGATTTAACGTTTTGCGCTGGTTAAGTGTACGTTGTTTTCTACTGACTGAGACGAATATGAATGTAACAAGTTTTTATTTTTATTTCGGTTGCAACGTGTTTGAAGCTTGGCACATTGTAATGTTAATGGACAAGCGCTAAACATAGTAAACTGTTTGCATGATTATCAGCATTCGGTGCATCAATACAAATTTTCTAAAAAGGAGAAATCGAAGTAAAATGAGCAAAGTAGCCATGAAAACTGAAACCACCTCATTGTGGGCAAATTCTCTTGGGGTTACGATTAGCACGGTTAGCTACGTACGCTGCGAAATAAGTTCACCATACATACATTGACTTATGGCCATAGTAAAAGTCCTTTATTGCTTTCACGTAAGCACGTGTGAAAACAAAACATGCACAGATATATTCAGTGAGGATCGATGCTCGTTGAGTGACCAGAGAAATGATACTGAAGCCTCGAGTGAGCAGAGTTATCAGCATTCGGTGCATCAATACAAATTTTCTAAAAAGGAGAAATCGAAGTAAAATGAGCGAAGTAGCCATGAAAACTGAAACCACCTCATTGTGGGCAAATTCTCTTGGGGTTACGATTAGCACGGTTAGCTACGTACGCTGCGAAATAAGTTCACCATACATACATTGACTTATGGCCATAGTAAAAGTCCTTTATTGCTTTCACGTAAGCACGTGTGAAAACAAAACATGCACAGATATATTCAGTGAGGATCGATGCTCGTTGAGTGACCAGAGAAATGATACTGAAGCCTCGAGTGAGCAGAGTTAACGCGCTTACGTTTCTTCATTATTAGCCTGGATCAATCCGCTGCTGGATAAAGGCACGTGACCTGAATTTAATTAATTGTTCCATCTCCTCGGTGTACGTTTTTCTCGGACGTTTCCATCCCTTAGCTGCCACTTCATTATCATTCTTGACCGTCGTTCATCATCTTTTCTAGCGACGCGTTCTGCCCTCGGAACAATGTTGATTTTTTTTGTCGATGATGAAACCTGTGAATACATAGTAGGTGCACACATGGGCTTGGTGCTGAGCCAGTAGCAGCCAGCAGTTGTGTAAAGGTAATACAATTAAAGTACATTCGAACTATTATGCATATCGAGGTGGGGTGCAAACTTCACGGATTTAATTTCTAACCAATAACCACCGGCAACCATTCCCTCGTAGAACACCACCCCCTCCACCCTTCCCCAGACTTTGCAAAGCGTGGCAGAGTCCCGGCTTGGAAGCCATCAGAGCATGTTGCTGCTACTGTTGCTGCGCAGGGCGCTGAGGATGTCTATGGGGATGGGGAAGATGATGGTGGAGTTGCGCTCGGCCGCGATGTTGTTGAGCGTCTGCAGGTAGCGCAGCTGCAGGGCGCCCGACGACTCCCCCAGCACGATGGCCGCCTCCTTGAGGGAACGCGACGCGTTCATTTCCCCCTCCGCCGACACAACCTGCCAGTACACGGGAGGCGTGAGACAACGGGTCCGTTTTGACTAGAAATACGAGGTAATGGTCTGGCCCTGCGATTTCTTGGGTCATACCACTGCTTGGCAGAAACAGCAGCACCCCTCCCACTGAGTACAATTGACCCATTATTCTACACTGGTTAGACGACTTTTTTTAGTGCCCATACTTTACTCCAAACATGCGTAACCTGCCGATGAAACTGTGTATATGCATTTAAGCTGCTGGGCGGACGGAGGAAGAGCAGGGTACTTGCCCCATTGTTTCGACTGCTGCGCAAGGAGCTTGAATCGAACTGGCGCCTTCTGGATTGGGAGTCTAGTCTGCTAACCATTACAACCACGAAAGCGTCCTGACAATTGAGAAATGGATGGCCCCAGAAATGAAGAGATCAAGCAGACGAGAATGTTGCCCATCTCATACAAGCCGAAAAGAGTCGAAGCAAGACGGCCAAGGCATTTCATAATAAAAGCGGGAAACCAAATTGGAAGAAAAGTGGTGAACATGGAAGCCCCAAGGTGGCCTAGAATGAGGTGGTTTAAAGTGGTGAGCCGAGATATGAAGGAATGTTGGAGTGGATGGGGAGATGGCCCAGGACAGGAATGAGTGGAGAAAGAGAAGCAGGATGACAGCAGACCCCCGCATGAGTAGGACAAACGGTGAAGGTGATGAAGCTTCGAGGGCCCCATCGCATTATCAGAGCAGCCAACATAGACAGCTGCCTACGAAAATAACAGGGTTGTGGTTCACACAGCATTGAGGAGTGGCATGGAACATTGTTGTAGTGTAGAGCCCATTACACCCCTAGCCCAAGGGGATGATGTATCGGCTCGCCAAGCCGGGCGGTGTTACCTTGGCACGCGCCTCACGGATCGCCTCCGCCTCAGCTGCCATGGCTCGCTGCATTTGCGAGGGCAGACGCACGTCCTTGATCTCTACACGCTGCACCTTGATGCCCCAGGGCTCCGTCGCCTCATCGAGACTGGTCTGTGGGGTACGATAATAAGGGTGGGTGACATAACCCAGCGCGATTACTACTACCACGTTGGTTTTTTAAGGTTTTACAGCTTGCCGAACAACACTCGCTACAACACAAAAACACATCGGAGAAGTCATCGCTGTTAATTAAAAAAACAGCACTGGCCACAGTTGGTCCTGGGTCAAGTAAAGTTGCTGCCGTTGCAAACGATAAGTCGATGGGTGGTGCCTCATCTCCATTTACGACCCTGACTCAGTGGTGAACATACCCTTCCTTCTCTACAGCGTGGTGGCTGTTGTCTCCCGCGGAGTGGTACCTACTCTAAACAACCCTGAAGCGATCTAGTTGGAGCTGAGATGACCCCTAACTGGGATTTCAGGAGCACTTCAGTATGCATGGCACTCGTGGTTTTTAACAGTAAAAACACGATATATAGCAATCAGTTATTTACTATTTTTAAAGTCACAGTTCCAATATTAAGCATGTTGCATTACATCAAGTTAAGCGAATGATATTTAACAATTGACAGCACACACAAAAAAAACTCAACACCTGTGTCAATAACAGTGCCTTTAAAAAAGTGATATAATTGGACAAAAATGATCAATTCTTCAACAGAATCATAACCCCTTATTGTGATGAGCCGTAAGATGACTGGGAGACAGTGATTTTGTTGCATGTCCACAATTAAGAGTGCTGCATTTCTTTGTATGCAGGTGACGTTCAGTCTGCCTCCATACTCTCATCTCTATTGGTGACCCGAAGCCAGCGGTGGGAACTGTGCCGAAGGCCCCTCTGAATGCGTTTACATTTCTGCATCCTATTCTGTTTGTGTGCATTTGGGACCGTCAAGGGGCTTAGTCCGTGTCCTATTCCTTTAGATCAGCTGGCCATTGTAATAAGAATGGTAATAAGTGACTCGCACAAGTTTCACTTGCCCGAAGGCAGCGACGCTGATGCGTGGAGCCCAGATCAGAGATCAGCTCAGTTCAAGTTAAATAAAAAAAGGTTTTTTTTAGAAGGCGCTTAAAGGTAGGTAGTAGACTTTCCTGAACTATTTTGACTACTTTTGCCCATTTTCCCTGCTCGTTTAATTAACATGAACACGTGATGACAGATCCCCAAATGAAATTCGATTCTTACTCAAGATCGATGCATGTTTTATAATGAAATAATGCACTTTAGTTGATAATTTGATGCATCCTTAAATGCCTGGTAATTGTAGCACTGTAAATAGACAAATGCACGCGATCTCAGTCAATCCACTGCTGGATGAAGGCCTCCCCACTTTGTCGGTCGTGGGGAATTGTTTGACCGTACTTCACCACGCTGGTCATTATGGGTTGGTGAAGAAAGTGGCCCAGGACCCAGTTCAGATATCACTCGCTCCCGATGTCAACCGAGGCTGGGAGTTAAAAGTGAGGTCGTTGGGTTCATGGTGCAGAGTGCTGAGCACAAAGATAACAGCACGGGCACAGCCAAATATACGTTCCGCGGCCTCTACAATGGGAAGGCATAGGTTGCTGCTGGCCTCCAACCACTGCAATGTGCCATAGCTCTCTGCAGCACCAGGGGGCCAAAGGGGCTGACCGCCCCGCCCCTGCCGGCCCCCCACATGGCTAAAGCCTCAGCTCACCTGCCCCCCCCCCCACTCCCACCAAGTTCGTCTGGTCGTCAAACAAAAATGTTGGTTCAGAATGATTACAATGTACATCGCCGCCGCTCCTAATACGCATGGCCGGCGAGAGCTCGAGCCGAGTGCCCTGGACACACTTGGACACGAGATGTTCCATCTCCAGCGCTCGTCCATGCGAATTGTTCCAGTAAACGATAAATGTTTTACATGGCTGCTCATCATCTTGAGCGTTTAACATTTGTTTTAACGTTTGCATATCGTTGACTGTGCCACGCGCTCCCAAAGTTGTTCTCACGCTGCGGTTCACGATGGATTGAGCTACAACAAGGAAGGTGGGTGGCAAGGAGGCTCCTGGTGGCATCGGTGACTTTCGGAGTGGAAGATGGGAGCCCTCTGTTCAGTGACAAATCACGGCGAATGCCATCGGCGTGGCGAGCGAACATCGTCCTGTCTCCCCGGTCTCCAGAGCAGCAGCAGCAGCAGCAGCAACAACGCGAGCCGAGGCTTTGAGCGCCGATGACCTTCGCGACTTGGAGGCGTGCACCTGCATGCTGCGGGCGATGACCTCTCGCTCCGACACGATGTCGGAGAGGCTGCGGGTGCCCAGCACATTGCGCAACGCCGTCTGCGCGAGCAGTCGCGTGGCGCCGTCTGCGAACACCACGTTGGTGACGGCCGCGGTGGCGTCGTGCACGCGGTAGTAGACCACGGCGTCCACGGCCACCGTCACCGAGTCCCGCGTCAGGATCTGTAACGAGGCGGGCGAGGCCTTCGCCTTGAGCCGTCGTGGCCGAGGGGGTGGCGACGCCGCGCTGCTCATCTGCGCCACCGCGGGGGGGGGGGCAGTCGGAGTGTCTGCCGCGCGGTTTACGTGGTTGTGGATTCCAGCGCATCGAGCAGACGGATGCACAGGGGCACAAAGGCGAAGGTCCCCCACATAGCCTTAACAGACTGTTGGGGGCATGTGCTGTTAGCGAACGCCTATGGCACACGAGGGGCTGGGTGGCCAGCACCCCGCCACCTTTGTCTCCCCCAGTGGCGACGTTTTTACACACCGCACCAGGTACTCATTTGAGGCCGGTTCGACCTAGGGGAGGCCCAGGACCGGTTCAGTTAATCGTCGCTGGTGTTGGCCGTGACTGAGAATCGAACTCAGGTCGCCAGGTTCGTAACGCAACGCGCTAACTGCTACACTACCGCTCCCCACACACACACACGTGCAGCATGCACGTCGTCGAAAGCCGTGGGAACTTGGAGCCACGTTCTTTTAGTCGTGATATATTTCAAGATTCAGATTGCATCGGCAGCGCCAGGCAGTTGACGCTGGTTGTAACTACGGACCCAGCACAACGTTGTACCCAATTGTTACAAGAGTGTGGATTGCTCAACACAGCGATGCTATTGAAGCGGTAAAAACTAGGAACATTGGTTGACGTGAAAACTTTCTGAATTGGCTGAAGGAGGGTGTGCGACGCACATTATGCGATCTGACTCAAAAATTAACTATGAATCATATTGGTCGTGAATGCCTGTGTGTTAAAACCACTTTTTAGTTCTGGAAACAGTGTCAGGAAACTGGGTTAGTCACACATAGAGGGAGACTTAAGGCTCCATAATTTTATTAGGGGCATTAGAGTGGCACCCCACGTAAATGTTTACTGGCATTTTAAAAATGTTTTTTGTGGGGTTTTTTAAATAAATAAAAAACACACGAAAAAACATTGTTTAAAAGATAGTTTAGCAACGTAACACGAGTTGAAAATGTAAGTAGTTCTCGTCTTTTTTTTATCTACAGTATTCGATAGAACCAATTGAATAAGAATTGACCTTGAGTCAATTTAAAGTATATATGGGGGTGTGGGGTGCTTCTTCTCGCCCTCGAGAGAAATGGGATCTCATTGGTCGATTCAACCCCCCTCCTCTCATCAAAACGATTTGAGCCGCCAGCCGAGGTGGAAGCCTCCTTGCTGACTCAAGAGAAGCAGAAACCGGGCCGAGCCTCACCTCCTGGGGTGGAACATCAAACGTGACCGTCCTCATGTCCACCTTCACGAAGGTGTCTATGCAGGGCAGCACCAAAAACAAGCCTGGCGCAGGGGGAGGAATTAAACAACCGGATGCATTTCAATGACAATCCTCGCACAGCATTGTTTAAGAGAGTTTATTCTCAAACGTGATTGCTTTGTCAATTATCGCGGCTGAATTTTACTCCTGAATGGTGTGTACAGTATATTATGCAGTGACTTGTGCCAATCGGTTATCCATGTATATTTCAACAGTCCTGGGCTTGCTTTGGTCAAAGTTCAATGACTAGGGAATCTTGCACTCACATTTTGATATTATAGTCGACTAGGTTCGTTCACCTCCCTCCACTGGCTTCTCATCGCCAGCAGGGTCAGCTCCAAGATCGCCTGCCTCTGCCACCGCGCCTCTACTTTCGCTCGTCCACCGTGTATCTCTCTTCGCTCTCCCATCACGACGTCTCACGGTGGAAGTCTCCTCAATAGCAGCAGCGGCGCTACTCGCGGCCTCTTCCTCACCCTCCTCTCCCGCTGTCTGCAATGGGGCCATCATCCCACTTCGCATTCGCGGCAGCGTTCAATCTGCGCCGACTTTTTGAGCACCACTGAGCTGGGGCCAGTGCCCTGAAGAGTCACGGTCATTTATATCCGTTAAATATTGTGCGCTAAGTATGGCAAAAAACCAACACTCGTGTCAGACACATCGTGCGGAGGCCTTCATCCAGCAGTGGAGTGAAAAGGGGATGTAAGCTATGTGTGTTGCCTCTTTGTCATTAAATCTGAAGCGCGCTCGTATAACGTGTCAAAGTGTTTCTCAGTGGAATGACTAAGGCTGTTCATGATGACGATTTCCACTTCCAAATGCGACTGAGTGAATGTTGCACTACTCAGCCGCTGCTCTAAACTTTTCCACTCTCTGAAGGAGATTTGGAGCCTGATTCATGTCCTCGTGAAATAAGTTTCCTCCATTTGTTGGATGGAAAAGCATCCACATTTTTATTTTCCTTTGGATGTGGCTGTTTGATTTTTATTTTAAAAAAAAGCCCTTTACGCCAATGCATGAATCGGGCTGTTCGTATCCTGAAGCATATTTAATATTATGGTGATGAAACTGCAACAGGGATTTCATAGCCAAATAACATACGTGAAGTCATCTCCTTTGGGTGGCTATGTAGAAAATGTACGTGTGTATGTTGAACTTCTTTCGCACTACAGTGAGGGAAAAAAGTATTTGATCCCCTGCTGATTTTGTACGTTTGCCCACTGACAAATAAATTATCATTCTATAATTTTAATGGTAGGTTTATTTAAACAGTGAGAGACAGAATAACAACAACAAAATCCAGAAAAACGCATGTCAACAATGTTATGAATTGATTTGCATTTTAAGGAGGTAAATAAGTATTTGACCCCTCTGCAAAACATGACTTAGTACTTGGTGGCAAAACCCTTGTTGGCAATCACAGAGGTCAGACGTTTCTTGTAGTTGGCCACCAGGTTTGCACACATCTCAGGAGGGATTTTGTCCCACTCCTCTTTGCAGATCTTCTCCAAGTCACTAAGGTTTTGAGGGTGATGTTTGGCAACTCGAACCTTCAGCTCCCTCCACAGATTGTCTATGGGATTAAGGTCTGGAGACTGGCTAGGCCACTCCAGGACCTTAATGTGCTTCTTCTTGAGCCACTCCTTTGTTGCCTTGGCCGTGTGTTTTGGGTCATTGTCATGCTGGAATACCCATCCACGAGCCATTTTCAATGCCCTGGCTGAGGGAAGGAGGTTCTCACCCAAGATTTGACGGTACATGGCCCCGTCCATCGTCCCTTTGATGCGGTGAAGTTGTCCTGTCCCCTTAGCAGAAAAACACCCCCAAAGCATAATGTTTCCACCTCCATGTTTGACGGTGGGGATGGTGTTATTGGGGTCATAGGCAGCATTCCTCCTCCTCCAAACACGGCGAGTTGAGTTGATGCCAAAGAGCTCCATTTTGGTCTCATCTGACCACAAAACTTTCACCCAGTTGTCCTTCGAATCATTCAGATGTTCATTGGCAAACTTCAGACGGGCATGTATATGTGCGTTCTTGAGCAGGGGGACCTTGCGGGCGCTGCAGGATTTCAGTCCTTCACGGCGTAGTGTGTTACCAATTGTTTTCTTCGTGACTATGGTCCCAGCTGCCTTGAGATCATTGACAAGATCCTCCTGTGTAGTTCTGGGCTGATTCTTCACCGTTCTCATGATCATTGCAACTCCACGAGGTGAGATCTTGCATGGAGCCCCAGGCCGAGGGTGATTGACAGTTCTTTTGTGTTTCTTCCATTTGCGAATAATCACACCAACTGTTGTCACATTCTCACCAAGCTGCTTGGCAATGGTCTTGTAGTCCATTCCAGCCTTGTGTAGGTCTACAATCTTGTCCCTGACATCCTTGGAGAGCTCTTTGGTCTTGGCCATGGTGGAGAGTTTGGAATCTGATTGATTGATTGATTGCTTCTATGGACAGGTGCCTTTTATACAGGTAACAAGCTGAGATTAGGAGCACTTCCTTTAAGAGTGTGCTCCTAATCTCAGCTCGTTACCTGTATAAAAGACAACTGGGAGCCAGAAATATTTCTGTTTGAGAGGGGGTCAAATACTTATTTCCCTCATTAAAATGCAAATCAATTTATAACATTTGACATGCTTTTTTCTGGATTTTTGTTGTTATTCTGTCTCTCATTGTTCAAATAAACCTACCATTAAAATTATAGACTGATCATTTCTTTGTCAGTGGGCAAACGTACAAGATCAGCAGGGGATCAAATACTTTTTTCCCTCACTATATATGTAGCAAATCGTGCGAATCGGAGGTGCAGGGCAAGGGCAAGAAATTGATAGTCACGATTGGTTTTTAAATCAATCTAAATCTGCAAAAAATCATTCTCGATAGCAACAAAATGCATGTTCGTGCGACGTAGAGCGCCCACGCTGTGTTTTGTTCATGGATGATCCAGGATGAGGCCATGCTGGACGGTGCTGCCACGCGGACCTCACCGTGGCGTGTGCTCGGATTGTCCGACGCGACCGACGATTTCGAGGCAAACAAACCTGGCCCGATGGCTCCTCCAGGCAATAACTTGCCCAGGCGAAAGACCACGGCCCTCTCATACTCCCTCACCACCTGCCGATCGACGAAGAGACAATACAAATCAGTCCAGTCCTGCTTCAGGGTTTGTTAAGTACGCGGGGGTAAAGCGAATGACTATTCTGTTGTTTCACTGCCGATGTCTGCTCGCCATAATAGGGCTTCAGGAGAGAGTTTGTGTAGTTTTGCTATTCCTCTTCCGTAGAAGGGGAGCGCAGGCTACAGTGGTTTCCTGTATGGTCCATGGTTTCAGGGCCACAGTCGCACTGTGACTCGTGTCTTTAATTGCACATTCATTAAGGACATGTGTGCATCGGCGTTTTGATGTTCTGGTGCGGTTGATGGTTACATCAGAGTCTCTTTGAGGAATGGCAACGCCAGGAGGTATTTGGGTCTTGAATGCAAATGCCTGTCTCATCTGCACGGTGGAAATGTGTGCACACTGTGTGCGTGTGGTAAGCTATGGGGCCGTTCATAAATGACGTCACGCACCTGGGGGGGGGGTCAGACATTTGTGACGATGTGTGACGAGGGGGGGGGGGGTTGAGAAATGTGACGTCACATCAAAATGCGCAACTTTAAATAAATATAGACAACACGTTCTATTTAATTAAATAGACTTTTGAATAAATGTTTTCTCCTACAACATCAGAGTACAGCACCACATTAAATACGCACTACAATGACAATATTCTAGATTTGAAGTTTTCGTGACTGCACAATGATCCATTCTCTTTGGTTCTTTAGGTAAAGTCACGTAGGTTAAAGTAATAATAAATACAAATCAAATCAAATCACGACGTTCCGGAGGCAACACAAGCTTCCTTCATCAGGTGTAAAAAAAGGGCACAGCAAAATAAGTGTAGAGAGAGCTATTTGTGATGATAGACTGTTATAGAGGGTAAGAGGAGGGGGAGGAGCCAGGGAGGACGGGTGCAGGATGGGGGTGGGGGTTGGGGTGTGGGTGGAGCCAAGAAGGTGAAGCTACTGGAGAAGCTCGGCACCACGGATGGGGGGGGGGGGACGCGGAGCGGGGGAGAGTCGCAGTTGAGGTTTAACATGGTTTATCACTTCTTTCCAATGATTGCTTAATTTGAATCCATCTTCTCGGTTGAAGTTATGGCTATGTTTGTCTATCTGGATGGCCTCATGGACAAACCTTTGGTGGTACCCAGACGGCTTGCAGAGCACCTTGGTCTCAGAAAAGATAATATCATGAGAGCCCGCAGCATTGTAATAATGATCAGCAACGGCGGAGGAATTCGTCCTGCCGTGTTTCAAATCTGCCTTGTGCTCGCGGACACGGTCAGAAACATGACGTTTCGTTTCGCCAATGTAACAATCACCACAGATGCAACTGAGTTTGTAAACACCAGGGTATTGCAAGTCAGGAATGACATCTTTCACAGATGAGATTAGATCCCGGATTTTGTGTACTGTACTTAATCGGACCTGGATCTTGTGTTTGTTAAAGGTTTTGGAAATCTTTTTGGTAATGCCTGCTATGTATGGTAACGTGATGGTTTTGATCGGAGTCTCAGGGGGTTGTTTCTCCATGGTTGGAGAAACAGCTTTGCGGATAGTACGGTCAGAATATCCATTCATCTTAAGGGCCAGGTGTACGTGTTCCAATTCACTGGCCAGGTGGTGTTGGTCAAAAATGCAGTGGGCCCTATGGTGTAGTGTTTTGATTAAGGAATTCTTCTGTGCCGGATGGTGGTGGGAATCAGGTTTCAGGTAGGAATCTGTGTGGGTGGCCTTCCTATAGACAGAATGTCTCAAGGAGCCATTGGACCTCCTCTCAAACAGAACATCCAAGAATGGTAGCTTCAAGGACAATGCATATATAATCATAGTGTGTTTTTTGTTTGCATTTTGACCACAAGTATTGTGGTTAATGCACACATGATTCCTTGTAAAAGGTTTCAGTTTTGTTGCCAGAAAAAAGGGAGAAAAACCCTATTATTACGTTCCAACCGAGTTTGTTATAATTTTTAGGATAGCTCATGGATGGATCCGCGACCGACCTTGAGGCAGAACCAGACGGAGAGAGGGAATGTCAAGACGACGACGACCATAGACAGAATGCCAAGCAGCTTCTCGCAGCATCCTGCCGTCTGCAGCCTCTTGTCATCGCTGTCCCCTGCGCGACACAGAGAGCCCATTTGTTAAACGGAACTGCTCATCATTCACTCGCGTACACGTCTTCCTCCTTATCCTATTGAATTCACGAAAGTAAAATGCCTTGACTTTCTCTTGACCACTCACGGAGCCCGGTGCTTTTGCTTTACAGCTATTTAATGATAAATTTCATGATTGCGAATGTCTGGGCGTGACAGTTGCCATTGGTTGCAGAGGTTGTACGTACAATAATTAGAAAGAGTTTACCACATAGTGGCAGTGGAGTAATGAAATTTGGCAAAGTAATTGCAGTAGAGTATGCCGGATATCCAAGTCACGTATCCGCCCCGTTCAAATAACGGCCCACACCCAGTGTAGTATTTGTGCATGTTGTGTCATCTTCTATATATGATTATATATAGAAGATGACACTTTTCATACATCGTCTATACCTCAGTCACCAGTGAGTCCCTTAACATCGTAGATCGTCCTTCAAAACATATACCGAGACAGAAGAGTCGTGCTGGATACAGTCACATTTTCAAAAATGTGATTAGCAACGTTGATCTTTACCTGTGTATCGATATTTAAATGTTTATGTTCCATTTTATTGAGGGACTGAGTGTTACAGTATCTTGGTGTGGCCTGGGACTGGTTTGTTTTTGTTGTTGTTGCCTTGCCCAAGCTTGATAAATCGTACTTATAGATGTCATTTATTATTCTAGATTTGAAGTTTTCGTGACTGCAAGGATCCATACTCTTTGGTTCTTTCGGTAAAGCCAAGAAAGTAAAAATAAAATAATTAAATTAAACAAAATGAAACAAAAATGAAAACAACTAAATCAAATCACGACGTTTTGGAGGCAACACAAGCTTCCTTCATCAGGTGTAAAAAAGCACAGCAAAATTATTGTACAAATAGCTCTCTCTACAGTAATTTTGCTGTGCTTTTTTACACCTGATGAAGGAAACTTGTGCTGCCTCCGAAACGCCGTGATTTGATTTAGTTGTTTTCATTTCAGTTTTAGCTTATTTAATTATTTATTTTTCCCCTACGTGCCTTTACCGAAAGAACCAAAGAGTATGGATAATTTATTATTGATTTATATTTAGTGACTTGCTTACATTTTTCTCTGTTTTGCACTCCCATCGTTTTTGTAAGTATTGTTTGGTTAAATTTTGATTTAAAGCTTTCGTGACTGCAGGGATTCATATTCTTGGTTCTTTCGGTAAAGTCACGTAGAAGGAAACAAAATAAATAAAATATAAAAAAAATATGAAACAATAAAATTATCACGACGTTTCGATTGCAACACAAGCAATCATCATCAGGTGTGAAAACCACAGCAAGAAAATTTGCAATAAACTGCGTCTATATAAATTAAAAAAACGCCACTTTTTTCAAATTTTCTTGCTGTGGTTTTCACATCTGATGATGATTGCTTGTGATGCAGTCGAAACGTCGTGATAATATTATTGCTTTATATATTTTTTATTATTATTTTATTGTTTCCCTTCTACGTGACTTTACCGAAAAAACTAAGAATATGAATTACTGCAGTCACGAAAGCTTTAAATCAAAATTTAACCAAGAATATTGTTTGGTTGTTGCAACTTGTTGACCCGCCCATGCTGGACATCTGTAAGAAAGTTCTCCATAGCTCATCGGATTCCTCCAGTCTAAAGAAATATTCTCATTCTGAGTGGGATATGCTACGGATTGTGCAATGCTTTAATAGTGAATACCGAATTAGTGCGCTGTGCAAGGCTTGGCTTGCTCCACCATACATCCAGGAGGAGTTGGTTCAGCTACACCAGGCGTCGGCAACCTTTCAAAGAAGAAAAGCCACTTTTCGTGTTTTTGTTTTTGACCAAAATAGTTCCGAGAGCTGCATCACACGCAGAGCGAGTTGTACACAAAAACACACACACGGCAGATATACACACGGCAGATGACAACACACATTCTCACTTAAACAAAATAGGTCATGCAATAAACTGCGTCTATATAAATCTTGACTTAAAAGCTTTCGTGACTGCAGGAATTAATATTATTTGGGTCTTTCGGTAAAGCCGCGTAGATAGAAAAAATATAATAAAATAATACAAATAATAACAATATCACGACGTTTCGATCGCAACACAAGCAATCGTCATCAGGCGAGAGCTGCTGAGGTACCTCTCACTTGATGACGATTGCGATGGAAACGTCGTGATATTGTTAATATTTTTATTATTTTATTATATTTTTTCTATCTACGTGGCTTTACCGAAAGACCCAAAGAATATGCGTCTATTTAGTTATTCTTTAACAATAATAGACATTTTGACTGTACACTTTGTCGTCACCAAGACATTCCATCGTGACCAATTCCCTGCCGTATTGAAAACATTATCTTGTTTTATATATATTTTATTATTTTGTTGTTTCCCTTCAACGTGACTTTACCGAAAGAGCTAAGAATATACATTATCTTTACGTTAAATTACGTTTAATATTTAAGTTAAAAGAAAAACGGCTGCCCCCCAAGGCAGCAGCCAAAGAGCCGTAAAGGGGGTCGAAGCCAAAGAGCCGCAGGTTGGCGGCCCCTGAGCCCACACGCTCCGCCAGTGGGATGCCTGAGACCCACCGCCAGTGGGATGCCTGAGACCCACCGCCAGTGGGATGCCTGAGACCTACCACCAGTGGGATGCCTGAGACCCACCGACTGTGGGATACCTGAGACCCACCGCCAGTGGGATGCCTGAGACCCACCGCCAGTGGGATGCCTGAGACCCACCGCCAGTGGGATGCCTGAGACCCACCGCCAGTGGGATGCCTGAGACCCACCGCCAGTGGGATACCTGAGACCCACCGCCAGTGGGATACCTGAGACCTACCGCCAGTGGGATGCCTGAGACACACCGCCAGTGGGATGCCTGAGACCCACCGCCAGTGGGATGCCTGAGACCCACCGCCAGTGGGATACCTGAGACCCACCGCCAGTGGGATTCCTGAGACCCACCGCCAGTGGGATGCCTGAGACCCACCGCCAGTGGGATGCCTGAGACCCACTGCCAGTGGGATGCCTGAGACCCACCGCCAGTGGGATGCCTGAGACCCACCGACTGTGGGATACCTGAGACCCACCGCCAGTGGGATACCTGAGATCCACCGCCAGTGGGATGCCTGAGACCCACCACCAGTGGGATACCTGAGACCCACCGCCAGTGGGATGCCTGAGACCCACCGCCAGTGGGATACCTGAGACCCACCGCCAGTGGGATGCCTGAGACCCACCACCAGTGGGATACCTGAGACCCACCGCCAGTGGGATGCCTGAGACCCACCACCAGTGGGATGCCTGAGACCCACCGACTGTGGGATACCTGAGACCCACCGCCAGTGGGATACCTGAGACCCACTGCTAGTGGGATGCCTGAGACCCACCGCCAGTGGGATGCCTGAGACCCACCGACTGTCCTCCCCCACCCGCTCAGCGTATCGTGCTCCAGGCTTCAAACTTGGGGGTTGACCGCCGCTCTTTTGTCTGCACGGCGCCCAGGCTTTGGAATTCCCCTGCCCTTCGAGGTCAGAAAATCGCAGTCAATGGATACTTAAGGTGTCCCGGCTGAAGACCCCATCTTAAAAAAACAGGTCCCTGCAGGGTGGGCTGGTAGGAACATTGGAATTTTGCGCAATTTTATGACATTGTTACTTCCAAATGTTGGGTGCAATAAGACATATCAAGTCTCTGCGCTGTCTATTGCTGATTTTACACCCAACAGCACGAGATTTCACTTCCTTAAAGTATTGAAAGGGGACGGACGGACGGACACATTAATCTATTGCAGGCTGGTACACTCAGTTTACAACTTCGTTCCTACCAGTAAAAGGCCTACTCTCTCTTTAATTCTCTATCTTGTCTTCTTAATCCAGTGTTCTTCGCTAATTTTCAGAGGGGGTCACTTTCACCGATAAGACACCATCAGTGTGAGGGCCGCCATACATTTGAAACCATTGGGGGTTGACAGCACCACGGCACCGGGGGGTGTTGTCACGTATTGTGTGTTGTCGGGGGCCGCACGTCAGGGGCCGCACCAAAGGCCACCATGGCCCGCCAGTGGCCCACGGGCCTTGCAATAAAGAGCACCCCCCCCCCCCCCCCCCTGTCGTCTATCTCTTCCGAGTTACTTCCCTCTTATTTTCCTATATAGATGGTGCTCTGAGATCCATTGTTTAAGGGCACCTTATAAACGTAAATCATCATCATTATGAGTGGATATGGTAGTTATTGTCAGGGTCTGATTGGAACTGTGCCGTGTGTTTGCCCCCTTCTCGCCAGGCTTGAGTTACACGCTCTCAGGCTGCCTTTCCAAAAATACACCCAACATTTCTCCCTGCAACGGCAGCAGCAGGACACTCGCGTTTTGCAAAGATAGAACTTGTTAACGCTCGTTTTAAAAAGCAGACCACTACCCAGAAACACATGAACATGTGTGACAAAGTTAACGGTCCACGTTCAAACCATTTCGTATCTGTGGTGGTCTACCTTTAAAATCATAATACCATCGAAATGTAAGCTTTATTTGCCCTTATTTTAAATTGTGACATGTAATGTACTCTACACGGGCAGATGATGCCCTAAGGAGAGCACACGCTGCATTATAACGTGGCAACAATTAGACGCGACAGTCCAGCAGCAAGGAATCAAATTATTTGGTGATGCTGCTGCGTTGGCAGCTGTATACTTAACCATAACCTCATACTCGTCAAAGACGCTGCTTTAAAAAAAGCAACTGGCAATGTTTCGGGAAATAGCCCTTCTTCATACTACATCACGTGCTCTTGAATACATATTTGGTATAGATTTGTTTTGTTCTTTTAAGGCAGTGTTGTTGACCAGTGTGTTAAGCTGTGAATCAGGTCAGTCAGGTCAATGCACGTTTACATGGTTCTGTAGCGAGTCCATTCTATTAAAATCTATAATCAAGATACAACATAGGTACAGCATAGAATAATATACATTCAGTCCAGTATGAGACAGCATGCTTCTCTCTGAGCACTTCCAAACAAGTTTACTCCCGCCGTGTTACAAAGCCACACGAACCACACTGCAGGTGAACTCCGTCTGCTCCGACAGACCGCTCACTTATCCACACCTGTGATGTTCATGTTGAGATGTTGGCTCGTTCTTATACAATTTACTGGATGGCCCTCCACACTGCTGCTCACGGATCTGAGTTGTACCCACTCTCGATCACTGATCCGGTCAGCTGTAGCCGCTTTATGCGTGCGAGTCACTCTCTCTCTCTATAACCAGGGGATTGGCAACAGCTCCGCATACAAGGCAACCCCGACAAACCACCCAGCCCCACAGTCTCACACACACACACAGCTCCATGTTTGGTGGGGCACACAAAACACCGTCCACGTGGTCATCCCATGGCTTTTGCTGTGAAGTGGTGGCGCGCGCTGTGCATGAACAAACGAACTAGGGGCCCTGCGAATTCACGCAAACATGTGAATGCATCTCAGGTTAGCGCGGGTGGCGACGTACGGTGTGAAAGAAGTTCAACATCTATACATACAAGTTCAGATCCTAACATAACCAACCAATTAACACAAACGTTTCATGTCCACTGGGGCACTCCTTGGGTTTCATTTACAAATGTGTTGAGTGTGCAAATTGAGACACTAATTGGGAAGCATGAATGCAGGTGTACTGTGTTATTTTCCCCTCCAAATTTTAATGTAAATGATGTTCCAATTATAGACACCCCACTGATTTCGTACGGCTTCTCAATGTGTGATTTAATACATTATTGGGAAAGGGATCGCTCCACAACTTACAGAAAGGTGTTTAATGTCTATTGGATACATTGGTGGGAGACATTCATTTGCTTTGAAATGAAAGTTTTCTCTCTACCGTACTGCACTTGCTTTAACAGTCTCTGTCTACTGCTGTTGCACAACAACTTGCAGATCTTATATTCTTAGTTTTTTCGGTAAAGTCACGTTGAAGAGAAACAACAAAATAACAAAATATATACAAAACAATAAAAAATTCTCACGACGTTTCGACCATAACTCAAACGGTCATCATCAGGTGTGTCGGTTTGCATAAATTTATTTTGAAAACGGCATATTTATTTATTTATATATAAAAAAATAACGTTTGCGTCACGCGCAGCGATTGGCAGTTTGCCCAGGACTAGTCCATCTATTTTTTGAAAAGAGGAGGGGGGAGACGAAATTTGTTTTTATGTATGCTGTCTGAAAGCCACTGTAAGCGTGAACAATCAATCAAGAACTGAAATGATTTATCAAATCTTTCCAATGATTGCTAAGATAGAATCCATCTTCTCGGTTTGAATTGTCTCTGTGCTTGTATATGTGGATAGCCTCATGAACGAATCTCTCATGGAAGCCAGATGGCTTACAAAGAACCTCCGTCTTGGAAAAGTCAATGGCATGTGAGCCTACTGAATTAGAACAATGATCTGCTACGGCCGAGGTGTTGGTCCTACCGTGTTTAAGGTCTGCTTTATGTTCACGAATGCGGTCCGAGATATGGCGTTTGGTTTCTCCAATGTAACTACTACCACAGAGGCAACTTAGTTTGTAGACACCAGGGTATTGTATGACCGGAATCACATCTTTTACAGACGGAACCAGATCACGGATTTTATGTAATGTGTTGAAACGGACCTGGATCTTGTGTTTATTCAAGATTTTGGAGATCTTTTTTGTGATCCCAGCAATGTAGGGTAAAGTGATGGTTTTGAAAGGCTCCTCAAGAGGGTTCTTCTTCATGGTTTGAGTGATAGCTTTGCGGATTGTATAGTCGGAGTAACCATTAGCCCTAAGAGCTTGGTGTACGTGCTTGAGTTCACTGCTTATGTGTTCCTGGTCGGATATGCATTGGGCTCTATGATACAGAGTCTTGATGAGAGAATTCTTCTGTGATGGATGGTGGTGGGAATCCGGTTTCAGATAAGCATCCGTATGGGTAGCTTTCCCGTAGACAGAGTGGCTCATTGAACCATCAGGTCTCTTTTTAATTAGGACATCCAAAAAAGGTATCTTGCCATCTATTTCGACTTCCATGGTAAATCTGATGGCTGGGTGTATGGAATTGATGTGGTCGAAGAATTGGTCTAGAGCAGGCCGGCCATGTGGCCAGATGAAAAAAGTGTCATCCACGTACCTCTTCCATAAGGTTGGGCGCAGAGTGGCAGTCTGGATGGCGTCAGTCTCAAATTTCTCCATGAAAATGTTAGCTATAGCTGGAGAAAGGGGGGAGCCCATTGGGGTGCCCTCAGTTTGTTTGTAGAAAGTTCCATTCCAAGTGAAGTATGTATTGGTTAAACAGTGTCTCACCAGGGGGGGTACCTCAGTGTTTAGTCCTTGATGAACCAAGTCTTCAATGATTGCAATGGTGTCAGGTACAGGAACCTTGGTGAATAAGGAAACTACATCAAAACTGACAAGCAGGTCGTCTGGGGACAGGGAAATACCCTTGATTGTTGATACCAGGTGAGTAGAATTTTGTACCGCAGAGGTGGTCTTTCCAGTGAAAGGACGCAGGATTTCAGACAAAAAACGAGCTAGTTTGTAGGTGGGGGAGCTGATAGTAGAGACTATGGGACGAAGAGGTGTATCAACTTTATGTATTTTTGGTAAGCCGTATAATCTTGGTGGCCTGGCAGCAGAAGATTTCAACGAAAACTGTTTAGATTGATCAATTAATGCGGTTGAATCAGAAATTATTTTGTTGGTTTGTGTGACGAGGCTGTTGGTGGGATCTCTTTTTATTTTTGTATAACTACCATCGTCGAGTAATTCTTTAATTTTGTTGTTGTATTCTATTTTATCCATGATGACAGTAGCATTGCCTTTGTCAGCTGAGAGAACTACAATATCATTCCTCTTTTTTAATTTATATAATTCAAAACGCTCATCTTTGCTGGCCTGCTCTAGACCAATTCTTCGACCACATCAATTCCATACACCCAGCCATCAGATTTACCATGGAAGTCGAAATAGATGGCAAGATACCTTTTTTGGATGTCCTAATTAAAAAGAGACCTGATGGTTCAATGAGCCACTCTGTCTACGGGAAAGCTACCCATACGGATGCTTATCTGAAACCGGATTCCCACCACCATCCATCACAGAAGAATTCTCTCATCAAGACTCTGTATCATAGAGCCCAATGCATATCCGACCAGGAACACATAAGCAGTGAACTCAAGCACGTACACCAAGCTCTTAGGGCTAATGGTTACTCCGACTATACAATCCGCAAAGCTATCACTCAAACCATGAAGAAGAACCCTCTTGAGGAGCCTTTCAAAACCATCACTTTACCCTACATTGCTGGGATCACAAAAAAGATCTCCAAAATCTTGAATAAACACAAGATCCAGGTCCGTTTCAACACATTACATAAAATCCGTGATCTGGTTCCGTCTGTAAAAGATGTGATTCCGGACATACAATACCCTGGTGTCTACAAACTAAGTTGCCTCTGTGGTAGTAGTTACATTGGAGAAACCAAACGCCATATCTCGGACCGCATTCGTGAACATAAAGCAGACCTTAAACACGGTAGGACCAACACCTCGGCCGTAGCAGATCATTGTTCTAATTCAGTAGGCTCACATGCCATTGACTTTTCCAAGACGGAGGTTCTTTGTAAGCCATCTGGCTTCCATGAGAGATTCGTTCATGAGGCTATCCACATATACAAGCACAGAGACAATTCAAACCGAGAAGATGGATTCTATCTTAGCAATCATTGGAAAGATTTGATAAATCATTTCAGTTCTTGATCGATTGTTCACGCTTACAGTGGCTTTCAGACAGCATACATAAAAACAAATTTCGTCTCCCCCCTCCTCTTTTCAAAAAATAGATGGACTAGTCCTGGGCAAACTGCCAATCGCTGCGCGTGACGCAAACGTTGTTTTTTTAATATATAAATAAATAAATATGCCGTTTTCAAAATAAATGTAAGCAAACCGACACACCTGATGATGACCGGTCGAAACGTCGTGAGAATTTTTTATTGTTTTATATATATATTTTGTTATTTTGTTGTTTCTCTTCAACGTGACTTTACCGAAAAAACTAAGAATATGAATTACTGCAGTCACGAAAGCTTTAAATCAAAATTTAACTTGCAGATCTCTTCATAGGCATGTGTGTTTAGGTCTGATGAAAACTGAATTGTGACATTGTCACGAGTTGACTTAAGTGTCCCTCGCCAAAAACAAATTAACACAATTAAATTCCATATACGTTATGAAAGAGACTTTGTTGAGTTGGTTGTTTCAGTTGATTGATGCTCGTGTATTCAATCAGCGGGATCCAGAACTCACTGTTTCAAATAAATTTTGTTGAACCTGGTGAGCAACTCTGACCGATGTCACCAGAGCGGTTCACACCCCAGTGCATGTATCCGAGTGGAGGGCCGTAGAGGCTGTCAATCAAGTAGTACAACATTATCACTATCAAGTAGCATACCAGTGTCAACCCCTTATCAGTGCCTACCTTTTTACAGACCAATTTAGACCTTATTGGTCACCCCGTGCCCTTATACATCTCAACGTTCTTCCTACATCCCATCACACAACAATTTTTTTTGCCCGTATTGAAACGGCTAAACGCCATATGGACCTGGAAACTAAATTTCCCTGCACAAGAATGGGGGGTAAACCGTACGGGTTGACAGGTGTGAAGTAGCGGCCACATCTTTCCCGTTGTACAACATCACCGTTGCACGCACAATCACGAGATTCATCCGAAGCGCGTGCGTGCGCGTGACGTCATACGCCCGCACGCGCATGCGCGTTGCGAAAACGAAACCCCACGCGCCCTCAAAGCGGAAGTTCAATTCCCTAGCACGCATAGACGGGGGGGGATGGGGGGGCGTGGAGGAACGGAGGGGTGCTTCTCATTGGTCCACGCGCGGGAGGGTGGGGTTGAGGGGAGGGGGTGAGCGGAGCGACGCTTCCTATTGGCCGAGCGGCGAACGCACCGATCGGGTTGGCGCGCTCTGGCCAATGGGCGCGCGGGGCGAGCGCCCCCCCGCGGTGGCTACCACGAGCCTCTTGGCGGCGGCTTCCACTTCCGCGTGCGCGGACCCCCCCCCACTGCATTGGCCGTGCACGACAACCCCCGGTGTCGCGTTCTCCCAGCTCTCCTCCTTCTCCTCTCCCTCTCCGTCGCTGTCCCTCCCCGCTCTCCTCCTCGCCCCAGTGTCTCTCCCCAGTGTCTCTCCCACCTCTCCCCAATCCCCCTCCCCAGCGTCACTCTCCCCCAAGCCCCCTCTCAAGTGTCTCTCTCCCAGCACTTCCCAGTGTGTCTCTGTCCCCAGTGTCTCCCCAGTGTCTCTCTCCCAGTGTGTCTCTCTCCCCAGTGTCTGTCTCTCCCAGTGTCTCTCCCCAGTGTCTCTCTCCCCAGTGTCTCTCTCCCTAGTGTCTCTCCCCAGTGTCTCTCTCCCAGCGCTTCCCAGTGTGTCTCTGCCCCCAGTGTCTCTCTCCCCAGTGCCTCTCTCCCCAGTGTCTCTCTCCCCAGTGTCTCTCTCCCCAGTGTCTCTCCCCAGTGTCTCTCTCCCAGCTCTCCCCAGTGTCTCTCTCCCCAGTGTCTCTCTCCCAGTGTCTCTCTCCAGTGTCTCTCTCCAGTGTCTCTCTTCCCAGTGTCTCTCTCCCCAGTGTCTCTCTCCCAGCTCTCCCCAGTGTGTCTCTCCCCAGTGTCTCTCTCCCCAGTGTCTCTCTCCCCAGTGTCTCTCTCTCAGCTCTTCCCAATCTCGGATCGATATTTCCCGGAACGCCACGTGACTTGGCTTAGTGGGCTTTGGCTGGGCCGGCTTGCGGAGTACGGATTAGCGACGTAATAAGGCACTGCTACTCGAGTACAAGGTACGGCTTTATCCATCATCACAGTAGTGCCCTGTCACATCTGTGCCCCATGTCGCCACAACACTGCCGCGGTGTCATGTGGTACAGAAATGAAGAGGCGGAGGAGGATGGACCGAAACAGCGTCCTCACGGTTCCGACAGAGTGTTATTATTATTGTTACTGAGAGCGATGCCTCCGTGCCAGCGAAGAGTGTTAAACAGCTGCTACTCTAACACGAGAGACGAAACAACGGCGCACTTTTATCGGCCGGGCCGCTTGTCATTTTACTGGCGCCACTGGCGCCCTTTGAATCGTGCCGCGGATCGCGAGGGCGGCCGTGGGGTTCAGGACGTGTGAGTGAGTGGTCTCGGTCACCCAGGGGCAAGAAGGAGAAGTCCCCCGGGGTTCGTCATTCACGTGGCGTCGGTCCCCTGGTGGTGGTGGTGGATGTAGTGGGGAGCGGTGGCGCAGTGGTTAGCGCGCTGCGCTGCGAACCCAAAGCTGTCAAGCCATACGGGTTACCCGTATTCTCGTGCAGGCAAATTGAGTTTTCAGGTCCATACGGCGTACAACCGCTTCAATACGGGGAATTGTTTTTATTTGTTTATTTCTTTGTGTTTTTTTCTCTGTTGTGATGAGACCTTGTAGGATAAACGTTGAGATTTATAAGGGCACAGTGTGACCAATAAGATCCGAATTGGTCTGCAACGAGGTCGGGCACTGATAAGGGCTTGAGAGGTCTGTGCGGAACCCGCCCAGCCGGGTTCGATTACCGCTCACGATCAACCACCGGTTATGATTATCTGAACGAGTTTTGTGCCTCCCCCTAGGTCGACTCGGCCTCAAATGGGTGCCTGGGCGCTCCCTGTAAACATCGCCACTTGGTAGAGAAATGCGTCCGTTCTTGTGATGCTTGCCACCCCAAACACCCATGATGTTCTTGGTTCTTTCGGTAAAGTCACCACGTAGAAGGGAAACAATAAAATAATAAAAGTATAAAACAATAAAATTATCACTACGTTTCGACTGCAACACAAGCAATCATCATCAGGTGTGAAAACCACAGCAAGAAAATGTTTTCACACCTGATGATGATTGCTTGTGTTGCAGTCGAAACGTCGTGAGAATTTTATTGTTTTATATTTTTTATTATTTTATTGTTTCCCTTCTACGTGGTGGTGACTTTACCGAAAGAACCAAGACTATGAATCCCTGCAGTCACGAAAGCTTTAAATCAAAACCCATGATGTTCTTGAATGGTCTCGAATGAGACGCGTTATTCTGGACGTCCGCGTTGTGCCACTTTGTTTGGCCGTGTTCTCCTGGCTCTGGGTGATGGACACGTTATCTTTGGCTAGAAAACGTCTAAACTCCATTGCGATTTTTTGCAGTGAGTGGCGATGTTGCAATGTGTCATCCCAATTGAGTAATTTGTGGGTACTGCGCTTTAATTGGAGCCTGGAGATGATGCATGAAGTGGGGTGACCATCATGTATCGAAGGTTTGTTGTTATAGGGCTGCACTGTGGGCACACGAGGGCAGTGCATTAAAATACATTGTTATCCTGTACTCTTATGCTCTGACGTCTGGGCCTCTTTTCTTCAACCACTGCTGACCAGTATCATATTTGCGTTGAGGCTCACTGTTCACATCGAGTTTTATTAAGATTAATCTGTCTGGTGATTGATCTCCGAATCACTACAGACGCTCATCAATGTCTCCCATCGCTGTAAAGGTTGTTGCGTTTAGAGACCGCGTGCCTTTGCGTGTGCCTAAGTCTTCTCAGGTGACGTCGACTCGCTTGATCGGTGTGTGCTCCGGCTGCCTCGCTTCAGCATGGAACGTGTCTCCTCTTTTACAACCCAACTCAGGCTTTTGAACCTCCGTCATCTGCCTTTGCAACTTGACATTACTAAATTCAGCTCAGACTGGTTTGAATCCCTCAATCTCAAAATGTTCTCATTGTTTCTGCCCATTATGAGTTATAGCCTCTTATTTTAGTTGCGATTTCTGCTTATAACGTTTAACAAACTAATGTTTTTTTCTTGTTTCCAGCTGTAACCACTAATATTAGCCCCCAAATTTTAGTCCTGTCTCTCCCTCATCAGTCATCCCTAATGTGAACAGCCAACCTCTTCCTCCAGTGTTTTAACTCATAAGAGTAATGCCGCCTGCAAATTTTATCCCCTCCTCCCCACCATGAACTATTCAGCAGTGAGGGCTCTCATCATCAGGTCAGTTCACAGCGATGATTTTAATGGAGCTAAACTGTGCTATGTGTTACCACATACCAATATACCTCGAGGCACGCTTATCGCATCTTGGCCTCCCAAATTGATACCACGAGTAGTCTTGTGTCCCAGAAAAGTTTGAGGATGCTGATCGTTAAGGCAATTGCTGAATGTAATGTTTACATTTGCCTGTGGCCACAATACAGCAGTCAATGTGTAACAATACACATCCATCCTATATGCAGAAACGCTTCACTGTAACTGTTTCAAAAGAGTCATGAATTGACATGTTGAGCCAATTACTTTATTTTAAGGAGTGTTTTGCATGAGAGATAATTTAGGCAAAACCAACAATGATCAGGAATCAATTTCACGTCCTGTCATCTTCTGACGGTCATCATCGTGCAGCGCATGATGACGTCCGCGTGATCCACCATCGTCGTTGCTTGGGAAACACTGAATTAGCAGGCAGGCGTGCACCGTCATGCCCGGAACATACATCTCTCTCAGGATTACACAGAGTACAGTATTCTTTAGTGCAAGGCCCGCAGGCCACTGGTGGCCCCTGGTTGTCTTTAGTGCGGCCACTGTCGTGCGGCCCCCAACAAGACACAAATGTGAAAACATCCCCCGTCATTATCGTGCTGTGAAACCCCAATGCTTTAAAATGTGTGGCGGCCCTCACACTGATGATGTCTTATCGGTGAAGAACATTGGTTTAGTGCAAGGAGATGTCACCTCTCAAAGTGGCATCATTTCACGCAGAAAATGTGCTCTGTTTTTGTCCAGAGCTCACACAAAACTGAATCGTGTTCTTGCTGTGTGTGTCTATCATTGGTGAGACACTGATGGCCCCCAGTTGTGGAACTCCATAACGTGGACATTTTTAACTCCTGTCGAAAAACACATCTGTTTTTAAAACATTCTAATCGGCCTTGTTCCTCTCTGGTTCTTATTTTGCCGCCCGGTTCTTTCTTGTTATCGTTGTCCTCCTCACGCATGGTACCTTGAGACATTGCAAATTATTATTGTGATTGCATTGGCTCTTAAGTTCAAAGAGCTCAAGTTTGTGTCCATTTTTCCTGGTCATAAATCATCGGCGAGACTATGTATGTATGTTGAACTTCTTTCGCACCGTGCTAATCGATACAGACTGTCCCTACATTGTTGTTTTATACTTGTTTAAAATTGTAACGTACCCACTTGTGCAAGTAGTTCCTCTTGCGCTATGTTATATAACTAAATATGCGCAACGTAGCCTTTTTGCAAGGTGATTTAACAGTTTTCATGTTTTGCATGTATCTTGCATCCAAAGAAATACAGACAATAAAAACAACGGTTCCATTCGGGGGCGCTCATTTGTTTACGGGCTAATGTGATGTGCGAACAAATGTGCTCCATTAATGTTTCACAATTTGATGTATTAAGCCATTCACGCTATTTTAACAGTGAAATAATCATGACCTGGGTGTTTTCAGTGATGGTAAAATAAGGTCTGCAATATTATTAACTTGCAGCATTATAGTGAGTACTGCATTTTGGGTAATAAGCAATATGGGGGAAATAAACCAGATTATAGATACTCACAGGCCCTTTGGATTACATCCGTTGGATTGCACTCCCTCGTAGAGGAGGCCGCTCTCTTTTTCTACAGTTACATGCTAATTTCTCACATTAACATCATGCTAATTTCTCACATTAACATCATGCTAATATCTCATATTAACATAGCCACTTCCGTGCCCTCGTCGAGGAGACCGCTCTCCTCCCATCTTACTGCTACATGCTAATTTCTCACATTAACATCACTAGCCCTGGCCACTTCTTTATGACCCTTGGGCTACACCCATTTCAAACCTTTTAAAACAGTCTGCCTCAGCAGCAGGCCAAGCTTTCCCACCTGATGACGGACGCCTGTGTTGCGCCCGAAAAGTCGTGATTTATTTTATTTTTTATTTTACTTTATACCTACGTGACTTTACCGAAAGAACCAAAGAGTACAGATTATAGATGCGGAGTGCGATCTTCGATGGAAGGAAAGTAAAAAGCAGACTGTTGCCGTAAAATTTTCTAGGATTCTCAGCTTCAGCAAGTTTGGCCATTGACCTTCTGGCCACGCGAAATAATGTGGTTCGAGCAAATGGCGTGCGTTGCACCTTCGTGCACGTGAATTATCCATCGTGTCGGTAAAACGACGGCAATGGTGGAATGTACCAAGAATCGGTTCCCATTATGAAAAACCCGTTGCGTCACTCGCTGAGAGGGAAACGGAGTGATGCACTGACAGGTCCCGTGGTGCCCATTGCACAAGTGCTTCTCAGAAGTGTGCTCTTGAGACTGAAGGGACGAGAGTCTTATTTGCATGACGGACCTGATAAAATATGTTTTGGGAAGGAAGATTTTAATTGCTAAACAACTCGATCGTAAGCGTTACACGGCCGCTTTTCGTGTAACTTCGGGCACCTTGAATCAAAGGCCGCTGCACTGTGCAAGGTAAACACACATGCGTCTCTTTAACCCACCACATTCAGCTCTTTAACCCACCACATTCAGCTCTTTAACCCACCACATGCGTCTCTTTAACCCACCACATTTAGCTCTTTAACCCACCACATGCGGCTCTTTAACCCACCACATGTGGCTCTTTAACTCACCACATGCATCTCTTTAACCCACCACTTGTGGCTCTTTAACCCACCACATGCGTCTCTTTAACCCACCACATGTGGCTTTTTAACCCACCACTTTCGTCTCTTTAACCCACCACATGCGTCTCTTTAACCCACCACATGCATCTCTTAAACCCACCACATGCGGCTCTTTAACCCGCCACATGCGTCTCTTTAACCCGCCACATGCGTCTCTTTAACCCGCCACATGTGGCTCTTTAACCCACCACATTGAGCTCTTTAACGCACCACATGCGTCTCTTTAACCCACCACATGCGTCTCTTTAACCCACCACATGCGGCTCTTTAACCCGCCACATGCGTCTCTTTAACCCGCCACATGCGTCTCTTTAACCCGCCACATGTGGCTCTTTAACCCACCACATTGAGCTCTTTAACCCACCACATGCGTCTCTTTAACCCACCACATTCAGCTCTTTAACACACCACATGCGTCTCTTTAACCCACCACTTGTGGCTCTTTAACCCACCATATGTGGCTTTTTAACCCACCACTTGCGTCTCTTTAACCCACCACATGCGTCTCTTTAACCCACCACATGCGTCTCTTTAACCCACCACATGCGGCTCTTTAACCCGCCACATGCGTCTCTTTAACCCGCCACATGCGTCTCTTTAACCCGCCACATGTGGCTCTTTAACCCACCACATTGAGCTCTTTAACCCACCACATGCGTCTCTTTAACCCACCACATGCGTCTCTTTAACCCACCACATGCGGCTCTTTAACCCGCCACATGCGTCTCTTTAACCCGCCACATGCGTCTCTTTAACCCGCCACATGTGGCTCTTTAACCCACCACATTGAGCTCTTTAACCCACCACATGCGTCTCTTTAACCCACCACATGCGTCTCTTTAACCCACCACATTCAGCTCTTTAACACACCACATGCGTCTCTTTAACCCACCACATGCATCTCTATAACCCACCACATGCGGCTCTTTAACCCACCACATGCATCTCTATAACCCACCAGATGTCTCTTTAACACACCACATGCGGCTATTTTGAAGGGTAGAACGTGCTATCACGGTAGCAAAGAATAATGAATGTATTCTAGATTTGAAGCTTTCGTGACTGCAAGGATTTATACTCTTTGGTTTTATTCGGTAAAGTCACGTGACTTTACCGAATAAAACCAAAGGGTAATAATGAATGTCTCTCATGCTTTTGATTTTAAGCTTTCGTGACTGCAGGGATTCATATTCTTGGTTCTTTCGGTAAAGTCACGTAGAAGGGAAACAATAAAATAATATGTGACTTTACCGAAAGAACCATGAATATGTCTCTCATGCTGTTCTGAAAACTGTCAATATATACACACATATATACACACTTGGCTCTTTACAGAGCTCACGGGGTACTATTTGTCTCTTGGTCTGTTACACCTTGCTCGAGCCTTTTTGCTCCTTTAAAATGTCTCCTTACTAAATTTTAAATAAAACTCTCTACAGTAGTCCGTCCTTGGCTAAAATAATGATAATCACTCCGACATTGAGTGTGTAAACTGCTTTGAAAGAGCAGGCACGTCAATAGTGAGTGGGCGTTATGACAGGTGTTGTGACGTGTTACGATATGGTCAGGGCTGGACATGAACACAGCAGTGTTGCTCTCTTGCCTTTTAAATATGGATGCGGGCGGAGGGTGCTTGGAATTGTGTAGAAGGAAGTTAGGATAAGTTACTCGGAAAGTTGGAACAAAAACGTGACAAAGCATGGGGATCGGAAGGAGGGGGTTGAAATTGGTGGGGTATGCATGTAGGATAGAGGAGGACCGGTTTTTGAGATTGTCTATACGTATGTATGTTTAACTTATTTCGCACCGTACATAGCCAACCATGCTAATCAGCGGTGCGGGGGAAGGATAACAAACTAAACGCATTGTATCCATAATAGAGGTTGTCTTGGTTTGGATCGTATAAATATATAAATGTGTCGTTAAACCCGCCACCACCCGACACGGCCAATTAGTAGTTCAGCGCACCAGTTGTGTGTTGGAGAGTAAACCCACAGCAACATTTACAATTTTGAGGACTGTGATGTTTGGTCGGTAATTACAACCGGCCTCATTGTAGTGGTGTAGTGGCACTCAGGTGTCAGTGGCCCAAGAGGAAGACCTAAACCAGATGCTGTCGTTAGTTTGCGTATTCCCTCCATGTCCCGTAACCGTCCCACTGCTGCCGATGGTCCTCTGGTCTGTGGTTGTCCTTTGCATAAGAGCTGCTGAGTTTAGTAGGCTTCACCAGCTGAAATGAAGTATTGAGTCTGAGATGGGGGGGGGGAGTGGTGGGGGTGTATGAATGAACACACCGTGGAGTTGGCATTGCAATGTGCACCGGCTGCAGAGACCTGGCAGAAGGAAGGAAGCGATGGTGAGGTGTAGTGGCACTGGCTGTGGTGACCGCTTGGTCTTTCACGAGTGATGGCGTTTATTTATTCTCTTGGGTTTTATTTATGGACACGATCATCAGCCCAAATAACTGTAATCAGACTTACACGCAGATAAATACCGTATATAAATAGCTCATTTTGTTTAGTTCTCCTGATCCAGGTCTCTGAAAATGAGAACTGTGAGGTTGACTTGGCCTGGATTCAGTTTGTAAAATTATACCAGAAATTGAGCTTCTACTGTGCATTATGTTCGTTGTTTAAATGTCAGTGGCACATGCCTGTACTCCAGTGCCTTGGAGGTCAGGTGGATAGGTCAGGTGAATATTTTCCAAATGTGTTTGACACTCCCAACCTCTCCTGGGCTGAGGTGGCCAGGAGACAGCAACAGAATGGTTTTCTGGCCTCTTTGTGGGGAGTTTTGACTGTTATTGTGGGTATGGCATAGACTCTCACTCTGTTATGGATTTGGCCAAACATCACATTGCAGGATCATCTTGAAAAAGTCTTGAGACCCAGTGATGATTTCCTTTTATTTTATTCGAATTATCAACAACTACAATAACAACGACACAACAGTGCAGTTAACCTGAGTACATATACATTCCGCAATCCAGTGTGCAAAAGGGGGTTCAGATTTTCCCCTGCACTGCCCTACGGAATGAGGAGAACCCCATATGAGGATATCCTGCTCTTAGAAAGGTGACCGTTAGTGACAGCAAGGGATGGCGCACCAATTAACAAAGCGATTTAAAGGACGACAATGGGGATGTCTGGCCTTCAAATCCGATGGGCGTTGGAATACATACCCAGGTCACTCTTTGCAAAATGAGACTTATCCCGGTCTCTTGAGTTCCCATCTGGTTAAACAATGTAAACCTCACTTGACGTTTAAAAAGAAGAACAGAGGATGGTAAAAGATATAAAGACGACCTGTTTATGAGTTGTGTTTACGCGACACAAATTCAGGCCAAAATACATCTGGATGAGGCATGGGAACCGTTCGTATAAAATAATTTTGACGGTCCCACGAGAGTTTCCAGATGACTCGAATGATACCGTGGTGACTGCGCGCCAATGGCATCCGGCTGGTCACGCGTTGGGTGCTGAATGGGAAATAAAAAACTCCCGAACTGTGCGGAGGGGTTTCCCCCCCCCTCCCCCGACATTTTACTGCTGTTGCATTGCTTCTGTATCGTGAGGTAGTTAACATATCGGTGGCGAAATGTGAACTACCTTGCCTGATATGCAGAAGGTCGTGGGTTCAATCCCGACCCTGACGCCTGTATATTTGGAGTCTGCAGGTTCTCCCCGTGGTCATGTGCATTTTTCTCCGGATCCTTCGGTTTTCCCCTCCGCGATTATTATCATGCGTTTAGAGTAATGAGCTGCTATAAATTTCCACATGATAAACCGTTGAGCTATCATTTGTGGTCAGGTCGCTTCTGAAAAAAAGCTATATAGTTTGGTGGGTCTTACCTGCTAAAATACTAAAAATAATTGTTTATATTTTAAATTCTAGAAAATTATAAGTAAACCGAAACAAATACAGTGTTCCCCTTCTCATGCCCTTGCACCGCAAACGCCTTGCCCCCATAGTTCACATTTCAATTGTAGGAGCATCATCATTTCTGCTCAGCCACCCGACTGAAGCCTTTTCGTTATTGTGTAAATGCCACTTCAGAGTCTGGTTTCCATTTCAAGTATGCGTTGATTGGCATTTAACCATTCAACTCTCTCTCTCCATTCCTCCCTGTGCTTCAATGATTTGTCTTTTGATAATCACAATTCAAGAACAGATTATTGTTGTGCCTCATTTGTTCTGCTCGTTCGCTCTGTCAGTCTCAGTCGCATGATCCAATGAGCTGCTGCAGACTAGTTGGTGAGTCATAGCTGTCGGTTATGTAGTTATTACTTACAGTCACTAATAGCAGGCACATAACAAGTCGATCATTTGGCAAGACAAAGGCGATCACAAAAACATTGTCATAGTCTCGCTGGCAGGTCAAGGGACAGGTTATGAGTTAACAGACTTGAGATGACTGCCAGGGATACCACCTGTGTGCCCCAGTGTGCCAACTTGTGTACACACACACGATAGTCTGTTGCATTTACATTACAATTCTAGCAGTTATCATAGGCAGAAGCCTGAATTTTAAGGCTCATATGAAACAGATCTGTGAAAAGAGACTAAATCAAGAATCGCCCTGCTACGGAAACTTGCAGGGATGACGTGGAACGCCTCGGCTGATGTTCTACGAACTGCCGGCCTCTCACTGATCGACTCGGTGGCAGAGTCACTGCACTCCAGCCTGGTCCGGGAGCTCGTACACAAACTGCTAGACGTACAATTACATAACGCGGAAGACGAAAACCAACACCTATCACCTGGATCCCTGTTCTGGCGAACATTCTGCCACCGAACATCTGCAGAGACATGCAAAGTGCAAAGGAGTTTACAAATGTTCTTGCCCATGACAACTTACCCATCAACCAAGACCTCAACAATGTACCTCACCACTGACTCAAGGCTATATCCCCCTTCTGGGATTGTGCTGTCACCATACTTGAATCTCGCCTAGGTCAGGAAGAACACTGGTAGACAGTGAAACAAGGCAGATGTACAAAATAAGAACCTCATTCGAGACCCAAATATCGCAACCTCCTGGCTTTACCTTTCCTACTGGCGTAACCATCAACTGCATCAGAACATCAACAGGCCAATGTGCCACAACTTCATAGCTGAAAACATTGAAGACAAGCCACCACAGTGCGACTGTGGCCATGCAACCCCAACAATAGACCATGCAGCAAACCACTTGGTCTGCGCTCCTTCAATGGAGGATTAGCAAAACTACACTAACTCTCTCATGGAGCCCTCTCATGGCTAGGAGACCTCGACATTGACATTTAGCTCCTGAACACATTACCATACGCAACGTTGTAATTACATATCTGCATTATGCCTGGGAGGCAGCTAGGCTGAGCAATGATCACACAGCACTACCATGTCGGTGACCTGGGTTCATTCCCAGTAAATGCACAACACCAGAAGGCAAACGCTAAGCCAAGTGGAAAACTTTGGTGCAGAAAATAAAAAAAAGCAGCAGACGTAATTTTTTTTGGACACGTAATAAGAATGGAGGCCAACAAGTGGCCATTTTGCGGCCTTGCACTGCCGTGAGGAAGGAGCACAAAGTGGAGGCCATCCACACGAGGTGAACGGACGGCGTCAAAAGGAGGACTTGACAAACCTGATATGTTGCTGCATAGGAAAGCGATCGCCGTGACTAGAGAAATCAGTGGGAGAAGTTGGTCCAGCCACGTCATCAGGTGCCGTGAATTACTGACAGGAAAAGAGAGAGCACAACAGAGAGCCGTGGCGGCGAGATGTTAACTACCTCACCCGGTATACAGGAGGTTGTGGGTTCGATCCTGTATATTTGAAGTTTGTATGTTCTCCCTGTGGTCTCGCGGATTTTTCTCCAGATATTCCCGTTTTTCCCCTTCACGTTTAGAAACGTGTTTACAGTATTTGGCTGAATAAATTTCCACATGATAATCCACTTGGTTAAGCTATCATTCGTGGCCTGGTCGCTTCTTAACAAGAGCTATATAGCTCGTGGACCTTATCTGGTAAAATAAAAATATATTTTCTTGTAGTTTAGAACATCATTGTCAATTGTTATTTAAACTGACCTAAGGCTTAGGATAAATCTATCTCGTATGAGTAGCTGCTACAGTTTTGTCAACCATTGTCACTTTGGGAGAGGAAAGGGCTGTGGTGCCAGTTACACCACCACCTTGCGTACTGTTCTGTCCTTGGAAGGTGTTGCTGGCAGTATTTTTTTTTCTTCCGAATAGTCAACCGGGCCGAACAAAGAATCTGTTTAAGCGGTCTGTCTTGCGACCTGCGAATCTGGCCTTGCAGGAAGGAGGCCAGCACAACAAGTGCCTCGATGACATCACCACTCTTTACTGATAAATGATGCGTTGTATTACCTGCGCTTACGATGCGGCTGTGTAAAAGTAAATTACCTAGAGCGAGGGTAACTTGTGGTGACGGTTAAGGGCTTGAATGTATAACTATAAGATGAGTGGTTCCCAAAGCAATTGTATACATTTATGAAATTCTGTTTATTTTCTGGCATTTATTTTAAGCAAGAATATTCATTGTTTTGTATGTAATGTGAATTAACATGCATACTACATAGTACTTAATTTTCGATTTACTTTATCAGCAATTGAATATTCAACACGCACAATCCTTTGGAGGTGGTTTTTCTGAGGCTGGCGTTCAGAATATGGATTTTTCAGGACTGGTGCAGTGTTTCCAACAATATTACCCCATTGCTGATTTAAGCAAGAAGATGTTTAGATTTTTAGAATGTCTTGTGAAAGCTTTTTGTCACAAACCATTTTCATTGGAAACCGTGCTCCTCACTGAACTCAAAACCACCATCGACGAATCAACACCGTTGCAGCCACGATCACCAGACGTCTAAAGCAATGGTTTCTTCAGCTCATCACGGAGCCTCCATTTCCTGTGCTCCCCCCCTCCACTGACTCCGTCTCATCGTCCGCGTGGTGTTGATCAAACGTGGTGTGCATAGGGTGGAGTGGCCGAGCGAGGAAGATGAACCAGGCTGCGGAGTCTGGGCCATGGGAGCGGAAGGAGCGGCTGGGTGCCGGGGGCTTTGGCCACGTGTGCATGTGGCAGAACAAGGTACCGCCTCTCCCGTCTCCCACCCGCACACACCTCCCCCTTCCACCCGCTGCCAATACGAGGATGGTTATTGAAGCCAAAGAAATGCACAAGTTAATTATGGTGATGATGACTTCATTACAACACGGTCTACCCACAATGCAATGTGCCGGCGACATTTTATCATTTAAATTTTAACACAAAATGAGTTTAGTAATAAGATGTTTTGGAATATTGAAGAGTTGTCTATTACTCAATAGCTACTAACCATATTCCAATAAAAAATATCCCGGAAACCTTTTAAAAATGTAATTAATATCAAGTCTCATAGACAGTCTCCAATTCGTTTGCGCTCTAGCTCCCTATGGCCTTTATTCACGTGCTTTGAAGATGAGGCCCATTGCATTGTAATGCCAATGATGAAATGTCCTAAAAAAAATGTTGCGTTTATTATCGTATTACATTTTTTAAATATATACAGTGAGGGAAAAAAGTATTTGATCCCCTGCTGATTTTGTATGTTTGCCCACTGACAAAGAAATGATCAGTCTATGATTTTAATGGTAGGTTTACTTTAACAGTGAGAGACAGAATAACAACAACCAAATCCAGAAAAACGCATGTCAAAAATGTTATAAATTGATTTGCATTTTAATGAGGGAAATAAGTATTTGACCCCTCTGCAAAACATGACTTAGTACTTGGTGGCAAAACCCTTGTTGGCAATCACAGAGGTCAGACGTTTCTTGTAGTTGGCCACCAGGTTTGCACACATTTCAGGAGGGATTTTGTCCCACTCCTCTTTGCAGATCTTCTCCAAGTCATTAAGTTTTCGAGGCTGACGTTTGGCAACTCGAACCTTCAGCTCCCTCCACAGATGTTCTATGGGATTAAGGTCTGGAGACTGGCTAGGCCACTCCAGGACCTTAATGTGCTTCTTCTTGAGCCACTCCTTTGTTGCCTTGGCCGTGTGTTTTGGGTCATTGTCATGCTGGAATACCCATCCACGACCCATTTTCAATGCCCTGGCTGAGGGAAGGAGGTTCTCACCCAAGATTTGAGGTTACATGGCCTCGTCCATCGTCCCTTTGATGTGGTGAAGTTGTCGTGTCCCCTTAGCAGAAAAACACCCCCAAAGCATAATGTTTCCACCTCCATGTTTGACGGTGGGGATGGTGTTCTTGGGGTTATCGGCAGAATTCCTCCTCCTCCAAACACGGCGAGTTAAGTTGATGCCAAAGAGCTCCATTTTGGTCTCATCTGACCACAGCACTTTCACCCAGTTGTCCTCTGAATCATTCAGATGTTCATTGGCAGACTTCAGACGGGCATGTATATGTACTTTCTTGAGCAGGGGGACCTTGCAGGCGCTGCAGGATTTCAGTCCTTCACGGCGTAGTGTGTTACCAATTGTTTTCTTGGTGACTATGGTCCCAGCTGCCTTGAGATCATTGACAAGATCCTCCCGTGTAGTTCTGGGCTGATTCCTCACCGTTCTCATGATCATTGCAACTCCACGAGGTGAGATCTTGCTTGGAGCCCCAAGCCGAGGGAGATTGACAGTTCTTTTGTGTTTCTTCCATTTGCAAATAATCGCACCAGCTGTTGTCACCTTCTCACCAAGCTGCTTGGCAATGGTCTTGTAGCCCATTCCAGCCTTGTGTAGGTCTACAATCTTGTCCCTGACATCCTTGGAGAGCTCTTTGGTCTTGGCCATGGTGGAGAGTTTGGAATCTGATTGATTGATTGCTTCTGTGGACAGGTGTCTTTTATACAGGTAACAAGCTGAGATTAGAAGCACTCCCTTTAAGAGTGTGCTCCTAATCTCAGCTCGTTACCTGTATAAAAGACACCTGGGAGCCAGAAATCTTTCTGAGTGAGAAGGGGTCAAATACTAATTTCCCTCATTAAAATGCAAATCAATTTCTAACATTTTTGACATGCGTTTTTCTGGATTTTTTTTGTTTTTATTCTGTCTCTCACTGTTCAAATAAACCTACCATTAAAATTATAGACTGATCATTTCTTTGTCAGTGGGCAAACGCACAAAATCAGCAGGGGATCAAATACTTTTTTCCCTCACTGTATGTAGCATTTCGGTGTTTGTAAGGTTGCAATGAATATGTATACTGCTTTTGTCTTGACTTTATTTCTAACGTTAGTTCCTTTTTTGCATATGCGTCTGCAAATTTATTTTGATAATTGAAGTGGCACGGTTGGATCAAGCATTGGGTATTTCATGTCAAATTCATCACCGAATCTGGAAGGCTAGCGTCATTTTTTGATTACTGCACTTGTTTGCGATGGAAGTCCTCGCTGAGTTTTGAAAACCGTTTTATTTTCTGGAGGGCCTTGCCAAGTTTTCGCAGTAGGGGGTGATGTTGCTACTGTGTGATCCAAATTGAGTATTTGCAAGTAAATGTTTCAGCATTTAAAATTTTGGCCAATACCAGTTACACTGTTTTTTAGCTCATCGGATCAGTCAGCTCTGGCAAGGTCCAAATCTGCCTTCTCCTCTGCTCTGGTCGTAATTGGTGCTTGGAATTTTAGATCCCTTTTTAGTGCTGCCAGCTTCCTCCTGCGTGCCCAAAACTCGGGTTACTCCATCACATTCAATCTTTCATCACTCAGAGTCGGCGAAGGACCGTTGTGACAAACGTGTGACCTGTTGCGACAGCATTCACATAAACTGTTCCGTCACTGTCAGTTGCCAAATGCATACAACCCAGGTTTCATTTCTCACAAAAGTACCCAAAAAGAAATCAGGATTTGCATTATTGTGCGTGCTTCTGTCTGCTCAGCACCTTCCTTGAATATCCCTAAGAGTGAACTTGAGATTAATAAAGATGTTCCTGGAATTGCTAAGTGACACAACTTGAATGAACCAACATATGATTTACATAGGCATATTTTAACACCACTCAAAATGGCATGTGGGTCTATTTGTGCTGTAGTTGTCCATGAGAAGGCATCAGGTAGTTATTTATGCTGCTTCCAGCTATCAGATGACAACACCGAGATGTTGGCTTCTATTCTGAATATCTGCCCGATATTCAACTAGGTTCCGCAAAGTGGCAATATGATTTATTTCTGCCTTGGTCGCTGATTATTGCACAAGCTTAATGTACTTAATCATAATAAAGGTTTTTGATATTGCTTTTTAATTCGCACAATTCTATCCAAATGTTGTAAAGCGGTGACGTTTATAACCGTACGAGAGTCCATGAATTCTTCAGTCGTGATGTCTGAAAGCTCTCTGGTGCCAGTAAGAGTGGGAAGTTGCAGTCGTTATTGGGTCTTCCAGAGCCTCTTCCTGACACGATAACATGGGACTGCTGTCGGCAATACAATTCGACAACATTCCCCCCACCCCTCCGATATTATTGGAGATAGAATACACATTTCTTCTTGAAAATATAAGTTGAAGCTGAGGATGAAGGGGGTGTCTAGTTGGCAACATTCAATATTGACTTAGGATCATGCATTTTCTCACTTCTCTTCAGTTAAATCTGAAGCCTTTTTCTCCCACAGACTTGGCTTGCGGTGTAAATATTTAATCAAGTTCTGTAATATTATTGGTTCTTTCGGTAAAGTCACGTAGAAGGGAAATCATAAAATAATACAAATAAAACAATACAATTCTCACGACGTTTCGATTGCAACACAAGCAATCATCATCAGGTGTGAAAACCACAGCAAGAAAATTTTTAAAAAGTGGCGGTTTTTTCTTAACGTTAGCACCACGGAGAGCAACTGGCGGTTGTTCAGACGGACGAGTCCATTTATGCTCGGAACGGAGGAGGGGGGAGCTAGAAAGAGAATGGAATGCGGTCTGAAAGTCACTGTAAGCGTGAACACAATTATGACCCGAAATGGTTGATCAAATCCTTCCAATAATTGCTAAGCTAGAATCCTCTTTCTAGCTCCCCCCTCCTCCGTTCCGAGCATAGATGGACTCGTCCGTCTGAACAACCGCCATTTGTTGTCCGTGGTGCTAACGTTAAAAAAGAACCGCCACTTTTTTCAAATTTTCTTGCTGTGGTTTTCACGCCTGATGATTGCTTGTGTTGCAGTCGAAACGTCGTGAGAATTTTATTTTTTATATTTTTATTGTTTTATTGTTTCCCTTCTACGTGACTTCACCGAAAGAACCAAGAATATGAATCCCTGCAGTTACGAAAGCTTTAAATCGAAAAAGTTCTGTAATGTTTCCAAAAATCATCCAGTCATGCCTTTGTATGTGCATTGACATTTTAAGTTTGCTGCTTGAGGAAATAAAATGCTAACAATGCTGTCCACAATATAGCAATCTGTGAAATACTATACAAATAGAAAGCGGAAATCCCCTTCTCCAAGTGGCAAATAAAAAATAATTACATTGCAGTGTTGTAGTTTTTTCTTCAAGAATATGCTTTGCCTTCGCCCAAGCCATATATATACTCATTGACTTTCCACCACTGGTTCAGATCCACCATTGAAAGATGAGCAACCACCTGTTAATCACTAGTGCAGAGATACACTTTGGCCTGAGTGTAATCGCTTTACACACACATATATAAAGAATTGCTGGGAAAGTATGTGGGGCCCCCATACTTGTGTACGGCTACAATATACGTGATGCACGAGTTATCCAAATGGTCGTGAGTCTCGTGCATGTGTGTGGAGCTATACATATCAAGGGTGGCAGTACGGTATGGAACGCGATATTAATTTTTTTTCCTCGAAAAAAGACCCCTTTTTCATACCGTGCCTTTGAAAAAAATGTTGTACTGTACATTTGAAAAAAAAATTTGTACCGTAAAATTTCATGCCGTAATTTCGTACCTTACATCGTACCTAAGAGAAAAAAAGCTTAGAAAATAAGGTATAGATGACAAGCAAGCTTTATATATTGTAGGAAGATCCTTTTTTAAAACCCCAAAACATATGTTAAAATGTTTGATTTTTTAGTTTGAATTGACAAAAAAACATTTTAATCCAAATTCGAATTTCGATATATTGATTACACAAAACGCTTAATTTTTTATCCATTTCCAATGGTGGTAAGTGGAATTTTGAGAAAGGAATCTTGCCTGACATTTTAATTTTTGATAGCTGATGCGTTAAATTATTGTAACTGCCTTTAAAGATGAGAGTATATTGATGAATTATCAGAGATTAAGAAGCTCAGCTTCTTAATTAGTTGATCATCTGAGTTGGTAAAAAAATATCGTACTTACCATACCATGCCTCATGATAAAATATTATACCGTAATTAGTAACTAAAAAAAATCCCACTCTTGATACACATAAATTTTGATGCATATGTTGAGTGGCAGTTGGAATGGCAGTTTTAATGTAAATTAAACTATTACTATTTTAATTTTATTTTACCAGGTAAGACCCACTGAGCTATATATGTATTTTTCCGAAGCGACCTGGCCACAAATAACACGTGGACATTTATGGAAGCTTTAATGCTCTTCATGCATGTTACTAAATGTGGAGGGAAAAACCAGAGGACCCGGAGAAAAATTCACGCGACCACAGGGAGAACACGCAAACCCCAAATTTACAGGCATCAGGGTCGGGATCAGACCCATGACATCTTGTGTACCAGCCGAGGTAATTTAATATCTCGCCACTGTGACGAGATGTTAAAAGACAGTATTCAATAAATATGGTCTAAAAAGCCAGCACTGTGCATATAATGTGAAGACTTCCACACCCCTTCATTATGAGGACCTTTTCATAAGCAATTCCGTTAAAAAGGTTTGTCTGCAAATTCGTGACATCAACTGCATATTTCTAGGAATAAGGCCTTGTTGCGTGGGCAGAGCCGGCTATTTTTACAACGCCCTACAAACCTTTCATGGCAGGAAGTGAAAATGCTTTGTGATAAAAACATTTCTAGGCAACCTAAATATATTGCTTTGTTTGTATGACTACGTGAAGGCACTCGTAGAGTGGCTCTCTTTTCTTAAGGTACCTTTCTATTCCATTAATTTGGGCCAGGCGCTGATATAAATTAAAAAAATTAAACACACAGACACCTGACCTACTGAGCCTGAATGCAGGCTCATTAGGTCTGCATCTGATGAGCGGCTACCAAGCACAATCACAGGTGTTATAGGTTCTGTGGACGGCAGAGGGCAGTGCGGCAAAACATATTCTGATACCCCCCCATCTTCATCAACCTGCACTGACCAACGTGGTAAAGTATGGACAAATAACCCTGTGCTGCCTTGCGACTCCCTCCAAGTGTGCATTTTATTGTACTGCCAAGATGAAGTTTAACAGACGAAATAGGGTCTTGGTTATGTGAGCAATAATTATGTAGTTCAAATGTATGGATTGTCGTGCCTATTCTCAGTGCCACATGCGAGCGATGTTTCTCACACCAAGCAAAGATTGGCGAGTTCATCGTGCTCGCACTGAACGAGCCAATGGGTTCGGTGCCCGAGTGTGTGGGGCTCAGGTGATCGTATGGTGTTGGACCGAGGGGTGCATATTGCGTTTCTCAAAAAGACAGATTACGTGGTTTGAAATGTCACCGTTGTGCAAATGAAGAAGAGGCACCCACACACTCTCGAAACTCTCGACATGCCATTTCTCAGTAGTGAAGCAATCGAGAAACAACAAGACTGCAAGCCAGTACATTCAGCGAGTATCTGGGGGTGTTTTTTTTTCTTTTGAGTAGATATGTGTGTGTACAGGCGGTCCCCGCTTTTACAACAGTGCTTCCTGGAAACATCGGCGTAAATTTTACTTTATTTTTCCATCGATAGTAGAAACGGTAGAAACATCACTTTCCGTTGTGTTTTTCCTTTTATGGGCCATATTTAATGAGTCAAATATCCACAAAAACACTTGGGAATAACAAAAGCTGCATGCCAAGTGACATCGCAAACCAGACTGACTGTTCAAACGCGTTCGGAGTCATCTCGGAAGATGCGTCGTAAGTCGAGGTTTAATGTGGCTTATAGTAGATTGGACCGCCTGTATTCGACTGTACATATGTAAACATAAAAAAAAAATGACTGTTTATCCTTTATTAATAGTGGGTGATAATAATTGCAGTTTATATAGGGTTTTTCATCGTAACATCTCAAGGCGCTTTACATCAATTACATTGGGGGGTGGGAAACAGGGAATGAAGGGGGACTGAGTTAAAGTTGAAAATGCATTCCGAGATAGAAATGTGGAAATGGGTGAAGGAAATATTATCTGATTTCTCAGATGCATGGAATTTAAATTAAATTGGAACGTAAATGATACAGTTTGCATGTTATAACTAGCTTATTATGGTCCAATAAAAAGACCTGATTTGGAAATGCGTTGTGGTTGAGTTCAGGGAAAAATTCCAATGTTCACCATCTGCTTTATATGTTGAGGTTAGTGGATCACCTACAGATGAAACCATCTAAGCTGTATATATATATACACGTGTAAATGTAATGTTAATATTCATTGAAGAAACGCAAAATCATGCTAACAGCGTCTCTAATGCATATTGCTGTCTCGCCACGCTGTGTTCATCAAATTAATTTTAAGCTCTCGAAGGGTTTAAACTCAAGGTTTTGTGCACGAGTTTGTCGGGCAGAGACTCCTTTGCGACAGGGCAGTCTGATGAGGATGTGTAGTACAGTAAGATTGTTTTCAAATCCTACTGTAACATATTTCGAGTGTTCTTGTGTGCATTTTCAAGGAATTGGCCCAAATACCAAATATGTCCATCCTATATAAGAGTTTTAAGAATCACTGTGGGTTTTAAGGTATAAAAAAATTATTTGGGCTTTGTTGAGGATTACTTAAGGGCATTAATTGAGTTCTATATGTGTTTGTGTGTTTTCTTTTCATGCGAGTGTAGGAAAATGGAGAGCAGCGAGCTGTCAAGACCTGTCGGATGGAACTGAGTCCCAGGAATCGGGAGCGATGGGTTCTGGAGATTCAGATAATGAAGAGGTGGGTTTGTTGACTGACTCAGGGCCGCATTGAGGAGTCTCGGGGTTGCTGTTGCTATGTACAGAACGCAGGTAGAATGATGTGTGCATGACACTGCTGTTTACACTGTTGCATGTTTGTTGCTATTACCACCATACTACAATTTTTTTTATTTTACCAGGTAAGGCCCGCTGACCTATTTAGCTCTTTTTCAGAAGCGACATGGCCACAATTGATAGCTCAACGAAGTGGCTCATCATGTGATGGGAAAAACTGGAGGACCTGGAGAAAAATCCACAGTCAAAAGTATGCAGTCGTCATTGCTTCGCGAACAGCCGCGTAGTCATTGCTGTTGTGAAATTCCAAAGTTCAACGTTCGCTGTTGAAGTGAATTGTAAAGACCTTGTGACGTTTTCCACCGTAGATGCCCATTGTGTCCCTCACTTGGGCATTACGTGCAAGTGAACCGTAACGATAATAACTCCCCCCCCCCCCCCAACCTGTGTACCTGGGTCTCCTTTACAAAAGGGGCCTCGTTACTTGGCTTGAGATGTGTGGTAATTTTTCGCCTCCGTTACGAGCCGATGAGTCATCACAATTCAGAGGTGCGATTTGATTCAACCATCATGTAGTGCATGCAGAGGAGCCTCTGCTGGCTTATTTGCATCATTGACATACAAAAAGTACGACTAATCGATTCCTACACACATATTTCAATGTGCCTGTCCTGAGCTTCAGAATACATTCCAACCCGTGAATGATTACGTGCACATTAGCTACATTGGGAGCTGTCTTAACTGAGTTGGTTCCCACAGTTTCATAAAGGACGATGAATTTATTTGAAAGTAAATATTTACCAACCGTCACTGTCAATTGCTGTTTTATTCAACCACAATTAGTGCCTTCGCCATAGCTTCCTGTGCATCTAATGTCAGCACACTGGTCAATGTCTCCGAGTCCCATCATGTCAGTTATTTCAACAACGTTTTTCTTCACTCGTACACCAAGATTCCATAGGTAAACAGCATCGCCTGAGTCTTTGATTAAAAATAAAGAGGAGCAATCCTGCTGGTGTTGTAGTTATGACTATTATCAGTTTGTCATCAAGGCCTGTCTCTGTTTATGGTCATGTAGTTCCTCCCCATGTATTGCAGACAGGTTGTGTGATTAAGAGTGGTTATCACCTGAAATGTCACTGATTTAACGTATACATTTTAAATTTTTTTAAAGAGTTCATAAGTGTGAGTTTTTTTGTGAATTGTGCACCACTGCCGATACAACGTCACCAAATTATGAAAAAAAAAACATTCCAGGTTTACCGGTCTACCCGCTCACCTGGTTCCTGTCGTTACTTTGTGCTTGCGGACAAAATAAAATAACAACAACCACGCTCGTGGTTGGATGTTCGGCTCACTTTAGCTCACACTTGTGGGTGGATTTTCAGCTCACTTTAGCTCACACTCGTGGGTGGATGTGCGGCTCACTTTAGCTCACACTCGTGGGTGGATTTTCAGCTCACTTTAGCTCACACTCGTGGGTGGATGTTCGGCTCACTTTAGCTCACACTCGTGGTTGGATGTGCGGCTCACTTTAGCTCACACTCGTGGTTGGATGTTCAGCTCACTTTAGCTCGCACTCGTGGGTGGATGTTCAGCTCACTTTAGCTCACGCTCGTGGTTGGATGTTCGGCTCACTTTAGCTCACACTCGTGGTTGGATGTTCAGCTCACTTTAGCTCGCACTCGTGGGTGGATTTTCAGCTCACTTTAGCTCACACTCGTGGGTGGATTTTCAGCTCACTTTAGCTCACACTCGTGGGTGGATTTTCAGCTCACTTTAGCTCACACTCATGGGTGGATTTTCAGCTCACTTTAGCTCACACTCGTGGGTGGATGGTCAGCTCACTTTAGCTCACACTCGTGGGGGGATGCTCAGCTCACTTTAGCTCACGCTCGTGGGTGGATGTTCGGCTCACTTTAGCTCACACTCGTGGGTGGATGTTCGACTCACTTTAGCTCACACTCGTGGGTGGATGTTCAGCTCACTTTAGCTCACACTCGTGGGTGGATGTTCGGCTCACTTTAGCTCAATCACTTCGCTGAGCACGATTTACTGTGGTGCTGTTGTTTTTGCGTAACGAGCTGCGCTTGACAATGGAGGGGCCTCGTCTGCTGGATCTGCGGCCGAGGGATTCTGCTGCCTTGGGCACGTGGTGCCGTGGTCCAAACACCCGACTCACGCACGATTGAAAGTTTAATTCCTGCTCGGGAGATGACTCAACTCATCGTCTGGTTTTGGTTGATACAAGAGTAGCACTCTGCACGAGTCGCCAGTGGTTGTCCTAGAAAGATATACTGGCTCCTACCATCGAAGTGTGAAATTCACACCACTCCTTGCAGGGCCACAGTTGGAAATCAGCGCCATCTTGCACTTGCTAGGGCATTGAGACACTTTGCCTCGCCTTGTTTAGCCAGCAGACTTTGCAACAAGCATCAGCCACGTGTGTTGCGCTGCACAGGAGGGAAGCATTCTTCTGGCTGCACGTGCAGCCTGTTGCTCCGAGCCATTGCTGCATTTGTGTGGTGTTCGATTCCCATTCAGGATCCACACAAGTGACTTATTCGAACCGGTCCTGAGCCTCCCACAGGTCGACTCAGTCTTAAATGAGTACCTGGTGCGATGCGTAAACATCTGGCCTGCCCACCCCCTCATGTGCCGTGCCGGCCGTCACCGGTACTTGTTCAAACTACACGTGGGTTGATCTTTGTCTTTGCGGTGTGTCTGCAGGCTGAACCACCCAAACGTGGTGTCGGCACGCGAGGTTCCCGAGGAGATGGAGAAGGCGCTGGGTCCCAGGGACCTGCCCCTGCTCGCCATGGAGTACTGCTCCGGCGGAGACCTGCGCAAGGTCCGCTGCCCCTTCTGTCCCCACCCCTTGTCCGGCTCCGCGTTAAAGCAGCTTTCGGTGACAATGTACAGAATGCCTAAACGCTACCGCATCTCCGAGCGCTTCACAGCATGCAAAAAACATTGCAGGAGTTGGGTATAAACAGGGTAATTGACGCGAAAAATCAAATGCAAATGGTGCGATAAAATGAAAATAACACTTGAGCCATATTCTTGTTCATATTCTTTGGGTCTTTCGGTAAAGCCACGTAGATATAAAAATAATAAATAAAAATATCACGACGTTTCGATCGCAACACAAGCAATCGTCATCAGGTGAAACCATATAGCGGGTGAGCTGCTGAGGCAGGATGTTATAAAGGTTTGAGATGGGTGTAGCCCAAGGGTCATATGCGAAGTGGGCGGGGCTAGTGATGAAATTTGCATGTCAATGTAAGATCAGAGAGCTGAGCTACCTCCACGACGACCAAGCTGCAGAGGTGGCCATTGTATTGTGAGAGATGAGCATGTGAATGTAAGAAAAACTAAAACCACCGCCACATCGAGGAAAACGGGCAAACGGTGAGCAATACTCGCACGAAAATAGATGCATCTTACGTGTTGAATTAAACAAGGGCAGCGGAAGTGTGAATTGCGCTCTGCGCAGTGAACTCTCTTCCTGCAGCCTGCGCTGCTGCCCTCCAAGCAGCGTCCGCGTCTTGTTTGATCTGACTGCGACAGCCTAATTATCACCTTTAAACGATCCAAAACACCTGTGACATTGCGCGTTGCAGAAGCCACTGCGATATAGCCAGTGGAAGAAGGACAACACGCTAAACGCACGGTGCGAAGACCCGGCACACCACCCGATACTTAATGTCTGCGTTGAAAGGTTCGGCGCCTGACAGAATGGCGGCGGTGTTTGCTGCAGGTGTTGCTGAAGCCAGAGAACTGCTGCGGGATGAGGGAATGTGACGTCATGGCCGTCATCTACGACATCTGTACGTAATGAGCGGGACTGATTTTGTCGTCTTATGCGGCCTCAGACTTTTTTTTATTTTTTAAACTCCAAAGTGTACAACTGACCCTCTTTTTAAAGAAGACTACCAAAGACAGTGCATTTATTTTATTTCATAGATACGTACGATACATACTGGGCCGTTTGATGCTTCGTTCACGGAGACAAAAAAAACGCCGATGAAGTCACTGTCATGCGTGCTTATAAAGTGCTGTCATGATATCAGTGCAGCAACATTGCAAATGCACTGCCAACAGTATATGGTATTTTTTCTTTATACACTGTCGGACAGGCTGTCATGAACGGCTTAGTTGTGTATCTACGGATTGAACGCTATTTTTTTGGTTGCGTTTTCTTTTAAGACATGCAGGCCACTTCTTTGATCTATCATTTTTGGCCTGGTCGTGTTTAAAAAAGAGCTATATAAGCTCATTGGGCCAAATCTGGTCAAATAAAAATGGGTAATAGTTAGTACAGCATTTGTAAACTGATGTGAATCGTTCCACACTCCTGTTTGGCCTGTGGGTGGTGCTGTGAACTCTTCGATGTACGTGTTTCTTACTGCAGGAAAGGTGCCTCATTGTCTACACACCCTGACTAATAGCTGCTATGGAATATGTGCCTTGCATTCACGACATCTGGCAAAGAATGCACCTCGCCATAGGCAGGAGATATACATGTGTGTGTTTGTGACGTGTGTAAATGTGTACACTGGACAAATGTGGTTCACCCATGGGAGGAACTGTGTTGATTAGTTTTGTTATCCTCATCCAGATGTTATCTAAAATTGCAATATCAGAAAGGTTGTGGAATTCGTTCTTTATAATCGGTTCATTAAGGGTTGTTTGTCTGTAATTACCCTTGGTGAATGAGAATGAGACAAACAAGCATGAATGTAATTTTGTTTAGCAATAATGGGAATGGTGAAAGTGTAACATAAGACTTGTTAAAGATACACACAACCCACAATGGCAATACATAATTTAAGCGCAATTTGTGTAGAATTACTTGCCAGTAACGTGGGATGTTTGACATTGTTCCAACCGTAGGTTATTTGCGTTGCGTATTTTTTTCAATGCATGGCAGTCCACAAAAACAGTTTTCAGGGTTGACGGTGGTCCGCTGCTCCAGGAAGATTGACAACAACTAACCGAAAGCAGTGGGTCTCAACGGGGGGGGGGGGGGGGGGGGTTACGCGGGCCTCTGGGGGTACACGTGGTAATGTCCCAGGGGGTAAGTGAGGTGATTTATAACTGAAATAATGACGTACATGAGAGAGTTGGTGAGTAATCATGTATGAATCAGCCAATATGAAATTACTAGGATAATATTTAAATCCATGTGGTAGCCTAGAACCGTGTTGGGTCAGGCAAGAGGGGTGGTACAGTAGCCAGAATAGGTTGAGAACAACCACTGGCCTAGAGGTGACTCTTTATTCCTCTAGTTCTCGGTGGCATTCACTAGTGGTTTCTTGATCTGACCTCCGTCGGAGTCGGTGGATATTGGGGTAGAATCCAGCCTCCTTGTGACTTTGTTTGTGTTGCCCATTTTTGGCCCCGCAGCCCAAGCAGTGCAGTACCTGCACACCAACCGCATCATCCACCGCGACCTAAAGCCCGAGAATATCGTGCTGCAGCAGCAGCAGGACCGGGTGGGTGCTTTCACGACAGCCACGCTCGTTCACCACCGACACGGCAGCCACGGTCGTGCACCACCCACACCACAGCCACGGTCGCTCACCACCCACACGACAGCCACGGTCGTTCACCACCGACACGGCAGCCACGGTCGCTCACCACCCACACGTCAGCCACGGTCGTGCACCACCGACACGGCAGCCACGGTCGTGCACCAGCGACACGGCAGCCACGGTCGTGCACCACCCACACCACAGCCACGGTCGCTCACCACCCACACGACAGCCACGGTCGTTCACCACCGACACGGCAGCCACGGTCGCTCACCACCCACACGTCAGCCACGGTCGTGCACCACCCACACCACAGCCACGGTCGCTCACCACCCACACGACAGCCACGGTCGCTCACCACCCACACCACAGCCACGGTCGCTCACCACCCACACCACAGCCACGGTCGCTCACCACCCACACCACAGCCACGGTCGCTCACCACCCACACCACAGCCACGGTCGCTCACCACCCACACGTCATGCACGGTCGTTCACCACCCACACCACAGCCACGGTCGCTCACCACCCACACGTCAGCCACGGTCGTGCACCACCCACACCACAGCCACGGTCGTCATTGCAATCATTGCACAATTGTATGCAATTGTGCAATCATTTCCCACACCTCTGATTCACATGGTTGGCAACGTATGGTGTGAAAGAAGTTCTACAAACATGCTAAAATTTGTTATAGCTGGGTGGCGCAGTGGTATTACTGCACTTCACGGCAAGAACGACGCAAGTTCTATTTCAGACTTGGGAGTCTTTCAGTGTGGAGTTTGTATGCTCTCCCTTTAGCTAAACAAAACACACGATGCTGGATTTGGTAAAAATATCCACACAACCACGGGGAGAACATGCAAACTCCAAATATACAGGTGTCCGGGTCGGGTTTCGAGCCTACGACCATCCTGTGTTCCAGGCGAGGTAGTTAACATCTTGCCACCGTAAGAGCTGGGAGTCACTTGGTCGTAGAGTGCCAGTTCACAATGTTAAGGTTGTGATGTCCAGTCCTGGTTGGGTGTCGATTCAGCCATCTTCCCCGAGGGTTGATAAACATGGGTACTACTCGGTGGGTAGTCACCAGTGCTTGTTCTATGGCGAGACTGTCTACCGTCATTGTAAGGTGGAATTTCCGCCGTTATTTCAGGGCCACAAAGTGAAGTGTGTATTTCAGTTAGGGACAATCTACGTCCTGAATTTGTAATTGCATTATAATGTGTGCTGCTGTTTATTTTGTTATGCTGCGTTGTTCTCTCTGTTACTATGCTTGCCATTCTATCCATCCATCTGGTATTCACTTTCAAGCAAGTACTACATACGCAATGTGTTTCATGGTTATACAGTGTTTCCCCTCAACAACCGCATAATAACATCAACAGGTCGGGATGCACATGTCCTTCATGAATGGACAATTATAGACAAGCCAGAGTGTGATTGTGGCGATGCAACCCAAACTATAGACCACAGGAAACCACTCTACTCCTTCAATGGAGGAATAGGAAAACCACACAAACTCTCTCGAAGCCATCATAGAGGCCGGCAGACCCCGACATTGGCATTTAGCTCCTGAACACATTGCCATCGTTTACAGGAATATAAAAAAAAGTTTCCCTGGAAAAGTTCAGCGCATACTGTATGTCAGTCTGTTCTTACCTGTATAAAAAGGAATGGGGGCCCGTTTGCATCGTTAATTCTCTAAAATGTAACATCTCCGTGTCTTCCTGTGCAGGTCATCTACAAGATTATCGACCTGGGCTATGCCAAGGAGCTGGACCAGGGCAGCTTGTGCACCTCCTTCGTGGGGACTCTGCAGTACTTGGTGAGCGCCGGCATCGCCCCCCCCCCCTCCACGGGTGCATCAGGGCGGCCACTTTACCCAGGATGCACTGGTCAGCATGTATGTGTGGGAGCGTTGAACAAAGTGCTCCAGCGCCACGGCCAGCAGCTCCTCCACGCCTTTGTTGCAGCGATCGGCCGCCCTGCATAGGTACGCACAAAATATAAAGATCCCCAGACTGTAAGGGCGAGCGCTGTTAACAGGCACCTATGTGTGTATGTACGTTGAACGTCTTTTGCACCGAACGCAGCCAACTGTGCTAATCGGAGGTGCGGGGCAAGGACAACAAACTAAACACAAATTATTTTCTAGAGAACATAACTACCCCAGATCCAGTAGGGCCATTAGGATAGTTTTATTTTCAACAATTGCTGTGAACAATGAACTGGTTTAACATTTCGATGCAAGGAATTGTGATGCATGAAGTCTTTGACGAGCTTGCAATGATTGCTACGAGTAATGATAATGTTTACTGTGTTCCTGCTTAAAGCATGGGAGTTCTGGGTTTTTTTTTTTTTACACCTGTTAATGGAGATGAATTTTGTGCGATTAGTTATAGTGACACCTGTATGACATTGGGAATAATCTGAGAGCCCTCAGAGTCCAGGGTGACATAGTGTGGCACTGTCTTTTATATGACATTCACCATGAGGGTGAATGAATCAAGACATCTGATTGTGTGTATTAACACTGAACCATAATAATAATGACGCAAATTGTGTTTGTGCAATCTAGATTTGAAGTTTTTTCGTGACTGCAGGGATCCATACTCTTTGGTTTTTTCGGTGAAGTCGCGTGGGTATAAAATAAATTAAATCACAAATTAAATTCGTGATTTGATTTATTTTATATTTTATACCTACGTGACTTTACCGAAGTAACCAAAGAGTGTGTTTGTGCAGCTGAGGCAGACGTATGACATTTCCGGCTTTCCACACTGCACCACCGTTTATCGCCTCTTCACGTGTCACGCCAGTGCGTGACACTGACACATCGTCAGCATTTATCCTGTGAGGGGAACCCTTAAAACAGACTAATTGCGACATCATTCTAGTAAATTGGTGAGGGCATACGCAAACCACAGCTTGCCTGCAATAATGCTGCTGTGTGTGTGTGTGTAAATTATATCCAGCAAAAGCTCTGTTTTCCGTCACTGCACCATCCGGAATGCTCGATTCACCGGCATCTGTCATAGACGGCAATACAAATCTTCCTTCAAGTGTCCGGAAAAATTCACATAGCCATCCGTCATCTTGCGTTGCGCTTGTCAGAGATCTGTTGCTTACAAAAGCTTCAGGACACTGCCGCGTGGTGGTGCGAGCGGAAGTCTATACAGTGAGTACCCTACTCTTGTACACTATACTCGAAACTTCCACACTGCTTATCTACAATCAACTTAGAATGTTCTACAACTGACTGGTGAGTACCTCTGTAAAAAAGTATATTATTTCTTATATCATAGATTACAATGCAGGTTTAGCTTCCTTCTTGAAACGTTTTATGTAATTGTAAACATTTGGTGAACCATCAGTATCTCTCACATTACCGGTTGATTTGATTAACCGGCACCTTCCATTCCCCCATGGATGCTGGATAACAGAGCGTCTGCTGTAATAGCAATACTAATTTTCACCCTTTTGTCAATCCACTGCTAGCTGAAGACCTTGGCATACCATGCCAGTCATGGGGCAGTTATTTCATCATACTTCACGATGTGTACTGTAATTAAAACGTGTTCGCCGTGGTCAGGAATGATTTCACTCAGGTCCCACTCAACCGGGTTCACAGTGCAATGAAACACTCTGCCCCCCCCCGCCCCACCTTTTCTGTGTGTGTCCACTTGCAAAAAGTATTTGCACGCATGAATAGATTTGTATGTGTTCCGGGATTTGTTAATGATTTACGTACATTTATATTGGTTCCAATGGTTCACAGATATTTACTCTGAAATGTGTGGTCATGTGTCATGAAAGGTGGCTGGCTGGCACAGATCACAGGGCAAACCTGGGCAGCGCACCGAGCTAGGGAATTGAGATTTGAAATTAGGTTCTCATCATATTGAGTGAATTTGGTCATCAGTAATTACATTACGAATTAACGTATAAAGCAGTCCTATCTTGACTATGAGAGATGCATTTGTATAACGGACAGGTGGAGATGGCTGTTAGTGAATTATCCCTTTTGCTCTTAAATTTCTGCACAATTCTGGCTGTCGCCTGATGAAACTGGTTGTAATTACCGGCAAAACATCGTACTTGAATTGTAAATGTTGTGGGTTTACTCTACAACACACCGGTGTGCTGAACTAGTAACTAATTAAATCTTGACTTAAAGCTTTCGTGACTGCAGGAATTCATATTCTTTTTTGGTCTTTCGGTAAAGCCACGTAGACAGAAATAAACAAAATATCGACGTTTCGATCGCAACACAAGCGGTCGTCTTCAGGAAAAAGGGGGTTAGCTTCTAGAGACAACTGCTTATAAAGGTTTAATATGGGTGTAGCCCAAATGTCAGCAGCCAATGCCAATTAGTTACTTGACAAACCTTACTAATTGGCCGTGTCGGGTGGTGGCGGATTTAACGACACATAGTTAAGCGATCTAACCCAAACAAAGCCCTCTCATGGATCATATTGGTCGCGAAACTAAAAATAAAAAACGCCGACACATTCTTACCAGTGTGCGGACGTGCGCGTGGGCGTGCGTTTCTCGCATGCGTGATCCAGGCCCCCGAGCTGTTCGAAGGGCAGAAGTACACGGTGTCGGTGGACTACTGGAGCTTTGGCACCGTCGTGTTTGAGTGCATCACCGGATTCCGCCCCTTCCTGCCCAACATGCAGCCTGTGCAGTGGTAGGACCCGCACTCCATCGTCACCCGGAACCACGGCGAAATCCTTCCCCCCCTCCCCTCCAGCTTCTATTGTGTCTGCCGTGCAGCAGCACTGTGTGGGGTTTTAATCTGATTTAAAATAATTCAAATGAGTTTTATGATGGATTTCTATAACTTTCACTTGAATACATCTGTGGTTGTGTACAATAATGAATATTAATAATTTCAGCTCGTAACGTACACAGCGCTCCGCTCACTCTCAAAGAGAGAGCAACACAGAGGCACGAGGCACCACAGACAAGAGAGAAGGTAGCCAGACGGTGAGCCGATGCCAACGATTGTGACCAAGCTCTGCAGTCCTCTACATATTAAGATGTTTTTAGCCAATCAATGACGGGGGAGGCAACTCGAGTACCCGGAGCAAACCGATATGTGCAAGGGAACAACATTGCATCCTATACAGACGGAATAGGTGGAGTCCACATTTCTGCTGTACTGCCTTCCAGCGAGCCAGGCGTGTGGCTCCTCCTTGAAGCCCATGGGAAGGGAGATTGACGGCATTTGTCCAATCCACTAACCCTCGCTGCCTCCACAGTGCTGGATTACAGGCGTGTGCCACCGCCGCCGGCTATATATATATAGATGCGTGGTTGGTAGCAGGCTGCACTACCATTTCCCCTGCGTAGTGAGTTTATTTTTTGCACGTGCTTCGTCACTCTGTGCGGTTTGCTTGGCGTCGGCAGCGTGTGAGATCCAGACGAACTCTTGTGCATGGCCCTGCCGCGACCCTCCATGCACCGTGCTTTACAGTCGGTGCTCAGTCACACGGCGGTACCAATGATCCGGCAAGGTTCTCTGGGAAGATTTTTTTATTTTTCATAAATAATTTTTACTTACACTTTAAATTTCCATTTGCATCAGTGGCGCTAAAAGCACAGATCCAAAGCGGCTCTTTTTGCCGCGTTATCGCAAGGCTGTGAGTAACCTTGTTATTGTTGCGTGACTTGGCCTAATATGTGCGCGCGTATGTTCTCTTGTGCTTAAGGCATAGCATCGTGATACGGAAAGGCCCCCATGACATCGTGGCTGTGGAGGAGATGAACCGAGAGATCAAGTTCTCCAGCCACATCCCAGCGCCCCACAACCTTAACCCGTACGTGAATATAGTCCCATGCCAGCCACCCCCTTCCCAACCGCAGTTGCTCACGAACACAAAAGCATTCGGGGAAACGGGGGTTTTAAGGATAGAGACATAATAATAATATGGTTAGCATTACAGCTTCAAGACCGATAGGTTACCGAGGCTAATACCATGGATGTCACATCGCCCCGCCATCACTTTTATCCTCCTGTCGTATTCTGCAATGGTTGCACGGTCGACACCTGACCTCTAGGGTCTGCTCTTAAACTTACCCAGCTGTGGAGGTGCCCCCTTGGTGGATAGCCTCTGGGTGGCACTACAGCCCAACCTTTCCCTCCTCCGTTCTGTACACGTGTCTTACCCCACTGCAATCTTCTCACGCAGATTACACCTGCGATGCTTTTCTTCCTCGTTGTATTCTGAACAACCCAAGTTGCTGAATCTATCCCATCTCCCTACATCTTCTGCATGTACCTTAACCCAAACACCAGGAAGCTTCTATTTGCTGTTGCGTTTCGGTTTGGATTTATACACTTGTGTTCCTCTTAAATTTTCCATTATATATATTGCTAGATACATCAATCACATTACTCTTGGATGATTATAGCGGTCGTTACTTAGGCTGCCAGATGTGTGTTTCCACACATTACAACCCTTAGAACAATGTTTGTTTTCTCGGTTTTGCACTTCGACTTTAATGTCTGGAAATGTACATCTTTTCATAACCTGATTTAAGTCATCATTTCGTGAATGCATTCCTGCTATACAAGCCAAGTTTAAGGGTTGTGGTCCAGAGTTGATGTTCGAGTCACAGCGACTAATGGAAGGTGACTACGATTAAGGAGCCTGCGGTGATCTCTCTCCGCCGCGCGTTGACGTGGTTGTGCTTTGTTGCTTGGTCTGGCCCAGGGTGTTGGCGGTGCAGCTGGAGCACTGGCTGCAGCTCATGCTCTTCTGGAACGCTCGGCAGAGGGGCGGCCCTGTGGATGAAGGCACGGGACGGCCCACGTGCTTCCTCATCCTCGACACCATCCTCACGAGCAAGGCACGACACATTGCAACGCGCCCTCACCTGTCCGGTCTCCTTTTCCCATTGGCCTAGCGGCATCCATCATTGTTACGTGTGTATATATATGTTGAACTTGGTTCGCACCGTATCTAACCAACCGTGATAATTGGAGGTGCGATCAGCATGGTTAGCTACGTAGTTTGTAACCTGAGGATGTAGAGGATGACCTGAGTTCGCTTGGTCTCTTCAGACCTCGGAAGCTAACCTAGGTAGTACTCGAATTCGTCACCACCACCATGTACAAACAGGTGATTACAGGCTGCTCGACTGTGTGGTGGGCAGTTGAGTGCAACATCCATTGTTGTATTGTACCTCTGTGCTTTCGTGTGTCTATGCTCCCCGTCTCCACCAGTCCGCACTTACCAATGTGGTTTGTGTACGGTCAAATAATAAATAACCCCAACAACTCCCACAGGCACGGGGAACCTCCCATTGACAAAAGGATGATGACAGTAAATATAGTCGGTAATGGTATGGTAGATCAACAGTAGATGCCCAGAAGTTAAGCATGTGTTCGTGTGGGCTGCAGGGATGTCAGTGTTCAACGTTTGTAGGCTGCATTGCGTGTTCATTTCTGCTTAGCAGCAGGTGCGTAGGTTTTGTGACGTTCTCACATTTAGCATCCTGGGGGCCCGAGTAACCAAACTGCTTACACAATTTTAAGACTTGCGTAGGCCGCGAATTTTCATTTTTCAGATTCCCCACTGGACTTGTGTACACTTTCGCAAGAATGCTCGAACGATAGCAGGCAGCCGTGAGTCCACCATTACTCTCTGACACCGTGACCACGTGGAAGTAGAGATCTCCATGTCTGTCATGTTTGAGCGGATGTTTGTGTGTGTGCCCGTGCGGTTTTTGGTGTTGCTGTGTGTTTGTAGTTGTTTGTGCGGTTGTTTTTGTGTGTGTGTAGATATTGTGATGTTTGATTGTGGTTGTTTGAGTGGTTTATGGTTGTGGTTGAGCGTTTGTTGTGGTGTATGGTTGTGGTTGTTGGTTGTTGCTAACATTATTTATCAGGACATAATAAGTGCATAACATTAACAACATTAAATGCGACTATATCATCATCTTTCATTACCTTTCTAACATGAATTTCGATTTAAAGGTTTCGTGACTGCGGGGATTCATATTCTTGGTTCTTTCTTGCTGTGTTTTTCACACCTGATGATTGCTTGTGTTTCAATCGAAACGTCGTGAGAATTTTATTGTTTTATTTTTATTATTTTATTATTTCCGTTCTACGTGACTTTATCGAAAGAACCAAGAATATACTTTCTAACATGCTAAGCATAATAATAACTATATAATAAACCATTATAACCTTAATATTGCACTCTAATAACCTTTCTCACATGGTTAACATTATTTATAATCACATAATAAACTATTGTAACATTACATTGCATTATACTACATCAACTTTGATAGCCTTTCTAACATGCTTAACATTTATAACCACATAATAAACTGTTATAACATGAACAATATGAAATTCTACTATATTAACTTGGATAACTTTTATAACATGGTTTACATTATTTTTTAACACTACACGTAGCCAACCGTGCTAGTCCGAGGTGCTGGGGAAGGACAACAAACTAAACACAAAAAGCGGTTCATCTTTCTAACATGCTTAACATTATTTATAGCAATATAAGATATTACAATATTACCAACATTGCCTTATACTACCGTCAACTTTGATAACCTCTCTAACACGGTTAACATTATTTATCGCGATATAATAAATAACTCAAAGATGAACAACATTTGCTGTGCTTACCTGTGCCACACGCTCTCCTCTATCGTGTGGCCTCGGCCACTGCTTCTGCCGCTAAATGCTGCTGGGTTCACTTCACGGAGGTGGATGCCGCCACCCACATCGCAACAAAACAAAGACAAAGATCCCCCGTGTAGCCTTAACAGACACTTGGGGCAAGTGTTGTTTGCGAGCAGCACCTATGAAGGCCGGTACTGTGGCACATGAGGGACGTGGGTGGCCAGCACCACGCCCGCCCGCCTTTGTCTCCCCAGCGGTGATGTTTACACATCGTACCCAGCTACTCATTTGAGGCTTTAGTGGACCTAGGGGAGGCCCAGGACCGGTTTAGATAATCGTCACTGCCTTTTCGCCGTGAGCGGGAATTGAACTCGGGTCGCAGGGTTCGTAGCGCAGCGCGCTAACCACTCCACCTCCACTCCCCCTACACTGCTCATCCAACTTTTCGCACGCGGACTTCGCTCTTCTCCCTGAGAGGAGGAGAAATGGAGCTGCTGCTCTTGCTGCTCTTGCTGCTGCAGCACGAGTAGCGTCCATGGAACTTGGCGCCAAAATCCCCACAGCGGCCGATTGGCTGGAGAGGCGGGAGTGGTGACGTCGTCCGCGGCGACCGCTGACGCGCCGTCCGTGTCTGAGAAAAGGCTGCGAAGTTTTTTTGTAGCGTGACGCAAATCGCCTCCCGCTTAGATTCACGCAATTTTTCGGCAACACAGGACCCCTGGTCACCAACGACTCTGGGGGGGGGGGGGGGAAATAAAAAAAAGCACCGTCCAAATCTAGTTGCTCGGTTTGTTCCCACCGTCCAATAATGATAATAAAACACTTCACATCGCGAATCGGACGCAATGTTCGCCCAAGAACTCGGGAGGCACTTTGCATAAACCGCTTCAGGTGACCCGCGCACGCGTAACACGAGCGAGCGCCACCCTGGAGCGGGGTTGTGAACGAGTCCGCCGGTTATTTTTCCGTGCAGACGGTGCACATCCTCAACATGGTGACGGGGGAGGTGCTGGCGTACACGGTGCGGCCCGACGACTCCCTGCAGCACCTGCAGGAGCAAGTGATGGCATCCACCACCATCCCCGTGGCCGACCAGGAGCTGCTGTTTGAGACGGGCATCATGCTGGACCCTCGCAAGCCCGTGGACCAGTGCCTGCCCGAGGTACGGATCCCACGCGCGGTCGCTCCGGCGTGTGGGCAAGAAAAGTGTCCCTCCGTGCTGAAATTCGTTTTGTGTTGTGTTTATGGCTATTCTCAACCCGCGCATCACCTGGCGGAAATTCCACATTTTTTAAGTTTTCATGACGCAACCACTTTTGAAAACAAAAAATAAAAACGGTGAAAGAGTTTTGTGCCGACTTCTAATGTCATCAAAATAGGTGTGAGGCATTTTGTTTTTTACGGTTCAGTTTGCGTCGAAAACTAAAACACGTTTACGTGAAATATTTTAAGCGAGGTACAATTTGCATACAATGCTGGAGTAGAATTCGCAACATGTCCTTGCTTCACTCTGATCGAGACAAAATTGTTGGATCAATAAGGTTACTGATTATTGAATCCAATGCTATAACATTTGGGAAAAGGTGCACATTAAGGGACAGGAACGATTGGCATTAGTAATTGTTAAAAACAAATAATAATATTAAATAATGAATCACATATGGGCGAGTTAATCTCGTCATGCACTCACCACACCCGAGCTCGCCATCACATCAGAAATGGCATCGCATGTTGTCTGTGCCACACGCCTGGACTCATTGGCTGTGTCGGGTGGAGGTGGGTTTGCGACGCACGTACATTTACGTGATATATTTTAAAAAACGTTATCATGAATAACCTGCACACAAACAAATTACAAACATTTACATTTTTAAAAAATGAACAAAGGAAACACGAGTTGTGCACTACCATTCTTATCTCGTGGCATGCTGTGCGGAGAATCTAAAATCCAATGCGATATGTGTATATTTTTGTTCGTGTGTGTGTATGTACACAATTGGCGGTGGATGTTTGTTCATGCACCTGTGTTTATTTGTGTGTGTGTGTTTGGGTCTTGCTGTGTGTGAACCAGTGGAAGCTTCTTTAAGCACCTACACGTATTTGCTTGTGAATAAAAGTAGTCATCATCACCGGCCATGGGCAATCCACTGCTGGATGAAGGCCTCCCCAAACCGCCACCACCTCTTACTGTCTTGCGGTGCAGTGATCCACCTCAGGCCTGCACACAAACCGAAATTTAATCGCTCCGTCTCATCGATGGACGTCCTCTCCTGAACACGTCCCATGCCCTGGCTGCCACTCCGTCAGTATTCTTGACCGTCGTCCATCATCACCCCGAATCTCACGACTCGAACTTCCCAAAAGTGTAACCCGTCGGGAGTGTGTGGCGCAGTGTCTCATTTATTTGAGTTTCACCTTGTGCACGTCGGAATTATGATCATAGTCTTCATTTAGCCTGGAGAAATCTGATGGGCTATGAAGATATTTTTCAGAGATGTTTAATAGGGAGGGGGCGGGTCAGAAAGTTACAACAACAAACATGTCATTCCTATAAAGTCAAATCGCTGTCAACGCACGCGGCAGGTGGAGCAAATGATTATAGCCACCACTTCCTTTTTCTGAACAGCAGAGGGTGGAGGTCTGCTTGCAGTCCGGCCCAGCAGGCAAACAGAACGGCACATTATCCCCTTAAACATAATTTGTCATTGCAGCTTCGTGGCGGGTTATCAGAGATAACATCCATTGTGCTGAATTGTGAAAATGTTTATAGATCGCAAAGTATCCTGCGGGGAAGAGTGATGACAATGATGACTGTTTAACGCATAGGGTTTCGCGACCAATATCAATAATAGAGATTTTTTGGGTTAGATTGTGTAAATATAAATGTGCCATTAAACCTGCCACCACCCGACACAGCCAGCTAGTAAGGTTTGTCACGTAAACAAAGCGTGCCAATTCGTAAATAGTTCAGAGAGTTTACTCTATGGGCAATAATGACTATAATAAATCCAACATGCCAACTAAGTAAACCCTGTTGTTGTGCAGGGTTGCTGGAACATGTCGCTGGTCTACCTGTTCGACAAGAGCAGGGAGGAATACGGAGTTCAGTTGAGGCCTCCCAAAATACCTGACCTCGTTAGCTACATCGGTAAGTACAATCATCGTCGTCTACTTCGTCGGCCATGTTTATATCTGCATAAGGCACCGTGAGTAAAAGGGCTACCATCATGCCTGATTGAGTGGGTGGCACGTCGCTTGGGGCACTAGCCTCTCGATTAGAAGTTCTGCGTTGAAATCTGCGAGGGGAAAAAAAGATCCTGAGCTGCATTTACTCTCCCATTTGACGCCAATACTTCTCAGAAATGTCCGTTGTGAATAATTGGATATACTTCATCTTCCGTTTATTGAATCTCGGCGATCAATTAACACCTTGGCTTGGGTCTACTTTGTGTGTTTCTATATTTGCCAAAGCAATTTTATCCTTATTGGCAACATTTCTACATTTGCAGGGTAATTATTTTTTTTTCTCTCCAGAAAATGAGCAATTAGAATCCAGACATTTAGAGCCTGGTTGCAGGTTGCATAGGTTCTAATTTTGTTTTACTCATGCTTTAAAAATACCTCTTTTGCTTTATTTAATTTATTTGCTTTGGTGTCTTGCAGCTGTGATGCACACCTATTATATTTGGATATGCAGGGGTTAATAAATACTGGCTTTTACATCGTCATAAAACCTTCGAATTATTTTCCATTGGTTGCAGAAGTTAATTAAACAACAGGTCGACCCTTTTGCTTGATAGATTGTAAAAACAAAGTACCGAGCAGATGTTATCAGCTGTGCTTGAGTGTCCGGTGAACCCATGAGGTCTGTGATGAACCACAATACCTTGCTGATCGTGTCAAAAAGCATAAACCATCACGCGAACTCTGGTCATCCTCGCAGAGGTAATTGGCTAACCATCGAACAAAGACGGCCACTGCATCGCGCGCTTTCAGATGCTCTTCTGCGGCCGTCTGGAACGCTCTTCCTTTTGATATGAGGAAGCCACTGGAGCTTTGCGCTTTTAATTATAGATTGAAAGCTAATTTCTTTAGAACTGCTTTTTGTGTTTTAGTTTGTTGTCCTTCGCCGCAACTTCAATTAGCATGCTGGGCTACGTAAGGTGCGAAATAAGTTCGACATGCATACATAAACACAACTCGTGTGAAATACTAGATTTGAGGCTTTCGTGACTGCAAGGATCCATACGCTTTGGTTCTATTCGGTAAAGTCACGTAGGTAAAAAAAAATTAAAACAACAAAAATCACGACGTTTCGGCTACAACACAAGCGGCCTTCATCAGGTGAAGTGACCAACCTGTCCAGCGGACACCTGATGAAGGCCGCTTGTGTTGTGGCCGAAACGTCGTGATTTTTGTTGTTTTAATTTTTTACCTACGTGACTTTACCGAATAGAACCAAAGAGTATCGTGTGAAATACACAAGCCCTGTGAATGTCAGTTAAGAACACAAATGTGAATGTATAGAGGCATCAGAACATTTAACTACATTTGTACTGTATCACTTGTGCATCTGGGGGTGCATTTCCCATTTGCACACTGCCATTCTTTTGGTTACCAAGATACATTTGACAAAAACTGACATTTGGGAGGTGGCTGGGTGGCTCATGGGTAGGGGGCACTCATCCGGCACCACAGTAGTCATGGGGATTAATGTGGGTTTCAGTCGCCCCGTGATTAAACTGGCCAACTGTCTTAGTGAGTTGATGGTCTTGGCCTGCTCACTGATGACAAAAATCTTATTGAATGCGAATTTTGCACGTCACCCTTTCCCGTTCCGAGATGCCTGAAAGTCGCAGGGTGGGGCTGTCCCATTCACCGCCGAATCTCGGAACGTGCAAGCGGTTAACATTGATTTTTTATTAAAGAGGCGGTCATATTAACGGGGCCGTAAGGAATCGACCACAAGAAGTGTTTGTTTAATTATTTTATCAATGAATCGGCTTCATCCCAGCTCTATAGGCATCGACCAAAGACGGTCACTGCATCGCACGCCTTCAGATGCACTTCTGCGGCCATCTGGAACGCTCTTCCTTCCGATGATATTTGGAGGCCAAATTAAATTATGTCAATTGAAAACACTCGGCGTGTGCATTCGCTTGCAAACACCTCCCTCAGTGACAGATTTGTAGCATCTGAGTGCGCGTCTCTACCTGGCCCTCCCTCTCCGCCAGTGTCCGAGTCGAAGACGCTGCTGTCGTACATGCAGCAGCGCAGGGCGTTTGGCCAGGCCTACCACTACGTGCGCAGCATGAAGGAGCACCTTGGCCGCCTGCAGCAGGGACAGAGGGCCGCCATGTACGTAAACTATCCGCTGCCCCAACTCGGCACGCAAAGCATTACACCCCTAGTTTAGCCTCGAAAGACTGTGAGAGCAAGTTCTCTTAGCGAATGTTTACACAATACACCGGATACGCATTTAAGGCTGAGTCGACCTCGGGGAGGCACAGGAGACGGTTAAAATTTCACCACTGTTACAGGTCGTGCACGGGAATTGAACTCGGGTTGCCGGGTAAATTACTGCGGTACCGCTCCCCGCACCATTTTACCTGCACATAATTTGAGATTTTGTTTTGAATGAATTGTGGATGTGATTTGAGACTTGTAAAATATTGATGGTGAGACTTGAACACTATTCCCAATCTTCTACGTTGTGACAGTTTCTAAGGTTTGTGTTCAGGGCGGCAGGGCGGTGGCGCGGTTGTTAACACTTGCAGCTCATTAGCAAGAAGTACCTGGGTTCGACTCTCTCCTCGGGCACCTTTCTGTGCGATGTTTGTATGTTCCTCCCTCTGTTCTCCATGGGTTTCTCCGGGTTCTCTGGTTTCCTCCCCATTTCAAAAAAACAAACATAATTGAACTGGTATTGGCCAAACATCCCATTGCTGAATAATTACCTGCAAAATAACGCAATCGGGATTACACACGGCAACAACATTACCCTCGACTGCAAAAACCTGGTAGGACCCTCCTTAGAAGTGTCTTGAGACTCATTGAGGCCTTCCTGGGTAAACATGCAGAAAAATAATAATGAAAGCGCGCTTTGGTAATTTCCCTTTAAAATTATGTTTCAATTGCAGTTAAACTATATGAGCCCATTCGTGAACGTTAACGATGAGGCCAAGTAGGTGCTTGATAGCTCTTACTGTGTGCATCTCATGGCAATTCACAGCGCAGAACATTGCTTTAAAATAACAAATAATTATTTTTTTATTTGATCTTGAATTTTACACACTGTTGAAACCACCGTTATGGCTCACGGACTTTAATTGTTGTCTGCAAGGGAATACACTGAAGCTGATGAGATAGTTCACTAAGATTGCTTTATTTTCCCAAAGTGTATCATTATACTGCCACGGCTGCCATGCATGCATGGACATACAAATGTACTTGTTATTTCACTTTGATTAGTTTACTGACAATGTCCTGTATAAATAACTATATTGCCCTAAAAATCCTGAAGTTTCACTGGGCCATTGCTGACATGCCACGCTAGAGCCTGTGACAGGCCGTAATGGTGAGTTTCACAGCAATCACTGGGCGAGATTCGCTCCTTCTTCGAAAACCATTAAAATATTTTCAATAAATGGCCTTAAATATGTAAATAAACTATTAAATACATGGAAATTATTTCATCGCTTTATCTCAAAACTTTCTTGCATCACTTTATTGCTCATCACTTTATCTCATCACTTTCTCTCGATGCAGTCGTGCAGAGTTCCAGATGCGATTCGTGGATAGACAAAATTGCGGAGAGCAAGTTTGTAAATAGCGAGGGAATACTGTTCTTGGCTCCCTGTGGTCTTTATTCAAGCAAGGTGAGAGATGCGGTAGACACACGCCAGTTTTCACCATTTGAAACGTGGTGCTGTGACGAACACAGGTTCATGGGCTTGCTACATCCCGCACTGCATGTCCAGACACACGCAGACATGCAGCTTGCAACAGTGGAATATCAACTTTCCAGGGAGCCACCACTGCCCTGGCCAAAAGGGCTAAGTGTGTAATGAAGTATCACAATCGAGACACATTCCTGAAATAGTTTTTTTGGGGTAAGATCGTGTTGGTATGATGTCAGTGTTTTTAACTGTAACCCTCCACCCCACAGAGCCAATTGAATCAAGTTGTCACGTCATGGGCAAATATACCAATAGATTAGTATTTTTTTTCAGTAACACCGGAATGTTTAAAAACAATCAATATTCTGACAATGTTGTACAACGTTTAGCTGGAGATTGTATCCAGCATAATCAGGTGTTAATGATGGCTCAGCGACAGCTGATTTTCAACATTCGGTTTAGTCAAACATTGACATTATACCTACACAACGATCTAACCCATGAGACACTAATTATGAATCGATAATAATGTTGGTCATGAAAGCCAACGTATGAATTAAATTTCCTTCCACCATACATTTATTGCAGTGACCATCGGGAGCGATGACTTTGCCCCTCCTGCGCCCTTGATATAACTTGGCACAAAAACCTAAAAAGATAAATGTGTGGATGCGTTGGCAGCGCCTTGCTCATGCCGCTAGTCCAGTAGCTTGCAGCTCTGGTTGGTGGATCACGCAGGGACACGAGCCATGACGTGCTTTAGACACCACCTACTTCGTGAGAGAGCAGAGCAATTATTAGAGCAACCTGCCAAACTTGTCCATGCGTAATTCGGCAAGTCTATTCATATCCCACAAGAGTAATTTTAGTCGCAACCTTTAATATCACTCTCCATTAATAGACTCTCTCACCTGAAGACGATTGCTTGTGTTGCGACCGAAACGTCGTGATATTTGTATGATTTTTTTTTATCTACGTGGCTTTACCGAAAGACCCATAGACTATAAATACACTCTTCTCATTAACAATGCCTGAATAAAACGGGATGTGGAACGCCACTGTCTATTTGTTGGGTGTTGCTGACGACGGCGGTTTTTTATTTGTGCTTGTGCGCCTCTGCCAATGCAGTCCTTAACATTTTACCTTTTAGGTGCTGCTGATGAGTGTTATCGTCCACTTCTGGACTTATTGATTCGCCGTGTTTTAATCTCTGAACATAGAGCACTGATTTTAATGCCGGTAGTCATTGCAGTCCTGTGGCTAATGCTGAGGTAATATTCGCCGAAGATGCATTGTAGTTGACAGTAATTTTTTTTCTTCTTCTTCTTCGTCTTCTAACAATTATAGCATTTTACAGATTTACAGTTTTTAATGATGTTATATAATTGGCTGGAGTGCCACGCTATAAATTTTGCTGCTATAAATTTCCACATGATGACAAGCCACTTGATTGGGCAATCATTTGTGGCCAGGTCGCTTCTGAAAATGAGCTGCATAGCTCGGTGAGCCTTTCCTGGTAAAATAAAAAAATTGTTTCGTTTTTATTTTAGAGCGATAATGCCAATATTTTGGCCCGGTATTATTTGCATGCGTTTTTATAGAGCCGGTATCCTCCGCTACACATAATCATATTGATCTTGTGTGCGACTTGCACAGACCAAATTTTGATTTAAAGCTTTCGTGACTGCAGTAATTCATATTCTTAGCTCTTTCGGTAAAGTCACGTTGAAGGGAAACAATAAAATATATAAAACAATAAAAATATATAAAACAATAAAAAAAAATTGTTTATATATATTTTATTGTTTCCCTTCAACGTGACTTTACCGAAAGAGCTAAGAATATGAATTTGCACAGACCAGCCGGTTAGTTGTTGCAGGTCTTTCTAAAGGTGTTTAGTTTACAGGACTTTCCACCCTTCCCGAGATGTCCCCGACCTCAATTCAGTGTCCAGTTTGTCTTTTCCAATTGTGCGACGATTTGAGACGCCTGGCTACTTTAAACAGCACCTTGGTAAATATATGATGTTGTTGTTGTTATGTGAATTGAGTTTAAATTAACATGATTATCCACTCCTTCATTCTGACCTACATGCATACATTATAAACGCACACACTGCACCTCCACGCGCACAAACACACAATACACCCCACACGCAACACACTAAACCTCCACGCATGACCACACGCTACACTCCCACACGCACACACGTGTCGTACACACTACACCCTCACACACGCCGATGCACGCACACCTGCACATACACACGCTCGCTCACCACACGCACGCGCTCTGCCCAACATGCAGGCTCAGCCTCCTGCGCTACAACAGCAGCTTGACGAAGCTGCGCAGCTTCACGGCCGCCCTGGCTCAGCAGCTCAAGGCCAAGCTAGAGTTCTTCCTCAGCAGCCTGCAACTCGACCTGGAGAAATACGAGGAGCAGATGAACTCCGGCATCTGTGAGGGCATGCCGAGTGGGCTCGAAGGCATGGATGGGCAGCCCCTGTGTAGCCCTTTTCCTCCTCGAAAGGAAAATGCAACCCAAACAAAAATTGAAAATGTCGTGGCTTTACTGTGCTGAACTAGTAACGAATTGGCATGTTTTGTTTGTGACAAGCCTTACCAATTGGCTGTGTCGGCTGTCGGCGAGTTTGACAACACGTTTATATTTACACGATCTAACCCTAAAAAAACAACCTCTGATGAATAACATTGGTCGCAAAAGCCTGCGTGATACACTAAACAAAACGATTGGGTGCGAATTCTGTTCCAGTATCGAGTCGAAATCCGCTTCTGCCAATAGAAAATACGCACGTTCACCACTTGAATTCTGGCTACGGGCTGATGTGCCACCTTGACAGGTTTCATATTCCCAAGTGCACGCTGGTCTATTTAAATAACGTCGAGCGGCTCCTATCGTGCCCTGCATATTGTGACATAGCCGGGGTAGCCGCGGGGCTGTCCATCCCCTTGTGAATGTATTTCGAGGGGTCTCCAGCGTGGTGGTGGTGTTGTCACTCAAGGGCGCTATGGCAATGCACCTGGGTGTTTCACGGCTGAGATTCGCATCTTTGGCCACGCACATCCTAGGAACAGGGTTGCATCTTCCTGTAGTGACCACAGAGATGGGTTTATTTGCAACGAGCAACCCTCCGTTTTAATGCGGTAGTAGATGCATTACTAAAAAGTGGCGCAGATAAGAGAAAACCACGTTTGAGCGAGGTATTACCGTTCTGAATCACATTTGCGCTATATAATCAGCCTGCAGTCATCCCATGGCGGGACAAAGAACTGTGATGACGGTACGTCGCCGCATACTGTATCACTATACGGCTCAGATAAAAAAAAAGCGGTTTGTCAGGTGCTCAGAAACCACGTAATAACGGTGCGCATTCCGCATTATAGCGGGTGCGCGTTTTTCACGTGATGACGGCGTGTTCCACGTTGTGCAAAAAGTGCTTCCGAATAGAAGACCAGTGTTATGGTGAAAGCGCGTTGTATGAAAGCGCGTTAATACAAGGTCTTACCTCATTGTGCCATTGAGTAAACGTTGTTTGGAGCCTCTGGTGTTCTTGAGTGGCTGGTGGTTGTTACCATTTGCCACCATCCATCAGTCTCAATCGATCGGCGAAATATGTTTAAGATTCGGGAGAGAGCTCGTTGAGGTTAATATCCCTTGCGAGGCAGACCTGAGTGAAAATGCAATGGGAAAACTTTTAAATTACTTAATGCACCAGAAAAGGAAAAGGCCATTCGCCTGTTCTTTTGAACAGCGCAGATATGCTAAACAGAGGCTGTAAGCCAGGGTTGTCCAGCGTAAAGCAGTCGGGGTGAATGGGGATCTAGCACGCCTTCACTCCATGTGCTCGCTCACCGGTAGTCAGTCGCTTCCTTATCTCGTCACTGCAGTGGCTACCATGATGGCGAGATGTAAAGTCCCTCGTCTGGAATGCAGGAGTTCGTGGGTTCAATCCCGACACTGACAACGTCTGAATATTTGGAGTTTGCGTGTCTCTCTGTCTCCCTGTTGTTGCGGGCATTTTTTTAAGGTTCCTCTGGTTTTTCCCTCCATATTTAGAAACATGGCCGCTTTAAATGTACACGCGATAAGCCACTTCGTTGAGCTATCATTTGTGGCTGGTGGCTTCTGAAAAAGGGCTACATAGCTCGGTGGGCCTGACTTCATCACTTCTATTGCTACGACCATGTCACTGTTCCCTTGAACTTTACTCTTTGGTTCCTCCTCCACCCATGTTGTGGACTCGGTCTCCCAGACTGATTTTCATGTCACCCACACCTTAAACCACCACACTGCAGGTCACAACGCTCCTCTTTCTTCTTCCCTCGCACTGCTCCACTTTGTAATTCCCTCCTGTCGTCTCCTTCCCCAAGTTCTTACGTGAATGCAATAAATGTGTTAACTCGGTATATATTACAAATATGACAGTGCTGTTTTTTTGCTTGTGTTTAGCAGCTGTGTTTAAAAACAAACAAACTAAAACTACAGCCAATGGCCGCATTCTGCCCACCACTGCTTTTCATTCGGCCATTGGTTTCACTGAAACAGGCCGCTGAAATGTGGCCAGCACAGCTCTAAAAGTGTAATGAAATGAGATAATCAATGCACAGCCGCGTTAGTAAATCCGGCCTTCAACGCAGCTCTCAGCTCTGTAAGACTTTAACTCAAAGCAGCAGCAGCAGCCGGAAGTACTTATTCAGAGATACTTCTTCCCAAGATCATGATCAACGCTACCTCCACACAGAAGGCAAAACTAGGGAGATGGTGAAGAGTAAATGTTACTTGCTAGTCCTGTATTGATGAAAAAATAAGAATAGATTTGGTCCTTTCTGGCAATGAAACAGGTGTAAAGATTTTCAAACACCAAATAGATACCTTTTGCAAGGAATCCAGTTTGCGTTAACCACACGAACTTGTGGTGGACATGCAAACAAACAAAATACTTCCAAAAAAAGATCCCAGTATAAAGATCCTGGCAAAAAGGTCCCATTTTGTAGCTGCTCCCCCCGAGCTATAAATGCCTCTGACAGTGCGGTGGCTTTTTGCTGTTCGCCTTTTGGCGTTCTCTGGTCTGACACTGCTGAGACTATGCCCTAAATAAGGCTGTCTGGTGTGTAGGCCAATCAGTTTCAAAGACAATGCAAATCTTATTAGAGCGTGTTTGTTTGCATGTTCACCACAAGTACGTGTGGTTAACGCAAACTGGATTCCTTGCAAAAAGTAACTATTTGGTGTTTGATAATCTTTAAAACTGTTTTATTTAGGGGAAAATTCAGGGTTAAAATATATATATTTTTCATACTTTGATACTGGCAAAAATAATCCCATCTAGTACTGTATTGGTTGTTCAGCCGTCGGTGTTTGCTGCGTGTAACTTTCGGGCACTTTCTTAGCCGCAGGTGATGAACGAAAGGCATTTACAGCGCACTCGGCCATTTGATTTCCTTAGTAAAATTGATTCTGTTTTGAAGTTCTTAATTTGTCCTTGTCTCTGCTGGCTTGCACTGTGCACAGCCTCAAAGAAGATGCACAGCGCGTGGCTGGAAATGAAGGAAAAGGCCAAGGCCCTGGTGCAGGTAGGTTGCGTCCGCCGTCCGGAGAAATCTTCAAAGCGAACACCAGAACGAGGGATTGTCTCCCATTTCAAATAAGCAATGAAATGCCAGTGTCTTCCTAGAACAACGTTTAACATGGAATTATAATATGAGACCTTTGCCAGTAGCAAGATATAGTAATAGGTTTTTACCCCTTTATCTGGCACCAAAACTGACACCTTTATACAAGGGATCATGTTTGCAATAACCACAACACAAGCAGTCAAAATGCAAACAAAAAGAGACAACTCTGATAATGATATGCACTGCCCTTATGGCGTCATCTGGTCCAACACCAGTGGAGACTAGGCTCTAAGAAAAGCCGTCTCGGGTGTGGACCAATCAATTTCAAGGACAGTGCATTATCATTATCAGAGTTGTCTCTTTTTGTTTGCATTTTGACTGCTTGTGTTGTGGTTATTGCAAACATGATCCCTTGTATAAAGGTGTCAGTTTTGGTGCCAGTTAAAAGGGTAAAAACCTATTACTATGGAATTATAATTTAGCGTTTTGGAGACTATAAGTAGCAAAATAAATAAACATAAAATGTGTCTCCTTCCCACATCTGTTTCTCTGTATGAAAACTTTTTTTTTATTTACACATCCCATCGCTCACACGGACTTCTAGGAGTTATTTTTTGTCAGGGACGGTTTCTGACATTCGGTGTCTCATCAGCAGAATCAGGCTTACTTGAAGCAATGCTGGTGAACTGCCACATGTTTCGAGAGAAGGACCCCCCCCCCCATTGTTAGATATAATTCCTTGTTATATGCAATACTAATGCAAGACAACCATTATTGTGTTACGTATTATATATATATTCTTTGGTCTTTCGGTAATGTCACGTAGATAGGTTGAAAGAAAATAACAAAAAAGAACACAAGGTTTGTTGCGATCGAAACGTTTTTTCGAAACGTTGTAGTTTTTGTTATTTACTTTGAACCTATCTCCGTGACTTTACCGAAAGACTCAAGAATATAAATTCCTGCACTCGCGAAAGATTTGAATACGTATTATATAGTTTGCATCAAAGTTATAATTGTAGGTAGAGGGACAGATATGGGTAGGAGGCGTACCTTTCTTTTAGAGAGACCCACAGAGGGGATGATAGGTCGAGTTTACCCGCAAGAGGGAATAACAGGTTGACTTTGCCCGTACTGGGATTTAAAATCTCATCCTTAACACGCAAGCGCCGTCAACTCAGCGCCACCCAATTTGGATGAAATTCGCTTGAATGCGATGCGTCTGGGTGGGCTCACGGGGTCAGGGTTGCCGTGTTGGGACGCAGCAAGAGCCCGCTATGCGTTTTCTGGGCGTGCCAGGATTTAGAGCCACATCTGCCTAATCGTGCTTCAGCTGAAGGCTTGTGACTCGCCACACAATTGTGACTTTTATCAGCCAAACGTAAGTTATGTTGGGCTGGTGGGTTGTGCTAAAAAAATGTTTTTTTTTAATCTGGTGAGATAGATGTCAGAGATTTATTTTCTGTTTATCTATAAATGTTGCCCGAGTCGTAATAAATCTATAACCACAAGCAGTCTTCAGCAGATCAGCACAGGGAAGGAATTATGCCCAAATACAACAGAAGTAAAGGTGAATACAAATGTTTTATTTACGTTTTGAAGATCAGGACTTTGAACAAAAAAGTGCCCAAATGCACCAACTTGGCATTGGCTACAGGTGACCTTTTAGATAATATCACTCCGTTCATCAACAGAAGCCCTTTGAAGATTGATAAACATGGCACCAGCTGGCTATCCTGTAGGAATTGCGGACGCATTATACATTGAGTGCGTTCGGGCCCACAAACGGCCCCGTGTTTAGTTACGGGACCTTTTGCCCTGACAGGCATCAGATAGGGGCATTCGGGTAATTTTGTAACTCGGAGGTAATTCTGAAACTGTGTGCCCACAGTTCCGGCACAAATTAGCTTGATGCTCCAATGCTGTGAGATCATTTTCAGCCTCAGATTAACAGATGGTGGGAGCGCTTAAGCGGAAAATCCCGGGTTCGGAGCGCAGAGTAGCCACCTGTAGAGTACCTATCCCCCTTATGTTTCCGCCTTATGTTTCATACCCATGCAAGTGCACGCTCCAGAAAATGGAGCTGTAGCAAACACTAGTTAACTACGGTTTGGATTTTTATAGCATCTAATTGAAACCATATCTATAGCTTCCCCGTAGGTCAATAATGCTGTTGTACCATCCCATGAATGTTTTATAAACATGTTTTAATAAACGTTTATGGTGACGGTGTAACTGGAAATAGGTGGTGGTGAAAAGCTAATGTAAGCTGAAAATGGTGCATGCAGCAGCTGAAATCCCATAAGTGGGAAGTGATACAAATATAAAATGCTCAAACAGTTTATCTATAGGCCAAACAGGTGCGTCGGCATTTAGCCACGAACACCACATCAGCGCTTCACTACCATTGTTGATCTTTGCACATCGCAGAGAAAGTGCGAGCACATTTGAGCGAAAGGTTTCTTTACTGTGGTTGGACAGTGCAATGCATTATCACGGTTATCCATCGCGCGTTGGTCAATTACCAATCTTTGTTGTCATCTTTTTTTTTTTAAAACGTAAAAATTAAATCGCTTCCCCTTGCGCTGCGTAAACCAATCCCTTCCTTGCGTCACCGCCCGCTCGCTCGCTCGTCATGGTGCGGATGCATTTGGTCGGTCTGATTCCGTCCATTATCGCTCATTAACATATCGGATGCGAAACTGTGTTTATTGGCGTGTGCTGCCAAGGCCAAACTGGGCCATTGCTTTTAGCTTGATTTGGTCATCTCGTTGGTGTCTGTACGGCTTTATATCGCATGTGGTTTCACTCCATTTCTATCTCCGTCATCTTGTCCTTGCATCGTTAGGTTTAGCATCAAGTTGCTATCCCGCACCTCCACTTGGCATGGTTGGCTTCGTACGATTTCGAAATAAGTTCAACATGCATACGTACATACATATCCGGGTTGTTAATTTGTTATCGATGTATTGACGATCCTTTTTGGAATCGAAATTTTATTTCGTGGAACCGATAATCCGATCCAATTCACTTTTCGTAACGATTGAAGCGATTGGAGTGCGCGGACGTTCAAGCTGCATGGCGTAAGCAATCAATCCTTCAACTTTAAGTCACCTCTTAAGTAAACTACACGGTGCTTTTTGGGGAGACACTTGTTGTAGCTCTCCTTGAAAATGTGCGACTTCCACTTCCAACAGAGTAATTTGAGTCAAAAGTGACTACGGATGTAAATCTTTGTCAGCAATGTTTAGTGTAGATAACATTTAAATAAAACTGAACTGCTGTGGTGGCTGGGCGTCTGATGAGTCGGAGCACTGTGCTGGCACCACAGAGAGTCTGTTCTGATCATGGCGGTCACCCGTGATTAAACTGGATTCTCAGATGTAGCGAGTTGATGGTCTCGGTCTAATCAGCACTGACTGCACAAAATAACCCGTCGTATTATATTTGCTTTTTCTCTCAATTTGGCTGAATTCCAGCTCTTTGAAATGAAAAAAAATCCCAGATCGACTGCCATGCAACAAATAATTATCTCTAGCGGGGGTGCATGAGTGAGCGCCTCGAGTGTGTGGATCACAATATCTCTTGAAGGCGATATCATGTTCCAAGGGCTGTTCTCCAACACGGCGTGATGCACTGTTCTGCGTGCGTTCAGAATAGAGGCTTGCTCTGATGACATTTACACTAACGATAGCAAGAGTGTAATCTCAAACCTGGGGAAAATACCAAAAGTATTATGCTGACAAAAATGTAACTGTTTAATAACGTTCAGAGTTTTTTTTTTTATCATATCCCAGAGCAGAGCTCAACTGGATATAAATCACCCGAGGGAATTATAAACGCGAAGATGCTCAAGGAGGCAATAGAAGTTTGTGTTTTGGGAACATTGGGAACATTGCCTGTTAAAAGATAATAAACCCAGCACCGCTGGTGAAGCTTAATATAGCCGTGCGATGAAAATCAACAACTCTGCTCCCCGACGACGTTGGTGCCAGGGTCTCGAGTTTTGCATCGGTTCCAGGTTGACCAAACTCAGATGGCAGACCGGGACAATGCCGTTGCCTTCAAGTTAGAAGCTGCCGTCTTGATCGTCAACGATTTTCTTTGGCGACGTACGTCGCGAGTCCCGTGCGCTTATCGGGTTGACCAAGTTGATGTGTGGTTGGAGTACAGCAGCCTCTTTACAACGGGCCACAGAGCACGGGGGTCACAAGTTGACTCGTGCAGAATGTATCCCCTCTGTGTGACTCCAGTTGTTTGGGTTCAAGAATATAAAAAAAAAATAAACTTGCAATACACCATTGTCTCACCTGCCATGCCAGGAGATCAAATCGCGCTGAACGTTATACCTCGGGGCAGCATCCCCGCGTTTACGGACGTTGTAAAATGAGAGCCTCGCGTTTACCCCCCCCCTGCCCCCCCTTCCCTTGAACCCAGAACACGGAGGTGGTGGAGGTGGACGAGAAGCTGTTGGCCGTGCAGGGACAGATCGTGGCACTGCAGCGCAGCCCCACAGCGCGGCGGCAAGGCGACGTGCTGGAGAACACGTGTGTGACGCCACCCACGCCCCCCCCCCCCACCACCACCACCCACTTCCCCCCACCTCCCCCCCACCACCCACGTCCCCCCACCTCCCTACACGTGCGTGCCACCGCCCCTCCCCATCGCCCCGACACGTGCGCCTGCCGCTTTTCTTCAATCCTACGCTTCCCCGTGCCCCTCGGTCGTTCACTCTCCACGACTGTGGGTAGTGATATAGCGCACAGCTTATTAGAGAGTACCCCCAATTTGTCTTATCCTGTAAGTAAACTCGGGCTAAACGGAGAAGCCACCTGTTGGTAAAAGATGTGTTCCCCGCTTAAATCTTCATGCCCCATCTGCACACACGTGGTCCCAACCTGAGTGGGAGCAGTGAGCCAAATTTTTCCCCTTCATTGGGCACCTTTTATTTTTATTTTATTTTTATTTTACTTGTTTTATACTTTTACGTGACTTTACCGAATAGAACCAAATCGTATTGGGCACCTGTCGCGCCGAAATCGAGCGGGGGTTGCTGTCACGGAGTTCCCACCCCGTTTTGCGGCGGGCGTTTTGTAGCAGCCTCGCGTTGAGTTGTAATAAAAAAATGTTTTACCACGTGGTGGCACCAGCACTGGGGAGACGAATGTGACCCCCAGGGTGTTGCTGGATACATGACATTCACGTGCTTAAAAGCCACTGTCATCATCATCATCATCCCTGTCTGTCTAACCACTCTAAACAACGGATTTTTTTTTTTACTTTTGCAGGGAGCAAAAGGCAATGGAGCTGTACAAACAACTGCGGGAGAAGCCGAGCGGTAAGCACGCTTCAGTGCGCGCGATGTCCTGATCGTTTTTCAGGGTTTGAGAGGGAGGAGATGCTTGGAAAACAGCAATTCTTTCAGTTTAACACATAGTAAGCGTTTCACGACCAATATTGTCCTTGATAGAGGTTTTTGGGTTAGATTCCGTCACTATAAACATGTCGTGAAACCCGCCACCACCAGACACAGCCAATTAGTAAGAAAACATTCTAATTTCTTACGAGTTCACACCTGTGTGTTGGTGTATAAAACCCACAACATATACAATGGGAGCACGACGTTTCGCTGGTAATTACAACCAGCATCATCTGGTGACAGCCAGAGTTGTGGAGAAATCCTGCTGTGTTGGTCTTAGCAATTCTTTGTTTAATTCATATGGCGGACGTGTTCAATTATTTCTTTATTGCTTCTTGCCAGCTTGGTTGTCGCAAGGCACAGAGGACTGCATTGCGTTGTTCAGGCAGCGGCTTTCCGCATGCTCCATAAGTATAAACTCTGCTCCAGGGAGCATCCAGAAATTATATTTTAAAAAAACACAAAACACACAAGAACCCCAAGGCTGTTATTGTAATGCACAGCACAACCACACACCACATCATTATTTTTCGCGACAATCACTGCTATCATTTTCTGGGGTTTGTCACCTCGAAATCTCCATATGAGATCTCGATATGAGATTTCTGTTAAGTTGGTAATGTTCTTTTTACGGCAGTGCTGAGCCAATTTTAAAACTGAAACTTTTTTATTTTACCAGGTAAGGCCCACTGAGCTATTTTTCAGAAGTGACCTGGCCACAAATCAGAGCTCAACAAAGTGGCTTATCGAGTGGAAATTTCTAGCAGCCCACGACTCTGAACGCATGTTGATTTTAAATGTGGAGGGAAAAACCGGAGCGCCCGGAGAAAAATTCACACGACCACCGGCAGAGACAACACGCAAACTCAATATACAGGCATTGTCTGGGCCGGGTTCAAACCTGCAACCTCCTGCATACCAGTCGAGGTGGTTACTATCTCGCCACCGTGGCTGACCACAGGGATTGTACCCTTTCCCCAAGAGGCTTTTGCTCCAACGCAAGAAAGCGGCGAGGATCGCCAAAGCGTGAAATGGCTCGCCGTTTTAAATTCGTTATTATTTTTTACGTCGACGTTGAGCTTTGAAAAACAGCACAGTGGCTCCATGTAAATGCCGCGACATCATTTTACACTCTTCACTTACAGCAGAAGTTCACGTTACGAATTCCGCTAGTAAAAATTACTGGGCGGCTACAGAAATGAAACGATCCACTCCGATGCTGGCTCGGTGCTGAGCATGCTGAGCAAGTGAAGTGTCCTCCGCTACCTATTGCTGTTCGCCCTTAAAGTGATTGCGCATCAATTTTTAAATCAAACCAGTCAATGTATTTTCAGCAAGCATACCAAGCGCTTGTTATAAAGTGCTTTTGCCAGCGTGCGTTGTGCTAAATTGGTTAATTGCATCACTTTTTGGCCGGAGGTTGTAGGCTGTAATGTGAAAAGGATGCCTCGATTATAGTCAATTCCTGCCTTCAAATTACTTCTACAACACAATTACGTGCCATGTCCGTCGCATGTGCTATTTGTAACTCAGGCTAAACATGCTCACTGAGCCTCCTCAGGAAGTATACAAATGGAATCTGCATTAGGGCAAGTTGGTTGATCTAAACATATCTTCTATATAAATAAAGCCCTTAATCTGTATGTCTCAAAACCTCTAGGGTCCTTCTGGACAAGGTAGAAAGCTGATACGTGGTACATTCGTAGCTTTTAGGACACAAACAACAGAAAAATAATAAAATCCGAGGTTTTTTTTCAGTTTAAGGCCCCCAAATCTCAATTTTAAGTGCCCTGCAAACATTTTTGTGCGTGTCAGAAAATGTAAGGGAGAACCATTGTTCGATGTTGATTGTTTTTGAGATTTTTCAGATTCAAGCCCTAAATCCGCATTTTATGATGTTCAAATCCGAATAATTTGATAACGGTAAAAGATAGGAGAACTTCCCCTCATAGAGTATTAAGTTAATAATATTTTGGTCTTTCTAATAAAAAAGGAATGGAATATTTAAATTCAGCGGTTACCCAGGGGTATGTCTTTAAATTAAGAAGTTGAATCAAGTCGTCAACAATGGTATTTTTTTGCGGAAACATACACATTTTTGGAGTAGTTCGTGTCTGATCATAGATAAACATTGTAAAAAATCATCACGTTAATTCTTATATTTATTGAAAACTTTTGCCTGGCAAAGACAGGCTTTATGAACGAGTATAATATATAGTTCTTAAAAGCAGACATTCGAAAAATGTATTTTATATGATAAGTACTGCTTGTGCAGAAGTGTTTATATTTAGACAATTTGCAGGCCAGCCAATTGCGTGATCGAGCTGAGTTTAGAAAGCATCTTTTGCTATGGAACGCATTTGGTTCCATCAGATTCCGGAAACACAAATGAATATCAAATACTACTGCCATAATAGAGGTTTTTGGGGTAGATCGCGTAAATATATAAATGTGTCATTAAAACCCGCCACCGCCCGACACAGCCAAGGTTTGTCACGTAAACAGAACATGCCAATTCGTCACTAGTACAGCACACCAGTGTGTTGGAGAGCCAAGCCACAACATTAACAAACTGAGTACGACGTTTCGCCAGTAATTACAACCAGCTTCATCAGGCGACAGCCAGATATGTGGCGAAGTCTTACTATACTCTTTGGTTCTATTGGGTAAAGTCACGTAGGTGAAAATAAAATAACAAAAAATCACGACGTTTCGGCCACAACACAAGCGGCCTTCATCAGGTGAAGGGACGAGACTGTCTGGAGGACAGCGCTGGAGTGAGAGAAGCCACGCTTAGATCACGACCTTTAAGCTTAAAGGTGATCTAAGGTCGTGATCTAAGCGTGGCTTCTCTCACTCCAGCGCTGTCCTCCAGACAGTCTCGTCCCTTCACCTGATGAAGGCCGCTTGTGTTGTGGCTGACACGTCGTGATTTTTTGTTATTTTATTTTCACCTACGCGACTTTACCCAATAAAACCAAAGAGTATGGATCCTAGCAGTCACGAAAGCTTTAAATCTAGAAGAGAAGTCTTACTGTTTCATTCCTTGTATAGAGGCCACCCTTCTGTGCTCTTGCACAATGTGGGGGGGATTACTGAGGCAACGTACATTATGCATGTGCATTATGCAAGCCCTTTGAACATGTCCTTCCTGTCTATTTTGTTTATTAAAATTGCCCTACAAACGGTAATCCCTATTGAGGTACGCTGCCTTTTGTCGGCATGCATTTAAATAATGTATTATATGATGATTCGCTTCCACGCTGCACTAAGACGGTAGCTATCCGAACGGTTAAAGTTATTTAGATTTCTTTCAATTTCGATATATTCTCTAATTAGTCTTGGCCAGTAGTAGCTAGTTTTGCACAAAACTTCAACATGATCAAAATCAATTGAGTGTCCTTTTGGCACGCGTGTGCTGCTACTGCTGACAGTTGCATTTGGGAGAATTTAATATTTCTCTGATGTTCTTTTAGTCTCCTGCTGATCATTCGTCCTGCTTGCCCAACATAACATTTACCACACGTGCAGTTAATCCTGTACACAACTTCTGTTGATAGCTTCGGTAATACATCTTTTGTACCAGATGTGAGATTCTGTATTTTATTTACCGTGCCAAATCTGACTCGTATGTTTGTTTTTGCAAACATCTGGCTAGTTTGTCAGTTACTCCCACAATGTACAGTATTTTAATCGTTTTAATTATTTGGGCAGTTTCAATGCTCTTGTTAGTTGATTTGTTTTTAGTTTTCCCTGTTGATTTGTGCATCATTGTTACCGTTCATTTGCAGCGCTTCTTTAACATGTTGAATTTCACATCTGACACTTTCTTAGCTTGATGAATGAGCGTCTTGATAAGAGCAGATTTCTGTGCGGGGTGATTGTGTGGCTCTGCATTCAGATAGGTGTCAGTATGTGTTTTCTTTCTGTAAACACTGTGTTATTTAGTTTAACACGTAGGCTTTCGCGACCAATATTCATAATAAAGGTTTTTGGGTTAGATCGCGTTATTTATAAATGTGTCGTAACCCTCCACCACCCGACACGACCAAACAGTAAAAAAGTGTCACGTTGACAAAAGACAATTAGTTCACTACTTTAGCCCACCGGTGTGTTGAAGAGTGAATCCACAACATTTACAGTTTGAGTACGACGTTTCGCTGGTAATTACATCCAGCATCATCGGGCAATTCGCCAGAATGGTAAAGCCCTCACTTGCTCCCGGTCTTAAGTAGAGCAGCAGGGTGACGTCATCATTTAACTCATTCATGTGCAGTGATTTGAGGTAGGGGGGGTATTGTAATTATATAATCGATTGGTAATCAGTCAATGGTTATGATTAGTAATGAGTTGTAGATTAGTAATTAGTTGTAATGTGTTATTGTGATTATGTGCTACGTTAGTAATCCGTAAATTTGTATGTGTTTCCCCTATAATTAATTGTCGTATGTATTATTTAATAATATGTAATATTTAATAATATGTATTATTTAATAATACCCTTCCAAGCCGCACTAAGCCTGTAGCTGTCAGAGCGATTAAAGTTATTTCTATTTCTCTCAATTTCAATGGATTCTCTAATTAGGCTTTGCCAGTAATAATTAGTTTTACACAACACTTCAACGTTATCAAAATCAATTGAGTGTCCTTGTTGACAAGCATGTTCTGCCACTGCCGACAGTTGTGTTTGAGATAATTTCATATGTCTTTGGTGTTCTTTTAGTCTTATGCTGATGTTACGTCCTGTCTGTGTGGAGGGTTATGACACATTTATAAATAATGCGAACTAACCCAAAAACATATCCTTAGTTATTTTATATATTTTTTATTATTTTGTTGTTTCCCTTCAACGTGAATTTACCGAAAGAACTAAGAATATGAATTACTGCAGTCACGAAAGCTTTAAATCAAAATTTAACCCAAAAACCTTTATTATGACTGTGTGCTATTTTTACCATTTCGACCCGTCCGAGGAGAATATCCAGAAATGGTAGAGTTCTGTCAGCTTCCACTTCTACGGTGAACTGGATGGATGGGGTTTGCGAGTTGAGATGATTTAGAAATGCGTTCAGTGTATCTTGGCCATGTGGCCAGACCACCAATGTGTCATCCACATATCTCAACCAAGCAGATGGTTTTAGTGTGCTTGAAGCCTTTACGTTAGTTTCAAAATCTTCCATAAACAAAGGAGAGCCTATTGCTGGTCCTTCCTTTTGTTTATAGAAATCACCTTGCCACAAGAAGTAGGTGTTCTTAAGGCAGTGTTCAGCTAGTCTTGGGATATCTTTGGCTAAACCTTTGTTGGTTACCAGAGTGTCGAGTAATTTAATTGACTCGTTGACCGGAACCCTCGTGAACAGAGAGGTTACATCAAAACTTACGATAATAGAATTTGGATTAAGGTTAATATCTTAAATTATATTTACGAGATGTTCAGGGTTTCTGATTAACGAAGAGGTCCTTCCGATGTAGGGCTGTATTTGTTTCGTTACTTATTGTGCAAATTTGTAAGTGGCAGAGCCTATTGTACTAACTATGGGTCTTAATGGGACATCAGGTTTGTGAATTTTTGGTAGCCCATGAAGTCTTGGTGGTTTTGATGCCCTTGGTTTGATCAGGTGTTGCTCTTCCTTGGGAATTGGTGACTTGGCAATGATTGCCGTTGTATTACGTTCCAAGGTGCTGCTTGGGTCTCGTTTAATTTTAAGGTGGGTACCTTCATCGAGTAAATCTTTGATTTTATTATCGTTGTCCTCACGGGGCATCATAACAGTCGATCGGCCCTCATCAGCAGCAAGAATTTGTATATCGTTATTTGCTCTCAATTCTCTTAAGGCTTTTGCTTCACTGAAGTTAATATTTGTTTTTGGCAATTTGCTGTTCTCAATAATGTTGGCAACCTCGTGCCTAGTCATCTCAGCTTGATTATGAGTGAGATTTCGATTTAAAGCTTTCGTGACTGCAGGGATTCATCTTCTTGGTTCTTTCGGTAAAGTCACGTAGAATGGAAATAAAATAATAATAAAAAATAAAACAATAAAATAAAATTCTCACGACGTTTCGGCCACAACACAAGTAGCCTTCTTCAGGTGAAGAAACAGGTCTGTCCAGAAGACAGCGCTTGAGTGAACACTGTCAAGCATGGACTGCGTCTTTTAAGCTGTGTGGGCGGAGTTAACATATGAATTAGCATGTTACCCACAGCCCCACCTCCGGAGCGGAGGAGGGTGGCGGCTGGGCACAGAAAAAAGCAGAACAGCCAAGGTGCGCTGTTCTGTCCTGTGTTGCATTATAACTGTGCTATAAACTGGACTACAATACAATATTATACCTTCCAATCTAAACTACATGGTACAACATCAAATCCATAGATAAATTCCACCTTTGAATTATACAATGCGTTACTTTACACTACCCTATACTTTAGACTATAAAATATTAGCCTTGTAACATTACACTGTCTTATTCTATGAACCCAACTATATGCCACACTGCTGTATATTCACTATGCAATTACGATACTATATATTGCCTTATGAATTATGTTAAACATTACAATGTTATACTATTTATTATTATTATACCACATGCTATAAACCATACCATTAACCGTGGTGTGAGAGGTATTAAGAGGCAGTGCCAGTGAATGGACTGGTCTGAAGGTCACCGTAAAATACAATCAATTAAGGACCGAAATGGTTTATAACATCTTTCCAATGGTTACTAAGCAGAATCCATTTTCTCGGTTGAAATTGTCTCTGTGTTTGTATATGTGGATGGCCTCATGAACGAATCTCTCATGGTAGCCGGATGGCTTGCAGAGAACCTCCGTCTTGGAGAAGTCAATTTCATGTGAGCCCACTGAGTTATAACAGTGATCTCCCACGGCTGAGGAGTTCGTCTTACCGTGTTTCAAGTCTGCTTTATGTTCACGGATGCAGTCCGAGATATGTCGTTTGGTTTCTCCAATGTAGCTGCTACCACAGAGGCAACTTAGTTTGTAAACGCTCGGGTACTGTATGTCTGGAACCACATCTTTTACAGAAGGAACCAGATCACGGATTTTATGTACCTTGTTGAATCGGACCGGGATCTTGTGTTTATTTAGGATTTTGGAGATCTTTTTTGTGACCCCCACAATGTAGGGTAAGGTGATGGTTTTGAATGGCTCCTCTAGAGGATCCTTCTTCATGACTGGAGTGATGGCTTTGTGGATTGTGTGGTCGGAGTAACCATTAGCCTTGAGAGCCTGGTGTACGTGTTTGAGTTCACTGGCAATGTGTTCCTGGTCGGAAATGCATTGGGCTCTATGGTATAGAGTCTTGATGAGGGAGTTCTTCTGGGATGGATGGTGGTGGGAATCCGGTTTTAAGTAAGCATCCGTATAGGTAGCTTTCCTGTAGACAGAGTGGCTCATTGAACCATCAGGTCTCCTTTTAATTAAGCCATTCAAAAAAGGTAGCTTGCCATCTTTTTCGACCTCCATGGTAAATCTGATGGCTGGGTGTATCGAATTGATGTGGTCGAGGAATTGGTCTAGAGCAGGCCGGCCATGTGGCCAGATGACAGTGTCATCCACGTACCTCTTCCATAAGGTCGGGCGTAGAGTGGCAGTCTGGATGGCGTCAGTTTCACATTTTTGCATGAATACGTTGGCTACAACCGGAGACAGGGGGGAGCCCATTGGGGTGCCCTCAGTCTGTTTGTAGAAAGTTCCATTCCAGGTGAAGTATGTGTTGGTTAAACAGTGTCTCACCAGGGGGGGGTACATCAGTATGCAGTCCTTGATGAACCAAGTCTTCGATGATTGCGATGGTGTCAGCGGGAGGTATGGAACCCGCAACAATCGCCCTTACCCCATCGTTACCCCAACGTTGAGAGCTCCTTGTGTACGACGCGCGTGACCTTTTGTGACCCGGCGTTGATTCCTGGCCATGCTACAGCATTGACAATTGATGGCTGAGACTTGCCTGGGTTTCCCGTGCCTCGGCTCGGCTTCAAACGTTCGTAAGGTGCAGCATGTCAATGTTAGCACTCTGACATCTGCTCGCCATGTGCCGTGCCGACCTTAATGGGTGCTCGCCGACAGCTGTGCAGTCGGTGGGCTGATATACTCGGGCATCTGTGCATTGTTTTGCAGACCAACGGGTGTATGGAGACAGCGTGGAGATGGTGAAGCTTATAATACATGCCGTGCAGAACCTGGAGAAACTCATGAAGGAGCTCTGCCTCTTCCTTGGGTACGTTTGTGTCTGTGTGTGCGTCAGGGACAACAGGATTGGGGGAGTGGGAGTGTAGCGGCTAGCGCTACGCTGCGCTAGAAACTTCGGCGACCCGAGTTCGATTCCCGCTCGCGGCCGACACCAGTGACGATTATCTGAATCGGTCATGGGCCTCCCCTAGGTCGACTCGGCCTCAAATGAGTACCTGGTGCGGTGTGTATACATCACCACTGGGGAGACAAAGGCGGCCGGTTGTGGTGCTGGCCACCCACTCCGTCGTTGCTGTAACTGCCTTCATAAGTGCTTGCTTAACAGCACTTGCCCCAAAAGTTTTTGATTGCTATACGGGGGATCTTTGTCTTTTGCCATTGGAAGTGAGATTGTGATTTTTGTTGTACGTGTGATCACAGTCAGACGATCGTGCGTATTGCGTGCCAATGACCGTGGGGGTTTTGATTTGTTTTGCCTGTTCGCGTGATCACAGTAAGATGGTGGTTTGTAAAAATGAGATCAGCTCGCTGATGCCGCGCCTGGAGGAGTCTGTGGAGTGCATGAAGGAGGCGGACCGTGCCCTCACACGCATGCAGGACAAGCGGCAGAAGGACATCTGGTCGCTGCTCAAGTTCGCCATGGTGGGTGTGGCTTGCACGATCAAACCTCCCCCCCCCCCACCGTGCACTCTGTTGTCATAGCAGAGGGCCGCCCCCCCCCCCCGATCACCACGCGTTCAAATCCTCGCTAAGGTCAACCTGATCCCATCGTCGTCGCTATCGGTGTCATCGCTTCACGGTGGGTACAGTGAGAGCCCCGCCTGGTGAGGCTGCACCACCTCGCAGGAAGTCGCCGCACAATGGTTGTTCTGTAAACCGGTGCCCGTCATAGAACCTTTGGAATGTCGCTGTTGGTGCCGGACCAGCGAATTAAATCAAGTGTCACCCAGCTTCCTTTTAAGCATGGGCACACCGAGTACATGCGTACGCACTCACCACGATGTATCGACACGTTGATTCTTTTAAGTGCAATTTGTTGTTTTAATATATTTCCTTTACCGTCATATAAGGTTCCGCTGTGAAGCAATATTGGACAGTTGTATAAGCCATCCATCACGTTGATCAAAGAGGCACTGTAGTATGAAAATCCATATCCTCTGGGTGTGTGGAGAACGGGTGAGGAGCGGTAGTGCAACGTTTAGTGCGCTGCACTACGAACCCAGTGACCCGACCCGACTTCAATTCTCGCTCATGGCCAACACCAGTGACGATTGTGTGAATCGGTCCTGGGCCTCCCCTAGGTCTGACAGAGCTGGGAGGTTCACCTGCAGGAATCCCGATTTTTTTTCTATGGGTGATTGCCATGTAAAAAAAAAAATCTACTTTCAATTTTTTGAGAGATGCCAACAGTGATCCTGCTGTGGTAACATTGGTGCAATAGATGGGGAATCTATTGCGATTATTTAGCGAATTTATTTTGGCTAGTCTAAGCAGGTTGCTGGTTCCAGCCGGCCACTATGGCCAATTTGGCCAATTGGAACGTGCTGATGTCACTGCCACTTACTTGTACCTCCGATTAGCGTGGTTGGCTACATACGATGTTTGCTGTACTGTATGTGCGGATAGCCATGGTGGAATGATGAGTGCATTGCACTGCGATGCTGGCGATCTAGGTTCCATTCCTAGCAGGATTGTTAATATCGGAAGTTTTGGCATTCCCGGTAAATGTATTGTTTAAACCGGTTATCAGTTTCCTGTGCAGATAGAAATGTCGAGCAAGAAGCACGAATGTTCGCCTCTTAAACTGAGAAACAAGGGGACGTTACCGCCGTGGTGAGCTGGTTAGCACACAGAGGTAGCTGGTTCTACTTCATGCAGACAACACAGAGGTAGCTGGTTCTACTTCATCTAGACAACACAGAGGTAGCTGGTTCTACTTCATGCAGACAACACAGAGGTAGCTGGTTCTACTCCACCCAGACAACACAGAGGTAGCTGGTTCTACTTCATCTAGACAAAACAGAGGTAGCTGGTTCTACTTAATGCAGACAACACAGAGGTAGCTGGTTCTACTTCATCTAGACAGCACAGAGGTAGCTGGTTCTACTTCATCTAGACAACACAGAGGTAGCTGGTTCTACTCCACCCAGACAACACAGGTAGCTGGTTCTACTTCATCCAGACAACACAGAGGTAGCTGGTTCTACTCCACCCAGACAACACAGGTAGCTGGTTCTACTTCATGCAGACAACACAAAGGTAGCTGGTTCTACTTCATCTAGACAACACAGAGGTAGCTGGTTCTACTTCATCTAGACAACACAGAGGTAGCTGGTTCTACTTCATCTAGACAACACAAAGGTAGCTGGTTCTACTTCATCTAGACAACACAGAGGTAGCTAGTTCTACTTCATGCAGACAACACAGAGGTAGCTGGTTCTACTCCACCCAGACAACACAGAGGTATCTGGTTCTACTTCATCTAGACAACACAGAGGTAGCTGGTTCTACTTCATCTCGACAACACAGAGGTAGCTGGTTCTACTCCACCCAGACAACACAGAGGTAGCTGGTTCTACTTCATGCAGACAACACAGAGGTAGCTGGTTCTACTCCACCCAGACAACACAGAGGTATCTGGTTCTACTTCATCTAGACAGCACAGAGGTAGCTGGTTCTACTTCATCTAGACAACTCAGAGGTAGCTGGTTCTACTCCATCCAGACAACACAGAGGTAGCTGGTTCTACTTCATCTAGACAACACAGAGGTAGCTGGTTCTACTTCATCCAGACAACACAGATGTAGCTGGTTCTACTTCATCTAGACAACACAGGTAGCTGGTTCTACTTCATCTAGACAACACAGAGGTAGCTGGTTCTACTCCACCCAGACAACACAGGTAGCTGGTTCTACTTCATCTAGACAACACAGAGGTAGCTGGTTCTACTCCACCCAGACAACACAGAGGTAGCTGGTTCTACTCCACCCAGACAACACAGGTAGCTGGTTCTACTTCATCTAGACAGCACAGAGGTAGCTGGTTCTACTTCATGCAGACAACACAGAGGTAGCTGGTTCTACTTCATGCAGACAGCACAGAGGTAGCTGGTTCTACTTCATGCAGACAACACAGAGGTAGCTGGTTCTACTCCACCCAGACAACACAGGTAGCTGGTTCTACTCCACCCAGACAACACAGAGGTAGCTGGTTCTACTTCATGCAGACAACACAGGTAGCTGGTTCTACTCCATCTAGACAATACAGAGGTAGCTGGTTCTACTTCATCTAGACAACACAGGTAGCTGGTTCTACTCCATCTAGACAATACAGAGGTAGCTGGTTCTACTCCATCTAGACAACACAGGTAGCTGGTTCTACTCCATCTAGACAATACAGAGGTAGCTGGTTCTACTTCATCTAGACAACACAGATGTAGCTGGTTCTACTTCATGCAGACAACACAGAGGTAGCTGGTTCTACTCCACCCAGACAACACAGAGGTAGCTGGTTCTACTTCATCTCGACAACACAGAGGTAGCTGGTTCTACTCCACCCAGACAACACAGAAGTAGCTGGTTCTACTTCATCTAGACAACACAGAGGTAGCTGGTTCTACTCCTCCCAGACAACACAGAGGTAGCTGGTTCTACTTCATCTAGACAACACAGGGGTAGCTGGTTCTACTCCACTCAGACAACACAGGGGTAGCTGGTTCTACTCCACCCAGACAACACAGAGGTAGCTGGTTCTACTTCATCTAGACAACACAGAGGTAGCTGGTTCTACTTCATCTAGACAACACAGAGGTAGCTGGTTCTACTCCACCCAGACAACACAGAGGAAGCTGGTTCTACTTCATGCAGACAACACAGAGGTAGCTAGTTCTACTTCATGCAGACAACACAGAGGTAGCTGGTTCTACTTCATGCAGACAACACAGAGGTAGCTGGTTCTACTTCATATAGACAACACAGAGGTAGCTGGTTCTACTCCTCCCAGACAACACAGAGGTAGCTGGTTCTACTTCATCTAGACAACACAGAGGTAGCTAGTTCTACTTCATCTAGACAACACAGAGGTAGCTGGTTCTACTCCACCCAGACAACACAGAGGTATCTGGTTCTACTTCATCTAGACAGCACAGAGGTAGCTGGTTCTATTTCATCTAGACAACTCAGAGGTAGCTGGTTCTACTCCATCCAGACAACACAGAGGTAGCTGGTTCTACTCCATCCAGACAACACAGAGGTAGCTGGTTCTACTTCATGCAGACAACACAGGGGTATCTGGTTGTACTCCACCCAGACAACACAGAGGTAGCTGGTTCTACTTAATCTAGACAGCACAGAGGTAGCTGGTTCTACTTCATGCAGACAACACAGGGGTAGCTGGTTCTACTTCATCTAGACAACACAGAGGTAGCTGGTTCTACTCCATCTTCCGGAGTGGCAGGATCTGTACTCTCTCAACACAGAGGTAGCTGGTTCTACTTCATCTAGACAATGCAGAGTAGCTGGTTCTACTCCATCTTCCAGAGTGGCAGGATCTGTACTCTCTCTGCCTCCTTCTAGCCAGAGTTCGTCATACGGCAGGTCGCCTCCCGGACATTTGTGAAAAAGAGCTTCATAGCTCATCGGATTCCTCCAGTATAAATATTCTGATAAAATGTTTATTTTTATTTTATTGCCCTGACATGACAAGCAATCTAATTGTGCTCGTGATAAGTAATTACTTGCAATTTTTTTAACATGATAAGCACAGGTGCATTTATACTAATTATTAATTTTACACTGTGTAGTAAAAGACACTAACGAGTTAATAAAAAAAAAAATCTGGTTTCTGAGAGTAAATTCAGAAAGAACGTTTTCATCTTAGTGACAGAAAGTAAAAAAATAAAACGTTGCAGTGTTTAGAAAATTGCACGTATTTATTGTGCAAGTCCACCGATGTGTCTGCTGCTGTACAAATAAAGCATGCAAGTGTAGAGACGGTGCGTGTGAAATATCTAGTGAATTCCTAGGACAACCGTTAGTCAAATATGAGAATCCAGGAAAAAAACCTGCACTCATCATAGAACTCGCGATCGCATGTTAGGTTCTGATTGTGGCATTGTGGCCGGCTCCTCGCCCGTGTCTCCCACGAGTTGATGTTAACCTGACCAATCACAGCTGGTCCTCTTTTCAGCTTTTCAAAAACGCCACTTTTTTCAAATTTTCTTGCTGTGGTTTTCACACCTGATGATGATTGCTTGTGTTGCAGTCGAAACGTCGTGATAATTTTATTGTTTTATATTTTTATTATTTTATTGTTTCCCTTCTACGTGACTTTACTGAAAGAACCAAGAATATAACTAAAAAGGTTATTCGTCTTGGCAAATAAGGACACAACTGTGATATTTGTAAGTCTGTATGTACAGTAGTCCCTCGTTTTAACATTCCGTTAACGTTAACATGCTGACTAGCGGTGTGTTTACGTTATGCACGCGGTCGCCAATTTCGGCCAATCCGAGCGCTCATAAGTGGGGCTGAGCCATGCCCTCAGCCAATCGGCGATGCCCATTTATGGGTGTTTAGACCTCGACTGGCTTTGTTTGCATTACGCTTTCTGTTTTGGCAGTGGAAACAGCTCTCTTGCAGACTCATGCCATCAGCGGTCGTCTTGGAACGGATTAAAAACGTTAACCAAGGGACTACTGTATATGTTTCCTCGTGATGTTGAAGCTGAAAAGTGAGGAGTCTAGCAACATTGATAAACTTTTAGATTTAGAATCCCTGAGTGGTGGCGGTAGCTTAACATTCAGCTGTACCTGCATTTAATGCAATAGCTCATTGGAAGTGAGTCATAAATAATTCAAACTGAACCTTTTCCCACCATTAACACATTAAATAATAAACCTGAAACACTCAATGAGTAGACCGCGTCAGGTTTAGCCGTGGTCTCGCACCCCTCCGCACTTTGCTACGTGGAGTCCGAGGACAGATGGGAGTAAATTCTAAAGGACTCCTTTGCCTAAAACGACCTCACATTGTCAACATTTATTGGGATTGTGGAAATTAGTCTGGGCATGCCATATTCCAGGAAGCGATGAGCATGAGTGGAAAGAAGGCAACATGCGCCTGCATTTCTACACCTACTGGCGCGTGTGTACGCGCGGTTTGACGGGAAACACTGGTGACGATTATCTGAACCGGTCCTGGGCCTCCCCTAGGTCGAAACGGCCTTAAATGAGTACCTGGTGCGGTGTGTAAACATTGCCACTGGGGAGACAAAGGTGGCTAGGCGTGGTGTTGTCCGTATCGGCCTTCATAGGTGCTCGCTAACAGTACTTACCCTAGCAGTCTTTGAGGCTATACGGTGGGTCCTTGGTATGATATAGAGAAAGGTAACATACATTGTATGCATTAGGCATGTAGTGACGCATTGATTAATCACTTTTGTATACTCATTCCATGCAAACAATTGAGTAAGACTACATTACTCTTTATGATTAATGCTAAATATATGCCAGTATTACATTTAATCCAGTGAGGTGAAAATAAGATTTAAATCGGACGGGAGATCAGAAACACATAAAATAAGACAGTTAAACAAATATGTAACATTCTAATCATGACCCCAAATTGTGATGAAGTGAGTGTGAATCGGTCACTTTCCTGGTTTTTGCCAATCCCATGCATCCATGTGTTTGATGCTGGGCCTCTCTTGATTGTTTTTTCTCTCTTAGGTCATCACCTCACACAATTTTAGTTTTCTTTATCCATATTGGGGAAGTGAAGGTGTGGTGCCTACCGCACCATATGATGTGCCATGCTGACTATAAGAGGTACTTTCTCAACAGAACTTTTCCCTTCAGTCTATCTGGGCCGAGAAGGGGGCTGTTTGTTCACTTTTAGTTTTTGTATCCGTGTGCTTGAGAGCTTCCTTCGGTGTGCGAGCATGCACGCATATACTCTTTGGTTCTATTCGGTAAAGTCACGTGGGTAAAAAATAAAACAAAAAAAATCACGACGTTTCGGCCACAACACAAGCGGCCTTCATCATGCTAATTCCTTTGTCAAGGCACCTTGATTCCTCTCACACAGCTTAAAGGTCGCGGTCTGAGCTGTGTTCACTCCAGCGCTGTCCTCGAGACAGTCTGGTCGCTTCACCTGATGAAGGCTGCTTGTGTTGTGGCCGAAACGTCGAGATTTTTGTTGTGTTATTTTTTACCTACGTGACTTTACCGAATAGAACCAAAGATCCTTGCAGTCACGAAAGCTTCAAATCTAGAAATGCACGCACACGCGTGCGTGTCCCATCTTGGGCGTTTAAGGCAGAGGGAAAGTAATGCCGCGCTGTCGTCAATTAACGCACTGCTGAGTAAGCAGCATGCCAGTGTGGTGGCTCAAGGGCCTTCATCAAGCATTTATGCATTCAAATAAGCTGGTTAAGCCACTCCAGCTATGGCTTAATTTCCACAGACGGATAGATGGACATGGTGTGAGAGCAAGAAAAGTCGATACGTGTTTTTGATGGGTCGTCTTCGGTGCGAGCGGCATTTCGCGAATGAGCGCGTAATGATGTTTGAAGAAGTTTGCTCAAGTGCTGGCCTTTCTTCATGCACAGCACTCTCTTAAAGTGCATTGATGCGTGTGTGTGTGTCGGTGGGGAGCGGTTGTGTAGCGGTTGGAGCTCTGCCCTATGAACCTGGCCACCCCGAGTTCAATTCCTGCTCATGAACAACACCAGTGATGGTTATCTGAACCGGTCACTGGCCTCCCCTAGGTCGACTCAGCCTTAAATGAGTACCTGATGTGGTTTATAAACATCGCCACTAGGGAGACAAAGGTGGTCGGGTGTGGTACTGACCACCCACCCCCTTGTGTACCGTTCCGGCCTTCATAAGTACTCGCTAACAGCACTTGCCCCAACAGTCTGTTGCAGGCTAACCGGGAGATCTTGGTCTTTCTCGTTGAACTGGAAAGTTTTATTCCACCAGGTGGTTTGCCGCTAGCCTCCCACCATGCAGTTCCCAATTTGATGGGTTCTCACAATCGGAGAACTTGCCCTCATAATTTTGATATGGTTGTTAGTACTGTTATACTCTTCTGTGACATGGGTTATCAACTGGCGATGACGAGCTTGTGGCAGTCTGTATCCGAACATTATCTTGGCTTTTGTTTGTTATCTCACACGAATATGTCGAGCTGTGAGTGCTGCATAGCTACCAATAAAAGTACGGTTATGAAGTCAGCCAGTAGTTACACCTCCATAAAATGTTGTGCCTTACCAAGTGGTCACTTACAATACTCTGGAATATGGCAAAAAAAAAACTCATTGACTTTCAGAATTAATTTCAAGAGCTGTCTGCCATTGGGATGATTGGTTGTTTACATTGTTGAGTTATTTTGACTTCGTGTGGGATGAAACTGGAGTACTTGAGAGCCCATGCGTAAGAGGAGGGTAATACTGAAAGCTTTGCCACATACGCAGACTTAAGATTGAATTGCCGTACTGCCATTCCCCTGGCCACCTTACAGGCCATGCCTCCAACACCTGATATGTCCAGGTAGATCTTACATCCCAGTAATAACCAGGCTCAACACTGCTTAGCTTCTGAGATCCGAGGAGATCAGGTACGTTCAGGGAGATTTGATTGTCGTAAAAGAGGTCATCATGACGTCCACTCATGGGTTCCATCAAGTATGTTTTGGTGGCCTGAGTCTGCTCTCTGTATACCGTGAAACACGTCGTAAATTCATATTCTTAGTTTTTTCGGTAAAGTCACGTTGAAGAGAAACAACAAAATAACAAAATATATATAAAACAATAAAAAATTCTCACGACGTTTCGACCATAACTCAAACGGTCATCATCAATAATAATAATGATGATGACCGTTTGAGTTATGGTCGAAACGTCGTGAGAATTTTTTATTGTTTTATATATATTTTGTTATTTTGTTGTTTCTCTTCAACGTGACTTTACCGAAAAAACTAAGAATATGAATTACTGCAGTCACGAAAGCTTTAAATCAAAATTTACGTCGTAAATTGTTGCGTTGATTGGGGAGCCCTCTCCTTTAATAGAGTCATTGCGAGCCAAGAGAAGTACGCACGTCAGCTGGCCCAGCTGAGGAAGTGGTCGAGAGCAGTGGTTCTCAAACATTCTTTTTTACTACTACTGTTACCTCTTTCTGAATTTTGTTTCACACCGAGTACTACACCCTTTGCCTGCCCCAAAGTGGTTTTTGAGAAATAAATGTACCACTAATCAACATCAATATTTTAAACAATTGTCCATTTTGTGAGGTACCCTAACGAACTTGTAACTGCAATCAAATAAAAAGAAAATTCAATGGACGCTCTGCACGCATGACGTAATCTGTTCTTCGCTCGCTGGTTACTCTTGTAAACCACATTGTTTACGATCACCGAGTTTATAAAGGTATTTTATGTCGCTCTAGGTTACCACGTGGATTTACACGTTACACTAGTTTATATTGCCAGATTCATACATGATTATTCACGAATAACTCTTATGTATGATATAATTTCACACATTCAGAAATCACCACTTATCCCCCCGGGGTCTGTCTACCCCCGGTTGAGAACCACTGGTCTAGAGGCTGGAACTTTTTCGATTTAAAGCTTTCGTGACTGCAAGGATTCATCTTCTATGGTTCTTTCAGTAAAGTCACGTAGAATGAGAATAAAATAATAAATTGATCAAATAAAATAACACAAAATTCTCACGACGTTGTGGCCGAAACGTCGTGAGAATTTTATTGTGTTATTTTATTTGATCAATTTATTATTTTATTCTCATTCTACGTGACTTTACCGAAAGAACCAAAGAAGGCTGGAACTTGTTCCATTCACGGTGTGCTCCTTTTGAAACTCACAGGGCATTTGTTTTATGTTCCTGCTGTTATACATCCTGTTTGATTTAATAATTCATATTGTAAAATCCTGTGCTTGGCACCCTTTTGAAGCTAAATAATTAACCTTTGAAATAGAAATGACCGTTGTAATTACTTGGGAGACTTGTACATATTTCATGCTGTGTAAAAAAACAAGTTTTAAACAGGGGTAAATTACTTGGTATAGTATTTGGACTAAACTTGGAACATCTTCCAAAATATTCAGTGTGATTGACAATGACGTGTTGAAACCATACGGAGCTTTTGTGTCCATCATTTGAGCTGTATAGTGAAATAGAGGCAGATAAAGGCCTTGCAATATGCGACTATTTGGTGCTTCAACATCTTAACACCTCCTTTATTATTTCCGGAAAGGGTAAAAACTGAAACGTTCTTCAAGAACAGTGGAGACATTCGTGCTTGGATACATTCAGCGAGAGAAGAGGAACACATGCATTAGGAAACATCCATAAGAGTTAAGATTTCATTCAAACACGTAAATGGGCTTTGGGTGGGAGGGATCATGGTCAGGAATAATCAGGGAGTTGCTACCAAGGGATGGAATGCAACCAAGAAGACAACCGCCGAGGAGATGAAGCGACGAGATAATCTCGTGTGTGGGTGCGAGGCGGATTATTACATTGGGGGACTGTTGAGTGTTAGCGGTGGGTTTGGGAGGCCTTCACCCAGCAGTAGATAGATCACGGCTGATGATGATGATGTGCTGTACGATGTTAACTTACTTTGGAGTACATTAACTATACAATACAGTGTGCCTTTAAAGGTATCAGCAGTTTATTTTCAAAGAATTACATTTAGACGGCGGTTTGAGTTTCGTTAAAGGAGCAACACTTGATAACAGTGACTATTTAATCGTACGAGTCTCGTCCCCTGTAATCCTCCACGCGACCACCATGGCGACGCACGCTGCCATCGTGATTTCAGGGAGTCTCGGCGTGCTGGCCAGCCTCGGGGCTGCGAACGCTTCAAATGCTTCTGTCGTGCGCTGTTCGAGATGGCTGAAGCTTTTCGGTGAATAGAAACAAGTGACGTACATATATATAAGGCGCGTGTTGGCAACGTTGCAACGAGGAAGTTGAAACCTTAATAGTCGATCAAACTTTTGATTTAAAGCTTTCGTGACTGCAGTAATTCATATTCTTAGCTCTTTCGGTAAAGTCACGTTGAAGGGAAACAATAAAATAATAAAATATATTTTATTATTTTATTGTCACGTTGAAGGGAAACAATAAAATATAAATTTTATTTTTTTATTGTTTCCCTTCAACGTGACTTTACCGAAAGAGCTAAGAATATGAATATAGTCGATAAAACCTTAGTGGGAAACCCAGGATGTGATTTCCCTTTGCTGAGTGTACATCATAAACATGCTGCATATAGAGGGTGTCTGGAAATAAATACTATACACAAAAAAGAACATTGACTAGTTTTATTGTTCTTTGAGATACTCACGTATTAATTTATTTAAATGTTGATAGTATTGATTATATATTCTCGAATTATTAATGAACGTCTACATGTGGTCCATCATTCACTATAATCAATCTAATTTGGAGTTCAAACTGAGAAAAATATCCATCACACATGTAACGATGTATGATGACACAACAGCATTAACAATACGATGTTTAAGTTCTTCATCCGACTTAACATCATGAGATGTTAAGTCGGACTTATCATGTCAGACAATGGAGTTTCTCCTGAAACAGAAAGTACAAATCAATATTGACAACAAACTAAAACTCATAAGTCTAATGCAAATATTTATATCAAATTTATGTCAGTATCTCGAATAAAAGACTAAAACTATTCAGCTTTCTTTTTGGTATATTCATTTGCGGACACCCTTGCATATCCTCGAAGGCACAAATCGCTGGGACATCCTTTGACTTCATTTCTGAGCGTGGTGTAAGCAGCAAGCCGGGCAACTCTGAAAAAAACCATAATGGCAATGCGGCAAATAGGGTGATTACAGTTGATTGAGACCAAGTCTCATCCATCTGAAGCAGATCTATTTTATTTTGAGGTTTATAGGTGACCGCATTAGTTGGTATTGCTTCTCTCCCGATGCGTTCAATGACGGGGTCAGCGTGCGGCTCTCTTCTCAGTCACATTGATTTTGCCCCTGCCTCTCTGCGCATTGTCATTGCATCCAAGGACATAGAATGCTCTGCTTCGTTGGACGAGTTCATAAGCTGTTTCGTTAAATTAATGGAAAAAGGCATCCATGGTATAATTCCGATCTGGTCGATTGGCAAAACCCCTACAGATAATTACCAAGTCCGGCTGCTTCAGATCGAGCAACGTATTTTGACTTCAGAAGAGGTTTTTTTTTCTGTCCTTCACAAAAAATCCGTGGCCCTGATTCTAATGTCCATTGCTCACGCCGAGCCAGTCGCTGTCAGACGACCACTGTGGTATTCATTTCGTCACCCTCGTAAAGATGATGAGCAGAATCAACCCCTGCTGGGATTCAAACTCGGGTCTTTATTTTGAGATGGCGTAGCAGGAATTATGCAGAAACAAGTTTGTTACCATCATTAGAACTCCTTTGCCAGTACCAAAATGTAATAATAGGGTTTTTCCCCTTTTTTCTGGCAACAAAACTGAAACCTTTTTACAAGGATTCATGTCTGCATTAACCACAATACCTGCAGTCAAAATGCAAAAAAAAACCATACTATGATAATATATTAATTGTCCTTGAAACTGATTGGTCCACACCAAAGGACGGCTTTCTTTTGAGCCTCGACCCAATTGGTGCTCGACCAGAGGACGCCAAAAGGCGTACAGCTCAAAGACAATGCACTATCATAGTAATGAGGGCTCGGGGTGAGCAGCTACATCATTAGACCTCCTTTGCCAGTACCAAAATGTAATAATAATAGGGTTTCTTCCCTACGCTGTGCTACTAACCCGGCGACCCGAATTAAATTCCCGCTCACAGCCACCAACACCAGTGGCAAATATCTGAGCCAGTCCTGGGCCTCCCCTAGATCGACTCGGTCACAAATAAGTACCTGGTGTGGCGTGTAAATATCTCCATTAGAGGCAAAAATGGCTTTCATAGGTGGTCGTAAAAAACGGCACTTTCCCCGAAAGTCTGTTCAGGCTATACAGGGGGGATCTTTGGTGCATTACGATGGTGAGTGCTCTGTCTTAATCACTTGATATATGTGTTGATTTTCGCAATCACAGTAATAGATGGGATAGAAAGTAAAACCGTTTACATTTCAGTGTTCTCAGTATTTGTTTTGCTTTTATCAATTGATATTTGGTGTGAACCACATAATTTGAAGTGAGTTACGTGAATCTTTTTCCCCATAGCTCTATCAGCAAAGGAATGCTCATTGCCTTTTAAATGTTATGAATATTTGTTTTTTATTTCATTTTAAACAGATGGCAGTTGGAAGGTCTCATAAGCCATGGGTATGATTAAAATTATGTGGCGAGCTATTTTCATCATCTTTCATATTGCAATCAAACCTACGAAACTACTTGTCCTGTTAGCGGCATGTGCACGCCAACAACGTGTGTTTTCTGGCTGTGATGTACCCTGGGTATGTCTGTCAGTGATCTGTAAACAAATTCGCAGGTTGTGTCCTCGATGCGATTAAGCATGTTGCATCACCTCAGTCCTGGCCTTGCTTCACTGGCTTCCTATCCCCGAGCTTGGGGGCCACGGGGGTCCATGTCCTCAGCCTAGCCCCCTCCTCCACCTCCCTATCTCTGCATCCTCCTCCACTGCCCCCCCCCCCCCCGCGTGCGTCCCAGCCACTGCCTCCGCTCCCGCCGCTGCTATGGGCCGTGGCTCCCTCCTCCTCGCGCCCAGCGGCCGCTGTGCCACGCACCGCCGCCGCTCTTTTAGCCACCGGCACCCCCTGGAACTCACTCCCTGCCTGGTCACCCCCCCCCCCTCTCTTACTCTGCTTTCAAGTCTCTCCTCAAAACTTTCCTCTTCAACCCCTCGTGCCTACGGGGGGGGACCTCATTAATTTGCATCCGTTAACCCCTTCCTTGCTCGGTGTCTATTGTTTCCATCCCGTTCCCTCGTTTGTAATTCCATGCTCTGGAGACATTTCTCTACGTGATGTATGCACGCACGTTGAACTTCTTTCTCACCGTACGTGGCCAACCGTGCTAATCGGAGGTGCGGGGTGAAGGACAACAAACTGAAGCACAAAAAGAGTTCTAAAGAAGTTAGTTTTCAATCTAGATTTGTAAATGTAAGTTGTAGCTGTTGTAGTATATAAGGTAGTCTATACGATACGGCGATGGAACACAAGTAGCACTGCCCAGAAAAGCAAGACGCCGCTCATCTACGATGTAAGTGGACATGAAACCGCTGCGATTTGGCTGCTCCTGAAACCTCCGTCTCACGAGAGCAATGAGATCATCAGCGTTGGCAAACATGTGCCGCTTCCACCAATAGTAATAATTATATTTTGATTTAAAGCTTTCGTGACTGCAGGGATTCATATTCTTGGTTCTTTCGGTAAAGTCACGTTGAAGGGAAACAATAAAGTAATAAAATATATATATTTACATATATTTTATATTTATATATATTTTATTGTTTCCCTTCAACGTGACTTCACCGAAAGAACCAAGAATATAATAATTATATGTTAACGCAGATCACTGTTGCAACGAGATATGTAACGGCTCATCAGGTAAAATTTATTTTGACACTTGTTATACACGATAAGAACAGATTGTTTACTATAAATGCAAATGATGCAGATATTAAGCTCATGGCATGAACCATACGGGACAAGACAGAGCATATGAGGTAGACACTGAACAAGACGGTTCAAATAAAAAACGGATGTTTTTATTTGAATTGTGAACCCTGGGTCGTGATGCTTTATTGGTTTAGCTTGCGGTGCCTTGAGTGTGCAGGTTATTACATGCCTAGAGCTGTCGATAAGAAATTAATTAAATATGCATTGTTAACATTTATATGGAGAGCGGGGCTGAGCTTGGAATGGTTGGTGGGGGCAAATGAAAAATATCGTCCATTTTTTGTCAATCCACCGTCCGACCGTGAATGACGTTGCTTATTTAAAATGAGACTATGTAGACTCATTAAATTAGTTTACAAGTTTTTCATCAGGAAAACTCACCTGATTTGATTGTGTGTGTGTTTTAACGGTGTGATAGCATTTTTCTAATTTTCCCCGTAGCGATAAACGCCCCTCCTCGGTCAGTGGGATAATCGAAAAGGGAAATTGTTTGGATCCAAAATAACACTTAGTTTTATTTTTGCCTGAAACCGACCTCAGAGGTGGTTTTCATGACAGCTTCACACGCAGCTGTGCCTGTATTTTGATGTGGACATTGTGCAACGAATGGATTTTGCGAGGCTCTGCTTTAAAACCAATTGTGGATTCTAAGTGAGAGCTCCTCCGCTAAATCGGGAATCGTTTGGCGGCAGCGGTGCAGTAGGCTGTGTGTTTAACTCTTTAACATCCCGATCAAAGAAGAGGGATACGACCTTAAACATTTCCTCTTGCAGCAACCAGTCGGCAAAGCCTCGCATCGTGTGTGGCAGGAGGCGGGCCCCCCTTCAAAATGCGTGTGTGGCAGGAGGCGGGCCCCCCTTAAAAATGTAAACGTGCGCAGACAGTGACGACAGATGGAGATCTACAGATGTAGATCTGTACTGTGGTCGCTTCGATAGCACTCTTTTTTTACACGACACGAATTTTAAAGAGCAGGTTACCAGAGGTCCCTGGTAGTTTTGAGAACCGGGAAAGAATCAAAACATATTAAAAAAACAAATCTGCACAAATCAATCGCGTTGATTATTGCTTTATCTCGAGTCAAAGACGTGGCCCGGATCGGCAGCACGTCTGTGACTTGTTTGCCGCAGAGGTTCTCGGTTTGAATCCCGCGGCCGCCCTGGTTAATGCAGCCGGGGCGTTAACAATAAAGGTACCGTTTGATGCATGTTAGATGTTATAGATGTTGTACACGCTGTTAGAAAAAGAGGAGGTGCCGGCTTCGTGGTCCAAATTTGCCGGATTTCAAAGAAAAAAACGCAACAGACTCATTTTGGAAATAACATAGCAACCGTCACCCACAACTCCTTTTCAGGGTTCTCCTGAAAAGGATTCTCCTGAAAATGAGTCTTGGGACTCGGTGAGGCTTTCCTGGGTAAATAATGTTATAAAAATTCATTTTGATGGCATTGCTTAAATGGTGTGAATTCGACATTCTTACGGCACAGACTAGTTTATCAATAAAACATCCACTGTTGACTTTGACTCCCGGCAGTGATTTGGACTATCTTCTTTGGTTCTTTCGGTAAAGTCACGTAGAATGAGAATAAAATAATAAAATAAAACAATAAAATTCTCACGACGTTTCGGCCACAACAAAAGTGGCCTTCTTCAGGTGAAAGGAACAACCTGTCGGGACGACAGAGCTACAATTTGTGAGTCGGGCACTCTGACCACAGTGCTCCATGGCTGGATTATTGTTCCGAGCACCACGTTTGGGAAGGACGTGGATGCCGATGAGGGTGACTACGAGCGGCTGCTGTGCCCCCTTTGATGCCACCCTCCCCACCGCCCCCTCCTCCAGGCTAAGAGCAAGCAGTCTCCTATGAGCGCCAGCCCGGACTCGGGCTCCCTGGGACAGGTGCCCCTGTGGCCACCCTCGCCGCCCGGCGCCAGCACAGCCTCCGCTTCCTCCAGCTCCGCTAACGTCAACGGCGTCGCCAGCGCTGCCGCCGCCGTGGCTCCCTCCGGCCCCGCCCCCGGCCCCACCACCCCCAACTCCCTGCACTCCATGGCTGCCGAGCGATGGTAACGTTGCCGAGCCGTGCACATGCACGCGTGCATTCTTTCACCAGTTGTAGCCCAGACGGATACGTTTGGGGGGGGGGGGGAAGTGCAGTTGGCGAGCGCCTATTAAGACTGTCGAGTTAGATTCCTCGGACGTATAATGAGAAGACAAGAGACTGAATGTAATTGTGTTGACCAGTGGAAAATCGGGGGTGCAAAAGGCCGGGAACGACAGAGAGTTAGGCACTTAATACATTTAAACAATGGGATGAGCATCTCATTCAAACGTCCTTGAGTGACATTATGGGCAGAGGTAAATGGAAGAAGGCCATGATTGCCATCGTCTAAGAAAGGACGTGGCACATAGACTGTGTGCAAGGTGGTGTACAGCACCACGCTAGACCACCTTTATCTCCCCAGCGGTGACATTTTCACACCTCACCCAGGTACTCAATTTGGGCGAACTAGGATGGGGTTCAGGTATTCTCCGCTGATGTTTTCCAAGAGCAAGAATAAATGTCGCCGGGCTCGTAGTGCAGTGCCCTCATTGGATCGTAATCTTTATTTATACTGGAGAAATTTGATGAGATTTGAAGCTCTTATTCACAAATGTTCCAGTAGGGGTGGGTCAAAAAGTTGCAACAACGAACAATACAAACAAATACCAGAGGAGTGCTAAATAGAGAAAAGGGAAAGCAAGTCACTAAATAAAACTATGTAAAAGTAAAAACACGAGTCGGATTTTTCAACACGAAATGTAAGCTCGGGCAAAGCAACAAAACAACAATAAAAAAAAAGTCCCAGACCGCACCAAGACAGCATACAATACCTCGATAAAATGGCACATTCAACGTGCGCACACACACGAGTGCGCGCTGTGAGAGTGGCGCTGCCCCGGGGTCTTACGCTGGCGCTTGAGTCGCAGTCAGGTTTCTGCCCGCGGGGTCGTGGCGACCCGCCTCGTGGGACCCTGAGCTCGTCTCGTTGCCATGGCAGCAAGCTTTCAGGCACCCATTGCAAATGCAGGGTGCTTAAAAAAAACAATGTGTTAACGCGTCTAAGAATGTTGCAACAGCACCACGTGACACGTGCTGCTGCCTCCGGGCTCTGGAGATCGCCTGGAGCAGATTCCAGGCCACGTGTTGACAACGATGGCGAACCAGTGGGAGAGGCTCTTTGACTTATTTAATCTATGAACATTACATTTGTTGTCTTGTTACAGTATATTATCTGTTCTTTTTCCATTGAAAACGATAGTCCCATGTAAGTGTTGACACTTTTTTTGAAGCACCCTGTATTAATTTGAGGACAAATAGTAATTTCTTGGATTCTGTAATTTTTGATGAATTTTTCTCTTGATCACGAATCAACATCTGCACAAACACGCTTCTTACAGATTACACGTAGCTATTGAGCCGTCTGTTGTGTGTGGGCTTTCTCTTGACACTCGCATTTCTACCTGAATCCCTCAGTGAGGCTCTCCTAGATTAAGAAGAATAACGTGTTATTATTTGTTTTCACTCTGCAATTTTATTCTAAATCTGCTGTCGACGTCACATTATGGAACCCTCCACCATCCAACACAGGGTTCCCAATGACACTGATTTTTTCAGGTCATTAGCATGACCTAACCCAAATAATTAAATCATGAATAATAAAATTGGCTGCGAAAAATTTGAGTGTTATGATATTAAACGGCGCAATGCCATCGCATCTAAATGACAAAAATACCATGCTGAAATGTACCTGCTTTGTTATGACAGGCCACGTGACCATAGCCAGCCAATCGGAGCACTGGTGGGTGTGCAAAAAGCAAGTAGAATACATCAAAAAGTGGTTTGAACACGGCTGCGTGTTGAGAGCCATATGCCACGTTATTTTTACAGTGCAGGACTCAGCCTGTGGACTAAATGTCAACATTATTTTTGGGAAAACGTGCTGTCACGAGCTCAAGCTGCGGAGTTGGGGGGGGGGGTGTATACCACTCTACTGGGCTAAGCACCGACGTGCACACGCGTAGCACTCTTTCGTTGAGACGCAGTCACAGCTCAGTTGGTGCTAATTTAATTGTATCATCCACATTTAAGGCCTCACAAGCGTCCTCGTTGAGCCTGCAACGTTGAGTGGCTCGCCATTGAGACACTGCCTTTCCTTCAGTTGGTACTGCACCACTCGCAGATTTGCAATGCCGATTAGGCAGAGGCTGCAATCCGAATGGGCATCCTCCCCCCCCTTCCATACAAGTGTCTCCGTAGATATTTTTGTACTTGCAAGCGATGTGCGATTCATTAAGATTGCAGCCTGCTGGGTTTCATCCAAGCACGCTTTCACGGGTGTTTGTGAAAATCAATGCACCCAACCTTTTATTGGCTGATGTTTTTTTCTTCTTCTCATGCCTCCATAAGAAACGCATTAGCAGATGGAGAGACGGTCAACTTTTCAACGAATGGTGCAATCAAAACGGCATTGTGAGAGAGCCACGTGAAAACGTGCCAGGGTGCAACTTTGCTATCGAGCCACTTGCACATCCCAGGTGTGCTATTATCAGGTTCTATGGTGTCACGCTAGTGGCATCATTTGCACAACTGGGAGCAGGGCGCCAATCTTGACCGGGAACAATCCCCAGAGGATGCGGATGGCACAGAGCAGCTACCTGTGGTGCACGCCGATGGCTGTCTTTCACCACACAATCCCCTGCTTTTAAATTCAAGTGTGGTTTCGCCTTGTCTGACCATCAGCTCATTTTTAATACCTGGCATTCAGCACAGTCACATTACCTCGGTTGAACACGTAGGCCTTCGCGACCAACATTATCCATAATACTCGCATTACCTCCATTGAAGTGCTACTTACACGGGTTGTCGCGGTTGTGACTTGTAGGTCTCTAGATTTGTTTTCGGGCTACACCGCGTGTTAATTCCGACCTCCTTGTGTTCCTCGTGTCCTGACGTCCAACATTTCACTCCCCAATTTGCTGGAAGCTTCTTGAGGAGCTGACGAAGGTTCCAGCACGCGGAGTGAAACGTCGGACATCTTGCGGAACAACACGCGGTGCAACCCAAAAGGGCATCGAAGAACCTTTCAAATGGACCATACGTTTACGGTGGTGTAGTTGTAGAGCCCTTAGGGACCTGATCTCAGTGGTGCCGCAGTTTGCTTCATGAAGCGAGAATTAGACCTCTGTGCCTTGCCAGCAAGCTCAGTGGTTCGACGTTCGAAGAGCGGAGGCCGAAAACGCTTCTCCAGTGTTGTCAATAAACAACGTCCTGCCGCTACAAAAGAAAAAAAATACGTGAAGGAAAGTCGGGGGACTAATTGACTTAACAGCAGAGTCGTCCAACGTGAGAAAAAAAATGACAGCCCTGTGCATTTTTTGTGCGTTTCTCGAAACGTGTTGCGATCGTCTCCTGAGCAGCGCGTGTGTGCGCACGCGTGTGTGCTCGTGTGTACGTCCCAACAGTGAGGCGTCTCTGATGTTGATCGCCGAGGGCCACAGCCAGATGAGCCGCTGCGTCGATGTCATCCAGGAGACTCTGCGTGAGCAGAAGCTGGACCTCAAGGTGAGAAGAAGTGCCCGCTCACGGCGTCCAGGCACTTGTGCTGCACAGAGGCCTTACTTTCATAACATTTGCTGAGCATTTGCGCAAATGCCCAAAAATGTAAAAGGGCTAGCAACAAATGGCGCTATTGAAGGTGTAATAGATGGGAGTTAATGCGTTTATTTTGTGAGCAAGGTTGTAAACATTTGGAAACGAGACGATTGGAGGGAATTCCAAAGGGGAGCAGTGCTAGGAAAGAATCAGAAAGAGAAGTGTTATGACCTGCAGTGTGGTGGTTGAACACAGTATAAATAAGCACACCTGTCAGCTCCTTAGCAGTGCCTACCTTATTACGGACCAATTCAGACCTTATTGTTCAGCCCGTGCCCTTATAAATCTCAACGTTCATCCTACAAAGTCCCATCACAAGGGAGAAACACAAACAAATAGACATCTTTTGCCCGTATTGAAACGGCTGTACGCCATATGAACCTAAAAACTAAATTTCCCTGTACAATAATACGGGTAAACAGTATAGGTTGATGCGTATGAACAAGTGTTATAACCTGCAGTGAGGTGGTTGAACAGTATGAATAAGTATTATCGCCTGCAGTGTGGTGGTTGAATACAGTATGGATGAGACAAAATAGTCAATCTAGTACACCATAGTTCTTAATATTTGATTTATAGTCGGGTGGCTCGTAGGGCTAATGTTAAATTAGCAGTGACCCAGTACTACTGAGATCCTCTATGCATAAGAATATCTTAGAAAATGTGGCAAGTCCCAGTAATGGTCTAAGGAGACATTGACCCTCACCATACAAATGTTGGAATTTTCGCTTTTGGTCACACAACTGAACAAATGTCCCATGACCAGGGAGGAACTTTTATTTTTTTTAGGAGGTTATTTGATATCATGTATATACGTATAATGTGTATTTTTCGATTTAAAGCTTTCGTGACTGTAAGGATTCATCTTCTTTGGTTCTTTCGGTAAAGTCACGTAGAATGAGAATAAAATAATAAATTGATAAAATAAAATAACACAATAATATTCTCACGACGTTTCGGCCACAACACAAGCGGCCTTCAGACAGTCTCGTCCCCTTCACCTGATGAAGGCCGCTTGTGTTGTGGCCGAAACGTCGTGAGAATATTATTGTGTTATTTTATTTTATCAATTTATTATTTTATTCTCATTCTACGTGACTTTACCGAAAGAACCAAAGTATAATGTGTATGTTTAAGTATTGAAGCAATTGTTGTCAGGCAGATGAAACAAAGTCTGCTAGAGAAATAATCTAAGGTCTAATTCCATCAGACCCCACCCGGGGGCACGATGACATTGTGGCGACAACAGGTATTGTGTCGCAGCATGGTTAAATAAACAGCTGTTTACTGGGCTTGTGTTAATTTGGAAATTGGCTTTCATTAAGTCCAAATCTGAGGAGGCATTGGGGATGCGTTGAGTCCCTCAGATGCCTGCGACTATGAGGGATGCTAAACCTCGCATAGAGATCTGACGCTGAACTGGACTTGCGTCTGTGGTTATTTTAAGAAATGAAGGTACCGTGGGGTGTAAAATTAAACCGCCGCAGTCTCTCGCCTTCAGCATCTTGCTCTATGCATGCAAGATACGAACGATGAGGAAATTGGACATTGAAGTCACAGGCGCTTGCTTCCGCGTAAGCTTTACCTCGTACGTGACTAGCGAGGCCATCGCCAGAATTTTACAGCGTGACCAGAATGCGACGCCTGATGTCGGCACGACGATTGGACGGAGGAAACTTGAGTTCGTGGGGCATGTTGCTCGGGTGAGCGATGAAGCTTTGCTCAGGCAGGTTCTGCTGGGACTGCCGCTAGGTGTTGCTAGGGCAGTTGGGGGCCTTTGGCCAGTATGTAACTGCGAGCGCTTTGTAACTGAGTGGTGAGTAACTGCGAGTGGTTTGATGATGTGGCCGCCTGGGTGAAAAGTGGCGTGTCGCGATTCTGAAGGCGGTGTGAAGACCAAGAAACGTGGAGAAAGATTTGCTGGTCGATGATTTCCTTGTCCAGTGTTCACAGTTATTGTGATTCTTTGGTGCTTTCAACACTGAGAAGCAGACTTAGAGGGTATTGTTTTAAAATTTGTGTAGCCCGCAGTCTTTCTTTCCAGCTGATCATAATACCCATGATCTCCAAATAACGTTATATAACAGTTTACTTGGGCATGTGGGAGCTGGCCTGACCATGTTAGCCACATGTTGCAACCATTGATGTGATTATGGGATGGCACTCGCAAGGGCCTTGGTTGAATCATACACATGCAAAACTTCCGTTAAAATTAACTAAAAAAAGAAGGGCTGTGCCGAAGAAACTCGATTCACTCCAGCTTTCACTTAACCTGAAAGGCAACGTCACATTCTTTAGAGGAAAACCGTTGCAACGTGAGAGGTAAGAGTGAATTCTTTTGGTACCGATTTTCGTCTCGGCATGAATACAATGCAAGCCGCAAAAACCTGGTCAGTGTAGAATTCCCCGGGCAGAGTTACAAATGAGCACCAATTGTAAATATGATTCGTGAAGCCTGCTTGCCCTCTGTCTGAGAGTGTCCCACTCACTGTTGTTGTCCCCCTAGGGCTCTCGCGCTATTTTGTTTTTCATGAACACTGGGAAACTTGCTGGCTTACGTGTGTGAACCAGGCTTTGATGGCTTGGCTCGCGTTTCCACGTCAGCGCTACCATGTTGACTTGACACCACGTTGGCATGCGTGCCACCCCGGCCTGGGTGCCACCCCGGCCTGGGTGCCACGCCGGCCTGGGTGCCACGCCGGTCTGGGTGCCACGCCGGCACAGGTGTGATTGTGAATGGTGCCTCCCCTGTCCACCTTGTGTAGAGCTTGGACTGGAGCTGGCTCTCAAGCTAGCGACTGGAGTCGCCACACACACACACACGTGTCACATGGAGCAGGAGAAGACGAACAGAACCGGCGGATGGGTCTTTGCTATGGCTTGGGCAGGACACGTGCACCACCAGCAGTTTGGCGTTGGACTTGGGCGCTCTGTAGCTTTATCGCCTCGCGTTATCTGCATGTGAGAACTTGCGTGAACCTATTGAAATGCAACAAATGGAAAAAAAACACTATTTTTTAACTGCTGTATATTGCATTTTCGGACTTTCTCTCTAAAAACCTCTTTTTATATTTTTGTTCACAAGAATACGTAGAAACGAGGTGGCTGCGGATCAGCTGGTTCATGGATGTCGAAATGTCTTCGAATGAATAAAACAAATCCCAATGGAATCTTCTGTTCCACAGTACGTACTGCCAGTATTGCTGGTGACACGCTAGGTAACGTTCCCGCGACTGGTTCGTAGCTCAAATCGTCATTGATTTATTTGCCAATAATGCTCTATCGGTAAAATTCATATTGGCTCGAATTTGATACAGAGGTTTAGGTTCATTATGACGGTGTCGAGGATTACTGGACCGTTTTACAACGTAATTTGATTGTGTATTATTGGTTCAAATTTGTCGATGGTCTGCCATTCCGGTGTTGCAATTTGAGGGTGTTTATACGTCAGGGATGGCATTGAAACGTGCGTCCTTCTAGTCATGTTGAAAACGTCACATTTAAGAGTTGGGAGAACCGAGCTCAATGTTTGAGTTGTAGGTTTTGATAAATGGTGCCTTGTAGGCTGGTGTTAGGTTTTGGCAGCGCACGCTGGTGTAGCCACGCAGGTTTTATCACGCGCTTGAAGCCTCTCCTGTGGCTGCAAGGGGCTGCAAGGTGCGCAGGAGGTGGCAAAAGGACAACATGGGTCTGGGACCCACCTGTGCAGGGTTCTTAAAGTGTTTTGTGTGTGTTTTTTTTGTCCTCCCAGTGACTGGCCACAGCAACCCCAATGCAGGACCAAATCTCCCCACCGCCCCTAAAAGCCTTGAGGCTCAGTAATATGTTCTGTAATAAATACATAAATGCTAGTCCTATTTCGATTTAAAGCTTTCGTGACTGCAGGGATTCATATTCTTGGTTCTTTCGGTAAAGTCACGTAGAAGGGAAATAATGAACTAATAATAAAACAAAAACGGCATCGTTTTATTTTGATTATTTTATTATTTCCCTTCTACGTGACTTTACCGAAAGAACCAAAAAATATGCTATTCCTATTGTTTCCAACAGTTTGAGAGGTCTGTGGACTGGCTTTGCGATTGACCTTCATTGTGGGAACTGTTGAGGTGGAGACTTGTGCCTGAATGAAATGTACCTAGAACATCAAAGTGTGCCGTGTTCAGGCTATTTCATCGAATGCCGCTATGATCCGATGCGTAAGGCAAGTTTAGAGGGTTGGAGACATGAGCTGGTTGTTGGTGGTGGTTGTCAGTTGAGTTATATTTGTACAGGAACATTTTGACAGTGCTGCAATGTGTGTATAAAACTCCACCGTATTATAGAACTCTGTGATGCGTTAGGTGCACAAGTTCCTCTGACACGGTTTTTTTTTTCATGTTGCCATTCGTGTTATTTCTGTAAATTAAAATACTCGTTCTTATGGACGTCATTGATTGCATTGCATGGGGCTTTCCTACGCTCGCTATCGTATGTTAATAGATGAAAATGTGGATTTAAGAAGATTATAAATGCATTGGGTTAAGTGTTGTGTCTAAACTACAATCCTCACACGACTAATTAAGGTATTTACATACATGATACTCCATAACATACTAATGTAACTACAAATATAACGCTCTCAAATATATATACGATACATGTCAGAGAGCAGTAACTTTTTGGCGAATCATCGTTAGCGGCCCGGTTTTTGAAGAATTTGCTCTGAATGGTGTGATTCACTTGCGAGTACATGCCAGAAGATGGTGCAATTGAAATGTGGAATACCACTCTTTAGTCATGCATTTGTAAATCTTTGGCGTTCGCTTGTTACGTGCCATTTTAATTGTTTTCCAATAAACCATTTTAGATCGTCGGATAGAACTCTAGTCCTCCGTTGACTACACCTATCGTACGTATCACTCATTCTCAGCTGGAATGGGCGGGGCACAAAGGCAAGAAATACCGAGAACCCTGTGCAGACAACGGAGGACGCTCAACATCACGGTCCCGATTGTGGCACGAAATACACATGCCATTGCTGGTGTGTCTCTTGCAGGAGGCTTCCTTTGTCATAAGCCACAGGGACGGTGCTTCTTGCTCGTCGTGTGCTTTTATGTCGAGTCGTTATCCTGTTTGTACTCTGTAATGCGTGCTTACACACATTGTATATACAATGAGCCCGAATAGGTGGGCTGAGATTGAATAAAGTGAAGGCGAACATTACTGCACATGATTGGAGTTTATTTTTGACCAGTTGGCAGCTATCCCACCGCTACTCACGACTCTTCCAATTTTGTCTTAACGATATGCGGCTTCTCCCAGCGTGGTTTTGTTGTTGTTGCAAAGGAGGCCTCTAAAATAATGTTATTTTATCTTTTACGGTTCTGGATAATTTAAATGTAGGATTTGGACAATGACATTACCATGCAATGGACAGTTAAAGTGTCGACTCTCAAAATGCCCATAGTACATTTTTAGTTATTTTTTGCAAAGACGAGGTGATTGAAAGTGAACAATTTTACTTTTACAACAGGCTCAGCAATGGAGAGTGACGGGGTCTAAGCCAAACCCGCTGTCTCAGCAGTGCCGGCTCTGTTGCTTTGATATCGGCAGAACTTTAGTGCTCGTGGCGGCTGGTAGATCACTTATGGTTGGGCAGTGTGAACAGCAGGAGTGGACAATGAATGAATCACACTCGTGTACCTACGGTTCATCAGAATTTCAGTTTTTTCTTCAGTTTCTTTATCTGGTTTAGCCCTGTGAGCCATTTGGCTCTTGAATCGGGTGCAACCACAACAAACAAAAAAACACGAACAAGAAAAACATCTTAAAGTGACTATGTGACTGTGCAAACAGAAAATCCATGAAAAAAACAGCAAAATATTCCTGAAAAAGCACCGTACACCAACGCTGTGTGCAAAAATCCCAGTGGGATGCAAGTCAAACAACAATAACCACAAGAACACTTAGATTAAGGCCATCAGTCTAACTCCGTACTACAACAAAACAAACATGTCCAAACCAAAAACTTTTCCAAATCACAAAATAAAGCCATAATTGCAATGTAACAGTGACCATAGGGACTGTGACCGAATTTTTGTTTAACAAACTACATAAATAATATGTAACACCAAATCCTACAGCCATGGCTGGCTGCATGAGTTACTCCACAACAACATAAGCATCAGTCGGAGTATCAAATTTTTCAATGCACCTTTAAGATCAGCACGCTAAATCAAAATACAGATAATACTTTGCAGCATCATCCGGAGCAAAACATTTTATTTTATTTTACGCCAATGAATAGCAGTGGCAGCTAGGGGTGTACAACTCCTCAAGAGCAGTTTTGAGAGAACATCTCATTGGTAGCGATTCAAGTTGCAGTTTATTGGCAATAGCATTCCAGACCCTGTGAGCATCAATAGCAAAAGCCCTTCCTCCAGTTTTTGTACGGCAATAGGGAATGTGAAGCTGGTAAATGAGCGAAGACCTGAGGTCTAATTTGTTCTTTAAACGTAGTGACTCCCGACTATGCCGTTCTTCGACGGTAGGAGTCTTTATTACTTCCGACACGAGACACGCTCCCCCCCTTATATATTCCTCAAGCCCCTTTCTCGAAGGGTCATTGACCCACCAGCCAATCACGTTCCCATTTTCTCTTACCGATTCCTTGCAAAAGGTATATATTTGGTGATTTGAAGCGTTCGTGACTGCAGGAATCCATACTCTTTGGTTCTTTCGGTAAAGTCACGTAAGTATAAAATAAAATAAATTACGAAGTTTCGGGTGCAACACAAGCGTCTGTCATCAGGTGGGAAAGCATGGTCTGCTGCGCCCGAAACGTCGTGTTTTTTTGTTTTCTTATACCTATGTGACTTTACCGAAAGAACCAAAAAAGTATGTATCTATTTGGTGTTTTTAACATCTTAACACCCGTTTTATTGCCAGAAAGGGTCAAACTTATTCTTATTTTTCATCCGTTAATTCTTTGGGTTGACATAAAACAGCACTGGTGTGGCTTCCGGCCAACGAGCGCGTGCCCCGTTTGAACGAAGTGGTGCCGCCTTATTTATACCCGCAATTTGCGGAAGCCAACCCCGTTCCTTGCTTTAATTAAATGAAAAAAAAAACACACGTGCAACGTAAATGAAAGCATTTTGCATTAATAATTCATTTAAACCGCGTTTTAAATGTGTTTTTTTTCTTTCTTGATTTGAAGCTTTCTTCCTGGTTCACCAGTTCCACTGCTGGATTATTTTTTTCCGCCTGAGGACGACCGCTCGTGTTGCGATCGAAACGTCGTAATACATTATTTTATTTTTCTACCTACGTGACTTTACCGAAAGAACCAAAGAGTACGTTTATTTTTTTGTCCACTTGTTGAAAACACATCATGGAGGTTGTCAAGGGGGACCCAAATCGGAGCTTTGTCCACCAGGGGGCGGCCAGGCACCCCCCTGCCTGCCCCACGCCAAGTTTCTCCTCTGGGTTGAGGACCGAGTCGTCTGTGATGTCCGAGAGGAGACGCCTCCCTCTGCTCGTGGGTTTGATCCGCACCCCTGACGCCTGCTGTATATTTGGTAGTTTGCTTGTCTCTCTCCCCGTGGTCACGTGGGATTTTCTCTGCGTCCTCTGGTTTGCCCTTCACATTTAGAAACGGGCGTTTAGAGTTTTTGGCTCCTCTAAATTTCCACATGATAAGCCACCTCATTGGGCTATCATTTGTGGCCAGGTCGTTTTTGAAAAACAGATCTGTAGCTCAGTGTGCCTTACCTGGTAAAATAAATAAGTAATATAAAAAACATTTTTTTTAAACACGCCTTTATGAAATGTACTAGTAATGGAAGAACTCTACGACTCCGAGAAGTGTCCCCGAAGCTTGCCACAACGTAAGGCCCCACGTGCAATTACAGCCAAAGTCAGTTGAGCGTGGACAATTAGACCCAAGCCGAAACATAACATATAAAAAAAGAATGTTTAAAAATATATATATATTTTATGATAGAATATAGTATTGGCATTAGTATGACATTTGTATACCAAGTTTGCAGTCGATACCACATTGAGAAGTGGGTTAAAATTGAGTTACAAGTTTTGAGGATACAACAACAACAGACAGAGTGAGTTAAATAAAAGCGTGTCATAAAAATAGTTTAATTTGTGTAGCGCATCACTCGGATGATGCCTTCAAGTAAACTGCACAACCATCTTGAGCTTTGCTTTACGATGTGCACTCCACAGAGAAGCAACGCCATTAATCTCCATCATCATCGTCATTGGTTATGTTCAGTCCACTGCTGGATAGAGGCCTCCTCCCCGAGCCATGGCCATCTCTTGATCCTGCGATGCAAGAATGATTTTCGCGACTGCACAAGGGCTAATCTCATCGAACCATCTCCGAGGTGGACGTCGTCTTGGACACGTCACGTTGGCTGCCACTCCACACTCGTCTCGATCTTCAGCCATTCATTCGCTCGAGTGACGTGTCCTGCCCAAGTCTCGCTTGCTTTTCCTAACGGAGAGGTGTCTTTAATCTATGTCTGTTGAACGTCTTTCGCCGCACCCAATCGTGCTAATCGGGAGGTGGTGCGGATGCTGTCTAACCCGAGTGTTCCTCTTTCCTTCTCTCCGAGCCTTCTTTGAGCACTTTTCAACGTGCTCCGTTTTAATTGTGAATGAACATGTTTGTGATCCATGTGTCTTTGCAGGTAATAGGCATTAATTAAACACCTCTTTACATGAGTTAGATCGCGTAAATATGAATGTGGCGTTAAACACACCGGTGTGCTGTACTAGTAACGAATTTGCATGTTCTGTTTACGTGACAACCATCACTAATTGGCTGTGTCGGGTGGTGGCGGATATAACGACACATTTATATATTTACGCGATCTAAGCCATAACACCTCTATTATGGATGATATTTGTCGCGAAATCTTACTATTATTCCGTGTTAAACAAGCACCGTCTTCTTTCGGCGCATTCCTATGCTACCTTCCTTGATCAAGTTCATCTTTCTAAATGGCCCCTCCAGCCTGCTTGCTGTCTTTCTCTATGCCACCATCATCGCCATACAGCTCGTACAATGTTTCCGTACAACTCTGGATGGTTTCAAACAGCCATTGTCAATCATACTGAACTCATCGCAAGATGTTCCCAGTTCAATTGAAATATATCCCAAGTGTAAAACGTCAAGTAGATTATTTTTAAACGACAGCAAGAAGTAAACATCATTAAGTTCAAATCCCCCGGTACAGTCTCTATCACGGTGTCTAAATACAATTATGAGCATGCATCTCTCCGTGGTTCTTTGCACGTTCTTCACTTGTCGTCCTCCCCCCCCCCCCCCCCCCCCCCTAAATACGTGTCAATATCACCACAATGGTAACAATTAAATAACAAACTCAAGCTGCTCGGGGTCTAATGAGGGTAGTGCAACAATGTTATGTACGTCAATCCGCATTGTACGTCGCAAATCAAATTCACAAGGTCGCACCTTGCGATCCATATCGAACATTGAGCCGCTCTGAAACCAAATTTGGAAATAAACCGTAATTGAAGAATAAATATGTATGAGGCGGCTGTCAATTCAATCATCATTAGCAGCACCTGTGTCACTTTTGTGTGGAGGTTAGTGATGGTTGGGTGGCTGCCCTGATCGAACGGTCAGCGCACTGGACTTGTAATCCAGAAGTCATCGGTTCGATCTCTCGTCACGGCAGTTGACACGAGGTACACGTTTCTTAAATCCCTTCGCCACAGTCCGTCAGCAGGTCGCTTGTACTGGGGTAAACTGTGGGTCCTTCCACCTCTTGCATGACTTCTGACCAGGTTTAAATAGTGGGCCAAAATATTATCTGGGTGGAGGCCTTTTTTGTCAGCAGTGGCATTACATCTGTGAAACTACTGGACATCTGTTAAACAACTGGACGTCTATGAAAAAAAAGAGCTTTATAGCTCATCAGATTCCTTCAGTATAAATACTTATTCTGATTCTGCCGAGCAAGCAATTGCAGGGCTGCACCGTTCCTGTTCGTGTATCTGCCACACCGACTCGTTTGCATGGCACACGCAGGACATGCTGCCCCATTGTCTTCGGCAGTGAAGAAAGAAATCACGGTCCCAGACCCTCCCCCATTAACACCTGATAGTATCCGGCCCAGCTCCCTACTGGTGAAGTAACACGTACAAGGAACACTTCGTCATGGCCCGGGGGGGGGGGGATGTGTAAATCAGCTCACATCTAAAATAAATAGAACCGCAGTCTCAACCGCGGCTCATTATTCATCAGTCACAAACCGGAGGCGTGTGCCATCTCTGCGAAAATGAACCCAACATTGGCTCCATATCACCCCGGCTCGCAAGCACACGCAGCGTGTGTGGCGCGCGGCATAAGTGATGTATTCCCCGCAGCCTTAATTAAAGCCCCTCGTATCGTCTCTGCAATCATTGTGCCGCTGAGCCGGTGGGCACCCTCTCCTTCTTTACACGGTCGTTATATCCTACGGCGATGTTCCACACAAAGATCACCCACCCACCGCCTTCTATTGATTCATCCGACCCGCCTTATTTATACGACCTCAAACGCGATTCACGTATCCTTTATATAACCAGATGAGGCCACAAATGCATTAATTGTCTCTTATGTTTCGCAATTATATGCGTGTGTTTGTGTGTGTTTTTTTGATATCCTTGCGGGGAGCGTTAGTGTAGCGGTTAGCGTGCTGCGCTACGAACCCGGTCACCCGAGTTGGATTCCCTCTCACGGCTAATTATAATTATCTGAACCGGTCACGGGCCTCGCCAGGGTCGACTAAGCCTCAAATGAGTACCTGGTGTGATGTGTAAACGTCGCCACTAGGGAGACAAAGGCGGCCAGGCGTGGTGCTGGCCACCCACCCCCTCGTGTGCCGTTACGGCCTTCATAGGTGCTCGCTAACAGCACTTGCTCCATCAGTCTGTTCAGGCTATACAGGGAAGCTTTGTATTTTTTCTATAGAGCCTACTTTTGAATGCAAGTGGAATCGTGTTCAAATATAAGGGGTGGAAAAGTGTTTGCTTATCTCTACTACGCACCCTGAACTTGCGTTGGAAATGTCACATTGCCATGGTAGGGGTGAGTCCAACCAATAGGAAAGCAAGTGTTCGCTTCCGATAAAGTTGCATTCATCGTGTTTACTGCCGTGGAGAATGAAACTAAATTGAAAGATAACGTGACACAATGGAAATTTGAAACAAAAATAAACTTTATGTTAATTTACGATGCAGAACGGTTTTGAACTGTTTCTTGCCACGTGGTTCCACGTTCTCCGAGTTGGGATTCCCATTTTGTCTGAAGTGTGGTGATGGTGCTACTAGTGACCGGTCGTGCTGTCACGCAGGCTACGTGGGGAATCCCAATGCTCTGCTGCTCACGAGATCCAGTCGTTGATTCTGTTGTTGAGTATTACATTCGCCATGACATTACACGAAGAACCCCTCTAATTTTAAATGTGACAGAACTGGAACTGAAATTGAGAAGTGACTGATACTGCGATTGAAACTAAATATTTTATGAGGTGCACATCGGTGGTTCAGGTGGTTAATCATATTTTGAGCGTGGCTGAGCCAACAGCACACAGACCTGGGTTCAAGCCCAGAAAGGCCATGCATAACTTTGGAGGTTGTTGAGTTAACAATAAACACATGAAAAATGATGCCGAATGTATTTCTCGGTAAAATGGCGTACACATTTTTAATACTTTCGGTAAAGTCACGTAGAATGATAATAAAATAATAAATTGATAAAATAATCATTCTACGTGACTTTACCGAAAGAACCAAAGAAGATGAATCATTGCAGTCACGAAAGCTTTAAATCGAAACATTTTTAATAATTTAGATTGTTTTTCAACGTTCCGGTTTGCTAAAAAAACAAATCAATTGCCATGTTTGCCCACGTGACAACTTAATTGGTTGGGTTCTAGAGGGTTATAGTTAAAGAGTGACATGATGCCTACACAATCTAACCCCCCCGCCCCCCCAAAAAAAAACATGAATCATGAGTGAAGGAACTGCATTCCCAGTGCTACAAAGCACAATGTAGAACACCGATCATAATCCTTATTAACACTGCCTTATAGCGGGAAAAAATACATATATATAAGATGAATATATAATAGGCTGACTTTTCAGACATTGGGCCAAACCTTCACGGAAGACAGTAACTTGCTTGAAGTTTTGATTGTGAGTTTGGTTAATTTTCTTGATTTATTCGCTCTCCAAAAACATTGTGATGGTCTCGCCCCAACCACGACAGACTGTGCAGCCCATAACACAAAGTTGATTTCTCTGTTGTTGACTGTTGTAAGAGCCTGTGAATGTCACGGCTGACAGACTGGGAATGCGCCGAGTGAGATCTGCGTCTCCGTGTTGACAAGCGCTGGGGAGCACTTGTCTCCTTCGGTGGCCTTGAGCCAGAGATGGAAATTCCACATTACTTGGCTGAGGCCAGTCTCTCTATAAAGGATGACCACCGCTGATAAGCTGAATCAACATCTCACGAACTACGTTTTGTGTTTAGTTTGTTGTCTTTCCCCCGTACCTCCGATTAGCACGGTTGGCTATGTAGGGTGCGAAAGAAGTTCAACATACATACCAGGATGTGAACTCACAATTTTCTGAATGAGAGGCAAACTCTCTGCTTCCAGCACCATTTACTGCTTGTTGCAGAAATTTTCGGTTCAATTCCCACGGCCACCCTGGTTAATACCTGCAGTATTACCTGCGGTATTAAACATACAGATGAACACCCTCTGATTCGAAACGGGCATTAATAAATCCCGTGAAGATATTCGAAGAAGAGCAGTCCATGTGTGCCGACAGCACAGTCTGAATTTCCCAAATCTCTAAATGGCTCGCAAATTGGGTAAAAATATATACAGTGCCTCCTTGAGAGGCAAGCGCAATGAGAGTGGTGCACGTACCAAATGTGTTAAGTCATGGTTATGTATGTATAATGCTCGTGGAAACAATTTGTATGCATGTATGTTGAACTTCTTTCGCACCGTACGTAGCCAACCATGATAATCGGAGGTGCATTTTGACCATTTGCAACTCAAATGTGTTCAATACTGAAAGCAAGGCCGTAAGTAATATATATTGGGGGAGGGGGACACACCCCCCCCCCCTCCCAAAAGGGTGGCCGTGCCAATTTGAGATTAAAAAGAAGAATAAAAACAACTGCCAGGGCCAGTGCAATGTGAGGCCATGCTTTTGCATTTGATGAGCTGCATTGGAATTAAACGGAATTGCGGCGTGTTGCAGACATTGTTCGTGTCGTTGCTCATTTATTGTGAGAGGAACGCTTTTAAAATGTGTGATATATTAATTCGTTTGCCCTATTCAATGTATGTACGTTGAACCTCTTTCACACCGTACGTAGCCAACCGTGTGCTAAACGGCCGGTACTTGGACACGTTAACATTGCTGCCCACTTGTAAGTGGAAAATGTGAGTGGTCATGCCGTCATTGTCCTACAGATCTCGAAGTGAAATGGGTGTACATATGATGGAGGGTGGGGGGGTCTCCTCTTTCTCAGCAGAACTCAAGTCGCACGAGAGGGTGGCCCAGAATATCGTGTTCTGTCCTTGCAAGCAGATATGCATGCAGAAACTTCTAAAATTATCCCCATTCCAATAATCTGATAATCCCTGTAAATTCGATTTTACCCGCGGTTCGCGACTCAGTGAGGACCGTTGATCCTGAAATCCCTGAAAAAAAATATCGCGTGCCTCACGAGAACCCGTCCGGAGAGTGGCTTAGCTGTGGGTAGCCCCCTACAGCAGTATCATCATGAATCGTTGCCTGAGCTACAGTCATTTAGAGCCACAGGGACACCTTATTGCAAACACAATTACTTTAAAACCCCCATCAGGGTCCATTTCACTTTTTTTACCAGGTAAGGGCTACTAAGCTATAGAGGTCTTTTCAGAAGAGATCTGTCCACAAATGATAGCTCAGAAAAGTGGCTTTTCATGTGGAAATTCATAGCAGCAGCCAAAAACTCTAAACGCGCGATGTTGATTATAAATGTGGAGGGAAAAAACCGGAGGACCCGGAGAAACATCCACGCGACCACGGAGAGGGACACGCAAACTCCAAATATACAGCAGCAGGCTTCAGGGTCTGGATCTAACCCACAACCTCCTGCACACCAGGCGAGGTAGTTAACATCTCCTAGCCACCATGATGATGATGATGAGAGAAAGACACGCAAACTCCAAATATACAGCAGCAGCCTTCAGGGTCTGGATCTAACCCACAACCTCCTGCACACCAGGCGAGGTAGTTAACATCTCCTAGCCACCAAGATGATGATGATAAGAGAGAGACACGCAAACTCCAAATATACAGCAGCAGGCTTCAGGGTCTGGATCTAACCCACAACCTACTGCACACCAGGCGAGGTAGTCAACATCTCCTAGCCACCATGATGATGATGTTGATGATAAGAGAGAGACACGCAAACTCCAAATATACAGCAGCAGGCTTCAGGGTCTGGATCTAACCCACAACCTCCTGCACACCAGGCGAGGTAGTTAACATCTCCTAGCCACCGTGGCACCCACATTGGTGGATCACGCAGATTTGTGACGTCCATGTCCCCTGCCCAAAGTCTATTGGGCTGCAAGGTGGCCATGGGATGGCAGTACGGGAAGTAGGTTTGTTAACCCTTCCGTGTGAACCTTGGAATGTTATGTCTTTGTTTGTGTTGGTTTCTCACGGTAATCTGGTTGCCTTCTTCATGCAACATACTCCTTACAAAGGAGTTGACAACTCAGACCAATGAGGCGGTACAAGTTAATCAAATTACAGCTCCATTCGCGGTGCTCTTAGTGACCAAAATTAAAAATTTGCCCTTCTCTGCAATGCGTGGTCAGCAAGCATGGCAGTCATCTGATATAATTAGAGGTATTAGTTTGAATTACGGGGACAAACTGAATTTGGTGACATCTCTAATTTATATTGACGTTTTCTTGTGCTCACTCCACATGAGAACCTGGCTTAACCACAAGTGTTTTGACAGACAATATCCCCCTTAACCACCAAACATAACGCAGATTCCTGCCACCGTTCCCTCACGAAGGGTAAAAGGGCCACGGGTTTGCAACACGATATTAATCCCGCAGCTCGACTGAGTCGAGGCCCTATCCAATATTAACGATGCGATCGGCGTAAGCCGCTACGTGGTTTGCCTGGGCGTGAGCGGCTCCCCGTTGTAACGATAACGCAAACGTTGTTTTTGGTTTAACACGTAGTAGTAGTAGGCTTTCGCGACCAATATTATCCAAAGTAGAGGTTTTCTCGGTTTTCTCGCGTAAATCTAAATGTCGTTAAACCCGACACCACCACCCGCCACAGCCAATTAGTAATTGTTGTGACGTAAACAAAACGTGCCAATTTGTTGGCACGTTTTCACGTAGAATGAGAATAAAATAATAAATTGATAAAATAAAATAACACAATAATATTCTCACGACGTTTCGGCCACAACACAAGCGGCCTTCATCAGGTGAAGGGACGAGACTGTCTGGAGGACAGCGCTGGAGTGAGAATATTAGTGTTATTTTATTTTATCAATTTATTATTTTATTCTCATTCTACGTGACTTTACCGAAAGAACCAAAGAAGATGAATCCTTGCAGTCACGAAAGCTTTAAATCGAAATTCAACCAGCCTCATCACGCGACGGGCAGAGTTGTGGAGAAATCCTGTTTGAACAAACTTCGAGACAAGAAGGCTCATCTGATCGAGTCGCTCACATTTCTGAAGAGATGCCGCGACATTAACAGCGCTTTGATTGATGGAAAACCAACCACCGTCGGGGTTGGCTGCCCACCACTTGCATTAACATTGGCTGCTGACATTTGGGCTCTGCCCATTTCAAACCTTTATAAACAGTTTGCCTTTGGAAGCTAACCCCTCTTTTCCTGAAGACGACCGCTTGTGTTGTGATCGAAACGTCGTAGTTTTTTTTGTTAAATCCTCCTGTTTCGGTCTTTAATGTGTTTTGTGTTAGTTTAGCACGCTGGCTTTTCGCGACCAAATGTGCTGAAGTGGTAAGTAATTGGGCACGTCTTATTTACGTGACAAACCTTACGAATTGGCTGTCGGGTGGTGGCGGGTTTAACGACACATTTATATTTAAACAATCTAACCTAAAAACACATTTATTATGCATTTTGTATTGCGGAGTATAAACTGCTATCATTTTTTTTTTTACCAGGTAAGGTCCACTGAGATATATAGCTTTTTTTCAGAAGAGATCTGTCCACAAATGATAGCTCAGCAAAGTGGCTTATCATGTGGAAATTTATAGCAATAGCCAAAAACTCTAAACTCATATTCTTGATTCTTTCGGTAAAATCACGTTGAAGGGAAACAAAAAAATAATAATATATATAAAACAATAAAATTCTCACGACGTTTCAACTGCAACACAAGCAGTCATCATCACATGAGGCAACTAGTAATTTAGCATTGAAATAGCTAAGGGATTAGCTTGTGCAAATAGCTGACGGATTAGCTTGTGACTGGTCACGGAAATGGCTATGTTAAAGTCAAAACCTACACATCCACAGAGGCAACTAGTAATTTAGCATTGAAATAGCTAAGGGATTAGCTTGTGACTGGTCACAGAAATAGATGTTTAAGTAAAGGCCTACACATCCACAGAGCTTCAGTGAACGCTGTTAAGATTCGTAGCGACTTTTAAGCTGGTTGGGAGAAGTGAGGCACCTTGACAAAGGGGTTTACATATCAAATAGCTGAGGGATTAGCTTGTGACTGGTCATGGAAATGGCTATGTTAAAGTCAAAACCTACACATCCACAGAGGCAACTAGTAATTTAGCATTGAAATAGCTAAGGGATTAGCTTGTGACTGGTCACAGAAATAGATGTTAAAGTCAAAGCCTACACATCCACAGAGGCACCTCGTACATGGACGCCAAAGGGGGCTGCAACAACTCAACTGTCATACAGTAAACCGATGTGAAAAACCTTATTCTAAATTACATAAATATAATAAATGCACTCAATATATTCTTCAATAAGCTGAGCAATTAACATTAACTGGGTATACACTACAATATATAATGAATACCATATAGTAAACCAATAAAAACTAAAATATAAACTACCTCAATGTTATATCACAATGTTATATGGTGAAAAAACGGGTGGATTCTTACCTTCCACTTCAGCACCACGGACAGCTACGTTCAGACGGACGAGTCCATCCATGGTTGGAGCGGAGGAGGAAGGAGGGGAGAAACAGCTGCGAGGCGCTGTTATACTCCATGTTATAAACCATACCATTAACCGTGGTGTGAGAGGTATTAAGAGTCAGTGCCAGCAAAAGAGCTGCGGTCTGAAGGTCCTCGTAAAATACAATTAGTTAAGAACCGAAATGGTTTAAAACATCTTTCCAATGGTTACTAAGCCAGAATCCATCTTCTCGGTTGAAATTGTCTCTGTGTTTGTATATGTGGATGGCCTCATGAACGAATCTCTCATGGTAGCCGGTTGGTTTGCAAAGAACCTCTGTTTTGGAGAAGTCAATGTCATGTGAGCCCACCGAATTATAACAGTGATCTGCCACGGCAGAGGAGTTCGTTCTACCGTGTTTCAAGTCTGCTTTATGTTTGCGGATGCGGTCCGAGATATGTAGTTTGGTTTCTCCAATGTAGCTACTACCACAGAGGCACTTTAGTTTATAAACGCCCGGGTACTGTATGTCTGGAACAGCATCTTTTACAGATGGAACCAGATCACGGATTTTATGTACTGTGTTGAATCGGACCTGGATCTTGTGTTTATTCAGGATTTTAGAGATCTTTTTAGTGACCCCTGCAATGTAGGGTAAGGTGATGGTTTTGAGGTACGTGGTCCGGCGCCGGACCTTATGGAAAAGGTACGTGGATGACACTTTTGTCATCTGGCCACATGGCCAGCCTGCTCTAGACCAATTCCGCGACCACATCAATTCCATACACCCAGCCATCAGATTTACCATGGAGGTAGAAAAAGATGACAAACTACCCTTTTTGGATGTCTTAATTAAAAGGAGACCACTCTGTCTACAGGAAAGCTACCCATACAGATGCTTACTTGAAACCGGATTCCCACCACCATCCATCCCAGAATAACTCACTCATCAAGACTCTATACCATAGAGCCCAATGCATTTCCGACCAGGAACACATTACCAGTGAACTCAAGCACGTACACCAGGCTCTCAGAGCTAATGGTTACTCCGACTACACAATCCGCAAAGCCATCACTCCAGTCAGGAAGAAGGATCCTCTTGTGGAGCCACTCAAAACCATCACCTTACCCTACATTGCAGGGGTCACAAAAAGAGATCTCCAAAATCCTGAATAAACACAAGATCCAGGTCCGATTCAACACAGTACATAAAATCCGTGATCTGGTTCCATCTGTAAAAGATGCTGTTCCAGACATACAGTACCCGGGCGTTTATAAACTAAAGTGCCTCTGTGGTAGCAGCTACATTGGAGAAACCAAACGACATATCTCGGACCACATCCGCGAACATAAAGCAGACTTGAAACACGGTAGAACGAACTTCTCTGCCGTGGCAGATCACTGTTATAATTCAGTGGGCCCACATGATATTGACTTCTCCAAAACAGAGGTTATTTGCAAACCAACCGGCTACCATGAGAGATTCGTTCATGAGGCCATCCACATATACAAACACAGAGACAATTTCAACCGAGAAGATGGATTCTGGCTTAGTAACCATTGGAAAGATGTTTTAAACCATTTCGGTTCTTAACTAATTGTATTTTACGAGGACCTTCAGACCGCAGCTCTTTCGCTGGCACTGACTCTTAATACCTCTCACACCACGGTTAATGGTATGGTTTATAACATTGAGTATAACAGCGCCTCGCAGCTGTTTCTCCCATCCTTCCTCCTCCGCTCCAACCATGGATGGACTCGTCCGTCTGAACGTAGCTGTCCGTGGTGCTGAAATGGAAGGTAAGAATCCACCCGTTTTTTCACCATATAACATTGTGATATAACATTGAGGTAGTTTACATTTTAGTTTTTATTGGTTTACTATATGGTATTCATTATATAGTGTAGTGTATACCCAGTTAATATTAATAGCTCAGCTTATTGAAGAATATATTGAGTACATTTATTATATTGATGTAATTTAGAATTAGGTTTTTCACATCGGTTTACTGTATGACAGTTGAGTTGTTGCAGCCCTCTTTGGCGTCCATGTACGAGGTGCCTCTGTGGATGTGTAGGCTTTGACTTTAACATCTATTTCTGTGACCAGTCACAAGCTAATCCCTTAGCTATTTCAATGCTAAATTACTAGTTGCCTCTGTGGATGTGTAGGTTTTGACTTTAACATAGCCATTTCCGTGACCAGTCACAAGCTAATCCCTCAGCTATTTGCACAAGCTAATCCCTTAGCTATTTCAATGCTAAATTACTAGTTGCCTCTGTGGATGTGTAGGTTTTGACTTTAACATAGCCATTCCTGTGACCCGTCACAAGCTAATCCCTCAGCTATTTGATATGTAAACCCCTTTGTCAAGGTGCCTCACTTCTCCCAACCAGCTTAAAAGTCGCTACGAATCTTAACATCGTTCATTGAAGCTCTGTCGTCCCGACAGTTCTGTACCTTTCACCTGAAGACGGCCGCTTGCGTTGTGGCCGAAACGTCGTGAGAATTTTATTGTGTTATTTTTTTTTCTCATTCTACGTGACTTTACCGAAAGAACCAAAGAAGATGAATCCTTGCAGTCACGAAAGCTTTAAATCGAAAATCACGCCAATGCTTAAATTATCTTGGGGACACTTTCACTGTGGACTTGTAGACGGTAGAGCCAGGTATTTCGGTGCCTGAGCAAGCCTTCTCACGAAAGGCACAAACTCCTATCAGGCTCAACTCGACCCATCGATCCCTGTGAAGTCAATAAAAAAAAAACAAAGTTCCACTTTGTGAGAAGTCAAGTGGTCGTCCTCTACAGTAACCGATCCTTGCCACTGAAATGTGGAATTCTCATCACTGACACAGCACCATTAAATTGATAAAAAGCAATCAACGGGACGAGGATAATTTCACTTTATAATCCGTGTTAAATTGCGCCCATTTGGCACACACTGGGTTCCTATTAAGCGGGAGAAATAGCTCAACTGAGTCAAATCAAAATTTCACAAGTGTCTTAAGTCAAAGTTGCGTGACTTACCGCTTTCTGGAACGGAATTGTTTCCCATTAACCGCCACTAATGGAGCGATGCGCTGTGATAACGAATACTCGTAGCAATGTGCCTGGAGAAGAAATCGTTTGATCGCTGCGTGCCACCTGCTACGACATATGGTTCAGAAACGCCGCGGTCATTAACGGCAAATATAGAACAACAAAAAAATGGAAAAAACATGCAGAGAAGCGTGGAGAGAAGCGTGCTTGGAATTACACTAAGATAGAGAGCGAGGGGCATGCTGAGTACAGAACACATGCAGGTGCAGTACATCGTCCAAACTATTATTATGAGAAGTGCGGGACGATGGAAGATGGTGAAGAGTAATGACGGAGTGGCAGCCAGCCAAGCAATGAAATGCACGCGAGAGGTCACTCACCGTGCAGATAAAGCAATGAGATTTGGTTCTTGTGTAGATGCCAGGTGGGGACGCCTATCATCCAGCAGTGGATCGATCACAGCCGATATTAGTGATACTTCTGTTTTCATCCTTTGGATTAACTAACTTTTATTCAAATAGTAAATGTCAATTGTAATCCTAGATCTACTGCATTTGAACGGTGTCCAGGTGTGTCTCTCACAGCCACTGCAATTGAGTTAAAGACCACAATTTCGTGACGTCCAAATTCTACAATCGGTTGTGAGATTGAATCGAGGACTACTCGGGATATTCCAGGTACGGTGCTCGAGTGTGACTCGCCGAGTGTCCGCCGCTTCTAAATAACCTCATTGTCCAACTTCCCACCGGGGAGTTTCACGAAGATCGAATGTCCATTGGTCAGGCACATTGAGTGATCACCCAGCGCCCCATTGAGTGATCACCCGGCGCCCCACCACGCCGGGTGTCAGATCGCGCTCTCCAGGCGCAGAGCGCTGCTGGATGAGGGCCTCCTCGCGTCGCGTGGAGCAGCAAGGGTCACACTGCACGAATCGGCGAGTGAACGTCCTTACATTGCAGATATTGTTTTTGTGTTGGAGACACTGTTGATCATGTCGAGCTCATGAATGTCGCCAACACACTCGATCCTGGTCTGATCTAATGCAGCTACCTTGGATGCCATATTGGGCGCCGGTGCAATGGAGAGTCGGTGTTGCGAATACAGGATGTGTTTTAGTCCACCGAGTTACCCCGGCCACCTTGAGAACCTGTCACATCTTTCAATGTGTCCTGTAGACCTCGGCTAACCTCCAGCGGGAAGCAAGTCTGCTTATTGTATCCGGCCAGCACACGAATAACAATACCACCGCTCATTTTGCAGCCATTTGTCAATCCACTGCTGGATGAAGCCCTCCGAATGCCAAATTGCCTCTTCACGTCGCCGTCCTTGTAAGTGATATTCCCGCGCGCTCCGCCGATGCCGTCCCCATCTCTCGGCCGTGCTGCTGCTGCTGCTCATCGAACAAAGACGACAACCGTATCGCGCGCACGCGCTTTCAGCTGCGCTTCTGCGGCCGTCTGGAACGCTCTTCCGATATTGGGAAGCCCCTGGGAGCTATGCACTTCTAAAATAATCCGGATTTAAATCTCATTTCTTTAGAACTGCTTGTTGTTGTGTTTAGTTTGGTGTCCTTTGCTCCCACACCTCCGGTTTGCACGGTTGGCTAAGTACGGTGCGAAAGAAGTTCAACATGCATACAGCTCGATCATGGTTTGTTTTACCATACTTCACGATGCTGGTCAGTGCGGGTTGGCGAAGGTGGCAGCACCCAGGGGCCGTTTGAGATGTCATTGATAGCTGGTGTTAGCCGTGGCCAGCAATCAAATTCAGGTGGGTGAGTTTCGTAGCGCTAAACGGCAACCACCACTAACCTCCCCCCAATTCATAAATAAAATATTCAAATGACCTTGTACATTTTCCATTATTAGCCAATTCACGCGAGTCCAGCCATTAAAAGAGTGTCATGCTCGTGGTAATATCGCAATTACAAGATGTGTGATGAATAAATAAAAAGAGATCATGAATATCTCATTCAAATTGAAGGAAAAAAACCTGCCACTTAATTAGCCCTCTGCTTTTACACCAATTAGCAAATAACAGTACTCGGTATATTTTCACACATCCCACTCTCGCGTGTTCACAGGCTGCTAGAAGATTAGCACGGTTGGCTACGTACGGTGCAAAAGAAGTTCAACATGCGACCAAAACGTCGTCAATCCCAAGCGTCATGGTTAACTTTTGTTGTGGTCTGTCGAGTGAACATTATGTTGCCGTGTTTTTTTTTCCAACAAGCTCTTATTTATAGCGGCTCTTTCATTGCGATGATGATTACGTGTGCATGCATTATTAACAAACTCTTCAGAAGATTAGGGACTCTAAGTAGGTTTGGTCTTTTAGGTACAATCTGAAAACATACCTCTTTTCACTTCCATACACGTCTGGTTTAGGTTACGTGCCTCTGACATTGGATTCATCCTTCTTAGTTTTATGTATTCAGGGTTTTAGCTGAAAGGTTTTTATTTGTTCAAGGTTTGGTTATTTTATGTAACGTGCAGTGGAGGCCTTGTGTGAATGACGCTGTATAAAATCAAGTTTTAGTTGATTGTGAAATTTTTTCCTCCTAATTGTATCCAAATTCTTCTACAATACCAGCACCAGACACAACAAACGAGTGTTTATTTCACTTAGGAACACGCACAAGCACTGGGCACACGTCGGATGCCGCATCCACACGCCATCCCATCCGCACCCTTCCAGTCTAGCTCCATGCAGGGTCATCGCCTCCTACGGCCAGGATAAGTGGCATATTCACACGACGAGCATGCAATGGGTGAAACCGGGGATTTATTTTTCCTGGATGCGGCATCACCAATGACGTCAAGAATTTCCAAAGGGCCAAAGAAATATCCAGAATCAGAGTATTTATTTACACTGGAGGAATGCATTGAGCTATAAAGCTAATTTTCTTAGATGTCCAGTAGGGGCACGGGTTAAGAACGTTACAACAACACACAATACAACAACACGATGGGAGTGCAAAGTAAGAGTGCAAAGCAAACAAATGACCCAAAACACATGAAAAGAAAACGAAACCATCCCCATCCCACCAGGCAAAGCCCACTGGGGTGCCGTATTAACCTATTCTCCCACACACTGGGATCTCGCCGCTCAAGCCAGCACACCCGCAGCGGCCTCCTGTCTAATCGTAAACTCAACACATTTGTCCTCAGATGTAAAAAAAAACCCACCCATATATAATATCTGGCGTTTGGAGCAATTTTCCTTCTTGACTGCTCTCCCCTATGAAGAATGCCCGTGCTCCGGCCACTGCACCCGCTCCTCCGATGGGCACGGTTGGCTACGCGCGGTGCGAAAATAAGTTCAACACACGTTGCTCAAAATATCACCTATTATATCTACACATCGATTTCCTACGTGTGCTTGTGTATAGCTGCCATCGCGGTATCGCAAAAAAAATGATTTGTTTCTGTTGTCAAAAAACGTAATTGTGTTTGCGCGCAAAAGTCGAGGCGTTTCTTCTTCTTTACACCTCCATAGCTAATTATCGGCTTTGCTTAATTCACTTCAATAGTTACAGCCCATTGCACCGCCTAATTGTGCTCCCGGCATTTAATCACGGAACAAAGGGCTGTTTCCGTTTCAACAAGCCCAGACAGAAAACAGAGCCGCGAGGTCTCATGGAAAGACCCTAGAAGTGACACAGTTGGCCTTCAACCTGATACCCTTCAAGGATCTATCTTACACGAGCGCTCAACCACTCTCGCTTTGGCGGTGCAGACACTGGCTCGCGTCTGTTGGTTTTGCCTTTACGCGTGTTCAGTGGCGCATGTAATATTTCCTCTACATTCAGTTGCCGGACTGATACCTGAGTCCATGGGCCAGACCAGATATGAGTACTGTACCACCTGAGCGGGGAAACACTTAAGTGGTACCAATTCCTTTGCATGGTCAATATGCGCAAATTCGAAATTGTTCATATTGATGGTGTTACTGGAAACGACGAGGGAATAAAAATGTCGATTAAAAAAAGTGTTTTTTTTAATTTAAAAATTTAATTCTACTCACCTGGTATCGACAATCAAGGGTATTTCCCTGTCCCCAGACGACCTGCTTGTCAGTTTTGATGTAGTTTCCTTATTCACCAAGGTTCCTGTACCTGACACCATCGCAATCATTGAAGACTTGGTTCATCAAGGACTAAACACTGAGGTACCCCCCCTGGTAGACACTGTTTAACCAATACATACTTCACTTGGAATGGAACTTTCTACAAACAAACTGAGGGCACCCCAATGGGCTCCCCCCTATCTCCGGTTATAGCTAACATTTTCATGGAGAAATTTGAGACTGACGCCATCCAGACTGCCACTCTGCGCCCAACATTATGGAAGAGGTACGTGGATGACACTTTTGTCATCGGGCCACATGGCCGGCCTGCTCTAGACCAATTCTTCGACCACATCAATTCCATACACCCAGCCATCAGATTTACCATGGAAGTCGAAAAAGATGGCAAGCTACCTTTTTTGGATGTCCTAATTAAAAAGAAACCTGATGGTTCAATGAGCCCCTCTGTCTACAGGAAAGCTACCCATACGGATGCTTATCTGAAACCGGATTCCCACCACCATCCATCACAGAAGCACGCTCTCATCAAGACTCTGTATCATAGAGCCCAATGCAAATCCGACCAGGAACACATAGGCAGTGAACTCAAGCACGTACACCAAGCTCTTAAGGCTAATCGTTACTCCGACTATTCAATCCGCAAAGCTATCACTCAAACCATGAAGAAGGACCCTCTTGAGGAGCCTTTCAAAACCATCACTTTACCCTACATTGCGGGGATCACAAAAAAGAACTCCAAAATCTTGAATAAACACAAGATCCAGGTCCGTTTCAACACATTACATAAAATCCGTGATCTGGTTCCGTCTGTAAAAGATGTGATTCCGGACATACAATACCCTGGTGTCTACAAACTAAGTTGCCTCTGTGGTAGTAGTTACATTGGAGAAACCAAACGCCATGTCTCGGACCGCATTCGTGAACACAAAGCAGACCTTAAACACGGTAGGACCAACACCTCGGCCGTGGCAGATCATTGTTATAATTCAGTAGGCTCACATGACATTGACTTTTCCAAGACAGAGGTTCTTTGTAAGCCATCTGGCTACGATGAGAGATTCGTTCATGAGGTTATCCACATATACAAGCACAGAGACAATTTCAACCGAGAAGATGGATTCTGGCTTAGCAATCATTGGAAAGATTTGATAAACCATTTCAGGTCTAAATTGATTGTTCACGCTTACGGTGGCTTTCAGACAGCATGCATTCATTTTTCGTCTCCCCCTCCTCTTTTCAGAACATGGATGGACTAGTCCTTCTAAATAAACTGCCAAATCACTGCGCGTGGTGCTGACGTTTTTTTATAAATAAGTAAATACACCGTTTTAAAATAAATAAGTTTATGCAAACCGACACACCTGATGACGACCGTTTGTGTTATGGTCGAAACATCGTGAGAATTTTCATTGTTTTATATTTTTTTTATTATTTTATTGTTTTCCCTTCAACGTGACTTTACCGAAAGAGCTCAGAATATGAATTACTGCAGTCACGAAAGCTTTAAATCAAAATTTAACCGCCTCTACGGGGAGGGTTTTCACACAACTTTAAGATCCTTCAACAAACTTCGGGATAAGAAGACTCAGCTGACCGAGTCTCTCACCTTTCTGAAGAGATGCCGCGACTCTGGGGTAATACCAATCGCATTTACACTCACCTCTGCTGCCGTAACTTTTTACAATGCGAAACGAATTATTTTCAAAACTAGCTTAGCTCTTATCTCAGAAAAAATCAGACTTATACGCACTGAACTAGATCAGTTAGACAAGACACTCTACAAATCACACTTTTCATTGACGGCAACAATGTCCACATCGGATTGGGAACATGTAGACAGTATGACTGCCTCTTCAGCTGCTACTATGTCGACCAAATGTAAGGACAACCTGATTTCCAAATTTAACCTCCTCTTCAACAAAAGACCGGAACCACACACCAAAAAGTTAGACGTTAACAAAGTCGTAATTAATCGCAGTAACAGTTCTATTTCCGATGGTCTGAAATCCGTTTTAGCTAAAGGTCTAAACTTTGCAGTCACACCTAAACACATACCAGTTAATGATATAATTGCCCAAGTAGACGTTGTTCTCAGGGGCCTGGGTCACATCGCTGCAGACGTAGCAAGATCTGAAATCGCTGCAACCCTCAAAAACGCTAAGATGCCAGCTAGCAACCTCAGCAAAGATGAGCGTTTTGAATTATATAAATTAAAAAAGAGGGATGATATTGTAGTCCTCTCAGCTGACAAGGGCAATGCTACTGTCATCATGGATAAAATAGAATACAACAACAAAATTAAAGAATTACTCGACGATGGTAGTTAAACAAAAATTAAAAGAGATCCCACCAACAGCCTCGTCACACAAACCAACAAAATAATTTCTGATTCAACCGCATTAATTGATCAATCTAAACAGTTTTCGTTGAAACCTTCTGCTGCCAGGCCACCAAGATTATACGGCTTACCAAAAATACATAAAGTAGGTACACCCCTTCGTCCCATCGTCTCTACTATCAACTTCCCCACCTACAAACTGGCTCGTTTTAGTCTGAAATCCTGCGTCCTTTCACTGGAAAAACCACCTCTGCGGTACAAAATTCTACTCACCTGGTATCGACAATCAAGGGTATTTCCCTGTCCCCAGACGACTTGCTTGTCAGTTTTGATGTAGTTTCCTTATTCACCAAGGTTCCTGTACCTGACACCATCACAATCATTGAAGACTTGGTTCATCAAGGACTAAACACTGAGTTACCCCCCCTGGTGAGACACTGTTTAACCGATACATACTTCACTTGGAATGGAACCTTCTACAAACAAACTGAGGGCACCCCAATGGGCTCCCCCCTATCTCCGGTTATAGCTAACATTTTCATGGAGAAATTTGAGACTGACGCCATCCAGACTGCCACTCTGCGCCCAACCTTATGGAAGAGGTACGTGGATGACACTTTTGTCATCTGGCCACATGGCCGGCCTGCTCTAGACCAATTCTTCGACCACATCAATTCCATACACCCAGCCATCAGATTTACCATGGAAGTCGAAAAAGATGGCAAGCTACCTTTTTTGGATGTCCTAATTAAAAAGAGACCTGATGGTTCAATGAGCCACTCTGTCTACAGGAAAGCTACCCATACGGATGCTTATCTGAAACCGGATTCCCACCACCATCCATCACAGAAGAACGCTCTCATCAAGACTCTGTATCATAGAGCCCAATGCATATCCGACCAGGAACACATAGGCAGTGAACTCAAGCACGTACACCAAGCTCTTAAGGCTAATCGTTACTCCGACTATGCAATCCGCAAAGCTATCACTCAAACCATGAAGAAGGACCCTCTTGAGGAGCCTTTCAAAACCATCACTTTACCCTACATTGCGGGGATCACAAAAAAGATCTCCAAAATCTTGAAAAAACACAAGATCCAGGTCCATTTCAACACATTACAAAAAATCCGTGATCTGGTTCCGTCTGTAAAAGATGTGATTCCGGACATACACTACCCTGGTGTCTACAAACTAAGTTGCCTCTGTGGTAGTAGTTACATTGGAGAAACCAAACGCCATGTCTCGGACCGCATTCGTGAACACAAAGCAGACCTTTAACACGGTAGGACCAACACCTCGGCCGTGGCAGATCATTGTTATAATTCAGTAGGCTCACATGACATTGACTTTTCCAAGACAGAGGTTCTTTGTAAGCCATCTGGCTACGATGAGAGATTCGTTCATGAGGTTATCCACATATACAAGCACGGAGACAATTTCAACCGAGAAGATGGATTCTGGCTTAGCAATCATTGGAAAGATTTGATAAACCATTTCAGGTCTTAATTGATTGTTCACGCTTACGGTGGCTTTCAGACAGCATACATTCATTTTCCGTCTCCCCCCTCCTCTTTTCAGAACATAGATGGACTAGTCCTTCTAAATAATCTGGCAAATCGCTGCAAGTGGCGCTGACGTTTTTTTATAAATAAATACACCGTTTAAAAATAAATAAATTTATGCAAACCGATACACCTGATGACGACCGTTTGTGTTATGGTCGAAACGTCGTGATAATTTTTATTGTTTTATATATATTTTCTTATTTTATTGTTTCCCTTCAACGTGACTTTACCGAAAGAGTTAAGAATATTAAAAAAAGTATTCAACATTTTATTCGTTAGAGGTTTAGTGTTGTTATAGTTAAGCTGAACGCCTCAAGTTGTTTCTTCTGTGATTACGGTGAAGACATGCAAGTGGATACCATTTTAGTTACCTTCGGGTTAAGTGTAACCGGCTCGCCCGATTCCCTCTCCTCCCGTGATTGTAACGAGGAGACAGGGCGGCTTATAAAGACAACAACAACAGCAATTGGGGACGAGATCGGAGGCGACGAGTGGATACTCGGCGTTGTGTTCTGCCATCCTCTTGAGGATGGGGTGACTGCACTACCACCGAGGGACACCAGAGGGTTTTGGAACCGCGGCATTTCAAAGTGTTCTTCTGAGGAGCATTCGTGCATATGTAGTGAGGACCGCACACGCACCAATCGTCCTCACGTCACACAGCACCTCACTGTTCAGTCCGTGCGACTCCACTGGTGTGCGTGACCTCCTGTGCAGTCACGTAAAGCTGTGGATCCAATACATGGTCATCATTAACTCCATTCACAATTATACGTGTGATACATTGAGGCTAAGGGGCCGTCCATAAATGACGTCACGCACCTGGGGGGTGTGGGGGGGGTCGGACATTTGTGACGATGTGTGACGAGGGGGGGGGGGGGGGGTGAGAAATGTGACGTCACATCAAAATGCGCAACTTTAAATAAATATAGACAACACGTTCTACTTAATTAAATTGACTTTTTAACGAATGTTTTCTCCTACAACATCAGAATGCAGCGCCACATTAAATACGCACAACGATGACAATAGTTTAAAGCGATTTGAAGCATTTTTTATTTTGGGGGGGGGGGGCAGAGCTTTGTGACGTCATATTCGAGGGGGGTCTGACTTTTTGTGACGCCGTATGACGAGGGGGGGGGGGGGTAAAAAATCGTCCAAAATCGCGTAATGTCATTTATGGACGGCCCCTAAAGTAATACTTGTATTGCATTATGTAGTGACCAAACACTCATCTCTTTACTTTTCATTGACCCCAGTCCAAGCACACATGACTATGATAAGATTGGGCTCCTAACTTACATTAAACAGTCAGACTTTTGATTTAAAGCTTTCGTGACTGCAGGGATTCATATTCTTGGTTCTTTCGGTAAAGTCACGTAGAAGGGAAACAATAAAATAATAAAAATATAAAAAATAAAATTCTCACGACGTTTCAACTACAACACAAGCAATAATCATCAGGTGTGAAAACCACATCAAAAAAATTTGAAAAAAGTGGCGGTTTTTTTTACGTTAGCACCACGGAGAGCGATTTGGCAGTTATTCAGATGGACGAGTCCATCTATGTTCGGAAAAGAGGAGGGGGAGACGAAAATAATGGATGCGGTCTGAAAGCCACGGTAAGCGTGAACAAACAATTAAGACCCGAAATGGTTTATCAAATCCTTCCAATGATTGCTAAGCCAGAATCCATCTTCTCGGTTGAAATTGTTTCTGTGTTTGTATATGTGGATAGCCTCATGAACGAATCTCTCATGGTAGCCAGATGGCTTGCAAAGAACCTCTGTCTTGGAAAAGTCAATGTCATGTGAGCCTACTGAATTATAACAGTGATCTGCCACGGCCTAGGTGTTGGTCCTACCGTGTTTCAGGTCTGCTTTGTGTTCACGGATTCGGTCCGAGACATGTCGTTTGGTTTCTCCAATGTAACTACCACCACAGAGGCAACTTAGTTTGTAGACGCCAGGGTACTTTATGTCCGGAATCACATCTTTTACAGACGAAACCAGATCACGGATTTTACGTAATGTGTTGAATCGGACCTGGATCTGTGTTTATTCAAGATTTTGCAGGTCTTTTTGTGATCCCCGCAATGTAGGGTCGTCATACAAACCATACAAACCAAAAACATCATTTCTGATTCAACCACATTAATTGATCAAACCAAACAGTTATCTTTTGATTTAAAGCTTTCGTGACTGCAGGGATTCGTATTCTTGGTTCTTTCGGTAAAGTCACGTAGAAGGGAAACAATAAAATAATAAAAATATAAAACAATAAAATTCTCACGACGTTTCGACGTTAGCACCACGTGATGCTAACGTTAAAAATAACCGCCACTTTTTTTTCAATTTTTTTTGCTGTGGTTTTCACACCTGATGATGATTGCTTGTGTTGCAGTCGAAACGTCGTGAGAATTTAATTGTTTTATATTTTTATTATTTTATTGTTTCCCTTCTACGTGACTTTACCGAAAGAACCAAGAATATAAACAGTTATCGTTGAAACCTTCTGCTTCCAGGCCACCAAGATTATACGGCTTACCAAAAATACATAAAGTTGATACACCCCTTCTTCCCATGGTCTCTACTATCAACTCCCCCACCTACAAATTGGCTTGTTTTCTGTCTGAAACCCTGCGGCCTTTCACTGGAAAAAAACACCTCTGCGGTACAAAATTCTACTCACATGGTATCGACAATTATGGGTATTTCCCTCTCCCCAGACGACCTGCTTGTTAGTTTTCATGTAGTTTTTGTATTCACCAAAGTTCCTGTACCTGACACCATCGCAATCATTGAAGACTTGGTGAGACACTGCTTAACCAATACATACTTCACTTGGAATGGAACTTTCTACAAAGAAACTGAGGGCACCCCAATGGGCTCCCGCCTATCTCCGGTTGTAGCCAACATTTTTTGGAGAAATTTGAGACTGACGCCATCCAGACTGCCACTCTGCGCCCAACCTTATGGAAGAGGTACGTGGATGACACTTTTGTCATCTGGCCACATGGCCAGCCTGCTCTAGACCAATTCCTCGACCACATCAATTCCATACACCCAGCCACCAGATTTACCATGGAAGTCGAAAAAGATGGCAAGCTACCTTTTTTGGATGTCCTAATAAAAAAGAGACCTGATGGTTCAATGAGCCACTCTGTCTACAGGAAAGCTACCCATACGGATGCTTACCTGAAACCGGATTCCCACCACCATCCATCCCAGAAGAATTCCCTCATCAAGACTCTGCACCATAGAGCACAATGCATATCCGACCAGGAACACATAGCCAGTGAACTCAAGCACGTACACCAAGCTCTTAAGGCTAATAGTTACTGCGACTACACAATCCGCAAAGCTATTACTCCAACCATGAAAAAGGACCCTCTTGAGGAGACTTTCAAAACCATCACTTTACCATACATTGCGGGGATCACAAAAAGATCTCCAAAATCTTGAATAAACACAAGATCCAGGTCCGTTTCAACACATTACATAAATTCCGTGATCTGGTTCCGTCTGTAAAAGATGTGATTCCGGACATAAAGTACCCTGGTGTCTACAAACTAAGTTGCCTCTGTGCTAGTAGTTACATTGGAGAAACCAAACGACATGTCTCGGACCGCATCCGTGAACACAAAGCAGACCTAAAACATGGAAGGACCAACACCTCGGCCGTGGTAGATCACTGTTATAATTCAGTAGGCTCACATGACATTGACTTCTCCAAGACAGAGGTTCTTTGCAAGCCATCTGGCTACCATGAGAGATTCGTTCTTGAGGCTATCCACATATACAAAAACAGAAACAATTTCAACTGAGAAGATGGATTCTGGCTTAGCAATCATTGGAAGGATTTGATAAACTATTTCGGGTCTTAATTGTTCGTTCACGCTTACGGTGGCTTTCAGACCGCATCCATTATTTTCGTCTCCCCCCTACTCTGTTCCGAACATAGATGGACTCGGGGCAAGCCGAGTCCAGCTAAAAGGGTAAAAACCTGTTACTATAGATGGACTCGTCCATCTGAATAACTGCCAAATTGCTCTCCGTGGTGCTAACGTTAAAAAAACGCCACTTTTTTCAAATTTTCTTGCTGTGGTTTTCACACCTGATGATGATTGCTTGTGTTGCAGTTGAAACGGCGTGAGAATTTTATTGTTTTATATTTTTATTATTTTATTGTTTCCCTTCTACGTGACTTTACCGAAAGAACCAAGAATATAAAAGTCAGACTTCGCTAAGCTTACACAACGTCAGCAACTCTCAAGGCAGAGTTGCTTTAAAAGTAGGCGTACAATTGATGTCCAGGGTGGATACATTTGGTAGCTAAGCACCACCACGCTAGCACTCTGAAATGATCATATACAAATATACAACAGAGAATCAGATTGTAAAAAAAAGGCTTAAGGATAATTTGCCCAGCAAAACTAATACCGATAAAGTGAGATTTCTAGCCTGGGCCCATGGAGTGTGAGACACTCAAAGCTTTCTGGACTTTAGACACAGAAATATAATTTTGAGACAATGTCTAGAAATAGATAGACATTCGGGGCGCCACGGTGGAGAGATGTTAACTACCTCGCCTTGTATACACGAGGTCTTGGGTTCGACTCTTATCCTGACGATGCCTGTATATTTGGAGTTTACATGTTCTGCCCGTGGTCGTGTGGCTTTTTCTTCAGGTCCTTCGGGTTTTACCTTCCACATTTAGAAACGTGCGTTTGAAGTATTTGGCTACAATAAATGTCCCCGTGATAAGCCAACTTCGTTTATCTATCATTTGTGGCCAGGTCGCTTGTGAAAAAGAGCTGCGTAGCTCAGTGGGCCTTGCCTGGTAAAATACAAATTAGTTTATCGTTTAGTTTTAGAGTGGAATCGTGGAATTTGAGCTCAGGTACACAGCAGCGCTGGCTCATTGATCTGACACAAGCATAGCATTAAGCCCCAGAGCCACCACACAACTCATCTGCTGTCATTGTACCCGCATTTTGACTCAGATTGTTCCACTGTGTTCACACCCAGAAGAGATACCGCGTATCGACGGGCTCTCATCGGCGCCTAAACAGAGGGACGTGTTCATTAATTGGTAACGGTGCCTTGGGATAGGAGTCTCGCGGGTCTTGACGCTCGTGCCCAGACCGCCTGATTATCTTGCAGCGAGCATCGCCCGGGCGAGATGCGGACCTACAACAAGTCGCGGTGAACAGCTCCATCGTGTACACATCTCTTCCCCAGCGTCTCGGAAACCAGGTCACACAATCCGCGACCTCAATGATTCCCCCCAGCGTTGCATTGCCCCCCCACCCTCCCCTGAATTCCCCAATCCACTGAATGTTTCCCTTTCATTCCAGCATCCGATCTGTTCATCATACTTCAAATAAAATATTAATCGTATCTTTTATTAATCTAGAATAGTCCTCACAGAGTTTTACGATTATTTTTCGTGTGGAACATGTTCGACAAAAGCCGTTAAAAAACATGAAATGTAGTGACAGTGAGGTAAAAAAGTATTTGATCCCCTGCTGATTTTGTACGTTTGCCCACTGACAAAGAAATGATCAGTCTATAATTTTAATGGTAGGTTTATTTGAACAGTGAGAGACAGAATAACAACAAGAAATCCAGAAAAACGCATGTCAAAAATGTTATAAATTGATTTGCATTTTAATGAGGGAAATAAGTATTTGACCCCTCTGCAAAACATGACTTAGTACTTGGTGGCAAAACCCTTGTTGGCAATCACAGAGGTCAGACGTTTCTTGTAGTTGGCCACCAGGTTTGCACACATCTCAGGAGGGATTTTGTCCCACTCCTCTTTGCAGATCTTCTCCAAGTCATTAAGGTTTCGAGGTTGACGTTTGGCAACTCGAACTTTCAGCTCCCTCCACATATTTGCTATGGGATTAAGGTCTGGAGACTGGCTAGGCCACTCCAGGACCTTAATGTGCTTCTTCTTGAGCCACTCCTTTGTTGCCTTGGCCGTGTGTTTTGGGTCATTGTCATGTTGGAATACGCATCCACGGCCCATTTTCAATGCCCTGGCTGAGGGAAGGAGGTTATCACCCAAGATTTGATGCGGTGAAGTTGTCCTGTCCCCTTAGCAGAAAAACACCCCCAAAGCATAATGTTTCCACCTCCATGTTTGACGGTGGGGATGGTGTTCTTGGGGTCATAGGCAGCATTCCTCCTCCTCCAAACACGGCGAGTTGAGTTGATGCCAACGAGCTCCATTTTGGTCTCATCTGACCACAATACTTTCACCCAGTTGTCCTCTGAATCATTCAGATGTTCATTGGCAAACTTCAGACGGGCATGTATATGTGCTTTCTTGAGCAGGGGGACCTTGTGGGTGCTGCAGGATTTCAGTCCTTCACGGCGTAGTGTGTTACCAATTGTTTTCTTGGTGACAATGGTCCCAGCTGCCTTGAGATCATTGACAAGATCCTCCCGTGTAGTTCTGGGCTGATTCCTCACCGTTCTCATGATCATTGCAACTCCACGAGGTGAGATCTTGCATCAGAATATACCCATCTGGGCTGCCTATAAATATGGGAGGCAGATATGTTTGATGCATTTGAGCAGGAAGGTCCCAATAAGCTGTTATAGTTTCTGGTTCATGGGCGTCCTGTTGTTACACGCTCCAAATATTAGTTACAATTAGGGTTACATAGGTAGCGATATTAACGGCGAATATCGGTACAGGCACTTTACATGTTACAGGAATATGGTACCAGGCGGAAACGTAAAAAAATATATACAAAACTTGACTACATTTTTTTAAAGAAAAACGTAAAGGGAAAAAATACATAAAAAAAAGCGAACACAATCAGCAACTGGGAACTTTACGTTGTGATCCACGCAGAATGGGGGGCCCACGCTCCTCTGCCGTTTATTTATGACAGCTACATCTAGGAAGGAACTTGAGTTTCGGGCACAGACAGAAATATCTCGTGGTCGCCAAATGTTTTCACACTACTGCAAAAATCCCAGAATGGAGCTCGAGCGACACGAACGCGGGTACGCAGCGATCAGCGCCCTCGCGAGCACATCGAAGCGCGCACTCGTTATTGCCCTGCCCCTCAACCTTCGCGCGACACAGTTGACCCTTATTGGAAAATGGTTTAGTTATTAAATGAGCGTATTCACCGAGATTATTTGATCGGGGAAGCGCCGCCTTGGGGGACAGCACGTGGCCACGTTGGCTGGGGATGATGTCACTTCGTGATCGGAATTCGATTTTTTTTTCTGGCACGCATTTCCTCACGCTTCCTTTACACTTGTGATGTGAACACACGCAACTGTTTTGAATCAGCTGTCATCGTTCAGCAAAAATCATTGCCGAAGAGAAGGGCAATTATTGTGTGTATAAATGCATCCATGCGTTTCTCTCCCCAGAAAAGTATAATTGAAATCTCAAAGATATATATTTTTTAAAGAAATTCTGGAGGGTTTGTTCATTGGGATGTTTAACTGATTCATATTTAACGAGTGCTTTTGCATGTGAAAATAGGCCATCAAAGCAACTAGAAAAAAAACCGATGCATGCGTAAGCGGTGATACCTATCAAAAGGCTGCAAAGATGGGTCAGGAACCCATATGCTGTACCGGCATCTCCTGGTCACGTTGTAGTTCAACAGATAGGCTGTTAAGTAGCACGGCACATAATCTCGTTCTGATCCACCAACCCCTACCTCCAAAACTATGAGGCTAGAGGTGTGCATTGCCCTTTTAAATGTGTTTGTGGTATCGAGGTCTGGGTGTGTTGGGTTGCTAGTTCAGATTTGAGGGTGGCTAGTTCAAGTTTATGGATTCATAGCCTAGTCATATTCTATGGTTATTTTGGTAAAGTCACGTAGATGGAAAAAATAATAACAATAACATAATAAAAATAAAGTGAATACAAAAATAATAAAAATATCACGACGTTTCGATTGCAACACAAACAGTGGTCATCAGGAACAGGGAGGTTATCCTCTGAGGGCAAGCTGTTTATAAAGGTTTAGAGATGGGCGGGGCAGCTAATGTTAATGTAGGAGAAGGCTCCGACACAGCCAGTAGGTCTACACCAATCAGCTGTTTATAAAGGTTTAGAGATGGGCGGGGCAGCTAATGTTAATGTAGGAGAAGGCTCCGACACAGCCAGTAGGTCTACACCAATCAAAGCATTGCACCTCCCTCCACACACCCACACTGCTGACGGTGGAGGTGGACAAGAAAACACAAATCAAGTCATGACCCAAAGTGGTTGATGACATCTTTCCAATGATTGCTGAGTTTAAAACCGTCGTCTCGGTTGAAATTGTGTCTGTGTCTGTACAGTATATATGGATGGCTTCGTGAACGAATCTTTGTTGATAGCCAGTCGGCTTGCAAAGTACCATCGTCTTAGAGAAATCAATTTCACGTGAGCCAGCCGCATTAAAGTAATGATCAGCCACGGCAGAAGTATTGGTCCTGCCGTGTTTCAGATCTGCCTTGTGTTCACAAACACGGTCCAAGACATGCCGTTTAGTTTCCCCAATGTAACTGCTGCCACAGATACAGCTTAGTTTGTAGACGCCCGGATATTGCATGTCAATAATCGTGTCCTTCACAGATGGTATCAGGTCACGAATTTTATGCACTGTGTTAGATCGGACCTGGATCTTGTTTGTTAAAGATTTTGGAAATATTTTTGGTTATCCCTGCTATGTAAGGTAAGGTGATGGTTTTGATCAGATCTTCAGATGGCTCCTTCCTCACGGTTGGGGTGATGGCTTTGCGGATGGTGTAGTCATAATATACATTCGCCTTGAGAGCTTGGTGTACGTGTCTGAGTTCACTGGTCAGGTGTTCATGGTCAGAGATACATTGAGCTCTATGGGATGGATGGTGGTGGGAATCAGGTTTTAGGTAAGCATCAGTATGGGTTACTTTCCTGTAGACAGAATGGCTCATTGAGCCATCTTGTCTCTTTTGATTAAGACATCCAAGAAGGGTAGCATGCCATCCTTTTCTACCTCCATGGTGAATTTGATGGCTGGGTGTATGGAATTGATGTGATTGAGGAATTGTTCCAGAGCCGGTCAGCCATGTGGCCAGAGGACAAACGTGTAATCTACGTACCTCTTCCACAAGGACGGGCGTAGAGTGGATGCCTGGATGGCGTACATCTCAAATTTTTCCATGAAAATTTTGGCCACAACCGGAGATAAGGGAGAACCCATTGGGGTGCCTTCAGTTTGTTTGTAGAATGTTCTATTCCAAGTGAAGTATGTATTGGTGAGGCAGTGTCTCACTAGGGCTGGTACATCAGCATTCAGTCCTTGTTGGACCAAATCTTCAATTATTGTTATGGTATCGGGCACAGGAACTTTGGTGAATAGATAAACTACATCGAAACTAACGATCAAATCACCTGGGGACAGTGAGATGCCTTCAATTGACGATACCAGGTGAGCTGAGTTAAGAACAGAAGTCAAAATTAATAGCCTAGGTTTATAGGTTTGTGGGCCAGGTCTATGGGTTTATGTGGGTGTGTAGACCAAGTTTATGGGTTAATATCCTAGGTTGGTGGGTTTGTAATTCGAGTTTGAGGATTTGTAGCCTCGGTTTGTGGGTTCGTAGGCTAGGTCTACAGGTTCATATGTCTACGTTTGTGGGTTTCTAATCCGAGTTTGAGGATTCGTAGTATGCTTTTGTGGGTCACGTGACTCTGCATGTAGCGAAGTCATGGTGCAGAGTACTGGTCGACGTTTTGTTAAAATGGCGTGCGTTGGAATACGCTAAAGTTAAGTTGCGAGGAAATCACCTTTCATGCAAAAAGTAGCCAATCACAATAAGCAGGTGGATACTCATATTTCACATGACACAATTCTAACCAATGGGATTACTCGATCCACAGATCATTTTGCTTTAAACCGATGCAGTGAGTAACTTGAATCTCAACTGCTTAAGCCTCGATTCTGTGATTGAGTGCATAAACATCAAGTGCCACCAATACCAATACGCGCTATTCGCAACTAATTGAAGGTGACGTCACCACGGCGCCTGTGCCAGGCCAAGTGCACTTTGAGGCCACCTGAAGTGTCGAAGTGCCACTCGTCCACGCGTTACGTGCAGTGTACAATACATTCAAATAGCAAGTGCAATACTGCCGATCAAGCAGGGTAAGAGCTCAACTCAGCCCACCGTGCCTCCTAGGGTCGACAACACAGGTACCACCTTGTGTCCATCCGACTTGCGAACGTGAACTCGCACTTACGAAATCGAACCGCAGAACTATTTACAGTATTGCACGCAAATGTGCAATATTTATTGTAACAATGCTCCCTTTTTTTGGTCAACTTTAACACATTTTATAACACATTGACCTATGTGTATTGAAATGCAGTGAACTGTTGCGTTCCGACCTACGAACCGTTCGACTTGCAAACGGGTCTGGAGAACAAAGCCCGTTCGTAAACCGGTGGACTGCCCTTGTTTACATTAGAATGGCCAATGCCATGAGAATGAGGGATTTCCACCACTGGAGATGACCATCGAGACGTTTGATTTCTTTGACACATGCATGCTACCTGACACACGGATAATGGATGTGCAGCACTCTCAACATGGTTCGTTTTCTTGAACCCTCACGTCGTTGGTTGCTCCCACCCTGTCCTCCTCAGGCCTGCTGGAGTTCCAGGAAGAGACTGAAGGTGGGGCCAGTGGGAGTGACTGAGCGTGTGAGAGAGTGTGATCGCGAGAGCCCGGGTGGAAAGGTCGAGATCGGAGCGAGACAGACTGAAGATTTGTGATGGGATCAAGAGACACGGGGAGGTAATAAAGGCAGAGGGGCTCTGGATGTGGAGGGTTGGGGGGGGGGGAAGTGGCGCAGGTAGCGTGGGAGGTCTCAAGGGGGTGGTGGTGTTCACACATTTTTCATGGGGTAGATCTCATTTGTTTTTCAAGGTCCTCCTTTATAAGAAAGAGAAACCCGTCAAGATGGACTCTCAGCTGGTTAAATATAGCAGCAGCGTCGTTATTATTATTGAGCACATAAAACTCAACGAGGGATACAACAAAAGCAATTGGAATTTGCTTACTCATCATACACACCCTCTTTAAGTCGGAGCCAAGGTCAAGGGGTTATTGACGTGTAGTTAATTTGATTTATGCTCGTAATCACGTAGTCTGATTAAAGCTACAATTTCAGCATTTGTTTTGCGTTGCTGTAGTGTAGCATAAGTCTACAATAACAAGGTATTTTATTTTATGGATCGGCACACTTCCGTGGATATTGCTGTCCAGTATTTCCTGGATTTTCTCAAATATACGGCCACCAGTCTAAATAGATTGCAACCTTGACCCCTGGAGGACCTTGCCAAGAGTCACCTAAATCATTGACACAGCTGTGTTTCAAACGCGACTGGATGGGATGTTGAGTGTAAAGGACTGGAGGTTTTTTTTTTATCTTGCACCGATAACGCCGTTATCGCCAACTGAAATGATTTATCAAGACAAAGAGGAATCCCAAACACATTTATCAGACCACATTTCCCAGAGCGTTGGGGGTTTGTTGTTATCAGAGTATCTTACATGGAACATTCCCTCAACAGATAATTAAGTCCACGTAGCTTATTGAACCGTGTGAAAGCAAGTGAATGAATTAACCTAAAAGTTAGCTAACCTTGATTTCCAGCCAGGTGGCATTGCGCACAATCAGCAGGCCCTGAGGTAAAGTTCCAGTCAGATGTCCACTCGGTTCATCGTCTCTCAGGAGTCAACATATAAAAACGTACCACTTTGTAAGACGTCAAAAGAGATTGACTCTATAAGATGACTGATTTCCATCAGAATATGGAAGTTCCTACCGATCTCAGGACTGGCAATGCTGACGAGTGCTGGCGAACACGATGTATTGTATTATATCGAACCACATCCCATTCAGATTATGTGCAAACAGTAGTGCCACGATTAACGTTTTTAATCCGTTCCACGAAAACTACTGTTAACCGAAATAACTATTTCGAACGCCAGCTCAAAACAGGAGCAGCGTTGATTGACCTCTCCTCGGCATATGACACCGTATGGCGGAAGCGTCTCCTGCTAAAGCTTGCAACAGCCGTGTCTTGCTGCCCGACTATCAGACCCATCACCGAAATGCTGAGCGACCGATGGTTCACCGTCCACCTTGGTGGGGCTGCCAGCTGCCTACGAAAAATGAATAATGGACTCTCGCAGAGATCTGTTCTAGCCCCAGTGCTGTTCAATCTCTACACCAGCGACATTCTGGTGACATCCTCCCATAAGTTCACGTACGTGGACGACATTGCACTGGCAACCCAAGCCCGGACAATAGAGGACACTGTAAAAGTTCTCAAAAAATATCTCAAGACCTGAGAAGCATACTTGACGAATTGGCGCCTAAAGTCAAACACGTCCAAGAGCGTCTTCTCCAATTTTCCACCTGAACAACAGGCAAGCCGCTAAAACATTAAATGTCAACTTCTGCGGAACACAACGAACACACAACCAGCACCCTCGGTACCTAGGAGATACCGTCGACCGGACGTTCGACTACCGGCGCCACCCTGAACAAGGCAAAATTTAAACAAAAGCATGGGTGAACCTGAAACAGAAACTCGCGGGAACAGACGTGGGGAAGTGACGCCTGCATGCTGAAGATATCAACGCAGGCCTTGGCCCACTCTTCAGCAGAGTACTGTGCTTCAGGGAGGAGTGCCAGCCCTCGCACAAACCTCGTCAATGTCGAAATTAACACCGCACTTCGTATCATCAGCTGCGCCCTAAAGTCCACTCCGCTCCCGTGGCTTCCCGTGCTGGCGAACATCGCTCCAACCAACATCCGAGGTGATGTCGCGACGATCCGGGAGTACAACAATATCGTGGAAAACTTCGCCCTGCCGCTCCACCAAGACATAAAAGCACCCCCATGCCTTCAGCTTAAATCCAGGAAGCCTTTCTGGATATGCGCCTCCGCTCTGGGCAGCTGAAAACAAAGACACCGGCACTCTTTGGTCTGAAGGGTCAGCGACTTTGAACGTGGAAAACTAAAACATCATTGAGGACCTGACCGTGGAAGTGCCGGGATTCTCTCTCTCTCACGACGGCTGTGGACCGCACTGAACCGCACTCGGACGCAGCACGTGAGATGTGCGTACACGTTCCATAAATGGAAAATCAAAAGATTCACCAATCTGCGACTGTGGCCCAAATCATCAAGCACGTCACTGACGAATGTGCCATCCATGGACACCCTGGCGGAATTTCTCCAATCTATATAGCATCTACTGCTGCCTTGGATTGGTTGAAGGACCATAACATTCAATTATGACATCTATACAAACTGTTGCTTACATGCCATATGAAAGAAGAAGACTATTTATATAATTCACTTGTAAACAGACAGCATATCATGTAAACAAAACCAGTCGAGGTCTTAACGCTTTTAAATAGGCGTCGCTGATTGGTTGAAGGCATGGCTCAGCCCCACTTATGAGCGTTCGGATTAGCCGAAATTGGCGCCCCGCATGCATAACTTAAACATGTCGCTAGTCACGCACGTTAACGTTAATCGAAACAATGGGGTCCTATTGGGATGGAAAAACGTTAACCAAAAAACAGTTAACCGATGTCCACTGTTAACCGAGGGACTACTGTATTGTAATGCAGACCTGGCCAATCAACTGGAGTCCATTCAAGTGGATTACCTCTTTCTTAAGTAGGAACCTTGGTTTTTAGCCAAGCGCCCATTCAGATAGATTCAATGTGTGTAAGGTCCAATGTCGCTTTTGCAAATAGATACCTGCGTTGTGAGGTGTCTCATCGGCTTGCTTTAATCAAACGGTGGTGAGCTACCAGTTGTTTATAGCTGTATGATCTGGGGTCTTAGTCTCTTTGAAAAATTATATAGTTAATCCACACAACTCAAAATAATCATTAAGTGTCATTGCTGTGAAGAATATATGTGAAGGAGACATTGCCTGCCTATTTATTTTGTTATTTATATTCTGTATATCGAAACTGGTCCAGAGATTGCTCATCTTGAAACAATGCTGCTGAAATTATGGACTCCCAGAAGGGTTGTGTAAATAAATTATGTTTTGCTTTATGTGGAGAGACGGATTATATGTGGAGGCGACATATTGTCCGCTTATTTGTTGTTATTTACGGTTTCCATAACGACGCTAATGATTGAGTCGTGTGATGGAGAGCGAGCCGAGTTCAGGCGAGACTCCGCCGAGATTTCATTATCAGCCAATGCAATGGGTAATCCAAGGTTCTTGCCGTTAATTAGAGCACGCGGGTGTGTGTGCAAGGAGGCAGTATCCACGTGGTCGTGGGAATAGGCGCTCGGGATAGCAGCAGATACACATACAGTACTATATATGCATACAAGAATTATATACGGGCCACGAAGCAATCATTACGATATCGACAGATGTGATTTACGAGCTCGTTTGGCTATTGAAGTCGCCTGCGCTTGATTATCTCCGGTTATTATATCGATGCGAGTGTAGTGCGTGGGCTGTTTACAGGTTTATATTTGTGTGTATTGTATGCTTATCGCTTTGATCTCCATATAGTTTAAGCAGAGCGTGCATCAAGCGCGCTTGCTCCGCAGAGGCAGAGCAGCAATACGCCTGAGCACAAAGTAGACGCCTGCTTTATGCCGCACGCTTGGCTCAGAGAGTGCTGTTAACGAGGACCTATCAAATCCGGCACAGAACACGTGGCTTAGGTGTGGTGAGAACCAACGCACAACGAAACCCGCTTTAATCTCTCTAATGTAAATACGGGTAGTTCCCGAAATACGAACGGGTTCTGTTCCTGAGTCTCGTTTGCAAGTCGAGCGGTTCATTAGTCGGAACACTAAAATGCAACTCTATTTAAATGTCCATACGGTGAGTGTTATAAAATGTGGTAAGGTTGAATAAAAACTCATAAACGAGAAGAAATATTGTACATTTGCATGTAACACTGTAAATAGCTGTGCGTTTCGGTGCGAGTTCACGTTTGCAAGTCGGATGGTTAAAAAATAAATATCTTTTGGAAGCTCGTTCATACGTAAGTCGAGGATTTCCTGTATTCGTGCACACCATCATATGCCTATTTTGAGCAAAGTGAATCGAGGGGACACCTAGATCCGTTTTTTGTCACAGTGGCTGTTGGTAATACAGGCGTGTCTCGCTTAACGAGCGAGATACGTTCCACCGAAGGTTGCTTGGGAAGAGAAAACTCATTAAACCACCATCGTTTTCCCATTGATTCCCATGTTAAAAAGCTCAGCTACGTTTCAGCGCCCCCAGAATTACACTCTTGAACAGTTTTTTAAACGTGAGAAACACAAATTTTAATGTTAAAATAAAGTAATAAAACATCAAATGCAACCAGAGTGCTTGCAGGTGCCTACCATTTACGTTGTTTGAAGGGTAGATGATTTTAGTGGGTGGAGGGAGCAGCAGTGGGCCCACGCAGGACTGCTGGTTCAAATGTGTCACTCACCACTGATGTTAGCCGTGGCTGGGTAATCGAACCAGGGTTGCTGGGTTCATAGCCACTATGTATGTATGTTGAACTTATTTCGCAACATACCTAGCCAATCGGAGGTGCGATGCAGGGATGCGAGATGGAGCGCGGCGACTTCCTGTCCTCGTCTACTCAGCGCTGCCACCCACCCCCTCCCCCCAACCCACCCATTCCAGTGCCACCACGAGGGCCTCTCTACCCACACGACGAGGAGACACGCGGGCACAAACACAGCTGGTAAACAAAGAGCTGCGGGCCGCCGTGCGCCCACTTGCCACCAGGGAGCGCTTTCGATCATCGATGGGTCTCCGCTCGCTAAACGAATATTTTGCTCGTTTTGTGAACAAATGGGTCTAAATTCAAAGTGCTCGTTATAGCGAATGCTTGCAGAAAGATCGCTCGTTAAACGAGAATGCCTGTATGTTTGAATAGGGATCGAACCCAGGCTCCAGGCTTCTATGTGTTGGGCTGGTAACATTAACCACCACTCCACCACTCCCAAACAAAACCCGTGCACCTGGATAACGTTTGACAGATAGCTGTTTGCGATTTTCACGGATGAAGTGCGTTACGTAGTATTAGAAATCGAACCATGCCAAGTTTTATGTTCAAACAAATATCCATTACCTCATTTTGCAAAACATCTCCTACTATGAATTGGTTAACCATTGCAGTGAATGACTTTCCAATGTGTAACTGGATAAGTATATGGCTCTATTATGATTCGACCGGTTGAGTCACTTAAATATGTTTTCTTGTTCATGTTTTTGTTTTTTGTTTGTTGCGGTTGCAACCGATTCAAGAGCCGAGTGGCTCACAGGGCTATACCAAAATAAATGAAACTGAGTGCCAAGTGGTGTTAGCGAGCGCCTATTCGGGGTTCGTGCTCGTGGGCAGTAACCACGCGCGTTCGCACCTTCCATTGTCCACTGCTGTCAACGCGAATCATTTTACGCTGAGTCGACCTTGGGGGGCGCCTCAGGTAAGGTTGGGATAACGATGGCCATTGAAGCGTGGGCGGCAGGTGATCCGGGGATTCGTGAATCGTGTCGCGGGGCGCTAATAACGATGATAAAATAAATGCAAAGATCCCCCGTGTAGCCTTTCACTAAAGGTTGACGAAAGTGGTGCGAGTAAGCTCACTGATGAAGGCCGGCACGGCACACGAGACGGTGGGTGGCCAGCGCCACGTCCGGCCGTCTTTGTCTCCCTTGTGGCGACTCTTACACATAGCACCAGCCACTCGTTTAAGGCTGAGTCGACCAAGGGGTAGGCGCAGGACCGGTTCAGATAATCGTCACTGGTGTTGGCCGCGAGCGGGAATCGAACCCGGGTGGCCGGGTGTCGTATCCCAGCGCCCTCTACCCGTCACGCGTTACCCCTCCATCCCATAACAAAACAATGCACAGGCTTACATAGACACACGCGCATTGGCGCGCACACACGCACGCACACACGCACGCGCTACAACACACGCGCACACACGCGCGCGCACACACACACGCGCACACACACGCGTTACACACGCGCACACACACACACGTGTTGGGGGGCTGGTGGGGGTGACGGGAGAGGCGCGTGCGCGTCGAGCGGGAGAGAGAGGGGAGAGAGAGGGGAGTGAGAGAGAGGGGAGAGAGAGGGGAGTGAGAGAGAGGGGAGTGAGAGAGCCGTGGAGTGAGACCCAGTGCCCGGCGAGTGGGGCAGTCATCATCGCACCGCGTGCTATGTCGACGGCTGACGCTCCTCAGCGCGCAGCGCAGCAGCAGCAGTGATCGGCAGTGGTGAAGATGATGCTGCTGCTGCTGATGATGACGATGGAGTTCATCATCATGACGACGGCGTCGGTGACAGCCGTCCTGAGGCTGGGGCTGCTCGCGCCTGTCGCCGCCGCCGTCGCCGCCGCCGCAGAGGTGGGCTTGGGCATCGGCGCCGAGCGCGGGGTCGGGAGGAGAGCCGCCTCGGCATCGCAGGACGCGAAGAAGGGGGGCCCTGGCGGCGGGGGGGCTCGCGGGGAGTTGTTCAACTGGAGCCTGGCCCAGCCCGTGCACCTGTCGCAGCAGTCGGAGGCTCAGGCGGCGGTGTGCGACCCCGAACAGCGCATGTGGTGGGCATTCCTCGCCTCGTCGCTCGTCACCTTCCTCGGGGGCCTGCTCGCCATCGTGGCGTGGCGAGGCGTACACTGCGTGTGGACGTGGTGCTGCCGGGCGTGCGCCCGCAGCCACAAGGTGCGCTCCACACACTCCGCCACCACCGCCGCCACCCCCCCCCCCCCCCCAACGCTGCCGCTGCTGTCCCGCGAGTGTTCGTGGCTGGGGCGCGCTGCGCTGCGCTGCGTCGCGAACCCGGCGACACGAGTTCGGTTCCCGCTCGCGGTCAACATCAACTGCCGGTGACGATTAGCTGGACCCGGTCGCTGGGCCGTCTCCCCTAGGTCGACTCAGCCTCAAGCGAGTACCTGGTGCGGTGTGTAACCACCGCCACTGGGGGAGACAAAGGCGGCCGGGCGTGGTGCTGGCCACCCACCCCCTCGTGCGCCGTGACAGTTTTCATAGGTGGTGCTGCTCGCCAGCAGCGCTTGACCCAGGCTATACGGGGGGCGGTCTTTGTGTCTGTACTACTACTGCTGCTAGCTATCTGAATCACACCGTGTGTCTGGAGGGTTGGCAGACCTGCGGCTCTTCAAAGGACTGCTTCGTGACGTTAGTTTTTTAAAGACCACCTTCTCGTATTCGCCACGTGCGTTGCGGCTTTTGAAATAAATTAGTGTTTTTTTTTGTTTCACCGGATTCCAAAAGGGTGTCTCTTCTTGTTATTTTGGTTGCTGACCCCTGGTCTCCACGATCTAGAGTCACACAGTACCCAGCCTCTGTGGTAGTCGATCCTCGAAGAGTATATATCGAGCGAGTACACACTCGCTCGATCTTAGCGGCACACCGAACCAAAAACATCACTGTGGGCCCTTCATCCAGCAGTGGATTGATCATGTCCAACGATGTTGCGTGCTTGCGCCCGTGCGCGCCTCTTCCTCAACGTGATACGCCGCTACGGACGCACCTGGTACCGTCATGGAAACGTGGAATTTCCACAATCGCGTCCTGTGTGTCGGTCTCTGCTCATCGATCACCGCGTGTTCGTCCCCCGCCCCCAGGCCTCGTCGCGGTGACTCAATGGGAGCCGCAGACGTGTGGGCCCTCAGGTTCAATTCCTCACCCGGGGAACTGGGGCACCCGGCTCGGCCAATGCACTAAGAGGGGGCAGTTGTGTGTGTGTGTGTGTTTCGTGGGTGTGTTTCGTGGGAGTGTTTCGTGGGTGTGTTTCGTGGGTGTGTTTCGTGGGTGTGTTTTGTGTGTGTGTTTTGTGGGTGTGTTTTGTGGGTGTGTTTCGTGGGTGTGTTTCGTGGGTGTGTTTTGTGTGTGTGTTTCGTGGGTGTGTTTTGTGGGTGTTTTGTTGGTGTGTTTTGTGGGTGTGTTTCGTGGGTGTGTTTTGTGGGTGTGTTTTGTGGGTGTGTTTTGTGGGTGTGTTTTGTGGGTGTGTTTTGTGGGTGTGTTTTGTGGGTGTGTTTTGTGTGTGTGTTTCGTGGGTGTGTTTCGTGGGTGTGTTTTGTGGGTGTGTTTTGTGGGTGTGTTTTGTGGGTGTGTTTTGTGTGTGTGTTTCGTGGGTGTGTTTTGTGGGTGTGTTTTGTGGGTGTGTTTTGTGGGTGTGTTTCGTGGGTGTGTTTCGTGGGTGTGTTTTGTGGGTGTGTTTTGTGGGTGTGTTTTGTGGGTGTGTTTTGTGGGTGTGTTTCGTGTGTGTGTTTCGTGGGTGTGTTTTGTGGGTGTGTTTTGTGGGTGTGTTTCGTGTGTGTGTTTCGTGGGTGTGTTTCGTGGGTGTGTTTCGTGTGTGTGTTTCGTGGGTGTGTTTTGTGGGTGTGTTTTGTGGGTGTGTTTTGTGGGTGTGTTTTGTGGGTGTGTTTTGTGGGTGTGTGTTGTGGGTGTGTTTTGTGGGTGTGTTTTGTGGGTGCGTTTTGTGGGTGTGTTTTGTGGGTGTGTTTTGTGGGTGTGTTTTGTGGGTGTGTTTTGTGGGTGTGTTCAATTGGTAATTGTTAGGACAGTCGTCTGTTCGTCTATTTCATGGTTTATTTTAATTTCTGCTGTGTCCATTTTCAACGCCGATGTGTCTCACTTTACGTTCATTTATGTGTTTGTTAATCATTTTATTTAACGCTCTATCTGGTCATTGTTTACTTCAATTGTCTGTGCGCCTGTCAATTGTTTCATTGCAATGTCTCTGTGTGTCTGTATATGCATGTCTTACGTTGCGTTGACATCTGGGTATCTATGTATTCATTATTTTATTGCATTGTCCGTATGTCCGTGGATCAGTTCTAAACCATAGCGGCACACCGTTTGTGAAGCAGCAGTGTGTGACTGTATGATGCTCTGCCAAGAGCCATTTGGATATTTATAACATCATTTGCGGGCCATACAAAATTATAAACGTAAAAATTCACCCCTGCTCTAGAGCATCATACAATCACACACACTCCAGCCTGTTTCTGGCATGTGCATATATTATACAAGGCACATTCCACGCATAAAATGCATGGTCTATAGGACCCGGCTAGGCTCTATATATCTACAGTCCCGTTCAGCCTGTCATAGTATCACAGAGCACATGGCACACAGCACTACACATTCCATACCATGGGGTGACCATATGAACTACATACGTTACATGTCTAGGCGGTGTTGCATACACTCCACTACAGCCTGTGTTGTCACGCACATCATGGGCAATCGCTCATAGGCAGTACATAACGTGGGCTCTATTCATAAGCCCCGCTACGAACATCGCGGTGCCACGCGATCCACACACAATCCGATTGTGGGCATGCACCGAACGCAGTCTGTAATAGGCTTCCGCAGAGTCTCAACAATTCAATTCACATTGTGGTGTTGTGTGTAGGAAAACACAATCTGTAGGTTGCTTATACATAGAGTTACAGCGATACAACGCAGCTTATTGCGTTATAACACAGCGCATGTGCTATGCAATAGCGTATAGACATACATATTATACAGGGTGTTTTAAAACGATAGAACCGATTTGAAATCGCTATATCTCTGCAACCACGAACCGCCCATGAATGAAACTCTTACCACTTGACCGGGGCGGGGCATAGAGAGGGCGGGGCATAGACTTTCAAATGATTACCGCTAGATGCCTCTCCCAGCGCACAAACAGCCCCTAGCCTCAGTCATTCGCAAGACAATACTGCCTCAACATTGGATAGGTCGCACGGGACCCTAAGACTTGGCTACACTCTTGGCCCCCAAGATCCCCAGACACCACACCCTGCGACTTTGTCTTGTGGGGATACGTCAAACACCGGTGTTTTTGTGCCACCATTAGCGACTAATCTGCATGACCTCAAAAACAGAATCACGCCAGCGGTGACTTCAGTGGAAGGAGACACTTTGAGAGGCGTTTGGGACGAATTAAACTATCGTCTCGATATTTTTCGTACAGCACGTGGAGGGCACATAGAGCATTTATAAAATGGTTAGTAAAAGTTGTTAACTAATTAAACCGTTTGTAACTTTTTGTGTAATTGTAACATGTTGCCATCGTGAAATATACTGCTTTGAAATTGGGTCCATCTTTTCCATTAAACAATTAACACTTTGTGTTAAGTCAGCAGTGGCTGTCCTATGCAATAACTCATCCCCGCCATAGGAATGTGGACATTCCAGCACTGGCTCAGGGCTTTAAACAGCCGAGTTGTGTATATTTCACATGATTGTTATGTACAGTTACGTCTTGTATCACACGTATGACACATTATTCATACATTACACTGGTATGTCTATGTACACATCTCGTACTGTTATGTATGGAGTACATTTGTGTGAGACTGCCGTTTTATACAAGACTGCCTCTACCCCTGTATCCTGACTCTTAAATCCTAAACTATGACGCCAACCTATAAACCATAAGCCTAAGCTAGCACCTAACTTTTACACAAAACTACAGATGCGTTTTAGCCCGGCTGCGGTGGCTATGCACGTGGCCTCTAATCCAGCATTGTGTAGGCAGCAGCGAGGATTGGGTGGATCACCGCACAAATGCCGTGCAACTCCCTTCCCGTGGGTGTCGAGGAGGAGCCACAACCCTGGCTCGCCACGAGAGGGCAGTACAGCAAAACATGTGGACTCCACCTGTTCCGTCTGTCTGAGATCGAGTGTTGCCCTCTCGCACGCGTGGGTTTTCTCCGGGCGCTCCGGTTTCCTCCGAAATATGAACACTCTCGATTTGTCTAATACCATCTTAATACAAAGAGGGGCGCGGAGCTTGCACAATTGTTGGCGCCAGCCCACCGCATTGCTACACTGCTGCCTTCCCGCTTGTCTGTGGTTCCTCCTCTTCACGTCGCTGAGTCGTTCTGTCTCTCTGTTCGAGGGCGAGAGAACGATGTGGTTTGTGCATTACAAGTTTAAATTATTATTCCACCGTAATCCCATTCCCTTCGTGTTTTGTCTACTGAAAAGCTAAAGAAGTGGGAATTGGAAAGGACCCGCTATTGGAAAAGCCAGCCCAATAGAATAAAATCTGGTGATAGATTAAAATCTGGTGTTAAAACATCTAGCTATCAGTCTCAATTTGCAAGATTGACATGGGTAGTCAGAGACTCGGTCGTGGTGTCTGCTGCTGTATCGCTCGGCCGTAGTGTCTAGCAACATTGGGGGAGGTGCCTCCAAATTTAAAGGACCTAATATGAGATGACAAGACGAGATGTGGGTGTAGCGAGATAAGAGGAATGTTGATGAAAAATAGAGATGTAGTGAGATGAGAGATATTCAGAGTTACCGCAGTGGCTGTCTCGTCCCGTTGACGCTGTATGAACGAATCTGTAACATCTACATGTTGCAGATTGCAAAATGCTTGTTAGCACAGGATACGCGTGTCACTACCTGTTTGCTATGGTGTGTGAGTGTGTGTCACTTGATACCGAGGTCACCTTTGCAAACGAGATCTCCCACCCTCAAGGGATCATTCGGGTGAAATATTTAATCAATTCATAGGAACTAAAACACGAAGACATACATAGCAGAGCTGCTTGACACTCGCAAGCCTTTGGTCTGATCTCTTATCGTGATTGCCTTCCTGTCAGCAGTGGTGAGATTTATAACAGACTCTCCGGGAAGTGAAACGTAGCGCCGCAAAAGTTGGAGTCGGTCAGAAATGTCTTCTTCCCAGAAAATATGACGTCACAGGAAAGCGGGACACAAGGGAGCAACATCTAGGGTGACAAAGAGGGGGTGCTTGGGAACAAATAGCTTCTTAGAATCCGAACAACCCAGTAATGCCGGGCTGTACCATTACCTTTACACACAAACACCGACAAGACACCGGATTCATCGCTCGATTACTCCCAAGAGGAACAAACCTCTGCCGTGCCACAACCTATAGGGGTACACACAGTACACTAACTCTTAACCCTTAAGTGTAAACCTTTAATGCTGTTATTATTATAGCATAGGGATCTGTTTGGCCTCGAGCAACAGAACATATGAAATGCCCCAATGGATATACGCCTGTTCGTGTCACGCTGTTTATTTTTCGTATTGATTATTGTTTACAACAGAGCTTGTCTACTACCTTGGATGTTAATGTTCTCTCATGTTGTGAGTGTGAGAGCCCGGCTGTGACTTTCAGTTCTGAATGTGTAGAGGGTTTATTAGAATTGTCTGAAGAAGGCAACAGCTCCTCTGCTCCATAGCTAGCCACTCACTGATTGAATATGGTACCTATTAACCTTATACTGTAGAGTACCCACCACATCCCCTATGCTTATTAAGGTTACAGTGCTGTGTTATAACAGCCATGAACCACAGCATAATAGCAGCTTCCCCACTGTGGTGTGCAGGGAATGTGTCGCGTGTATTCAATCGATGGAAATACTCCACACATTCGTCAATAGCACTGTGGCCCTAAACAAAATATATGAGCAATGTTTTGGGCAATTACCCTTCTTTATGGCACATAAAAATCATATATGACGTGTTTTTACGTTTTTTGAAGAAGGGCCATTGCCCGGAACATCACCTATTATATATATTTTTTTCATGTACAGGTCACAGTGTTGTTGATGAATGTGTCGAGTTTTTAGTTGTTGTTATAACATGTGCTTGCGCATCACTGCCAACACAGGCAGCAACATCACGAAATAATGTACTTGCTTTCAATGTACGCATTTATATACATTTGTGTCTATGAGTTTCATTATATTGTGTTATTCATTTGCATGTTTACTGTATACATAGTGGTCCAGGTCTCCCTTGCAGAAAAATATTTTGGTCTCAACAGAGTCTCATTTTGTTTAAAAATAAAATTACGGATGTGAGTATGCGTTTGCTTACACCAAAACTACCCTAAATGTGCCTTGCCTTTTCAAAAGCTGAGCAAGCAAGAGCCAGTTTAGTCCATGGATGGGTGACCACTGGAGCTTGCCAGGAAAAGGCAGTGTTGAGTCTTATCCCTTGTTATTCGCGTGGGGTTTCTCTGGTCTCTCCAGTTTCTTCCCGCATTAAATCTTGATTTGAAGCTTTCGTGATCGCAGGAATCCATACTCTCTGGTTCTTTCGGTAAAGTCACGTAAGTATAGAATAAATCACGACGTTTCGGGCGCAACATAAGCGTCCGTCATCAGGTGGGAAAGCGTGGTCTGTCAGAATTTCCCCACAATTTTGTTTTCTAAATGAGAATATTCTGGCAGACTGTTTTAAAAGGTTTGCAATGGGTGTAGCCCAAGGGTCCTAAAGAAGTGGCCGGGGCTAGTGATGTTAATGTGAGAAATTAGCGTGTAGCAGTAAGATGGGAGGAGAGCGGTCTCCTCGACGAGGGCACGGAAGTGGCTATGTTAATGTGAGAGATTACCATTGTGTTAATGTGAGAGATTAGCATGATGTTACAGTGAGAGATTACCATTGTGTTAATGTGAGAGATTAGCATGATGTTACAGTGAGAGATTACCATTGTGTTAATGTGAGAGATTAGCATAATGTTACAGTGAGAGATTACCATTGTGTTAATGTGAGAGATTAGCATAATATTACAGTAAGAGATTACCATTGTGTTAATGTGAGAGATTAGCATAATGTTACAGTGAGATATTACCTTTGTGTTATTGTGAGAGATTAGCATAATGTATCAGTGGAAGATTACCATTGTGTTAATGTGAGAGATTAGCATAATGTTAATGCGTGCGATTAGCATTATGTTAATGTGAGAGATTAGCATGTCGTAAATGTGTGAGATTAGCTTTATGTTAATCTGAGAGTTTAGTAAGAATGTATTGTGAGATTAGCATTATGTTAATGTGTGAGATTAGCACGATGTTAATGTGTGAGATTGGCATGTTAATGTGAGAGATTAACATGATGTTAATGTGTGAGATTAGCATGCCAAACACTCATTATTAATGGGCCTGGTCAAACATCGCAATTGCAGCAGCTTCTTGTAAAAAAATATCTGTGAGGATTCCCTGGGTAAATACTACAATTGACATTATTATATGGTATGTAGCTATTTGAGCGCAGGGAATCATTTCCACTTCAACAAAGGACCTTTTGCGATTATCTAACAATCACAATTTAGGATGAGTCCGTCACCCTTAATGCAGCTCTTGCTGCCAGTGTGATGGTGGGTCTGGCTACCTGTTGTTCACACACCTCACATTCCGTCAAAATCACCGTGGGTTTGTCAGCTTTTCCAGCATTTCTGTCAGAATTTCCCCACAATTTTGTTTTCTAAATGAGAGTATTGTGTACCGTACTTGCAAGCGGATATAGAAACAGAAACTTCAAAAATGATCCTCATTCCAATAATCTGCTAATCCCTGTAAATTAGATTTTTACCCGCGGTTCGCGACTCCGAGAGGACTGTTGATCCTGAAATCCGTGAAAGAATATATTGCGTGCCTCATGAGAACTAGTCTGGAGAGTGACTTAGCTGTGGGTAGCCCCCTACATCACTATCATTATGAAGTGTTGCCTGAGCAGTAGTCAGTTGGAGCCACAGGGACGCCTTCTTGCAAAAACAATTACTTTAAACCCAAGCTTTAAGTCAAGATATAAACCCTCATCAGGATCTATTTAACTATTTTTATTTGTTTTAAAGCTTTCGTGACTGCAGGGATGCATATTCTTGGTTCTTTCGGTAATGTTTTCACACCTGATGATGATTGCTTGTGTTGCAGTCGAAACGTCGTGAGAATTGTATTGTTTTATATTTTTATTATTTTATTGTTTCCCTTCTATGTGACTTTACCGAAAGAACCAAGAATATATATTTTTATTTTGATTTCAACAGGTAAGGCCCACTGAGCTGTATAGCTATTTTTCAGAAGCGACCTGGCTATCACAAATCATAGCTTAACAAAGTGGCTCATCATGGGGAAATTTGTAGCAGCCAAATACTCTAAACGCGTGTTAATTCTAAATGTGGAGGGAAAAACCGGAGGACCCGGACAAAAAATCCACGCGACCATGGGGAGAGAGACATGCAAACTCCAAATATACATGTGTCCTGCATACCATGCGAGGTAGTTAACATCTCGCCACCGTAGCTGTGGTGACCCACAGCCCTGTAGCATTGGGAAGGTCACGAGAAGTGGGGCGTGGGGGTGCTGGAGGGATCTGAGGAACCCCCCCAGCTGTTGAGGGCTCAGCCCCCCCCCCCTTCCCAATTCTTATTGTCAAGTCAAAACAAATATTGGTACAACATTTCCTCATAAGTAGATGGGGCCAGAGCTAGATCAGGATGCCCGATAGACAAAGGGTGGCTATTCAGGGTGGGCACTTTGAGCATCGCCTGTTGAGGCTGCTCCACCTGGTGGGAAGTCAATAAAGGAAAGACTCTCTCTATGACGTTGTGGTGCGATACGTTCATCAGTGGCTGAAGGGCCACTAGTGGAGAGGACCTAATGCGTAGAATGACCTTCAAGATTTGTTGATGTTGGAGCATGCTCCATGGGTCACCAACCTACACTGACCAGTGTGTTGAAGGAGGTCCACATAGCAACTTTCGCTGACAGGAATCCTTCCGCCGGCAGTGGATTCACAAATGGCTGAAAATGTATGTTTTGTGAATACTAGCTCGGCTCATCATCGGCACTGGCTGTCAGCAGATATGTTTTACATTTGTAGCGAGTGTTTACGAAGTACTTGTGTGTCTTGATTTGGCACATCATGAGTTATTATTGTTTCATGAAAGTCGAGCGTGATGCTCGTTACGGCAAGTCAACCGGTTTACTTACTGAATATAAAATGTCAACTTTGCTTTATTAGTCCTTTCACGTTCCCAGTAAAGCGTCACCTTTCAAAACAGGTGCTAACGTGTTCAGAATGCCCTGTGCAAAGGTGCACTGAAGGTAGTAATTATTGCAACACTATGGAGCGGATCCTGGCTATGTGATGCGTGTTATGTTTGTGTGACATGCGATGAATGCTTTTTGTTTCCGTGCCTTGCACTGAGCACTGCCATGGTTTGCTGTTTGCAAGCAGTGCTCTATATTCCCCGTGATGTGGGTTAAATTATTGGAGGTTCGCAATGTGGACTTGGGCTGGACCTCCTCTAAAAAAATGTGCGCTCGGCGCAGTAGGGTCAACGTCGCTGAGGAGTAGACAAATATAGTTGGGAACAGTGCTCACCAGAACCAACCCCCTCAATCAATGTATAGTACTGTGCTGGCCTTTTTAGGCGCTTGCGAACAACTGTGATCTGTACCGCGTAGTAACATCTGTACTGCGTAGTAACATCTGTGCCACGTAGTAACATCTGTGCCGCGTAGTAACATCTGTACCGCGTAGTAACATCTGTACCGCGTAGTAACATCTGTGCCGCGTAGTAACATCTGTACCGCGTAGTAACATCTGTACCGTGTAGTAACATCTGTGCCGTGTAGTAACATCTGTGCCGTGTAGTAACATCTGTGCCACGTAGTAACATCGGTGCCGTGTAGTAACATCTGTGCCACGTAGTAACATCTGTGCTGTGTAGTAACATCTGTGTCGCGTAGTAACATCTGTGCCACGTAGTAACATCTGTGCCGTGTAGTAACATCTGTGCCACGTAGTAACATCTGTGCCGTGTAGTAACATCTGTGCCACGTAGTAACATCTGTGCTGCGTAATAACATCTGTGCCACGTAGTAACATCTGTGCCGCGTAGTAACATCTGTGCTGCGTAGTAACATCTGTGTCGCGTAGTAACATCTGTACCGTGTAGTAACATCTGTGTCGCGTAGTAACATCTGTGCCGTGTAGTAACATCTGTGCCGTGTAGTAACATCTGTGCCACGTAGTAACATCTGTGCCGTGTAGTAACATCTGTGCCACGTAGTAACATCTGTGCTGCGTAGTAACATCTGTGTCGCGTAGTAACATCTGTGCTGCGTAGTAACATCTGTGTCGCGTAGTAACATCTGTACCGTGTAGTAACATCTGTGTCGCGTAGTAACATCTGTGCCGTGTAGTAACATCTGTGCCGTGTAGTAACATCTGTGCCACGTAGTAACATCTGTGCCGTGTAGTAACATCTGTGCCACGTAGTAACATCTGTGCTGCGTAGTAACATCTGTGTCGCGTAGTAACATCTGTGCTGCGTAGTAACATCTGTGCCACGTAGTAACATCTGTACCACGTAGTAACATCTGTGCCGCGTAGTAACATCTGTGCCGCGTAGTAACATCTGTGTCGCGTAGTAACATCTGTGCTGCGTAGTAACATCTGTACCGCGTAGTAACATCTGTACCGCGTAGTAACATCTGTACCGCGTAGTAACATCTGTACCGCGTAGTAACATCTGTGCCGTTGCAGGACGCGCACGAAATAGGGCCCCTCAGCTCATCGGGTCCTTCCTGCCGAAATAAATGAAATGTATCTAAATCTATAATCGTCTCTTAATCTTGATATCTGCACATTCGCCCATCACACGTTTCTCCCCGATGCAGAAGGTGTCGACGGAGGGACGGCTCCAGGGAGGCTCCTACCAGGACCCGCGCTTCGAGGGAGGCGTGGAGCGCGTGGCCGAGGTGGACATGAACGAGGTTGGGTGGATGACATCCGTCAAGGACTGGGCCGGGGTCATGATCTCCGCACAGACGCAGACGGGACGCGTGCTGGTCAGTTGCGCTCGACTCCTCGCAAGCATTGAGCCTGCCCCTTAATTTCTCTCTCTCTCTCTCTCGTTTAATGTCTTTGGGCATCACTGTCTGCAGGGCATCACTGTCTGCAGCGCATCGCGGTTTCGCGGGGAAAGTGCATGGCAACAGCTGCTGTTAGAAAACAGAACAACATACATAAGCACGCGACACGTTTCCTTCATATATCCATCACTCCACATTACAAAAAGTGTTTCTTACACAACCCATCAGCTGCACGACCTTGTGTGTTTCATGACCAGCAAACCCTGAACCGGTTTCGTCACACAATGTCTCATCAGGAAGGCTCGGTTGAATCAATATTTATCAACTTTCGATCTTGTAGGCAAGGACCATCTCTTTACGATATGGGGTGCAAAACGATGCAGTAATGTTTAACTTAAAATAATCACGAGCGTCATTATGGAGAATATAAATAACAAAATAATAAGCATAACAATAGGTTTTACCCTCTCTGGCAATAAGGCAGGTGTCAAGATGTTACAACACCAAACAGAATCCTTATTCAAGGAATCCTGTCTGCATTAACCACACGTACTTGTGGTGAACATGCAAACAAAAAACGTGCTCTGACAATTATATATGCATTGTCTTTTAAACTGATTGGTCCACACCAGAGACAGCTGTATGTTTTATTTCCAGAAAGGATTAAACCTATTGTTATATTTCAATAATGGAAAAAAAGGTCCCATAAAATAATAAGCAGTCAGTGTCTCCTGCTCCACGTGAAAATAATGAAAGTATCGCTTACACAACTCATTAGTAACCAGTCCAGAGTTGACTGAATTTGCATTGAAACAATGCGAGTGAAACTATGCCCGCTCAGAAGGCCGTGTGGCTGATGTGTTCCTTGACAGTGATATACTTATTAGGTAGCATTGTACAGTGATTAGGAAAAATCTAAGAGAATGCTCCGTAAAGTTTGCTATATATTTTTTTCTAAGTCACTTTACTGAGTGAGAAGGTAATAATGATTTGCGGTCCTGTGCAGCCTATAATCAGCCGTTTGAAGTTATTATTATGCTTGTTTGGGTAGAAAAGTCTGAGATTCCAGACTTTTTTGAGGGACCTGATTGTCGCTGTAGGGGACGGTAATTGCCACATACAGTCCAATTGAGTTTTGGACCATGACACCAGTACTGTAAGACACAATGTTCTAATCTTGCGAATGACGCGATATGATCTTTAAACTTGCCACTCTATTTGAACCGTGAACCGCTGCAAGAAGCGGTGAACGCGCCATCATATAGCGTCACCCTCAAGAGCGATGAGGCACTTGGGCTTCCTGCTGCCATCGCAGGCCACGTGGCACTCCCCTCAGCGCTCCAGGAAGGGAGCGCCTCCCGTGATGGATCCATTTTGCGTGCCACAGTCGCCCCTTTACTGACTTTAAAATGGCCCGAGGGCATCACGTGATTGATGATTTTCATTTGTGTGTCTACCTTGGAGGGAAGGCCAGGCATACCATCATAGTAGGCAGCTAAATTATTACATGTTATGTACAGAGTCATGCAAGGACACAAATAAATTAAATTGAATTATTTACAATGTGCTTTGTTTGACCAATGCAAAAGGCCATTGCGATTTATTATATTTTTTGCAATGTAGACGTGAAAAAACACCAATATGAAATGGTTACATTTGTTATTCATTAAATTTTTTTAAAATTACAAGTTCAAATTTGAAATGTATACGTACTCACCAAGGGGCAACCGCCTATTGCAATGCAAAAGATAATTCTGTACTATTTAGCCGTAATACGGCCCAACAGGCCCAGACTATGTCCCCGGCAGAGTCTTGCCAATGCCATCATGGCAACCACGGTGGCATTTGTTTAAAATGCCACGCTCCTCTGATGAGACTTAGACAGTTGAAACCAGTCTGAAAGTTTGCATTTTTATATGCTTGCAATTTGCATTTGTAAATGCTTGCTGGAAAACGTTGGCGCAATGGGGTCCATTAATTAAACTAATTTTCTTTTGTTAATCTATTACTGTTATTTTACGATTTAAATTGTATTCATTCAATATGAAGGCTTTTTTTTACCATGTAATTCGTGTTGTTTTTAACGCATTTGTATTCCCACTGTGCCGTCAGCGTCATTATATGGGACTGAGGATCGATTTTGAACTCTCTTCACCCTGCGTTGGCGAGTTCACAGAACTATTTCTGAGATCGCTCTTCATGTGACCTTTATTATGCACAAGCTGAGCAGAGCAGTTTCCCACGTTTTCTGACAGTCAAACTTACACGTACATGTATATTTTTTGAAACTCAAAGCTGGAAATTAAGATAAAAAGCTAATTTCATGAGATTTATTTTCTGCTGTGCAGTCATTGGTGACCTACCAGAGAGGCTCACTTTAATCATGGGTGGCTGTCCAGATTTCAACCAAGAATATCAGTGGTGCCACCTAACTTACTGTGATTCCAACACGCCTCTGTGAAGTAACGGAAACATTCGAGTAGGGCAACTAACTAACTTAACTTACTGTGATTCCAACACGCCTCTGTGAAGTAACGGAAACATTCGAGTAGGGCAAGGAAACGCAAACGTACCCGTGTGTTCTGAAATATTCACAGTCATGTATTTAATCTTGATTTTAAGCTTCCGTGACTGTAGGAATTCATACTCTTTGGTTCTTTCTGTAAAGTCACGTAGATAGAAAATTAATAGATCACGACGTTTCGAACGCAACACAAGCGACCGTCTTCAGGTGAGAGAGAGAAAGCTACAAAAACAAGGTCTTCACATGGATGCAGCCTCAGGGTGAGAGGGCGGGGCTAGAGATGGTCTCCCTGAGGCTGGGGAAGTGGCTATTGTATTGTGAGAGATTAGCATGTCAATGCACGAGCTTAGTATGTCGCAGCATCGGTGACTGAGCGAGAAGGACATCCAGCCCGTCAATACAAAGACATCCAACCTAATAATGCAACTCCGAGAGTCAGATAAAACAACCATCTGAGGATCCAAATCAAAACCATCACCTTGCCATACATAGCAGGGGTTACCAAAAATATTTCCAAAATTTTAAACAAACACAAGATCCAGGTTCGTTTCAACACAGTACACAAAATCCGTGATATGATCCCATTTGCAAAGGATGTGATTCCTGACATGCAGTATCCTGGTGTCTACAAACTAAGTTGTGGCTGCGGAAGCAGTAACATTGGGGAAACGAAACGACATTTCTCGGACCGTGTTCGCGAACACAAGGCAGATCTGAAGCAGGACCAATACCTCTGCCGTTGCTGATCAATATTTTAACGCTGTGGGCACACACGAAATAGATTTTTCCAAGACGAAGGTACTCTGCAAACCCACTGGCCATCATCAGAGATTTGTTCATGAAGCCATCCAGATATATAAACACAGACACAACTTCAATCGAGAAGATGGGTACAAATTGAGCAAGCATTGAAAGGACGTGATTAACCAGGTAAAGTCTTAACCTGCTGACTCTCTGAGTTGCATTATTAGGTTGGATATCTTTGTATTGACGGGCTGGATGTCCTTCACGCTCAGTCACCGATGCTGTGACATACTAAGCTCGTGCATTGACATGCTAATCTCTCACAATGCAATAGCCACTTCCACAGCCTCAGGGAGACCATCTCTCGCCCCGCCCTCTCACCCTGAGGCTGCATCCATGTCAAGACCTTGTTTTAGTAGCTTTCTCTCTCTCACCTGAAGACGGTCGCTTGTGTTGCGATCGAAACGTCGTGATCTATAATGTTCTATCTACGTGACTTTGCCGAAAGAACCAAAGAGTATAGTCATGTATGTGCAGGCTGCTGCGGGTGTGTTGAGGGAAAGGCCTCACATTGCATCTCGCTGCGATTCCTACAAGGATGAAGTGTATAAAGCTGCATGCTCAATGGCGCAAGTCACGTGTCGCTCCTCTCAAATAGAGCGTAATTTAGTGGTCGTCTCGTCACGCAATGGGCACGCGCACGTGATGGAGATTCCAATCTTTCTGAGGGACAACCCCACACATTCGTTTAAATGTTATTGACGTCTTCTTCTTCTTCTTCATTATATGTCCCATAATCTCTTCTGGGTGACCACAGTCACACACCGGAGAGTTTTTTAAATTTTCCATTTGCAGTATCCGCATCAGCTGCCATGGTGTGTGTAGTGGATGCAGTTTAGGGTTGTGGCCCAAAAGCTCTGCGGAAGATCGACGCTAGAGATTTTTCACGAGGTGTTTGTGCCTTTTTGTTCATCATCACCACTCCGTGTTGATGGACTCCAGCTCGAAGTAGGATTTCAACTTCCATTTGTGAATCAAGCGTTCCGCCCCTGTGGTTATCCATCCTTGTGCGTTCCCAAAGAGGACGCTAATAACGGGACGCAGCACTCACCGCCAGTTGACGGCATTCAATTGTGATTAAAAAAAACTAACAGCAGAGGCGCACGGGAATTGAAAACGTGTCGTTAATGTGATCAGTTTCACAGCAAGGATGAGTCATTCAATTTTTTCGGGACCGCAATAATTCTAAGACACAGCTCAGTCCGTGTCACACCGTGAAACGCGCTGCAATGTTCCCACGAAGCCCTCGGTGAATTTACACATTTATCACTCTGCCTTTATTCACCAAAGTAGCACACGCGGAGGGCCATGTGTTGCGCTGAATATAAACGGGCTGTCAGGCGAGGCTGCCGGGGAACAGGCGCTGGCGCCGCGGGTTATTGTTCTCCTCCCGTAATTCATCGTCCGAGTTGCGACCGCGCGCGTGCGCGTGGCCCGTGCGAGCACGCGCACGCGCACGCGCGATTGCTGTGAATGCAACCACGCAGCGCGTCTGGGCCCCATCGACCGGCGAGCTCTGGCAGGTGGGGACCAAGATGTTTGCGTACAAAAAAATAATTAATTCGGCCTCGTTTGAAGACATACTTTACGGCGTATGTCAGGCTGGGTGGCTTCAACGACGCGAGTGGCTCCTGCATCAAATGGGGTGGTGCGCTCATCTCCATTGGCAGCCTTGAGCCACCGTTTCCCGCAAAGTGACTTCGGGGGGTGGGGGTCATGATTGTTACCCGTTCATAGTTAGTATGGACAGCGCATATGTCAGTTGGGTCTCCTCAGCACTACTTTTACTCTGTAAATAGCAGGAGTGATTTTATGCTGTAGTCCAAAACGCCCGTTGGCCAGGATATGTGACTTTTGTAGTGTGACGCTTTCATGCACGATCTTTCTCCTTGGTTTGTGGAATTCAACAGTGTTGACCATTGCAATGGGATGATTAGCCAAGTTGGGTGCAGTGAATCAGCACCTCTGACATGAGTGAAATCAGGTTCTCAAGTGGAGTGGTCTTAGTCTGGTAACCACAAATGATAATTTTGGTATCCACCTAAAGTGCACCTTCTAAGGTCTGATACATTTTTTTGGCATACAGAAAAAGAGAACCCCCCACCCCACACACACACAGATAAAGAGCTCTGCCTCGAGGTTGTGGTAAGACAAACCATTGAAGGATGTCGAGCTGAGACCATTGATGTCACTTCCAAGAAATGTTTTCAACATGGCTTGTCTCTCGTGTTAGTTCAAGATGGGGAATTCTTCACCCTGCATTGCAAGTCCATCATGCAAAAGAGATGTAATATTTGTGAACAATACGAATACCAAAACATCACAATCCAGACAGATATTGAAAGCGTAGTGACAGTATCCATAATAGGAAGGTGACTGTATGTATCACGTTTCCCGATTCTTTATACAGTACATGATATCTCTCGGTAGAAATAAATTAATGTTGACTGGGTATTTCGCACAAAATCCGCATGAAATATAATATTTCGCCCACTTAAAAAAATAAAGTTGGTGCAGTAGCAAGTTTCATCGAACACCTTTTACATCAAATGTTAGCTGTGTGGGTCAATTCCTGTTTTGGATTAAGAGTCAAGTCGGTGCCTTCACGCTCGGTGCCTCGGTGTTTGTTGCCTTCATGTTCAGCCAGCAGGGAAGATTCCACAGTCTATGGCTATAAGCTATTAATAATATAGATTTACGAAACATCCCAATGCAGAACTCTCCTCAGAAGGAATCTTGACACTCAATGCGACTTATGCAATAATTGCATCCTTACCCATGCGGTATCGATAGTTCAATTTTAATTAGCAATTTTATTGGGGTACCATATGTTGTCTCGGTGTGGTCTGGGACGGTTTTTTGCTGTTGTTTTGTTGCCTTGCCAAAGCTTGGGAAATGATGTACGTATGCAATTTAAATTTATATAATGAATCAATTTAATTAATAAAATTTTAGTGTTTTCTTACCTTTCCTACATATTACACTATCTTTTTTGTATCGCTTGTTGTTCGTAACGTTCTGACCCGACTCTACTGGAGATATGTGTAAAAAAAGAGCTTCATAGCTCATCGGATTTCTCCAGGATAAATAAAGATTGATTCTGACTTTACCTTGATTAAATAACGGTTAAATATGGACACTCTGTGAAGCGATGGTCTCTCAGTGCCCTGGCCCCTATGGGCTGAGAACGGGGCAATGGCTGAGACCTTGGTCTTGATATCTGCCCCCAGGTGTTCTTCGTGTTCCTGCTCAGCATCGGCACCCTCGTGATCTACTTCATCGACTCCTCCGAGTGAGTAACTCGCACCCAAACTTTGTCCCCGTCTCAGCGTGAGCAAAATCAACTCGAAATAGAAGAGCACGAATCACCGAAATTGGGACAGTGGACCCCTCACCACCATCATTATCATCATCATAACTGTTATTATCCGTCATAATGTAAGTGTCACCGCTATCAGCACTAACGTGTGAACAGAAACAGCATTATCATCATCCAGGCCACCGGGTTAGTGGCTTGAATATTGAATCCCATTTGGTGCCCACAATAATATTTTTTGGTGATGGCACGTCAAATTATCAAAAATAGGAATAGGTTTACTCTTTCTGGCAATAACGCAGGTGTTAAGATGTTCAAAGACAAAATAGATACTTTTCAAGTCTGCATTAACCACACGTACTGGTGGCAAAATATGCATTACAAACATGCTCTACCAATATATGTCTTTTAAACTGATTGGCCTACACCAGAGACAGCCATCTTCATGGCTTTGTCTCACCAGTGTCAGACCAGAGAACACCAAAATATGAACAGCACATTAGAGTTCTGAAATGGGAAATACTTGCCTTTTGTATAATTATCAGCTAGAGGATCAAATGTAAATGAAAGTATTTTTTATTTTATTTTACCAGGTAAGACTCACTGAGCTATATAGATATTTTTCAGAAGTGACCTGGCCACAAATGATAGCTATACGAAGTGGCTTATCATGCGGAAATTTACAGCAGCCAAATACTCTAAAAATATGTTTTTAAATGTGCGGGAAAAAAACGGAGGACCCGGGGAGAGAGACACACACATAGCGCAGCTTAGCGCTGACCGCTACACTGCCGCTCCGCACTAACCGCAATAATTACACACGTGGTCAGACATGCAGTGTTCCGGAGCATTTTAATGATCTTAAATTAACTTTTCAGTGAAATGTATTTGTACATTAATCAAGATGTTTGATTCGCGGCCCTAAATTAGTACTTTTCATAAGCTGTATGGATTCAGTAAATCTCGCATAGATTCAATCTGTAATTAGGCGTATATTTTAATGACGTTTCAGGCAGTAGCCTATAGCCTATGCATCTTGCCTGGCACATACTGTACCTGCTGTAATTTAGAGCCAGATATTTAAAAAAAACACTTTGATGGAATTGGCCAATAATGGGCAGTGACATTTCAATTGAACTGTGTGCATGATGTGATCTGGAAGCATTTTCCGCCTGATTATCTCGAAGGATGTGGATATGAACATGGTTACAGTGACCGACCCACGAGAGATTGTGACATTAAAACCCAGCGGAGGATCAACTCGGCGCTTTAATCGATACAAATTCGATCAAATGAGTACCACTTTGTAGGAAGTCAACAGTGGTCGGTCTGCCTTTGGAGAAACCCGCCTCGACCTAAGGAATTCATTTCCCACCGGTGGCTGATGTCCGCCAAATGAAGACGAGTACTTACCCGTGCTCGTTTTGAGCGGGGGAAATTATTTTTGTTTTGTCTTGACATTTAAATGAATTATAGCGTCGCCTAACAATAATAATAATACTACTACTACATCTCTTTGGACAGGTCGATATTGAATGTTCAATGCAGCATAGAGAGACACCAGCGCAGAGTGAAAACAGCTGCCGTTTAGAATAGGCTGCCCATCCCTGCGGCAGAGCCTCGTCGTGCACTTACATCGACCGTGAGATCCCCCCTTTCATCGGGATCAAGGTCATGGAAACCAAGCTGTGCTGTAATAGAAGCATTAACAGGTTTTCGCTTATCGGAGCGAGCGATCCGATGGGTTTATGCACGTTTAATGAAAAGACACGCGCTTTGTCCGCCGCTGTCTTTGTGATGCTACGCCGGGGGTTCACCTCTGTAAGATGTAATCCCTGAAGCAGAACGCGCCACCCAGGTTGTATCCGTTTGTATCGGACAGGGCTCTCCGTCCTTAAGCACCAACATCATGACGGTCTATACAATGTACCGATTGTGCCGAAGGTTGGCTCGGTGACCGCTGCTAGACGCGACTGCGGGATTTCCCGCACCGTCAGAGCACTCGTGCGCGCGCTCACCCTCCGCTTTGTAAGCATAGCAGCGGCAAGGGGGCGCGGGAAACGCGTACGCGTGCAGGACCGGCACCGATATCGGACAGCTGCGCGGCTATTGCTAAATTGACACCCGTCGTCACGTGGGATTCAATAGGGGGAAGTGATGATGGCGTGTCGTTGGCATCGGTAGGATTGGTTCGTAATGCCCTCTGGAATTGAATGCTGTGTCTGGCATGAGGAGGCACTGTGGTGTTTTTGCATGTGAAGGTGAATCCGGCCTGGTGGTGAGCTGAACAACTGGAGGGAGCTGTGCATTTATTTTCCATTGCCCCCGATGGGAAATAAGGACGCAGGAGACAGGATGGGATGACAGTTTCTGGACGACACCATTTTTTTTTCTCAAACCTGTTTGATTATAAACATTAGCTTAACTGCTCAACAGAAATCATTTCCGAATTGATTTAAAGTGCATCCCAGCATTGATTGGAAGTAATTCCACAGGTAGTTAAATAGACGCACCGTTCCGTTGGGACGGGGCATGTCGATGAGACATTTCCGTATCGCGCGCCTCATGAGTGTTTCCATTGCCAAATTCAACTTTCCTAATTCACCCTCATCGGTTGGATGAGTTGCTCAGAGTCAGTTGTTGAGTCGATGAGACTCGTGAAATTCCATTAGGGTGCTTGTGGAGGAATAATTAACAAGTCTGATTTATGATGTTTCCTCAGAGTGTTCTTGCTGATATCCGTTCAGTTTGATTATAAACATGAGCTTTGTTTTTAACTGATAGTCGGCGCTCGCTGGAGTCACAGGTGGCGCTCGGTAAATTAAATCCGCCATTACAGTTGTCACCGTCTTTGTTATTGCATTGGTCCGTAGATTTAAAGTTTGAATGTCTCTGTCTTTCCCCGTGGCCGCGTAGATTTCTTTCTCCGCGTCCTCCGGTTTTTCCCTTAACTTTTAGAAACTTGCGTCCAGATCATTTCGATTAATATGCTGCTGTAAATTTCCACACGAGTCACTTCGTTCAGCTATCATTTGTGGCCAGGTTGCTTCTGAAAAAAGAAGCTAATAGCTGAGTGGGCTTTACCTGGTAAGATTAAAAAAAAGTTTAGTTTTATTTGTATATTTTTTTAAAGTGATTTGATTACCTTTCCTATACTTTACACTCCAAACGTGTTTTTATATTGTTTGTTGTTGTAACGTTCTGACCAGCCTCTACTTGAACATCTGTGAAAAATAGCTTTATAGCTCATTGGATTCCTCCAGCATAATACATATTCTGATTCTAACTTCATATACAGTTCTGTGTTTATATTTGTATTTAGATTTTTGAGCCAGCTGGTCCGAACTGGGCAAAGGGCATCATTCACTTTTCACCCAGCAAAACCGGGAAGCACAGACTTTAGATCCATAATAGAGGGTTTTTTTTTGTTAGATCGCATAAATATACATGTCGTTAAACCCGCCACTACCCGACACAGCCAACTAGTAAGGGTTGTCACGTAAACAGAACATGCCAATTTGTTACTAGTACAGCAGACCGGTGTGTTGGAGAGCTAAGCCACAACATTTACAATTCGAGTACGACGTTTTGCCAGTAATTACAACTAGATTCATCAGGCGACAGCCAGAGTTGGTCGTGAAAGCCTACATGTTAAACTGACAGACTTTAGATATTCACATATTTAAGAATGTACAATGAAACTAAATAAAGATATATATTTACAATAAACAAGAAAAATAGAGGTACAAAATATGATAAACTTTAAATCTTCTCTATGGGCCTCATACTGTCTGGGGCATACTGAGAGATGAACCAGTTCTGATAGAAAACAGGATATCTTGAATATGACAAATAGTCTAGTAATGACAATTAATATTATCATCATCATATCCTAATGATTACAGTGTTGTCATGTTATGAAATTCATGACAATGTTAATCAAAATTATTCTAATTTTGTGAATAATTAACGCATAATTGTTTGTTTTCATCACATACATCATATTTGATATCATCGGAATACTCATAACCTGTGTCGCAATTGTCTTGGGTCATTCATGTGTCACTCGCTCGGTATTACTGCTGTCAATACTCTAACGTGATTTATGAGGCTTTTAAATAACAATTATCAGGCTTTTAAAGAACAATTATGCTGTCATTACCAAGTACATTGAAGGCGCTTGTTTATTTATTTACTAGTGTTACATTATACTCGACCACACAGAGTACTATCACGCTTGCTGATTAATCAAGCTTGTTATTTTTCCCCCTCTTCTCTCCGTGTTATCATCTGGACATCTCGACTAATTAGCCCTACCAGGTGCGTATGTTGTCGAGGTATCTCTTTCTCTCAACACTTTGGAAAATAAAGAATGCAACACCTTCATTAATACCTCTGTGGCCTTAAAAGGGAAGAAAAACATTACAATGGGCGACGTTTTCTAGTTACCGTATTTTTTTTACAGTCGTCGTGTATTTGTATTTATTTAGTTGTGCCGTGAAAAAAAACAACCATTGCCTCAAGCGTTTCCTCCTATACATTTGTCCCTTTAAAAGCCACGCAGTGGGGTATGTTTTAATTGATAAATGTGTGTGTATTTTTGTTAATTGCATTTGTTCCATCACTGACAAACGCAGCAGCATCACCAAATAATGTGTTTAGTTTTTTTTCAATGTAAAGAGACTCATTTGATTGCAGTTGTCGGGGGGTGGGATTACGGCTGGGTTGAAGCGAGCTGTGATTCACTGCCCTGGCTGCTCTCGAAATTCGGTTTAAATCAAATGTCTCCCGATCGGTGGACAGATTGTCACGGTGCGTGCGCCCCTGCGGTATTGTGTGTGCCCTTCTCAGCCCCATAGAGCTGTGCCAGTATTTCAACACGAACATAGCGCTGCAGATCGATATGGGCCTCAACGTGTTCTTCCTCCTCTACTTCGGGCTGCGGGTGAGGAGATCGCCTCGTTCTTGCGTTGTCCAAGCGTTACTGCGTGCGCCGATTGATAGCAACGCTGGCAACCGCGGCAGGGGCACCTGTCTCAAAAGCCAAACGGTTATCGGTTCAAATCCCAGTTTCCGAGATCTCGAATTCAGGAATGATGATTGGTATTTCAAGAATATCAACTTGCAATGCACCGCACAGTAATGACTCTGAGGCGCCAAGAACCACAGACAAGCGGGATGACAGCAGCCATCCTGATTGTCAATAATTACTCAAGCTCTGCAGTCCTCAATATTTTAAGGTGTCATTGGCCAATTAATGAGTGTTTATACATGCGGGAAGAAACCAGAGCACCTGGAGAAAACCCATGCATGCGAGGGGGCAACACTCTATCCCATGCAGAAGGGATGGATGATATTCGTCCGCATTTTGCTGTACCTTCATTCTGAATCATTATTGGTTTCTTTTTGGTTAGGTCATCGTGTGAAAGTGTGCATCGTAAACCATCCTCAACCTGACACAGCCAACGCATAAAAGTGTCACTTGAATCAAACGTGCGGAATGTATTACTGCTTCAGCAGGACCACCGGTGTTGTTGTCGTCGTAGCGGAGGGATCTCTTAAATGGCTGCCAACATTCGCTGTAGGTTACATCCAGCATCATCAGGTTAACAGGAGCTCAGGTGTAGTGGCGGTGAGTTTCGCAACGTTTGTGTGATCCACCAACCCTCGCCTCCACAGTGCTGGATCACAGCCATGCACCACCACTGCCTGGCGACAGAGATCTTCGTTGCGTGGTATTTTTTGCGATTGGTGCTCACTCGAGGCAAACGGTTGGTGAGTCTTACATTGGTAATGACTCTGACGACAAAGGAATAACAAGGGCCACATTTATTTAAAGACTTCCACAATAAGGAACCCTAGGCTTCGTTCTTGTCTTCCGTGCTTGTATCTTCCTCCGAGCGTCCCCAATCCTCGTGCTCTCCCCTTATATATCCCTCAGCACCCTTTCTCGAACCTTCTTGTCGTTGCTTTTTTTCCTTTAGCCAATCCCTGTCCATTCCCTTTAACGGATCCTTTCTGTTTTCCCGTTTTCTCGTTCAACCCTTATTCTTCCAATCCCTTTAAAAGTCTGCCTGCCGACCAATCACCGTAGAGGCCTATTTCTTCCAATCGGAGACCTTTGTTTATTTTTAAATAGCCTTTAGGCTGTATATGGCTTGGGGTAATTGTTCGGTTATTACAAATTGTAGCTGCGGAATAGAGGAGGGTAGCGTATGAGTGTCTCAAGAGGTACAGCTCTGCAGTCCAGGGTTGAGTGAATATAATTGGTGACTTTGTGGGAAGTCGACAATGGTTGTTCTGTGGAAGTGACTTGTTGCTTTCATAGGAATCTGGAATGCTCACTTCTTGTTCAAGAATGCCTATGCAGATGAGCGTGACCCAGTACTTGTGTTGAGATTAGTGATCACCACGGTGCCACTCTGTTCTTAAATTCTGATCACCATCTCGTCATTGCATGAAAAGAATGCCAAGGGATTTCACTCTTCCTACACTACTCAGGGCTTTCCAAACCCAGATTGGACCACTCATTGCAGGATTATAATTAATGTGTAGTAATCTTCTTTGGTTCTTTCGGTAAAGTCACGTAGAATGAGAATAAAATAATAAATTGATAAAATAAAATAACACAATAATATTCTCACGACGTTTCGGCCACAACACAAGCGGCCTTCATCAGGTGAAGGGAGCGAGACTGTCTGGTAGGACAGTGTAGTAAGTTTGTCATTATGTAAAAAAAAACTTTAAAATGTCCAGCCATTCTCAATCAACCAATGGATATTAAACTCGGTCTTCTATATAACAATTCTCACAAGGCCTCAAAGCGCTTTGCATGAAGCTTAAGTTACTGAAAAAGCCTGCGTGTAAAAACAGGTGAGTTTTAAGACGCAATTAAAAAAAAGTGTAACAGACTCAGATTCCCTAATGGACCGAGAAAAATAATTCCAGACTCGCAGAACCTGGCTGTAAAAAGCTCCGTCTTCTCCCATAGAACAACAAAGTCTGGTCTGACTCCATATACATCAGCAGATCTAAGTTTACGCAGTGGAATATACAACTTAAACAAATCGGTCAGATATTTAGGAGCCAGCTCGTCAAAGGCTTTAAACGTGAGAAGAAGAATCGTAAAGTCGATTCTGTACTTTATAGGGAGTGAGTGCAGGGAGGAAAAAATAGGAGTGATATGATCACATGATTGAGATCTTTGTGAAAACCAGGCAGCTGAGTTTTTAATATATCTTGTAGTCTTTTAAAACACTTCTAGAAACGCCGGTAAGCAAGACATTGCAGTTATCCAACCTTGATGAAATAAAGGCATGCACCAGCCTCTCAATATTAGGGACGGGACAGCATGGGGGTCTAAGTTGAGATATATTGCGTAAATGGAAAAACGAGATTTTGGTAATGTTATGTACGTGGGCCTGTCAACCTGGGGTCCAGGATAACACCCAAATTTCTGACCTCACAGGAAGACTGAATTACTGTCCTCTCTTTAACCGCCCTTAAACCATCTCATTTACGCATTGGATGAAGGTCTCCCCACGTCATGTTTGTCAAAGGATATATTTATTTTACGATACTTCACTACAAAAACCAGTGTGTATTGAATAATGGAGGGAGGGCAGGAACTTTTTCAGATATGTATGTACGTATGTTGAACTTCTTTCGTACGTAGCCAACCGTGCGAATTTGAGATATCACTTGGCACTGATGTTAGCGATGGCATGAAATTGAACCCGAGTCGCCGGGATCATTGTGCAGCGTGCTGACCACCGCTGGACCCAGTTATGTTCGTACGTACATGCTAGGGTTGCCGCACTATACGATCCGATATAAAATTTCACAACGTGACAATTGTTGCCAGATTAGTTTGCTAAAACTTTGTGATGGTGTATTTTGTATTTTTATTATATTGTTTTTGTTTGCTTTGTTTTATTTTCAGTACTAATAACTATGTAACTTAATAGTTCACTCTATATAAGCCAGCGATAACTCTTCTCATAATTGCAACTTTACAAAATGTAAAGGTTATAATGAACGTGCTGGTTATATGATACGTAATTAAATTATCTGCGTAAATGATGATGCCATATAATTTCCGGGGTATAACTCATGCTAATATTAATGTAAAACTAATTATTACTTTAGCTCATAAATATTTTTTGTCAGCAAATTTAAAATGAAATAAAATTAACAATGATTATAATGGATATAGCGTTGTTATATAAAACGAACGATATGAAAACTGTGTGCAATGTATCATTGTATATCGTACATACTGCAGTGAACATTTTAACAGATAATTTGTGTAAGTTTTCGTGATGGACCCAGGCTGAGAGCGGCATTGGCCATCGCTCCATCGCAGGCGTGGCGGACGAGAGTTAAAACTGAAAATGCCCGTGGCTAAATTGAGACAGAATAATCATTTTAACGTGGAATTAAATCAGTCGCATCCTGCGTGTATGACAAATAGACGGCACAGACTACGGCACTAATAACGCCTCTGCCTCAAATGTATTTGTGCTTAATTGCTGATCAGTGATCGTCGGCGAAATACGATTTTTGCACTGTGCCACCCAGACGCAAAACAAAGAGTAGCCACATCACGAAAACAGGACAGACGTTATTCAACATTACGCCTGTTGCAGGGGCTGTGCTCATTGTTTTTTTATTTCGTGCTCCCTTTGTTTGCGGGCAGTTCATCGCAGCAAACGACAAACTGTGGTTCTGGCTGGAGGTCAACTCCATTGTGGATTTCTTCACGGTGCCCCCAGTGTTCGTGTCTGTCTACCTCAACCGCGGCTGGCTGGGTGAGTCCCCACGTCCCCTGCACCCTGAAGCCGCCTTGTGGCCCTGAGGCCATGTGCGTTGATTTGTGTGCACGGGGTGCCTGTATGCATTACTTACTCCTCCTCGCTCCCTGCGGAGCACAAGGCCTCAACAAGCCCACGCCATGCCGGACGGTCTTTAGCAGCTGCCTGCATGTATGTTGAACTTCTTTCACACCGTACGTAGCCAACCGTGCTAATAATTGGAGGTGCTGCGAAGGACGACAAACTCAACACGAAAACCAGTTCTAAAGAAATGAGTTTTCTATTAGGCAGTACAGCAAGTCGTTTTATGAACAAGAGTGTCCGTGTAACTTTGAGATGTATTATTATAATTATTATCATTTTCAAAACGGAGTTTTATTCTGTCATTACTGTGACTTTTCTCCTGACTATGCAAAAATAATATAATTCAAACATTGCAAAATGGGACCTATCCTGGAAGAGATTTTTTCAGAATTTTATGGATATTGTCATCCAGTATATATTGTTCACAATAGTGATAATAACTGTACTATTACCTCAGCGATTTTGGCATCGTAATACATCCTTTGATAACATTCGCTCACGAGTCAAATTTGTGAGCTATTGATAAGTAGTTTTGTAATTTTATCTGTGTGTACTGTATTGTAAATCAATTATGTATACATTTGTTTAGTATACATTTCAATAACGACCCAGTATGTTGTGAGGGTCTTCTCTATTCCCTCCGACCAACCACAGTAGCATTTCAATCTCAAACCACCCTTCTGTATAACTTGTTAAAATAAGTTTAACTCCAGAAAATGTCTGGCAACACATGCCCACTGGGGTAAAGTAAAAGAATCATGATTCATCCTTTGTTGTTTTTTTTTCCCATTATAAAGTGTGATGTTGTTCATAAAAACCCGACAGGTTTATGAGAATGTGAATTATTGTTAGCCAAGGCAATGTCCACTGTGAATAGGCCTCATTATTGCTGTGAAGACAGCTCTTTTAGAGGTCTGAGTTCTTTGTTGCAGTAGGCATTTATCAGGAGTGGTGTGGCAAATAGATGACAATGTATCAAGTAGGTTTCACGTATAGCTTTTTTAGGATGAGCACATTGTGTGTGTGTGGGTCTTCTCTGGATGCAGTATTTCACTTACCCACTTATCTTGCTTTGACACCTGAATTGTATTCTACCCTCACTGATTACAATGCTTTCACTGAAAATACTGGGTGCTTAATTTATCCTGAGTCATCTTTTGTACAAGGACTGAAAAGGGTGTTACAATATTAATATTGGGACACAGTGGGCACAGCTTATATGTCTAAAGCACAGACTTGGATGTGAGGTTGGTGAATCTTGAAGGGGTATTATGTATGTGTGTGTTGAACTTCTTTCGCACCGTACATAGCCAACTGCTAATCGGAAGTGCGGGGAAATAACAACAAACTAAACAAAAAGCAGTTCTAAAAAAATTAGTTTTTCAATCTAGATTTTAAAAATGCATATGTCCAGTGGCTTCCTTAGATATCTGAAGGAAGAGTGTTCCAGATGGCCACAGAAGCGCATCTGAAAGCATTCCTTTGTCTGACGGTTAACGAAAAGCCACTGCCAGGATGACGGGAGGTTGCCTGGTGATTCCTGCTCCTTGACAAGATCAGCAAGGTGTTGTGGTTCATTTGTAGCAAGTACCTTGCGTGTGATGAGTGCGACCTTATAATGTATTGGTTCGCCAAACTGGAAGCCAATGCAGCTCAGCGAGCAATGGGCGGACATGGTCGAATCTTGCAGTACCTGTCACGACACGTGCCAGAGAATGTTGTACCGTGAATCACCAGTTTTAAATCACGATGTGCATTGGCCACCTCCTGGAAAATGAGCTGTCTATTGTTTCGGCCCTCTATTTGCTGATTTTGAGTCTACAGTAATACCTCGATATGTCAATATTGGACATACGAAGTTTCAGTAGAAGAACTTTAGATTCATCACAATTATTTTAATGGTAAAAATAAGCAAACGCTGAAATCACTAAATAAATAATAATCTTTTCGACCTCCGGTACTATTATTTATGTAAGTTTTTTTTTATCGCTTTTAATACTGTACAGTATAAATATATTGCTATTTTCAATATAAAGTGTCTTTGTTTACAATTCGAATAGTATGAAATAGCAAGTTACGAAGGCTGGAAACGTTTCCTCATATCATTAATGTTTTACGTTATTCAGTATGGCAGGCCACAAACCAACGAGTTGAAATAAATTGGAAGGAAAAAACTCAATAAAATTCCCCATAATGTGATGGAGTTTTTTTTCTGGGCAGTAATTGGTGATTGGTCTGAGGCCATTAACTAATTGTACGTGACCACTCAGAGTTCCCCAGCCTTCTCAAAAACGTTGTTTTACGCTACACTTCGTTTATCTAGTTCAAAAAAAGATTTGTGTTAAATGTTACACGTGTAGACCTGCAAAGAAATAACATGGGCGTGGTATCCCACTTATATGTTAAATATGACAACTACTCTACTGGCAATTTTTAATCATAGCTGTAAAATAACAACGTACTGGGACCGTGACAGATATATGAAGGTGCTTGGCAGTGACTGAAGAAAGATGACATCAGAATCAGAATATTTATATATACTGGAGGAATCCGATGAGCGATAAAGCTATTTCACAGATGCCCAGTAGGGGCATGGGGTAAGAATATTACAACAACAAACAATACAACACGATAGTAGTGCAAAGTACAGAAAAAGCAAACACATTACCCAAAACAGATACAAACACAACTAAACCATTCTCATCCTACCCGGCAAACCCCAATGAAGTATAGTAGGTTAGGATATCCCAAATAAATTTGTGATTGTCGTAATTACCCAGTATTTTTGCTTGTTTGTTATCGAAAACGTATGACCCTGAGGTTGAACGAAGCAAGGGACCGCGTGGACTACGCATCACATTATTTCTGTATTGACCGCTGGTGATGGCTCAGGTGTAAATGTGTGTGTGGCTCAGCATGATAGATGAGCTCCTGAGCCTGCCCTTTGAGCCCACTCAGCGTCAGGTCAGCCTGGTCGGGCTGCCATGGGATCCTGGGCTCAGCAGGCGAGACCAGTTCATTAGCCGAGCCACCAAACTTTCTGCTGGTTGCGAAAACGCAGAAATGCATCTTGCGGATGCATACGTAGTCTCCTCCAGCATGAGTATGAAACTTCATTAATGGGAGAAATACAGGTATCCCTCGATTTACGAAATGGATTATGGTCTTCAAAAAAACACGTGTAAAACGATTTCTTTGTGTTTCGGAATAGCTTTTCCCATTAACTGAATACAAAAAAATCAGGGATGTGTTTTGGACAGTCTTTACAACTCTACTCCTTACGTACAAATATTAACCTATATCACTTTTCACAATACAAAAATAATAATAAAGTACATAAATATTAAAACGTCTCAATAATTATTAGTTTAAGACGAAAATAATTCACCTTTTTAGGGAACTTACCAAAATATGTTGGAATGACTGGGAATGTGACTTGCAGGCTATTGGACTGCAGGGATACCGTTATACTGTCGCAGATGTATGATGCAGCCTCCTGGGCGGTGAAAAGGAGCTTTTTAGATAATCGGATTCCTCCAGTATAAATACATATTCTTGGTTCTTTTGGTAAAGTCACTTAGAAGGGAAACAATAAAATAAGAATCAGACTATGTATTTGTAAATGATAAAAATATTATTTTATTGTTTCCCTTCTACGTGACTTTACCGAAAGAACCAAGAATATGAATCCCTGCAGTCACGAAAGCTTTAAATACAAATTTATAAATACATAGTCTGATTATTTTTGTTTGTTCACGTGAGCGTATTGTGTGAAATTTCGTGAGCGTGGAAATTTGATTTCGCTAATCGGAAAGTGTTCAAAAATCTGTCAATTGCTTAAACGCGAAATTTCGTAAACCAAACTTTGTAAATTAAAGGATATTACCTGCACTTAAATGATCGTCAAATCATTGTCTGTTATCGTGTTACAGTGATGTCACCTAGGGTGTTGATCTTGACTGTTAAAGCATTTTCTTTTGTGTCGGAAAGACCAGGCACATTCTCCCAAGAGCTTTCTGGTTTTGCATCGCATCTTCCTTGTGTTTCTATGAAGAAGAGCCATTGCCCAAAGCGTCAGTTATTTCTTTTTTTCTTTTTAAGGCGGTGTTGTTGACGAGTGTGAGTTTCCTTGAAACTAATCTCCGAAGGTAGAATTGATTTAAAATGAGTGTAAAATGAGGCTAACTGGCACATATTTTTTTCTGCTCCGATTTACCTCCCGAGGTGTTTTTGGCAAAGGTTTGGAGGACAGGTTGTTAAGAATGTAAAACTTTTCATATCAATGCAGGGATCAGCAAAACATTTTCTATTCTTGTTCAACAATATTACCATATTTACATAAAGTGGCATGAAAAACACAAAAAAATATCACATTGCCTGGGGGCCATATCAGATATTTTATTTACTATGTAATGCTTGGCTTTTTCTGTTTCACTGTGTGGCTGTATGTGTCCTATTGTAGCCAATCATTCACTTGCCATATGTGACACAAGGTCTCTTCATGGCATTCGTCTATCGGTTGTGTTCGAGTCTACATTTGGTCTAAAACACATTCGCGTATACTCCTCACTGCATCTTTTTGCTTTATGTGTTTGTATATTAAACGGGGGCGCTTTGCACAGGGTGCATTGATCCTGGCTTATTCCAAGACACACTGGTCAACATTCTGAGACCCAAGTTTGGAGGAGAATAATATCAATTTTTTTCACTTAATTTGTATCATCTTCCAATTTCGACTGAAGCCCATGGCCAAGGATGTGTGCCAATTATCCACCTGCCTATAACTTAGGCAGTTAGATAACCCTAGTGCAGTCCCCACTTTGCCGACAATCTACGTGGGGGTGACAGTTCAATTCCATCAGTAACCTGGTATTACTCGAGGACGTTATTGCCCTTTGTGGACGGATTACCACGTGCACTTGCTAATGCCCGTACATAATATCAATGGAAAGTAACAGCACATTCATTGTAGGCTACTGGTAGCTATTGTAATCATTTAAAAAAAGATTTCAATATGCCAGCGCATTAACTTTGATGCCGACAGCCTTTTTGTTATTTGCGTGCTCACCAAGCGCAACTGTTTGAAGGTTGTAGCTTTAACCTAGCTTTTTCTTTATCATACCTTTAAATACATGCGTCTCATGTAACCAGCTTATTTATGTCTTTATTTACAACTGGATTTGGTTTACAAATGCGCAGTGCCTATGCCCATTTTAATCTCGCGGGTTTTCAAAAGGTTGAGATTGCTTGGTCACTGCAGATATGAGCCTGCAATTGGATTGTCATGAATTTCAATGTACGTCGAATGTAATGCTTCCCATCATCTCTGGGTCGTAAAATGAACACCTGGCGTGAAATCCACAACATTACTTATAAGGCAAACAGTTAATTCCACCACAGCAAGATGGGTTTTCCATCTCATGCAGAAGAGCAACAATAAACACAAGTAATCACCCATCACTTTTAATTGTTGATGTTTATTCCAATAAATGTTGTTAACAGCTCACCGAGTCGGTGCTGTGTATCAACACAACCGGTTGTAATCTGAACTAAGGTCATGTGAAGTGTAATTGAGAATCTACTTCGAAGAAGGATGCTCGCATTTTCTTTCTCCATGTATGGTACTTAGAGCCTTTGTAATACAGCATCTGAGCTGAACTGCCACCACTCCCCACATCAATCAGCCTCTTATCCCAAGCAAGTAATCGGTAGCACTCATCTCCAGTGGTGGCCATGATCCAGTGGTGGCAATTCCACATCCCAATGGTGACCATTGGTCCCTTAATTGAACAGCCAACTTTTGAATTCCCACAAATTAATATTTTTCATCAACCCAGCCTCTAAACGATGGTGTCGCAAAACTAATTTTGGAGTCACTTCGATTTGTATCTCATAAAAAAAATGAATGGAGCAGGCTTATATGCCTTGCAAATGTTTGTCGTCTCCCATGCAGATGGATACCAAGATTTTAAGTGGCAACTTTCTGTTCGTTGAGATTGGCACTCGGTCATAGCACCGTGCAGGACAAGTGAGCATCTCCACACGTGAATCCCATCTTGGCCCGAGTGTGGCCGTGCGTGTGCCTGCGATATTAATAACCAGTTTCATGTTGCACGTTCCACGTTTTTTTCCGAGGCCAGCCACGCTTAATTGCTGTCTTGTGTTTTCTTCTCCCGTGAGCGTTGGGCGAACGAATGCGGTCCGTGACTCAAGTGCACTCGCGCAAAACTCTCTCCCCCTCTATCCCCCTCCCCGACAATCCGTGGTCAATTATTAACGAGGCTCTTTAATTAGTCATGGTGGAGCCATCGGGGTGCCGAATGAGAGAGAGAGATGGGGGGTGGGAGGTCCTGTGGCTGCTCTAAGTCTTGGGTGGATGTTTCATTCCGCACACCTTCCAGTTTACAAAACCCAACACCGCGAGTGATTTATTCATTTAGTTGTCTCCCACAGAAGCCGTAGTTTTACACCAGACAGATGAATGGCTTAACTGTCAACGCACTCACCACAGAGGCCCTATGCAACAGTTCCATTTCTGCCAAAGCCGAAGAATTGCCAAATCTTTCCATCTGTCGTCGAACAGTAGACATTAAGGACCACGTGACATTGTTTGCAAAGGTCAGAGTGTGCCGATGGAATATTCCAAATCTCGAATTCGAAAATTACCCACGGCTATGGTTAACCCAATGGAAAGACTGGCCCCTGCCATAGATCTGTGGAATTCTCACCACTGGCTTGCTGAGGGCTGGCAATGGAGATGAGCGCTGTCCGTTGCTTGTTTAAGCAGAGAGACACCACAGCATGTTTTTGAAGTTGCTCATAACCATCCTCAAGTAATGAGATACTGTGAACTGGCTCTCCTATTGTTACATTACGCTGAAGGTTAATCTCCAGCATATTGCCAAGGGACATTATCATTAATGAGTGTCATATAATAGGGGTATAACCATTCACCTACGCTGCCCCCCCCCCCCCATACAGTGCTGGTGATTGAATTCATTATTGCGATTCGAGATGTGATTCAATTTGGGATTTTTTTTATTTGTATTTTTATTTATTTATTATTCCGTTGTTCTCCCCCTTCCCCATTTCTATATCTTTATTTTCCCCATTAGCCTAAACGTAACATGAGCTTATAATTCGCATATGCTTTACATACACATTCACACCTGTGGTCCTATACATATATCACGAGCCTTAATAATTTATTTTGATAGATGAATCAATGGATCGCTAGACCCCTGATTTTAAAGTCAAGTTGGAATTGTATCATTCACCACTGCTGCATGCAGCCACTTTACATTTCGACTTACTGCGCTGCCAAATTCCACCGCCAAATTCCACCGCCAAATTGCTTTTTTGTCCCTGGCTGGGTGAGTGTGACCCCGCGCCCCACTGTGTCTCCATTCTTATGGCCGAGATCTTCGCCGAGAATATTTAATCAAATTGTCAGAGTTCAGCATTTACTCTGAAATGTAATTCTTGCTTCAGTGATATTTGTATGCAGTATTTCATTTTCTCTCTCTCTCTCCTCTTTCCTCTCTTTCTCTGAGGCCGCATCATGCCTCTCTCTCTCTCTGGAGGGATTTTTTTTTATCAAATAAAGGATCTTAGCGCTTGATGTTTAGCCACTCAAGCAGTAGTTCCCAACCTGTGGTCCGTGTACCCCTGGTAATACGCAAGGCCATTTGAATGGGTTCACAGAACTAAAACTAAAAACTAGAAAATATAAAAGTTATTATTTTATTTTAACAGGTAAGGCCCGCTGAGCTATGCAGCTCTTTTTCAGAAGCGACATGGCCACAAATGATCGCTCAACGAAGTGGCTCGTCACGTGGAAATGTATAGCGGCTAAATACTCTAAATGTATATGTCTAAATGTTGGAGGAAAAACCGGAGGACCTGGAGAAATATCCATGTGACCACGGGGAGAGAGACACGCAAACTCCAAATATACAGACATCAGGGTTCGGGATTGAACCCATGAGCTCCTGTACACCAAGAGAGGTAGTTAACATCTCGTCACAGTGGAGCCTGTTTATTAGGTTTGTTTGCAAAACACCATATATTATAATGCCCATTGCCATGTAAATTGTATATTTATGTTTTTTTTACAAACATGTTACAGATTAGACTCAAATCAAACATTTTATTGGTACACGGTGGTCCGCCGCATGTTTTTGTTCGTGTTGACAGTGGTTGTGTTGTTCGTGTTGACAGTGGTTGTGTTGTTCGTGTTGACAGTGGTTGTGTTGTTCATGTTGACAGTGGTTGTGTTGTTCGTGTTGACAGTGGTTGTGTTGTTCGTGTTGACAGTGGTTGTGTTGTTCATGTTGACAGTGGTTGTGTTGTTCGTGTTGACAGTGGTTGTGTTGTTCGTGTTGACAGTGGTTGTGCTGTTCGTGTTGACAGTGGTTGTGTTGTTCGTGCTGACAGTGGTTGTGTTGTTCGTACTGACAGTGGTTGTGTTGTTCGTGTTGACAGTGGTTGTGTTGTTCGTGCTGACACAGGAGTTTGAACACCAACGCTGCATTAGAGTATGGGAGCCGCAAGCGACGCAGTATCGCGTTACGACGACGAACGCCTCTTCAAGCATTGACAGGCGCACATTCATAATGATGCGCATTAACAAATGGCAATGTTCATTGTGCGGACTATCAGACGGCGCGAAGCAATGTTTACAAGCGATTGTTCGTTTTGGGGGTGGGGGTGTAGAGGCTTTCTCTGCTCGGTCGCTGGACCGTAACTGCCCCGGCATTTCAGCCACCCCAGGTCGCTGCTTTGTGATGTTATTGATGAAGGACCGCCGCCTCGTATTCACCACGCGCATTGATATATTGAGTTGTTTTTTTTAACCTCAATATTATTTTGGTTTCCGACCCCTGACCTAGCGAGACTGTGAGGTGGGCATCTTGAACATGCTTGGGACACGTTGCTCTCAGCTTCACGTGGAAGAACAGTGACCTGGAAATCCAAGAGCTGCCTGGAGTGCTAGAGAGACTCACGTGGAGAGACTGCGACAACTTTTGAGTCTGTGGCGAACGTTGTTGAGAGCGCAGCTGCTGACTCGCACGGAGACACACGGAGAGAGAGACACACACGTAGACACTGTGTCTCTCTGCTCGTGTGTCTATGTCTCTCCGTGTCTGTGTTTTGTCTCTCTCTCTCTCAAGTTTAGAGATCTTTGGAAGAACGTAATCAACCAGGTAGGGTGTTGACTGTTGTGTTAGCCGACTCTCTGTGTTGTTTTGCATTATATTTTTAATTTTTTTTGTGTTAATTGCATACAATTAATAGGCATTGTGTTCATTATGTATGATATTGAATGAATGCTGGAAACTTTGCTCATTAACAAGTCAATGTATTTAATCACTTTGATTCTTCACCATCATTGTACACGGGGCGACACAGCACAAATGCAAGAAGTAGCAGATGACAGTATAGCAAGTAGGTTGAATACCAATCTGTAGACATTGTAAGTATTGTCCACTCGTTCGCGTTCGTTTTTGAAAGGATCCTTGAAACTCGGAGTCTTTGCAGGTTAAAGGGGCATCATTATTATCGGCTAATGACTGCAAACCCAGTCACCATTTGCTATACAAAACGCAACCGTGTACATTTGCTTTCACATGTGATATATCCTTGGTGCTCAGCCACTTGAGAGCGTTTTGTAGGGAGCGCGCGTCCTGGAAGTTCCATTGTGTATCCATGAGGAGGGCTCAATTGCTCCCTAGTGTGGAGTGCCTCTGCTGTGTACATCGTGCAAAGGGACTTCCTCTGCGCCTAGGTGCTGAGCTGAGAGAGCAGCTTGGATATATAATTGGAGAAAATTGCTCACGTGGTTTATATGTTTGGATTGGTGTGGGTGGGGAAGGGGGAAAGAACAATTACGATTACCGTGCCAGGAGAGTTAACGTAGAGTAAAGGCATGTTGCGATCATGCAGGAGGACGGGAATCAGCACACTGCTACATTATGGACCTGTAAACCTGGAGATCTGAGTTTGATTCCAGGTCGCTGCTAACCACAGTGTTGAGCGATATCTCACACCCCCCCTTCCCCCCCACTTTCACTAACTCTCACTGACTAGCATGGTGAAGTTTTAGTCAAACAACCGCCGTGACTGGCACGGGGTGGGGAGGTCTTCGTACTGGAGTCGTTTGGCATATTGCTGGGACTTATGATAATGCCAAGCCATGTGGGAATATTATATATATAGCTCGTAGGTCAGACCTGATATTAAGTGTGAGATAATTGTGATTTGGAATCCACTACTAAAATTCATTTCACACACGTACATTACACGATTAATTATCCGCTTGTCGCGCCAACATTTTTGATTGAATAATCTTCTTAGAAATGTGCAAAGTGCCTTTCTGTACAAGGCACCCCAGTTATTGTGGTTAATTGAGAATGCTCTGCACTTGAGCTGTGCCGATGGCTGAGCGCCGGTGCTGTCGCAGAGTGCTCGACTCACAATCAGTGGTTGTCACATGGGTGAACTCGTTCTCTCCGTAGGAATGTGGAATTTCCACCACGGGCTCAGAGCAATGAGTACCTTCACACTAATTTGAGCAGCAAGACGCGATGTGTTTTGACCTTTCAAAGTGAGAGTGTTCCCTCTTGAGATCGACTGGACAGATCGACAACTACTGGACATTTTATTCTTGGTTCTTTCGGTAAAGTCACGCAGAGGGGAAACAATAAAATAATTATAATAAAAAAGATACATATAAAACAATACAATTCTCACGACGTTTGTGAAAAAGAGCTTTATAGCTCGTTGGATTCCTCCAGGATAATTAAAGATTCTGATTCTGATAATGTATGTATGTATGTTGAACTTATTGCGTACCTTACGCAGCCAACTGCTGCTAATTGGAGGTGCGGGGGAAGGATAACAAACTTAACGCAAGAAACCTGCGGCTGCTCTTTCGTTTCTCTTCCCGCAGGCTTCAGGTTCCTCCGGGCGCTGCGCCTCATTCAGTTCTCCGAGATTCTGCAGTTCCTCAACGTTCTCAAGACCAGGTGCAACATGGACCCCATGAGGGGCTCGCTGCCCCGTTAACACAGTCACCCTTTCCTTTCTCTATTTCATCACCGCCTTATCATTATTATCATTGGCATCGTGTCACGAGATGAATACACCTCCATTGGGAACGTCCACAGCGAGCAGGGCATAACATCGTGCCAGGGAACACCTCTCAGAGGGTGGTGTCATGAGATTATTTCTCAACTCACATCAATTGGCTTATAACTTAATTCAAGATAATGGACTCGTTCTAGATTTAAAGCTTTCGTGACTGCTAGGATCCATACTCTTTGGTTCTATTGGGTAAAGTCACGTAGGTGAAAATAAAATAACAAAAAAATGTTTGTTATTTTATAACAAAAAAATGTTTGTTATTTTATTTTCACCTACGTGACTTTACCCAATAGAACCAAAGAGTATAATGGACTCGTGTTATGTCCTGTTTTGAGCATTTGCCACACTTTAATCCAACCGGAGTGTGCCATCCTTGGAGCTGGAATATGCCAAATAAAGTGATGGACCACGTGTCTATTTCATTTGTAGCCCCAGGTGACCAGACTGAGAGCATCGGCTGACTACACTTGAGGACCCAGTTTAATCACTGGAGAGGGGCCCAGGATTCAAACCCAGAATCTCAGTGATGCCGGCTCAGTGCTTTGATAGAGACATATTCCTTATTAGCTCAGCCACTTTCACATGATTTATCTTGGGGAGAACTTTATCTGCAGCCGAGAATGGCTGGGTTCGGGTTAAAGGTGACCCACGTACCCCAGGTTGCAAGGAGCATTGAGGTGTTTAAAGACATAATCAATAATGTACATCAATAGAAATCATCCTGATTGTGTGAGATGGATGCTTAATTATTGACGGTGATGTGATTTGGAGTGGACAGGAAGCCCCAAAGGATGTAAATGTAAACATTGGTGTACTGGTTTTAAAATGATCTTTTATCCGCAATCAAAACAATATCAGATTGTCAGAGAAATGCCTCACAAGACGACAGCACAGAACTACCTCATAATAGTACATCTCTTGCCCATAAAGAGTGGTTTACCTCATGCCAGTCATTATATACGTACCACTATGTATGTATAATTGATCCCTCAAGACCATGGTCTTGGCTTAAAGGAGTAAATAACCCAGTACGTATGACTAATGCGTAACTGGGATGAGAGCATTGTCACCGCAATTGAAGGCCCTCTTTAATTATGGGCTTATACCTAGCTTCAAAATAACGATTTAATTCATGTTTTCTCAATGGCTTGAATTGGGAGTCTGGGCACCCAGCCCCTTTCCCATGACAATGCTGTTTTCCGAACCTTGTATATCCCGTCTGCATTGAGGTCACCATAGGTCATGAAGACAACACTGTGTTTTGAGAAATCCCGTCAGCTTTAGGTTCAACACAGATCAGATCGCGGCCACATTGCCCAGTGCATGTCCGCTGTGACAGCTGCTGGATTTTGTTTCTTTTATCCACATCATCATCATTGCCATCATCAGCCATGATCAATCCACTTCTGGATGAAGGCTTCCCCATACCGTCGCTATCTCTCACGATCCTGAGATATAATAATCCGCCTAGCACCTCCGATTAGCACGGTTGGCTACTTACGGTGTAAAAGAATCTTGATTTGAAGCTTTCGTAACTGCAGGAATCCATACTCTTTGGTTCTTTCAGTAAAGTCACGTAGGTAGAAAAATAATAGATAGGTGGTTGTCCCACCTGATAACAATTGCTTGTGTTGCGATCGAAACTTGGTGATCTATTATTTTTCTACCTACGTGACTTTACCGAAAGAACCAAAGAGTATGATGTAAAAAAAGTTAAACATACTTTCAATGTCTGATTTCGTCATTGCCCCGTCTTCTTGGCTGCCACTCTGTAATATGTATTGACAGTCGGTCATCATCCCCTCTGTTGATGTGTCCTGCCAAAGCCCATGCACTTTTCTTGATAGATTGAGTTATGTATTTCAACTTGGGTATGTTCTCTAGTCCAAGCGTTCCTCATTCTGCATAACAATGTCTTTTTAGAGCAAGCATCTCCCCCATGCTTCTTTTCACACTTTTTAGTTTGTTTCAGTTTTCTTTGTTAATGTTCATTCATCCGGTCCACATGTCATAGCAGGTAGGACACATCGATGTGCTATCAGTATTGCATTAACACAAATGCGTTAAAAATGGATTTAAATTTCGATTTAAAGCTTTCGTAACTGCAAGGATTCATCTTCTTTGGTTCTTTCGGTAAAGTCACGTAGAATGAGAATAATATAATAAAATAAAGTAAAATAAGACTATAAAATTCTCACGACGTTACTTAAACTCCTTTGTCAAGAGGTTTCACGCCTCTCACCGAGCTTAAAAAGACGCTAGAAATCTTAACAACGCTCATTGGAGCACTGTCGTCCCGACAGTTCTGTTCTTTCACCTGATGAAGGCTACTTGTGTTGTGGCCGAAACGTCGTGAGAATTTTATTGTCTTATTTTAATTTATTTTATTATTTTATTCTCATTCTACGTGACTTTACCGAAAGAACCAAAGAAGAAGAATGAATTTGTATTTATTTTTAAATTTTAAAAAATCCCCAAGATCTGAATAACTGTGTCATCTAATTAGGCTTATTAAATAGGCGTGCTGACCTCACAGCAACAACCAATCAGATTTAAGCGAGATATTAACCAGCACAAATGTGTTCATTAATTACCAGCGCAGGCTCGCATATTCATGAGCAGTCAGAATGAATAATGCATATGTTCATCATTCACCCAGATAATTTTGAATATCATTTGAATAAATTAACTTGCAATGATTAATATATAGTTTAAATTTGATTGTTTTTTGCTGTGAGGTCATGACCCTCCTATTTCAGAAGCTGTATCAGGTGACAAGCTGAGTCTGACTTTATGGATCTTTCATGCCGATTTATTGGATGTTGTCCTAATGGTGCTTGGCAGTCTAGAGCGAATCGTTTAAATTGCTATATTGTTATACACGTGATATTTGTTTGCCAATTTCAGGTGGTGGAGGGTCTTAGCGACACAAATTTTGCTTAACCCAAAAATCAACCATGAATCATATTGGCTGCGAAAAACTACGTGTTGAGATCAATACAACAAGGGAGACCTGTATTTGTCAAATTACACTGAGAGTGCCAGTTATTGGGACTTTGTCTGGGACTTGGCACCCAGTGGCACGAGCTATTGAATGTTTCCTTCCTAACAGATGGTGCGCCTCGCTGATAAACTTCCCCTACAATTTACTGGGCAGCTGCGGCACGAGTTGGAACGGTTGTGGAGCCTGGTCTTGTGGCGAGTGCATTAATCACAATTCTGACGATGAATATGTAATGCCCACCATGGAAATTAGAGACGACTGAAGATTTCTCTTTCAATAAAGGGCGGGTTTATTATAACCGCACGGAGAGTAAAATCAGTCAATATTCTCTATGACCGTGATGCTTAACTGAATATGTAATTGCACACACGCTCTTTCACTGCCACAAACTCTCGCCTTCGCCAATCTGGCCACGCAGCCATCCCACCCACCCTCGTTCCGACAAGTTCTCCCTGGATTCGCCTGCCTCCTGTTGGCTGGAATCTCCCGCTTCTCCGTCGGTCCGCCAATACTCCTCCGCCCTGTAAACCTGCACCATCCTCCCACTTCACACCGCTCTCCTGCGATTCCCTCCCCCTTTCGGTCCATACCCCTTTTATTATCTTTTACCCTAGCCCAGGGGTCGGTAACCCGCGGCTACCGGAGCCGTGGGCGGCTCTTTAAGGACTGTCCTCGTGACGTTATTTATCAAGGACCACCGTCTCGTATTCAAATGCCTTGCGGCTCTTGAAATATTTATTTTTGTTTTGTTTCACCGAATTTGAAAAGAATGGCTCATCTTGTTATTTTGATTGCCCACCCCTGCCCTAGCCCCATCCTCACGATATCACCCATTAACCACGCCCATATCTCTGCATCCATTGGCCCTTCTGGCCATACACTTCACAGGGCTTTCAATTCCCCTTCTATTCCACCTGCAGTCCATGAAGGCAATGTTGCCTTGACAACTCCCTCCATCGTTCCATTGGCCCGCCTACTTCATCGCTGGCCCTCATCTTCTCGGGCACCCTCGTCCCTCCCCAGCTGTCCCTCTATGCCCCCCTACTAGATCCTTCTGCCTCCGTGCTTTCCCCATTAGACTCCATCCCCTCCGTACTGTCTCCACGGGAGCCCTGTGCCTCTACTCATTAGGGTTTGTCACAAATGCAACGCGTCATCTAATGTAAGTATTGTTTTGCAAGTGCGCAACATCATAGGACAATAACATGAAACGTTAAATTAATAAGGAATAGAAACGCATGCGGTATTTAAACACCCATTATTATCCACATACAGGATGCTCTTGAAATAGGTGAAAGACTCGGTGAGCTTTCCTCGATAATAAATGGTGTGGTAATAATGTTCTGACGATGACCAAATTATCTGGAATCTGCCCAATCTTATCAGATCTCAGAAGCTAAGGCTGAGCCTGGATAGCGCTTGCCTGGCAAACAACATGCAAACCCGGGTGGTATAAGCTGCTGGGATACATGCGTGGCAGCAGAGGGCAATGCATCGAATTATATTGTTGTACCGTACATAGTTCTATGCTCCCACATCTCTGCTCCCCACCTACACGAACCAACTCGCTCTGATCAGCATGACAGAGAATTGTCAAGTAACCCCCAGCAGTGGACTGACAGAAAGGTTCTACATTTACATGATTGTTATCTAATGTGCGTGTGCGTTTTAATATCTTTCAGTAATTCCATCAAGCTGGTAAACCTGCTCTCAATCTTCATCAGCACCTGGCTCACTGCGTCGGGGTTTATACACCTGGTGAGTCGGCTCCACGCGAGTGTCGAGTAGTCATGTCTGTCTGCTATGTGTTCCACCTGCCAGGTCTGAAGCGGCACGCGTGTTGAACTGGCACGCGTGTTGTACCTGCCAGGTCTGAAAGGCACACGTGTTGTACCTGCCAGGTCTGCACGGGCACACGTGTTGTACCTGCCAGGTCTACACGGGTACGCGTGTTGTATCTGCCAAGTCTGCAGGGACACGTGTGTTGTACCTGTCAGGTCTGCACGGGCACGTGTGTTGTATCTGCCAAGTCTGAACGGGCACGTGTGTTGTACCTGCCAAGTTTGAACGGGCACGTGTGTTGTACCTGCCAAGTCTGCAGGGGCACGTGTGTTGTACCTGTCAGGTCTGCACGGGCACGTGTGTTGTATCTGCCAAGTCTGCACGGGCACACGTGTTGTACCTGCCAAGTCTGAACGGGCACGTGTGTTGTACCTGCCAAGTCTGCAGGGGCACGTGTGTTGTACCTGTCAGGTCTGCACGGGCACGTGTGTTGTACCTGCCAAGTCTGCAGGGGTACGCGTGTTGTACTTGCCAGGTCTGCATGGCCACGCGTATTGTACACTTTCAGTGTTTATTTGTGTTATATGAATGGGCTCTAATACACTCTGTCTAGCCGCGAAGTGATTAACGCACCCATGTGTTCTCATTCTGGTTGGAGATGAATTATACCAACCTGAACTACTTAACTAAAATTAAGTTATTTTTTTTATTATACCAGATAAGACATACTGAACGATGTAGCTCTTTTTCAGAAGTGACCTGGCCACAAATGATAGCTCAATGAAGTGGCTTATCACGTGGAAATGTATAGCAGTCAAATATTCTAGGACCCGGAGAAAAGTCATGAAACTGGGAGTCCACGTGACCACGGGGAGGACAAACTCCAAATATACAGGCATTAGGGTCGGGATCGAACCCACAACTTCCTGTATACCAGACGAGGGAGCTATCAAGGCCGCAGCCTGTTAACTTTTTCTTTGTTCGCCTGCACTTTTCATAATTCTGCATACACCCCAAATTGCAAAAATGTTTTACGATTGTTAATAATTTAGAAAGGATAATTATATATATCTACCGTAGCATGAAATACAGTATCACAGCATTTCCTCATGAGTGCTGTGTAATTGGCAGTGTGTGTTTGAGTGCAGAGCCGAACCTATTTTTGTCACCATTAATTTCCACCTCTTTTCTTATACTTTAATTGGAATATGGTAATGATTGAAATGGCTTCATTCCGTGCAATTAAATATTGAGCTAATTTTAAAGTACGAATATGGAAATGAAACTGTGGCGTTATAGATTTTGTGCTCGATGTTCTAGCATCTTCCATCGGTGGGAGGTTGCCTGGCAATCTGTCGTGCGCTGCACTACGTAAGAAAAAAAAACTATTTGGCATATCCGTTTAACTAATTAAAAAACTTTTTTTGTAAATATTTGTTGCTGAGTTAGTTAGTTGTCGAATTCATTGGCATTTATTAATTGGCACTTACATTCTCAATTTTGATGGATATTAATATTGTTACGTTTTCTTGCGCAGAGTGGCAGACAAGGTTCACCGTTGAGGTCACACGAGGGAAATGGCCACGTGACGTTTGAGTGAAATTACCACTGCGTGGCATCTGATTTCGTCACGTTGCACTTGATATCTTTTCCAAGAGTTCGCCGCCGAGTTCCAATGTCACAACCTAGGCTGCTTCGTCATGAATTATCCAGTGCTTTCGGAAAAGGTGAACGTGCGGCCCTGCGTTTTGCTCGCTCACTCGGCTTCTGGCGAAAGGGCCTCCATGAGAGGAAGGTTTTGAACCATTGGCGGTCCTCGAGAAATTATCTTCAGGCCCCCCCTCCCTGCCCCCCTCCCTCCGTCCCTCCTTATGAGACGGCAGAGGAGATATTGACAAGAGACAGTGGCGTAGCGAGATAAAATTAATTTATCCCAAAATAGAGATGGAGTGAGATGGGAGAAGAGAGATGCAGACAAGATGGAGATGACAGGTGAATTAGCTTTTCATGTTTATTTTGTTTACTGTTTTAGGATTTGAAATTGGAGCTGATATTTAACGTACCTCTAAATATCATGAATCCATAGCTTCTTGAGCTTCGTGGGGGCCATGCTTTTGCCATAGTTTGAGAATACTGTACCTGACGACGCCAATGGAATCAAGAATTGCCGTGTCGAGTAATTGACATCCAAAGAACATGTTCAGTCTCATAAGCATGGAACCCATATACAACTTCTGAACTCCGTGGGATTTCCATAAATATCAAGAATCATCGTAATGTTATTCCCGCTTCAGCCTGGGTTATTATAAAATATACTTTTAAAAGTTATGTTTTACTTAAGGACAAATATTGCTGGAAATCTACAGTAAGTAATTTAAAATCGAACGTAGAATTGATAGCCTCGAAATGCAAAGTAGTGCAGTGCATTTTATAATTGAATAAGGGTGTAGAACAGTATGGGGAGTGGTTATGTAAGGTTAACGCGCTAAGCTACGAACCCAGCAACCCAAGTCCGATTCCTTCTCACGGCCAACACCGGTGACGATTATCTGAACCGGTCCTGGGTCTCCCCTAGATCGACTCAGCCTCAAATGAGTACCCGGTGCAGTGTGTAAACATTGCCACTGGGGAGACAAAGGCTGCCGGGCGTGGTGCTGACCACCCACCCCGACGTGTGCCGTGCCGGCCTTCATGGACGCTCGCTAACAGCACTTGCTAAGGCTACACGGGGGATCTTTGTCTTTGGGTAGATGCATTGAAGAGCTGGTGTTTATTTTAATTGTCATGGCACTGGGAGCCTCTTTGTCGCCAGCTTTGCCGCGGCATATTTTATTACACGGGGGAAGGAAGGCTGTGGGGCGAGCCGGAGGATAAGAGGGCTTCGCTCCACTTCAAACCGACTCCCTCCTGAGCAACCTCGGGCTCTGTGTCCTCTGCGCGCGAGGCACTCCGCCGGATGTGTGTTTGCCGGCACCTGACGACGCGGGTGGCTGCCCAGGAGAAGTGAAACGTGACCTGGCAGACAACGGCGTCAGTCTCGGGTTGGAGGATCTTCAGTGGGATACTGGCAGCTGGGGGTTCACCAACCGCCAGCGGCGAGGCAAGTCTGTCTTTCAGAGCCAGCTGCCCGGTCTGAAACGCTCCTGATTTATCCAACTGCTGCCTTGTTTTTCGGCGTGAGTCCATGGTCCCAGAGCAGATAGTAGGTAATAGGCATGTTATGATATTGCAGTACCTTCAGTGGCGTAGCAATATTGTCAGCTCAGGGGGTGTGGCAATTGTTCAGGTGGGCCCCAATATTTGATTTGTCTCCCAGGCGATTATATTTCACGGCTCCTCTTGCCTAATCACATCGTTACGCTCACGATCTCGAACATTTAACGCTGTACGGGGTGCTCCGTGTTAAATACTTTTTGTTCTTTGGGTCCGTCCATAAATGACGTCACGCACCTGGAGGGGGGGGGTCAGACATTTGTGACGAGGGGGGGGGGGGTATGAGAAATGTGACGTCACATCAAAATGCGCACCTTTGAATAAATATAGACAACACGTTCTACTTAATTAAATAGACTTTTCAATTAAAAAAATGTTTTCCTATAACAGAGTGCAGCGCCACATTAAATACGCACTACAATGACAATAGTTTAAAGCGATTTGAAGCATGATTTTGGGGGGGGGGGGCAGAGCTTTGTGACGTCATATTTGAGGGGAGTCTGACTTTTTGTGACGTCGTGTGACGAAGGTGGGGGGGGTCAATAATCGTCTAAAATCGCGTGACGTCATTTATGGACGGCCCCTTTGACACTGTTGTTGAAAACAAATCTCATGGTGGTTGTTAAGGAGGCCCCCAACTCGTAGCTTTGGCCACCAGGGGGCCCAAGGTATCACCTGCCTCCACGCTCGTTACACTGTCGTGTACCTCCCTTTTCCAGGCATCCAATGAATGTCAATTTGTTCTGCTGTCTCGTTTGTGTTGTTTATAATTATTTTCGTCTCATGTTTGTGCAGTCGTTTTTTCATTTAACCGAACAATAACATTCCATTTACGCATAATATGCATACATTGTGAATATCTGATTATCAAACACATCATCCAATGCATGTATTGTGATTGAAAGAATCAATTTTAATTCCTGACTTGATGCAAACATTACCACGATAATATGCATGTAAAAATGCATTTGCTTTGCAATTGAATAATTTGTCATGACTTGTTTTCAAATTATTTTTTTTGTAAATGTTTTACTGTCTCTCATATATTCTGTCTTGTTGGTGCTTGCGCTTTGAACAATTGCAAGCAACGTGCATTAACTGGATATAGGAGGTCGAGTAGATTATACAATTCGATGCGTGTTTTGTGCGCGTAACAATCGGCTTTAATTGATTAATTATAAATGAGTTTCTGAGTTTTGTGTTCCAAGCATTGAATTTCCAGAATGAATAGCTTTATAGGTATTGTGAAACGTGATATGCCTAAACTGTACTCATTTTGTTGGGCGGTTGGTGAAGAAGGCGATAGTATAAGCCATACCTGACGATGCCTTTACCGTGACATCATTAAACTATATTAGAATATATTCAAATCAATAGGCCTTGAACTGGCAGGTTGAGTGATCTGTGAAGTGTAAGAAGCAGGTTGCCAATATCCACTGTCCACAACTCCCTCCACTTGTCTTGTCTGTTTACGTTCAAGCTCATGATCTTACTCTTTTTCCATCAGAGCATCACTCAGGCCTCTCAAAGCCTGCTTTCCTAACCCACACAGGTGACATTAAGTTGCTCATGTCATCAGCAACATCATCAGTCACGGTCAATCAACTGGCGAATGAAGGTCTCCCCTAGCTGCCGTGACCTTTCTCAGTTGTGTACACGGTTCTTTTGGGATGCACGGTTTTGGGGATTTTCCCATAATGCTTTGTGTCTGTGCTTCAATGTTTTTTTAATAATCTGTAACATGGGGTTAGCATGCACACAGTTTACAGACACACGGTAATATATATTTATTCAATACAAAGGTATTTATATGTGTAGACAATATTGAGCCTGTTGAAATGCAGCATTGATCCCTAAATTAGAGTTAATTGGCTCATACAGTAGCTTAAAAGGTGGCAATTACATGCAACAATTTCAACTTTTGATGTTTCCCCCCCCCCCCCGATTTTGGCATTGCTCAAAGTGAAAGCAAGGCCAGTGACGGGGGCTGGACCTAGTTATATCTAACTTGGACTCATTATGTTTTCAGCAACTACACGTGTGCAGTTTGCCTTTGTTTGTAGATATCGCTGGCTCATCGCCAAGGGCAGCATATTTTGTATTTAATTTACTGGATCTTGCTTACCCATTCATGCATATGGCACTGAATAAATCACTTGTAAACAAAAACAACATCTGGTCTGCTCCACTTCCATCCCAAAACTGTAGAGGGTTCGGTTTTCTTCCATCTCCGGGATATTCGACAATTTTAGATCGCGTTTTATGCGGGCGTCACTGAATGTTGCCCACCGAATTTGAAAGAGGTGTTGCATGCTACTGGCCGGCGACTGCTTCTGTAGAAAACTACTTGGTGAAGGTCACCAACACTGACGGGTTTTCATATCCGAGGTCTCTCACAGAGCATGGAGGCAAATCATTTATCATTGCTGAAGAAGGCGTTCCCTTGAGGGAACACCGGGGTGAGGTCTTATAATGTAGTTTTACACTGAGATAAGCATTTCACATGTTTACGTTGCCCTTTATTATTTTTACGTGAGCCCGCTGCACATTTTAATAGATGCTTCCATGCCTTGGAATGTGACCCCAGTGCTTAAAAAAAGAAACCAATAGCTGGAAAGGAAAAGCGCACAGCTGTATGGACATTTATGAAGGTTGCAATACAGATCCGGACCTGCTAATTCAGGTAGATTTGAAACAATTTTAAAATGACAAAACCTCCTTTTGATAATGAAGGATAACATCACATTTTTATAATATATAGGATCACGTGACGTGCAGTGTAGGTAATGTGAGGCTTTTAGCGGTCACTGAATCTGATGCGCCATCGCTCAGTACAATTCCACGACAATATGGAAACTCTCCATGACAACTCGAGGCTCGCGTTGATCAACATTGTTTTACCCATGTGGCATTTGATGAAGTCGCCGAACTAGGGAGTCAAGGGAAAGTAGTCAATATGTGTGCCCCAACCCTTTTTTTATTTCTCAGTGTAAAGCTGAACTTGCTGAGGTGCGTACGGAAGGATTGGATACAACAAAACAAAAACAGCCACACACATTAGTCATTCATACTGCTCCCACGAATGCCTACTGCCCAAAACGTTGGCCTGCTGTATATTTTGAACCATCAAGTGAACTCTGGTCATCCTCGCATCGGCGTTTGGCTGGCCATTGGAACAAAGATGGTTACTGCATCGTGCACTTTAGATGCGCTTCTGCGGCCGTCTGGAACGCTCTCGCTTGCACTTTTAAATCAAGATTGAAAACTAATTTCTTCAGAACTGCTTTTTTATTTTTAGTTTGTTGTCCTTCCCCGCACCTCCGATTTGCACGGATAGCTACGTACGGTGCGAAAGAAGTTCAACATAAACACATACGTACGTTATTTTCCGTTCGAAGGCAGTGTTAATGACAAACGTGGTGTTTTGATAATTAATTCGTGCCCGTGCACCTTTTGCAATGCGGTCATTTATAAGTCGGTGCTCCTCGACCTCCGCTATTCCACGTCGCTCACTCCTTGATCTTTTGCGGCGCGAGTCTTTGGCCAACCGCGCACGCGGCGACCGAGGGAGTTCAAAGGTCAGGGGAGTGAGGTGTGGGTGGGGTGCCACGGATGGCCTGCGGCTTGTAATGAGGTGCGTCAATTGGTGAGGTAGAGAGGGTCGGGGGGCGGGATCGGTCACGAAGCAGCACGGAAAGTCCGTCTGTCCTAGCTTGTGAACGGTCCGCCTCTTTAATTTCCCATAATTCCATAAGTGCAGTTGCACGCCTGATGGGGGGGGGGGGCACTGTTTGCGAAGCTCTGCTTCAAGTCATTTTATTTTATTTGGGTTGAAGTTGAGCACCATAAATCATGATAACTTGTGACGATTGAGATAGTCTAAGGGCCTTTTACATTGACATTACAGGGACTCCTCTACTTACGCACGAGTTAGGTTCTAGAGGTCTGTTCGTAAGTCGATTTGTTCGTCGATTCCAAACATGTTGTACGGCATGTACACTAAACACGGGGAATGGCTTTAAAAGTTGCATAATCTCCTGTAGATGTAGATGCCACTGGTTCTTCACGTTCTGCAGATGTAGATGCCACTGGTTCTTCATGTTCTACAGATGTAGATGCCACTGGTTCTTCATGTTCTACAGATGTAGATGCCACTGGTTCTTCATGTTCTACAGATGTAGATGCCACTGGTTTTTCGTGTTCTACAGATGTAGATGCCACTGGTTCTTCATGTTCTACAGATGTAGATGCCACTGGTTCTTCATGTTCTACAGATGTAGATGCCACTGGTTCTTCACGTTCTGCAGATGTAGATGCAACCACCGCCATCTATTGCACGGCGGTTGAACTTACGACTCTAGGTCTAAAACAGGCAACTGGACATATTGACAGGTTTGTTCGTATCTCTGAAAGTTTAAAAGTCGAATGTTCGTAAATAGAGGGGTCACTGTACACACTCACCACTGAAGGACGTTTTTGGAAAGGTCAATGAATAAAGTTGACATGAAAATACCTGAATCACGTGAACATGTTTGAATTGACGTTTACAGAGATTTAAGCGGCAAGCACAGCAGGTTTTTGTTTATATTTGAATTGCCATTGGTATATCTGTGGTTTATACAGATGTTTGTGCTTTTCTCCAAGGCAGTGCGTGGGGGGGGGACGTATTACCATAAGATAATTAAACATGCAATACATTGTTAATCTCGTCACGAGACATGGGAGTACATCACTGAGAATCGATCTCTCGCAACAACAACAAAAATCACCGCACAGTGGCTCGCGAGGCTGTCACCACCTATCGCGAGTCTCACGATGCAAAAGTACATTTTAGTTCCTTGCGCAACGAGCTGATTCCGTCGGGTCATCTCTCAGTGGACGTCCCCACTTCGTGCGTGTCGCCAAATCGCTTTGACTGGCAACGTCGTCGTTACCTTTGGAATCGCACCGTCTCTTGCACATACTCCTGTCACGTCTTCAAGGCCGGGCTTTGCTCTTGCTCAGGATTTTAGGGCGTTGACGTCTTCTTCTTCTTCTCTCGAGCAAGTAAAGCTTTAGTTATTAGTGCACTAGGAAACTCTCTTGTTTACTTTAATATTTTTTCAACTAAATTGTTGATTTTCAGCTCCTCGGTCAAATCCACTGCTGGATGAAGGCCTCACCATGCCGTGTCAGTCTTGGGGGTTGTTTGACCATACTTTATCATGTTGGTCAGTGTGGGTTGGTGAAGATAATTTTGCTCAGGTCACTGGGTTCATAGCAGAGTGTGATAACCAAAGTATCACCACTCTAACCCCCAATTCTTTACAGTGTATGTATAGATGTTTTAATATAAAGTTACGTGCAATGAGCATGTGGTCACGTGGCCCGCCAGGTGACCTGATTCACATATTGGTGGAGGAGAGGTGGATGTTAGTTTTGCGTAAATATATAATTATAAATGGCCAGCTCTGCAGTAAGTATTTGCATTGTTGGACCATTTTTTCACTATTCTGTCGCTGCATGAATTGGGTCCCATACATTATTTTAATGACTTTTCGAAATTGCTTTTTTGTACAAACCAAGATGTGGTACATAACTAAATTTACAGTTCCAGTTAATCTGATAAGAACTTAACATGCAGCAGGTGGCGTCTGCAATGGATACGGCAGACTCCTGCCTTAGCGGACACCTCCTGTGGAGACAAAGCCAACTTGGCAGCTGTGGTTATTATAAATATTCAATAAGAAATTGGCCCAACATCCGACGTAAGAATCGTCTCCCATCCTGAAAGAGGCCTTCGAGACTCGGCGTGCTTTTCCTGGCTAAACAATGGTTATTTGCTGGAGAACACATGAGACCTCCTTTGCCAGTAGCAAGATATAGTAATAGGTTTTTACCCTTTTATCTGGCACCAAAACTGACACCTTTATACAAGGGATCATGTTTGCAATAACCACAACACAAGTAGTCAAAATGCAAACAAAAAGACACAACTCTGATAATGATATGCACTGTCCTTGAAATTGATTGGTCCACACCCAAGACGGCTTTTCTTAGAGCCTAGTCTCCACTTGTGTTGGACCAGAAGACGCCAGAAGGCATACAACTAAAAAACAGCGCACTATCAGAGTATTGAGAGCTCGGGGTAAGCATTTACATTATGACACCTCCTTTGCCAGTAGAAAAAGGGGTAAAGACCTATTACTATATCTTGCTACTGGCAAAGGAGGTCTCATAATGTAAATGCTCACCCCGAGCCCTCAATACTCTGATAGTGTGCTATCAGTTGTACGCCTTCTGGCGTCATCTGGTCCAACACAAGTGGAAACTAGGCTCTAAGAAAAGCCGTCTCGGGTGTGGACCAATCAAATTCAAGGACAGTGCATATCATTATCAGAGTTGTTTCTTTTTGTTTGCATTTTTGACTGCTTGTGTTGTGGTTATTGCAAACATGATCCCTTGTATAAAGCTGTCAGTTTTGGTGAAAGGTAAAAGGGTAAAAACCTATTACTAACACAAAAAAGGTGATTGTTTCCGTGTATATAATAACGAACAAGCGATGCAGATGGATTCGACGGCGTGTAGCAATCGATGCGACGCGTGTCCTTTCACCGCGATTAAGGGTCGGGTGGGGTGGGGGGGGGTTGCTACCACGCAAGGCTCCAGCTGCTCTCGGAGCCAGTGGAGCCGTAGTGTGCGGTGCCACTGCAATGGAGATTCACCACGAAGAAGGAGAGGGAACTTGGTTGACCAAATGGACATTAATTTGGTGGTGCAGGGCCTATCCCCAAGCCGGTCCTGGTTGCCACCTGCCTGTGGTCGACCCAGACGGTCTGGGAATTGGAATCCGTGTTTGGGTGGCAGGAATTGATTTGTACTGTGCCCAGATCTGGTGGCATGTTCAACATTTTTTTGACAGCATACTGCACGGTTTTCATAGACCTCAGGCTGACTGAGAAAAAATGGCCGGCTTGAGGTCTGTGGACACGGTGGCGACACGGTGGTGGTAGTAGGGAGCGATAGTGTAGTGGTTAGTGTAGTGGTTAGTGTAGTGGTTAGTGTAGTGGTTAGCGTAGTGGTTAGTGTAGTGGTTAGTGTAGTGGTTAGCATAGTGTATAGTGTAGTGGTTAGTGTAGTGGTTAGTGTAGTGGTTAGCGTAGTGGTTAGCGTAGTGGTTAGTGTAGTGGTTAGTGTAGTGGTTAGCGTAGTGGTTAGTGTAGTGGTTAGCGTAGTGATTAGCGTAGTGGTTAGTGTAGTGGTTAGCGTAGTGGTTAGCGTAGTGGTTAGCGTAGTGGTTAGTATAGTGGTTAGCGTAGTGGTTAGTGTAGTGGTTAGTGTAGTGGTTAGCGTAGTGGTTAGCGTAGTGGTTAGCGTAGTGGTTAGCGTAGTGGTTAGTGTAGTGGTTAGCGTAGTGGTTAGCGTAGTGGTTAGTGTAGTGGTTAGTGTAGTGGATAGCGTAGTGGTTAGTGTAGTGGTTAGCGTAGTGGTTAGCGTAGTGGTTAGCGTAGTGGTTAGTGTAGTGGTTAGCGTAGTGGTTAGCGTAGTGGTTAGCGTAGTGGTTAGCGTAGTGGTTAGCATAGTGGTTAGTGTAGTGGTTAGTGTAGTGGTTAGCGTAGTGGTTAGCATAGTGGTTAGCATAGTGGTTAGCGTAGTGGTTAGTGTAGTGGTTAGTGTAGTGGTTAGCATAGTGGATAGTGTAGTGGTTAGCATAGTGGTTAGCGTAGTGGTTAGCGTAGTGGTTAGCGTAGTGGTTAGTGTAGTGGTTAGTGTAGTGGTTAGTGTAGTGGTTAGCGTAGTGGATAGTGTAGTGGTTAGCGTAGTGGTTAGCGTAGTGATTAGTGTAGTGGTTAGTGTAGTGGTTAGCGTAGTGGTTAGTGTAGTGGTTAGTGTAGTGGTTAGCGTAGTGGTTAGCGTAGTGGTTAGTGTAGTGGTTAGCGTAGTGGTTAGTGTAGTGGTTAGCATAGTGGTTCGCATAGTGGTTCGCATAGTGGTTAGCGTAGTGGTTAGTGTAGTGGTTAGTGTAGTGGTTAGCGTAGTGGTTAGTGTAGTGGTTAGCGTAGTGGTTAGTATAGTGGTTCGCATAGTGGTTCGCATAGTGGTTAGCGTAGTGGTTAGTGTAGTGGTTAGTGTAGTGGTTAGCGTAGTGGTTAGCGTAGTGGTTAGTGTAGTGGTTGGCGTAGTGGTTAGTGTAGTGGCTAGCGTAGTGGTTAGTGTAGTGGTTAGTGTAGTGGTTAGTGTAGTGGTTAGTGTAGTGGATAGTGTAGTGGATAGTGTAGTGGTTAGTGTAGTGGTTAGCATAGTGGTTAGCGTAGTGGTTAGTGTAGTGGTTAGTGTAGTGGTTAGCGTAGTGGTTAGTGTAGTGGTTAGTGTAGTGGATAGTGTAGTGGTTAGCATAGTGGTTAGCGTAGTGGTTAGCGTAGTGGTTAGTGTAGTGGTTAGCGTAGTGGTTAGTGTAGTGGTTAGCATAGTGGTTAGTGTAGTGGTTAGTGTAGTGGTTAGTGTAGTGGATAGTGTAGTGGTTATTGTAGTGGTTAGCATAGTGGTTAGCGTAGTGGTTAGCGTAGTGGTTAGTGTAGTGGTTAGCGTAGTGGTTAGCATAGTGGTTAGCGTAGTGGTTAGCGTAGTGGTTAGTGTAGTGGTTAGCGTAGTGGTTAGTGTAGTGGTTAGTGTAGTGGTTAGCGTAGTGGTTAGCATAGTGGTTAGCGTAGTGGTTAGCGTAGTGGTTAGTGTAGTGGTTAGCGTAGTGGTTAGTGTAGTGGTTAGCGCGCTGCGCGACAAACCTGGCGACACGAGTTTGATTCCCGCTCACAGCCAACACCAGGGACGATTATCTTAGCTGGTCCTGAGCCTCCCTTAGGTCGACTCAGTCTCAAATGAGTACCTGGTGCGGTGTGTAAACATCGCCACTGGGGAGACAAAGGCGGTCGGGCGTGGTGCTCGCCAACCACCCCTTCGTGCGCTGTGCCCACCTTCATAGGTGCTCGCTAACAGCACTTGCCTCAACAGTCTGTTAAGTCTATACGGGGGGGGGGGGATCTTTGTCTTTGACCCACCGCATGCTGTGACGTGCGTGGGTGCCGTGAGTCACGTGTTTTACACTGGTGGCTGAGCATCGACTGCTGGTCACGAGGCTCCGTGTTGACCGCCACTCATGCTGCCCAGTCCCACCTATGGGCAAGCACTCAACCAGCCCCACCCACTTGAGCCGTGCGGGATTTTCATGGGCAGATCTGGCCACTCGATTACTGACGCGACATGATGTTTATTTACCCAGGAAAGCCTCACCTAGTCCCAAGATTCTTATTCACGGTGGTGGGTCCTGCTATTTTTCACAGTTGGGGGACTACGCTGGCTGTATAATTTTCACAATAGAGCAATTTGAAGGTTAAATTTCAAATGCGGACAATAACAATGGATCTTTAACGTCCACTGTGAAGCAAATGATGCAAATTTGTACGGTTAATGTACCTGCAATATTAAACTAAGGGGGACATGGGGCTTGAACCACAGACCTGTGAAACTAACGGCAAATGCACCGACACTTGGCGATGTCACTGTGGTGGTTGCAGTCCAAGATCATTCCATGATGTGGCGAGTTACAGGGACCATTGAAGTAGAATATCCTACTCTATGACAACTGGCTCAGTGGTGGTGATAGATACAGCAACGCTGGTATCGAGTTTTCAAAATCTATACAAAGCGTGTGCATTTGCATCATTTTTTAAAATATATCAGCTTAAGAGAAATGAATCAGCAGGCACAGATTTGTTGTCATAGAAACGCATTTTATTAAAGAAATATAATCTCCTTTAATCAAGATTTCATGACTATATTCAGTCATAGCAAACTCAGGACGCTGGTGCTGATTAGGCCGATAGTTTTGGTGGAGATGATGAAGATGGCAATTTTTTTTATCTCCACGTTTATGGAATATAAATGAATGCAATTATATCACCAATGCAGTCCTAACGTGGCTGTTGAAATCAAGTCTTGACATGAGGGAATATCCTTCGAGAACTTCTACAGGAAGCAGAGCTTGAAACTATGTCGGGAAATCATCTTGGAAGGTGAACACCACATACCCACTGTTGGAATAACTTCAATAGGTCATCACTTGAAATACAAAATATTAATAATTCAGAGCCTTTCATCAACCCACTGCTGAATGAAGGCCTTCACACGCTGTGTTGGTCATGTGTGCTGTTTGACCGTACTTTACCGTGGTGGTCAATGCAGGTTGGTCAATGGTGTAAGCGCAGGATTGGTTCAGATATCACTCGTCACTGTTGTTAGTCATGGCCAGGAATCGAACTCAGCTGACCCGATTCATAGGGAAGTGCGAGACCCACTGCACCACCATTCCCCAAGCCTCTGTTAAACAACACGAAATGGCACTCATTGCCTCGTATTGACCAGGTGGCACTGTCATCATCCCGCAAACTGTTCATTTAAATATTTGGGTGGCGGTTAACTCATTTCGTCAGCTTACTGGGGTCCGCAGGAAGTCAACAGTGAATGTCCTGTGGAGGGAATGCTGCCTGCCATAGGAATATATTATTTAAACTGCTCAGCTGAGGACCTCTGAAGCAGATGAGCAATCACCCAACAATCCAATCGAGTACAGACAGGCCATCGCTTTGACCTTTTTTTGCATTGGCATTGGTGGCAAGGCCGGAAGACCGAATGACAATCTGCATTCGCAAAGCCTGGCTTAACTTAACTCTCTAGCGGCTGTGCAGGTCAGAATCGGCGGTCCTCGGGCTGCGCGGGCCCAATGCTTGCCACGTGCATTCGCCTCACGAGACACCCAACCCTCACCTCACGTCACTTGCTTTGCACGTCATTAATAACACGGCCGTTTTGCCGAATTAAACAAAGGCTTCGCGGCACCGTTTCCGATGGCTCTGCTTAATGTGCGTGTCGCGTCCTCGCTGCGATAGGGTCACCTTGTAAATCCGCGCACGCGCCACCGCGGTGCGGCTCACGCAGGTGACACCGACGAAAGCCACCGCCGCATCCCGTTGCCGTATTCACGGTCACATCCGCCACGGGTCTTGCCCGGTTTTCCACGCGCAGACGCTCACTGTTGCGGGCGCCTTGCCAATTCCCTCCTCGCCTCCAGTTTCGCCGGCTGCGTTAATGTGACGAACAGTGCAGAGGCGCGTTTTTATTGGAGTGATTTTGTATTGAGGTTTTCCTGAAGGAGACCTTCGGAGGGAGTGGAAATTGAGCGGCATAGGACATTGGCTGAATGTTTTTTTTTTAAGACACGTCAGCAGCCACAGCTTCAAGTGTAATGATCTTGAGTGTTGGGAAAGTGATAAAACCAATGCATTTTGTAATGGTATTCTGGTAGCAGGTTGAACATTTGAGCCTTATGTCGGTACCCCGGGGTACCATAGTGCCATGGTTCTCGGATAATGTCCGTTGATGCAGTCATTTTTAGTCTGTTGACGGTCGGCGACGCGGCCGTCGAGCGTTCAGGGTTTCAGCACAATTGTCCTCGCTGCGTTTCGACATCGCGGAGTGTGGCACTGGTTTCGGATTGATTGGTACCCCAGTCGCGGAGTTAAGTTCACCCCTGGAAAAAAAAAAGTGTCCCAGAAATAAAATGTTTAATTGCCTCGGTCATTTTGTATTATTTGGTTCCCCGGGGTCCCGCCATAACGATCATTTAATTGTATTTTTGGTGCAGTAATTGTATGCGGTATTCATTTATTATTTATGAACACATATAAACACCATGTTGAAATAATATCAGCCAATCACAAACAGAATGTTTTACCTTTGTGTGTATATATACACGAAACATATTCTAAGAACTATGAGGTACTCTGGAAAGCAAGACACACCCAATACTTGTGCCCGGTTGACAATACATTTATACAAATCTGGTCACACGCACGCACACACAGACACCTACCGGATTTTAATATGCACCCCCACAAACTTTTCTCAAAAATACTATACATGGTCTTATAATCTGGGGAATACGTTAAAAACATAAAATATATTATACATATATGTTATTTGTGGATAGTTAACCGACTGCATTATCCAGGTCAACTTTTCAAAACGTCATAATAGACCACAACGGGATGTCAATTAACATCTCCCCACGTGGCGAGATGTTAATTATCTCTCCTGGTATGCAGGAGGTCGTGGGTTCGGTCCCGACCCTGACGCCTGCTGCTGCTGCTGTATATTTGGAGTTTGCGTGTCTCTCTCTCATCATCATCATCATCACGGTGGCTAGATGTTAATTATCTCTCCTGGTATGCAGGAGGTCGTGGGTTCGGTCCCGACCCTGACGCCTCCTGCTGCTGCTGTATATTTGGAGTTTGCGTGTCTCTCTCTCATCATCATCATCACGGTGGCTAGATGTTAATTATCTCTCCTGGTATGCAGGAGGTCGTGGGTTCGGTCCCGACCCTGACGCCTCCTGCTGCTGCTGCTGTATATTTGGAGTTTGCGTGTCTTTCTCTCATCATCATCATCATCACGGTGGCTAGATGTTAATTATCTCTCCTGGTATGCAGGAGGTCGTGGGTTTGATCCCGACCCTGACGCCTCCTGCTGCTGCTGTATATTTGGAGTTTGCGTGTCTCTCTCTCATCATCATCATCATCACGGTGGCTAGATGTTAATTATCTCTCCTGGTATGCAGGAGGTCGTGGGTTCGGTCCCGACCCTGATGCCTGCTGCTGTATATTTGGAGTTTGCGTGTTCTCCCCGTCGTCGCGTGGCCTTTTTGGAGTATTCGGCTGCTATACATTTCCACACGATAAGCCACTTCGTTGAGCTATCATTTGTGATAGTCAAATCGCTTCTGAAAAAAGATCTACGTAGCTCAATGGGCCTTACTTGGTGAAATAAAAAAAAGAATGTTGTTTAGTTTATTCATGATTGACTGGACTTATAAGTCTGCACGATATCAAGTGTTCGGGCACTCACTCGGCCCCTGTGGCACTCTCGCAGGTGGAGAACTCGGGCGACCCCTGGAGAGACTTTCAGAACCAACAGAACCTGACGTACTGGGAGTGCGTCTACCTGCTCATGGTCACCATGTCCACGGTGGGCTACGGCGACGTCTACGCCAAGACCACGCTCGGACGCCTCTTCATGGTCTTCTTCATCCTGGGAGGCCTGGTGGGTGTCTGCTGTGGGCATTGTGAATAGTGACTTAAAGATCTATCATCATCATCATCGCGATCCATGGGCGGATAGCGCGTAGGTGTCCACTGCACATGTTGTCATTTATTTCCAATTTACTCCGTCTTGTGCCAGTATGCTGAAATAGCACAACATCTTTCTGGCACCCATCTTTTGTGATGCCGTCAAGCCATTCTCTGTGAGGGCCTCCTCTCTTTCCGGTTCCTTCCATTTTTCCCGAACAACATCACACGTTTAATGTTCCTGTTGTTGTCCATCCTACATATGTGTCCAACACGAGTGGCAGTTTCCTTCTCATCATTGCCTGCAACAGGTTGTCTTCTTCCATGTGCAAACCTTTTATTACTTCTACATTGGTCACTCTGTGGGTCCACATCTACATCATGCGATGACAGATTCAGGTGAGGCTGAATTAATTTCTGCTGCTAATGTTGCTGTGCCTCCGCTGAATTTGCGAAGTTGGCAGCGGTTTACAGTGTGCCCTGCGGTTTACGATGCGCCCTGTGGTGTACGATGCGCCCTGCGGTGTACGATGCGCCCTGCGGTGTACGATGCACCCTGTGGTGTACGATGCACCCTGTGGTGTACGATGCGCCCTGCGGTGTACGATGCGCCCTGTGGTGTACGATGCGCCCTGTGGTGTACGATGCGCCCTGTGGTGTACGATGCACCCTGTGGTGTATGATGCGCCCTGCGGTGTACGATGCGCCCTGCGGTGTACGATGCACCCTGTGGTGTACGATGCACCCTGTGGTGTACGATGCACCCTGTGGTGTATGATGCGCCCTGTGGTGTACGATGCACCCTGTGGTGTACGATGCACCCTGTGGTGTACGATGCACCCTGTGGTGTATGATGCGCCCTGTGGTGTATGATGCGCCCTGTGGTGTATGATGCGCCCTGCGGTGTACGATGCACCCTGTGGTGTACGATGCACCCTGTGGTGTATGATGCGCCCTGTGGTGTATGATGCGCCCTGTGGTGTATGATGCGCCCTGCGGTGTACGATGCACCCTGTGGTGTACGATGCACCCTGTGGTGTACGATGCACCCTGTGGTGTACGATACGCCTTGTGGTGTATGATGCACCCTGCGGTGTACGATACGCCTTGTGGTGTACGATGCACCCTGTGGTGTATGATGCGCCCTGTGGTGTACGATACGCCTTGTGGTGTACGATGCGCCCTGTGGTGTACGATGCGCCCTGCGGTGTACGATGCACCCTGCGGTGTACGATGTGTCCTATGGCTTGCAATACACTCCACAGTATGGAATGGCGCTCGACGTTTTGGTCAGGTTCTCCGCATTCCTGTTCTGCGCTTCCTTTGACTTTCGACTTATGAATGTGGTGACCGGATCTGGCATGAGTTGTGTGGATCAGAGTGTGCTACACTATAATCAATGACGTCATCAGCATAGTCATAACTACCTTTCATATACGGGCTTAATACTCGTATGTGTAACATGAAACTCAAAATGCATCAACATAGTAATTATTCAAGTTATTACAATAGATAAAAGGGGAACAAAATATCCGTGTAGCGTTAGTGTGAATGAATACTCAAAAGAAAACTACACATCTCTGGTAGTTCTGAAGCAGTCATGGAAATTCAGCATTCCTATGGCAGGTTCTATTCCATCCATGAAAAAAATACTATCGCGTTCCAACAAAGCAGTAGGTACTTTATCTACTCCAAGGGGATGATGGGTTGAGTGGGTCACCAACTGGGATTTTAAACACACTAGTGGAGTACTCTTCCTTAGGTGAATAACAACTTGCCTCGAGACATACTGAACAAAAACAATACTTTGTAGTGTGTCAGAGTAATCATTAATAAGATAAACACTCCTGGTGAACAAGCAGATCATAACGTAAGTTTATCTTGGCATCCTGTGCTTAATTCAAGATTTTCAGATAATTGTTGAGTCAACAGTGTGGATTTCACAAGCTGTGTGCTGGAATTGGATGCGGCTGCTTAACATGCAATAGCTGTTAATTCAGTGGTATGATTGTGGGAACGTGCCTCATGAACCGCACAGCCAAGTGTCTCAATGTTGATTCGGCAACATTGAATTGACCTGAATTTCCATGGAGTATTTTGAAATTCCAGTTCAACAGCCGTCACCATGAGCAGCCCATCGCACATTGTTGCCATGTTTTTATGTCTGCAAATTGTAGTGGCAGCTTGTTATGTGGCTACTGAAGGCAATGGGGCACATGCATATAATACACCTTGTGAAAGACCCAACGCAAGAAGATCTCTGGGTTTTGATCTTCCACGAAATTCATGGTCCACCCTAAATCGCATCCACTGCACAAACCATGGCAGATGCGGATACCTCATGTGCAAATGTTAAATTAAAAACTCGACAGTGTGCGACTGTGGTCATCCAGAACAGACCGTACAAGACCATATACTGTAATGACTCAATGCCCCGATCCACAAATACGAAGGAGACATCACACATATGATGATACAACTCCGCTACTTCTGATGCAGTTATCTGGCTTGACCACCTGAATGTGAAATTGTAGTTGTTGCTCTACATCTACATTGGCCATCGAAAGAAGAATATAAATTATACTGCGTACTCTGCAGGAATGCCTCACTGTGTTCCAAGGCTAATTTTCGGGAACTTCTTGCATTGGGATATTTGGCCAATTCAATTCATGCATTTGGCTTGTCGGAAGAAACTTGAGAACCCAGAGAAAACCCACATAGACGCCAGGATAAGGCTCAGAACTCATGCACCCAATAATGTTTCGGCTGTAATGCCATGTCCTGGTCACCTCAGAGCCCCAGCCTATAACCCCACTGAGCCTCCGAGAATGGATGAGATTAGGCACATCAGAGCGAATATGGTTGTAGGCACCTGTGAAGTGGGGTTCGTGTATCATCCTCACTTGTCTGACTTATTCCTTTGTTGGTGTTATCCATTCCTGTGTGGGATCCTCCAGATACTTATTTTATGTCCATACAACAACAACAAAAACACTAATTTTGGAACTGGCTAACAAATCCAATGCAGAACCCTCCTAAAAAAACACTGGAGACTCAGTGAACCTTTCTTTTATATATATTTTTTGTTACCATTTTAGAGCATTATAATATAACGTTACATTGAAACACAGGAGTAGAGAACACAAACAAGTCGAGGCTTAATTTTAGCTGCTAAGAAAAAGTAAATGGGTTTGGCCTGGGCACGGTGCTACAAGCGGTGATGGTTGGTGGTCGAAACCAACTATGAAGTTTGGCGGCCAAGGGAAGAGATATTACCGAGCGTGGAGTACATTAACCGTGGAGATGGAGTGATGAAATCAGCTCGTGTGCAGGTGTGAGGTGGATTGTTACATCACAGAGATAGATGGCAGTGGCTTGGGGGGGGGCCTTCATCCAGGAGTGGCTAGATCATGGTGGCTGGCGATGACAATAGCATGTTCCTTTCTTCACGAAACGGTCCTCTCTTGCCGTATAGCCAGAACGTTCACATTTCACCACGCTTAGGCCTCGGGATCAGTCTGTGCATATGTATTGAGAACACTAAATCAGGATTAATTTCATTTTGCAAGCGGTCTGGCTGAGCACACTGTTGTCAATAACCTTTTACCAGACTCCATGTGGGAGGTTGAGCACAAAAGCGATTGCGTCTCGAGTGATTTGCGCCGCTTTTTTAATTTTCCCACACAAAAGCCTGACAGCGGAGGCATGAATAATAATATCAGCACTCGTGTGTCTGTGGAAATCAAACATCCAGTGTGTAAATGCACAGCTTTACTTTACACCTCTTGCAGTCAAACACAACAACACCACCACCACGTGCTGTGTTACTTGACATCTTATTTCAGCAACTGATAACATACTGCATGCATTTTTAGCGTGCGGTTTTTCTAAAGCAATGACGAAGATCCCCTTTTTCAGTACTCTATTAGATGCACTATTGAGGGTGAGTGCTGTCAGTGAGCACCTATTATGGACAGCAGCAGTACGTGCGTCGTGTCTTCAATGGAGCTTAAACCACGCCGGCGATGCCTCTTCAATGTTTTCCTACACCCCACATGCGGGGCACTTTTTTTGGTTAATGCTGAGCTGACCTCAAGGTAGCCCCGAACACGTTCGGATGCTAATTGTCACTGATGCCAGCAAATCGCCAGGAATTAAACTCAACTTGCCGGGCTCAAAGTGCAGTGAAATCGCCAATCTTTTCCATCACTGGCCACAAATGCAAAGACAAAGAAATAAGCCATACAGCCTTGACAGACTGTAGGAGGAAGTTCTGCAGCGCGCTAACAGCTACACTACCGCTCCTCGTTTACGAACACAGACATTTTTGCAAAACTGTTTCACCTGCACAAGGCAACAATAAAAAAAAAATCCCCCATATAGCCTTAAAAGAGTGTTGGGGCAAGTGCCGTTAGCGAGCACCGTTGAAGGCCGGCATGGCACACGAGAGGGTGGGTGGCCAGCACCACGCCTGGCCGCCTTTGTCTCTCCAGTGCTGATGTTTACGCACCCAACCAGGTACTCATTTAGGGCTGAGTCAACCTAGAGGAGGCCCAGGACCAGTTCAGATATTCGCCACTGGTATTCGTCATTAGTAGGAATCGAACTTGGGTCATCGGGTTCATAGTGCAGAGCTCTAACTACTGGGTCACTGCTCCCTCACACAAAGATACTCACACGCACTCCGAGCTGCTGTCTGTGTCAATAATGCCTCTCTTCACGTCTGTCTGCTTTATCCAGCGAATATTCCAGAGCAACGTAACCACATTTCTTTTTCTTTCACAAAAGACTTGATGACCTGCATCAGCATTTTTTACTACGATTTTTTTAGACGGGGAGAAACGACGTAAGAAGCAGGATGGATATTGTACACCTGCTGTGCGGTGCCCGAACACGAATGTAAAAAAAAACCCGGCATGTCGAGCGATGCTTGTATATACAATCAATAAGCGCCGTTTTGTTGAATTAATATACAGTAATAGATTTAAATTCCTTCGTCAAACTGCCTTCCTGTGCTGTGTTAGTCGTGGGGGGTGATTGACCATATTTCACCACGCTCGTTATTGTCAGTTCGTGTTAAGCAAGTGGTCCATCAAGGAGGGGAATAAGTTATCACCCACGACTGGTGTCAGACACGGGTGGGTATATAGTACATTGAGCTAACCACCCTCCGCCATTCTGGCTAACCGCCTGATGAAGCTGGTTGTAACCACCAAGCGAAACGTCGTACTCAAATTGTAAATGTTGTGGGGTTTATTCTCCAACACACCGTTGTGCCGAAGTGGCAACTAAATTTGGCACGTTTTGCTTACGTGACAAACCTTGATAATTGGCCGTGTTGGGTGGTGGTGGGTTTAACGACACATTTCTATTTACGCGATCTAACCCACAAACCTTTTTTGTTATTAATAATATTGGTCGCGAAGAAAGCCTACTAATTGTTAGACTACTGCACCACCGCTCGATCACATCGCTTTGTCGAATGTACATTACTTCCATTCAATTAGCATTCTAGGTGTGTTCATTTATTAAACAAAGTACGGTGATTAAAAAAAAACCCCACCATATTTCATGCAAGAATGTCTGCGGCTAATCTATATTTGGTTGCATTGTGTCCAATAACAGCGGTGAGTTTAGACTGGTCTCTCATAATGCAGTTGATTCGTGGAAATCCCCTTGTGAGAGAATGAGCGGTAATGATATTGGTCAGTGAGATTCGGCGAGCGGGGGGAATCAGGGGGTTGCCAAAGCAGGAGAGAAATGGAAGATGGCTACATGGGGGGATTCCTGGAGCCTAAAATGACTTTTGATTAAATTCCATCAAAACTGCCACATGTGCCCGCCTATGCTGTAAGTAATTGCATGCTGCTGCTGCTCTCCGTGTGAATAGTATTTTAGGTGAATGAACTCTCAAATCCTACTGTATGACACACAGAGAGAGAGAGAGGCAGGATTGGCGGATTACAAAGAGATGGAGCGGTCATAATGTCGCCCTAAAGACATCTCAAAGGTGTAACAATACCGTAATGAGGCTCAGTGAGGTTTCCTGGAAAGATAAACGACTAACTACATGTATCTGATCAGAACATATTCACAAATACACACGCAAAGATCATTACCCTTCTTGCTGTACTGCCATCCTCTGGCCATCTGGTAGCCCTGCAAGGTGGTTGTCATACTCACATGTTGACTTCAGCATGACCAACCGACCGTGCTTCCACAGCTCTGGGTCACAGACGTGCACCGCTATACACAAACTCAAAACAAAGCAGAACAGGATTCTGTGTGGCTCTCCAGTATACAGCATGGTTCTCCAGCACTCAGTGTGGTGTCTCAGTCTGCAGCGTCACTCCTAGTATGCAGTGTGGCTTCTTAGTCTACTGTGTGGCTACTTAGTCGACAGTGTGGCTTCTTAGTCTACTGTGTGGCTTCTTAGTCTACAGTGTGGCTTCTTAGTCTGCAGTGTGGCTTCTTAGTCTACAGTGTGGCTTCTCAGGCTACAGTGTGGCTTCTCAGTATGCAGTGTGGCTTCTTAGTCTACAGTGTGGCTTCTTAGTGTACAGTGTGGCTTCTTAGTCTACAGTGTGGCTTCTTAGTGTACAGTGTGGCTTCTTAGTCTACAGTGTGGCTTCTTAGTCTACAGTGTGACTTCTTAGTCTACAGTGTGGCTTCTTAGTCTACAGTGTGGCGTCTTAGTCTACAGTGTGGCTTCTTAGTATGCAGTGTGGCTTCTCAGTATGCAGTGTGGCTTCTTAGTCTGCAGTGTGGCTTCTTAGTCTACAGTGTGGCTTCTTAGTCTACAGTGTGGCGTCTTAGTCTACAGTGTGGCTTCTTAGTCTACAGTGTGGCTTCTTAGTCTACAGTGTGGCTTCTTAGTCTACAGTGTGGCTTCTTAGTATGCAGTGTGGCTTCTTAGTCTACAGTGTGGCTTCTTAGTCTACAGTGTGGCTTCTTAGTCTACAGTGTGGCTTCTTAGTCTACAGTGTGGCTTCTTAGTCTACAGTGTGGCTTCTTAGTCTACAGTGTGGCTTCTTAGTCTACAGTGTGGCTTCTTAGTCTACAGTGTGGCTTCTTAGTATGCAGTGTGGCTTCTTAGTCTACAGTGTGGCTTCTTAGTCTACAGTGTCGCTTCTTAGTCTACAGTGTGGCTTCTTAGTCTACAGTGTGGCTTCTTAGTCTACAGTGTGGCTTCTTAGTCTACAGTGTGGCTTCTTAGTCTACAGTGTGGCTTCTTAGTCTACAGTGTGGCTTCTTAGTCTACAGTGTGGCTTCTTAGTCTACAGTGTGGCTTCTTAGTCTACAGTGTGGCTTCTTAGTCTACAGTGTGGCTTCTTAGTCTGCAGTGTGGCTTCTTAGTCTGCAGTGTGGCTTCTTAGTCTACAGTGTGGCCTCTTAGTCTGCAGTGTGGCTTCTTAGTCTACAGTGTGGCGTCTTAGTCTACAGTGTGGCTTCTTAGTCTACAGTGTGGCTTCTTAGTCTACAGTGTGGCTTCTTAGTCTACAGTGTGGCTTCTTAGTCTACAGTGTGGCTTCTTAGTCTACAGTGTGGCTTCTTAGTCTACAGTGTGGCTTCTTAGTCTACAGTGTGGCTTCTTAGTCTGCAGTGTGGCTTCTCAGTATGCAGTGTGGCTTCTTAGTCTACAGTGTGGCTTCTTAGTCTACAGTGTGGCTTCTTAGTCTACAGTGTGGCTTCTTAGTCTACAGTGTGGCTTCTTAATCTACAGTGTGGCTTCTTAGTCTACAGTGTGGCTTCTTAGTCTACAGTGTGGCTTCTTAGTCTACAGTGTGGCTTCTTAGTCTGCAGTGTGGCGTCTTAGTCTACAGTGTGGCTTCTTAGTCTACAGTGTGGCTTCTCAGTATGCAGTGTGGCTTCTTAGTCTACAGTGTGGCTTCTTAGTCTACAGTGTGGCTTCTCAGTATGCAGTGTGGCTTCTTGTCTACAGTGTGGCTTCTTAGTCTGCAGTGTGGCTTCTTAGTCTGCAGTGTGGCTTCTTAGTCTACAGTGTGGCTTCTTAGTCTACAGTGTGGCTTCTTAGTCTGCAGTGTGGCTTCTCAGTATGCAGTGTGGCTTCTTAGTCTACAGTGTGGCTTCTTAGTCTACAGTGTGGCTTCTTAGTCTACAGTGTGGCTTCTTAGTCTACAGTGTGGCTTCTTAATCTACAGTGTGGCTTCTTAGTCTACAGTGTGGCTTCTTAGTCTACAGTGTGGCTTCTTAGTCTACAGTGTGGCTTCTTAGTCTGCAGTGTGGCGTCTTAGTCTACAGTGTGGCTTCTTAGTCTACAGTGTGGCTTCTCAGTATGCAGTGTGGCTTCTTAGTCTACAGTGTGGCTTCTTAGTCTACAGTGTGGCTTCTCAGTATGCAGTGTGGCTTCTTGTCTACAGTGTGGCTTCTTAGTCTGCAGTGTGGCTTCTTAGTCTACAGTGTGGCTTCTTAGTCTACAGTGTGGCTTCTTAGTCTACAGTGTGGCTTCTTAGTCTGCAGTGTGGCTTCTCAGTATGCAGTGTGGCTTCTTAGTCTACAGTGTGGCTTCTTAGTCTACAGTGTGGCTTCTTAGTCTACAGTGTGGCTTCTTAGTCTACAGTGTGGCTTCTTAATCTACAGTGTGGCTTCTTAGTCTACAGTGTGGCTTCTTAGTCTACAGTGTGGCTTCTTAGTCTACAGTGTGGCTTCTTAGTCTGCAGTGTGGCGTCTTAGTCTACAGTGTGGCTTCTTAGTCTACAGTGTGGCTTCTCAGTATGCAGTGTGGCTTCTTAGTCTACAGTGTGGCTTCTTAGTCTACAGTGTGGCTTCTCAGTATGCAGTGTGGCTTCTTGTCTACAGTGTGGCTTCTTCGTCTACAGTGTGGCTTCTCAGTATGCAGTGTGGCTTCTTGTCTACAGTGTGGCTTCTTAGTATGCAGTGTGGCTTCTCAGTATGCAGTGTGGTTTAATTTTGGTGAGGCTGATGCTACGGCCTCATTTGATCATTCCATTGGCTTTTCAGAGTGAGTAGCATTTACTGGATCATTAGCATGATAAAATGGTTGACCAATAGAGAGCCATCCTTTGACCGCAGCCGGGCATCGATCAGCCTCCCATTGTATCTGTACCAGATGGAAATTCCCCTAGTACAGGCATGAATAGCTTCTCAACCTACGTGGTCAAAGAAGATGTTAAATAGTGTAGGGGCCAGAGAACGACCCTATTGCACCCCAAGGTGAACATAAAATGGTTCTGACTCCCGGCTATGTAGCTTTACCCAGGAAAAACCACCGCCATAATGATCCTTGATTATTGTTAGCAAAGCATCAGGGACTCCGAAAGCACGAAGAATAACCCAGAACCCTGGCCTGTTTGATGGTATCATAGGCATGGACCAGGTCAATAAAGCAGAGATGTAGGTCTTGTTGAAATGCCTTACACCTCTGCTGTAGTAGATGGACAGAGAAAATGGGCCCTGGTCTGAAACCACATTGGGGCTCCGAAATCCTCTGCTCAGCGTGTCTGGTAAGGCGATGTTGAACAATGCTTGCCCAGACCGGTACACTGAGGAGAAAGATTTCCCAATAATTGTTGCATCAGTCTGGGCCCCCTTCTTAAAAATGGAGACCACCATGGCATCCTTGAAATCCTGTACTAATGTTCTAATTAGTTTAATATGGAATCTTTCTTGCCAGTATCAAAGCATAAGACTAGGTGTTACCCTTTCTGTTAAGATGTTCAAACACCAAACAGAAACCTTTTGCAAGGCATCGTGTCTGCATTCACCACACGTGGTACTACACGTGGTACTCTACACGTGGTGAACATGCAAACTTAAACACGCTCTGGTCATGTATGGCATTGACTTTGAAACTGATTGGTCTACACCTGTTTTATTTGTCAGAAATGGTAGAGTAGTGTGCTTACATACACAACATGCACAAACACGCTTGTTAGCAATCAAACACGCTAACGTATGCTCACAAAACGCGTGCCAAAAACCTCAAAAAACTAACATGCCACAAAAAAAGGTTAAATGCTTACACTACCAATCAAGTAAAAACAAAATCACAACAATTACAATCACAGCAACCGCCGTTCGCAGACGCACACACAAACGCACACACAAACGCAACCCATTGAATCACAACTTGCCACATCACAATCAACTGCCACCCATCAAATACTCACTCGGTGCTGCCTCAACGACTGTCCACAAGACAAAGGTCCCCCGTGTAGCCTTAACAGACTGTTAGGACAAGTGCTGTCAGCGGGTAGCAACCTATGAAGGCACGGCACATGAGGAGGTGAATGGCCAGCACCACGCCCGGCCGCCTTTGTCTCCCTAGTAGGCGATGTTTACACACTGCACCAGGTTCTCATTTGAGGTTGAGTCGACCTAGGGGAGGCCCAGGACCGGTTCGCATAATCGTCACCGGTGTTGGCCGCGAGCGGGAATCGAACTCGGGTGGCCGGGTTGGTCGACCAGTGCGCTAACCACTACACTAAAGCTACCGCTACACTACAGCGACCGCTACACTACAGCTACGCTAACCGCTACGCTAGAGCTACCGCTACGCTAAAGCTACCGCTACACTACAGCTACGCTACGCTAACCGCTACGCTAAAGCTACCATTACACTACAGCTACGCTAACCGCTACGCTAAAGCTACCGCTACGCTAAAACTACCGCTACACTACAGCTACGCTAACCGCTACGCTAAAGCTACCGCTACACTACCGCTACGCTAAAGCTACCGCTACCGCTACACTACCGCTACGCTAAAGCTACCGCTACACTACCGCTACGCTAAAGCTACCGCTACACTACCGCTACACTACAGCTACGCTACACTACACTACGCTAAAGCTACCGCTACCGCTACGCTAAAGCTACCGCTACGCTACGCTACCGCTCTCCAGGGCCGGAGTAAGGCACGGGGGCTTTAGGGGCTGCAGCCCAGGGGCCTGTGCCAGCTAGAGGGCCTCCAGAGATTAAGTGAAAAGTTATTTCATTTGTGAATGCTGAATTTTATTTGTTGTTAGGCTTGTAAAAATAAATTTTCTTTTTCTTTAACTTTTTTTTCCCTTTTGAAAATATTACTGGGGGCCTCACAGTTACCTGTAGCCCAGGGGCCTACAATATCTTAATCCGGCCCTGCCGCTCCCCACTGTCCACACACACGTGCTCGCACACCTTTGCCATCAAACGTGCTCAGAGAGGAAATTCCTCATGAAGGAGCCACGTTCTGAGGCCTGGCTTAAAAGCAGACCCATACGCACATGGCTGAGTGGCTGGATTATATGAGAAGATGCTCTTGGTAATGTTGGGGTGACTTTAGCCAAATCTGTCTGGCTGGAGCTGACCAAGATGGGCTGACGGGACAGCCTGGTGATCCGTATATGATACAGAGTCAGGAGAATTATAATGAACTCTGGGGAGAGCATTGGCATGTGTCCTAAACAGTTACACGAGATATTGAATGACTCACAATTGTTTTTTGTCTTCAATTCTTCCCGATGTCAATGTCCGCGATGGTTTGTATGGAGCGACGAGTTCAGAATGAGCAGCAGCTGCAAGCCTTCGGATTGCTTTAATCATCGGCATGAATATTTCATAACTGATGCATTATTTCACTGGGAAACCATTAAATTAGCTGTTGTGATTAAAATGTATTTCCACTTTTCAGTGTGTTCGGTTGAACTGTACATGTAGTGTAGCAATGCTTTCAGTTTCAGTTTATTTATTTGGTATAGCCCTGTGAGCCATTCGGCTCTTGAATCGGGTGCAACCACAACAAACCAAAAAACAAAAACACGAACAAGAAAAACATCTTAAAGTGACTATGTGTTGACTGTGCAAACAGAAAATCCATGAAAAAACAGCAAAATATTCCTGAAAATAGCACCGTACACCAACGCTGTGTGCAAAAAAATCCCAGTGAAATGCAAGTCAAACAACAACAACAACCACAAGACAACTTAGATTAAGGCCACCAGTCTAACTTCGTACTACAACAAAACAAACATGTCCAAACCAAAAAACTTTTCGAAATCACCAAAAAATAAAGCCATAATTGCAACGTAACAGTGATCATAGGGACTGTGAGCGAATTTTTACAATAAACTACGTAAATAACATGTAACACCAAATCCTACAGCCATAGCTGGCTGCATGAGTTACTCCACAACAACAGAAGCATCAGTCGGAGTATCAAATTTTTCAATGCACCTTAAAGATCAGCACGCTAAATGAAAATACAGATAATACTTTGCAGCGTCATCCGGAGCGAAACATTTTATTTTATTTTATGCCAATGAATAGCAGTGGCAGCTAGGGGTGTACAACTCCTCTAGAGCAGTTTTGAGAGAAGGTCTCATTGGTAGCGATTTAAGTTGCAGTTTATTGGCAATAGCATTCCAGACTCTGGGGGCATCAATAGCAAAGGCCCTTCCTCTAGTTTTTGTACGGCAATAGGGAATATGAAGCTGGTAAATGAGCGAAGACCTGAGGTCAAATTTGTTCTTTGAAACAGAGAGGAGATCCAGCAGGTAGTCTGCGGATTTTTTTGTAAGCACATCGTGAATAAATAAGATCTGGTGCACAAGCCGTCGAACATTAAGAGATGTTAAGTTTGACCCAATGTAGAGATCACAGTGGTGAGTCCTATATGGGCAGTTCAATGTAAATCTTAACGCCGAGTGATAGATGGAATCAAGCTTCTTCAGTACAGTACTTGGGGCTGATTTATACACGATGTCACAGTAGTATGGTAGCTTTTATCAATTCCAAACGGAACATTGGGGGGAAGCAGTGCTTGTGTCGATACAGAAAATATTATTTTATTTGTCTTTTTACCAATATAATCAATGTAATCTTCAAAATTCAGTTTTGAATCCAGGATGACCCCAAGATACTTATAGATCTTGACTTGCTCTATTTGACAATTATTTAAGGAATGTAATTGAGGAAAAGTAACTTTCTGCTTTAGTCCTGGTGAGAAGCATAGCACCTTGGTTTTGGAGGTATTCAGGACTAGTTTAAGAGCAACTAGCTGATGTTGTAGTTTGTTGAAATCACCCTGTAGCTTAACAATCACGTCATCCGGAGAGCGGCCAGCAGTAATCAGTATCGTGTCATCTGCAAAAAGATTTATCCTGGAATGATCCAGGTCAATGCCCAAGTCATTGACATAAATAGAGAACAAAAGGGGGCCGAGGATGGAACCCTGTGGAACCCCTTTTGTTATCTTAACACTGTTTGACCTCCAACCATCTGTGAATACAGTTTGGGTGCGAGAAAAGAGGTAATTTTGTAACCATTTTACTGCGTTTTCGGAAAAACCGAGGCAACTTAGTTTATTAAGCAGGGTGTTGTGGTCTACTGTATCAAAAGCTTTGGACAGGTCTAGAAAAAGACAGGCACAGTACTGCTTATTATCAAGGCTACTGTAAATGTGATTCAGAGAGTCTAATGCAGCAGATGTGGTGCTGTATTTTTTTGGAACCCAGATTGTTTTAGATGTCGTAGATTGTTGGTGGACAGAAAACTGCTAATTTGGTAGGTCAATAATTTTTCAAAAATTTTCATCAACGGGGACAAAATTGAGATAGGTCTGTAGTTATTTGGATCATTTTTAGGGCCCCCTTTGTGAAGTGGACGGACATAGGAATGTTTCCATTCTAGAGGAACTGATGCTTCTTTGATGGACAGGTTGAAAATATGGGCTATAGGTTTGTATATTAGGTGACCAACAGTTAGTAGGGCAAAGACGGGAATACTATCTGCTCCGGTAGAGGAGGACCCTTTGAGGTAGGACAGTTGTTTCAGAACATTAATTTCGTGGATTGGCTGGAAACTAAATTCGTTTAATGTTTGGACAGGGGTGTAGAAATTTGCATGAGCAGGGGTGACTCCCATACATTATCAAAAAGATTACCAGCTTCAGAAAAATTAAGGTAAAAATTTTCAACAATTTTTTTAGGATTTGAAAATATTCCCCATTTCGGTTAAGCTCAACGGGCAGATTGTCTGTTTTGGATGCCTTTTCGATACATTTTATTGTTTTCCAGAAAATCCTGGCATTTCCATGTGATTCCAGGAGAGTGGAAGAAAAGTAGGCATTTTTTGCATGCCGTATTTTTTTGACGCATCTATTCCTTAAAATCCTGTATTCTAGCCAGTCATTGACTAAATTACTTTTCTGAGCATATGCCCAAGCCTTGTCCCTAGTTTTCATGAGCTTTGTAATCAAAGGATCAAACCATGGTGGGCGGTTGCCTTTAGTTTTAAATCTAACCAACGGAGCATGTTTGTTAAGAATTTTGAGAAACGTGTACCTGAAGGTCTCCAAAACCGTAGTCAGGTTGGGGATATCACAGACCTTGTCAATATCCGAGTGAAGCACATCATTAGTAAATGCCTGAGTGCTGAAGTGTCTCATAGAGTGCTTCTCAACCAATTTAGGAGGGGTTTGGGGTCTGGCTGATGATCTCACCCCAAAAATGAAGGCGTGATCACTAAGGTTATTACCCAGAACACCAGTCAGTGTGAAATTGTGAGGGGCATTTGTCAATAGGACGTCAAGCAGAGATGACTGTCCCGGTTTTTTTAGGTTGGGTCTTGTGGGGACATTTATTAATTGAAACATTAAATTCATCTGCAAAATTTGTGGCCACGGCCGGCGGGTTTAGCCAAATCCAATTTAGATTACCCACTAAAACTTTTTAACCTTTAGGGAGGCCCCCAAAAAGCTCTCTCAGTGCAGATGCAGCTGCAACATCCATCCCACTAGGCAGTCGATAGCAGCACACTACCAATATGTGTTGATTATTTGGGAGAGTTATTCTGAGAGACAGACCTTCAAAGCAACATTTTTTAAACAAGGAGTGAGCTAGTGAACATACAATAGTATTACGAACATAGATGGCAATTCCACCTCCTTTAGATCCTCGGTCAAGCCGAAAAAGGTTGTAGTTGTCAATCGCAATCTGCAAGTCATTGACGGCAGGAGTGAGAAATGTTTCTGTTAGGCAAAAAATGTCCGGGTCAAGATTTGCCACTTCTAGTTTTAGTTGACTTAATTTAATCACAAGCCCTCTGATGTTGACATGTAGAACACCAACACCTTTCCTGCCAGAAAAATCTACAGAATTATACGAGTTATTTTCATTTGCGCCAGGATGAAGCTCAATACCACCCAGAAATACGAAAAGTAGAATTAATAGTTTGCACAAGTATTTTCTGTGAAAGGTTGAAGAGCGGCGAACCTTGGACGAATAGCAGTAGCTCGCAAATGGTGTTATTTTTAAGAGCAGAATGAAGTTTGGAAGGAGTGCTGGTGAAGTAATGGGATACAGATAGGGTTTAAAAGGATACAATGATGGAGTGTAGAAGTGTCTATGAGCTGTTTCATTAGCAGGTGTAGTGGCAAATCGAGCAACAAGTATGGACGCAAAGTAACGAGGGTAGCTGTTTCTAGAGTTGAGTGTGGCACTAGATATGGCCGGGAAGTGACAGCAGTAGGATACACAGCAGGAGAATTGCCATCTCTAAAATATCCGGGATAAGCACAGATTTACACACAAGCAGAAAAGAAAAAATATATATACTTGTAGGCCGAGCGCGAGAAAACGTCTTGCCGCACTCGTCACACATGCACGGCTTCTCGCCCATGTGCTAGGGTTGAACAGCGCCCCCCCCGCCCCCCCCAGATAGGGACAGCAGATTTTTGGCTGTTGTGGACTCGGATGAACCGCTTGCACCGCCTCCTTTCCCCGCCGCAGGATGGTGCTCGAGCTAGCGCAACATAAACTCGGATTACGAAACTGTTTACATTTTGTATTGCACCTGAATGCAATGACACCGGCAGATGTTTCACATGAATCATAAAACATTCAGACTAACACATTCCTGCGGAGGCAGCTGGTAGGAACGTTGGGTTGCTCGGTCAATGGCCAGGGTCAACGGCAGCACCACGTGGTGTATTCCGCAAATATGCCCGACTGTGAGGGCGGGCACAAGCCGGCGTGCGTAGGTTAAACGTTGAGTTTTATAAGGGCACCACGGAGTGACCAGCCCCTCCCCACCCAGCCCCACCCTCACCACCCAGCCCCACCCCTCCCACCCCCCACCCAGCCCCACCCTCCCCACCCAGCCCCTCTCCATCCAGCCCCTCCCCACCCTCCCCACCCAGCCCCTCCCCACCCTCCCCACCCAGCCCCTCCCCACCCAGCCCCTCCCCATCCAGCCCCTCCCCACCCTCCCCACCCAGCCCCTCCCCACCCTCCCCACCCAGCCCCTCCCCACCCTCCCCTCCCCACCCAGCCCCTCCCCACCCTCCCCTCTCCACCCAGCCCCACCCCTCCCATTTTTGGATGCACGACGGACGGACACAATAATCCCCTGTGGGCTGGTGTAACCAGGAAGTTCCTAGCAGTATAAATACATTTTAGCTACATGCACTTAAAGGTTCCTGTTAAATTTTTACGATTATTTTTCAGCCCCATTTGCTTCGAAATGACAATTTGGCATCGTGGTTTGTCCACGGTACCTACCACGTCATATTTTATTCTTTATTGTGCTTAAAGGGAAAAAAAGCGCCTAAACTGCCCTGCGTGCTAGGAACCGCTGTGCACACATGCAAGGAGTTTTATATTGACTTGCTTTTGCTTGATTGTGGTGCACTTTGAAACAAGCACCTGGGAATGAAAGACAACCCCATTCACACTGTGGCGGTGATTCTTAAGACAATGAACGTTCCCAGGCTTTGTATCGCTGATGTGATAGAGAACAGAGGAGGCAAAATGTATCTGCACAAAAAGCATGGCGCACTGATTTATATCTGTGGCTTTCTCTGAGAGTGTGTTTGAAATTCGATATTCCTATGGAACTAGCCATCGAAAAAAGACAGTTACCGCATTGCGCGCTTTTAGATGCACTTCTGCGGCCGTTTGGAATGCTTTTCTTTCTGATATTAGGAAGCCACTGGAGCTATGCACTTTGAAGTCTAGATTCAAAACGAATTTATTTAAAACTGCTTTTTGTGTTTAGTTTTTTATCCTTCCCCCGCACCTCCGATTAGCACGGTTGGCGACATACGGTGTGAAAGAAGTTCAACAGACATGCTTATATTCCATCAAGGTCCTTAAGATCTTCTGATCTCCAACTGCTCAGCACTCCCAGGTCTAGGTTGCGCTGGCTTGGTGATCGGGCTTTTGTTAGCGTGGCACCCAAGCTATGGAACGCCTTGCCACTTGAAATCAGGCAATCAGAGTGGGTAGATATGTTTAAGTCTGCTTTGAAAACCCATCTCTTTAAAGTGGCCTTCCCTCTTTAGTTTCGTCGATTGCCCTGGCTCTGTTTTTGTTTCCTGCTTTTCATGCATTGCGCATTGGGATACTAGGATGGAATGCGCATATTTCCATTTGAATTATTATTATTAGTTGAGTCAACAAGCATTGTTGAGGCAGTTCCGATGATGCGCTGAGTTACCCCTCAAATGTGAACTGGAATTCACGACCTTCCAGTCGTGAGATGCGGCGCTCTGGCCAAGGTGCCACAGGCCGCATAGCAGTGGCTGGCTCGGGGAGAGACTGACCCTTGCCATCGAAAATTTAATTTTTGAATACTGGCTTTGGGCCACCATGGAGATCAGCACTGCTCCGCTACACACGTTTGCCAATGGGCGCACTTAAAATATATTAAAGAACGAACGTTAGGTGAATCAAACAGTTGGCATGGTTTAAAGCTTTCGTGACTGCAGGGATTCATATTCTTGGTTCTTTCGGTAAAGTCACGTAGAAGGGAAACAATAAAATAATAAAAATATAAAACAATAAAATTCTCACGATGTTTCGACTGCAACACAAGCAATCATCATCAGGTGTGAAAACCACAACAATAAATTTTGAAAAAAGTGGCGGTTTTTTAACGTTAGCACCACGGAGAGCGATTTGACAGTTTTTTCAGATGGACGAGTCCATCTATGTTCGGAAAAGAGGAAGGGGGAGACGAAAAATAATGGATGCGGTCTGAAAGCCACCTTAAGCGTGATCAATCAATTAAGACCCGAAATGGTTTATCAAATCCTTCCAAGGATTTCTAAGCCAGAATCCATCTTCTCGGTTGAAGTTGTGTCTGCGTTTGTATATGTGGATAGCCTCATGAACGAATCTCTCATGGTAGCCAGATGGCTTGCAAATAATCTGGGGGCCCTGTGTAGACTTCACCTGTCACGTGTCCTCTGGGGTCAACCAGATTGCCACGGCCTATAGTAACCCCATTCCCGTGGCCGGCACTCTCACACCCTATCCTGTAGGGGTCGGCACTGCACGCAGAGCGTGGTGCCACTCAGCACTGTCAGTCAGCGCTCACCGAGCCCCTCTAGGGCCGGTACAGCACCCACATCCTAGTGGTGCCCGCGATGTCAATACATCGCACGCCGTGCCACTCTTTAGAGCCGGCATTACACAGTGACATACGCGATGTCACTACACGTACATTGAAAGAAAGAAAAACACTTAGTCCAGTGAATTGGCAAGAGGTGGAATTCAGCAGGCCTTGTTGCTTATCAGATTAAAGTGTCTGGGTTTGTAATACGGTGCAATTACCTTACCACCGCTATCAACAGCAGTCGTCGTCCACGACCGTTTGGCCACCATCGTGACAATGTTGAACTTCCACTTCTGATTCTGTGCCACCAAAGGTGCGCATCACTCCGCGTGTTCGTCTGAATAGGGAGACACTTTGGCTTTACTTGATTGTCCATTAACCAACAAAAAGGCACCAATGTCACCCCCATATAGACTTAAAAGTACTGTTGGGGCAAGTGCTGTTCGCGAGCACCTGTTAAGGCTGGCACAGCGCACAAGGTTGGTTGTGTGACCGCCCACACACCCGGTCGTCTTTAGTACTGCATCAAGCAGTGTACTCATTTAAGGCCGAGTTGATTTAGGGGAAGGCCCAGCAACAGTTCAGATATAACCCGTCGATCATTTCCACCGTGGTCAACGATCGAACTCAGGTAAGGAAGTCCATAGTGCAGTGCATCAACCGCTTGTGCCACCATTCCCCACAACACAGACACGTGTTTATTCATATACAAAGACAAGTGGTGTTTGCGAGTACCTATGAAGGCCGGCACGGTACACGAGTGGGTGGGTGGCCAGCACCACCCCCAGCCGCCTTTGTCTCCCGAGTGGCGATGTTTTTACACACCGCACCAGGTACTTATTTGAGGCCTCGGACCGGTTCAGGTAATTGTCACTGGTTTTGGCCGTAAGCGGGAATAGAACTCGGGTGACCAGGTTCGTAGTGCAGCGCGCTAACCGCTACCCTACCGCTCTACAACACACACACTCACATTCATATCCACAGACATGCACACAGATACACAGAAACTTGCACACGCACCGGAAAACCAAACCAAAATCCACTCGACTGTTGAGACAATTTCTGTTAGCGAGCAGCTATTGTGGTCCAGTAAGACACGTGAGGTGGCCGTGGGAGAATGGCCTCTTTGTTTCGCGGAGCGCGACTAATGATTCCAACCTCACCAGCTGCTCGTTTTATGCCGAATTATCGGGGCATGCACCGGCCGCCGGGTGCGGACAGCGATTTCCCACTGGCATTCCTCGCTGACATTTCAGTTGCACGCACGCTCAACTCACTGCTTCGCAGTGTCACTGTGCCACAAAGCCACCATACAAAAAACACATAAGATCCCCAGTATGGCCAAAAACAGATTGTTGGGGCAAGAGCTGTTAGCGAGTGTACACCTTTGGAGGCCAGCACGACACACGAGGGAGTGGGTGGCCAACACCACATCTCGGACGCCTTTGTCTCACCTGTGCTGATGTTCACATACAGCACCGGGTACTCATTTAAGGCTGAGTCGACCTAGGGGAGGCCCAGAACCGGTTCACATATTTTCCAACTCTTATTGCTCATGAGCGGGAATTGAACTTGGTTTACCAGGTTCGTAGCGCAGTGCGCTAACCACTACACTACCGCCCTGTGTTACATAGCCACCATGCTACCACACACACACAAGACAAACATCCATCACTTGGCCCAGTGGTTCTTAACCTGTACTGCAGCCTTGTGCAGTAAAGGTTCTCAAGCGTGAACTCTTTTTATATTTTACATAGGTTTGATGAAACAAAGAAGTTGGACGTATGTGCCCGTGCTTAATTTGTGTTTTGATTATTAACCTTCGAGAAAAATCTTGCCACGTCTCGCACCCCAGAAAGGGCGTCACGCACCCCCAAGGTAAGAACCGCTGACTAAGCAAGATAGGCTGCTGCTGTTAATGAGCACCTACTAAGGCCAGCATGCTCCATGGAGGGGTGGTGTGACTATCACCATGTCCAGCCAATTCTCTCTCTCCAGTGCTCATGTTCAAACTGCGGCACATACTCATTACCGTGGAGTTGACCCTAGTGGAGTGACCAGGACAGCTTCAGATACCACATGAGCTGTTCTCATCACTCCATCTCTTGGTTGCATTCCCTCCTTCAGCGGCCAATTCATCATCAGCGTCTCCCTACAGCCCCCACGTAAGAACCATTAGCATGCACTGATAAACACCCATTCTCATCAGCACCAGCATTGCTCTATCCTATTGCTGGCTGAAGGCCTCCCACCAAGCCATCGCGTCTTTCGCAGTCTCACAATGCAACAATCCATCGTGCGTTTGGCCGGGAGATGGTTGCATTGCTCCATCTGAGTGGTGGATGTTGTCTCGGTCATGTTCCATCCTTTGGCTGCCACTCTTATCATTAATATCCATCGCCGGACATCATCCGCCTCTGGTGATGTATCCAGGCAGGCCCACTTTGCTTTTCTTGAGAGTCAACGTTTCAAATTTTGTGTTTGTTCTTTGGCGAGTCGACTTGCTTTTGTTATCAGTAAATGTGTGGTTTAATCTTCATATATATGTACATATTTGCAGACTATTGTTTCACATACCTAAGTATGTGTTTAGGGAATAGAAGGTTTTCAGCCATTGCATACTTCTAGCTATTTCATACAGACCAATGAAGGAAATGTAGCAAATGCTAAAAAAGAGCACAAAGACAAATAAACGGACACAAGATTGTAATTTGACTTCTACCTCGAGGGAGACGGGACAGGAGATAGCGATTCACGTGGACCGGAGAATACATGCAAATCAGAGGCATCATTGTTAACGGTGAAGAAGAAAAGTGAGTGCACGTGGGCTGCACACATCGGCAGATTGGTGATCGTGGACAAGACGACCACCGTGAACATCTAACAGAAATGACACAGTGAGATTAGGTCATGTGACGGGGCATAATGGGTTTTTTGGCATCGCAGGACGATGCGATATCGTGATGGCATGGGTAGAGGTCTTCATCCAGCTGTTGATAGACACATGGTGCTGCTGGTGCTGATGATGATGACATTAACTTGATGTTTTATTACATATCCAGCCAGGTGGTGCAGTGGTTGAGTGTGCGGTTTGCAATCAGAAGGATAGGCACGGAGCTTTATCTTGGTAAGATTGATCAAATTAAAGTAACTTTGTGCAAACGACAAGTGTGGTTGTCCTGTTGAAAGACCTTCTCCTGCCAGGGGATAGGGGAGTTTCCACCACTGCATCAGGGCTGTAAACAGGAGGTGAGTGCTCATATTTGCAGAAAAAAAAACCACTTTGATTTCACTTTATATTTGCATTGCTTATTTAAAATCAACTTTCACGGTGTCTCCCTCTATCGAAGCAATTGTTGGTTCGTGTTCATTTCTATTGGTATGGCTCGAATGAATTTCCATCGGTGATCTTAAGGCAATAGTGGAAGTTCCGCATTCCAATAACAGAGAACAGACTTTCCAAAAGACGGCCCACTGTTGATTCCCCACAAAGAGTTGATTAGGCTCTTGGTCCTCGTTGGTGAAATATGGCAGTGGTTGAATGGACCACCCAGCCAGGAGTTGAACTCTTCCCTCTGAGTGTGAGATAAGTGCTCTGAGCACTGTACCCCCAGGCAGAGTGCGTGTTTAAACCTACAGTGGTTATATGTGTATGCGTGTTTTTTCACTTTGGTAGATGTATTGTGTCCTGTACTCTTGCCTCTGAATATTCTTATGCAATTTTACGAAACTCTTTTGGAAAAAAAAATGCTACCCCAGAGGAGTTTGAAAAATACGAGTTTTGCAAATACTGTGATCGGTTCCTAAATACACACACATAAATAGAATCTTGACATGTTCAAAACTGCGTATGCATGCATATGTTTATCTATACCACCATTAACAAGGAGTGATGAATATATAAATGGTGAAAGAGCCTCGAGTCACATTTGTCTCCCCGGGTTGGCACTCGGCATACCCTGCAGGGAGATATTTCCCATTTTGACAGTGGAACATTTGCTATGGCAATTACAGCAGCTTCAGTGGTTGCACGGTGTTTTATTACAATCTCTGCTTCCACGCGTTAGGATCTGTTGGGGATAACTCGGCCGTACATTTATACCCCTGAGTGTTTTTACCGTGATACGTTCGATTATTTGGGAGGTACGATTTATCGGTTTAAGTGACAGTGATCACTGTGCGATTTAAAGTGGGGATTGTTTCCAAATGAAACGATGGTCGTCCCTTGTTTGACCAAGTGAGAGTACATCGAGATCCGTTGAAACTTCCCTTTTAGGTGGTGAGAGTAGCAGTTAAGCAGAGATGGCCCTGGCAAGGGGCCGCATATTTCCTGTGCAGCTCCGAGAAAGTAATGGCAGCTCCATATTCCCACGGCAGGAGTGAGTTAATCTACAGAGGGCAACCGCTGTCGACTCGAGGGGTATAGGGCCGAGCCAACTTCTGTATGGGATATTCTTAGCTCTTTCGGTAAAGTCACGTTGAAGGAAAACAATAAAATAATAAAATATATATAAAACAATAAAAATTCTCACGACGTTTCGACCATAACGCAAACGGTCATCATCAGGTGTGAAAAACCAACGGCAAGAAACATTTGAAAGAAGTGGCGGTCCACATCTATTAATTTATTTTCAAACGGCGCATTATTTATTTATTTATTTTTAAAAAACATCGGCGCCACGGGCAGCGATTTGGCAGTTTATTTAGAAGGACGAGTCCATCTATGTTCTGAAAAGAGGAGGGGGGAGACGAAAAATAATGGATGCGGTCTGAAAGCCACCTTAAGCGTGATCAATCAATTAAGACCCGAAATGGTTTATCAAATACTTCCAATGATTGCTAAGCCAGAATCCATCTTCTAGGTGGAAATTGTCTCTGTGTTTGTATATGTGGATAGCCTCATGAACGAATCTCTCATGGTAGCCAGATGGCTTACAAAGAACCTCTGTCTTGGAGAAGTCAATGTCATGTGAGCCTACTGTATGGGAGTTGAACTTGCAAGATTTGACGGTGAGCCGCACCGCTCTATCATGCCACCCTGCTGGAGAGCACAGCAGTTCGCGGCCAATGTTGTATTCATGGAATTTGTTAAATGATTATTTTAGCTATGGCACTATTCGTAAGAGTCCACTCTTAAAGATGATGATGATGATGATACAGGGTTTATAATATACAGTTCATAGCATATGTAGTGCATTCAGAGATTCCTGTAGAATTTACCACCGAGCTTCAGCAATCAAATGTCACATAGATTGGTTCAGAGGAGAGCTCTCTCTGTGAGGCTACCAAGCGGTCGAATAAGCGAAGTATTTATGATCACTATTAATAATTGAATATGTGACGGTCACAACAACATGCAGCATCATGGGAATACGGCCAACATCTGCCTGTGCCAAATTGCCGCGACCTGTGACCCCACATCTGTGTGGGCAGGTTGAGCAATAAAATTCCTCCATAAACTTACCCTAGTCCATCCCTCTTCCCCTGTATTGTTTTATTTAGGTTTATTATTTACCCCGCCTTTAGGTTTTGATATTTTAGTTTCCCCTCCATTGCTGGCCTGGTTTTCGTGCTGCCTCCTGACCCCTAGCCTCGCCTCCTCCCACAATACCTTGTTCTAGATTTTTTTCACCTCCACAAACTTCTGGAATTTTGTCCCCAGACCTTGTCAGCACTCACCCATGGGATTTTGCTGGCACAGAGCCTGTGCGGACCTCGTCAGCTTCTGATCTCATCGGCCCTCTCCGTCTCTCTGGCTGTGAATCTCATTGACACAAGGCCCCTGGTTGGCACTGGGTCTCGTGATTCTATCGTCTCTGCACGTTGGTGCTTCACCCATACACTTTGCTGGCACCAGGGCCTTGGACTTGCTGCTCAGTTTAAGCGGTCTAAGTTTTAGCCCCCCCCCCCCTCGCTGCCTGCCCCCCAGTTTCGCGTGTGTTGCCAAAATGTAAAAGTGAAGATTTTCGAAACGAATCCCCCCAAAAAAATCACTTGATAGACCCTTTCTAAATAAATAAAAACACCGTTTAAAATAAATAAATTAATGCGAACCGCCACTTCTTTCAAATGTTTCTTGCCGTTGATTTTCACACCTGATGATGACCGTTTGTGTTATGGTCGAAACGTCGTGAGAATTTTTATTGTTTTATATATAATTATTTTATTGTTTCCCTTCAACGTGACTTTACCGAAAGAGCTCAGAATATGAATACCTTCTTAAGTCGTTAAAATTGTCACGGTTACAATTTACCGTGGGTTAAACACAGTATCGTAAACCGCCGCATGATCCTTAATGCATACGCCCTGACAACAATTGGTCACTTGGGAAACACAAAAAGGCACTGGATCTGGAGGTAAAATTACGACGGTGGCAACACTGAGTTTTGCTGTTTGGCTTTGGTTCATGGCTCCTGCTCCAGGCTCGATGGCCCAGGGGCCTTTTTTCCCTGCTTTGACCCCAGTTTTGTGTTTGTAACATTTGACTAGGACAAGCTAAGATGTAAAACTGAATCAGGCTGCTGTGCGCATACACGCCGCGTAGATTATTGAGGGCTTTTCACGATGCCTTTCAGCCAACTATATTTTACCACTCATTATTTTCCATTCGGTCATGTTGATGTTTATTCATCCGTCACTTTGCGTGTATGGAATACGCGTGCATGTGTTTGTAGGGCTTTGCAGACCTCCTGCCCTGGAGAGGAGTATTGTGGCTGGCAGATGGCAAGAGATTGATTCGTTGATATGCAGCAGGGTGGGACATGGAGGGGAAAGAGAGTGTTGTGTGTGTGTGTTCTGTGTGATTATGGTGATGGACGATAGCGGCGGTTCTACTGTTTTGCACACTCGTGAAACCCATTACGACCCTAATTGTGACCGTGCGTGCAATGAGACGCACACCAAATGCTTAAAACTAGAAAGACCTGCGTGTGTGCGTGCAATATGTTATACTCTCTGCTAAGTTGCATTTGCAATAGAGCGTCGCTTGGATTAGAGCTGATGTGAACGGATAAAATTTGATCCAGAATGGATCCTGTCCGCACTCAAACTCAAGCGTAAAAGTGTTTCCCTTCCAAGCTAATGTGTGGAATTACTCATCTCTGTTTGCGATGGCTGCCAATCTCTACAGAGCATGACCATTCCTGACTTGCCTTGTGGTATTCACTTTATCAACCGTGGAGGGATTATCGCCTGAGTTGAACCCAAAATAGGATTTGATCTCACAACCTTGCGAGCGTGATTCGAGCAGTATACCAACAGCACCACCTTGCAGGATATTGTTAATACTGAATGAAATACGATGATAATTGTTTCATTTATTTTTCCAGCAATGCTTCACTGACTCCCGAAACTTAGGATCATTCGAGAATGGGATCAATGCTAATTTATTTTTAAATGAGCATTTTAGTGACTATGTCGTGTGTGGGAGGAAACCAGAATACCTGGAGGAAACCCACACAGCGCAGGAGGGGGCGACGCGTACAAATCGGCACAGATGTTGTTGTGCTGCCATGCGGTGACTACCTCGTTGATGTTTCACAGCAAACAATGCAATCTGTGATCGTCCGACTGGATGTACAGCACTATACTGTATTACTGGCACAGACAGGCAGCCCAACCGCCAAGGGGAAGCCACAACAAACTCGTGTCTCTTTAACGTCACCACTGCTCACACCCAATTTACCATTAAGAGTACAATCTGGGAGTGTTGCTGCGAATTTACCCAATTAAGTAATTTACAAACAATTTGGCAAAAATGTGGCCAGCACACACACGTCCTCTTTTTCTGTATAATTTGCTGGAATTTTTTTTGCACATCCACCGTGTAGCAGATGGTCAACAGGCCCGCATTATTCATGGGGGCAGATGCTGGGCTAGAACCGCAGTCCTCTGCAACAAGCGGTAACACAACAACCGCCGTTTTGCCATTAACTGGCGGTGACTTCACCACGGCACCTGTGCCAGGCTAGGTGCACTTTAAGGCCACGTGAAGTGTCGAACGCCCGCTGGCAAGAGGTCACGGGACAGACCCAGGTGCCATGGTGGGTTGACTGACTGAGATGACAGGCCGATGCCCCATCTGTGTCCCCTACTGTGGTCAACCCGCTGTGTTCATTGTTGTGAGCGTCGCTCCAACACACACTGCCGTTCAGCAACGTCGCGTTCCCTGCTGTTGTTTTCCACTTGCGTTTCAATCTAAGTTCTGACTTAAGTCCGTGTCTGTTTAAATCAGCTCCATCACATCCATAGTTCCAAACAAAAGTGGCCGTTTGTTCAGAATAAGGGCCCTTGAGTAAATGGTTCCGAGCGCGCGAACACGCCGGCTCACACGGGTTTGTCGTGTTTGTGTGCCGCCTTCCCAGGCCATGTTCGCTCGCTACGTGCCAGAGATCGCCGCTCTCATCCTCAACCGGAGGAAATACGGTGGCGAGTACCTCCCGACCCGCGGGCGCAAGTGAGTGCCAACCACTGCCGTCACAGCTGTTCAGAGCAATATCACTCAACACTCCCCTCTGTCCGTGTGTGTGGACTGATCCCCATCTGTTTACGGCACCTCCGATTAGCATAGTTGGCTACGTACGGTGCGAAATAAGTTCAATGTACATACGTAAGGGCTGTGACGCTGTAGCGATTCATCGATCAATGTTGATCCCTAAGCTCGTGATACATGCATTGAATCGTCGGTGTAGGAATTAATGTTATTACATTTGTATATGCCATATGAAATGTTAAAATTGTCCTTCCAGCCACCATAGGGTGCTGCATTCAACACCGTGTCAAAAGATAATCGATTTTCTTAATCGAATCATGACCCCGAATTGTTACAGTTGATTGCATTGCGGGGAGGGGGGGGTGAATAATTACCCCTCCCCAGCCCCAATAATGAATATTATTGTAGTCAGTTTCATTACGATAAACATACAGACCACCACTGACATGAGGCATGACATATCCACTGCCAGGTGAAGGCCTCCGTGCGACGTCACGGTCCTGCCGTGATGCAATCCATCTCACGACTGCGAATAATGGATTCGTATAAGCATGAGTTGATGCGTGTATTATGGGGGTTTCACTGATAGTAATGGTTTCATTCATGATTGCACATGTAATATTATACACTGCAATTCAAATTGCTGGATTTCTTAGATCCCAACACGTTATTTATTCTCCCTTTCACACTCAATTTTGTCACATTTTACACATAATTTCAAACAAACTTGTTTAAGTTCCATGCACTGAAGAATTTAGTTAGTCAAATTATATATTATTTAAAAGGTCCTAAGGGGTAAATATCATTCTTTTATAAGTCTTTTTTGATGATTTTACTTCATAAATATAATGTATTTTAAAGCGTCGGGTAAACGCGAGAGATGGATGTTATTTAATCTGTTTTCCTGCTCAGCGAAGCCACAAATAAATTACATCCGACTAATGCACGGATATCTGACTCCCGAGTGGAGATTTTTTTTTATTATTGTTAGCAAAATAGTGATCGTGTGTCATTAAATTTAGACGTGCGTTTCATCCGTGTGTACAGTATTCATGTCTGCACACAACGGTTTGTTCTTTCAAGTTATGTCAAGTGGCCTTTCCTCTTCCCTTGATGGCACTAATTCCTCAGCGATATTACTCCCTTGGGCCCTTTGAAACGTACGTCTTTTTCTTTTCATCTCGGCGCACTTTCATTTTCCTTTTTTTCATGCGGCAAAATTGATTGAAGCGCGGTGGCAATTAAAACATTTTTTTTTACTTCGTTAAAGGGCAGCGGACGTGCCGTGCAAGTTTGTCCAACAGCTCTGCAGAGCATCGCGGCCTCAATTCGCTCCCATTGCTGCGGTGAGAACGGCACGCCCTCGGCGGACACTGCGTTCCGGCGTCCGAGTGGTCTCTACGCTTCTCGCGAGCCAAATTGCCGCCCGGTAATTCGCGCATGGAAATTAAATTTCATCGCGCGCTTCACCCGAAACGTTGCTGGCCAGGGAGCCGTCTTACGTCATTCGCAAGCTTCTTCTTCCGACCATTTTCCCACAAAGTCAACGTTGGGGGGAGAAGCTTCCGTTGTCACCGGTTCTACGTCTTGGCACAGCAGTTGGACTAACGGTGGGGCAAGATTATTAAAGGATCTGACCAACCAGCGACATAAAAGGTGCGAGAAAATATGGGTGCTCTCACCTCTTTAAAGATGTCTGGCCACGTGTGGAAGAGTAGGCCAAATACCCCCCCCCCCTATCTACCCATTTATACTGCTTGTTGGACTGACGTGGTGAGGGGGGGGGGCAGGGGGGGGGATTTAAGAAACCTGTTCCATTGTTTCAACTGCCACAACGGGAGATGGAATCCAACCGGCCGCCTTTGCATGGCAAGTCAAGTGTGCTGATCGGGTACGTTGTTTGTTTATTGCTGTAGATATATATTTGCAGAAAACCGGTAACTGGTTTGTTACAGTTTGTTTTGATTTCCGTTACTGGCAATGCAAGGGACACTTATTTTAACAACTCTCATACGAAGAGCAGAGACCTCTCTTTGTCAGATCCATAGTAAAGCGCCACTCAATGGGAGGCCACTCCTTCTCCTCTCGAATGCTTTTCTAGTACTCCTCATTGCCACTGCTCCCTCTCCCTGTTCACATACTGGCTCAAGCCTCCATCTGAATCTGACTCACGGCCTTTCCCAATCACAACACTCCCCCTCTTCCCTCGCCTCGGCGCTCGATCCACACTATTTTTCTACAACATATTTAGATCAGTCGTATATCCTTTAGCCGCTGGTGCACAAGTCTCGCTTATTGATTATATTGACCAAATTGCTTAAAAAGATGAAGATGATAGATTAAAATGGTGCTCTGGATTAATCATCAAGTGGGAATGTTCGTTTATCTTATGTTGGTTTTATAATTTATCGTCGTAAAATGTAAGTTGACCAAATTAAGCAATGAAAGCTGTGTAATATTAACCAATTAAATAGAATGTGAACGTTTTGAACACTATCATGCTTTTAGAGCAATGTGTACAAATTTATACGCTTCAAGGACCATGGGCATTGTTTTAAGACCGTTAAATGCAACGATTTGTCATAAATAGCCTTTTAATTAATATTTGATTACAATTCCATAATATCTACTTTATCTATTCTGCCACGACGTTCAATAAAGATGATGCCTGGATAATTACCTGTCAATTTGTCACCATTCAAGGGATGTTTAAGCACCTACAAAATTAAGGTCAATTTCATAACTGATTACTCTTTAAAGACTGCAATTAATTAAAATAAGTATACCGTATATCTAAGTCACAGTTAAAGTGTAAACCTTTAAGAGTCTCGATGCTTAAGCAATGTGTAGATTAGTGGCACTGGACCTCAGGTTGAATCTCCACAATCATATGGCAGATGCCAGGTAGAGTAGTAAATTTTTATTGACTTAAAGTTGATGATCAGTAACAATGGGGGTTGTGACTGAAATTAAATAACTTTTAACCCATTGATCCTGCATCCCTCCCAGGACAACCTTGGATTAGTTTCATCTTTGATGGCTCTCAATCAGCACGGTCTGGCCTGCGATACGTACATATGTTGTTGTGTGCCCTGACTCTATAGGCAAAATCTGATTTTAAACGACCGCTTATTCACAGCTCTGTTCACCTGTATTAGTACAACACACATCATCCACGTGGCAACATTAATGAACGCAGCCTACCTCCGGGTACACTGAAGGCACACGCTCAAAGCTTACATCTTAAAAGAGTTGACCAGCCTCAGCTTTGCATCGGCGGTTGATATACAACCAGCACATGCCTTCGTTAGTCCTCCGCGAAATGTCAGGTCTGGCTCCAACTCCCTCCGCTCTGTCCAATCTAGAGTTGTCTTCATTTCAGTGGATGGACCCTTCCCCCAAAGCCCTCAAGAAGTTTTCTATTTTTTTTTCCTCTTGGCCTCTTTCCCAACATCCTTCCTTACAGAACTCCATTCATTCAGCTTTCACCTCAGAGAATGTGCCCAACCCACATCTGGCATTTGCTGAATGTGCTTTAAATAAAAGTAAAAAAAATATAATATCCACGTGTTGATTTCAGTGGAACATGAAATAGTGTTTTGTCTCCTTTGGCAGCCTTGAGGCGTTTGCGAAAATTTCATGGTCCTATGGTGAGGGCCAGTATCTCCATAAGATGACCCGCAATACTGGCACCCCCCTTTTTATCGACTCCCTAGGAACGGTGGGATGAATCGAGCCCTGACCGACATATGAACTGGCGAGCTTCCAATCGCGAGCCGAGCGCCCCTGTCAGAGCTGCACTTGGGCCGGACCCTCCTTAAATAATACACGGCATTTCGGAAAGCTTGGACCGGGGCCAACCGCTGGCAAGAGATACCCCACTGCTCACATGGCCGAGCGCATTAAAAAAATATCTGCGGCATATTCATATCAGATTGCCCGCCCCGCGGAATCGAATAAATAAATGACTTCGCCTCGTTGCCACGCGTGTTCCCTACGCCGGTGACGGTGGGGGAAATGATTGCCTGCCCGGCGTGCGTGTGCGCGCGCTTGGGGAAACTCTAGAATGGGTCGTTTGTCACACTTGTCTGCAATAGGACTCCGTGAACCGGAGCCAACCCAGCCCCGTCAACCCCCGTAGCTGCCACTCGCTCACCTCCACGCCGAGTGGCTGTCCCCACTCTCAGTTCGAGACCGTTTCCAATCGCGAACCGGGGCGCCGCTTGAAACGATGGGAAAAGTTTATTAGATTCCCCCCCCCCTCTTCCCCCCACCTCTCACCGCCGCCCACCGCCTCTGTGAAACCAGCATGCACCCCCGCTCATGGTGCAGAAGTGAAAGTGAGGGATTGTGGGGAGAGGGGTGGGCTAAGTCTGGTTAACACATTCGTGACCCATGCGAGAGAGCTGCTAATGAACGATGCAATGAAGAGTCCTGTGGACGGCAAAAACATTGACGAAGAAAACAGAAACAGGTAACACCACAGGTACTCGATTGTCAAAGCCGTGCATGGCGGGGTAAAGTCTGGGGATACCCACACCTTCCCAGACGTCCGTGGAAGAGTAGACCCAACATCCACAGGTTGAGGTTCTTCTGCCAGCAGTTGCAGCGCTTCGACGTTACCCTCTTTGACTTAGAACGAGGGCAATACGTACCACACGGTGACCTTGCCATCTTTACGTTCGTGCGTGCATGGCAATCGGTTGCATTCGTTACTCTCTAACATTTTCGCCGGAAATGTTTACCGCATCCTGATATTCGGAAACCGGGAATCGGTTCTGAAAAGAGTTGAGTCGTTTTTTTGCGGTTATCGTTTAACAGGCATAGTTAGAATCCAGACATCCGCCCATGATTGCCGGGCACTCGTGGCGATGCATGCCTGTAAGCCAAGGTTGGTGGATCGCAAAAATTCGTGAAGCTCACTGCGCTTGGACATTGTGGTTGGCATCGCATGACTGGCCAGTGAATGGCAGTTACAGCAAGTTCATTAAGTGTTAATCTCCATAAGGTAAGTGAGTTTTCTCCCACGTGTATATAATGCAACGGTGCAATTCTCATTGATGGAATTGGCCAAACATCGAAATATAGGACCACAGAGCTTGGGTAATTGTTGGCACCAATTCAGGCTGCCTCTCTCCTTGTCTGCATAAAAAAAAAACGACTGCATTTTAAGATGAAATTTGCATGAGTGACATATAAAATACAATAAATTCTTGACTTAAAGCTTTCGTGACTGCAGGAATTCATATTCTTTGGGTCTTTTGGTAAAGCCACGTAGATATGAAAAAATAATAAAAATATCACAACGTTTCGATTGCAACACAAGCAATCGTCATCAATTAGTCTAATTAACCCAGCGGTCGGTTACATAAAACACCGTAATCCATAATTTTTTCATCACTTCATTTATTTACTGTAATGATATTGCTCTGTCAGATCGCAAAACCCAAGGATTCATTGGTTTTTTGGGGGTGATTTTTTTTTGCAACAAACCAGAAGCTTTATGAATTAATGGCCTCGGCCAGGTCACTCTACAACCGCACTACAAAAAACAAACGTCCATTCGTTGTTCTTCACTGAATTCCGGGTAGCATGACTGCGCTGGCGAACGTGGGTGGGCAGCAGCTGTTTGGAGCAGAGCGTGAGCGATCGCCGCCCTGACCTGGCTGAGTGGAGCCCCAAATGCATTAATTCCAGAGGTGGTCCTTTGCTCTCGCTCTTTTGGGACCACTGCTCGATATGGCGGGATACGCTTGCTGATGCGCTTCGTAACAGAGGAGGCTGCTTCGTAACAGAGGCTGCTTCGTAACAGAGGCTGCTTTGTAACAGAGGCTGCTTCGTAACAGAGGCTGCTTCGTAACAGAGGCTGCTTTGTAACAGAGGCTGCTTCGTAACAGAGGCTGCTTCGTAACAGAGGCTGCCTCGTAACAGAGGCTGCTTCGTAACAGAGGCTGCTTCGTAACAGAGGCTGCCTCGTAACAGAGGCTGCTTCGTAACAGAGGCTGCTTCGTAACAGAGGAGGCTGCTTCGTAACAGAGGCTGCTTCGTAACAGAGGCTGCTTCGTAACAGAGGCTGCTATGGGCCCAGTGCAATCGTTAGGGGTGTAAGGAGGCGTCGACTAATCGATTGATTGCGTCTTTCAACCTCATGATACATCAACTTGCGTGTGTCTGAATCTTTTTTTGTTGTGGTTTATATATTTTGCAGGTGAACCCCCCCCCCCCCCTCCAACCCATAGTGGCTGCTAAATTCACCTCGATGTTCAACAAAACATATCAAACTAGATTCGAAGCTTCGTGAGTGCAGGAATAACTCTTTGGTTCTTTCGGTAAAGTCACATAGAGATAAGTTAAATTAAATAATAATAGAATACGACGTTTCTATTGCAACACAAGCAACCCTCATCAGGTACAAATGAATGAGAAAACAAACCTAGTAAACTTGGAAATAAAATGCAATACAGCACAGAGAGTCGGCCAACACAACAGTCAACACCCCACCGGGTTGATTACGTTCTTCCAAGGATTGCTCAATTTGAGAGAGAGACAAACATAGACACGGAGACACACAGACAGACACACAAGCAGAGAGAGACACACACACATTATTTAATTTAATTTCTTTCTACGTGACTTTACCGAAACAACCAAGGAGTCAAACATATCTTTTTGACTGTGCATGGTGACATTGCCTTGCATGGGGGGTGGAGGATTGGATCCACCGCTAAAGATTGTGCTCTCCTCGTTGAAGCTACGCTAAGCTAATGGGCACCACACGGAGCATCATGGCCCTTGATCGGATATTAGAACACATTCTTAAGTGCAGTTATTCGATGATTACGGCCCAATTAGCAGTAGATGGCAAGCGTCTGTTAGTTTCGCTCTTCAAATCAGCCTTCACAGCTCTGGCGGCTTGCACAGCATGCCAGCAGCGCACAGTGTGCTGCTCAGCAGCCTTAAACAATGTGTTTGGTGACGGTACTGCTGCATTGGCAGCGGTGCATTAGCAAAAATATAACAACACAGCACACTTGTCATAACAGTCTTAAAAGGAAAATTGTTTAATAGGCAAACATTCGGATAAAGGTCCATCTATGAGCTACGAAACGTCGCCTATTATGTGTGTTCCCTCTCAAGGCAGGATTATTGATGGATGTGTTGGCATATTCTGTTACGTAACAGTGGTGTGTGCCGTGACAAGAGCTCAATATAAACACTGCATAGCAAGATTGATGATTGAAGGATCCGAGGTGAAATACCTGCCAGGAAAGCATGGGCCCCAGGGCGGCTCGATGCTTACACTCGTGTCTCAGAAAGAAGAACCTGGGTTCGATTCCTGACTCGGATGCCTTTCTGTGTGGGAGTTTCGATGTTAACTACCTCGCCTGGTATACAGGAGGTTGTGTGTTCGATCCTGATCCTGACGCTTGTATAATTGGAGTTTGCATGTTATCCCCGTGGTCGCGTGGATTTTTGTCCGGGTCCTCCGGTTATCCCCTCCACATTTTAGAAACGCCCGTTTAGAGTATTTGGCTGCTATAAATTTCCACGTGATAAGCCATTCCATTGAGCTATCATTTGTGGCCAGGTCGCTTCTGAAAAAATATCTCTAGACCTCAGTGGGCCTTACCTGGTCAAATAAAAAGAGTAGTTAAATAGTTTATGTTATCCCCCTGTTCTGCGTGAGTTTCGTCCGAGTTCGCTGGTCCTCCCATAGCCTGCCTAGGTTATTGCAACAACAACAAAAACATTAAATGTAACTGGTATTGGCCAAACATCTCAATGCTGCAAAACCACCTGCAAGTTACTTAACCGGGATAACGCAGCAGCAGCAGCAACATCACCAACGCTTGGCAGGACGCTCCTGCAAAAGACATCTGTGAGGCTGAGCGAAGCGTCTCCGGGCACACAGGGCTGAGTCACAGTAAGAATGCCTTTTTGAGTCGTTCCGCCGTGTGATTTCGGCAATTATTGGAAACAATATTATTTTCTCGGTGTCAATACGAATAGCACCGTCGATATTAATTGGCGAAGGCCGCAATGATGCGGTGGCGACGTTTAACCAGAGTTCTAACTCTCTCGAGCCGCGCCTGTACGCGAGCACGATTCTGTATTCCTCAAGCATTCACGACGTGATGGACAATTTATATTCCCGTGACAGCTCAAATAACCACCGTGCGGCTTTGCCCGCTCACTGTGTGTTTCTCGTTGTGCGTGTGCTCGCGTGTGTGTTGGTGTGTGGGCACGTGTGTGTGTACGTGTGTGTACGCACGTGTGTGTGTGTGCACGTGTGTGTGGGCACGTGTGTGTGTGTGCACGTGTGTGTGTGGGCACGTGTGTGTGGGCACGTGTGTGTGTGTGTGTGTGCACGTGTGTGTGGGCACGTGTGTGTGTGCACGTGTGTGTGGGCACGTGTGTGTGTGTGCACATGTGTGTGGGCACGTGTATGTGTGTGTGCACGTGTGTGTGTGGGCACGTGTGTGTGGGTACGTGTGTGTGTGTGTGCACGTGTGTGTGGGCACGTGTGTGTGTGCACGTGTGTGTGGGCACGTGTGTGTGTGCACGTGTGTGTGCACGTGTGTGTGGGCACGTGTGTGTGTGTGCACGTGTGTGTGGGCACGTGTGTGTGTGTGCGTACGTGTGTGTGGGCACGTGTGTGTGCACGTGTGTGTGGGCACGTGTGTGTGTGCACGTGTGTGTGGGCACGTGTGTGTGTGTGCACGTGTGTGTGGGCACGAGCAACAGCAGTGGTATAGGGGAGTGGTAGAACAGCGCTACTCTACGAACCCGGTGAGCCGGGTTCGAATCCTGCTAATGGCCAACACCAGTGACGATTATCTGAACCGGTCCTAGCCCACCCCCCCCCCCCCCTAGGTCAGCTCAGCCTCAAATGAGTACCTGGTGCGGTGTGTAAACATTGCAATTAGGGAGGCAAAGGAGGCCGGGCGTGGTGACGGCTCCCCACCCCCTTGTGTGCCGTGCCGGGCTTGATTGGTGTTCACTAACTGCACTTGCCCCAACAGACTGTTAAGGCTATACAAGGAGTGTGTTTTTAACTGTGTGTGTGTGTACATGCTGACTGCTTGTGCACATCCTAGTACGTGTATCTCTCCATGTACGAGGATGGGCATGAGATTATGTATACCTCTGTGCCGCATATGCACACGTAAGGGTGTTCCATTCATGATGTTAATATCAGTGTGTGTTTGGTGTTGCTGCAAACGGAGAGCGATAGTGCAACAGTTAGCGCGCTGCGCTATGAACCTGGCGATCCGAGATTGATTCCCGCTCGCGGCTAACACCAGTGACGATTTATCTGAACTGTTCCTGGGCCTCCCCTAGGTCGACACAGCCTCAAATGTGTACCTGGTGCGGTGTGCAAACACCGCCACTGGGGAGACAAAGGCAGCCGGGCGTGGTGCTGGCCACCCACCCCCTCGTGTACCGTGCCGGCCTTCGTAGGTGCTCGCTTCACAGCAACTTGCCGCAACAGTCTGTTCATGCTATACGGGGGTTCTCTTGTCTTTGTCGTGCAGGCACGTGGTGGTGTGTGGACACATCACGCTGGAGAGCGTCTCCAACTTCCTGAAGGACTTCCTGCACAAGGACCGCGATGACGTCAACGTGGAGATCCTCTTTCTGCACAGGTGAGCAACGCCGCCGATCCCCCCCCGTCACCCCTTCTACCCCCCCTCCCACTTCCTCTCCCGTGCCCTCCTCGTGCATTAAACAGCAGCAGTGGCAGCCGCTGTGACCTCGTGCGTGTTGGTTTCCCATGCCTGTCAACCCCTTATCAGTGCCCTACCTTATTACAGACAAATTCAGACCTTATTGGTCACCCCGTGCCCTTAAAAAATATCAACGTTCCTCCTACAAAGTCCCATCACAAGGGAGAAACACAAATAGACAAAAACATTTCCCCGTATTGAAACGTCTGTACGCCGTATGGACCTGAAAACTCAATTTCCCTGTACAAGAATATGGCTAAACCGTATATGGGTTGACAGGTATGGTGTCCGTGCGTGTCTCCCAAGCAGTGATGCGGCCAAAGAAAGGGTGGCTTTTGTCGGGAGGAGGGAAGTCGCTTGCTGGACCCCCCCCCACAACCCCCTCCCAGTGGATACATTCTGGCTTTAGCTCTTGTTATAATTTCATCTGGGGACGCTCTGCACGGTATTGAGCTCCCTCTCGTCCAGAGAGAGAGAGATAAGGTCTCAGACAAGCGGGGAGACGGCCACGCGATGAGCCGGTGCCAAACAAAAATTGCCCAGGTTCTGCGTTCCTCTCTATATTAAGGCGGGGAAATCCCACGTTCATTAGCGAACGGGAAGCGACATTCCACACAAACGGAACAGGTGGGGGAGTCCACATTTCTTTTGCTGTACTGCCGCCTTCTGGCAAGTCAGGGTATTGACACCTTGAGACCCACCGGAAGGGAGTCGATCAAACTCTGTGCTATCCGCAAACCCTCGCCAACCCCCCCACCACTCCCCCCACAGTGATGGATCACAAGCGTGCGCCATCGCCCGCGTGTCTTGATGGCCGGCGCAGTAAGTGCGCATTTAAATCCCAGTCAGGGTTTGTCTCAGCCCTTCACGCCTCCTCCAGAATAAGATGAAGAGTGCATCGCGCTGTGTGGGAAGTCAACAGTAGCTAATCCTTAGGAGAGACTGGTCCCTGCCATTATATTGCGGTTTTGAAATCAATTTTCCAGGTCTACTGGTGAGGATGAGCACTGCCCAATGTTTTATTTGAGCAGCGAGAGACTCTTTGATAATGACATTTGGTTTACGTTTTACATTATTCCCTTTATATAAAGGAAAATGATTTTTTATTTATGTAAAAACTGGGGTTCTGCATTTTTTACGTAAAAAAAGCAAAACCCCAGTTGACCAAAACACCCAGTTATTTATTTATTTTATTTCAGACCAAACCACGTTAAACTGTATTCGTGTGTGTAGGATCTCTGTAAAGAACAAACTAAACATCAATACTCCCTAAAGTTTTACGAGGGTGTGAAATATGAATTGTGCGTTTTCTTAAAAAAAATATTCGGCATTCTTCACCTCACTGCCTCCCTCGTAAACTAAACTAAACTATTTTTATTTCACCAGATAACGCCCACTGAGCTATGCAGCTCTTTTTCAGAAGCGACCTGGCCACAAATGATAGCTCTACAAAGTGGCTTATCACGAGGAAATTGACAACAGCCAGATACTCTAAAGGCATATTCTTGGTTATTTCGGTAAAGTCACGTAGAAGGGAACAATAAAATAATATATATAATTCGGGAGTGGGGAGACAGCCTTGCATAGGTCCCTGCGATGTGAGCATCTCGTACATGCAGGGACACAACGCCCGCCAGGTGACAACCACGGAACTTCCTCTGCCGTCACTTCGATTGGCCTCTAAACACCAGGCAGTGCTTCATGCTCCAAAGCGATTGGCTCACAGTTAGAAATCCGATGCATAGGTTGCATAAATTAATAACCAAATTAAAGGATGTTTTCGCGCAGTCGTTAGTGAACAGGCCGTGACAATTTATCACCTGGTTCAAAGACAATCGGCTGCCTTGTTTTGAACCCATAGTTACCCAGCGACCTCTAGTGAGCATCCTACTTCCCATAAATCATAGAGCCAGTTACGGATAAAAAGCTGTCTTCTGTCCAAAGGCAACAGAGCACACAACCATTCTTCAGAATAAACATCACAGACTTCTGCCAATGTATTTTACAGTCTTCATTTATCTTCTCCATAGACTGTGCTCTCCGACGGCACAGAAGCGTGCACCTCACTGTCGCGGACATTTAGCGTACGACCAAATTAAACGAAATCACCAATTTTTATTTTATTTTCTCAAACAATGTATTGCGATCGCGGTTTCGGCGTCGCGCTATGAGATGCGTCATGGAGCAATGTATGCAGAAGAAGTGGAGCTTAACTCATGAGGACTTCTTCCATACAGATCCTTCCAGTGACCTTGTTAAACCTTTACACAGTAGGGGGGCCATGCTTCTCCACGCACTCTGCCTATGAGATCTTGTGTTTCATGACAGTCACGCAAATACATTAAAGATCCTCTCTGTCCGCGAGGGTCACGCTCCCCACAATGCTCGCGAATGCAGAAACCTCGTTCCAATGGGGAAACATTGGGGTTGCCTTCTTGGTACGGGTGAACATGGGGGGGGGGGGGTAAATGGTAAATGTTTAATAACAATAACCACAATAAGTAAAGAATAAATTATGAAGAGCAATGTGTTTTTGAATTATTGTTGATGATTTGACGACATTGCATTTCGCGTTATTTTTAATGGATCTCACAGTCGACTCGTTTATGCCAAAATATATAAACGAGTCGACTGTAAGTTGCGTATAAAGTAACAAATGCACAATAGCGAGTTCAGAGCGGGATTACTGTGAGCCTGAGGTCAAAGCGGGCAGCCAAGGTGGTGGGGCCTAATCTTCGCAGACAGTTTCAAATGTAACACAATTCTGCGCGCATCTCCCCGCTGTTACTGGTCTGGGACTATGTACACTCACGAATACGGGAGTCAGGCGGGTCGGGAGATAGGGAATTAGTATTCATTTAGGAGCTCGCGAATATGCGAAACTCCCGAATACAGAACTCGCGGATAGCGAGGGTATACTGTAGTTCTAATTGTTATAGCTGGAATTCAGATAAACTAAGGGTTCAATGTGGATGTTTTTTTATAACTTCTCATTGGAGATATCAAGCGCGAATACACGATTCTGTATAACTCGCAGAAAGTAACATTCTAACAAATCGAAAGAAAAGTGCTCATTCTTAGATGCGAAATAAACAACTTGGTCGAATCACACCAGACTCGTCGAACTCCAAAATCAGAGCACAGACGTTTGACAAGTCGTCTGCGAAATAATGAGACCCCAGCGTGGGCGAACATAGCCACTCTGGGGGTATTAATAACGTATGGCTACAACCCTGAACAAGATGGGAGCATTCAGGCAGGGCGATCCGTTATTAAAAGCAGACTTGCCAATAACAGTGCCAACAAGTTTAAGTGGAGAATTGTGCATAATTGCTCCGTCAGTAGTAGGGAGAACAAAGTTATTCTTTTTTAATCTTAAATACGTATTTGCTAGTTTTCAAAAGTTACTTTATTTGAATATTCTAATTTTTTACCAGGCCAGTGCTTGTCTAAACTTTAAGAGTTGGCTCTCCAATCCGTTTGAGCTCTGCATCCTTAATCCCACCCTGAACGATTTGTGTTTGGGCCCCCACAATCAATTAACGCGCGGAAGTTAAACAATTGGGAGGTGGTCGCGTTGCTTCGGGAGACCCCGCTGCCTTGGCAAACCACTCGCCAGCGACTGCCTCCATCCACTCGCATCTTCCCTGGTGCCCTCCGCTCCAGAAAAAAACACGTGGGAGATTGAGGTGGCCACTTGGCACATGCAGGAGATGCCCATCCTGAAGGCGGAAAGCCAACGCCGCTGCATTGGAATAGAAGTTTTAGCAGCCCGCGGATACGCCAATCACATTAACTATTTTAAACTGTTTTGAAACATTTAATCAGGTAAGGCCTACTGAGATATATAGCTCTTGTACCCAGAGAAGCCTCACTCAGCCTCACAGACCTCGTTTTCAGAGGGGTCCTGCCAAGCGTTGGTGATGTTGCTGCTGCTGTGCATAATCCAGGTTGAGTAACTTTCAGGGCATCAAGCAGCATTGAGATGGTTTTTTTTTGCGATAGCCCAGGAAAGCTATAGGAGGAAACCAGAGGACATGGAGGAAATTCACGCAGAACAAGGGAAAACATAAACTATTTAACTATTTTTATTTCACCAAGTAAGGCCCACTGAGATATATAACTCTTTTTCATAAGCGACCGGGCCACAAATGATAGCTCAATGAAGTGACTTATGATGTGGAAATTTATAGCAGCCAAAATACTCTAAACGCATGTTGATTCTAAATGTGGAGGGAAAAACTGGAGGACCCGGAGAAAAATAGACGTGATCACAGGGTAGAGAGACACTCAAACTCCAAATATACAGGTGTCTGGGTCGGGATCGAAACCACAACTTGCTGTATATAAGGCGAGGTAGTATAGTGGTTTACTTTATAGTCCATACTTTGGGTTAAATGACCACAGTCGCAACACTGTGGCATATATCTTTAATTTTCCATCTATGAAGGAGATGTGTGCATTGGCATGTTTTTCTTTTAAAAAAATCTATACAAGAACTCCTCTACGTACAAAAATTCGACTTACGAACTTTCAGGGACATGAACAAACCTGACCGTATGTCCATTTGCCTGTTGAGACCGAGAGTCATAAGTTCAACATCTGCAGAATATGAAGAACCAGTGGCATTTACATCTGCAGAACGTCAAGAAGCAGTGGCATCTACATCTGCAGAACATGAAGAACCAGTGGCATCTACATCTGTAGAACATGAAGAACCAGTGGCATCTACATCTGTAGAACATGAAGAACCAGTGGCACCTACATCTGTAGAACATGAAGAACTAGTGGCATCTACATCTGTAGAACATGAAGAAACAGTGGCATCTACATCTGTAGAACATGAAGAACCAGTGGCACCTACATCTGTAGAACATGAAGAACCAGTGGCACCTAAATCTGTAGAACATGAAGAACCAGTGGCATCTACATCTGTAGAACAAGAAGAACCAGTGGCATCTACATCTGTAGAACATGAAGAACCAGTGGCACCTACATCTGTAGAACATGAAGAACCAGTGGCACCTACATCTGTAGAACATGAAGAACCAGTGGCATCTACATCTGTAGAACACGAAGAACCAGTGGCATCTACATCTGTAGAACATGAAGAACCAGTGGCATCTACATCTGTAGAACATGAAGGACCAGTGGCATCTACATCTGTAGAACAAGAAGAACCAGTGGCATCTACATCTGTAGAACATGAAGAACCAGTGGCACCTACATCTGTAGAACATGAAGAACCAGTGGCACCTACATCTGTAGAACATGAAGAACCAGTGGCATCTACATCTGTAGAACACGAAGAACCAGTGGCATCTACATCTGTAGAACATGAAGAACCAGTGGCATCTACATCTGTAGAACGTGAAGAACCAGTGGCATCTACATCTGTAGAACATGAAGGACCAGTGGCATCTATATCTGTAGAACATGAAGAACCAGTGGCTTCTACATCTGTAGAACATGAAGAACCAGTGGCATCTACATCTGTAGAACATGAAGAACCAATGGCATCTACATCTGTAGAACATGAAGAACCAGTGGCATCTACATCTGTAGAACATGAAGAACCAGTGGCATCTACATCTGTAGAACATGAATAACCAGTGGCATCTACATCTGTAGAACATGAAGAACCAGTGGCATCTACATCTGCAGAACATGAAAAACCAGTGAAATCTACATCTACAGGAGATTATACAACGTTTAACGCCATTCTCCGTGTTTAGTGTACATGCCGCACAACATGTTTGGAATCTGAGTAAAGTTGGACTTACGAACAAATCTACTTACGAACAGACCTCTGTAACCAACATTAGAGGAGTCCCTATACAGTTTTTTTTTTAATTGAGGTATTACACACGAGTCCGGTACAACGTGCCGGGGATTTCCGGAAGAGGGGGGGCAGAAAAACCGCGAGGAGAAGGGGGAGCCTTCAAGCGCTTGTACAAAGTCTAGGAATGGGGAGAACAACGTGGTCGGTGCCCACCTACAGGGGCTCTGTTGATCTTCTGGTGCGGTCGATGGTTACACCACCGGTGTCTTCGGAGAATGTCAAAGTCTGGCGGTGCGATGTTTTTGCGTCTCGGATGAGGCGTTTATTCTGGACGTGCACTGTTGTTCCATTCTGCTCATCAGCGTTCTTCCGGATCGGGGTGAGATTCTGGGACGATGACAGTAGCAGTGCGATCCAAGGAGGGTGGTTGGGACTTTAGTGCTTTTATGATATGACAAACCAGCATGACAGATTTTGGCTATTTTATTGAGAGCAAATGTGAATTGTAAAATGGAGAGAAAATGGGTAAAGCTATTTATATATATATCATTTATAGTTTTACCACAGGAAGCACCATCTCACTAGGATTGAATTTGATGAAATGTGATTTCTTGTGCATCCAAGTTAAGCAAACCAAAGGACACTCAATTTGTTAACACAAGCTGCGATGTAACAGCTGTCACTACTCAGCAATGTAAGTCTGTCTCCCTGATGTGTCACTGTAAGCTTCCCCCTGACCTTTACCAGTCCCATTTATACTGGCTGAAATGCCTCTCACTCAGTAGAGTAGCACGACTCACGGATGTGAGGCTGTGGGTTGAAATTCTTGTCCAGAGTCAACTCAGACCATCATCAATCATCATTAATAATCAGTCATGTAGCATCATTTTTAGTGTGGAATCAGTAAAAAAATATATATTAGCTGCAATTGTGAACAATGGCCATAACAGACATTAGTACATCTAATCTGCATAATCATTGGTTAACTGCCAGATGCAGTTGCCTTGCTCGATTGGAAGTTGACCTCACCTGACCTTCCCACCATATTTGAGTACATTTTTTTGTTAATATTATTGTTTTTTTACATCTTGTATGCACTGTCTCCTTCGTATCGTTCGTCTCATTATTTCCGTCTCTTCTCGTGTATCCATTCCGCCGAATAGTAATATCTGTGCACGGTTTGCGTGACTCGTAAACAGTTGATTCTTACACACGCGATTGGACGCGTGTGCATTGTGAGCGTGACAGCAGATTTTAATCTGTGAATCGTTCAGTGTTCGCGTGGGAAGTCAGCAGCGGTTGACGTGTGAGATCCCAGTTCCCCCCCCCCCCCCTCTGCAAATCTGGAATTCCCTCCAATGCAGTCAGAATTGCGACTGGAAATGAGCACCACAACATATTTACTTGAGCAACAAAGCTATCTATCCTGAGCAAAAAAAGCTATCTATCTAACAAAGCTATCTTTCCGTGCACAATTTACTCTGCCGTGGTGCAGTGGTTGGCACACTGTACTTGCAATCCAGAGGTCGCTGGGTTCGATTTTTCCTTTCCGGCGCGGCGGTTGAAGCAATGGACAGGTTTCTTGAATTTCCTCTGTCCACACAGCAAATATAAACAGGTGCGCCACAAATGTTGATTTAAAGCTTTCGTGACTGCAGGGATTCATATTCTTGGTTCTTTCGGTAAAGTCACCACGTAGAAGGGAAACAATAAAATAATAAAAATATAAAGCAATAAAATTATCACGACGTTTCGACTGCAACACAAGCAATCATCATCAGGTGTGAAAACCACAACAAGAAAATTAGAAAAAAGTGGCGGTTTTTTTTAACGTTAGCACCACGGAGAGCGATTTGACAGTTTGTTCAGATGGACTAGTCCATCTATGTTCGGAAAAGAGGAGGGGGGAGACGAATATGATGGATGCGGTCTGAAAGCCACCGTTATTTTATTGTTTCCCTTCTACGTGGTGACTTTACCGAAAGACCAAGAATAGGTGCCCCACAGTTAGCAGATCGCATTGGCCAGTGTGGAAGAGTAGGCCAATTACCCTCTAGAGGGGGGGGGGGGCTCTTTAGAGCACCCTCTAAGTGGAGGCTTTTTTTATACCAATAATGCTGTGAGCAAGCAATTGCAAGTCTGTGCTTTATTTTTTTTTACAGCATACGGTAATGCATCATACATAACTATATATGTACTGGATACATTTGCACATCTGTGGGTGTCACATATTGCATCCAAGTGTGCCTTCGCAGTTAGAATATATTATTAATATTCTTTGGGAAGGGACCTTTTATGGTAAATAATGTCTATAATGCAAGCATTGCTCTACTGTTGCAAAGGGATTAAAAAAAATAAAGATGCTCTTATCAGTGCCGGAGAATTGACCGTGGAAAATTGCACACGCACTAATCTGACCAACACTACGAGCAATTTTCTTCTCTCGGAGTTCCGCACTCTCTCTTCGTGTGGACCTTTCTCGTGCCTCGACATGATAAGGTTTTTTTTTTACTGCAGTAGTGAAATTGCTTGCTACCCGATCACCAGAATTATTTCTATGTTTTTTTTTTACAAGTCGACCACTTTTATACAAAAAATAGATTATACAATTTACGGTCTTATTTTGGAGAAAGGGGAGTAGGGTTGCCGTTGTGATGTATTAATCACTAAAATCCATATAGGCTCATGACGGCTTGAGAAGAAATATGCCCCTGTGCTGTAAGGCAACGAGCTCTCTCAGCCGAGCGAGGCAAAGAAATTGAGTTAACCATTGTAGGCTCCTCAAGCTCGCCCGGAGATCCAGTGGCCTTTTGGTGGCTTAAGGAAACTTCCACGTTCGGCTTCTTTGCAGGTTTGGATAACTGTAAGCGTTAAGTCGAGTCAGAGTGTATCCAGCTTAAACCAGCTCGTCTCCAGCAATGTCCCTCCTGAGCCAGCGGTGGAAATTCGTCATCCCTGTGACGGGGGCCGCTTTTAGAATTCTCACAACAACGGTGCTCATCTCCTTGACCCGAGCGATGACGATGGGCTGAGGCAACTGTGGGCGTGGGACAGTCCACGGCATCACCTGCACGGACAGCGATGGCGCGGTGTCGAGAGAGAACGGTTGAACCTGGTTAATGGCTCTCCAGGGCATGTTGTGCTTTTGAAATGTAGCTGTTGTATAATTTCAGTACCTGAGCTTTGTGGGAAAAGTAAGTGATACTTTTTAGGGGGAAAAAAATGTGAAATGTCACTTTGCACGTTTCGTTTGCCTGCGCATTCCGAACAATTTTTTTAAATATATATTTTATCAGGTAAGGCCCACTGAGCTATGTAGCTCTTTTTCAGAAGCGATTTGGCCAGAAGTGATAGCTCAACAAAGCGGCTTATCATGTGGAAATGCATTGCAGCCAAATACTCTCAAGGCATGTTTCTTTATGTGGAAGGAAAAACCGGAGGACCCGGAGAAAACCCCACGTGACCACGGGGGGAACATGCAAACTCCAAATATACAGCATGCATCTGGGTAGGGATTGAACCAACGACCTCCTGTATACCAGGCAGGTTAGTTAACATCTCGCCACCGTGTCACCCACATTCACGACTAACTGAAGCAAGACGTCACTACCTGAAATGTCCTCTCACTGCAGTGTACGGTATCCCTGAATCCAATCCCCTTTATGGACGATGAACAGTGTCGTGAGTAGGTGACACGGATGTGGTGGCATGTGGGGCTTTGGTCTTAACAGGAATAATTAATCCTGTTACCCAAACCCTCCTGGAGCTGGGCATGTTTGCTCGTGCAATTTGGTGCTGATTTATAGAATCCCTCCCTGTTTCCTTGCCGGAGACACACTGGCCGACGTTCCTGGTGCTTAACGCGGCCTCAAGAGCTGAGCGGCGCGTTCCTAAATGCACTCCTCGTTTATTATCGTTACCCAGCAGGGTCCCGGATAGCTTTGCCACCGCGATGCATCACCAATTTACGGAGGGCCACCCCCCTCGTTAAGTGGCAGAGGCGTACTGTGCTGCTCCTGCCGTAAGTGCATAGATTGGCCGCGGCAGCCACGGTGTTCGCAAGGCGCAGGCCCCGGCAGGCTTGGCATGCAGGTGCCGTGCGCGCTGCAGCGTGTACATGCACACGTGCGGGCAGGGCCTGCTTGTCCGTGCGCTCCTTAGCGAGGTCACGGGGGGGTCGCAGAAGTTGGAGAGGACCACGATCCTTCAGGCCAATGACACGGAACTCACCCCCCCCCCCCCACCCCCGCCCTACCAACCCCTCCGCCGCCCTTGTGCCACAGCATATCCCCGAACCTGGAGCTGGAGGCGCTGTTCCGCAGACACTTCACTCAGGTGGAGTTCTACCAGGGCTCGGTGCTCAACCCACTCGACCTGGCGCGCGTCAAGGTGAGGCCGTGGGCGGCAGCAGCAGCAGCAGCAGCAGCACACTCACCAACAACAGCAACAACGACCGGCAGTAGCCACTAAGCGGCGGCGACATCACCACGTCACCTGTGCCAGGCCGGGTGCACTGTGAGGCCACGTGAAGTGTCGAAGGTTCGCTGCTGGCAGGAGGTCACGGGACAGCCACAGGTGCCATGGGTTGACCGACTGAGATGACTGGCAGACGCACCAGCTGTGCCCTTTACTGTGCCAACTTACTGCACACTCAAAGACAAAGATTCCCTGTATAGCCTTAGTAGACTGTTGGGGCAAGTGCTGTTAGCGAGCACCTATGAAGGCTGGCACGGCACACGAACGGGTGGGTGGCCAGCACCACGCCCGGCCGCCTTTGTCGTCCTAGTTGCAATGTTTTTATATGCACTTCCAGGTACTTATTTGAGGCTGAGTCGACACAGGGGAGGCTCAGGACCAGTTCAGATAATCGTCACTAGTGTTGGCCATGAGCGGGAAGCGAACTTGGGTATCTAGGTTCACTACACTACCGCTCCCCACTACACTCAGCGCACACACACACCAGCATCATAATTACCGCACTCACTTATACGACATCACTTCCCTTATGGGGTAACATGTTCTTCAGCCATGTAACACTGCATCTTGGTTTGAAAAAGCTCTGGATCATACCCAAGATCACGCGAGCGAGATGTTATCTACCTCACCTGATATACAGGAGGTCGTTAGTTGATCCTGACCCTGATGTCTGTATATTTGGAGTTTGCATGTCTCTCTCCCCATGGTCGTGTGGATATTTCTCTCCGGTTTTCCCCTCCACATTTAGAATCAACATGCGTTTAAGAGTATTTGGCTGTTATACATTTCCATATGAAAAGCCACTTCGTTGAGCTATCATTTGTGGCCAGGTCGCTTCTAAAGATGAGCTACAGTACATAGTTCAGTGGGCCCTATCTGGTAAAATAAAAAAAATAGTTTTAGTTTATCACAGGAACAGCCATGGAATTCAACATGGCGCTCCACTGCCCTGCTAAGCCACGTAGATCTTCACATTGCAGTGCCTTACACAATTCTGTCTCTTCTCTTCTTCCAAATATATTCCAATCATGCACTTGGAGACCTATCGTCACAAAAATGTGTTTTCACTTGCAGAGGAGAGTGCACCACCCTGTGTCTATGAATGGCCCTGGTTCAACTCGGCCCTGGAGGATAACATCGCTGCTTTAAGAAGCATCCTTTTCCAACATGAGGGCCATATTTTTTTTTTATATATGCCCTGCAAAGAGTGTTATCAGTGAATGGCTTTTTCAGCCCGTTGATTTAATTTAATAGAGATTTTGATTGATATTTTAACCCGTTTTTATAGTCGCTTCTCTGGGTTCCACCGTTATTAATTTGCCTATGTTTCTATTTTGTCTTTGGTTTCCATTGTGTTCTGATTGGGTTTTTACTGGTACAGTATGTCAGTGTTTTAGGTTAACATAATTTTTTATAGCTGTTTACAGCTTTAAGATTACTAATTTGAAAGGTGCTTTTTTTAAACTGAGTTCATTATTTGTATGTCAATCAAACCTGAGGGGTTTTTTTATTCTCTGAACTGGAACAAAGTGAAATTCCACATTTCATGTTTTTTTTCTTCCAATTCCACCACTGTTACCTGAGGCATCACCTCGCTGTATGTGAGAATCCAGATGAATCACGATTAGACGATACCTGGATTCAAACCCAAAATCTCGGCTCTCTGATGCAGGATTAGCTCCCGGAGCCACCATCAACAACAACAATAACGACAACCGTCGTTGACCACCAAGTGGCGGTGACGTCACCATGACGCTTGTGGCACGCGAGGCGCACTTTGAGGCCATGTGAAGTGTTGAAGGTTCGCTGGCAGGACGGGCAGACCCAGATGTTATGGGTTGGATGACTGGAGAGAGTGGCAAATGCACCAACTGTGCCCCCTGCTGTGCCACCTTGCTGTGATTTATCCGCCCGGCACTCCGCTCGTTGTTGTGAGTGTTGCTCCCTCCACCCTCTGCTGTTGTTGGAGGGCGACTGCCACCAACTGCCCAGTAGTGTTCTTCACGAGCCTCATCCACAGAGGCAGATCGTGACACTGCTGGTACCAGTCAATGGCAAGTCCACTCAGCTCCACATCATTCTGTACCACAGTAGCCCATCGTAGCCACCATCCTGACCTTCAAATTAGAGCGAGGCATGTGCTCACCTCTGCTACCCTCTGTGCAGATAGGTGTGATGAGGAACTTCATGTTCAATGATGATGAGGAAGCCAAGGAGTTGCTCAACAGTAGAACCCCCAATGCATTGCACTAAGTTAATATTCATTACTCAGCTAACTGAGGCCACGAGAGGTGATATTGCCTTGCGTTCATGAATAATGCAAGGGAATGGATTTAAAACGAGCATTATTAAACTCATTTTACATTCCGAAATTGCAATGTTAAAAGTAATTTAGAGAATATAGCAATTGTATTAGCGTGTGCGTGCGTATGTTGTGGCACGGCATAGGCAAAATCACTGTTAAATCACTATACTGCAGCAACGGATTGATTTTCTGGTTGTATTTACTTGTAACGGCTGTACGCAGGATTGATCCACTGGGGTGCTTGCGTTAGTTTCACAGCAACTAACATCAACCCACTCGCAAGAGAAGAACTGATTTTAAGAATGATTGATTGTCCACTTGAGGGGGAAATTGTGCTCAAACGATATATGTTATTGATCTGTTGTGTGATTATAACTGGGATACCATTGTCAATTAATGCCCCTGCTCCTAATTAAAAAAAAACGACCGTGGGATCTTTTAATATTAACAACATGGACGTGTTTTAACTTTAAAGTTACATTTTTGTGAGAGAAGTCTTGATAGGCAGTAGCTCACGTGTTGGGACACTGTCAGAGCAAGCTTTGCTCCAGCTGAGGTCTATACCATACGAAATGTTGGACTGACAGCAACATAATTTCCTCTTGATCTTGATTGCTCATAAAGTGTGCTATTAAACAGACACTCATTCCCTGTGACATGATTTGCTAAAATAGCATGTTTGCCAAAATTTCACTTCAAAATTCAAATTTACTCAAATGTATCTATTTTCGGTGGTGGTGTGTTGTGTGTGTGTGTGTTTGGCAATTATTCCACCTTCTGGTCCTACCTCCTCCAGCCCACTTGGTTAGCCCACTGTGAGACTTGGTCGTACAATTTGCTACGTAAAGAATATGTTACTTGTGATTTTGATGATGACGATATCACGTGATTGCATTTTGACTGTTTTTGTCGCTGTTGTTCTTTGCACAGATTGAGGCAGCGGATGCCTGCATGATCATCGCGAATAAGTACTGCCCAGATCCTGATGCTGAGGATGCTTCGAACATCATGAGGTGGGCCTCTCACAGAGCACGGAGCGTCATGGGGAATGTACGTATGTGTGTATGTTGAACTTCTTTCGCACAGTACGTAGCCAACTGTGGTAATCGTAGGTGCAGGAGAAGGACGACAAACTAAACCCAAAAAAGCAGTTCGAAAGAAATTAGTTTTCAAACGAGATTACTTAAAAGTGCAAAGCTCAAGTGGCTTCCTGACATCTGAAGGAAGAGCGTTCCAGACGGCCACAGAATCGCATCTGAAAGGCCACGACGCAGTGACCGTCTTTGTTCGATGGCCAGCAGCCAAAAGCCGCTGCGAGGATGACCGGAGTTCACGTGATGGTTTATGCTCCTTGACGAGATCAGCAAGGTGTTGTGGTTCATTTGTGGCAAGAACTTTGTGTGTAATGAGCGTGACCTTATAATGTAGTTCGGCAACCAGAAGCCAATGCAGCTCAGCAGAGCACTGGACGGACACGTTCGGATCTTGCAGTACCCGTCACGAACACGTGCCAGATACATTTGTGCACGCTGCAGTTTTTGCTAGAAGTCCCGTAGAGTAGTGAGTTGCAATCATGGATCCTTGTCGATACTGTGCTACATGCCACCGTGTTGGCTATGTCATGACTCAATAGTGGCCGAATGTCTCATAGAGCCCTGATAGGAAAATTGCAAGACCTGAATATATTTTGCACATGACGATCAAACGCCATATTCTGGTTGAGTATGGTGCCGAGGCTCTTTAGATGAATATAAAACTACATCCTGGAGTCCGCGATCGCCATACCTCCTACCTCCTCCAGCCCACTTGGAATGGTAGCAGTGCATCATGGGACTGCTGGGCCCTGTTGGTCTTTGGTTCCATACGTGGCCTCACGGCCTCTCCCTTTGGACGAGAGGTTGTGGAGCACTTGGAGATCGTGGTTTTTGCGCAAGTCTCCCAACCTACTGCTTTAAGTCATGTGGTCAACAACATCAGAGGAGAGACAAAGGTGGCCAGCGGTGTGCATGTAAATGTGTCTGCTGGTCTCGCTGGCCTAAAGAGTGCCTCCTGGCAACACGTGCCCAATACCCCGTTATGTCTAAACGGACGATCGCTGTTATTTTCGAGTTGTCTCGCACCCATGCCCATCTCCTCTCCGACCATTCATTACTGCATCCTTGGTTCTGGTGCAGTATTCCTACTGATTTTGTTTAATATTGTTATTTTATGTTCTTCAAGCACTATTGTTGCCTGCATCTCTGACGTGTTCGGTGACCAATTTCTGAACTGGTCCTGGGCCTCCCCGAGGTCAACCCACCCTTAAATGAGTACCTGATGCGGTGTCTAAACATCAACATTGGGGTCACTAAGGCAGGTGGGAGTAGCGCTACCCACCCACTTCCTCGTGTGCCATGCCAACCTTGTATGTACGTTGAACTCCTTTTGCACCTTCCTTAGCCAACCGTGCTAATTGGAGGTGCGGGGGAAGGACAACAAAACTAAACACAAAAAAAGCAGTTGGAAAGAAATGAGTTTTCGATCGACATTTAAAATTGCATAGCTCCAGTGACTTCCTGATATTAGAAGGAAGAGCTTTCCAGATGGCCACAGACACGGATGTGAAAGCGCGTGATGCAGTGACCGTCTTTTCTCGATGGCTAATAGGTGCTCCCTCACACCACTTGTCCAGCAGTTTAACTAGCGTGGGGGCAGGGGGTGCCTTGCCCCCCCCCCCCGCCTTTAGTGGCCAAACTACGAGTTGTGGGCCCCGTTGACAACCACCATGAGATTTGTTATCATAAACAACCACCATGAGATTTGTTATCATAAACAACAGTGTGAAAGAACAACACACTTACTCTTTGGTTCTTTCGGTAAAGTCACGTAGGTAGAAAAATAAAAATTAAACAAAAAACATAATATATCACGACGTTTCGATCGCAACACAAGCGGTCGTCCTCAGGCGGAAAAAAACAATCCAGCAGTGGAACTGCTGAACCGGTTCAGCAGTCTGAACCGGTTCAGCATTGTTTTTTTCCGCCTGAAGACGACCGCTTGTGTTGCGATCGAAACGTCGTGATATATTGTTTTTTTTTTATTTTCTACCCACGTGACTTTACCAAGAGAACCAAAGATTAAGGATTCCTGCAGTCACGAAAGCTCCAAATCAATATTGAACAACACACTTATTTAAAACGCGGTTTAATTTTTGTTACGAAAATGCTTTCATTTAAAACGCGGTTTAATTTTTGTTACGAAAATGCTTTCATGTACGGTCCTCGTTTTATTTGAATTGAATTAGAGCAGTTACTGTACGTGGTATCGCAAAGAGGTTCTACTACGTAGCTGCATTGGCTGCATTTTGCGAAGACGGAGCGCCCCATACAGCGATAAATTTTCGAGATCGTGAGCTAAACGATGTGATTAGGCAAGAGGAGCCGCGATGTGTAATAGCCTGGGTGCGACCGGGATGGAAAAATGGTTAATGTCATTTTTAAAAAATTATAGTGCTGCTACCATTACCATCCTTAAGGGAAAGAGTGCTGATCTTATTTATGACCCTCAGGATCGGGTCTGCAGATTTGCTGAACGTTCCTTTTAGGTATAGAGTGACTACCTTGTGGTGCACGTGTAATGAGCAACTTCTAAGACGCATCGTGTAGAGGGCTTATTCTTATTTATTCTCACACTGGGCACAACACAGGCCGATACACACCCATATACAGTGAGGGAAAAAAGTATTTGATCCCCTGCTGATTTTGTGCGTTTGCCCACTGACAAAGAAATGATCAGTCTATAATTTTAATGGTAGGTTTATTTGAACAGTGAGAGACAGAATAACAACAGCAAAAATCCAGAAAAACGCACGTCAAAAATGTTATAAATTGATTTGCATTTTAATGAGGGAAATAAGTATTTGACCCCTCTGCAAAACACGACTTAGTACTTGGTGGCAAAACCCTTGTTGGCAATCACAGAGGTCAGACGTTTCTTGTAGTTGGCCACTAGGTTTGCATACATCTCAGGAGGGATTTTGTCCCACTCCTCTTTGCAGATCTTCTCCAAGTCATTAAGGTTTCGAGGCTGCGTTTGGCAACTCGAACCTTCAGCTCCCTCCACAGATTTTCTATGGGATTAAGGTCTGGAGACTGGCTAGGCCACTCCAGGACCTTAATGTGCTTCTTCTTGAGCCACTCTTTTGTTGCCTTGGCCGTATGTTTTGGGTCATTGTCATGCTGGAATACCCATCCACGACCCATTTCCAATGCCCTGGCTGAGGGAAGGAGGTTCTCACCCAAGATTTTACAGTACATGGCCCGTCCATCGTCCCTTTGATGCGGTGAAGTTGTCCTGTCCCCTTAGCAGAAAAACACCCCCAAAGCATAATGTTTCCACCTCCATGTTTGACGGTGGGGATGGTGTTCTTGGGGTCATAGGCAGCATTCCTCCTCCTCCAAACACGGCGAGTTGAGTTGATGCCAAAGAGCTCCATTTTGGTCTCATCTGACCACAACACTTTCACCCAGTTGTCCTTTGAATCATTCAGATGTTCATTGGCAAACTTCAGACGGGCATGTTCATGTGCTTTCTTGAGCAGGGGGACCTTGCTGGCGCTGCAGGATTTCAGTCCTTCACGGCGTAGTGTGTTACCAATTGTTTTCTTGGTGACTATGGTCCCAGCTGCCTTGAGATCATTGACAAGATCTTCCCGTGTAGTTCTGGGCTGATTCCTCACCGTTCTCATGATCATTGCAGCTCCACGAGGTGAGATCTTGCGTGCAGCCCCAGGCCGAGGGAGACTGACAGTTCTTTTGTGTTTCTTCCATTTTCGAATAATCGCACCAACTGTTGTCACCTTCTCACCAAGCTGCTTGGCAATGGTCTTGTAGCCCATTCCAGCCTTGTGTAGGTCTACAATATTGTCCCTGACATCCTTGGAGAGCTCTTTGGTCTTGGCCATGGTGTAGAGTTTGGAATCTGATTGATTGATTGCTTCTGTGGACAGGTGTCTTTTATACAGGTAACAAGTTGAGATTAGGAGCACTCCCTTTAAGAGTGTGCTCCTCATCTCAGCTCGTTACCTGTATAAAAGACACCTGGGAGCCAGAAATATTTCTGATTGAGAGGGGGTCAAATACTTATTTCCCTCATTAAAATGCAAATCAATTTATAACATTTTTGACATGCGTTTTTCTGAATTTTTTTGTTGTTATTCTGTCTCTCACTGTTCAAATAAACCTACCATTAAAATTATAGATTGATCATTTCTTTGTCAGTGGGCAAACACTGTATATACGTCTCCTCTCACTGGGCACAACACTGGGTAATATATATACACGTCTCTACTTTAGCTACACACAGCCGACCTCTCTACATAGTCCCATCGCCTACATCCAACCACACAGCTGACTGACGATGACGGCGATGGGAGCCGTGCGGAGGATCTTCCATGCGGCCGGACGACGGAGAGAGATGACGGCGAGCAGCGACGCAGCCAGGACCCGGGACCCTGCAACAACCCTGAACCCTCGGTTCCATCCCCCTTATATACCTCTCGGCGTGGCCAGGACCCACCTCTGGCCACGCCCCCTTCCAGAACTTTTGAGCAGGTTCCCGGAACTTCCTGACTAACCCCACCTTTAACCCAGATACGCCCCCCCCCTTTCTGATTAGTTGTTACATAACCTTGCCCATACCCGTGATTACCCTTCCAGGCCTACAGGTGGCACCCTGTCATTACACATGTAATCTTCACTACTATAGATAGTACTGGCTGTATCACTCCACAATGTGCCATACGCCTTAATAGGCATTCGCTGAGATTACTTGTTCCCAAGGTCTCTACAATATTGTGTATGTTCATCGTGCCCTGTCCATCAGTGATCGCGTAATTGTGCATTGTCAAGCTAAGTAATCTACCCACTAATGTATTCATCACAATCGGTAATAGAATCATTTTGTTGGTTTACTTGCAGGGTAATTTCCATCAAAAACTACCACCCCAGAATAAGGGTCATCACTCAGATGCTCCAGTACCACAACAAGGTAAGAATGGCACTGCAAAGCTTACGATTCCCAGGATTCAGGTAAAATATCAAAGTTCCAAGAGCCACAGCTATTATTGTCTAAATAGTGCACGGTTACGCATTTTTTTATGGAAGAGCTGGGCTGATGTAGTGCCAGGCAACCTGGAGCTGAGTAGACTCGCTGACGGCTGGTACCAGCAGCGTCAGGATCGGCCCCCGAAGGAGGCTTGTGAATGACTCTAACGAGGTGGATGGCAGTGGGCATTCTTCAGCAACAGCAGGAGGCAGAGGATTGATGCTCACGACAATAGCACGCTGACTGCCGGGAATATTAAAGGCAGCAGATTGCTGGGGTGAAGGTATTGTTATCTTAGATTCCATCTCTGCCCCATGAATGCATGGATTTGCTGTGCAGGAAATGCATTTGTCGATTAATGACGCTTGTATTCGGTGTTTATATGCATATTTTCTGTGTTCAAAGATGTTTCCTGAGCAAGAAGACTGTATTATATAATTGCATTCGCACTACACCACGTCATGGAGATGCTATATGCCAATAATACAGACAACTTCAGTTTTATTTTGAGAATCGAATGCAGTGATGCGTTTTAAATCACGTGTCTGCTGCAAATAAAGAGTGCCATACATTATCTGAATTGCCATTGTCCGAATTTTCAAGCAGTCTTCAATCATGTTTAGGCAATCCATCTGACTTTTGAGTTGTTCCTAAACTGCCTGAATCAATGTTAGGCGATTTGCCTGATTTTTTTTAAAAGTATAAATCCTCAACTGGAGTTCAAATCTCAGTATCTGTTTTGTGTGCCTGTTACATTGAGAAGCTTAGACGTGTGCATGCAAGCAAGGATAAATATTTAAGCAATCACAGATATCTGTCATGAGTCGCAACTGTAAAACATGATAGAATACTGTATATATAAATATATATATACGTCGGACAGTTATTGAAGGCGGCTCGAGATCAAAATGATGAAGTAAAGGGTAGAAGAGAGCTGATCTTTGTGCTTTCGAAACAAAAAAGCAAACAATGGGAAGAAACATAACCGTGCCTCGAGAAATCAACGCTCCCGTTTCACGAGAGCAACAACCTCGAAAGCAGCGGAGGCGACCCGAATTTATTCAATAACATATCCACCGTCACGGTGTTTTCCGGAACAAACACTCTTGCACTGCCAAAAACGATAGAAATAAAAACTCCTCTGCCAAACTGAGAGCTCGCCATCAGCTGTAGCTGCCAGAGAGTGATGACAGCGTTCGAGCCGAGGTGGCGAGATGTTAACTACCTCGCCTGGTATGCAAGAGGTCGTGGGTTCCATCCCAACCCTGAAGCCTGTATATTTGGAATCTGCACGTCTATCTCACCGTAGTCACGTGGATTTTTTTGCCGGGCCCTCCGGTTTTTCCCCTCCACATTCAGAAACACGCGTTCAGAGTACTTGGCTGCTATGAATGTCCACGTGATAAAGGCACTTCGTTGAGCTATCATCTGTGGCCCAAGTCGCTTCTGAAAAAAAAAAAAAGCAAGCTATATAGCTCACCTGGTCAAAATAAAAAAAACACAAGTTTAAAACGAATAGTTTAGACGCGAACTGCGCGCGGTCGCGGTGCAGGCGCACCTGCTGAACATTCCGAGCTGGAGCTGGCGCGAGGGCGACGCGGCCATCTGCCTCTCGGAGCTGAAGCTGGGCTTCATTGCACAGAGCTGCCTCGCGCAGGGCATCTCCACCATGCTGGCCAACCTCTTCTCCATGCGCTCCTACATCAAGGTGCGCGACCACCGTGGCTGGCGATCGGTTCTTCGCCTGCGCGGCGAACACGCTGCACGTCGTTAAAGCACACCTCGTTAAATTGAATATACGAGAATGCCCGATACTTGGAACGTATAAAACGTAGAAATGCGCTTTGAAGTAACAAACCAATACGCCCTTTGTGTATTAGTTTGATTTATAATAGGTGTTCATAAAAGCATCTATTATAAATCAGTAAGACAGATTATTCAAATCAAGGAGTAACACGGACGAAACCCATCTCTAGATTTGAAGCTTTCGTGACTGCAAGGATTTATACTCTTTGGTTTTATTCGGTAAAGTCACGTAGGTAAAATAAAACAAAATAAAAGGAAACGATTAAATCACGACGTTTCGGAGGCAGCACAAGCTTCCGTCTTCAGGTGGAATAGTCACAGCAGAATATCTGAGACGTGTTTGAACTGTGCTCCTGACACAGATATTCTGCTGTGACTATTCCACCTGAAGACGGAAGCTTGTGTTGCCTCCGAAACGTCGTGATTTAATTGTTTTCTTTTATTATTTTTATTTTACCTACGTGACTTTACCGAATAAAACCAAAGAGTATGAAACCCATCTCACCTCATGTAATTGCGCTCTGTTACAGATGCGCTGCGGAGTTGGATTTTTGAACAACGCTTAAATGTGTCCAGACTCTCTGCACCCTCTGACGTTCGCGCTGGACGCTGATGCTGTGACGCTGATGCTTGACGTGGTTTGGGTTCAGACCGGGCAGTCGCGATGCTGGCAGCTGAGTCGCAGGAATATGAGGACCTCCGAGGTGGCGTGTTCGAAACTTGTTGTGTGACGCACACTCCCGTGGAAGTGAGGTGGCACCAGTCCCATGGGAATGCGAGCCACAGCTCATTGACATTGCATCGTGGGAAATGGGCCTCCAATATTTATTGTAATTCGTTGTCTGTTTTGCTCACATAGACGCAAATGGAGTGGCACAGCAGCGTCCTTTTATGAGCCAGGAGAGTCTCATGGCATCTGAAGATTGTTTTTAAGAAGGTGCTGCTTGGGATATTTGGACGAATATTTAAGTATTTCTGTGTTTGGGAGTGAACCCGAGTGACCAACAAAGTCACCTGTTCCAAACGGTACAATTCTTAAATTCACACATAGGTCAGCAACCTATTTGTTGTGCTTCCAGCTACTGTGTGCCTCGCAGCACTGGAGGTTGGTGTCTCGTATGCATTCTTCGTGTAATCCGCCAACACTCCAAACCCCCCTACTACAAGCATGTGGCACCGCACTCCAGCTAATACTAACGCCGTGTTGTGTACTATGCACATCGTGAAGCATCAGCGTTCACAGTAACATTAACCGTCAATGTGAATTATGTTCCCGTCCTGTGTTGAGCAGCACAGTGAGCTTGTGAGTTGTCCGTCATGATGGAGTTGACTTTCGGCCAAACACTTGGCAGTGCCAACATTTTGAAGAGTTCAACTTTGATTAGCGATTGCCCGCAAAGGTGACGTAAATGAAATACGACGTTTCGCATGTAAATACATTCGTCAAAAAAATATTCCACTTATTGTTAAACAGTATTATGATTCTAATATAGTGACATATCTCGAATATTCTGACCATGTTTAAATCCCACAGATTTATCCATAATTTAAAAGCGCCAGTGTTAACAAAAACACTTTAGCAGCAGCTGTGTAAACACGCGATGGACTATAGTGAATAGAATTGGTAACATAACTTTATCCGGACTTTTCTTACCAAACTGCATTGTGGCCGTAATCGCATTTGCGAAATAAACAACAGCCTGACGCAGCGTCGCAGTGGCTAGTGCACTGTTCCGCGAACCCACCAACGTAAGTTGGTGGCTGTGCATTCTCCTTGCCACACCACCACCACCACCTCGTGCAACATGTCGGCCTCCAATAGGTTCTCGATAACGGCACTTGCTGCAGCGCTCCCTCCCCCGACGCAAATGCCTTCACCAACACTCATTGACCAGCATTGTGGAATGTGGATAAACAGCCCCCACGCACCAACACGGCATGGGGATGCCCTCATACAGCGAGCGGTGCATTGAGAATGAGATCAAAAGAGAGAAATAACAGAGAGTGTAGTCCTGGGCAAGAGCTGCAGGCGGTGGCTCCTCGGCTTCCCCCTTGCGACTCTTTGGCTGACCCCATGCGGGCAGCCGTTTTCTTTTTAAAACTTAAATATGAAAACATCACTTAACATTTCAGTTTCAGTTTCATTTCAGTTTCATTTATTTGGTATAGCCCTGTCAGCCATTTGGCTCTTGAATTGGGTGCAACCGCAACAAACAAAAACAAACACAGCTTAAAAGCCGTGGTCTGAGCTTGGCTCTGTTTCACTCCAGCACTGTCTTCGAGACAGTCTGGTCCCTTCACCTTATGAAGGCCGCTTGTGTTGTGGCCGAAACGTCGTGATTTTTGTTGTTTTATTTTTTACCTACGTGACTTTACCGAATAAAACTAAAGAGTATAAAAAACAAAAACATGAACAAGAAAACATCTTAAAGTGACTATGTGACTGTGCAAACAAAGAATCCAGGAAAAAGCAGCAAAATATTCCACAAAAAGCACCGTACACCAACGCTGTGTGCAAATGGCATACGACGTTTCGATTGCAACACAAGCAATCATCATCAGGTACAAGTGAAAGAGAAAACAAACCTAGAAAACTTAGAAACGTATTGCAATACAACACAGAGAGTCGGCTAACGTAACAGTCAACACCCCACCTGGGTGATAACGTTCTTCCAAAGATTGCTCAATTTGAGAGACAAAACACAGACACGGAGACACATAGACAGAGAGGATAATGTTTGAAATATGGCAGGGAATGGGTCACTATGGAATGTATTTGTGACGACAAAATGTACAAAAGTCAAACTGTATTATTCTTGAAGAATAACTAAGGGGGGGGGGGGGGGGAAATAAATAGATGCAGTTTATTCCATCGCCTATTTAGTTTATTAAAGTCAGAATGTGTTTGTCAGCTGCTGTATTATACCTCCTGTGTGTGCTTTTGTGACCAATATTATCCATAATATAGGTAATTACAACCATTCGCTGGTTGTAATTACCGGTGAAATGTCCTACTCGAATTGTAAATGTTGTGGGTTTACTCTCCAACACACCGGTGTGCTGAACTAGTAATGAATTGGCATGTTTTGTTTACGTGGCAAACTTTACTAATTGACTGTGTCGTACGATGGCGGGTTTAATGACACATTTATATTTACGTGATCTGACCCAATCAAACCTCTATTATGGATCATGATGTGAGGTCCCCATGAAAAATATCCAGAAGAGTCAGTGAAGCTTTCCCGGATGAGCAAAGCCGTGCATATAAGTGTTCTCATCCGGGCCATGAATGCAGTATGACTTGCCCATGTTGTGTTGCTGCACAACCAGTGAATGTTAACCCTGCTGTCTCGGCCACCTGCGTGTGTTTTATTCTGAACGACGCTGCCTCTCAGATCGAGGAGGACACCTGGCAGAAGTTCTACCTGGAGGGCGTCTCCAACGAGATGTACACTGAGTACCTGTCCAGTGCCTTCGTGGGGTTGTCTTTCCCTGCCGTCTCTGAGTGAGGACAACATTTATAAATCACGACAGTTGTCTTGAGGCAGCCAGCTGGCTCGGATGTCAGGGCGCTCAGGCCTCCTCGAGCCAAGGGTTAGAATACAGGAAGCCTGCCTATGATTAACGTAACAATGCGTGGTGTTTTTTATTTAAAGTTTGCGTGACTGCAGTGATTCATATTCTTGGTTCTTTCGGTAAAGTCACGTTGAAGGGAAACAATAAAATATATATAAACAATAAAATTCTCACGACGTTTCGACTGTAACACAAACAGCCATCATCAGGTGTGATGATGACTGTTTGTGTTACAGTCATCATCAGGTGTGATGATGACTGTTTGTGTTACAGTCGAAACGTCGTGAGCATTTTATTGTTTTATATATGTTTTATTGTTTTATTGTTTCCCTTCAACGTGACTTTACCGAAAGAACCAAGATTATAATGTGTGGTGTTCCTTAGAAATTCATAGTTTCACCTGGGGATATATTGCTGTACGGATATTGCATACATGTGCGGAGGTGATAATTCAGGCTGGCTTATGATTGGTGTGTAATTACACCGGAGTGCTGCGGAGACTGCTGGTGGTTATTACGGGTGCCGCTGACATGGTTTTCACGGAGTTGATTGTTCATTTCCTTTCGTGTCTAATAGCGTGTGGAGAAAATTGCCAAAGTCAGTCATTCTCTGTAATGTGGTTGTGAAACATTATTATATTCCAAGCGCATGACCCAAACCAATGTGGGGACATATATTTGTGAATCCACTGCTACATGAAAGCCTCCCCGTCGCATGTTGGTCATGCGGTTTGTTTGACCATACTTCACTGCGGTTTGTAGTGCAGGTCGCTGTACAGGGGAATCCAAGACCGGTTGCACTCGCCAATTATATTATCAATGGCCAGGATTAAAACTCTGATTGCTGAGCTAAGAGCACAGTAACGACTGCGCTACCATCCCCAGGATCGATGTCAACATGACAGAAGGCTTTGATGCCATCACATCTCACCAATGCTCACCAGATCCTGCAGCTGCCACACGGACGATATTCGACCTCCCAGATCAGCACTAACAGCATCCCACCTTACGGCATTAGGGCGTCCTACTGGTCGCCCGACTCGTGGAGGCCCACGGCAGCAGTGCCTGCCTCAGAAATCGGCCCTCCCCCATCCATCCTCTCTGATGTAAATCCACACTAATTGCCTATAAGCGTTTTTCTGTTTCTGCATCCTATTTTAGGAGTATTCTGATAACTACCTTACCTGGGATGTTTAGGCTTATCCCGACTCGAGTTTCTGCACTCCACCCTATGTCCGCCTTGTTACGCAGTCTTACATTGATTCCTTCTTCCAGTCACCGTGGCAGCTGTTGCCAGTTCCAAGCACCGTCGGTCACTTTGTGCAACTCCTCCAACGCACTATGGCCACGTCCTCCTTTCGACATTTCAAAACGAATACGGTAGAACCTCTCTTAATTCTGCTTATTGGCTCCACGAAACCTGTCATTCAGTGATTTGGTCTTGACTTAAAGCTTTCGTGACTGCAGGAATTCATATTCTTGGGTCTTTCGGTGAAGTCACGTAGAAATATAGTGATTTGGTCATTAAGCGAGTATAGGAAATACACGTTAAAGGCGTAATTCGTTCCGACAATATTGAAAGTTAGCCTTTTTCACCCCTAAAACGTACTTTACAATACTTAAACAATGGATATTAATACATGAGGATACTAATAACATTATAAACATATAATATTAAAAGAAACATGGTTAATCAATGCATTAATATTTACTGAACCTACAACAACCCTTTGTTATCAGGGGAATGGTCGATAAGCCAACACATTGGGCTCCATGGAGGTCCGTTGTTAAGCGATTAGTCTTTAACAGGGGTGCTACTGTACAGTACTATGTATTCCCACTCCCTGTGATCATGACGTAGGTTATTCCATTCATGGGTTTGCGTTTGTGACTTGGAAGCGGAGGAGGCTAATCCTGATGGTAGGGTCAGAGCGTTCAGCCAGCACCGTATCGAGCAGGAGGTGAGAGTCCCTTTTGCTGGTAAGTCCCTTTTGCAATGGAGATCTGGTTTATTGTACAAAGAGAAGCATTCCAAAGTGCAATTTCAACGCTCAAGCAATATCAATGTGAATGAGTGAACCTGAGTTTGCAGAAAGACTTCCAAGTTAAATTAATTCAACGGCCTCTGTTCAGTTAATAATGACTGCAGACAGATAAACCAAGCGTTTCATTATGCATTGTGCATTAACAATTGCACGACAATACTTGGTGTGGAGCTCAGGAAAAGCATAGCCCTAGCGAACTGATTAAGCAGATGCGGCACAAAATGAGTCACTCGCTTCGGCACAGCATCAGAGCCTAGACCAGAAGCGTTGGTAAGATAGGCCATCGAAGGATGTCAGACAGCCTTGTGCAATCACTTCCTGTGTGTTCTCCTGCTCGCATGTGATCACTGCCGTAAAGCAGATGTTGGAGCTGAGCGATGCTTCGTGCGGTGATGTGACACCGGTGCGTGTTGCTGCATCACGCAAACGTGAAAGGGATGAGTTTGTTTCGATGTCGTTTTCAGGCTGTGCTTTGTGAAGTTGCGGCTGTTGCTCATTGCTATTGAATACCGCTCGGAGCACAGCTACGGCAGCAGGTAAGTGCTCTAGTGCTCACACCGTTGGTCAGATCATTACTTGACCTAAGCGCAAAATGAATTATGAATGCTTTTACATTATTTCTGACTAATTGACCTGTGGCTGCATCTGTGGCATCATATAGTTTCTGCCTGCTGAAATGATATTAAGTTCATGAAATTAACAGATAAGTGCATGGTTGAAGCACTTCTCAATATGCAGATTTGGGTGTTTTCCCTGCCCCGTTTTAAGCCACACACACTTCTCTTTATGCCCCACCACCTCATCTTTAGGCCCCACCCCCTCCTCTTTAGGCCCCGCTCCTTCCTCTTTAGGCCCCACTCCTTCCTCTTTAGGCCCCACCCCTTCCTTTTTAGGCCCCACCCCCTCCTCTTTAGGCCCCACTCCTTCCTCTTTAGGCCCCACCCCTTCCTCTTTAGGCCCCACCCCTTCCTCCGGGCACAGCTTGGGCTTGTTTTGGTCTCGTTTTTAAATGCAGTGCCACTTTTTTTTCTTGTGAGACTCGGCAACTTTGGGCTAAAGCCGATTTGATCTGAGTGAGACACAGGGCAGTGGTGGGGGTTGTGAAAGGGGGTGGCACTGCGCATCAGCAGGGGTAGGGGTGGCGCGGCTTCACAACAACGATTACCAAAATCTCTCTTAGAGCGGAAATATAATAATATATTATTAGTGTCAAAACAAATTTTGCCTGCAATTTTGTGAATGTTTTATTGTATTGATGACTTACAACATAATGGTAGAAGCATTTGAAAATATATCACAACACATAGTCAAAAATAGACCAATCCCTATGTCTATTGACGACCTATTGACCACACGCCATGTCCCCGACATTGCCATGCATCGAAAGCCGGCATACACTGGCGATCCTGATGTGCGAGGGTATTCCACACTCGGTCCAGATGTAAATCAGCCCACACGTGAGTGGCTTCATGCAGAGTTTGACCACTTTGTTAAGCAAATTGACCAATCTAAAATGGGACTTTAATAACATTCCTTTCGTGATTACAGCTAGCGAGGTCACCTTTGAAAGGAGAAATAATTACTTTTTTTTGCTTTTCTGGTGATTTTTTTTCTACTTAAGTGAATTAAAATAACATCTGGTAATTCACGTGGAGGTTCAACCAGCGTAAACAAAAACTCAAAACTCGAACACAGAGGCTGGCCCACGATAGCGCTGCCTATATGGAAGAAATAACTCTAACCGTGACCCTTTCACTCGCTGCATGTGCTGCATGTCTCCTGAAAATGTGTGTGTTGTGGTTTGCGCTTCCCTCGGAACACACAAACACGTAAATGCTGTTGTACTTGTACGCACTTGTGTTGTATTGCTGAGGTGGGTATATGACTGTCGGTGGCTACATGTATGTACAACGATCTTAGAAACCCCAGTTCTATTACTTGCCATGTAGAACACCAGTGGAAATTGATATCCGAGGTCTCCTCTGGGCCTTACCGATGTTTTCTCAATGTAAATGGGTGTCAAGCACAGTTTGATTTGACATCTTCCCTGGGGAGATAACGCCAGCTGGGCATTCATGGTGCCAGCTGACATCACTGCCACCTGCTCCTTCCCCTTGTGTGAGCATTTGCCCCAGGAGTCTAATCGTTACGGTCTTTGTGCCATTCCGCCAGCATCCTTCTCAACCCTGGCAGCCACGTGAGGATACAGGACGGAACACTGGCATTTTTCATCGCAAATGACTCCAAGGAGGTCAAGAGGTAGGGGGTCCCACATTCGACACCTTTCTTACAACACAATACAGATGCTGGATTTATAGAGGGTCGACATGCACAGGCGCTTTTCTGCGACACAGTGCAACACAGGGAACCTTAATATGATCTTTACCCAAGGTTGCAGCCCTAGGTCCAAGAGACCAGGGTCTGATGTAAGTGATGTACCTGTTAGAGGCTCTTGCATGACCTTATACAAGACGTTTAATATCGTATAAATCACAAAGAGATCAAAAAGTTATTATTTATAAGCAAAAAATAGTTTTTGCATACATCTTTCAAACCTGACCACTGTGGCATATTTGTTGCTATTTGAATTATTTGATGTGTTTGATTTTTGGCAATACTTTTCTTAAACTTATTTAACATACCCTCAATGATCGACAGGATCTTAAATAACATTTAATATGCTGTATCGTCAATTATCAAGAACATTAAGTCATGAAATCAACAGATATTAGACATGTTCAATTATCAAAAAATATATAAATATGCTGCATTTCAATATGCTGTTGATTATCAATTGCTTGGAACTACTGAATCGACAATATATAAAATACACTGTTGGTGTATATACGTATATAGGTTGTGCGTTCGAATGCTCTGGTCTGGCGGCCAGATACCCACATGCAGCTAAATATCGCATGCTATTTGTTGGCACGGTTGGTTATATAGTTACGTTGCCATATCCGGCAATGACTTTTAAGGAACCTACTTTAAATATCCTAAATTATCAGCAGCGTCGTAAAAATAAAACGTACTTAAAATGTCGTCGTTAATTGAGGATTTATTAAATAATTGTGCAGCATGAACCCCTTTCCTCTTCCGAGACGTCTGCAAGTTGCAGGGATTTCAGATGACCTGCAGCAACACACCGGTGTGCTGAACTAGGAATGAATTGGCACGTATTGTTTACGTGACAAACCATACTGATGTACTTTGTCGGGTGGTGGCGGGTTTAACGACACATTCATATTGACGAAATCTAACCCCAAAAACCCCCCTCTTATGGATCATATTGGTCGCGAAAACCTACTACTACGATTACGTGTTAAACTGCACCATTGTTTCAACCTCCATGCCGGGAGACTGAACTGGAGGCTTCTGGAAGTTCAAGTGTGCTGAGAAATAAAGGCAGCATCTATCATTGTGGGGGGGGAGGGGAGGTGTTGTAATGAAATTATGTGGAAATAAACCATGTGATTAGAACGGAAAATAATAAATAATGTGGGCATGTTCTTATTTGTTTCTAATCTATTCCAAATATATGAACATCATAGTATTGCTACGTTCATATTATTAATATTTAAATTGTTCGAGTTAATAATTTTCTGTTTACATTTGCAGCGATGTTTTATCACGTACATAATGTACAGTATTCACTTTTGTTATTTCCTTACTCAGCTGTAGTTGATTCGACTTTTTCGTCTGGGGACTTTGCTTTGCACATCCATTTGCTGGGTTTATTTTCGTCGGTATTTTTTTTTGTGATTGAAATTTTTGTGCAACGCTGCTTTTGCGTCGCACTCGCCTGTATCCCGTGTGTGCTCGCTGGGCCGTCACCTGGTTCTACATTATCACTCACCGAATGCGTAAGATTATCCTCTTGTGTGGTCTTGCTTACGATACTCTCTGACATTTACTCACCACGACTGTGGAACCCTGCAGGGCGTTTTACTATTGCAAAGCGTGCCACGAGGATGTGACCGACCCGAAGAAGATTAAGAAGTGCTCCTGTCGGCAATGTGAGTCCAGCGCACGCCATGCTCCCAGTTGGAGACTCATTCTCTCGGCACGAGTGTGGAAGTAGAGTGGGTGGCGTGTGGTGGTCATCGTACCGCGCCGCCCCGGGTTATATTCCCGTCCGTGAATGTTACAATACGGGAGACAATCAGTATTAAGCGACCTGGCGCAACCTCCCCCTTGGTTTGTATCGGCCTGAAATTATTACCTGATGCGGTAGCGCTGATACTTGCACTGGGGAGACAAAGAGTGGCTCCTTGTTGTGGGCCGTTGTGGATGTTAATTGGCCGTCCAGCAACACCTGCTGTCCCGGCAGCTGACAGAACGACACGGCAGATATGTGTCGTTACAATATTTCTCTCGTCGAGTAGAACTACTGCTATTTACTCTGCTAAAGATCTATGGATGTGGAGTGCTTAAGTTATTGTTTTGGTCGAAGTCGTTGGGTTGACTTTGTTTCTGGAATGGAAACAATGATGAAGTAGTTGAGTTATCTGCCTTTCAAGATAACGTTCCATAGACCAATCCATTGGATTTGACTGTCCTCTGATTATAAAGGTGACGAGTTCATATTTCACACAGGGGTAAGTTGACTCACTTCAGGACCTAAGGCACAGAAGGACACTTCCAGAAGGGTCAGAAACAAAATTCTCTCCCGAGCATCACCAACTCTAACATGAAATCATGAACAACGGGATGTCCATTTGCCAAACTGAGTACGTGTCGTGGTTCGTTGGAAAGGAATCTGAACTCCAATTTTGACATACACAGGCGTGAGTGAATCGATGGGAATTTTTTGATACCGGCATCAGCGTAATGAAATTGATGCCCTGTCTCGCGAGGAGACCATTGCAGCTCTTCACACGGCGTGCTGCCGTGTTCTTCGTGGCCACAGCTTGGAGGAGTGAGGTCCATTCCTCCGACATGTGCCACAAGGTTAGGGTAACTTTATATTGAAAGCTTAGCAATTGCATGAACGCACACAAAAAAACACATTTTGATCGAGACCTTTTGAACCTCTTACGTTGCAAAATTGTGTTAGACACTGTTAAGTTGGACTCCCATTGGCTTATTCGCCCTGACGGTGTCGCTAATCCTTTTTTTCACTTTGCTAAACCTGCAGAGTGCAATGACAATAATAAAGTTCCAAGTTTCATTTATTAGGTATAGCCCTGTGAGCCATAAAGTCCTCTTATTGTGCGAAGTACAAGTCAACAAAGTGCAAAACAGAAAGGCTCCATTCTTAATTCGTTCCTGGCACCTACGCCTTCCCTGTTGTGCTGCACTCGGTAGCTCATGCAGTTCCACAGATCATTGCTTTGACAAGATTCAGTATTAAGTAATCTTAGAATAATAAGTACATTTGGTTTCCCGCACCTACATACGGTGTGAAAGAAGTTCAACTATGCGTACGTACATATGCACGCCAATCTTATAGCACAGAGGCTATCGTGAAGGTGCTACGGTTAAACGTCGTAAGCTTTTACAGAACATTGCCGTCTGGAGGCTACTGCAGAACTGGTTAAGGATCAGTGACAAAATCACGGACAGTGTGCACCATGCAGGTGGCGTTGGGCATCATAAAAAAGTGTACAGGTAGGTGAGTGGGTGGGTAAGTGAGTTGGTGGGTTGGTAAGCTGGGCCGGACACTTCAAAGCTGTGGGGATCTTACCTTGACGTCTCGTAGGACAATCAGGTCACCGTGTACTGCCGACCGGCATTGATGATGACTGGCATAGGCAAAAACTGGCATCACATCGTAAAATATTAGCCAGATAGGGGGGGGGGTGACATTTTGGTGTAAACACTTATGGTTGAGAGTGCACGCCTTGCTCTGCTGTAGCGACAACCAGTGCGACTCATCACGAATAGCTGTGATAATCTGCAGGTGACCGATTAGCAGCATAGCATTCAGTGCATTCGCCACTGAGCCAGCTTGCAGAATCATCTGCGATTCTCAGAGCTTACCGCAAGGTCTAGAACATTTTGTCACCTGTCACGGTGGATACTGAGCATTTCGTGATATCGTTCGCAAGAGTTAAAGCCATCGCATGCTGCATCATAGCTGAAAATTTAGAAATTTGCCCACAGCTGAAATGACAAAACAATAAAGAGGAGGAAAGTGCACGGCCATTATCACGTGCATGCGCTCTTCCTTTCGCACGTCTATTGTCATGCCGTGGAAATGCATTCCTAGCCATACATTTCATGCAATAAAAGACCTTTCAACACGTTTTCCAGGATTTACAATAAAGGCCATTGACAATCGTTAATGAAAAAACGCACTGCAAAACATGGGCCCTGCTTGTAGGTGTTACATATGCTGTGAAATGGTAAAATTCCACCAGCCGTGCCACGTGGCTTGTCCTCAGTGTAACATTGTGCAACATATACCCTAATTGGGCTCTACCATTCCATGCCTTAATTTCAGTGATCAGAATGTTTACTCTTGACTTAAAGCTTTGGTGACTGCAGGAATTCATACTCTTTGGGTCTTTCGGCGAAGTCACGTAGAAAGAAAAATAATTATGTAATTTTTTCACCTGAAGACGATTGCTTGTGTTGCGATCGAAACGTCATGATTATTTTTATGTTTAGTGCAACGTGATCTAAAATTGGGATTCACGGTCCTCGCAGGTGCCATTAAGAGATCTATAATCGGATTAAAGTTCAGCACGGGTCAGCAGCGCCACTGGTCCGTGACAAGCACAGGAGGGTCTGCCTCTCTATCCACTGCTCGCTGACTCTTCAAGCTATGGTGTAGACACAATGGTCATCATTTAAAGTCTGCCTTTACGACTGCACTGCTTACTATAATAGGATCAGTGGGATGATCATAGCAGCTGTGATGGGTTCTCATTGACAAAAATGTTGGGAAGCAGCCACCACTTGCATGACAGCTAAGTCGTGAAAATGAAATGACTTAACTGGCCACGCATGCCTGATGGGCAACACCACGTGTGTATGTTGAACTTCTTTCTCACCGTACGTAGCCAACCGTGCTAATCGAAAGTGCGGGGGAAAGGCAACAAACTCAACACACAAAAAAATAGTTTTAAATAAATTAGTATTCAATTCTAGATTATTTAAAAGTTCCAGTGGCTTCCTAATATCGGAAGGAAGAGCGTTCCAGATAGCCGCAGAAGAGCGTCCGAAAGCGTGCGATGCAGGTTGGTTATTATCGGGTTGTGGGGCTTTGTTGTGGGCACGACCAGCATGGCATGGGGATGTCACCTCATCCAGCAGAGGATTGACAAGAGGGCTGTACAACCGCACGAGACAGCTGCCTGCCGAATAACGCACACAGTACACACAGTACACACACACACACGCTATGTTGTCCCACGTCCGAACGCATAGCCGCATGTGGAGTGAATTCAAACCATGCATAACGATTTTTTGGGGTATATATCGGTTAGCTGCATATACACACGAAATCGCACAGACCGACCGCGCTTAAAGCTCAGGAAACCTGAGTGTCCACGTGACTAAAATGCACACCAGGTCTCCCTTATAAAAACAACAAATATCGTGTATTAGAGGATCTCTTAAAGGTAATGAATTGCATCGACCTGCAGCAGAAAATGTGTCCAACGGGATTCGTTAACACGTCCTGCCGAATTAAATTTATCAGGCAGCAGTAGCAGTGGGAATCAGTAACATAAATAGTACATATTAACTAACCCGTAAATTATTAATATGTCTCACAAGTGTAACATGTATTCATTTCTGTTCTCTCGAGGGTCGTTTCTAAACAGCCTGCAGCAAGAATATTGTCATGATTTTATTCAAATGGTACTTTGTAGTTTTTTTCTTCTTGTTGCTGGAGTTATTTTTAATGCATTATTTTGTCCTTGGGAGTTGTTTGGAAACTCTCCCCCCCTCCCCCCCCCCAAAAAAAAAATGCCATGTTAATAATGTTCATATTTTCTAATTATTGCTTTTTTTTCCCCACAGGCGTTTTTTTGATGGCCTAGTGGTGGTTTTTTTGTGTTCATTTTGGAACATTTTGGGACACGTTTTTGTGCTTTTTTTTCTTGAAATGATGCATTCAGAGTTTGTGCAAAACCTCATTTGGTAAAACTTGTGGTGGAATCTTTCCTCTCTTTCTCTGTCCCCTATCCCTGCGCTCACAACCTCCTCACCTGCCTTGATAAACCCTCCTCCCTACAACACGACCCCTGTCATGCTCGTATTTACACGCTGTCCCTAAAACCACCTGACCAACACCTCCCTCGTAATGGCACGCTTCACCTCAACCATTACACGTGATACGTATTCCTCCTCACGCCTCCCGCCCATAAACCACCTGCCCCACTTCTGCAACACCCCTCTACACCTCACCATTACACATCACCCCTACACCTCACCAATACACCTCACCCCTACACCTCACCATTACACATCACCCCTACATCTCACCATTACACATCACCCATACACCTCACCCTCACAACACACCCCTACACCTCACCATTACACCTCACCCCTACACCTCACCATTACACATCATCCCTACACCTCACCATTACACATCACCCCTACACCTCACCAATACACCTCACCCCTACACCTCACCATTACACCTCACCCCTACACCTCACCATTACACCTCACCCCTACACCTCACCATTACACATCACCCCTACACCTCACCAATACACCTCACCCCTACACCTCACCAATACACCTCACCCCTACACCTCACCATTACACCTCACCCCTACACCTCACCAATACACCTCACCCTCACAACACATCCCTACACCTCACCATTACACCTCACCCCTACACCTCACCATTACACCTCACCCCTACACCTCACCAATACACCTCACCCTCACAACACATCCCTACACCTCACCATTACACATCACCCTACACCTCACCATTACACATCACCCCTACACCTCACCATTACACCTCACCCCTACACCTCACCAATACACCTCACCCCTACACCTCACCATTACACCTCACCCCTACACCTCACCAATACACCTCACCCTCACAACACATCCCTACACCTCACCATTACACATCACCCCTACACCTCACCATTACACATCACCCCTACACCTCACCATTACACCTCACCCCTACACCTCACCAATACACCTCACCCCTACACCTCACCATTACACCTCACCCTCACAACACATCCCTACACCTCACCATTACACATCACCCCTACACCTCACCATTACACATCACCCCTACACCTCACCATTACACCTCACCCCTACACCTCACCAATACACCTCACCCTCACAACACATCCCTACACCTCACCATTACACATCACCCCTACACCTCACCATTACACATCACCCCTACACCTCACCAATACACCTCACCCCTACACCTCACCAATACACCTCACCCCTACACCTCACCAATACACCTCACCCTCACAACACCCCCTACACCTCACCCTCACAACACATCCCTACACCTCACCATTGCACATCACCCCTACACCTCACCAATACACCTCACCCCTACACCTCACCAATACACCACCAAAACACCTCACCCCTACACCTCACCATTACACATCACCCCTACACCTCACCCCTACACCTCACCCTCACAACACATCCCTACACCTCACCATTACACATCACCCATACACCTCACCCTCACAACACATCCCTACACCTCACCATTACACATCACCCATACACCTCACCCTCACAACACATCCCTACACCTCACCATTACACATCACCAATACACCTCACCCCTACACCTCACCCTCACAACACATCATTACACATCACCCATACACCTCACCAATACACCTCACCCCTACACCTCACCCTCACAACACACCCCTACACCTCACCAATACACCTCACCCCTACACCTCACCCTCACAACGCATCCCTACACCTCACCATTACACATCACCCATACACCTCACCAATACACCTCACCCCTACACCTCACCCCTACACCTCACCAATACACCTCACCCTCACAACACACCCCTACACCTCACCAATACACCTCACCCTCACAACACATCATTACACATCACCCCTACACCTCACCCCTACACCTCACCAATACACCTCACCCTCACAACACACCCCTACACCTCACCAATACACCTCACCCCTACACCTCACCCTCACAACACACCCCTACGCCCAGCCCACCCCCCCCCAACTCTCCGCTCTGTACACCTCGTCCGTAACACGTTACCCCTCGTGCAACTCACCTCCATACGATTCACCTCCACGCCTCTTCAACTCGCACTACACCGCCGCGTTCCTACACCTCAACCCCATGCCTCGCCCCTCGCCCCCCACTGCCCCCCACTACCCCCTTGCCCCCCCCCCCCCCACTACCTCCACCGCCACGCTGTGGCCCAGTTAAGCTGACCGTGTGCCAGAGGCTGCGCCAGGTGTGGTGTCCGGCGGCCACCGAGGCCGACGCCCAGGTCTGGACCCAGGCCCCCGCGCCCCCGACCCCCAATCACTTCGCCCTGTGTAAGTGTCTGCGCTGAGCTGTCCCGCAGCGGATCCGCTCGGTGGGGGGGGGGGAGGGGGAAACAACGACTGCCCCCCCCCCCCCCCCCGAAGTCCGGCGTCTTCTGTGTGTGTGGCTGGGCGCGCGCCTGTTGCACATTTGTGTACGTCTTCGTGTCGTCATTCCGGTCACCCACATTGTGTCGCCCTTGGAATCAGCCCTTGCTGGTAGTAAAACAACAACAACCCCAGAGACCCTCATCGCATGCCCCCTCTATCCTGTCTTCTTCTTCTTATGTTGTTGGTCTTCTTACTCATTCACTCATTATCTTCTTCCTCACCTGGCCACAGCTGTCGCATGTCAATGCACGAGTTGGTTCACATCTGAACGCTCATTTTATTTTGCTAAAAATGCACGAACTGCGACCTTGCTGGGGAGTTTTTTTTTTGCATCGCTTCACTTTCGAACTGTGGGGAGAAATCTTTTTGTCATCTTCAGCCGCAAATTTTTTTGGCTCATCGTTTTTTTTTGTCAATCAACATAACCCCCCCCCCCCCCCCATAAATATAATGTTTTACTGCTTTTCCCATTTGAATTTTATTCCTCTGTTTTTTGTTGCAATTTGTGATTGCATCTCGTGACAACCTGCAAGATTATTATTTTCTTAATCTCAAAGTTTCTGTTTTTTATACGATATATTTTTGTCATCGAACATAAACAATTCCATTTTGTCGGAAATCAGTGGAATGCACAGTTTTAACGTTTCTCAATTTGTGATGCAAACGCAATAACACCAAGTAAATATCGACGTAATATATGAATGCAATTATAATATTGAGTATGCATTTGATAATTATGAGCTACAAACATTAATTCAAAACGTGGCTGTTGACAAAAGCAGATTTTGTCTTCATTCTTACAGATAGCCTTCTCCAAAGTCAAGATGTACACATTTACTCACAAGCTCTGCTGACAGGAATTGGGATATTTATATCTACATATACATTTAAAATGCTATGAATGTATGCTATAGAATATTTGTATGCAATATGAAATACAATTGAGTAATGTTTATATGAGGCAATGCAGCAGCGTCCCATTGTGTAGATAAACACAGCCTTGAATGTCAGTGCAGATTGATGGCTCACTCCATGTTCATGACTGTCCTGTAGAATTTAGCAAAAATAGCCTCGGATATTTGTAATGTTATATCTTTTGAAACTGGGGAATAATTGTGTTGTATCGAAACGTGGGATACAATAAAAAAGATAAATAAGGTGGAATTATTTTTGTAAAAATTTTAAAATGACGTTCTATAGAGGGACAATAACCAAGAATATCACATCTAAAAGTGTAAAATTCTAGTTAGAATGTGTAGTTACTTGGCGCAAATACAGAGTGCACACTAAACACCATCTAATGTAAGAAATCAATGGCTTAAAGTGACATTCAACATTGAAACCCCCCGGCATCACAAGTGACACCTTGAGACCTCACTGACAAGTCTTGTGAGCAGCAGTGGCTCTTGTCCTGGTCAAGGTATGGATTCTGTGATATCAGGACACAGTACGATATTCACGTTTGCGATGTGACGATAATCACGATCTGAGTTTTCCATAGCTTTGTCATTGTGCGTCACATATTGTATTTTTTTGTGCTCTGATGTACTACATAGTACTAATTACTACATAGTACTAATTACTACACAGTACTAATTAAAAAAAAATACTTGAAAGTTCTTCAACGGTGGTTTACTCAACTGCGGTTAAAGAAGCTCGCCACGCCGTCGAATCACTGCAAGCGTACAACCTGCCACGCTTATAACGACGAAGGCGTCGTATAATCACCGATTTGCTTGGAAAACTTTTCACAGAGCACTAATTGAATCGTTGATTTCGTTTTAAATATTTATACACTTTTATTTTGTGAACTTGTTTCTTTCATTTTCCCGTTGAAATGAAGACTTAAAGTTAACGACAGTGGTATTATACGAAAATGGAGGATACAATTATCGCGGATTTTTTTTTATCGTGCGACGATATCTCGTGGTATCGCCACATTGTGGCGACCCTAGTTATTCGTGATGTCCACACTGATCGCCTCATTCGGGACCCAAACATCGCACACCTCCTGGCTTTTGACATTCCTCCTCGAAGACACCGGTGGTGTAACCATCAAACGCATCACAACATCAACAGGCCGATGGACTATAAAGTAAAACCACCCTTAGTCTGAGTCTCCTTCAATGGAGGAGTAAAAGCAAAACGACACAAAATCTCTCTCCCTCCTAAAAAGCATGTCGTGTGCTCGCGGCCCCAGACATCGGCATTTAGCTCCTGCATAATATTGCCATATTCATACATTAATAAGGACATTGAGTGTCTTTGATGCTGTGTGTGCTTCAACGGTGGTGATTGTGATTGGCTTGCCCGGCAGCCAATGAGGAGGTGTGCTCATCGCGCAAGCAGCGGAGGGGCAGCGACGAATGGGCGGACCACAGCATGCAGCTGCAACCGTGAGTTACACGCGTGGCCCTGCACATACAACACACACAAGCAACACACAGGCTATGTGTTGCGTGTGTATGTTCGAATTATTTTGCACCGTACGCCGTGCTAATCGGAGGTGCGGGGGGGGGGGAAGGACAACAAACTAAAGGCAAAATAAAATCATTTTTAAAGAAATTCGTTTTCAGGTGACACTGTTAACGTGAACAAAGTAACATCCCTCTCGCTGCTGCGTTGGCTTTTGCACTTGTGCTGTACAGGCATATCCCTCGGATGCGGTCTTTGAGCGTTGTTGGTGCCTTTTTAGTTCGGCACTATGTCCGACGTTTCGCTCCAGCGCGTGGAGCGAAACGAAAAGATGAGATCTCGACAAGACTCCAATTAGCACGGTTGGCTACATAAAGAAATTCAACATGCGTACATGATTAGAAATAAATTACAACGCAGTCCCATACCTGTCAACCCATGCGGTTCACCCGTATTCTTCTCCAGGGAAATTGAATAAAAAAATGTTTTGTCAATTTTTTTTGTGATGGGACTCGGTAGGATGAACGTTGAGATGTATAAGGGCACGGGGGGTGACCAATGAGGTCTGAATTGGTCTGTAGTAAGGTAGGGGACTCATAAGGGGTTGACAGGTGTGCAGTCCCCACCACGTGTGTAATATGGTCTGGACCAAGAGAGCTATTGTGTGCTGCAACTGAACGTGAGTTCTGGTGGAGGTGATGGTGGTGTGTGCTGCAGTGCTTCTCAACCGGTTTCACCCCACGGCACACAATTTCTATCTTGCTCAATCTGCACGGCGCACACAGAGCCAAAGAGTCACCGTTGGTCCGTCCGGGTGGGTGGAAATGCGTTGTAACTGAGGGAGAATTCCCTATCTGATGTTGTCAAGAACAAGTAAATTAAGTTGCACTGATCAAATCCGTGACCAAAATATGCCCAACTGCATGAGTGTCTCCGTGTCTGGTCTCTGGGTATCTCTGCGTCCGTGTTTGTGTATTCGTGTCTGTGTGTCACTCGGGAGACAAAGGCGGTCGGGCGTGGTGCTGGCAACCCACAGCCTCGTGCGCCGTGCCGGCCTTCAATAGGTGCTCGCTACCAAAACAGTCTGTTACGGCTATACGGGGGATCTTTGTCTTTGTGTCTCCGTGCCTGTGTGTCTCCGTCTCTTTGTGTCTCTGTCTCCGTGTCTACGTGTCTGTGTATGTCTCCGTGTCTCTGTGTGTGTCTCCGTGTCTCTGTGTGTGTCTCTGCTTCCATGTCTGTGTGTCTCTGCATGAGTCTTTGTGTCTGTCTGTAACACGTTCATACAGAGGTGTGAATGTGTTAACAGTACACTGGTGTTTGCTTACATGACTTCCCAAAGATGTTAAGATTTCCTTGTTTCTTGGCGATGGTTCGTACTTGTGCTGTCTCTGACTTAGAGGTCACCAGCCGCCACTGTTACTCACACACTATCACACTGGGCATGGGTCCCACAAAATTATCTGGCTACTCAGGTGAGTCGCGAGTTGAAGTGGAATTTCTTTACCACCGACTTCAGGCAATGGATGGAGATTAGCATGGGCCAACCTCTTTAGCTGCCTGAACCTTTGACCTTATTGCGAACCTCCGGCAGGCACAGCTCAATGGAGGCGGGACGCATGGATGCAGCGGATCACTTTGGCACCAACGTGATGCGCTTCGACTCCACGGGCATGTTCCACTGGTGCCCGGCACGGGACATCGAGCAGGTGCTGCTGGTGAGGAACCCAGGGCCTTGACTGTCACAACGTGACCACTTATCGCAACCACCATCAACACAACCGCTATCACCATAACCGCCATCGCAACCACCATCAACACAACCGCTATCACCATAACCGCCATCGCAACCATCATCAACACAACCGCTATAACTGCCATCTCAACCACCATCAACACAACCGCTATCACCATAACCGTCATCGCGATCATCATCAACACAACCGCTATCACCATAACCGCCATCTCAACCACCATCAACACAACCGCTATCACCATAACCGCCATCTCAACCACCATCAACACAACCGCTATCACCATAACCGTCATCGCAACCACCATCAACACAACCGCTATCACCATAACCGTATTCGCAACCACCATCAACACAACCGCTATCACCATAACCGCCATCTCAACCGCCGTCACCACAACCGCTATCACCATGACCACCAGGACTGTCTATTTACCCAGTGATTTGGAGACAGTGTCTGTGGTCCGTGCATAATCACAAGGTTTGCCAGAATGTTTTAAATGTCTTTGTGTGGATTTTCGAGTTATGTTCCACAGTATGCGTTGCTTTTCTCAAATATAGCAGTTATCTTCAACGTGAAAAAAGTTCGTTTCAGTCATGCCTTGTTTAATTCAGTAGATGCGTTTGCGAAAAGTTCCGTTTTAAGCAAAAATGCGTCAAGCGAGGAATTACTTATACATATACACATTATAGGGAATAAATAAATTCACATTTGAATCGCATTTTCACTTTAAAATAAGTCTGTAGCCATCCCATGGCAGGACAAAGAACAGAGATATATGTACCCTTAACTTCTTTCGCACCGTACAGAGCCAACCCGTGCTAATCAGAGGTGCGGGAGATGGGGATGCACCACATACTGTATCATACTGCTCAGCCTTGCAGATCAGTAAAGTAGTTCGTCATCTGCTCGCTCAGAAACCGCGTTCTAACGATGTGTGTTCCGCTTTGTAACGGTGCGTGTTCCGCGTTTAAATGGTGCGTGTTCCGTGTTGTAGCGGTGCGTGTTGTAACGGTGTGTGTTCCTTGTTGTAACGGTGTGTGTTCCGCTTTGTAACGGTGCGTGTTGTAACGGTGTGTGTTCCTTGTTGTAACGGTGTGTGTTCCGCTTTGTAACGGTGCGTGTTGTAACGGTGTGTGTTCCGTGTTGTAACGGTGCGTGTTGTGACGGTGTGTGTTCCGTGTTGTGACGGTGCGTGTTGTCACTACAGCCGTCACACACTTTCTTGTCGTCGTCGTCGTTGTGTCGCGTTCACGCTTACCGTGTCGGTTGGCGGGTAGACGCGTGCCGAGGCGGCCATGACGGCACTCAGCGGGCACGTGGTGGTGTGCATCTTCGGCGGCGCCACCTCAGCCCTGGCCGGGCTGCGCAACTTCGTGATGCCGCTGCGCGCTAGCAACTTCCGCCGGCGTGAGCTCAAGCACATCGTGCTGCTCGGCTCGCTCGAGTACCTGCGGCGCGAGTGGGAGTCCCTCAATCACTTCCCCAAGATCTCCATCCTTCCCGTGAGACCGCGTGCATTCCCGTGGCGAAAGTTGCAAAAGTAGCAGGTTTTTTTTTGGTTTTCATTCAGTCGACGATGACTACAGTTGGACGAAATTCGGCTGGCATGGCAGTGGCTGGGACTGCCTAACAATTACTGACTGATCAAAGAACATTAGCGAGTCTGACTGAAGATGCAGACTGAGATAATTCAGGAAGACCAAACATGTTACTTGATTATATCATACGATGAAAAAAAGGTTTTGCTGGCTGACTGGCTGGCATGCGGGCAGGCAGGTGTGTGGTGGTGATGTCACCCGCATCCAGTAGCGTTGAGCCGGGTTCGTGTGTCATGCTGACGCCCCCCCACCCTAACAATGGACTAATGTAAGAATGATTCAATTAAACCCACAACGTCTGAAAGAGACGCTAAAAGTTCAGTGGGCTGAACCTGGTAAGATAAAAAAAATAGTTTCGTTTTATTTCTATATATTTTTAAGTGATTTGTTAACCTCTTGTATACTTTGCACTCCTATCGTGTTATTTTATTGTTTGTTGTTGTAACGTTCTGATCCCGTGCCCCTACTGGGGCACTGTGAAATAGAGCTTCCTCCAGCAATAAATGAAGATTCCGATTCTGATGAGCGGCCGCTGCCCGTTGTGCGCAGGGCTCGCCGCTGAGCCGGGCCGACCTGCGCGCCGTCAGCGTGAACCTGTGCGACATGTGCGTCATCCTGTCGGCCGGGGAGGGCTGCTCGGACGATGCGTCGCTGCAGGACAAAGAGTGCATCCTCGCGTCCCTCAACATCAAGAGCATGCTCTTCCACGACGCCATAGGGCCCCTGCGTGCAAACTCCCGTGGTCAGTCGCTCGCTCGCTCCCTCCCTCCCTCCTTCCCTCCCTCTCTCCCTCACTTCTGTATGCCAGCAGTGGCCATGATTTGCAGGGCCGTGCGAACCCAGCGACCCGAATTCCATTCCCGCTCAGGGCCAACACCGGTGTCAATTATCTGAACCGGTCCTGGGCCTCCCGTATGTCGACTAAGCCTCAATTGTTTACACATCGCACCAGGTGCTGGTCTGGGGAGATATATGCGGCCAGGCGTGGTGCTGGCCACCCACCCCCTCGTTGGCTACGTACGTTGCGAAAAAGTTCAGCGTACGTGCGTACGCGCCTTTACCATAGATTCATCCGAGCGTATTCCTGCACGGTTACGCACGGAAGTTGTGGGACTTCGGCACCAGCCCAGGCTCCTGTGCGGCCGGGCTGCTGACGGTGCGGTGGTGCGATGCGGCGCGTCCCTCCCAGGGTTCATGCCGCCCGGCCTGGAGCCCGACCCCCGGGATGAGGAGGAGGGGGCTGCGAGGGACCCGGACGAAGGGCCGGCCAACCAGGGCGGCCCCCGGCTCGGCAGGCCCCGGCTCGACTCGCACATCACGAGCGGCGCGCACGTGCCCATGGTGACGGAGCTGGGTACGCAGCCACCTCGCCCATGCCGGCACCACCAGTACCACCGTCACCTCCACCACCAGTACCACCGTCGCCTCCACCAGCAGAACCACCGTCACCACCAATACCACCGTCACCTCCACCACCAGTACCACCGTCACCTCCACCACCAGTACCACCGTCACCTCCACCACCAGTACCACCGTCACCTCCACCACCAGTACCACCGTCACCTCCACCACCAGTACCACAGTCACCTCCACCACCAGTACCACAGTCACCTCCACCACCAGTACCACCGTCACCTCCACCACCAGTACCACAGTCACCTCCACCACCAGTACCACAGTCACCTCCACCACCAGTACCACCGTCACCTCCACCACCAGTACCACAGTCACCTCCACCACCAGTACCACCGTCACCACCAGTACCACCGTCACCTCCACCACCAGTACCACCGTCACCTCCACCACCAGTACCACCGTCACCTCCACCACCAGTACCACCGTCACCTCCACCACCAGTACCACAGTCACCTCCACCACCAGTACCACCGTCACCACCAGTACCACCGTCACCTCCACCACCAGTACCACCATCACCTCCACCACCAGTACCACCGTCACCTCCACCACCACCAGTACCACCGTCACCTCCACCACCAGTACCACCGTCACCTCCACCACCAGTACCACCGTCACCACCAGTACCACCGTCACCACCAGTACCACCGTCACCTCCACCACCAGTACCACCGTCACCTCCACCACCAGTACCACCGTCACCTCCACCACCAGTACCACCGTCACCACCACCAGTACCACCGTCACCTCCACCACCAGTACCACCGTCACCACCACCAGTACCACCGTCGCCTCCACCACCAGTACCACCGTCACCTCCACCACCACCAGTACCACCGTCGCCTCCACCAACAATACCACCGTCACCACCACCACTAGTACCACCGTCACCACCACCACCAATACCACCGTCACCTCCACCACCAGTACCACCGTCACCTCCACTACCAGTACCACCGTCACCTCCACCACCAGTACCACCGTCACCTCCACTACCAGTACCACCGTCACCTCCACCACCAGTACCACCGTCACCTCCACCAGCAGAACCACCGTCACCTCCACCACCAGTACCACCGTCACCTCCACAACCAGTACCACCGTCACCTCCACCACCAGTACCACCGTCACCTCCACCACCAGTACCACCGTCACCTCCACCACCAGTACCACTGTCACCACCACCACCAGTACCACCGTCACCTCCACCACCAATACCACCGTCACCACCACCACCAATACCACCGTCACCTCCACCACCAGTACCACCGTCACCTCCACCACCAATACCACAGTCACCTCCACCACCAGTACCACCGTCACCTCCACCACCAATACCACAGTCACCTCCACCACCAGTACCACCGTCACCTCCACCACCAATACCACCGTCACCACCACCAATACCACCGTCACCTCCACCACCAGTACCACCGTCACCTCCACCACCAATACCACAGTCACCTCCACCACCAGTACCACCGTCACCTCCACCACCAGTACCACCGTTACCTCCACCACCAATACCACCGTCACCACCACCAATACCACCGTCACCTCCACCACCAGTACCACAGTCGCCTCCACCACCAGTACCACAGTCACCTCCAGTGCCACTATTGGTGTACGTGTGAGATGCATGTGGAGTGTATGTGTGTGGGCATGTATGTGTGTGTGGAGTGTCTGTGTGTGGGCATTTATGTGTGTGGGCATGTATGTGGGCATGTATTTGTGTGGGCATGTGTGTGTGTGGGCATGTATGTGCGTGGGCATGTATGTGTGTGGGCATGTGTGTGTGTGGGCATGTATGTGGGCATGTATGTGTGTGGGCATGTATATGTGTGGGCATGTGTGTGTGTGGGCATGTATGTGTGTGGGCATGTATGTGGGCATGTGTGTGTGTGGGCATGTATGTGGGCATGTGTGTGTGTGGGCATGTATGTGTGTGGGCATGTATATATATGTGTGCTCAAATGGGTACCCGGTGCGGCGTGCAAACGTCAGCACTGGGGAGACAAAGGTGCCAGCCTTCATAGGTACTACTGGCTGACCGCACTTTCCCCAGCAGTCTGTCAAGGCTATACGGGGGATCTTTGTCTCTGTTTTTCTGTACTCAATCCACCAAAGTGAACGACTCGAACGTGCAGTTCCTGGACCAGGACGACGATGACGACCCGGACACTGAGCTCTACCTCACCCAGCCGTTCGCTTGCGGCACCGCCTTCACCGTCAGCGTGCTCGACTCGCTCATGAGCGCGGTGAGTGCCACACACCTCTATATACACACACCTAGACATGCACCTCGACATGCACACACACGCCTATACATACACACACCCCTCTATACACACATAGCTCTATACACATACACACGCCTTTATACACACACCTATGCATACACACAACAACCGCCATTCACCACTAAGTGGCGGTGACGTCACCACGACGCTTGTGCCAGGCCATGTGCACTTTGAGGCCACGTGAAGTGTCGAACGCCCGCTGGCAGGAGGTCATGGAGCAGACCCAGATTCCACAGGTCGACTGACTGAGATGACTGGCTGATGCGCCACCTGTGCTCCGTACTGTGCCAACTTGCTTTGCTTTAGCCACCCGGCGTTCCTTGTTGTGAGCGTCGCTCCTCCGCCCTCCGTTGTTGTTGGAGGGCAACTGCCTCCAACTGCCCAGTAGCAGCGTCCTTCACGAGCCTCCTCCACAGAGGTCGATCTTGACACCGCTGGTACCAGTCATCGGCAAGTCCACTCAGCTCCACGTCCTCCTGTACCACATCACTCCATCTCTTCTCTAGCCCGTGCCGCGCCCGTTTAGCCCCCTCAATCTGGCCAAACAAAAGCTGTTTAGGCATACGGTGACTGGGCATGCAGGCTACATGACCCAGCCAACGCAGCCTTGCCTGCCGGAGGAGCTCACCGATGGGACCGTGCCCAGATTTTTCAAGTATTTGTTAGCTCCTCACACAATCCAGCCTGGTTAAACCCAGGATGGATCGTAGGCAGGCCAGCTTAAAATGTTTCTAACCGGCGAAGATGTTCCATTAGGGGGGTCCACGTTTCGCAAGCATAGAGAAGGGAGGGAATTACTGTGGCCGAGAAGACCTGAAGCTTCGTGCGGAGTGACAGACCAGGTAGCTTCCACACAGCGTTACGCAACCGATGAAAAGATAATGCCGCTCGGCTGATTCGGAGTGAGACCTCTGCTATTAAACTGGAGCCGGTCATAAGCACAATGCCCAGATATGGGGGAACTTTCCACTCTCTCCACGCCCGACCGCCTTTGTCTCCCCAGTAGCAATGTTTTTACACACTGCACCAGGTACTCATTTGAGGCTGAGTCGGCCTAGGGGAGACCCATAACTGGCCCAGATAATCGTCACTAGTGTTGGGCGTGAGCAGGAATTGAACCCAGGTCGCCGGGTTCGTAGCACAGCGCGCTACCCGTTACACTACCACTCCCCACTCCCCATATATACACATACACTATCACCGCCTTCACCGTTAGAGTACTGGACTTGCTCATCAGTGCAGTGTGTGCTGCTCACTCACCACTGATGTACAGTAAGCCATGACTGGAAATTTAAAATCAAGTCACCCAGTTCATAGGAGAGTGCGTTATCTACTGCACCGCCACTCCCGAAGCACACACATACACATGTGCACACATACATACACGTGCACACATTCACACACACAATTACTTAATCAGTAATTGACTGGTCAGGTTCAGCTCTAAGAGCGTTAATTGAACTTTCGTGGGCCAGCTATGTATTAATGAGTACATTAATTTTCCTAGTTAAAAGCACGCAATAGCTCACAGAGATAAAACATCTCCTTTGTGATGCTAACGACAGTAATTACCACGATGGTATCGATTAGTTTGGTACGATTTCTTTGTGCGTTTACTTGTTATGCCAAGGATGACATTTGGAAAAGCCTCCTTGCAGGGTCACTTCAGGCTCGTGGCTCACAGATGCACGGGAGCCGAACGTCCCTCTGCCTCAACGATTTCCACCGTATTTGCAGCACAGTGTCACGACCATTACACGGCACCAATGAGGCGAGATGTTAACTGCCTCGCCTACTATGCAGGAGGTCGTGGGTGCGATCCCGAGCCTGATGCCTATATATATGGAGTTGGCGTGTCTCTCCCCGTAGTCACGTGGATTTTTCTCTGGACCCTCCGGGTTTTCCCTCCACATTTAGAATCAACGTGGGTTTAGAGTATTTGGCTGCTATAAATTTTCCATGTGATGATAAGCCACTTCGTTGAACTATTATTTGTGATATTCAGGTTGCTTCTGAAAGAGAGCTATAAAGCTCAGTGGGCCTTCGCCGGTAAAATATTTAAAAAAAAATAGTTTTTAGTAATCATCGTCACCGGCGGTCACGATCAATCCACTGCTAGACGAGGGCCCTCCCCAAGCTGCAGTCCGCTCTCGCGGTCCTGCGGTGTAACGATCTACCTAGCACCACCTACACGCCAGCTGATTACATTGCTCCATCTCCGCGGTGGCAGTAGTCTCCGGGGTGTTCCTTCCCTTGGCGGCCACTCTCTGTAATTGGTCTCAAACGCACAATCTTTGCTGGTTACGTGTCCTGCCAATCCCTCTAACGCTTCTTAACAGTCAACATAATGTAATTGATATCTCTCGATGTAATTCCAAGTATGCATAGCTCCACATTTCTTTGTTTAAAATATAGGTTTATTCCCAGTTTCTCTTTTTTAATAACAATTAAAATGTAAATATGCGAATTCCATCCTAGGATTCCAATGCGCAATGCGTGAAAAGCAGGAAACAAAAACAGAGCCAGGGCAACCGGCCAAACTAAAGAGTGAAGGCCACTTTAAAGAGATGGGTTTTCAAAGCAGACAAATATATCTGGTGACTCTGATTGCCCTGATTTTAAGTGGCAAGGCGTTCCATAGCTTGAGTGGCACGCTAACAGAAGCCCATTCACCAAATAAGCACTACCTAGACAGGGCAGTGCTGAGCAGTTGTAAATCAGAAGATCTTAAGAACCTTGATGGATTTCGATTTAAAGCTTTCGTGACTGCAAGGATTCATCTTATTTGGTTCTTTCAGTAAAGTCACGTAGAATGAGAATAAAATAAAAAAAACATTGTAGCTCTGTCGTCCCGACAGGTTTGTTCCTTTCACCTGAAGAAGGCCACTTGTGTTGTGGCCGAAACGTCTTGAGAATTTTATTGTGTTATTTTATTTTATTAATTTATTATTTTATTCTCATTCTACGTGACTTTACCGAAAGAACCAAAGAAGATGAAACCTTGATGGAATATATAAATGTATTACTTCCTGCAAGTAATCTGGGGTGAGCCCTTTTAAAGAGTTATACAAGTAAAAAAAAATACGGTACGCATCAACAACTGTGTCTTGTGATTGCTATGTCTACTGCGTCATATCATTCGTGATGCTCATAAGGGGGAGCAGCAGCCTAGTGGTTGCCGCACTTGCAAGGGCTAAAATCAGTGGCGAGTTAGACCAGTCCTGGGCCATCCTTTTGCTGACCCACACTGACCAGCGTGATGCATTATGGTCAAACAACCCCGGTGGTTGACATAGCGTGATTGAGGCCTTCATACAGCAGTGGCCAGGGCTGTAAAATGATGATCACTTTCACCGTTGGTATTGGGTCGGCCGCATTGCTCTTCTCCGTGTGTTCTCAATTCGTGATGAAAATTCCATTTCCAAATATCCCTATCAAGGCTCTTCACAGGGACATTAGGTGACGTGCTCTTAAAACTGGATTGGAGATACAAGGGCATGAACGTACATTGCTAAAGATAATAGCCAACGTATATTTTCAAATAATCGCGGTGTTATTTATTTACCCAGTCTCAAGACTCTCATGTGTGATTGTTGTAAGGAGCAGTTTGCACGTGAGAGGCAATGGGATGGCCTGGAGAAAATCCAGAATATAACCGAATAAGATGACGCGAGAAGGGATGCTGGCGGACGGTCGAGAATGACGAGAGTGTGGCGAGCAAGGGGTTGAGCACGTCCAAGAGGACGTGGACGATGAGATGGAGCGATGAAATCGGCTTTGCGTGTGGAAGCTAGACCACGGTCGGTGATGATGATGATGACGATGACGACGATGGCGACGTCTATCGCTCACCACCGCCGCCTCCCCGGTACCTCGCAGACGTACTTCAACGACCACACGCTCACGCTGATCCGCACGCTGGTGACGGGTGGCGCCACGCCGGAGCTGGAGGCGCTGCTGGCGGAGGAGGGCTCCCTGCGTGGCGCCTACAGCACGCCACGCACGCTCGCCGCTCGCGACACCTGCCACGTGGCGCACCTGCCGCTCAACCAGGGGCCCTTCGCCGACCTCGGGGTGGGAAGGCTGGGGGGGGGGGGGGGGGGAGAGCGAGCATGCGCACACTCACCGGCTCACTCACTCACCCATACACTCACCGGCTCACCCACCTACCCATACACTCACCGGCTCACTCACTCAGCCATACACTCACCGGCTCACTTACTCAGCCATACACTCACCGGCTCACTCACTCAGCCATACACTCACCGGCTCACTCACTCAGCCATACACTCACCGGCTCACTCACTCACCCATACACTCACCGGCACACTCACTCACCCATACACTCACCGGCTCACCCACCTACCCATACACTCACCGGCTCACTCACTCAGCCATACACTCACCGGCTCACTTACTCACCCATACACTCACCGGCTCACTCACTCACCCATACACTCCCCGGCTCACTCACTCACCCATACACTCACCGGCTCACTCACTCACCCATACACTCACCGGCTCACTCACTCACCCACACACTCACCGGCTCACTCACTCACCCATACACTCACCGGCTCACCCACCCACCCATACACTCACCGGCTCACTCACTCACCCATACACTCACCGGCTCACCCACCTACCCATACACTCACCGGCTCACTCACTCAGCCATACACTCACCGGCTCACTCACTCACCCATACACTCACCGGCACACTCACTCACCCATACACTCACCGGCTCACCCACCCACCCATACACTCACCGGCTCACCCACCCACCCATACACTCACCGGCTCACCCACCCACCCATACACTCACCGGCTCACCCACCCACCCATACACTCACCGGCTCACTCACCCACCCATACACTCACCGGCTCACTCACTCACCCATACACTCACCAGCTCACTCACTCACCCATACACTCACCGGCTCACTCACCCATACACTCACCGGCTCACCCACCTACCCATACACTCACCGGCTCACTCACCCATACACTCACCGGCTCACCCACCCACCCATACACTCACCGGCTCACCCACCCACCCATACAGTCACCGGCTCACTCACCCATACACTCACCGGCTCACTCACTCACCCATGCACTCACCTGCTTACTCACTCGCCCATGCACTCACCGGCTTACTCACTCACCCATACATTCACTGGCTCACTCACTCACCTATACACTCACCAACTCACTCACCCATACATTCACCGGCTCACTCACTCACCTGTGCATTTAACCATAAACTCACAAGCTCACTCGCCCACCTGTGCACTCAACCATCCACTCGCAGGCTCACTCACTCAAAAACTCACCCGTGCATTCCACCATATACACACTGGCTCACTCACTCGCTCACCTGCACACTCAACCATACGCTCAATGGCTCACTCACTCATGCACACGCATACCTTTGCACTCAGGTATCAATACATACACAAATGCACTCACTTATTTATCACCTTACCTAACCATTTACCCACCTGCGTTCTCAGCTGTGCGCTCGCCTGGATTCTCAGCTGTATTCTGTGCCTGCACACATGCTCATCCTCTCACCGACGCATTCACCTGAATGCTTACCTGCAAGCCGACCTATGTGTTCATACGCAGATACCCCCCCCCCCAATGTCCCCCCCAACTGCCTGTTGTTGCAGGAGGGCGGCAGCTACGGGGAGCTCTTTTGCCGCGCGCTGCGCACGCACGGGATGCTGTGCTTCGGGGTCTACCGCTACCGTGACGCGCTGTTGCAGAACACGGCGCTCCTGTCACAGAAACGGTACCGCGACGCACAACCCACCCTCACCACCGCCTCCGTGCCCTAGCCCCTCGCTGTCTAGTGTCGTCTGGGTGTCCTAGCCTCTCGCTGTCTAGTGTCGTCTGGGTGTCCTAGCCTCTCGCTGTCTAGTGTCGTCTGGGTGTCCTAGCCTCTCGCTGTCTATTGTTGTCTGGGTGTCCTAGCCTCTCGCTGTCTAGTGTCGTCTGGGTGTCCTAGCCTCTCGCTGTCTAGTGTTGTCTGTGAGTCTGGGTGTCCTAGCCTCTCGCTGTCTAGTGTCGTCTGGGTGTCCTAGCCTCTCGCTGTCTAGTGTCGTCTGTGCGTCTGGGTGTCCTAGCCCCTCGCTGTCTATTGTCGTCTGTAAGTCTGGGTGCCCTAGCCCCACGCTGTCTATTGTCGTCTGTGAGTCTGGGTGCCCTAGCCCCTCGCTGTCTAGTGTCGTCTGTGAGTCTGGGTGTCCTAGCCCCTCGCTGTCTAGTGTCGTCTGGGTGTCCTCGCCTCTCACTGTCTATTGTCGTCTGTAAGTCTGGGTGCCCTAGCCCACGCTGTCTAGTGTCGTCTGTGAGTCTGGGTGCCCTAGCCCCTCGCTGTCTATTGTTGTCTGTGAGTCTGGGTGCCCTAGCCCCTCGCTGTCTATTGTTGTCTGTGAGTCTGGGTGTCCTAGCCTCTCGCTGTCTATTGTTGTCTGTGAGTCTGGGTGCCCTACCCCCTCGCTGTCTATTGTTGTCTGTGAGTCTGGGTGCCCTACCCCCTCGCTGTCTATTGTTGTCTGTGAGTCTGTCTGTCCTAGCCCCGTGCTGTCTATTGTTGTCTGTGAGTCTGGGTGCCCTACCCCCTCGCTGTCTATTGTTGTCTGTGAGTCTGGGTGCCCTACCCCCTCGCTGTCTATTGTTGTCTGTGAGTCTGGGTGCCCTACCCCCTCGCTGTCTATTGTTGTCTGTGAGTCTGGGTGCCCTACCCCCTCGCTGTCTATTGTTGTCTGTGAGTCTGGGTGTCCTACCCCCTCGCTATCTATTGTTGTCTGTGAGTCTGGGCGCCCTACCCCCTCGCTATCTATTGTTGTCTGTGAGTCTGGGTGCCCTACCCCCTCACTGTCTATTGTTGTCTGTGAGTCTGGGTGCCCTACCCCCTCGCTATCTATTGTTGTCTGTGAGTCTGGGTGCCCTACCCCCTCGCTGTCTATTGTTGTCTGTGAGTCTGGGTGCCCTACCCCCTCGCTGTCTATTGTTGTCTGTGAGTCTGGGTGCCCTACCCCCTTGCTGTCTATTGTTGTCTGTGAGTCTGGGTGCCCTACCCCCTCGCTGTCTATTGTTGTCTGTGAGTCTGGGTGCCCTACCCCCTCGCTGTCTATTGTTGTCTGTGAGTCTGGGTGCCCTACCCCCTCGCTGTCTATTGTTGTCTGTGAGTCTGGGTGCCCTACCCCCTCGCTGTCTATTGTTGTCTGTGAGTCTGGGTGCCCTACCCCCTCGCTGTCTATTGTTGTCTGTGAGTCTGGGTGTCCTACCCCCTCGCTATCTATTGTTGTGTGTGAGTCTGGGTGCCCTACCCCCTCGCTATCTATTGTTGTCTGTGAGTCTGGGTGCCCTACCCCCTCGCTGTCTATTGTTGTCTGTGAGTCTGTCTGCCCAGCCCCGCGCTGTCTATTGTTGTCTGTGAGTCTGGGTGCCCTACCCCCTCGCTGTCTATTGTTGTCTGTGAGTCTGGGTGCCCTAGTCCCGAACTGTATTCCCAATATTATTTTAGGCTTATTAGGCCTAGGCCAGGTTCACAGGTAAATTACCCCTGGAATATTACACGGCATTGAATTAAGCCTGGCAATCCACGAGCATAGCACATTCAGACAAGAATAAACGAAGACAAAGATACCCCGTATAGCCTTAACAGACTGTTGGGGAAAGGGCTGTTAGTGAGCACTTATGAAGGCCGGAATGGTACACAATTGGGTGGGTGGGCAGTACCATGGCAGCACCACGCCCGGCCACCTTTGTCTCCCTTTTGGCGATATTTACACTTTACCAGGTACTCATTTGAGGCTGAGTCGACCTAGGGGAGGCCCAGGACTGGTTCAGATAACATTATCGTCACTGGTGTTGACCGTGAACGGGAATCGAACTCGGGTCGCCGGGTTCGTAGCGCAGCGCATTAACTGTTAAACTATCTCCTCTCTACACACAAGCATAAACACACAAAGACAAAGATTCCCCGTAATGCCTTAACAGATTCTTGGGGCAAGTGCTGTCAGCGAGCACCTATGAAGGCCAACACAGCATACGTGGGGATGGTGTAGCCAATACCGTGCCGCTCCGCCTTTGTTTTCCCAGTGCTAATGTACTAACGTTTATACACCGCACCAGGTTTTCATTTAAGGCTACCTAGGGGAGGCCCAGGACCGGTTCAGATCTTCATGTTGGTTGTGAGTGGGAATCGAACTTTGGTTGCTGGGTTCATAGCGCAGTGCGTTCACCACTACGCTACCACTCCTTGTGTACATAAGCACACACACGCAAACACACGCACCAACACACAGAACACTTACACTGCACCAGTCTGATTTTTTTTTGCATTTGCTGCTACATGCTCCGGTTGGCTTGGGGCCAAACTCATCTAAATGCTAATTACTATCGTAAATTTAGCGAGGTTTTCTTTTGGCTTCACATAAAAAAAATGGTTTTGGAGGCTGCGGGCTCCGCAGTGTATAAATGTCATATCGTCTCACATTTTAATTGTGACTTCAAATCGTAGCGCTGCACTTTGTTTACACAACTCTTGTCTTAGTTCATGCCTGTGAATCTGTGTCATTCCTTTTTGTGGCCCATTAACGAGCTTGTGTTTGTTGTTTACACTGTAAATCGAGGTAACCAACAAAGATGTTTTAATGGGAGACATCTTCAAAAACAGGAGGTTCAATCATTATTCTCAGCCTCAGCACACTTGAGCGACAGGGCCTTTTTTTTATAAACAAAGGATGTTATTGCCACTTCCCTTTTAATGCAGCCGTCGATTACGGTCGCTTGCATCCTCTGTAGAATAGCAAGGCCAAGCCGTGGGAAGTTTCTTTCAGAGGAGTTCCATCTGGTGCTCTTGCGGGGGCCGTGAGTATGAAAAGTAATTCGATGTCGGCATCACAATGCTTTTTAGGTGCATGATATTATTGGCGTAGTGTGCATTCACAAAAACACCCAACACAGAACTGTATTATATATTAGCCGGGCAAAACCTCACTTCTATCAGCGTCAAGTGTCGTTTTTATGAGCATTTTGAATTTGACAAAGGTGGACCCGTTTGCTGTGAAGTTGTGCACGGCTGTAGTTTTTAACCTATTTACTTCAGCTCAGCTTTGCAGCCACCCTTGATTTGCTTCTCCTTATAATGCCTCGTGGTGTGCTTCTGAAGACTGCACCATCACTAAGATTCTGAAGATTGAAATGTTGTTCCGCCGTATTATACGCATGCCTTCATTTCTCCGAACCCAATTTTGGAGGGGGGGGGGGGAAACATCTTTATAATGTTCCTGTGAATAATGTCTTGCGTGTCACGTAGTTTTCTGACTCCCCCCCCCCCCAATAAGTATGTGTTTTGTTACGTCACATAATCTCAGTGCAGCTGTCCCAATTGATTTATTTTGTTTACTTTGACAAGAGCCCGGTACAAAGCACGAGCAGTACAAAGGGAAGGGGGCACAGGAATTCCGTGGACAAAATCCCGAAGCGCGGTTGCTCACGGGGCTTAGGGGAAAAGGGAGAATGATGGGCCCCATTACCCTACTATCGTAGGAACTACGGGCGGCAGCATGGAATGTTTTAAGGGGAGGGAAATGCGAGGGATTGTACACAAACAAAAAATATACAAAATAAAATAACCCATATGTGGCAAGTGAACTCATTATTGATATGAATCCCGTAGGGCAGTGATTGCAGCTGTCCCCATTTTTTGTAAATGGATTTTTTTTTTGCGTCTGAATATTTTAATTTTAGGCCTCGGTTTGTGAGAGCTTGGATAGCTGCATCAATTTTCCCCGTGTGCATAGTCCGTCGTAAATATGAAGGCTATAGGCATAATGTGATTTTAAATTTATTTCAGAATACTCTTTGGTTCTATTCGGTAAAGTCACGTAGGTAAAAAATAAAATAAAACAACAAAAATCACATTTTTTTTTACCTACGTGACTTTACCGAATAGAACCAAAGAGTATGGATCCTTGCAGTCACGAAAGCTTCAAATCTAGAATTATTTCAGAATCTTCAAGTAGGCTATGTGTGTGGTCAATGGTGGAGGCACCATTGCTGAACCATGAACCCAATGATGTTCGAGAACAATTTATATAAGCGTGAGAAGAGGCTACTCGGTCTGTAATTTTTTAAATACGTATATAAATATGATAAATAATGCATTGATAATTATAAAACATAATGAGCTGTCCATTTCTCACCATATTTTCTTTCTTTGACTTTACCGAATAGAACCAAAGAGTATGGATCCTTGCAGTCACGAAAGCTTCAAATCTAGAATTATTTCAGAATCTTGAAGTAGGCTATGTGTGTGGTCAATGGTGGAGGCACCATTGCTGAACCATGAACCCAATGATGTTCGAGAACAATTTATATAAGCGTGAGAAGAGGCTACTCGGTCTGTAATTTTTTAAATACGTATATAAATATGATAAATAATGCATTGATAATTATAAAACATAATGAGCTGTCCATTTCTCACCATATTTTCTTTCTTTGCAAAATAGCTCTCTGTGATCTCCGCAAGAACCTTCGCATTCAAAACTCCGTTGCTCAAACTGCTGCTGAAACATTCACGCCCTTGTAACCTCCAGACTTGACGACCGTCAGTCACTTTTGTACGGTCTTCCCGAGTCTCTCGCTCAGCGGATTTCAACACGTTCAAAATTCCGCTGCCAGGGTACTTACTCGTGCCGTGCCTGTAAACGTAACCACACTATCCCCCGTGTTAAATTCGCTTCATTGGCTTCACCTCCACTCTGGAGCCACTTATTGTTTTTCAAAGTTTCGCATGCACTCACCCCTGTCTAACTTTCCCCCCTCATTTCTGCCGACACCGAGTCCCAAGTACGGCACTTCTCCTCTTCCAACCTGAAGCTGCTCACTCACTGCACCTCAAATCAAACGCACGACTATCGCTGGGCGAGCATTCTCATTTTCAGCTCCCTCGCTGTGGAATGCACTCCCACATCATGTTTGACATCGAATCCCATCCACTATTCAAATGCCGGTTTTAAAAAAAAATATTCATGTATACCTCGGCCTTGAACGAACATAAGCTTAATTTGAGTAGTGCTTAATTGGTTTTGTTTCATGTGAAGATTTGGTGCGCATTGCCACCGTTCCACTTGTGACGAGATGCGACTTATTGACACTTCAGAAATATCGGTGAACTTGGGTAGGGGGCACGTTGCTGGGAAGGAATGATGATGATGATGCAGTGGCAGCCAAATGTGGACATCCACTGCAGATACTTCTATTTTATCTATGATTTCACCTGCGACAACCAGAGTGTGCGTAGAAATTCCATGCATACATATGGTGAACCATCAAACTCAATGCAGATGGATAAGTAACTTTCTCTATGGAATCCTCGACAGGTAGGGTATCCATGTGGGTTCCATCTACTCACTAACCTTCGCAAGCGTCTGGATTTCAAATGTGTATTAATTCCACACCCGGCACTTTGGTCAACATTCCAACTGATAAAACCAGCATAAGCCCAAAGTAAAGCACCGTGTATCACAATACCATGGAGTTGAATGTTTTAACAGAATACGTATTTATTTATGTTGAACTTCTTTCGCACCGTACGTAGCCAACCGTGCTAATCGGAGGTGCGGGATATCATATATAAGGGTAACTCTGAATATGCCACCATATTGTGCCTCTCATCAGCTGTATCAGTCACGTGACTGTGGACAACAAAGCAGAGACAGGCAATGAGGCCCAAAGCGAGACGCCGCTAGCGCTGTGGTGCCTTGCAGGGTCGTTAGCACGGCGCTGTACCACGTAAAAACACGCACCTTGAATGCCATCAGCATGCTGCTGTTGGGTCGAGAGTGGGAGAGCCCTTTGATTGACGATTGTGCTCGCAATGCTATAATTTAAACGTGCGCGCACGCGCGTGAGCGCCGTCTGGGTCACGCGCGGTTCCCTCCTGATGTGCCGAGCGTTGCCCACATCTCATACAGGCACGCCTCGAGGGTGAGTATTTGTGTATTCATGGAAAATACCAATAACGTCTGGTTAAAGAGGCCCCATTGCTCCTCAAGGATGAAAACAAATTGGGGCTCTCAAGTACCCCCCTTGCACAAATTGAGAAGTGAATTGCAATGGGAATTCACACCTCCTTCACCAAAGCACACACACAGGATGTATTTGCATTCAATAAATTAAGAGTGTGAATCTCGCTGGAGATACTTGGTGATGAAGATATGCAATAAGCTACCGAGTAAGCGCGTGAATAATAAGCTAATAAATTCCTCAAGCGCTCGAACCTTTAACTCAGTCAATCATCAACGCGTGTCCAATCCAGTGTGAAATAAAGCATATGGATTTATAAGCATATGGATTTATATGCTTATGGATTTATATGCATATGGATTTATATTATTTATATGTTCGTTGCGGTGTAGAAACTGGTTCTGTGTATTTCACAGAAAGAACATATCTCATGCAGTGCAAATTGAGGATCATACTAAGCCCTGGTTCATTCATTGATAGATTCAAAACGATATACATACATATAAAATAACAGTACAGTGAGGGAAAAAAGTATTTGATCCCCTGCTGATTTTGTACGTTTGCCCACTGACAAAGAAATGATCAGTCTATAATTTAATGGTAGGTTTATTTGAACAGTGAGAGACAGAATGACAACAAAAAAAATCCTTAAAAAAGCATGTCAAAAATTTTATAAATTGATTTGCATTATAATGAGGGAAATAAGTATTTGACCCCTCTGCAAAACGTGACTTAGTACTTGGTGGCAAAACCCTTGTTGGCAATCACAGAGGTCAGACGTTTCTTGTAGTTGGCCACCAGGTTTGCACACATCTCAGGAGGGATTTTGTCCCACTCCTCTTTGCAGATCTTCTCCAAGTCATTAAGGTTTCGAGGCTGACGTTTGGCAACTCGAACCTTCGCACCAATTGTCACCTCACCAAGCTGCTTGGCAATGGTCTTGTAGCCCATTCCAGCCTTGTGTAGGTCTACAATCTTGTCCCTGACATCCTTGGAGAGCTCTTTGGTCTTGGCCATGGTGGAGAGTTTGGAATCTGATTGATTGATTCCTTCTGTGGACAGGTGTCTTTTATACAGGTAACAAGCTGAGATTAGGAGCACTCCCTTTAAGAGTGTGCTCCTAATCTCAGCTCGTTACCTGTATAAAAGACACCTGGGAGCCAGAAATCTTTCTGATTGAAAGGGGGTCAAATACTTATTGCCCTCATTAAAATGCAAATCAATTTATAACATTTTTGACATGCATTTTCTGGATTTTTTGGTTGTTATTCTGTCTCTCACTGTTCAAATAAACCTACCATTAAAATTATAGACTGATCATTTCTTCGTCAGTGGGCAAACGTACAAAATCAGCAGGGAGTCAAATACTTATTTCCCTCACTGTATGCTCTGTCCTGCAGCTAATTACAGACGTGCCTGGCTTAACAAAAGCTGTCATGGAATGCACAAACATTATTAAAATGAGATATTTTACCATCCGACAGAGGGGTTGCAACCCACTTCATGCCTCCCTTTCAACTGATTGTGATGCTGGTTTTAATTAAATTCTGTACGAGACAAAATTATATTATCGAGCAGCCTAAAGGCTGCAGACTACATCGATGAATTTGCGACAGGGGACATATGTTCCCTGATGCCTGTCGATATCTCAGACTGCTTCCGGGCTGCAGACTGATCATTTTTATTGCAACTCGGCTAGTGGAGCAGCAGTGCTCGCAGTCGTGAGTTGTTAATTTCATGTATCAGTCATGGGCCAACTCAATCTCTCCTCACCTTGATGGGCTCCATAAATTACCTCTGCAAGGGGAAGGCTGGAATAACCACTCGGGGGACGTCAACAGTGACCGTTTTATACAGCGGCTGATGTTCGCCATCCATGCCTGCCACTGCTGGCTTACAACGAACAAAACGGGCGAGCAGCTCGCGACGATCTTTTCGGCTGACTTTTTGTTTCATTGTAGTTGAGTAGTTTTGAAAATGAACATTTAAATATTCCTTGACAAATGTGCGCCCTCACGTAACCCGCATGAGGGCTCTTGCCTACTCTTCTTTGTTTCCCCCGACATGCCCTGCAAACGTGTTTAGAGCTGAAGGTGCATGCAAGCACCCTCTCATTCAGACCTCAAGAATTGCGTAAAAATTACCACCCAACTGTCGAGAGGACAGCAGCACGGACTGAGCAGTGCAACGCAAAATTACTTTACGTGGGCGATAAAAAGCTATTACAAGAAATAAATATCGCGACATCCAGTAATGATCAGATTTTGGTCTTCGTTCCAGATTTTGTGGTTGCCGATGACTGCCAACTGCTTGGTTGTCTGTCATGAGACTCCTCCTGTGCACCCCACGGAATTAATTTAAATCAAATTTCCTCTTTTTAACTGAGCTAAGAGACTGTTGGAATGCAAAACTTTTTGTGATAACTGTTAAAGGGACTTATCAGTAATTTTTAAACATTGGCCGGACTTTTTCTAAGAACTTTCACTTTAAACGCAACAAATACTCTGGGGGTTTTTTTTTCTGAAGAAATTGAGAAGCAGCTGCAGCAGTAATCGAGCTGTCAGTGCCATAGAATAATTGAGCATATTGACATCCAGGCCTGTCATCTTCCTCTCGTATATAGCCCTGCTAACTTTTAGAGTTACTTTGAAGCCACTGCCATTCACCATAATGAGGTATACCATAGCGCAGCGTGCTAACCACTCTGCCACTACTGCACTCCTCTTAACAACTTTATTACTGCAGATTGCATGGTAATCACATCCCAGTTGCGTGTTCGCCTGTTAGACGTTCCCTGGCCGCCGTTTAACCCTAACCCCACGTGTTCTCCCCAGGTACGTGACCTCAAACCCTGGCTTAACCCTAACCCCACGTGTTCTTCCCAGGTACTTAACCTCAAACCCTGGCTTAACCCTAACCCCACGTGTTCTCCCCAGGTACGTGACCTCAAACCCTGGCTTAACCCTAACCCCACGTGTTCTTCCCTGGTACTTAACCTCAAACCCTGGCTTAACCCTAACCCCACGTGTTCTCCCCAGATACTTAACCTCAAACCCTGGCTTAACCCTAACCCCACGTGTTCTTCCCAGGTACGTGACCTCAAACCCTGGCTAAACCCTAACCCCACGTGTTCTTCCCAGGTACTTAACCTCAAACCCTGGCTTAACCCTAACCCCACGTGTTCTCCCCAGGTACGTGACCTCAAACCCTGGCTAAACCCTAACCCCACGTGTTCTCCCCAGGTACGTGACCTCAAACGCTGGCTTAACCCTAACCCCACGTGTTCTTCCCAGGTACTTAACCTCAAACCCTGGCTTAACCCTAACCCCACGTGTTCTTCCCAGGAACTTAACCTCAAACCCTGGCTTAACCCTAACCCCACGTGTTCTTCCCAGGTACTCAACCTCAAACCCTGGCTTAACCCTAACCCCACGTGTTCTTCCCAGGTACTTAACCTCAAACCCTGGCTTAACCCTAACCCCACGTGTTCTTCCCAGGAACTTAACCTCAAACCCTGGCTTAACCCTAACCCCACGTGTTCTCCCCAGGTACTTAACCTCAAACCCTGGCTTAACCCTAACCCCACGTGTTCTTTCCAGGTACGTGACCTCAAACCCTGGCTTAACCCTAACCCCACGTGTTCTTCCCAGGTACTCAACCTCAAACCCTGGCTTAACCCTAACCCCACGTGTTCTTCCCAGGTACTTAACCTCAAACCCTGGCTTAACCCTAACCCCACGTGTTCTCCCCAGGTACTTAACCTCAAACCCTGGCTTAACCCTAACCCCACGTGTTCTCCCCAGGTACTTAACCTCAAACCCTGGCTTAACCCTAACCCCACGTGTTCTTCCCAGGTACGTGACCTCAAACCCTGGCTTAACCCTAACCCCACGTGTTCTCCCCAGGTACTTAACCTCAAACCCTGGCTTAACCCTAACCCCACGTGTTCTTTCCAGGTACGTGACCTCAAACCCTGGCTTAACCCTAACCCCACGTGTTCTTCCCAGGTACTCAACCTCAAACCCTGGCTTAACCCTAACCCCACGTGTTCTTCCCAGGTACTTAACCTCAAACCCTGGCTTAACCCTAACCCCACGTGTTCTCCCCAGGTACTTAACCTCAAACCCTGGCTTAACCCTAACCCCACGTGTTCTTCCCAGGTACTTAACCTCAAACCCTGGCTTAACCCTAACCTCACGTGTTCTTCCCAGGTACTTGACCTCAAACCCTGGCTTAACCCTAACCCCACGTGTTCTCCCCAGGTACGTGACCTCAAACCCTGGCTTAACCCTAACCCCACGTGTTCTCCCCAGGTACGTGATCTCAAACCCACCCTACGAGTTTGAGCTGCTACCCAGCGACCTGGTGTTCTGCCTCGTGCCGTTCGGCATGCGCGGAGGGCACTCTCCACTCTAACGGGTCAGTGCAGGAGCGACGACTCTTGTCACCACGGGCATTCAATCGGACACCACTCGTGTTGGACGGCTTGTTTTAGAAGTAATGTTACGTCATACTTTTACCGGATTAATTTGATGTTTACTTCTAATTAACATGCATTCTGTTTTAGGTAACCTTGTCAATAGCAATAGTACACTGTGATTGTATGTAGAGGCCTTTAAATAGTTTTGTGTGTGTGTGCCTACAACCATTGCTCAATTCCGTTGCCCACGGGTGTGCTGATTTTGCCTTTCCAGACTAAAATAAATGAGCAGTTTCAATTTAAGCAAAATTTTGTTTCTGTGGTTTCCACAACACACGTACTGTATGCAGACAATTGGCAACATTCTGCTTGCTTTTCAACATTCCGGTTTTGTGAAAAGCAATAGTTTTGGTATATTGACCCATGTGACAACTTGATTTATATACAGTGAGGGAAAAAAGTATTTGATCCCCTGCTGAGTTTTGTACGTTTGCCCAATGACAAAGAAATGATCAGTCTATAATTATAATGGCAAATTTATTTGAACAGTGGGAGACAGAAATACAACAAAACCATCCAGAACAACGCATGTCAAAAATGTTATTAATTGATTTGCATTTTAATGAGGGAAATAAGTATTTGACCCCTCTGCAAAACATGACTTAGTACTTGGTGGCAATCACAGAGGTCAGACGTTTCTTGTAGTTGGCCACCAGGTTTGTACACATCTCAGGAGGGATTTTGTCCCACACCTCTTTGCAGATCTTCTCCAAGTCATTAATGTTTCGAGGCTGACGTTTGGCAACTCGAACCTTCAGCTCCCTCCACAGATTTTCTATGGGATTAAGGTCTGGAGACTGGCTAGGCCACTCCAGGACCTTAATGTGCTTCTTCTTGAGCCACTCCTTTGTTGCCTTGGCCGTGTGTTTTTGGTCATTGTCATGCTGAAATACCCATCCACGACCCATTTTCAATGCCCTGGCTGAGGGAAGGAGGTTCTCACCCAAGATTTGACGGCACATAGCCCTGTCCATTGTCCATTTGATGCGGTGAAGTTATCCTGTCCCCTTAGCAGAAAAAAACACCCCCAAAGCATAATGTTTCCACCTCCATGTTTGACGGTGGGGATGGTATTCTTGGGGTCATAGGCAGCATTCCTCCTCCTCCAAACACGGCGATTTGAGTTGATGCCAAAGAGCTCCATTTTGGTCTCATCTGACCACAACACTTTCACCCAGTTGTCCTCTGAATCATTCAGATGTTCATTGGCAAACTTCAGACGGGCATGTATATGTGCTTTCTTGAGCAGGGGGACCTTGCAGGCGCTGCACGATTTCAGTCCTTCACGGCAAAGTGTGTTACCAATTGATTTCTTGGTGACTATGGTCCCAGCTGCCTTGAGATCATTGACAAGATCCTCCCGTGTAGTTCTGGGCTGATTCCTCACCGTTCTCATGATCAATGCAACTCCACGAGGTGAGATCTTGCATGGAGCCCCAGGCCGAGGGAGATTGACAGTTCTTTTGTGTTTCTTCCATTTGCGAATAATCGCACCAACTGTTGTCACTTTCTCATCAAGCGGCTTGGCAATGGTCTTGTAGCCCATTCCAGCCTTGTGTAGGTCTACAATCTTGTCCCTTGGAGAGCTCTTTGGTCGTGGCCATGGTGGAGAGTTTGGAATCTGATTGATTGATTGCTTCTATTGACAGGTGTCTTTTATACAGGTAACAAGCTGAGATTAGGAGCACTCCCTTTAAGAGTGTGCTCCTAATCTCAGCTCGTTACCTGTATAAAAGACACCTGGGAGCCAGAAATCTTTCTGATTGAGAGGAGGTCAACTACTTATTTGCCTCATTAAAATGCAAATCAATTTACAACATTTTTGACATGCGTTTTTCTGAATTTTTTTGTTGTTATTCTGTCTCTCACTGTTCAAATAAACCTACCATTAAAATTATAGACTGATCATTTCTTTGTCAGTGGGCAAACGTACAAAATCAGCAGGGGATCAAATACTTTTTTCCCTCACTGTATCGGCTTTGTCGGATGGTGCGAGGGTGAAAGTTTAACTTTGGATATTATACCAACACGATCTAACCCAAGAGAAAGTGGCTATGGATTATAATATTGGTCGTGAAAGCCAACGTATAAAATTGTGTTCATACATGCACAGCATGACAATCTCGTAAACTGGTGCTAAAAGAGATTATATGTCTACTCCCTGTGTAGCTTGCAAAGTATTATGGGCGATGTCCATTGTGCTTCGTGATATTCAGGAGAACTTTACGATATTGTTTTAGTCTCCACCAGTGAAGCAGATTAAATCAGTGAAGGCATTGAGAATATGTGGTAGTATTGCTGAAATACAGAAAGAATGGAGTCACAGCATGATGGAAAACAGTTACGGCAACGCTGCATAAGAAGGGAGATTTCGAACGAAAATAGTTTTCTGAGAATTCCAGCGAAGGCATTTAGCAGAACGTTGCTAAATAAGATGAAGAATTAGAAAAGAACGCAAGGGGACACCAGTGTGAATTTATATCAGGAAGGGACTGCAGTAAGACAGATGATAGAGGAGAGTTGGGAGCATGGGGAGGAGTTTTAGATTTCGTTTGTAGACTGTAAGCAAAACTATGACTTTAATAAGTAGTAAGCTTTCGCGACCAATATGATCCATAATATAGGGGTTTTTTTGGTTAGATCGTGTAAATATAAATGTGTCATTAAACCTGCAACCACCCAACACAGCTAATTAGTAAGGTTCGTCACGTAGACAGATCATGCCAATTTATTACTAGTACAGCACACCGGTGTGATGGAGAGCAAATACACAATTTTTACAATCCGAGTCCGACGTTTCGCCAGTAATTACAACTAGCTTCATCAGGCAACAGCGAGATTTGATGGAGAAATATTGCTGTTTAATTCCTGACAGAAATCCTCTCTCATCAAGACGCTCATACATCGGGCTATGAAAGTGTCAGATGGTGACAGTCTGAGAAGTGAAAATAAACATGGTAAAGCAGCGCTGCAGTTGAACGGTTACAATGATGCACAAATCAACAGGGCACTGAATGCCAAAACCAAATCAAATAACACGAGAGTTGAAACTGATCAAGTAATTTAAACTATTAAAATACCGTACATTGTGGGAGTAACTGATGAACTAGCCAGGTTTTTTTGAAAAACAAAACATCCGAGTCAGATTTGGCACGGTACATAAAATACAGAAGCTAATATCTGGTACTAAAGATGTATTACCGAAGCTATCAACAGAAGGTGTATATCTGATGAATTGCACTTGTGACAATTAATCCAGTACACACCTTCTGAGACATCAGAATGGTTGATATTAGAACAGGTGTTTTTGAAGACTATACATTGTCTCCCACGTTGTTTAATATTATGCTGGACTATGTCTTCTCTCACACCACGAATGGGGTTAGCACAGTCGAAGCCACGGGAATCAATATAGGTCAGATTAACGTGTGCGACTTGGAAGTACGCAAATGATGCAGCTTTGTTGGCTGCCAAGTTGGCTCAAGTCACACAGCTTGTTGGTGGCCTTAGGCCCCGAGGCTGGACACTGGCGTCTTACGGTGATATTTCCGAAGACGAAGTTAATGGTCGTTGTTAGAAACTAGTCCGACGACCAAGGGAAAGACCCAAGAGCACATGGTGGAATACTGACAGGACAGATGTTTGAGTTTGCGTGGTGTCTACTGTTGCGCAGCTACAGTATGTTATCTGGGCAGAGCTGTAGAGTGATTTGGCGGGGTGTGGTGGCATCTACGGCTTTAGCCATGATGACATCTTGATTTTGCTCACTAGCTCTGCAGCACATTGCCATTTCTAGCAGTACCATAATGATGTTTTCAATATTGTAACATTTCCGTTCCTGTTCCTTTGTGTCACTGTGCTCCAGAAAAGAGGAGGTCGACCACAGAAGCACGTGGGGATTTCAGCGATGAGAAACATGAAAAAGACTTACACACACGAGACAGGCCTCTAAGATACTTTATTTGATACTTGATTAAGCTTGTGCCGTGACTGATGCACTTTGCAGCCTTATGTTAATTTATTGAGAATGTGAACTACTGTATTTAAATGTTTAATTGATCGGGTGTGTGCGTGCGTGTGCGTGCAATGCGGTTAAACAGCATTTGATCTTATAATGACAACTGTTAATTGTTACCACAGCTTATAAGTGGGAATAATGGCAGATTGTGTGTAACGCTCCTCCAGGAACATTTGTATGTACCCACAGGAACACGACAATGTTCATATACTAGTAGACATATCTTCCTACAGCGAGTCGAGCCACGTTCAGTCACAAGGGCCTCGAGTGACAACCGAAATGTATCAACGTCACATTTTGGTCAGTGGTCGGCTCGCACGATCTCTCCTCCCCGGTGGATAAAATAGGCACCACTTTGTGTGTTTAAAGTACTGTCGTAGTCGTAGTGGCGGCAGAGGTTTGTGTGCACAGAACGATTCCCGCAGCAGCGATAATGAATTTCCACGGCTGGACTCGGCTCTGCCAGCGGAGATGAGCGCTGCCCCACGTTGCCGTGGTGTGGAGGAGGAGGAGGAGGGGGGCTCCTTGACTTCCTCGATCCTCGATTCTCTATTTGCCCAGCCAGAATTCACCAGCCCCTAGACCTCGCCGCACCATCTCCACCCACCACAGCGCAAACTCCACGTCTGAGATGTTGCTCATGCACTGTCAACGAACGCACAAGTAACACGATAACAACAAGGCGTATTTCCGAACGTAATAATGCTTTTTTTTTTCTTAAAGAGCGTGTCGAGTGGCGTGTGTTGCCGGTAATTCGCTTTGCATGCAAGGTGATGGATGGACAGATGGAAAAGTTTGGGTTTTATATATATGCCATATATTGTATACGATCAGGATTGGTGAAAACCCACATAGGTTGTGCATATCCCGATACCCAGACTGTGTATCAAGATATATAGACTATACCATTTGACTGCTGTGCAGTGGAAAGTGGTGGAGCTGATCACAAACAGCCGCGTTGGCATGCGATGACACCGATGTAACGTATTTCATATTACGACCGACGGGAAGGAGAACACGGAACGACACCGCTGAATCGGCGACGACCACGCAGCGTGGATGCCGTTCTCTTGCAGAACGCTCGTGGGGAAATGAGCGAGACCTTACGTTGGGTTCAGCACCTCGCGAAAGTAGTATTAACGCCCGTTGATGTCCCCTTACCCGGTGTGCATTACGCTACGGTATTGTTCCTCCCGCCTATATTCACAGACATCGACAACCACCCCAGCCCCCCCCCCCCCCCCCGTGAATTAATTACATTTGTTACATTATAATTGCGCGATAAAACAACAATGATCGTGTTATAATGGGTGAAAAACATTTTAAATAATGTGCTATATATGTATGTTGAACTTCTTTTGCACCGTACGTAGCCAACCATGCTAATCGGAGTTGCAGGGGAAGGACAAACTAATAGCAAAAATCAGTTTTAAAAAATCTCGATTTAAAAGTGCATATAGCTCCAGTGGCTTCCTTATATCGGAAGGAAGAGCGTTCCAGACGGCCGCAGACGCGCACCTGAAAGCGCGCGACTGACATACTTCTTATGGTGTGCATTATAATGGAAAAATAAAGGGGCAAATGACACAGCTCCTCGATATTCCAGAACGATCATATATTTTTGGAAGTAGGCCGGCGAGGCGGGTGCGAGTGAGCCGAGGGAGGGTTGTGAGAGCGTGAACCGGGGTGTTGACGATTCGGAGGGGCCGAGTGAGACGGCGCGCGCGGCAAACCTCGCCCCGCCCCCCCCCTTCCCCAGAGGGGCGCGCATCCAGAACCCCAAAAAAACCCTCCGCGGTTGAAGGTCGCACTCTGAGCTCGCGCCACGGGGCCCACCGATTGTAAATAGTTGCAGCGGGTTAGCAGGCGGGGCCGAGAAGCCAAAAAACTAGGCGAAATTCGTCGTCGTTTCACACAGCTGTCAACCCATACGGTGTAGCCGTAGTCTTGTACAGGGAAATTGAGATTTCAGGTCCATACGGGCATACAGCCGTTTCAATACGGGCAACACATTTTGTTGGTCTGTTTGTGTTTCTTCCTCGTGATGGGACTTTGTAGGATGAACGTTGAGATGTATAAGGGGCACGGGATGACCAATAATGTCTCAATTGGTCTGTAATAAGGTAGGCACTGATAAAGGGGTTGACAGGTAGGTATTTATTGAATCAAAGGTGACTTTTTTTTCACAAATTATCCTTAATTCAAGCTCATTCGCAAAAAAATAAACAACTACACCGTCAGTTGTCCTATGGCACCTCAGAAAATCCATAGAGCAGTCTCGTGAGAGTCGCTTGGACAAAGTACATACAAATGTTCTGCTCATATAGATATAAACAATACAGTACTTTAAAATTGTCATGAAGTCCCCGTGTATCAAGTGGCTAAGCAGAACGTGTGATGCCACCTGGACCAGCGCCTGCTCTACAGAGACCTGCTGGTGTAGTGGTAGTCGTGTTGGCCGCATCAAATTGAGTACCTTGAGCCGGTGTGTAAACATCGCCACTGGGAAGACAAAGGCGGCCGGGCGTGGTGCTGGCTACCCACCCCCTCGTGTGCCGTGCCGGCCTTCATAGGTACTACTGGCTGACCGCACTTTCCCCAACAGTCTGTTAAGGCTATACGGGGGATCTTTGGCTTTGGGTGGTGCACACCTGTACTATAGAGGTGGGATTCGCGGGTGACGCCAATATCATACAAAGTGAGTTCACATCTGCAGGGGCAAGAAAGATGGATGTAGGAGGCAGGGCAACATGTGGGTTTATAATTAATCCGCATGGAGTTTGAGCGTTCTCTCCCCTTAAGCGTGCATTTTCTCTGGCCCACTTTGGGTTTTTATTCAACGAATTAAAGAGACTCCCAAAAAGTATACAAGTGGCCAAACATCACAAGCAGGAGGACCCTCGTGAAAAAAAAATCATCTCGGCCTTTCCAAAATAAAAAAGACGTGAGGGAGTGGGGGTGTCGCAGGGATTCATCAAAGTCCTGGCGGAACGTGCAGCCCACGTTGGCACGTACCAATCAACGTCTGACCTCCTCAGACTTGCCAACGGGTTATGCTAGAAGGCGCACGCACAAGACAACGTGGATTGTAAATGTTGTGGATTTGCTTTCCAACACACCGGGTGTGCTGTGCTAGTAACGAATTGGCACGTTCTATTTACGCGACAAGCCTTACTAATTGGCTGTGTCGGGTGGTGGCGGGTTTAACGACACATTTACGCGATCTTACCCCACAAAAAACATTACGGACAATGTAGATGTGTAACCGCATTGATTCAGTTTTTCAGTTTATTTATTTTGGCATAGCCCTCTGAGCGATTCGGCTCTTGAATCGGGTTGCAACCACAACAAACAAAAGCATAAAAACACGAACAAGAAAAACATCTTAAAGTGACTATGTGTGACTGTCCAAACAGAAAATCCATGAAACAATAAACTTGGCAGACGTCTCAACATTTGGAGGTGCCGTGATACACAAAAGCATTGTGACATCACGACTCAGACAACAATTACTGCTCGGCACTTTAGGCAAATTTTCAGGCCATTCAAAATGTCCCTGACCCCGACTGGCCAGCTCCACGCTGGGGACCGGCCATAAATGACGTCACGCGATTTTTGACGATTTTTGACTCCTCCCCCCTCGTCACACGGCGTCACAAAGGTCAGACCCCCCCCTCAAATATGACGTCACAAAGCTCTGCCCCTCCCACCCCCCCAAAACCATATTTCCATTTTGAAAATAAAACATGCTTCAAATCGCTTTAAACTATTGTTATTGTAGTGCGTATTTAATGTGGCGCTGCACTCTGGTGTTGTAGGAGTGTTGTTATAACAATTCTATATTTATTTAAAGTTGGGCATTTTGATGTGACGTCACCCCCCCTCCTCGTCACACATCGTCACAAATGTCTGACCCCCCCCCCCCCCCTAGGTGCGTGACGTAATTTATGGACGGCCCTATACCTTGTCACTACAATTCTCTCGCTTCCAGGTGTTTCGGTCAGCAGTGTTTGTAACGGCTACCCTTCAATAGCAAGAGCCGCTTCCTGGCATTATCGCTTTCACACATGCAACGTGTCTCTTATCGCTTTCACACATGCAACGTGTCTTGTATCGCTTTCACACATGCAACGTGACATTATCGCATTCACACATGCAACGTGACATTATCGCATTCACACATGCAACGTGTCTCTTATTACTTTCACACATGCAACGTGTCTCTTATCGCTTTCACACATACAACGTGTCTTGTATCGCTTTCACACATGCAACGTGTCTTGTATCGCTTTCACACATGCAACGTGACATCGCTTTCACACATGCAACGTGTCTCTTATTACTTTCACACATGCAACGTGTCTTGTATCGCTTTCACACATGCAACGTGTCTTTTAAAACGGTATTCAAGACACCATACATCTCGGCAGCCTCGGAAGCTCTTTTTGGCAAGAAATCTGATCTCTTAATTTTTTTGTTTGCACGAAAATCCACTTGTTAGCAGCCTTGATTACAAATACTGCAGCGCCCCCGCGTGGACACGAGCGGCAACACGTGGCGCTCCGCTCTGACACCCAGGACAAAGAGACATCTGTGAGTCTCTGTATCCGGTATCAAAATAATGAAATCAGACGAATGGGTACCCTTTGGTTGTTTCGTTAAAGCGGTCGACCGCTTGTGCGGCGATCGAAGCGTCGTGATCTATTATTGTTCTACCCACGTGACTTTACCGAAAGAACCAAAGAGTATAGATTCCGGCAGTCACAAAAGCTTCAAATCAGGCGAATGGGCTTTACCCATTTTGTTTTCTGGCAATAACATAAGATTTTCAAACAATAAGATGTTCGAACACCAAACAGACGCACATTTTGCAAGGCATCATCAAGTCTGCATTAACCACAGGCCTGGGGCAAAAGGACAATCGGATCGAGGACTTCTCACGGCGTTGGTGGTCATGGGGCAGGCGACAGCCACCGCTGCTTTGTGACGTCTTTTATAAAGGAACCTCCGTCTCGTGTTCACCACGCAGTGTATTGCGGCTCTTCAATTGTGTATTTTTTGTGACTTCGAAAAAAATAATATCTTGTTATGTTGGTAGTCGACCCCTGGTCACGGGAATTGTTTGACCATTCTTCACCACGCCGGTCAGTGCAGGCTGGTGAAAGCCGGTCCCTTTTGACACCTCTACTCCACTGAAATGTTACGAATTGGAAATTGTTTGACCATACTTCACCACGCCGGTCAGTGCAGGCTGGTGAAAGCCGGTCCCTATTGACACCTCTACTCCACTGAAATGTTACGAGTTGGGAATTGTTTGACCATACTTCACCACGCCGGTCAGTGCAGGCTGGTGAAAACCGGTCCCTTTTGACACCTCTACTCCACTGAAATGTTACGAATTGGGAATTGTTTGACCATACTTCACCACGCCGGTCAGTGCAGGCTGGTGAAAGCCGGTCCCTATTGACACCTCTACTCCACTGAAATGTTACGAGTTGGGAATTGTTTGACCATACTTCACCACGCCGGTCAGTGCAGGCTGGTGAAAGCCGGTCCCTATTGACACCTCTACTCCACTGAAATGTTACGAATTTAACCCTTGGTGGGCGTTTTCTTTCGCATATGTTTGTTGACAAGTGGACTATGATGAAAACAACGTTTGCTACTCACCTCGTATTACAGTATTGTGCGTTTAAAGACTGTTATCTGGTCATGCGGCGTAATGACCGAGTGTTCCAATTCCCCATAATTAAAAGGCCCAACCTTCAGATTTCAGTTGGAGGTCGACTTAGTCCACCATTCCTCTGGGATTCATGAAATCCATATAAACACTTTTGTGGACGGTGAATTATTGTTGTAAAGACTGGGCCCCGTCATAAAATCGTAGAAGTTCACACCAGTGGCTGGGGACTGCCGAGCAGTAACTCAATGTTCGTGTGGGCACGCGGACACGTTGAGACGTCGTTTTAATTTAATACACCGTTCAATCCGTACGCATGGTGGATAGGCGATTCCACGAACCCACTGAGAGCAGGACAAAAGCCAAAAGACCAAAGACTTGCGAATCGCAGTCCTTGTGCATAACAACATGGGTTTGTGTTTAACTGTGCACGCGTTTCTTGCTTACTAAGAGACGCGGTCCTCCACCACGGGAGTGATGCGACGGGCTGATGATGGTGATGACGATGTGTGTGTGTCGCTCTTTAATTATCGCTCATATGTAACGTTTTTTTTTTTACAAATGTTATTTTCGACGGATAGTAATTACGTGTAATACTGTGGGCCTTTTAGGAGTCGTTCAACATTAGAAATATTAGAAATATTTTCATGAGTGCGCAGGATACATTTTATCCGTACTCCCCCCACCCCCCCAACTAACTAAGGATGTTGAAATTCCCTTGTAGAGAGGTGCCGTGTCTACACGCGCACGTCCAGCAACCGTCGGTGTATCCGCACATACTGCGCGTAGAGATCGCCATAGAGCTGTGTGGCTGCCTTTTGGACGAGCAGAGGGCAGCAATGATTCATTGTTGTACTGTACTTCTATGCTCCCGTGCCTCATACTCCCCACCTTCAATCCACAATCACCAGTATGGTGAAGTATGGTCAAATAACGCCCGTGGCCCATCTAATAAGTGGACTGACGGCGGGGTTGTACATGGCATCACACGTACCATGCCATGCATGTACAATCTATGAGTTGCATGGCTTGAATAATGAAATGTGTTTATTTGACACCAATACAGATCAAGATACGTTGGCATTTCAAAACCCCTTTTTGTTCTGTTGTTGATCCGCAGTCGGCAACTGAGCCACGAGTAGGTCTACCACGTGGTATTCGTGTCAGTTCGCTCACGATAAATGCCGACAATGTTGAACGCTATTCGTCCGGTTTGCTGGGACAATATCTTCAGTGAAATGAATAATCGGTCGTGCGAATCCCAAAGGAAAAAAAAACGTCCCGGGTGGATTTTTAATTCGGGTTTCTATGAGGGTTTTCCATTGGCTCCGTGTTGTCTGCAACTTGTCTTAAGTGTTCGTCATTGTAAAGAGCATGTGGACAATACTGTATAGTAAATTTAAATAAAGGATCAGCCTTGTGAAAGGAGTGCAGGATGCATGGGCAGCACATCGAGAATACACTTCATACATTACATTACCAGGAACGATGACATTTGTTCCGAGGAGAAACTGGTCCCTACCATAGCAATGTGGACTTTCCACCACTGGCTCAGGGCAACCAAAATTATATGAGCATTGTCCATCGCAAATTAAATAATAATAATAAAATAATTGGTCAAACATTGCAATGCTGTGGACCTCTTGAAAAGTCGTGATATTCAGTGATGATTATATGGAAAATTATTCATTTTGTGTCATTTGTTCCAGACAAAGAAACGTGCTGATGAAGCAATGCCAACCTTTGATGATATGATGATGATATGTACTATTTCTTCACACATTGCTTTTGTAGGTGAGCTATCCGAATCGTTCTCCTTTCTCAATAGTGGTTTAAAATGCTTCATCAGCAAGTTGCTTTGTCTGGAACAAATGACACAGTTTAAAAGAAGATGTTACACAAAAACCCAATATCCACCACAGAGATGATGCCAGGAAATTAGATGAAACAATGCAATACTCAAATGAGGAATTAGATTTTTTTCTTTCTCAAAACAGGAATAAAAAAATCCTGTAGAATACTCGCACAAGTTTTCCTGGGATACGCCTATGGTGATAATTTAACTCATAATCAGAGGATCGTCTCAAATTACCATTTGATGGTCAATTCGGCCTTTGTGATCACAATATTTTATTTTTTTATCAGAATCAAAGCATGTATTTATACTGGAGGAATCCGGTGAGCTCTAAAGTAATTTTTCACAGATTTCCAGTAGGGGCGGATGAGAACGTTACAACAACAAACAGTCCAAAATCACGATATGAGTGCAAAGCAAGGTTGTAGCCATGGAGTCAACATTGGGGGGACCAAATCATCCAGGGGGTCTGGCGTCCCCACCCCGCCCCCCCCCAGAAAAAAATCTAAATTTGAAAACTCATTTCCTGCCTAAAAATATTTTTAAAAATTCACTAACACATGGGATGGACTTTTTATTTTATTTTTGACAATAATGTCTAATAGTGTATATTGTATTACATTGCTCTGTTTTTTTACCTTTTCTTGTTTCATTGTATGTCATGGCAGAGATTAAGGATTATTAAACTACAACCATAACCACAAGCATATAAACAGAAATCGATTTTATAGCAATATATTGGGGAGGACATTTTGAGCATATTTGAATATTGGGGGGGAGGGGGGGTGTCCCCCAATATATATTATAATTACGGCATTGCTGCAAAGTACAAAGAAGGTAAACAAATGACCCAAACACAAACAAATACAACTAAACCATCCCCATCCTACCAGGCAAAGCCCCACTGATCAATAAATGAGAGACATAAACACGAAGCGGGAAGCCAACAGTAGTTCTCTAGACTGCAGGATTTCCCAAATGTAAGTCTTCGGGACTCACCAACGCTACGTCTTTACGCATTCACCAAGTTACCCCCCATTCAAATACAAATCAACTTGCTCCACGTTGCACGCGCCCGATGATTGTTAAACGCTTCCACACGTGACACTAAGCAATTGACCGACTGCAACACGTTCACACACTGAGGTATTCATCTTACTTTGAATCGTCCAGATTAACGCAGACAGCGTTAATTGCTAAGCGTTTCACGTGGGACGTTTAACAATAATCTGGCGCGTGCAGCAGCGTGGAGCGAGTTAATTTGAATGCGGTGTCAATTGGTAAAGGCGTAGCGCGGTGGGGGGGGAGGGGTCACAATGACTGAAGTTTGGGAAACCGTGCTCTTGCGCGTGGCCCACGCCACGGTGGCGAGCTGTTTACTACCTCGCCTGGTATACAGGAGGTCGTGGGTTCCATCTCGACCCTGACGCATGCCGTTTATTTGTAGTTTGCGTGTCTCTCTCCTCGTGGTCGCGTGGATTTTCTCCAGGTCCTCCGGGTTTTCCCCTCCATATTTGGAATCAACATCACGCGTTTAGGAGGAGTATATTTGACTGCTAAACCTGTCCACGTGATAAGCCGTATAGCTCGGTGGGCCTTGCCTGGTAAAGACAATTGTAGCATAGGGAATGTGGAATGTTTAGTGAAGAGCAGCAACACTCCACACACTGAGACAACTGTGATGCACTGAACTTTATAACCGTAGTCGTTTGGCCAGGAGGCGTCGCTCTCGGCCTATCGCTGGCAAGTCCAGTCCAGCGCTGTATTCAGGAAGGACAATATTGGAAGGGAGAGGAAATTACAGTGCAGTGTACGGATATGATTATGGTTCAGTGGTTCACTTTAGCAAGTCATTTTACTTCCCTGACTATTAACGTATGGCGTGCTATTAAGCCGAGGAATGTATGCTAATATGACATATTGTTACCCGCGTTTGTTAAAAATGTTAGCCTTTGTCGGTAAAAAAAGCATAAATGTTTTTGTTTTCCCACAGCACGTTTTCAGACGACTGCAGAAGATGCATTTCAACTTACAACCTTATTTAATCAGACCTATGATTATTTTTCGTATTATCTCCTAGAAGGAATGATAGGCAGTGGTCAAGTATAGACCTGGAGTGGCAGTAAAAGGATTGGAACACACCATAGACAACACGTCCACCATGGAGATGGAGTGATGCAATCGGCTCATGTGCAGGCGCAGATTGATTGATGGAATGGTGACTGCTTGGGGGGGACTTCCTCCAAAAGTGGACAGACTACGGCTGATGATGATAAATAATCTCGTTCGACCGGAGTTCAAACGCCAGCATGGTTGACTCAACCCTTCGTCGATTCTAGGTATAACGAGCACGACTCGGTTTTGAAGCAGCAGTTGATGGCAAGTCATCCGCTATTCACCTGTGGAGGGACTGGTCCCCTGCAATAGGAAAGTGTAATTTCCACCACGTTATTCGGGCCACCTATTGGACATGAGGGTCGCCGTCTTTTGGCATGGGTACAACGGACCAATTCGCTGTCAATAGTGACAGGCAGCGATGTTTCCAGTATTAATTGAGCTGTTAAATCACATGGAATGTTTTTTTTTAAATGTAGAATCAGAGGAACGGGGTTTCCATGGAATGGGTATTCCGTGTAGTATAATGTGCGCAGTTAATTTTCAAAGACTTGTATTTTGTACCAAAAAATATCCATATATCTGTAATCCACAAAGCATTGAAATGTTGTTGATGCTCGACTTAAATAAATAGCACGAACGCTATTTTTGCTATGGCAGATTGTGCCAACAATAGATTACAGGAGATAGTCATGCCATAACCCACAACACGGACACACAGCAGCATAAACACACGGCAGCAGTAACACCCAAATAGTAAGTGGCACAATCCCATCCACGTGCGTGAAACTCTCACGCGTACACACCAGCAGGCAGCCTCACAACGACGCGACAATTCTCACAGCAAGCTTAATGAATTGTGTGCGAGGCATACAAGTTTTGAGCACAAACATACTTAACGGATTTTTTTTGTTTGAAAATAAATCTGGCATTGTGGCACTTACGTTTGCAAGTTTTGTGAGTTCAATTCCAGTTGGTGGCGGGGGGGAGTGCGGGGCAATGCATATTTGGGACGCAGAATGACATTGCCTCCGCTACTACCGGACGGCCAGAGGAATAGGGTATTAACATGGTATTAACATCTTGCGTAGCGGCATGCGAAGTGAGACACAGCCGTCCGATTTGAGAACAATTTACGATGTGCAGATTTTAGTGACATGCCCACCACACGAGGTAGCCTGTGGATGATTGATGCATGTCAGAACCACATACAGAGGGCCCCCATTATTGCGTTACTGCCGCCGTGTGAGATTGCCTTGAATGGGAGTGTGTGCATGTTCGTGCTGCCGAGTATGTGCGTGAGTTTTTGTGTTTATATGTTGGCGTGCTTTGTGTTTATTAATGTTTTGGGTCACTGTATTTTACAAGACCCTGGGGAGTGGGGCTGGGAGTTACCGATGTGATAAACCAATATGAAGAGGTTTGAGAAAATACAGCAAGCTATTCAAGTAAGGAAAATTCGTGATTTTTAGTCGCCCTGGCCTATTCTGATGGCGGTGGCCGTTGTTCAATTTGTGGTGTCTTCTTCAAGTCACCTCATACTCTGTAAGGCTTTGCTTGATTTGTGTCGAAGCCATACTTCGGATGGTTGATGACAGAAATTATCTATTTAAGGCCTCGACACAGAGGCATTGGGTCTCTGTGTGTCTATGTTGTGTGTCTCTCTCTCTCTCTGTGTTGTCTCTCTCTGCTTGTGTGTCTGTGTGTCTCCGTGTCTGTGTTTTGTCTCTCTGTCAAGTGTAGTTCTACCTGATGACGGTTGCTTTTGTTGCAATCGAAACGTCGTATTCTATTATTTAATTTATTTTCTTCCTACGTTACATTACCGAAAGAACCAAAGAGAAATGATGTCGTATCCCTTGATTTCATACTTTGCGAGTTTGTCTTCGGCATGGGTTTTCTGGAGTGCAAGCACATCACAATTTTTGCACGTGAGAGGCCTTGCACATTTAGCTGATACACTCGGAATGCAGGCCCACTGTTCTTTGGCTGGTCTTTAGGCCCTTACAAAGTCAGTTTTTCGGACGAGATTTACACAAAATCTTAAAATCGAAAAAATAAACCATTTCCAAAAAGGCCGAAGTGATGGTATTGGTCGTACGATGAGACACTCAACAGGTGGGCCCTGTGAAGGCTGCCATCTCCCACCATACGGTCGCGTTGATACGCCGATAAAGCACGTCAGTGCATTCCTTTGTTGAATTATATTGTATGTAATTTAAACAAATTGAATTCCACCGTACAGCCTGCATCTTTCCCGTGCACTACAGTAACAGATACATATCACGAGATTGTCATTCATAACATCTGACTTACACATACGGTCAATTTGGGTCTTGAATTTAAAGTAAAACAGTCACTATTAATCAACAAAAGCTGCCAAACTGAGTCCCTTAAACCTAACTTCAGCGCCCTTGTAACGGCTTGCAATGTTATGGGGCGCTCTAGAAATTGTCTTCATCGTTCTCCGCGGACCAGGTGACTCACCCAGACGCCTTTAAATAACAAGTCCCGAGAGACGTCCACAGTGGCAAACGCTACGGAGCAAATCATATACAGTGTGCTTCGACTCATAATCCAAGCTTCCGTACTGCGGTGTGTCAGTATGGACCAGAGAAGAATGCGACTCGCCCTCTGTTTTCACGGGGAACGTTAGAGACTCCGCTTGAGGGTTATTCGAAAAAAAAACAGCCGGCCGCGTGTGTTGGCGGCTTCCCACGCCTCCGTTCAGCGCGGTTGGCTAGGGACGATGCGAAAGAAGTTCAACATACGTACATTCACGGTCCGAATTTGCACAAACTTATAAAACTACCCAAATGATTAGCCAATTGGGTAAAACCAGGGAGCAACATCGCCCTCCCCCTAACGGCACACTAAACCCACCTGTGGAACATAGCAGCCTTGGGCGACAGCAATGGCGCAAATACCAAATATACTGAATATTGTTCAGGATCAGTATTTAAACTGGAGGAATCCGATGAGCTATAAAAAATGTTTCGCAGATATCAAAGTATCACCTATAAACGTACCACCTATATAAAAAGGGGGCCATAAATCATCGCCAATAATTATTATGCACGATTAACGGTTTACAATCGTTCTCAACCACAGAATAACAACCAGACTACGAATCCAATGACCTGAGTATGATTCCTCGCCACGGCTTGCTTTGGTGACAACTGATACATGAACCGGTCCTGAGCCCCTCTCTCCCACTTCACAAACCCAAACTGACAAAGGTGGTGAAGTATGGTCAAACATCCCCATAACCGACGTGGCAATTGGAGGCCTTCATCCAGTGCATTGACAAAGGGCTCTACATTATTATAGTAATTATTATTAGATAAGCGATTGATAGAAATCCAAACTCCTATAGCAGGGGCCCGACTCTCCACAAGAATACCAATGATGTATTTCCAGGAATTCTGAATGAATTACACAGATAATGTCCTGTGCAATTTTGTAAAGTGATCTAATCGTTGGAATAATCATTCTGTAATGTATCCAGGAAAACCCCCATTGAGTCTCGGGACATTTTCTGGAGGGATGTTTGGCCAATTCCACGATGGAATATTTTTGTGCGTGGAGGAATAACACTAAAACATTTGAAGGAATAACACTCAAAAGGCATGAAGAGGCAGCTTGACAGCCTATTTTCTGTTCTGCCACCTCCTGGCCACTTTGTGTTCCACCAACAGTCGCCCCTGAGTCTAAGGCACTGAACCACAGACGTGTGCCACCATGGCTCATATGAGTGGAGACATTAAACCTCATATTGTGAATATGTCAAAGATAAGACAAAGATTCCCAATGTAGCCTTGAACAGACTTAGGGCAAGTGCTGTTAGCGAGCACCTATGAAGGTCGGTACGGCACACAATACGGGTGGGTGGCCAACAGCACACCCGACTGCCTTTGTCTCCCCAGTGGCGATGTTTACACATCACACCAGGTACTCATTTGAGGCTGAGACGACCTGAGGGAGGCCCAATTCGGTTCAAATAATCGTCACTGGTGTTGGTCGTGAGCGGGAATCGAATTCGGGTCGTCGGGTTTGTAGCGCAGGATGCCAACTGCTGCACTACCACTCCCCAACTATATCCACACACATTTCACCATAGTCAACTGGTCTTAGAAACTCCATGATTTATATATATAGATTTCATTAAAAAAACACACTCACCTTACATTTTACTAAGAAGACCTAACTACCAGAGCCACTCCCAGTACAAATGGAGGTATCATTTTAATTGAGCGCGTGTCCAGGCAACTCTGATAAATAATCAATGTAAGGGCAGTGTCTCCATTACTAAAACGATGTTTGGGTGGTGCTCATTTCTGTTGTTAGTGCTAAACCAATTGTGGAAATTCCACATTCTTATTCAAGGACAAGTCTGAATCTCCACGTTGCAGCCACTATTGACCTCACACAAAGCGGTATTTGTCTGAATTACTCTGGAGCAATCGGCTGCTTATATCCGATCTGATCAAGATTTGAATTAATGACCGAGTCAAGCGTGCTAACCACCGTGCCACCCGCATTTATTTCGGGAATGAAATGCCCCACCCTGCCGCACTTGCCCATTGTTGGAATCTCCATCCAACTGCAGCTGTATGTTCTGTTTAACATCGGGCTAAGTTTATCGTCCCGATCGTGTAATTGATTTCGTCTACGTGAGAAACGAGACCCACATCTTTACACAAAATTGTCGATATTTCCTGTGCTCGTCAACAACAGCAGCAAAAGCCATCAGCATTTCCTTTCCGGCTACCATCGGCAAAAAAATGTGTTTAATCCCTGCGATGCATCCTGCACATTTGGCAACTTTTCATTGTCGTGGGGTCATTTTTTAGTTGTTGCCATTTAAGGGGACTGGAATCCCGTGGGAGTGCGCCGTGTGGGCAGGGGCGGACGTGGTTGGCGCGGGTGTTCACTACAGGCTCACTGCTCATTGTCTGATCAAAGGTCATCTGTGCTGGGGCTGGCCTGCACGTTGGTTTGGAGGGTGGCTCCGTGCATTTGCTTCACGAGCGTCAGCACCAGCAGCGACTCTTCGCGAAGCAAGTTACAGTAACAACCGTTCAAACACAGGCTACTCAAAGGCCTCCATTTAACAAGCAAAAACTTTAACTCAACCGCGAATACTTTGTGTATATATTAAGCAAGCAAAAAAAAGATACACGTGCGATATAATTGCAAGAACGTGTTGTTTATACGCGGTATCGTACAGTGAAAGAGCATGTCACCTTGTTTTCGTGCTAAGGGGGCGTCCATAAATGACGTCACGCGATTTTGGAGGATTTTTGACCCCCCCCCCTCGTCACACGGCGTCACAAAGAGTCAGACCCCCCTCAAATATGACGTCACAAAGCTCTGCCCCCCCCCTAAAAAAAACATGCTTCAAATTGCTTTAAACTATTGTCATTGAAGTGCGTATTTAATGTCGCGCTGCACTCTGATGTTGTAGGAGAAAACATTAAGAAGTCTATTTAATTAAGTAGAACGTGTTGTCTATATTGATTTAAAGTTGCGCATTTTGATGTGACGTCACATTTCTCAACCCCCTCCCCGCCCTCGTCACGCATCGTCACAAATGTCTGACCCCCCCCCCCGCCTCTCCCTAGGTGCGTGACGTCATTTATGGACGGCCCCTAAAAGCAAGTGCTGCGTTAGTGCTTGTTCTCGTCTGCTGCCTCGCGCCAGCGGTGGAAGTTTGACTTTCCAGTAGAGGGAACCATTCCCTTGCAGGGACAGCATGCTATTTACTTTACACACCAACCACAGAAGGTCGGTGAGCCGAGTCAATCCGAAGCCGGGGCATTAACTCACCTTGGCCACAGTGCCGGCCAGCCGAAAAATGTCACGTGGTGCATATTGTGTATATATCGGTAATATTCTGCCCAGGGTTCACCTTGTCCACATCATTCAGATGTATTTATCCAGGGTCAGTAAAGTGTGCACCGCAATACTGGTGTGAAGTGAGGAGCGAAGTATTGACGATGCACTGGGCCATGCCCATAGCAATATAGCAACAACTGTCTTATTCATTCAGGGCTACCAATGCAGAAGAGCACAGCATCTTATATCCCAGGACCATCAATTTGCCCCCTGTTCACCACGAGACAGGGCTCATTAACGCTCTGTTTCAATAATAGGCTGACTTTCAACATTTTAGTCTTTCGAGCCGGTCTAAACCAAATTGAAGCCAGACTCGAGGTTGGACTCTGAGGCCACGTCGTGTTAACCACGGCTGGCTCTGTGGGAGTGCTTTGAATCGGTCAATGGGAGACCACATTGTCATTTTTCACAACTCAAAGTAATAATTTGCGTCGTTGTGCAGAATATAAATAACTAAATAAATAGACAACACGTATCCTTCACAAAATTCGCTTCTCCATATAAAAAAATATAAAGGTGATTTCTTACACAACTCATCGGCCGGACGACCTTCTGGGAGTGCATAATGGTAGTGGACCGGTTTCGACATTCCGTGTCTCATCAGCAGAGTCCGTCTTGCATGGCAACCCCCCGGACCCCTGGCCCCCATCGCCCGAGGCCCCACCACCACCACCATCACCACTTCCTGCGTGGCCATCGCGGGGGGAGGGGGCCACCCCACGCCGCCCCCCACCGCCCGCTGGGCCCCGTCCCCCACATATGTCACGCGCTGGACGTGACGGAGGAAGGTTAGGAAGTGAGTGAGTGGGTGGTGACAGGGCCGCGAGTGAGTTGTTGGTGTCACCTAATGAATGTTTCCTGTACAAGTCGGTGGGAACTCCGCCGTTCCAACGCCCCATACAGAGTAAGCCGCACACGGCCACTGCCGTGACACCATGCGGTGAAGCACCTCCAAGCCACTTGAAAGTTTGTATCACGAACAAAGTTTCGCACTGACACTTAATTGCACGTCGAAAACAGCTCTATTTTTGTATTTTCGTTTTGCGTCTTCCGTTCAGAGAAATACAAATTGAAGATTTTTTTTCACAAAAGCGAATGGCGATGGAAGCCACCATGTCTGTATCGCCACTGCGTGTTAGTCGGTCACATGTTTTGCTCAAATTAATGTTGATCTCAGAAGAAAGCAATTTACTTATTTAGGAACTGATGATGGTTCATTGCATGCACACAAAGTTCTGTGCGATATGTACAGGCATGCGTGTTGTTTGAAACTGAAAGCCATGTCACAACGCATGGCATTGTTGGTGCTGCCTCGGTGGCCTGGCACGGGAGTGAAAGCTACAAGCCCAACTTTCACCACTTTCTGCGTACATTTTCTAAAGTTGGTCTCAGGCAGAGAGAGAGGGAGCTATGCTTGCATCATGCCACAGGCACGATATTATTTCAGCAGTCCTGGCAGAGCACATATACGTGATACAATCCAGAGGCATTCTTGGTTGCACCATGCACGTCTCCCAGTGATGTCACAACAAATTTCTCATTTAAACACAAAATGTTTCTGGAAACAAAGTCTCCTAAACCTGTGATTAAAGTGCGACTGGACAGTCCAATGGTTTAAGCAATCAATTGCCAATTATTGGTCCGATTTACTCGACAAATCAGATAACAAAATGAAAGTTTTTCAGAACGAAAAATATCTCACCAATGTTCCCACGTGTGCCACTGTATGGTACGGGAGGTGATGGCTTGAGGCTGGCGAAACATCATCAGCATCTTCATCATTATCTGCGTTATGATGAGCGTGATTTCTAGGGGGGTTCCCACCTTCGGGGAGTAGGATGTCAGGACGGGCATCGTTTTACCAAACTAAACTTTGTATATTCTTGGTTCTTTCGGTAAAGTCACGTAGAAGGGAAACAATAAAATAATAAAAATATAAAATAAAATTCTCACGACGTTTTGACTGCAACACAAGAAATCACCTAATGATGATTGCTTGTGTTGCAGTCGAAACGTCGTGAGAATTGCAACACAAGAAATCACCTGATGATGATTGCTTGTGTTGCAGTCGAAACGTCGTGAGAATTTTATTGTTTACTATTTTTATTATTTTATTGTTTCCCTTCTACGTGACTTTACCGAAAGAACCTAGAATATGAATCCCTGCAGTCACGAAAGCTTTAAATTAAACTCTGTATGTTACCATATAAGGCCCACTGAGCGATGAAGCTCTTTTTCCGAAGCGACCACGCTATAAATTGTAGCTCAACGGAGTGGCTTACCACGTGGAAATGTATACCAGACGAATACTCTAAACGCATGTTTCTAAATGTGGAGGGAAAACCCGGAGGACCTGGAGAAAATCCACGCGACCACGAGGAGAGAGACACGCAAACTACAAATATACAGCATGTGTCAGGGTCGAGATGGAACCCACGACCTCCTGTATACCAGGCGAGGTAGCTAACATCTCGCCACCGTGGCAACCTTTTAAAAGTAGCCCGAGTAATTGACTTTCAAAAAGTAGTTCAAATGCAATTTTTTTGTCGATTCATCAATTTCCTTGACGTATCGCCCCAGCTGTAGTTTTCAAGTCACTGATCGCTAAAAGTGCCCCCCTCCCCGCCTCCTCCCCTGTCTACATGACTTGCTGCCCAACCCCTTGACCGATCCGTGCACTGCCATTCATTTGCTTGAGCCATGGGTGGCGCTATGCAGACGTCAGCATTGGACAAGCCTAAAAATAACCTGGCAACGAGCTCTGGAGTCTCAGCGAATCCCCAAAGCACGTTGTTTTGCGACAGCGCAGATCGGTACCAAAACGACACGCTTGTTAAATGCTACAGTTGGCCAATAGAGTGATCCTCAATGCCAATGCTCCAGGCATTGATGGCATAAGTAATCTTTCAGCATCACACCTCACACCGCACTTGAATTTACAACTTCAATTGGCGAGCTCGTCGCTGACCCTCGAACAAAGACGGTCACCGCAACGCACGCGTGCAGATGCGCTTCCTTTCCCATATTAGAAAGCCACTGTAGCTATGCACTTTTAAATCTAAATTGAAAACGAATTTCTGTAGAACAGCTTTTTGTGTTTAGTTTGTTGCCAACGCGGTTGGCTATGCAGGGTGCTAAAAAAAGTTCAACATCCATACATATGTAGTGGTCGACTTGACGCGGACAACTTTATTGTTTTCTCCGACACCACTTTTATTACAACTCTTCACATTTCGTCTGTGACTCCGTCATTCCGTTTAGCCGCAGCTCGCTCGCCACCCGTCTCGCTCACTCCGCTTCCTCCCCCATCCCTCACTGTCACTCTGCGTCGTCCCTGTCTCTCTTAGTCACTCGTGTCTCTGTCTCTCTCTGTCACTTGATGTCTGTCTCTCGCTGTATCTGTCTCTCTCCCGCTCTCTCTGTCTCTCTTCGTCACTCGCTGTCTCTGTCTCTCTCCGTCTCTGTCCCATGCTGTATCTCCGTCTCTCTCTCGCTGTCTGTCTCTCTCCGTCCGTCTCTCTCCCGCTGTCTCTGTCTCTCTGTCTCACGCTGTCTCTGTCTGTCTCTCTCCCTCTGTCTCTCTCCCGCTGTCTCTGTCTCTCTCCCGCTGTCTGTCTCTCTCCCGCTGTCTCTGTCTCTCTCCCGCTGTCTCTGTCTCTCTCCCGCTGTCGCTCTCTGTCTCTCTCCCGCTGTCGCTCTCTGTCTCTCTCCCGCTGTCTGTCTCTCTCCGTCCGTCTCTCTCCCCTGTCTCTGTCTCTCTCTGTCTCACGCTGTATCTCTGTCTCTCTCCCGCTGTCTCTCTCTGTCTCTCTCCCGCTGTCTCTGTCTCTCTCTGTCTCACGCTGTCTCTGTCTGTCTCTCTCCCTCTGTCTCTCTCCCGCTGTCTGTCTCTCTCCCGCTGTCTCTGTCTCTCTCCCGCTGTCTGTCTCTCTGTCTCACGCTGTCTCTCTCTGTCTCTCTCTCTCCGTCCGTCTCTCTCCCCTGTCTGTCTCACGCTGTATCTCTGTCTCTCTCCCGCTGTCTCTCTCTGTCTCTCTCCCGCTGTCTCTGTCTCTGTCCCACTCCGTCTCTGCTTGTCTCTGCTTCTCTCTGCTTGTCTCTGCTCTACTGCTAGCCTGTTCTGTCTCCGATGTCTTCACTCCGGTTCTCCCCGACCTGCTTCGTTCCAGTCCCAGCGACAACTCCCCTCGTTCTTCCCGTCTCCCGAATAAATCCCCGTTCTCATTACCAACCAATTAATTAGGCCGCGTGCCCCCCATCCCCGCACCTGTTACTTGCCCTTCTCTATTCCCAGACATCCCGGCGCCACTCCGCCCTTGACAACAACCCCAGCCAATCACAGCCGTACATCGCTCTCCAGATTCATTGGCTCCTCATTACCGCACAGTTAACCCGCCGCCACACCTGGCCGGCCCCACGTAACCCCACTGGTCCATAACTCGCGCGTTTTTACCATCCCCCCCTGTGTGTATGCGCGTGTTTATCCACTACACATATACAAGGCCTCCCCAACTTTTGTCCGTCGGTCGTGTGGGCTGTTTAATAATACATCACCACGCTGGTCACAGTGGGTTGGTGAAGGGGAGGCCCAAAACCAGTGAAAAGTTCACTTGCGCCTGATGGCAGCCATGGTTTAGGAATCAAAACTCAAGTTACTGGGTTCATAAAGTAGAGAGCTCTAAGCACCGCACTACCAGGGATGGCTCTGAATCCCGTAGGGCAAGCGCTGTCTCTCCCGTATCGGTCTGTAGAACCGCATGAAGGACCCACCAGAATAATTGGCAATAGTTATCCTCCAACCCGAGGGACAGGAGAAAGGAGGAATATTTACACACATATATACGTGCATTTCACGAATGTTAAGAGTCATGCCTTTTTTGGCGTTGGCCTGTTAGCCCTGCCTATGTGTGTGTATATAGCATGCACATTTTCTAAATGATTATCGCGGTGATTTGCGGATTTTAAGATCCGCGAAAAGCGTCCACCACATCGACCAAAAATGTCGCTGTATTAGAAAGCTGGGCAGCCTTGAACTCTCCACAAACACACCAGAATCCTCCTCGTTGCACTGCCTTATACATGCGTTTTGTTGCCTAACAGGAAGCTGTCAGTCACATCGTCGCTGCATCTCTGTGCGATCCACCAACCCCACCTCCAAGTTATTTTATAAACGACCATGAAGCGTGCTTGTTCTTGCTAGATCTTGACACTAAGCCGTGTCAGATACACAAGGCCGCGCGTGTGTGTGTGTATGCATCCAAGTTTTGCCATTTGAGGACGTGTCGACATTTGATTATTGTCATCATGCTCCAGCAATTGCGATAGAGACTGTGTGTTTAAATGTTTTGGGTATCGGTTGGTACAGCTGTGTTGTTGCTCATTGCTGCACCTAGAAATTTGAATTCCGCCCCAGCCTCTCACTCCCCACACACATAGCGGAACTGCTCATCTGAGCTAAACCCCCAGGCGCACACCATACTTGCATGAAACGTCGCGGCAGCTGTGTGGTGGGAAAACGAAACGCAGTCTGTGCAGGCATCCAACCTCCGGAGATGAAGACCAACAGCGAGGCACGGTCTGTGGCTGACATGTAACATCTAGAGACGGCGAAGGGTGTTATTGGTAAATAATTATATACACGTAAATAATTATACATCACGTAGTCACTTTAAGGTGTTTTTCTTGGTCGTGTTTTTGTGTTTTTTTTCGTTTGTTGTGGTTGCACCCGATGAAAGAGCCGAATGGCCCACAGGGCTATACCAAAATAAATAAACTGAAAAGAAAACTGAAACGTAAAAATCTATTAGGAAATGGTTGGTTACTTACGAGGACCGATGCCTGTGGACAGAACTGCTGAGTCGCTAGTTTCATTACTGCACCTGCTTGAGATGTATCTTTGTTATTCGGCCTGAATTGAGCCTTATCCAGTTGTGAGGACTTATTTGGCGGATGGGCATAGAGAAGCCGTGCAAATAATGACGTCACGCACCTGGGGGGGGGGGGGGTCAGACATGTGTGACGATGTGTGACGAGGGGGGGGGGTTGAGAAATGTGACGTCACGTAAAAATGCGCAACTTTAATTAAACATTGACAACACGTTATACTTAATTAAATATACTTTTTTTAAATATATAAATGTTTTCTCCTATAAAATCAGAGTGCAGCGCCACATTAAATACGCACTACAATGACAATAGTTTAAAGCGATTTGAAGCATGTTTAAAAAAAAATTGGGGGGGGGGGCAGAGCTTTGTGACGTCATATTTGAGGGGGGGGTCTGACTTTTTGTGACGCCGTGTGACGAGGAGGGGGGGGGGGGGTAAAAAAATCGTCCAAAATCGCGTGACGTCATTTATGGACGGCCCCATAGATCATGCACTTGGGAGACAGAGAGACTCGTGCCTTCTTCAAAAATCCCAATGATTGGCAGGGTAGATAGGCAACTTGGCATGGCTGCACAAATGCCGACCGGAGCATCTGTCAATTGTGTATACCATGGAGGGAACCTGTCAATGTTATCCAGATTCTGCGGCCGCAATGTGTCCGCATTAAATTGCAAAATTTCCATTGGTAAGTTCATCCCTCTCACTTGAAAGCATACTGTATGTATGTTAGACTTCTTTCGCACCGTACATAGCCAACCGTGCTAATCGGAGGCATGGGAGAAGGACGTAAAATTAAACACAAGTAGTTCTAAATCAATGAATTTCCAATCTAGATTTAAAAGTGCATAGTTACGATGTCTTCCGATGTTCACAATTCAGTTGTCTCTCACTCATCATTGCGTGCCTCTACTACATGAGTCACCCCCAGCTGTGTTCCGGGGATGTAGCCCATCCATCTGCTGGTGCGTCAACTTCACCTGCGTCCGTTCCATCCTCGGCGACAACTGTGAGCAACCTGCGGTGACCATCCCTACATTGGCCCAAGCAAAAGGGTCCCACCACCCAGCCAAGTGGTGCCATGGACGCTGCCGGACCCAAAGAGCCTCCCTCGGAGGAACATGCCGATATCCTTGGGAACCTCCCCCCCCCCCCCCCTTGAATTTAAGGGGTTCTCCATAAAATGTTGTGTTGATGATGTTGTGTTGATGATGTCGTGGTGGTAGCGGGTAGTTTGTGATAAATTTCCTCGGGGCGTAACGACCCTGCCTTACGCGAGTCCCAGGCACAGCTGGCCCGGCTGTCAGTACCTGGTAAAGGCCCCTCCCAGGTTTACGCGGTTTTCTCACTGCCTTGTGAGTATCTTGGGAGAGTCAATGGCTAAGGGAGTAAACCCCGACAGAAAATCAGGAGTGGGGCCCCTCAGGCGGTTTTGTGACGCACTGCGGCACATTCCCGGCAGCCCCTGCAGCCAAACTGGTACCAAACGTCGTGCTACGCACTCCTTTGGACATCACCGGCAAGGCCGAGGGGGGGATCCTGACGCATGGGCAACCCAGGATTTCCAGAATAACCTGCCCGGGCTTTGCGCCAACAAGAGGTGCAAAAATGGGGAGAGGACACTCCTCGGCCACCTAATCGTGGCCAAGAAACACGGATGGCAGCAGTCACGGGTTATAAGCTCATTTTAGATTGGCGTAAAAAATGGGCGCCACGGGTTGCCATTGTCGGTGGGAGGGGTCATTGCACCCCAATGGATAGCTACCGCCCGCCTCAAGCTGGGCAGCCCCCGGCCAATAAGGTGCTTTCCCGCCACGGCTCACCTGCTCCAATGGGTGCTTGGAGCTTATGGTTAATCACCAGACAAGTGGGCTGCAAAACCTGCACCAGACAAAAGCAAAACAAAACGAAAGAAGGTTCCAGCCCTTCATTTTGCAAGCTGGAATGTACGCACAATGTGTTCTGGACTCTCCGAAGATTTATTGCAGATTGAGGACATCCGCAAGACTGCAGTTATCGACAGGGAGCTGGCGAGACTCCATGTGGATATTGCAGCACTGCAGGAGACCCGGCTTGCTGGCAGTGGCTCAATATGAGACAGTGACTACACTTTATACTGGCAAGGAAAACAGCAGAACGAACCAAGGTAACACAGTGTTGGGTTCGCCATCAAAAACACGCTCCTTGGCATGATAGAACCACCGACTGCAGGCTCCGAGCGGATTCTACTCACGAGATTGCTCACTGCTTCTGGCCATGTAAACATCCTGAGTGTCTACGCCCCAACACTCTACTCACCTCCGGAGATTCATGACCAGTTCTATGAAGAGCTTCACAATATTATTCGCAAAATCCCTAGCTCTGAGCACATGTTTCTGTTGGGAGACTTCAATGCAAGGATTGGGGCTGACCACGACGCGTGGCCCGCATGCCAGTGGCCAAAGACTACTGGAGCTTTGTTCATACCACAATCTCTGTATCACAAACTCATTCTTTCTCACAAAACCATGCCATAAAGTATCATAGAGACATCCAAGGTCTCTTAAATGGCACCAACTGGACCTCGTTATCACCCGACGAGCCCTCCTCAACTCGGTACTCATCACACGCAGCTACCACAGTGCAGTCTGTGACACCGATCACTCGCTGGTATCCAGCAAGGCCAGACTACGCCCCAAAAGATACACGGACTCAAACAAAAGCGCTACCTACGCATCAACTCTGCCAAGACATCCCTCCCAGAGCTCACTCAATTATTCCAACACAGCCTTGAGCAGTCCCTACACGACACACCAGATGGAAGCGTGGAGACAAAGTGGGCATACATCAGAGACGCCATCTTCAATGCAGCCATTAATACCTTCGGCAAGCAGACAAGGCGGAACACAGACTGGTTTGAGGAACACCTGGCTATATTGGAACCCATCCTCCAAGGCAAATGCATGGCGCTCCTGAAGTACAAGCAAGTCCCAAGTGCAGGATCGTTAAGGGCTCTGAAGCTGCCCGCAGTGCAGCTCAAACGACCGCCAGACGCTGCGCCAACAACTACTGGGTGAATCTCAGTAGTAGGATCCAACTCGCCTCTGACACTGGCAATATCCATGCCATATATGAAGGCATCAACACAGCCTTTGGTCCAAACATCAGGAGGACTGCCGCCCTTAAATCCAGCACAGGGGCCATCATCACTGACAAACAAGAGCAAATGACCAGGTGGGTAGAGCACTACTCAGAGCTCTACTCACGAGACAACGGTGTGTCAGAAGCTGCCCTTGCTGCTGTAAAGCCCCTACCAACGATACACAAACTAGACAATGTTCCAACCTTGAAGGAACTTGACAACGCCATCAACTCACTAGCCAGCGGCAAGTCACCGGGACAGGACGGCATTACACCTGAGGTACTAAAATGTGCAAAACCCGCCGTCCTCACAAAACTCCATGAACTTCTCTGCCAGTGCTGGGAAGAAGGAGCAGTGCCTCAAGACATGAGAGACTCCAACATCATCACCCTATATTAAAACAAGGGTGACCATGGGGACTGCAATAACTACCGCGGCACCTCCCTGCTGAGCATCGTGGGGAAAACCTTTGCCCATGTGGTCCTCAGCAGGTTACAGATACTACCTGAGAGGATGTATCCTGAGGCTCAGTGTGGCTTCAGAGCAGGAAGGTCTACAATTGACATGCTCTTCTCCTTGCGTCAGCTACAGGAGAAATGTTGAGAACAGAGAATGCCCCTGTACTTGGCATTCATTGATCTTACAAAAGCCTTTGACCTCATCAGTAGGGGATGCCTTTTCAAACTCCTCAAAGTGATCGGCTGCCCACCGAAGCTGCTGGCAGTCATCTCCTCTTTCCATGACAACATGAAAGGAACAATACAGCACAGCGGCACCACCTCAGAGGAATTTCCCATACTCAGCGGTGTAAAGCAGTGGTGCGTGATTGCCCCAACACTATTTGGCATCTTTTTTCTCACTTATACTCACACATGCCTTTGGGACAGCAGAAGAGGGAGTCTTTCTTCATACAAGATCTGATGGCAAACTCTTCAACCTTGGCCGTCTCAGATCCAAAACCAAAGTCCGCAAAGTCCTCATCAGAGAACTCCTATTCGCTGATGATGCTGCGCTGACAGCTCACACAGAACAAGGTTTGCAAACACTCATCGACCACCTTGCCAATGCCTGCAACAACTTTGGCCTGATAATCAGTCTGAAAAAGACCAATGTCATGGGCCAGGATGTCAGAGACACCCCTTCCATAAACATTGGCAGCTACATCCTGGAAGTCGTTCAGGACTTCACCTACTTGGGTTCTACCATCACCTACAATTTGTCCCTTGTCACAGAGATTGACAAGCGCATTGGGAAGGTGTCAACAGCTATGTTTAGGTTGATTAAAAGAGTGTGGGAGAACAAATCCCTAATGCTCAACACCAAAGTACAAGTGTACCGGGCCTGCGTCCTTCGCACCCTCCTCTATGGGTCTGAGTCCTGGACAACATATGCCCATCAAGAACATCGACTAAACACATTCCACCTCCGATATATCAGATGGCAAGATCGCATTCCCAACACCTCAGTTCTCAACTTGGCCAACATTCCCAGCATGTACTCTCTACTCAGTCATAGGCGCCTGAGATGGCTTGGACACGTGTGCCGCATGCAGGATGGCAGAATACCCAAGGATGTCGTGTATGGCGAGCTGGCATCAGGCACACGGGTCACTGGTCGCCCAGTCCTGCGCTTCAAAAATGTCTGTAAACGGGACATGAAGAGCTGCGACATCAACCCAAATGACTGGGAGAAAACTGCCGCCGACCGACTCGGCTGGCAGCAGGCTGTAAAAACAGGCCTCGGGAGAGGAGAGGAGAAAAGACACACCGCTTGGCTGACCAAGAGGGAGCGACGTAAAGAAAAAGCAACAAACACCTCTGGAGCTGCCACCGCATTCACTTGCAATTGCTGTGGCAAGGATTGTCACTCAAGGATCGGCCTACTAAGTCATTCTAGGCACTGCAAAACCTACAGCTGACCTCGTAAGGCGCAAAAAGAATTGTCTCTCGAGACACAAAGGCCTATGTATGATGATGTCGTGGCACGTCAAGTGTTGGAGATGACTTTGTTGTTGTCTTCTCTTCTTGTCTTTTCATCTTCTTCCTCTTCCACTCATCACTTTCCCCAGTTCGTCTTGCACGGAACGGACTTTCGTTAGAAGATGCACATGGTTTTTGGTTGTGGCGTTGTGCAAATTTTTTTCTTTGTTTTCTATTTACAGTTTCCGCCCGTGTTAGGGGTGCTTTGAGGGGCACATGTGATGGGGCGATATACGCTCCATCACAGTCATTAGGGAAACATGGATTGGCAAAGCCGAGGACGGCTTGGTCTCAAGGAAGGGGGGTCATGTAAGGGTCGTGGTGGAAAATTGCTGAGGTTAGGTGGGGACACGGGACCACACCCAGGATTAATAAATAAAAACAAACGGTGATAACACAGCCACAAAGACGGAGGCAGGGGAGTGGTAGGAGACCTCAAGTGAGGATATTTGGCGGTAAGAGGAGGAAGGTGGAAAAGAGGAGTGTGTCATGTGCTCGGGGCTCTGAGAGGCTCCTGTTGGTGCACGTTTTGGGTTGTGCGTTGTGTGGACGTCTGTAAAAAAGAGCTTCATAGCTCATCGGATTTCTCCAGGATAAGTGAAGATTTCCGAAAGATATCTTTGGGTGGTCTCTCTTTCAATTCAATAACCACCCATGATGTGTATACTAGCACATAAAAACCAGTCCCCACATCCCACTGACAACTCAAGGAATTAAAGTTTTATTCTATCGGTGCGTGATCAGCATAAATATCAGACTTTCGAAAGCAGTTATAGAGTGAATTAGTGAAGTGCATTCTTAATGTACAGCAGTTTATAACTGCTGTGCTGTACAATATGCACTCTCTAAATTGTATCCTCAAACCAATTCCAATTGTGCCTAAAATGGTATTGCATCACAAAGTCTGTTAACTTTGCTATGCATTAAACGCAGGTATATTTGAGTTACTGAAAAAAACATAATGCACAGATACTGTAAAAAGCACAGCACATACCTAAACGATATTCTCTGTAATATAGAATTATTGAACCCCAAATTGTTATTTGCAAAGACAGACCTTTTCCAGTGTCGGAGAAAATGCTAAATTGAATGTTACACACAACTTTAAATACCACAGTGTACTGTACAGTATTCTCATTTACAGTACTGTACAACTATGATTTCCTCTGGTGTCTTGCAAAGTATAATAAACATTTTTATGCCGACTTGTTTGAGTAGTTTTTAGCCAAAATATATTTTACAATTGTTAACCTCTGATTGGCGCTCTGATCGAGTCCCAATGCTGAAAATTTGTATTCACTGTATCTTAATGTATTTACATGTTTTACACCATACGTGCATTTTGTGCACATGGGACTACATGAAACGTGTTTAATGCTTCATCTGCATAAAATCAGAATTCCCAAATGCTATGTTCCAGATACAGAAACATCGTGCAGCAGTGATGATATGTTTTGGCCAATTGTCATCTGTTTTAGCCAAATCAACATTCACATGCGATCACAAATAATCGCTCCTAATTAGCAGCATGCCACATAACTCGTTAGTACCACTGGCTGCTCAACATTTTCCCAATTGTTTGCGGTAACGAATATATGGCAGGCCGCACGTGCGTTTGTTTCCCCGCAAGACCTAAGCTGAAAAAATGGAGTCTGCAGTGGAAATCACGTAAGTGGCAGGGCACGCAGCGACTTTTCAGCAGCGTGGAATGTGGCCAGCCCACTCTCCAAGGAGAGAGAGAGAGAGATTTAAGCCCTCTCTGTGGGTGTTGGGAGACGGTGATGACAACGACGCAGCTGTAAATCTGGACTGGCAACTGGGGAATATGGTGAAAGTTGGCAGGCCTATAAATCCCATTAGAAATGATCCAATTAACACAAAATTAACCACAGCAAAAAAAACTAGTAGGCATAATCAGTAATATTTACCCCAATCTCTTAATGGCATTAACAGGAACCGTTTGAGGCTGTAAAAAAATACAGTACTGTATGTGCAAGTTGCTTGTACAAAAATTATAAAGTATAATTTGATCATTTCAAAGTGTCTACATCCTGAAAAGAGAAATGGGCAGTGCTGATTGCCATTCAGTCCTGACTCAAAAGCAAGAATCCCATACGAATGCACTGTAGAAGGTGATCCAGATGTCTGGTGACCCCCAATTAATTTACCCCTTACATATTCCCCCTTTGCTTGTTAACTTCTGCTTTCACACCCATTGGTGGTATACAAAACTTACGTTTTAGAGAATTAAATGGTGATCACAAGACATCTGGACCACCCTCTGCTCTGTAGGAGACAAACTAGCCTTTCTTGGTATGACCGCTGTTGACTTTTACAGAAAAACGGTTCTGATCATTTGAAGTGTAAGTTCGAACAGGCCACAAGCTTGCCAATGAGGCCCACCAGAAAACGTGGTTATTTTCCAAAAATCTGCCTAAACCCCACCCCCCATCAGATAAATTTGTATCAGGGCAACACTATCACTGGATAGTCAATACCTCTTAATAATTCTGGATTCAGAAGTGAGCAGGATATCAGGGCACACGCTGTAAACGTAAGTTTACAGAATTTACTTAAACGGCAATTTAAACAGCTCATGCCTAAGGTACTGTACAATATATAAACTGTGCACGTGTGAGCATGACCCCTTTGCAGGAAAGACGAGAAGACTTTTGCTGACATTACCATTAAAATAGTACCGTTGTGAACTTCAAAGTAATTGTTTGGTACAGAATTAGATTTAAAATTACAGTACTGTATTTAACATAGCTGAACTGGAATGTAGAACTTGAGAATGTTAGTCTAGTTCATTGGGATTGTAAGCATGTTTTATATATTTTTTTTGGGGGGGCATATGTTTGTGACGTCATATTTGAGGGGGGGGGGGTCTGACTTTGTGACGCCGTGTCACGAGGCGGCGGGGGGGGGTCAAAAATTACGTGACGTCATTTATGGACGGCCCCCTATCGTGTGGAAATTTACAGCAGCCAAATGCTCTAAATGCATGGTGATGTCGATTCGAAATGTGGAGGGGGAAACTCCACGCGACCACGGGGAGAGAAAGAGAGAAAGAGACACACTCAAAACCTCCAAATATGCAGCAGCAGCAGCTGCAGGCGTCAGGGTCGGAATTGAACCCACGACCTCCTGTGTACACTGTGCGAGGGGACGAGGATACGCCGTCCCTTTAGAGCCTAACGGGTTTCCCAAACCCAAATGCAGGGGAATCCACACACACAAAAAATGTTTTTTCAATAGAAAAAAAACGCTGCATCTTATTTTTTTTCTTCACACATAAATGCTGTTTTAACAAAGACACGGCGTTACCGTACGTTAAATTAGTCGTTAAATGTAACGTTAAAGCAAAATGATGCTGCTAGGATTTAATTAAGTTGGTTTCTGGTGCATTGTAAATGTGCGCGTGAACACGCCGCCCTACTTTTCGTGGCGGAGTGGTATCGTGTAGGTGGTGGTGGTGGTGGGGGGGCTGTAACGCGGTCTCAGGGTATAAAGGCGGCGCGGCGCGGACGACTCCCTCCTCCGCCGTCTCCGGTCCCTGCTGCCGCTGCTGTTTCAACCGCCGCTGCAACGTTAATTTCCACCTCCTAAGTTTTAAGTGTGGGTGAAAAACAAAGACAAGGAAACTCAAATTAACATTACAATGGCTGTGAAACAGGTGTTCTTCGACCTCACCGCCGACGGCGCTTCCGTGGGTCGCGTCGTGATGGAGGTGAGGGATGACAAGTGGATTTTTTTTCTCTCTCTCCTTTGTGGCGGTGACTCGCTGCTGCCGGGAGCTGTTCCCGCCATTTGGATGGGCCATGAGGCCAGTCGAGCTAAAATATAAAAAAAATGCTTTTTTTAATTATGAATCCACATTTGAGCAAGTTATAACTTTTAAAAATATAATGCTCCTGATGAATGTAAATATGTTCCGTTTCTTTTTTTGCACTGGTTGATTTTTTTTGTATTGCTCCGCATGGCGGGCCCGTCCATAGCGAGCATTTGAAATATTGGTTCCTGATTATTGTTTTTTTTAAATTAAATCTTTCTAGCGGTCTCGTTCTAAGACGCCAGGGTAGGGCTGTAAATGGGGCAGGAATTTGTTAAGCGTTCTAAGGTCGTTTTTGTTATTTTAAAAGACTGCATTGAGAAAAGAAATCTCATTCTGCAGAGCGCGGGATTTTTGTGGGCTTTAGCCGCCCTGTGGCGGCCGCGTGGTTGAAGACGCAGCGACCATACATTGTCATTTTTTATTGAATAAATGTTCAGTAAAAAAATTAGGTATTAGAATAACCCCACAGTTGACAGTACTTGGCGGAAGAGCACCAGCTACTCGTTAATGTTTTTAGAAAGATTTACACGATTTTAAAGTGGCTTAAGTCGCGGTAAAAGATGTGGCCATAGGCCTCCCTGATACCTCGGGGCGTTTCCCCGCCAAACCGAAATAACGTTTTTAAAACTCTAACTCTTAATCGATACTCCAAATTGATACGTGGCTGTGTAATCTGAATTCTTAAAACGCAAGCCAGACGTCCAAAACCTGCACGAAAGTAAATTGGCTATGTTTTAAGTTTTAATTCTGAAACCTATAAACCTTGGAAGTACAGGGACAAATTTAAAGTGCTTTGTAAAGGCAACGGAGCGCATTGCTAAACATCGTTGCAGAATATAATTTAAAGAAATGGGGATGTGACGACATCTCTCCGTTTCCAGACACTCCTACTACCAATTGCACTCTTTTTTTTTTAAGATTACGCGTCAATTATTATTCGAAGAGGCGTTAATTATTGTCCAGCCCAAGATTCTAATTGTTCCGTCAAAAGCAAATCGTGCTGCGCCGAGAGCGATGCCGAGGGGGGGTGGGCTCTGGGAATGATACTCTTTGGTTCTATTGGGTAAAGAGTGGATCCTTGCAGTCACGAAAGCTTTATATCTAGAACTCTGGGAATGAGTTTGTACGGTCGGGAATGACAGCACGGATGACGGCTTTAACTGCACAGTGAGCACGCGAATGAAACGACGTTCACGCGGGATTGCGGCAAAATGGTGCATGGGAGTGGAGGCGGAACGACGAAATTCCATAATTACTAATGGCGTATATAATGAACACTATAGTAAACCAATAAAAAAACTAAAATATAAATTACCTCAATGTTATCAATAAACTCTATATTCTCCAATCGGCTAAGCTACCAACAATTCGTTATATATCACAGTGCTATATGGCGGAATAAATGGGTGGATTCTTACCCTCGACTTTATCCCACTGCAGACTACCAATTGATCGTTCTCGCCTTGCCTATAGTCTTGCGGTGTTTTTTTTTGCGACGTTGATGGCAATGCAAGTCTCTTTACGCGGCGGGGGGTGGTGGGAAGAGATCGAATAGCGCCGCTCCCCGGCCTTCCATTCGTTGTACGGTGACCGGCACGGTGCAGTTCCCGTGGGCTCCGCTAGGGTATTGAGCGTCTTGGTGAAGTGGCTCAACGTCACTCGCTGCAACACCGTGCGCTGTGGTATTGGGCGGTCGCGCCCCATCCCCTAGCACAAAGTCTTTTGCGATCGTGACCCCGTGTGCCTTTTTCGTGTGGGGGGGGGGGGGTGTGCGTATTGGATTCCAGACGAAATCCATCATTGGCGACAGTATTGCAGTCGGGTTGCATATTATTTTACAAACGTAGCTTTGCAGTCGATTGTGCACTGCTGCTCAAATATGCAGGTGGGAGTGACATACGCATGCAATTTTTACCACACTTTGCAAGAGTCGAAGAGGCCTTAGGTGTTGGCCCCCATAAATTGTTAGCTCGTGTTCTGCATTTGTTCAAAGCCACTTACGCGAAGACCCAAGTGAATTGGCGACATATCGATTGCCAAGTATAATGGGCGGGTGGGTGGCAGTACCACATTGCTTGGTGCACTGCGCCATTGGCAAAGGCAAGCCGGGGTCGGTTCCCGGCTACCTGACCTGAGTCGCAACTCGTTAGTGCCCGTAAACCCTCGGTGACCAGCGCGATCAAGTATTGTTAAAGCACCCCTAACGGTTGTGGTGTTATCCAGTAGTTTATTGAAAAAAGGACTGTTCAAATTCTTAATGCGTTTATCGGCAACCATAATGTACGGGGCGTGTTGGCGCTGCAGCTAGCTCGCTGTTGAAGATGGTGAGGTCATATCCTGGTGAGGGAGTCGACGATAAGCCCTCTGTTGCGCTGGGATTTATCAAAAGTGGTGCCACTGTTACGATGGTGCTCGTTTTGCGTCTTGACACGTCCCTGTCCATGTGACATTTCTACCACTGCCTCAAGGCGGTGTGGCCGCACCCACACTCTCAAAGAGGTGGGGGGGGGGGTGAAGTAATTATAGCAAATGCTAACTTTATACATTTAATGGAGGTTTCGTCCATTTTCAGAACAGAATGTACACACTGGAAAAAAAAAGTGTTTTAAGACTTGCGGGTGGAAACCCGTTTTTGGCCAAAGGTGTCGCCCATTATGTGTAGTCTTTGAGATTTTTCTTTGACCGCAGTGATAATCGACACATTTTTGTCTTAGCCATCTCTGCATCCCTGTCATCTCTGCAAGCTCACCCCACAAATGTTATCGCATTCAAGTTCCGGAGGGACAAAACCACCATGTATTTATCAAATGCTAGCAGATTTTTCCTAAAACTATAATCCTTTATATAACGGTATGTGCACGGGCCCATTGCAATGTGTTGTAGACTTGTCTCCTATTTTAAAATGCATTGTATTCAGGTGCTGTATTACGCACTCTGCATTGGTAATATTGTTTTTAGATATTAAGATCGCTTCATTTTATGCCTTAGCCTTTCTGTTAATATAAAACAATACAATTGTTTTGACACCACACGGCACGATGGGTTGTAATTTCGTCGCCGAAATTTAAAGTAAAATTTAGTAAACTGTCCTTGCCTCCAGTGTTCCCAAAGGAATGCATACACACCTACTATTCGTATAAATGTCAATCTTCATGTTTTCTCTTGGCCTGCCAAGTCTTGAGCCCCTGAGCACTTGTGTGGTTACAGTAAATAACGTTCCTGTTCGGCGCTTTTATCGAATGTTCACTATCCACGAATGGTTACTCGCGAGATTCCTCACCGAGTCTTAATTTTGATTACATTTCATAAATGTGGATATATTTCTACGTAAGTGTTATTCAGAAACCAATACTTGTAATGATCACCAAAATTATATTTAGGAAGCTAATTCAGCGTGCAAATAAGTATCCAACTAAGTTTTAAAGCGTTATCGGGTGAAATAACGAACGTACGGTGATTTATGTTCGAAGTGAAACGTGTGGCTATTTGTTTCAAATGTAAGCTTCAGGAGCAACGTTGTACACCAGCACACTGTCATGGGCTGCCTTGTTGATGGGTCTTGTGCCTCTTGTTTGCCTTTCAGCTGAGGGGTGACGTTGTGCCCAAGACTGCCGGTAAGTTGTGCCTGTTACAGTACTGTGCTTTTTGTTCCGGTTGTGGTACATTAGCAAATGTGGTAAATTAGACGTCAGATTAGATGTTATATGTAATTTTGCTCCTTGGCTGTTCTAAAATACTACTTGTGAGTTAAAGTAAATCTTGGTGCAGTACAAACTGATTGAAATCATTTAGAATTACTGTAGTTGATGTACATGAGTTGAGTGCAAGCTACTTTGCAAAAATAAATGGCCTCCGCATAGAATCCTTGCAAATATGTTTTCTGTTGCCTTAAGCTAGCTACTTTCAATTGTAGGTTCTTGTTCCCGAGTAAACATTTTAGTTAAACAGAGAAACAAATGCGCAGTTGAATAACTTTATCCTTTTTAAATGACAAGTGTTGCCAACTATTTAACTTTTAAGCGAGCTTTCCATAGAGCCTTGCAATACAAGGATGACCATTTAATTATCGTAGTCTTTAAGTACAAATGGGCATGCTCTTAACGTAAGCTGATGATTTTAACATGCAAATTAGGGCAAAACTTAATTTTATTCGTCAAAAGTGATCGATATTGACCTGGTGGGGTTGCATTACAAAAAGGTTTCATGGGTCGAATTTCACTTGTTGGGTTTGTAATTTTAATGAACATCAAATATTTGTGCATTTTTATGTTTTGAAATGGGCCTGGCTATTTGCTGTTTAAATGGTGCACATCTAGACGTCTTGTTGCAGTAAGCTTTATGGTAGGCCCACTGCCAGTTTTGGCTGTTCTCCAGTACAATAAACACTTGCTTTGCAGAAGGAAATTTCAGTACATTGTGTGGGAACTTTGACTTGCATTATCTGGAGCTCCTATTGGATGTTTTTCTTGTTTTGGCTCTGCTTTAATTCCTCATTTTATCTTGCCCTTTCCTTTTAGAGAATTTCCGTGCTCTGTGCACTGGAGAAAAGGGCTTTGGCTACAAGGGGTCCACGTTCCACCGTGTCATTCCTGACTTCATGTGCCAGGTAAGAGTTACCAATGGCAAGTGATTTGAACAGGACTGAATTAACAACTTGCTAGGTTGAATGTCAGCATTAGGAATTACTTGGAATTTTATTTTAAGCTTTTTTACAGTTTTTTATACAACGGAGTTGTTTCTTAATGGTGTTTTTGGATGATTGGAAATGTGCACATTGAGTGCCCCATCTATCCCTGAAGTGCTTTGCACTAATCATTGCAGTGAATTAAAACAGTGGGAGTCGTACGTGGAATTCTTTTGGTTTTTGTGCAATCTTTAGCCATATGGTGAATTGATTAACCAGGTCAAGCTTGCAATATCGAGTACATTGCGTTTCCATGTTGGCCATATTTTTTATATGGTGCTCCAGGTCAAAGTATTAATTTGTGCATCGACCAACAATTATAGCACAAAAACAAACACCCTGTAGTGGTTGTGCTAACTCGTGGTTACAGCAATTTGCTGCTGATATATGCGAGGGTCAGTGCTGTACAGCTTATCAACCACAGTCTTGGGAATGGTAGATTGTCTGAAGTGCTGTGATGGAGTGCTTCTGTTTCTCTCCGTCGTAGGGTGGCGACTTCACCAAGGGCAACGGAACTGGGGGCAAGTCCATCTACGGCAACAAGTTTGAGGATGAGAACTTCACGCTGAAGCACGAGGGCCCGGGTAAGAATAAGATTAGGTTGATTAAAGAGCTTTTTTTCTGTGCCTTTCATAATGTTTTTTGCCATTTTGATTGCTGTGGGGATGCATTTTTCAGCAGTTAGATGTGGTTACCTCCATCCTACAATATGCCTGGTTACATAGAAAGTTGGGCAAAATATCCTCATGGCTCTAGAGCTCTCTAGTGGTGGTCCTCTGCCAGCAGTGGTGTGAGCAAGCAATGTCAGGGCTGTACCTTTAACTTAAGATGTGGTTTGGTTATGGCCAAATTGCCTGGAAGATTTTTAAAGTGAAGAATGTTTGATCTTGGAAAGTGCCTGCATCAAGGCTGACCTAAGCATATCAGTTTGCTATAAGTGCTGCAGGATTACATGTTGGGCAGTAGAAGGCAGTGTGGCAGAATTAATTGTTGTATTTAACTTTGCCCTGCCCTCAACTTGTATTGACCAGAGTGGTGAAGTGGTCATGGTGTGGGAAGACCCTCCTTTTCCAGTGGCTTGGAATCTATCCTTTACATGTCAATATAATGGCATGGTAATGTGTACAAATTCAAAATCATTTTAAAAAGACCTGCCCGAGTCTTAATACACGCTAGAAATTGTTTTTAATTGTTTTAAGTTTGGCCACGACATGACTATTGGGCTACTTGGTACCGTTTTCAGTCCCCTCCACTTAAGTTGGAAAATAAGTGTCGAGTGGCTGAAAATGGTTTAGACGAAAGACATCTTGGAATGTCATTAAATGGCATAGGAGACGTGTTTCAGCTGAAATGGTTTAACTGATGTTAGTATAATTTTCCATATTAACGAGAACTTTTTATTGGGTTGCCATTTGAATGATGAGGCCAAAGTAAGTTGCACTGTCCAGTTTCCCCCTGATTACCCTGGACCCGATATTAATACCGGAGTTGGAAGTTTAAGTGGGCTAATTTTACGGGTATGTCCTGCCCTCTGGAGGTGTAATGTCTTACTGGCCACCAGAGCAATGCAACCATTGGAAAATTACATGTCAGGCTGCAGCTGCTCAAATTTTGAACATCTTTAAACTTGTGAAATGATGCCCTCATATTTTTCTAAAACAATGGTATCTTCATGTTTGCAAAAACAAGTGTACAACACTATTATCAAGTGTGTGGCTTCTATTTATGTAGCGTGTAATATTAAGCAGTGACAGCGAAGTGGGTCCATAATGCTCTAGTTTGTGTTTTGTGTACCGACTTGAAATTTGTTCTATGTATTGTAATTTGTGGGTATATTCGCTGTTGTAATCTATCCATGCTACAGGCATCCTGTCAATGGCTAATGCTGGACCAAACACGAACGGCTCTCAGTTCTTCATCTGCACTGCAAAGACTGCATGGTAAGTGGCTTACATTTTCCATGCATGGTTATATACAGACTTAAGGGTCCCTCTTATACAAATCTAAACATGAAGTATATGATAAAACACCAAACGAGATTTAACAACACCAGTGTCCTCATAAACAGCTGGAAGGTATGACTGCCATACACTACCGACCCTGGTCAGTGCAAGTTGGTAAGCATGGACATTGGAGCGTATAAGTAAAATACAACTTGCATTTTTCCACTGCCCTGTGCTGACACCATAAAGCATCAAATTGAACATGGTTACTTTTTACTTTGAGCATTATACAATGAGTACGTTGCATAAAATTATAAATGCGATACCTTAATTTATGTATTTAGTGCTGCATTTTTTGCTTGCTTTATTTCACCCTGGTCCCCCAATCGTCACAAACGTATGTTGTGCTTTCTAGGTTGGACAACAAGCACGTGGTATTTGGGAAAGTGATAAGCGGACTGGACGTCATCAAGAAGGTTGAGAGCTATGGAGCGGCGAGTGGAAAGACGTCCAAGAAGATTGTCGTTGCCGACTGTGGAGAACTGTAAAACAAACCAAAGCTCCCCATTGTCTTGTCAGATTGTGGTGAGATGGCACGAGTTGGCTGTTCAAAATCAGACCTTTATCTTTAGTTGAACTCAATGAGTTCATCTAAATCCATTGCGCTTGCCAAAATTGTGTCATTTGTAATTGGGCCTTTGAAACAACTATTTAATAATCAATTGACTCAATTTTAGTTTTGAAGTAATCCCCAACAGGATTTTCTTTGGGAATGTGAACAGGCAATTTGGATGAGGTTGCTAGCAAATGGTTGTATGCTATTCTGGGACATGTATTTACGCAATCCTTGTGAACTGGTAGCACAATTATGCTTTTTTTTTTAAACCTCAAGGAAATGTGTTAACTGTATTGTGGAATGGTGCAAATGGCAAGAGGTTAGACTTTTTGCTTTGTCCAAAGCTAGTCACACTGATGTTGGAGATTTTTTTTCCCTTTCAAGTATCCCCAACTCGTGCCATTTTTGCCAAATCTGCCGTTTTTTGTCCACGCAAGTAGCCATGCAGTATAATCGCTTCTACTTTTTTGTTGTAGTCCACTGCAAGAATGTTTATTTGGATTGGTTGTGGTTCTTTTTTAATGATCCCGTAACCCTACTTTTCCCCATTCAGAAAAGTTACAGTGAATGTCATTGTGTTTCTGTACTGCTGATTTGAACAGTAAAGATCAAGGCAACATAACTTTTGACTTTTTTTACCGCATGTATTTGCGTTTGCATGCGATGGTGTGACTCGTTCATTTGGCTCTACCAGTTATACAAACGGGGTTCATCTTTCATCGGTACAGGTGTCCGAACGGTACGCAAACATTTCTCGGCAAGCGAACACTAACGTTAAATAATCAGATTTCCTATTGAATCCCTATGTTACAAGCAGAGTTGTGTTTCAGCCACAAATTTTCCACTAACGAATTTATAACATGCAATGAAATGTAACACCACCATGAAAAACCACAAGAAAATCCTCCTTTTAGTTTGATATATCACCTCCACTCAGCCACACAGCCCTCGATTTCCACGTCTCGGGCACCCCCCCTCCCCAAGACAAATGTATGTTGAACAACTTTCGTGCACCGGACGTAGCCAACCGTTTATAGTCGTAACAGACCGGCCAAGTGCCCTTCGTTAGCATCTAATGAAGCTACTCTTTGGTTCTTTCGGTAAAGTCACGTAGAAAGAAATTAAACAATACGACGTTTCGATTGCAACGCAAGCGATCGTCATCGGGTAGAAAGCAAACCTAGTAAACTTAGAAATGTAATAAAACAGTCGGCTAATACAACAGTCAACACCCTACCTGGTTAATTACGTTCTTCCAAAGATTGCTAAATTTGAAAGAAACACAAAACACGGACATCTAATGAAGGCCGGCACAGCAACACAATGGGTGGGTGGCCAGTACCATGCCCGGCGGCCTTGCCTTACTCGTGGCGATGTTTACACCCCGCACACCACGAACTCGTCTGAGTTGTGGCTTGGAACCGTTCTGGATAATTATCGTCGCCTAGTGTTGGCTGTGCGTGGGAATCGTACAGCAGAGCCTATCTGCTAAGCAAACAGCTGCGGGCCGTGGGGCGGACCCTGCCGCTATGGGATGCATTTGATCCGTCTCGACTCGAGGCAAATATTTTGCTCGATTTGGGAGCACATTGGGTTACATTCAAATTGCTTGCTACAGTAAATTCTCGCAAAAAAAACGATGCTTGTTAACCGAGACGTGCCTATACCTAGATCTGTTTTAAACGTTTGGGTATACTTTTGAAAGGCACTTTTGTAAGAAACGGCCCGAATTGAAAGCTGCAACAAATGCGAGGATATTGGGGCAGCCCATTTTAATGCCTTGGGATTTGCAACTAATGTAAGTTTGAATTCTGATGTTCTGAAGGATGGTAGTTGGCTTAATGCCAGGAAGCTGTGCCACACTAACAAAAATCTCATCAGTGATCATACTGCTGGCAGTGAGTGAATTCTGCTGCTAGTACCAAGCATTCAGAAAACCGACGTAGTAAATTTTTCAGTTCTAAAACTGGATTTACCTTGAGAAAAAACGACCCGACGGTACAGTACTTGCCAAGTAATAACGCTCTGCACATGGGAAGACCTGCCCCTTTCGGCTGACACCATCTCGCAACCCAGCATATTTGGGAACAAGGTCTGCCTGGTCCGGCAAACCGTGTGCCTCCGCGTGTGCATGCACTGGATTCTTCCACACCCGTGATTTTCCTTCCACTCGTGCTGTCCCACACTTGTGAATGTATCCTTAGTACAGGATGCGCATTGTGTTGCTCTTGCAGACAAGTTGGCTACCTCGATCTTGCACGCAAGCTCGTTCACTTCCAGTAGACGGGCCCTTTGAATGAAGACATGAACATTATTAAGCTCGTTGGTTATATAATTTTGGCAATACACTATAAAACTGTACATGCACTATGTCAATTTTCAATTTCTATTGATGCTGCGAAGTGCGGCAACTCGCCTGCGAACGACACCAGTTCTACCTTTTACTGCTGGAATCTTTCTGTTACGGATACGGAGTTGTGCAACACCGTGGGTAGGGCTCAATGCCTGTATGACAAGCGGGAGGGAATCTGCTCAGTCCCCATCCTGCACAAGTGGTGACAGACTGGTAGTAAGGCAGATGTGTACATGTCGACCCCCAGTGGCTGGATTTTTAAGAGATTGAGGTGATTAAGGGATCGCGGACGGCTCGGTGGAATAGTGTTGCCTGCATCGCTTTTTAAGCGCAGGGTGTGGCTGAAGACTTCAGAGGTGTTGGTGAGAGACGGCAGGGGATGTGATGAGGGGGACTGTTTGCATAATACCGTGGGGATGCGGTGTTGGCAGGGTTGGGGGTCGAGGCAGTGTACTGTGAGAGGTGACTTGAGTAGCAGAGTAATGTGCTGGGATGGTGAGGGTTTGCTTACGGTGTGGTGCGCACTGAAAACGGTGGGAGCTGGGGAGGCTGCAGATCGTTTTGGCTTGGATAGGCACTGCTGTCTGATGTTTTGTCATGCGGGGCTGGGGGAGCGGTTGTAACCCGATCTCCCCAACCTGAGCTACTCCAGCAGTGTGATAAGTCAGCTGGAATGCACGTGTCGCCTAGTGCCCGTGTGATTGTGGACACGCCCGCATTGTCCCAAGTGTGACTTGGTAGCTATGAGACTCATTGTCACCTGGGGCCCAGGTGATGAGGAACGTACCGCTCGATTGTCCTGGGTGTTGTAGTTGCGTTGGGGGAGTTAATGGAGGGATATATTAGGGCGTAGCCAGTGTAATCTTATAGCACCGTTAAGGAAGTTTTTTTTAAAAAATATCAAAGTACATGAGTGTGCCTCTCGAGTCTTGGGCTGTAGTAGCAGTACCATACGCTCCATTTTCAGAGCCAACACGATCTGTAAGTATTCGGGGAGATATCCCGAGTATTTTTCGAGTTTGGATTCTAACCAATTTTTTAAAGTGAACACTCCAAATAGTTTAACGTAGGTTTTCGCGACCAATAGTACTATCCATAATACAGTTTTTTTGGGGTGAGACTGCGATTTATAATACAGGTTTTTTGGCTTAAACTGTGAACCTAAAAAAAACCCAAAACTATTATAGATAACACTCCAAATGTATGATTTCCCCCCTGTGATTTTGCTTTCCAGATTACCCTACCTGTTACTAAACCCTCGTCGTTTTGTGGATACGAGTAAGCCACAAAACAGCACACAATTTAGAGGCACTGCACTCGCTGATGAGACGCTATATGCAAAAAAGGCAGTTTGTGCTGAATCAATGTTGCTGTAATTGCGTACTCCCAGAAGGCAGTGCGGTTGAGATGGTTTAAATAAATCTTGACTTAGCTTTCATGACTGCAGGAATTAATATTCTTTGGTTCTTTCGGTAAAGCCACGTAGATAGAAAAATAATAATAAAAACTATCCCGACGTTTCGATCAGGTGAGAGCTGCTGAGGCAGGAAAAAATAAAAATATATATGTATTTTTCCTGCCTCAGCAGCTCTCCCGCGATATTTTTTTACCTGATGACAATTGCTTGTGTTGCGATCGAAACGTGATATTTTTATTAACACATTCCTGCGGAGGGGGCTGGTAGGAACGTTGGTTGCTCGGTCAGTGGCCAGGGTCAACGGCGGCGTGGTGTACTCCGCAAATATGCCCGACTGTGAGGGCGGGCACAAGCCGGCGTGAGTAGGTTAAACGTTGAATTTTATAAGGGCACCACGGGGTGACCAGCCCCTCCCCACCCAGCCCCACCCCTCCCACCCCCCACCCAGCCCCACCCTCCCCACCCAGCCCCTCCCTACCCTCCCCTCTCCACCCAGCCCCACCCCTCCCATTTTTTATATCCAAATGTCCGGATACACGTGGACAGACATCCACAGACATACACAATTAATCCCCTGCCTCCTGTGAATTAATCCCAGTTGGGCTTCCAGTCCAAATAAGGGCACAACAGGGTGACTAGCCCCTCTCCACCCAGCCCCACCCCTCCCACCCAGCCCCACCCTCCCCACCCTCCCCACCCAGCCCCTCCCCACCCTCCCCTCCCCACCCAGCCCCTTCCCACCCAGCCCCTCCCTACCCTCCCCTCTCCACCCAGCCCCACCCCTCCCACGTGGACAGACATCCACAGACATACACAATTAATCCCCTGCCTCCTGTGAATTAATCCCGGTTGGGCTTCCAGTCCACTACGTTTCTTACCAGTATTATTTTTCTATCTATGTGGCTTTACCGAAAGACCCAAAGAATATGTAAAGAAATGCTTTTATTTTTCATCTACAGAGACCGACGTTGCTTATCTATAGTCGAACTCGTAATTTGCGATTTTATTACCCACAACTCCTGCAGGGTCCGTAAAAACTCCGTAGCCCTGTTCATTTTATCCGCAGTTATCCGCGATTATAGCCAAAATGCATATCGACGCTGCTTCCTAATACTTTACAGGGACTCCTCTTACTTACGAATATTCGACTTACGAAGTATCAGAGATACGGACAAACCTCTCCGCATGTCCAGTTGCCTGTTTGGACCGAGAGTCGTGAGTTCAACCACCGCACAATTGATTGCGGGACATAAACTATTTATTTAACCAGGTAAGGCCCACTGAGCTATGGTGCTTTTTTCAGAAGCAACCTGGCCACAAATGATAGCTCAACGAGATGGCTTATCATGTGGAAATGTATAGCAGCCGAATACTCTAAACGCATGATTCTAAAATGGGAAAGGAAAACCCGGAGGACACGGAGAAAAATCTATACGACTTGGGGGAGAGAGATTGCAAACTCCCAATATACATCAAGCGTCAGGGTCACTTCGACCCCACGACTTCCTGCATACCAGACGAGGTAGTTAACATCTTGGCAGTGTGTTGGTGGCGCACGCCTGTATCCACCAGCACTGGAGGAGGGGTTTGGTGGATCGCTAAAATGGCTAACCATTGAACAAAGTTGGATAACCATTGAACAAAGACGGTCACTGCTTCGTGCGCTTTCAGATGCGCTTCTGCGGCCGTCTGGAACGCTCTTCCTTCCGATATTAGGAGGCCACTGGGAGCTACATACTTTTCAATCTACAGTAGATTGAAAACTGATTTTCGTGTTTAGTTTGTTGTCGTTCCCCCGCACCATCGATGGGCACGGTTGGCTACGTACGGTGCGAAAGAAGTTCAAGATACACAGTACAAACATCGAGGTGTCATACCCTGGCTTACCAGGAGGAGGCGTCTGCATGGAATAGAACGTTGCCCCCTCACCCGCACGGGTTTTCTGCAGGTGCCCCGTGTTCTCCCACGCATAAGCACTCATTAAATCAGTGGAACACATCTGAATATATCGAGGACCATCGAGCTCGGGCAATTGTTGACGCTACCTCACCAGCTGGCTGCCTTCTAGCTTGTCTATGGTTCCACGAGGATTGTGAGATCCAATATGCACCAACGACACGATACGTCTTCATCGCTCTCTGACTTGCTGCTCTCTTCTAAAGACGGCTGCTCTCTCTCCGGAGGAGTGGGTACGGGAAGCTCATGGCAGTGTGGCACTGGGGCGATGGATGAAGGAAGGTTTGGACACGTGATAGCAGGTGCATTCTTTCCAGTCCGACGTTTGGAAGGGTCCACCATGCAGAAGTAGCAGTTGCTTGAGTGGTCAGTGGGTTCCTGCCAAATTCTTGGGATAGCGAACTTCATGGCTCTCTTTTCCCCTCTGTACTATCGTACAAAAATACATTTATTTCACCCATGACTAATGTGTTCGAGATTCTCGCAATATTTTTCATATATTATTTCTGTTTTCACTAACATTGAAAATTGTTAAACATTTTTTAATTAAAAACTTTTACAATAAAAAATAGCAACAAATTTTATAACATAAAATTCCGAGAAACAATTGTCCATCTTACCTTCCAGAGTTTTTTGCATTGCTCGCAGGTGAAATGAGGTGCCCAGGGTTTGTCTTGATCCCCGACAGGCATGCCGAAATGCCTTGTAGGCCTCACATATCTTAGCAGATGCTTCCACAGAGTACTTTTGCACTCTTGTCTTGATAAATTGGACGCAGACCTAGCAAAATGTGTCTGCCGGATGCTTGCAGCCTCTTGATGCCATCTCAGAAAAATGCAGATATGTATCCACTTAGGCAGCTGGAACTAAACTGAACTGGTGGGCTTAAGTCCCCTGTATTTATGCTAATATTTATTTTACTGTAAAGTTCTAGAATGTTCTTGAAGTTACTCCAAGTTTACTAGACTGAATCTATCTGGAATGTTCTGGAAAAGAGGTCAATTTCAAAATATCACTGTCCTCGTCACAAAAGCAAAGTTTGTGGGGAATGCATATTCTTTGGGTCTTTCGGTAAAGTCACGTAGATAGGTTCAAAGAAAATAACAAAAAACTATGACGTTTCGATCGCAACACAAGCGGTCGTCATCAGGCAAAGGAGTTAGCCTCTGAAGGCAAAATGTTTATAAAGTTTTGGGGATTGGCTTGGCCCAGTGTATCAGCAGCAACCAGGGGTCAAGGGGTCATGGGCAGTGTTCCACTGCCAATGCAGCAACATTGACAATGCCGGACTACTGCCAATGCAGCGGCTATGTCAATGTGAGAGATTAGCATGTGAATGTAAGATCGCAGAGCTGCGGCCACGTCGGCGCGCGAGGTGGCTGTGTTAGTGCGAGAATTCTTTGTACCTGTAATGTAAAATCAGAGCCGAAAATGACAACTAACATCAGAAGGTAGGATGGGAACATCGCAGCCAGTTACGATTTAAACTGGTTGATAACGTACTTCCAATGATTGTTCAGTTTGTACCCATCTTCTCGGTTGAAATTGTGTCTGTGTCTATATTTATGGTTGGCTTCATGAACGAATCTTTGTTGATAGCCAGTGGGTTTGCAAAGTTCCTACATCTTAGATAAATCAATTTCGTGTGAGCCCACCGCATTAAAGCAATGATCAGCCACGGCCGAGGTATTGGTCCTCCCGTGTTTCAGATCTGCCTTATATTCACGAACACGGTCTGAGACGTGTCGCATAGTTTCCCCGATGTAACTACTGCCGCAGACACAGCTTAGTTTGTAGACGCCGGGGTATTGCATGTCAGGAATCACATCCTTCACAAATGGGATCAGATCACGAATTTTACGTTCTGTTAAATCGAACCTGGATCTTGTTTGCTCATGATTTTGGAAATATTTTTGGTGACTCCTGCTATGTATGACAAGGTGATGGTTTTGAATGGGTCCTCAGATGATTCTTTCCCAACCGTTGGGGTGATAGCTTTATGGATTGTGTAGTCTGAATATGCATTCATCTTGAGAGCTTGGTGTACGTGTTCCAGTTCACTGGCTAGGTGATGATGGTCGGAAATACATCGAGCTCTATGGTGTAGAGTTTTGATGAGGGAATTCTTCTGGGATGGATGGTGGTGGAGGTTATAGGTAGGCATCAGTATGGGTGGCTTTCCTGTAGACAGTGTCCCATAGAGCCATCTGGTCTCTTTTTGATTAAAACATCCAATAATGGTAACTTGCCATCCGTTTCCACCTCCATGGTGAATTTGATGGCTGGGTGTATGGAATTGATGTGGTTGAGCAATTGGTTCAGAGCTGGTAGGCCATGTGGCCAGATGACGAACGTGTCATTTACGTACCTCTTGCACAAGGACGGACGTAGAGTGGATGCCTGGATGGCATCTCTCTCAAAATTGTCCGTGAAAACATTGGCTACAACTGGAGATAACAGAGAACCCATTGGGGTACATTCAACTTGTTTGTAGAACGTTTCATTCCAGGTGAAGTAAGTGTTGGTGAGGCAGGTACATCGGCATTCAGTCCTTGTTGAACCAAATGTTCAATGATTGCAATGGGGTCAGGTACAGGGACTTTGGTAAACAAAAAAAACTACATCGAAACTAACGAGCAAATCACCTGGACATAGTGAGATGTCCTTAATTAACGATACCAAGTGAGCTGAGTTAAGTACAGCTGAGGTGGTTTTACCAGTGAATGGTTGTAAGATCTCAGACAGAAATCGGGCCAGTTTGTAGGTGGGTGAGTCAATGGTGGAGACGGTGGACGAAGTGGTGTACCTTCTTTATGGTTTTTGGTAAGCCATACAATCTGGGTGGTCTAGCAACAGAGGGTTTTAAGGAAAACCGCTTGGTTGGTTCGTTTAAAGATGTCGAATCAGTGATGTTGTTGGTTTTCGTAACGAGGCGGTTGGTGGGATCTCTTTTAATTTTGGTATAGCTACCATCATTAAGTAGGTCCTGAATGTTGTTATTGTATGTGGTTTTGTCCATGATGACTGTGGCATTGCTAATAGGTGTCTTAGCGTTTTTAAGGATTGCAGTGATTTCTGGTCTTGCCACGTCCGCAGTAATGTGTCCCAAACCCTTAAGGGCTACGTCGACCTGGACAATGATATCATCAAATGGGATGTGTTTAGGGGTGACTGCAAAATTCAATCCTTTAGCTAGAACCCATTTTAGACTGTCGGAAATTAGACTGTTACTCTGATAACAATCTAGTCAACGTCTAACTTTTTAACGTGTGGATTTGGCTTCTTCTTGGAAAGGAGGTTGAACTTGGAAATCAGATTATCTTTGCATTTAGCTGACATTGAGGCAGCTGAAGAGGCTGTCATGTTATCTACATGTTCCCAATCAGATGTAGACATGTTTTATGTCAATGTTAAGTGTGATTTCAGGAGAGTCTTGTCTAAATTGTCTAGTTCAAATTGGAGCAATCTTATTCTCTCTGAGATAAGGGCTAGGCCGGCCCTGAACAAAATCCGTTTAGCATTGGGAGAAATGACAGCAGCAGATGTCAATGTCAAAGCGATTGATATTACCTTAGTGTCGCGGCATCTCTTCAGAAAAGTGAGCGACTCGATCAGGTGAGCCTTCTTGTCTCGAAGTTTGTTAAAAGATCTAACAGTTCTGTGGAAACCCTCCCCGTAGAGGCGATTAAATATCTTTGGTGACTCCTGCTATGTATGGCAAGGTGATGGTTTTGATTGGGTCCTCAGATGGTTATTTTCCAACCGTTGGGGCTTGTGTTGCGATCGAAACGTCGTAGTTTTTTTGTTATTTTCTTTGAACCTATCTACGTGACTTTACCGAAAAACCCAAAGAATATGAATTTCTGCAGTCACGAAAGCTTTAAGTCAAGATTTGTGGGGAATAATAGCCATTTTCTGTACTTTTGAGACATAAGCAATTAGGAAATAACACTTACTACCCAGGAACAGAAAGTAAAAATGCGCTACGCAGTGTTATCATTACGTCGACAAGTAATCAGATTACTTTAATAAGCAACAAAAAACACGACGCATTCCACATCTTAACCCTCATTTTTTGTCAGTGAGCACTAAATATGTCCGTCTCGTCTAATGTAAATGTTTCGCATTATCCTTATTGTGTTTAATGCGGGGCCACCCCGTTGCCCCGGACAATTGAGAGGAGACAACTCTCACGCCTGGGAAACATGTCAATGTGCGGGGCGAATCGATGTGGCGCGTGCACATCACGCCTGCTGAGTCTTGCGGACAGCAGATAGCACCATTGACATATTGAACCGAATATTTGACGATATTGAGCTGGAAATGGTGCACAAGAACAACAGCCTTAACAGAAAAAACAAACATGAAAGGCGACGTTTTGGCCAATGATCCTTCTTCACAGGTATACACATTGAGAGGCGCTTCTGCGCCCGTCTGAAACGCTCTTCCTTCTGATATATATTCGGAAGCCACTGGAGCTATGCAATGAAAAAAAACTACTTTGAAAACTCGTTTTTTAAACAGTTTTGTGTCTGTTTAGTGTGTTGTCCTTTCCCCCGCACCTACGATTTTCACGGTTGGATACGTACGGTGCGACAGAAGTTTGCCACACATACAGAGAGATTGGTTCAGTACAAGCAAACACTGGACCGATTTCGTCACGAAGTCTCATGAGCAGTCAGGCTCGCTTGAATCAATGCTGAGCAACTGCCGATCATACAGGCAAAGGACTCTCTGCACATAAAAATATTATATATATGAAAAAAACATTCTCATCTCCATCAGTGGCATTCACCCAGTGTCAAGTATTCACACATTACTACTGCAGGGGTAACTTGTTCCCTAAAAATGAACATGGAGGGATGTAAGCTATTTTCATGATTCATATTTATTGTTCATTATCACTTTTACTCAACATCATCCGGACACGCCGCCAGTAAGTTTGATGTTAAATGGTCAAGAAATTATCGGGGTGGCAGCCAAATCATGTGGACGCACCCGATAGTAAGTCAATTGAGACGAAGCAATGTAGGCGCCGAGTGGATTATTATTACTAGATCGTGAGATGACGAGAGACGGCAACATCTTGGAGAAGGCCCTCATCCAGCAGTGGCTTAATCCTGGCTAATGGTGGCGAGGCATTTTGTCGCGTGGTCTAGCGTATGGTGTGAATGCGTGAGTCAGGCCGAGTCGCCTTTGAAAAGAAAGAAAATGGGCTTCTTAGCTCTCAGTGGCATTTACTCGGGCACTTAAACTTCTGAACTTTTTCTTTCTTCTTTGGTTCTTTCGGTAAAGTCACGTAGAATGAGAATAAAATAATAAATTGATAAAATAAAATAACACAATAAAATTATGTCTGGAGGACAGCGCTGTCCTACCAGACAGTCTCGTCCCTTCACCTGATGAAGGCCGCTTGTGTTGTGGCCGAAACGTCGTGAGAATATTATTGCGTTATTTTATTTTATCAATTTATTATTTTATTCTCATTCTACGTGACTTTACGGAAAGAACCAAAGAAGATGAATCATTGCAGTCACGAAAGCTTTAAATCGAAACTTCTGAACTTTCTTCTGAACATTAACGTCGGCGGGATGGCTGGTGTCCCACTGCGTGCGGTAGTGAGGGCCTTGGCCGTGACGTCCCTGTGGGGTTATGAGGAGGATGATTCGTAGGCTGGTGGTGCGTTACGGCATGGGGCAATGATGATACGTTTGTTTTTAAAATGATAAATGTCCACGACGCTCCATGTAACCCGCAACAATATTCACGCCCGTTCCTTCTCCACCGGTCGACTAGGACGTGCTGTAACTGGATGAATTGCTTGGAAAAAAATTGAGTGCAACAGATTTGGATCTTTGTTTCGACCTCATTTGGTGTTGCCGTATTCCGCTCTCTGTTCGTTCGCCCTTGTGTTTGGTGTCAGCTTTGTTTATTCCACCTTACGTTAAACGTTGAATGTTACGCAATAGCCTTTTACCTCTCTGTTTTGCCATGTAACCCAAATGTCCCGTCAAAAAATGGACTCGAAACAACATAATAATGACAACTTCTAAAGTGCCCGTACCATGGCAAGCCATTAAAGTCGATGAGATCTTACCTAGTAACGAATTGGTATGTACTAGCAACAAATTGGCATGTTCCGTATACGTGACAAACCTTACTAATTGATGTGTGTCAGGTGGTGGAGGGGGGGGGGGTTAACGACACATTTATATTTACGCGATCTAACCCCCAAAAAACCCCTCTATTATAGAACTCACCTGGTTTAAATAAATGAAATGAATGAATGAGTCGCGGCGCATGGTCGTGAGAAGGCAATGCAGATGCGAAGCGGGTAACTTGAAGCCCAGGTGTCACTTACGATGGACAAGATGCCAGGTGAGTTGTAGATGAAGATGTTTGGCAAGGCGAGCGGGATAGTTTCCGGGCATTGCGAATAAATTCGTACGGACACGCGTAGGGCAGCAGTGGATGGCAGTGAGATTAGCAAGTAGCGGCATGGGGGGCGGGGGGGGAAATAGTCCAACAGCCGCAACAACATTCTTACATAAGACCCACAATATCTGGCGTACTCTTTTGCGTGGCGTAGGATGACTGCACAATGCGGTCTCCGTGTGTATAAAAGGCGCGCAGCTCACACGCTGTCCCACCACCTTCATCGATCGCTGGGGCTGCAACGACTGGCAAGGGAGGACAAGGGAGGGCACGGCAGCACCATTAATTCATAATTAGTTTCGGAGTGAGATAAAGAAAAGTGAGAATGGCAAAGCCACAAGTGTTTTTCGAACTGACTGCCGATGGCGAGGCGCTGGGCCGTCTCGTCATGGAGGTAACGACCAAAGGTTTTGTTGAAGATGTACAGAATGCGCACCTGAGTTTTTTTTGTTGTTCCTATCTTCCCGGTGCACATACTGCCATGGGAGCATGTTTTGTGCCAGGTTTGCCCAGCCTTGACAACATTTGACCAATGCATTACACGGGCTAGGTTCGTATACGGTACATGTTCTTAGGTCTGTGCGGGCTGTCGCGTGTTTTTTTTTTTGCACTTGCCTGTAATCACAATAACTTGGGTTTGATGCCTGGTCATGATGCGCAACACCATGTGGCAATTGGTGACAGGCGCCTGCCACTGAACGTGGAGTGGACCTTCAAGGTTGACTCAACTTAAAATGAGGACCAGGTGCGATGATCAAGTTGACATCAACACAGAACCTAACAGGCAATCGCGAGTTCTATAATCAGTGCAGATCTTTTTTTTACTGTATTCTCATATTTGACCAGGGATTGTCCCAGGAATTATGTGGCTTTTTCAAACTTGTACGTACCGTAGTATTTATTAAGCGGCCAACGCATTGGTGGACTTGCACAATATGCGCAATTTGCTAATCACTGCAATGTTTAACAAAAAAATTATCTCACTGTCAATAAAGTATTAAAGCTTTCGTGACTGCATAAAATTACTCATTGCTTTTTTCGGTAAAGTCACATATGTAGAAATACAATAAAATTATATTAAAACAAAACAATCACGACGTTTCGATCACAACACAAGCGATCTTCATCAGGTATCAAGAACAAATCATGGAGGTAAATACAACAAAAAGATGAAAGACGAGAATTTGTTGAGAATTTGTTGAATTCTCGTCTCTCATTTTTTGTTGTATTTACCTCCATGATTTGTTCTTGACACCTGATGAAGATCGCTTGTGTTGTGATCGCAACGTCGTGATTGTTTTGTTTTCATATAGTTTTATTGTATTTCTACATACGTGACTTTACCGAAAAAAACAATGAGTGAGTTCTCTCACTGTGTCTAAATCTGCCAGTCAATTGAAGACGTAGGCTTTCACGACCAATATTAGTCACTGGGAGTTGTTTGGGGGCGCCTGCGGTGCCCCTCACAACCATTTACAGCCTTCGGCCAGGAAAGCCACGAAAAAAATTGCACACGAACGACGCATTCACACAAGCACCCGATGCTCCGTTTTGAAGTTTTTTTTAAATTAAACATCTTTGAATTGTATTATATTTTGAATTGGATAATTGTATTTCTTCATTAAAACCCCATATCATTTTACATCTGGAGGACTTAATTGAAAACGACATTTCGTGTGAATTTTCTCTCGTCGTTAAGTAGATGATGGCCTTGCCGGGGGTTCGGTTCGATGCGGGACTTTCACCTGTTTGGGATTGAGGGCTCGAGATAAGGCGACGTGGAGCTGCTGGCCGTGCGAGAAGACCGCCGTCTGCAGATCGATTCCAACGTAACCGAACGTCTGTCCCTGAGCCTAACGTCGTTCATGCAGGGGGCGCGTTTAGGTTTACAGCGCCCCCTGCATGAAAACGACGGAAAGTGTGCAGCGTTCATCACAGATAAAGTTGTGCGCTTATATAAGAGTATAATAAAGGTTGTTGGGTTAGATCGCGTAAAGTGTACCAGCGTTATAATTATCAAAAAGTGAAAGTAATCACTTATCGCGAGCACAATTAAATTAATTGTATTGTCAGGGAATAAAAACAAAGAATCAGAATATATACCGGAGAAATCTGATGATCTATAGAGGTCTTTTTAACAATGCCCGTCACACATGCCAACTAAGAACAAGAACGGTGACTTTGGGTCTTCTAAAATAAAACTATTTTGGTCGCTGTACGTGATTTGTCTCAAATTCGCAACTAGTTCGGCAGTAGCAGAAAATGTGTAAAGCTTACAATGCATATCCACGGCACCTTCGCGTTGGCCTTTACACTGGTTGTTTGAGCCTCAAACCAATGACAATGAACCCGAAGGATGCCTCACCTTTGTACAGTTGGTAATGGGTGTATCTCAAATTTCCAATTTGTATGTCAAATTTCAACTGTGGAAGTCTTTCACCTGCACCTGGCTATGAAGGAAAAAATACTGACAAAAATATTATTTGTATCGAATCTTAAGCCATGTGTCCACTGTGTGTCTAGTTAATTTTGCAAATCAGTCTAAAGGTTAACGATATATTACAAGTGTTTATAGACGGGATACAATGGATTTGAAACATTTTTCAAGACCTTTCAATCTACTGCTGGATAAAAGCCTCCCATTACCATGTCGGTCATTAAGTGGTTTTTGACCATACTTCACCACTCTGGTCAAGTGCGGGTTGACGAAGGGAAGGCAAATAGGATTTGGTTCGGATGTCACGCACCACTTATTTTAGCCGTGGCTGGGAATCAAACTCAGGTGACTTTTGGACCGCTGATTTTCTTCCAAGTGTACGTACTTTCCTGACTCTATGCTATGAATGTTGTACATGCGATGCGTTCTGTTAGTTTACATTTTTTTGTGCTGGTTCTAAAGTCATCATGTACCGTTCATTTAGCTTTGTTTAGTTCCTGTTTGTTTCTGTAACCAGGTTTCTTTGGTGTAGACAGGTCCCCATCGAAAAGTGTGTATGCATTCCCCAATACGTTTTATTCTGTGCCACATTAAACCTAACCTAGTTCGTTGAGTCCACGCCACGTGTTTCACCTCCATTTAATAACTTTTCGTAAATTAATGTGTTCAAAATGTGTCCTGTATTATAATGAAAGTAACAATTAAATACAGTACCGTTAAATCATATTCAAATAAACAATGCATTTTCATTCACATTTTGCAATACAATATTATACAGTACTCAACCCATGACATTGCGTGCATTTCTCTTGTGAAAGAGACAAGTCTGCACTTGGCTTAAAAAAATATTGCAGTGTGTGCCACGGTGGCTAAGAGATGTTAACTCCCTCGCCTGGTATACAGGAGGTTCGTGGGTTCGATCCTGACCCTGACGCCTGCTGTATATTTGGAGTTTGCGTGTCTCTCTCTCTCATCATCATCACGATGGCTATGAGATGTTAACTACCTCGCCTGGTGTACAGGAGGTTCGTGGGTTCGATCCTGACCGTGACGCCTGCTGTATATTTGGAGTTTGCGTGTCTCTCTCTCTCATCATCATCACGATGGCTATGAGATGTTAACTACCTCGCCTGGTGTACAGGAGGTTCGTGGGTTCGATCCTGACCGTGACGCCTGCTGTATATTTGGAGTTTGCGTGTCTCTCTCTCTCATCATCATCACGATGGCTATGAGATGTTAACTACCTCGCCTGGTGTACAGGAGGTTCGTGGGTTCGATCCTGACCCTGACGCCTGCTGTATATTTGGAGTTTGCGTGTCTCTCTCTCTCATCATCATCACTATGGCTATGAGATGTTAACTACCTCGCCTGGTGTACAGGAGGTTCGTGGGTTCGATCCTGACCCTGACGCCTGCTGTATATTTGGAGTTTGCGTGTCTCTCTCTCTCATCATCATCACTATGGCTATGAGATGTTAACTACCTCGCCTGGTGTACAGGAGGTTCGTGGGTTCGATCCTGACCCTGACGCCTGCTGTATATTTGGAGTTTGCGTGTCTCTCTCTTTCATCATCACGATGGCTATGAGATGTTAACTACCTCGCCTGGTGTACAGGAGGTTCGTGGGTTCGATCCTGACCCTGACGCCTGCTGTATATTTGGAGTTTGCGTGTCTCTCTCTCTCATCATCATCACTATGGCTATGAGATGTTAACTACCTCGCCTGGTGTACAGGAGGTTCGTGGGTTCGATCCTGACCCTGACGCCTGCTGTATATTTGGAGTTTGCGTGTCTCTCTCTTTCATCATCACGATGGCTATGAGATGTTAACTACCTCGCCTGGTGTACAGGAGGTTCGTGGGTTCGATCCTGACCCTGACGCCTGCTGTATATTTGTAGTTTGCGTGTCTCTCTCTCTCATCATCATCACGATGGCTATGAGATGTTAACTACCTCGCCTGGTGTACAGGAGGTTCGTGGGTTCGATCCTGACCCTGACGCCTGCTGTATATTTGGAGTTTGCGTGTCTCTCTCTCTCATCATCATCACGATGGCTATGAGATGTTAACTACCTCGCCTGGTGTACAGGAGGTTCGTGGGTTCGATCCTGACCCTGACGCCTGCTGTATATTTGGAGTTTGCGTGTCTCTCTTCCCGTGGCCGCGTGGATTCTCTCTCCAGGCTCTTCGGTTTTTCTATCCACATTTAGAAACACGCGTTTAGGGTATTTGGCTGCTATAAATTTCCACCTGATAAACCACTTCGTCCAGCTATCATTTGTGGCCAGGTCACTTCTGAAAAAGAGTTATATAGCTCAGTGGGCCTTACCTGGTAAAATTTAAAATAGTTCCGTTTAGGTAATAATTCACAACCATATGTAATTTAATTGTCACAAACCGATTGTTGTTTGTTTCATATTTACACAATAATTTATATTATTTCGTGATTATTTTCTGCCACGTGTGCACAGATTTGTTTGCTCGATTAGCCTAAATGTTAAATTAGTTTAATTTATTTATTTGGGATGAAAAAAATTCCGAATCATCCGTTTTATGGGGTGGAGCGTTGCTCATCTCCTTGGGTGAAACTACAAATTCCTATGTCTGGGGAAAGTTTATCCAAAAAACAACCGCTACTGACTTCCATCAAAGTGGTAGTAATTTTATTAACCCCGGAGGAATGATGAGTTCAACCAGGATTTTAACTCGCCGTCTTCCAGTTTTTCAGTTGAGAGTTTTAACCACAGCAGCAGCAGCACCGCCTCTCTGCTCCCTACCACCTGGTAAAGAAAACGTAATAAAAATCTAAAGCATCGTTTTTGCATTGCCTGCAGTTGCGTTTTAATACATTCACGCCTGCTCTGTTGTCAGAGAAGGCAAAAAGCCAATTCTAATTTCCACCCCCCCATCGTTTTTACACTGGCATAAAAGGTCCCGTAGATACGTTGTTTGCATTAATTGCCCCCTGGTTATGAAACGTCCGTGAGTGACACACAAATAGAGTTGCAGTCGATGCCATTTGTCTTCAGAAGCGCGGGCGGTAACCGCCCCTCCGCCATGGCTTGGGACGTGGCCCAGCGTCTGGGTGGATTCTTGCCAAAGACCCTCTTCGCTTCGCGAAGCTATTTTTTTTAGTCTGAGTTTGCAAACTGATGCGATGCGTGCCCGCCCGGTTGTTGCGTGATGCACAAACGCGGCTCGCTTTGTCTGCCCACACCGGCTAGGGGTGGAATCTCTGCCAGTGGTCGCGAACGTTGCATATTGGACGCACGTGAGTGAAATGTGGAAAAAGAAAAACAACTTAGAGCCATTGAACAGACATCAAAGGCAGTTTCTCGCTTACTTGGCTTCCCTGGGACAATTCCAAATAAATATAAATAGTTAATACGTAAAATTGTGGGAGCAGAGAGAACATTTGGTACTGGACTGCACGTGGCAAGTTTATTGTTTGTTTCTTTATCATCGATACTTCATCTTGAATAAGAGAACCTAGGAGCATGATTATCTACATTACTTCTTGCAATTTGAAAGTTACATAATTGTTCTTGGTTACATATCCATACTTCCGAAGGGTTTAATGTCATTTGGACTTTAGTCGTGCATTGGCAAGTTTCACAAAACTGATCATGTATTCGATAGTTATTGGACATAAACGTGAGTGGTAACTGCTCGCAGTGGTGTCATCGAAATAAAGAGAATATGCCTCCATGATTAAAAAAAAACCCCATCACAATGCTTCTTGTATGTTGGGGTGAGTAATGGTGCAGTGGTTAGAGCCCCGACTCTGCGATGAGACTTGCGAGTTGTGTTCAATTCCTTGTTTCATTCACGCTAAAACAACTGACATTGAGCAGTGCTCATCTCCGATGCTGGCACAGAGTCAGCGGTGGACAGAGGAGATCACCAGAGGAGACAAGTCTCCCCATTGGACACTCACTTGTTAGCGTCCCGCAAAAAATTGTACTTGGTGAATCCCAGAGGGATGATTTCACTGATGTACCTCCTGACCGCAATTTGAACTCACAAACTTTCCATTGTGAGCCGAGCGCTCTGCCACAGAGCCACTCTATGGGATGCATACCCACAGGGTGGCTCTGTGGCAGATCTTCCTATAGAGATCTCCATTTGGAGATCCCCTCTAGAGATCCCCTCTAGAGATCTCCCTCATTGATCCCTGAATCGTGCCTGTGATCTGTGACAATTGGTGTAAACGTAGAGGGCCTTCTCGGGTGTGGCGCTTAAGATGTGAAACTCTCTTCCACTGGCCCTCAGATTGGCTCCGAGCACCGAGGAGTTCGGGAAACTGCAAGATCTCATTTTTTTAATTTGAGCGTTTCCCTTGAGTATGTCCCCGCTTTGTAATATATATATTTTTTATATGTGTCTTGATTGTATAGGTAGGACTACCTTTGTTTAATTAACACTGTAATGTATTGCCATGCCTTGTTTAGTAGGGGGGGGGCGAGTTTTTACCCCAAAAAATCAATGGAATGCTTGAATGAACGAATGATGACGCGCCTACCGCATACACATTGAATCTGCAAATAAATACTGTGCACGGTAAACCTTGCAAGGCAAGGTAAACCTGTTATATTTGCGACGCTGCCATTGTACACCTGGACGTTTATCAGCACAGTGCAAGAAAGGTGTTCAGCGAGTCGCAGCTGGCAGTGTTGAGAAACGGCGCAACACGGTGGGAGCGTTCTATTCGTTTGCTAAAAAGTGTCCCCGCGGGAGTGGGATTATGCACACGCCATTGTCGTGGCTCCGAATAGAGACCGAGCAAAGGCCGCAACGAAAACTCAGCGGCAGGCGGATATTTTGAAGCCGCTACAAGTCAGGGAGGCTTGAGAGTTAAAATTGTGGCTTTCACGGTCGACTCCGACGACTCGTCATCCCTCCAGCGTCGCTAAACGAGCACTGCTTTGATGGAAATGACACGTGGAGGCACTGACCTCTTGACACGTGACACGTGCGCGGAGTTTCCACCACTCTCTTGCCCGAGAGGCAGCACACGAGGCAAGTGCTGTCCGATGCTTCTGTTTCACAGCCACCTGGCCAACATTGCACTGTGTGTGTGTGCGCGCGCGCAAGAGGCTCTCTGAAAAAGGAATGAACTTCGGCTGGGCGTGTTTGGGGGCGCTGTAATACAATAAAAGCTGACTGAAATAAAAGCGGCGCAAAGCCAACCAAATAAAGGGCCCATTGCGTGAGAATCTCGAACCACGAATGAATCGTTGGCATTGACTACATGTTGTTATTGATTTTGCTCAATGATTTGGCCACAACGGCGCCTCACGCCGCTCCCCGCTCTTACTCTTAAACGGGAATTTGTTTAAGTTTAAAATCAAATACATTTGGAAAAAAAAATAATCCACACTGTATTGTGAGCAAGGAACCCAGGGGTGTGGCATCCCTCAAACCTTAATGGAGCTCATGCACAGTTAATTATTTTTGGTATCATAAAAACATCATGTTTATTCGTTTCATTTGTATACTCTAATATACTCCATGGCACACATGGAGATTTTTTATGTATTTCAGAAATGTGTCGTTAAAAAACCGAATTTATATATTGGCAGCTGTCTGCATAAGCACCTCCGATTTAGCACGGTTGTCTAGGTAGGGTGCGAAAGAAGTTCAACACACACATACACAATACGTCACGTGGCACATATCTGGATTAAACATCAATATTAACAGATTGGGAACAACAGAGTGATATGTGTCATTTGTATGATTGGTGCGTGTTTACACGTGCAGGCACGAATAATAATTGTAATCATTATGCAATCTAATTCTAGTCTGCTACCTATTCCAAGTATGATTTAAATAATCCATAATAGATGTTTTTTGGGTTAGATCGAATAAATATAAAAATGTGTCGCTAAAACCGCCACCACCCGACACAGCCAACTAGTAAGGGTTGTACAACATTTACAATCCGAGTTCGACGTTTCACCATTAAATACAACTAGCTTCACCAGGCGACAGCCAGATTTGTTGTGGCTTGGCTCTCCAACACACCGGTGTGCTGGACTAGTAACGATTTGGCCACGTTCTGTTTACGTGACAACCCTTACTAGTTGGCTGTGTCGGGTGGTGGCGGGTTTTAATGACACATTTATATATTTACGCGATCTAACCTAAAAAAAACCCCTCTCTATTATGATTTAAATCGTCAATGTTGGGATCACTGGTGCAACTGTACACACAGTAAAACCGTATATTTTGTACTGACTTTGTATACAGTGTTGCATATTAGGGGCTGTAACAGTGCATATATGTTTTTGTAAACGTTACATTGAAAATGTAGCGTGATTTGTAAAAGCAGACGTGTGCTCGTGTAGTTATCATTTGATTAATGTTTCGCTTTCTTCTCCCGTTGCTTTGCAGCTGCGAGCTGATATCGTGCCCAAGACTGCAGGTAAGGAGCGGTCCCACATTGCACATCAGGTCTGTGAGTGTGTGAATGTAGTGCTGCACGACCACACTAGTAACCGGGGGGTTCTAAACTACTGACCTATTTTTTTTATTTCAGCAGGTAAGGCCCACTGAGCTATACAGCCCTTTTTCCGACGCGGCCTGGCCACAAATGATAGCTCAGTGAAGGGACATTATCACGTGGACATTTAAAGCAGCCAAAAACTCTAAACGCGTGTTTCTAAATGTGGAGGGGAAAACTAAAGGAAGACCTGGAGAAAAATCTACACGATTACGGGGAGTGAGAACACGCAGATTCCAAATGTACGAGCGTCAGGGTCGGGATCGAACCCACGGCCTGCTGCAAATTGGGCGAGGTAGTCAACATCTCGCCAACGCGGCGATCTTGGCCACGCACACCAGTGGCAATTGGTACCTGTACTTGGTCCGGCCCTCCTCTAGGTTGATTCAGCCTAAAGTGAGTACTTCAGAATCAGAATTGTATTTTTACAGGAGGAAACCGATGAGCTACAAAGCTCTTTTTCACAGATGTCCAGTAGGGGCGGTTAAGAACGTTACAACGTCAACAAACAATACAAAAATCACGACAGGAGTGCAAAGTATAGGAAAGGTAAACAAATAACTTAAACATATACAAATAAAACTACATTATTAGTTTTTATCTTAGCAGGCAAAGCCCACTGAGCACCTGTTGCAGTCAACGCCAGTAGTAAACAGGCCAAGTGGCAATGCATGCGTGTTGCGGGCTGTATCACTCTCGTGTGTGAGTTATTGTGGCTCTGCAGGCGCTAACAGCACCTTAAAGCATTGGCCTGCAGTCCACATGGGGATCTGCGTGTGTCGGTAGTGTCGTATTTGGAGCTTTGGCATAGCAAGTTCGATTCTCTGCCCAGTAAACTACCAGTTGTAATTGGTATCTAAATTTGGTCTGGGTATCCACTCGGGCAACTCGGCTCAAGATGAGTAACAGGCGTGACGGTATCATGAACATAACGTGCTACCAAATGCGTGTTCACGAGTAACATCTACCCCAAATTCTGTGCGTACTGCCCGTTCATTATGATGCCATATATATATGTCAAAGTATCATTGTCCTAGCGAAATTTGGGATGCTGCCATCGATGCGATTTACTTTGTACAATGAAGTCCTCATTGTACTCGATTGACTCCAAATGGATGATGGGCTGAGTCAACAATGTCCAACCAGAATTAGAATTTGCAACCTTCCATCACAGTGATGAAATGTGCAGTGGATACCTACAGGCTATCTATAGATCGTGATGATGATAACGATGACGACGACGATGACCACCACAGTGGCACGTGACCCCAAACAAGTTCAAGGTTATTTTGTTTAGAACTCAGGTGAGAAATCAGGACAGTCTCAAACACCAAACACAGTACATATTCTTGGTTCTTTCGGTAAAGTCACGTAGAAGGGAAATAATACAATAATACAAATAAAACATATTTTTATGTTTTATTGTTTTTATTTTCCTTCTACGTGACTTTACCGAAAGAACCAAGAATATGAATCCCTGCAGTCACGACAGCTTTAAATCAAAATTTAAACACAGTACAATTACACCGCACAGTATTGAAATATCTAATTTTCACTTCGTTGCTTGTGCCATGCGTTAGCTTTAACCAAAGTGATGCCTTCTGAATTATATTAAGTGCAGCGACGTACCAGGGTCAGGGGTGAGTGCTGTTCTTATAACTCGTGAGCCGAAAGATTACGTAACTGTCACCGCAGCCAGATTTTGCAACCAGCGCGCAAACTCGGACCATATAAAAAGCCGCACGGTCGCGACTGACGTTGCCGGGACTTTAATGCCCCCAGTTCTGTTCGAATCTGAATGTCCAGATCGTCGCAGGAACTGAGCCATTAAAGCCTGTGCCGGTTGCCTCCCATACAAGCACGATGACCGACTACTTGGCTATCTAGTCCACCTGGAGTGAATATGCAGGCCTCTTATTGTTGTTGTTTCAGTTTTAGTACAGTATATCGCGCTCGCCTGTTTGCCATTGCAGGTTTTAAATTAAAAAATCAGGTGAGCGGAGCTTGGTGGAGGGGGGGGGGATCAGTGTTGTAACTCGTGGAGGGCATTTATAAAAAAAATAATTAAAGCCGGAGTGTAAACGGCCGCACCTTCTGGCATCGAGACGACAACCCGCCCGAGACACCACACCCTTGACCTGGGGACACACGCTCGCACGCACGCGCACACACGTGCGTGTGCGCGGCTGTGCGTGTAAGGAGCGGTGACGTAGTGGGTTCGTGCGCTTGCTGCGCCGCGAGGCCGGCACACCCAGTGTTCATATCCTGTGAAAATGGAAATACATCGGCGGCAAGTGTTTTTAGTACCTGTAGCGGCCCTCCTGTAAGTTGGTTCAGCCTTAAAGCGAGAGTATGTGGCCTGATGGGGAGTGTACACGCCGGGGATCGGCAACCAATATAACAAGAGTATTTATTTTTTTCCAAATTAGGTGGGGGGAAAAAAAACCAACCCGCAATATTTAAAGAGCCGCAAAATATCTGAATAACGTCACGAGGCAGTCCCTAAAGAGCCGCATGTGACTCTGGAGCCACAGGTAGCTGACCCCTGGGCTAAAGCACAAAGACAGCGTGGCATCGTGCTGACTACACTGGCCCAGAGTGCTCGTTAAGAGCACTTATACCAACACTCTGTATAGGCTGTATGGAGATATTTGTTGATGTGTGTGTAATGTTGTGATGGTGAGGGCCCTATCTTTGATCTCGGCAACTCCACTCGCAATCAGAAGATCTTGAGTTAAAATTCCCGAGGGAAATCCACATTGGTTGTCCTATTGAGAGACTGGCCTATTCCATAGCAATATAGACATTTCCACCGCTAGCTTCCGTCCACCAACGTCCATTGGCAACACCCAATGCTCATTTGAGAGTGGAAGTTCGATGCCTGGCATTGCACGCAAGTCGCAGTTTTTTTTTATTTAGCCTGAACTTCCCCTAGGTCAACTCGGCCTGATTTCAACTCCCGGTGCATTGTGTAAATGCTCTCACTGGAGAGGCTTGGTGGCCAGACATGCACAAGACTCCTTCATGTGCCACGTTAACTATAACACGTGCTCACATTTGCCCCAATCGCCTATAAGGATAAATGTCGATCTTTATCCCCTTGTGTTTATGCCCTGAGCGGTGGTGTTAGTGGCGAATATTTTAACCAGTCCTGGGCCTCCCCTAGGTCGACTCAGCCTGAAAATCAGTACCTGGCGTGATGTGCAAACATCAGCATCGGGGGAGACAAAATTGACTGGGTGTGGTGCTGGCCCCCGGCCACCTCGCGTGCCCTGTGGGCCTCCTCCGTAGGTGCTCGCCAACAGCCCTTGCACTGACAGTTTGCAAAAGGCTACACGAGGGATTGTTGTCTTTGTTTATGCCCACGCTTGCACGCCAATGTGGGGCGTGTAGAATTTTCCTCTGGTATGCGCACTCTATTATCAATAGCCCAATGAGCAGCTACTTCTGCGCCAGTGAAAAGGCTCAGTCAGTCATTTTCAATCCTCGCGCTAAAATGCGCAATACGCATTAACCACAGCACGCCACCCACTTTGGACTGCGTGTCAAAGAACTTGTGACATCGTTCACGAGAGAGGCCCATCGTGCCGCACATTCTCATAGCCCAAAGCCCAGATATGTAAGCATTGCGTAAGTAAATCAGACGAAACTATAAACTATTAAACCATTTTTTTTTATTTCACCAGGTAAGGCCCAATGAGCTATGTAGCCCTTTTTCAGAAGCGACCTGGCCACAAATGAGAGCTCAACGAAGTGGCTTGTCACGTGGAAATGTATAGCAGCCAAACACTCTAAACGCACGTTTCTAAATGTGGAGGGAAAAACTGGAGGACCCGGAGAAATATCCACGCGACCACAGGGAGAACACGCAAACTCCAAATATACAGGAATCAGGGTCGGGATCGACCGCCTGTATTCCAGGCGACGTAGTTAACATCCCGCCATCATGGTGCTGGAGTGATATTCAAGCGGTCTGTGCTCAAACGGGCATCGGATTAGTCTCATCTATTCATGGCCCTGAGTCAGAGCTGGAATTTCCATATTCCATGGACCAAGTGAATGCTGTCCAAACACTGTTGGTGTTCACTTGGTGGGGATCGTATTATTTGCTCCAGAATAGGGGCCTCAGATGGTCTTGGCTGGGAGTGGAACTCACACACTCATAATCGGGAGCTCAATACTAAACTGTATCCTGGGTAAATGTGAATACACGACCATCTAAATACGAATGGAGTGGTGGAACAGGGGTGGGAATACTATGCTCTGAATCTGGTGACCCCTGGCCCCCCTATTGCCAATCCGTATTGACCAGTACAGTGAAGTATTGTCAAACAACCCCGTGATCAACATGGCATGGGGAGGCATTTATCCAGCAGTAAGCTGACTTAGGGCTCTAACCGTCTAACGCATTAAAAAAATACAATCTATATACACAATGGAGTAACTCCCCTACATCCCTACATATAGAACGCCCATACAGGAATAATCGATTATTAAACAGTTTGAATTTTCACAGTCGTTAAAGCTGTGCGGTTGAATGCCGACGTTCTGTAACAGATAGGGAAACTTGTGCTAAAAAAAGACTCGAAAAGCTTGAGTGATCTTGAACAGAAGCCTTCAAAACAATCACGGCCGAGGTGCTGGTGGAACACCCGGGAGTCTTGAACATCCATGCGATGTGTGCGTCGCCAATGTCTTGGCAGATACACGCCGAGTTTAAAGGGATGATATTCGGGTGATATAGTTTCACACTACAAAGTACATTGTAAGTGCGACATTATAATATACATTACAAGGTCGCATTCGTTACACACAAAGTGCTTGCCACAAATGAACCACAATTACCTTGCTGATCTCGTCAAGGGACATAAACCATCATCACATGAACTCCGGTCATCCTCGCAGCGACTTTTGGCTGCCCATTGAACAAACACGGTCGCTGCATCGCACACTTTCACATGTGTTTCTGCGGCCGTCTGGAATGCTCTTCCTTCCGATATTAGGAAGGCACTGGAGCTATGCAAGTTTGAAAACTTATTTCTTTAAAACTGCTTTTTGTGATTACTTTTTTTACTTCCCCCGCACCTTCGATTAGCACGCTTGGCTATGTACGGTGCAAAAGAAGTTCAACATACATACAAAGTGTGCGCGTGGTTATAGTTTTAGCGACCTTTATTTACTATTATTACGCTTGTTTAATCCAGGAAAGTCTCACCGAATCTCTTTTTCAAGAGTGGCGGTGGTGGGGCGATGATGATTCTAGATTTGAAGTTTTCGTGACTGCAAGGATCCATATTCTTTGGTTCTTTCGGTAAAGTCACGTAGGTAAATAATAATAATAAAATAATAATAAAAAATACGTGATCTGATCCCATCCGTAAAGAATGTCATTCCTGACTTACAGTACCCTGGTGTCTACAAACTGAGTTGTATTTGTGGCGATTGTTATATCTGACCGCATTAGCGAGCACAAGTCAGATTTGAAACACGGTAGGACAAATTCTTCTGCCGTGGCTGACCACTGTTATAACTCTGTGGGCACTCGTGATATTGTTTTTTTTCCGAGAACAAGGTGCTCTGCAAACCTTTGGGCTACTACCAAAGGTTTGTTCCTGAAGCCATCCAGATATATAAACATAGACATAACTTCAACCGAGAAGATGGGTACGAATTGAGCAATCATTGGAAGGATGTTATTAACCAGGTAAAACCTTAACTGCTTTATAGTTTGCCTTCGTATCCGCATCGCCAGTTTCTTCAGCCTCCTACCCTCCAGTCCCTCTCACTTCCCAGAACCGGCATTTTGTCGTAATCGAGCTCGGATTGGACGTGATGTGCTCGGGTTGGAGCTTGCACTTGCAAGCCCCGGCAATGTGTCGAGCTTGGGCTCGGGTTGGACGTCCCACTTCTCATTGTGTGGAGCTTGCACTCCGCCACTCCCCCTACCCCACACCCTCACCCCCTCTCTCTCTCCTCCCTGGCTCCTTCCCCCCCCCCCTCTTACGTATATATAGCCTCGTGTCACAAGTAGCCTCCTCTTGCCCATTTTCAGCAATTTGTTTATTGCTGGGGTTGTTTCCACCTGATGACGGGCACTTGTGTCGCGCCCGAAACGTCGCGATGATGATTGCTATATGTCATCCTAATTGAGTAATTTTCGGGTATTTTTTTAAAATTAAATATAAATTTGGCCTGCTCTTTTGCGAAAGACGTCACGGGATCTGTAAAGTCCACTTTCAAGCGGATGGCGCGTATTTTAATGGTTAAAACGCACCGCCATGTTAATGTTAGGTCAAACCTACTGTCTAATTATAATTAAAAAATAACGACAGTATAATGTATTATTATGGATACCCCGGTGCATATAGCCAGGCAGTGGTGGCTATGCACGTGGCCTATAATACAGCACTGGAGGCGTGGGTTGGTTGATCACACAAATGTTGTGAAACTTTCTTCACATGTCCATCTGTATGGGTATCGAGTGTTGCACCCTCGCACGCGTGGGTTTTTCTCCAGGTGCTCCGGTTTCCTCCCACTTGTACAATAAACACTGATTAATTGGCAGAACACATCTTAAAATAAAAGCCCAAATTTGAATCCTCCTGAAAGAGTCTGACGACTCAGTGTGACCTTCCTGGATAAATAATAATAATAATTATTATGACTACTTTATGTCAAACAATTTAGTCATATAGCAGGATATGGCTCAATTGGTGGGGCAGCACCTGGCTGCAAACATGCAGTTGATTTCATATCATGGCCAATGTTAGCTCACAGCCCTACCATCATCACTCTAGGGTCAATAAAGTAACTACTATCTGGTAAAACTGCACAACTTGGTGGCAGGCTGGTTCCTGCCATAGTAATTCCCAACTGGATCATGATGAGCCAGTAGTCCATGGAGCATAAGGGCATTATTATATTTGGTTTATATAAGTGAAGTTACATAGCTTCAAAAGCGGAGATAATTGTTCATATGATCTCTCACTCAGTTAGATAAAGAATACTCTACCATGTTCACAATTGTTTGCTCCTCCAAGAAGCAGAGACTGGATTCCGCCCCGGTACACTGAATCTGGAGGCATGTGTACAATTGCTAACGTATCGATGCATTTGGAGAAAGCGGGTGTTGTTTTTTCTGCACCTTTTTTTTAAATAGAAAACTTCCGCGCTCTGTGCACCGGGGAAAAAGGCTTCGGGTACAAGGGGTCTAAATTCCACCGTGTCATTCCAGGGTTCATGTGCCAGGTAAGACGGCTACAACTGGAGTTTGTTCCGCTGGTGCACATCCAGAAACACTTAAACATTTTCACTTTCTGCCTCTATATGCCACTACTGGGAAATGTTATTCTATAAATAATGACATTTTAATATTTAAATAAAAAAATGAAGGCTGTTCTTTTTTTGGGAGAGCTTTCAAAACGTATCAGTTTTCGCAGAATCAAACGCACACCAATGGGGGAAAAAGTGAATCGGAAAAGGAGATGCTGTCGCGAGCAAAGAATCTTCAAGACGATGTTAGCTTTGTGTAATGAGATTAAAATAGGACTTTAAAGTCGCGGTTAGGTGCTTCCCAGTCAAGTTACGAAGGGGTGACTCATATTAATGTGCAGTACAGTAAAGTCACTAAATCACTCCTCATCGTGACTTTTTAAAGTGCCTTTGTTGTTGTATAATAAAAACATAAAAACCAGTTTGAGACAGCCCAGAACACACGGCTTAGGTGGATGTATTCAGGATAAGGGTTGTCTTAAAAAAAACACTTTCAAAAGTCACGATGAGGAGTGCTTTAGTGACTTTACTGTAGAATTTAAAGGCGTCACATCTTGGTAACTTCGCTAGAGAGCACTTGACCGAGACTTTAAAGTCAAGATAAGTGCTGTGTCTTTTTGGTTTGTGTCTCCCATTCAATCAGGGTGGGAAACCTACAGCACTTTTGCTGTATCTGAAATGTGGCCCACACACACATAATGCCTGCTGCCACTTTAATGTGGCCCACAAACTATACATATCCATCCCAGCAAGCGTCTTAGCAGCTCCGATTGAGTACTACCTTTGATGTGGTAACGCTGGGTTTTAAATGTTATCGCGCTAGTTTACTGCTATCACTGCCAAAGGTTGTGCGAAAGTCCTAATTGGCCCTCAGTAAGCACATAATTCTCCACCCCGACGCTAAATGTAAAGACCAAGCACAGCAGTATGTTATTCTTCATGAGTTTTTTTTTAATGTGTACCGTGTTGTGATTTAAACCATTTTTAGAATGTCCGCACCTCCGATCAGCACGCTTAGCTACGTGTGGTGCAAAAGAAGTTAAACATGCATGTATACATTTTAATGTTTTAATTCACGTGACTTTTGGAGAATATGGTGCATCAACTGGTGGTCAGCCCCAGTCTTCTCTGATGCTTCACCAACACTTAAGAGCCCGATACATATATTAGTGAATTTTTTTTCATGTGATTAAAAGCGTCCTTTTTTCCCTCAGTTTTATTCTAATGGCGCTATTTGTAAAAAAAAAATGCACGACAATAATTTTGCAATCAGAACCCTCATAGTGCAGTCAATACTCCCGAGTGTTAGAGAATGGCCCACGGAAGGTGATGTCAGAGAGCTACTCCCAAGATCCCTTCAAGTTACCGTTTTACCCACACTAGGGGGGCCAACACATTCCCACATGCCCTGAGATGTTCCAAGTGTCCCATTGGCAGTCAAAGCAACTCGTTTTTAATCCTCGGAAAATGAAATGTATTCAAATTAAGGTGAAAAAAAAATCCCCGAATTTATTGTGACGGGTGTTTTTTGAGGGTGCACTGTTATGGACATTGAAACTGAACGTAGGAGGAGAAGTAGAAGGTCAAACAAAACGAGCCATCGATAACCACAATTAGCATGACGAAGAAAAGTTAAAAAGGGATGAATGTACAAAGACAACACGGAACTTTTTTGTAGGAATTGAATGAGATTACAGATCCTCGAAGACAAAGTGATTGGTGGTTGATCATAGTGAACACAGTGAGCATGGCATCAGCAAACATAACAATTATCAGCGCTTAAACAGTCTGATGGAACCACAATGCGAACAATTTGTTCACAACAAATATGCCGATGTGACTTCTCACCATCGGTGGTGGAAATGATCAAAGCAATGCAACTCGGCAGGTTATTTTTTGTCACGATGTGAAATTAGTCTTCTTTTTCCCCCTCTCAAGACTTTGCTATACAATTCACATACAGAACCTTCACATAGGAATGAAGTGCGATGCAACTGCTGAATTCTCACATCTCCAGGAGAGTAAAGTCAACTTCATGATGGACAAGTTCCATGGTGACATGAAGCACCAGCCTGCAGGGGAATGGGGTTCTACATGTAGAGGGCAGTCAGCCAAGTAGGTTTGCAATATCTGTGAAGTAGGGATGGTTTTTTCGTATCCTATTTTGGATATTAGATTATTTTCTATTTTTTTATTTGATTTTATTCGGTTCTTTGTTCATGCATAATAGAGGGTCTTTTTTGGGTTAGATCGCGTAAATATATAAATGTTGTGTCGTTAAAACCCGCCACCACCCGAAACAGCCAACTAGTAAGGGTTGTCACATAAACAGAACATGCCAATTCGTCACTCGTACAGCACACCGGTGTGTTGGAGAGCCAAGCCACAACATTTACAAACTGAGTACGACGTTTCGCCAGTAATTACAACTAGCTTCATCAGGCGACAGCCAAATCTGGCCTATTATCTTTGTTTATGCACAATTTCTAGTGATCCTGAATATCATTAATTGAATTGTATTTTCATACAAAGTTCCATTAAAAACATAATTTTAACGTCAGTATTTTATTATTTTAATGATGTAGGCAAAAGCGATGTCAAGCGTTGTTGATAAAGTGCCATCAGGTGATGACAATATTTTGTACGCAGGCCTGATTTATTTTAATTTTACTTTAAATGCCTTATACGCACGCCGACTGTGCAGTGTTTGAGCGGTCTACAATGTTCCCTGAGTTTGTTCCCCTCTGGGTTACCTGAATTTTCATAGCTGTCAACCCATACGGTTTAGCCGTAGTCTTGTACAGGGACGTTGAGTATCCAGGTCCATACGGCGTACGGCCGTTTCAATACGGCCAAAAAAATGTCTATTTGTTTGTGTTTCTCTCTTGTGATGGGACTTTGTAGGATGAACGTTGAGATTTATAAGGGCACGGGGTGACCAATAAGGTCTGAATTGGTCTGTAATAAGTTAGGTCACTGATAAGGGGTTGACAGGTGTGGGCTTTAAGACCACGTGCGGAAATATGAAAGAACGAATTTGACTCGGGAACTCGCCTAGGCTTTCCTGGACTAAGGGCAGAATTGCAATTATTATTATCGTACGTGGAAGAACCATAGGAGTTGGCTCAACTGCTCTATAGCCAAAAGCTTGTATAATAGCTAAATAAAGAAATAGATAAATAAATTTAGCAAACTTTGCCAGGCCATGGCTCAAGTACCCCCCCCACACACATGTGCAAACAGCTACCGTTGGAGCTGTGGTTTGGCTTTAGGGGTACAGTGCGGCAATTGTTGGGCTAGAAGTGCCTTCAGATCCCATCGGAGGGCACCGTTGGCTATGAATCATAGCTCTCCATAGCGTGCTGCTGTTTTTTTTATCAATCAGAATCCCAACTCAGACAGCCTTTAGGTGTTTTTTTATCATTTAGGCTGTTGGGGATGATTGTGTATGGGGAGGGGTAGTGTAGTGGTTAGCGCACTGCACTATGAACCCTGGCCACCCGAGTTCGATTCCCTCTCACGGCCAACACCAGCGACGATTATCTGCACTGGTCCTGGGCCTCCCCTCGGTCGACCCAGCCTCAAAATGAGTACCTGGTGCGGTGTGTAAATATCGCCACTGGGGAGACAAAGGCGGCCGGGCGTGGTGCTGGCCACCCACTCCGTTGCGGCCTTCGTAGGTGCTCGCTAACAGCACGTGCCCCAACAGTCTACGAGGGATCTTTGTCTTTGTTTCTCCAAGCAGGGTATGTGTGTGTGTGTATGTCTTTGAACCAGTCCTTAAGTCTCCAGTAAGTCGACTGAGCCCCAAATGAGTACCTTTTGCGATGTGTAAGCATCGCTACTTGGGGTGACAAAGGCGTGATGCTGGCCGCTCCGGCCTTCATAGGAACTCGCTATCAGACCTTGCCCCAAAAGTTTCAGGCTATATGGGGCATATTTGTCTGTGTACTTGTCCACAGATACATTTTTAGTTTCTGTGTAAATTACACGACGATATGTTCTGTAAAAAAAAACCCCTACCCACACTGTTTCTATATTGGCCGGTTTGGCGGGATGTGCCTGCTTCACTTTGCAGACAGAAGTCACCATTCCCGAATACAAAGCCGAGCCACAACATTGAGTAGTGCAGTTGTTCATTAAAACTGTTATTTCTTTAAATACGCTTGCATGATTAATATCAACAATGATTGCACCACCTGCTCCAGTATGGCTGTGGGAGTTATGGTGCGAGGTGAATGCCCACTGAAGTGACTCCCTGCCAGGGCAGATTTTGTGCACGCGAATTTGGGGTCTGTTTTTAAAGCTGTTGTGAAATTGCGATTCCACAAAATGGATTTTCAAAAGCGTGTGCTCTTTGGGCTCCCACTCGAGTTAAATGGGCCACTTTTGGGCACGTATGCCCCCCCCCCCCCCCCCCACCAAAAAAACCCCCCAACAATCCGCCAGTCCGGCTCCCCTCTGCAGGAAGTAGGGTGACAACACTGGCGTGGAAAACGCCGCAGTCAGAGGAGGCTGATTAACGTGGTGAGGGTCGCTCAACAGAAACCCACCACAGACTTAGATCCTGAGTTCTCATCTGGATTTTTTAGTCACCCAGAGAGAAAGTATTGGCATTAAACAGATTGTTTTTTTTTTCATCACGATGATGAAACAATAAGAATAGGTTTTACCTTTCGTTTTAAAGCTTTCGTGACTGCAGGGATTCCTATTCTTGGTTCTTTCGGTAAAGTCACGTAGAAGGGAAATAATAAAATAATAATAAAAAACCAAGAAAAATGAATTGCTGTGGTTTTCACACCTGATGATGATTGCTTGTGTTGCAATCGAAACGTCGTGATAATTGTATTGTTTTATTTTTCTAATTTTATTATTTCCCTTCGACGTGACTCTACCAAATGAACCAAGAATAAGTATTATCCTTTCTGGCAATACAACGGTAGGTGTTAAGATGTTCAAATACCAAATAGATACATTTTTCGGGTCATCAAGTGTGCATTAACCACACGTACTCGTGGCAAAACATGCAAACACCCATGCACCCTCTTTATGGCCTTATCTCACCAGTGTTCGACTAGCGAACGTCAAAGACAAAATACGTATCATAACATTTATAGCTCGGGTTGAGCGAGTTATATCTATGGGAAACTTTTTTCCAGTGTCAAAATGATGAATCAATAAGAATAGCTTTCATCCTTTCTCGCAAAAAAAAATCTACATTTTGTTTTACAACATAAACCCGCCATCTAGTGTTGGATAAGTGTTAATTAAAGTGACTTCACAGGAGTTCCGAGACATTCCCAAGGACTGTTCTGACAACTGTTGGTGGCACTCCGCTTCTTTGTGGGTGCGCATTCGGAATGGGAATGTCTGTTCCACATGCCATTGACGCTGACGGTGCAATAGGAATTAACAGCTTAGTTGGTGGCAAAGGAAAAACAAGAGATGCGACTCCCACCAACAATTAAAAGTCAATAAAACTCGGCCTCATTCATCTTTGTGCTTCAGAATTAATCTCCAAGACTTGGAGGGCCATACTAACCCACCACCGAGACGCTTTAGGGTTTAAAGTTAATATCCGATTTTATATTGGCTGACCGAGGCGCCTCTAAGATTCCTAGATTTCAGCTTTAATTCCAGAAATCAAGGCCTACAATGCAATACTGAAAGGTGTAACTTTGTCTTACGCAGCATTGAATGTAAAGCAGGAAAATAATGTAACGGACCGCTATTCCACATAGTTTTTTGTTAAATATTGTGTATCACGTTAAATTACTTTGCTGTACAGTTTCTATTATTTAAGTAATGAAATTCACAGACACTAAGCATAGGCATTCATTATCAGATATTTAAGTGCAATGCAGCTCTGGTTGTCCAGAGGAAAGGTGAATAGGTTGGTATAACATTGTGCCTCATGTGACACAATAATGGGTTGCTATTACACATTGCTCACCATTGCTTGTAATCGGGTCTATATCTCTTCACCTTTGTCAAATTGGCGACCGCTTGTTTCATGTGTGACTGTGCAAGCTTTTGCGGTGACTGAAAATAATTGGGCGAGACTCCAGGCTAAAATAACCATCATTGGTGCTTTGATAAATAAGTATGGATAGTGTTATAAAATTACAGATAACGTTACATTGGAATTACATTTGAGAGACGGAGAAAGGAACGCGCGTTAGAGAACATACTCGGGTAAAATACATGATTGTAATTGTTTAGAAAAGTAAGTTTGACTTGGGTAGGACACGTGACGAGAAGGGATAGCCATTGGTCAAGAATGATCACGGAGTAACAGTCGAGGGATGCAGTGCGTTCCAAGAGGATGTCCATACTGAGGAGATGGAGCAATACAGTCAGCTTTGTGTGCAGGTGCCGATGTGAAGCACGGGAAGCTGACGGTGAACTGCTGAGAAGAATGAACGTAGCCTATGACTGTTCCCTGCTGATTCCTGCTGTCGATTTCCTCAGGGTGGAGACTTCACCAAGGGCAACGGAACTGGGGGCAAGTCCATCTACGGCAACACGTTTGAGGATGAGAACTTCACGATGAAGCACATGGCCTCGGGTGAGAATAAGATTAGGTTGATAAGAGGGCTTTTGTAGATGACTCTCAATGTGTGTGCCTTTGATCGTGTTTTAACTTGCCATTTTCATTGCTGTGGAGATGCATTTTTGTGGTGTGTGGGTACCTCCACAGCTTTACAAGATTCCTCGTGTTGGCCCTGCCAGCAGTGGCGTGAACAAGCAACGTCAGGGCTGCATCTTTAACTTTAGATATCGTCTGCCTATGACCAAATTGCCTGGAATGTTGATCTCATCCGATTGTAAACAAGTTTGAGGATTTCGATTTAAAGCTTTCGTGACTGCAATGATTCATCTTCTTTGGTTCTTTCGGTAAAGTCACGTAGAATGAGAATAAAATAATAAATTGATAAAATAAAATAACACAATAATATTCTCACGACGTTTCGGCCACAACACAAGCGGCCTTCATCAGGTGAAGGGAGCGAGACTGTCTGGTAGGACAGCGCTGGAGTGAGAGAGCCACGTTCAGATCACGGCTTTTAAGCTGTGTGAGAGGAACAAAGAGCCTTGACGAAGGAATTAGCATAAAATTTAGCATTGAAAAGGCTGAATGATTAGCTTGTGACTGGTCACAGAAATAGCTATGTTAAAAGTTAAAGCATACACATCCGCAGAGGCACCCATTGTTAAAAGGAATTAGCATAAAATTTAGCATTGAAATAGCTAAATTAAGGCATTCGCTTGTAACTGCTACAGAAATAGTTACGTTGAAGTCAGAGCATACACATTCACCAAGGCACTTAGTACAAATCAAAACAGGAGAATTTAGCATTGAAATAACTAGGCGAATTTAGCATTGAAATAACTGGGTGATTTGCTAGTGACTGGTCACAGAAATGACTACAAATCTGAGCTATTCACAGTACTATATAGTGAACCAATAAAAACTAAAATATAAATTACCTTCATGTTATCAATAAACTCTATATTCTCCAATCAGCTAAGCTACCAACCATAAGTCGTTATATATCACAATGCTATATGGCGAAAAAATGGGTGGATTCTTACCCTCAAATTTCCGTACCACGGATAGCTACGGGCCCCGTTCAGACGGACGAGTTCGTCCATGGTCGGAACAGAGGAGGGGGAGAGAGACAGCTGCGAAGCCCTAGTATACTCCATGTTGTAAACCATACCATTAACCGTGGTGTGAGAGGTATTAAGAGGCAATGCTGGCGAAAGAGCTGCGGTCTGAAGGTCATCGTAAAATTACAATTAATTAAGAACAGAAATGATTTAACACATCTTTCCAGTGGTTACTGAGCCTGAATCCATCTTCTCGGTTGAAATTGTCTCTGTGCTTGTATATGTGAATGGCCTCATGAACGAATCTCTCATGGTAGCCAGTTGGTTTGCAAAGAACCTCCGTCTTGGAGAAGTCAATGTCATGTGAGCCCACTGAATTGTAACAGTGATCTGCCACGGCAGAGGAGTTCGTCTTACCGTGTTTCAAGTCTGCTTTATGTTCGCGGATGCGATCCGAGATATGTCTTTTGGTTTCTCCAATGTAGCTACTACCACAGAGGCACTTTAGTTTGTAAACGCCCATATAGCATTGTGATATATAACGACTTATGGTTGGTAGCTTAGCTGATTGGAGAATATAGAGTTTATTGATAACATGAAGGTAATTTATATTTTAGTTTTTATTGGTTCACTATATAGTACTGTGAATAGCTCAGATTTGTAGTCATTTCTGTGACCAGTCACTAGCAAATCACCCAGTTATTTCAATGCTAAATTCGCCTAGTTATTTCAATGCTAAATTCTCCTGTTTTGATTTGTACTAAGTGCCTTTGTGAATGTGTATGCTCTGACTTCAACGTAACTATTTCTGTAGCAGTTACAAGCGAATGCCTTAATTTAGCTATTTCAATGCTAAATTCTATGCTAATTCCTTTTAACAATGGGTGCCTCTGCAGATGTGTATGCTTTAACTTTTAACATAGCTATTTCTGTGACCAGTCACAAGCTAATCATTCAGCCTTTTCAATGCTAAATTTTATGCTAATTCCTTCGTCAAGGCTCTTTGTTCCTCTCACACAGCTTAAAAGCCGTGATCTGAACGTGGCTCTCTCACTCCAGCGCTGTCCTACCAGACAGTCTCGCTCCCTTCACCTGATGAAGGCCGCTTGTGTTGTGGCCGAAACGTCGTGAGAATATTATTGTGTTATTTTATTGTATCAATTTATTATTTTATTCTCATTCTACGTGACTTTACCGAAAGAACCAAAGAAGAAGTTTGAGGATGATAACTTTTTTGATATACATTAGTGCCCTTTACGCGGAGGAGGGGCATGTGGTGGAATTGAAACAACTGGGCCTTCGTTTCTCATTCAATATTTCTTTCGGAATGCTGCTAGCTGGAACGCGTGACGTCCCCCCACAAGGTTCCGTAATTCGACGCCATGGACATCCGTGCGTCATTGAGGTTTATCGTACGGGCGAGGGAAGTTACGTCTCGGGACATCTGGCAGCCCTGAAAACTCATCGCCCGACGCACATTTTCCTGCACACCATCGCACGAGCCCCCGCAGTACTATGAGGACGAAATAAGGAGAGATGCATGTGACCGGGTGCCCAAATAATTCCTCGAACAGCTTTCCGGACTGTTCCGGCTGAAATCATGCGCTTGCGTGTAACGCTGCGTGTTGCACCGCTCTACACACTCTGAAATAAGCATCCACAGTCGTTACGGATAGACCGGTCCCTGTCACAGAAAGATATAATTTATACATTCGGTATGGCTGTGGACTACCAAGGGAGATTAGCCCTAGTTATACTGTATCCCATTTCAGATAACAGAAACGTGACTGATTTTGAGCATTCCGAAAACATTCACAGTGCCACTTGATTTGCATTCTGGTTATCCTCGCAGCAGCTTTGGCTGGCCATTGAACAAGAGGGTCACTGCATTGTGTGCTTCCAGATGTCCTTCTGTGGCCGTCTGGAACGCTCCTCCGATATTAGGAAGCCGCTGGAGCTATGCACTTTTAATTCTAGAGTGAAAACTCGTTTCTTTAGAACTGCTTTTTGTGTTGAGTTTGTTGTCCTTCCCCCGCATCTCCGATTAGCATGGTTGGTGCGAAAGAAGTTCGACATACATACACAGAATGTGGTTTCATCCGGTGTATCTTCATCTGATGGCGTGACTCCGTAGTATTTTTTACTTGCCTGTGATTCGCTCTCCTGTCTCGCAGGCATTCTGTCCATGGCCAATTCTGGACCCAACACAAACGGCTCCCAATTCTTCATCTGCGTCACCAAAACCGCCTGGTGAGTGTCAAGCTTCGTGCGGCAGGAGCGATGCCGAAGAAGGGTCTGGGAGGTTTGCATGCGTTCCACTTGAAGCCTGCTGGGACAATGAGTGAAGTCAATTAATCGACATGAAATTGGGAATGACATCATTCATTGCCGTCAGTTACTCAGGTCCCTTAAAATATCCTGGCCGTTGTCATTAACATGTCTCGTGACTTGTAATCTGGTGGCGCACCGCTGTAATCCAGCGTTTTGGAGGCAAGGATTCATGTAACGGATTTAGTTTTTTTTTTATGTGCGCACATTATATGCTAATTTTACGTTTAGGCTAATCGAAGGAACAAAACTGTACAAACAAGACGAAATAACAGAAATAATATAAATTATAGTGTAAATATGAGAAAAACGAGAATCGTTTTGTGACAATTAAATCACGTAGGGTTGTGAATCATTACCTGCCCGTGGGATCAGGTATATTTCTAAAGCTTACAAATACATTTATTGGGCTGCAAGGTGGCTAGGAGATGGTCGTACATTGTTTCGGTATTTAACCCATCTGCGTGGATCCTGTAAGTGACAAGGTGGGTTTCCCCCACATACAAAACAATCCCGAACATGGATATCGCCGTTTTAACAATCCTCCTGAAAACTGGGTCTTGAGATTCAGCGAAGCTTTTGTGAACGTTAATATTATTATTATCATTACTCAACACCCACGTTATGCAATGAGACAAGGCAGAGTGTTGTAAGCCATATGAGCAAATGGTGTCTAAAAATCATACTCTGCGTAGGTTTTCTCAGGTGTGCTGGGTAGCTCTCCGATGTGAACCGAATTTAATTCAGTTCCCAAAGAAACCTAAATCATGTAATCTTCTTTGGTTCTTTCGGTAAAGTCACGTAGAATGATAATAAAATAATAAATTGATAAAATAATAAATTGATAAAATAAAATAACACAATAATATTTTATTTTATTTTATCAATTTATTATTTTATTATCATTCTACGTGACTTTACCGAAAGAACCAAAGAAGATGAATCATTGCAGTCACGAAAGCTTTAAATCTAAATCTAAATCATGTAAATTAAACTATTTTTTATTTCACCAGATAAAGTTCACTGAGCTATATAGCTCTTTTTCAGAAGCGACCTGGCCACAACTGATAGCTCAACGAAGTGGCTTACAATGTGAACATTTATTGTAGCCAAATACTCTAAGCACATGATTCTAAATGTGGACGGAAAAACCAGAGGACTTGGAGATAAATTCACACGACCATGGGGAGATCATGCAAACGCCAAATATACAGGCGTCATGGTTGGGATCGAACCCACAACCTCCTGTATACCAGGCGAGGTAGTTAACATCTCTCCACCGTGGAGCCAAACATCAGACATCATGCCGAACAACACACCGTGCAGCCCAAACACACCTCAGAGAGCTCAACTTTTATTCGTAAAAAAAAGACGTGTGTAACCCTGGCTCATGTAACTGAGAAAAGCAGCTGACTGAACCACACTGTCTTGTGATTCTCTCATTCTCAGGCTGGATGGCAAGCACGTGGTGTTTGGGAGAGTGACCAGCGGCATGGATATCATCACCAAAGTGGAGTCCTACGGAGATAGGAAAGACGGAAAGACTTCTAAGAACATCGTGATTGCCGACTGTGGCGAAATCAATTGAAGCAAACGAATGCATGCACTGCATTGCCTGGCGGTGTTTGGTGAGGTGGTGTGAGTTGGCTGCTGTTTCACAGGAATAAAGTGGCCCTGTTTTAGCTAACTTCAGCCAAATGTGAAGGAAAAGTAAATTATCTCCACCAAAAGTACATCCCCTTGAAATAGAAGTTTGATGCAAAGCAATGTTTTTCCAGACCCTTGACTGGACTTGCTCTACGTATCATCAAGTGACAAGCTATACAAGCTACTTTGAGAACATTGGCAAATAAGTTATCGAATGTGGCCTGAAAATACATTATACATCACTTTTGAGACGCTTTGCAAGTCATCAGTCAGTGTTCCCGTGCTCTGATAAGCATTGGGCAGTGCCCATCATCAATGTGTAAATTCCACATTGTCATAGCAGTAGCTCGTTTCTTCACCGACAAATATATTAAATTTACCCTGGCTGGGATTTGAACTCCTGTTTGGAAAATATCTTTCTCTGCCAGTTGAGCTATAACCCGGAGCCTTCACGCTGTACAACTTACTGTAAATGCGTGACACTTTGATGTGGTAATAAATAAGCACGGTACTTGCCTTCTCAATGTGATTACATAATTAATCACAATGACCGATGTATTTAATTTCTATATCGCAGTAAACAGCTAAATTACTCCGAATGCTAGATATGCAATTACGAAGATGTTAGTTGCGTACATTTTTGTCTTGTACATTTTCACGTCTGTGGGTTTCTCACCGTGACCTTCATGTTCGACTCATCCAAGCATCCAACTCGCACCGTAACAGCCAAACTGCCGATAAAAACCGCACGCAGGTTACCCAAGCAGTATAATCGCTCTCAGATTCCCGCACTACTTTGCTGCAAGATCGTTTTTTGTTATTTCGATCAATTTTGATTTGTGTCCTTGCTTTTTTTTTCTGCAATGATTTCAAAGCAGAGCTTCTCCCCCGAAGTTGGAATGATGGTGGACACTGTTGTGTCTCTGTACTCATCATATGACCAGCAATAAAGTAAATCAGGAAAAACCCATCCAACACAATGTCTTGACAGGTTTTGTTTTTGCTTCACCGTAACGAATGTGAAAAAAAAAATCACCCTGAATATAACTGACATCACTTAGTCATACATATTACCGCATATGTTTTCACAGTTCTGCTGCAAAGCTATGCGATGTTTTTTCGGGTTATGCTCCTGCGTGTGGTTCAGCATGATGTCAAACGTTACATTCCACGTGCTTGGAGTCTTTTCATAATCGGCTCTTGAAGCTCCCAGCAAATGGGGGGAAACATTGGACATTTATGCCGAACAACACGCGGCACAACTTTAAAAACATTGGAGAGATATTAACGTCGTCATTTTGCCAAATCAGTCGAGTTCATTTTATAGAGGCCCTTCGTTGAATCATGTGACTGAATTTCCTGGAAACTATATTTTTCGATTTAAAGCTTTCGTGACTGCAAGGATTCATCTTCTTTGGTTCTTTCGGTAAAGTCACGTAGAATGAGAATAAAATAATAAATTGATCAAATAAAATAACACAATAATATTCTCACGACGTTTCGGCCACAACACAAGCGGCCTTCATCAGGTGAAGGGACGAGACTGTCTGACTTAACCGAAAGAAAACTATATTTTGATAACACGTTGAAAGTAATATATTTTTTTCTCATTTGAAATCGGCACTATGACATATGCACATTATGTGCTGCTCTTGCAAATGAGGATGCCCCATGATATTTGACATAAAACTCTTTGGTAACACTGAGCAAGCGTGGCTGAGATCCTGGACAGCCACTTGTAATTACCAACTATAATCACCCAGAAATGTCTGTCCGTCCCGTGCGTGACGTCACTCCACATGAAGCCCACCCCCCCCTTCATTAATATTCATGAGTGGGTGGATTCTTACACGAACGCAAAGGTCGAGCTGAATTAAATAATTTATCACGCAAAGTCGCTTCAAATATGACGTTTTTTTTACAGAAAGTGACGGTAAAAAATAAATATACGCAGCAAAGTGCTACATCCGTGCGTGACGTCACTGCAAAAGAGCCCCCCCCCCCCTTCATTAATATTCATGCACGCGTGTAAATTGACACTGACGCACAAGAAGGTCGCGCACTCCCCTCATTAATAATCATGAGCGGGTGACGTCACTCCACGTGCCGCACCCCCCTACAGTAATCACGAGGGGGTGACGTCACTCTATATGCCGCACCCCTTCACAATAACCATGAGCGGGTGACGTCACTCCACATGGGGCAACCCCCCCCCCCTCATTAATAATCATGAGCTGAATAATTTTTCTAATGAACATTTCAGATTTACTGCAATATACACCCGTCCTTGGACGGGCAAAAAAAAGCTAGTAATAGCAACACTGTGTTCTCAAATATAGTCACTTTATGATCTCAGCACAATCACAATGCCTACATAAAAAAAACCCCAATAAGGAGAAGTTAATTTTTTTCACTTAAATCGGCTTTCTGCAGCTATGAAGATTCATCGTGTACACACCCTGGTTAGGCTTAGGGCACTCAATTCAGAGCAGTCAACGAGAGCCGGACATGTAAAACTGATTTAAAGACTCCACGATGGTGTAATTACGGGCACGTTATCTCCTTTGGCTGCCACTCCCATCGTTCGTATCGACCCTCGGCCATAATTTGTTCAAACGAAGTATCCTGCTAAGTGACCACTTACTATTTTTAGCAGTCTATCCTGATTGTCCAAATGTTTTGAATACTGTTCATTGCTGATGGATGACATGTGACAGAACCACTCTCCATGGAGCATGCAGAACCGTTGTATTGTTGTGTAAGGGAGGCCTATTGAAGTAAACTAAACTACATTCAACTATTTTTATTTTACCAGGTAAGGCCCATTGAGTGATATAGATTTTTTTTCAGATGTGACCTGGCCACAAATGATAGCTCAACGAAGTCGCTTATCACGTGGACATTTACAGCAGCCAGATACTCTAAACGCACGTTTTTAAATGTGGAGGGTAAAACCGGAGGACGTGAAGGTCAATTCCACGCAACCACTGGGAGAACATGCAAACTCCAAATATACACGCATCAGGGTCGGGATCAAACCCACGACCTCCTGTATTCCTGGTGAGGTAGTCAACATTTCGTCACCGTGACTCCAGAAGTACGTGCAAAGGGGCAGACCTGCAATTACGGTAAAACCTTGGATTGCGAGTAACTTGGTCTGCGAGTGTTTTGCAAGACGAGCAAAAAATGTAAATAAATATTAATTTGATAAACGAGCGAGGGTCTTGCAATACGAGCAGTAGTACGTATACACGCTTTGTCTGCCGAGCGTCACGTGATCACAACTGATACGAGTGCTTTGATATACGATTGCTTTGGATTGCAAACACGTTTCCGGAACGAATTATGCTCGCAATCCAAGGTTTTACTGTACTTGGTTTAACACATAGGCTTTTGCGGCCAGTGTCGATAATATCGTTTTTTGGGTTAGATTGTGTAAATATTAATGTGTCGTTAAACCCGCCACCACCCGACACAGCCAATTAGTAAGGTTTGTCACGTAAACAAAACATGTTCATTCGCTACTAGTACAGCACACCGGTGTGTTGGAGAGTACATCTACATTTACAATCTGAGTACGACGTTTCGACAGTAATTACGCGTTATACGACGTTTCACCTCAAGGTAGTTGTAATTAATTGCGAAACGTCGTACTCAGATTGGAAATGTTTTGCATTTGCTCTCCAACATACATGCATGTTCTGTTTACGTGACAAACCTTACCAATTGGCTGTGTCGGGTGGTGGCGGGTTTAACGACGCATTTGTATTTACACAATCTAACCCAAAAAATGTATATATAATGGCTGCAATTGCTTGCTCATGCTACTGCTGGCAAATGGCCTATCAAGAGGGTGAACTCTAGCCTAGAGTGACTCTCGCGGGTATTTTAGTCTACTCTTTCATGCTAACCAGATATTGCAGAAGAGGGAAAGTGCCCACACATTTTTGTCAAACACAGGAGATCTGCTTATCGACCTTGGTGTATCCGTGTATATTGTTAGGGGGACAGAGGTGGGGGGGGGGGAAGTTAAGAAATATGCCCGCTATTTCATGAGCCGTGCCGGGACATCGGCGACATCCGTGACTTTAGTAGTCGTTCTGTATTATCTTGTAAGGACAGTCCCTAACTTGATGTGATGCTTTGGTGACTGTAAGCACTCTAGTAAGACGTTGTCTTTACTTCGTGACTGAACTCCGAGTGTGCGTTTGTAATTGGTCGAAATCCCCCCCCCCTCCCCCAAAATGATAAAACGTTGAATTCTCTCATGAGAACACAATTGCACAACGGACACTGAACCTTGCGTTTGGACAATGTTTAGTGTCTGTTGCAACCTGCAGTGAGAAACGTGATCCATACACCATTGTACTGTATAGGGCACTAAGTGGAACCTGTGATATTTACAAAAGCTGTAATTTAGTGTGTATCCATGTGGGTGGTTCAACAGGCTAGCAATGGTCATGTAACGATACTGAGCCAGCTCAATTCCTGGCAGCCAACTGGGATAAAATTATTAATTAGTCTTTCTGCAGAGTGATGGTCATGGCAGGCACAAATTAAATGTCAACAGTTTTCACGTACTTATTTCTGGGGCATATAATTGGAAAAATATATCTAAATAATGTGTGATATTTAAATGCATATGGCACTTAAATTCCTACAGCAACTCAAAGCACCTTATATGTACAGTATGTATGTTGAACTTATTTCGCACCGAACGTAGCAAACCGTGGTTATTGGACGCACGGAAAATGTCATCATCTCATTGCATGATCGCATCTCAAACATTCAAAGGGCACCCCCAGCGGCAGCTGTTCCTGTGCGGCACAAGACGATTCAGACAGGCCTGAAAGTGGGCATATGTATGCCAGTAGGGGAGATGATTGCTTTGTACATTTTTAGAATTTGTCAAATTTTTATCCTGACGCCAGCGCACAGTAGCCTACTCATTTAGAATTGCATCACGGGATGTTAACTATCCACTCTAAAGCAGACGTGTATCTGTACAGTTAATACACCCGTGGTACGTAAAACATCAGGGAGGCCACTGGATTAGAACCGTGAACCTCTGCAACGAGTGGCGAACTCGCTACCAATGGGCCATGTCCATATATCTACATGTATTGCCTTCCATCGGACAAAAACCTGGACCATTCAGTTCAGAATTCTTCGTGACAGCTTGGCTCAGGCTTGGCTCTGGTTCAAGTGAGACGGCTCAAAGCCACACCTAACTTGAGCCGGCTTTGGGCATGGTCCTAGCCATGCTCAGAATTTCCTTGAGCAGAGCCTGAACCATATATCAATGATGGGCCACAGTAGCATAGTAACTAAATTATCAGCTCAGAGGGTGTTGCAATCGGTCAGGTGGGGCCCCAATATTTTATTTGTCTCGCACGACACATTGGCACTCGATTCGGACTTGAATCCGGAATCCACTCATTTGGAGCACTCAAACGGCAAACATAAATTATTTGATAATTCAGTTTTTTTTTTAAATTTAGATCACGTAACTATATAAATGTGCCGTTAAACCCGTCACCACCCGACACACCCAATTAGTAAGGTTTGTCACGTAAACAGAACATGCCAATACACCGCTGTGCTGTACTAGAAACGAATTGGTATGTTCTGTTTATGTGACAAACCTTACTAATTCGCTGTGTGGGGTGGTAGCGGGTTTAACAACACATTTATATATTTACGCGATCTAACCAAAATAAAACGTGTAATATTGATGATATTGGTTGCGAAAGCCTACGTGTTAAACATTAAATCTTTGGTTCACCTAAACATGCGCTGACGTGGCTTTCAGCGAACGAGCGCGCGCCCCGTTCGAGCGAAGTGTGCCACCTTATAACTTCCCCCTATTCGTCCCAAGCCAGAAGGTTCTGCTTGTCTACCTGGTGGCACAATGATGACAACAACAACGTCGAAACAAACATGCGACGCGCAATTTGAGGAAGCCAACCGCGTTACTGTTCTAGTTAAATTAAAAGTGGAACGTAAATGAAAGCACTTTCATAAAAGTGAATTGAAACCGCGTTTTAAATACGTCTTATATTCTTTGGTTCTTTCGGTAAAGTCACGTAGAAGGGAAACAATAAAATAAAAATATAAAACAATAAAATTCTCACGACGTTTCGACTGGAACACAAGCAATCATCATCAGGTGTGAAAACCACAGCAAGAAAAATTAGAAATTTTCTTGCTGTGGTTATATTTTTATTATTTTATTGTTCCCCTTCTACGTGGTGACTTTACCCAAAGAACCAAGAATATGAATCCCTGCAGTCACGAAAGCTTTAAAATCAAAATTTAAATACGTCTTAGTTATTTTTTTTAAACAATGCTGTTGAGAAATATCTCATAGTGGTTGTCACGGGGGGCCCAACTCGTAATTTTGGCCACCAGGAGGGGCCAGGGCACCCCCAGACCCCACCACGCTCGTTACGCCACTCGTGCATCTGTGGAAGCAACTGAGCGACTTAAGCGTGAGTTGAGCTGCGTTAGAGGGCCAAACGAGAGTTGAGTCCTGACTAAGAATACGGCCCTTAGTGTCTCGGAAAGAGTCGCAGATTTCCCAGGAGAGTGATCTCACAAATATGATGATTCTGGGAAAGCCAGGACAGGTGACAACACACGATTGACCACGCTTAAATGTTTCCCTCAGTTTAGAAGCAGTGTTTCATCCCCGCAGCTACTCACACACAATGGCGTTAATCATTTGGTCAAACCAAAAAACACGTGGAACATTGAATTATATTAGTTACGAGAACCTGAGTTTTGAGTTAAAGGCGTGGTTGCAAATTAAATAGATTCGCTGTACACGTATATAGCCATCGTCAACCAGGTATCCCATCACCAAGAGTCAATGTTCCTGATGTATACATCTGCATGTAAACATCATCAGCTTCAGGCGATTTGCCAGAATTGGTGTGATTCAGGCAAAATTGCTGAATTGGTGATTCTGGCAAATCGAACCACTGTGATTCTGGCAAATCGCCTGATGAAGCTGGTTGTAATCACCAGCGAAACGTCGTACTCGAATGATCAATGTTGTGGGTTTTACTCTCCAACACACCGGTGTGCTGAAGTAGTAAATAATTGACACTTTTGTTTACGTTACAAAACTTAATCATTTGCTGTGTAGGGTGGCGGTGGGTTAACATCACATTCATTTTTACGCGATCTAACTCACCCCCCCCCCCCCCCCGACCATTTCTTATGACTATAATATTCGGTCGCGAAAGCCGAATTGTTAAACTCACCTCATCGAGCCACATGCCTGCATACGACATTTTATGACAAAGCTGCCATCTAGTGGGGATACGGAGATCGCACAGCCACATGCGCTTGCTGGATAGTTGATTGAGCCTGGGCAGTCCTGTACTTGCAAGAGGGCTTGCCAGGTGTTGTAGGATTGTGGGATTGCGAGACTGTCAGGAGACGACAATGTGTAGGGGTTGCCCCCTGGTGTGTGCGTGGTGGGTTTTATTCAGGTACTCTGGATACTCCAACACATGCCACTCATTAAAGAAACTCGCCAAATATCTATTCTAGATTTAAAGCTTTCGTGACTGCTAGGATCCATACTCTTTGGTTCTATTGGGTAAAATCACGTAAAAATATCCCCAAAAGCAGTACCCAGCTCCTGAAAAGTTCATTTGATGGCCTTTGCAGCCAGGCAGACTGGTTGATTATTTGCTGCAACGTAAGGCGCGAATGCTCCAACGGAGCTGGTGTGCTTTTGTAAACACATTCCAATACTCCTACCAAATCCTACAATAAGCAGACACTGGATCGTATGCCACGTAGAGATATATGGAAAAAAATATTTAATTAAAACCCTGGCCGGAGTTGACGCGCCCTCATGGTGATCCTCGACTCTTAATTAAGAGTCAGAGAAATTAAAACGACCTGCTGAGGATGCACACTTGAGTGGCAGGCAACCAATAAGTCAACACATTCAATAAATGCTTGACTTATGATTACTGGAAACCACATTCCGCCCGCAAATTATAACGAATTGTTTCATGATGCACTTTGGTTATTTCGGTAAAGTCACGTAGAAATAAAATAAATAATAGAATACGACGTTTCGATTGCAGCACAAGCAACCGTCATCAGGTGTGAATGCAAGCTCGGAGAGACACACACATATACAGAGAGAGATACACACAGAGAGACACACATAGATGTGCTCACCTGGCGGACGCTTGTGTTGCGACCGAAACGTCGTGTTCTTTTTATTATATTTTTTCTACCTACAAGACTTTACCGAAAGAACAAGAGCGTATGGATTCCTGCAATCACGAAAGCTTCAAATCAAGGAAGAGATGTTCTGTTTGTGTTTGCCAATAAGGCAAAAAGCTTTTCCAATACCTGCCCAGGACATTGTTACGGTAAAAGTTAGAATGTTACTGAATTTATCGAAACTTTGCACTGGTTACGCTGTGTAGGCTGTTTTGTTTTTTGCCGTGATAACATTTATGGCTTTTCACAAATTTTCATGAGGTTTCATAGCAAATCAATTGGTGCCATATTTTCAGAAGTGCTTTCCTTCACATTGCAATTGGTTTGGTGTGGCTAAGTGATTTTGTCGCGAATGTCAAACGGATATCAAACGTAGAGCTGTCAATCCATACGGTTTGCCCGTATTCTTGTACAGGGAAATTTAGTTTTCAGGTCCATGCGATGTACAGCCGTTTCAACACGGGCTAAAACATGTGTTTGTTCATGTTTCTCCCTTGTGATGGGGCTTTGTAGGATGAACATTGATTTTTACAAGGGCACGGGATGACCAAAAAGGTCTGAATTGGTCTGTAATAAAGTAGGGCACTGATAAGGGTTGACAGGTTTGCAAACGTCAAATCAACTTTCCTTCGGTGTACGACTGCCGGTCTGTGTTGTCTCTTTGGAAAGTTGCCTATAAAATCGTTCACGAAGCAATGAGTAGCCGCCCGCTCTTGCATGTGAGACGAGGCATAAGTCAGGGTTGATAGCTCGTCCTTGTTTTTCCATCTTGAGTGCAATGGGCCCGGCTGGGAAACGTCGTACATTAGGGACGTGTCTTGTGCCGCCAACCATTCGTCGCGTTTATATAGTATACATTTTAGGAATACGTTTTGAACGCAGTGTTTGTCCTTCACTCGATGGCTACTCATATGCCGCTCTTCGTATGCGAATTAAAAAAAACGGTTAATCAAGATTTAGTTTTAAATCTAATCAGTCCCCACGGTGTAAAGTTCAGTCTTCAACTCATCCACTAGGCCTCGGCAAGGTAAGGTAAAAACAACGAGCCTACCATTACCCTACCTTGTACCTTACCACAATACAATCACTCTACTTCTACCTTTTACCCTTACCCCATACAAATGACCTGATTACAGGGTAATTACTGGGGTACTACACATGAAAAAGGTTTATAACAGGTAAATGCTAGGTAGAGTGCTTTATTCATATAGAATACTCTCGATTATTCCAATTTTACACGCTTTCTTTAAACTCTGTTGTCATATCTTCAAATCTTGTAACTCAATTTTAACCCACTTCCCAATGTGGTATCGACTGCAAACTTGGTAAACTTATATCATACTGATGACAATACTATATTATATCATTAAAAATAAAATATTTTTAAACATTATTTTTTTATGTTATGTTTCGGCTTGGGTTTAATTGTCCAGTCAACTAACGTTGGCTGTAATTGGCCACGGTCCCCTTACGTTATGGCGAGCTTCGGGGCCACTTCCTGGAGTCGTGGAGTTCTATTACTCGTAGATTTCATTAAAGTGTGTTTTTAAAAAGTTTAAAAAATATATATTACTTCTTAAATGGAGGCCACGGACTGCGCCACGGAGCTTTTAGCAGTAAACAAGGCACCGTGTTTACCGGGTTAATACTTCTCGCTACCTTTACCCTACCGGGTAATTCTTCCGAGCTACCTTTACCCTACCCTTCACCTTACCCCTTGGCATGTCGACACCTTTACCCTTTTACCCGGTAAAAAAGGTAAATTACCTTACCTTGCCGAGGCCTATCATGCACCCTATCCCTCTGGTCTCCCTATTTACGTGCTATGATGAAGGGCCGTCATTGGCGAACGTTTTTTTATATCTTTCTTAATAACCCTAAATTATTTTTTACAGTAAAATTAATAACTTGGTACGAATGTTTTTTTTTCAAATCGCGTTTCACGTGCCACCGCCGCGCGATTTCGCCCCGCGCGGCCACCGTAGAACACGCGGCCCCACTTCCCGAATGTCACGTGGTACCGCCGCTCCTCGTGGGGGGTGGCGCGGAGACGTTTAACTTCCGGGTCACGTGGTGCTCCCCTGCCGGGTCACGTGGTACTGGTGAATGCGCCGCGCGTGCTGAACGCGGTGAGTGTCGCGTCCCGTCCACCGCCCTCACCACTCTACACTAGCTACTACTACACTACTACTACACTAGTTACTACTACTACACTACTACTACACTACTACTACTTACTACTATACTACTACTACACTAGCTACTACTACACTAGCTACTACTACTACACTAGTTACTACACTAGTTACTACTACACTACTACTACACTACTACTACTTACTACTATACTACTACTACACTAGCTACTACTACTACTACACTAGTTACTACTACTACACTACTACTACACTAGCTACTACTACTACTACACTACTTACTACTATACTACTACACTAGCTACTACTACTACACTAGTTACTACTATACTACTACACTAGCTACTACTACTACACTAGTTACTACTATACTACTACTACACTATCACTACACTAGTTACTACTACACTAGCTACTACTACTGCACTACCACTACACTAGCTACTACTACACTAGTTACTACTACACTAGTTACTACTACACTACCACTACACTAGTTACTACTACACTAGCTACTACTACTACACTACTACTACTACACTAGCTACTACTACACTAGCTACTACTACACTAGTTACTACTACACTAGCCACTACTACACTACCACTACACTAGTTACTACTACACTAGTTACTACTACACTAGTTACTACTACACTAGCCACTACTACACTAGCTACTACTACACTACTTCTACACTAGTTACTACTACACTACTTCTACACTAGTTACTACTACACTAGCCACCACTACACTAGCTACTACTACACTACTACTACACTAGTTACTACTACACTAGTTACTACTACACTACCACTACACTAGCTACTACTACACTACTACTACACTAGCTACTACTACACTAGCTACTACTACACTAGTTACTACTACACTAGCTACTACTGCACTACCACTACACTAGCTACTACTACACTAGTTACTACTACTACACTACCACTACACTAGTTACTACTACACTACTACTACACTACTACTACACTAGTTACTACTACACTAGTTACTACTACACTACTACTACACTAGCTACTACTACTACTACACTAGCTACTACTGCACTACCACTACACTAGCTACTACTACACTAGTTACTACTACACTAGTTACTACTACACTACCACTACACTAGCCACTACTACACTAGCTACTACTACACTACCACTACACTAGTTACTACTACACTACTTCTACACTAGTTACTACTACACTAGCCACCACTACACTAGCTACTACTACACTAGCTATTACTACACTACCACTACACTAGTTACTACTACACTAGCTACTACTACACTACCACTACACTAGTTACTACTACACTAGCCACCACTACACTAGCTACTACTACACTACCACTACACCAGTTACTACTACACTAGTTACTACTACACTAGTTACTACTACACTAGTTACTACTACACTACCAGTACACTAGCCACTACTACACTAGCCACTACTACACTACCACTACACTAGCTACTACTACACTAGCTACCACTACACTAGCCACTACTACACTAGCTACTACTACACTACTACTACACTACCACTGCACTAGCTACCACTACACTAGTACTGCCACAGTACCACAACCACACTTTTACTATTACTACAGTACTTTCACTACACTAATTACTACAGTACTACCACTACACTAGATACTAGTACAGTACTACCAGTACCAATATTAACTACCATTAAACTGGCTACGTGTACACTATCGCCACTGCGCTGTCTACTGCTACACTAGTGGCTAATACTACAACTGCATAAACCACCACTACTAAACTCGCTAATGTAGTGGCTAATACCAACCGAATACCCTTCCACCGCGACTACACGAGCGACTACTCCACACACCACAGAAGCTGCTAAGCTGCAGGGGCTAGCAGCACTACACTATAGCTACTCCTGCTGATTCTACTGCAACACAAGCTGCACGTACAGCGGCACACTTAACACACGACACAGGGGGGGGCCCCCATTTAACTTTTGGTTTCGCCCAACCTCACCACGCTTGCAGGTGGAGGCGGCTAGCGTACATTGGATTTGCTGTACTGCACTCTGCCGGGACGGCTGATGATGCTGGCTATAATTACTTGGCGAAACGTCGTCGTACTCTGTAAATGTTGTGGATTTTGCTGTCCAACACAACGGTGTTGCTGTACCAGTAACGAATTGGCATGTTTTGATAAACCTTACTAATTGGTTGTGTCGGGTGGTGGCGGGTTTAACGACACATTTATATTTACGCGATCTATCCCCCCCAAAACCCCTATATTATGGATTGTATAACTCCTGTTAACCTATAATGCCTGGTATGCACGGTGGCCACATCAAGCGCATCCCTGCACAGCTGTTAGGTTATTTGGTCGAAGCTTCTTCACCCGTGGAGCATCAAAGGGCCATACGTAACGCGCTTGATTATAACTAAAAAAATATTGCTTTTTTCTCATTCACGAAGCCGTAATCTGCGAGACATCCTTGGGACACAGCATAGATGTTGTAGCTGCTATTGTGTTTCCTTGTGAGTTTGCACTTTGTTATTTAAAGCCGTGGAAGTTGGGGGAAACCTTGATTGAATGTGTTGCAACACTGGGCAAGACACGCGGAGATGTTGAGACAGGAAGTGAAGCCACCTACATAGGGTCAGGGGTCAAGGTTGGATTTGGGGTCCGTGGCCAGTAACACATCCTAAATTATTTTAGTTTCGCTTTTAATTTATTCCACGGCATGCGTATACCTCAATGTAGGTGTTTATGCAACTAACCAGAGCGATTGAGTTAGGGTAAGAGCTGAGCTGTTCTTAAAGTCCCGACGATAGATTTACGTCTGGGCTCATCTTGCATGAGCATTGCATCTTTGTTATCATGACTTTTATCGGCAGAGATAGGACTAGAGTATGATCGGTTCTCGCGTTAGAGTCGGTGATGTTGTATAGTGTGAAGGTTGGGGAAAGTCGGTCAGTTTATTTTGGGTAAGGGCCATTGTGCTAAGGTTATTTTGCATTCGTCACCCGGTGAAAACAGCTGATGCCTTGTTGTGCATGTTGCACAACAAGGGAGGAAGTTTTCCAGGGGGCTCCAGAGAACAGGCAGGGGATTTTTTTTTATATATAAACACAGCTAATAAACAACAACAATTGTGTACAATGGAAATTTAGCGAGCAATCCAAAATAATATGCATGGCACGAGTGAGAGGAAACTCGAAAGTCTCCGGTTAGTCAGGGGTATGGCTAGAGATTGTTTTTCGATTATATAAAAGGGAATTGGCATAAATGTAATCGTTGAGGTTTTGGTTATGGCTGTAGTTTAAGGCTGGGCCAGGGTGTTTGGTTTCGAGTTGGGGTTATTGTCGAGGTTGAGATCAATATCGGTTATAGTTCGGTTATGTTTTGGTTAATTTAAGGGTGAAGGCTTGGGCTATCTTTAAAGTATGGGCTCGCATGAGGGTTATGGCAAGGGTCTTGACAACAACTGGTTTTAACCCCAACCTCAGGGTAGGGCTGAGGCTTAAAGATGGTGTGAGGGCTCGGACTCTACGTATGTGGCTGCTACTGATTTCAGTTCTGGGGACATGGATATTATTACCACACTGCTCTGATTTGTCCATACAATCCGTTGTGAGATTGCGCAGGGTTGAAGTTCACTCCCAGCCAGTTAATTAAACTGGCTGGACAGTTCACTCAGGAGTAATTGCCGGCTCGCCACTTAAACAGTTCTTAGTGACTATAGTTTCCCAGCCCTTTCTTGCAAATTACATAATCTCAGAGCGCTCCGACCCCTTGTACATAGAAGCCACCATTGCATTATGTCAATGGAATAGGTAATCTTGTGCCCTATTGTAGCTTGAATTAAAAAAAATCCAAGCATGTAGCGAAGTGACAGAGTGCTAGATTACACTACATTTGGAAGGCTGTTACATTTAACACACTGCGGAGGGAGATGGTAGGAACGTTGGGTTGCTCGGTCAATGGCCAGGGTCAACGGCGGCACGTGGTGTATTCCGCAAATATGCCCGACTGTGAGGGTGGGCACAAGCCGGCGTGAGTAGGTTAAGCGTTGAGTTTTATAAGGGCACCACGGGGTGACCAGCCCCTCCCCTCCCCACCCAGCCCCACCCCTCCCACCCCCCACCCAGCCCAACTCCTCCCACCCCCCACCCAGCCCAACTCTCTCCACCCCCCACCCAGCCCCACCCTCCCCACCCAGCTCCTCCCAGCCCCTCCCCACCCTCCCCTCTCCACCCAGCCCCACCCCTCCCATTTTATCTGGGTGTCCGGATACACGTGGACAGACATCCACAGACATACACAATTAATCCCCTGCCTCCTGTGAATTAATCCTGGTTGGGCTTCCAGTCCACTACGTTTCCTACCAGTCATGCCCACTAGGAGCGCATTTGTTATATATCCGGGTGTCCGGATACACGTGGACAGACATCCACAGATATACACAATTAATCCCCTGCCTCCTGTGAATTAATCCGGCTTGGGCTTCCAGTCCACTACGTTTCCTACCAGTATTATCATTCTTGGTGGGTAGATAAACTGAGTACTGCTTATGTCGAAAGTCACCAGCAGTTGTATTGAGAGACTGGCCCTGTCAATAGTAATGTGGAATTGCACCACTGGTGCTATGTGCTTTCCACCAGAGATGAGCACCACCCCAAGCTGGCTGGATGATTAATTTGACTTTGCTCTACTAAGAAAGGATCTGCACATTGCCTAACTAAACCTGCCAAGATTACTCTTGCAAAACAAAACGTATAACCTCAGTGGACTGTCATCCTCATGAACACGTTGAATCAAATTGATATTTAACACCATCTTAAAAATCTATACCCAACTCCAAACCAAGCTCACACTTGTGTCGTGACATCGTGGATGTCGCCGTGTGGTGCCGGCTCTAGCGAGGCACGGCGTGCGATGTACTCACATCACGGACATCACGTATGTAGCGACATCGTGGATCACTGGGTAATGCCGGCTTGAGCGAGGCACGGCATGTGATGCACTTACATCGCGGATATCACATATGTAGCGACATCGTGGATGTCACTGGGTAATGCTCGCTCGAGCGAGGCACGGCATGTGATGCACTTACATCGCGGATATCACATATGTAGCGACATTGTGGATGTCACTGGGTAATGCCGGCTCTAGCGAGGCACGGCATGTGATGCACTTACATCGCGGACATCACATATGTAGCGACATCGTGGATGTCACTGGGTAATGCCGGCTCTAGCGAGGCACGGCATGCGACATCCCGGACACCCCGTGTATGTGGGTGTAGTTCCAGCCCGAGAGGGGCCTCGGTGAGCGCTGGGTCATAGCGCTCGGTGGCACCACGCGTGGCGTGCAGTGCTGACTCCTACAGGAGGGAGTGTGAGAGTGTCAGCCTTGGAATGAGGTTACCCCAGGCCATGGCACCCTGGTTGACCCTGGAAGGCACGTGACGGGTAAGATCTACACAGGGGCCCCAAGGGGAGGCTGGGGGTAGTCACGTGCCTGGGCGAGGTCCTGCTGGACGGTTCGAGAAGGTGGTCGTGGCCAAAGGCGGAGCCAGCCATGGCCAGCGAGCATATAAACCGGGTCCCCGAGAGGGACCGGGGTTCAGCGTTGCTGTTGTCATCTACGTCCAAGAAGAAGCCACCAACATGTTGACCTGGACCCAACCTGGGGTCCGGTCAGTTGTAGCTACTCCCAGTGTTACTAGTGTAGTTAGCCTGGTGGTCCACCACCATAGGTTGTTATCTGGAAAAGGATCAGTTACCCCTTTGTGTTAAGTGTGTTGGTATTAATAAATGTGTTGTCTTAAGAGAACGTCTGCGACTCGGTTGAACCCACTACACTTATATTCTGGAATTATTTAGAAAATTGTATGATCATTGCGTGCATGTGGTTATCAGTTGTGGTGTGACATTACTTGAACCTGTGAGCCTGTGATATACCATTGATATGGGGCTGCATTACAGCTAACTTAGTTATTAATAAATGGCACATTACTTTATGCAACAATGTCAAGAAAACGAAATGGGTTATTGTTGTTGCAGCAACCCTTTGTGGATCCCATGTAAAACACGGATGCATGACAATCTGTAGAAAAAAAGGTCGTACCTGAAATGAGCATTGAGTGTCGTTCACGGGAATATGGAATTTGTGAAAAGTCAACGTTAAAATCGTGAGCAACCGGTCTTCAGCGAACATTTTATTGACCTCCACCGAAAAAAATATACTGGTCAAAGTAAATCTTGACCTGGATTTTAAATGAATTACTCATAATTAAAAGCTCTGCTCCTGTACCAACAGAGATACATTCTGGCTATAACAAAATGAGAAAAAAAGTTTCTCGCATTTGAATACAGGTGCATGCAGAGAATGCAAAGAATGTCATGACGATATGGAAAGCAAATTGAAAGTTTGTAATGGAACATGGCAAGAGAGAATTCTACACGTAGTTCAAAGAGGAGGCTGCAATGCGTATGGCACGTGTTCTCAGGGCTGTGGAGGGCAAGTTAACGATACCTACAGGCGTTGATGGGGGATTTGAACCCAGATCGTGGGAGATGATGACACTTGTAAGAGCAGACCTTATTTTTTTCACATTTTGATTGTGTAACAACTGCTGGATCTATCAGAAGCAAGGAAAGAAGTGATGGCTAGGCCTGGTGTCATCGACATACGTAATTACCGCTGAACCTTGGTTCCTCACTCATTGTGACAATAGTTCCCTTAGCCTTGTACAAGGTTCCTGCTATCTGTAGGGGCTAAGCTAGATATGGTGGTTCTTAATTGTGGATCCCATGGAGCAAATCAATAAAACAAGTTTGTGATTTAAAACCAGGCAAGAGCCCATTGAGACGCGTCTCATTTTGCAAGTGAGATGCATGTACATTGAGAAAATATGACGTACAATGGAATATTCAGGATAAAAAAAGAATGCAAATTAACAAGTGATACCAAAAGAGTCCACTTCCGCCACAGTAAAGTACAACGCCTCTTGTCCACACTGCAGTGAGGGCGCTATTGGTGGAAAGGCTAATTGCCGGATGAGTAGAGTTGTCCTGTTATCCCTGTTTATCTGCAGACAAATGGCAAAGAAAGGCAGATAGTGGAATAAATGTGCCACTCGCTATCTCTCACAGCCCTGCAGTGTCACAGTCCATCTCCCTCTTTCACATTCACTGATCTCGTCACTCCATTGCTGCAATGATTGTCCTCTCACTCGTGTTCCCTCCTCGGCGGTCTTTCCCATTCATAATCTTAGAATGCCTTGGCACCTCAGTTCCTTATATCACATCTCATTTTAACCATTCGACGGGGAACCCCATTGGCAGCTGTCCGTGCGTGACAAAGGGTGACTCAGTCCTGACCTGCAAGGTGGCATTTGTGTGCCAGTGGAAGGATGACAATTGCCATGTGTAATCCTAATTGAGTAATGTGTCCCATCCAAGCCAACTTCCTTTTTTGAAAGTGCAGGATTGCAAGCGAGAATGTTCGCTTGAGAGCAGGCTTGTGAGTATGCACGTACGAGAGATCAAGCGGTCACGCGTGCAGCAGAGTGAGCGAGATTTCTCACTTGTAAGGAGAGCGAGTGAGCATCTAGAGGAGAGCGAAAATAGGGAGCGGTGTTGTAGTGGTTAGCGTGCTTGCGCTACGGAACCCGGCGACCCGAGTTTGATTCCCGCTCACGGCCAACACCGGTGGCAATTTTCTAAACAAGTTGTGGGCCTCCTCTCGGTCGACTCGGCCTCAAATGAGTACCTGGTGCAGTGTGTATAAACATCGCCACTAGGGAGACAAAGGTGCCGGGCGTGGTGCTGGCCACCCACCCCATTGTGACAGCACTTGCCCCAAAGGTCTGTTAAGGCTATACTGGGGATCTTTGTTTTTGTGTGAGAGGGGAGCAAGTGAAAGTTGGTGGATAATGCAGATGTGTGAAATTTCGAAACCCAAATTGGTCTGCGGGATGGTGAGAAGGGAGTTCGCCAAATGGGTACCTGAATCTGGAGATGGTAAACATGCGGATCTCCGAGTGCGCACTAGCCTCATCTGCCGCGTTTCTTTTTATTGGCTACATTGTGAACATTTGGAAGAATGTTAAGTGCAGTGTAGTTAAAGCTAATTTAACCTCCCGTGCAATCATTACGTTCTTGTTTAAGAAATGTTTTCAGAAAATTCAAAACTGGACAGAGCAGCAGATGTGAAATTGTAAATGTATACCTATTGTGCGATAAATACTTTGCGTTAAGGCAATGTATTGCATCTGGCTTTCTGCACGGTCATATATAAACAGCATGAATTTTATTTTCCAGGTCCTTATGGACGTGGTACTCGTTAAAATAATTATGATTGCGTACATATCAGAGCCGTGATGTTGATGCCAAGTTCACTCGCCAGGGGTACCGTATTGTCAATAACGAAAAAGAAATCTTTCGGCAAAAGCTCAGAAGGACAAACATCATCTGATATATCTGTGATTTAGTGCAATCAATTATAATGACCGTATACCTAATCATAGTTTTAAATCTTTATCCCCACAAGTTCTAAAGACTTTCTCAGAAAGCTTCCAGTTGGGATGTTTGGCCATTTCCTTTTTTTTAAATGCAGAAAAAAAACCAGATGGTGATGTTTGTACAAAGGTAGACGGATTATTCCGCGCAAATAGTCCCCCAGAAACCCGCTTGCTGTACATCCCCGTACAGGCACCACCTCATTTGCAAGTGTGTGTGTTGTATTTCACTCTTCTCTTCCTCACTTCTGTGAGGGCTCTACCGAAATACACCTCCGAGTCTGCAATGATTTGATGTCGTATGGATTAATAGGGACAATTTTGCAGTACCATGTTAATTTTTGTATATCCAATCAAGGGCTTTTGGGAGATGTGGTGTGGATTTCAGAGATATGTCTGGGGAGTGACTTAATAGTAGAGAGTTCAGTAGATGTGTTTTTTTATTTGTTTACCACATTCGTACAGCGGAGTGTCCTGGATGTCTCCATCCACGCATCCGGTTTCTGCAGCGTGCGATGGTCTGATGCTGTGATACGGTTCATGTCCATGCACGGTCTGGATGAGAGGCTTGGCTCTCTACCTCACCCAGTCTCATATAGAGTGAGTGGACTCTACAGTAGGCGCAAGATCACCAAACTGTAACTTACAAACGATAAGGCCGAGGGCAAAGTGCCTCCGTGCTTCGAGGAGCTCGGGGGCAGTGCTCGCCTCCTGTTTGCGATCCCTGAGCCAATGGGGGAAGGTACATTCCTATGGCAGGGATGCGTGATGTCCGCTTAAGAAATCCGTTGATGACATATTCGCACAGTGGTACGCAAATTTCGATTTAAAGCTTTTGTGACTGCAGGGATTCATATTCTTGTTTCTTTCGGTAAAGTCACGTAGAAGGGAAATAATAAAATAATAAAAATGAAACAATAAAATTCTCACGGCGTTTCGATTGCAACACAAGCAATCATCATCAGGTGTGAAAACCACAGCAAGAAAATTGTCATCATCAGGTGTGAAAACCACAGCAAGAAAATGTTCTTGCTGTGGTTTTCACACCTGATGATGATTGCTTGTGTTGCAATCTGATGATGATTGTTTGTGTTGCAATCTGATGATGATTGCCTGTGTTGCAATCGAAACGTCGTGATAATGTTATTGTTTTATTTGTATTATTTCCCTTCTACGTGACTTTACTGAAAGAACCAAGAATAAAGTGGTACTCGTTTTAAAGTGCAAAACTATTTGAATTTATAGAGCACCTAACTTGCACCTGTAGGTTTCGTCTGGGTGTTTGAACATGTTAACACCTGTTTTATTGCCAGAAAGGGTAAAACCTATTCTTATTTTTCATAAATTCATGCTTTCTCAGTCTACGAAGGTAAATGCAGTGAGTTTGGGGGCTGCAACTGGAATTTGAACCCCCGGCTTTCAGTTTGTTTGAGAAGTCTTCTACTACCACTGCTTGGCCTGGTCAAATTTAAATGATAATAGGGATAATCCATCAAAAATAACACACAAAATGCTACAACCGTAATTACTGTGAACAGAAGCAGAACTAAAATTAGGGAAGGCTGAGAACATCACTCGTGGTCTGCACGCATGCTTCATTTCCCTAGAGCTGACAAAAATGCCAACCCATGATGCTAAGTGGAGCAGCAGTCTTGTTCCTGTGGCATTTTTTTAAAGTTCGTGTTTCAAACTTTTTAATCGCGGCCTGTAAACATGCTTCCTGACAGTGTTCCAGCTGGTTGGCCCAGAGTTCATTGCTATTCCGGTATGCTTCTCATAGATGAACTTTACTAATGGCTAAGGTTTTAGTGGCAATATTAATGTGTCTTAATAAATATATCGTGTCGCCGAGGCAGTTTTCTGTTCTTCTTATGAGAAATAATCTTTGCCCAGTAGTGTTTGTTTAGGCAAGGCAGCCTTAGACCGGTGTACACGGTGGCGAGATGTTAACTACCTCACCTGTGATACAAGAGGCTGTGGGTTCGATCCCGACCCTGACTCCTGTATATTTGAAGTTTGCATGTTCTCCCCGTGGCTGCGTGGAATTTTCCTCCACATTTAGAATCAACACGCGTTTAAGAGTATTTGCGTGCTGTACATATGCACATGATAAGCAACTTCGTTGAGCTGTCATTTGTGGCCAGGTCGCTCCTGATTAAAGAGCTATTCAGTTTAGTGGGCCTTACCTGATTAAATAAAAAAAATAGTTTAGTTTTTAGTGTAGAACTCTGTGGAGCACGATGTGCCCCGTCAAAGCATTTCCACACTTGAAACCCTGATGTTTTGTGCAGGAACGAGTGTTTGTGAATTTTCATTCATTATATGGGACAGTGCCTAGCCCCATTCCCCCTACCCCACACCCCCACCCTCTCTCTCTCCTCCCTGGCTCTGCCCCCCCTCTCTTACCTATATAGCCTCTTGACACAAACACCCCTTTTTACCCACTTCAGCAATTGTTTCTTGCTGTGGTTGTCACACCTGATGACGGATGCTTGTGTTGCGCCCGAAACGTCGTGATTTAATTTATTTTATACCTACGTGACTTTACCGAAAGAACCAACGAGAGTATAGTGCCCTGCCGTGAACAATGTTCACTCATTGTGGACAGGAGTCGGTCACGAACAGTTTTTCATGGGCAAGAGGTCATAATTTAACGCTTGCTCGTAGATGTTGTGGATAGTAGCCAGCCATGAACAATATATTACGGGTAGAAGGCAGACATGAGCAATGTTAGGGATCAGCACACACGGCACTGAGCCAGTTTTTAAATAAATCCGGTGTTTCCCCAGCATTTGCATAAGGAATTTCCTAACCACACTATGAGCTGAAATGGCCCAGGGCTGAGCACACTGACGATTGGGCTTTTGCTAATGCATTGCTATTGCAGTGTGCATTGAACAGAACAATGAGTGACGTGAAGGTTATTTAGAAAATGTTTATTATTTTCCCTTGTAAAATTACGAAGTAACAATCGTTGACTATTAAGTTTGTTTCATAGATTACAATATTGGTTCGTGTTGAACGTGTAAGTTTGATGAATTTGAGCTTACAAGCAATACACCACGTGGTACCAGTCTGCAGAGATATGCTCAAAGTAAGCGGTCAGTACAGTTGGTGATCAGTTCTGCTTGTGCATCTTGAGAGCCGTTTGTAATGTGTTGACACGTGTTTTGGGTAGCCAAGTCTGGCTCACGACAACAAGAGTATCGGTGCATTCCCGAGTCCGGGTGGACTCACGAGTGTCGTCATTGCCGGGATTGGTGAATGAGTGGTCACCTGAAGAGACCCCCACCTTGTCGTCGGAGGTGGTTGTTTCTTTTATTTAACCAGGAGACAAATGTTGGGACGCACGAGACCAGCATTGCCTCTGGCAAGGATGACCTGTGTTACATTAAGAACAAGGTTGGCGTAAATAGTAAGCATGACGGTAATATGGAATTTTCATCATCGGTTCAGGACCAACAAGAGAGATGTGTAACGCCCTGTGCTCACTAAGGCTGGGCACACTGGGAGGGAGGGTGGGAGTGTATGTGGCGTGGGAGTGAGCCCGTGGGTCCTGGAGTAGGAGTGTGCGTGGTTGTTACTTGGTTTCTGTTCATGTTGCCGCCTCCAATGGGACGATTGCGGTGAACGTGTCCTATCTCACCAAGTGAGTGCTTTAGATCTGAGACACCGTGCCTTTATTGCAAAGAGGGGGACCTGGTTATCATAACAAATGAAGATGTTATTTATTGTAGTGGATTGCATTGAAGATTATTTCAAATTGTGAGGTGTGGACTATAAATCTGGCACAGTGATAGAGACAACCTAGCTGTATCTGTATTGAGTATGTATCTGTATTGTCTATTGTACCGCACGTTTTTATTACTGGTGGTCCCTGCCTTAAGAATCGTATCATTATGCCTCAAACTCGGCAATTCCAACGGACACAAGCATAGCCAATACAAGACAAAGGCAGCTGGGTGTTGTGCTGGGTGGAAATAGAGAGAGGGGGTGATTTCGGACCCAGGAACATTACTCTATTTTTCCTGCAAGGTCTTAGTATGTCAAATGCGGTTTTGCCCAACACGGCATTTTCCAGGAATGTAACCCCTGCATTCAGCACGGTGCTCATTCGAACCTTATGGCGGTAACCCATGGGACTATAGTACCTCGCTCTCGCATGATGTCCGTGATGCAGTCATTTTTAGTCTGTTGATGGTTGGCGATGCGGCAATCGACTCATCTCGACGAACTATACATGATGCACTATTCAAAGTTGAATTTTTCGACAACGGATTTTATATGCTAATGTTTGGCGTTTCGACATCGCGCAGTAGCACCGATTTTGGATTGATTGGTACTCGTGTCGTGGAGTTAAGTTCACCCCTGGGAAAAATAGTGTCCCAGAAATACAATATTTAAATGCCTCGGCCATTTTGTATTATTTGGTACCCTGGGGTACCGCCAGAAGGATCATTTGACCACGAGTTGAATTCCCTGATGCACAATGAAAAAAAGTTTAAAGACATCCTGCTTTCAATCTAGTAACCCACCAGGCGTATCAGCACGGTAGCGATAAAATTACTAAAAACTTGACGGGCAATTACACATTTATTTGTTAGATTCAACTCTGATGGATACTTATTTACAGATGAAGACCCTCCCATGCTGCCAGTCATGGAGGTTGTTTGACCATACCTGACCACGCTGATCTCTGCAGATTGGTGAAAGGGATGCCTCGGACAGATTCGGATATCATTTGCCGCTGATGTTAGTCATGGCATTGGGTTCACGGTGCAGAACGGTAACCATTGTTCCACTTCTCATCTATAATGTAATATTTAACTTTACATCAGCTTTTTTTCTTATCAGTTATGCCAAGATTGTGATTGCCAGCAGTGCCCAAATCAAAGTAGTTTGGCAGCCAACTGATAGAAACACCCAAGAGGACATCCACCGTGGAGATGGAGTGATGAGATCAGCTCGTGTGCAGGAGCTATATGGATTGTGATATCACAATATCATGGAAGATGGCATGAGCTTTTGGAGGCCTTTGTCCAGAAGTAGCGAGGTCATGGATGATGAGTAGCAGCTGCATTTGCGGGTGTGCATATAGCAAAAATCACATTCGTATGACCAATATCCTTCCTAATCACGGACTGTTTGGATAAGGCTGGGAAAAGGCCACAAAGCCCCCATTGGGCTTGAGAATCCCAAGTCCATGTGTTGCTAGGCATTGGTCAATTATTAACATCTGGTTAATATTTATTTTTAAGCCATGAAGTAGCCCAGTTGATTGAGCAGCAGGGGGCTCCGATTAGTGGACGCGTTCAAATCCTGGCATCAACCCATGCACATGGAGCCGGATCCTGCTGGTTCCCGATCCTTGCCCATCAGGACCAATTCTTGTCCCCATGAACCACGTCGCCATATTGTCCCATGCCACTCTAGAGATTGTTGCCTTGGGGTCTGAGACTGGAAGGGAATTATCCCTGGGCAAGAATCGAGGAGAGGCAATTTCCATAAATTGCTGGAAATTCTCTATTCATTTGGTAGGGATCGGTCTCCCCCTATGATCATCACTTGATTTTTTTCTCCGTTGATAAGAGCATTCATACCCTGTTGTGGTTCCAAGAAAGTGCTGGAAGTTCTACATTCGATTGGCAAGGACCAGTTTATGTTGATTATGGTTAAAAAAATTATTTCAAGTGAAAACAAATTATATTTGTGTTGATATTTATTTAAGATTTTGCAACTTATTTTCACGTAAATTTTTATCCATTCTTCCTTGCAAATGAGACGTGGCTTGATGGCCTCTCAACTGGTTTTTCAGTGAGGGGAAAAAGTATTTGATCTCCTGCTGATTTTGTACGTTTGCCCACTGACAAAGAAATGACCAGTCTATAATTTTAATGGTATGATTATTGGAACAGTGAGAGACAGAATAACAACAACAAAATCCAGAAAAACGCATGTCAAAAATGTTATAAATTGATTTGCATTTTAATAGGGGAAATAAGTATTTGACCCCTCTGCAAAACATGGCTTAGTAATTGGTGGCAAAACCCTTGTTGGCAATCACAGAGGTCAGACGTTTCTTGTAGTTGGCCACCAGGTTTGCACACATCTCAGGGGGGATTTTGTCCCACTCCTCTTTGCAGATCTTCTCCAAGTCATTAAGGTTTTGAGGCTGACGTTTGGCAACTCGAACCTTCAGTTCCCTCCACAGATTTTCTATGGGATTAAGGTCTGCAGACTGGCTAAGCCACTCCAGGACCTTAATGTGCTTCTTCGTGAGCCACTCCTTTGTTGCCTTGGCCGTGTGTTTTGGGTCATTGTCATGCTGGAATACCCATCCACGACCCATTTTCAATGCCCTGGCTGAGGGAAGGAGGTTCTCACCCAAGAATTGATGGTACATGGCCCCGTCCATCGTCCCTTTGATGTGGTGAAGTTGTCCTGTCCCCTTAGCAGAAAAACACCCCCAAAGCATAATGTTTCCACCTCCATGTTTGACGGTGGGGATGGTGTTCTTGGGGTCATAGGCAGCATTCCTCCTCCTCCAAACACGGCGAGTTGAGTTGATGCCAAAGAGCTCCATTTTGGTCTCATCTGACCACAACACTTTCACCCAGTTATTCTCTGAATCATTCAGATGTTCATTACCAAACTTCAGACAGGCATGTATATGTGCTTTCTTGAGCAGGGGGACCTTGCGGGTGCTGCAGGATTTCAGTCCTTCACGGTGAAGTGTGTTACCAATTGTTTTCTTGGTGACTATGGTTCCAGCTGCCTTGAGATCATTGACAAGATCCTCCCGTGTAGTTCTGGGCTGATCCCTCACCGTTCTCATGATCATTGCAACTCCACAAGGTGAGATCTTGCATGGAGCCCCAGGCCGAGGGAGATTGACAGTTATTTTGTGTTTCTTCCATTTGCGAATAATCACACCAACTGTTGTCACCTTCTCACCAAGCTGCTTGGCAATGGTCTTGTAGCCCATTCCAGCCTTGTGTAGGTCTACAATCTTGTCCCTGACATCCTTGGAGAGCTCTTTGGTCTTGGCCATGGTGGAGAGTTTGGAATCTGATTGATTGCTTCTGTGTTTATACAGGTAACAAGCTGAGATTAGAAGCACTCCCTTTAAGAGTGTGCTCCTAATCTCAGCTCGTTACCTGTATAAAAGACACCTGGGAGCCAGAAATCTTTCCGATTGAGAGGTCGTCAAATACTTATTTCCCTCATTAAAATGCAAATCAATTTATAACATTTTTGACATGCGTTTTTCTGGATTTTTTTGTTGTTATTCCCTCACTGTTCAAATAAACCTACCATTAAAATTATAGACTGATCATTTCTTTGTCAGTGGGCAAACGTACAAAATCAGCAGGGGATCAAATTCTTTTTTCCCCTCACTATACATAAAGAACATCTGTCCATATGGTGGTGGTAGTTTTATGATAGGGGAATTCAACAACACATTTATTGTCGGTTTGATTAGGGGGCTTGTGTTTGGTTGCCTTGCTAGTGTTGAGTATCACGCATGTCTCCTAAATCCTATAAATTTGATTTAAATTCTGTTTACATTATTTTTTCCAGCACAACTTCCGAGACAGGTGAGTGGCACATAGCGGGATAGGCGGCTCGGACAGACAACCAACGCGGACGCGTAGGACCATAGCGTTATGTGGTTCGTGCGCAAATAATTTTGAAAGTCTAGTTTCATGAAACCAATATTTCCCAAATAATTTGCTTGAATTTGGGATGCAGGAATTTACAAGGCTGGGTTTTCAGCCCACATTACATTGAGCTTGTTTTTTTTGCAATGTCACCAGAAGATGTATGGGATTCATTAATAATGTTCCAGGGTTTAACGAAATCTGCTTCCCCCCGTGGCAGCTTGCGGTTCGTGTAAATAAGACGTCTCAATGGATTTGCCCAGCCTTGAGTAGTGTCATCCTAAGCGGTCCACTTTCACTACCGTCCTGGCAGCCCAAGTTCAGCTACCTCGTCATGCGCAACGCTTGTGTGACCAGATACTTTACAGACGTGGTCTAGATCTCCACAAGGTCGTCTCGAGCTGAAATGAGGGTGCGTTCATCAACAGCACGAGTTGACGTCAGGCAATGTGCAGACACAGATGGGTCTCTTGCGGCGAGTGGCCCCACCTCCTGTCTCTCCCAATGCCTTGCCACCGTCTCTGCAAGGCACAAGCCAGGAGTGTATTGGGCACTGCTCGGCACTTGCCTGGATGGGTACATAGTTTGAACAACACCGAAGAATGCTCGACACCATCCAGGAAAGAGTAGCCCACTTGATAGACACCTCGATAAGCCGTGTGAATATCTACCCCCTTCCATCACCTGCTTCTGAAAAGGAACCTAATAGCTCAGTGGGCTTTACCTGGTAAGATAAAAAAAAGTATTTGAGTTTTATTTGTATTGATAAATATTTTTTATTTATTTGTTTGCCTTTCCTATACTTTGCACTCCTATCTTGTTTTGTATTGTTTGTTGTAACGTTCTGATCTGCCCCTACTGGGCATCTGTGCAAAAGTGCTTTATAGCTCATCAGATTCCTCTAGTATAGATAAATATTCAGATTTTAATTCTGATGTACAATCCATAGAATGCCCTGCAGCAACTCTCTGAGGCAACTCCAGCAGCACCTACAGTGATGGAAAAAAGTATTTGATTCCCTGCTGATTTTGTACGTTTGCCCTCTGACAAAGAAATGATCAGTCTATAATTTTAATGGTAGGTTTATTTGAACAGTGAGAGACAGAATAACAACAAAAAATCCAGAAAAACGCATGTCAAAGATGTTATAAGTTGATTTGCATTTTAATGAGGGAAATAAGTATTTGACCCTCTCTCAATCAGAAAGATGTCTGGCTCCCAGGTGTCTTTTATACGGGTAACGAGCTGAGATTAGGAGCACACTCTTAAAGGGAGTGCTCCTAATCTCAGCTTGTTACCTGTATAAAACACACCTGTCCGCAGAAGCAATCAATCAATCAGATTCCAAACTCTCCACCATGGCCAAAACCAAAGAGCTCTCCAAGGATGTCAGGGACAAGATTGTAGACCTATACAAGGCTGGAATGGGCTACAAGACCATTGCCAAGCATCTTGGTGAGAAGGTGACAACAGTTGGTGCGATTATTCGCAAATGGAACAAGCACAAAAGAACTGTCAATCTCCCTCGCCCTGGGGCTCCATGCAAGATCTCACCTCGTGGAGTTGCAATGATCATGAGAACGGTGAGGAATCAGCCCAGAACTACACGGGAGGATCTTGTCAATGATCTCAAGGCAGCTGGGACCATAGTCACCAATAAAACAATTGGTAATACACTACACCGTGAATGACTGAAATCCTGCAGCGCCCGCAAGGTCCCCCTGCTCAAGAAAGCACATATACATGCCCGGCTGAAGTTTGCCAATGAACATCTGAATGATTCAGAGGATAACTGGGTGAAAGGGTTGTGGTCAGATGAGACCAAAATGGAGCTCTTTGGCATCAACTCAACTCGCCGTGTTTGGAGGAGGAGGAATGCTGCCTATGACCCCAAGAACACCATCCCCACCGTCAAACATGGAGGTGGAAACATTATGCTTTGGGGGTGTTTTTCTGTTAAGGGGACAGGACAACTTCACCGCATAAAAGGGACGATGGACGGGGCCATGCACCGTCAAATCTTCGGTGAGAACCTCCTTCCCTCAGCCAAGGCAACAAAGGAGTGGCTCAAGAAGAAGCACATTAAGGTCCTGGAGTGGCCTAGCCAGTCTCCAGACCTTAATCTCATGGAAAATCTGTGGAGGGAGTTGAAGGTTCGAGTTGCCAAATGTCAACCTCGAAACCTTAATGACTTGGAGAAGATCTGCAAAGAGGAGTCGGACAAAATCCCTCCTGAGATGTGTGCAAACCTGGTGGCCAACTACAAGAAACGTCTGACCTCAGTGATTGCCAACAAGGGTTTTTCCACCAAGTACTAAGTCATGTTTTGCAGAGGGGTCAAATACTTATTTCCCTCGTTAAAATGCAAATCAATTTATAACATTTTTGACATGCGTTTTTCTGGATTTTTTTGTTGTTATTCTCACTGTTCAAATAAACCTACTATTAAAATTTTAGGCTGATAATTTCTTTGTCAGTGGGCAAACGTACAAAATCAGCAGGGGATCAAATACTTTTTCCCTCACTGTACCCCCAAACCTGCAATCTCCACCATTGAGAAGAACAAGGGCAGCAGCTGCCAAGTGGTGATGATGATGCCAATGATGCCACCGCCTCCTAGTTCCACTCCAAGCCACGCACCGTCCGGAATTGGGGCGTTTATCGCCGCTCCATCATTGCTGGGTCAGAATCTGGATTGTCCCTGGCAGATACGGCGTTGTAGGGTGGGAGCCACCCTCATACCAAGGGCTGCAGCAGTCCAAGAAGGCCCACCACCGCCACCACTGCCACCACCTTCTCAGCGCAACTCGGGATGGACGACATGCTGGATTACAGTACCAGCGACCCCCATATCCCGAATAATAAAAATATCAGAACCAGAATATTTATTTATCCTGGAGGAATCCGATGAGCTATAAAGCTCTTTTCTCCCACAGATGTCCAGTATGGGTGGGTAAGAACGTTACAACAACAAACTACAAAAAACACGATAAGAGTGCAAAGTACAAGAAAGGTAAGCATTGCCCAAACACATAAATAAATACAGCGCTAAACCTTCTCCATCCCACCAGGCAAAGCCACGAGGTATTCACTTATTTTTCAGAAGTGACCTCCCCACAAATGATTGCTCAACGAAGTGGCCCATAATTAAGGACATTTCCAGCGCCAAAACAATCTAAACAATCTGAACGCATGTTTCGTTCCATGCGAATCGTATTAGGTTCTTGCCCAACAACGCTTTCGCAAAGAACCTCAAATTGTGAGATGGGATCTTTGAATTTAGTTTTCCTGAGTGTTTCCATCTATGTATTAACTTTCTGAAGTTCTGACGAATGGAGTGTGTAGATGCACCTTTACAAGTGCAGTTGTCTGCAAGCGACCGAATATATCGCGCTGTGTGTGCGCGCACATGCTTTCTTGTATGTTTTGGTATTGCGGTGACGTGAATTAGCTGACCACATTGTCAGCTAAGTGACCCGTCTTCGATTCCTGACCGTGCATGATGGCTTCAAATGGTATCTGCACCTGGTCTGTGCCTCGCTTGGTGTTGACTCAGCCTCAGATTATCTCGTGGATCGAGAAACGGCAGCTATCAAGATACACAAGTTGCCAACCGTTTGTGGAGGCACTGCAGCCAAGGGGTAGAGTAGAGTACAAGGCAGCTTGGTTTCAACATGAAAATGATGTGGGTTCGAATCTACGGCTCGCATTACATGCTCCAGTGTGTCTCCCCTCAGTGACACTTTTAAACGTTCTAGGTTTTATTTCGCAGTAATCACTGTTAACATCACGCTCCCTTGTTTATAATGAAATCAGTTGACTACTGGGCCCCCTGACCACTACCGCCGATACTTCCGGGCATCACAGCAGCCTGAACGCTTGCGAACTGCGCTTGCCGCCTGCTGTCTGTCGAGGCTAAGGGTCGATTGTCTGCGTGTGTATGCATGTATGTTGAAGTCCTGTGTGTGTGTGTGTGTGCGCGCGCATGCGTGTGCAGAAGATGTCGGTGGGAGCAGTGGTGGTGGCAGGTGTCGCCCTGATGTTTGCTCTGCTCATCTCTTCCATTCACCGCATCGATGAGGGCCACGTGGCAGTCTACTACAGGTAACAACACGTTGACATTTCTAGAAGAGTCATCGAGGGCATGTTTACCCCATTGATCGATTATATAAACGGTACGGTTCGTTGGATCACCGAGGTCGTACCCCAATGATTAATAATATGAACGGTACAGCTCGTACCGCATTGGCCGGCTGTCGCCAGCCGCGTGCGAGCTTATTGGGGGGGACCTCGAGACCTTCGCAACCCGAAGAATTTGATGGGTAGAAACCCAGGCAATTTAAATCGGTAACACTGGGTCGGTTCGAGACTAATTCGGGAAACTGAAACGGGGTTGATTAGGAGGGGGGGTGGGCGTCTGTTTGGAACTGTCGAAGGGCGGTAAACGGGACAAAAGGAGGGGGCTCACGGAGATACTTCGGGGGACACGGCCTTGGTTTTGCTTCCTGTGAGTGTCATCGTGTGGCTGCAGAAAATAAGGAGCCCCCCATACCTCAGTTGTACCTCGTTCGCCGTGGACTCCTTGACATTTGCATATCTCGTAAATGCATCTCAGGATGCTTTGCAGGTGACGAAAACTAGTGTTTAGGGTAGGAGGGAGGGGAGGCAGCAAGGCAGGGAATACGTAGGAGAAAGGAGAGAGAGAGCGCTACACTGCGGTACAGCCCAGGACCAAGCCACTGAGGTTCAGCACCAGCAACATGTACTGCCGAGGCAGCAACAAGGAGTAGCGGGGCATCCCCGTGGGGCAGAAACCCTTCGCCAAACGAGTCCCAGGGGCACCATCGTCTCTGACCTTTTACCATTGCGAACCCCCAACACTTATTTCCACTGAAGGGGCACCGATTGGGGTGGCACTCTTCTAATGAGCATGCAACTGGCAATCTGTTCTTGCCCATGGCCACAGCCCTTTGTACATGGAGTCGTGCAATTGTATGGAGAGGTCTGCCTCCCCAGAAAGTCTTACAAACTTAGTCGCAATGGCTTAGTATGTCGAGAACTCGGCTGGTGGTTACGGGGTCATGAGTTTTAATCGAAGTTGAGCTTCACTCGGCAGTTCATGATTTTCATCATCATTGCCATTGTTAGCTCATAGGTTTTGGCAGACAATGTTACGATTCATAATATAATTTTTGGTTCGGCCACATAATGGTGCGGTAAGATCCTCCGCCACACGACATAGCTAAACAAATGCTGTTGTCACTGTACAAATGTTTAGTGCGCCAAATATTATTGTTTCAGATCACCAGTAATTAAAGAGCAACCTTGACGGATCAAATTTACCAATTAGTTACCAATATACTGTGTTCCGTGATTACTAGTCACCAGGTGGATTGAGTGTGCAGTGGCTTCATTTGCACATGCACGAAAGAGGCTAGGTAAAATTTTGATTTAAAGCGTTCGTGACTGCAGGGATTCATATTCTTGGTTCTTTCGGTAAAGTCACGTAGAAGGGAAACAATAAAATAATAAAAAATTAAAATAAATAAATTAAAATAAAATGTTATTCTTTTATTGTTTCCCTTCTACGTGACTTTACCGAAAGAACCAAGAATATGAATACTCTTTGGTTCTATTGGGTAAAGTCACGTAGGTGAAAATAAAATAACAAAAAATCACGACGTTTCGGCCACAACACAAGCGGCCCTCATCAGGTGAAGGGACGAGACTGTCTGGACGACAGCGCTGGAGTGACTTTACCCAATAGAACCAAAGAGTAAGGATCCTAGCAGTCACGAAAGCTTTAAATCTAGAGAAGAATATGAATCCCTGCAGTCACGAACGCTTTAAATCAAAATTTTACCTAGCCTCTTTCGTGCAAGTGCAAATTAAGCCACTGCACACTCAATCCACCTGGTGACTAGCAATCACGGAAATTTTTTTTTTAAATTATTTTATTGTTTCCCTTCTACGTGACTTTACCGAAAGAACCAACAATAAGAGACTAGGTAATTTAGGAAAAGGCGGGCTATGCGTTTTCTGCGAGGAATGGATTTGAGAAAAACAATTAGAGATCAAGACAATGTGTAGCTTTGGCTTTCATGACTTGGTAGAGCAGCACCATCTTGTGGTGTTTGTGAGAATGACCTGAATAAGCCCCTCGCTGTCAACTCACCAATGTAATTGCTCTGTTACCTACAGTGAGGGAAAAAGTATTTGATCCCCTGCTGATTTTGTACGTTTGCCCACTGACAAAGAAATTATCAGTCTATAATTTTAATGGTAGGTTTATTTGAACAGTGAGAGACAGAATAACAACAACAAAATCCAGAAAAACGCATGTCAAAAATGTTATTAATTGATTAGCATTTTAATGAGGGAAATAAGTATTTGACCCCCTCTCAATCAGAAAGATTTCTGGCTCCCAGGTGTCTTTTATACAGGTAACGAGCTGAGATTAGGAGCACACTCTTAAAGGGAGTGCTCCTAATCTCAGCTTGTTACCTGTATAAAAGACACCTGGCCACAGAAGGAATCAATCAATCAGATTCCTAACTCTCCACCATGGCCAAGACCAAAGAGCTCTCCAAGGATGTCAGGGACAAGATTGTAGACCTACACAAGGCTGGAATGGGCTACAAGACCATTGCCAAGCAGCTTGGTGAGAAGGTGACAACAGTTGGTGCGATTATTCGCAAATGGAAGAAACATAAAAGAACTGTCAATCTCCCTCGGCTTGGGGCTCCATGCAAGATCTCACCTCGTGGAGTTGCAATGATCATGAGAACGGTGAGGAATCAGCCCAGCGCTACACGGGAGGGTCTTGTCAATGATCTCAAGGCAGCTGGGACCATAGTCACCAAGAAAACAATTGGTAACACACTACGCCGTGAAGGACTGAAATCCTGCTCTAGAAAGCACATATACATGCCCGTCTGAAGTTTGCCAATGAACATCTGATTGATTCAGAGGACAACTGGGTGAAAGTGTTGTGGTCAGATGAGACCAAAATGGAGCTCTTTGGCATCAACTCAACTCGCCGTGTTTGGAGGAGGAGGAATGCTGCCTATGACCCCAAGAACACCATCCCCACCGTCAAACATGGAGGTGGAAACATTATGCTTTGGGGGTGTTTTTCTGCTAAGGGGACAGGACAACTTCACCGCATCGAAGGGACGATGGACGGGGCCATGTACCATCAATTCTTGGGTGAGAACCTCCTTCCCTCAGCCAGGGCATTGAAAATGGGTCGTGGATGGGTATTCCAGCATGACAATGACCCAAAACACACGGCCAAGGCAACAAAGGAGTGGCTCAAGAAGAAGCACATTAAGGTCCTGGAGTGGCCGAGCCAGTCTCCAGACCTGAATCCCATAGAACATCTGTGGAGGGAGCTGAAGGTTCGAGTTGCCAAACGACAGTCTCGAAACCTTAATGACTAGGAGAAGATCTGCAAAGAGGAGTGGGACAAAATCCCTTCTGAGATATGTGCAAACCTGGTGGCCAACTACAAGAAACATCTGACCTCTGTGATTGCCAACAAGGGTTTTTCCACCAAGTACTAAGTCATGTTTTGCAGAGGGGTCAAATACTTATTTCCCTCATTAAAAAGCAAATCAATTTACAACATTTTTGACATGCGTTTTTCTGGATTTTGTTGTTGTTATTCTGGCTCTCACTGTTCAAATAAACCTACCATTAAAATTATAGACTGATCATTTCTTTGTCAGTGGGCAAACGTACAAAATCAGCAGGGGATCAAATACCCTTTTTTCCTCACTGTATGTGGGGGATATGGAACAGATACAGTACAGGAACTGCACTGCATCTACTATGGACCACACAGTATACCACTGTAGTCTGCGCTCCTTCTATGGAGGATTAGCAGAACCACACAAACTCTCTCCTGAAGCCCTCTCGTGGCCAGCAGACATCAACATTGGTATTTAGCTCTTAAACATATTGCTGCCATACACAAGAACAGAACTGCGTCTATACCAAAGAAAGAACGAATTGGAGAAATTATTCATCGCCTACCACGTGTTTGTTTTGTCAGAGGTTGTCAAACCAGTTAATTAAATACAGTGTGTAGTTTGATTTAATTTACTTAAACGAAGTACCTTCTACAAGAGTGCCCTCATATTATACGTCATATTATATTCTTTATTTCCATCACATTACTTTTTATTTAAAGCAGTTGTCCAATATATATTTTTTAATTTACGTAATTTGTACAATTGCTCTACAAATTCCATAATATTTTATACAGTCCAGTTTTTTAATATTTTTATTTCGTACTTCTTCTGCCCTGTAACCTCTTGCCTATTTTATTACTGAACTCTTCCAAGGTCTCGTTCCAAAACAGATGTGATGTCTCAATGTACTCTCATCTGGTTTTAATAAAAGCTACTTCCTCACCCACCCACACCCGTATCTATCTTTCTACCTGCTTACTTAACTAGGGTTGCTGCAATAGAATTTTTCACGATATAATACGATACAAATCAAATTTCACGAAATACCCAGTGTGCTGTTATCCTACCTATATGGGTCATCCATACCTGCTGGGCTGGAATGATTCACTGGCTTGAGGCCGTTTGATTTTTTATCAAATAGAAGACTCAGACATGTTGCAATATGCATTGTACCCAAAGCATTAGAATGTATTAATACTGCAGAACCATCAATGTTTTCCTCTGCCACCCACCACAATGCTCTGCTTTTTGATTATATGGTAATATAGCCAGTTTAAAAACATAATTTTTGCTCATTTCTTATAGTCCTGTATTTAATGATACAGCTTCACGGAGCATCAAGAGTCTCTTAGCAAGGGTTCTGCATTAAGCAGTAGGGTTACCGCCAATGGCGACGTTCCGACAAACCGTACAGTCTGTAAGAGAACCACAATAATCATATCTTCAGTTTAGCAAAATATTTGTATCGAGATTTTCATTGCTTATTTTATTTCTATATACATACTTGATGTTCTGACTATGGAATAATAAACTCAATAATTAAGGTTATAAATAAATATTATACACTACATTAGTGCTTTGTAAAAAGGCTTTTCAGAGTAATGACATGGCAGTTATATAACGGCATCATTTTCGTAGTTATTTTAATTAATACATATTAGTGTTACTGATGGTGTGCGTTGCAAGTGTAATCGATTGTGAAGGTATGACAAGTATAAAACGTCGTGAATTGCAGTTGAATACCTTTAGAGTAATTGTTATTTCTACTGGAAGTACGGCAAAGCAGAAAAACAAAACTAACAATGTGAAATACAAAGTAATGGGGAACTGATATTGCGATGATCATCCTATCGCGAAACTGAATAACGTACCATCTTGAAAACTTATATTGTGGCAACTCAAATTTTTGACCAATTCTTTTAAAGAGTTTTTTTTTCTTTGTTCGTGTGGAAGGAAACCAGAATACCCAGAGAAAACCCACACATACGAGGGTAACGCCCAGATCTCTGCGCATGTGTATTCAAGAATCTTATCACTGGACTACCAGCATGTGCCACGCCACCCGTAGTGGTCGCTCAGTAGTTTCTTTTCCTTCCCCCACACCCCCGATTGGTACGGTTGGCTACGTACGGTGCAAAAGAAGTTAAACCAGACGTGCATTATGAGAGCATATTCCCCCAGTGTGCGTACAGCGAACAGCGGGTGCTTAACTTTGGTTTATTGCTGGGGTTGTGTCAGAGTTGCGGTCATGGCCGTGTGGGTGCTCGTGTGCTGTGGTTGTTTCCCAGGGGCGGGGCACTGCTGAAGGCGACGAGTGGACCGGGCTACCACATCATGCTTCCCTTCATCACGTCTAACCGCGTCGTGCAGGTGTTACAACTTAGCCGCCACTTACCCAACCCCAACCCCCCCACACCTTGTCACTGAGAGCGCCTTGAGATTTTTCTGAAAGGCACTATATAAACTGTAATTATTGTTAATATACCACATCATGGAATCACCGCTGTGAGCCCCATATATATACACACATCTATAAATAAAACACCTTGTTAAAAAGGCAGTGGCTCCCTCCTTCAGTTAGCACTGGGGCAACACTCATCTCGTGACAGCCAGTGATGGACATTCCACATGTTCATGGCGGGGCCAGCTTATCCATAGCACAACCGATATTGACGTCACTAAATTATTATCGACCCCAAGTAGACTTGAGTAAACCCCCGGCCGGGATTTGACCTTGTAACTTTAAATTGAGCACTCTAACCACATCGTCAATTCGTGTATGATTTTTACTTAATGCAAAAGGTTAAATAGAAATAGTAACAGGTTGGTTTTACTTTCACTGGTATGTTAGGCAAAATTCAAGTGACATTTGAGAAACCTGTTTTATGTACAAAGTAATGGAAGCTGCAACTTGATAATGTGTTTTAACTTATCTGTTTATGTATTTTGTACAGACCACCCTTCAAACGGATGAAGTCAAGAACGTGCCTTGTGGAACGAGGCGAGTGATAATTATTTATCGTATTGGAGAGTTCTATTTGAAATTGTACATTTTGGGCAGCCAGGCATGGTGTGGTGCTCTCCTATCTGACCTCCCTCTCTTGCGTTGTGCCAGCCTGAATGGGAAATGAACAACATTTTCTACGAGCCTTCCTGGCTAATGTAGACATCTTTGTTGCATGTATCTGTACATGCGTGCGTGCTTTGCTCATTAACAGCACTAGAGACTTCATGGATGATCTTCACCTATGTGTGTGTGTTTATTGTGCTTTAAGTTAATGTTTTTGACCAAATCGCCCACAATCCACTCAATTTTGCGAGATCTTGGAAGCCAAGCAAGGTTGAGTTTGGATTGTTCTGTACTTTTATGCTTTCCAACTTTACCAACCTGCGTGGACCAGCGTGTTAAGGTATGGTCAGATAACCCTCACTGTTAGGAGGCTCTCATCCAGCAGCGGAATGACAAAATGATTGTACGTGTACACTAAGGATGCACTGATTCACCACCCCTCCACAATTTGTTGAAATTAATTGTGATGATTTGGTGGGGGGGTCACCATTCGACTCTTGAATCTTTGGCTTTCTGTATGTATGTTGAACTTATTCTTAGCTCTTTCGGTAAAGTCACGTTGACTTTACCGAAAGAGCTAAGAATATGAATTACTGCAGTCACGAAAGCTTTAAATCAAAATTTATGTTGAACTTCTTTCGCACCGTACGTAGCCAACCATGCTAATAGTATGTGCATGTAGAATCTGCAGTGGCATCACGGTTTCCATGAAACAGATCGCGCACAACTTATGCGAATCTGAAATAACCAATTATTACATGCAAGATTCATTGCTTGTTAATACATCCATATTGTGTATAGAGAGGGGCGACAAGAGTGGATAGTGTTAGTGAGCTGCATTCCTAACATTGAAAATAAGTGACCCGGTACGTGGCGTGAACATCACCACGTAAAAGAATAGCAGCCAGACATGGTGCTGGCCACATCGTTTTTGGTCAACGTTGCCATACCAGCAACGACTCCCTAACGGAGACAACGACTCCCCAATGGAGGCAACGACTCTCAAAACGTAGGCAACAGCTACCAATCTTAGGCAACGACTCCCCAAACGTAGGCAACAGCTACCAAACCTAGGCTATGACTCCCCAAACGTAGACAACGACTCCCCAAACCTAGGCTACGACTCCCCAAACCTTGGCAACGGCTCCCAAACGTAGGGACAACGACTCCCCAAACGTAGGCAACAGCTACCAAACCTAGGCAACGACAACCAAACCTAGGCTACAGCTACCAAACCTAGACAACGACTCCTCCAATGTAGGCAATGGCTCCCTAACGTAGGCAACGACTCCCAAAATCCAGTTCAAATCCGGTACAGCATTTTATTTTACTTTTATGAAGTGTTCCCCAACAGCTCTCTCGCCAATAGATTATCCAGGCTGGAAGGGGAACCTTTGTAGCTGTGTGTGTGTGTCAGTGTGTGCATGTTGTGGGGAGCAGTAGTGTAGCGGTTAGCGCTACGCTAATCAGTGATGATTATCTGAACTGGTCTTGGGCCTCCCCTAGGTCGACTCGGCCCCAAATGAGTACCTGATGCAGTGTATAAATATCACCACTGGAGAGACAAAGGCGGTCGGGCGTGGTGCACTTGCCCCAATAGTCTGTTCAATGCTATATAGGGATATTTGCTTGTGCCTATCATACTCTAAATAATTTAGAATGTCACTTAACTGCAGTCTAACCATGTTGCTGTGAGCGTTTTATTTTTCCTTTTTGTGTTACAGTGGAGGAGTGATGATCTACTTCGACCGGATAGAAGTGGTTAACATCCTGGCGGCAGATGCAGGTGGTGTGTGTGTGTTTGTGCACATGTTCTCGTGTGTGTGTGCATTTGTCTGTGTTTACACACATGTTTATGTACGTATGTTAAACTTCTGTCGCACCGTACGTAGCCAACTGTGCTAATCGGAGGTGCGGGGAAGGACAACAAACTAAACAAAAAAATAAGATCTAAAGGAATGAGTTTTTAATCTAGATGATGATTTCAAAGTGCATGGCTCCCAGTGGATTCCTAATATTGGAAAGAAGAGCGTTCCAGACGGCCTCGGAAGCGCATCTGAAAGCATGCGATGCGGTGACCGTCTTTGTTCAATGGTTAGCCAAAACCCGCTGCGAGTATGGCCAGAGTTCGAGTGATGGTTTATGCTCCTTGACGAGATCAGCAAGGTATTGTGGTTCATTTGTGGCAAGCACTTTGTGTGTATTGAGTGCAACCTTAGAATATATTTGGTCGGCAACTGTAAGCCAATGCAGCTCAGCGATTGTGTATATTGTTATTTGAATAGTAGGTCACCTTTGAAGGCTACATTTCCATGTTAATATATACGTCGTTGTTAATCCACTGCTGGGTGAGGACTTTCTTATACTGTGCTAATCGTGGGTAGTTATTTGAACATACGTCGGCTCACTGGTTAGTGCTGGTTGGTGATGGGGGAGCATAGAGGTATAGTACAACTATGTATTTTTATGCCCTGCCCTCTGCTGCCCATAACGTAATCCTGCAGGCAATAACGTGTTGTGAATGGTGTTCACCCTTTCCAGCAATATAGCCAAGGTCAACCCTGCTAAGCTTCCCGACAAGATGTGACAAGATCAGACGACAGCATACGCTATAGATAGTTGACAGCTACCAGGCAGGCAGCTTTGTGGCACAGCACTCGACTCAGTCAAGGGTCAAGTCAACTCACAATCCCTTCAGGCTCAATAGAAATGTATTCTTTTTGTGGGAAGTCAACAGTAATGTTCTTTGTATACACCCGGTACCCGCCATAGCAATGAGGAATTTTACCACTGGCTCAGGTCCGCTGCGAGAGATGAGCACCGTCCTGAGCGTATTTAAGCAACGAGAGGAACGTTTACTTGAGAACAAAAATATTTTTTTTTACCCTCGATGTAGTTATGCACTCTACAGGAGACGAGCGTTATTTGAGCATCCACAAAGAGGTACTCATTTTAACTGCCTTGGAGGTATGATGGGCTAATGTTGTTGGATTATGAGTCGAGTGCTCCAACTCCAGCACCGCTCTGCTAGATTAAATATAGCAGTGGATTGAGAATGCCTGGTGACACTGGGGGGAGCTGCAGAGACAGGTCTGAGGTGGTTGCTTGGGGGAGACTGGACGAACGTCACTGAGCATGTATGTGTTTGTGTGCGTTTCGCGTGGTTTACGTGTGTGCGCGACGCGCAGTGTACGACATTGTGAAGAACTACACCGCTGACTACGACAAGACGCTCATCTTCAACAAGGTGCACCACGAGCTCAACCAGTTCTGCAGCGTCCACTCCCTGCAGGAGGTCTACATCGAGCTGTTTGGTGAGTGCACGCGGGAACTCCCAGCCAGTGTGCATGCACTGGTGTACACGCACGTGCACACAAAGTCGAACCTCCGCCGTTTATCCGTACAGAATCCTGGGCTTGCCGCCGTTGACGAGCATCTCTTTAAGGCCAGCGCGGTGCACACGTAGGGGGTGGTGACCAATGCCAACACTGCATCTGATTGGCTTTTGACTCCCCATTGCTGATGTTCTAACACCAGGAGTGGTTCAAATATCGCTCGCCACGATAGCTGTGGCCAGGAATCAAACTAAAGGTTGCTGGGTTCGTAGTGCAGTGTTTGACGATAATGGTCCAGTGTACACACATAGGTGCCCAAACAATACAAAGACTAATAACCCCCTTATAGCTTTAACAGACTATTTGGGCCAAGTGCTGTTGGCGAGCACCTATGAAGGTCAGCACGGCACAAGAGGGGATGGTGGGTGACCAGCACCAATTCCGGTTACCTTTGTCGCTTCCCTAGTGCCAATGTTTACACACCGTCCCAAGTATTAATTTGAGGTTGAGTCGACCTCGGGAAGGCCAAAGACTGCTTCAGATAATCGTCACTGGCGTTGGCCGTGAGCGGGAATTGAACTCGGCACCCCCGGGTTTATGGCGCAGCGTGCTAACCGCTGCACTACCGCTCCACAAACGATACACACACAAACATACTCACACTCTTTCGTGTGTCTGCTCTTTATCTCGGCGAGTGCAGATCAAATTGATGAGAACCTCAAGATCGCCCTTCAGCAAGACCTCACCTCGATGGCTCCAGGCCTCTTCATACAGGTGCCAATTGGGACCGCTTCCTGTAGACTCCGTAGGCTGTAAGGGAGGGATGGATGTTCATCTTAGTGCACCCTCAGCCACAATCGTGTACATGTTACGAGGGCTTACTTGTACTGACAATGGTGACACTTTTTTGATGGTTTTCTTTTTTAAGTTGAAGCCTTGCTCAAATGAGTGAGAGGCAGCACTTGTCTCCATTGGTGCCATAAATAAGTGATGTAAATTGCACATTTATATGCCAGAGACCATTTTTGATAGGACAATTGCTTTTGATCTCCTCATAAAATGCTCCTTGTTTTATAAGTCCTGGAGGGATGATGGGCTGAGCCTAGCCTGAACCAGGATTTGAATTTTCAACTCTCCAGTTGTGAGTCATGTGGTTCTCACGATTTACCACTGTGGATTTACAAATTGAATACGCTTCACTTTATCTGTTGGCTCTCGAACGCAGCTGAGCTTGCACAATATTTTTGGGCTTTCAAGGCATTGTGAATATTTCCGATGATACCGTGCCCTCTGTTACCGCCGATCAGCACGTTTGGCTACGTCCGGTGTGAAAAGAAGTGAATCTTGCATACGTGCCCTTGTTTGATGTCATGTGCGTGCAAGAGTGCCCCTCATTCTGGGAGCGTTTTTCAAAGCTCTCCACTGCGAAAGGATGCGATGGTACCCACGCTTTATGCTACCTGACGGTGATTGAAAATTACGTTGTCAGTGGTTGCGATGATGGTGCTCTTAATGTCAGTGTTGATGATGACGACATTGAGGGTGTTTTGCATGCAGGCTGTTCGCGTAACGAAACCAAAGATCCCGGAAGCCATTCGAAGAAACTATGAGCTCATGTGAGTGAGCTCTCTCCCCTGTGTAACCATTTGGGGGGAGGGCATTTGTCTGTGTGTGTGTGTGTGTGTGTTTTATCGTGACCATTTACTTTAATTGTTTCAAATTTGTTACTGATAGTTTTTTTAAAAAAATATTTCATTATGTTTGGATTCCAGATGAAACTTATTCTCGTTGAATGTGTAATGGAAACGTACACTTAAACTTGACGGTGACGATTCTTTTGAGGCCTCCTCGTATATGTGCACAGGTAGATGTCTTCTAAATCTGTGCATCAGGAGTATTTAGTTGAATTTGAGACTACATTGCGGTTGTATAATGCTTCATAAAAACTGAATATATTGAAGGTGATGTTGCTGAGTAGTGTGCCAGCCCATTTTATAAAGAATACATAAATAATGTAATTCCTTAGTTTAGAGCAATGGTTCTTAAAAAATACTGCAGCCTTGCACCTCTTTGTTTCTCAAATTATTAAACATTTATAATATTAACAAATACATAGGTTTGATGAAACAATGTAGTTGTACTTACGTGCCTGTCATTTACCTTCTCATAAAATCTGACATGTCTTGCACTCCCAGACAGGGCATCTCGTACCTCCAGGGGGTGCTTGCACTCCAGGTTAAGAACCACTGGTTTCGAGAGACAAGTATTTTTACATTAAGAGCCACAGTTTTGGTGGAATATTGAATGAGACTGTGACGTTGAATGAACTTTTATTGGTTGTTCGGGGGGGGGGGGGGGTGAAATTATAAAAACGATGATGACGTTAGCGATTCTGCTGAGCGCATAGTGGAACGGATATGACGGAGTGGAGCGCGAGTGCCTGGAAGCCGCCCATTTTAAATCGCTTGACTGGGCGAAACGTTCCCACGTCTCTGTTTCCATGGCAGGGAGGGCGAGAAGACAAAGCTGATGATCGCGGCACAGCGACAGAAGGTGGTGGAGAAGGAGGCGGAGACGGAACGCAAGAAAGCCATCATCGGTAGGGTACGGGCCATGGCCCCGTGTCTCCCACTTACACCGTGCATCAGTGTTGGGGTGCCGCAGTGGCAAGATGTTAACTCCCTCGCCCGGTATGCAGGAGGTCGTGGGTTCGTTCCCAAACCTGATGCCTGTATATTTGGAGTTTGCATGTTCTACCCGTGGTCGCTTGTATTTTTCTCCGGGTCCTCCGGTTTTTCCCCTCCGCATTTAGAAACATGCGTTAAGAGTATTTGGCTAGAATACATTTCCGTGTGATAAGCCACTTCGTTGAGCTAGCATTTGCGGCTAGGTCGCTTCTGAAAAAGAGCTTCATCGCAGCTCAGTGGGCCTTAACCTGGTAAAATAAAAAAAATGTAATACAATTCTGCAACTTAATTGTGATTGCACTGGGATTAGTCTGACATAATCTGCCTGAGCCGACTTGCACTACAGAGAACTTATTACTTAACGTTGATTTACGTTTGTGCAATATGTGCGATTTCTCATGTGACGCCAGTTGTCTTTGCTGTAATTTCTATTTGCTTTATTGCTGGATTATTAATTTATTTATTGTTTGCTTTTGGTGACCCAGGTCACTTGCAATTGAGATTCATCTTGTTCTATTGAGTTCCCTTCGGATTGAACAAAATAAACTTGAAATCTGATCAACAGCGATGGGTGAGGGGGCCCATAGTGGGCAGGTACCTCCACACAGGTGGAGGTGAATTCTCACGATTCGGAGTCTAACTTCTCCATGATCAGTTATTTTTGGTCTTTTTTTACCATCCTGTTGGTATTTTCTTTCTGTCTCATTTTTTTACACGTGTGTAATGCAATATATTTGCTTGTCATAGTTTGCATACATCTTAGTCACTTCCCACACGCATGACTGAGTGTATTATCATGAGGATGAGAATGTTATTTAATCTAAATCGATGTATCGTTGCGTTGTACATGTCTAGCCCATACTACCGGTGTTGGAACATCGGGCCAAATCACTCCTTTTGTGGCCTTACTGACTGCACTTGCGCAACCCGTCTTTGACTAAATGGGGAACCTTCATTTTTTTTCTATGCATAAATGTCTGGTTGAATTTATTTCTGTAAAGTTGCGTGTATTTATTTGTACACGCTTTAATGTGGGGAGCGGTAGTGGAGTGGTTGGCGCACTGCGCTACGAACCTGATGATCCGGGTTTGACTCTTGGCCAGGTATAACAGCAGTGTAAAGTGGCACCCGAACCCCACCGGGGCCTCCTTTTTAGGTCTTCTCCGTCATAATTGAGCACACAGTGCTGATGTTGGCACACTGTACCAGGACGAAAAGAGGTGGCTAAGGCATGGTTCTGACCACACCACAACCCTCTCTTGTGCTTTGCTGTACAAATAAATACATGTGGCCTTAACAAACACTCGCTTGTGGGACTTGCCCCAACAGACCTTGAAGACAAATGGGGGAAATCTGTGATTTTCCATGGATATCAATGCATCTGTCTTTGCACTCTACGCGTGTCCAGAGGCTGAGAAGGTGGCCCAGGTGTCCAAGATCCAGTTTGAGCAGAAGGTGCAGGAGAAGGAGACGGAGAAGAAGATGTCGGAGCTGGAGGGTACTTTGTGCTCCCACAGTTGCACGCACATTGACGCGTACAGAGCTGCATCAGGCCAGCGGCGCTTCAGCACCGGTTACAATATACCATCCGTCCTATCATCACCAATGAGCACCACCTTGGATATAACTTGTGACAGTTCGTGCATCGGCCCGAAATGAATTTGAGGCGATAAGGCGTGAGACTTCAATCTCGTCCTATGTGATGAAATTCATTTGGAACCTGTTATCTGTAACACTATCCACAATATTTCGGATATTCGCATGAAATTGTCTCTGAAATCATCCCAGTAAACTTACAAATTGTGAGGGAGGCATTTTCACAGCACTTTCTGAGCATTGAAAAAACTTGTTTTGCAACGTTCATTAGACAAGTGGAGGGTTTAGACAAGTGGAGGGTTGGACAAGCGGAGGGTTTAGACAAGCGGAGGGTTTAGCCAAGCGGAGGGTTTAGACAAGCGGAGGGTTTAGCCAAGCGGAGGGTTTAGCCAAGCGGAGGGTTTAGCCAAGTGGAGGGTTTAGACAAGCGGAGGGTTTAGCCAAGCGGAGGGTTTAGACAAGCGGAGGGTTTAGACAAGCGGAGGGTTTAGCCAAGCGGAGGGTTTAGACAAGCGGAGGGTTTAGCCAAGCGGAGGGTTTAGCCAAGCGGAGGGTTTAGACAAGCGGAGGGTTTAGCCAAGCGGAGGGTTTAGCCAAGCGGAGGGTTTAGACAAGCGGAGGGTTTAGCCAAGCGGAGGGTTTAGATAAGCGGAAGGTTTAGACAAGCGGAGGGTTTAGACAAGCGGAGGGTTTAGACAAGCGGAGGGTTTAGACAAGCGGAGGGTTTAGCCAAGCGGAGGGTTTAGACAAGCGGAGGGTTTAGCCAAGCGGAGGATTTAGATAAGCGGAAGGTTTAGACAAGCGGAGGGTTTAGACAAGCGGAGGGTTTAGACAAGCGGAGGGTTTAGACAAGCGGAGGGTTTAGACAAGCGGAGGGTTTAGACAAGCGGAGGGTTTAGACAAGCGGAGGGTTTAGACAAGCGGAGGGTTTAGACAAGCGGAGGGTTTAGACAAGCAGAGGGTTTAGACAAGCGGAGGGTTTAGACAAGCGGAGGGTTTAGACAAGCGGAGGGTTTAGACAAGCGGAGGGTTAGATGGACCCTATGGTGTTGCTTCTGTCCTGTTTACAGCTCTGAGCCTAGTGGTTGAAATTACACATTCCTATGGCAGTTGGATGGGCCTGTCCAGAGGACAACCACAGTTGACTTCCTACAATGTGGCACTTTATTGACCACTGTAGGATGATGGGCTGAGATCATATATT